>NW_028270141.1:103998083-106736022 GCF_037043375.1 Chiloscyllium plagiosum
AGAAAAGGCTGGCAGATTTCAAGGATCATGATGTGGCACTTCCACCACAGACTGATATCAAACTTTGGATGGACCAACTGCGCACCCTGTCTATGAAGTTTATGGTAGCCTTGGAGCAACTTTTGTGGTTCTTGCAATGCTGTCCAAGAGAGAAGCCTCTTGAAACATTTGATGAGCTGCAGGACAAACCCACTAGTACTACGCAGGTGGTTAGCAACAAAGCAGACTCAGGAAATGCAGAAATGGCAGCAGCGTCATCATTACCTGAGGATTTTGTCCAGCCCCATTTGAGGTTCCCCACACCCTTGGTTGAAGATTGCTTGCCCAGTGCTTGTAAAATGCGGCAAGGAGATCCCGCATGGCAACAGGTGACTCAACAAGTGGCAAACATGTTGAAGGAAGTTAAGGCAGTAAAGGCACAAATGGATGAAATGAGTCAGCAAACCAGCAAGACCTCACTGTATTCATGGTAAATCTTTCTGTAATTTAAAAACAATGATGTTGGTTACACTGTAATTGTAGGTACTATATATAAAATCAACTGTGTCTCAGTAGATGGTACGCTTGCCACTGAGTTGGAATGTTCTGGATTCAAAATCCACTCCAGGCACCCGTGCACAAAAATTAAGGAGGAAATTTCAGTGCAGTACTGAAAGAATGCTGTAGTGTCAGGTGTCTTTTGGATGACATATTGAACCAAGGCCACCATCTGCACTTTGGAAGGAGAAACAGGATGAGAGAGTATTTAATGAATGGCAAGACCTGGGTTGCTTAGAGGATCAGATCTTGTGGTAATTATTCACAGATCCCTGAAGTCAGCAGAGCACATGCATAAGATAATTAAGAAGGTATATAGTACAAGAGCGAGGAGATAATATTGGAGTTGTACAGAGCGACTGGACTACTATGTGCAGTTTTGGTAACCTTACTATAGGAAAGATGTGATAGCAATAGAAGGGGTACAGAGGAGGTTCACCAAGATTGTGTCCAGGATGGAGAAATAGAGTTATAATGAGAGACTAGATAGGCTTGGATTGTTCTCTTGAGAGCAGAGAAGAATGAGTTCAACATGATTAAGGTGTACAAGATTGAGGAGTACGGACAGGGTGAATAAAGAGCAGCTGTTCCCCATTGTTTGAGGGGTCAATATGAAACCGCAAAACTTTAGGATAAGGGGCAGTAGATTCAGAGGGGATTTGAGGAAAAAATGTTTTCACTCAGTAGGTGGTGGGTATCTGGAATGCACTGCAGGGAAGGTAGTGGAGGCTGGAAACCTTACAAGCTTTAAAAAAATATTTGGATGAGTACTTCAAATATCATAACATTCAAGGACATGAGACAACTGCAGGAAGTTGGGATTGCGCACTTGTAGTGGTAGTTATGTCAGTGCAGACTTGATGGGCCATAGAGCCTTTTCTGTGTTGTATGAATCACTGAATCTGTCCTCATGGGTAGACAGATGTTCAAGCGCCCTTGCCCATATTTTAAGGAACATCTGGGGAGTTATCCAGTTTTCTGACCAATATTTATGTCTCAACAAACATCATTCCCACTGCTGTTAGAATATCAGGATTTTGACCAAGATCTGGTGGATGAATGGAGATACAACTGCAGGCCAGAGTGTTCCCGTGTGTCTACACCTCTTGTGGGCCATAGTGAATTGCTGCCCTGCATCTTGTAAATGGCACTGGAGGGAGTGTGAAGGTTGTGGAAGGGTTGCTGATCGAACTGGCTGGTTGTGTCGCTGGAGCCGCACTCTTCAAAGCGAGTGGAAAGTATTCCCTCGCTCTCCTGACATTTACCTTGCAGATGGTGGTGATTAAGATGTGTTAATCATAACTGAATTCCTGGACTCTAACCAGCTCTGGTAGCCACAGTGTTTACATGGCTGGTCCTGTTCAGTTTCTGATTAATAGTGACCCCCCCCGAATGATGATGTCTTGGAAGTTGACAGTAGTTTTCCTTTGGACATAAATGAGAGATGCTCACCATTTCTCTTGCTGGAGATGGATATTCACATCCGTAAAAGTGCCAGGGAATGTTACTTGCCACTTCTCAAGTGTAGTATGGCTAAGAAAGTGGATGTCACTGTCCTGGTTGGTTGTTTTTCTGACTGAAAATATAAATGTGATTTTCTTTTGTCAGGACATGTTTTGAGACCTGTTCAATGGGGATTAGTTGTTTGAACAGAGCCATGGTTCAGCTGCAAGACATACAGACCATGTTTGCTGCTGCTGCCTCTGGGAATGCATCTTACTGTCCAGCAGTGTTCAAGAGCCTCGAATATATTAAGGAGGAAGTCAGTTGTGCAATAGCTGAATTTGCATCATGGGAGAAAAATCTACTGAATTTGACATCTGTTGGTGAGAATGAAATGTGTGCAAGTGAAACACCTTCTTTTGTTCTCATTTACAGGAAGAAAATTGACCAAGCATATTCATTGTAAATTACCTATTGCTGCTTTTGTGTTCTTTAATCCCTAGATTCCAGTGTGAACTCACTAGCGAACTTCACCTTGGAAGTGGAGCCAGCTATTAATACAGTACTGTGTGCTGTACAGGCTGTAGTAAAGCGGCAGAAAGAGGAGAATGACAAAGAACAAGGTAAGATTTCTAATACGTGTTGATGTTCTTGGTTAGTTCACAACTGGACTTTTTTTTTATTAAATGGAATTTGAGGCAGAGAAAGGTAATTTAGGGGAGGAAAAGACAAAAAAAAAGAACATTATCAGATTTGGACAGAAATACTCTTAATTTATGAAGCACTGGATTGACAACTTGGAATTCCCCTCCCAACAGTGGGTGTATCTACACGTTTACAGACGACAGTGGTTTAACAACATGGCTTACTACCTTCAGGAGCAAAAAGGAATGGGCCATTAGTGCCAATCTTGCCAATACTTACATCCCAAAACTGAATTTAAAAACACATTATCACTATCACTACTACTATGTCCTGTCACCTGTCAACAGGAGGCTGCTCTACATCAGGCCATTTTCAAATAAGAAAGTTAGTAACTGGCATTTGCTATTCTCACAGATGGGTACTAGTTTAAAATCGTACAACACCAGGTTATAGTCGTAACAGGTTTATTTGAAAATACTAGCCCAGCTTCCAGCTCAGCGAGCAAATTTACATCCAGAACCTCAAGCTGAGCTACAAATCTTCTCAACTCGCTGGAAATACTAGCTTTTGGAGCCCTGCTCCTTTATCAAGTAGTAATGCAAAGGGTCATAAGTGGACCATTTATGATCCTGCTGCACAGCTACCTGTTGAAGGAGCAGCACTCTGAAAGCTAGTATTTCCAAGTAAACCTGTTGGACTATAACCTGGTGTTGTGAGATTTTCAACTTTCACACCAGTCCAATGCCAGCACCTCCACATCGTGGTTACCATTGATCATATATGTAAAGAATTATCACTAACAGCTGAGCATATGTAACTCTTAAATTGGGGCAGGTTAAATTTATTTTTGTATCTTTTGATAATGTTATAACCCCAAATAATCAGTGTACGTTTTTTGCTATCTGGTTTCATTATGTCAAGGGTTTGACTAATTTTGTGACTTATTCACTAAAAACAGGTGGAGTGATTTGTTGCAAGTAGCAGAAAATAGTCGCTGCATTTTAAAATTGATGTCTTAATTAACTGTAGGAAATGAAGGCAATCAGGATGAGGTGGAGCTGCACAAAATTCAGTCTGGATACCTGAGTAAACATTTGGGACAGCGATTATCAAGCGACACCACTTCTCTAAACTTGGTGAAAGTTATTAGCATTGTTTCTGACCTCCTTGAAAAACTAATGGATTATCGTCAGGAGTGTACACTCAAACAGTACCAGGTTTGTTACGAGCTTCATGTGTCATTGCTGAGATTATAATATATGTCTATGCCTTTTACATCAGGTCTGATGTCTTAACTCAAATTTGTGCTGACCAAATCGAAGCCTACTGCTGTAAATATAAAATAGGTAATAATAGAATAGTATTGGAAGCCTCCCATTTATTGCAGTAATGTTTTTAAAGAACAGTTGTCTTGTAGCTAACTGTTGGAATATTGACATGCTAAACTGCAGCAATGCTGAACCTCCCTGGTTTTCTGAGAGAGGATAAAACCGGATCGGAACTCTGTACCTTACTTGGAATAGGACAACTTTAAAATAATTTTACTTAAATATAGTTTAGATTTGTTATTCTCAGTAAAATTTTGTAAAGTCCAAGTGGGAAAAAAAACTGAAAGATGACGTCCCCTACTTGGCAATACCCTTTTCCTAAGTAGCTTGGTGGTGCTAATCACCTGAAGGCACATTTCCTTACAATCTCAGTGATAGGTTCAGCAACTTGACACAATACAAGCTTCCCCTGTGATCTGCATAATGAGGTAGAAGCGCAGAATACTGTTCCTGTTATTGTTTCCTTTTATCAATTGATTTGTAAAGAGTTTGTATGGTTTCTGCTTTTCAAATTTCACTACCTGTAATTTTGTTAGTTTAGCAGAGAGTGCTTTCTGTTAATGCTGGAAAGGAAACAACATATAGGATTTTCAGTTCAGTCGTCTATCTGTTCTTTGTATTTGTTTAGTTGTTCAACCAAAGCTGCTATTGCATTGTGCAGCTCCTTCCTATGCTGACTACCTACTCCGAGCTGGTCCTGTACTACCTAACCGTTTCAATGGCAACTCATAGGAGCAGTGGAAAATTACTCTCTGTTTTATCTCAGTTATTCACGGACCTTGCTTTGCAGGTATGGTTAAGGATAAACGTTTTTTGTACACTTATTTAATGCATTTAGACTTTTTTAACTCTTAAGTTTAAAATGTTCTATTATTAAATATCTAGGACTATCTTTTCTATATTGTCTTTCTGACCCATCTTTTCTCCTCTGACTCCCTTCCAAATCTTGCCCTCTCCACTCTCTCCGCTGAAAAATAACTTTACAATAAGACAATGAAATAAAAGTAGGTCATTTAGCCCATTGAGTCTGCTCTGCCGTTCAATGAGATCATGGCTGATCTGATAGTCCTTACCTCCACTTAATTGCCTTTTGCCCCATGATCTTTGATTCCCTTGCTGATTAGAATATGTCTATCTCTGCCTTGAGTAGACTTAACGGCCCAGGCCTCTTCAACCCCTTACTCTGAGATTGTGCTCTCAGGTCCTGGACTTCCTACAAGGTGAAAACAACCTTCTTTACCTATTCTTTCTCTCTCTCAAGTCACTGAAGATACTTGTATGTTTCAATGAGGTCGCCTCTTTATCTTCTAAACTCCGATAACTACAGGCCCAGCCTATTCAGCCTCTCATCATGAGACAGCCCCTCCTTATCCAGGTATCAGCCTCATGAAGCATCTTTGAAATACCTCCATTGCCAGTTTATCTTTCCTTAATTCAGGACCCAAAGCTGTTTACCACACTGCAGTTGTTGTCTGATTAGTGCTTTGTATAGTTTCAACAAGAAATCCTTATTTTTATATTGTGATGTGACACTTAGTCAACCACTGAGAAAAAAAATAAATGTATATTGAAGTTAGAGGTTTCAGTTCTTTCTCCCAGTATTTTGTTGCTTTTTTTTAAAAAAGAACAAATCTAGTATATCTTTAAGTTTTTGATCTCATCTAATTTTGTTATAAGAAATTCGCTGACCACAATTTTTTGATTATCGTTTTTGTCTTGTATAAGTGGGACTTTTGTTTTGTAACAAAATTGGGATTTTTATTTTCAAAATGTCAACCTGTTGCAGTTGTTCTGTGGAGTTGTTGGGGAAAGGGGCCAAGACTAAAGTTTGCTCTTAAGGAATGATTTAAAAATCTTGGGTGAGGATATGATGATGTGTGGTATTACTTGGGCAGGGTTTCTGCCTCCCCCAAGAGTTAATGGAGGATGCGATGGGCGAAGGTTCAACCCAATTCCACGATAATGAATGTGGAGGAATTGGAGAAGGTGAAGGTGTGAAGGATGTCAGCGACAAGATCGAAAGTGAAGACCAGGTATGTGTTTTTTTTCAACATCTTAACATGAAACATTTGAAGGTTTCATTGAAATAGCCATTCTGTGTAAGTGGGGTTATAATTGTAGAAAAGTGATCTGTGCTTGAGAAGAAACCTATTTGGACACAGTTGGTACTGGTGCTAATTGTAAACTGAAGCACTGTAGGGCTTAGGAATGGTGAGTGAAAACCTGATTTAAGAATTAAATAATCATTATTGCAATAGGAAAGTACTGCATGTCCTCCTTTCTAACCTCCTTGCACTAGTTGCTTCTGCAGCTTTCAATGGGGTCCATTTTTCGACAAGCAGCTAATCAATGTTTTATAAAAGGAAATATTACCCCTGCCTTTTGCACTTGTGTAGTTACATTTGCTACACGACAACTTATAGCATGTTACAAATTCAACATGAAACTTCTACTGTCTGTGTGGTCGTTCAGCATCGTACTTGAACCACAGTATGTTTGTCGTTTACCTTCTCCCCCCCCCCCCCCCTCAGTTGTGGCTTGCCTCTGAGCTGTTATTGTTTGTGTTACTATTTGAAGAGTTGGTATGCGATCCCCTTGATTGAATTGAAATAAGCAATATATAAATCAGTCAGATAAGAAAATTCTAGGTTCACTTTCTGATCTTTGAAATGCTCTTTGTTTATATTGACTACATTGGAAATAAATAAAGAGCAAGGGACACAAAAACCGATTGGTTATTGTACTTGTGATTTACTATCCAGTGATATCCGGCTGGAAGGTTCTGGGTAGAAGGTAGCTGTTCAGTTTGGCTGCAGTTTTGTTAATTCAAGGCAACTGGACAATGTTCAACTTCGCTGGACCGCAGGG
This sequence comes from Chiloscyllium plagiosum, assembly GCF_037043375.1. NCBI lineage: Eukaryota > Metazoa > Chordata > Chondrichthyes > Orectolobiformes > Hemiscylliidae > Chiloscyllium > Chiloscyllium plagiosum. The sequence goes on from NW_028270141.1 coordinate 104,004,905, forward strand.
GTTAGCTTTAGGGGGCTTTCTGAGGAGTTCAACTTATTAAATAACTTGTCAGAAGTTAACTGTAGAAGTTAGGGGTTACTTTAAATTTAATTATTTTAGGGACACAGTTGGGTACGAGTTTGGTGCTTAATAGGAGAGAAGATGAGACGAAAATGTTTTAAGAATTGTAGTAGCAAAATTAGGGTACTGTGTCCTATTGTCTTCCTTTTCAATGCCTTCTGTTCATGTTCCTCAGTAAAGTGATTGCGTTTGTCCTTTCTTCAGGTGGAAGATACCTTCAGCAAAGACCAAAAAAAGAAAGAAGACACAGAGAATATGGCAGATGTTAAAGAGGAAGAGAATGCCATAGAAATGTCTGAGGACTTCGATGGAAAACTTCATGATGGAGATACCAAAAAGCCAGGCAAGTTGCTGAATGACAACTTGAGGTACACATTGTTTAACCAATTATAAAAACACTGCAAATGCTGGTAATCCAACATGAGAACAAAATGTTGGAAATTCTGAGCAGGTCTGGCAGCAACTGTCAAGGAAAAACAAGATTTAACTTGTCAGCACGGTGACTTTCTGCTAACATTTCCAGTTTTGTAATAAAAAAAAAGTTAATGAAAGCGCACATTACTGATTGAAGTAGCAACCACTGCACCAATTCTAATTGTGAGTCACAGTTTTGCAACTGCAGCAGCAGCAGTAAAGTGGCCTCATTTGCCATAGAGCCTATCTCATTTGCTGCTGTTAAACTAACATGGAAAGGGACAATGAAGCAACTCTATTTTTTTTTAAATGTTTGGAATCAAGATCTTGGGATTTGATTCTGACATCCTGAAAACTTGTCAGTTTTATATTGTCACCTTTCTTGTGTGAGCTTTGACAGTGCTGTGAATACTAAGTATTCCATTGTTTGTATCAAGTAAACTGATTTTGTGAAAACTGTTGGAATTATAATTTATGGTATCTTAACTATTCCAATTGTATGTTACTCTATCTGTTCACTGCAAATAATACATTGATTATGTACACAAGTTGATGATGGAACTATGTTGGTGTGGATGGCTACTGCTGATGGCCAATTGAAAGTGATATCTGATCTCAAAGTGGCTCTAATCTGGAGATTTGTGACAATGTGACAAAATCAAAGTTTGAATATCATCCACAATCTTACAGAACATTTGACTTTTTTACCAAACAAAATTGCTAATTGTTCTACATGGGGTACAGATTCTTGTCTGGTGGTATAAGGAAGTTAAATTCATCAGACTATAAGCTGGTTTTCTTTTGAATGGACAAATTACATTCTAAATAATTAGTTTTATGGGACATGCTGTCTGGAAGTGTATTAGAGACAGGTAAAATTGATGCATTCAAGAAAGATTGGACAATTGATTCTATTTAAATAATGTGCAGGGTTATGGGGAAAGGTGGAAGATTGGCATGAGTTAAAGTGCTCTGAGAACCACTGTAGACACAATGGGCCAAATTGTTTCCATCTGCACTATATCGTTTTGTGAATCAGGAGACAGACAAATGTAGCCACCACCATCTTCTATCTTGTTCTCAAATGACAACCAACCAATTACAAAGGGATTTGGAGCCACTGCACACAAAACATGGGAACCTAGCACACAGGTACAGCCAGTAGCCAGGAATGCTAATGGAATATTGGCCCTTTTTTCAAGTATCAGAGTAGAGAATTCTTACTGCACTGCTGAAACCACATCTTGAGTACTGTGAGCAATTTTGGTCACCTTTTAAGGAAAGATATATTCTGTTGGAGAAAGTTCAGAGAAGGTTCACTAGTTTGATCCCAAGCTATGGAAGGATTGGTTTATGAGAAAGGTTGAACAGGTTGGGATTCTACTCATTGGAGTTATAAAAGAATGAGAGATTATCTCATTGATTCATACAGGATTCTTAAGAATGTTCCCCCTCATGGAAGTGTCTGGAACCAGAGGTAATGGTCTCAGAATTAAGGGGTGCCAATTTCAGACTTGAACAAAGAGGAATTTCTTCAGAGTTGAGAGTCTTTGGAACTCCTTGCCACAGAGAGCTGTTGGGGCAGAATCCTTTTAAAGCTGAGATAGATTCTTGATTAGTAGGGGAAATCCAGGGCCAGTAAATCAGTGGGGAATATTGGATCGACCATAATCCAATTAATTGGGGGAGTAGGTTCGAAGAACCAAACCACCTACACCTGTTCCTTTGTTATTGTGTTTATGGTCTTGTATTAATTGGCTGAATCCTCTCTTCAGGAGAGGATGACAACAGTGAGGAATCGGATAGCGATGACGAAGAACTGGATAAACAGATGGGTGATCTCGAAAATGCGGAGGCTGACAAACTAGATGAAAGACTATGGGGGGATGATGATGATGATGAAGATAGTGTTCATGACGAGGCTGACGACACTGGCCCTGGGATGGATGTGGTAGGATGCTGAGTGTTTTTTTTAAAATCTGTGAAGTTCACTTTTAATTAAGTAATTTCCGTTTTAATACTTTCTTTCATTTTGCAAGCAGTTGAGATTGCAGAAATGAATTGTTGAGTCATCTTTGTTTTCATTTGTACCGAAGACACATGCTCGCTGAACACTTAACATGTAGACTTCACTCTTTGTTTCATTTTCCCTTTGCTGTAGCAGGAATTGAGGTGAAAAAGATAATGGGTGATAAATGAAGTAGTTAAAAATAAGCAGGACATTTATGTTTGTACTACTTCTTTTCCTAAGCCAAGCAAATGACGCCTCCAAATATCCTGCTGTTCCTGGAAACATTGTTTCATGGAGCAGTCACAAATTATAAGTACAACTCTGACCCCAATGTGTATGTTACACTGCTGAACAATCAATTCTTGAGGGATAGATATTTGCAGAAAACGGAATTGGCTGCACTTCCAAGTGTTTTCTTTGCATGTGGAATGATGACACTGGTCTGTTTGAATTGTGGTGTCATCATTTAACATTCATTTCTTTCTTACCATTTACACAAGTACCATGAATTAGATAATTGTTTTTAAAAGATGCATACCTTCAAACTCTGGTTGTTCATATTCCCCTCCTGCCCACCTGTGTTTTTTTTTTGGAGGAGCCCTTCACTTGTGTTAATTGATCAGTTCCATCTGGAAGTTTTCTTCGTAGCATTTTTAAAAGAAATAGAAATATGCTTCAACTGGTTTTCTATCCACAGGAGAAGTCTGAACTTGTTGCTAAAGATGACAACATGGATGGAGCAAATGAAAGTGAGAATGACAAAAAGAGACAGGAGGAGAAAGAGGAGGAGAGAGGGGAAGAAGAAGAAGTTAGAGAGAAAATTCATGAACAATTGGATGAGGTATTCATGTTTATCTTCCCCAAAAGGTTCCCACTATGGGTATGAGCACAAGCACCAAAATGGTTGGTTTATGAGCAGGCTGGACCAGTAACTGACAAAGTCCCAAGTTCACTTAAGTCTCTCTAATTGTGGGCGACTCTGAGTTAATGAGCAAAGAATGGGCAACGTCTGAATACAGGCACCCTATTTAGGTTTAAAGTTTGCATCATTGTGAAGAGAGGTACAACAGGCAGTCCCCGAGTTATGAATGAGTTCTGCTCCTGAGGATGTATGTAAGTGGGTTTTGTATGCAAGTCGGAACACTATATATTACAATGTAAAATAGCTGTTTGTAAAAATGAGTGAGCATTCATATGTCTGATCCTTTATATTAATGTGGGGCCACGTTCGTAAGTACGAACATTGGTAAGTTGAGCTTCCTTTACTCAGGGACCACCTGTACTCCAAATGCAGGGTGAAATTTTGTCTTAGAAGAGGAAAAAGTAAGTCATTGGACATCACAGAAACAACATTTTTACTTTTAAAAGTGTTAATCATTTAGATAACCATATGGATCACATTAGTAGTGCAATATGTTGTCATTAAACATTCTTCATAAAATGAAAAATATAAGTGTGAACATCCATCACTATAATATTGCATTATCATAATTGGATATTGTCACATTAACGCAGTCCATGCAGAATAAACCTGTGCCTGAACCAGTAATTTTAGTGACCTGACAAATTTGACATGCTACTCTTGACAGGAGTTTATTAATCTACTCTTTAAATTAGCGTGAATACGATGAAAATGAAGTAGACCCTTACCAAGGAAACCAGGACAAACAGCTGGAAGCAGAAGCCTTGGACCTGCCTGAAGATCTCAATTTGGAAAGCCAAGATGGAGAAAAAAGTGATGATGATCAGGAAGAAGGAGGTAAATTGGTTTTATACTTGTTTGCAGTCCGTGCAAAAAATTTTAGATTAATAGGTTTTACAATAATGAATTGTGACATCCTCTATTTTGTCTTCTAATAGCTTAGTGAATAATTAAATCCCAGCTCATTCAAAGCAGCATGTCTTGCTCATTTTCTCAATGTTGACTCCTTGCTGGGGTATAACAGTATTGTCCAGTCCCTAATCCAAGAGACAATTATTCAGCGAATGGATACAATCCTACTCTTGCCGATCAATGTGTGTTTAACTGCATGCTGTTTTCCAACAGGGATCACCGAACAGTGATCAAGAATAAGAATCTGGGGTGGTTTATTTTCCAGTTAGAAGGCACATCGCTCTATAGTAGCCCTTGATAGTGAACCCACATTAGTAAAAACTTGTATATTTTCTAACTCATTCTTCTCCAACCAGCAATTGTCTTGTATCTAAAGATTTTAAAAATATAGGAAGTCTACATGCTGTTCCACTACTAACCTGTAGCATAACCTGTAGCATTCATATTAAAACCAACTTGAAGACTTAAAAACGTTTTTTGGAAGAATCAAAAATTGTGTATTTAGTCTGGTCTTCCGTTGTTTAATCCATTATTTTTCTTGGAGAAAGTGAGGACTGCAGATGCTGGAGATCAGAGCTGAAAATGTGTTGCTGGAAAAGCGCAGCAGGTCAGGCAGCATCCAAGGAGCAGGAGAATCGACGTTTCGGGCATGAGCCCTTCAGGAAGGCCTGAAGAAGGGCTCATGCCCGAAACGTCGATTCTCCTGCTCCTTGGATGCTGCCTGACCTGCTGCGCTTTTCCAGCAACACATTTTCAGCTCCATTGTTTTTCTTTCCTGCTTTAAAAGGCGACTGTCTAAATATTTATCTATTTGCAACAGTACTGAAATTGCAGATTCTGCATGTCTAATTTTCAATGACTCTTTTTGTACTTCTTTAAAGGAGATAACCCTTTTGATATAGAGGAAAAACTAAAAGATTTCCAAGAGAAAAGTCCAGATGCTGATGAGACAATGGAGGAGACTGCCAAGGCAGAAGAGGAGTGTGCTGAGCAAGAACAAGATCCTCAAACAGAGAAGGAAAATGAGGGGGAAACCAAAGAACAGAGTGAGGGCAAGGAAGAAACTATTGAGGAAGATCAGAATAATGAGGAAGAAGAGGATGCTGAGGACATAGACCAACAGAAGCTGAAAGAAGATGAACAGAGAGAGCCTGTCGAGAAAGACGCAGAGGCTCCCTTTAATGAGGGGCAGCAGCCAAAAGTATGTCATTTCTCTATCATCTTTGTTTATTTTGCAGCATAGGGAGAAAGTGTGGGCATGGCTCAGGTTTCACACTCTCTAACGTGCCCGAAGGTTCTAGGTTTGAGCCCCAGTTTGGGTTACAAGTGCAAAAATCAAGGTTAACATTCCAGGGCAGTGTTCATGTAACATTCTCCTCCACATCAGTGACCTGATTTCCAAACCACCATTGTCAACTAGACGTGGTGAGCCTCCAGAACTTTGGTCTGTTTGCTGTGGCATTAATCAGCCAGAGCTATTGCACTTTTGGCATGCACAAAACCCTGTGCTGCTGTTTCATTAAGTAATGTCTCATTTGAAGATCTGGCTGATGCTGCATCTAGCTTTGCACTGGAGCTGGTTTTGTGAGTTTTCCGATGCACCGTGAAATTACAGATTATAGCGGTGGTGTTCTGTTCTTAGTCTGTCACACAATGCAGCTAAATATTGTTGAAAATATATGAATTAATCTTCTGGTAATTAATGTTTTGTTTTTTGAGACCTGTTCACCATTTTATGAAATTACTTGTGGTTCTCATCACTTTGGGAGTTAATGCCTTTAAACATAGGGCCAATTTTATCACCACGTTTTTATTTTCAGGCAGATGAGGACACACAAGATGATCAGGATGTTCCTCAGACTGAGCAGCAAATGGAGCATGAGACTGAAGGGAAGACTGGTGAGGAAAACCTTCAGTGTGATACAGCTGTGGAATTGGCTGGATCTGCTTCGGAGAAGGACAAAGCTAATGAGGTACGATTAGATTATTTAGTGAAAGGAGTGGGAAAAATGCCTTATGCATCTGTGTCTATGCAAGTTAAACATGCAGTCTCAAACTTTGAAAAGTCTTTGTGTTTTCTATAATTTATTAAACCGAATCTTTCCCATCTACATTTTTCTGATGGACATTTTCAGCTGGACTGCCTAACTGAGAAAGTAATTTTATTTCATCATCCATCTTTGTTCTCTGTTTTGATTAAATGGGCTGTGCCTAAAGAAAGTTAATGCATGTACACAGGCCATGGCCCAACAGGTGACTAGCTTGCCAGAAAGAAATTCCAGATGATGCCTTGGTGTAAAGCATGCAGCTTTTGCTCTGTTAATGAGTTTCCAGAGTCTTACATTCTGTATTGGAGAGGCAGTTGCTGAAGATCGAGCTCATCTGCACAAGAAAATTGAGGCAGCAGAAAATCCAAGCATTTTGGCCCATACTCTAGCACTTTCTGATTGTTAGATGTGGATCCTGAAGGGCATTCTTCTGCCAAATATTAAAGAGAACCAGATATTTGAGAACAGTAGTTGAGAATGTGGTGCTGGAAAAGCACAGCAGGTAGACAGCATCCGAGGGGGAGGTGAATCGAAGTTTTGGGCATAAGCCCTTTATTAGGAATGATAAAAACAGCAGTAAATATCAAATTTTTATGAAGCAGGGTTGAAAATGAATTGATTCTTCAGCTTCCCTTACTGCTTTCTTCTCCAGCCATAAAGAGATGGTTAGGCAGGCATGTAGATGGCTATGATGAATGTCATTCCCCAGATAGGATTGGAGTTCAATTTAACAGATGGATCATCTACCATAGATTTTCAGTGAGTGTTTATCTTCAGTCTGGTGACTGACAAATTTATGATAATTCTTTTGAGGAGGTAACAAACACAATAGAAAAAAAGGTAACCAGTATAACTGATATATTTGGATTTGAAAAAGGATGTTTGATACAAAAGGCGACTTAAAATAAGAGTCCATTGTGTTAAGGGTAGATTATTAGCATGGATAGAGGATTGGTTAACTAATGAAAGACAGAATTGGGATAAGAGGTGCATTTTCAGGATGGCAATCTGTGACTAGTGGAGTGCAATGTGGATCAGTGCTGGGACCAGAATTATGTAGGTATTATATTAAAGACGTTGATGAGGGGGTTGGATGTACTATTGCCAAGTTTGTAGAACACATGAAAATAGGTGGAAATCAAGTGGTGATGATGGTAAAATGAACCTATGAAGAGGTATAAGTGAGGCAACAGAAACATGGTAGATGGGAAATAATATGGAAGAATACAAGAGTGTGCATTATGGCAGAAAGAAATAGAGGAGCTGAATATTATTTAAATGGAGAAAGACTGCAGAAAGCTGCAGCAGAGACGGATTTGGGGATCCTCATGTATAAATCACAAAAAGCAAGTTCAATGGGGAATAGAGAAGGCAAATGAAATATTGACCTTTATTCTAAGGGGAATAGAATATTAAAATGGGGAAATCTTTCTAAGACTATTCAAGGCATTAGTTAGATCACAGTTGGAATACTGTGTACTGTCTTTGTCCCCTTTGTCTACAGGAAGATATACTAGCAATGGAGGCAGTCTAGTGAAATTGCGCGAGCTTGGTTCCAGCTTTGGAGGAACTAGCTTATGAGGAAAGGTTGAAAGGTCAGGCCTGTACTCGATGGAACATAGAAGACTGAAAGATGACCTTATTGAAACATTTAAGATTCTTGTGGATTTGAGAAGGGGGATGCAGAAAGGATCTGGGAGAGTCGTGAAGCAGACATCAATCTCCAAAGAATTACCTAGTTATGACATATGAGGAGGGTAGTTATTTTCAGACGAGAGTGAACCTGTTAAATTGTTTACTGCAGAGGGTTGTAGAGGCTGGGTTGTTAAGTATGTTAAAGACTGAGGTAGACCGATTTTCAATCAGTAAGAGTATCAAGGGTTATTTTGAGAGAGGAGGAGGTGTAAATTGTGCCCTGATGAGAGAAGTGATGCTTATAAGTAAGTGTGTGTTAATGCTGTTACAATGTCATTAATTGCAACATGCTTTTTGGCAAGTAGTTACTCTAATGGAGTTATTGAACTTTCTAAGGAAGTAGTATTATCCTTAAGTTTAATTTCGAGTATGAAAGCCATGTGCTTCCTCGGCTTTATTGTAACCATTCTGCTTCAGGTGCTTATTCTTCTGAGTTTCAGTCATTACTTTTAAATAATCTTTCAGCACACTAAATCATTCAGACAAGAAGTTGAAAAGCTTCACAGAAATAAAGTTGTAAATCTCAGAATGTTAATCTAAACTGATCAAACTAACCTGATTTATAATTATAAAGTCCACATCTCCCAATAAAAGCTCCGTCCCATAGAGCAATTGTTATAATTCTGATATGCAGGCCATAATTTATTTTATGTTGGATCTTGCAGGAACAAGGAAGTGGGGCTGCAGATGCAAACCAGTCCGAGGGTCATGAGTCCAAACTAATGGCAAGGGTTGCATCTCAAAAACAATCCCAGGACAAAACGCAGGTAGAACCACAGCTCCATTGATGGGCAACATTGTGTTTTGACAAACATGCAGCAGTTGTATTTTTATACTTTATGTTTTGTAGTTATGTTTTTGTAGTCTTACTTTTGTATGTTTTCAATTACATCAGGAGCTCTGAGCGTTTGTTTTGATCAACTGTTGTCTCTAACCAAGCAACTATATATGCAGTTTAGACTACATTACATTACAGTGTGGAAACAGGCCCTTCAGCCCAACAAGTCCACACTGACCCGCCGAAGCGCAACCCACCCATACCCCTACATTTACCCCTTACCTAAATCTACGGGCAATTTAGCATGGCCAATTCACCTGACCTGCACATCTTTGGACTGTGGGAGGAAACCGGAGCACCCGGAGGAAACCCACGCAGACACGGGGAGAACGTGCAAACTCCACACAGACAGTTGCCTGAGGCGGGAATTGAGCCCGGGTCTCTGGCACTGTGAGGCAGCAGTGCTAACCACTGTGCCACCATGCCGCCCACTCATTAGTACTCATTAATCAGCTATGAATTTTGCAAGTTAAACATAATTTTGTTAGGGTTGTTCAAAAACAAGTCTTCTCTTTCACCATGCAGTAAAGCCTGTCCTGGGGTAACAGCAGAAGCTATTTCAATGAAGTACTGCAGGCACTGACTGGAAATTTGAAAAAATATAATGTCATCTAAATGACACTGTCACTAATGTCCCAGTCAGCAAGGAACCCATGGCAAGGAAGAAAGATGCCAGCAATTGATTACCACAAAATTCCAGACAATTTATGACTCAATTGTTAGTTTTTGAAAATGTCATGCTTGACTTTGACTTCTTCCTCAGTTTCATGAAGTTTAATGGCTCATTAAAACTTAGCTCTGGGATAAGTTTAAATAGTGTAAGTGGCATTAATGGTTTGATAATTGTTAATCACCCACCCTCTTCCCAGAAAATGTGGGCGAGGTAAAATGGGAAGTCTTGTTCCTTCTCTAGCAAATTGTTGAGTTTTAAAATGGTGATTTAAAAAAGAAATTCCTTGTTTGTTTGTTTTTTCTTAGTCCAATGTATTTTCCACTCTTGTTATTTCAATACTCAAGTGGACATTGAATTTGCTCCTCACCCCCAGTCTTTTCTGTTTTCTCATGACATTGGTTTAGAAGATGCACTCGAAATCCAGTTCATCAAGCTCCAGGTGCCCTGGTGCCTTTCCTACACTGCTATTAGCTTGCAGTCACTTGTGGGAAAAATCATTCTCTTCTTTTTATTTGACAAGTTCAGGAAAAAGTCTTAACAAGATGAAGCGCAAGTTTCCCCCAATGCAGCAAGTTAAATGTGTTGTATTTTTTATATACAATATCAGACTCTGGGACTGCATTAATGAATTACACAGCGCTCTACTGAGCTCTGAAAGGGGTCTTTAAGGCATTCCCGTACATATGTAAATAGATCACAAAGAGACGAGGCACGACACACACATTATGGGTGGGAAAGAACAAGAAAAATTCATGAAGTACAGTTCTGTCACCGGTCTGAATTACAGGCATTGGTGAGTTGTTTGCCTTCAGTTCCCTTCCCATTCCTTTTCACTCTTTGAGGATGCAACGTTGTGGACATGCCATTTCTCGAATTTTATTCAATGTCAGTGTCTCTGAAGGTGTTTTTTCCCATTTTCCTTAAAGAATGGCCTTTGCTTTCTCCACTTACAGAAGGGAGAGGAGGAGCGATTTTAGGCGCATTCTCTTCCATGAGCTTAATGTTTCTGCTGTGGTGTCCGAACACAATACTACAGCCAGCCACCCAGGAATCAATCAAAATCTTGCTGGTGTGCTGAGCATTCCTGAACTCAACCCCACACAATTGGTTCTGGTTGGAAAAAAAATCAAAAACTTGTAAATTGGCAAAACACCCTTGAAGAGGCACATTGAAATCTGAGATGTTCATCAACCTTCCAGCAACATTATCATCCACACTCATTTAGTTTAAAGCAGAATCTTTTCTCCTTTGTTAGTCCACAGCCAAAGATTAACAGTAGTCTTTAGTACTTTGGATGGCAATCAAACTTCGGGAGATGTGCATACATGTCTAAAGTAACTCCCTCCCCTATATGTCCTCATGTCTGTTATGTTAAGTATCATCCATAAATTCTGTTGCACAATAGTTTACAAAGAAAATAACAAATTTTTTACAGATATTTTTTAAAAAAATACTAAAACTATTTTCTTTCTCAAGAGTTACAAAAGGAAACCCGGTCGTACAGATCACGAAAGAGCAATGGGTGATCACAATGAATGTGTGAGCAAGCGACTGAAGATGGTGGAAACCGATAATGCAGCCAACCGGGACATGGCCCATACAGAACAAAAAGTGATGGACGCAGACGTTTATGAGCATGTCAAAGAAGACAGTGAATCCTTTGATGCTCAAACATTTGGTGAGTTCAGAATTATTCAAATTCAGAAATTAGTATAAGAGATTCCTTGGCTCTGTCTCAACCATAAAATGTATTCAGGAGAAAGATAATGGACCACCTCACCCTAATCTTACAAATTGCTCATTTTAGATGTAGCCACGGCAGAGCAACAAAATCTAAGCGGATCACAACAGGAAAAGGAGATCAAAGAAGAGACTGAATCAATTGAAATGGAAACTGATCAGGAAGAGGAATTGCAAAGCTTAGATGTACAAGAGCTGAAGCCAGAAAAAAAGTTCTCATCTACAAATGTACCAGGTAGTTGGACACACAACTGCAGTATACAAGGGGTGCTGACTTATGAATGCTTGTACTTACGTACCTGATCCCATACATGCTTTAAAATTTAATGACCCAACATACGAACATTTCCTGTACTTACGAATGGCTGTTTTCCATTGTCCTGAGTTGGGTTTTGACTTGTGAAAGGACTATAGAACTGAACTCATTTGCAACCTAGGGAATGCCTGTAAATTAATTTCAAACTTTATTTTACTTTTAATGGAAACTAATGTGCCAGCATCTAAATTTCAAAGTACGACCTGACACACTGAAAATCATGAACACAACTGGGTGGGTGAGTATGTTGTGAACGATTTCGAGTATTGTTGCGACAATACAAGGCAATTAGTGAGACCGCACCTGGAGTGTTGTGCACAGTTTTGGTCCCCTTATTTGAGGAAAGTTTTAGTGGCATTGGAGGCAGTTCAGAGGAGGTTCACTAGATTGATCCCACAAGTGAGGGGTTTGTCGTAGAAAGAAAGATTGAACAATTTCGACCTATACTGTCTGGAATTTAGAAGGATAAGGGGCGATCAAATTGAGGTATTCAAAATGATAACAGGTCATTGTGTGGATAAAACAGGCGTGGAGCAGATGCTTCCTCTTGTGGGACGTTCAAGGATAGGGGGTTATAGTCTTATGAAAAGGGGAAGCAAATCTAAGGATTTTTAGGATTTTAATTCTTCAGGATTCCTGAAGAAGGGCTCACGTTCAAAACATCGATTCTCCTGCTCCTTGGATGCTGCCTGACCTCCTGCGCTTTTCCAGCAACACATTTTTAGCAAATTGAAAACCAAGTTGAGGAGAAACTACTTCTCACAAAGGATTGTGAATCTATGGAATTCGCTACCCCAAAGTGCAGTGGATGCTGGGACAGTGGGTAAATTTAAGGAGGAGTTAGACAAATTTTTAATTGGTATTGGGTTGAAGGGTTATGGGGAGAAGGCAGGAAAATTGGGGTGAGGAACATATCAGACATGATTGAATGGCAGAGCAGACCCGATGGGCCGAATTCTACCCCTATATCTTATGAACTTATTAGGAGGTTGCAAAATGATTATGGATAAGTTGAACGAGTGTGCAAAAATCTGGTATTTGGAGTACAGTGTGGGAAAATGTGAAGTTGATCCCTTTTAGCAGCTGAGAATAACTGAAGAATTCTGAGGTGCAGAGGGATCCAGGAATTCTAGTGCATGAGTGACATCGAATTAGTCTGCAGTCAGAGTGAGTAATTAAGGTGGCTAATGGAATGCTACCCTTTATTACAAAAAGAATTAAACCCATAAGTAAGAATGTTACACTTCATTATGCAGGCATTGGTGAGACTACTTAAGAGAGGATGGAAATGCATTTGAGGTGGTTCAAAGAACGTTACTAGATTGATACCTGGAATGAGTGGGTTGTCTTACAAGGATGACTTGGACAGACTGGGCTTGTTTTCACTGGAATTTAGAGGAGTAAGGGGTGACTTGGTTGAATATTATAAGATCCCAAATGACCTTGATATGGTGGACATAGAAATTGTTTCCTCTTGAGGGGGGACAGGGGTCCAGAACATTGTTTTAAAATTAGGAAGCATTTAGGTCTCTGAGTGTTGTGCAAGTTTGGGGCTCTCTGCCACATAAGATGATGGACTGTGTAGAAATATGAGTCGAGAGTATGGTGCTGGAAAAGCATAGCAGGTCAGGCAGCATCCGAGAGGCAGGAAAATTCATGTTTCAGGCAAAAGCCCTTCATCAGGAACGAGGCTGGGAGCCTCCGGAGTGGAGAGATAAATGGGAGGGTGGGTGGGGAGTGCAATAGGTAGATGGAGGTGGGGCTAATGGTGATAGGTCAGAGGGGAGGGTGGAGTGGACAGGTGGAAAGGAAGATGGACAGGTGGGACAGGTCATGAGAGCGGTGCTGAGCTGGAAGGTTGGAACTGAGGTAAGGTGGACGGAGGGGAAAGGAGGAAGCTGGTGGGGTCGGAGGGTCCCGAGGCAGAAGATGAGGCATTCTTCCAAAGGGAGTGGCAATAGAGGAGGTCCAGGACCTGCATGTCCTCAGCAGAGTGGGAGGTGGAGTTGAAGTGTTCGGTCATGGGGCGGTGGGATTGGTTGGTGTGGGTGTCCTGGAGATGTTCTCTGAAGCGCTTTGCGAGTAGGTGTCCTGTCTCCCCTGGGAGCAATGAATATAGTAAATGACATTGGATGTGGAAGGCTCCTTTTGGGGCCTTGGATGGAGGTGGGGGGGGGGGTGTGGGCGCAGGTTTTGCAATTCTGCAGTGGCGTGGGAAGGTGCCAGGAGGAGAGGGTCGGTTGTTGGGAGGCGTGGACCTGATGAGGTAGTCACGGAGGGAATGGTCTTTATGGAAAATGGATAGGGGTGGGGAGGGAAATATATCTCTGGTGGTGGGGTCCATTTGTAGGTGGCGGAAATGGCAGAGGATGCTGCGATGTATGCGGAGGTTGGTGGGGTGGAAGGTGAGGACCGGGCCATTCTGTCCTTGTTGCAGTTGGAGGGGTGATGGTCGAGGGCAGAGGTGCAGGAACTGGCTGAGGTGTGCTGGAGGGCATCATCGACCATGTGGGAGGGGAAATTGGGTCTTGTATAAAGGAGGCCATCTGGCCGTGCCAGCCATCATTACCGCGGTGAGTCCCTGCTGCCCAACAGCCTGCAGCCATGGCTGATCATGCCACCTCCACGACTGCTGGACGGGCAACAGCTGTCGATCCCGCCTGCCAGACAACCGTCACCGCGACTAATACGCAATCCACTGTTGCTGAGATCAACATAAGGCCTGACCAAGACAACACTCATGCCCCCTCTGTTGCCGCCGCCACAGTCACTTCTGCCCCCTCCAACATCACCCCCTCCAACATCACCCACCCGTGACTTCCGCCCCCTTTGTGACCGCTGCCACAGCCACTTCCGCTCCTATGTCATCACCTACACTACACTGTCCGCTACTTGCACCCCTGCAGCTGCCATCATTGCAACCACTTCCGCCCAACCCCCCCTTACCGCACTTCCAGCTCAGCACCACCCTCATGACCTCTCCCATCTGTCCATCTTCCTTCCCACCTATCCACTCCAACCTATCACCATTACCCCCACCTCCATCCACCTATTCCACTCTCAGCTACCTTCCACTCCGCTTCCCCCCCACAAGAATCCTACCTGGACTTCAGGGGTTAAGTTATGAGGAGAGATTATATGAATTCAGCCTACTTTCTCTAGAATTTAAAAGGTTAAGGGGTGTTCTGATCAAAGTTTTCAAGGTATTAACAGGGGAAAAAAAAGGGAAGATAAACTAATTCTCCTGGTTAGGGATTCTCGAACTAGGGAGCATGGTCTGGAATTAGGAACTTTCTGTTCAGGAGAGTTGTTAAGAAGCACTTTGACACACATGGTGATAGATATTCGGAAGTCTTCCACAAATGGCAGTGGATGCTGGATCAGTTGTTAGTTTTGAATCTGAGGCAGATATATTTTTGTTAAGCAAAGGTATTAAGACATATGGACCAAAGGCAAGTATATGGCTTCAAGCCTTGATCTCAGTGGCAAAACAGACTCCAGTGGCTGAAAAACCTACTCTTGTTCCTGTGTTCCATAATAATTTATCTGATGCCTTATTGTTAAGTATGAGTTTGTACACAAATTGGCTGTGGATTTTTTGTTAACATTACAACACTAACCCCTCTTGAGAACTACTTCATTTGCTGTGAATTATTTTCAGCAGTCAAGCACTGTTAAAATCAAAAGTTTTTGAGATTTAGTTTGAACTCCAAGTCAGTAAAAACATATCGGCTGTATTTGCAGGACCTGACAGCAATCTTGAAGGAGAGTTTCAGCTTCCCAAACCTGAAGAGGTTGATGCTGCAACAGATGACTCGGAATCAGAAAGTGAAGAGATTCCTGAAAGGAGCAGCGAATCCACCATTCACACAAAGCATGAACTGCTAACTGAGGACTTTGAGCAAGTATGAAAGTTTACAGATAAAAGCAGAAAGTGCTGGAGAAACTCAGCAGGTCTAGCGGCATCTGTGGAGAGTGAAACAGAATTAGCATATCAAGTGCAGTATGATTTTGTATCTGAAGGATGGTAGAAAATGATTTTTATGCTATTGAAAAAATAGCCAGGAAAGCAAATATTTTTATCTTTTATGTATTATTTTAAACTTTTATGATTGTATTTTAAGCGTAATTCTGTTTCCCTCTTTGCAGAGGCTGCCAGACTTAGATTCATATGTCATAGAGCGTGGAAACCGAGCCTTCGGCCCAACCAGTCCATGCTGGACAGAATCCCAAACCAAACTAGTCCCACCTGCCTGCTCAGGGTCCCTATTCCTCCAAATCTTTCCTATTCATGTACTTATCCAATTGTTTTTTAAATGTTGTAATTGTACCGGCATCCACCACTTCCCCAGGAAGTTCATTCCACATGTGAACCACCCTCTGTGTAAACAAATTCGTCCCTCGTGTCTTTTTTTAATCTCTCTCCATTCACCTTACAAATCTGTCCGTGGCCAATTCCTAAAGCATGTTGCACTGAGACGGACTCTGTTGCAGGTGATGGGGAAATCAACAAGAATGAAAAGCCTATGTGACCACCTCCTCTCAATTGTTCCTGCTGCATATGTAGCTGTATCGATAGTATTAATAAGAATGAGTACTGCTCAGTCATTTGGAAGACAAAATCTCATCTTCAGATTGAGGATTCTCCCCAGTACAGTATGTAGCATTATCAGCATGCTAAATGAAACATATTTCTAACAGATTCATAAACTCAAAGTTAGGGCATCCATGAAGAGTTGAGAGCCATCAGCAGAATTATACTTAAACACAACCTGTATCCTCATTGCCCAGCATATTACCCACTCTACTATTACCAACATGCAGAGAGATCATCTATTGCTCAATGAGGAATGCAGGAGTGCCTGTCAGGAGCAGACAAGACATTCCTAAAAATGAGGTATCCATCTGCTGGTTAACTTGCATACCAAACAGTGAAAGTAGCATGCGATAGACAGGGCTAAGTGATCCCACAACAAACTGATCCAGACTGAATTCTGCAATCTTACCACAGAGTCACAAATGATAATGGACAATTACACAACTAACAGATTGTTGAGGCTCCACTAATATTCCCAGCCACAGTGGTAGGGATGTCCAGCCCATCACTGTTAGAGTGAAAGCTGATATATTTGCATCTATCCCCAGCCAGAAATGCTGAAGAGATTGGCCTCCCTCAGTGACCCCAGCCTCTGAGATGCCAGTCTTCGGTTAACCAATGAAGGCAAAAGCTATGGGCCATAACAAAATTCCAGCGAGAGGACTGAACACTTGTACTACAGGATTAGCCATGCCCTTGGCCAAGGTGCCGACCTAGTACAGACACAACATTGAAAACTATCTTGAAATGTGGAAAAATGCCCCAGGGTTGCCCTGTCCACAACAAAGGACAAAACCCAACCCAGTCAAATAGAACCCTATCATGCTACTCATTTGTCAGTACAGCAATGGAAGGGGTCATTGCTGAGTTTGTCCAGCATTTTCTTTTTATTTCAGAATTCCAGCATCCACAACACTTTGCTTTCATTTTTGTGATAGTTTAGCACCTTTCCATTCGGTAAATGTAAAGTTGAACAGGAATGTTTTTGAATTATAGTCATTTGTTGGAGCATGGTTGTGGGTTATACAGCAAACAAGCAGAAAGCACAGGCTGCTACTTTATTGTTATACTGCTGAACAAATGACTTTTGAAGAAAAAGTATCATGGTAATTTTCTTTTGTACAAGGTATGGAGTGAAGTTTGAAGTGGTAGCTTTCAACCATGAGTTCCTCAACTAAACAGAGCCTTTGGGAAGTTAATGGCATTCCCATTGTGAGGGAAATTAAACTGGTTTCGGGTATTGGACTGGGCATCAACTTCATTGTCACTGGGATAAATATGATCATATTTTATAAGACAGTTCTACACTGCAGACTAGTTAAAGACTCTGGAAGTAGAACAGAGCCCCACATTCTCCTTTACTTACACATTTCTTGTTCAGTCCAAAACAGGATTTAACATTTACACTTTACTGCCAAGGAGAATTCACAGTTGTAATCTAATGCAGGTGATACATTAATCACTGCCAGTATGTTTACCTGGGACCTGAAGACTGGTTTCACCCAAAACGCCAATTTCTCCATCACCTGATGCTGCCTGGCTAGCTATCGTCTTCCAGTGTCCTGCTGTGTATTTTGGTTTCCAGCATCCGCAGTTATTTTTTGTCTCTGACCAAGTATGTTTGGCTATGTCTTTGTGTTCTACCATTTTCTAGTTAAGTGATACAGTTTGTTTTCCAGAGAGTTGTTCCTGACCCAGCACAACTACGTAAGCAACTGGAAGAACAGCTGGATGCTTGGAGAAATGAGAAGGCTGGAAGTCTAGAAGAGGTAAGAAAATGACCAGAATTAATGAAATGATGCATAAAGGAAGGATGAGATCATTATTTTAAAGATAGAGGGCACGTTAGTCTTTTATTCAGTTTTAAATTCATCATCAGTAAAGTTGCACATGTTGAAAAGATTTAATGTTGTGGACATGTGGCCCAGATTTAGTTTTGCTTTTAAAGCATGTCAAAGACTGATGGAAAATGAAATCAAATCTCTGCCCCTTTGGTATGTCCAGCTCCAGCTGATGTAATCAGCATTTTAGTAAACTTGTCTGGCCTACTTACTATTGTGTACAAAAGAGCCAAATCTTCTGAGGACTGGCAATCACATTCTGATTGCCACTCTGCTCCTTTTCATTGACACTCCCCTAGATCTCCATGTTTCTGGCCCGAACTTCTGATATGGGCCTCTGGTGAAATGCACAGCATACCTGTTCAGGGACCTTTCTAACACAGCAGTGGATTACTGCCAAAGACCAGTCCCGCCTCCCTTTTTACAGTCATGGTTTCTTTATTCTGGAGTTCATAGGACAAGAGGCACTTTGACAAGATAAGGAGAGATTTTTGTGTGTGCAAGGTCAGTGGGTGAGGGTGAAGTTTGGGTAGGGGTCGTTGTGTTTGGTCGCCTGGAGTTGACTGGTAAGTCGGGGGTGTCAACTGTATAGTTACCCCAGGAGTTGGAGCATATTTAATCCCCCTCACTATTCCTGGATAACTGAACAGGTAAGTTGGAACCCTGCAAAGTCTGTAATTCAAAGTTAAAGTTGTAGGCTTTCTCCAAGGGTTCTGTACGCAAGGTAATCATTCACTGGGTACATACCTCCTAATTGATCAGGAAGTTTATGTGTGCATTGAGAATTCCTAGTGATCCTGTCATGCATCTTTCGGGGTATGCTGCTGTCGTACAATCTTCTAATGTATTTTGATCAATTATATCTGAATAAGTTAATCCATCCAAGAAAGATTTCAAGAAATGTAGAAATATTGAGCGCTGTAACTCAAGATCAGTGAAAGCTGAAGGGTAATATAACTGCATTAAATCTAATCAGCACCCCAACCATCGACAATTAGGTCCTAGAAGTGAGCACCTCTTTACCAAGTTAGCTGCTTACAGAAACAATTTTTAGAGTAGATGCTTAAACTAGCTTGGGCACAGGTAAATAATGTATGTTCTCAGGACATAGAACAGGAAAAGGCCCTTTGGCCCTGTGCTGACTTTAATGCCAATCTAAACTAATACCATCTGCCTGCATGTGATCTGTATCGCTGTGCTACCTGCCTGTTCACATGTCTGTCTAAATGCCTCTAAAACATGGCTATTATAATCTGCTTCTACCACCACCCCAGCAGCATGTTCCAGGCACTTTCCACTCTCTGCATTTTTTATTTAAATTGCCTCTCACAAATCCTTTAAAGCTTCCCTCTCTCACTTTAAACAATGCCCCCTAGAATTTTATATTTTCACCCTGGGAAAAACACTCCCAACTGTCCACCCTTTTTCCACGCTGCTCAAAATGTTATGTAATTCTGTTATGTCGCCCCTCAGACTCCATTGCTCTAGCAAAAACAATCCAAATTTGTCTGAACTCTCCTTATAGCTAATGCATTCCAATCCAGGCAACATCCTAGTAAACCTCTTTTGTTCCATCTCCAAAGCCTCCATGTCCTTACTGTAGTCTGACTTGATATTTTCCACTGATTCTTGTTGGATAGCTTCAAAGAGCACAGGACCCAATCACTGTGATTCTCACTGACATTGCGATGATCCCAGCTGATGTAACTAGTCGACAAATCAGATCTCAGCTGAGTTGATCGATGTTTTGTTTTTATTTACCTTGGAATCTTCACTGAACCACAAGCATGCACTGCTGCAGATTTGGTCTTAGCAATACAACTGAAGTTTATTATGTAAAACAAAGCCAAGAAATTCTCGTTACCACTTAGATTAGATTGCCGACAGTATGGAAGCAGGCCCTTCGGCCCAACAAGTCCACACCGACTCTCTGGGGAGGAACCTACCCAGACCCATTCCCTATCTATATTTGCCCGTGACTAATACACCTCACACTACGGGCAATTTAGCATGGTCCATTGACCTGACCTGCACATCTTTTGGATTGTGGGTGGAAACCGGAGCACCCGGAGGAAACCCATGCAGACATGGGGAGAATGTGCAGACTCCACACAGAGGCGGGAATCGAACCTGGGTCCCTGGCACTGAGGCAGCAGTGCTAACCACTGAGCCACCATGCTGCCCAAAAGAAAGACTTCAGAAAATTTGTAGTCTGTAATCATTAAAACCCAACATTCACATGCCATTGGTTCAAATCCACTCTAAAATAATTGATATTAAAATATATGTATGAACTACACAATTTGCAACATAATAAGCACACCTAATTGATTGGATAGATTGGTAGGTTGGCTACTCCGAGGGAGGACTGGGAAGTTGCTGGTCATGTGGTGCTGTACTAAAGTGAAAGGCTGCACTTAAGGAAGAGGGCAGGGAGAGAGATCTGAATGGTACTGTTCAAAATAAATTAGTTCAACAAAACTTTTCACTTGGTTTTTTCTTTGAAAAGATTTTTCATTCGCTGTGCTACAATATGCGCAGATTCCTTCAGTGACAGTTCAACCTAGGAATTCAAAATTAGAAGGCATAAAATCTTTTGAGTTCTTACAATTTCTTTAAAAAAATCACTTTCAGTAGTCTGTGGTGCTGTAGTATACCATGGGTAGCAGAAGCGAAATTGACTTCTACAGTTTGCATCTTCTAGATCTAAATATTGATTGTGGGATGCCTGGTATAGATGCTCTGCTTTTCAAACATGTGAATTAGGAACTGAAATGGACCATTTGGCCCCTCTAGTCTGTTCCTGTCATTCATTTAGATTACGACCTCAGTTCCATAGTCCTCTGAGAAAAAAAACTTCTCATTTCAGTCTTGAGTAGGAGTCCCCTCATTTTTAAAACATCCTCTAGTTCTGCAATGTCAGGTTCTAACAGCAAAAGTTGGAATGTCATGGAAGACTGAGCTATTATTCCTTGGGACACTTTTATACCTGCAATCGCACATAAGCCCAATTCTGTCGAACTGATAACCTGCCAATATTGGGAACATAATTGTTGAACTGTTCTTTTTCCACTACATTTGATTTTTGTTTTCCTCTTTATTTTTGTTATTATCAGGAGAAAGCTGCTGCTGAGATGTGGCAGCAGTACCAGGCATTGACAGCTCCCCTTTCACAGCAACTGTGTGAACAGCTTCGGCTTGTATTAGAACCCACCCAGGCTGCAAAACTCAGGTCAGTGTACTCATCCCTCTCTTTCCCGTTAATATGGAAATTGTAAGGGTTTTTCTTTAGTCAGAGGGTAATAATGGAATCAATATAACAGATGATGAGCAGTTTAACATTACAGATGATTGAATTAGAATCCATTCCGTTCTAAAATTGTAATTAGCTTTTTCTCCTTTTGATCTTTTGTGGACCACAGATTTGAGTTTCTCCAACAACAATGCAAGTATGGAATAGACACTGATAACAATTGGATAGTTTGTTTAATTTTTACAGGAAAATGCTTTATTTCTCAAATTTAAAGCATTCAATATGTAACTTTAAAAGATTCTTATTCTTGCTTTCTCTCGTGGATATAGTGCACTATGATTTGGATAAATCTCTAGAATGGAGCTTACACTGTATCTATTAAATAGATACAGCATTTCATTTTTAAAGAAGCTAGTGTTTTGTGCACAGCATTCATGCCTTCCACCAGTTTATTCACCTGAAATGATATTACTCAGTTTAATTTGTCTTTTATTACCATTACATTCTTACCCATCTGGACCAGGATTGAAGTTTCCTATTACCTCTCAATGTGAATTCATTCAGTTTCTCAAGGTGGCCACTGACTCCTATGTCTTATTAACGCAAGTGTTTTGTCTGATCAGTTGGTCCAAAGTCTGTTGTAATGACAACAAAAAGTGTCATTTTTGCCATATTTTCCTGTGAAATCAATAGCAACTTCTGCCATCTTCAGATGTATAATATGAAGGTGAAATTTAGAATTTACTGTCAGTGATGACAGCAATCTTTAAAAGTCACTGAAAAAGTGACTGATTAAATTCCAATTTGTGCTGTAAAGGTGCTATGTAAAATTCTCTAAGAGTTATTCTTCACTACAAAAAATAGTAACTGGGGTTTTAATGGCATAATAAGGCATATCTACTTCTGAATAACTTTGCAGAAACTGGAGAACTACCTTTATTTTTTAAATGTTAAATTGGGTTATAATTTTTGATATTTCAGCTTGGAATAGCCCCACAGAGGCTGGTATCTGTCATGAAATCACCCTTTATTTACACATGGAGAGTCCTTTATACTGATCCAGTTCCCTCAGAGCCAGCTCTGACAATCCTGTTCTTAGTTGTCAGACAGGGCTCCCTAATTGGGAATGTTAATCTGGTCGAATCTGGGAAACATACATTATATGAGGTCCACCTGGCTGATTTCATTACAATCACTGCACAGTTTCTAATATATGCTCCAATTTTATCTTGCTCTCTAAAATTTATAGGAAGTAAATCATAATTTGTTTTTTTTTCCTGGTTCACTGTCTAAGAGAGTTCTTCAATGTAATATGCTGCTTACTTTGTTTTATGACAGTACTATTGCTGGACATCTGCTGAGTCCCTCGACTCGGCACTAGGTTTAAATTAATGCCAGAATAGATGAAAATCACACCATAGAAATCGCCAATTATTTGTATGTATAGTGGATCATGGATAGCTGGATATGTGACATTTGTCGAACAGTAGTCATATAAAACAGTTCCTTTTATTTTAGAGAGACCTGTCAGTACTACTTTAATTTCTTTATTGTCTATTAAAAGCTTTCTAAAAAAACAAATGAATGACGTAGTTATTTCTCTTGCCTATTCCCAAATATTTGTACAGAGGTGATTATCGAACTGGAAAGCGATTAAACATGCGAAAGGTTATTCCCTATATTGCCAGCCAGTTCCGTAAGGATAAAATCTGGCTTCGTAGAACAAAACCAAGCAAACGGCAGTACCAGATTTGTCTGGCTATCGATGATTCTTCTAGTATGGTTGACAATCATTCCAAACAGGTATGTTGTTAGAAAGTTAGACTTGAAGTTGCAGAATTGAAGTAATCAGACATTTGTGTTAAGAGAATTTGGTGACCTGAGACCTATACTGGCACAAATTCTTTCAAATTCCATTTCTACTCATACACTTGCCTGTAAATGTATACATGCAATCTATCACATAGAATACCATGTTCCTTAATTTGAAACTTCTCCACACATTTAAATATTTCTGCAGTAAAGCAGTTGCTTTGGATGATCTGTCTAAAGAAAAAACAAATATTTACAGAAGATCGACAGTCTGTCCTCCTGATAGCTGGGTTAGTAACCAGTGTGATATTAAAGCAAAGCAGCCAGGAATATGTCAAGATTTGCTATTTGATTTGTGTTGTATTAGCTCATCTGCTCACCTGTACACACAAACACAATGGATTCTCTCCAAGTTAAGTTTGTTTCCTTGCTTGTGGAGTGTAACCCAAGACGGACAATTAGATTCACCTTTTCATAAAATACTTCTTTCTCTTGGTTTTATTTTGCAGTTTTGAAGTGCCAAGTTAATCCAGCCAACTCCTTGACTATCCTAACGCGCTTTGTGTTTTGTTTTTCTTTACTGTAGCTAGCCTTCGAATCGTTGGCTGTGATTGGAAATGCACTCTCACTTCTAGAGGTTGGGCAGGTTGCTGTGTGCAGGTAAGCATGAATGAATGTCTAGAATGTTTTTTACGTAAGGTGACTTCTTAGAATAGCAATGCTTATCCTCTCTATATTAATTTGCAGCATTTTAATGTTATAAATTATTTGTAATAATTTGTAATAATACTTTGTTTTTCCTCAAAAACCAAGTATTGATGCTTTACATTAAGTCTGTGACAGATGATAATGAGAACTATGTTTTTTGTATGGTCTAGGACCATAGAACATGATTTTAAGAGTTGGCTTCTGTCTTGCATATTTAGCCACAAGAGAGAACCTGAGTCCAAACTATGGTCAAAATAGTTAATTTTTTGAAGTGGCAATCTGGTTCAAGTTTTTGTTCAAATTGCTTTGCATTAAACAAAAATAGTTTGTGAACCAACTCAATTGGGTTGCACTTTGGAATTTTTATTGCTGTATTCATGCATTAAGAAGTAATTTGAAATAACTCCAAGGAGACATCAAATCACCCTTTATTTATATGTACAATACATAAGCTCTGACCAGCCAGCTCCGAGCCTGTCCCCAGGATGAAGAGACTCTGAATCTCCTGTTTATTTTTGTCAACAAGGGCTCTTTGGCCCAGGTTAACAATATCTATCATGGATCTGATAGTCAGTTATATCCATCAGGACCTGCTGCCAATCACTACATATTTGTTAATGTGACTATCTTTAGTGACAACTGAAAATGATTTATCACTTAAAGTAATCATTTTAGCTTAACATGTAGTTCATTATCTTTTGAGGACCCTGTAATCTGATTTTAAATAATTTAAGATCATCTTAAGCTATCAGTACAGACTTCATTTCATTGGTATTCAGTAGTCAGTTTCTTAACATATGCTTTGGAAAGATGCCTATTAGTGCTTTTTCAAAAAAAAAATGCATTTAAGAGTCTCTTCAAAGTCACTCCACACACAATTAATGCAAACCTGTATGATGATCTGGCAAATGAAGTGCAATGGAGAAAAATGTGAAATCATCCATATTGGCAGAATGAATAAAGAAGAAGCATATTATCTAAATAGTAAAATGATGCAACAAGATCTGCATGTCTTAGTGCATGAATCACAGCTGGTTAGTATGCAGGTACAGCAAGTAATCAGGAAAACTAATAAAACATTTTTTATTGTGAGGGGAATTGAATGCAAGAGTAGGGAGGTTATGCATCAGTTATGAGGGGCACTGGTGAGACCGCATCTGAAGTACTGTGTGCAGTGCTGGTCACCATATTTATGGAAAGATTTAATACAATGGAAAAAATTCAGAGACAGTTTATTAGATTAATCCTTAAACTGAGCAGATTGCCTTCTGTGGAAAGACTAAACAACCCAAGCCAACATCTTCTGGGGTTTAGAAGAGTCAGAGGTGACTGACTTGAAACACATAAGATCCTGAGGTAACTTGACCAGGTGGCTCTTGAAAGCATGGTTCCTCTTGCAGGAGAATCTAAAACTAGGGGTCATAGTTTAAAAATAAAGAGTCACCCCAGTTAAAATAGATGAAGAAACCTTTTTTTTTACTGAGCATTGAGTCTTCAGCATTTCCTTCCTGAAAGGGCAGTGGACACAGAATCTTTAAATATTTTTAAGCCAGAGGTCGATAGATTCTTGATTACTAAGGGGGTGAAAGATTATCAGGAATATGCAGCAGTGTAGAGTTGATGTTAAAAACAAATCGGCCATAATCTTATTGAATGGCAGAGCAGGCTCTATGGACTGAGTGGCCTATTGTTGTCACTGGTTCGTATCTTTTGATTATGTGGGTCGGGCTGGTTTCCCAGTATAATATCTTTTAACACAGCACTTGACTTGTACTTGAAATTCCCCAGTATTTTGCAAATATTTTGCCAACTTCAAATAAATTGCATGCAAAATAATAGCACAGTCTAGTGGAAATTCAAAACCAAAGTTCAACATTTGTATGTTGCATATGCAAGTATAAAAGTTACAGATTTCTGGTAATCTACCATCACCATGAAAATTTTATCCTGTTTCATGTCTTATGATTTTCATGTTTTTTTCTGATCTTGATTTTTTTTAATCTCGTGTGTTTTTTTAAAACATGCTTGCTATTTCTTGGGAGACTTCAATGCTGTTATATGACCCATTCTGGTACTATCTTATTTGCTGTCTCACCAAAGCTGCATACGTGGTTATCGATTTTCTTGCCTGTGCACACTGCCCTTGTTAACATTCTTGTTAACTTCCATCCTCTTGTCATTTGTCAGCTTTGGAGAGAATGTCCAGTTGCTGCATCCATTCCATGAGCAATTCAATGATCAGTCAGGAGCAAGGATACTGAGGAGCTGTCAGTTCCAACAAAAGAAAACTAAGATAGCTCAGGTTGGTGCTGATACTAACAGTAATTGTTGAGAAGAAGAATGTGTGCCAAGCAAAAGTGTATGTTTGTGTAAAGTTTTTTTTTACATCGAGGATGTAGCACAGTCTAATTTGTGTTAGACAGTAATAAGATCTTATTTTGCCTCTTCAGCACTAGGACCGTTTTATAGTTCCTCTCTTTCGCAGCTAAAGTCACAGACTTTGTTGAGTGGGCAATTAGACCATTTTGTAACAATATTAATTTGTTAATATTATTATAAATTAGTTTCAGAATCTTAAACCATTGTGTAAATAATGAAGATATCTTGGATAACCTTGTTTTTAAAATCAAACAACATTGTTAATTAGTGTCGTTATAAGAATTGTCAGACAAAATTTTCTTTGAGAAAGTAAATACATTGAATAAGAACTGAGCTCAAAACAGAAAATTTCATCCCTTGGATCATTTCTGCTTGCGTGTTTGCATCATATTTTGTGAAAGATAAAGTAATGCTGCTAATTCTAATTTACAACTTTGTTGCAGTTTCTGGAATCTGCTGCCAATATGTTTATTGCAGCACAGGACCAGTCCCAGTTGGGAAAACCAGGTCAGATCTTTAACATATTAATGCATTGCTTACTGTCCACATTCAATAAACCTTCTACACTTTTGCGCCACAATCCTATATTGTTAGGTAAGCAAAAGACAGTTGCCAACTTGCATTGAAAATATCAAACAAGCAATGATAGTGCTTCAGGCTGCACTAAGTCTCACTAAGACATTTAGGCACTTCTGAAAGATGCACTAAGAAATTATACCAAAGTTTTGTGCACCTTGTGTAGGTGAAAATATTGAAGGCTAATAGGTTCAGTACTCTGTTCTGATTCAAATTAATTGTGCCGGTGTTGCTGTGCTCTTGAACAAAGAGTTAAAGGTAAAAGTTAAGTTCTATTGTGAAGCTTCAATTTGTAATTTTTATGCATCCTGGCTGGCCACTACTTTAAAGAACATGAAAATCCAAATCCCCTGAGAGTGTTAGCACAGAACAAATTGAGCATTGATGTCCACTTCCTGATCATCCTCAACTGAAATTGAATGAATGCAGAATCCTGTCGTCGAGGAATTAGTCATACTAACATTGTTGAATCTCCCAGTGGGATATGAAAATTGAGAATGGCAGTAAGCTATAACACCAGTATTCAGGAAGTGCCCTGTATGGTTTTAGTGGCACGTGAGGGAAAACCGTTTTTTAATTGGGATTCTGGCAGTGGTATGTTGAGATGACAGAAGAGTTTGAATGGATAGTGAAGCAAAAAGGCATTTTAAGAAATATTTTAAACTGGTACAATTTCAAAAAGAAGCTTTGATTAGCTTTTTACATATAAACTAAACTAGTGAAATAAATTCCACAATCGTGGAAAAATACTTTTTTTTTGGCAGAAATAGCACAGTTACTGTTGATCGTGTCTGATGGACGAGGTCTGTTCTTGGAAGGGAAAGAGCGAGTTACAACAGCTGTTGAGACTGCTCGACACAGCAATATTTTTGTCATCTTTGTTGTGCTGGACAATCCTAACTCAAAGGTAAGAGCTATGCAATTACTAGCAATAAACTTGAATAGTTCCCATTGAAAACTGGGTGAGTGAACTAATTCATGCTCTAGTTTATAACTCTGGCAAGTGAATGACTTTTTACACTGAGATCGGGCAAGCAGAGATAATGTCACATGCTTTGGATCATATTGAAGTTATACTATTGAATGATGAAAGTTATCCTATTTTTGGTTGTATATTGATGAGACAAAGGTTATGTACATTAAATTAGCAAATCTTTTCCTCTCATTACCTTGCCATTATCAAACCAGTCCGGTAGAAGTTAATGTTTAACATTAGCTGAAACATGGTGTGGAAGCAAATCTTCTACAGTCTTATAACTTTTGTTTTTGGTTACATTCCAGGATTCTATTCTGGACATTAAAGTGCCTATATTCAAAGACCAAGGTGAAAGTCCAGAAATTAGATCATATATGGAAGAATTCCCATTCCCGTTCTATATAATTCTAAGAAATGTGAATGCTCTCCCAGAGACACTCAGTGATGCCCTTAGACAGTGGTTTGAACTAGTGACGGCAGCTGATCATTAACACAATGGAATGCAGAGTTGACATGTTCCATATTGTTCATTATTATTGCAAATCATTTAATGCACATACTGTAATATTTAATGTACTATTGCAGATTAGCAGCAAAGAGAAACCTTTGTTCTGTGACTGAAAATGTGATGTTAAAATTGAGCTTTTTAATGTGAAAAGCTCTGTTCACATGAGAACTGTACCACTGTGTTCATAGTGGTTTGTGCCAAAGGCACAGTTTAATATACGAAATGTGAGAACCTGTCTGAGGTTTGAGTGTCAGATGTTGTTTGGTAATGTGGATATTTGTTTCAAATGTGACCTTTAAATGAAACCGTTAGTGTGCTACTTGGAAATAGAGTGCAATCCTGAGTATGAAGCTTTGTATCTTTTTTGTATGTCAATAAATCAGTTACTAAATACTCGCTGCTATCTGCTTCTTGAAAAGTTATTGGTTCTTTCGGTGACACATGTTACATTTTAATGTTGGGAATTTCCTTCGAATGAAAACTTGTTCTGGAATGAAAACTTTCAAATGAATTATAAAGAAAGGCTGGATAAGTTGGGACTTTTTTCACTGGAGCATAAGAGTTGAGAGGCAACCTGATAGAAGTTTATAAAGTAATGAGGGGTTTAGATAGAGTTAATGGTGGAAACAGGCCCTTCAGCCCAAGTCTACACCGACCCTCTGAAGAGTATGCCACCAAGCCATTCCTCTACATTTACCCCTGACTAATGCACCTAATCTACACATCCCTGAACACTATGGGCAATTTAGCCTGGTCAGTTCACCTATCCTGCATATCTCTGGATTGTGGGAGGCAACCGAAGCAACCAGAGGAAACCCACGCAGACACTGGGAGACTGTGCAAACTCCACACACACATTCGCCCAAGGCTGGAATTGAACCTGGATCCCTAGTGCTGTGAGGCAGCAGTGCTAACCGTTAAGCCACCTTACTGCCTGTAGTTGTCTTTTCACCACGATGGGGGATTTCAAGACTACGGGGCGCATTTTTAAGGTGAGAGGAGAGTGATTTAAAATAGATGAGGGGAGAGATTTTTTTACAGAGAGGGTGGTTTGTATGTGGAGTGAACTTCCTAAGGAAGTAATGGATATGGGTACAATGTTTAAAAGACATTTGGATAAGTAAATGAATAGGAAAGGTTTGGAGGGATATGGGCCAGGAGCAGGCATGGACTGAAGGGTCTGTTTCCATGCTGTATGACTCTGATATTATTTAAAATATTTCAATTTTTGATCTCAAATCAGTGTGGTTGTGGGCCGAGGACACACTTTTTTTTCCTAGGCAATGATGGAAACCATTTTATTCCATTGGCTGTGGGAGGAAAACAAAATCTACACTGAGGTGTCTTGATTTATTTTCCAGTAAGCCTTGGTTACATTTTCTAGATCAGTGGTGCTGGAAGAGCACAGAAATTCAGGCAGCATCCGAGGACAGGCAAAATCGACGTTTCGGGCAAAAGCCCTTCATCAGGAATAAAGGCAGAGAGCCTGAAGCGTGGAGAGATAAGCTAGAGGAGGGTGGGGGTGGGGATAGAGTAGCATAGAGTACAATAGGTCAGTGGGGGAGGAGATGAAGGTGATAGGTCCAGTTCGGCCAAACAAATGAGAGTGTCGGTGGAGGGGTACTGTTGGGAACGTCTGGAGAGGAAAAAACGGAGGGCTTGGAGGCCCTCCCTGGCCTTGGTTACATTTGCCAATGCCTAAAACACACAGATCTTACCCTCCTTGTTTTAGTACACATTCTCTGCACTCTGAGGCCTTGGCATCCTTCCCACAGACTGGCATCCAGAGTTGAGCAGGAATGCTTCAGTTAAGGATGAATTACTGATTTCATTAAGGTGCAGTAAAACATCCTTACTGGCTTTTATCCTGGGTAGATTAACAGAATTTAAAAAGAAGCAAATTCTCAGAACCTTGGTGCCAGTATCAGTATTAAGCGAACAAATAACCAATACAGACTTGGCCTCTTGTCAAGCAAACTTTATTGATAAATTTCTTTAGCTTTGTCAACAGATTGTATGTTGAATATGCCAGGATTGGGAACAGATTTTATAGTAAGTTGCTGATGCTACTATTAATGGCAATTTCATTCTGGGGGCAACACCGATACAATTTTGAAGTACACCTAACATTCAAAATCACTATAGACAAAGGAGAGAACCACAAATCAGAACTGATTGGGAAACTTATACTGAGCAACTCTCATCTCTCAAGACCGATGCAACGAGTTCCTTTTTTTTCAGTCTTGTGTTGTACTTTTGCTATCTGAACCAATTCTGAATCCCCTACCCCAGGGAAAAGACTTGTGTCGACTTATCCTATCCATGCCCCTCATGATTTTATAAACCTCTATAAGGTCATCCCTCAGATTCAGACACTCCAGGGAAAACAGCACCAGACTATTCAACCTCTCCCTATAGTTCAAATCCTCCACCCCTGGCAACATCCTTGTAAATATTTTCTGAACCCTTTCAAGTTTCATAACATCTTTCTGATAGGAAGGAGACCAGAATTGCACACAATATTCCGACAGTGGCCTAACCAATGTCCTGTGCAGCTGCAACATGACTTCCCAACTCCTGTACTCAATACTCTGACCAATAAAGGAAAGCATACCAAACGCCTTCTTCACTATCCTATCTACCTGCGACTCCACTTTCAAGGAGCTATGAACCTACACTCCAAGGTCTCTTTGTTCAGCAATGCTTTCAAGGACCTTACCATTAAGAGTATAAGTCCTGCTAAGATTTGCTTTCCTAAAACACAGCACCTCCCATTTATCTAAACTATACTCCAGGAGGGATGCAGCTGTTGAAGCCACAGTTTTAAACCAAGGTTCGATTCCAGCTTAGGGTGACTGCGTGGTATTTGCACATTGTCCTCATGTCTGTGTGCGTTTCCTCAGGATAGTCCTCCCACAGTCTAAAGGTGTGCAGATTAAAAGAATTGGCCATGCTAAATTGCCCATAGTATTCTGGGATGTATAGATTAGGTGCACTAGTCGGGGGAAATGGAGAGTAATAGGGTAGGGGAACGGGTCTAGGTGGATTACTCTTCGGAGGTTCAGTGTGGATTTGTTTGGGCCAAATGGCCTGTTTCCACACTGTAGGGATTCTATGATTACCAAATGAAACACAAAGAGAACCGAATACAGAATAACTTAACCTATCCGAAAACCCAATACACTATCCCCACTTAATGCTGTTCCCAATACTTGCAACAATCCCCATAAACACCCCTTGGTACAAAAGACAAAATCAAATATGGGATCTTGCAGGAGAGAGAGAGATGGCAGCATGGAACACCCTCTTCCATGTAACTGTTTCTTCGACTAGTAAATTGTCTGACTGTTTTCACTGAATAGTCAGACTGCCAAAACCAAACCAAACCAGAGAAAAGCTGAGCTGAGAGACCTGGTCATTCCCCTTTCATTGTACAAGTGTTTTTCTTAAAACACTGAAAGCTTTTTTCCTAAGGCAGTATCTGTTTGCTATAATCAAATTGGCCCTAAAAACCTTCAACCCCTGACTTTTTGGAACCTGTGCTATTACGACCACCTGATTTTTAAAAAAAACTAAGGACAACACAGCCTTGTTAAAGAAGTAGGATCATCACACACACCATGTATAAGGTGATGGTTCTGAATGGGTTAATGTTGGAGGTTGCATTAAGTTCCACACAATCTGACGTCACACTGGTTTTGGTGATTGATTACAAGGTAGAATATCTGCAGCTCTTGTGGACAGCAAACCTTTATTCACAGACATTTTTACCAAAGCTTAAAAACCAAGCATAACTGCAATAAACTATATCTTCTTAGAACTTAGAATCTCTACAGTGTAGAAACAGGCCCTTTTGCCTAACAAATCCTCTGAAGAATAACCCACCCCCAGACCCATTCCCCTATCCTATATTTACCCCTGACTAATGCACCTACCCTACACATTTCTGGACACTGTGGGCAATTTAGCGTAGCCAATTCACCTAACCTGCACATCTTTGGATTGTGGGAGGAAACCCACGCAGACACAGGGAGAACATGCAAACTCCACACAGTCGCCTGAGGTTGGAATAAAACCTGAGACCCTGGCACTGAGAGGCAGCAGTGCTAACCACTGCACCATAACAACCTCTCCATGTATAACTCCATATGTAATTGAACTGTTACCAATGTAAACCAAATAGACCCTTACACCTAATCAAGAGGAATCATAGCAGCATCCTTCTACCCAAAATATATCCTATAAACAGTAGCAAGCTTCAGAATTAGACTTTGGAAAGTTGAAGCACATGGCCAGAGACCAGTCTTGGGGCAGCACAAACATTGTTATCACTAAAATGACAAAACACGCCTAAACCCGTGAACACTCAGTCCGTCAAGCAAACCAGCCTTCCATCCATTAATTCCATCTATATTTCCCACTGTCTCGGGAAAGCAACCAACATAATCAAAAACCCCTCCCACTCCAGTTCATCTCTCTTCCACCCTCTTCTGTTAGGGAGAAGGCATAAAAGTTTGAGTGCACTTACAGACTCAAGAACAAAGTTAAAAATCACACAACACCAGGTTATAGTCCAACAGGTTTAATTGGAAGCACACTAGCTTTCGGAGCGACGCTCCTTCATCAGGTGGTAGTGGAGGGCTTAATCCTAACACACAGAATTTATAGCAAAAGTTTACAGTGGGATTTAACTGAAATTATACATTGAGAAACTGTCTGTTAAATCTTTCATCTGTTAGAATACAGTGATAGTTTCACTTCTTTCATGTGTAAATCACAGCCTTTTTTAAAAAAGTTGCATTCTTGGGTTAGCTGTTAACAATGGTGATAGCTAGACAATATGTTGAAGGTGTTAGCCCCCTGTGTTCTCTGTCTATGCCATGATATTTAGATTGATTCTAATCTAAAAAGTGAGATAATGGAGTTCTACATGAATACATGCAGTTTTTGAGCAAAGTACAATGTAACCCTGCAAGTACAAATTCACCCCACAAAATATATGTGTGCATGTTGGTCTTTGTGTGTCTGTCTGTCTGGGTTGGGGGTTGTGAGTGTGAGAAAGTGTATGTGTGTGTGTAGTGAGTGCAGAGTGTCTTAAGTCTGTGAGGGAGTGTGTGTGTCTGTAAGGGGGTGTGTGGGTGTCTGTGTATGTGTGTGTCCGGATACGCTTTGCACTCACTACACATATATTCTCACACTCACAACCCCCAACCCAGACAGACAGACAGACACACACACACACACACAGACAAAGACCCACATGCACAGATATATTTTGTGGGGTGAATTTGTACTTGCAGGGTTACATTGTACTTTGCTCAAAAACTGCATGCACTCATGTAGAACTCCGTTATCTCACTTTTTAGATTAGAATCAATCTAAAAATAATGGCATAGATAGAGAACACGGGGGCCAACACCTTCAACATATTGTCTAGCTATCACCATTGTTAACAGCTAACCCGAGAATGCAACTTTTTTAAAAAAAGGTTTTGTGATTTACACATGAAAGTGAAACTGTCACGGTATTCAACAGATGAAAGGCTTAACAATCAATTTTCCAATGTATAATTTCAGTTACATCACACTGCAAATTTTTGCTATAAATTCTGTTAGGATTTAGCCCTCCACTACCACCTGATGAAGAGCGACGCTCCGAAAGCTAGTGTGCTTCCAATTAAACCTGTTGGACTATAACCTGGTGTTGTGTGATTTTTAACTTTGTACACCCCAGTCCAACACCGGCATCTCCAAATCAAGACTCAAGAACCGCTGCCCCCTGGCTGTTATCAGACTTTTGAATGTACTTCTCAAATGTTAATGTGTTGCTGGAAAAGCGCAGCAGGTCAGGCAGCATCCAGGGAACAGGAGAATCGACGTTTCGGGCATAAGCCCTTCTTCAGGAATGAGGAAAGTTTGTCCAGCAGGCTAAGATAAAAGGTAGGGAGGAGGGACTTGGGGGAGGGGTGTTGGAAATGTGATAGGTGGAAATAGGTCAAGGTGAGGGTGATAGGTCAGACTGGGGTGGGGGCGGAGAGGTCAGGAAGAAGATTGCAGGTTAGGAAGGTGGTGCTGAATTCGATGGATTTGACTGAGACAAGGTGGGGGGAGGGGAAATGAGGAAACTGGTGAAATCCGAGTTCATCCCTTGTGGTTGGAGGGTTCCTAGGCGGAAGATGAGGCGCTCTTCCTCCAACCGTCGTTTTGTTGTGGTCTGGCGATGGAGGAGTCCAAAGACCTGCATATCCTTGGTGGAGTGGGAGGGGGAGTTGAAATGTTGAGCCACAGGGTGGTTGGGTTGGTTGGTCTGGGTGTCCCAGAGGTGTTCTCTGAAACGCTCCGCAAGGAGCCGGCCTGTCTCCCCAATATAGAGGAGGCCACATCGGGTGCAGAGGATACAATAGATGATGTGTGTGGAGGTGCAGGTGAATTTGTGGCGGATATGGAAGTTTCCTTTGGGGCCTTGGAGGGAGGTGTGGGCGCAAGTCTTGCACCTCCTGCGGTTGCAGGGGAAGGTGCCGGGAGTGGAGGTTGTATTGGTGGGGGGTGTGGATCTGACGAGGGAGTCACGGAGGGAGTGGTCTTTACGGAATGCTGATAGGGGAGGGGAGGGAAATATATCCATGGTGGAGGGGTCCGTTTGGAGGTGGCGGAAATGACGGCGGATGATGGGCTGTACATGGATATTGGTGGGGTGGTAGGTGAGGACCAGTGGGGTTCTGTCCTGGTGGCGGTTGGAGGGGCGGGGCTCAAGGGCGGAGGAGCGGGAAGTGGAAGAGATGCGGTGGAGGGCATCGTCGACCACGTCGGGGGGGAAATTGCGGTCCTTGAAGAAGGAGGCCATCTGGGTTGTGCGTTTTTGGAACTGGTCCTCCTGGGAGCAGATGCGGCTCAACATTTCAACTCCCCCTCCCACTCCACCAAGGATATGCAGGTCTTTGGACTCCTCCATCGCCAGACCACAACAAAACGACGGTTGGAGGAAGAGCGCCTCATCTTCCGCCTAGGAACCCTCCAACCACAAGGGATGAACTCAGATTTCACCAGTTTCCTCATTTCCCCTCCCACCACCTTGTCTCAGTCAAATCCATCGAATTCAGCACCGCCTTCCTAACCTGCAATCTTCCTGACCTCTCCGCCCCCACCCCAGTCTGACCTATCACCCTCACCTTGACCTCTTTCCACCTATCACATTTCCGACGCCCCTCCCCCAAGTCCCTCCTCCCTACCTTTTATCTTAGCCTGCTGGACAAACTTTCCTCATTCCTGAAGAAGGGCTTATGCCCGAAACGTCGATTCTCCTGTTCCCTGGATGCTGCCTGACCTGCTGCGCTTTTCCAGCAACACATTTTCAGCTCTGATCTCCAGCATCTGCAGACCTCACTTTCTTCTCAAATGTTAATGTCGATCTCTCTGCACCTTCTCTATAGCTGTAACGCTGTATTCTGCACTCTGTTCTGCTATTCTGATTCATTTTGTATGATTCGATCTGTCTGTATTGCATGCAATACACCACTTTTCACAATATCTTGGTATATGTGACAATAATAGAGCAAACTCAAACAAAACTTAAATCATTCAGTATTGATCTTTTGCAGATTTTAACCGAACTTTACCTACTTCTGATCAGCAGTGCAACAAGAATCAATAAAAGTCTCTGAAACCTAACTGATCTAAGAGCAATCGACAGTGATTGAATTGCATTAATTAATAACAGCTTTTCCTCCCACATCCTTCAAAACATTTTCCGGATTCTAAACGACATCAATATGCTGCCATGCGTCAAAGGGGAGAAGCAATGTTTAACGTAACATTCTGATGAAAAGTGCAAAGTGTTTCTCTTCGCCGACGCCTGGAGATTCGCTGAACATCACTAACATTTGCTGCGGGCTGGTTTTTATTTCACATTTCAGGTCTTCCAGAATTGGTAGTATTTTATCTTGGGAAGAGTCGTCCTGGGTTGTCTCCGCCCCCGGAGGAGGAGGTCCTACTGTGAGTGCATCAACGTGCGCCTTGCAGATGGCGGCAGCCAGATTACCGCCGGGTGTGCTAAACCTGAGACAGGTGAGAGTTGGAGTGCCGTTCACCCGGGGTTCCAAACTCATGACATCACAATGAGAGTAGAACGTGCCCGTTCACCCGGGCTTCCAAACTCATGACATCACAACTGGAACAAAACGTGCAGGAAATCCCGATGACAGCTGAGCACCACCGCTCAGAACGCAGCAACACCCTTCCCCTGGAGATTAGGGCTCTCACAGCGCACTGGCAGAGTCTCTACCTGTGGGCAGGGGAGGTGCGCGTTCAAGTCCCTTCTGCCCCAGACGTGGTCACAATTTGTCAGAACACGTTGATTTTAAAAAACTGCCCATTATTGGAGACACCTGCATCTGTGCCATGGTGGTAATGACCCTGAGTATAAGTGCCACCTGCCCCACGAATGTGTCATAACATCTCAGTTGAGGAGAGACTGGGATTGTATTCATTAAAATTTAGATGAATGAATGAAGGGACATCTTATAGAAACATATGAAACTATGAAGGGAATAGACAAGATAGAAGTAGAGAGGATGTTTCCACTGACATTTGAAACTAAGACAAGAGGGCATAGCCTCAAAATTATGGGAAGTAGATTTAGGACTTCTTCACCCAGAGAGTTGTGAATCTATGGAATTCCCTGCCCAGTGGAGTTGCTGAGGCTTCCTCAGTAAATATTTTTAAAGCCAAGATAATGTTTTGAAAGTAAAGGAATTAAGGGTTATCGTGAGAGAATGGGTAGTGGAGCTGAGGCCATGAAAAGATCAACCGTGGTCTTATTGAATGGCGGAACAGGCTCAGAGGGTCAAATGGCCTACTCCTGTACCTAGTTCTTATGTTCTCATGTTATGTTATGAATAGACGCTAAAATATCTGCAGCAGATCCTCACAGAAGCACTGACCCCACCCCGAGTGTGTCCCCACCATTTTCTGCTTCCATTTAATCCTTCTGTTTTGATACTTGTATTGCTTGCACATCTGGATCCTGACTTTTGGTTTATTTTTGTTTTGATTCCTTGTTAAATCTTCACAAAAGTTCGCAGCCGCTTGTGATAAGTTTTAGATCCTTCCTCTGCAACCCCATATCACTGCAGTTGCAATTCTCATGTATTGCTGGTGTCATGTGATTTTTAACTTCAAAATAAAGGCAGAGCAATGTTAGAAATATTCAACAGAACACTTGCATTCGTGGAGAGAACAGATAGGTTTTTTTGATCGAGAGTGTGGTGCTGGAAAAGCACAGCAGGTCAGGCAGCATCCGAGGAGCAGGGGAGTTGATGTTTCGGGCATAAGCCCTTCATCAGGAATTTTTTTTGTGTGTCTGGGTCAATCTGTGTTCTGTTTTTTACCAGTGATTTTTGTTGTACTTTAAGTAGTAAATTAGAAGTCCATTTGGAAATGGTGGATGTCTGCACCCAATGTGTGCTATACTGTTTGACAGATAGGGGTGTTCACATCAATTGTAACAGTAATGTTAACATTAGGAAAGTATATTTCATTCTCTGGACTTGCTGTTATAAAACTTATTATTGGGATTTTACTTGCTTTGTGTGTGCATCTGTTAACTAATTCATAAAGGTTGATTGCTATAATAAGTGGACAACTCCAGTCTCATTTTTACTATGCCTTGGAGGGGAGATGCTGGCTTATTTGTACAGTCACTGGAATTGTAATCTCAGGCTAGTGTTCTGCAGATATGGGCTCAAATCACACTATGGCAGGTAGTGAAATTTGAATTCAAAAAAAATGTGGAATAAAAAGTAGTCTGACCAAGGATCCAATCTTCATTCTTACAGTTAGACAGGGTTATTTAGCACCTCCACAAGTACAACATGGTTCAATGACTTTTTTTTTGTTATTAACTCTACAGGTGAGACATACTGTCTGCAGTTCATTTGAATGTGTTGACTATTGGAAGGATGTTGTGGAACTTGAAAGGGTTCAGAAAAGGTTTACAAGAATGTTACCAGGGCTAGAGGGTTTGAGCTGCAGGGAAAGACAGAATAGGCTGGGGCTGTTCTCCCTGGAGCGCGGAGGCTGAGGCGTGACCTCATAGAGGTTTATAAAATCATGAGGGGCATGAATAGGGTAAATGAACAAGGTATTTTCCATGGGGGGGGGGGGGGGGGGGGGAGTCCAGAACTAGATGGCATAGGTTTAGGGTGAGAGGGAAAAATTTTAAAATGGACCTAAGGGGCAACTTTTTCATGTGTGTATGGAATGAGCTGCCAGAGGAAGTGGTGGAGGCTGGTACAATTATAACATTTAAAAGACATCTGGATGGGTATATGAATAGGAAGGGTTTAGAGGAATATGGGCCAAGTGCTGGCAAATGGACTAGATTAGGTTAGGATATCTGATTGGCATGGACGAGTTGGACTGAGGGGTCTTTTACTGTGCTGTACACTCCTATGACTCTTAGTGATGACCATGTAACCAATATTGATTATTCTGAAACTCCATTAGGAAAGGAAGTCTAGCCTACATGCGACACCAGACCCACAGCAATGTAGCTGACTCTAAACTTACCTTTGGGGTATTAGGCATGAGTAATAAACACTAGCCCAGTCAGTGGCATCTACATTAAATAAATTTTAAAAGTAACTACAAGATTGATAAAATGCACAGGAGGAACTTGGGCCCTTTTCCATCTAATAATTTTTTATTAAATTTCCAATCCCTTTCTCCCTCTCTAGATTTGCAGAACAAAGATATTTGTTCATTAAAACATACAGGTTTTCTAGTTCTAAAAAAAGTCATACTGGAGTCAAAATGTTAACTCAGTTGCTTTCTTGGTGTTGAGAATAAGAGTCTTTGATCTATAATATCTGGGGTTGAGTTTAACATGGATTGATGGAGTTTCCCCCAGAAATCATGGAGCACAGTCTTTCTGGCTCCTACTGATCTACAAAGTACAGGATTGGCAAAACATTCACCTCAGTTCTCACACAAAACAGTGGTAATGATAATTCAAGGGTACAAGAGGAGGAAATGGAGCAATTGGTTCAGGTTGTTGTAGACAAGCAAGTATTCATTAGAAAACATTTTAAAAGACACTAAGCTCTGATACTCTGCTGTTTAGAATGCAGTGGGGAATCAGAAGAAATTGCAAAGGCTTTAACAACAATCATTTAAAATTCTTTGATATGGAATTTGTGTCATATGACTGGAAGGCTGTCAATATAATGCCTCTGTTCAACAAGGGATAAACCTGGTACCTAGCTGCTCTTTGAGAGTGGACACATGTTTGCAGGGCATAGCTTAGAAAGTCATGGCAGATAAGACTTAGCAGTCAATTTTTTTTTCAGATGATTGATGAGGGCAGAGTGGTAGATGTGATCTATATGCACTTCAGTAAGGCGTTTGACAAGGTTCCCCATGGGAAACTGATTAGCAAGGTTAGATCTCATGGAATACAGGGAGAACTAGCCATTTGGAAACAGAACTGGCTCAAAGGTAGAAGACAGAGGGTGGTGGTAGAGGGTTGTTTTTCAGACTGGAGGCCTGTGACCAGTGGAGTGCCACAAGGATTGTTGCTGGGTCTTCTACTTTTTGTCATTTACATAAATGATTTGGATGCGAGCATAAGAGGTACAGTTAGTAAGTTTGCATAGGACACCAAAATTGGAGGTGTAGTGGACAGCGAAGAGGGTTACCTCAGATTACAACAGGATCTTGACCAGATGGGGCAGTGGGCTGAGAAGTGGCAGATGGAGTTTAATTCAGATAAATGTGAGGTGCTACATTTTGAGAAAGCAAATCTTAGCAGGACTTAATGGTAAGGTCCTAGGGAGTGTTGCTGAACAAAGAGACCTTGGAGTGCAGGTTCGTAGCTCCTTGAAAGTGGAGTCACAGGTAGATAGGATAGTGAAGAAGGCAGTTGGTAGGTTTTCTTTTATTGATCAACATATTGAGTACAGAAGTTGGGAGGTCATGTTGCAGCTGTACAGGTCATTGGTTAGGCCACTGTTAGAATATCACATGCAATTCTGGTCTCCATCCTATCGGAAGGATGTTGTGAAACTTGAAAGGCTTCAGAAAAGATTTACAAGGATGTTGCCAGGGCTGGAGGATTTGAGCTATAGGAAGAGGCTGAACAGGTTGGGGCTGTTTTCCCTGGAGCGTTGGAGGCTGAGGGGTGACTTTATAGAGGTTTACAAAATTATGAGGGGCATGGATAGGTAAATAGGCAAAGTCTTTTCCCTAGGGTTGGGGAGTCCAGAACTGGAGGGCATAGGTTAAGGGTGAGAGGGGAAAGATATAAAAGAGACATACGGGGCAACTTTTTCACACAGAGGGTGGTACGTGTATGGATTGAGCTGCCAGAGGAAATGGTGGAGGCTGGTACAGAGGAAGTTTTATTCTGCACATAATCCATGTTATAGTTTTTGATATCAGTACCATAAATGGAAAAATGTATCTTGCAAAAGGAACATCGTGCTTTATTTAAAATGAGTACTTTTTTTTTCCATATTATGAATTCTGTTGTGATTATGTGACTTGTCAATTTTCCAGTTTGTGCATCGACAGAAGGTTCTGAGTTTGTACAGGAAGATATTGAAAGTGATTCATCAGATTCCAAATGAAGGAGATAAACAATATCTTAAGAATTGGGCAAGACATGAATTCAAACAGAATAAGAATGCGACAGATGAAGTACGTTACTGCTACGTAAATATGTTTTTGCTGCTTTTAATGTATATGACTTGGAAAACGTGAGGTCACTTTCCTTACTTTTCCTGACTAGTATCTAAAGTGTGCTGCTACAAATGTCAGTTTGGATAACAACATCTACTGGATAATAATGTAATCAGTGGCAGATCTTGTGCTGATTACTGAAGCTGGTAAATTGGAAGGTGAGAAGAAAAGCAACTGTAGTTCTGATAGAGAGAGGGGGGAGTGCAAGAGAACAGAAATAGCATGGTTATTATTCAGGTTCCCATCAACCAGGTTGGCAGAATTTCTTGCTTGAGGAAAAAGGAATCCAACTGGAAGGGATGTATCATCCAAATACACTCAGTGGAGATGGAAAAGCCTGGAGAATGGAACAGAGTCCATACAGGAGGCTGTGAGGAAGCTATGGCTTCCTGAGAGAATCAGTCGAGGATCCCCCTTCCCAGTCCATTTGGCTTTTAATACTGAAACCTTTCATTGTTTAATCTGCCTTATACTCCACCATATCACAGTGTCCCTGTATTCTTCATTCCACCCTCCCACATCCCCCTCACCTTTTTCACCTCCTCAAATTGCATTCTAATGATAATTTTCTTAAATTTAATTTTGATGGAAGGTCAAAGAGATCTGGGTGTTCAGGTCAATTATACCCTGAAGGTGGCAATGCAGGTCGATAGAGTGGCCAAGAAGGCCTACGGCATGCTTTCCTTCATCGGATGGGGTATTGAGTACGAGTTGGCATGTCATGTTACAATTGTACAAAACTTTGGTTTGGCCCCTTTTGGAATACTGCCTTCTGGTCACCACATTACCAAAAGGATGTGGATGCCTTGGAGACGGTGCAGAGGAAGTTCACCAGGATGTTGCCTGTTCTGGAGGGTGCTAGCTATGAAAAGAGGTTGAGTAGATTAGTTTATTTTCATTAGAAAGATGGGTGTTGGGGTGGGACCTGATTGAGGTCTACATAATCACGAGAGGTAAAGGCATGTTGGGTAGTGAGAATCTTTCCACAGAATGGGGGACTCAGTTACTAGGGGTCATGAGTTCAAGGTGAGTGGGAAAAGTTTAAGGGAGATATGCATGAAGGGAGTTCTTCATACAGAGGGTGGTGGGTGCCTGGATCACGTTGCCAGCGGAGGAGGTAGAGGCGGGCACGACAGCGTCATTTAAAATGTAGCTAGACAGACACATAAATGGGTAGGGAGCAGAGGGATGCAGATCGTTAGAAAATAGGTGACAGGTTTAGATAGAGAATCTTTATCGATGCAGGCTTGGTGGACCAAAGGCCCCTGTTCTTGTGTTGTAATTTTCTTTGTTATTTTGTTCTTTTGTTCTTTGTTCTTTGTCACAGACCTGAAATATCAGCAAGCCAGGCAGCATCAGGAGGTGGAGAAGTCGACCTTTTGGGTGTAACTCTTCTTCAGGACAGGGGGTGGGTGCAGGGAAGCTGCAGATAACGGGGGTGGCAGGAATAGGTGAAGAGAGGAAGAGGGTATAACCTGGTTGGTCAATGGGAGGAATGAATCCGATTGGTCGCAAGGAGGAGTGGAAAGGAGGGGGATGGGCTGAGAAGGGAGTCGGGGGATGGGAAGGGAGGTGACTCATCCCCCAACTCCCTTCCCAACCCCTCCCCCTCCCTTCCACTCTTTCCTGCCACCAACAGGATTCATTTGTCCCATTGACCAACCAGGTCATACCCTCTGTCTCTCTTCACCTATCTCCACTTCACCACCCTATTCCCGCCACCCCCATTATCTGAGGCTCCCCCAGCAGCCACTCCCAGTCCTGAAGAAGGGTTGCACTCAAACCGTCGACTTCTCTACCTCCTGATGCCCACTGGCTAACTATGTTCTTCCAGCCTCCTGCCTGTCTACTTTGGATTCCAGCATCTGCAGTCTCCAGGTTTTGTGAAATTGGACCTCAGGGGGAGCCGCTGAGCACTGCATCAGAAGATTGTGCCGGTTCCGGTGCCCACTACCAGTTGGTTTCTCCAGCGTGGGAAAGGGACAGGGAGTGAACCATACACACTCCTGTTTCAAAGCTGACGCATCATATTCAAAGTGCACAGTTTAGAATTTCCAGAATTTGTGTGAGGGTGACTACAATTTGGAAGCCCTTCCAATTCATGCCAGCAGAGTAGAGCTATGAACCCACAAATTGGATTACCATCAATGGAGAATGTGACTTGTGATGACTTTGGGAGATTTAAAAGCTTTTGCAAAGGGTTTCCAGGTGCCCATGCAAGTGATGTTTATTCTGACCGATGGATGGGAGGTTTGTGAGAATGAGGGAGCCCGTCACTGACCTATAGGTTTGACTTTGTGGATGAGCCTTTGAAGAACTAGGCACATGTTTCTGGGAATGGTGCCATCTTTTAATCTGACAGCTTAGCCGTCAGCTCACCTCTGTCTCTACCTTGGGAAGGCCAGTCGTGGCACTTTCTCCAGAAGCTCCTGCCAAGTGGCACTGCTAAGGCAGTGGGGTTATTAAAGAGTGAGTAAAGATTACACCTCCAACAGGAAAAAGTCAGCTTTCTAACACACTTCCAACAGATTCTGCCAAACATGCTGTTGCTAGAACTTTCTGTTTTTTGTTTCAGATTTCCAACATCTACAGAATTTTGTTTTTCACATAATGTGGTCTGGCATTACAGGGTGTAATACTAAGCAAAATGTGTCAGACATCTCAACTTGCAGCTGTGACAGAAAGCCAAGTTCTGCCTATTCATGTCTTCATACAGTCTTTATTTCCACAAGTCGGTTCTTGCAAGTCCTGTCCAATGTTTATCCTTAACATTACCAAGTCAGATTAAACTGGTCAGTTAGCTGAGACCTTCCTATTCACACATCAGCAGCTTAACAAAGTAGTGATTGCATTTTATTGGCTTCTGTCTGTTTCAGGAGCTTGGTAGGCACTATAAAAATGCAAATTCCTTCTAGGTATCTGTAATGAGTTTTTTATTTTAAGCTCTCTATACATAACTATGTAGGATAACATTCCTATACTTCTAGTCATGTACTAAAACCTTGTTCTCTATTTCAATACAGGATGCAGTGAGAATGATGCTCACTCATGGAAATATGCAACTTAAGGAGCTAGAGAAAATGCTTCAATTAGCCAAATAAAGAAAAAAAAAAGCAGAGATGGTTAAGATTTTCCAGAACACTTACATGGACCCGCTGATACCTGTTCGGAACATCTATTCTGGGCTTTGAAGAAAGTCTTCCATCAATTTGCCAGTAGTGATTCCGTCACGCCACTTACAATGAAACTGTTAGAATGAATTAAAGTTGCATTTTCCAGCAAATTGATTTTAAGATGTTTGGGTAATATTATATGATTCATGGTGTGTAAGATCAAAATGTAACATTTTGGAAAGTGAATGTAATGAAATACACTGGAATAGGCTATAGACTACTTTGTGACCCGTATAACCTCTTTACAGTTGGGTGCAGTTAATCATTGAAGATATCCAGCTTATGAAAGGCTGCTCCTTTTGTAGTATTTACATAAACAAAGTCTAAGCACTGGTTTCTTGTACTGTTTGGGAGAGTAAAGAAAGTAATTGTATAAATTGTAATTATGCAGTGAAAATTTCACTTCGTGTTAAGTGCAGTGATTTTCAGACGAATTCTCCCACTTGGATCCTTATTTGGTGTCAGTTATCACTGCCTGTTTATGAACACACTTACTTACTCGAAGTGGAACACACTGAAAGGTCACTGGAATCGAAACA
This sequence comes from Chiloscyllium plagiosum, assembly GCF_037043375.1. Classification (NCBI taxonomy): domain Eukaryota; kingdom Metazoa; phylum Chordata; class Chondrichthyes; order Orectolobiformes; family Hemiscylliidae; genus Chiloscyllium; species Chiloscyllium plagiosum. Next base: position 104,049,630 of record NW_028270141.1, read on the forward strand.
TTAACTTTGTTTTTCTTCCCGCAGATGCTGCCAGACCCACTGAGTTTCTCCAGCACTTCTTGTTTTTGTATCTCCAGTAGTTGCAGTTCTTTGTTATATTATACTGTTGCTGTTTTTAAAATGTTGAGGCTCTGTTTATCCACAACCATTTTTCATGGGTAGTCTGAAAGATATTTGTGATTATACGGAGGCCACTAAGAGGGTATATTATTTAAAAGAAATGCTTAAAGTAAAAATATTAGTGTTTTATTAGTGTCTATGATTATTGCCCAAGCTGAGGCTGTGGGATTGTGACTGGTCTGGCTGCGGTGGGCTGGGGATGGAGAATGAAGTGTGAAAGGGCAGTAGTGGCAGGAGATTCATTCGCGATGGGTGTTTCTATGGCCGTAGATGTGACTACAGGACGGTACGTAGTTTCCCAGGCGACTTTACCTCTAAGCTGTGAGGTGTCATACAGGGCCGACTGGCATGCCAATATTGACTTCTTCCTTCAAAAGCTGCTGCTGAATCGTGCTCCGAAGTGCCAGTCTCAACAATATCGTGGATCAGCTGCAGAGAAAGCATTCTACAACACCATTTCATGATCCATGTTGGGACTAATGAGATAGGAAGAGAGAGAAATGAGGTCCTCAAAGCAGATTTTAAGGAACTACAAAGGATTACTTCATGCCATGCAATAGTGAGGATAATAGGAAAAAAAGAACAGATAAACACGTGACTGGAGAAATATTACAAGAGGGAGGTCTTTAGATTCCTGAGGCATTGAGACCATTTCTGGGGGAGGTGGGACCTGTACAAGTTGGACAGGTCACACCTGAACAGGAATAGGGTCAACATCTTCGCAGGGAGGTTTGCGAATGCGGTTGGGGTGGATTTAAAATAGATTGGCTGCAGGATGGGATTCTCACAAGTAGTTCAGAGCGAAAGCAATTTGAGATGGAATTAGAAGTTGAAATGCCAGTGTATGAGTCTGGAAGGCAAAGGTAGCATAGTTAGACAAGATAGGAATGATTTTAGCAAGTCTGACTGAAATATATTTCAATGGAAGGAGCCTAAGGATTAAGATAGACAAGCTGAGGGCTTAGGTAGGCACATGGGTGTATGATATTTTGCTACAATCAAGATTTGGTAGAAAGATAGGTGGAATTAGCAGCTTAACAATTCTGGTTTTAGAATATTCAGATGGGATAAGAGTGGATATTGAGTGGGTATCAATATTGGTCCATAAATCAATATAGCAATGAGAAGGGGGGATATCTTGGAAGGATCATAAAATTAAATCATATGGGTAGAGGTAAAAATAAAAAAATAGGAATAAACATGGTTTTGGGTGTGTACCATTAGCCCCAAAACAGCTAGTGAGTGATTGTGAATCAAATAGAGAGAGAAATTGTGAAAATAATAAGTCAGTAATAGGTTATCTTAACTGTTCAAAAATTAACTGGGATTGTTTTACTGTGCAAGATTTGGAGGGAGAAAAAATCTTAAATGGCATCCAGGTGAACTTTTTTTAACCAGTCCCTAGCCCCACGTGGGAGGGGGCAGATCTGAACTTAATATTTGGAACTCACCTCAGGCTGGAGAAAGGTGTTTCGGTAGGAGACTATATCCACGAGAATGGCCACAAATCAGATTTAGGATAATTATGGGAAGGGATAAGGATTGACCCAGAATAAAAATTCTAAACTGGGGCAAGGCTAATTCTACTAAGGTACAATTTGATCAGAGTTGACTGGGACATCTACTTACAGGTAATATTGAGAGTAGTAGGTGGCATTAAATGAGAAAATATTCTCATAAAGACAGGGTGGAACCAAGACTGAAGAATCCTAGTTGTTAAAGGACATAAAGATTAGGATTAAGAAAAAAAAGAGAAGCTAATGACAGATAGTAATGGCACAATACTGCAGAATCCCTTGAGGAGTACAGAAGTACTGGGGATAACAAAGAAGAATTTAGGGAAGCGAATTTCGAAATGTGAGAAACATGGATGAGGAAAATAAAAACAAAGGAAAACCTTAAGAGGTTTTTAAAATATGTGCAAGAATTTGAGGTCTTATGGTGCAGCAGTAGTGTGCATAACTCTGGAGAAGAACAGTACAGTACAGGAACAGGCTCTTTGGCCTACCATGTCTTCCATGATGCTATCGTAAACTAATTCCATCTGCCCACACAATTCATATCCCGCTACATCCTGCCTGTTCATGTGTCTGTCCAAATGTCTCTTAAACTTTGCTCTAATTTCTGTTTCTACCACCTCCTCTGGCAGCATAGACCAGGCACCTACCACCCTCTGTGGAAAGAAAACTTTCCACGCATCTCTAAAAACTTTCCCCCTCTCAGCTTAAAACTTTGCCGTCTAGTATTTGACATTTCCACCACGGGAAAGAGACTCCAACTATCTATCCTAAGCATGCCTCTCATAATTTCATATACTTGTATCAGGTTAACCCCTTAGCCTCCAACACTCAAGCAAAACAATCCACATTTATTCAACTTCTTGGGTAGTGTTGTAGAACATCAGGACCTAGGAGTTCAGGTACACAATTCTTTGAAGCTTGCATCATGTATAGACAGGATGGTTAAAAGGGCATTTGGCACACTTACCTTCATTGCTCGGTCTTTTTAATAGAGAAGTTGGGAAGTAATGTTTTGAGGTTGTACAGGACCTTGGTGAGACTTCTGGAGTGCTGTGCCCAGTTTTGGTCACCCAATTATAAGAGGGATATTACCAAGCTGGAGAGGGTACAGAAGACATTCACCAGAATGTTGCCGGGTATGGAAGATTTGAGTTACGAAGAAAGGCTTGATAAACTAGGACTTTTTTCACTGGAATATAGGAGATTGAGAGGTGACCGTATAGAAGTTTTTAAAATAACAGGAAGTATAGATAGAGTTAATGGTAACTGTCTTTTCTCTAGGATGGGGGATTTCAAGACTAGGGGGCACATTTTTAAGGTGAAAGGAGAGAGATTTTAAAAAGACATTGGGGCACTTTTTTTACACAGAGGGTGGTCCATGTGTGAAATGAATTCCCAGAGGAAGTGGTGCATGTGGATACAATTGCAATGTTTAAAAGACATTTGGATAAGTATACGAAAAGGATAGGTTAGGAGGGATGTTGGCCATGAGCAGGCAGGTGGGATTAATTTAGTTTGGGATTATGGTTGGCATAGACTGGTTGGACCAAAGGGTTTGTTTCCGTGCTATATGACTCTAATACACTCCAATTCAGGCATCATTCTAGTAATTCTCTTCTGCACCCTCTCCAAACCTCCACATTCTATAGTGTAGTGACCAGAACTGCCCACAGTACTCCAAATGTGGCCTGAATAAAGTCTTAGAGTTGCAACATGACTTGCTCATTTCTATACTCAAGACCAATGAAGGCAAGCATGCCATAAGCCTTCTTTGCCAGTTTATCAACTTGTATTGCCACTTCCAGGGAGTTATGGACTAACACCCTAAGATCCCTCTGTATATCAATACTCCAAAGGGTCTGCCATTTACAGTGCATTGTATATTTCCTCTTGCATTTGACATCTCAAAATGCATCACCTCACAATTGTCCAGATTAAATTCCATCTGCCATAACTCCACCAATTTCTATGTCATCTGCAAACTTACTAATCAGATCACCAATATATCAATTGATATATAACAGAGGTCCCAGCACTGATCTTTACGGTTCACCACTGATCACAGACCTCCAGTCAGAAAAGCATTCTGCTACAACTACTCTGTCTTTTATGGCCAAATCAAGTTTGTATCCAACTTGCCAATTCACCATGGATTCCATGCAATTTAATCTTCTGGACGAGCCTACCATGACAGACCTTGTCAAATGTTTTAGTAAGTTCCATTTAGACAATATTCACTGCCTATCCTCATCAATTATCTTTGTCACTTGCTCAAAAAACTCAATCAAGTTTGTGAGACAAGACCACCACTGCATAAAGTCATGCCAACTAACCCTAATAAGTCTATTCTTCTCCAAATGCAAGTAAGTACTGTCCCAAAGAATCTTCTCCAACAATTGCCCTACCATTGATGTAAGGCTCAGTGGCTTATAATATCTTAGATTATCCCTATTTCCCTCTTGAACAAAGGAACAACATTGGCCATTCTCCAGTCCTCTGGGATCTCTCCTGTGGCTAAAGAGGATGCAAAGCTTCTGTCAAGGTCTCAGCAATCTCCTTCCTTGCCGCCTTCAGTATCCTGGAATAGATCCCATCAGGCCCTGGGGAATTATTTTTAAAGATACTGAACACCTCCTCCTTAATATATCAACATACTTTAGAGTATCAACAACCCCTCGTTACACTTATCATCATCCATGTCTTTCTCCTTGGGTGAATATGGATTTGAAATACTCATTAAAGACCTCATCCACTTCCTCTAGCTGCACACATAATATGTTCATGAGTGGGCCTACAGTATCCCTAGTTACCCTCTTGCTCCTAACATGTGTATTAAGTGCCTTGGGATTCTCCCGAATCCTAGTTTCCAAGGACATTTCATGGCCCATCCAACTTTCTTGTTTAAGTTGTTTTCTGTTTCCTAAATCTTACATGTACTCCTTTTAATGCTATATTTTTGACTAAACTTAGAACATCCCCATCACTCAAGGTTCCTCAATCTTGCCATCCTTATGTTTCATCCTCACAGGAAGATGCTTGTCCTGAGCTTTAGTCATAGAGATGTACAGCACAAAAACAGACTCTTCGATCCAACTTGTCCATACCAAACAGATATCCTAACCCAATCTAGTCCCATTTGCCATCACTTGGCCTATATTCCTCTAAACCCTTCCTATTCATTTACCCATCCAGATGCCTTTTAAATGCTGCATTTGTGCCAGCCTCCACCACTTCCTCTGGCAGCTCATTCCATACATGCACCACCCTCTGTGTGAAAACGTTGCTCCTTTAGGTCCTTTTTATATCTTTCCCCTCTTACCTTAAAACCTATGCCCTCTAGTTCTGGACTCCCCAACCCCAGGGAAAAGACTTTCTATATTTTATCCTATCCATGCCCCTCATGATTCTATAAACCTCTATAAGGTCATCCCTCAGCCTCAGCCACAGCCTATTCCATCTCTCCCTGTAGCTCAAATCCTCTAACCCTGGCAACATTCTTGGAAATCTTTTCTGAAGCCTTTCAAGTTTCACAACATCTTTCCGATTGGAAGGAGACCAGAATTGTATGCAATATTTCAAAAGTGGCCTAACCAACCTCTTGTACAGCCGCAACATGACTTTCCAACCCCTGTACTCAATACTCTGACCAATATACACTATCCTATTTACTTGCAACTCTCCTTTCAAGGAACTATGAACTTGCACTCCAAGGTCTCTGTTCAGCAACACTCCCTAGGACCCTACCATTAAGTGTACAAGTCCTGCTAAGATTAGCTTTTCCAAAATGCTGAACCTCACATTTATCAAAACTAAACTCCTTCTGCCACTCCTCAGCCCATTGTCCCACTTGATAAAGATCCCATTGTAATCTGAGGTAACCTTCTTCGCTGTCCACTACATCTCCAATTTTGGTGTCATTTGCAAACTTGCTAACTCTACTTCCTGTGTTCACACCCAAATCATTTATATAAATGATGAAAAGTAGTGGACCCAGCACCAATCCTTGTGGCACTTCACTGGTCAAGGACTTTTACATATCAGATGTGGATTCACCTTCAAGCTGCCCCAATCCAGTTCCTGCCTCATATTGTTTTAATTAGCCTTTTCCACATTTAGCACCTTTACTCAAAGTCTAGTCATCTCCTTTTCCATATCTATCTTAAAACTTACAGAATTATGATCACTATTGCCAAATTTCTGACTGAAACATTGATCACCTGGTCAGGCTCTATTCCCAAAATAAGGTCAATTATGGCTGCATCCCCAATTGGACAATCTACATATTTTTCAAGAAACCCTCCTGAATGTACTGAAGAAATTCTGCCCATTTAAGCCTTTGGCTCTAAGGGAGACCCAGTGAATATTGGGAAATTCAAATCACCCACTACAATCCTATTGTTTTGTTTTTACATATTAACATAATCTGCTTATGTATCTGTTCCTATAATTGCCCCTCTATTGGGAGGCCTACGATATAACCCCATCATATTGATTACAACTTTCCTATTCTGGAGTTCTACCCATATTGCCTCGGTGGATGATTTCTCCAAGATGTCCTCTTTTTAATACAGCTGTGATATTTTCCTTAATCACTAATGCAACTCCCACATCCTTTTTACATCATCTCTATCACTCCTGAAACATCTAAACCCCAGGGCAGCCAGTTCTTGCCTTCTTGGAATCAGGTTTCTGTCATGTCTACAACATTGTGATCCCATGTACGAATCCAGGCTCTAAGCTCATCTGCCTTATCTGTTATACGCCTTGCATTAAAACTTCAAACTGCCAGTCCTGGTGTGTTCATTAACCTGGTCCCATCTGTTGTTCCCTCTCGACTTACTTGATTTAGCCCCTCTCTTCCAGCACTCCACATGCTGGCCTACTGCTCTGCTTCCCCCACCCCCAACTCTGCTATATTTGTTTCAATCCTCCTGAGTATACTAGCAAACTCTTTCAAGGCTATTTGTATTCCTCCAGTTCAGACGCAACCCTTCCTTCTTGTCCAGGGCTCACCTGCCCTGGAAGAGATCCCAATGATCCAGAATATCTGAATCCCTCCCTCCCACACCAGCTCCATAACCACACAATAAACTGTATTGTCGTCCTATTTCTGGCCATACTAACACGTGGCACAATAGTAATCTGAAGATTGCAATTCAATAAGTTATGCTTTTCAACTTCCTGCCTAACTTGCTAGATTCTGTTTGTGAGACCCTATCATTCTTTCAGCCTATGTCATTAGTACCAAAAAGGATCATGACCTCTGGCTGCTCACCCTCCCACTTCAGAATATCCGGTGCATGCTCAGAGGTTGGGCTCAAGTCCCACCCGCCAAAGAGCTGTATCATAATAGGCAACGTGGTGTCCAGAGGTTAGCACTTGCCTCACGGTGCTAGGGACCTGAGTTCAATTCCAGCCTTGGGCAACTGTGTGGAGTTTGTACATTGTCATTGTAGGTTTCGTCTGGGTACTCTTTTTTAAATAAGGAGACAATGTTAGCAGATGCCTAGTCCTCTGATATATCACCTGTGACCACACAGGATTTGAAGGTTATTACCAAGGGCCAGATGATATTTCCTCTTTTGCCTCCTTCAACTGGATATCATGCAACTCATCAGTACTGCAATCCAAAAATGTGCAGGTTAGGTGAATTGGCTGTGCTAAAATTGTCCATAGTGTTAGGGATGTGTCAGTTAGATGCATATGTAGAGTAATAGGGTATGGGAATGTGTGTGGTTGGGTTACTCTTCGGACGCTCAGTGTGAACTTGTTGGGCCAAATGGAATGTTTCCGAACTATAGGGATTCTATGATAACATCTGAATGGATTGAGTAAAATAGCTATAAAGAGCAAGAAAATGAGTAGGGTCTATTAGGGACGGACCATTGAGATAATCTGTAAGTGAACACACAAGATGTGAATTCAGACTTCCATTAATAATGTGTTGGTCTTCAAAATGGAAAAGGACCAGCCAGATACAGATATTACAGTGATGGCCTGTGAAATATTAGATGAAATAAACTTGGAGAGAGTGAGAACTATTAATTTCTGAAATGTTTAACAAAATTTTTAAAAATTAAGAGCAAAATAAAACAAAAATTAAAATGAACAAAAATTTTGTTTGTTTTGTATTTTAGTTAAGAAATTAAAAGATTTTTAAAAATCTGGAATTAAGAGTCTAATGATGACCATGAAACCATTGTCAATTGTCAGAAAACCCCATCCGGTTGACTAACGTCCTTTAGGGAAGGAAACCACCATCTTATCTGGTCTGGTCTTCATCTGGCTCCAGATCCACAGCAAAGTGGTTGACTCTTAATTGCCCTCTGGACAATTAGGGACGGGCAATAAATGCTGGTCTAGCCAGCGATGCCCACATCCTGCAAATGACTGAAATAAAAGCCTTAAAAATGATCTGTAGGCTCAGCTGAGTTGCATGATATCCAGTTGAAGGAGGCAAAAGAGGAGATATCATGGGGCCCTTGGTAATAACCTTCAAATCCTGTCTGGGTACAGGTGAGATACCAGAGGGCTAGGCATCTGCTAACATTGTCTCCTTATTAAAAAAGAAATAAAGGGTTAGATCAGGTCATTCAGTCAGTATGACCTGAATAGTGGGAAAGATATTAGAAAGAATTGTGACAGGCAGCATAGATCTACACTTGGAAAGAGATAGATTAATCAGGGTTAGTTAGCATAGGCTTGTGAAGAGAATGTTTTGACAAATTTGGCCAAATCAGGGTAATGCACCTAATGTGGTGTACATGGATTTCAATAAAGCTTTTGATAAGGTCCCTCGTGGCAAACTGATCACAAAAGTAAGAACCTACAGATTTCAAGGTAAAGTCACATACTGGATCTAAAATTGTCTTAGAGGTAGGAAGCAGAGGTCGGTAGTCAAAGGCCATTTCTAACGGCAAGCCTGGTTCCATTAGGGTTTTGCAGGGCTCATTGCTGGGGCCTTGCTGTTTGTGGTGTACATTAATTATTTGGTCTTAAATGTCTGATCAAGAAGCTCGCGAATGAGACGAAAATTGGTAGGATGGTAAATAAGAGCATAATTGTTAACCGCAGGAAGATATTAATGGACTGGTCAGAACAATGCCAAATGGAATTCAATTCAGAACTGTGTGAGGTGATGCACTTGGGAAGACTAAAAAGGCAACTGATTACAGAGGAACTGTATCTGAACGAGATGGGCGGGCACTATTTCGTTTGGATAATTGATTATTCGGATAATCAATCTTAGCTTAAACAGGGGAAGCCATACTGATCTAATGCTGTGCTCTACCAGAGAATTTGTTTAAATCTATCATTTTAATGAGTCTGCCATTTAAACAAATTAATCTTTGCAGTCTGCAAATTACAGGTTAAAATGTGAAGAACTAAACCCTTTCCATGAAATCCCAGCATTAAACAAGGTCCCAAACAGCTTCAATGATTGCAAGACCATTGACAGTATCAGTTTCCGGGAAAGATGGAAACCCCTCCCCGCACATGCATTTACGTTCTGAGCCTTTTTTTTTAATGAACGGCTGGGTAAAGTGCCAGGATTACTGTAAAACACTTACGTTTGTAAAGGGCTATGTAACAACCCTTACCTAAAAAACATCCAGTCGGTGATGCTTCAGCTGCTTGCGTTTCTTCATTTTTGCCAACATTTTCCCATCTTCTTCAGTACAGGGAAATAGAATACACTTACCTCTTTGATGTAACGTTTTTGCAGGACCTTGAAATCTTCTTCAGATCATCCAATACTTGGATAATCGAGGTTCCTTTGTATACTGAATGGTAGGTACCTGAAAAGTACTGAAGATCAAGGACAGCCTGATGTTCATAGCCGCAAATCCCTGGAGATAGCAGGGCAGACAGATGAGCTGGTTGAGAAGGCATACGGGAATACTTGCCTTCATTAGCCAAGGTGTAGAAGACAATAGGAAGGTGGTTATGCTGGAACTGCATATATAAATCACAGCATAGGCAACAAGTGGAGTACTGCATCCAGTTCTGGACACTGCATTATAGGAAGGATGTGATTGCACAAGACAGGATGCAGAGCAAACTCACCAGAATGCTGCCTGCGCTTTGGCATTGTTTTCCGTGGAGCTGCAAAGGTTGAGAAGGGACCTGATGGATGTGTCTAAAATAATGAGGGACAGAGATAGGTTGTATATGTCAGCACTTTTTCCATTAGTGGAGGAGTCAATTAGCAGGAAATATAGATTTAAGGTAAGAGATAGAGGCTAAGAGGAGATTTGTGGAGAATTCTTTTTTCACGCAGAGGGTAGTGGGAATCTAGAACTCACTACCTGAAAGAGTGGCTGAATCAGAAACTCATTATATTTAAGTAGTATTTATACAGTCACTTGTATTGCTATTTCTTTCTGGGGGCCAAGTGCTGGTAAATGAAATTAGTGTAGTCAGATCTTTGTTGACTGGTGTTGACATGACAGACTGAAAGGCTTCCTTCTGCGCTGTTAGCATCCATGATTCTAATGACCAAGACACCTGAGGGCATGTTTGCCAATGTTGTTAAGATAAAAACTGGACAAGCAGGGGAATAGAAGTGCTAGCCTTGGATGTTTTGCCATGTTACAGATGCTAGAGAACCATAGGCAATTGTTTATATAAATGTAAGTTGTTGCAGTAATCGATCCTCAAATCAATGTTACATTGAAATGAGAACTTTAAACAAATGTTGATTTATTTGTTTCTCTCTCTACATCCAAATTCACAGCAAAATTAAAAAAAAGCTTCTCCACAATTTATGTATTTTGTACAATCTGAAATTCATAGGGCTTCTTTAAAAAAATTATATTTTTAATAATACATTAAGTATACACAAGATCATGACATGGGTTGCTTCAGGGATCACCCCATGTAGACTTAAATAGGAATAAATGTAGAATGATTTCATGCAAAAACAACCTGGTTATGTTATTTGTTTTAAGAAAATACTGTTTTGAAGGAAGAAATTGGGAGCAATTTTTTCTCATTGCATATATAAAAATTACATAAGAAATTTATTATAGATGTTTCATCAACTTACAAGCAAGTAATAGATATGAGACAAACACTGTACAGTGTTTGAGCACAGTGGCTCAATCAGCTTTTCTGGCCTGTTTAAAATATCAACATAACGCTTGTCACAATACTGTATCTGCATGTTGCATCCAGCTGTTTACCTGACAGTGATGAGAGTTAAATTATTCTGTTGATGTTGAGTGGGATGTTTGGACTGTTATAGATCCAAATAACTAACTAATCACTTGCAATATGGGTTGAAAGATATGGAAGCAAATTCAGCAAACATTGGTTTCTGGTGCAAAATGGATGGAACAAATGTCATCTGTATGAAACTGGACAGGTCTGATTGCGAATCAGATGCATATCTCCAGTGCATGCCTTAGGTATTTTGCTTGGCTCTTATGCTAAGCTGGCACACAGATCTGAGGTAGGTTTGAGTTATAAGGAGAGGCTGGATAGGCTGGAACATTTTCCCTTGTGCATCCAAGGCTGGTGGGTGACCTTATAGAGGTTTATAAAATAGTGAGGAGCATGGATAAAGTGAACAGCCAGAGTCTTTCTCCAAGGGTAGGGGAGTCCAAAACTAGAGGGCATAGGTTTAAGGTGAAAGGGGAAAGCTTTAAAAGAGACCTGAGTGGCACATCTTTCACACAGAGGTTGGTGCATGTATGGAATGAGCTGTAGAGGAAGTGTTAGAAGTGAGTACAATTACAACATTTAAGTAGGTACATGAATAGGAAAGGTTTAGATGGATATGGGCCAAATGCAGGCAAATGGGACCAGTTTGGGATACCTAGTTGGCATCAGACCAAAGGGTCTGTTTCTGTGCTGTATGACTTTATGACTCTAAGTGGGAAACAGGGAGGTATGGTAAGTAGAGACCAAACTGGCATTCATTTGGACTATTATTTGTGATGCTTGAATTATTTCAGCTTCTTCTGGCTTCACAGAAATGCAACTAAACCAGTGTCCTACCTGTTTGTGGCACGAGTTCGAGTTTTTAGTCCACTAATTACCCAGAACATATGAGGATAAAACTCAACAGGGTTGATGACCAATTTCATGTGGGGCCTGTCAACCAGCATTGGGATCTTTACTTGCAAGGCAGTGTGTTTAATGCTTGTTATAAATGAGGGAAGCATTGACTTCCAATTTGACAGCTCTTGCGCTGAGAAATAGTGAGTTCCAGAGAATTTGCACAAGGTTGAGTTTCATCCAATGATCTCTGAAGATGATTGTTTATTCTACTCAATCTTTAAATATTATAAATGTCTCACACAAATTTAGGAAATGTCCATGTTATTATTTCAACCATGATGTTGTGCATTATGCAGAAATCACAATACTAAATTGGTATAAAGAAGAGACAGCTTTACAATGAAGTCTTGCTATCCAACGAACATCACACACGCATCATGATCAAAATTATTTCTGTACAAAATGAACAAGACCTTTCAACATCAGTACTGTGACATACATTTACTACATTCATGGAATTTATTTTCTAAACAGCATTTTGTAGCTGTTGGGAGGTCAGTACTTCTAACTACAGGTTACTTATAAATTGAAATCCTTCGCAACATTAAGTTCTTCTTATTGCAAAAGTATGAGTAACTCATTGAATCTAAACTACAATTATTTGCACCTTGAGGATGTAAATTTTACCGACCAAATAACATAATTAACCACTGCACTTGTGTGTTTTATCATTTGTAAACTAAATAAAGCAAGCAAAATATTAATATCTCCTGGTTAATGAAAAAGTTATCATTTTGAAGATTAGTATCAGACACTATATCATCAAAATATTTGCAACTTCTATCGTTATTTTAGTTCCATTTGCTGCTTGGCCACCATTTCAGTGATCAACCACAGTTGGCAAAATTATTAATTTTTGTAGCAGTTGTGGCAACAAATAACTTTGACAATAATAAACAGGGCTACAAATTTAGGAAAGCACATACCTGCAATTGTTAAACCTAATGTTCTAAACAACCTGTTCAGAAATGTTATTACATACTTCTGGAGCAGGAGGAACTTGAACATGAGTCTCCCTGTCCAGGGATTTGGAAACTACCATTGCGTCACAAGTGGGCCCCCTGCTATTGCCAAATTGTGAAATATGGATATCTGGTAAGACTATTTAGTACTGCAGGTTTTCAGAATGGTGATAAAGCAATGAGTATGCTCATGATCCTGCACATTCCCTCTTTATGGTTATCAAGTAGGTCTAACTTTTATTAAGTTCCATTTATACAGTAATGTTTTGGCTGCCATAAAAGCTCAGCAGGCCCCTTAGACATTGACTTCACTCTGACCTGTTTCAGCTCCCTCCCTCTTCCTGGAATGCCACAGCACCACTCACATTGAGACCTAACCTGAATATTCTACTTCTCAATGTTGTGGGTGACAGATTCTGGCTGGTTCAACACGCGTACCATTTCTTAATCCAAAGACGGAAAGCAATAATGTGGGAAACCTAACATTTTAAAATGCACTTCATTAAACGCTCGTATTATTGATATTTTACAAAAAAAAAATTCATTTACACTATTACTAGAGTTTCTCTAATTCAATAGTAACAATGTTGAAACATTTCCTCTGATACTATCCCGATGGCTTGACATCCTTTCTTTCCCCTTCAGAAAATAAAAATATTAGAGAAATCCTATTTGGAAACTCATCATCCACAGTGCCAGGAGTGGGGAGATGGTAGTCAAGCAGTAATATCACCAGTGCAGTAATCCAGAGACTCAGGTATTCCTCTGAGGGCATGGGTTCATATCTCACCGTGGCAGCTTGTGGAATTTAGTTCAATTTAACAAAATCTAGATCTAATCTCAGAAAAGATGTTCATAAAACTATCATTGGGTTTTGTCAAAATCATTTTTTAAAGTCATTCATCGCGAGCGAGGCCAGCATTTATTGCCCATTCATAATTGATAAGTCAAATCACATTTCTGTAGGTCTGAAGTCACAGACCTGTGACTGTAAACCAGACCAAGTAAGGATGGCAGATTCCTTACCTAAAGGACATTAGTGTACAGATAGGCTTTTCTGACAATCAACAATTGTTTCATGGTCATCATTGGACCCTTCATTTCAGATTTTCATTGATTTCAAATTTCAACATGGATGGATTTGTACCCCGGTCCACAGAACTTTACCTGTGTCTCTGGATTTAGCCTCCTCACCTCCCATAAATCCCCACTCTTTCAAATCATTAATATCCTTCAGAGAAGGAAATTTGCTGTGCCTTTCTGGTCTGGCCAAATATATATAAATGTGGCTGACTCTTAACTGTCCTGAAATGGTCAAGCAAGCCACTCAATTCAAAGGCAATGAGGGATGGGAAACAAATACTGGCCTTCCAACAATGTCCACATCCCACAATAGATTAAATTCTAAAAAGTTAGTGTTAGTAATTTATAGCAAAGAGACTTTGAAATCAATTGAGCCAAAGAAAAAATGTATGCAATAATCCAAATCTGTGTACAGGGCACATTTTAAAAAGTTGGTTATTTTACTGTTAAATCTTTAAATCTACTTTGAGCTGCTGCCTAATCTGTTATACATTAACCTATGGATGACTGAGATCAGATACATTGTAAATGCTGGAAAACAGAAAAACTATAATGTTATCAAATCTCAACCACTATCCCCTACCCCCACCACACAGTGGAATTTGTGGAATGAAAAATCCTCTTCTGGTTGGTTCTCAACTTGGTTGATTCACCTGCACATGAGTCACGTGAAGCAGAAATCTCCACAGAAATTTCTGGCCACTTATATCCGTGATTACATCCACTTTAAATTCACCTCATTATATTCTGTTTGTCACAGTGTGCGATGGACTTGCCAGAATCTAACAGCAGTAACCATATGTCAGTGATTATCTTGTGCATTTAGTCAATCAATTTTAAACAACTTCTAATTTATGCATATTCAAATACAAAATATTAAATGTAATTCTCTTCATTTTCAAATTATAATATTTGTCATGTGCATTTTCTTAAAATTCTCTGAGCCCATATTAAACCTGTGAATAGCACTAATGCTGACATACACAATGTGCAACATTTAATCTGCCATGGTACAATGTAAAAGGAATGTAATTAGAATATATTTGTTTGCAACACTTTCCAAGAGTAATAATTTACTAACTTTTGCTATACAAAGCTGTAAGGGTCTATCAGTGAATTTATTTCATGCTTAGTTTTGACAAACATAAAGTATAACCTATTTTCTAACGTTACAGGGAGGACCTAAAATAGAGTGTCGAAAGGTTGAATCTGTGGCTTGAGACCAACAAATGTAAAACAACAGTATGCAATTTTAAAAATACAAGTCTCCTGTACAGTGGAAGCCCACATACACTTGTTATGTTAATTTTTATGTGCTACTCTCCGGCTAAGAATATTGTGTCAGTTATTATTGCCATAGGTGATATGTTCCTTGATAGGAAGGAGTGTCTTTCACTGGAATTGCTAGCTATCTTTCTGCATTTTAGTCCTAAGTTTCTGTAATTCTTCTTCTAAGCTTTTAATCTGCTCCAGCAAAGCGACTTTATCCTGATGGGCCTTCTGATCAGCTTGACATCTTGCTTCCTCAATCTTCCTCTCATACCACTTTTCCATCTGTGTGGAAACTGCCTCAAAAAAATATTGTGTGATTTCAAGCACAGGCACGCTCTCCTTAACTACTGTGCGAGGTTGTTCCATGCATTGTCCAGTAGAAAGCAACGTACTGCTCTGTTGTTGTCTATGCCTTCCACTGAGAGATTTTTTTGTCTGGGTGCTTTTGCTTTGATTGTGTCCCCGAACTGGATGAACAGTCACTGCTTGGTCCGTTTTCACAACTGATGTTTCACTAGAAGTCTGAAACTTAACATGACCAGATTTTGGCAAAGGCTGCTCCACGGGTGATAGGTCTTGGGGTGTTTTAGAAGGGGGAGCAGAACAAATGCTCCTTTCCTTTGGTCGAACAGCTGGAAGAGAAGTTGCTTGGGCAGTGGTTGAGGAGGAATTAGGAGTAGTCAATACCAATTGTGTTGCTCCTGCAGAAACCACAATATTACAAATGACAAGCATGTTCTTTCATAAAGTGTATTTTACTAATCTAAATAAGGCATCTCTTACAGAAATTGATTATTATCATTCTACACAATTTAATGAATATATGGAGAAAACAAGAATATGCTTTTGCTTCTATCGTAATCTACTTGACATATCTCTCTAAACTGAGAGTTCTCCGAAACTAAGAAGTAATTACTGCACCAGAGAGGAAATGTCACCCTTGCACTAAACAAAATTTATTCCCTTTTCATAAGAGCTCAGCTTGTCCTTCCATATTTCTTTAAAACCAATGCAGAAGAGTTTGATCGCTTTGATGTGAAACACAATTACATGGAATCCTTAAGGATTCCTGGTGCTTTATAGAGTGGAGTCAGGCATCATGACAGCAGAGGGGGAAAAATTTGGGATGGAAGCTATTTCTGTAATTTCTTCACCCTTTTGGAAATAAGAGAAAGGAAACCCTTTTCCTAGCTGCAATGCCTCCTTCCAGATGTTAGTTGCAGGGAAAGTATGGGATGGAAGTAGGAGGTGATTGTGAGTCCCAATTAAAATTCTGACAGAAACAGTTCTTAAATGGTTAGCAGTAAATACCCTAGAAGGAAGCAAATACACATACTGCTATGATTCATTCAGACACAGGAATCACATGATTCAGAGTTTCCCAGATTAGGAACAAGTAAGAGATCCATATCTTCAATCATGTCATGACTATAGAGTATTGCTCCAATATACTATATGCTGCATTAGGCGGGCACAATCTCCAATTACGTAAATTATTGTGTTCCTGAGTTCAGATGAATATTTGACAGGATCCGACTGCTGGAAAGAAACACTCACCCACTCTATACCAAGCAATACCTCTGCTGGAACTCCTGGACCGGTTATGAAACTTTATAGTTCCTGCTATATGCTTCCATTCCTCACTGTTCAAAGAACAATTCCAACAATGGCACATTCTAGTCGTTACCCAGTCCTCCAGTTTCATCCATTGAGATATGATTGCGTCTTATAAAGATCATCTGCCTTTACGATTGAATTGTAAAAGACCAAGATATACAGACTGGGGCTGTTTTCTCTGGAGCGTCAGAGGCTGAGGGGTGACCTTATAGAGGTTTACAAAATTATGAGGGGCATGGATAGGGTAAATAGGCAAAGTCTTTTCCTTGGGGGAGGGGAGTCCAGAACTAGAGGGCATAGGTTTAGGGTGAGAGGGGAAAGATATAAAAGAGACCTAAGGGGCAACTTTTTCACACAGAGGGTAGTATGTGCATGGAATGAGCTGCCAGAGGAAGTGGTAGAGGCTGGTACAATTCCAACATTTAAGAGGCATTTGGATGGGTATATCAATAAGAAGGGTTTGGAGGGATATGGGCTGGGTGCTGGCAGGTGGGACTAGATTGGGTTGGGATATCTGGTCAGCATGGATGGGTTGGACTGGAGGATCTATTTCCATGCTGTACATCTCTATGACTCTATGGTTTGATTACACTATGATGGCCTATTTTAACAACCATTTGAAATATTTACTCTGAATGATTTGATGAATCTATCAGATGGTCCAAAAGGAACTATCAAAGTTATCACTTCTGAGAACATTTTCTTTTCAACAAAAGCCTGATATTTGTCCACAAATCGCAACTAAGTGGCGTTAGAAACCAAATTTTAGAAGAGAAGGAAACAATTAATTCAGATATTCACTGATTGCTTCCGATTACTAAAGGCAGAATTCATAGACTTTGTAGAATCCTTACAGTGTGGGAGCAGGCCATTCATCCCATTGAGTCCATATCAATCCTCCGAAGAGCATCCCACCCAGACCCACTTCCCTACCCTATCCTTGTAACCATGCATTTCCTACCCAACCTGCATATCCCTGAACACATATCAGCAATTTAGCATGGCCAATTCACCTCACCTGCACATTTGTAATAATTGTGCCAAGCTGCACCACTCCATGATTTTACTTACAATCCTCATTTTATCAGTAAAGGATGAAGATTTGTTTAAGCTGCTTCTGAAATAAAGTTTTGCAAGATGTAACTCCATACCTTGCGGAATATCCTGTTGTCTGCCTAATACCTCATCTGGGGATTGGACTTTGGCATCTTCTGATCCGTCTAACAGACTATAAGGCTGTTGCGATTGTTCTTCTGCTTGCTGTGTAACAGGATATGTCTGGACAGTTCCGTGGTCCCTGCTGCTTAGAATGGTATCAGGATCTAGACTTTCTGACACATTTTCACTGGAGGGGGTTGCAGATTTTGATCGCAGTTCTCCTGATAACTTGAGCTCAAGATTTTGGAGCTTTGACATACACCAAGATTTCATATCATCCACCATTGAAGACTGCAAAGAAGATGGGAACAATTAAGCAGACTAAATTTGAGATCTGTTTTGTCAATTGAAGAAAGAGCACATCACAGAAACTAAGTAACAAATTATGGATAACCATCAGTTTCAATGCATAGTTTAACTGAAAACGAAAACCCTTCCACAACCATTTCCTCAGCTTTTCTGCGAAGGTTATAGAGGCAAGCAGTAACCCTCAAGAATTTACCAATCCCAATGTTTGACCACAATAATCACAGTCAGCGTAGTTTTCATTCTTTATGTTTAAATATAGTGATTTTAACATGGAGTAAGAATAATGAATGAAATATCCCTAAATGGTCACCTTGTCAATGTGGGAGAACAGGAAGACAACTATTCGGGATAATGCTAGAACAGTGAATAGGTTTAAGTGGATATTAAACACTGAAAAAGTAAATGCAACTTGGGTTTCCTGGAATGAAGGCAGGCTTGAGGCAATAACACTATTATCTCTCAAACAAGGAAGAAGGAAGGAAGACTTGACAAGATAATCCAAAATAGTAAAACAAGTGGACAAGGTAAATATCAGCCTTCTCAAATAAAAGGTGCAAAGGTGGCCTTTAGTAGAGCGATATGCTCTTCATGTTGGATATGGGGGATTAGGGAGAGTTTCATGTTACTGATGATTATGTCTGTAGGAGGTGTGTTTGGCTGTGAATCCTATCGTATTGCATGGATTAGATGGACTGGCAGTTAGAGGCAATGAGGAATTCACAGGAGCTAGGAAGTGGATGGCAGTTGCAGGGAAGGAGATAAACTGAAGATACAGTGGGCAGGCGAGTGACCTCCAGGAAAGGTTGGGGGGGGGGGGGGGGGGGGGGGTAGAGGCAAGTAGTGCAGGTATCTCCTGTGGCTATCTTCATCTTAAACATGAATTCTGTTTCGGAAAATGTATGGGGTGATGGACTGTCAGGGGAATGTAGAATGGACAGCCAGGTTTCTGGTACCAAGATTGGCTCTAATGAAATGAGAGTAATGCCAGGTTCCAAGCAATCGATTGGAAGGGGACTCTCTAGTGAGGCACAGACAGACAGTTCTGCAGCTGACATGAGATATTAGGATGGTGTGTTGCCTCCCTGGTGCCAGGATCAGGATATCTCAGAGAGGAAGCAGAATTTTCTCAAATGGGAGAGATACCAGCAGGAGGCACTTGTACCCTTTGGAACTAATGACATAGGAAGGGAAAAAGACGAGAGTCTGAGGAGAGAATATAGGAAGTTAGGCAGGAATTTAACAAGTAGGTCCTAGAGGGTATTCATATCCGGATTACTCCTGGTACCATCAGCTAGTGAGGGTAGGAATAGAAGGATAGAGCAGATGAATGCGTGGCTGAGGTGCTGGTGAAGGGGAGAAGTCACATTTTTTGGATTATTGGAATCTCTTAGAGTCATAGAGATACAGTAAACAGACCCTTCAGTCCAACTCATCCATGCCGACCAGGTTATCCTAAATAAATCTCGTCCCATCTGCCATATTTGGCCCATATACCCCTGAATCCTTCACATTCATATAACCATCCAGATGCCTTTTAAATGTTGTCATTGTACCAGCTTTCACCACTTCCTCTGGCAGCTCACTCCATACATGTACCACCCTCTGTGTGAAAAAGTTGCCCCTTAAATCCTTTTTAATTCTTTCTGCCCTCACCATAAACCTATGCCCTCTAGTTTTGGACTCTCCCACTCCGGGGATAGATCTTGTCTACTGACTATATCCATGCCCCTCATAATTTTATAAACTTCTAGAAGGTCACCCCTCAGCCTCGGACGGTCCAGATAAAACAGCCCCAGCCTATTCAGCCTCTCCCTGTAGCTCAAATCCTCCAACCCCAGCAACATCCTTGTAAATCTCTTCTCAATCCTTTCAAGTTTCGCAACATCCTTCCTATTGCAGGGAGACCAGAATTGCATGCAGTATTCCAATAATGGCCTAAATAATGTCTTGTACAGCTACAACATGGCCTCCCAACTCTGATACTCAATGCACTGACCAATAAAGGCAATCATAATAAACACCTTCTCCACTATCCTGTCAACCTGTGACTCCATTTTCAAGGAACTATGAACCTACACTCTAATGTCTCTTTGCTCAGCAGCACTTCCCAGGACCTTAACATTAAGTGTGTAAATCTTGCCCTGATTTGCTTTTCCAAAATGCAGCACCTCACATTTATCTAAATTAAACTTCATCTGCCACTCATTGGCTCATAGGCCCATCTGATCAAGATCCCATTATACTCTAAGGTAACCTTCTTCTCTGCCCACTACACCTCCAATTCTGGTGCCATCTGCAAACTTACTAACCATACCAACTATGTTCACACCCAAGTTATTTATATAAATGATAAAAAGCAGTGGACCCAACACCAATCCTTATGGTACACTGCTGAGCACAGGCCTCCAGTCTGAAAAACAACCCTCCAGCACCACACACTGTCTTCTACCATCGAGCCACCTCTGTATTCATAGGACTAGTTCTCCCTCTATTCCGTGTGATCTAACCTTGCTAACCAGTCTACCATGTGGAACCTTACTGAAGTCCAGACAGATCACGTCCACTGCTTGGCCCTCATCAATCCTCATTGTTACTTCTTCAAAAAAATTCAACCAAGCTTGTGAGGCACAATTTCCCATGCACAAAGCCATGTTGACTATCTCTAATCAGTCCTTGGCTTTCCAAACACATGTAAATCCTGTCCCTCAGCATTGTTTCCAACAACTTGCCCACCACCAATGTCAGGCTCACTAGTCTATAGTTCCCTGGCTTTTCCTTACCACCTTTCTTCACTAATGGCACTATGTTAGATTACTTCCAGTCTTCTGACATCTCACTATGGCTATTGATGATACAAATATCTCGGCAAGGGGACCAGCAAACCCTTCCCCAGCTTTCCACAGAATTCTAGGATACACCTGAATAGGTCCTGGGGATTTATCCATGCATCTTAAGATATCTAGCACCTCCTCCTCTGCAACATGGATATTTTTCAACATGTCACTATTTATTTCCCATGTTCTCTATTTTCCATGTCCACAGTAAACACAGATGCAAAATACTTGTTTAGTATCTCCCCCATCTCCTGTGGTTCCACACATAGGTGGCTTTGCTGATCTTTAAGGGACCCTATTCTGTCCCCCTAGTTACCCTTTTGACTTAATGTATTTGTAGAGTTTCTCTGGATTCTCCTGAACCCAATTTGCCAAAACTATCTCATGTCCCCTTTTTGCCCTCCTGATTTCCCTCTTAAGTATACTCATACTGCTTTTACACTCCTCTAGGGAATCACTCAATTTCTGCTGTCTATACCCTGCCATATACTCCCTTTTTATTCCTGACCAAAATTTCAATTTCTCTAATCATTCAGCATTCCCTACACCTACCAGCCTTGCCCTTCACCCGAACGGGAACACACTGTCTGAACTCTTGTTATCTCACAAATGGGAAAACATCACATTTTCTAGCCGTCCCTTCAGCTGCGAACATCTGCCCCCAATCAACTTTTGAAAGTTCTTGCCTAATGCTGTCAAAATTGGCTTTCCTCCAATTTTGAAATTTAACTTTTAGATCTGGTTTATTCTTTTCCATCACTATTTTAAAACTAATTGAATTATGGTCACTGGCTCCAAAGTGCTCTCTCACTGACCCTGCATTATTTCCGAAGAGTAGGTCACGATTTGCACCTTTTCTAGTAGATACATCCACATACTAAATCAGAAAAGTTGCTTGTACACAACTTAACAAATTCCACTCCATTCAAGCCCTTAACATTATGTTTGGAAAGTTAAAATCTCCTACCATAACCACCTTATTATTCTTATATATAATTGAGATCTCCTTACAAATGTTTTTTCTCAATTTCCCACTGACTACTGGGGAGTTTATAGTACAGTTCCAATAAGGTGATCATCCCTTTTTTACTTCTTAGTTCCACCCAAATTCTACCCATATTCCCAGGAATATCCTCCTTAAGTACAGCCATAATGTTATCCCTTTTCAAAAACACTCCCCCTCCTCTCTTGCCCCTCTTTTGTTCCTTTCCATAGCATCTATGCCCTGGAACATTAAGCTACTAGTCCTGCCCATCCCTGAGCCACGTCTCTGTAATTGCTATGATATCCCAGTCCCATATTTCTAACCATGCCCTGAGTTCACCTGCCTTACCTGTTAGGCTTCTTGCATTAAAATAAATGCAGTTAAATTTATCAGTCCTACCTTGTTCTCTACTTTGTTCCTGCCTGCCCTGTCTGTTTGACTTACTCTTTTTCCCAACTGTACTAGTCTCTGATTGATTTCTTTCCTTACTATCTCCCTGGTCAGCATGGACAAGTTGGACCGAAGGGGTCTGTTTCTGTGCTGTGTATCTCTATGTCTCTAAATGCTGATAATAAAGGCAGGGCAAGAGCAAGAAGGAAAATGAGAGACTTTCACAGAAAACACAAAAAGGAGAATAAAACCAAATGTGAGATGCTCTTTCACCAGAGTTCACATACCACTCTGCTTCCATAGTGTCACAGAAAATCAACAGACAGAGGCAGAGCTCCACACAGGAAACACACACGGAATTCTGCTCCTTTGAGCAAACATCTTCAAACAAACAGAACTCTGGACCTAATAAGACAAAGTGACTAATTATGAAAATACACTATTTACAATGTGTTTCCAATCATGCCTGCTTGTTGTGTTCTTAAATGGACTCTGGTATCATCTCCGCACTGCATCAGAGAGCCAGGGAGCCCAGTGGTGTTTGAGTGTGCTATATTACCTTGAGCTTATTGGTACTGAAATGGGTAGTGAATTTTTCTGCGTACTCTGCTGCCATGACAGGTGGATGGTGCAACATGGGCCTGTTTTCTGACACTTATGTAAGCAGATATTCATGGTGGCTGGTTATAAAGCTCATATAAGTTGCCACACCATGAGTGCGACAAACCGGAGTTGACTGCATATTTATTAGTGCTCACTATACTGCTCATAGCATCAGTTAGATGCTACAGACCTTGACAGATAGCAGCTAATATACTTCACATGGGGGGAGCTATGAAGAATACCCATAGGTCAGGGGTTAAATCTTGTTAGATACGGTGATTGGCTTGAAGGCCTCTCAATCAGACAGGAAAGTGGATCAAAGGCTACAACCAGATCAGCCATGACCTTATGGAATGGTGAAGCTGGCTCAGACAGCCTAATGGCCTAGTCCTACTCCTAAGTACTTTGTTGCTAATGAGGGCAGATGTTCTTCCCCCCTAACTGCAATGAAATATTATACTGTGTACGATTGTGTAGTTTGCGTTGTCCATGTAGCACCCTCGGTCCTGGAGGAACGCTGTCTTGTTTGTATTTATCAGTTGTACATGGTAGAAATGACAAATAAAAACTACTCTACTCTACATTTCCTCCAAATTACATAGCTGAAGTTTTAAACTCCCAGTGTAGGTCATCTCAGCCATGAGCCACAATCTAACCATCCATTGTACCTTGTTAATGTACAAGTTGCATATAAATTGCACAATTTATGGATGAGGTGACCTAGTAGTTCTTATTTATTTACAGGATGAGGGTGTCACTAGCTAGGTCAGCATTTAATGCTGAGAGGGCAGGTACAAGTCAACCATAATGCTGTGGGTTGGAATCATATTTATACCAGACCAGGTAAGGATGGCAGTTTCCTTCCCTAAAGGACATTAGTGATTCAGATTGGTTTCTCCATGGTTTAATTGTTATCACTGGATTCTTACTTCCAGTTTATTATTGAATTCAAATTCTAACATCTGCCATGGCTGGATTCAAACCAGGTGCACAGAACATTATCTGGGTCTCTAGATTTATAGTTAAAAAATGTGGTGCTTATGACCGAAACGTCGATTCTCCTGCTCCTTGGATGCTGCCTGGCCTGCTGTGTTTTCCAGCACCACATTTTTCAACTCTGGTCTCCAGCATCTGCAGTCCTCACTTTCTTCTCTATAGATTAATAGTCCAGCAATAATACCACAAGGCCATCATGTACAATATTACTCGACTAATATCCAGAGACCCATGCTAATGCTCTGGATACAAAGGTTCAAATCCAACCACTGTAGCTGGTGGAATCTAAATTCAAGTAATAAAATCTGGAATTGAAAACCAGTATCAGTATGGTGAACATGAAACTACGGTCAATTGCTGCAAAAACCTCATGTCCTAATGTCACTAATGTTCTTACATGTCACCCCAGACCTAAATAATGTGGGTGACTCTAACTGTGGCCTGCAATGACCCAGCAAGCCATTCAGTTCAAAGGGCAATTTAGGATGGCAACAAATCCTGGCATTGCTAGCAGTTTGCATCCCATGTAAGAAAATATGAAGGTTATTACTGCTGGAATTTCCTTTTTAATTCCTTCACCCTCAGGTAGGAGCACAATCTTTACATAACTGGGCCTTGGTTGTGCCCTAGGTACCATTGTATCAGTGAATGCAATGGGTAATGCCTTTACTTTCTCATTCTCTTGCTACACACAGTCTATGGAGCCCGATTTGATTTACAATCCTCATATTGCTATTGATTGAATAATCCAGTTTCAAAGGTCTAACACACATATCTGTACCACCAAAGCAGGTCAGATTCGCTTAATTTCTGATTTTATCTGTTTGTGTATTCTCTGAGCCTTATCAACATGCTGATGTGTCAGTACCAGTGCCTAGCTGAAACAAGGAAAGAATAATGGCTATGGCACCAGCTATCTTGCTTAGGATTCAATGTGCTCTTGCTTGCTCCAGCCTGTATCTGCTGTTCTAGATTTTACCTGTACATCTCATAGTAGCAGGTTACTTGTTTTTTGCACTCTGCTGGATTTCTGCTAAGGTTTACTTTTTGACCAAATGTTTTCCTGCAACATTTTCAGGGCCAATAAAGGCCTAAACTACAATTTCTCATCAAATCACCTTACAGCCACATTTTACCATAGCATATCCCAAGGAGGAATAAAGATATGCTTGAGTAAAAGTAACATTATGTTACATCTCATGAGAGATCTAATGTGTTGTCTACTGCTCCCTAAACTTTTCCCTCCGTGACCTCAACTCAAGGCTTGAAAATCGCCATGACCCCTCAGAGAGGAATGTTAGGGCTGTACAGCAGTTACAACTTGGTCAGAGCGCCCCAGCAACCTTTGCTACCTCAGAGTTCACGACCCCAAAATTTGAGTTCTTGATCCCACTCATTAACAAGGAAATGCAAGGTCATGATTCCCCAGAATTCTTACACCAAATAAAGCAACAGGAAAAGAAAAGCATTTTTCGATTTTGTCATCAGGAAACAGATGGGGTTTTACCTGGCGTTTCTCTCCTTCCAGTCTCTCAAGTACTGCACGCTGGTCAATACGATGGAGGCATTCTGTCCGCTCAGCTGAGATCCTCTCATATGTTAGCTTATCTAGGACTCTGATCTGAGTTTTAACAGGAAAACATTTGTGTTGAGTTAAATTCTTGTAAATTGTATACAATTTACTCAATGCTAATACCTCTTTATTTTTCAGGAATACCATATAATCATCTTAAACATGGTGCCAGATCTCACTGTTCCTTTCAATGTAAATAAATACATTTAAAAGAGCAGAATAGAAAATATTTTGAAACTATTAAACAACTAGCCACCTCATTTAAAACAAAAAACAAAGAAAGATATACATTGTTACAGTGTTTTTCACTATCTCAGGAAGTTTCCCAACCACCTTACAGTAATCATTGCTGTAAGGTAGGTAATATGACAATAGTAATATGATAATGACCAGATGACGTGTTTTCAATATGTTGATTTAAGAGATGAATATTGGACATGGCGCCAGGGATAACTCATTTGCACCATTTTAAGGATAATGGCATTGAATCTTTTACATTCATCTCAGGCAGTAGATGGAGCCTGGGTTTAACATCTCATCTGAGAGACGGCATTTCCAACAGTGCAGCACTGCCTCATTACTGTACTGAACTGTCAGCCTAGATTTTTGTCCTCAAAACACTCAAGTGGGACTTGAACATTCTGACTCGGGGGTGCCCACAAATTGAGAAGTAGCTGACACAGTACACGTTCATTTGTTCAGGTAATTGATATTCATTTAGTGCTGCTAGAGAGAAATGTTAGCTTAGAATGGGATGATAACGTTATTTATTTGGTTAAGTGTAAATGTGCAACAGGCCAAATGGTGACTGTGGCCATTCAGGTCAAACCACTGCCAGGAAAAAAGATTCTGACTTTCAACCCTATCTATGCATCACATAATTTTACAGACTTCTATCAAGTTTTCCCTCAGGCTCCTTATAGCTCATACCCTCTGATCCAAGCAGCATCTTGGTAAACCTCGTCTGCACCCTCTCCAAAGCATTGTATCTCAATATCCTTCTTCACTTTTACATTAAGAAAACACCTCACATGAGATGTATGTGATTTTATACAGAAAATAAGTCAGGCAGTAATACAATCCCTGGCACCGTCAGGAATGCTAATTCCTTGTGTTCTCACCGTTGGGTGTCCAAGCAGCAGTTGTTAATTTGAAGCTGGAGTCATAATTAATTAATCATTCTGCCAGGGCCTTGAAACCCCCACTTCAAACATGCGTGAACCTCATTATTTAAAACATCCAACTAAAACACTGTTGATTAAAAACACTTTAAATTAGCAGGTTTACAAACTATCGATGGACCACAGGGTCAGGAAATATTGCGCTTTTACCTCATGCTTATTTCTTCCTTCCAGTTCTCCAAGTTTTGCATTCAACTTTCCTTGCACAATATCAAGTTCAGCTTTTATTTCCTCCTTTGTGGCTTCAAGACGGTTCTCAAGTTTATTGATCAGGGGCTCACAACGGCAACCATTTATTGGGGCCTGAACAAAGGGAAAAAAAAGTCATCTACTGAAAGACTGTTGTTAGTCAGCAAGCAATTAAGGCACTCTTCATCACATGAGTATTTAATCACATGAGTATTTAATCACAGGAGTGAAGAACACTTACTGCAATTATATACAGCCTTGTTTGGATTCTTGTGGCACAATGGCAGTACCTTTGAACCAGAAGGCCAGAGTTCAAGTCACACCTGCTCCACAGACGTAACATAACACATGATAATTAAAAGTGTCTTTGCAGGACTAGGAGTATTGTGTGCCATTTCCAATTACTTACCCTTGCCATAAAAGGGGTACAACAAAGGGTCACCAAATAATTTTCTGGGATGGAGAGAGTATCCTATGAGGAAAGATTAAATAAATTGGACAAATAGTCTCTGAAAATGAGAAGACTGAGTGGTTATCTCAATCAGACATACAAAATTCTTACAGGGATTAACATGGCAAATATAGGAAGGATGTTTCCCGTGCCAGGGGAGGTCCTAAATCAGCTAACAGTCTCAGAATAAAAGGGTAAAGCAGTTAGAGCTGAGAAGAGAAGGAATTTCTTCCTTTGGCAGGTGGTACATCCCTGGATTTCTTTGTCCCAGGAGATTTCTTTGGCTCTGGTGGCTAAACCATTGAATATGTTCAAGATGGAGAGATTTCTACTTATTAAAAATGTCAAAAAATATGGGGATATGGAGGAGAATGGCACTGAAGTAGATCAAACATAATCCCTATGAATGGCAGAGAGGATTCATAGTGCTGTAATGTCTACTCCTGCTCTTATTTCTCACATTCTTATATAATGTTCAACCACGCTAAACTTTAACAAAAGCATTTCTTCAAAATCAAAAATCTTCCAATGCAAATATATTCACCCGTAGAAGCATTTTCAACAGAATATCCCATGAACCCTGCTTACATCATCAAATTGGAGGAGAAAGGGCTTATTCCTGAAGAAGGGCTTATGCCTGAAACGTCGATTCTCCTGTTCCTTGGATGCTGCCTGACCTGCTGCGCTTTTCCAGCAACACATTTTCAGCTCTACATCATCAAATTATCAACCATCTTTCGTCCATGTAACTCAATTATTGATCCATACCACCGTTACTTCCAATTTGGACATTTAAGAGTCATACAGTCATGGAAACAGACCCTTCGGTCCAACCCGTCCATGCCGACCAGATATCCCCACCCAATCTAGTCCCACCTGCCAGCACCCGGTCCATATCCCTCCAGACCCTTCCTATTCATATACCCATCGAAATGCCTCTTAAATGTTGCAATTGTACCAGCCTCCACCACATCCTCTGGCAGCTCATTCCATACACATACCACCCTCTGCGTGAAAAAGTTGCCCCTTAGGTCTCTTTTATATCTTTCCCCTCTCACCCTAAACCTATGCCCTCTAGTTCTGGACTCCCCGACTCCAGGGAAAAGACTTTGTCTATTTATCCTATCCATGACCCTCATAATATTGTAAACCTCTATAAGGTCACCCCTCAGCCTCTGACGCTCCTGGGAAAACAGCCCCAGCCTGTTCAGCCTCTCCCTGTAGCTCAGATCCTCTAACCATGGCAACATCCTTGTAAATCTTTTCTGAACCCTTTCAAGTTTCACAACATCTTTCCGATAGGAAGGAGACCAGAATTGCACGCAATATTCCAACAGTGGCTTAACCAACGTCCTGTATAGCCGCAACATGACTTCCCAACTCCTTTACTCAATACTCTGACCAATAAAGGAAAGCATACCAAACGCCGCCTTCACTATCGTATCTACCTGCGACTCAACTTTCAAGGAGCTATGAACCTGCACTCCAAGGTCTCTTTGTTCAGCAACATTCCCTAGGATCTTACCATTAAGTGTATAAGTCCTGCTAAGATTTGCTTTCCCAAAATTCCGTCATCATCAAATGAGGTGTCAACCCAGTGAAGCTCCCAAACAGGACAATTGTGTATCAAACAGCTAATCTAAACTAATTTGATCTTAATCAAATCTAATGTAATCTAACCTATCCCACAGGAGAAAGTGAGGTCTGCAGATGCTGGAGATCAGAGCTGGAAATGTGTTGCTGGAAAAGCGCAGCAGGTCAGGCAGCATCCAGGGAACAGGAGAATCGACGTTTCGGGCATAAGCCCTTCTTCAGGAATGGGGAAAGTTTGTCCAGCAGGCTAAGATAAAAGGTAGGGAGGAGGGACTTGGGGGAGGGGCGTTGGAAATGTGATAGGTGGAAAGAGGTCAAGGTGAGGGTGATAGGTCAGACTGGGGTGGGGGCGGAGAGGTCGGGAAGAAGATCTCAGGTTAGGAAGGCGGTGCTGAATTTGATGGATTTGACTGAGACAGGGTGGGGGGAGGGGAAATGAGGAAACTGGTGAAATCCAAGTTCATCCCTCAACATTTCAACTCCCCCTCCCACTCCACCAAGGATATGCAGGTCTTTGGACTCCTCCATCGCCAGACCACAACAAAACGACGGTTGGAGGAAGAGCGCCTCATCTTCCGCCTAGGAACCCTCCAACCACAAGGGATGAACTCGGATTTCACCAGTTTCCTCATTTCCCCTCCCCCCACCCTGTCTCAGTCAAATCCATCAAATTCAGCACCGTCTTCCTAACCTGAGATCTTCTTTCCGACCTCTCCGCCCCCACCCCAGTCTGACCTATCACCCTCACCTTGACTTCTTTCCACCTATCACATTTCCAACGCCCCTCCCCCAAGTCCCTCTTTCCTAACCTATCCCACAACCAATGGATTAGATCTCAGATCTGCAGTCCAGCCGCCTCCAGTCGTGAATGGTGGTGGACAATTCAACAATTCACTGAAGGAGGTGGCTCTTCTGGAGTATCCCCATCCTCAAACATAGAAGAGCCCAACACATCAAAAGATAAGACTGAAGCATTCGCAGGAATCCTCAGCCAGAAGTGCCGAATGGATGATCCATCTCGGCCTCTTTCAAAGTTCTCTGGTGTCACAGATGCCTGTCTTCAACCAAGTTGACTCACTCCACATGATATCAAGAAATGGTTAGACACACTGGATACTGCAACACGGCGATGGGCCCTGACAACATTCTGGCAATAGTCCTGGTGACTTATGCTCCAGAACTTGCCACTCTCCTAGCCAAGCTGTTCCAGTACAGCTGTAACAGTGGTGTCTACTGACAATGTGGAAAATTACCCAGGTATGTCCTGGATACAAAATGCAGGACAAATCTAATCTGGACATTTACTGCCCCATTAGTCTATTCTTGATCATCTGTAAAGTGATGGAGGGACATCAATGGTTCTAACAAACGCACCTGCTCAGCAACAACCTGCTCACTGACTCCCAGTTTGGGTTACACTGGCAGCCTTGGTTCAAAAATGGACAAAACAGCTGAATTCCAGAGCATCTCGCATTTATCTTCCAATACCTTTCTGCCAATCTCCTGAACTCTACCCGATACAAGATTCAATTCATGAAAACCCCAAGGCTTATTTAGTCTTGTCTACCAACCCACTCTTCACCTAGTTGTGCTAGTTCACATAGAAGGCACAGCCTAGCTCAGCCTTGTCCCATTTCAGCCATAGCAGTATGCCAGCAATATCCATTCCCCTGCGACATTTGTGCAGTACGTCTATTTCTTTCACTAATAACATTCTCTTGGATTTTAGAAGCCTATCATTTTGACTGCATCTTGTTCAACTTACCTTACTTTTTCTTTCTGAATGTTTAGGCCCAAACTCCACCATAGGACAATACAGCGCAGTACAGGCCCTTCGGCCCTCGATCTTGCACCGACCTGTGATACCGATCTGAAGCCCATCTAACCTCCATCATTCCAATAAAACCTTTAGGATGTTATACAGTCATAGAGATGTACAGCATGGAAATAGACCATTCAATCCAACTCATTCATGCCGACCAGATATTCTAAATTAATCTAGTCACATTTGACAGCATTTGACGCATATCCCTCAAAACACTTCCTATTCGTTTCCCCATCCAGATGCCTATTAATTGTTGTCATTGTACCAGCCTTCATTACCTCCTCTCGTAGCTCTTCCCTACCTGCACCACCCTCTGCGTGAAAAAGTTGCTCTTTCCCCCTCTCACTTTAAACCTATTCGCTGTATTTCTGGACTCCCTTATCCTGGGGAAAAGACCTTGACTATTCACCTTATCCATATCCCTGATGATTTTATAAACTTCTTTAAGGTTACTCCTCAGTGTCCAACGCTCCAGGGAAAATAGCCCCAGCCTATTCAGCCTCTCCCTATAGCTCAAATCCTCCAACCCTGGCAACATCCGTGTAAATCTTTTTTGAACCCTTTCAAGTTTCATAACTTATTAGTTTAGTTTATAATTGCAGTGATGTATATTAATATTAATAATGTATATATTAGTAAGGTTTATTTATCAAATACAACATGATGAAGAAATAAATCAAAGCCAGCCTCAAGTTATTGATGATGAGTAATTTAGATCACAAATTATTTTGAAATAAGTATTTCCATTACACAGTAAGAAAGTTTTGTGAACAATTTTATTTTTTTAATGTCATATACATGGACTTTAGTAAGGCGTTTGATAAGGTTCCCAGTGTAGACTAATGGAGAAAGTGAAGTCATATGGTGTGCAGGGTATTCTAGCCAGGTGGGTAAAGAACTGGTTGAGCAACAGGAGACAGAGAGTAGTAGTTGAAGGGAGTTTCTTGAAATGGAGAAAGGTGACCAGTGGTGTTCCACAGGGTCAGTTTTGGGGCCACTGTTGTTTGTAATATACATAAATGATCTGGAAGACGGCACTGTTGGTATGATCAGCAAGTTTGCAGATGACACAAAGATTGGTGGAGTAGCAGAAAGCATAAGGGACTGGCAGAGAATACAGGAGGTTATAGATAGACTGGAGAGTTGGGCGGAAAAGTGGCAGGTGGCTTTCAATCCAGACAAATGTGAGGTATATTAATAGGCAAGTCTAATTCTAGAGTGAATTATACAATGAATGGAAGAGCCTTGGGAAAGGTTGATGGGCAGAGAGATCTGGGAGTGCAGGTCCATTGTACCCTGAAGGTTGCTGCACAGGTGGATAGAGTGGTCAAGAAGGCATATAGTATGCTTGCCTTCATTGGACTGGGTATTGAGTATAAGAGCTGGCAAGTCATGTTACAATTGTACAAGACATTGGTTCAGCCACATTTAGAATACTGTGCACAGTTCTGTTGGCCACATTAGCAAAAGGATGTGGACGCTTTGGAGAGAGTGCAGAGAAGGTTTACGAGGATGTTGCCTGGTATGGAAGGTGCTAGCTATGAAGAGAGGTTGAGTAAGTTAGGTTTATTTTCGCTAGAAAAAAGGAGATTGAGGGTGGACCTGATTGAGGTTTACAAAATCATGAAGGGATAGAGACAAGCTTTTTCCCAGGGTGAAGGATTCAATAATGAGAGGTCATGCTTTCAAGGTGAGAGGTGGAAAGTTTAAGGGGGATACACGTGGCAAGTACTTCACACAGAGGGTGGTGGGTGTTTGGAATGTGTTACAAACAGAGGTGTTAGAGGCAGGCACGCTAGATTCATTTAAGATGCGTCTGGACAGATGCATGAGTAGGTGGGGAGCAGAGGGATAGAAATGCTTAGCAATTGACCGACAGGTTTAGACAGTAAATTTGGATCGGCTCAGGCTTGGAGGGCCGAAGGGCCTGTTCCTGGGCTGTAAATTTTCTTTGTTCTTTGTGCAATCAGCTAGGTGTTTGACCCATCATGTTTAAAAGTCTTCAAATCAAGCTGCTAGGACGTTCACACACAGCAGTGCTTGCTGATACAGAGTACATACTCTCCTTTCAAAACACAGCCCGCTGATCCACGTTTGGTATGTTTGCCTATAGACCAGGCTTGGGGAGCCTCAATTATGTGTAATACCAAAGCAGAAGAGTATTCACTCTACAATGGATGCACAGTAGCAGCAGTTTGTACCATTACAAAATGCACTGCAGAAATTCACTAAGGCTCATTAGACAGCACTTTCCAAACCCAGAACAATTACTACCTACAAGGACAAGGACAGCAGATAAATTGGAACACATCACAGCACATTCCCCTCCAAGATACACACAATCCCGACTTGGAAATATATCACTATTCCTTCAGTTTTGCTCAGTAAGCATTCTGAAAATCCTGCCTTAATAGCACTAACTACCTCTACACACTGAAGTGGTTCAAGAAGGCCACCACCTTTAAGCAGCCATGACTGAATTAATAAAGTTAGACAGTCAACCAACCACCTTAACAACCTGTATGAGGGGGCTACAATCTTGTGCAGTACTGGAGTAACAGCAATAGGATAATCGGAAGTAGACAGAAGACTGGCAGGAAAACAAGAAGACAAGAGGACAGTGGAACAAGATACAAGTTAGCTTTTCCTGCATCATTTTAAATTAATTCATGAATCTTTAAGGGACATCATTAAGCACAGTTCTATATTAACAACCAACTTTATTATAAAAGCTTTACTTTATGTGACCTCATTCAAAGATTTTGTATCTTCTCTTGTACCAGCTCTCTAAACTGTGCTTGCCTCAGCTGGATTTTTGTTGGGTTGTTCCTAGAAGTAAGTGCACGCAGTGAAACTAGTCTGTAAACATTTAAAATACTTACACGCACTAGTTCGTCAATATCCCATGTCTTTAGATATAGACAATGGAAATAATTAACTGCACATCTACTGTTGAAGATATCTTTTTGACAGGCACACAGATTGGAACCCAGCCTCCTTGGCTGACATGTGATTGAGCACCCCATCACATTAGTACAGAGGTGGCAGGCTATCCTGACCTGGTAGTTGCTTTCTATTGAGAGACTAGCCACAGTTAGGAATTACTCGATTGAAGTAAGTAACAAGCAATCTGAAGTTTACTAGTGATATCAAACAGTTCAATTGGGTGATCCAAGATGGCGGCGACCTAGCAAGTCTGAGTCTACAGTGCTCCTCCCAAGACTTGGGTAAAGTGGGTCACCCACCCCCACCACACTCACCAAATCATTTATAATAGCTGTTTAATTTAATTAGTTGTTTAATATTAAACTTAAACAATCTAATCCTTAGTAAAAATGACTAAAGGGAAGGGAGCCCGCAGCTCTCAACAAGCTGGAACCCCTCCCCCACCCTCTCCAGCTGCAGCTGAGGCGTCCACAGTCGCCCCGGGGGACTTACCTACGGTGACAAGCCTTGTAGAAATGATCTCCAAGCTGGACACGAAGATCGACGCTTTCATTGAAGAATCCCCAAATCGATGGGACTCACTCTCGGCCGCGCTGCAGAAGGACAACCGAGACATCCAGGAAATCGAGCGCCGAGTCGGAGGGGCGGAGTTAAAGGCCGCAACCTCCGAAACTACAGCACAATCAGCCGTGGATCAGGTCCAGACTCTCGAACAGCGAGTCCGGACCTTAGAGAATTACATTGACGACCTCGATAATCGAGGTCGTCGAAAAAATATTCGTTTGCTGGGCCTTCCCGAACGGGAAGAGGAAGGCCAGCTTACAGCATTCCTCCAGCAGTGGCTGCCACAGCTTTTAAATCTGGAAGCTGGATCAGACCAGGTAAGGGTAGAATGGGTCTACCGGGTTGCAATACGGGGGCCCGGCTCGAACCAGCGCCCACGCCCGGTCCTGTTCCGGCTGCAGAGCTATAGGGAGAGGCAGATACTCCTAGAAGCCTCTAGAAATCTCGGAAAAGACCCCCAAGCCATCATCTATAAAGAATCCACGATCATGTTATTCCAGGACTTTTCCCCAGCTCTGGTCCGAAAGAGGAAGGCATTCGACGAGGCGAAGAAGCGTTTAAGGGACTTAAATATTCAGTACTCCTTACGCTACCCAGCGACGTTACGCTTTAACCATGAAGGATCCGTGTATAACTTCGGATCGCCAGAAAAGGCTAAGGAATTCTTGGACTCTCTTAGATAAACTGTAAGACATAATGGATGTTGGTTTGCCTTTCCCCCCCGCTTTGGTTTATATCCCCCCTTTTTTTTCTCTTCGTACCTTACTGTTTAATATTATCATGGGGGGTGGGGAGAGGTATTTGATTTTCTCCCTCCCCTTGGGGTTGTTTTCTTTTATTATTTTATGTATATATGAGGGATGTAGGTATGTGTGTGTGTGTATATATGTATATATATATATATAAGCTGGGGGGTTTGGTTAATGTTGGTGGGGGGAGGTGGTTACCTTATTCAATTTTACCTCTGTCTTTAGGAGCGGGGTTGTTTCTGCCTTGTTATTTTGTATTAGTATATTTAATTATTATTTGTTGAGGTTGTAATTTTATAGTTATATGTTTATATATGGTATTAACATTACCAAATATATCCAGGTGTTGGTATGGGTGGGGGTAGGGTGCTCACTGTTAACTCTAGCTTTGTATTATATTTGAATTCTCCTCATTTTATTGAGGAGTGCCTGGGTCAAGGATGGGGCATTGGTTGGGAGAGGATATGATGGACTTTTGGAGAGGAAGTGACACCCCCTGGGAACAAGGGAGAAAATCTCCACTTAGATACGTTTTATATTTTTTTTATTTAGAAATAGTTTTTTATTGTATTGTTGTGAGTGTATTAGAGAGGCTTTATTTTTGTAAATTTTATATGCTCTACGCTCGGGATGTTCTGGATAGGGTTCACCCTCCCGAGGGGTCTCTGATTGGCCCAGAGGATTATGGTTGATCAGTCAGTTAAGTGGTGCACCTGGAATGTTAAGGGGAGTAATTCACCAGTCAAAAGGAAGAAAATATTATCAAATCTTAAGAAGGAAAGAGTTGATATAGCTCTCCTACAGGAGACACACCTGTTGGATAAAGAACACTTGAAATTACGACAGGGTGGATTTGATCAGGCCTTTTTTTCTTCTTTTAGCTCAAAAAGCAGGGGAGTTGTTATTCTTGTTCGGAAGAATTTCCCTTTCAAAATCCTAAAGCAGATAAAAGACGAATCTGGACGATATATTTTGATTAAAGCCCTCATAAATGGAGAGGAATATGGGATTTTAAATTTGTACTGCACGCCGGCACACCCCTTTAAATTTATAAGGGAAGCCTTTTCAAAATTGATGGCTTTTGGTGCCCGTCATACAATTATAGGAGGAGACTTTAATTGTATTATGGATCCGGAAATAGATAGGATTCCCAAGAGTACTGCAGGAGTATCTCCCAGATCTAGACAATTGATGGATCTGAACAAAGAATTAGGATTAGTAGATGTATGGAGATGTCTTCATCCACAGGGCAGAGATTTTTCTTTCTACTCCAATCCACATAAATGTCATACCAGAATTGATATGTTTTTTGCCCCCTCAATTTTTTTAAATTCCATATCATCCTGTAAAATAGGTAGTATAGCAATTTCCGACCACGCTGCTGTATATATGGAAACTAAGGCGAGGAACAATGGGACATCCCCTCGGCATTGGCGTATGGACCCCTTCCTAATGAAAGATAGTAAATTTGTAAAGTACTTCTCTCAAGAATTTAAAACTTTTTTAGAAATTAATTCAGGTACAGCTAGCAACCCATCAATGATGTGGGAGACCATCAAAGCTTACACGCGAGGTTTGATCATCTCCTACTCAGCGACCCAGAAGAAATTGAAGGGAGAACAACAGCGTCTGCTCGAAGCTCACTTAAAAGCAGCTGAAACAGCATACACTGATAGACCTTCTATTATTAAATTGCAAAGGATTACAGCTCTTAGGACAGCTCTAAACACTACGCTTACTCAAACGGCTAAGAGGGAAATATTATTTGCAAAACAAAGGTTATATGAATATGGCGACAAACCGGGTAGATAGCATTTCTGGCATAGAAAAAAAAAGGCCCCTCAGACTAGTACGTCTATCAAGGAAAGTACGGGTATTTTGACTCATGATCATAAAAAGATTAATGCGATCTTTTAGAGAATTTTATTCTGAGTTATATAAATCGCAGGTTTGTGAAGATAGGACGAGGAGGATGCAGTCATTTTTTAAAAATTTGACCTTTCCAGGCCTAATTCCGGAACAGGTATCGGTCCTAAATGCTCCTCTAACAGTCCAAGAAATACTTGATGCAATTAGGCAACTTCAGAGTGGTACGGCACCGGGCCCAGTTGGTTTTCAAGCTAAATTCTATAAAGAATTTACAGAAATATTGGCTGGTCCACTTATGGACATGTATAACTATGCATATAGTCAGGGCTGTCTCCCGCCTTCGCTGAAAGAGGCAAATATCTCTCTTATCCTTAAAAAAGGAAAGGATCCAGATGATTGTACATCATACAGACCAATATCCTTGCTAAATGTAGATTGTAAAATCTTTTCTAAAACGTTAGCATTGAGACTAGAATGGGTACTGCCACTTATTATAAAGGAGGATCAGACGGGGTTTATTAAGGGCCGTAGATCATCCAATAATATTAGAAGGGTTTTGAATATGATTCAAGCCTGTCATCAGGGAAAGATACCAGGAGTAGTAGTTTCATTAGACGCGGAAAAGGCATTTAATAGGGTTGAATGGTCATATTTGTTTTACACATTGGAAAGGTTTGGCATTGGACAGGTGTTTACCAAATGGGTCTCAACATTGTATAGTGATCCCAAAGCAGTTGTGGTTACCAATGGATTAGGCTCGGATAGCTTCAGTGTGGGTAGGGGCTGCCGTCAGGGATGTCCTCTCTCGCCATTGTTATTTACGCTAATAATTGAACCACTAGCAGAAGCTATACGAGCTGATCCTAATATAGTGGCCCCAAGGATTGGTACAGGTAAACATAAAATTACCCTTTATGCAGATGATGTTCTTCTATTCCTCAGTAATCCTCTGATGTCTGTACCTCGCCTAATCCAAGTTATTAATACATTTAGTGCATTCTCAGGCTATAAAATTAATTTTTCAAAATCGGAGGCTATGCCAATGGATGGCCTTGCTATGATACCCCACTTAGTGGACGGATCCCTTTTTCCTTTTCGTTGGTCCCTGGAGGGCTTCTTATATTTAGGCATTTTTATTACTCCAGTATTTGGTCAGTTGTATAAGGCTAATTTTGTGCATTTACTGGAAAGGATAAGGCAGGACCTCCAGCGATGGGGAGACCTTCCAATTTCCTGGTTGGGTAGAATAGCACTAATCAAAATGAATGTCCTGCCCCGTCTCCTATATCTGTGAGAATGCTTCCGGTGATGCTGCCAAGGACGGCTCTACGTAAATTATATGGCTGGCTGGGTTCCTTTATCTGGAATCATAGACGGCCCCTTATTAAGCTGAAGAAGCTACAGCTTCCACAGACAAGGGGAGGATTGGACTTCCCAGACTTTAGGAAATATCAGTTAAGTTCCCTATTAAGTTACATAGCTGATTGGGTCTTGTCTGATCCACAATCAATCTGGTTGGACATCGAGGCCTCTCAAGTAAAATACCCACTTACTAACCTTTTATTTTCAGACAAGAGGAAAATCATTATAGATTACTAAACACAATTAAGGCTTGCAATATAATGTGGCAAAATGAGGGCAACTCATAAAACATCCCCCTATGCACCGATAGTGGGAGCATGGGGATTCCAACCGGGGTTTACAGATGCCACTTTTAAACTCTGGAGATCCAGGGGTATCTCATGTTTAGGGGATCTATTTAAAGATGGGGTCCTGATGTCTTTTGAACAGCTGCGTCAGAAATTCGGATTACCTAATGGAGACCTCTTTCGATACTTCCAAATTCTAGATTATATACAGAAGAAGACTAAGTTATTACATAGTCTATATAAATCAGATAGAGCATGTAGTGTCCTACGACCAGTGGGGGTATCTTCCGTCAGTACTATTTATCATTTACTACATGATGAAGTATTGGGAGATATGGATAATCTGCTTAAAACATGGGATCAGGATTTGGGACTAGAAATCTCTATAGAAACGTGGAATGATATTTGGGAAAACGCTAGAAGAATTACTATCTGTAACAGAACCCAGGCTATCCAGCTGAAGATACTTCATAGGGCCCATATAGCACCGGTTCGATTGGCAAAATTTAAGGCAGGAGCATCTCCAATGTGTCCCAAATGCAAAAGAGAGGTGGGCACTCTTGTACATTGCTTATGGACCTGTCATAAGATCTGTAGATACTGGACTAAAGTAGCAAGTACCCTGACAGAAATTTTAGGAACGGAAATTAAAGTGGACCCTGTATCTCTCCTTTTGGGCTTTTCGAACTTTCCCTCCCTGGACACGTACGGGAAGAGACTATTTTCTATTCTTTCTTTCTGTGCAAGGAAAAATATTTTGGTGAACTGGGTGGCTGAGGGCCCCCCTGGACTTTCAAATTGGCACAGATTAATTATGGAATGTATTCCCCTTGACTTCCTTACAAATATGGTGCATCGAAAGACCAAATTATTTTATAAAATATGGCAGCCCTTCTTGAATTACATAAATACAGATATTTTGGCTATCCTAACAAGGGCTTTTATTTAATTGAGATTACAAACCTGGCTGGTCCAGGGCCCCTTAGGAGAGGAATCCCGCATGAATACGGGTTTTATTACATCTGATGTTAATACATTCCGAGCATGTAAGAGACTTAAATATACACTCTGGTTAGTTGTAGGTTAGATTAGTAGATAGTTGAGTTTTGTTTTTTTTTTTCTTTTTCGGTTTTTTTTTCTTTTCTCTTGTTAAATTTTGGCTATTGTATATTTGATTTAATTGTATATCAATGTTTATATTTGAGAGTTTTGTTTATTTTTGTAAACTTGTAAAAATGTTAAATTTCTAATAAAAATATCTATTTTAAAAAATTACAAATAAAATACAAAATTATTGCAAAAAAAACAACAGTTCAATTGGAAAGAAATGGTCACCAGATGTTAGGATTTGTAGTGCCCCACTCTGAAGTCCAGCTTATACGGCGTAATTGATGAACCTCATAAAAGAGGGAGCATCATAGACACAAGAATTTCCAATACCTTTGGAATGTATCATGTTACACAGCAATAAGCCATTAGGGTAAGAAAGGCTGCATTTATTTAAAGAAAACAATGGATGAATGTAAATTCAACATCAACCTGAATAATTAATAATAAAGTAAAAACTGGAGATGATGTAAGAATACAATTGATATCAGGGACTGATTTTCAGACCAAAGACTAATTTTGACATTGGGATAATTGAAATAAACTGCCTAAGTTTAGGTCTACAAATTTATGATGTTTTTTCCTTGAGTATAGAAGCATAATGCAGTCAATGCTTCATGAATTATATTCCAATTTATGTGTGTGATAAAGTGGGAAACAATCAAGCAATGTAGTATTTTGCATTTACCTGCATGATTTTGCCATCCTTGTTTCTGTATAATGTATAGAGCTGGTAGGCACGGAAATTATGAGGGAGAACAGCTTGCTGTGGACTTGGGGAACAGCAGCAATGTTTGCTTCTCCTTTTCCTGATATTTGCATTGTCTTGTTGAGGCTGCTGGTCTGTCAGTGGAGGGGGATCAGAAAGAGCGGAACTCTGTGGGTAAATAGACGTTCAGTAAGTTTGCATTAACTAGCTTCTGGTACAAATTAAACCATGGAACAACATATTATTTAAGCAATAAAACTCATTGCTTGGTGTATTAAAGTACAGCTCACTTGTCCTCAAACATCTGCTACACTCTGAAGAACCACCATCTGCAAACTTAAAAAGAACAAAGTTCTAACTAGGAAAAGAAATGCTTGGCAATGTTGTGAAGAAGTGCTCCTTCACACAGAGTGATTCATAATTGTAATGCACTTCTGAATAGGGGAGAGGTGAAGTAAAAATGGAGCCATTCACAAGGCAGTGGAATGCAGTGATGTGAAAGAAGTATGTATATCCCATTTGTGATTGTCCTAGAGCATCAGGAATCAGCCAAGGAATATAAGACTCCAATCATACAAGCCCAGACCAGACAAGGGAAGGATGAGAAATGGTCTTTTCTTGAGGAATGAAAGACTTGGCTTCTGTTTAACAATGAACTGTCATACTTCTGGGCCACAACACTTATTACCAGATTTACTTCTTACCATGTGGGATCTAAACTCAACCTATGGTTGCCCATTATCACTAGGCTCCTATACCTGCCATGGAAGGATGAGCCAGATGACTTGAGTTGCCTTACACATTATTATTGTTGTAAATATAAAGGCAGCTTGCACATTTCATGACTCAAAGATGAATCAAAGCTCTTCAACAGCTCACTAAGTGCTTTTGAAGTGCAGTGCCTCTCATAATGCATAGAAAGCAGAAGCCAATTTATGCACAATAAGATCCCACAAATAAAACTAAAACATTGATCAAATGACCTGCTTTAGTGATGCCCACTGAAAAATAAACGTTGGTCGTGAAATTGAGAAAAATTCTCTGATTTTCTTCAAACACCATACAAGATTCTTTGCAGTAACTTTTTAAAGTGTAAATTAGACTGCCAATTGAAACAGTAAAGAAAATCATGATTTTTAAAATGCTGATTGCTAAAGAGGGATGCAAATTGTTTTCAGAGTGAAGGCATTATCCAGCAGGAATTTTGAGTGCTTTATTTTGATTGACACAAATTTACTGATTTTGTCTGCGACAAACGTGACCAGGAGAATAAACCTAGAAAGCAACTTTTTTTATATATGAGTATCAATGAAATTGAACATAAATGCATGAGGGGTTTACCAGACTCATTAGTAATACTGTATTTACGCAATCCAGTTATTTTACAACCCCTTGCTCAAATTATCTTGCTTTTTTCAAATAATGCTGATAAGATAAAAGCTAAAATTATCTTTACCTTCTGTTTTTTCTTTCTCTCCCACTTTTTCTTCTGTTCTGGTGTAGCTACTCTGATTAAATCATCCCCATTTTTTTTCTTCTGATGTCCTTGCTCACTGCTGTGGCCATCATCCACTGAGACACTTCCCTGTTACATAACAGAAACTACTAAGTGACTAAGGCACTGAGAACTCCAGATTTTACTATCTGATGAAAGGTTTAATTGTCTCTTAGATAAAAGACCAAGTTTGGCACGTACTCTTTGAGAGGGAAATGAAAAATTATGTCCTCAAATGACTATACCACAGAACAGGAAATACACATCACTGATGACTATTTTAATAACTTTACATACAATGAAATAGATTAGATTAGATTCCCTACAGTGTGGAAACAGGCCTTTTGGCTCAACAAGTCCACACCCACCCTTCAAAGAGCAACCCACCTGGACCCATTCCCCCCCGACTAATGCACCTAACGCTATAGGCAATTTAGCATGTCCAATTCACCTGACCTGCACATCTTTGGAAGGAAACCGGAGCACCCGGAGGAAACTCACGCAGACACGGGGAGAATGTGCAAACTCCACACAGACTGTTGCCCGAGGTAGGAATTGAACCCGGGTCCCTGGTGCTGTGAGGCAGCAGTACTAACCACCGAGCCATGCAAAAAGACCTAAAGCACTTCACATGGTAAAACTAGATATTGAGCAACAAAAAGGAAAGCTAACAATGATGGGAGTAGGTATGATCAGACCAGTCAGTATTTTGGAAGGCCTTTGACCCAAACTTCCTTGAAGCCTGCTTTCCCAGCTCCAATTCCCTTTTCTCTCTGACATCTTTGAACATGTTGTCGCTCCTGCTAAATCTATTTGCATCTTTCCTGAATTCCACATCTGAATCCCTTCATTCAGGTTTCATCCCCTGCCACATTCTGAAACAGTTCTAATCCAAGGGACAAATGACAGCTATGTGGGTGTTACAAAGATAAAGTTTCCTTTGTCATCCTTCCTGACCAGTCTGCAGTCTTTGAGATGGCTGACCACACCATCCTCCTCCACACCTCTCCATTGTGTCCACCTGGGTGAAATCGCTTGCACTTGGAGTCTGCTATTTTTTGTCCAATTGTACCCAAAGCATCACTTGAATGATTTCTCCTCCATTTTTTTCCAAAAATCTAACCTTGGCGCCTTCTTATTTTTTCACATGAATGTTCCTGCTCAGCCACATCATCCAAAAGCACATCCATTTTTGCATGTATGCTGGTGCCTCCCAGATTTATCTCACCATGATCTCTTGACTCCCCCAGTGTTGTTAAATTACCTGATGGCTTATCCAATATTCAGTAATAGACAAGGAGAAATTTGCTCCAATTAAAATTTTGGAGGCTGAAGAATTTATTTTTCCACCCAGCATTAAACACAGCTCCCTCAGTACTTCCTCTCCCTGGCGATAGTCTGTGATTAGACCAGTCTGTTCACAATCTTCGTGTCTCATTTGACACAGGATAAACTTTAGACCTCACATTTTCATAATCATTAGCTCCTACCCTCACCTCTGTAATATCACTCAACTTCACCCCTATCTGAGCTCACCCATGCCAAACCCTCCTTGGTACCTACTAATTCTATATTTGACCATTCCAACACAACTCTGACTGATCTTCCTCATTCTATTCTCCATAAACTTGAGGTTATTCAAAATTCTGCTGCATTTTCTTAACTGACACCAAGTTTTGTTCACCCTTTTATTCACTGATCTATATTAGCTTCTGGTCAAGCAAGACCAGATTTTAACATTCTCTTCTTGGTTCAAACTTTCCATGGTCTTTCCATGATCTCAGGAACCTATTCCAACCCTCCAACTCTCCCAAGATATCTGCGTTCTACTAATTCTGGCATCTTGAGATTTCCCTGATTTTACCTGCACATTAGTAGCAACCTCTTAAAGTTACCTGAACCCTAACGTCTAGAATATCTTTTAAGACATTCCTTAAAAGCTCCATTTTGACCATGCTTTTAGCCTGGTGTCTCTCTAAGTGTGATATTTTATTTAATAATGCTTCCTTGAAGTCTTTGGTACTTTTTATTCTATTCAGTTCTGTTACACATATTTCATATTGATATATGTTACTATTGGCTTTTGAAGGACAGAAATCTAGGAGGAAGATGCAGCAGCTTATACAAAGCATTGCAATGTGTGAGCCCAAGATGACTGTATGCTCTGTGACTAAGGAATGGAAACAATATTTGGGGAAAAAAAAGGGAAGGAACCGGTACATGGTGTTGCAAAACTTCAAATAAAGATGTAAAGGAGCACCAGGTCATGAAAGGACTTATGGATGCAGGCTTTGAATTCTGTATGCTTTAGGCTAGACAGCAAATAGATCAAGAAAGGGTTGGAAGAGCATCAAGCTATTCAAGTGATGGGATGCAGGT
The DNA here is from genome assembly GCF_037043375.1 of Chiloscyllium plagiosum. Taxonomy (NCBI): domain Eukaryota; kingdom Metazoa; phylum Chordata; class Chondrichthyes; order Orectolobiformes; family Hemiscylliidae; genus Chiloscyllium; species Chiloscyllium plagiosum. The sequence continues at coordinate 104,093,823 of NW_028270141.1, forward strand.
TAGCAGAGCTTTGGAATGAGTTACAATCGGGATGCTATTAGAAAGGTAGAGGCAAAAGGTAATGATTAAATTCCCTACAATATGGAAACAGGCCACTCAGCCCAACAAGTCCACACTGATCTTCCGAAGAGTAACCCACCCCCCTCCATTTACCCCTGACTAATGCACCTAACACCACAGGGAATTTCACAAGGCCAATTCACCTAACTTGCACATCTTTGGACTGTGGGACAATCCCGGAGCAAACCACGCATACATGGGGAGAATGTCTGTGTGGAGTTTGCATAGTCGCCTAAGGTTAGAATTAAACCTGGGCCCCTGGCACTGTGAGGCAGTAGTGCTAACCACTGAGCCACCATGCCACCCATGCTGTAATGAAGTCAGGAATAAGGATTTTATCTGCAGGAAGAGGAAGAAAAATTACAGTTTGACAAATAGGTGGTCCTCATGAAGGCAGGAATGTGAATATTGAAGTTGAGCTCAGAATTAAACTGAATTCAACATCTCGATCTCTTGCTAGCTATTTGTAAACAGGGACTCAGGACAAAGGTTTCTGTCAGAATTTGAGCATTATAGATTTAGAATTGCTGACATGACATTAGAGAAAGTCCATTATGACTTGACATTGGAAAATTAAGTCAGTCAAATAAAGTGGTGGATGTGGAAACAAGGATAGTAGGAACCTAATAGAAATACATGCTGTTAGCATGCAAATAAAATTGGAACCCATGCTTATGAATACATGTTTCTAAAAGACAGGATTTGGGCAATGTAAGAAAAGGCCCAAGGATGAAATGTTCCTTTGATGATCAGCCATGATCATATTGATTGGTGGTGCAGGCTCGAAGGGCAGAATGGCCTACTCCTGCACCTATTGTCTATTGTCTGGTCTTTTGGACGCAGAAGCAATTGGAGGACATAAACTATGATGGGTAGGAGTGGAAGAAGTGCAATAGATATAGAACGGAGTGAGTATTACCAAATTGAATCATCAAATTCTCAACATTTCAATCTTTGTTTAAGTCATGTACTGCAGTGCTATTAACTCAATACAAATTTATTGAGTGACACATTCAGACAGCACAACGTGATATGAAAATTTCATTCAATTATTTTTGTTGATGCAAAAATCCATATGTTGGGATATCAACTGACAAGTTGAAACAAAATTACTACCATTTATGAAGTCTCCTTTCAGTCAATCTTAAAGAAAATGGAATGAAAAATGCTCTGGTTTCAGAGAACAAATAATTAACCTAACAGTTTCAAGTTTGAAAACAGTCCAAAACAAGCTATTCGACGGCAAATCACATTGATTAGCATTACAGTGTACAATAGTTTTTGAGTTGAATATGTAGATTTGATTGCAGAGAATTACCATATTAAAAATTCTGTAGTCATCAAAATTTAATTAAGGTCAAAGTCAAACTTAAGTTCCCTACAATTACTGTACTCTCATCTTCCAAATTAAACTTTAATGATCAATGGGTTGCATTCACTAGACCTACTGTATGAAGCATCTTGCTCAGTCGCTCCTTCTCATGCACTTGTAAGCTCCAGGATGCTTCTTCAAAATAGGAACATTAGAGTTCAAATCCTACACTAACCTTGGATCACTGGACAGTGATAAGTGAGAACTCTGACTGATTCTCCCTCTTTCAGCTGAGGGCCAACTCCACAGATGTTTGGAGCATCTATGTACCTTACTCTGGATCAATTCATCACGAGGCACCGATTGGGCTCTTCGTTCTTGCTTGAGTTTTTCCCTCCTCTTCCTCAGGCTTCTCCCACGACAAAAACTGAGAACCTGGCAATATTACAAAAATATTTATCTAAAGCCTTCATCACAAAAGTTAAAACCTTGAAGGTGATTTATTCATGCCAATTTTTAAAAGTACCTACTGCCCTGCTAAAAATGTTGTGACCCAGCAGCTACAAACAATGAATGCTATTTATATACTTGTATTGGATTAAATGCTCTTTAAGCAATGAATTACTTAAAAATTGAATTTAGTCTACTCACTTAAAGCAGATTAAAGAAAGTTCTACATAGATATTTCCTAGCTGCAAAAAATAACGAAGGAAAATGGCAGAATATTAATCCATCTTCACTATTTAACCTTGGCATTCCTAAGTAATCACGGATCTGACCACAAGACCTTACCTGTGGTGCTTTGGTGAGGAGAAGGGCTACTTCTGGACTGTTATTCTCTCTAGCTGCTTCCAGAGGGCTCAGCCCTGCCTACAGGAAGAATCAAGGAAGTAGTTCGTTTTGGATCTTATCACATTCAATCTGACAGCTAGATGTTCCATTAATGTGTTGCATTAGAAAAACAATGTGGATTATTATAAACATAATGAAATGTTGTATTTTATGTCAGACTGGGCACAAAATGTAGGAATATCAGAGTGGTGCTGGAAAAGCACAGCAGGCCAGGCAGCATCCGAGGAGCAGGATGCTGCCTGACCTGCTGTGCTTTTCCAGCACCACTCTGATCTAAACTCTGGTTTCCAGCATCTGCAGTCCTCACTTTTGCCTACAAAATGTATGAAATATAGTCAACTGATTTAACCTCAAATTGAAACCCTTGTGTTGTAAAATAAACTTTAGCATTCATTATGAAAATTTCTAAGTACGCTAAGTACACCTAACTGACTCCTTAATTCCTATTTTTATCATGTACAATACATACTGTCACAGAGTCAATAAAGTAGCCAAAATCACTAACAGGGCGAAAGTGAGTACAGCAGATGCTGGAGGTTAGAGTCAAGACTGTGGTGCTGGAAGAGCACCCAGGGCAGGTCAGGCATCATCCAAGGAGTATTAAATCTAATGACATTTTAATAACCTAAAATAATTGTGCCAATAGGGTTATAATGGTAACTGCGACTTAGTCTAAATAAAATCTTAACACCAAAGCTCAAAGGGTAGATAAGCAGGAATAAAAATCAAAATTCTGCAGGGGTCAAAAATTTGAAGTAAAAACAGAAAGTGCCCAAAATGCTCAGCAGGTCTGGCAGCATCTGTGAAGGCACAAACAGAGGGTAGAATATTCCCAGCCCCTAAATAATGTGGGCAATGTTAAAGTGCGGCAAGGTTGGAAAAATTAGATGCTGTTTTGCCTTGCCTTTTAGTACAGACAAAAACAGGCAGCGAATCATGGTTTCCAGCAGTAATCAATCAAAACATTCAACATGTTTCTGTATAACATCGCACTACATCAACGTCACACCTACTACATGTGCTAGCAGCTTGAAAACAAACACATTTAAAGTGCTTCAATCAAATGGCCATGTTTCAAAGTCCAAGGAGATACCAGTCCTCAATCAAGTCAAAGAGGACTGCAGTCATTCAGGGGCACTCACTGATGTCAACCCAGGGGTTGAACATGGTTAGTCAACTGCTAGGGATCGTCTGGGGCTTCATATCATTACAGTCTAGGGAATGGGCCATGTTTCATCCATTGAATACAGATTTCTCCAGCTTCCTCATTTCCCCTCCCCCCACCTTTTCTCAGTCCCAACCCTCAGACTCAGCACTGTCTTCTTGACCTGCTATCTTCTTCCCGACCTCTCCGCCCCCCACCTCCTCTCCGGCCTATCACCCTCACCTTAACCTCCTTCCATCTATCGCATTCCCAACGCCCCTCCCCCAAGTCCCTCCTCCCTACCTTTTATCTTAGCCTGCTTGGCATACCCTCCTCATTCCTGAAGAAGGGCTTATGCCCAAAACGTCGATTCTCCTGCTCCTTTGATGCTGCCTGACCTGCTGCGCTTTTCCAGCAACACATTTTTAAGCTCTGATCCCCAGCATCTGCAGTCCTCACTTTCTCCCACTGCTATAGTAAGCACAATTTGGGGAAGTCAATTGTGGGATTACAGGCAGAATGTTGGGATGGAATAATTGTGATATGGGCAACTCAGAAGGCAACAAGGTATTGGGGCAAATGGATTACTGCAGGAACAGGACAGTTCACCAACAGTCACCAGCACCCCGGCTTTGATGGGGAATATGTCATTGACTCATGATGGTTGGTGTGACAAAGCTGTGTGAGGGCTGGGTTCAGGGGTATTGTTCAGAGATGAAGACTTAAATAAAGGAGCTTAGAGCTGATAGGTCAACAGGAAGTGCAAGGAAGCAAGTAACATACAGGTATGGCAATTAGGGGTGGGTCACCAAGATTAATAGGCTGAGCTTGTAGCTCACTCGGAGAAGAGTCTTACATTCCATCCTCATAAGAACTTCAAATGCACAAGCTGAATTGGAAATGAGTACAACTAGACTGGGAGTTGGTGGAGTAGAATAAGTTTTGTTTTCTGTATTAGTATGTGAGATTTAACGCAAGGAATGTGAGACCTTTCAAAGAGCAATAGGTGTTTGCACTGTACAGGTTTAAGATATCTATAATTATAGAATTTCACATGTCAAATACACACATTGACCAACTAGGTGGGATATAAATCCTGGCCTAAACAATCTCGACTATATCAATGGTCATTATAAATTAATCATAGCCATTTCCATGAAGCAGAAATAATCTCAGGTGACCTTTTCATAGTCTCACCTGCAGGCCACAGTTCACAAAGAGAATCCAAGATCCCACAGGCTGCAGATGGACGTGGATCTGATTTCCTCCCACCTTGAACTGTATGTACTTGACAATATGCACTTATAAGCACTGCTGCCTTACTTGGATAAGGCGATTTTGTGGGCTGATGGAGGTTGGAGAGACAGTTACAATTCCAGACTGTACTTGCACAGCTACTGATGACATAGTGCTTATTTGGTTAGGATTTCAGGCCTGGGATGGCAACATGAGGGAACACCATCATAACACAGAAACTAGGAGGAGTGGGCCATTCAGCATTTCAAACCTGCTCTGACATTCAAAGTAATCATGGTGGATCCTCTATCCTAATGTCATATTCCCACTTTCGTCCCATGCCCCTTAATGCATTTAATATCTAAAAGTGTAAGTATCTCCAGGCAGAGTTATAATGATAATCTAAGATAGAGATGGGGAGAAAAAGAACAAAGAAATAAAGGTCCAAGTGGGAAGGAACAGAAAAAAGGGGAGACAGAAATAATCAAGAAGCAAATGAACACAGAGGGGATTTGGGTCACATTGTTACGTGGGTGAGAAGAGACATTCCTGTATATAGCATGCAGAAAGTTAAAGAAAGACATTTCTAAGAGTTTGTAGGAAAATATCTCAAGCTTGAATCTGAAGCTTAACTCATTTGATTTCATTTGCATAATTTTAAAAAGAGACGTAATATTTTGATCTCAAAGTCTCAGATGAACTCATGCAGAAATGCTATTTTCCTCACTGCCAAATTGCATGGAGTACTGAAAAACATTACTATCAATAACACAAATCCTACTTACATTATTGACAATGTTGCTGTCAGCCCCAGCTTCCAATAGAAGTCTTGCTATTTTCTTGTGGTTAAGAGCTGCAGCAATATGGAGTGGTGAGTCACCTGCCTGTGAGGACCAATCAGATCAAAAATGTTTATGGAACTTTATAACATCTTCTATCAGTTATAATATTCAGTTGATAAGGGTACATTTCTATGGATTGTCAGCTCAGGGCCAGCTTAAGGAATTCCAAACAATTTTCAGGCAGTAGGTTAAAGCAGCAGGGATTAAACTGTTATCAGGTTTTCGACAGTGTTTTGTAAAAAGCAGATTTGGAAGGGAGGTTAGAGAAATTCAACAAGTAGTACCCGCGCAACTCTGTGTTATTTAATATACCAGATAAATATGCATCTAATGGGTGATTTCATGATCCAATGATTGGAGAGGGAAGGGGAACTCCTAGGAAATGCAGTCTTGGAAGTCACAGGTATTGATTCAGTTTAGTGATCAGAAAGAGACATACTGACGTCCAAGACATACTTCATATGGACACTAGATCTACTTGGAGTGCCAAGTTGTTCGTCACGTGACACACTCAGTATGGGGTAATGGAAAGGGTACAAGGTAAGGAATCTTGTCACTTTGAAAGTGACTTTTAGATCAGTTTTTCAAATATGTGATATATTTTCCCATTCCCTTTTCTTTACAGAACACAGAAGCTTAGATTGCCTGATTTACGTTATTTTAATACCACTATTTAAATTATTTAAAATATGTGATTTTAAGTTGATTAAATTAACAGCACAAAATCCATGCAACAATGCATGAGCATTTGGGAGAAGAATGCAGATGTGTTTTGCACTTAATTATTTTTATCATCTCACATTTCGACTCAGGGAATCCTGAGGGACAGGATATACATGCATTTGGAAAGGCAAGGACTGATTAGGGATAGTCAACATGACTTTGTGGGGAAGTCATGTCTTACAAACTTGACTGAGTTTTTTGAAGAAGTAACAAAGAGGATTGATGAGGTCAGAGCGGTGGACGTGATCCTTATGGACTTCAGTAAGGTGTTTGACAAGGTACCCCATGGAAACTGTTTAGCAAGATTAGATCTCATGGAATACAGGGAGAACTAGCCATTTGGATATAGAACTGCCTTGAAGGTAGAAGAAAGAGGGTGGTAATGGAAGGTTGTTTTTCAAATTGGAGGCCTGTGACCAGTGGAGTGCCACAAGGATCGGTGCTGGGTCCACTACTTTTCTTCATTTATATGAATGATTTGGATGTGAACATAGGAGGTATAGTTAATAAGTTTGCAGATAACATCAAAATTGGAGGTGTAGTGGACAGCGAAGAAGGTTACCTCAATTACAACAGGATCTTGATCAGATGGGCCAATGGGCTGAGGAGTGGCAGATGGAGTTTAATTCAGATAAATGCGAGGTGCTGCATTTTGGGAAAACAAATCTTAGCAGGACTTATACACTTAATGGTAAGGTCCTAGGGAGTGTTGCTGAACAAAGGGAGTGCAGGTTCATAGATCCTTAAAAGTAGAGTCGTAGGTAGATAGGATAGTGAAGAAGGCATTTGGTATGCTTTCCGTTATTGGTCAGAGTATTGAGTACAGGAGTTGGGAGGTCATTTTGCGGCTGTACAGGACGTTGGTAAGGCCACTTTTGGAATATTGCATGCAATTTTGGTCTCCTTCCTATCAGAAAGATGTTGTGAAACTTGAAAGGGTTCAGAAAAGATTTACAAGGATGTTGCCAGGGTTGGTGGATTTGAGCCATAGGGAGAGGCTGAATAGGCTGGGGCTGTTTTCCCTGGAGCATCGGAGGCTGAGGGGTGATTTTGTAGAGGTTTACAAAATCATGCGGGGCATGGATAGGATAAGTAGACAAAGTGTTTTCCCTGAGGTGGTGGAGTCCAGAACTAGAGGCCATAGGTTTAGGGTGAGAGGGGAAAGCTATAAAAGAGACCTAAAGGGCAACTTTTTCACGCAGAAGATGGTGCATGTATGGAATGAGCTGCCAGAGGAAGTGGTGGAGGCTAGTACAATTGCAACATTTAAAAGGTATTTGGATGGGTATATGAATAGGAAGGGTTTAGAAGGATATAGGCCAAGTGCTGGCAAATGGAACTAGATTAGGTTGGGATATTTGGTTGGTGTGGACAAATTGGAGCGAAGGGTCTGTTTCCATGCTGTACATTTCTATGACTATGACTGTCACCAGCATACAATTTTAAATGAGATTAATTTGAAATGAAAATCAGTCACTTTCGGAAACAAGTAAATTGTACTCACTATTGGAATTGACAATTTAAAGCATTTTTAGACACAACACGCATAATATTAAATTCAATTGTGTATTTGAACAGTAATTCATCACAATTAAGCTTATTTTAATCTTTTTTTGTGTTTGTGCTGCTTTTTGTCCATACCTACAATGAGCTGTCAATGTAATTTACAAAACTTATCATTGTAATGTTGAAGCCTATTAATATGTTTAACTTTTCACTTGTAATAAATGATAAATTTGAATAATGCACTCCACAGGTTGGGTTTTCCTTGCAGGCATCAGGACATCACTGCTAGGCTCAAATGAGGATCACTCACTTGTGACTTTCCCTGAATTGGTCGAGTTAGTAGCCACAGGTTCGGTGTGCCATCCAGTTAAAGATGGACTCTCTCGGCTGAACAGCCAATAGTAGCAAAGAACAAAAGTAGCAGCTGGATAACTAAATGGTGTAGACAACTCAGCATGGAGGTTCCCATTCTTCACCCTTTCTGAACTTAAAATATAGGAACGGCTCAGCATCTGGGTCAGTGCTGTTGAGGATGGGATTGGATGGGAATGGGACAGTGGGAAACTGCACAGGGTAGCTGCAGTTGAGACCAGACTGCAGGCAGGTCTTTTGGTTCCAGCAGGAATGCTAACCTTGGATGTGGCACAGAGAGGCCACTTCCAGGCAGCTGCACTTCCCAGGCACCTTGAGACAGACTTGAAAATTCTTCCAAATAAAATGCCTTCATTAGTCCTTAACTGGTAAATCCACCCTGTGCAATTGTGCCTCCTAATCCCAGGAAAATGATCCAGAATTGGGATGGAACCGGGGAACTGACACATTAGCTGGCAACGTAGTTTGAGTGAGACTAAACATTCTCCCACACAGGAAAGAGTGCAGGGACAGAGTTTGATGTTACTGACCTGGTTCCTCTCACTAACAGAACAGAAAGCACTCAGGAGGATTCTAATAATAGTCACGTGATTGTAACGAGTAGCAATGTGTAAACACGTGTCACCCATCTGCAAAACAAAAACATTTCAACTCCAAGTCAGGCTGAACATAAACCATTAAAAATGCTGAAGGCAAGCAAGATCCTTTTTTTAAAAAAAGTAAAATATTCTCAATATCAAAAAATGTAGAAAAGAGCAGACCCTCACTTACACTGTTCTTAATGTCAGGTCTGGACCCTCCTAGCAATAGTACACGGGAACTCTGGGAATGGCCATTCTGACAGGCCAAGTGGAGGGCTAAGTTACCTGCCTTAAGGGAGACACAAGCAGCAACACTGAAAAGTTACTAAACAATGTCATTGTGTATAAAGAAGATTATCAGTCTGTTTAAATTCAAGAGGCTTTCATGCTAATTCCCTATGTATTAATTTCAGCCAAGCAGTTATTAGATAGCACTTAATAGATGTCAGACACTTCCCTTCAGACAGCTCGAGGGAGCTGTACTGTATTCCAACCTACTCCTGCATATTTCACCAGCACCAGTTAGGAAATAGGACAGACAGAACTATGTGAACCAATTCATACGCCCTGTTAGCTCTAGGTGTTTGTGGTTAGATCACTAACATAAAAACGTTCTTGCCTTCCACTCCAAATCATTATGATATATATCAAAACTTGAAAACATCAATTTCGGAAAACAGACTGGCGACAATATTTTAAGAGCAAAAACAGAATAAAAGAAGTAAATCTTCATAAGAACAGAAAGAGGCTCCACCTTTGCCAAAACTATATTGAAGTCCGGATTCAGAAAGTACTGCCCTGAATGCAGCACTCACCATTTTTGCTCGGGGTGAATAGGCATGGATTGCAATTTTCACATCTGGGGTCAATGGAGGTGTAGCTGCCCATGTTAAAAATGCAGCTGCTAAAGGGTGATCCAACTTTCACCACTAGGATGTCCCAAGTAAGACTTGTGGTTTTTACACTTTTTAGCAGAAGACCTAAAGCTGAGAGACTTATCTGACCAAGTGAGGGTAGCCTTTAAACTTTTGCAAACAAATTCAGCATAAAACCTGAGGGCTATCATTATACAATTTGTGCTGCATGACTGATTTTACAATCACTCAGTCAGATTGACAACTTCAAGTGGGGACAAAGTCTTTGTGGGGCTGTGCGTACAAGTACCTTTTTTCATGAGGAATTAGCTTATTGAGGAATATAAATTTATTGATTTTTGTTTAAACACATTGAATTCACCAATAGATAGTTTAAACTTCATTTTCGCTCAACTCAACATGGGTCAGGTAAAGGATGAAGATGGTAAGATGGGGTCTGGGTAGAGGAACATAGGTTTGATTGTGGATATGAAGTGTTATTGAGGGTGGTAAGAGGGCCAGAGCTTGATGGAGCATATGAAAGGCTGGGTGGGTGGGGGTGGGGGGAGGTGTTTAAGAGGGATGTGACTTAGCAAGAAGGGTGTGGGGAGCATAGTTTGGCTTGGCTGGATAAGGGGACTTGGAGGTGGAAAGAGGAGGATAGTTTAGCATCAAGGGTATGAGGAACCATTGGGGGTTGGAGAGAAGGAACGAGATGATATGAGTTAGGGTGGAAAGTGTGTGAGAAGGGGGGGGCATGTGAGAGATGGAGAGCTATTTTCTCATTATTTTACTTAGTGGGTTAAAATCCTGGATCAGAAAGGGGTGGGTTTCACCAACCCATCTTCACAGTAGGCAGCTCTTGCTACTGTGTCCACAATAATTCCAGGTATAATGGCTCTGACTCCTGCTAACATCTACTCTTCTGGAATCAAAATTTAACAATCTGGGGCACTTGCACCTCAGTCAGGTTTGTGGAAGCAGGTATTTTATTAACTCTTTGGTCCCAGCTCAGGAATAATCAGAATATACAGAAATATTGGAAGACATGATATTGAAATGGCCGTTTCTCACGGTGAATTTAGTTGAAAGAACAAATAGACCTGCATGTTCTGTGTTCACAAAACCTTTGGAAATAGCAAGATATGGTGAGCAGATTGTTAAAAAGACATCACAAGATCCTTAGCTTTATTACTAGAGGTTTAAAGTACAAAATAAGGAAGCTACATTAAATCTTTCTGAATCTGGCACCACATGTCCAGAGGATTTTAGGACTTTAAAGTGTGTGGGTGGAGATTTATTAGAACACTACCAGGAATGAAGACCTTCAGTGAAGTGGAATGCCCAAAGAAAGCTGGATTATCCTCCTTAGAACACAGAAGGTTAAGGCAAGTTCCAATACATGTTCAAGTTCACAAAGAATTTTGATGGGGAAGAAATGAGAAATTGTTTCCAGTGTAAGGGTCAGTAAGCAGATTGGTAAACAGAACCAAAGACAACACCAAGGGGGAAATGTTACTCTGAATTCTGAATTGGGTGGGACGGTGAATTGTGAGCAGAATGTAGAGATGCTTCAATGTAATTTGGACAAGTTGCATGAGTGGGCAAATGCATGGAAGATGAAGAATCGTGTAGATTAATGAGAGGTTATCCAATTTGGTAGAAAAAAATAAGATGATAATTATGGCAATAGATAGGGAAAGGAGGAGGCGCAACAAGACCGAGTTGATGTACACCAGTCACTGAAAATAAGCATGCAGGTGCAACAGGCGGTAAATAAGACAAATGGAATGTTGGCCTCCATAGCCAGAGGATTTAAGTAAAGGAGGATGTCTTTCTGCACTTGTACAGGGATTTGGTGAGACCACACCTGGTGTTAAAAGGATATTCTGGCTATGGAGGGTGTGTAATGACGGTTTACTAGGCTGATTACTGGGGTGCAGGACATATTTACTAAGACTGGATTGGTACAGACCGTATTCATGGGAGTTTAGAACAATGAGAATGGAATCACATAAACATATAAAATTCTAACAGGACTAACCAGAATAAATGTTCCCAATGATCAGGGAACCAGCAGTCGTACTGTAAGGATACAGGGTAGGCCATTTAGCACAGAGACAAGGAGAAATCTCTTCATCCAGAGAGTCATGATTTGGAGATGTCAGTGTTGGACTGGGGTGTATAAAGTTAAAAATCACACAACACCAGGTTATAGTCCAACAGGTTTAATTGGAAGCACACTAGCTTTCGGAGCGACGCTCCTTCATCAGGTGGTAGTGGAGGGCTCAATCCTAACACACAGAATTTATAGCAAAAATTTACAGTGTGATGTAATTGAATTATACATTGAAAAACTGATTGTCTGTTAAGCCTTTCATCTGTTAGAATACCATGACAGTTTCACTTCTTTCATGTGTAAATCACAAAACCATTTTTTAAAGAAGTTGCATTCTCAGGTTAGCTGTTAACAATGGTGTTAGCTAGACAATATGTTGAAGGTGTTAGCCCCCTGTGTTCTCTGTCTATGCCATGATGTTTAGATTGATTTTAATCTAAAAAGTGAGATAATGGAGTTTTACATGAATACATGCAGTTTTTGAGCAAAGTACAATGTAACGCTGCAAGTACAAATTCACCCCACAAAATATATGTGTGCATGTGGGTCTTTGTCTGTCTGTGTGTGTGTGTGTGTCTGTCTGGGTTGGGGGTTGTGAGTGTGAGAAAGTGTATGTGTGTGTGTAGTGAGTGCAGAGTGTCTTAAGTCTGTGAGGGGGTGCATGTGTGAGTGTGGGAGTGTGTGTGTGTCTGTAAGGGGTGTGTGTGACTGTGTGCGCGTCTGTGTATATGTGTCCGTGTGTATGTGTGTATAGGAGTGCCTGTGTGTGTGTGAAGGAGTATCTGTGTGTGTATATAGTGCAATGGTGGTCACCTGTAATGTGACATGAACTCAAGGTCCCGGTTGAGGCCTTCCCTATGGGTACCGAACTTAGCTATCAGCCTCTGCTTGGCCACTTTTCGCTGCTGCCTGTCCCGAAGGATGGTCACCCGAAGGTCCAAGGTCGAATGACCTGGACCACTGAAGTGTTCCCCAACTGGGAGGGAACACTCCTGTTTGTTGACTTAAGACACTCTGCACTCACTATATACACACACACACACACTTTCTCACACTCTCAACCCCCAATCCAGACAGACACCCACAGACAAAGACCCACATGCACACATATATTTTGCGGGGTGAATTTGTACTTGCAGGGTTACATTGTACTTTGCTCAAAAACTGCATGAATTCATGTCAAACTCTGTTATCTCACTTTTTAGATTAGAATCAATCTAAACATCATGGCATAGACAGAGAACACAGGGGGCTAACACCTTAAACATATTGTCTAGCTAACACCAATTGTTACAGTTAACCTGAGAATGCACCTTTTTTAAAAAGTGTTTTTTGATTTACACATGAAAGAAGTGAAACTATCATGGTATTCGAACAGATGAAAGACTCAACAGACAATCAAGGTATTTTTCAATGTATAATTTCAGTTACATCGTACTGTAAATTTTTGCTATAAATTCTGTGCCTCACAATTGTGTCCTCCACAATCACCTGATGAAGGAGCCGTGCTCCAAAAGCTAGTGCTTCCAATTAAACTTGTTGAACTATAACCTGGTGTTGTGTGATTTTTAACAGTTCAGCCAAGTATGGGGTCCTTGCAATATTGTTCAAATAATCTGAAATTCGGATAATTGATGTTCGGATAATCAAGGTTTCTCTGTAACAGTCGAATTTTTTGGACTACTTTCTAAGGTTAAATTTATAGGGTCGACTATTATATGGATACTACTTTTGAGGGCCTGAAAATGCATGCACATCAAATTCAAACCATATCATTAGCAGAAGCTCAACTGATCTCTAAATGAATAAAGAAAAATAAACAATGAATTATGGTAATTCTGAAAACCCGGAGTAAAACACAACAGCCAGTGGACTGGAAGACTGGGAGCAAAGTGGAACAAACGGCAGACTGGAAATGCTGGAGCGGAGCGCCACAGTTGGCACACTGACTCATAAACGTTGTTCTGTTATCCACGAAGAACTAGGGTTGACCTTTCCATGAGATATATGGAAAATTCCGGATTATTTGGCCAAAAATAGGGGATTGACTTTTACATGAGATTGACTATTACTCCAGTATATATGGTATTTGAAAACTTTTTAAACAGTCAAACACCTAATCACCCTTCATGACAAATGAACTCAGTTTATCCTGTTTAAATTCAGGATCATTCATAACTTCGGGTTCTTTTCCCTGATCTACATTTCTTTTCCTTAATTTCCAAACGAAAATTTTTTTCTGTCGAGTCGCTTCAAGAACTTTGTTAATGTTATGTTGGTGTCGGCTAAGAAAGCTCGATATTCCTTTTGATTCAGTTCATTAACTTTCTTGCTTTCAACCAAACAGTGACACTCCAGTTCACAGTTTGATCACCTTTGGCAAAACACCCAACTCTTTGACGTCTCTGATCTATGCATTCACTTCCAGGTTTGGGACTCTTTTAATCTTATTCAGTACCTTCAAGGACTCAATGTCTTTTTCTGTTAAACACAAATAACTGAAAAACTGACATCTTCCTGGGAGCAATTTGCTTCTTCTCCTCACCAGTTCTCATTGTATCTGCATCTGACACTGATTGCCTTCGCCCTCTGATTCTCTGCCCGAAGAACCCCTCTGATTCCTTGCAGATTTTCTCTCTACCTGCCAGGCACTTGGCCTCTTTTGTAACATTCTTTCAAGGTCAAGAATTGCTAGGTCACTTGGATCAGGACTACTTATTATTCAACAATAATCACATTTGATCTCTCTTAAAGTCCTTTCCAAATATTCTTGATTACAATTAAAAATTCTACATATGTTTCAAGAAAACTAGAAATTTTAATTCTTAAAAAAAGAACTGCAGATGCTGGAAATGTAAAACAAAACAGAAACTGTTGAAGAAACTCAGCCTATCTGGCAGCATCCATTGAGAGAAAACTAGTGGCCCTTCTCCAGAACGATTCTGATGAAGGGTCGCTGGATTCCAAATGTTAATCCTGCTTTTCTCTCTATAGAAATTTAGTTTACTGTACTGCTTATAGCCCAAAGGTCATCACATTAGTTGGGGAACTCTTTCATTTATTCAGTACAGGCACAGTGGGCTGAATGGCCTCCTTCTGCATGATATCATTCTATGATGCTTTTTAACCATTATGTAACATGCTTCTAAATGTTATTTTGTAAATTATCACTTTCATTTTATCCAGGGGGTTTATGGTGAACCAGCTGGGCTTGTGTTTACAGTTTACTGGATGGCTGTCAAAGGGAAGATAATAAGCAGAAAACAATCATTTTAAATAAGAAAGATAAGTATGAAACAGCTTAGGTTCTGATGGACTGCAGTCTGTCCAAGAGCTGCATTTGTAGATACTTGCACAGACATAGTCCAGCTTCAAAATTTAGTGCCTCAAATCAGCTCAACAATGAGTTCAAAACAATATGACAAATACTGTTACAGTCAGTAGAAAATCTTTATTTCCATAGCAACTTTAAGTTAGTGAAATATCATTAGCACCAAAAACAGAGCTACAGAGACATCCAAAATATCAAAAAAAGCTTGATCAAAGAGATATGTTGTAGAGTATTTTAAAAGATACAGAACAATGAAGCCTGAACATTTACCAATGGAAATTCTAGCCCTGAAGGCTTCAGCAACTGAAAGCACATGTAGCAGTGGTAGAGAGAGAAAAAAGGTACACTTGAGGTCAGATTTGAAGGAACACAGCGGCCTCACAGTCTTGCAGAGCTTCAGGAAGTTACAGAGATATGGAGTGGTGAGACCATGTAAGGAACTGAAAGCAAGGACGAGCATTTCAAAATTGAGGTGCTGTCAGATTGTGAGCCAGTGTAGGTCAGGAAGCATGCAGGATATGGATGAATGAGACTTGAGCGACTCAACACTTTATAATTTACAAACAAATTGGATGGTGCATCAAAAAAATGTCCTGGATACTGTAATGATTTTTTGAATAAATTAAGTCATTCATTATAAAGGAACATTATAAATCCTCAGTAACAGCTATTACAAAGTATATATTTTTTCGACAACAGGAGTAATTTTCTTGAAAATGTACCTACAAGGTGGAAAATGTCCTATATGTCCAGAGCTTTCTGCAAATGCAGAAACCTGCACATTCCTGAAAATGAGCCCTTTTGTGAAAGCATGACTGTTGGGATCAGGCTGAGAACGTGCAGCTTCTTTTTGTTCAAGGTTATAAAGGGAAAACTTTGCTGCAAGAGCCATGAGAAACTGCAGTTTAATAATGTATATCCAAATTGTTAAAATGAAATGTTCATGAAATTAATTCCTGTAACACATTCAGGCTATAATACTGACTTTGAGCAATAATGTAAAATGGGTAATCTCAGATTTGCAATCCATTACACGTCTCTTCCAATTTGCATTTCTGTTAAAATCAAATGGCTAACCAATTGCCTGCTTTACACTATTGCCCAAAGTATCATACACAACCTATTACACTGATCAATCGATCTTTGAGTCAAATAAAAATAACAGAAACCCCAATCCTTCTTTCTAACCTGATTCTTTGCATGGACATTTGCTCCTGCCTTGACCAGGAGTTTGACAGATTGACTGAACCCATGCCAGCAAGCTTCATGCAGAGCAGTGTTACCATCCTATAATTCAAAGAAAATTGAAAGAAAATGCTTCAGCAATAGCTTCTCTGAGAAGGCACTGAACAATTACAGAAATACAAGCTACAGTTTGTTGGCAAGCATAAGCATAGCCAAAGCGAATCTCATATACTTAAAACAATGCAGATGAAAAATTTTACTTTTTAACGGACCAGATCAGACCCCCTCAAAATATTTCATGAAGGAAGCCTAGTCCTTTATTTTAAAGGCAAATGTAAAGTGTTGTGTTCCAGATGTAGTTCAACGGGTCAAACTACTCAATGTTAAGCAAAACACAAGTTATTCAAACATTATAGTTAAAATACAACAAAAGAAAGAAGAACTTAGAATAACGTAACTGTACTGGAAAACTTAACAGAGTAAAAGATACAGTAACTATTACTAATTAATTGTTCCAATGTCGTAGGATCTCATAAATACACCCCTTGGCAAAAAGGCAAATTCAGAAAACAGATTTTCTCACATGCAACGACAACAGTGTAAACAGAAAGCCCAGCTTCTAGCTGTAACCAAGAAATATTGCTTAGGCTTCTCTGAGACTCCAGCAGCTAAATAAAAAAATCCTGGTCTGTGAGAGCTGGCCACACCATCTAGGCCGCTTCTATTGTTCCAACTTTAAAATAAAATCCCAAGGCCTCGCAAGTTGTTTATGTTACCACAGCTTGCTCCGTACCCCTCGTTTCTCTTAAAAAAAACTAGGTCAGAATACATCTTTTAAAGCCACAGCATTGTCACATACTTAAAAAAAAGGTCATTCATGGTATGCGAGTATTGCTGGCAAGATTGGCCAATCCTTTGTTGCCCTGCAAGGTGGTAAGTCAACCTTCTGTGAGGAAGATATTCCCACAATGCCAGTAAATTGCAATTTCTAGGTTTTGATCCAAACATGATGAGGTGATAGTTAAACTCTCTCTTGCTGAATGTGGTCATTGTCTGGAATTTGTGTGTTATAAATTTTACACTATCTGGAAAGAAATCTGCACCATCTATTTTGTGAACATCAAATACTTTTTTCACTGTGTCAACATTACATACTCCCAGCTCAGATGCAAAGTGATGCTTCCTCTTTTCTTATCTATTTCAGAATGGAATTTTCCATTGTGATGCATCTATTTCCCACAATGTCTACGCTCGGCATATCATTCCTGAGGGAAACTCAATTTCATCTCAATTACTGGTAATCTGTGTGACTTATATTCAATACAATTCGGGGTTACATAGGCTAATCTCCTGTCACACAGAACAACCTCAAGTTTTCAGATACAAAGAGGATGAAATTTGTTTTGGTCATATTGTGGAAAATTTGAAAGAACAGAAAATGGACTATCAACTCACTACCACTTATTTAACACTACTGTCCAAAAATAATTTCATAGCTAAAAAAGTCAACAAGACTCTGAACTTATCCGGATGAGCACAATTGAATTTCAGATCTGAGAGATGAAATGTCACTGAGAACTTTTCTGCCATTCACATATCTTTTGTGAAATGAGAGTATGTCTTTCTCACCTTGTCCTGCCGGTCTAGAGCACATCCCTCAAGAATGAGTGCTGAGATGACCTCGGTATTACCCACAACAGCTGCTCGATGCAAGGCTGTTTGTTCACTCTGTTACGGTGAAGCAGAAAAAGAAAACAAGGAAACAATTGTGGCAAGTAAGAGAACAGATCAAAGTTTATATCCTTAACCGACATTTATGAAATTGTATAAATCCCATGTTGTGCCTAGATTACTGAACAGGCAATCAAATAGAATTTTTTTTTAAGATTACTTACAGTGTGGAAACAGGCCCTTCGGCCCAACAAGTTCACACCGACCCGCCGAAGCGCAACCCACCCAGACCCATTCCCTTACATTTACCTCTGCCCCTAAACTTGCTAAAGTTCACTTCTATACAATCATTTGGAAGCATCCCCGTGCTGTTTACCTAATATGAATGTCTAAAAACACAATTGCTCCTCCAGACTCAAAGAACCCTTGAAAAAAAAGTTACAATTCTACATCTCTTCTGACAAAGCCTGACACTAAGTTGCGCTGGCAGGTTGGACAAAATATGCAAATATTCTATTGACCAGATTACATCAGGGTCTAATTAAACACATTAAATCTCAAGTTTAAATATTTAGGATATCTCCACCTGTCTCGGATGAATCCTATTTTAATGCTGCTGCAAACTCTGTAGTTTAAGTTGGGATGAGTGAGAACCCATCAGAATGCATTAATAACCTGACCATTATTTAACTCTCTGGTTGCCAAAGACTACTACTGTGTAGACAGAACTAGAAGTTAACCTTAAGATTTGTGAATGTCTCATTTAAAATACTTCTGGATTTGTTTATTATTAAATTCTAAAACTTACAACTGGACTTAATGATCCAATCATCAAGATCTAAAACTTGTAAAATGATTGCTCTATTGGTTGTATTGTATGTAAAATGGTGACAAGATTCAAGAGAGCTGCAGCAAACATCTCAGATCCATGTCAAATGACTAAGAGGAACAAAAATTGAGATTACTGACAAAATATTCACAAAGAAAATGAGACATGATCCAGAAGGTGTTTTGGAGAGAAAATTTCCATAGAACAATTAAAATTTCATAACATCTACCTCAATATACTCAACTCAGCACCACTTTTAAATGCATTCAACATCCTGTGATTTTGAGTGAGAATTCCTTCCAAGAGTTTTCATGCAGTGATGAAGAAAGACTGAAACTGTGTGGCATCTACAACTTCAGTGAGACAGCAGTTCACTCTGGCACCTACCTGCCTTTACATTAATGAGTTTGTACTATGAAACAGCATTATTGATGTTCACGTTTTCTTGCTTTATATCATTTAAACTGCAAGCCCAATCATGAAGGCAGATTCACACGTCTTTAACTATAGGAGTGTTAAAATGTAAAAGCATTTTGTATCCTGAAGGTTCAATCTTCATTTGCCAACTAGTAATTTGGATTGCATTATTTCACAAATGCACAGGAAAATGCAGACTTTTCACAAAGACATTGTAAAAAGATGTTCTGTGTAAATCGGTTATATAATCACTGTAACATTATATCATAAATTGGAAACATACAGAGTCATTGATTTATCCCATTAATGATGTACTAGGACAAGGCTGCTATGCAATACACTGAATGCTTAAAGTTAGGTTGTACCTCAGAGAAATTTTATTTTGCTCCAGCAAAGCATCTAATAACATTCTCTATTAAATCTGTCTTTGCATGTTCATGTCTCTAAATAGTTCAACTAAAATTTGTTGAAAGTAAGAGCTGACAATATTGCACTGAAGCTCTGAGTTAATAGGAAAAGCCATTACATATCTCCTTACACTAATCAGGTGAAGTTAAAATCAAACAACACCAAGTTATAGACCAACAGGCTTATTTGGAAATACTAGCTTTCAGAGCGCTGCTCCTTCATCAGGTAGCTTTGGAGCAGGATCATAAGGCACAGAATTTATAGCAAAAGATTACAGTGTCATGCAACTGAAACAATATATTGAACAAACCTAGATTGCTGTTAAGTCTTTCATCTTTTAGTACGGGTTGCAGATTTCGGTTCATTAATACGTAAACCCCAGGACTTCCTTTAAGTCACATTCTCAAGGTAACTTAAGGTTTCATAAAAAAAAAGGTGACATCTCAGCTCAGACAATGCATTAAAGGTGTGAGGTTAGAGTCTGTCTGTATCCCAATCTTGAGTCAGGCTGGTTCTATTTCCAAAGTAGGAATTTATATGGATTGACTGCCTGCAGATTGGGTGCTTTTTGAGCAAATTAAATGTATTTGTGTATGTGTGTCTGTGTGTGTGTGTGTGTGCGCACGCACATGAGAGTGTGTGTTTGTCTGTGTGTGTGCTTGGTAGAGTGTGTGCATGAATGTGACAGAGTAGAAGCCTGTGACAGGGTGCATGCATGGGTGTGTGTGGGGAGTGTATGTGTGCGTGTGTGTCTGACAGAGAACATGTGTATGAGGGTCTGCGTGAGTGTATGAGTATGTAAGAGTGTGTGCGTGTGCGAGAGAGAGAGAGAGTGTGTATAGTGTAGTAGAGTCACCTGTGGTGTGACATGAACCCAAGATCCCGGTTGAGGCCATCCACGTGAGTTCCAAACTTGGGTATCAGCCTCTGCTTGGCTACTCTGTGTTGTTGCGTATCCCAAAGTCCGCCTTGGAGGATGGTCACCCGAAGATCCGAGGCCAACTGTCCCCGATCGCTGAAGTATTCCCCAACTGGGAGGGAACATCCCAGTCTGGTGATTGTTGCGCAATGTCCATTCATTCGTTGTTGTAGTGTCTGCTCGGTCTTGCCAATGTACCATGCCTCGGAGCATCCTTGCCTGAGGCGTATGAGATAGACAATGTTGGCAAGAGTCACATGAATACCTGCCGCATGCATGGTGGATGGGGTCCCCAAGTGTATTAGTGATATTCATGTCAACACTCTGACACGTCTTGTTATGGTTGCCATGACAGGGTTGTACGGTGTTGTGGTTGAAGTTGTCCTGAAGGCTGGGCAGTTTGCTACGAGCAATGGTCTGTTTAAGGTTTGGCAGTTGTTTAAATGGAAGAAGTGGAGGTGTAGGGAAGGTCTTGGTGAGGTGCTCATCCTCATCGATAATGTGCTGCAGGCTGCGAAGAACATGACATAGTTTCTCCACTCACAGGATGTACTGGACAACAAAGGCTACGCTATCAGTTGCATCTCGTGCCTGTCTCCTGAGGAGGTCATTACAGATTCTCACTGTGGCACATCAGAACTGTCAAACGATCCACTTCTCACCTTTAAACAGTCACCAAGATCATTGTTCAAGCAAACACATCGACCACAACACTGTACAATCCCGTCATGGCAACCACTGCAAGATATGTCAGAATGTCAGCATGGATACCACCATTACACATGGGGACACCACCCACCATGTACGTAGCAGATCTTCATGTGACTCGGCCAATGTTGTCTATCTCAAACACTGCAGACAAGGATGCTCCGAGGCATGGTACATTGGCGAGACCGAGCAGACGCTACAACGGATGAAAGGACACTGCACAACCATCACCAGACAGGGATATTCCCTCCAGTTGGGGAACATTTCAGTGGTTGGTGACATTCGGCCTCAGATCTTCAAGTAATGGTCCTCCCAGGTGGACTTCGGGATACGCAACAACACACAGTGGTCATGCAGAGGCTGATAGCTAAGTTCGGTACCCATGAGGATGGCCTCAACTGGAACCCTGGGTTCATGTCACACTACAGGTGACCCACTACACTACACACTCTCTCACACACAGACACGCATATATACATACACACTCTCTCACACTCATGCAGACCCTCTCATATACACACACTCACACCCATGCACATGCCATCTCACAGGTGTATACTCCGTCACATTCATGCACACACTCTACTAAGCATGCATAGACACAAACACACCCACACTTTCGCATGCACACTCACTCTCTCTCATGCACACTGACACACATACAAGTATATGGGGTGAATTTGAATTTACAGAATTGTGATTGCAGATATATTCTATTTTGCTCAAAAAACACACAATCTGCTAGCAGTCAATCCATATAACATTTTGTAAATTCTTACTTTGGAAACAGAACTAGTCTGACTCAAATTGGGATACAGACAGACTCTAACCTCATATCTATAATGCATTGTCTGAGCTGAGGTATCACTTTTTTTTGAAAACTTTAAGTTAAGATTAGATTCAGATTACTTACAGTGTGGAAACAGGCCCTCCGGCCCAACAAATTCACACCGACCCGCCGAAGTGCAACCCACCCAGACCCATTCCCCTATATTTACCCCTTCACCTAACACTCCAGGCAATTTAGTATGGCCAATTTACCTAACCCGCACATTTTTGGACTGGTGGAAGGAAACCGGAGCACCCGGAGGAAACCCACGCAGACACGGGCAGAATGTGCAAACTCCACACAGCCAGTCGCCTGAGACAGTAATTGAACCCGGGTCTCTGGCGCTGTGAGGCAGCAGTATTAACCACTGTGCCACCGAGCCGTCCACAGCTTGAGAATGTGACTTAAAAGACGTTCTGGGATTTACATATTAATGAACCAAAATCTGCTATCCATTCTAAAAGATGAAAGAACTTAACAGCAATCTAAGTTTGTTCAATATATTGTTTCAGTTGCATGACACTATAATCTTTCATTATAAATTCCATGTCTTATGATACTGCTCCACAGCTACCTGATGAAGGAGCAGTGCTCCAAAAGCTAGTACTTCCAAATAAGCCTGTTGGACTATAACCTGGAGTTGTGCGATTTTTAACTTTGTCCACGCCAGTCCACCTGCTCCTCCACATCAATGCTACAATCAGATGAAAGCATTATGAAATAAAGACTGCAAGAATTGAAAAAGACATGTAAATTAGACTGAGAGAATGCAATGCCCAACAAGACTCTAAAAGATTAACAGAGCATAGAAAGGAAAAAAGCTGTTTGTAAAGTTGGTATCATTAGAATCGCCAACAATAATTCGTATCTGAAGGGATGAGGGGTTAACTTTGTAATGATTCATTTTCAATGCCAGAGAGCTTGACTGGCATAACCTCATCAAGGAAAGAGTACTTACACTTTTGTGCGAGTTTAGTTTACATCTCCTGTGCAAGTACAGCAACATCGTGCCACTCAATAATGAACCAGAAAGCAAAATGCCATTTTCATGAACCGAACAACTCCTTGGTCAGCAACATTTGGGAAATGGTATTTTACTGCATATCCGCTCTTACTTGAAATTGCTGTAATTTTTATGGGAGGTGATGGCTTTGTGGCATTATCACTAGACTGTCAATCCAGAGACCTGATAAGGTTCTATGGACCCAGGTTCAAATACTGCCATGGCACATGATGGAATTTGAATTCAACAAGTATCTAGAATTAGGAGTCTAATGGTGACCATCAAATTATAGCCAATTGTTGGAAAAAACTATCTGTTTCCCTAATTTCCTCTAGGGAAGGAAACTGCCGTCCTTACCTGGTCTGGCTTATATGAGACTCCAGACCCACAACAATGTCATTGACACTTAACTGTCCTCTGGGGTATTAGGGATGGCTAATAAATACTGGCCTGGCCAGTGATAGCCAGATCCTATGAATGAATTTTTAAAAAGAACCTTTGTCTCACTGTTATTTTGACAGACATTTCTGGCTCAATATTTTCTCACTATTCTTAAGACACTGTAGTTTGGAAGTCACATTGTATTGATGAAAATTCTGAATTTGTAGAAATTACAGAGTCTCAGTGGATATGTTTACCTTGTCAGAAAAAAAACGATCAATTGCTGCACTGTAATTTATTCTTTGTGTAGATGAACTGATAGATATATTACAAACCCTTGCATTTCTGGCCTAAAGTCATTGTTCTCCTTGGGTGAGACATGCTGTGCATTATTGTCAAGTGAACCACTCCTTTATAAGAAACTTTTAGAATAATGCGTGCAATTCTGGTCTCCCTGCTACAGGAAAGATGCTGCAATACTTGAAAGGGGTCAGAATAGATTTACAAGGATGTTGCTGGAGTTGGAGGGTTTGAGCTATAAGGAGAGGCTGAACAGGCTGGGGCTATTATCCCTGGAGCATTGGGACGCTGAGGGGTGACGTTATAGAGGTTTATAAAATCATGAGTGGCATGGATAGCCAAGTTCCTTCCCCAAGGTACGTGAGTTCAACACTGGAGGGCACAGAATTAAGGTAAGAGGGAAAAGATTTAAAAGGCACCTGAGGGGCAACTTTTTCACACAGAGGGTAGTGCATGTATGGAATGAGCTTCCAGAGGAGATGGTGGAAACTGGTAAAATTATAACACATAAAAGACATTTGGATGAGTTAATGAATGGGAAGGGTTCAGAGGGATATGGGCTGAATGTTGGCAAATGGGACTAGATTAGTTTAGGATATCTGGTCGGCATGGACAAATTGGACTGAAGGGTCTGTTTCCATGCTCTATGACTCTATGACATTCACTTAAATATCAGTATACTTCATTCATCCATAACATCAGCATCAGAACTCAGCTGCCTGCATCTTGTCGCACACTAAGATCTGTTTTCCTGACTTGGTTGATTTTCATAGATGCCTTAGGTTGGGTTTTCAATGTGGCATTGGGAACCTGATCCCTGGATGAATTCCAGGTCCCGTCCCCACCCCCCCCAAACTGCATTGCTACTGCAATGTGATTTTTAGATATAAATGGTTTAAATGGCCAGGAGACAAGCTTGGCACCTCAGTGTCTCCAGGAGGTGGGCGCTGCCTGCCAAGGCAGTGGCAACCTGTTGGGAAATACCAATGCCTTGCTGACTAGAACAGGCAGCTCCTCAGAAGTCAATAGAGACAGACGGAGTCAGATGACCACTGCTCTCAGTGACACTCTGTGGAGGTGCTGGTGTTGGACTGGGGTGGACTAAGTTAAAAATAAATCACACAACACCAGGTTTATTTGGAAGTACAAGCTTTCAGAGCACAAGCTTCATCAGGTAGCTTGTGGGGCAGAATCTATAAATTCTGGGTTCTATGATCCTGCCCTACTAGCTACCTGGTGAAGGAGCAGCACTCCAAAAGCTTGTACTTCCAAATAAACCTGCTGGACTATAACCTGGTGTTGTGTGATCTTTAATTTTGTCTACACTAACACTGGTTAACTCCCGAAATTTGTTAAAAGCATGATTCCAAATTTAAATTATTTTGGCCTTATAGTGAAGTTGGGAGCACTAGCCAGCATGAGACTTTTGAAAATTCAATTCTGGTCTTTGCGGGCACATGCAGCTATAGGGAGAGGCTGAATAGGCTGGGGCTATTTTCTATGGACCGTTGAAGGCCGAGGGGTGACCTTCTTGAGGTTTATAAAATATGAGGGCATGAATAGGGTAAATAGATAAGAACTTTTCCCCACAGTTGGAGGAGTCCAAAACAATAGGGCATAGGTTTAAGGTGAGGGGAAAAGATTTAAAACGACCTAAGGGGCAATTTTTTCCATGCAGAGGGTGGTGCATGTGTCAAATGAGCTGCCACAGGAAATAGTGGAGGCTGGTACAATTACAACATTTAAAAGGCATCAGAATGGATATATGAATAATAGAGTTTAGAGGGATATGGCCCAAATGCTGGCAAATGGGACTAGATTTATTTACGATAACTTGTCAGCATGGGCAAATTGTTTCTATGCTGTACATCTCTATGACTCTATGATTAACAGCTCCCTAAGGAGCGTAAGGGCTCATTAATTAGTATCAGGCTCCTACCCCAATCACTGCCTGTCACCATTCCTTTGAAAATCCGAGATTGTGCCTAACTTTAAACGTTCACCCACAATGGGTCCCTGTACCTACTGAAAATAATCCTTGTTTCATCAGACATTAAAGTGTTTTCCTGTCACCAAATCCAAGCAAACTCTCCCAGCCCTACTTGCCGTCCCCCAACCTTGTTATACAACTTCTTCCACCCTCAGCTCTGGCAGCAGAGTCCTCAGCCATTGACATTTCATAAAAACATCTTTAATAGCAACCACAAACAAAAACAGAAGTTGCTGGAAAAGTCAGTAAGGGTCTGGCAGCATCTGTGAAGAGAAATCAGAATTAACATTTCGGGTCCAGTGACCTTTCCTCAGAACCAACCACCTCTCTGTTGCTTTTCCCAACCTGATTAGCCTTTTGAGACACCCATCTTTTCAACAAAGCTTTCCCCCTTAATTTCTCCCACCTAGGCTCACTGTCTTTTTCTCAGTGTATGTGTGATGCTTCATAAATGTTGGTTGTTTAAATGTGGGATCTACAGGATGGTCCCCTGGCAATGCAGCATTGCTCATTGAGCAGGGCTGAGTATTAGTGACCCAATCTAGATGGTGTGTTCAAACCCAGGAGGAATTCTGACATCCTACTAAATCCCAAAATGGAGCACCAGCAGCCACGCTGAATGGGTCTGAAAGGGATCATTCTCAAATGTAGAAATGCCAAATATCAGTCTTCAATTAGTCTCCTCAAATTTATTGAAAGTGTAGGTGCCATTGTCAAGGTGCAATTGTGCATATGTTAATATGTTCCTGAACTAGGAATTCAGAGGCCTGGAGTAATGTTCTGGAGTTGAGTTGTTAATTTTAATTTGCCTTGGTTGCTAGTACAGTTATCCTCTGGTCAAATTCTGAAAGCTGTATAGTGGAATAATTAGTCCAGGGCTTGAACATATAATGTTAACTGATACACTAGTCCTGAGCAGGAGCTGCAGTGTCAGAGTTGCCTTTCTGTAGGGCCCACATTTAGTCTTATCTACTGTTTCAGGTTGGCCATCAAACTAAAAGAGGTAGACATAGAACTGCAGGCTCTCAAATTAGACTAAAAATGAGCCAGAAAGCTTTTGTCAATCAAATGCCTCTCATCTGTAAAAATCTTCATGAGGTGCATGAAGATTTATGAAATGGGCAGCACATTAATACCAATATGCTATATACATTTATGTAGTCTTTAATTTTAACTACTAAGTGACAACTTCTAATTATACGAAGGAAAGTTTCAGTTTAGTAATGGAATAACTTGATTCATAATGCTGCAACAATCAGGCCTAACATAAATCAGAAGTTAATGCATGGTAGGTGTATTTGCAGAATATAAATTGTCAGCCTCCTGATTTTTCAGTTTCTTGTATGTCTTTTTGTCATCAGAGCAATAGTAACCTTGATGACAAGCAAAATTTTGAACTGTGAATGCCTTTCAGCCAATCAAAATTCTGATTAGAGATCCAATAAGGTCTTAGAGGATTGGTTACCAGAGGTAAAGCATTAGTATCAGAGGTTGTGGGTTTGACGGAACTGGATCCAAATGGTTCAAGATAAGAAATCCCAATTTTGGCCACTGGAGGGCATTCTGCAACTAAAGATGATATGTCTCACTCATCCTGAAAGAAACATAGGAATGTCAAATCTTAGTCTTCAGTTAACTACCTCAGATTTAATGGTTCTGGTGCAGTACACGCTATCGTAGAGGTGCATTTGTATATATGATATTATAGAAGTTATGTTCTTAGTAGAGAAATCCAGAGCCTGGACGAATGCACTGAAGATATTACTTCAAATCCAAACTTGTCAACTGGGGCATTGAATCAATTTAAATAAAATTTGAATACGAAGCTAGTGAATGTTAAATATATGATATTTGTAAAAACCCGTTAAGTTCATCTGAGTCCCAAGACATCCCTGTAGGAGTTCCTCAGGATAATGTCCTAGACCTAACCATCATCGGCTGCTTCATCAATGACCTTCCTCCCATCATAAGGTCTGAAGTGGGTAATGTTCACCAATGACTGCACATTGTTCAGTAACATTTGTGATGCCTCAGGTACTGAAGTAGTTAGAATCTAAATGCACCTGGACTTGGGCTGAAAACAGAGTTATGGAGTCATACAGAATGGAAACAGAGCCTTCAGTCCAATTAACCCCCGCTGACCAGGCTTCCCAAACTAAACTAGCCCCACTTGCCTGCTCCTGGCCCATATCCCTTCAAACCTTTCCTATTCATATACTTGTCTAAACGTCTTTTAAATGTTATAACTGTACCTGCATCCACCATTTCCTCTGGCAGTTCATTCCACACATGAACCACCCTCTCAAAAGGTGTGAGCAACTAAGGCAAGTGTGCTAAATGTGTTTTTAACCACGCTGTCTACCTGTGATGCAAATTTTGAAGAATTATGTACGTGAACTCCTCGGTCTCTGTGCTACAACACTACCCAGGGTCCTATCATTAATTGTATAATATGCCCTCGTTTGTTTTACTAAAATGCAATACCTCATATTTATCCAAATTAAACCCCATCTGCCACTTCTCGGCCCATTGACCCATTGATCAAGATCTCTGTAATCTTAGATAACCTTCTTCACTGTCCACTATACCACAAATTTTGGAGTAATCCACAAATTTACTAACCATGCCTCCTACATTCTCATCCAAATAGTTTATATAAATGACAAACAAAAGTGGACCCTGTACCGATTCTTGTGGAACACCACTGGTCACAGGTCTCCTGTCTGAAAAACAATCCTCCACCACCACCCTCTGTTTCCAACCGTCAATTGGCAAGCTCACTCTAAATCCTATGTGATCTAACTTTACTATCAGTACACCATGCGGAGCCTTGTCACAGGCTT
The DNA here is from genome assembly GCF_037043375.1 of Chiloscyllium plagiosum. Lineage (NCBI taxonomy): Eukaryota > Metazoa > Chordata > Chondrichthyes > Orectolobiformes > Hemiscylliidae > Chiloscyllium > Chiloscyllium plagiosum. Next base: position 104,122,238 of record NW_028270141.1, read on the forward strand.
TACTGAAATCCATGTAACAATGTCTACTGCTCTGCCCTCATCAATCTTTTTGGTTACTTCCTCAAAAACCTCAATCAAGTTAGTGAGACACGATTTCCCTTGCACAAGCTGACTATCCCTAACCAGTCCTTGCCTCTCCAAATGCATGTAAATCCTATCTTTCAGAATCACCTCCAACAACTTACCAACCACCAATGTCAGGCCCACGAGTCTATAGTTCCCAGGCTTCTCCTTACAGCCTTTCTTAAATTAAGGCACAACATTAGCCACCCTCCAGTCCTCCTGCATCTCAGCCACAATTATATATGATATAAATATTTCTGCTAGGGGGCCCGCAATTTCTCCCCTAACTTACTACATCTTCCTGGGACACGCTTGATCACGTCCCAGAAATTTATCCAACTTTATGTTTTCTAAGCCCTCCAGCACTTCCTCTACTGTTCTGTGAACTATTTTCAAAGCATCAATATTTATCCCCACAAATTCTCTAGCCTCTGTTTCTTTCTCCATAATAAAATGTTACGTGAAATATTCATTTAGTATCTCTCCCATCTCCTCAGGTTGAACATATAGACAACCTCACTGATCTTCAAGGGACCCTAATCTCTCTCTAGATGCTCTTTTGCTCTTAATATAAATGTAGAATCTTTTTGGATTATCCTTAACCTTGCCTGCTAGGGCTATCTCATATGCCCTCTTTGCTTTCCTGATTTCCTTCTTAAGAACGCCCCTAAACTCTTTATACTGTTCAAGAGATTCATTTGATCCCACTTGTGTCCATCTAATAAATGAGTCTTTCTTATTCTTGACTAGAACCTCAATATCTTTCAACATCCATTGCTCCCTACTCTTACCAGCCTTACCCTTTACTCTAACAGGTACATAATGCCTCTGAATTTTCATTATCACATTTTTGAATCCCCCCACCCCCACTTGTCAATCATCACTTTACCTGCGAACAATCTACTCCAATCATCTTTTGAAAGTTCTTGTCTCACACCACTAAAATTTGTCTTACTCCAATTCAGAACTTTAACCTTTATGGAAGAGTTATCCTTTACCATAAATATTTAAAAACAAATAGAATTATGATCACTAGTCCCAAAGTGTTCCCCTCCTAACACTTCAGTCACTTGCTCTGCCTTATTTTCCAAGAGAAGGTCAAGTTTTGCTCCTTCTCTAGTTGGTACATTTACATATTGATAAAGCAAATTTTCTTGAACGCATTTAGCAAATTTCTCACTATCAAGTCTTTAAAACTATGGCAATCCCAGTTAATATTTGGAAAATTAAAATCCCCTACTATTACAACCCAATTATTCTCACAGGTTTCTGAGACCTCTCTACGTATTTGTTCCTCAATTTCCCTCTAACTATTAGGGTCCTATAACATAATCCTAACAAAGTGATCATTCCCTTCTTATTTCTAATTTCTACTCATACAGTTTCACAGGATGATCCCTCAGATATATCTTTTCTAATTACAGTAGTAATGTTTTCCTTAATAAAAAACACCACTCCCCCTCTTCTCTTGCCTCCCTTTATATCCTTCCTATAGCATTTAAAACCTGGAACATTGAGCTGCCCGTCCTGTCCTTCCCCCAGCCAAGTTTCTGTAATAGTTAGGATGTCCCAGTTCCATTTCCCAACCAGGCCCTAAGTTCATCAGCCTTACCTGTAAGACCCCTTGCACTGAAATAAATGCAGTTTAATTCTTCAGAGCTACCACGATCCCCGACTTGCTCCTGGCTGCCTTTTCTAATTAACTTGCTCTTTTCTGATTCAGAACCATCCTCATCTGTCTTTCTGCTTTTACTGCTACTTAGCAACCTCTCACCCCCTCCACTAGTTTAAAGGGTCCCAAAAAGGAACTAGCAAACCTCCCCGCCAGAATATTGGCCCCTTTCAAGTTCAGGTGAAACCTATGCCTTTTGAACAGGTCTTTTCTGTCAGCAAGTAATATTTACGTCTGACAATTTACTTGCATTCCCACCATAGATTCCTGTACCATCAACATCCTGGCAGTTACCATTGACCAGAAATTACTAAAAATGTTATAAAGCCTGGAGTCAATAGTAAGGATTCCGTTGGCTAACTCTCCCATTTTCATGCCATTGTGCTGCCAATGGGACAGGACACACTTGGGCATGACCTTAGAGGAATGCAAATATGGCAGGCTATTTTTTGGCTAATTTGTGGGACAGATCACCCAATTTTGGCATAAGTGCATAAACGTTGGAGAGATGGACTTTGCAGGGTTGATATCTGAATGCTGTGCTCCAGATAATGTCAAAAGCTACCGATTCCATGTGAGGAGGGATGACCACATGAAGTAGGCAATAGTACGCTCCAAATTCAATTTACTATGTATATGGGAAGAGACCAGAAAGTATTGAAGGTAAAATTACTCAAGTAGAGAAGACAATTTCAGAGATTTAAAAACAGATTAATCACAGATTTCAGGATAAATGGAAGGCATTCAGGAAAGGGATATTTTGGGAGACATTGTATAGTGGTAATGTTACAGGACCAGTGATCCAGAGGCCAGGATAATTTACAGGGGACATGGAATGGGATACAGCACCAATTCACCAGGATGGTACCACATCTTACAAAGTGTTAAAATATGGGAACCAGTTCCATAAACATTGCTCATACTTCCATTGTACTGCAGAAGATGAGGGATAATCTAGCAAAGATATGACAAACAATAGAGATTCAATAAGGTAATTAAAATAACCTATTCTCACTGGTGGGGGAGATCCAGAACAGGGAATATATAATTTTCAAGTTAGAACTAGACTATTTAAGAATGAAAGAGATAGAGGTTAAATCGTAAACCTATTCATAGAAAGGCTGCAGAACATTCAAGGGATGTGACTTTTCAAAAGAACAGGCAGAAAAGGAAGGCTAGTGGAGTAGTTTTATTAGTATAAGGCGCAATCAGTATGATAGCAAGAAATGATGCTGGATTGTAGCATATAGATTCCATATGGGTAGAAATAAGAAAGAACGAGGGGAAGAAGATAATGGTAGGAGTAGCCAAAAGGCTCCCCCAATGGTCGCTATACTGTAGGATGGAGAATAAATCAGCAAAACGGTGACAAACAAAGTCAACAGACAAGAAGTAATCCAATCACTTTTTACTTACATCATCCTGGATGTCCAGATCACAACTGGCTTTCAGCAGAATTCGTACAACGTCAATGTGGCCCTTGTACGCAGCCAAATGCAGTGCAGTACGTCCATGCTACAAATGGCAAGCAGCAACAATGAGAAGTTATTTAATTCATAAAGGCTTCACTCAGTCTCAAAAACAAGAAAATTCTTTTGAAACCTGTACAATTACCAACCCTCCCCTGCACAAACAGCATTGGTATTCCTTCAGAGTTTGACTCTTAATTTCGTTTTCCTCTTCCTTATCCACCTGCTCCGTATTTGAATTTTGAATAACATCCCTTAAGAATCACATTAATCACAGAGATTTGCAGCTGGAAGACATTCAGATCATTGCAGCTGTGCTAGGTCTCTGAAGGAATTATCACCTGTGTCTCATTTCCGTATCTCATCTCTAATTCCTTTCAAAATGTTTATTTTTCAATTTCCCCTTTTAAAAGGTCCCTGAATATTACTTCTTTGAGTATGTTTGCTGGGATATTCTAACAACCTCTACATATAAAAGACAAAACTAATTTACTCTTTTGTGTTCTTTGGCCTTTAATGTATCGTCTTTAATGTATAAATTTTAGCTACTATTAATCAAAGAAAATTATTTTCCTGAATTACCTCCAAAAATTCCTTCCTAATTTCTGCCATTTTGATTTGATCTCTATTTAAATTTTTTCTACTGCTGAATAGCCAATTTCTCTAATCTCTTCTCATAAATAAGGACTTTCATATCCCCTTAATTACTCAAGAAAAGTCCTAAAAGTTTGTTATAATTTTTGTAAGTTTAGTCCATTTTCATTTTGTACTTTATTCTCCTATTCATTGAAAAAAAATCCCATGTAGAAGTTGTTAGGTATAGGTTATCATTTAAAAATATTCTTTGATAAGTCTTCAGATCAACTGACACAGTCATAGTATGGCTGAGTTATAATGGTCTGAACTGCAGAATTCAGACCCGCATCTATTACCTGGGGCGGCACAGTAGCTAGCACTGCTGCCTCATAACACTACAGACCTGAGTTCAATTCTAGCCTTGGGTGAGGATCTATATGGAGTTTGCATGTTCTCCCCATGTCTGCATGGGATTCCTCCTACAATCCAAAAATGTGCAGGGTGAGTAGATTGATCATAGAAAATGCAGGGTTACAGGGATGGGATAGGTCAGGATGGGATCCTCTTTGGAGGGTTGTTATGGGCTGAATGGCTTGCTATTAGGGTGTAGGGATTCCATAACCATTTTCATAAGGATGTAAGTACACAATTCAATCCCTCAAGTGTCCTCCACCAATTATGGCTTAATTTCGTAAGCATTACTGTGGCCACTTAAGTTTATATTGACTGAAGCTTCAATGCACATATTTTGTTTATACATGTGAGGTAAGAAACTATGTGAAAAAGGAGCAAATGTAAATATTCAAGGAACAAGTTTAATTATCCATGTCTACAACTAGTATTTCAGTCATTATTGTTTGTTCTATCACTAACAATTTATCTAGTGCACAATTGCCAGATTCAACTCTATCATGTTGTGCATTCCTCTCTAACAAAAAGTTTGTAACTGTATAGTGCTTTTAATATAATAAAATGCTTCATGATGTGTTACTAATGCCTTACAACTCTCCTCTACGCATTCCAACCACTCTCACAGATACCTCCATCCATCTCTCATAGTCACTTCCCCCTACACCATACATGGGCATCTCCTCCTCCTCCTCCCCCAACTCCACCCTGCTCTCAAACGTCTGTTGGCAGCTTTCAAGCACCAAAACTGGGTTACAATCAGAAAAGGTTTGGGTCCAATAACATACAGGCAACTGAAGGCATGGCTACTAACTGTGGAGTAATAAATACTGGAAATGTTCAAGAGATCCGAATTAAATGAGTGCAAATATCTTGAAGGGTTATGGGGCCAGTGGAGATTACAGAATTAGAGAAGGGAAAGGTCAAGGATTTGAAAGCAAGAATGAGAATTTGCATCAGGAGCAAAGTTAATCATTAAGCAAAGAGGTGAGTGGGAGTTTGTGCAAGTAAGTGCATGGAGAACAGAGCTTTCTATGAACTCAAGTGTTTGCACTGATGTGGTGAAGGTAGATTCATTCAGGTTTTCACGAGGGAGTTGGATATTACCCGAACTGCGGAGGGGAATGGGGAAAAAGGACCAGATGAGCAGCCCCAATAGAGAATCAACCCGTACACAACACAGCAAATGGACTGCTCTGTGCTGTAAACAAATTATGTCTCTTTAAGGGAAATTCCCTCCTCCTTAGAAATGATGAAGAACATGGCGAAAAAGGCAAATAATTGAGCAATTAGGCCCTGGAGAGATACTTGCCCTCTTTTTCCTACCATGGCAACTCATTGCTGGGTGGAGACTCATTGGGGATTTTCTCAATTTGCTAGAAATTAAAGCCCTTAAGTGGTCAATCAACAACCACTTAAGGGCCTCAACTCACCATTTGCCCAATTATGTGCCTACTGGCAGTTGGGAATAACAGCTGAAAAACCAGGACAACCTTTCTGCCGGGTTTGAGTGCTGTCCATTTGCTCCAATCAGGGGCCAATGGCAGGTGACTGGGTTATTGCTGAATGCCAATCTACTGCAGTTGCCTCTGAATCTTCCTGATACATCTCCCTCCATCCTAATCCTTACCCCTTGAGACTCAACAGTGAAACACATCTTTATGATGGATCCCTGAAAAGGTAGGCCTGCAGTGATGATCTCTAGGCCACTGATTTGCCAGCAGTGTTTTTTAGTGGAGTGCTCTTGAGAGTTGAAACTTGTGATTTGCTGAGAAGCTCATCAGAAAATAAATCTACTAAAAAAACTCCCACAATAAAATTTAAGTTGGGGGGGGGGGGGGTTACAATACTTCTATCTATGTGACTTACACATAATGATTAGTTCTAGCTAACCAAAAATTAGACAGCTTTGATAAGTGTAGAAACCTTTTTAAGGAACAGTTTGTTGTTAGAAAGTGTTTGTTAAATATTTATTTTGTGTTTGCCAACCAATACAAACTCTTAAAACTCATCAGCTCATTGTCTAAACCATAACCTCAGTCTGGTCTGATGTATGCCTGACAGCATTAATGGAAGGAAAGTAGATATCAAGCTAACACTGTTACCTCCAGATAACTGAGATTCACCTGGTACTGCCTGACCATGAGCAATGACATTTATGTAACACAGTATAATCTTATGTCTCAGCTCTGTTTTGTAAACAGAAAACCATCCTACAATCACCAATGACCCCACCCTGCATCTTTCCACTTTTGGAATTTCCTTTCTTCCTTTAAGACGTTCCTTAAAAGCTACCTTTTTGACCAATAGTATCTCTTAATGTGGCTGAGTGTCATATTTTGTTGTGTAATCCTTCAGTGATAACATAAAAGGAAATATGATGGTCTTTTTTTAGCTAATGACAAACAAAAGAATATGCTAATTAAAGCAAATTAATGACATGCCGCAGGATTAAGTGGAGAGTGTCAAATTGCAGACAGCAAAGATACATTGTAAACCATTTTTATACAAGAGAGAATGGTGATCACATTGTAGATGCTGGAGAAAGTCAAAGATCAATTATTTTGCTCAACATTAGAAAAGCAGTTGGTTGCAGCTGAATAAAAGTAACTGAGCGTGATTTCCTGTAGCCTAAGCTGTAAAAAGGCCAGAGAAGAACTAGGAGAAATTCTGATCACAATTATTCAGTACCCTTTAAATATGCAAATTATGCAGTTGGAATAGGGTGTATGAAAGTGACAGCTTTGTTACTCTCTCAGCTAACTCTTAGTTACCTCTCTTAGGTTTCATCTTTGATCTTGATGCCTGAAATGGCTGCAAGACTCCAACTGGCACCTCACTGGAGAAATACCAACAGTAATATCTTTTTTGCTCCTCCAAATCCAATGGTAAGAAGGTCAATACAACAGCAGCATCTTCTGCAAACTTCCAAGCTGCCCAACATTGAGGCACTCATCACTCAAAACCAGCTCTGATCACTGAGGATTGTTGTTTATATGCCTGTCTTCCAAAGCAATTGCTCTATTTTGAGTTCAGTTACAGCAGAAGACAGTCAAAAGAATAATGGAAATGCTTTGGAGATATCCTGAAAGCATTCCATTGAATCATAGAATCCCTACAGTGTGGAAGCAGACCAAATGGCCCATCAAATCCACACCGACCCTCCAAAGAGCATCCCACCCCTTTCCCTTTAACCTTGCATTTCCCATGGTTAATCCACCTATCCTGTATATCCCTGGTCACAATGGACAACTCACCTAATCTGCATATGTTTGGACTCTGGAAGGAAACCAGAGCACTCGGAGGAAACCCATGCAGACATGGGGAGAATGTGCAAACTCCATATAGACAGTCGTCCAATGGTGGAACTGGATACAGGTCCGTGGCACTGTGAGGCAGCAGTGCTAACCACTGTACTGCCCTTTCTGAAGAGGTTGAACCTACCTATCAACTCACAGGAGACCCTGACTTGCGACTGTCCAATATGGAGAAGGTTAATCTGGGAAAGCACTGAACACATTCAAAGACTTAATTGAGAACATGCAAAGGTTAAGGATGAGGCATTAGAGAAAGCACAGAAACCTGCTACCCAACCTTCAAGCATCACCTTCCCAATGGGTGGGACAGTCTGTAGCTTGTGTACTGGAACCAGCTCAGGCCCCATTGAACCAGAGTGGTTGCAAGTCATCTGTGCTCTGATGGAACTGCTTAAATAGGAGGAAATTCAAGGTTCAGAAAGTCATTTTTTTATGATTTGTTTTTACTTGTCTTTCTACTCCAGATTTATCTACTTCTGCATTCTGTTTAGAATCTAACTGCATAGATCATGCTTCTACATGTAACTTCTCTCTCCAAAATAGTTTATTTCACAGTTTCTCTGATAACCAGGCTAAGAACATTACAGAGCAGGTTAAAATCTAAGTAGTAACTTGTCAAAACTCACTAGTGCCACTGTACATCAGCTAAATTGCCAAATGATTACTGATGTTACTGTCCTATCTGACTGTAAGAGTTAAACTGGAGGCTGACATATCATCAAGGGCTGCAGAGCTCAATAATATTTCAGCTTTCCACAACCTATTAATTTTATTTAACATAAAATTGAAGTATGAAGCAAAACACATTTCTGTAATCTCTTCACAGATATTTAATTATACTCCAAGAAACACCCAGGACTATTTTCTGAAAATCTGAATTCCAGCGATAACCTTTAGATTCTGTACATAGATGGTTCAATAATATTATATACTTTTATATTTACTACACTCATTACAGACAGGAAACAACTTGCTTAGACCTGGTATTTATGTGGGATTATACACAGTACAATCACAGTACAATGAAGATAGCTAACCTTAATTTTCAGAAAGTTTATGACCTTTTCTGCTGCAATTTTTAAGGCAAGATACTAGACAAGGTTGAAATATCCTGAGAACTGTTGGAGCAACTGACCAGAAATCATAGGAATATAAAAGTAGATCATTCAGCTCAATCTGTGCTGCCATTTAAATTGTTTTTAATTAACCTGTTGCAACATTTTACGACACACCTCCAGGGACACCACTGCACTGTAAGACCCTTGTTCTGCCATTTAATGAGCGCACGGCTGTTTTGTAGCTTATTCAATCACCTGCCTTGCCTCCATATCTTTCCCAAAATGCCAGGAAATGTTACTTAGCAATAATGGAGAGAAGGAAGTAGAAAGCAAGCATTGAGAAAGGCAGTGGGGGTGGCCAGGACTACTGGAAGTGGAGTAAAATAGATACCTTTTAATTGCACTCAAAATAATTATACAGGAAGTTCTCCTGCTGGTGGTCTTTCATCATCCTTTCAGTTATTCAAAATAAGGGAACCTTGCAAAGGGACTTTGGAATAATCATTTTTAGCTCATTATTTGTGAACTTTATTTACAATATAGTGGGTCAGTGGTTAGCACTGCTGCCTCACAGCACCAGGAACCGGGTTCGATTCCTGTCTCGGGCAACTGTCTGTGTGGAGTTATGCACATTCTCCCCGTGTCTGCGTGGGTTTTCTCCGGGTCCCCCGGTTTTCTCCCACAGTCCAAAGATATGCAGGTTGGGTGAATTGGCCACGCTAAATTGCCCGTTGTGTTAGGTGCATTAGTCAGGAGTAAATCTAGAGTAGGGGAATGGGTCTGGTGGGTTACTCTTTGGAGGGTCAGTGTGGGCTTGTTGGGCTGAAGGGCCTTTTCCACACTATAGGGAAACTAATCTAATCTAATCATAAATATGATTCATTCTATTCTGATAAATCATGTTCCAGGCTGGGTTTGCCAAGCATCCTGGATTATCCAGGGATCTCCTCGGACTGAACTAAACAATGAAACAAAGCAAAAGAGACATGAGGAAAAACATTTCCAAGCAGAGTTGTTCAGGTCTTGAATGCGCTGCCTGAGAGTCTGGAGGAGGAGCCAGATTCAATTGAGGTATTAAAGAGGGCATTAGACTGAAAAGGATGCACGTTTAGGATTATGGGGAGATGAATGGGGAAACAGAATTTGGTGAATTGCTTGCAGAGCTGGTGCACATACGAAGGGCAGAATGGCTTCGTTCTGTGTTCATACAGTCTTGTAACTTCTTACACCTTTCTTTTCATTTTAGAGCAGGGATAACTGAAAAGTTGAAGAAAGAGTTACTTGCAAAACATTCTCCTGTTTTCAATCCTCATTCTCTTTTATAAGATAATAGCCCTGAACTTGAATTAAGACCCAGACAGTAGCATAAATGTTCTGTTAATATATATGCATATATAGTAACGATGACATCACAACATTTAATTGAGATGTCTTGTTAGCATTCTATGTTAAAAGTCGAATTTGCACCAAATCTCCGATTCCTGATGTTAACTTCAACCTGATTTGAGAACAGATTAGGTTTTTATAAAAGAATGAACATACGTGACTGGGGGATTTGTACTCTTACATTCAGCACCAACAAAGCTATACACAGAACCTATATCTATATTGTGAGTTGCCTAATGAGGACTCTACTCTGAAGCTTAAAGAAACAGATTGTTACAGCATCAGTGAACAGAGGTTCTTTTATAACTGCTTGGAGACAAGCCAATGTTCTGTTTCGGGTACCCTACGAAAAGAATGTCTGGTATCCAAGCAACAAAATGAAGTGTCGGCTGAATTCAGATTTAGTTATAAAGCTTTCCAGGCCTCCACTGTTCCAAGTCGAGCTTTGGTATTCGCGGAAGTTTTAATGGTGAGTACAACTTATTTAAGGATGGAGTTCTAAAAACTTTCCAAAACAAAACACAAACTTTTTACCCCTTAATTAACTAAGTGGTCATTTTGGCTAATGCAATGTTGTAATTAGTGCAGTTAGTACCCCTCCTATTTTGTTTGGAATTTTAAGGAAGCCTTCCCCACCCTAGAATGGTGGTTTTTACTGTGGTGATCAATTCTGTATTAAACACTAAGATATGAACCTCCAGGAAACCTTGACCCAGTGGTCAGTTCACAGTACAGAAGGTCTTTGGGTACTCCATCATCATCAAATGAGGTGTCAACCCAGTGAAGCTCCCAAACAGGACAATTGTGTGCCAAACAGCTAATCTAAGCTAATTCAATCTTAATCAAATCTAATGTAATCTAACCTATCCCACAACCAATGGATTAGATCTCAGATCTGCAGTCCAGCCGCCTCCAGTCGTGAATGGTGGTGGACAATTCAACAATTCACTGAAGGAGGTGGCTCTTCTGGAGTATCCCCATCCTCAAACATAGAAGAGCCCAACACATCAAAAGATAAGACTGAAGCATTCGCAGGAATCCTCAGCCAGAAGTGCCGAATGGATGATCCATCTCGGCCTCTTTCAAAGTTCCCTGGTGTCACAGATGCCTGTCTTCAACCAAGTTGACTCGCTCCACATGATATCAAGAAATGGTTAGACACACTGGATACTGCAACACGGCGACGGGCCCTGACAACATTCTGGCAATAGTCCTGGTGACTTATGCTCCAGAACTTGCCACTCTCCTAGCCAAGCTGTTCCAGTACAGCTGTAACAGTGGTGTCTACTGACAATGTGGAAAATTATCCAGGTATGTCCTGGATACAAAACGCAGGACAAATCTAATCTGGACATTTACTGCCCCATTAGTCTATTCTTGATCATCTGTAAAGTGATGGAGGGACATCAATGGTTCTAACAAACGCACCTGCTCAGCAACAACCTGCTCACTGACTCCCAGTTTGGGTTACACTGGCAGCCTTGGTTCAAAAATGGACAAAACAGCTGAATTCCAGAGCAGAGTTGAGTGTGACAACTCTTGACATCAAGGCTGCACTTGACAGAGTGTGGCATCAAGGAACCCCAGCAAAACTGGAATCTATGGGAATCAGGGGCAAATTGTCTGTTATTTGGACTCATATCTGGCACATAGGAAGATAGGCATGGTTAGCCATTTCAGCTCCAAGACATCTCTGCAATTCTCAGTCCTTGGCCCATCTTCAGCTGCTTTAGCAATAACCTTCTCTCCATGAGAAGTGGGTAATTTTGCCAATTTTGCAACCCCTTGGATACTGAAGCAGTCCATGTGCAAATGCAACAATATCTGGACAATATTCAGGCTTGTGCTGGCAAGTGGCAAGCAACATTTGTGCCAAACAAATGCCAGGCAATGGCCATCTCCATTTAGATCCATCCTCAACAGATCCAGCCACTGAAACTGTGGTCATCCCTGTCACTACTGTACTAAAGCCTGCAAAACTAATGAATGAGTAACACAAGCTCAGCACCACCATCAACATCAACTGATGTGGAGCCAACTTCTACTGTCGAACTTGAAGCAGTAATTGCCCTCATGATATAGTAAGTGTATAGGAGTGCCACAATTTCTCATCTGCCGTAGAATGTCAAGCAAATGGGAGTGTGATAACAGCACTATACCTCTTGTAGTGCAGTGGTATAGTCCCTATCTCTGGACCCATGAGGCCCAGGCTCAAATCCCATCTGCTTCAGAGGTGTATGATAGCAACTCTGAACAGGCTGATAAAAATACCTTTTCTCTGTCTGGAGGTGGAGGCTGGAATGCCATCATGCTGTCCAGTGAATCTGTAATACACCTGATTTTTGGGGATTGCCAATGACCATGGAATGTCCCTTTAACATAAGGTTTACATGCAGATTATGTCTTTGCACCAGTACTGTCCCGACAGGACACTGCCCAATCCTGGGAATTTCAGCTCCAGATTACTGGAGGATGACCCAAAGCTGCGTGATTGATGGCGAGGATGGGAGCTACAGCATTGTGCTGAGTAAGACCACAAGGACCTTCTTCAAACAGAACAGCACCAGCAGCATCCTACCGAACAGCAATCAAAGCAATACAAAAAAAAACTTACTTGTGAATGTTGTCCAATGGACCAGAGTTGCACCAAGTTATCTTTCACTGACTGCGGATGTTTCAATACTGTTAAGACCACCTTTCCCTGTATAATCTCAACTGCTTTGATTTTTCTATTTGGCTCCTGTTGCTTGCTATAAAGTAATATTTACAAATGGATGGAATATTTCACAATATCCAATTATCTATCATTCAATCTGGATAAAGGTTTGTGTTCGTATGGGTATTATGGAATGGGAATCCACCACTCAGATAGAATTAGAACATTGAGTAGCACTAAGGATGTCTAGCCTATCTACCTTAATTCGTGTTGCAGCTAAAATGACATTCAGTCACACATTGATCAAGCAATGTGAAGCTACAATATGAAACATGATGACATTTACAATAAAATGTCACCTATGCCACTGATATGTCCTCAGAAGATCTTGCTTTCCGTCCCACCATGTCTAGGCACAATCCTGGGTCCACGGAGGACAGTATCTGCCAGCCTTGGAGTTTTGCTTAGAGACCCCAGGGGAGTTTGTGGCTAAAGGTCCCGATATGCTGATAGCCTCCTTCCCCGATGTGGGTTCATCCTCCATAGTCTGACCTCCCAGGGGTCTGAGGGCCATAGGCAGCAAGGAGATGGAAGGCATGGCCACCTTTGAAGTGTCCTGAGAGGAGATGACTGGGCAGTCTGTATGTGGTCAGTCCTTCAGCTGGGTGCCTACTGGCACCAGCCTGTCTCTTAGTGAGGAAGGGGCATCTGGATTCAGGTAAGGGTCCCTCAACCCCTGTCACCTTGCTGTGGAGCACCAATGGTCAGAGTGGTGAAGTGCAGGTTTATGCGTACATCCAACCAAATAGACCTGGTTCTCCAAGGTAAACAACAACTCTTGTACAACCAGTCTGAGTGAAGACCTTCAAGCTTTGAGTCAGTTTGCTCAGTGCCTCTGACAAAGCTACCTGCTGTTACTGTGTCTGCTTATGTGTTTCACTGAAGTCATGAATGGCTGACACTATGGGGGTCCTCTTCTGCCCAAGGTTGAGCAGACACTAGAGCTCTGAAAGTCCAGCAGCTTACAGCACTTTTTTCTTCAACCAGCATGTGCTTCAACTCCAACCAAGCTAAGTTATCCACCAGGTATCAGGATCTAAGCTGGTGGAAGAGACAGGAGGCAGGCTTGCTGGTGTATTCTTTGGGGAATCTGTGACTCTTTCCTCATGGTTGGACGAGAGATATCTGCAGAGCTGCTCACTTGATGGTGAAGACTTTGCAGACATCACTAGTATGTGAATCCTGAGAGGTCAGCCCCAATTACATCAGCCATTGGGAGAGGGAAGAGAATATGAGTGGGTACCAGAAAGGTATAATTCATAGCTGATGAGATGAGCTGCAGAGAATAGGGGTGAGAAAACTTACTCGGGTTCACAAAGAGAAATTCTTGTTGAAACGCGTCGAATTGATATTTATCTGAGTTATGGTAAAATTCAGCCAATTCATTTGTTTTATTCGGAGAACATGGTTGCTGTCTAGGTCACCAATTCTTGCCAATGTCTAGAGAAAGTGGTGATGAGCTGTCTTCTTCAACAGTGACAGTCCATGTGTGGTAGGGACACTGTCACTGATGTTTAGCGATAAATTCCAGGATTTTGAATCAGCAACAATGCAGCAATGGTGATATATTTCTCAATCAAAGTGGTGTGTGGCTTGGAAGGGAGCTTACAGCTGGCGGTGTTCCCATGAATCTGCTGCCCTTGTCCTTATAGGTGGTTGAGGTCATAGGTTTGGAAAGTGGTGCCCAAGGGGCCTTGGTGAGTTATTGCAATGCATTTTGTTGATGGTATACTCTGCTGCTACCGTGGGTTGAAATTGGAGGAAGGGAATTTTTAAAGTGCTGTATGGAATGTCAATGAAGTGGGCTGCTTTTCCCTGGATACTTTAAGCTTAAATAAGACTGGAGCTAAACTTATCCAGGCGAGAGAAGAGTTTTCTATTACACTCTGACTTGTGCGTTAAATATCAAGTACAGTTATTTAATGTCATGAATTGTCAAGTGAAGATGGTTGGATTCTCTTTTGCCAAATATTGTAATTGCTTGGCACTGGTGGGGCACAAATACAATATTCATTTAAAAATCACTCAGGGATGTGGCCTTCACTAGCTGGGCCAGCATATATTGCCCATCCCCAGTTGCAGCCGAGGTGGTGATAGTGAGCTGCCTCTTGCCCTGCTGTAGTCCAATTTGTGTGGGTACATCCACAATGTTGTTGGAAGTTCATTCAGGGATATGACCCAGCTATACTGAGGAACAGCAAATATATTTCTAAGTCAGGTTGATGAATGACTTGGAGGGAAATTTCAAGTGGTTGTGATCCTATGTGTCTGCTGCTCTTGTCGTTTTAAATTGTAATGATTGAGTTTGAAAGTTAGAGACTGAGAAACCTTGGTGAATCTCTGCAGTATATTTGTTAATGGTATAAAAGTTCCTGCTGTCTGTTGGTGATTGAGGGAGTGAATGCTTGTGGATGTCGTACCAGTCAAATGGACTGTTTTGTCCTGCATGGTGTCAAGCATCTTGTGCGTATTGGAGCTGCACTTATCCAGGCAAGTGAGGCGCATTGCCACTTATTAGCCCAAGCTTGAGTGTTGTCCAGGTCTTGATGCACATGAAAATAGACTGCTTGAGTATGAGCAGTCATGAATAGTGCTGAGTATTGTACAATCATCAACAAATATCCCTACTTCTGACCTTATGATGGAGAGAAAGCAGCTGAAGATGGTTGGGCCTAAGGATACTACCCTGAAGAATTTCGGCAGAGATATCCTATAGCTAGGATGTCTGACCCCAACAACCACAACCATCATTTTTTGTGTCAGGTATGACTCCAACCAAGGAAGATAATTTAATCCATTGGCTAGGAAGTTGTTGTTGCGATAACCTTTGACTAGTTTGGACCTATGACACTTCCCTGAGCCTGAGATGATTGGCCTGTAACAAGAAGCATCTTCCTTTGGGCTAGGTTTAATTCCAACCAGCTGAGTGCTTCCCCCCACCTCTCCCCCCCCCCCCCCCCCCGATTCCCATTGACTAGTTTTGTCAGGGCTCCTTGATATCACACTTAGCCAAATACTGCTTTGATGTCAAAGCCTCATTCTTACCTCACCACTGGAGTTTATGTTTAAACCAAGGACGTAACAAAGTCAAGAGTGAAGTGGGCCTTGTGGAACCCAAACCAAGTTTCAGTGCATAGATTATTTATCAATTGTCCCTTGGCAGCAATATCAATGGCCTCTTACATTACTTTGCAGATGATCAAGAGCAGACTAATGAGACAATAATTTCCTTGGTAGGACGGTTCCTGCTTTTTGAGGACAGGACATACCTGGACGATTTTTCACATTGAGATGACAACATTGTACCTGTAGAGGAACAGCTTTGCTCGGGGTGTGGTTAGCTCTGGAGCACTAGCTTCAATACTATTAGCAGAATGTTGTCAGGGTCCATGGCCTTGGAAGTGTCCAGAGTCTTTAGCCGTTTCTTGATATCATGTGAAGAGTAAACCAAGCTGGCTTAAGACTGGCGCCGGTGGTACTAAGATCTGTGGAGGAGGCCAAGATAGATCAATTTGCCTTTTCTAGCTGAAGATGGTTACAAGTGCACTAGAACTGTCCTTTGATGTATTGCTTCCCTCATCATTGAGGATTAGGCATTTGTAGATCCTCCTTCTCCTGTTAGTTGTTTAATTGTCCACTACCATCTAGACTGGATGTGGCAGGACTGCAGAGCTTAGATATTATCTATTAATTGTGGATTTCTTATTATATGCTACTTCTGCTATCTGACCAGCACAAGTCCTGAGCTGCAGCCTGATATTGTCTCTAGTGTATCCTCTTGCACTCTTCATTGAACCAGGTTCATCCTCTAGCTTGGTGGTAACAGCAGAGTCAGTCATAGCCATGGCTAAAGGTTACAGATTGTGGTTGAATACAAATCTGCTGTTGATGGCACACAGCACCTCAAGGGTGACTTGATCGGAGTTGTTAGATATGTTCTAAGTCTATCCAATTTAGCATGGTTGTCATGCCACACAATACAATGGAGGGTATCTTCAAGATAGACTTTGCCTTCACAAGGGCTGTGCTGTGATTACTCGGTCATGGCTAGTGTGTCTGCCACATGTAGACTGGTGTGAATGAGAACAAATATATATTTCCCTCTTGTCAGTTCCCTTGCCATCTGTTGCAGGCACAGTCTGGCAGCTATCTACTTTAGGACTTGGCCAGCTCAATCAGTAAAGATACTGCTGAGGCACTCTTGGTGATCAGAACTGAAACCCCCACATCCAGAGTACATTCTGTAATCTTATTACTCTCAACTTGGAAGAGCACTAATTCATTGGCTAAGGGCAGTGGACCATAGGATGTAATCAGCAGGATACTTCCTTAGGTGAATGTGAGGACTGCAGATGCTGGAGATTAGAGTCAAGGTTAGAGTGGTGCTGGAAAAGCACAGCAGGTCAGTCAGCATCCGAGGAGCAGGAAAATCGACTTTTCGGGCAGGAGCCCTTCATAAGGATATTTCTTTCCCCTTCTCTGACCTGATGCCAAAATTTCATGCGGTCCAGAATCAATGTTGAGGCACCTCCCTCACAACTGCTAACCACTTTGCAACTCTGGTGTCTGTGTCCTGTCAGTGGTACAGGAGATACCAGAGAGGGCAATAGTACGTATAAACCATCAGACATTTTGTGAGCCTGCCAAAGATGCTATCTCCTTTCTCTGTATTAAATTCTGCATTAAAGGATAGATTGTTTGTTATCATGGACCTGGAGTAGCTGAATTTGCAAACCACATCCAGCGGCGTGATTGTGAAATCAGATTTCCTGACTGTCTCCTGTGACCAGAGTTTTCTTGATGCTTATAGTCTGGGAGAACAATTTACAGGCTTGGAAGAGACAGGTTATACATCTTTGTAGCTGAATTTTAGATTAGAATCCCTACAGTGCGGAAGCAGGCTCTTTGGCCCAACAAGTTCATACTGGCCCTTTGAAAAGTAACCCACCCAGACCCTTTCCCCTACCCTGTATTTACCCTTAACTAATGCACCTAACACTATGGGCAATTTAGCATGGCCAATTCACCTGACCTGCACATCTTTGGATTGTGGGAGGAAACCGGAGCACCCGGAGGAAACTCATTCAGGCATGGGGAGAACGAGCAAACTCCACACAGACAGTCACTTGAGGCGGAAATCGAACCTGGATCTCTGGCACTGTGAGGCAGCAGTGCTAACTACCGTGCCACCCATGTGATGAGCACAGCATCATCAACTTAAAGGAGTTCTCTGATCAGGGAACCATGTGTTTTTGACTCAGTTTCCACCTGGCAAGTGGACTCCTTCCATGTCTGCAGTGAAGGTAAAGGTCAGGTCAACGGAGAAGAAGATGCTAAACAGGGTGAGGGCCATGTCTCGTTCCATTAATCATTCAAATTGTGGGAAGTGCAACCATCAAACTCTGCAGTGCAGTGCATGTTGAAGGAATGAGTGAGACTGAGGAGCTTTGATGCACAGATGGTAAGAAATAAGGTAATAGAGGAGTTTCAAAATAACTGAGAATTTTGAAATCAAGACGTTATGTGCCTGGGAGGCTGAACATTTTTCCTCTGTGATGGAGCTCTGTTGGTCTCTATTTGATGTGCTCCTGTAATTGCCTGTCATAGATGAAGAATCCTCATCACTTGAGCTTCTTTTTAACTAATGCACAGGACGGGGACCTTGCTGGGTAGGACAACATTTATTGCTCACCCCTAGTGCCCAGAAGACAGTTAAGAATCAAACACATTGCTGTGGGTCTGGAGTCACATATGAGCATGGCAGTTTCCTTCCCTCAAGGACATTAGTGAACCACTTGGGGTTTTCCCAAGAATTGTCAATGGTTTTATCATCCTCATTAGGCTCCTTATTCCAAATTTTTATTGAATTCAAATTTAATGTTCTGCTGTGGTAGGACTTGAGTCTGGGTCCCTAGAACATTACCTTAGTTTCTGGATTAATAGTCTCTAGCAATAACGTCTCTCGGTCGTTGCCTCCCCACCTCAAGAAGGCAGAGACTGCTTCTTTCGAGCTTTTATAGAAGCTAATTTTCTCTAAAATCTTGAAAACTCCCACTCTGCTGTTGATGTTGAATGCCTTAGTGGGATCTATTTAAGTAAAAGAAAGGGATATATTTTGTTCACCTGCATATGGAGAATATCATGTTCTGCCCGAACAGAAACCTGGAACACTTGGTCTGAAAGTATATACAGTTTTCTTTTTAAGTAAGGCCTTATCAAAAGCTTTCCCCTGAAGCTGAAGAGCTCACTGCCTCTGTGGTTGTGGCAATTCCTTTTGTTGCTTTGGCATGAAATGATTTTTACAGGATGCTTCTCCTGTGGACAACTTTCCAATAGAGAAGGTGAAGGTCATAAAGATGTGGCCATCAATGGGACTTTGTATGCTTCAGCAGTTGGATTGGAATCCCATCTGTACCTGGCACCTTTCTGTTTGGCCTCTCTAAGCTGAAGTGATGAGGGTTCTTCATCTGTGGAAGGCAACTGCAGGAAATCATCAATTAGAGAGTGGGATATCTGCACCTCAGAGGAGTAATGTTTGGGCATTACAATATTGTTTCAAAGCTTTTCTATTCCTTCACTCCTCCCATCTCCTCCAATTCTTCAACACTCTGAGACATCTACATTCATCTGATTCTGGCCTCAAAAGCATCCTATTTTTATCTGTTCCATCACTGCAGATTGTGCCTTCATTTGCCTACGCCTCAAAATCTGCAATTTGCTCCCATAATGCTTCACCACTCGACTTCCCTTTCCTACCTTAAGACATACCTTAAAACCTAACTCTTTAACCAAACCTTCGATCACCGGACCTAACATCACGTTATATAACTCAGTGTTCTATTTTGTTCCATAATCTTCCTCAGAAGCACCTGAGGATGCTTTATTTTGTTAAAGGAGTTATATACATTTAGGCTGTTGTTGTAATTTTCATCATGCAGGGCAGTCTGCTACCTCTGCACAGACTGAACTCCATGTCCATTTCTAAATACTATGGAAATTGTCTTCCAGTTTGAATTTCCGTATGTTGACAAGCAAATACAGAATGAAGAGGCCCTGGTACACAACTTGTGAAGGTATTTCATAATGCAGTGCCATGTTGTTGGGTTTTTCTGCCAGGCATTTTCAGGGTTAGGTTATTATTACTTGCCACTTGTGCTTCGGTTGAGTCTTGCTCCTTGTAAGCTGCAGTGATGTTCATAAATCAGAGCAGGAAATCCTCATGCTACACACTATCTAATGCTCTGTACTTGCACTGCTGCATTATTTATTTTTAGAAAGTATACTTTAATTTGGACTTTCACCAGACTGAGATTTGGGTCTGAATCAACTAGTGATTATATATACAAAAGACAGATTAAAAAAATACATTTTTTTCAACTCTCCTTACTACATGAAATAAAAAGACACTGCTCACTTTCTCCTCTGCTGCAGATTTCGGGCAGGAGTTTACCTGCTGTTGTCACAATCTAACTTGGCTCCAGTTTGGAGATAGTAGGACTGCAGATGCTGGAGATCAGCGCCAGTTTGCAAACATTTGAACAACACAGTTCTCAGGCTGCTGGCTGTAAGAATGAAACACTGACTTGTAGATTGTAAGATTATGTAATTGGAAATCTGTGGACACTGAACTATCAAAGAGGACACCAATCCATCATTGACACAGCCTCTCAATCAAAGATCTCAGAAATAGCAGTTAAATCAAAGGCACTGCCCCAGGCTAATATCTGATGCTTTGCTTTGTAAAGGTGACACTTACAGTCATATAGAAACAACAGGTAGAGTATAAAGACATGATAATAGTTACGCAACATCTTACATAGTTGTTTTGATCAAAAGAGACATTCATCAATATTTAATTAAAAATCACACAACACCAGGTTATAGTCCAACAGGTTTCTTTAAAAGTACAAGATTTCGGAGTCCAGCTCCTTCATCAGGCAGCTAGCTACCTACCTGAGCTTGTCCTTCCAAATAAACCTGTTGCTCTATAACTTGGTGTTGTACGATTTTTAACTTTGACCACCCCAGTGCAACACTGACATACCCACAGCATCAATATTTAATGAGTGTCCAACATTTAACTATGGCAAAGAAGTTTGTAAGAATGTGACAGGCAATTAGCATTTAAGAAGGTGTTTTAATTTGCCCACACCTCAAACCAAAATTTGCATTTTGTAGTATTTTTCACAACCATCAAAGTACTTTAGAGCTAATTAAGTACTTTTGAAGTGTAATCACTGTTATAATGTGGGGAATGCGCCAATTTATTTCTTTAGTCTTTCATGGGATGTGGCCACATCGTTGACAAGACCAACATATATTATCCATTCCTATCTGCCCTTTGACTGTGTGATTTACTAGGCCATTTTCAAAGGCACTTAAGAGTCAACCATATTGCTGTGGGTCTAGAGTGATATGTAGGCCAGACCAGGTAAGTATGGCCAATCTCCTTCCCTGAAGGTCAGTAATGAAGTAGAGGGCATTTTTTATGACAATCACCATTACTGAAAGTAGCTGCCAATTTGTACACAGTCCTTGTTTTTATCATCTCCGTAGCAGCTGAATCATCCTCAAAACCAAGGTGATTTTGTGAAAGCATTCAAGTTTTATTGTAAACTTGCAATTCAATAAGTTATTTGCCATATCATCAATAGCATCTTTTAGTTTGAAGTGTTATTTTTGTCAGCCCCTCACTCCCTATGCCTGAATAGAATTCCAAATCATATGCAGCTGACTGTCCTTAACTGGTTCCCATATGTGATATTAAATAAAAAGGTCAATTCTGCACAATTTGTTAACAATATGGTACTGAGTCCACTAGACCAGATTTACGATAGTGTGAGCTCTGTTGAGAGCAGTGGGGCATTAGATATGACATACTAGCTTCAGTGTTCCAGCTTGAGGAACATGAAAGCTGTCAACTTAGATCCCTGATCCAACTGTACATTAGTACGTGCCAGATCACAGGTTTAGAATAAACTTTCATGGGTCCAATTTATCGTCTGGATTGACAAATGAAGAACAGCCAATCTGCAGAAAGCTGAACACAAAGGCTTGGGGGTACTTGTGCACCAAACACAGAAAGCTAACACACAGGTACGCGAGCTAACCAGGAAGGCTGATGGAATGTTGTTCCTTATTTCAAAGGGGTTGGAGTATAAGATTAAGGAAGTCTTATTGCAAATGTGCAAAGTGCTGGTGAGATCATATCTGGAGTTGTGAGAGCAGTTTTGATACCCTTTAAGAAAAAACTTCATTTCATTGAAGACTTCAAGAAGGTTCACTAAGATGATCCCCAGTATGAAGGGATTGTCTTATAAGCAAAGACTAAACTTGTTGGGACTCTACTCCCTGGAATTTGGAAGCACGAGAGGTGATCCCATTGAAACATGTAGGATTCTTAAGGGGCTTGACAGGACAAATGCTGAGAAGATGCTTCCCTTCATGGGACAGTCTAGGGCAAGAAGGCATAGTCTCAGAATAAAGGGGTGCCAATTTAAAACTTAAATGTGGAGGAATTTCTTCTCTCAGAGGGTTGAGTCTCTATGGAACTCTTTGCCACAGAGAATAGTGAGGGCTGAGTCATTGTGTGTATTTAAGGCTGAGATAGACAGATAGATTATTGATCAGCAGGAATGTTGAGAGATTTGGGGAAAAGGCAGGAAAGTGAGCATGAGGAATGTTGCCAGATCAACCATGATACTAATGAATGGCAGAGCAAGCTCGAGAAGCCAGCAGCCCACTTCTATTCCTGTTTCCCATGGTCTTATGGCGAGATGTGATGTGGCACAACATGAGGCACTGTTTTAGGAAAGTCAAGTTTGCATCATCCTGATGGCTGCTACACAGCACCGTGTGGTTCTAATGGACAGTGCAAACTTTTCAATTCTATCAAAATAAAACATTAAACTGAGGCCTTATTTGCCTATTTGGAGGAATCTAAAGGACCCCATAACAATATTTAAAAATAGAATTCTGCTTGTACTCCTGTCTAACATTTATCCCTCAATCCACAAAATGCTCAATAAACTGATTTTCTGACATTTACTACTATGGTGTCTTGTTATGTGCAAATTGCCGGTCAGCTTACCTACAATCACAGCAGTGACCACACATCATTAGCAATTTTTTGGGTGAGAGTCGCTTTGGCAATAAATTGTGCCATGTAAATGCAAGCCTGTTCCCCTTCTTTTCATAAAGGTGTAGTTAATACTTGCCGCATGGTGGTTGTTAGAAATGACATTAAATACATGCAAATGCATAATAGGAAGACAGACATTACAATTTTTCTTCTGATTAGGATTTGAACATAAGGACATAAGAACATAAAAAATAGGAGCAGGAGTAGGCCATCTGGCCCTTCAAGCCTGCTCCACCATTCAATAAAATCATGGCTGATCTTTTTGTGGCCTCACCTCCACTTTCTTCCCTCTCACCATATCTCTTAATTCCTTTACTGTTCAAAAAATCATCTATTTCAGCTTTAAAAACATTCAATGACGAAGCCTCAACTACTTCACTGGGCAGGGAATTCCACAGATTCACAACGCTCTGGGTGAAGAAGTTCCTTCTCAATTCAGTCCTAAATCTGCTCCCCCTAATTTTGAGACTATGCCCTCTTGTCCTAGTTTCATCTGCTGGTGGAAACATCCTCCCTACTTCTATCTTATCCATTCCCTTCATAATTTTATGTTTCTGTAACATCCCCTCTTATTCTTCTAAATTCCAATGAATATAATCCTACTCAGTCTACTCAGTCTCTCCTCATTAGCCAACCCTCTCCATTTCGGAATCAACCTAGTGAACCTCCTCTGCATCCCCTCTAGCGCCAGTATATCTTTGCTCAAGTAAGGAGACCAAAACTGCACACAGTACTTCAGGTGTGACCTCACAAGCACTCTGTACAGCTGCAACATAATCTCCCTGCTTTTAAACTCAATCCCTTTAGCAATGAAGGACAAACCTCCACTGGCTTTCTTAATTACCTGTTGCATCTACAGATAACCTTCTGTGATTCATGCATAAGGACACCCAGGTCCCTCTGCACAGCAGCATGCTGCAACTTTTTAAATCATTCAAGTAATAGTCCTATTTATTGTAATTCCTACCAAAATGGATGACTTATTAACATTGTACTCCATTACCCACTCACTTAAACTATCAATATTGCTTTCAAAGTTTCACAGTCCTCTGCACAGTCCTTTCCTCTACTGCTTATCTTAGTGTCACCTGCAAACTTTGATACACTACATGTGGTCTCCAACTCCAAATCATCTATGTTCATTGTGAATAATTGCGGTCCCAACACTGATCCCTGAGGCACAGCACTAGTCACTGATTGCCAACCAGAAAAGCACTCATTTACCCCAACTCATTGCTTCCTCTTAGTCGACTAATCCTCTATCCATGCTAATATATCACCTGTAATGCCATGCATCTTTATCTTAGACAGCAGCCTTTTGTGCGGCACCTTGTCGAATACCTTTTGGAAATCTACTAGGTCCCTGTTGTGCTCATAATGTCTTCATAGAATTCCAGTCGATTAGTTAAGCATTACCTGCCTTTCATGAGCGCATGCTGCATCTGTCCAATTGGACAATTTCTATCTAGATGTCTTGCTATTTTTTCCTTGATAATAGAATCAAGCATTTTCCCCACTACAGAAACTAAGCAAACCAGTCAATTATTCCCCATCTTTTATCTACCTCCTTGTTTAAACAGTGGTGTCACATTTGCTGTTTTCCAATCTACTGGAACTGCCCTACAGTCCAGCAGATTTTGTAAAATTACCACAAGTCAATTTGCTATTTCTCCCGCCATCTCTTTTAGTACCCAGGGATACATTCAGTCAGAGCCAGGAGACTGGTCTACCTTTAGCTCCATTAGCTTGCCTAACACTATCTCTTTCATGATAATGATTGTTTCCAAGTCCTCACCTACCTTCATCTCCTTGCCAATTACTGGCATGTTTTAGGTGTCCTCCATAGAGTCACAGAGTCATAGAGATGAACAGCACAGTAACAGACCCTTCGGTCCTACTTGTCCATGCCAACCAGATATCCCAACCTAATCGAGTCCCACCTACCAGCACCCGGCCCATATCCCTCCAAACCCTTCCTATTCATATACCCATCCCGATGCCTTTTAAATGTTGCGATCATACCAATCTCCACCACTTCCTCTGGCAGCTCATTCCACACATGCACCACCCTCTGCTTAAAAGTGTTGCCCCTTAGGACGCTTTTATATCTTTCCTGTCTTACCCTATACCTATGCCCTCTAGTTTTTGACTCCCCCACCCCAGGGACGATACTTTGTCTATTTATCATATCCATGCCCCTCATGATTTTATAGACCTCAATAAGGTCACTCCTCAACCTCCATGGAAAACAGCCCTAGCCTATTCAACCTCTCCCTATTCAACCCTTGCAACATCCTTGTAAGTCTTTTCTGAACCCTTTCAAGTATCACAACATCCTTCTGATAGGAAGGAGACCAGACTTGCACGCAATATTCCAAAAGTGGCCTTACCAATGTCCTGTACAGCCGCAACATGACCTCCCAACTCCTGTATTCCATAATCTGACCAATAAAAGAAAGCATATCAAACACCTTCTTCACTATCCTGTCTACCTGTGACTCCACTTTCAAGGAGCTATGAACTTGCACTCTTTGTTCAGCAACACCCCTAGGACCTAGTGTATAAGTCCTGCTAAGATTTGCTTTCCCAAAATGCAGCACCTCGCATTCCACTGTGAAGACTGACACAAAATACCTGTTCAATGCCTTGGTCATTTCCTCATATCCCATTACTAAATCCCCCTTCGCATCCTGGAAAGGACCAATGTTTACCTTAGCCACTCTTTCTCGTTTTATATATTTAAAGAAACTTTTGCTATATGTCTTTATATTCTGAGCTAGGTTACTCTCATAATCAATATTACTTTTCTTTATAGCTTTTTTTGTGGCTTTCTGTTGTCTTTTAACATTTTCCCAATCTTCTAGTTTCCCGCTGGTCTTTGCCTCTTTGTATGCCTTCTCTTTTAATTTGATAGCCTCCCTTATTTCCTTAGACACCTATGGGAGATTACCCCTTTTCCTACAGTCCTTTCTTTTCACTGGTATATATTGGTTGAGCACTTTAAAAAATGCTTTGAAAGATTTCCACTGTTCATCAATTATCCCAACATAAAGTCTTTGCTTCCAGTCTACTTTAGCCAACTCCTCCCTCATCCTATTGAAATTCAATTTGACATCATCCATAGCTGATAAGTGAGTTTTGGTGGTGATGTAATTCCATATATAAGCAAAGATGCCCTGAGACAATGCACAGATATAACACTTCTTACAATGGTCAGATCATAGATTTCAGTGTTGCACTGCACTTACAGGGCACCTCATACCTTAAATGCATTATCTGGGCCAACAGATAAAGTTCATTTGAGAATGTAACTTAAAAAAGTTCTACGATTTCCATATGAAAGAACTGAAACCAACATGTTCGTTCAAAAAGATGAGAGACTTAGCAAACAATCCAGGTCTTTTTCAATATATAATTTCAATTACATTACACTGTAAACTTTTGCTATAAATTCTGTGTCTTACGATTTTATACTCCACAACCACCTGATGAAGGAGCAGCACTCCGAAAGCTAGTGCTTCCAAATAAACCTGTTGGACTATAACTTGGTGGTGTGTGATTTTTAACTTTGCACACCCCAGTCCAACTCCAGCATCTCCTAATCATGACTGAAATCTAAGATACTCATGAGATGGGTTTGGAGATGCCGGTGTTGGACTGGTGTGTTCAAAGTTAAAAATCACACAACACCAGGTTATAGTCCAACAGGTTTAATTGGAAGCACACTAGCTTTCGGAGCAACCTGATGAAGGAGTGTCGCTCCGAAAGCTAGTGTGCTTCCAATTAAACCTGTTGGACTATAACCTGGTGTTGTGTGATTTTTAACTCATGAGATGGGAGTCTGCTCAAACTTGAGAATAAAATGTATGAGAGGTCAGTTCAAATGCCATTTCAAGATGTGTGGAAATAGGTAATTAGGTTTGCAGTATTAAAATTTAAAAAAACATATAACCTAAAACAACTTGATGTGGTTACCTTAGTGACAGCTATTTTGGCCCCCTTGTTGATGAGCTGCACCACATTCTCTGTCTGGCCTTTGTGTGCAGCTATGAGAAGCCTTTCTGAAAGCTGAGCACCTGCATTCCTCTGGCTCATGAATTAGAAAATGAGGTGCTCAGGGCAACCAATGGACAGGTTCTTTCAGTAAAATAAAATGTCAAACTGTAATGCCTGGATACTGGTCTCCAGGATCTGTCTTTTTAGGATAATAAGGCACTTTTTAATTGATCGTGCTTTCTTGCAAGTGGTTTCATAACATGTGGATACATAATGTCTTCAGCGACCTGGAATTTAACTTGCTCCATAGGTTACATAATTTCTTCCATGTGGTCATTATTATCTTCTCAACCTGTAAAGCAGAACATTAACCAATTATTGAGTTGTCTTAGAGGGGACAGTTTATAACATCTGTATCACATTATATGGCTGTTTCTCAGCTCTATATTACATATACACCAACCGGAACATTTAATTTATTTCCAGGGGAGTTTAAGCAGTTGAATATTTCTTTGAAAAATGCAGATTACTGAATACTCAAAAATAATTCCAGTGGTGTAATGGCTTGGTTTCAGGTGGCACTGCAATAAGAAACAAATGATGACAATATGTTATAGTGTAAGGTTTGGAGAGATAAAATGTGAGTGACCCACTGAGATAATATAAGAGATCACAAGGTAAGGACGTCTTGCCTAGCCTTCAATGGAGACAGACACATTTCAAGTACAGTACCTTATGTAAACAGTTCACAGTTAATAATACAATAATTACTGTTCAGAATATAAAACCTCAGCATCTTTGCTTGAATTACAAAGTCGAAAGAGTGTATGGTCACTTTAAGACAGAATGCAAGACCGGAAGGAAGACAGCATAAGAGACTGCATGGATTTTAAGAAATTAAGTTGATTTAATGTTTAATCATTGTTATTGGAGCAGCATTTTATAAAGTTGGGGTCAGGTGGTAATTAGTTAAGAAAAAAGGAGATTTGGATTTGTTAATAGCTTTGCTTAGTATTCATTGTTAGAGTTAGGAAAATAAATTGTTATTTTTTTCTTTAAACAGTGGAAATCAGGGGTTTTCTTTCACTCAAGGTGAGCTTTTCTGGGTGTTTTAGTTTTAATTAGCAGAGGGGTTTGACCTCCGTGTCATAACACTAGTTAAGGGACCTATCCTAGGTCCAAACTTTAATATATATTAGCATAAATACAAATGACGGAATCATTATTCAGGTGATTCACGGCACAATTCTGTTCACCACTGTCAATTGTAAGAGGCAAGTTTCCAATAAATGGTTGCAGGGTTCAAATTGCCACTATTCCAAGCAGAAGAACAGTCCAACTCATTAGTCATTCTTCACATGCACATTATATGGGCCTAGGCCCAGAGATTTGTTCTCATGTTGAATGCGTAGAACTGGAAGAATTCGCTGCTCCTCAAAGATAGTGACCTGCATTCCCCATTTTCGGGTCGGGGGGGGGAGGCTGCATTGGGAATTAGGATGGGTGACCCACCAAAGGCTGAAGATGCTGCCAACTCTCAAATAGAATTGGGCAGAAAGCCTGCAAAGCTCTAGCAATTGAGTCAAAAATTAAAATAAAAAAGCAAAATATAAAATATTCCTCCAGCCCTCGCCCTTGCCTCACTTCCCCTCACCCAACCCATATTTTCTCTCTATTTCTTGATTTAGCTTACCACTTTCTTTACTCATTGCAATTTTTACAATATTTTGCACTCTATACTTGATTGCTCATCCAATCTACACAATTTTAAAAAGAGAATCAAAGCTAGAATCACTGGTAGCATTGTGAATATGCCACTATAAACCAATAATAACATTGATGTACGAATGAAATTTTTAGTTGTAATTACTACAACTGTATTGCAGGCTTTTAGCTGTTGTTATGTGGGATCTTGGAACCAAAAGTGGAGGAAAAATAGATGCATTTTCAATTCTGTGAAAGTGACGTTTTTAAAACAATGTTCAGAAAGTCATTTTGGGCAGTGGTCGAAAAATAGTTTTTCCAATAAAGCGTCTGACTTAAGTTAAATGAATCAATCAGCAACATGGGAGTTCACTGCTGAATTTTTATGAAGCTGAGCTTTCTGAAACAGAAACAGATGGTCTGGTGCCACTGTACATTTAGTTCAGAAGAAAGGTCATGTTGGCAGATGGGCAGCTTTTTCTGGTAATTTTAACAGAACCCTAGACTGAGAGAGTTGGTAGAAATGTCCAGACTGTCAAAACTGGAAAATAGTAACCAGGCTGTTAGAGCTGAAAAGAAGTCTTAAGCTACTTCAGTCATTTCAAAAAGAAATTAAAGAGTTAAGATAGCAGTAATGCCTCACTGCAAAAGATATTACCAGAAAAGTGTTGAATTTTTATTTTTGCTGCATACGTGAAGATATTCCTACATGGTGACTTTGTAAACTTGTTCATGGGATGTGGGCATCACAGTCTATGGCAGCATTTATTTCTCAATCAACCACATGCTGAGAGTCTTGAGTCACATGTGGGCAAATTTCCTTCACTAAAAGAACATTCGTGAACATGATCATTATATTTAAAATAATAACAGGCTGTGGTTATATGATTGCCATAAGACTAGCTTTTTATTCCATATTTTTATTGAATTTAAGTTTCACAATCTGCCCTAGTAGGATTCAAACCTATGTTCCTGAGAACATTATAGCCTGGTGTTCTTGGTTAGTATTACACTATGCTATCGCTTCCCTGTGAATATGTACAGCTTTTGTTATGTTCTCTGTTGTGTAATTTGCTAAAAGAACATTGGCAACTTGATGTGAATATACTTAATAACCAATCACCATGGTAATCCAACTGCAAAAATATAGCTTTCACTCGGAGATCTGACATTTCCAGTATTATCATCAGCTGGGATTATAGCACCACACTGTCAGATATTCAAACATATATTGTAATGAAAGAGGTAATATGCTACAAAATGACTAGATTTTGTTTTAAAACATTAAAAATTAAACTAAAAAGTGCAGCACAGAAAATCCAAATCCTTATTTTATGCTGTGCTTTCTGTTGTTAGGAGTGGTGCACAAAGATACGTTAATTAGTCCAAAGATGATAGAATGGAAAAAGCTAAGGTTCCCGCCTTGATGGGTGGTTGTATTTTAAAAGTCAAAATAGTTCACCTATAAAATAAAATTGAAGTGTCCCACAAAGGCTTGGATCAGCACAGGCTGAATGTTGTATGCTATTTGGAGAAAGGTATACATCATGAAAGAATCTCCAGTAGCGGAAGGAGAAATAACATAAAGAGAGACCCTTCCAATATATTGACTGAGAGTCATAGAATCATAGAGATGTACAGCATAGAAACAGACCCTTCGGTCCAACTCGTCCATGCCGACCAGATATCGCAACCCAATCTAGTCCCACCTGCCAGCACCCGGCCCATATCCCTCTAAACCTTCCTATTCATATACTCATCCAAATGCCTTTTAAATATTTCAATTGTACTAGCCTCCATCACTTGATTAAGTTATTTACATTATATTCAACTGCATAAAATGTATCAACATCACTTTGTGTACATTCCCACAAAAGACAAGTGTGTACAATTTTATTATAATTAACAGTACTATATATTGCTCATTTACCAAGAAGACTTTGGAAGGATTTTCAAATGTTGAGTTAATTTCCATGGACAACTATTTTGTATGCCATCTGATGAAGTCGAACTTGTAAAGGTAGCTAATACAGTTTCAAAGAAATCTGAAGCAATGAAACTGCGCATCACGTATTTCAAGAAGAAAGATGATTTCAGTTATTGACAGACTGTGGTTAGTTAATGAAAGCATTAAAACCACAACATTACTCATTTTGAATTGCAGGATATAGTTACAATCTTAATCATCAGAAGTGTTGTCACTAATAGGTATTAGACAACTTTGTGGTGAAATCAGTGTCAACATTTGTTGAATAATCTTACATTGGCAATCTTGAAAGCTAAATGGATTGTCATTCAGCCTCTTCAGCTGGCTCGATCATTCTTGCTCCCCCCCCCCCCATCTTGGTAAATAGTACATATTTCAGGAGTGATAAGTTTTGAATTATATTGCAAGCCTGAGACAGAATTACTTGAGGATAATACAGGAATAATTATGGCCAACATTAGAATATTCAAGACTGGAGGTGACATTTGTGAGTGAAGGTTTCAGCAGTTACATGGATTAGGGTACAGAATAATATTACAAAGTCTGATGTAAGAGACTCTGTGGTGAAATGAATATGTGGTCAGAAGCTTATCTCCATGAAAAATGGAATGCCCAAGCTGCTAACAGTCTAGTCACCTGAGGCAGTGGTATGGAGAAAGATGATGGCGAGGGTTCCTGGCCGGCTAAACAGATGATGACTCCAATCTTTCTAACACTTAGTTGGAAGAAACTGCATTAGATATTGGACAAGCAATCTGATGAAGGCAGATCAAGTTAGGTGGTAGAGAGGTAAAGTTAGGGGTTATCAGCATTCTTATGTAAGATATGACTTTGGGACAACAAGTAGATGATGAACAGGAGGGTGTCTTCAGAACTGTAGAATTAACAGTACGTCATCAGGAAGTGGCCCAATAAGTGCACACTGACCCTCTAAAGAGTAACCCATCCAGACCCATTCCCCTACCCTATTACACTACATTTACCCTTGACTAATGCAACTTATCTACCCAATGGGCAATTCTAGCATGGCCAATTCACCAGACCTGCACATCTTTGGATTATGGGAGAAAACCAGCGCACTCGAAGGAAACCCGCGCAGACATGGGGAGAATGTGCAAACTCCACGCAGACTGTCGCCCGAGGCTGGAATAGAACCAGAGTCCCTGGCGCTGTGAGGCAGCAGTGCTCTGGGAGAGAGAGAGCCCCCTCTTCCCCGTCCCTGTCCCGTAGAACCAGTAAAGGAAATCCCAGTGAAGAGAGGTTGAGAAGTAATGTATGCTTAACTACACCAAAAGATGATTGGGAGAGTAATGCACCATAGTCACTGTCAAAAACAATGTAATTTGTAACTTTAATTATTGTCACAGTGGCAGAGATGGAAACTTAATTAAAGAGATTCAAGCAGAAAACATGGGCATAGATTTGGGAGATAATTAGAGTTGGAAGGGAGTAATCTGGAAAGACACAGAAGCCAAGAATATTTTATTTCATTTCAAGGATGTGGTGGCCACAGAAGTTTTACAAAATAAGCAGAATGCGCCCTTTCCAACAATTTTCCAACAATTGACACAGGTTTTGTGGTCATCATAGGACTCTTAATTTCTGATTTTCAAAATTGAATTCAAATTCCATCATTTATCATTTGGAGCAGGGGACAATGGGTGGTGATGGCGTTGGTAAGCAGGCAAGCATTCAAACTCAGATTCCCAGAACATTGCCTGAGTTTCCACATTAATAGTCTATCAATAAGGCCAATGAGCCACCTAGAGGTCTAGAGTCACAATTTTTAAAACAATTGATAATGATTAGTTACAGTCATCATTAGGCTGGCTTTTAATCTCCACATTTTAGGTAAAATCTTTCATGGTGGAATTCAAACCCTTGTTCCTCGAACATTAGTCCGACACACTGGATTATTAGTTTGGTGGCATTACCACCATATTCACCATCTCCTCCTGACTGCAGAGAAATAAACTTGTATTTCTATACTGCCTTTGCAAACTCAAGAAATCTTAACATTCTTTACAGCTAACAAATATTTTTTGCGGGGCAGTCACTCATGTCACATAAGAAATATAGCAGACAATTTCATCAATGATAAGGAATTTGCCCTAGCTCCATTGAACACCAAATATAATTGTTGTATATAGAAATCAAATTTAAAACTAATAAACTGCAACAATGAAGGATAAAAATTATCACTCAGCAATGAGGTCTGAAAAATATTCAGCAGTAAAATGTGGAAACTCAAGACTAAAATTAAATTATTGCTTGTTGCAAAGATTTCATTATGGTCCATTGCTTAATGTGCTCCATTACAAAGTGATGAGACACAGGTATCTGGAAATCTTATACAGAGGAACCTCAATTATCCGAACGAAATTGGTGGGCACTATTTCGTTCAGATAATCAATTATTCAGTTAATCAATTAACTGCCTTTCCACTAGGGCTCAGAGATTTTTTTTAAGTCTTCTCCCGATTCGAGAGACTAGGCAGCAGCTCACTGCGCGCAAGCCCCTGCTCACCAATCCCATCCAACACCCCTCCGCCCCCATCCAACACCGCCCTCCCCACTCGCCCACCAACCCAGTCCAACACTGCCCCCCATCCCAGTCCAACACCCCCCGCCCACCCACCAACCCCGCCCAACACCGCCCCCCCACCCGCCCACCAACCCAGTCCAACACTGCCCCCCACCCCTACCCCAACCCCGTCCGACAACATCCGCCCGCCCGTCCCCCCATCCCAATCCGACACCGCCCCCACCCATCCTCAACTCCCCCAACCCTATCCAACACTTCACTGAAACCATTCAAATTAATCTCTTCTGTACCCTTTCCAAAGCCTTCATGTCCTTGCTAAAATGTGTCGAAAATCAAACACAATGGTCTGATTTTCAAATAGAACCAGCATGGGTAGAATGTCAAGTTAGTGATCCCAGAAGTCATCTCATATACCCAATGCCCGTGGACTGTTTAAGATTTCAAAGGGCCAGTAGGCTAAACGGGAAATTCACGTGCCTCCCACGAACAGCCCAGTAAGCTCAGTTGGAGCTTGTTGATGGACCAAGGAAAACAAGGATGGGATTTTCAAAGCTGACAAACCCAATCCTCATCAGACTGATTCCTGGGATGGCAGAACTGACATTTGGAGAGAGACTGGATCGGTTAGGACTTTAGTCACTGGAGTTTAGAAGAATGAGGGGGGAATCCCACAGAAACCTATAAAATTCTCACAGGTTTGAACAGGATTAACACAGGAAGATGTTTCTGATGACTGTCCAGTCGAAGGATAAAGGTAGGCCATCTAGGACAGTGATAAGGAATAATTTCCTCACCCAGAGAATTCCACAGAAAGTAGTTGAGACCAAAACATTGAATGTTTAAGAGGAGTTAGATATAGCTGTTAGGGCTAGAGGGATCAAGGTGGCTGGGGAGAAAACAGGAACAGGTTATTGAGTTTGATGATCTGCCACGATGAATGTTGGAGCAATCTCAAAGGGTTGAACGGCCTACTCCTGCTCTTATTTTGTCTGGCGTCTGTTTGTAGTATACTGAAGTGTAATAGGTCATTCTGCACCAGATCAAGCACAGTTCTTTCAACATGCAAGGAAGGCCACTTCTCTCAGTATTACAACATCAGGCCCTCTAAGTAACTGCCTGTTCTCTTTAGCATGGCAGTGGCAGGCCCAATTTGACTGCTGCCTGCCTTTGCACTTGGCACTAGGATGGTGGCTCCCATTTCTGGAAGCTATTTAGTGCTACTGTTGGAAATCCAAGCTCACCTCCTGCCCAGTTACAGTATTGACATTTAAAAACAGCATCACAAAGGCAACATAATTGAGGAAGTATAAGCTCAGGACTCAGAATAGACCCAGGTCATCCCAACCCAACTTTAAAAATCTGACCCCAAACTCTGCTCATGCCAAACCAATACTTGATATAACATTGTTGCTTTTGTACTCTACAGCGTTTTTTTTAGAAATTTCAGGAAGCAAGGTGCTTTAACATGTGCAATTTTAACCTGCAACCATCAAAGATTTATGCATAAATATCACACTGTCCACCTCCAGATTGTCCACCCTTTCAAATTATATCATTTAACATGTGTTAACTTATCTCAAACTTTCTACTCAATGTTATTCGTTATGACTTGCCCATTCCATCAGCCTGATCTGTTCTATCAAAGTCTTATTACTATTCTCTTCTTGACTGTATTCACTTCCATAATTAATATTATCTGCCAATTTTGAAACTGTATCCTGTACCTATATGGTGGCTCAGTGGTTAGCACTGCTGCCTCACAGCCCCAGGGACCTAGGTTTGATTTCAGCCTCAGGTGACTATATGACGTTTACACATTCTCACCATGTCTGCGTCGGTTTCCTCCCATAGTCCAAGGATGTGCAGGCTAGGTGAATTAGCCATGGGAAATGAAGGGGTAGATGGGGCGAGTCTGGGTGGAATGCTCTTTGGAGAGGCAGTGTGGTCTTGATGGGCCGAATGGCCTGTTTCCAGGGCCAAGTCATTTATGCTTATCAAAAACAGGTGTTTTGTCTTTAAAATGGAATCACTGTACTGTGTAAATCTGTTTGAATAATGTCAGTTTTCACTAGAAGCTAAAGAGTTCAGATTGACCTCTGTAGCTTGCTGTGGGGTGACGTGGAAGCAAGCCAGCCAGGCTCAAAACAACAAAAGACGAGCTTCACAGCAAGCTTGGTGTCAAACCTTACAAGTAGCAGTGCTCCACAAAAGCAGCTTTCAGGACAGGTTGAATAATGCTGTCTGTAGAGCAAAAATACAGGCACTTTGACATTGAATAGCACTGCATGGTTGCTGTCTCCAGCAATTACAAAGATATTGTGGAGAACCTCTACAACACTAACAGCAATTTTGAAATAAGATTGTTCTGGCTTTCCCCACCTTGAATTTGTGAAGCCAGATTACCTGGTTTTAATGACCAATTATAGTTCTTCAAACTCAAATGTGACTCATTTTGGAGTCGACACGGATGAATAATAATTGGGAAATAGTAATATTCATCAAATACTTCTTGCAAGCCAATGTACAAAATATGAACTCTCATTTCCTTGGAGGAGACCTTTAAATTTATCAAGCACAGCTTGCCTTTTGAAAATAAGTAGGCTTTCCTTAGTTAGGACAAACATGGTGCAATTAATTATTTATTCTATCCTATCTAATATTTATTCTCCAATCACCATCACAAAATATTGGATTATCTGGTCTTCACCATGTTGCAGTATGGGGGAACTTGCTGTGCGTCAATTGGCAGTCACAATTCCTCGATTACATTTTCCCCTCCATGATCTTTCATGGCACAAGTACTTCATTGGCTGTGAATTTTTTTGGGATGTTCTGTGATATGAAAGGTGCCATAAAAATATAAATCAGCGAAGTCCAGAACATCATTCAAGGCAATATTATATTGCTTAATCCAACCAGAAATGCCTTCTTCTTTCCTCCAGTTTTGAACAAAGTGCTACGTTAGCAGCTCTCCATTCCTCTGGTACAACTTACAGAGCCAAAGAGATTTACGAGAATGTGGTCAGTGCCTCTTCCTTCTCCCCTGGCTAGGTTTGAGGAACTGTGGTGGCACAGTGGCTAGCACTGTTGCCTCACAGCACCAGAGACCCAGGTTCAATTCCCACCTCAGGCAACTGTCTGTGTGGAGTTTGCACATTCTCCCCGTGTCTGCGTGGGTTTCCTCCGGGTGCTCCCACAGTCCAAAAATGTGCAGGTTAGGTGAATTGGCCATGCTAAATTGCCCATAGTGAAGGGGAAATGAGTCTGGGTGGGTTACTCTTCGGAGGGTCGGTGTTGGCCGAAGGGCCTGTTTCCATACTGTACGTAATCCAATCTAAACTGAGGTTGCATGTCTTCCAGTCTGCAAAGCTATTCTTTATAGTACAGACAACTATGCTTCAGCCTCAGGGCAACACATTCTATTGTACTCAAAAACTGCAATCAAATCAATTGAAGTCTGCTAAACAATAGATGGAGAAGACATCTGAGATTAGTTTGGATCAATCACAATCACAGAAAATTGTAATTTTTTCATAACTAATTGCTACACCACTAAAGGAATGTGTTGAATCAATTTCTTCTACTTGTAGCTCTGAATCATTTATCTGGATAAATTCATAGTCAAATGCAAGAATACATCTTGGATAGCGTGAGTAACGATAAGACATAGGAGGAGACGTGGGCCATTCAGCCCATTGAGTCTGCTCCATCAATGACATCATGGCTGATCTGATAAACTTCAACTCCAATTTCCTGCTTTTTCCCTACAATCCTTAATTCCCTTATTGTTATTTCAGCCTTGAATATACTTGATGACCCAGCCTCAACAACTTGCTGCATCAAAAAAAAATTCACAGATCGACTGCCATCTGAGGCAAGAAATTCCTTCTCACCTCGGTCTTAAATGGTTGACCCCTTATTCTGAGATTATGCCTTCTGGTCCTTATCCCACAACCCTTGGCAAGTGATATTGGGTTCCTGATATTTTCAAACAACATAATAAAATGAAGAACTAACGCATTACAGCAGTTGATTGAAATCTAAAATGGTGCAAAACATTTTTCAGGAAACACTCAGCATCTGTGCAGATAGAGACACATTAATGTTTGGGGTGGACTCTTTATTAGAACTGAAAGACATTAACTGTAAGCAATACATAAAATGGAACAGCAGGGGTACAGAAATGCTATTACAGTTCTTCAAATAATTAAAATTTTGGCCCAAAATCTCCAGGACACTCATGTCAATGTGAAAGCCCATCTTTTGATTTGATTTGATTTACTATTGTCACGTGTACCGAGATACAGTGAAAAGTTTTGTTTTGCTTGCAGCACAGGCAGATCATACCACGTAAGGTGCATTACGGTAACAGAACAGAGTGGAGAATACAGTGTCACGCCTGCAGAGAAGATGCACAAAGATGACGATCAACATTAATTTTAAAACTTGAGAGATCCATTCAGAAGTCTGATAACAGAGGGGAAGAAGCTGTTCTTGAATCTGTTGGCAAGTGTGTTTAAGCTTTTGTATCTTCTGCTCAATGGAAGAAATTATAATCAGGGTGGGAGAGATCTTTGATTATGTTCTACATCAAGTCCTTATCTAAACACTGAAAACTACGACATTCAGTGAAACAACATTAAGCAAATCATATTTGCCTATTACAATCAACTTAAAGGCTGTAGTTAGGCTTTGTATAGCCTCTCCTCAAAAAAAAATGTTAAATTCTGTAAAATTAAATACTTCATATTGCTAAATTTCTATAGTCATGAATGCAATAGCTTTTAAAATAAACGTAAAGGTATAAAAGTAGTGTGCTAACTCTTTTTAGTTAACATTTGCTTGACAACTTTCTTTTGCAGTGTTCCAACATATTCCTGTCTGATGCCTGGTAATAGTGGAAAGATTTTGAGGAAGCACTGAATGAGTCACAACCTGCGTACTCTGACCTGTATTAACTTTGGCAATGGTAACATCAGGATGTTGAGGATGGAGGAAGTTTTGTTGAATGTCAGAGGGAAATGTTTGGACTCTAATTCAAGATGGTCATTGCCTGGCACTTATATGACACCAACATCAATTGCCCCTTATCAGCCCAAGCATGAATGTTGTCCAAGTCTCGCTGGGACTGACAGCTTCATTATTTGAGGAATATAGAGGTCAGCATTGTGCAAATGTTAGCCCCATGTTGATCTTAGAGCAAAAGGTATCGATGAACCAGATGAAGATGGTTGGGCCTAGGACACCAGCCTGAGGAGCGATACTCTACGTCCTGAAGCTGAGCTAATTGACCTCAGAAACCTTTGTTGCTGCCTAGTCTGACTGCAGCCACTGGAGAATTTTCTTCTAATTCTCATTACTTTCAATTTGGTGACACCTAGTGAAATGTTGCCATATGTCAACAGCAGTTGCACAGTCCTCACCTCTGGAATTCAGGTCATTGCTCATCTTTATATTATGGCTGTAATGAGGTCAGGAGTCAAGTGGTTCTGGCAGAACTCAAGCAGAATTGATGATTAGTTTTCTGCTGTATAAGTGCCTCTTCACAGTATGATCAATGATACCTTGCATCATTTTGCTGATGATTAAGAGTAGGATCCTGGAGTTGAAGTTAAACAGCTTTTTTGTGGACAGGCCATACTAAAGCAATTTTCCACATTGCCAGATAGATGGCAATATTGTTGCTGTGCTTTTGGCTTGGTTGGAGGCACAGCTAGTTCTGGAGCACCAGTCTTCAGTACTATTGCCAGGGTACTGTCAGGGTCCACAAGTATCTGCTGCCTTCAGCCATTTCTTGATATCGCATGGAGAGAATCAAATTGGCTGAAGCCATCAGCCAATCACTATCTCACCTTTCCAGTGGCAAAAAGAACTGCAACACTTCTAGGTTTTACTTAATTTTATTGCAATGGTCTTTCATGGATCAATAAGTAACGGTATATTATGATAGTTCTTAAATATATGTTGAACAAATGCACAGTATGGTTTATTTAAAAGAATTTTCTCAAAATGTGATAATTAACTGCATAAATTTGAAGATTCCTGAGTACTTCTCCATGTTAATAGGATCAGACATAGTACTATATACATTTGATGTGATGTATCTTTTTTTTAAAACACACTTTTCACTTCTACAAATGCAAGACATCCCATGGTTCTTTTTCACTGAAATAAAAACCACCAACTAAAAAATTAAGGACGGTCAGGAATGACAAATATGTGCTGGGCCTGCCACTGATAACAGACTTGTGTGTACTTGATGTTTTGGCTGAAAACCAATATGCAACTGCAAATGATCTGCTGTACACCCTCATCCACTACTCTTTTCATAATCTGATTTAATACCATTAATCTTTCTACTTTCATTCCACTTATGGGGAAAATCTCTCACAAAATAGTCTAAACTAGACGACTGATTTGCAATTCAACTTATTTAGCAATTTTAAGAGAAATGGCCAGAATTTCATGCGTAAAGTTCCTTTCAAGTAATATTAACTTACCGCTTAAAAATATTAAAAACAGAAGTTGCATATGGGATAAATAGATTCACAAAATACCTTCATGAGTTTAAGAGAACTATAACTTGCTTAGTTCCATTGATAAGGAAATGTCAACACTGAATTTGCAAAGGGCTTCAGTGACAGCAACATATAGTGCATACTGATTGGAAGGTGAAGTACTTTGTGGTCTGGGCTGAATGGGAAAGAGAACTTCGAAATATATAGGAAGGGGTGCTAAAGGAAGAAGCTGAGGCAGCTCAGTATATATCCTGAGTTTTGGATTCAAGGAAATATATAGGTTTCTCATAGCCTTTTATTAAAGGTAAATGGAAGAAAACTCAAAGGAGGCAGGTTCTAATGGACAGAAGTTTGGTGACGCTGAAGGAAAATACGAGATGGTAAAACCTAAGGTGAGCTAACTGGATTTGTACCACATGGACTCAGATTTGAAGACAAATAGCTTGGTTAAAAAATGAATAGTGAGAGGCATCAAAGTTTGCAAATGGATATGAGCAGGTTTATTTTTACGAATTCACCCTTCCTATCAATAGTAATGGATGGATCACTGATTTCAATCTCTGTTTGATTTTTTTTAAAATTAGAAAGTAGTTTTGCATTTGTCTTGCATCTTCCATGAACTTATCCAATGAAATACTTATGGAGTGTAGTCACTTTTGTAATGTAGGCGATATGACAGCCAATTTGTGTACAGCAAGCTCGCACACATAGTAATGTGACAATAACCATATAATTTATATTCATAATGTTGATGGAGAGATAAACCTTAGCCAGTTTTTATCACCTCTAATGATTATCCTGTGTTATATATATGTTATGTATATGGGGAAATGAAAATTGACCTGCAAATCTATACTTTCTGAATGTTGATGATTTGTTTACATCGCTTTTAGTTTAGGATTGATTAAATAACAATGTGCAGTTCACTCTATTAAATGAATACACATTACTATTAATGAGATTCAAATTCAGACCTTCAACATTCAAAAAGATTTTTTTCACACAGATGAACATAATCCAATGACTTTGGACTGGTGGCTCGTTACCTCATCACATGGATGCTACTAACATTTCAGTAAGTCAAATGGATGAAAGAAGATCTGGATGACAGTTTTAAACACATAAAATCATTCTATTATGCCATATTTAGAATTACAACGAAAAACTGTTTGGAAAAACACAGAGTGTCGTTGGAGTTTGAACTATCAGAAGCTCTTTCCTTGGACAAAGGCAATCTGATTGATAACTTTAATTTTCACTACCAAAATCATTGTGAGGTTAATTGGCAAATATAACTTCTTCAAGAAAGTGGATTTATACAACATGTATGTTGCAATAGAAATATGACAGACTGAACCAATTGTCTTAAAGTTCAATTCCTTTGGGTTCATGGGATACAGCACTATAACAGATGTTTAAACTCAGACTACAAATTAAATACTGAACATGCCAGGCAGAGGTGAGAAAAGATCACTAGACCCATGGAAACTCATCATTCTAGCATGTTAATTCTCCAATCAATCATATCATTGTATTTCAAAGGAATACCTATGTTTAGTTTTTATCACCTCTAATGATTATATCACTTGCTAATTAATTATGCACTACATAAATAATCTCCTTATAATCAGCAAAACGATCTTTTCACATATTGAATTCATGATTTGAAATCTGATCTTATCTCACCATGACTTGGAGGTCCCGGTGTTGGATTGAGGTGGACAAAGTTAAAAATCACACAATACCAGGTTATCGTCCAACAGGTTTATTTGGAAGCACTAGCCTTCAGAGCGCTGCTCCTTCATCAGGTGGCTGTGACTATAACCTGGTGTTGTGTGATTATTAACTTTGACCTTATGTCAACATGGTTAGTTCTCACTTTCAACATTGATCTGCGTTGGAATACTGAAGATATCAAAAACTGACTATTTTCAATGATCAAACCTTCAGTAGAAGTATGATTTGTTGCACGTATCTGCACATATACACTGAACAACAAAATGCCACATGTAAGCAAGTACAGAAAAAAGGAAAATAATACAGATGAATGTATGGCTGTAAAGATGATACAGGAGTTGGGGGATGAGTACAAGCTGGATGGGTTACATGTGATTAGAGCTGAGGCTGAGTTCCTTGCAGGGTGTTTTGCTATTGCGACTGGGGAAAGCTTAAATGAATTCAACCTGGGTACAGGAACTAGGACATAAGGTGAAAAAGTAATACCAGGGCGCACAAAATGATAGAAGCAGATAACACTAAAATAGAGAATACTAAGTTAATAGGTGGAGTTGGAGGAAAGGAGAATGTGATGAAGTTTAAATTAGAGTCACATTGCCCTATAAAACCATCAGATACAGGAGCTGAGTTAGGCCATGAGGCCTTTCAGTCTGCCCTGCCATTTGATCATGGCTGATAAGTTTCTCAACTCCCTACTCCTGCCTCTACACATAACCTTTGACCCCCTTACTAATCAAGAACCTATCTATCTGCCTTTACTACATTCAATGACTTGGTGCCTGTGGCAATGAGTCCCCTCTGGCTGAAGAAATTCCTCTTCCTCTCAGTTCTAAAGAGTCGCTGCTTCAATCTGAGGCTCTGTCCTCAGGTCTTAGTCTCTCCTACTAGTTACTACTATCTTCTCCCCCTCCACTCTATCCAGGTCTCTCAGTATCCTGAAAGTTTCAAAGGTACCCCCACTCACCCTTCTAAGCTCCACCACGTACAGACCCAGAGTCTTCAACCGTTCCACATATGCCAAGCTCTTCATTCCCAGGATCTTTCTTGCAAATCTCCTCTACACCTTCTTCATGGAACATCCTTCCTTAGATACAGGGCCCAAAACTACTCTCAATATTCCAAATCTGGTCTGACCAGCACCTTAGACAGCCTCAGCAGCACATCCCTGCTTTTGTATTCTAGCCTTCTTAAAAGTAATGCTGACACAGCATTTGTCTTCCTACCTGTCAACTGAATCTGCATGTAAACCTCAGGATAATCCTGAAATAGGATCCCAAGTCACTTTGCGCTTCAGATTTCCAAAGTCTTTCCACATTTAGAAAATCCTCCGCATTTCTATTTTTCCAACCAAAATGTATAATCTCACACAATTTGATTGAGTTTTTTTGAAAAAGTAACAAAGACGATTGATAAGGGCAGAGCGGTGGACATGATCTATGTGGACTTCAGTAAGGGAGGTCGACAAGGTTCGCTATGGGAGACTGGTTAGCAAGGTTGGGTCTCATGGAATACAGGGAGAACTCGCCATTTGGATACAGAACTGGCTCGAAGGTAGAAGACAGAGGGTGGTGGTGGAGGGTTGTTTTTCAGACAGGAGGCCTGTGGCCAGTGGAGTGCCACAAGGATCGGTGCTGGATCTACTACTTCTTGTCATTTACATAAATGATTTGGATGTGAACATAGGAGGTATAGTTAATAAGTTTGCAGATGACACCAAAATTGGAGATGTAGTGGACAGCAAAGAGGGTTACCTCAGATTACAACAGGATCTTGATCAGATAGGGCAATGGGCTGAGGAGTGGCAGATGGAGTTTAATTTACATAAATGCGAGGTGCTGCATTTTGGGAAAGCAAACCTTAGCAGGACTTATACAGTTAATGGTAAGGTGCTAAGGAGTGTTGCTGAACAAAGAGATCTTGGAGTGCAGGTTCATAGCTCCTTGAAAGTAGAGTCGCAGGTAGATAGGATAGTGAAGAAGGCGTTTGGTATGCTTTCCTTTATTGGTCAGAGCATTGAGTTTAGGGGTTGGGAGGACATGGTGCAGCTGTACAGGACATTGGTTAGGCCACTGTTGGAATATTGCATGCAGTTCTGGTCTCCTTCCTATTGGAAGAATGTTGTGAAACTTGAAAGAGTTCAGAAAAGATTTACAAGGATGTTCCCTGGGTTGGAGGATTTGAACTATAGGGAGAGTTTGAATAGGCTAGGGCTATTTTCCCTGGAGTGCTGAAGGCTGAGGGGTGACCTCATAGAGGTTTATAAAATCATGAGGGGCACAGATATAATAAATAGACAAAGTCCAGAACTTGATGGCACTGCTTTAGGGTGAGAGGGGAAGGATATAAAAGGGACCTAAGGGACAACCTTTTCCACACAGAGAGTGATGCATGTGTGGAATGGGCTGCCAAAGGAAATGATGGAGGCTGGTACAATTATAACATTTAAAAGGCATCTGAATG
This sequence comes from Chiloscyllium plagiosum, assembly GCF_037043375.1. Classification (NCBI taxonomy): domain Eukaryota; kingdom Metazoa; phylum Chordata; class Chondrichthyes; order Orectolobiformes; family Hemiscylliidae; genus Chiloscyllium; species Chiloscyllium plagiosum. The sequence continues at coordinate 104,165,990 of NW_028270141.1, forward strand.
GGTACATGAATAGGAAGGGTTTAGAGGGATATGGGCCAAGTGCTGGCAGGTGGGACTAGATTAGGTTGGGATATCTAGTCGGCATAGACAAGTTGGACCGAAGGGTCGGTTTCCATGCTGTACATCCCTATGACTTACCCAGATTGTATTCCATTTGCCATTTCCCTTTGTCCACTCTCCTAGCCTGTCCAAGTCCTCAGGCAGCCTCCCATCTCATCCACATTTCCTGCCCCTCCATCTATCTTTGTGTTATTTGCAAACTTAGTTACAGTGCCCTTCAATTTCTTCATCCAGATTGTTAATAACAATGTGAATAGTTATAGTCACAACACTGACCCCTGCTACACTCCATTAGTCACTGGCTGCCATCCTGCCAAAGACCCCTTTATCCCTCCTCTCTGCCTTCTTTCATTCAGCCAATCCTCTATCCATGCCAGTAGCCTGCCCTTAACAGAATGGGCTCCTCATTTCCCCTCCCCCCACTTTATCCCAGTTCCAACTTGCCAGCTCAGCACCATCCTCATGAACTGTCCCACCTGTCAATCTTCCTTCCCAACTATCCGCTCCACCCTCCTCTCTGACCAATCACCTTCATCCCCACCCCCATTCACCTATTGTACTCTTAGCTACCTTCTCCCCAGCCCCACCCCCTCCCATTTATCTCTCCACCCCGGAGGCTCCCTGCCTCATTGCTGATGAAGGGCTTTTGCCCAAAATGTTGATTTTCCTGCTCCTCGGATGCTGCCTGAACTGCTGTGCTTTTCCAGCACTACTCTAATCTTGACTTTTACGGAGCAGCATCTTTGAGGCAATGTGTTAAAGGCCTTTTGGAAATCCAAATAGATCATGTACACTGACTCTCCTGTATGTAATTCAGAGAGTATTGTTAACAATACAGGGAAATTATAGGCACTTATTGTTTTGTACGATGACAATGTTGTAGCGATAACAGATCTGGCTTAAGGAAGGTCTCCATTTATGAGACAGGTGCTGCTCAGGCTATGATGACAGAGGAGGAATCTTAATCATGAGAAAGGCTTGAAACTGACAAGATAGAGATAATGGAAATGCTGCAAATACTTCAAGGATATTGGAGGAAGTGAGGATGGAAATTGCAGCAGCATTGGCAATTTTCTTTCAGTTGTCCCTGGGTGGTGCCTGAAGACCAGAGAATTTAGTAAGGGTTGTAAATATGATCCATTTTACCTTCAGTGGTGAGGAAATTATGAGAAACAATTATTCAGAATTAAGTTAATAGTCACATGGGAAAAATGTGGATTGATTCAGAAAGGTCACTTCAGATTTAGAGATTTTTTTAAAAATGAGGTAACAAAAAGAGATGATGAGGGGAAAGTTGTTCCAAAATACAACAGACGTATGAGGAAAGTTGTGGGTCATGGACTAAAAAGAGCAATGTTTATTCAAAATTGATTGACAGATAGGGAACAGAGAGTAAAAGTTAATGAATATTTTTCAGTGGAGTTTCCCAGAGATCAGTATTACAATATTGGGAGTCTTACTGTTCCTGATATATATCAATGATCTAGACCTTCATGTGTGGGGGACAACTTCAAAGTTTGTTGGTGACACAAAACTTGGGAGATGGCAAACTTTGAGGAGGATAGTGTAGAACTTGGAAAGGACATTGACACATTGATGCAATGGGTGGATTGGTGGCAGATGAAGTTTAATACAGAGACATGTTTTGGTACATTAAAGGTTACTATTCTGAAGGGTGTGCAGGAGCAAAAAGATCTGGATGTATTTGTACATCAATTATTAAAGGTGGCAGGACAGATAGGGAGCGTGCTCATAAACTGGGTCATATTTACAACTTTATTAAATTCTCTGGTCTTCTGACACCACCAAGGGACATGAAAAATAATTGCCAGTACTGCTGCAATTTCCACCCTCGCTTCCTCCAATATCTTCAAAGTATCTACAGTGTTTCCAATATCTCTTCTTTGTCAGTTTAAAATGTTTGTAATGATTAAGATTCATCCTGTGTCACTATGGCTTCATAAATAGGGGCATAGCATGTCAGAGCAGAGAAGTAATGATTAACTTATACAAAACATTGATTAAACTTCTGCTAGTGGAATGTATACAGCTCTGGCAGCCAGACTATAGGGATGATGTGAACGGACTGGGGGAGTCCAGAAGAGGTTTAAGATAATGATTCCAGGGATGAGACACTTAGTTGTGTGTGAAGATTGAAAATGTTGGAATTGTTTTCCTTGGAGAGGAGAAGGATAAGGAATGAGATAGTAGTTTTCAAAATGAGGGGGGATGTGGACAGATGAATAGGGAGAGACTGTTCTATTTATTAATGGATCAAGAGCCAGAGAACATATTTGAAGCTGCCATGCAAAAGAAGCAAATGCATGGTGAAGAAAAAAATTTACTGATGCAGTCAGTGGTTTGGGTCTGGAATCCACTCCCTGAATGTGTGGTGGAGGGAGTTTCAATTGAGGCATTCAACAAGTCATTAGATGATTATTTAAACAGGAACAATATGCAGGTTATCGACAAAGGCATGAAACTGACACAAAGTTAAAATGCTCCGAAAGCTAATGCAGACTCAATTGACCAAATTATCCTCTTCTGCATTATAGCAATTCTGTGACTGGGTTAAAACAAATCTCTACTCTGAGCGATATTTAACAGGTTTTAGTAATAAAGATAGAACATTATTCGCCGTTTTAGTACTTCTTTAAGAAGAAAAGTAAAATGGTATTAGGCTCCGGAAGTTGGGACTTAAGAATGTCACCTTACAGTCGTAGAAATTGCCTATTTTATCCAGTGATATTCAAGAAGATATATCCAACACAATACAACATTCAAAAGAGATGAAGTTGAAGTTTTTCATCCTGCATTTCAGTCCTGCTGATTGCAAGGAGAAAAGCTTTAACTTCATCTCTCTTTATTAACTGGGTTGAAGGGCTCATGCCCGAAACGTCAATTCTCCTGCTCCTTCGATGCTGCCTGACCTGCTGCGCTTTTCCAGCAACACATTTTCAGCTCTGATCTCCAGCATCTGCAGTCCTCACCTTCCCCATAAGCTAGTCAGACACTGCTATACAGATGTGAAGCATCAGCTGTGTATCAAAACCTCCTCCAGGATCTTTATTGCTCACAGAATATATGCAAGACCCATTCTAAGCAGACTGGCGCTCAAACGTAGTGTGTGCTGCGAGGCATAGTGAAATCTGTCATTGTTCTTCTCTTAGATCCTGTAGGGATGGCCTGACAAAAGACACATAAAAGCCCATTCCTAACTACGCTTGTGTATTGCCCATTCCTAACTACGCTTGAGAAGGTGGTGGTAATCCAACTTCTTGAAATGCTGCAGATCTTGGATGTGCAGGTGTGTGGAGGTTGTGAGCGTTGCTATCCCAGGATTTGGAGCTAGTGACAGTGACAGGGTGACTTATTTCCAAGTCAGGATTGTGTTGTTTGGACAGGACCTTTGGATAGTTGATGGTGTTGTTCCTGTGCCCCTGCCATTATCCTTCTTGAGGATAAAGTTTATCTTTGCCCTTCTCTAGTGTCATTAAATGGGAAAACATAAATGAACATAAAACTTCAATTTAAAAGGAACAAACCAATTTCTCCACATATGAAGAACTTCTGTCCATTTCGGAAGTAAACGTATAATTTTCAATGAGACTTTTCTTTCTGTTGCCTTTCTCAAATGAGAATCCTACAAAGTGGAACAAAAATTCTTAAAACACTGGGCTGATACTGCATTTATTTGCTGCACTGTGGCATTGAACTATCTAGATCTCACTTTTGATTTTCATCAGTGCAGAGTAGTCAAATTTCAGATAGCTTCATATTTGCACTACATTAGATAAAGGAAGTGAGGATGGGGAGGGAGTGAGCAGTTTACGGGGGTGGGTGGGTGGTTTATGGCAGGGAGGAAATCTGAAGATAACTGACAAAAATCAAATGGAAAATGAGATTTAGCCAGATACATTTACAACTTCTATCTTTTCCAGCAACACATTTTCAGCTCTGATATTTTTCCAGCAACACATTTTCAACTTCTATCTTAAACCTAACTTGAGTGCGTAAATCAGATTACCAATCCAGTGAATTATTACAATGCATTGTTAAGAAATGCCGTCCCTTGAATATGTTGTCAAATGCTTTGTCCTCACTCTGCTAATGGCCCAGATGTAGTTTTACAGCTTTTCTGCTTCAGTGCACACTTCATAGTTTACCATTAAGTTCCACATAACATGCAATCAACTATTGTGCTAGAAGTGGTGTCAAAGAACAATAAATGCCTGGTCATAGGTAGCATTTAGGATCATCAACTCAATGGGTCACATCCATTTTCTTCTCAGTCAGAGTTGGATCACTTTTACAAAAAGGCAAAATTAATACTAATGCTGACAAAGAGGATTCTATATTTCACAGTCAGAGAATAACTGATTAGGTTTCCATTGAAGATGCAATGAACAAGAATTGATTTTAACTATAATTACCCAATGTTTTTCTTGTTTCATCAATAAGGGTTACAATGCTAATATTCAGACAAATTAATAACTGAAGATGTGTGATTTCACCTGCAGTCAAATTTAAGGGGCGGCACAGTGGCTCAGTGGTTAGCACTGCTGCCTCACAGCGCCAAGGTCCCAGGTTCGATTCCAGCCTTGGGTGACTGCGCGGAGTTTGCACATTCTCCCCTTGTCTGCGTGGGTTTCTTTCGGGTGCTCCAGTTTCCTCCCACATTCTAAAGATGTGCAGGTCAGGTGAATTGGCCATGCTAAACTGTCCATAGTGTTAGGTGCATTAGTCAGAGGGAAATGGGACTGGGTGAGTTACTGTTCGGAGGATCGGTGTGGACTTGTTGGGCCGAAGGGCCTGTTTCCACGCTATTGGGAATGGAATTGAATCAGGTGGGAGGAAATGGAAATGGAAAATATTTAACTAAAGTCCAAGCAAAATATTCAACACTATCGTAAAATACATTGGAATCCTAGTGTTAGAGCTCAGAATTTAAAAGATGGGTTCCTGTGTTTGGAACTAGTTCATTTGGGTGTTCTCATACACATTGTAACATTGTGGAAGGTATCAAACTTGTGCATGCAGTTGCAAAGTATTATGAATTAAACAAACATACTTGTCAGCTTGCAGCGGAAGTTGGTGCTCCTGTGGTTGCTGGTCAATTTAATCCTATTGGTACAAGGCCAATGCACCAGCACAATGTTGTAAGATATTGGATGCAACATTAGAAGGCAAAAGACTCAACTTCCACCTGATACTCCCATTATAACACAATAGAGGTGGATTGGCAGCATTGGCTAACACCTAAAGCATTAACAAGCAATACCTCAAATTGACTTTTCATGACTTCGTTTCATAACATCGCAATATTGTAATTACATTTTTAGGTCTATACTATCTTGCTTCAGTGGAAGTAGACTCACTTTAGTTAAAGGACTGCAATGTGAAGTCTCATTTCATGGATTTCAATGTGCAATCTAGGCTAACACTGTACCAAAGAGGTGTTGCACTGTCACATGCAAATGTTAAACTGAGGCATCCTCTGCCTTTTCTGGGGTGGATATAAAAGATTCCATGGTCCCATTTGAAGAGGACAGGTAGCATTTCATCTGCCCTGGTCAAGATTTATTTATCAACCAACATTATCAAATTACACTACTTACCTTGGAACCATATTCCTGTAACCTTCACCATAAGTAGTTTCTTAATTTAAAGAATGCCTCCCTCCGGATGATTGATAACGTTTACACCTCGTGTCAGCCTAGCACACTTTCATTCAGAAAATTCCCTGAAGCAAGAGGAAATGTAAAGTTAATGCTATTTGATTGAATTACCTCATCAAAGCACTTATCAGCACAATCATACAGACTAAGCTGCAGCAGCCTAACTCATTCTTATTCAAGCAGAGGATGATTTTGGTTTTCAACGGTTTCCTTTTTACAAGAAGTTCCTTTTTATCAGGGATTTGGCATCCACTGAAAATCTGTAGTGGTCCTGAAAAGCATTTTTCACTTAATGGAGCTTTCCTTTGATGAATATATGGCACTGAAACTTTCTTTCTGCTTACTTACAACATACAGATTATAGTTTAAAGTTAATTTTATGTCATTCTTGATGATTTCGACTGCAAGTTCCAATTCCTCACCAATTAGAAAGAAAAGCAAAACATTTCTACTACTTTGACAGAAATGTGAAACATAATATAACTTAACCTTTCCTGGATACTTTAACAAATTCACTGATCTTTTCAGACAGACACTGAAGATTTAAAAAGCTATCAATCTACATTAATGTTTCACAATTCAATGCAAGGAATTGCTGCTTAAAGCTGTTTAGAACCAACCATGTGTTTTGCTTGGTAAGATGGGGGAGGGTGGAGGTGAGAGAAGTTCTGAAGCCTGTGAAAAACACTTCATGTTTTCCATTAATTCCATGTTTAACTAAAAGTGGTGCTCTATTTGACAGCACATTGTTTCTGGTCATGCCCCATTCAGTTTATTCATACTCAGTACCTACAGGGAAGTATGACAGCTCTTGTGGCACAGTGGTAGTGTTCCTTCTTCTGGGGCAGGAGGCCTGGGTTCAAGTCCTAGTTGCTTTGGAGATATGTTACAACATCCCATTACAGGATGTTATAACATAGAGTCATAGATATCCTGTGTGGATTAAAAACCACCTGTATGGAAGCAAGTCCATTTTACAACAGCAGCTTATATTTGTATGATGCTTTTAATGGTGCATTCTTATGATGTCAAGCCACATATGGAAATACATGGTCCAGGATGCAAGTTTTAAGTAGGGTCTTAGAGACAGTAAGTGGGGTAGAAAGACCAGTGTTTGGGTCGAGGCAATATGTTACAACACGGAGGTGAACCCTTCCGTTAATTAAACCAAACACCCAGAAAAGCTCACCTCGCCCTGTAATCTGTTAAAGTATGAGTGACAAAGAACTCCCAACTTTCACTATTCAAAGAAAAAATATCAATTTATACTTTAACTCTAAAAATGAACATTAAACAACTATTTACAACTCTAAGCCTCCTTTCTCTTAAATGTTTGTTATCTGTCTCCACCTCTACAACAATATACTGTTCCAATAAAAGCCCGTAGTAAAATTACAACAACTTAATTTCAAAATCACACAGTGTCTGTCGTCAGTGTCTGTCTCCCGCTGGCTGAAGATTTTCCTGGGTTGTCTTCCGTCTTTTGCTGCAAAGATGTTTCATATGAAAAAGGTACCTTTGATATGGAGTGTTTTGCTGGCAGTTACTCTGTCGATGACAGTTGGTCTCACTTTCTAACTGTCAAAATGTCTGCTTCTTTATACCCCCAGCATTGGATTGTCTCATTGGTTCAATATTGGCAAAACAATAAATTTAAAATTGATTGGTTTTTAGTATCCTGGGGCATAATCTAAACTGATCGGTTCAATTCAAATGATTGCCAAAACAGCAACCAAAACTTAGATATTTGTTTCACAGCCAAATGTTACATATTTTCAATTTTCCAGTACACTCTGAGACCGCTAATGAGTCAAATGACAGGTGCCTGTAAGTTCTCAGATGCAAAACAGCTATCCCTCTCACTTAAATATACAGTATACTCCTTCAACTTCATAACAAAAGGCACAGTAACCAAAGATGCAATGATTAAATTTAGGGAATCATAAGAGACCAGAATGAGACCAGCAGAGATACTGGAGAGGTTTGTGAAGCTACAGACGGGGGTGGGGGGCTTGAGGGAGTTGAAAACAAGAGTAAAAATCCTAAAATCAAGACATTACTAAACCAGGATCCATAACAGGGAATTGAGACCTGATGTAAATTACAAAGAAGCAGTTGATCACAAGTTTAAAGAGAATAGAATGTGGGAAACTGGCCAGGATTGTATTTTCAAGATGAAGTCATTTGAATTATGTCTTTAGCCACTCCTCCTAATAGTTCCTTTCCTGGATTGATGTCAAATTTCATCTGATTATGCTCCTGTAAAGTCCTCTGAAACTTTAACAAGTTGTAACCAAAATTTCTGACTAATGTGTTGTTCAGATTTTCCTTTACTGACTGCTGGCTGAAGTGTAGTTCCACAAACAAGGATTAACCTTCAGTACTTCATCAAATGGTTGCCTGTATGTTAATTTGGACAATGAAAAATGATAACGTTTCAACAATGGCGTATGGTAGAGTTACATATTCAAACCAATCCCTGTGTAAAAACATATTTCTGACATTACTTTTCAGTCTTTTAGTGATAACCCTCCAGTTAATGCCTTGCTATACAAAGAATCCAAAGCCCCAGAACATTCCTTTCCAGTGAAACAGTGATTTGCTTCCTTAAATTTAATATATTGCATTCACTGATCATGATGCACTTTCCTCTACCTAAGGGAATACAAATTGGGTGTCTGCTGTCGTGTAAAGAAATGGTTCTGAAAGAGTTAATGTTGGTACTATATTAGCTCTATTATCCGATCTGATAAAGTCACAATGTCTTTGAACGAAGGAACAGTTAGTCTTACATAAAGTCCCAATGCAAACAGACATGATACACGCAGCCCATTTTCACAAAATTACAAAGCTAGTATGTTGCAAAAGGAGACCATTTGGCCAAACATGCCTGCACCAGCTCTTCAATTGAACATCATCATCTAGCGTGAATCTCCTGCTTTCTTTTCTATATTCTTGCATACTGTTCTTATTCAAATAATGATCTGATGCCCTTACAGACTGATGTCTAATTAGTTAATGTTAATTGTCCCTGTTGCTAATATACAATAAACTATAGATGGTTATAGATGCAAATTTTCCCTAATGGTCTATTATCCACTACAGATAATTAGACAGACCCTTAGATACAGCATAGAAAGAAGGAGCTCTTCCAAGACAAGTCAGCACTGGTACAAAATAATATTTCAATTCAAATGTATAAGTTTTTGAAATTTTGATGTTCGAGGGGCTGCCTATACTAATTTTGTTTGATTTGTTCATTTAAAATAGTAGAAAGGAGGGTTAGTGGCAGTGAACTACCCCAACCACTAGCTGCCAGTGATTGCTAACCAGAGGCTGGTATAACTGTGTTAACGTGATCATTCAATCTGTAAGCTATCAGCCACTTGTTATTTTAATTCTTCCCTCTGATCTTAAACTATTTCACTATTACATGGAACTTAAAAGAATCAAGAGAAACAGCAAATTTATCTTTTGCGTATTTTACAACCTTCCAGACTCAACATGAATCCAACAATTTCTGACCACAGCTATTAAGCCAACTTTTCTTGCCAACAGTTGCAAGAATGATTTTGTTGTTCTCACTTACAGCTCCTCAATTTGCCACGTGCTATCATGATATTTTAAAAAAGTTATTTATGATTTAATCTCTCCTGTCATATACTCTATTTTTGACCTTTCCTTTTGTTCCATACTTGCCTCTCCCTTACCCTGTCCCCTGATTCTGGATCTGCTTAAAATCTGACACTTTTCTATCTTTGGACTGTTTTAATGAATGTCATCAGCTAGAAATAACATATATATTATGTTATATTCCAATATTCCAATAACCAGCAGGATAAATTTGAGTTAGGATCATGTGGAAATCCCATACAGTTGACTACAAAGAGAACAGCCAGGAAATTATAACTTCCTTATGGTAATTACTCAACATTTACCTGACACGTAAATCCACAGCCATATGGTTGACTCTTAAACTGTCCTCTGAAATGATCCAGCACTCCCTCAGTTCATTTACCAGTTAGAGATGGCAAGCAATTGCTGATTTTGCCAGTGACTCCCATGTATAAATGCCCAAAAGAATACCAAAAATATCCAGAAGAATCCAAAAATATCCAAGAATAAATTGTAAAAATCCTAAACCTTCAGCAACATACCAGCCTAACTTCCCTTCCCTGTGCAACCTTACCCGCACAGTTGTAATATCTATTTGCCTTTTCTCAGAGCTGTCGCTGTGGGTGCACAACATTTAAACAACAAAATACAGCACATCTCTTACTTAAAAAAAAGTGACCTGCTTCACTGCTGTCTGCGAGCTTCTCTGGGTTGGTCTGTATAGAATCATAGATTCCCTACAGTACAGAAAGAGGCCATTTGGCCCATTGGGTCGTCACTGACCCTCTGAAAACCATCCCACGCAGACCCAGAAATCCATCTTATCCCTGTTACCCAGCATTTACCATGGTTAATCCACCTTGCCCACACATCTTTGGACTGTGGGAAGAAACCGGAACACCCAAGGGACAGTTGGAATTCAACCTTGAAAAGTGTGAAGTGATTCATTTTGGAAGGTCAAATTTGAATGCAGATTAAAGGGTTAAAGGCAGGATTCTTGGCAGTGTGGAGGAACAGAGGGGATCTTGAGGTCTACATCCATAGATCCCTCGAAGTTGCCACCGAACCTGATAGGGTTGGTAAGACAGCATCTGGTGTGTGGACTTACATTAGCAGGAAGATCGAGTTTAAGAACCACAAAGCTGTGCTGCAGCTCTGTAAAGACCTGTTAGACCACACTTGGAATATTGTGTTCAGTTTTGGTCACCTCATTACAGGAAGGATATGGAAGCTTTAGAGAAGGTGCAGAGGTGATTTACCAGGATGCTGCCTGGACTGGAGGGCATGTCTTATGAAGAAAGGTTGAGAGAGCTAGGGCTATACTCATTAGAGCAAAGAAGGATGAGAGGTGACTTGATAGAGGTGTACAAGATGATGAGAGGAAGAGTGGATAGCCAGAGACTTTTCCCAGGGTGAAAATGGCTATCATGAGGGGGCATATTTTTAAGGTAACTGAAGGAAGGTTTAGGGGAGGTCAGAGACAGGTTCTTTACACAGAGTGGATGAAATGCACTACCAGCAGTAGTAGTACAGTCAGACACATTAGGGGCATTTAAGCAATTCTTGGATAGACACATGGAAGATAGTAAAATGTTGGGTATGTAGGTTAGTTTGATCTTGGAATAGGATAAAAGGATGACACAACATCAAGGGCCAAAGGGCTTTGTTCTTTGTTTACTCAGTGGAAACACACACAGCCACAGCAAACTTCACATGGTTAATCACCCAAGACTGGAATCAAACCCAAGTCCATGGTGCTGTGAGGCAGCAGTGTTAGCCACTAAGCCACCCCACTGATAACATACTTCTAACAATATAAGTAAGGTTCCTGACACTGATCGAAAAAAATCCAGGCCATTAATTCTGTTTTTCTGTTCACAAAATCTGTCTCTGATCGAATAATTTCCAAAGTATTATTTTTGATTAATGAATATCTTACGTTAGAGTGGTCTACTATTTCCTGCTCAGGTTTTGAATGGATGATTTGCTGAATGAAAGGCATTTTTTAAAATATAAATTGTTGGTGGCTCTGTCAATAAAGCATGTGGGCAGGCAGTGACTTCATAGTCTTATGGCTAAACTATTAATCCAGAGACCCTGGTAACCCTCTGGCTGCCAGGGTTCAAATCTCACCATGGAAGTTCTTTAACAATCTGGAACAAAGTGGCAAATGATGACTATGAAACCATTGTCAGGAAAATCCCACCCAGTTCACTAAAATCCTTTAGGGAAGGGAAATGCTATCCTTACTCAGTCTGGCCTATGTGTGACTCCAGACCTACAGCAATGTGGTTGACTCTTAACTACCCCTTGGGTTGAGTGGCCAGGGTGGAACTCCCACCTGCTCCAGAGGTGTAATGGCGTCTCTGAACTGACTGATTAGCAAAATTGGTTAAATTTGAAAAACTAGACATTTCTATTTTCCAACTCTATTTTGACTCAGGTCCTTCTCCCTTCCCTTTTTGTTTGGTTTGCATGCCCTTTGCAGGCTTTGCATGTAAGTTGGTCATTTAGAGAAGTTGCATGATCTGGTGATAAAAGAAATGTTCAGTTGTATGTAACAGCACCTCTAGATAAGTCTCCACCTGCCCTGGAAGTGTGTCCAAAACAAGTTGATTAAAATAACTAGATATTTTCTTTAGGTGTTCTTGTGCTGTGGCAGTAGCTTCCCTACCAGATTCGGGTCCCACCTGCTCCAGAGGAGTGTAATAACAGCCTTGAGCAGATTGACTGGAAAATATCAAGATGTTCCAATTCGAAGGGCTCTTGTGGTATGGTGGTAGTATGCCAGCCTTTAGAGCAGGAGACCCAGGTTCAAGTCCCACCTGCAGCAGATATCAACCGTGAAAGATGAGGGAGTGAAATCAAGAAAACTAAAGGTCCACTGCTTTACAAAAAAACCTGTTTTCCAAATGTTATTAGCAAATAGTTGGCATTACAAAAGAAATCACTGCATATTTACTGTGGAGAAAGATATGGAAGCTAGGGAATGCTGGGAAATAAATAGCGATGTCTTGAAAAGAGTCCACATTACAGAAGAGAAGGTGTTGGAGGTCTTAAAACACAAAGGTAGATAAATCTCCAGGACCTGATCAAGAGCATCCCAGGACACTGTGGTGTACTAGGAAAGAAATTGCAGGGTCCCTAGCAGAGATATTTGTATCATTGACAGTCACGGGTGAGGTGCTGAAAGACTGGAAGGCTATTGTTGTGCCATTATTTAAGAAAGGCTGCAAGGAGAAGCCAGGGAACTACAGACCAAAGAGGCTGACATCAGTGGTGGGTATCCTGTTAGATGAGATTCTAATAGACAGGATCGACATGCATTTGGAAAGGCAAGGACTGATTAGGGATTGTCAGCATAGCTTTGTGCATGGGAAATCGTGTCTCAGAAACTTGGTTATTTTTTTTTGAAGAGGTGACCAAGGAGATATATGATGGCAGAAAAGCACACATTGTCCAAATGGACTTCAGCAAAGCCTTCGACAAGGTTCCACATGGTAGATTGGTTAATAAAGTTCGATCACATGGAATTCGGGGAGAGCTAGCCATTTGGATACAAAACTGGCTTGACGGTAGGAGCCAGAGGATGGTGGTAGAAGATTGTTGTTCTGACTAGCGGCTTGTGACCAGTGGGGTGCCGCAAGGATCTGTGCTGGGTCCACTGCTGTTCATTTATATAAATGACTTGGATGAGAATATTGGAGGCATGGCTAGTACATTTGTGGATGACACTAAAATTGATGTATAATGGACAGTGAAAAAGGTTATCTAATAGTACAAGATCCTGATCAATTGGGCCAGTGGGCCAAGAAATGGCAGATGGAGTTTAATTCAGACAAATGACAAACCAGGGCAGGACTTATTCAGTTGATGGTTGGGACCCGGGCAGTGTTGTTGAACAGAGAGACCTAGGGTGCAGGTACATAGTCTCTTGAAAGTGGCATCAAAGGTAGACAAGGTGAAGGCAGCGTTTGGCACACTTGCCTTCATCAGTCAGAGCACTGAGTACAGGAGTTGTTATGGCTGTACAAGACATTGGTAAGACCACATCTGGAGTACTGTGTACAATTCTGGTTTCCCTGCTATAGGATGGGTGATACTAAATTGGAAAGAGTGCACAAAAGATTTACAAGGATGTTACCGAGACTGGAGATTTTGAATTCTAAGGAGAAGCTAGATAGGCTGGGACTTTTTTCACTGGAGCATAGGAGGCTGAAGGGTGACATTTAGAGGTTTATAAAATCATGAGGAGCCCAGATAAGGTGAAGAGCCAAGGTCTTTTCCCAATGGTAGGGGAGTCCAAAACTAGAGGGCATCGGTTTAAGGTGAGAGGGGAACATTTAAATGGGATCTAAGAGACAACGTTTTCACACACTGCATATATGGAACAAGCTGCCAGAGATAGTGGTGAGTACAATTAAAACATTCAAAAGACATTTGGACAGGTACATGGATAGGAAAGGTTTAGAGGGATAGGGGCCAAAAGCAGGCAAATGGGACTAGTTTGGTCTCGGAAACCAGTCGGCATGGACGAGTTGGGCCATGCTGTATGACTCAATGTTGTGTGAAAACACAATAGAAATGGCACACAATTTATTAATTTCACTTCCCAGTTTGATAGAATGTGTTTTACATTTTAGTTAGGTTCACCATACAAGTTTAACTGATTTACTGTACTAAACTCATGGTTTTCACTCCTACATTTGTGAAGTACATAGATTTATTTTCCATGTTAAAAGTGCTACATTATTACAAATTGTAAAGTAATTTTACAGAAGTCTCATGCTACAGGAGTGGGCCATTCAGCCCATTGTACTGCACCAGTTTTTCAAATTAACATCAATCTCCTGCTTTTTTCCATAACCCTTGCACATTATTTCTATCCCAATAATTGCCCTGTGTCCTTTCGAATGCCTCAACCTGAATCTGTCTCCACCACATTTCCAGACAGTGCATTCTACAGCCTCATTACTTGCTGTATGAAAGAGATTTTTCTCATATCACTATTCCTTCTTTTGCAAATCACAAAGTCTATGACAGAGATCTTTACTTTTGTTTTATATTTTTCAGATTTTTTGGTGGCTGAGAATGCGATTAAGGCTGTTGAATTGAATTAACCTTATTGTCACAGCTTACACAGTTACATAGTTTACAGTTATCGCATTATAACTCCATCTTAGGTACAAATGCACCGAGATACAGATACTTAAGATCAATTTCTTAGGAAACCAAAAAAACAGAAAAGTGAAGAAATAAATGGTCCAGCATTATCGGCTATAGGAATAAATTAGAAAAGTAAAGAAATAAAAAGTTCAGAACATCAGTCTTTCTCACACTGGCACCAATCCTCAAGGGAGACCTCCAATTACCTTGCTACCACCTGCACTGCACCCACCAATGTAAGAGTTGCCCCACTTTAGGTGCCATCTCTTCGCTCACTGGGGCCACTTCACTGATGCCGCTGAACGAACACTCGCCCTGCAACCAAGAGTCCCTTGCTCCACTGTCAGGCCACGCTGTCAATGGGCCGAGAACCCTGATTTGGCTGCAATGTCTCCTTGCTGATGCCGCCACCTTGAAGAGTCCACTGCTGCTGGCACCGCCATCCCCGATCATTGGAGGAGCTTGGCTCCTGCTGGCCCCGAACGCTGGGAGGACGTCCTCACTGCTGCTGTTGCCACCGGCTCTGAACGCCAGGAGAACGCTTTCACTGATGATTTGGAGATGCCGGTGTTGGACTGGGGTGTACAAAGTTAAAAATCACACAACACCAGGTTATGGTCCAACAGGTTTAATTGGAAGCACACTAGCTTTTGGAGCGACGCTCCTTCATCAGGTGATTGTGGAGGGCTCGATCGTAAATTCTGTGTTACGATCGAGCCCTCCACAATCACCTGATGAAGGAGCGTCGCTCCGAAAGCTAGTGTGCTTCCAATTAAACCTGTTGGACCATAACCTGGTGTTGTGTGATTTTTAGCTCTCACTGATGGTGGGCTCCTATCACTGGGAGAAGCCACGTTAACCATTCCGCAATGCAGCCAGCTCCCTATGCCGCACTGGTGCCATCAACTGACCCGCCACAAAATACAACCAAAAGAAAAGGAAAATAAAGCGAAAGAAAAGAGCAGAAGCAGATGTAAAAGAAAAGAAAAGCAGATTGAAGTGGGTGAGCTCCAGAAAAGAGCCTGCACACAGCCCTATAACTCCACCACCAAAATGCAAACCCACCAGCACCACTGTTTAAGATTTGAAAAGTTGTTTGTTTTAAGGGAGAACAGACACAGATGTTTGCTGTTAGTAACTGGAGGTAAATGTATCTTAATTACTAACTGAAGGAACAAAGTCACAAGTTGAGACTGTATGTTGCCATTCCGAGGACTGGCAGCTGGAGTTGGTCAGTCAAGGAAGGACTGATGCTAAGCAGCAAACCACAGAGAATATTGAAAAATTTTAAAAATAAAAAAACCTGCTCTCACTGGTTTTGGCAGGTACGGACTGATATTGGAAACTTTGGGACTGGTTGCAGATTTTTACTCTCTCCAGTTCTCTATCCAATTAAGGACAAAAGGGTAACAAGGGAGAGAATAGGGCCCCTCAAAGATCAGCAAGGCGGCCTTTGTGTGGAGCCACAGAAAATGGGGGAGATACTAAATGAATATTTTGCATCAGTATTTACTGTGGAAAACGATAAGGAAGATATAGACTGTAGGGAAATAGATGGTGACATCTTGCAAAATGTCCAAATTACAGAGGAGGAAGTGCTGGATGTCTTGAAACGCACAAAGGTGGATAGATCCCCAGGACCTGATCAGGTGTACCCGAGAACTCTGTGGGAAGCTAGAGAAGTGATTGCTGGGCCTCTTGCTGAGATATTTGTATCATCGATAGTCACAGGTGAGGTGCCGGAAGACTGGAGGTTGGCAAACGTGGTGCCACTGATTAAGAAGGGCGGTAAAGACAAGCCAGGGAACTATAGCCCGGTGAGCCTGACCTCGCTGGTGGGCAAGTTGTTGGAGGGAATCCTGAGGGACAGGATGTACATGTATTTGGAAAGGCAAGGACTGATTAGGGATAGTCAACATGGTTTTGTGCGTGGGAAATCATGTCTCACAAACTTGATTGAGTTTTTGGAAGAAGTAACAAAGAAGATTGATGAGGGTAGAGCAATAGGCGTTCCTCATGGAAGACTGATTAACAAGGTTAGATCTCATGGAATACAGGGAGAACTAGCCACTTGGATACAGAACTGGCTCAAAGGTCGAAGACAGAGGGTGGTGGTGGAGGGTTGTTTTTCAGACTGGAGGCCTGTGACCAGTGGAGTGCCACAAGGATCGGTGCTGGGCCCTCTACTTCTTGTCATTTACATAAATGATTTGGAAGTGAGCATAAGAGGTACAGTTAGTAAGTTTGCAGATGACACCAAAATTGGAGGTGTAGTGGACAGCGAAGAGGGTTACCTCAGATTACAACAGGATCTGGACCAGATGGGCCAATGGGCTGAGAAGTGGCAGATGGAGTTTAATTCAGATAAATGTGAGGTGCTGCATTTTGGGAAAGCAAATCTGAGCAGGATTATACAGTTAACGGTAAGGTCCTAGGGAGTGTTGCTGAACAAAGAGATCTTGGACTGCAGGTTCATAGCTCCTTGAAAGTGGAGTCGCGGGTAGATAGGATAGTGAAGAAGGCATTTGGTATGCTTTCCTTTATTGGTCAGAGTATTGAGTACAGGAGTTTGGAGCTGAAAATGTGTTGCTGGAAAAGCGCAGCAGGTCAGGCAGCATCCAAGAAGCAGGAGAACCGACATTTCGGGCATGAGCCCTTCTTCACGAATGAGAAGAGTGTGCCAAGCAGGCTAAGATAAAAGGTAGGGAGGAGGGACCTGGGGGAGGGGCATTGGAAATGCGATAGGTGGAAGGAGGTTAAGGTGAGGGTGATAGGTCGGAGTGGGGGTGGGGGAGAGGTCAGGAAGATGATTGCAGGTTAGGAAGGTGGTGCTGAGTTCGAGGGTTGGGACTGAGACAAGGTGGGGGGAGGGGAAATGAGAAAACTGGAGAAATCTGAGTTCATCCCTTGTGGTTGGAGGGTTCCTAGGCGGAAGATGAGGCGCTCTTCCTCCAGCTGTCGTGTTGCTATGGTCTGATGATGGAGGAGTCCAAGGACCTGCATGTCTTTGGTGGAGTGGGAGCGGGAGTTAAAGTGTTGAGCCACAGGGTGGTTGGGTTGGTTGGTCCGGGTGTCCCAGAGGTGTTCTCTGAAACTTTCCGCAAGTAGGTGGCCTGTCTCTCCAATATAGAGGAGGCCACATCGGGTGCAGCGGATGCAGTAAATGATGTGTGTGGAGGTGCAGGTGAATTTGTGGCGGATATGGAAGGATCCCTTGGGGCCTTGGAGGGAAGTAAGGGGGGAGGTGTGGGCGCAAGTTTTGCATTTCTTGTGGTTGCAGGGGAAGGTGCCGGGAGTGGAGGTTGGGTTGGTGGGGGGTGTGGACCTGACAAGGGAGTCACGGAGGGAGTGGTCTTTTCGGAACGCTGATAGGGGAGGGGAGGGAAATATATCCCTGGTGGTGGGATCCGTTTGGAGGTGGCAGAAATTACGACGGATGATACGATGTATATGGAGGTTGGTGGGGTGGTAGGTGAGGACCAGTGGGGTTCTGTCCTGGTGGCAATTGGAGAGGCGGGGCTCAAGGGCGGAGGAGCGAGAAGTGGAGGAGATGCGGTGCTGGAAAAGCGCATCCTCACTTTCTCCTACAGGAGTTGGGATGTCATGTTGCAGCTGTACAGGACATTGGTTAGGCCGCTGTTGGAATATTGCGTGCAATTCTGGTCTCCTTTCCATCAGAAAGATGTTGTGAAACTTGAAAGGGTTCAGAAAAGATTTACAAGGATGTTGCCAGGGTTGGAGGATTTGAGCTACAAGGAGAGGCTGAACAGGCTGGGGCTGTTTTCCCTGGAGCATCGGAGGCTGATAAACCTTATAGAGGTTTACAAAATTATGAGGGGCATGGATAGGATAAATAGACAAAGTCTTTTCCCTGTGGTTGGGGAGTCCACAACTAGAGGGCATAGGTTTAGGGTGAGAGGGGAAAGATATAAAAGAGACCTCAAGGGCAACTTTTTCACGCAGAGGGTGGTAGGTATATGGAATGAGCTGCTAGGGGATGTGGTGGAGGCTGGTACAATTGTAACATTTAAGAGGCATTTGGATGGGTATATGAATAGGAAGGGTTTGAAGGAATATGGGCCGGGTGCTGGCAGGTGGGGCTAGATTGGGTTGGGATGTCTGGTCGGCATGGACGGGTTGGACTGAACGGTCTGTTTCTATGCTGTACATCTCTATGACTCTAAAAGAATTCCAGTGTATAGGAAATCTGTAAACAATTCTGGAAATTTATGAAACTGTTTGCAATCACTAGTAACTTAGAAATTACTTACAAGGTTGTGACTGTGAACAACTCATTATCCAAGGATTGCCTGAAGATTTGGTATTCATGATTTGAAACTGTTTAATTGAACTGGCAAATTATAATTCTTTTACTTCTCTTTGTAACTTATCCCTGAACTACATGTACTGTTTGTGTGTTTGTATGTTTGTGAGAGTGAGTGAGACTGGGGTTATGATCAAAGAACATTAGGTATAAATCAGACATAATGATTAGATTTCCTGATGAAGGGCTTTTGCCCGAAATGTCGATTTTGCTGTTCCTTCGATGCTGCCTGAACTGCTGTGCTCTTCCAGCACCACTAATCCAGAATAATGATTGG
Source organism: Chiloscyllium plagiosum (assembly GCF_037043375.1). NCBI lineage: Eukaryota > Metazoa > Chordata > Chondrichthyes > Orectolobiformes > Hemiscylliidae > Chiloscyllium > Chiloscyllium plagiosum. The sequence goes on from NW_028270141.1 coordinate 104,185,110, forward strand.
ATTGTTTTGTTGTTTATCTTTTTCCTGCTGAAGTTAAAGTATTAATTAAAACATTATTAATTTTTGCTTAAGTTATAAACTTAGTATCCAAGATCTGTTATTTGAAGAGTCTGGTTAGGAACAGTTGGGCAAACTGTAGGGAAATAGATGGTGACATCTTGCAAAATGTCCAAATTACTGAGGAGGAAGTACTTGATGTCTTGAAGCAGGTAAAGGTGGATAAATCCCTCGGACCTGATCAGGTGTACCCGAGAACTCTGTGGGAAGCTAGAGAAGTGATTGCTGGGCCTCTTGCTGAGATATTTGTATCATCGATAGTCACAGGTGAGGTGCCGGAAGACTGGAGGTTGGCAAACATGGTGCTACTGTTTAAGAAGAGTGGTAAGGACAAGCCAGGGAACTATAGACCAGTGAGCCTGATGTCGGTGGTGGGCAAGTTGTTGGAGGGAATACTGAGGGACAGGATGTATATCTATTTGGAAAGGCAAGGACTGATTAGGGATAGTCAACATGGCTTTGTGCATGAGAAATCATGTCTCACAAATGTGATTGAGTTTGTTGAAGAAGTAACAAAGAGGATTGATGAGGGCAGAGAGGTGGATATGATCTATATGGACTTCTGTAAGGCGTTCGACAAGGTTCCCCATGGGAGACTGCGTAGCAAGGTTAGATCTCATTGAACACAGGGAGAACTAGCCATTTGGATACTGAACTGGATCAAAGGTAGAAGACAGAGGGTGGTGGTGGAGGGTTGTTTTTCAGACTGGAGGCCTGTGACCAGTGAAGTGCCACAAGGATCGGTGCTGGGCCCTCTACGTTTTGTCATTTACATAAATGAGTTGGATGCGAGCATAAGAGGTACAGTTAGTAAGTTTGCAGATGACACCAAAATTGGAGGTGTAGTGGACAGCGAAGAGAGTTACCTCAGATTACAACTAGATCATGACCAGATGGGCCAATGGGCTGAGAAGTGGCAGATGAAGTTTAATTCAGATAAATGTGAGGTGCTGCATTTTGGGAAAGCAAATCTTAGCAGGACGTATACACTTAATGGTAAGGTCCTAGGGAGTGTTGCTGAACAAAGAGACCTTGGAGTATAGGTTCATAGCTCCTTGAAAGTGGAGTCGCAGGTAGATAGGATAGTGAAGAAGGCATTTGGTATGCTTTCCTTTATTGGTCAGAATATTGAGTACAAGAGTTGGGAGGTCATGTTGCGCTGTACAGGTTATTGGTTAGGCCACTGTTGGAATGTTGCGTGCAATTCTGGTCTCTTTCCTATCGGAAAGATGTTGTGAAACTTGAAAGGGTTCAGAAAAGATTTACAAGAATGTTGCCAGGGTTGGAGAATTTGAAGTTCCACCTGCCAGAACCCGGCCCATATCCCTCCAAACCCTTCCTATTCATATACCCATCCAAATACCTTTTAAATGTTGCAATTGTACCAGCCTCCACCACATCCTCTGGCAGTTTATTCCACACAAGTACCACCCTCTGTGTGAAAACCTTGCCCCGTAGGTCTCTTTTATATCTTTCCCCTCTCACCCTTTAGTTCTGGACTCCCTGACCCCAGGGAAAAACTGCCTATTTATCCTATCCACGCCCCTCATAATTTTGTAAACCTCTATAAGGTCACCCCTCAGCCTCCAACGCTCCAGGGAAAACAGCCCCAGCCTGTTCAGTATGACCCTATGTTGAGTTTCATTGAATATTTTAATTTCACTACATTGTGAATCCAGTCATAAACTGATTTGTTTGGCTTGTTATTCCTTGTTGTAACACTGAAGAGTGTTTCTTCATTCTTATTCCTTTTACAAACAAGATTTTCTCCTGGTTCTCCCCATCTGTCTATCCCATAGGAGAAAGTATTATAGTAGCTATTTATAGAAATGTCACAAATTTATTGAATATACAAACCTTGACTTATAGATTGGCAGTGATAACATTTAATATAAGTTACTACAGGTGGTTTAATTCACTTAGGAACATGTTTTCAATACTGTTAAAAAAGGTCATTTGTAATGTAGCATTTTGATTATCTTTATATGCAGGACTATACAGTCAAGTAAATTAGCTTATCAGCTTCCAAATCTACAATCGGCTACAGGCAAAGGTCTTAGCATTCACTAAAGAATTCACTATTGTCCCCAGTCTCAAAGTTTAGGAATTGTTTAATGCAAAATGTCAAAACAAGACAGATTACATTTTGGGGAGGAATCAAGTAAATAACTGATTCATCTGAGAAAGGTTATCTTGTCATAACGTAGTGCTCGGTGAGAGTGATTTAATCAGAGATCAAAGTTCACGAACAGCAGAGGCCGATCACTTTTGTTGTAGTAGGTTGAGTCACCAGTTCTTCTGGCTCGCAAACAAAGCAGAGCTCGCAGATACAGCCTCAAGCCATGCAGATTTAAGTGTCACAAAGCTGCTTCATTCAACAATCTCACCAACAAGAGGCAGGGAATGAAACCATGGCAACAGGAAAGTCCCGGGGGCCAGTGGCCAGGCCCACTGCTACGAATGGGGGTTAGTATGCATTAACAATGCTAGGATTAGTACTAACTGACTGTCCCATTTATGTTTTAGTAAAACTAAAAGACCTGTGTACAGATGAAAAGTAAGAGTCAACTATTTCCATGAAAAGATTTAAAGTGGGAAGCACCAATGTCAGTATTTTGCAACTTTTATATTCAATTGACGGTGAAGCTCTTTGCGACATGGTGAGTTTATAAAAGATGTCATATAATGGCAAGTCAGCGTATTTTATTCTTTACTATCTTCAGTCAACAGCTGCATTACATGTTTATGTCAAAATATGCAAATCTTTATCTTTTAAAAAACACCCTGCCCTTGCCTAGGGCTTCAAAATCTCCATGTACTTTGAGGTCACACTGTAATCAGTCAATCAATCAGTCATCAAGAAAAAACATCAACTGTAATTAAAACCTCAGAAAAGAAATAGCAAAGGTTAAATATTCTGGAGGAGAAAATAATTACTAGGTACAGGAGGAATCTTTAGCCAGAGATTAATGATTACTCAACTCATTAAGGTTCTGGACAATATCCACCTCTCAAAAAAAAGAATTGAAATGTAAACTGAAAGTGGGAGGATGAAGTGAACAACAATTTGGTAATCCAAGTAATAGTTATCAAAATTTGATGGAAACAGTATAATGAAAATATTGACACGACAGAGATCAGTTCGGACATATTGTTAACTCCTCCGTTCATTCCCTGTGAATTCCTGATTTCTTCCTGTATTCCTCCATAAAAGGCCATTGAGTATTTTGCCATCTAGGCGGTTCTACCCAATGTGTAAACCTGGCAAGCAACAGACTATTTCCATGGAGGCCAACATAAAGGAGCACAATCTCAGTGTCCTCTCAGTATTGTATAAGTCAGTTAGTACCTGAAAAGATGGTCTGACATCACAAGATAAACCCTGCCCATCAGGATATAAAGTTCTGTTACTGGCAGTTACCTCTAAGTTACTGCCACAGTGTTTCAGTAGCAGTAATGTGCATTTACTGTTAAATATAGCCTGAGGTCTTAAAAATGACTCTTATGTATCTCTGTTGTAATATAACAAATTAAGTTAAATTTATAACTAACCATCCTGTTTATTAGGACTGGAGTCTATCTTTCTCCAAAGACATCATATGGGTATTCTTTCACATTTGGTATCAATATGTTAAACCATTACCAATAAGGACTGGCGACAGTGAACACACCCACAGTAACCCAGACAGTTCCAACAGGTAGACCACAACATCTCACACACAGGCCATTCACACTTAGGGCTTTCTTCTTGTTCATTTGCAAGATGTGGATATCACTGGCATGGTCAGCATGTACTACCTATCCCTAGCTCCCTTGACAAAGTGCCAATGAGCTGCCTTCTTGAACTGCTGAAATCCATGGATGTAGCTTGCTGACGAGAGAACTAGCAAGAGATCCACATTGTCTCCTTTGGGAAGGGCTGCCAGTTGGGCACTTAAGTAGCCAACAATGGGCTTTCTTTGGAATCAAAGAGCCCACCGGTGGAAAACACAGCTATTGTTGGCCAATTAGAGGCTGGCAGCTTTGAGTGGCCGAATCACTGAGGAGGCCAGGCAGTTGCCAGAATGGCAGCCAAGAGAGGCCAAGGTGTGAAAAGTGACCCCAGGCATAAGTGAGTAAAGGTGAGAGGGATTTCACAGGGGAGAGAGGGGTCATGGGGTGGAAGGAGGAGGGGGAGGGAAGGTGGCATGTCAGCAACAAGGAGAGGGGTGTGGTTTTCAGAAGGCCCGCCCTTCCTGACATTGCTTCCCTCAATCAAACACTTAAGTACCTTTTAATGACAGAACAGACCTTCTTTCCCACCCTCATTGAACACCCAGGAGCATGGCACATTTCACCACGCTCATCTGTCACTGCGTTAACAGCAGCCACTTAAAAACCTCAACTGGTCTGGCAGAAAGTCCATTCAGGGAGTTTACTTGAGGCAAATTAAATTCTAATGGGGGCAGAAAGTGGTGGCATTTGTGCATACCAATGCCACAATCTGGCTACAATTAAATATCCTTCCTGCCTCCAAAAACACCACAGGAAACACCTAGATAGTGTTTAATCAACTTTTTCAGAGTTGTTATTATTCTAAAACTCCTGGCCCAGTCAAAGGGACACTATCACTGCACCAAAGACATCCCCTCAGGAAGGGCTTAACATTTTACCCATTATCTTTTTTATCCAGCCCATTGCCTAGATTGTCTTTCACTAGTTTAGTGGTGATAAAGCAGGTAAATTTCTGTGGGGAGTCTCCCAATCCTCAGCAGAAGATATATACATACCCCAGAGAAATTAATCAAACATTAGGCATTGCATAAAACAGGCACAAAAAGGATATAGCGTAATGCATGAAATCCAGGAAAGATTAATTTGCAATCAACATTTCATCTTGTATTTTCAACAAGATGTTTGTACCTAACGAGCCAATGCTTAAGTTAGCTCCCGAAACATAAGAAATAGTCATTGTCCTGAAAAATTCAACAGATGTATATTGTAGCTCCTGGAATATACTAATACATTGCAGTCACAGCAATTCAGTGAGAATTTTATACCATTGGGTCACATGCACTGATGCTGCAAGTGTCTTAAAGGTATGCTGTGTACGAGCTGTGAGACAGGACATACAAAAGGACACTTTTGTAACATCACTGTGGGTGTAAGAACTGTGGCATGGGGCAAGTTCCTACTACCCACATCGTGAATATAAGCAGAAATCCAGTTGTTTCTCGAAGGCATGTGTGAACACACAACCTCGACTGAGAATTATCAAATAATCCAAAAGACAAAGCAGATGAAATGTTTGCTTTGTATCCAGAATATTAAGAATTGAAATTTTTGCCACAATTATACAAAGCTTTGGTTAACTACAACTGGAGTATTGAGACTATTGTCTGGTTAGACCACAAATGGACAGTTCAAATCACTGTACTTTTAACAAAAGGAGTCTATTGGTCTTGGAAGGAGTGGAGCATAGAAGGAAATGAGTAACTTTATGTTTTTAGGATGTGGGAAAGGTACAGATTGAGAGAAGTTTTGTCTGGTGGTGGAGGCAGCTTGAGACGAGGGACACATTGCCTCCGTTCACTTTTTTTTTGAGGTCATGGCAGCTCAGTGGTTAGTATTGCTGCCTCACAGCACCAGGGACCAGGGTTTGATTCCAGCCTTGGGTGACTGTGTGGATTTTGTATATTGTCCTTGAGTTGGAATGTTCTCCCCGTGTCTACACTGGTTTCTACCGGGTGTTCTGGTTTCTTCTCACAGTCCAAAGATGTGCAGGTTATGTGGATTAGCCATGGGAAATGTGGGGTTACAATGATTGGGTGGGGCTGGGTCTGGGTGGGATAATCTTTGGAGGGTTGGTGCAGACGTGACAGGCCAAATGGCCTCTTTCTGCACTAAAGGGATGCTATGATTCTATGAACTGCTTTGTAATAAGAGCCAGAGCATTTAAAAAAGGAGGAAATATTTTATCACAAAGAATGTGGAAAGTCCAAAAATCTTTATAACAAAACTAGCAAATGCTCAAAAGAAACTTGCCTTCATATGATGTTTCTCACAACACTGATATCTCAAAGCACTTTACACTTTTGAAGTTTAGTGCTCTGACCCACTCGGGTGGTGCACCAGAATCCAAGCTACCCTATTCCCAGAATTGTACAAAATGTTAAAGATGTTTCTAAGGTATTCCTATTTACCTGATTTTCAAACCACGATTGATGGAAATGTTACTGTACTACACACAAACTATAATTTATTAGAAGTAATTAGACTTTAGCTACAGGTAAACATAGGAGGCTTGGGTTCAAATCCTATCTGCTGCAGAGGTGTGTAATAATATTTCTGGCTGCTTGTTTGGAAAATATCTATGAACCATATAACTCTATAAACTAAACTCTATTCCCCTCTAACATACTCAGAAAATAGGTTATTGATAGAAGTAGAAAAAACTGGAAAATGTATTCACTGGGCTTTGCTTCCCAATTCAGATGTTGAAATGATCTTTCTTCAGTTAGCCAGGACCTTGGGATTCAGTTGTCATTCTCTGGAAGAGTCGACTGATTTGTAAGAAATGCAGAGTGACTGATTCACTTGGAAAATGTGTCTGGTTTATCAATTCAGAAGTCACAGCTCACAGCAACTGCTGCAAAGGTAATTACTTTTCATCAAGTTTAAACTTGAGTTTTTTTTAAAAACTGCAGAGAACAGGCAGCTTCTTTTGGGTCGAACAACACCACACCCTTCTATATCTTTCTCTGTGTGTCTGTGTGCCTGTAACTTGTTCCCAGTTCCAACTTGCTCACTTACCTAAGAGCCAATTGGCTTCATTTGTAAACATCTTCTTGGTTTCTGATCATCTGAACATTGCAGGAATCCATAGACACAAAAACCAAGTTCACAACAGGTATTGATGTCCTTGCTATAAAAGTAAGCAGCAAACCTGGTTAAATGTCCATTTTTAAAAACATTTATTTCTAATCGCAGTTCACAATTTCTCAAGACTCAAAATAAAAAGATATGGACCTTATATTAGTCACTGTTGTAATGCAAGAACAGTCCATGTGGAGATGAAGTCCCACCTTCACACTGATAATACCTTTCATTCTGTTGTGTGGTACTATCACTGCACTAAATGGGACAGACATTGAACAGATCTAGTAATTTAAGACTGGGAATCCATGAGGCGCTGTGGGCCATCAACAGCAGCAGAACTTTACTCCAGCACAATCTGTAACCTCATGGTCTGGCATATCTTCCACTCAACCATGAACATCAAGCCATGGGATCAACCCTGGTTCAATGGAGTGTGCAGGAGGGCATGCCAGGAACAGCACTAAACATACATGAAAATGAGGTATACATCTGGTGAAAGTGGGTACTGCAGATACTGGAGGTCAGAGTCAAGATTAGAGTGGTGCTGGAAAAGCACAGCAGGTCAGGCAGCATCCAAGAAGCAGGAGAGTTGACATTTCAGGCAAAAGCCCTTCATCAGGAATGATTTTTCCTGTCCCTCAGATGCTGCCTGACCTATCGACCTGGTGAAGCTACCAAACAGGACTACTTGCATAGGCGGAGGTGGGTACAGCAGATGCTGGAGATTAGAGTCAAGATTAGAGTAGTGTTGGAAAAGCACAGCAGGTCAGACAGCATCCGAGGAGCAGGAAAATCAATGTTTCGGGCAAAAGCCCTTCATCAGGAATGAGGCTGGGAGCCTCGGGGGTGGAGAGATAAATGGGAGATGGGTGGGGCTGGGGAGAAGGTAGCTGAGAGTGCAATGGGTAGATGGAGGTGGGGGGTAAAGGTGATAGGTCAGAGGGGAGGGTGGAGCAGATAGGTGGGAAGGAAGATTGACATGTGGGACAGGTCATGGGGACGGTGCTGAGCTGGAAGGTTGGAACTGGGGTAAGGTGGGGGGAGGGGAAATGACGAAGCTGGTGAAAGCCACATTGATGTCATGGGGTTGGAGGGTCCCGTGGCGGAAGATGGGGCGTTCTTCCTCTAGGTGTCGGGTGATGAGGGAGTGGTGATGGAGGAGGCCCAGAATCTGCATGTCCTTGGTAGAGTGGGAGGGGGAGTTGAAATGTTCGGCCAAGGAGTGGTGGGGTTGATTGGTGCAGATGTCCCAGAGATGTTCTCTGCAGCGCTCTGCGAGAAGGCATGCGGTCTCACCAATGTAGTGGAGACCGCATCGGGAGCAACGGATACAATAAATGACGTGTGTGGAAGCGCAGGTGAAACTTTGATGGGCATGTGTAAGGCTCCTTGGACGGAAGTGGCAGGGGAAGGTGCCAGGAGGAGAGGGTGGGTGTTTAGGGGGCATTGACCTGACCAGGTAGTCACGGAGGGAATGGTCTTTGCGAAAGCGGATAGGGATGGGGAGGGAAATATATCCCTGGAGGTGCAGTCTGTTTGAAAGTGGTGGAAATGTTGGCAGATGATGCGATTTATGTGGAGGTTGGTGGGGTAGAAGGTGAGTATCTGTCCTTGTTGCGGTTGGAGGGGTGGGTTTGAGGGCGGATGTGTGGGACGTGGATAAGATGCATTGGAAGGCACCTTCAACCATATGAGAGGGGAAACGACATAACCAGGAAGTGATAGAGCTAATTAGGGACCCCACAATCAGTGGATCAGAGCCAAGCTCTGCAGTCCTACTACATCCATTTGTGAGTAGTGCTGGACAATTAAACCACTCACTGGGAGTAGGAGGCTTCACAAATGTCCCTTTCCTCAATGATGGAAGAGCCCAGCACATCAATGCAAAAGATAAGGATGAAGCATTTGCAACAATCTTCAGCCAGAAACGCTGAGTGGATGATCCATTTCAGCCTCCTCCAGTGGTCCCCATGGTTACAGATACCAGTCTTCAGCAGCTTGATTCATTCCACATGACATCTGTAAGTGGTTGGAGACACTGGATAGTGCAAAGCCAATGAGTCCTGACAACATTTCGGCAATAGTACTGAAAACTTGTGCTTTTGAACTTGCTGCTCCCCCTTGCCAAGCCCTTCCAGTACAGTTACAACACAGGCATCTACCTGACAATATGGAAAATTGTCCAGGTATGTCCTGTACATAAAAAGCAAGACAAGTTCAACCCAAAGAGCTAATTCCTGAGGTAAAGTAATAGTGACAGCCCTTGACATCAAGACTGCATTCGACTGAGTATGGCATCAAAGAGTCCTTGCAAAACTGGAATTGATGTGTATCAAGGGCAAACTCTCTCCCTAGCACATAGGAAGGTGGTCATGATTGTTGGAGGTCAGTCATCTCAGCTCCAGGATATACAGGGTCATAGAGTCGTACAGCACAAAACAGACCCTTTGGTCCAACCTATCTGTGTCATCGCAGATATTCTACATTACTGTAGTCCCATTTGCCCTTTAAACCCTTCCTATTCATGTCCCCATTGAGATGCCTTTTAAATGCTGTAATTGTACCAGCCTCCACCACTTCCTCTGGCATCTCGTTCCACACACGCACCACCCTCTGCATGAAAATGGTGCTCCTCAGGTTCCTTTTCCCTCTCACCTGAAACCTACACCCCTCTAGATTTTCACAGGGACAGAAACAGACTGAGAAAGAGAGGGACAGAGATCTGGGAGAAATGAGTGTGGGAGAGACAGAGAACAAAAAGAGGATCTGCAGGAGTTCCTCAGAGTAGAAACCCAGGCCCAACCATTTTCAGCTGCTACATCTTTGCCTCCATCATAAGGTCAGAAAGTGGGGATATTTGCCAATGATTGCACAATATTCAGCACCATTCATAACTCCTCAGATACGGAAACAGTCTAAATTCAAAGACAACAAGATCTGGACAAGATCCAAAATTAGGCTTTGCGCCACACAAATGCCAGGCTATGACCATCATCAGTAAGAGACAATCTAACCAATGTTCCATGACATTTAATGGTGTTACCGTAACTGAATCCCCATTATCAGTATCTTGGGGGTAATCATTGACCAGAAACTCAACTGGACTAGCCACATTAAAACAGTGGCTACAAGAGCAAGTCAGAGGCCAGAACACTGCGGTCAGTAACTCATGACTCCCCAAACGCTGTCCACCTGCTACAAGGCACAAGTCAGATGTGTCAGGATAGAGTACTCCCCTCTTGCCTGGATGGTTGCAGCTCCAACAACCTCAAGGATCTTGACACCATCCAGGACAAAGGAGTCCACTTGATTGGCACCACATCTACAAGAATCCACTCCCTCCACCACCAATGTTCAGTAGCAGAAGTGTTTGTTACTACCTACAAGATGCACTGCAGAAATTCACCAAAGATCCTCAGATCGCACCTTCTAAACCTGTGATCACTTCCATCTTAAAGGACAAGGTCAGCAGATAAATGGGAGCACCACCACTTTCAAGTTCCTCTCCAAGCCACTCACCATCCTGACTTGGAAATATATCGCCGTCACTGGATCGAAATCCTGGAATTTCCTCCCTACTGGCATTATGGGTCAACCCACAATGGGTGGATTACCATGTTTCAAGAAGGCAGCAGACCACCACCTTCTCATGGGAAACTAGGGACTGGCAATCAATGCTGGCCAGCCAGTGATGTACACATCCCACAAAGGAATATAAAGAAAAGAAACTTGGCAGCCAAATTGCTCACATCAAGCTCCACAATCAGTAAGGTGACAATGACCAAGTCATTTGTTTTTTGTTTCTGATGTTGTTTAAAGGAAAAATATTGGCCAGGACCTCAGGATAATGCCCTTCTCTTTGAAAGAATCCCATGGGGCAGGCAAAGTCATTTTCCAAAGAAAGATCATACTGGACTCAAAGTGTTAACTCTGTTTCTCTCTCCATAGATGCTGCCAGTTTTGCCGATTTCCCCAGCACTATCTGATTTTATTTCACAATTTAATGTGCTAGTCTCTCCACTGATCCCCCCAGATGAAATGCTGGCCAACCCACAGGACTTTCCACAAACTAACATGCTGCAGCTCGCCTTAAGTAACTGAGAGTGTGACTGCTGCATCTCAGTGGGAGGCATTTTTTGCCTTGAGAGCTGCCAGCCATTCTGATAGATTTAGCAGTTTCAGCAATGCTCGAACTCAGTAGGGGACAATGCTGGGACAGCAACTGGGCCCTGGATGAAGGCAGCTATGGCGTCTGACTGAAGGAGAGTCCTGCGTTTTAGACAGGCAAGGATCAGAGAGCCTAAGGAGGATGATAATGAGGGGTGAGGCAGCTGGGCTTTGATGGCCAGGCACAACATAGCAAATGGGGGTGAGAGGGCTAATAACTTGCAGGAGCTCTCCCAATGTTCATAAGGCATTCCTTGTAGAACCCAACCTCTCCTTTCCTTCTCAACATTTAACCAGTCTGGTTATGTTAGCTTTATGACATACACAGCATAGTATTCAAGTCAATTAGCTTGTTAACATGGTTGATTTCCCAATAGTTATCTTCTCAAGACTAGTAGGAGGGATATTAATGTTGGCAGCCATCTGTACACCACTTTATGGGGAATGGGTTGAAATTTAGAACTCTGGGAAGCTAGAGAAGTGATTGCTGGGCCTCTTGCTGAGATATTTGTACCATCGATAGTCACAAGTGAGGTGCTGGAAGACTGGAGGTTCGCAAACGTGGTGCCACTATTTAAGAAGGGCGGTAAAGACAAGCCCGGGAACTATAGACCAGTGAGCCTGACATCGGTGGTGGACAAGTTGTTGGAGGGAATCCTGAGGGACAGGATGTACATGTATTTGGAAAGGCAAGGACGGATTAGGGATAGTCAACATGACTTTGTGCGTGGGAAATCATGTCTCACAAATGTGATTGAGTTTTTTGAAGAAATAACAAAGATGATTGATGAGGGCAGAACAGTAGATGTGATCTATATGGACTTCAGTAAGGCGTTCGACAAGGTTCCCCATGGGAGACTAATTAGCAAGGTTAGATCTCATGGAATACAGGGAGAACTAGCCACTTGGATACAGAACTGGCTCAAAGGTAGAAGACAGAGGGTGGTGGTGGAGGGTTGTTTTTCAGACTGGAGGCCTGTGACCAGTAGAGTGCACAAGGATCGGTGCTGGGTCCTCTACTTTTTGTCATTTACATAAATGATTTGGATGCGAGCATAAGATGTATAGTTAGTAAGTTTGCAGAAAACACCAAAATTGGAGATGTACTGGACAGTGAAGAGGGTTACCTTAGATTACAACAGGATCTGGACCAGATGGGCCAATGGGCTGAGAAGTGGCAGATGGAGTTTAATTCAGATAAATGCGAGGTGCTGCATTTTGGGAAAGCAAATCTTACCATTAAGTGTATAAGTCCTGCTAAGGTCCTAGGGAGTGTTCCTGAACAAAGAGACCTTGGAGTGCAGGTTCATAGCTCCTTGAAAGTGGAGTCACAGGTAGATAGGATAGTGAAGAAGGCGTTTGGTATGCTTTCCTTTATTGGTCAGAGTATTGAGTATAGGAGTTGGGAGGTCATGTTGCGGCTGTACAGGACATTGGTTAGGCCACTGTTGGAATATTGCATGCAATTCTGGTCTCCTTCCTATCGGAAAGATGTTGTGAAACTTGAAAGGGTTTAGAAAACATTTACAAGGATTTTGCCAGGGTTGGAGGATTTGAGCTATAGGGAGAGGCTGAACAGGCTGGGGCTGTCTTCCCTGGAGCATCGGAGGCTGAGGGATGACCTTATCGAGGTTTACAAAATTATGAGGGGTATGGATAGGATAAATAGACAAAGTCTTTTACCTGGGGCCAGGGAGTCCAGAACCAGAGGGCATAGGTTTAGGGTGAGAGGGGAAAGATATAAAAGAGACCTAAGGGGCAACCTTTTCACGCAGAGGGTGGTACATGTATGGAATGAGCTGCCAGAGGATGTGGTGGAGGCTGGTACAATTGCAACATTTAAGAGGAATTTGGATGGGTATATGAATAAGAAGGATTTGGAGGGATTTGGGCCATGTGCTGGCAGGTGGGACTAGATTGGGTTGGGATATCTGGTCGGCATGGACCGAAGGGTCTGTTTCCATGCCGAATATCTCTATGACTCTCTATGACTCTATTTGCCAGAAAAGTAGTGCATTAGTTACTTTTCACATTTTATACAAAAACAAAAAGGAGATAAATTCCTGCCCAACAGGTGGCTAAGGATAAAATTGTGTTTTGAATCTGGACATTTTAAAAGATTAAAGAAGACATGCAATTAAGTGCTTGAAACATTCCAAACCCTTTTTACAGCCAATGTTGTCCTTTCAGAATTGCCCTTACTATAGTACTGCAATGAGGAAATGTGGCAACCACGGCACACAAACCAAGGTCCAAGCAAAAGCAATGTGAGAACTTAGAGAAAATCATTTTGTGATGTTAGGTTAGGGATAAATATTGAGTGGGGGACCAAGGACAACTCTTTTGCAGGATATTGTTGTGGAATCTTTTAGATCCATTTAACAGGAGAGATGAAGCTCTGATTTAACATCTCATCCAACAGTACCTCCAACAATAGTTATTGTTCTTTGTCATTGCAGATTACGTTCCCTAAAGGATGTCAGTAAACCAGGTGTTTTATTTTTAAAATAAAAATCCCACAACTACTGAGACTACATAATAAGCCAGATTTGAGGATTTGAGCTACAGGGAGAGGCTGGACAGGCTGGGGCTGTTTTCCCTGGAGCGTCGGACGCTGAGGGGTGACCTTATAGAGGTTTACAAAATTATGAGGGGCATGGATAGGATAAATAGACAAAGCCTTTTCCCTGGGGTCGGGGAGTCCACAACTAGAGGGCATAGGTTTATGGTGAGAGGGGAAAGATATAAAAGAGACTTAAGGGGCAACATTTTCACACAGAGGGTGGTGTGTGTGTGGAATGAGCTGCCAGGGGAAGTGGTGGAGGCTGGTACAATTGTAACATTTAAGAGGCATTTGGATGGGTATATGAATAGGAAGGGTTTGGAGGGATATAGGCCGAACGCTGGCAGGTGGGATTAGATTTGGTTCGGATATCTGGTCGGCATGGACGGGTTGGACCAAAGGGTCTGTTTCCATGCTGTACATCTCTATGACTCTATAAGTTTAAATTCCAAGAACATCCATGGTTACGTCTACTGCCTGGACACACCTTGGTGTGCTTATTTGCCATTGAGTAATGGGCATCTCCTGTGGAGTGCTCTCTATGTGGGAATCCTCTTGCTTTCCATCAGGGGTCTGGGGTGAAGAGTATTGCACGCAGTCATCCCATTTAGTATGGTGCTGGAAAAGCATAGCAGGTCAGGCAGCATCCAAGGAGCAGGAGAATTGGTGTTTTGGGCATCAGCCTGATGAACAGCTTATGCCCGAAATGTTGATTCTCCTGCTCCTTGGATGCTGCCTGACCTGCTGCGCTTTTCCAGCACCACACTCTCGACTTTGATCTCCAACATCTGCAGTCCACACTTTCTCCTCGTAGTCCCATTTAACCGCATATTGCAACTGTTCACGGACTCTCAGCCTAACTCTTAATTTTGGAGCACTGTGGAGTCAGGTGACCATGTTTATATTGTTTCTGGACATTTGGAGCCTCTTTTTAGTTATCTGAAAAGTCTTTTGTGTTTTGGTTACATTCAGCCCCAGGATCTTGATCTTTGGAAGTCCGGTGGGGAGTGATGTGGCCAGACCGAAGGCCTCCTCATGGGTCTGCTCCTGGGCCTGGCCTGGCTGGCTAGTAATAGATCCAGGCAGCAAGCTGTGGAGGGGGTCATATCTCCTGACTTATTCCCCCTCTTCTGTGCTCATGTTCGTGCCCAGGAGTCCTTGGAGAGGGAGCACACGGTGTCTACAAATGCTCTCGGTGCCTTTAGGGAGGGGTGGGCTGCATGGGGAATACAGTGCCTTATTTCTAAATCGAAATCCTTTTGATTTAGTTCCTTCCCCCGCATTGCCGCCACACCCCCCCCCTCCCCCCATGTAATTGAGTTATCCAATTTAATTGGATACAACAATTTAATACTTCTCATGTTGTTGAATTTTTGGTGGGGGTGGCAGTCAATAGGTTAATTTAAAAAAAGAATAAAGTCACGGTGATTTTGGTGGTGGGAAGGTCACTTAATTGTGTGTGATAACACTCATGGGGAGAGATAAAAAAGAAAATAAACAGCAGCCATGGTGAGAATTGAATCCATGTCTGCAGAAAATTGGCATGACATCTAATGACATTACTACCATACTGCCAGCTCCCCTTGTGCTCAGGTCTCTGCAATAGAACCTCAATCCTTTGATTCAGAAGTAAAACTGCTGCTAACTACCCTATGGTTATCATCACAATTCTAAAGTAGCATAACATGCTTTAAAGTCAAAGGAAAAGAAAATGTTATAAAACGAGTTCAACTTGCATTAAAAGTGTGAAAATCTGTGATTTCACTTAAAGAGGGAGAAAAACACTTAAGGCAACTATTCTAAAAGGAAGAACCCAGGTATGAATCTAAGCATTAATTCTTGCTTTCTGTCATTCACATACCCAAGAATTGTTGAATAAAATGTTTTCTGAAGCTCATTAAATGTGGAAGTACGATTAGTTTGGTGAAGTTTCATTACAATTGTGTTCTCATACATAAAAGAGAAGATCTCAAACAAAATTAATTGAAATGACCAAAAATACAACAACGTGAGAAGTTGGGTCAAGTGGATGCATCAATACGTACATAATGTTTTCAAAAAATATATACAAAGGAATAATTGGAATGATAGCACCTGAGCTTTTGTACACTGATGCCAAACCATATAATGTGCTGTATGGTATGGAAATAATTAATCAAGCATAGAGGTCAAAAAGTCAAAGATTCTCTGCATACTATTTTAAGTCCACTATTCACAACAAATTGCTATAGGTTTCATTTTCAGAAAATGATTAACTTGTTTAAAAATATGGTTTCGTGGTTGTTAAGATAGTGCATGTAGGAAGGTGGTCTGAATGCACATTTAGAGAATACAGAGGAATTGCAGCTTCTCAGCTAGTTTTGTATTACAAATTTGTGAACCAGGAAAGTGTTGGCAAAACTACTGCTTGGAGCAGCCTGGGAGATTGCCAGCATACAAATATTCAGGCAATGGTGCAAGCTTAACAGCAAGCCTATGAAGGAAAGATATTGAGGCATTTTGGAGCAGGTCCAATGAGGAAGGAGAGCATAAATGTATTTACAAATAAATTACAAATGATTAACAAAAAGCACTTTTTTCCATTTTTGGAATTGTTTACAGACATATCCAGGATTCAGAAAAATATGATAGTTGTTTAAAATATTGTACTTTTTGATTGGTTATACATGTCTGAACAATAAAACAATTCAAAATCATGTGGCTTCCTGCCCTGGCACATTCTGGTTCTTACTAAGGCTATCAATTAAACAGGTACTACCTTATCATCACAAGTTATAATTCAGGGCTCAGAGTAAGCAAGATTCTCGACTGTAACATGCTGTAATAGCAGGGAAAAGTGCATGCATTAAATAAATAAATGTTAATACAATATTGCAGCTCATGTGATACTTCTGTACATGTGAATACTGAATATGTTCACAATAACAACCTGCCATTGTATAGAACATGGAAAAAACATTTCAAAATGTTTCACAGAAGGGCCATCAATCAAGACATCAGACCTGGTAGCTAAATAAAGGCAATACTTGCAAACTTAATTAAAGAAGATGGTTTTGAAAATGGCTCTAAAAGGTGTAGGGAGTGTGATGGTGGAAAAGCACAGCAGCTCAGGCAATTTCTGAGGAGCAGGAGAGTCGATATTTTAGACATAAGTCCTTCATCAGGAATGATGCTCATTCCTGTTGAAGGGCTTATGTCCGAAACATTGACAGCCTCATTCCTGATGAAGGGCTTATGCCCATAATGTCAACTCTCCTGCTCCTTGGATGCTGCCTGACTTGCTATGCTTTTCCAGCACCACACTCTCAACTCTGACCTCCAGCATCTGTAGTTCTCACTTTCTCCTTCTAAAAGGTGTAGGGCAGAGAGATGGAAAACCAAAGAAGTTTACAAACATCTCCAGTGCTTAGACATATGCAGCCACCAATGGTGTGATAATGGGAATTGGACATGCACTAGACGTCAGAGTTGGAGAATTTGTTTTGATCCCTGACTACAAAATTTATATTACATTTTTGCTAAGCAACAGTAACTTCTTTTTGGTTTAGACCTGTACTTTCTAAACGAATAAAGCTACAAGTTTCCAGTCTTAAACAAACAAAATAAACTTTATTATGTAAAGTTAGACTAATAATATAAATTTACTTTATATAAAAGCAACATACTATTCAAATTAACAAAGTAAATGCAAGTAACAGATAAACTACTGCTGAATACCTCACAGAGTACAATGAATAGCAGATGCAGGTAAGACAGATACTATGTGTTTCTCAGCAATCTCTCAGATATCACTGACATGATGGATCAATAAATCTCAGTAAAATTTTATCTCCTTTACAAGTGATTCTAAATATTCACTTCCAAAGATCGAACCTTGAAACTTCCTTAAACGCCAGCCTCTCCATAACAGAATATCTTAATGATTACCATGTCCAGTTAGTTCAATCTCTTTCCTGAAGATTGCATTTGAATGCATTCACAAGATCATATTCAAGTATCTACTCAGATATACAATTCTAACTCTTTTGCAGAGAGCTGGCTATACTAAGCATACCTACAGAGTTTTTCTGAGCTCCAGTATTTCTCAGCTCAACCCAGCAAATTCAGCTCATGGGCTTCCTTCACTTCCATTCTCAGCTGCACTGAACTACCAATGGATTCCAGGAAAGATTTCTGTTACAACTAACAGAGTGTGTGAACAGCACTCTCTCAGTTTCAATTGTAACTAACTTCCCACAGCAAACAAACAGATAAAATTTATTGTGGACTAGACCAAATCCCCTCAAAAAATGTCAAGAAGAAAGCCTAGACCCTAAATTTTTTCCTACTTTAAAGACAAGCACCTGGCAGTGTATTTGCGATGCAGTTTGATCGGTCAAACTATCAGGCTTGAAGCAAAACATACTTTATTCATACACTATTTAAATACACACGAAATAAAACAATAAAAAGCATTGGCATAAAGAAAGCTCTATTGAAATACTCAAAATAATAAACTAGTTTTTAACTATTCCAATATAGTAACATCCCATAAGCACACCCTTGGCAAAGGCAAATTCAGTAACATAGATTGTCTCACTTGCAATTCTAGCAGCAGGAAAAGAACCCAAGCTTTTAGCACTGGGGAAAACAGATTTTAAAACAAAAACTCCAAGACCTCATAAGCTGTTTAGTGGCTTGAAGCAGACCACTCATCACCTCTATGTCGACCTCTCTTCATAAAACACCCAAGACGAATATACCTCTTAAAGCCATGGTATTATCACAAATTAAAACTAAAGACCTTCTTAAGCTCTCAATTACATTGTAGCTTCCTTTGAACCAAGCCTTTCTGAGTTTACCAATTACTTTTAAGCTAATTTATCTCTAAATATCAAATCAAACAATCTCTTTGATTCTGA
The DNA here is from genome assembly GCF_037043375.1 of Chiloscyllium plagiosum. Taxonomy (NCBI): domain Eukaryota; kingdom Metazoa; phylum Chordata; class Chondrichthyes; order Orectolobiformes; family Hemiscylliidae; genus Chiloscyllium; species Chiloscyllium plagiosum. Next base: position 104,203,656 of record NW_028270141.1, read on the forward strand.
TTCTATTAAACAATCATGGGTAACCTCTTGAATCAACATGACCTGAACCTTCTAAGAACACTAGACTTCCAAATGCTCCAATATTGCATTCGTCTCATTTTCTACTATTAAACCAGAATTCCTAAAATGAAAAACCATTACATATATTTCATACATTATAAATTATAATTACACAAAGCACAGACAATATATTTTCAACAAATGCAATGTTCCCAAAACATTGTAGGACTAGAGGAGGCTAAACATACAGGGTAAGGGTGAGGTGGAAATCTGCATGAAGATGAGAAGTTTTAGAATTATGACACTGAAGTACAAGAAGCCAATGTAGGTAAATGAGGAGGGATTCAACATAATAAGTTAATGGAACATGGCCTGTAGTTATGTAATACCTTTAACATTGTAAAACAGCCCTATTTGGCATTATCGAACATTAACAAAGAGCACTATTACAGCAGATAACTAAAAAGCTGGTCAATTGAATATATTTTAAGGAGAAAGTGAGGTCTGCAGATGCTGGAGATCAAAGTTGAAACTTTATTGCTGGAACAGCACAGCAGGTCAGGCAGCATCCAGGGAACAGGAGATTCGACGTTTCGGGCACAGGCCCTTCTTCTGTGCCCTCCTGAAGAAGGGCCTGTGCCCGAAACGTCGAATCTCCTGTTCCCTGGATGCTGCCTGACCTGCTGTGCTGTTCCAGCAATAAAGTTTCAACTATATTTTAAGGAGCATGGTAATGGAGGAAAGGGAGGCAGAGAGGTTCAGAGAGGGATTTCTAGAACACAGGGCCCAGGTGCTATTGGTGCAACATTTAACCTGTTTACAGCAGACCTTTGAATGAGATTACGATTAGGGAAGATGCAAGGCTAGTCAGCATGCAATAGAATAACCTATTCTGAAAGTAACAAAAACTTGGATGAGTATTTCAGCAGTAAATAAACTGCGGTGATGTGGAGTCTGGAAATATTTCATAGGTGGAATCCAGGGGTCAATAATTTTTTATTTTTGAGGACTTCTTGCGAGATTTGCTCAAGGGCTACGTTTTGATTTTTGGGGCCTATGTTTTCATTCTCACTAACTTATTTGTTAAGTGATGTCGTTATGTCATCACAATACCTTTCTGTGGGGTATGTGAACTCACGATCAGAATTAGAATAATTCATCAATGTCCTCAATAATGATCAAATTTCCATTGAACATAAAGCCAAAAAATAGTAGGAAACCAGTACTTTCCAGTACACCCCAGCACTTAAACTGGTACAAGATAACAAGCATAGGGAAAACAAAAGTATTTTTTGAAAGATCTGACACACACTTCTAAACATCAAAAGCCAAAACCATATATAGATGTGTTGCTAACTGGTGGCGTATAAGCTCATACGTTGCCACTGCACTTGCATAGAAATATAGAAGATAGAAGCAAGAGTAGGCCATTCAGCCCCTCAAGTCTGCTCCACCAGTCAATATCATCATGGCTGATCCTGTCCTCCCCCCAGTCCAAAGATGTGCAGGTCAGGTCAATTGGCCATGCTAAATTGCCCAGTGTTACGTGCACTAGTCAAAGGGAAATGGTTCTGTGTAGGTTACTCTTCGGAGGGTCGGTGTGGACTGGTTGGGCCAAAGGGCTTGTTTCCACAGGGTATGGAATCTAGTGTAATCTAATTTAATCATCTCTTGATCCCTTTAGCCACAAGAGCTATATCTAACTCCTCTTGAAATCGAATGCACAAAGCAGGAACATTTTAATTCAGGCAGCTACAACCCTACTTACTTCATCTCAGATAGTTCACATTGAAGGAGGATCTGCTACATTTTTTCCAAGTGTAGTAACTCCCAGAACTTACACGGCCCTTAATGAGAAACTCCATATTCATTTGCAAGGAGCTCATTATCTCAGTGCCTTGAACTTTTCTTGGATTCCAGTTTGCTGGATATTGCTTTGTTGACATGTTTAAAACTGTTCTCCCTGCTTTGCCGCCGCCCACACTTCCTCACCCTTGCAGCCTCCCTCTAGCCCCTGACTCCCACACACTTATTACAGCAGTCTCCTTCACTCACACACCTCTTTTACAATCTCCTTCCACCTCCCCTTGAAACCTCCTTGTCTCCCACCATACCTTTCTGTGACTGCCTCTTCCTCCCACTGTCGCTCTCCTCCAACTAATGACCCCGCCCATAAGAGTGAATTTAAGGGGCCATTTCACCAGCCACCCCTGTGTATTTTGAGTCTTTTTGTTTAATTCATTCATGTAACGTGGGCATTACTGGATGGGGCAGCATTTATTGTCAATCCCAAGAGAAGATGATTATGAGTTGCCTTCTTGACCCACCACAGTCCATTTGTTGTAGGTACACCGTAGGTTTTGAAGGTGCTGTCGAAGGAGTGTGTTAGTGAATTTCTGCATCTTTTACATCATACACACTTCTGTTACTGGGCATCAGTGGTGGAGTGAGTGGATGTGGTGCCAATCAATCAAGCTTTGTCCTGGAGGGTGTCAAATTTCTTGAGTGTTATTAAAGCTGCACCCATCCAGGCAAGTGGGGAGTACATGTATTCCCTAACACTTTTGACTTGTGCCTTGTAGATGGTGGACAGGCTTTGGAAGTTCAGATGACTTACTACAGGATTCCTAGACTCAGACCTCCTCTTGTAGCCACAATTTTTATGCAACTAGTCCAGTTCAATTTGTGGTCAATGGCAACCTCCAAGAGTTCATAGTGGAGGATTCAGCAATGATGATGTCTGAATGACAACGGGCAATGGTTAGATTCTCTCTTGTTGGAGATCACCATTGCTAGGCATCTGTGCGGTCCAAATGTTACTTGCTACTTGTCAGTCAAAACCTAGATATTGTCCAGCTCTTGTTGCATTTGAACTTGGACTGCTTCATATCTGAGGAATTATGAATGGAAGTGAACGTTATGCAATCATCAAACATCCCCACTTCTGAACTTATGACAGTTGGAAGGTGATAGATGAAGCAGCTGAACATGGTTGGGTCTAGGACACTACCCTGAGGAATTCCTGCAGATATGTCCTGGAGCTTAAATGACTGACCTCCAACAACTACAACTGTCTTCCTTTGTGCCAGCTATCATTCCAACCAGCATAGACTGATTCCCTCAATCCCAATTAATTCCAGTTTTGCAAGGGCTCCTCAATGTTATACTCAATGCTGATGGATATAGGAGATTTTTTTTGTGTAGGAGGAAATATACTATCAGAAGCTCAGCTCAGAAATATATATAACTGAGGTTATAAACACAGTCTGGGTTCAACCTAAGAAAGTGGATAGAACAGGAATGCAATAAGGTTTGTGTAACTGCAAAGACAGTGGCTTCAATTTTCCCAACATTCAGGGAGAATTAAAGCTCATTCAGGACTGGGTACCATTCAAGCAGTTTGGTAACTCAGAGGCAATGGAATGGTTGGGGCGAGTGGTAGTAAGGTGGAGCTGGGTGTTGCCTGGATATATATGAAAACTAATGCAGTGTCTATGGATAAGGATACCAAAGAGAGGCATGTATAGCAGGAGGAATGCCTTGAATAGATAACTTTTTACAGTTTACTTGAAACCTGTAAAACCAAATGCAATCAAGAATGAACAAAATCAACAGTTGAGCTGAATCTTCTTACTAATGATACTGTGAATCTGACTGGAAATTATACAGTGATGACTTTCTATATTGCTTGTATTAAGCTTGTAGTGGAGATTCTCTTTTTATTGGACCTATATTTTGCAGAATTGCACATTAGATATTTTACCAGCATCAAGTAGCTCCTCTACACATTTACATTTCATTTCTTATATTTCTAGTGGATCTTTGTTTCCCCAAATATACCGTAAAGTGAATTCCATGCCAAACTCACTTGCAATGCACACTTAAAATGATAAATAGAAAGACTTATCTGTTACATTTAGCTTTTTAAAAGTTTCTCTCGGGAAATTCTTGTGAAAAGTCTTCTGCTCAATTGCATTAAACAAACTTAAGTTAAATTGCCATTCACTGCATGTTAAGATTTTGTTAAAATTGAACAGCAATTGTTGTTCAGTCAAAAATTACATTCCAAGGGGAATTCCAATGATGCCTAATCATGCCATTAATATAGCATTTCAAGGATCTGATGGCTTACATACTAAGCGCCAAGTGCGATAACATTTGTGAATCTGTTTCTGTTAAACTAAAGCATTTTCATCCCCTGCGGGTGAAGGATGAGTTTCATCCCACATTCCTGGCACACGACCCAAACTTCTGAGCTCAGAACCAATCTAGAAGCTCAGTTATGCATGATGCAAAGAGGAAACCACAGTGCAGTAATAACAAAAATTGTGCCGATGCATTAGAACTAGTTTGGCATTCTTCCAATGACATTACAAGCACTTTACCTTTAGTCACCATTTGTTTCCCAGACAACAACAAAAAGGAAAAGCTGACCCATTTCACATGGAAACAAAAACACCTGACAACAAATGTGAACTCGATTGATCTACAGTTGGAGAAATTGGCAGTAGATGTTGAACAGAAAGCCAGTAGTAAAATAACTTTTCTAATTTTTAAACCAAAGAATGAAACAACCATGAAAACTTGGTAACCATGTAAGGCAGCATAATTACACAATAGGACAGGACATTGGTTAGGCCACTTTTGGAATACTGCATGCAATTCTGGTCTCCATCCTATCAGAAGGATGTTGTAAAACATGAAAGCGTACAGAAGATATTTACAAAGATGTTGCCAGGATTGGAGGATTTAAGCTACAGGGTCAGGCTGAATAGGCCTGGGCTGTTTTCCCTGGAGCATTGGAGGCTGAGGGGTGACCTTATAGAGGTTTATAAAATCATGAGGAACATGGATAAGGTAAATTGACAAGGTCTTTTTCCTGGGGTGGGGGAGTCCAGAACTAGAGGGCATAGGTTTAGGGTTAGAGGGGAAAAATTGAAAAGGAACCTAAGGGGCAACGTTTTCACGCAGAGAGTGGTGCGTGTATAGAATGAGCTGCCAGAGGAAGTGGTGGAGGGTAGTACAATTGCAACATTTATAAGGCATCTGCATGGGTATATGAATAGGAAGGGTTTGGAGGGATATGGGCCAGGTGCTGGCAGGTGGGACTAGATTGGGTTGGGATATCTGGTTGGCATGGACTAGTTGGACCAAAGGGTCTGTTTCCATGCTGTACATCTTTATGACTCTATGACTAATTCCTCCATCTACTTCTTAACATTGGAGTTTCTAGGAGATCTACTGGTTTTCTTATTGTTTCAAGCTGCTATCTTACAGGCAACTAAGTCAAGTTGGCACAGCTCCACCTCGTGTCATGATGATTTGCACTGTGCTGCATGGTCAACTCTATCTCCGAGAATCTCACTGGCAATGGTAATCTCTGCCACAGTTGCTGCAGTGAGCTATGAAGATGGATCTGGGTCCATACAGCTCCCAGCTGAGCTATCAGACTCTGCTTTCCTCGTCCAATCACAGTCAATTGAAGACAAGACATTTGCTGGCCATTAATAATACATAAAATTACATAATTTACTCACAGATAAACATCTCACACCATTTTGCATGTGGAGTGGAATTTGATCATTCACTGGATGTGAATTTGGAGATGGAGAGAACATGTGATCAAGGTGAAAGGATGAAGGATGGAGATTCCACTGCCTTCATAGCTCCCTCTGATCAATTCCTGGATGGTAGATATCTTGTTTAGAGGCCATGACTCCCCCACCCCAGGGAAAAGACCTTGTCTATTTACCTTATCCAAGCCCTTCATGATTTTATAAACCTCTATAAGGTCACCCCTCAGCCTCCAATGCTGCAGGGAAAACAGCCCCATTCTGGTCAGCCTCTCCATATAGTTTAATCTGTCATAACCTGCACCCTCACACATTAAGAATCTCCACTGGTTCAGATACCATGGATAGGCAGAACTTATGAAATTGTAATCCAACACTTGTCACAGCTGAGGGAGGATGTGCAACCAAGCTGGGAAAAACATCTCACTTCTTCCATCAGGTAAACAATTGTATTAAACTATTATCAACATCATTTCATATCAGAACATGACAACCATCTCTTGGAGCTTGAATCATTTATCCCAGTTTCTTTCCCTCCTAAAAACATGCCTGCTCCATGAAAAGGACAGTTTGCAATCAACCCATCGTGTCTGCTCCAGTATTCAATCATGGCTTAACCGCATTCTCCTGTCTTTTCCCTGTAACCCTTGATAGCCTTACTGATCAAGAACCTATCTAAATACACTTGGCCTCCACAGCTCTGCAACAATGAGTTCCACAGATTCCTTGCGCTCTGGCTGAAGAAATTCCTCCTCATCTCAGTTCTAAAGGGTCGTCCCTTTACCCTGCGGCTGTGGCCCCCAGGTCATCGTCTCTCCTACTTATGGGAACATCGTTTCCAAGTCCACTCCATCCAGGCCTCTCAGTATTCTGTAAGTTTCAATCAGATCCCCCCTCATCCTTCTAAACTCCATCAATTACAGACCTAGAGTCCTCAAACACTTGTCATATGACAAGCCCTGCAACCCCGTAATCATTCTTGTAAACCTCTTTTGGACTCATCTAACACCAGCAAATCTTTCCTCAGATACTCAGCCCAAAATTGCTCACAATACTTCAAATACAGTTAGACCAGAACCTGATACAACCTGGGCATCTTACATCTCTGCTCTTGTTTTTAAGTCCTCTTGAAATGAATATTAACATTGCATTTGCCTTGTGATGATACTGTGGCCTTAATAGGTATATTTTGCCCTGTTTTTTTTATTGAAAAGAGATTGAGACAGAGGTGGCTAGTGGTTTGTTCCAAGCCAATAAAATAAACAGCTTGGTTTCTTTATATAAATTGGAACAACAGAAGCAGCAGGAATGGGTAGAGTCAGGCTTCCACGAAACCAGGGCTTTAGTTTAGCTTTTTTTTTACATTCCCTAAAGTATGGAAACAGGCCCTTTGGCCCAACAAGTCCACACCGACCCTCCGAAGAGCAACCCACCCAGACCCATTCCCCTACCCCTGACACTACAGGCAATTTAGCATGGCCAATTCACCTGAACTGCGGGAGGAAACCACAGTACCCAGAGAAAACCCACGCAGACACAGGGAGAATGTGCAAACTCCACACAGACAGTTGCCCGAGGCAGGAATCGAACGTGGGTCCCTGGTGTTGTGAGGCAGCAGTACTAACCACTGAGCCACCGTGCCGTCCTAATTCTTATTGGGTTTTGAAGCAGCCACACATCCCTCCCTCTGCAGCAAAATGCTCGCTTTCTCTCTCTCCCTCTCTCTCTCTGCCAGAATTTTCTCTGGATGTTCTTTCCTCCGGACTAGAGAACAATTACATGTAAGACTGAATATGCCTTTGCAAGGATGTGTTTATGGGATGTTACTACATTGGAACAGTTGTTGTTTAGAAGTTGAATAATCTGTTATTCTCATAAGTTTTCAAATAGAGTTAAAGTTAGACAAATTGTTCTTTCTTTTGTTTGTGTTTTAATTATAGAGAAAGAATAAAGTATGTTTTGCTTAAAGCTAAGTAGTGTAACCAATCAAATTACACCCGGAACACAGCACCTTACATTTGCAATTAAATAAGAAAAGGTTAGGGTCGAGGTTATCTCCTTGATATATTTGAAAGGGGTTTGGTTCGATTCATAACACTTCCTAACCACCAACTGAAGCTGCATGTTAACTTTAGGTGAATCTCGAATTAGGACTTTGAAGTCCTTTTGCTTCAGATTTCCATAGCCTTTCTCCGTTTAGAAAATTGTCTATGTATCTATTCTTCCTACCAAAAACCAAATAACCTCACACTTTACAACAGTGTATTCCATCTGCATCTTTGCCCACTCACATAACATGTCCTTCTGCAGCCTCTCCACTTCCTCAACACTACCTGTCCCTCCACCAATCTTTATGTCATCTGCAAACTTAGCAACAATGTCCTCTGTTCCTTCCAGATCATTAATGTATAACATGAATAGTTGTAGTTCCAACACAGATCCCTGCAGAACTCTACTAGTCACCGCTGTCATTCTGAAAAAGACATCTTTCTCCCCACTCTCTGCCTTCTGCCAGTCCTCTATCCATGCCAGTACCCTTGCCCTAACATCATGGGCTCTTATTTTATATAGCAGCCTCTTGTGCAGCAACTTGGATTTCCAGAACAAAAGTCTTCTGGAAATCCAAATGAATCACGACTACTAGCTCTCTTTTGTCTAACTTACTCATTATCTCCTCAAAGAGGTACCTTCTAACAGATTTGCCAGGCATGACCCCCCCCCACACACCTTGACAAAGCTGTGTTGACGCTGCCCTGTTTTACTATGTATTTCCAAGTACTCCGCTATCTCATCCTTGATAATGGACTCTAAAATGTTACCAACAACCAAGATCAAGCAAACCAGCCAATGGTTTCCTGTATTCTGCCTCCCCCCCTTCTTAAACAGGGGTGTTGCATTAGCCACATTCCAAACCTCCAGGACCCTTTCTGACTCCAGTGATTCCTGAAAGATTACCACCATTACCTGTACAATCTCCTCAGCTATCTCCTTCAGAGCTGTAGGGTGTAGTCCATCCAGACCTGGTTATTTATCCACCTTCAAACTTGTCAGCTTCCCCAGCACCTTCTTTCTTCACTTACTCCACTCACCTCTGCCCTCGTCTGTCTTGAGGTTCTGGTATGTTGCTGGTGTCTTCCACCGCAAAGACTGATGGAACAAGTTGATGTTTGAAGTTCATTGCTGTTACCACTTTTACCAAAATGTTGCTGTTGCAATGTCATAGATGATTAAACTTAGCAACTTCCTAACTTCATCCATATTAACATCGGCACTTCCTCATATGTTATCTGTCCTGTTCATTGATGATCAGTCACAGAGGACTGAAGGACTGCTGGTTAGCTAAACACAAATACCTTAAACTCACCTCCTCTCTACTGAATGTATGAAATCTCATGGTTATGGAATGTAACATTCATCTCCTGTTGACAGATTCCAGATTTTAATCGCAGTCTTAATTTAAATGACAGTTGACAGTCATAGCCCCAAGACTGGGATAAATTCAGAATCCAGAAAAGGATGAAAACAATGATAAAGAAAGTAAACTGTGAGAGCAAATGAGTAAGAAATGTAAAAACTGACAATAAGTACTTCTTTGAATATATAAAAAGGAAGAGATAGGTCAAAGTGAACACAGGCTCCTTAGAAAATGAATCTGGTGAGACGTTATGAGGAACAAGGAAATGGCAGTGGAGTTAAACATACATGTTATATCAGTCTTCACTAGACGATACTTTGAACATCCCATTAATACTAAGGAATACAGTAGAGGAATTAAGTACTATCACCTTCACGAAAGAAGTAGTATTAGACAAACTAATAGCACTAAAGGCAGATAATGGTGGCTTGCATCCTAGGATCTGAAAAGCAATAGCAAAAGAGATAGTGGATGCATTGGTTTTAACTTTCCAAAATCTTTGGTTTGTGGAGAAGTACCAGAGGATTAGAAAACTGCCAAAAAGGGAGGGAGGCAAAAGTCAGGCCAATTAGCTATAAGCCAATTAGCCTCACATATATTGTTGGAAAAGTATTAGAATCAATTATTAAGGAGGTAATAGCAGAACATTTGGAAAATCATAATACAATCAAGCAGAGTCAGCATGACTTCAGGAAAGAGAAATCATGTCTGACTATTAGAGTTTTTTAAGGAAGTCTGAACCAGAGTGGATTTGTAGATATGTTGTAGTTGGAGAGCACCCAACAAGGTACTTCACAAAAGGTTAAGTCATAAAAGCCCGTGGTGTTGGAGGTAGTATATTGGCTTGGATAAAGAATTGGCTAATGGGCAGGAAACAGCGAGTGGAGATAATGGATTCTTTTTCAGATTGCCAACCTATGACCAACTGGGTTCCACAGGAATTAGTGCTGGGACTGCAACTGTTTACAATATGTATTAATGCTTGGAGGAAGGATACAAATGTATTATAGGAGAAAGTGAGGTCTGCAGATGCTGGAGATCAGAGCTGAAAATGTGTTGCTGGAGAAGCGCAGCAGGTCAGGCAGCATCCAGGGAACAGGAGAATCGACGTTTCGGGCATAAGCCCTTCTTCCTGAAGAAGGGCTTATGCCCGAAACGTCGATTCTCCTGTTCCCTGGATGCTGCCTGACCTGCTGCGCTTCTCCAGCAACACATTTTCAGCTACAAATGTATTATAGCCAAATTTGCAGACTACAGAAAAATAGATGGAAAAGCAAGTTGCAAGGGGGTTATAAACAGTTTACAGAGAGATATTGATAGATTAAGTAAGTGGGCAAAAAGTTGGCAAATACGATATAATGTGGAAAAAAAATGAATGTGTTAATTTTGGAAGGAAAACAAAATAATAGCTATTATTTAAATGGAGAAAAAACTGCAGAAACCTGCAACACAAAAGGGTCTTGAGGGTATCTGTGCATGAAACACAGAAAACTAGCACACAGATGCAGTACATATTTCAAGTGTTGGAGTAGAAGAGTAGGGAAGTCTTAATGTAACTGTACAAGGTGCTGGTGAGACTACATCCGGAGTACTGTGAGCAGTTTTGTTTTAAATAGAATCCCTACAATGTAGAAACAGCCATAGAGTCACAGAGATGTACAGCATGGAAACAGACCCTTCGGTCCAACACGTCCATGCCGACCAGATATCCCAACATAATCTAGTCCCATTTGCCAGCATTTGGCCCATATCCCTCTAAACCCTTCCTATTCATATACACATGCAGATGCCTTTTAAATGTTACAAATGTACCAGCGTCCACACTTCCTCTTGCAGTTCATTCCCTTAAGCCCAACAAGTTCACAACGACCCTCTGAAGAGTATCCCACCCAAACCCTATTACTCTATATTTATCCCTGACTAATGTACCTAACCGATACATCCCTGAACACTATGGGCAATTTAGCATAGCCAATTCACCTAACCTGCACATCTTTTGAATTGGGGGAGCAAAAAAAAGTCCCTCATTTAAGAAAATATAATATTTCTTTGGCGGCTATTCAGAGAAAGTTCACTTGCATGATCCCTGATATGTAGGGATTGCCTTATGAACAATGGTTAACAAGTTCAGACTCGACTCACTGGTGTTTAGTAGAATATGGGGGTGATCTCATTGATAGGGTCAATGCTGAGACATGTTTCCCCTCATGGAACAGTCTGGGACCAGAGGGAATAGTCCCAAAATTAAGGGATGCAATTTAATTCTGAGATGAGTGGGAATTTCTTCTCTCAGGAGCCTGTGTGTTTTTGTATCTCCTTGCCACAGAGAAGCTTTGGACATGGAGTGCTTTTATATATTTAAGGCTAAGATAGATTCTTAATCAGTAGTGGAATCAAAGGCTAAAGGGAAAAGGCAGAAAAGTAGGTGTGAGGAATGCTGGATCAGCCATGAACCTATTGAATGGTGCAGCAGGCTCGAGCAGGAGCAGATCTACTCCTGTTGCTGTTTCTTATGGCCTTATGGTCAGATGGAAAATATAACTGAGAACCAAGAGAAATACAGAAGGTTCAGATGAAAGGTGAAAATAGCATAACAGAGAAGCAAAGAGATGAAATTCAAAGCAAAGAAATGACTGACAGCCACAATAAAGGGGAATCCTAAAGTCTCCTACAGACTCATCAAGAGTAATAGGATGGTAAAAGTGGAAGTAGAGCCAATTCGAGACCAAAAGAGAGGATTTGCATATGATGGCAAGAGCACGTCTATAATGTTAAATGAATACTTTGTACTTACCAAAGAAATAGGTGCTACACAGGCCACAGAAAAAAACTCTCTCTGGAAGGGGTCAAAACTGACGAGAAGAATGTGTTGGATAGGCCTGTGATAATTAAAAGTTGACAAAGCACTGAGATCTGAAGAGTTACAACAAGCTTAAGGAAGTGACAGTGGAAACTGCTTTCCAGATTTGAGAAACAATATCAGCATTGGATACTCAAGTAGTAAAATGGAACATTGTTAGACTAAATAAATAGTTCTCTACACTCATTAGCTTGAACCTCTAATCATTGTGTGTGAGGTAATCTCTTGTGATGAGGATACTGTTTGTGACAAGAAGCTGCATATGGAGTTTTGAGGAAGCTGTCCGCTACCACAAAATTTTGGCTGACCAGATATCTCTCCTGCCTGGAAGGCTGACGTATTTAAGGAATTACAGATTGATAATTGTAATTATAATTGGTAACTGTTTGACAATGTTATCTCACACACACACATTTCTATGACCATCAAGTCCTGGGGTAGGACTTCAGCCGAGAGCTTCTGGAAGAGAGAGGTAGGAATTCTATCACTGTGCCACAGGATCTCCGCTAATCCCAACTATACACCAGTGTGACATTTTTACTTCCCACACCAGGTCCATCACATGTAAAACATGACCAGCATCAGCACTGAGAGGTAAGAGGAAATTCCATCTTGCGCAACCAGTGGCATCCTAAAGAGAATTTATTGGCCCACGGTTTGGAGTCATGGGTGAAGCAAGGGTGCTTGCTGGTGATCTCTAAGTGAGTCTCAAGGACAGATTTTGAGATCTAATGACCTTCACTTCCATCGACCTGTTTATGGTGTTCATTCCTGGTCATTCACAGTATACAGCTGAAATACAACCATCAAGTTATCCAAGCAGCCAACTTCATTGAAAGTTTTTCACAGACACAGAAACTGGAAGCAAAGAGCAGTAATTTAAACAATAATTTATAAAATGTTTACATACAGCATTTCAGAAGATCGGGGCATACACATGGGGTGAAGATAGAAATAAAACACAAAAGGATTATTTAACACCTTTTATTTAACACTGTGAGTGGCCTGGTGGCACAGTGGTTAGCACTGCTGCCTCACAGCTCCAGAGACCCAGGTTTGATTCCCGCCTCAGGCAACTATCTGTGTGGAGTTTGCACGTTCTCCCCGTGTCTGCGTGGGTTTCCTCCGGGTGCTCCGGTTTCCTCCCACAGTCCAAAAAAATGTGCAGGTTAGGTGAATTGGCCATGCTAAATTGCCAGTTTAGCATGAAGGGGTGAATGTAGGGGAATGGATCTGGGTGGGTTTCTCGTCGGAGGGCCGAAGGGCCTGTTTCCACACTGTAAGTAATCTAATCTTTTTCAAATCGAAGGAATACATTTGACATACATATAACATATAATACATATAAAATTATTTGTGTCATTGCCAGTATATCAAATGGTATGCATCACACATTGTTCAAAATTCTGTACTACCTGACTGAACAAGGCATGATTGTTCATGGGATTTAGAGCAGCATTATGGGAGTGGAAATGCTGAAATTCACACTGATTCAAGTGTTCGCAGGCTCAAGGAGGTGGCAGCAGTGTGAGAGAAGCAAACAGCACCCGACAACCTGGTCAGAGAGTTGAGTGACAAACCACAACTTTAGGACATCCACTCTAGTCTGCAACATGCTGTATCCTGAAGGTGCAGTCAGCTTCAGGGAGGTAATAACAAAAAGCACTGACCTATTCACTCCCCAAACTCCTCAGCTTGTCCATAAAACATTGGCACAAAGGGCAAGAAATAATTAAAATAACTGGTGAAAAAGTGCTAGGGAAACCAATGAGGATAAAGATCAATATGTCCTTGCTTACGATAGGATACCTCCTGAGACATTAAAGGAAGTAGCAAAAGAGATAGTGGATGCACTGATAGGCTGAGTCTGCTTGGCATCCAATGAGATCTTGACTGATCTGATAATCTTCAGCTACACTTGCCTGCCTTTTCCCCATAACCCTTGATTACTTTTTTGATTAAAAATCTATCTTGACCTTTAATGTACTTAATGATCCAGTATCAACCACTCTCTAAAGTAAAGAACGCCACAAATTCACAGCCTTTAGAGAAGAAATTCTTCTTCATCACTATCTTAAATGTGCAACCCTCTATTCAGCCCCCTGGTCATAGACTCTTCCACAAGGGGAACCAACTTTTCCAAAGCTACATTAAGAATCTTGAATGTTTCAATAAGGTCACCTCTTATTCTTCTATATACCAATATAACAGGCCCAATGTATCAGCCTGTTCTCAAAGCAACTCCTTCATACCTGGTATCAGCTTCATAGACCTTCTCTGGACTGTCTCCAATGCTAATCTATCTTTCCGGAGATAAGGGGCCCAAAATGGTTCGCAATATTCCAGCTGTGGTCTGACTGGAGCTATATACAGTTTTAGCAAAACATCTCTGCTTTTATATTCCATTCTCTTTGAAATAAAGGCCATATTCCATGTGCCTTCCTTGTTATCCACTTAACTCGGATGCTCGCTTTTTGTGATTCACGGATGAGGACTCCTAACTCCTTCTGTTTTGTAGCTTTCTGCAATATTTCTCTACTTAAATAATATTCAGCTCCTCTACATTTCTTGACAAAGTGTATAATTTATCATTTTCCCATATGATTTCCATCAGCCACGTTTTTACCCACTCATTTAATCTGTCTGTACCCCTCCGCAGACTCTTTGCGTCATCCTCACCATCTGCCTTCCCACATATTTGTGTGATTTGCAAATTAGCAAATTCACTTTCCTCAACTAAGTCATGAACATATATTGTAAAATAGTTCCAGCATTGATCCCAGTGACATACGACTAGTTACAGGATGTCAGTCTGAAAATGTCTCTCTTATCCTAACTCTCTGCCTTCAGTTAGTTAACCTTCTATCCATGCTAATATGCTACCTCCAACACCGTGGATCTTAACTTATTACGAATGCAAATGTATGGTATCTTATCAAACATCTTCTGAAATCCAAATGCATTATATCTACTACTTCTGCTTTATCTATCCCCTGCTTGTTACCTCCTCAAGAATTCTAGTGAATTTGTCTGTCATGATTTCCCTTTCATGAAACCATGTTAATTTTCGTGATCACATAAAGCACTTCTAAATGCTCTGCTATTACAGTATATCCTTTATAATAGCCTCTAACATTTTCCTACTGACAGCCATCAAGCTAACCAATCGAATTAACTGTTTTTGTCCCCTAACCTTTTTAAATAAAGGTGTTACATGGGCAGTTTTCCAATCCTCTGGAACTTTTCCAGACTCAATAGATTTCTGCAACAACATTACCAGTGCACCCATCATCTCTGCTGCTACTTCCTTTAATATCTGAGGATGCACCCCTTATGTTGCCTAGGTGTCACAGAATATCATAACTGACCAACTACACTGTGGTCAACTGTAATAGTACAGGACTATTTAGAAACTGCATTCGGTTAGAAATATTAGTTAAAGTTCAATCATAACAGAAACTGTGTGTTTTATTATTTTTAACAGCATTGTCAAACTAGTTTAGAATAATATTGAAGTGAAAACTCTTTACAAGAGAGTCAATCAAACTGTTATTTAGAAATACAAAACGGAATTGACAACACAGTACATCTTCGCGTAGTGTCAATGTGACTGCATCTATCTGGAAGACTTTCCACTGTTTAAATACGTTTCCACGAACATAGCTCCACTCTAATCCCAGATGAACTATAAAAATTACCTTAGGTGTTTTCTACCTCTTTCTAACTTGGCATGCTTATTTGTCTCAATACACAAACTATGATTTGCAAGTCAGGATCAAACAACTGATAAACAGTGTCCTTCAGAGACATTGTGTGGCTGTCAATCTGTTTTGCACAAATAGTTGGATAATGGCAAATATTTCTGCTCCAGCTGAGTTCAGTACAATGCGAGTTTTCAATTAAAGCACAAACTGGATTTAGACTGTTTTTATATTCAGGCCCCAGGAGTCTTGCATTCATGAGTTGGCTCCCAGGGCTTGGGCTGTAAATTAGTTTCCCACAGCCTGACAGAAAACCCAGCCGCGTCAGGAAATTATTTTGAAAATAAAATGATGAGAGATGTGTAACAGGGGTTGATCTAATATTCTCTGTTACACACTACCACTCAATGCTAAAACTACCTCCACACAGTGTTACCGTTAAGAGTTTCCATAGTGGAGAAAGCACAGGCTGAATGCAAGGTGTCAATGATGCTCCCTCTGTACTGTGCTGGCAAGGCCCCAAATCTACAACGTCATAAGAACTTCTTCTTGGAGTGAGATGGTCAGTTAATGAAAATTAGCTGCAAGGCTTCACTTTTTGGTTTTGTGTTCAGTTGGCAACAAGTCACCTACCAATTGGTTTGCCGCAAGGGCCTGTAAATCCCAGTTCCAGCTGCACTGCTCTCCTCATTCAACTGGGATCCATATCTCCCCTTCCCCTCCCACTGTATCACCATTGGAACGGAAAACTTGATGTTAATCTAGACCATGAGAGTTATTGAAATGTACAGCATGGAAACAGACCCTTCGGTCCAATCGTTCATGCTGACCAGATATCCCAACCTAATCCAGTCATACTTGCCAGCACCATATCCTTCCAAGCCCTTCCTATTTATATACCCATCCAGATGCCTTATAAACATTGCAATTGTATCAGCCTCCTGGGAGCTCATCTGGGAGCTCATTCCATACACGCACCACCCTCTGTGTGAAAAAGTTGCCCCTTAGGTCTCTTTTATATCTTTCCCCTCTCACGCTAAACCTATGCCCTCGAGTTCTGGACTTCTCCACCCCAGATAGACTTTGTCTATTTTTCCTATCCATGCCCCTCATAAGGTCACCGCTGACCCTCCAACACTCCAGGGAAAACAGCCCAGCCTATTCAGCCTCTCGCCAATAACTCAAATCCTCCAACCCTGGCAATATTCTTGTAAACCTTTTCTGAACTCTTTCAAGTTTCACAACATCCTTCCATTGAGAAGGAGACCAGAATTGCACACAATATTCCAAAAGTGGCCTAACTAACATCCTGTACAGTCGCACTGTGACCTCTCAACTCCTGTACTCAATGCTCTGACCAATAAAGGAAAGCATACCAAACACTTTCTTCACTATCCTATTTACCTGCGACTCTGCTTGCAAGGAGTCATGAACCTGCACTCCAAGGTCATAGAGTCAAAGAGACGTACAGCACGGAAACAGACCCTTCGGTCCAACTTGTCCATGCCGATCAGATATCCCAAGCCAATCTAGTCCCACTTGCCAGCACCTGGCCCATCTCCCTCCAAACCCCTCCTATTCATATACCCATCCAGGTGTCTTTTAAATGTTGTAACCGTACTAGCCTCCACTACTTCCTTTGGCAGCTCATTCCATACAAATACCACCGTCTGCGTGAATACGTTGTCCCTGAGGTCTCTTTTATATCTTTCCCCTCTCACCGTAAATCTATGCCCTCTAGTTCTGGACTCCTCCATCCCAGGGAAGAGACTTCGTCGATTTATCCTATCCATGCCCCTCATGATTTTATAGACCTCTATAAGGTCACCCCTCCGATGCTCCAGGGAAAACAGCCCCAGCCTTTTAATCTCTCCAACCCTGGCAACATCCTTGTAAATATTTTCTGAACCCTTTCAAGTTTCACAACATCTTTCCGATAGGAAGGAGACCAGAATTCCACGCAATATTCCAAAAGTGGCCTAACCAATGTCCTGTACAGCCGCAACATGACCTCCCAAATCCTGTACTCAATACTCTGACCAATAAAGGAAGGCATACCAAACGCCTTCTTCACTATCCCATCTACCTGCAACTCCACTTTCAAGGAGCTATGAACCTGCACTCCAAAGTCTCTTTGTTCAGCAACACTCCCTGAGACTTTACCATTAGGTGTATAAGTCCTGCTAAGATTTGCTTTCCCAAAATGCAGCACCTCACATTTATCTAAATTAAACTCTATCTGCCACTCCTCAGCCCACTGGCCCATCCGATCAAGATTCTGTTGCAATCTGAGATAACCCTCTTTGCTGTCCACTACACCTCCAATTTTGGTGTCATCTGCAAACTTACTAACTGTACCTCTTATGCTCACATCCAAATCATTTATGTAAATGACAAAAAGTAGAGGACGCAGCACCAATCCTTGTGGCACTCCACTGGTCATAGGCCTCCAGTCTGAAAAACAACCCTCCACCACCACCCTCTGTCTTCTACCTTTGAGCCAGTTTTGTATCCAAATGGCTAATTCTCCCTGTATTTCATGAGATCTAACCTTGCTACGCAGTCTCCCATGGGGAACCTTGTCGAACGCCTTACAGAAGTGCATATAGATCACATCCACCTCTCTGCCCTGATCAATCCCCTTTGTTACTTCTTCAAAAAAGACAATCAAGTTTTGAGACATGATTTCCCACGCACAAAGCCACGTTGACTATCCCTAATCAGTTCTTGCTATTTGAAATAAGGGTAAGTCCTGTCCCTCAGGATTCCCTCCAACAACTTGCTCACCACCATGTCAGGCTCACTGGTCTATAATTCCCTGGTTTGTCCTTACCACCTTTCTTAACTAGTGGTACCACAGTAGCCATCCTCCCGTATTCTGGCACCTCACCTGTGACTATCAATGATACAAATGTCTCAGGCAAGGGGCCAAGCAATCACTTCCCTAGATTCCCAGAGAGTTCTAGGGTACACCTGATCAGGTCCTGGGGATTTATCCATGTTTATGCGTTTCAAAACATCCAGCATTTCCTCCTCTGTAATATGGACAATTTCAAGATCTATTTCACTACATTCTATATCTCCACATTCTTTTCCACAGTAAACACTCATGCAAAATACTCATTTAGTATCTCCCCCATCTCCTGCAGCTCCAAACAAAGGGCGCCTTGCTGATCTTTGAGGGACCCTATTCACTTCCTCGTTACCCTTTTATCCTTAATGTATCTGTAAAATCCCTTTGGATTCTCCTTAACCCTATCTGCCAAAGCTATCTCATACCCTTTTTTTCCCTCCTGATTTTCCTCTTAAGTATACTCCAACTGCCTTTATACTCTTCTAAGGATTAACTCAATCTATTTTGTCTATACCTGACATATGCTTCCTTCCTTCCTGCCTTTTCTTAACCAAACTCTCAATTTCTCTCATCATCCATTATTCCCGACACCTACCAGCCTTTCCTTTCACCTTAACAGGAATGTACTGCCTTTCGCTCAGAGCCCCTGCGACTCACACTTCAAGATTTTCTGTTTTGTCAGCCTTTTGGTTCAAACTGTAGCTAAAGAAAATCCGTAAGTATGCATTATGTTCATGTCACTCAATTAATAATCCAGAGAACCACTGTGGGAGAAAGCAATAGAGTGTTATGCTGATCGAGTTAGTTGAGGAAAGATGGAAGTAGGCTGCAGTGCAGTATTAAATGGCATGGATTGGTTGGGACAAATGGCTTGCTTTTACCTTAAATATTCTGCATAATACAATGTAAATTGGTCACTAAACATCAACCAGCACATTTATCCAAACGCTTGGAATTGTCAGTTACCATCACTGAAATG
This sequence comes from Chiloscyllium plagiosum, assembly GCF_037043375.1. NCBI lineage: Eukaryota > Metazoa > Chordata > Chondrichthyes > Orectolobiformes > Hemiscylliidae > Chiloscyllium > Chiloscyllium plagiosum. The sequence continues at coordinate 104,223,038 of NW_028270141.1, forward strand.
AAATAAAGTAACAACTCCTTACAGAAGTTAAAAAACATGTCAGGAGATCTGGAACCACCAATTGCTCCAGAGTCTCACTTCATTTGAGAAAATGGCAGATGATTTTACAAATGCATTTATTTTTGATGCAGCTGAGTTGTCATGGGATTAGCAATAAATTCTAGACTTTCTAGGTAACAGCAGTACAGCTACATTGCACAAATTACCCCTCTATGATATTTCTATGTACAGTTGATGAGCTTCCTTCCCACACAACCTCCAGGAAGGAAGTAGACTGTTTTAAATTGCTAGCCCTTCCCCCACCCAAAGAAACAATATCTCATTTGCTCAAAACATTTAGTCTGACAGATTCTCGAGAACAAAACCCACTAAACTAAAGTAAGTAAATTCAAAAGACCTTGAAAAATGGTTTGGAAAGATTCTATCTATAACTAAGTGCCCCGATAGATCATTCATGTTTGGCCATCTTAATGGTCAGTTTTGATATCTAAATTTAAATATCTGGAAAGAAATCCAGAAATAACATATTAAGTCAATGTGCACATGAAGAAATTTTCAGCACCTCGCTGAAATTAATTCTGGCAGAAATTTGAACTCATAAGTGCTTCATTGTTCACTGGCCGTTCCTGCTGTCTTTGTGCTGAAATTGGTTTCTGCCACCTGGCACATACTTCTGATCCTTCAATTTGGTTCAGAAAAAAACACACAATTCATAAATTTAATATTTTTGTTTCACATCTGATCTTAGCAATGAATGGATTCTAAAACAAATCTGCTGATGCCTAATACATAAAGTGTATGCATATACTTTACATTGGAATATTTGTTTTGAAAGTAATCCTCTGAAATACCACTAATTTATATTCAAAATTATTAATATCCTTGAGCTATATCAATGCCGCAATAAAAGCCAGACTAATAGGAAGCCAGTTATTGTTTAAATCAAACAGAAAGGATTGTAAAATACTTTTCCTATCTTGCCATTGTTCTCCAAGCTGAACACAAACTCATTCAGTAATTCAATACGACTGGAAAGAGTAAAGTACAGCTCACTTACAGTTACAGCTTTGTTAACAAGCACACAACCATCTGTATCCACATGTCCAGGCTTGGACTACAACATCGCAAGGAAGAGACCTATCACGACCAAAGACCTCAACTTAAAATGTCTTGTTCACTGCCGACAGCCACAATGCATTGCTGACTACAAGCTCTCTCTGGGTTAACTGTCACATTGATTTACATATCAATAGCAGTTTCACCAGGGCCCATCACAGTGAAAGAGGGAGGTTGCAGTAACAGCTTCAATCAACCAAGTCAACTTAAAAATACTCTTTTAGAGTATTATGTTACTTACAAGAGTGTATTACTGCCGAATGCCATGATGCTCATTTAAATTCATTGCTTTGCTTTACTCATAAAGCCTCAGTTCCTCATTAAGGAGTCAGAAAATGTTTAAAATTGGACAAAGAAAACAATGTAAGTAGCCACAGAGACTGGGTTGGAGTTCGAGGTGGGAACCCACTCAACTCCACCCACCACCTCCAACATTCTTCACACAGTCATGTGTTGGCAAATGTGTACCCTCAGTGCTGACGTACCCTTCTCCTTCACCAGACTAGGCCATTGGAGGCTTCTTTGCCACTTCTTTGTGCTTCCCATTCTATTTTCCTGCTTCTCGGTCTTTTGGTAAGATCAAGTGTCTGTTCTTATCAGGACAGGGGTCGAGTTGCGAGTCATCAGAGCTAGTGGAGATCATCGCTGGATTGTGATTGGACGTTGGAGGATCGTTTGGTTGTGCTGACCTGCTATTGGTGGATCTTCATGCTGGCTTCGGCCTAACGCCAATTCAGGGACCAGCCAACCTCAGAGCTATGGCCTCAACAGCTGCGCGCAGCCCTGGGCAGGGGGTTGGAAACAACGTCCGGGTGTCTGTCAAGAAGGTGGAGGAGCGTACACCAGTCGATCGGACGGTGTTTGTCAAGAAGGTGTTGTTCAAGTGCTGTGGATTCGCCGCAGCAGACGTGTACTGCCTGCAGGATTTCCCTGGGGCAGGCTACTTCGATGTCACCTTCAGGAGCGTGAAGCAATGTGAGCAGCTCCTGAAGGTCTTCAAAGAAAAGGAAGGGGAGCCGCTGTTCTCCATCTTGTCGGCGATCCCGTTGTGTGTGCTTCCTGCACAGAGGAGCCGGGTTGTTACAATCCACATGTACAACCCCTACGTGCCAGCAACTGATGTCCTGACGTTCCTGGGAAGATATGTGCAGGTCGAGGGTCAAAGCACCGATGTGGTTGACCCTTTCGGGATCTGGACCAGCAAACGACAGGTCAAGGTAACCCTGAGGGTGGATGCCAGCGGGAATATCCTCCACCCACCCTCCAAGTTTGCTATCGGAGGGAGCAGAGGGTACCTGACTTATGCAGGGCAGCCGAAAGTGTGCCGAACCTGTGGGAGGTCAGGCCACATGGCGGCGGACTGCAAGGTCATGATCTGTTGGAATTGCAAGAAGGAGGGCCACCCGACCAAAGAGTGCAAGGAGGTAAAGAACTGGAATCTGTGCGGGGAGGCGGGCCACGTATACAGGGCCTGCCCAAGACGAGGGGCTGCCACCTACGCGCAGATGTCCGGAGGCGGGCCACAAAAGGACGGCAAGGCACCGCAAACCGGCAAGGGAATGGTGTCAGGGGGCATGCAACAGGAAGGACAGGCCGGAGCAGAGCAGATGACAGTTACCGGAGAGGTACAGCTGCCGAGTGAAGCTCCGACAGGACAGGAGGAGGAGGCGGAGAAGGGAAAGAAGGAGGCAGAGGAATGGACCGTGGTGCAAAGCAGGAAGAGGAAAACTCACCCGGTCACCAAGACCTCCCAAAAAAAGGGGAAAAGGCAGCTGCAGATGGAAGACACGGACAGCTCTTCGGAGGGTGAGGACGGACGTAAGGAGGGTCGTCACCAAAAGAAGAGGCAGAGCGCTGAGAGGCGAAAGGAGAGCAGCAACTGCCAACCAAGGGACGAACCTCCTGAGGAAATGGGAAACCACCACCCCCCACCAGGTGAAAGCCAGGAGGGCCCCACCGCCACACAGCTCCAGGTCACTGGGAGCAGCGACCCTCTGACAGCCCCGCTGTCAGATATAGAAACAGACAGCGTGGACCCTGGTCTCGGCCCGATGACACCGAAGCGGGCAAATGGGCCGAGTGAGGAACTGGACAGCTACCTCAGCCCTGCGAGGGTCCAGCAGTTTGCATGCTGCATGGGGATGCAGACAGCTACCCCAGAGGGGCAGGACCAGCGACAATCGGACATGGGTAACCTTACAACCTGTTAACAAAATGGGGTTTAAAATTGCAACTATCAATGTGCGCAGCATAAAATCTGCTGCACGATGTGTTTCAACACTGGCCTTCCTGACCAACGTGAAAGCTGATGTCCTGTTTCTGCAGGAGTGTGGGATACCGCACCTCAGCAGTTACAGGAGATGGTCGAGCTTGTGGGCCCATGGACCGTCAGTGTGGTCGGGGGGTAACGATAACCGCTCCTCGGGCCTGGGTATTCTGTTACGAGGAGGCAACTTCACCATCTCCGAGGTTAAGGAAGTGGTGGGCGGGCGCCTCCTCGTTGCTGATGTTACCCACAGAAACGCTCCCGTGAGACTAACCAACGTGTACGCCCCAGTGGGTAAGAGTGAACGGTTGGCCGTCCTGCAGTTGGCCCACTGTTGCTGGCTACGTCCAGGCCGGTCATTCTGGCCGGAGACTTCAACTGTATCATTGATGCAGACGGACGATCCGGCGGGGGGGACAGTACACTGGACACCACGTCCAGAGCCCTGATGGACACGGTCAAAGACGCCAAGCTGCACGACGTCTTCAGCACCCCAGCAGACGGAGCGCAGCGTAGATATACATGGTCACGGGCAGACGGGTCTATCCGCTCAAGGATAGATTACCTGTTTGTGTCCCGAACGCTCTCGGTCAGATCCACTGACGTCAAGCCGGTGTTCTTCTCTGACCACTGCCTCCTGCTGGCCGACTGTCACCTACAGGACGAGCAGCGGGCTGGTAAGGGAACGTGGAAACTGAACACCAAGCTGTTGACCCCGGGAAACATTGAGGAGCTCAAGTGGGACTACGCAGGTTGGAGAACTGTGAAGCCCCTCTTTGAGTCTCCAGCGGACTGATGGGAAACAGTAAAAGGGAACATCAAGAGGTTCTTCATCCTCAAAGGTGTTCAGGAGGTGAGAGAGAGGCGGGGAAACTGTCCCAGCTCCAGGAAAGTATGCAGAACCTGCTCCTGCTGCAGACGTTGGGGGTCGATGTCACGGAGGACCTCAAGGAGGTGAAGGGCCAGCAAGCCTCGCTCTTTGCCTCGGAGGGCTCCAAGATAATCTTCCGGTCCAGGGTCCGCTCGGTGGAGCAGGACGAGACGTGCTCACGTTTCTTCTTCCAGAAGGTGCACAAAGAGAGCTCTGTGCTCAGCTGCCTGAAGGAAGAAGATGGCTCGGTAACGTCATCTCAGGCTGACATCATGAGGATCAGCAAATCCTTCTATGCCAGTCTGTATGACTCGAAGCCGACCGACAGTGTGGCCTCCCAGTCGTTCCTGTCCTCTATCACGGAGGTCCTAGACGACGGGACACGGGAGAGGCTGGACCAGCTGCTATCTCTGGATGAGCTGACCAAGGCCCGCGAGTCCTTCGAAAAGAATAAAACTCCCGGAAGCGCCGGCTTACTGGTCGAGCTCTATTCCGCTCTTTGGGACTTAATTGGTCGAGACCTGCTGGAGGTGTATGTCAGTTTGCTTCGGGCAGGTACCATGAGTGAATCCATGAGGAAAGGCATCATCACCCTCATCTACAAGCAGAAGGAGGAGAGGGAAGAAATTAGAAATTGGAGACCGATCTCACTGTTAAACACAGACTACAAAATCTTGTCAAAGGTCATCGCCAACCGGGTCAGGTCTGCTCTGGGGTCGGTGATTCACCCTGACCAAACCTGTGCTGTACCGGGGAGGAAGATCGCTGAGAGTCTCGCACTCCTCAGAGATACGATTGCCTATGTGCAGGACAGGGGGGTGGACACCTGCCTCATCAGCCTGGACCAGGAGAAAGCCTTTGACAGGATATCGCATACGTACATGAGGGATGTCCTCTCCAAAATGGGCTTCGGGGAGGGAATCGCTAATTGGATCAGACTGCTCTACACCAACATTGTCAGTGCAGTCTCAATCAATGGGTGGGAATCAGATAGCTTCCCAGTCAGATCTGGAGTCAGGCAGGGCTGCCCTCTCTCTTCTGCCTTGTTTGTGTGTTGCATAGAGCCATTTGCCGAGTCCATCAGGAAGGATGCGAGCCTGAGAGGGGTGACTATTCCTGGCAGCGGGGGTCTGCAGGTTAAGGCCTCCCTGTACATGGATGACGTCGCCGTTTTCTGCTCGGATCCGCTGTCCGTGCACAGACTCATGTGCATCTGTGACCAGTTCGAATGGGCCTCGGGGGCCAAGGTAAACCGAGGCAAGAGCGAAGCCATGCTCTTCAGGAACTGGGCCGACCAATCCTCTATCCCCTTCACCGTCAGGACTGACCACCTGAAGGTGCTGGGTATTTGGTTCGGGGGGGGCTGGGGCGTGCGCCAAGACCTGGGAGGAGCGGATCAGGAAGGTGAGACATAAACTGGGCAGATGGGAGCAACGGTCGCTCTCCATCGCGGATAAAAACCTGGTCATCAGGTGTGAGGTACTCTCAGTATTGTTATACGTGGTACAGGTCTGGCCTATCCCCAGAACCTGTGCCGCCGCAGTCACCCGGGCCATCTTCCACTTCGTGTGGAGATCAAAGATGGACCGGGTCCGAAGAGATGTAATGTACAAAGACCGGTGCAATGGGGGAAAAAACACACCCAATGCAACCCTCACCCTGATGGCCACCTTTGTGTGTGGCTGCATCAAGCTGTGCATGGATCCCCGGTACGCAAACACCAAGTGTCACTACGTACTGAGGTTCTACCTGTCCCCGGTGTTGCGAAGGATGGGCCTGGCCTCGCTGCCGCGGAACGCTCCGAGTAGTTGGACCGTTCCGTACCACCTGTCCTTCGTGGAGAAATTTATCAAGAAAAACACATTTGACCACAAGTCCATCGGGAAGTGGTCAGCAGGTAGTGTCCTTGAGACCCTTCAGGAAAAGGAGAGGGTGATCCTATCGAGCGGTTCCCTGGGCAGACTGGCAAAGCCATTTGGCAGAATGCCTCATCGCCAGAACTTTCCAACAAGCACCAAGACATGGCTTGGCTGGTGGTGAGAAGGGCTCTGCCTGTGAGATCCTTTATGCATGTCCGGACTCTCTGCCGCACCGCACACTGTCCTCGAAGCGGCTGCGGGGGGGACGAGACTGTCACACACCTCCTTCTGGAATGTGCCTACACAAAGGAAGTCTGGAGAGGAATGCAGTGGTGTTTGTCGAGGTTCATCCCGAAAAGCTCCGTGACGCGGGACTCCATGCTCTACGGCCTGTTCCCCAGGACGCACACCGAGACGGACATCAACTGTGCCTGGAGGATCATCAACTCGGTCAAAGACACTCTTTGGTCTGTCCGAAACCTGTTGATCTTCAAGCTGAAGGAGTTGACCCTGCTGAGTGTTGCAGACTGGCACATTCCAAGGTCCAGGACTATGTGCTGAGGGACGCGCTGAAGCTTGGGGCAGCTGCCGCCAAGGTGCGGTGGGGAAAGACCACCATGTAAGGTCTGTCTGCCTAAGAAGAACAGGGGGCCCACTCAGTAATCGGGCCCCGCTTATGCCTCAGCAAAATACCTGGATGGTCAATGTACAGACTTGTACATACAAATGATTAATTCGATCTCTGCGTGTAAAGTAATGCAATGCATATGTATGTATGGCATCACCAATTGTATAGATATCAAAATACTTTTATGAATAAAGTATATTTTTTGAAATTAAAAAAAATTCTATTTTCCCTTATAGCTGTACATAGGCTCTGAGCTAAACTTTGTCTGAGGGTGGGAACCAGATTTCGGAACTTGCTAGTGTGCTTTCTGAGGTTAGCCAGGTTCTTATCAGCAAGAGAGGAAAAAAAGATTTAATATTTCAGATAATGACCTTTCATCAGATCACATCTAGTCAAATTTTTGAACACTTGTATTTCTTCCTTCTGCTCCAGCATGCTTCTTTAACAATTACAAATTCTTCCAATTTATGACCATAAAATCAGTCCTCAAATTAATCACTACAGACTTGAGTAATTTGATTGTTATATTAGATGACCCTTACCATTTTAATTTTCAATGTCCAACGCGAATAATCTCATCCATACATAGGCCAGAAAATATTGAGCATGAGAGTGAAAATCAATTTTAGATTCTTCACCCAAATAGCCATAATTTGACAGAGGAGAGGAAATATACAGTATATGAAATGAGAAAAGCAGAGACAAGTCAGTTTCAGATACAAAGAATTTTAATGGGAGGCAAAGTTGATAAAACTGGGCAAGAAAGCTAGTTCCTCAACTGTAGGCTGAAACATCTCTTTCTATGGCAGTGAGATACAATCCTTCCAAAACTAATTAGCTATTAGGATAATAACACTCTTGGTGTAAATGTTAGTAACAATCCAATAGTATTTTCCACATTGTTATTAGATCTTACGTCAATCTTTCTCAATCTCCTTGAATACATTTCTACTTTTTTCCAGGTATAATTTCAAAGCTATCTTTTTAATCCCCAAATATCATTCCAGTGAATGTACATATGTTCTCCATGACTCCAAAATCCTATCTGTAATGTGTTCAAAATTGAAGACAATTTTCCAGTTGGGGTATAGCTTTAGACAAAAAGGATTTAAACACAATGTTACAAATTTCGATACTGGGGGAGTAGGAGCCAATGTCAATACATGAGTACAAAAGTGGTAGATATTGTGTGATTCTGCAGAAGTCTTTTTCACTGGCCTCCACTTACTGCACTCAATACTGTTGGCTGTCAAGGAAGGTGAGGACCAACAAACACAGAAATTTTGAGCAGTTAAAGTTAATTATTAGAAATTATTCTGAGGGACATAATTAACCTCCACTTGGAGAGGCAGGGATTAATCAAGAATAATCAACAAGACTTTGAAAGGGGGAGATCATGTCGCAAAATTTGAATGTTTTCAAGGAGGTGATTGGTGTGGAGATGAATGCACTGCAGATGATGCAGTTACATGAAAGACAGTGAGGGCTTTGACGAAGTCTCACAAACTGGTTAAAAAACTAAGAGCTCATGGGATTCAGGGCAATTTGGCAAGCTGGATCCAAAATTGGTTTAGTGACAGGAAGCAGAGGGTGATAGTGGCAAAATGTTTGTGAGACTGAAAGCCTGTATCCAGTGATATACCAGAGTGTTCGGTGCTGCGCCCCTTGCTGTTTGTTCGATGCCTTACCTATCTACACATGAATGCAAGGAAGTATAATCAGCAAATTTACAGACGACATAAAACATTGGTGGTGTGGTAAGTAGATGATATCGATGCGCTGAACGTTGGCGAATGGAACTTAATTGTGACAAAGTGTGATATGATGTATTTTGGGAAGAAAGGTAAAGCAAAGAAGGACAAAATGAATGGTAGGACCCTAGGAAGTACAGAGGATCAGACAGACTGTGGTACATGTCCATCGATTCTTGAAGGCAACAGGACAGGCAGATATTGTGGTTAAGAAGGCATATGGAACCCTTGCCTTTATTGGCAAGGCATTGGATATAAGTGCAAGGAGGCTATAATGGAGCTGTATGTAATGTTGATTAGGCCACAGCTGGAGTATCGTGTGCAATTCTGATCACCAGTCTATAGGAAGAATGTGACTGCACCGAAGAGGGTGAAGAGGAGATTCATCAGGATGCTGCTCAGGCTGAAGATACACTAGATAGACTGGAGTTATTCTCCTTTGAGCAGAATAGACTGATGGGGGGGGGGGGGGGGGGGTGAAGAGTCTGATTGAGGTGTACAAAGTTCGAAGGAACATAGACAGAGTAGATAAGGAGAAACATTCCCCTCATTGGAGGGAGTCAATAGCCATGGGGCACAGTTTGCAGCTAAGGTGCAGGAGATTTAGAGGGGATTAACAAATGATTTTTTTAACATAAGGGATTATGGGTATCTGGGTGGTATAAACAGGAACCCTCAAGCCATTTAAGAACTATTTCAATGGAGACTTGAAATGCAATAGGATACAAGGCTATGCGTCATGCTGGAAAATGGGATTAAAATAGGGGGATGTTTGATGATTAGCATGGACAGGATGGGTTGAAGGCATTCTTTCTATGCTGTAAAACTGACTATAAAGCAACATAATAGGAATTTATAATAGCTGGAAGATTAAAACATGAACTATTTTTAAAAATGTGGTCAAAGTTACAGGTGAGCTTTGATAAGCAAAGAATGCTACTGGATTATGACTTAGATGTTATCTAAAGTTTTAACCTTACATATTAAGGGAGTCCAGGAGAAATATATTGAAAAAGTCATTTTTTAACTTTAGGGAAGTTGCCCTGAAATTGTATGCATGAACTGTTATTATCTATTACAACTGCAAACTATTTAAATGTTTTTATAATGCACAGGAGAGACTCAGTCATTGCCTGTGTCAGTGGGAACAAAGAACAATTTCTACAGAACTACACTGCTCTTCTTTTTATTCAGCTATGAAACCTTGATCACAAATCCAAGGTCCAGATTGTGTTTGGGCTTAACATTCATTGGAAAGAAAGTTAGAAAACTAGTGCTTCAAATCTAGATAATTACAGTTGGCTTTTCTTTTTATTTCCAATTAATAGAATCCCTACAGTGTGGAAACAGGCCATTTGGCCCAACAAATCCACACTGACCCTCAGAAGAGTATCCCTCCCAGACCCATTCCCCTATCCTATTACTCTAAATTTCCCCTGACTAATGCACCTAACCTACACATCCCTGAACACTATGGGAAATTTAGCATGGCCAATTCACCTAACCTGCACATCTTTGGACTGTGGGAGGAAACCGGATCAGCCGAAGGAAACCCATGCAGACACGGAGCGAATGTGCAAACCCCACACAGACAGTTGCATGAGGCTGGAATTGAACGCGTGTCCCTGGCTTGGTGAAGCAGCAGTACTAACCACTGAGCCACTGTGCCACCCAATTGGTCAACCATAAGGTGTGATTTGTTAACATTCGCCGTCTCCCCCAATCATTGCATGCTATTCCTAGTGGCTTTCCAGTTCTAATTACTTGAGGATGAATCTTTCTAATTTCCTGCACCGACCAACTTCCATCAATCCTGTAGACACTACTTCACTGTGTTCTCACCAAAGCAGACACTTTTACCTGGAGTTATTGCAACAACAGAGAGCCTCCTTGTCAAGCCAAACATGATGGCTAAGCCTGGAAGTTAAAAGTCTCACCCCCAAATACAGCTCGGGGTTTGTACCCATGCAGATCATGGAGGCAACTAGCCTTTTAAAATCATCAGCTGCCTTCACAAAAGTGAGATTTTGGTAGATGTTTGAGAGCGAAATGCAAAGTGTGCAAAGCAGAACCCATAATAGCAGGTTTGAACTTTATTTTTTTTTGTGTAGCCTTTGGAAAAGTAAGGATCTTTCAGGGTTGCCTGCCTCAATGTCTAGTCCTCAGACTGAAGGCTAGACATCCAATTGTAAAGATTCTATTGGTGGAACTGGGAATTCTTTCATCTTCATGGAAGTTAACCCAGGATGAAAAATCGTGGGCTTCGTGACATTGCTGATTACAGCGAATGGCTTAAACAGATTTTCTTGACCCAACTCAATTAGCCTCCCAGCAGAGATTAGCGGTTATATTTTTAATTGAGTTAAAATTATAGTTGCATTGCAAACTGCAAATGGTGGATTAATAACTATCAGATTATACAAAGTCAGTTCTTCACTGATAGAAAGCTCTACAACAACGAGAGCTCATTACCCATCCAAGAAAATTCAGAAAAAAAAGCATTATTGCTCACTACCATTTTCCAAGGTCTGTACCTCCTTTTGAATTCTACAGGTAGTTGCTCAAGTAACAAAAAAAAGTGATGATTACAGCTTTCAAACTGATCCTCGTTTCTTACATTCTTGTAGATTAAATTTAATAACACCTTGCCTTTCCATACCTGGATAATTTCTTTTCATAATATGTCAAGAATGATGTTTGAAGTGTTTTCAGGCACCAACTAACCACTTATTTGTTGTGCTTCTGCACACTGTTACAATGAATAACAGGGCAAAATCATTGCAAAAATAGGCTTTGCAGCATGGAAACACTGAAAGAGAGCTCATTGGCTGTGAAGTGCCTTGGGTCATCTTGAGCATATCTGCGATGCTGTACAAATGAAATTTTGTTTTTTCCTTTATCACAGAGGGATGACTTCTCCTGCAATAGTAGCTGGATTTTTTTTTATTCATTGGTGGGAAGTGGGTGTCACTAGTTAGGCCAGCATTTATTGCTTATCCTTTACTGCCCAGATGGAGGTTTAAAATTGGCTATAATGCCATGAGACTGGAGTCACATGTAGGCCAGACCAAGAAAGAGTGCTGGATTTTATTGCCTAAAGGACATTAGTGAACCATATAGTTTTTAAATGACAATTGGCAGTGGTTACACGATCAACATTAAGCTAGTTTATTTTATATTTCATTGAATTCAAACTTCACCATCTGCCATGAATACACACCAAAAAATTAAGGCTGAGGTTCAGGATTACTATTTCAGTGACAATGTGATACACGCCACCATCGCCTCCCCCCTGGTGAGGATCAGACTTTGACAAGCTATGAATCTATCAATCATTCCCTGCAGTCAACTATTGGCAATGACAGTCTACTTTTTAGCTTAGCCATCTGCCTGTTAAATGTTTTGGCTTGGATTTCTATGCCTCTGAACGTGTTGAAATGGAGCTACATAAGGTTTAAAAATAGTTGGCAGAATCCAACTCCAGGGTTCCACTCTCATTTCTATTGGCAATTTTGACTGCCATGAGATAAGGGCCGTGATAAGGCCTGTATGCAGCAAATCCATCCAATCATGTCAGCTCTTCTGCAGTGGTTACCACTTCAGACTCTCTGCACTTTTGATGGGGTTAGGCTGGCTTCTGAAACAACATTATTCATGGTAGCTCAAAGGTATGATGAACCATGAGGGAGGCCTCAGGACCTGTGAGCTTGAAAGGTGTTAACAGCTTCACCTGTAATAATGCAATGCTGCATGACAAATTAAATATATTTTCGTGTAGATGAGGGAACTAAATGTAATATCTCCAAAGCTTGGTGGGATGGCTAATTGTGAGGAGGATGCAGTGTGATTCGGAGAAGCTGAATGATTGGGGCAAATACATGGTAAATGCAGTATAATGTGGATAAATGTGAGATTATTCATTTTGGGAGCAAAGTAGGAAGGGGAATTATTAACTGAATGGCTATAAATTGAGAGGGAAGTACGATGAATCCTGGGTGTGGTCGTACACCAGTCACTGCAGGTAAACAACCAGGTGCATTAGGAGTGAAAGAAGACAAATGGTAGACTGACAGGATTTGTGCACAAGAGTGGGGATTGCTTGCTGCAATTGTACAGGCCCTCGGTGAGACCAAGCTGGAATACTGTGTGAAGTTTTCGTCTCCTTCCTCAGGAAGGATGTACTTGCTACAGTGGGAGTGCAGCGAAGGTTCACCAGACTAAGTCCTGGCAGGGCAGAACTGACATATGAGGAGAGGTTGAATCTGTTAGGATTACAGTATATTCACTGGAATCCAGAAGTGTGAGGGGAATCACACAGAATCCTATAAAATTCAAACAGGACTATACAGAGGCGATACAGGAAGGAACCCTGGACCAGGGGTCACAATCTAAGGATATGGAGTAAACCATTTAAGTCTGAAATGAGGCCAAATTTCTTCACAAAGAGAGTGATGAGCCTGTGAAATTTGCTACCAAGAAGACAATCAAGATCAAAATGTTTTATGATTTCAAGAAGTCGTTGGATATAGCATTTGGGGCTAAAAAGATCAAAAGAGTATGGGGGATTAAAGTGGGAACAAGCTAATGAGTTGGATGATCAGCCATGTTCATATTTAATGGTGAAGCAGGCTCGAGGGGCTGTATGGCCTTCTCCTGCTTTTATTTTCTATGTTTCTATAAGATTGATAGAGCTGTGGTCTTAGAAAGACTCACATTTATCACATTAATGAAAACTGGGGTGAGGGAATGAAAGATTTTACAAATCATTAGATTAAGAATTTCATAAATAGCCAGTCCCATATGTCTGGGTGGGTAAAGATCCACTGTTGTTAGAGTTTGAAGTATTCTGCTAAGTACTGTAAAGTGGGGTATGGTATCATCGGGAAGGTGATGACCTTGTGGTATTGTCATTATTTTAGCCCCAAATGCTATATCCAGAGACCCAGAAAATGTTCTGTGGATCCAAATTCAAATCCTGCCGTGGCAGACAATGGAATTTGAATTCAACAAAATAAAAATCTGAGTTGAGAGTCTAATGATGATCATTGATCTTCATGTTACATGACCTTCATCCATTCTACTGATATCTCACTTAATCTGTGGGTGGAGACAGGGAGCTTTACTTTATGTTTTGAAACAATGAGAGATATCTATACCCGCTCTCCCCAAGGTCCTAGTAATTATGTCTGACCAAATGTATTTATACTTATTGCTATCATGCAATAAAACCTCTTTCCTATCTAAGATCCAGGTCTCCTCTGTAGATAGTCTACATTGGTGTATCTTTGAATCACGAGATGTGTCCAAAACACAACAGAGAAGGATTTGTGCTAACGAACCACTTCAAGCAACCCTTACCGGATATTGTAGAGGTGACCAATAGCAAAAGGTGCCAGAATGGTCGTCTAGGAAAATACAACATTAAAAGGAGTTTTCCCTCTGGTATATCATCTCTGAGGAGGCTTCCAAAAGAAGCCATCAACATGCTAAAAGACCCATAAAGGGGCTTAGCTTACATAAAAAGGTGAAGCTTTCAAAAATAGCTGAGCATTTGGGAAAACTCAAGAAAATCATGAAAAATCAACATGGTTCGATGAAAGGGAAATCACATTTAACTGACTTATGAGAGTTCTTTGAATGAGTAATATATGCTGTGCATAAAGGGAACCCCACTGACACACTATACTTGGATTTCCAGATTGCATTTGCGAAGGTACCACATCAAAGGCTACAGCAGAAAATAAAAACTTGTGGTGTAGGGATAACATATTACTATAGTTTGAAGATTGGCTGGCTGACAAAAAAAGCAGAGAGTATGTATAAATGAGTCTTTGTTTCACAGGATGTGATGAGTGGAGTCCCATACAGGTTTGCACTGGGGCACCAACATTTTCCAATTTATATCCATGAGTTAGATGTGGGGAGCAATGGCAGGGTAGCTAGATACAAGAGTCTAGATTAGAGTGGTGCTGGAAAAGCAGGTTAGAGTGGAGCAGGAAAATCGATGTTTCGGGCAAAAGCCCTTCATCAGGAATAGAGACCTTTGCCCAAAATGTCAATTTTCCTGCTCCTCAGATGCTGTGCTTTTCCAGCACCATCTAATCTAGACTCTGGTTTCCAGCATCTGCAGTCCTTGTTTTTACCTAGACAGATACACCGATGATACAAAGATGAGCAGGTAAGTATACTGTACAGAAGACAGAAAGAGCATGGAGATGGATTTAAATATGTTGAGTGAGCGAGCCGAAATCTGTCATATAGTGCATAACATCAAAAATGTGAACTTGTTCTCTTGGAGGGCAGAATTTAAAAAAGTGTGTCACTTAAGGATTGTGGAATTCAGAGGTGCAAAGGGATGTGTGTGTTCTAGTGTGTGAATCTTGAAATGTTAGTATGCAGGTAGAGCAAGTAATTAAGACTTTTAACATAATGTTGTATTTTAATACAAGAGGAATTGGACATAAAAATAAAGACGTTATGCTTTAGTTATACAGGGAACTGGTGAGACCTATACCTTGAACAGGTCTCCCTACGTAAGGAAGGATGGAAATGTATTTGAGGTGGTTCAGCAAAGTTTACTCAATTCATTCCTGGAATTAGTAGGTTGTCTTATCAGGATAAGGTGGACAGGCTGGGATTGTTTCCACTGGAAATTAGATGAATAAAAACTGACTTGATTGAAATATATAAAGTCTAGAACAGTCTTGAAAAGGTGGGCATAGAAAGGAAATTTGCTGTTGTGGGAGAGCCCATAAATAGAGTCATTGAGTTATATAGCACGGAAACAGACTCTTCAGTCCAACTCATCCATGTCAACCAAATATCTCAAACTGATCAAGTCCCATTTGCAAGCATTTGGCCCATATCTCTCCAAACCCTTCCTATTCATGTACCCATCCAGATGCCTCTTAAAATGTTGTAATTGTATCAGCCTCCACCAACTCGTTCCATCCAAGAACTACCCACTGCATCTCAGGTCCCTCTAAAATGTTTCCTCTCTCACCTTAAACTTATGCCCTCCAGATTTGGACTCCCTACCATGGAAAGATTACCTTGGCTGTTCATCCTATCCATGCCCCTCATGATTTTACAAAACTCTATAAGGTCACTCCTTAGCCTCCGACGCTCCAGCCTATTCAGCCTCTCCCCATAGCTCAGACTCTCCAATCCCAGGAGAGACTATTTTAAAATTAGGGACTGTCATTTTTTTAGGACTTTTTTTTTACTCTCAGAAGATTTTGCAACTTTGGAATTATCTGCCTCAAAGTGGTGGAAGTCTGAACTTTTTTTTTAAAAGATGGAAGCAGATAGTTTTGTTCAGCAAGAGAATCCAAGATTATTGAGGACAAAAAGGAATGTGGAATTTGAAACAGAAATAGATCCGTATGATCTTATTGATTGGTGGAGCAGCCTTGATGGGCTGAAAGGCCTACTTCTATCTTTATTTCATAAATTCATAAAGATTTTCACTGCTCATTGTTGGATTTTTCTATTCTCTGAAAACACAATCCACTCAGAATTACATTATGGGCCTCACTCACATCTGCACTTCCAGCCAGTAAAACCGATGAAAATTAGTCTCTCTGAGTTCCTATTTCCTTTGCATCAAACAAGCTTGAAGACCACTATACTGGAATCTCAGCACTCACTGGTGCATACTGCAGGGATGGGAATGTGTGGGAGAGGTTGATGCTATTTCTCTCAGCAAAAACAACTCCTGGGGCTACAAATCACTGACATTCCACAGAGGTGAAACATACAGTAACTATCAAAGTAAAAACAACCTTTGACAGTTAACAAGATATTGGCAACAGGCTAATTAGTGTCACAAGTTGGTGCCATGAAAATTTCACTCAGCAGTGAAGAAAAGGCGGCATAATACAGCACTTTAAAATCTACACCACAAAGCACAGCTGTCTGGACATCATTCAAACGAACTAATTTCTGACTTTATGTAAAATAGAAAGGGTTCTACCTTTCATTTGAGAAATAAAATATAGGTTGGGTTGACTACATAAATAAAAAAAAGTAAAGGGAAGAGATAAGAAGTAGTGCTACCGAAATACTAGAATATGGAACTGTGCTAATGAGATGTCAGAAATTAATCTTATTAGTAACAATTATCTAGGATTACCTAGATGCTGTTTCACAAGAAACAATCACACCCTTTAGAGACAGGAAGGTGTGATATAAGCAAAACAGGTAAAGGTATCCGGGAGGTATGTCAGAAGGAGCATCAGTCCTTGAGCTTGTCTAACAGGGGGTTTGAGATTCATGCTCACTGTGTCAATGAGAGTGAGGGCAGTAGGGAGGATGAGCAAACTAACCATACCACCAAATTACAGTCATGATTTGGAGATGCCGTGGTGTACAAAGTTAAAAATCGCACTCCGACAGCTAGTGTGCTTCCAATTCAACCTGTTGGACTAAAACCTTGTGTTGTGTGATTTTTAACCATATTACAGGAAGCAATTCAGGAGGAGGAAAAAATATTTAGGGTTGTAATCAGGGATAGTACAGTCAGGGCAATTGACTGTGTTCCCTGTGGCCAGGATTGAGAGTCATGAGGGCTGTGTTGCCTGATTGGTGCTCGGGTTCAGGTTATCTCATCATTGCACAGGAATTTGGATTGGGAGGGGAAAGATCCAGTTGTCATGTCCATGAAAGTACCAACAATATAGGCAGAAAGAGGAAAGAGGTTCTGCTGAGGGATTATGAGCAGTGATTGGTTAATATCTGAACAGTAGAACTGCAAAAGTAATAATTTCTGGATTACTAACTCAGCCATGTGTAAACTGACACAAGATCAACAAGGTAAATATATAACTCAAAGACTGGTGTTGAAGAAACTGGTTCAAATCACGAAGCATCGGCACCAGTACTGGGGAAGGAGGATGCTGTTCCGATGGGATGTACTCCACCTGAATCATACTGGGGCCAGGGTCCTGTCGAATCACATGATGAGGACTGTGGACAGGGCTTTAAACTAAATAGTGGGGGAGTGGGTTCAGTTGCATGGAAAATTATGGAAAAAGATAAAGGGTGGGGGTTACTAAAGTTTCCACAACAAGTAATAGGACAGAGAGAATGGAAAGGGTCAGGAATCTAACTTCAGGCACAGCAGTTAACAGGACAACTACGAGAAGGAGGGCAATCAATGCAGGACTGAGGGTGGTGTACTAAAATAAATGTAGTACATGAAACAAGGTAAATTAGTTTGTAGCACAGATTCAAATTGACAAGTATGATGCAATGGATATCACAGAGACATGGCTGCAAAGTGATCAGGGCCGGGAACTAAATATCCAACGATATTGGGTGGCACATTGGTTAGCACTGCTGCCTCACAGCACCAGATACCCGCCTCAGGCAACTGTCTGTGTGGAGTTTGCACATTCTCCCAGTGTCCGCGTGGGTTTCCTCCAGTGTTTGATGGAAGAATGGATTTGTCTTCTAAACATAAGAGCTGACTCTAACTGCTGCCTTGAGGAATAGCACATAGGTTCAACGTGGATCATGAAAATCTTGTCTAACAGCTTTCCATTTAACAATTAAGGACTTCAGTACAGAAACAGCACATTCTGCAAGACCACTAGATTAAGGGTAGTAAAGCAAAGAGGTAATGTGTTGGATATCTTATCTTAGAAAGGTGCACTAGTAAACTTCAGATTGTTGCTGAACATGATTTGTTCAGGAACACTGACTACATTGAATGTCAACAATTTTCATACCAGTGCTATTTTTGATTTGTCTCACAAAAAGAAGTTTGGTGAAATAAACAATCACCAGAATATAGTCATATCCTGGGACATAAAAGAGTGGAATTGAATACAAAAATAGCGAGGTTCTGCTTTAATTATACAGGGCACTGGTGAGACTGTATCTTAAGTACTACGCACAGTATTGGTCACCTTATTGAAAGTAGTATCTAAGTGCATTGGAGGTAGTTCAGAGACGTTTCCCAGACTAATGCCTGGAATGAGACGATTGTCTGAGGAGGAAAGGTTAGACAGGCTTGACTAATTAGACAATATAGATTTATAAGCTCTTTGAGGATGTAATACATGCAGTGAATAAAGTTGAAATGGTGGACATAAGGCACTTTGATTTCCAGAATGCAGTTGATAAGATGCCACATCAAAAGTTATTCTGAAATATAATAGCTCACAGTAGCATATTGGCATGGATCGAAGATTTACTGGTTGACAGGAAGCAGATATAAATACGTCTTCTTTAGGCTCAAAGTTTGTGAGAAGATTTGTAGCTCGGGTGCTCGTTGTTGTGGTTCTGTTCGCCAAGCTGGGAATTTGTGTTGCAGACGTTTCGTCCCCTGTCTAGGTAACATCCTCAGTGCTTGGGAGCCTCCTGTGAAGCACTTCCGTGATCTTTTCTCCGGCATTTATAATGGTTTGAATCTGCCGCTTCCGGTTGTCAGTTCCAGCTGTCTGCTGCAGTGGCCGGTATATTGGGTCCAGGTCGATGTGCTTGTTGATTGAATCAGTGGATGAGTACCATGCCTCTAGGAATTCCCTGGCTGTTCTCTGTTTGGCTTGTCCTATAATAGTAGTGTTGTCCCAGTCAAACTCATGTTGCTTGTCATCTGCATGTGTGGCTACTAAGGATAGCTGGTCGTGCCGTTTCATGGCAAGTAGGTGTTCTTTGCATTACAGCTTCTGCTATGAGTCCAGAGATGGGTGAGCCCATGGGTGTGCCGTTGATTTGTTCATATATTTGATTGTTGAATGTGAAGTGTGTTGTGAGGCACAGGTCCAGTAGTTTGAGTATGCAGTCTTTGTTGATAGGTTCACTGTCTTGTTGTCTGTTCTGTATGCCCAGTAGGTTGGCTATTGTTTCTTAGGCTAGGGTTTTGCTGATAGAGGTGAACAGTGCCGTTACATCGAATGAGACCATAGTTTCTTCCTTGTCTATGTGTATATTTTCTGATATTGTCCAAGAATTCCTGTGTTGACTGTATAGAGTGTCTGGATCTGCTGATCAGGTGTTTCAGTTTCTGCTGTAGCTCTTTAGTCAGTTTGTGTGATGGTGTCCCTGGTAGTGATACTACGGGTCTGAGTGGGATGTCTGGTTTGTGCACTTTAGGTAGTCCATAGAATCTGGGGGTGTTGTTGCTTTCAGGTTTCATTCTCTGTAGGTCAAACCTGGTTATCTGTCCATTTTTTTGTAGGTTCCTCAGTGTGCTGTTTATCCTATTGGTGAGCTGTGGGGTGGGGTCAAACTCCCTCTTTTGGTAGGCATGATTTGGAGGCTGATAAATGAGTTTGGTACCCATAGGGAGGGCCTCAACCGGGACCTTGGGTTCATGTCACATTACAGGTGATCACTATTGCACTACACACACACAGATATTCCTTCACACACACACTCCCACATACACACGGACACAGGTACACACAGACGCGCACACAGACACCTACACACACCCTTATAGACACACACACTCACACATGCACCCCCTCACAGACTTAAGACACTCTGCACTCACTACACACACACACACACACACACTTTCTCACACTCACAACCCCCACCCTAGACACACACACACAGACAGACAAAGACCCACATGCACACATATTTTGTGGGGTGAATTTGTACTTGTAAAGTTACATTGTACTTTGCTCAAAAACTGCATGCATTCATGAAGAACTCTGAGCTCAAAAACTCATGAATTTATGTAAAACTCTGTTATCTCACTTTTTAGATTAGAATCAATCTAAACATCATGGCATAGACAGAGAACACAGGGGGCCAACACCTTCAACATATTGTCTAACTAACACCATTGTTAACAACTAACCCGAGAATGCAACTTTTTTTAAAAAAGGTTTTGTGATTTACACATGAAAGAAGTGAAACTATCACTATATTCTAACAGATGAAAGGCTTAACAGACAATCAATTTTTCATTTACATCACACTGAAAATTTTTGCTATAAATTCTGTGTTACGATCAAGCCCTCCACTATCAGCTGATGAAGGAGTGTTGCTCCGAAAGCTAGTGTGCTTCCAATTAAACCTGTTGGACTATAACCTGGTGTTGTGTGATTTTTAACTCTTTTGGTAGGTGTTGGTATCTGCAAGTAGTTGTTGCGCTTTCTGGATGTACTCTGCTTTGTCGAGGATGACCGTCATTCTGCCTTTGTCTGCTGGTAGTATGATTATGTTCTTATCGTTTCTTAGTGCTTTTAGTGCTTCCCTCTCCTTGGTGTTGAGGTTGTGTGTTTGTCTTTTCCTTTGTCTCGCTGTTTGTTGTGTCTCTTCTGTCAGTCCATTCTGTCACGCCAACTAGCCACGAAACGACACGACCAGCTATCCTTAGTAGCCACACACGCAGATGACAAGCAACATGAGTTTGACTTGGACAACACTACTATTATAGGACAAGCCAAACAGAGAACAGCCAGGGAATTCCTAGAGGCATGGCACTCATCCACTGATTCAATCAACAAGCACATCGACCTGGACCCAATATACCGGCCACTGCAGCGGACAGCTGGAACTGACAACCGGAAGCGGCAGATTCAAACCACTACAAATGCCGGAAGAAAGATCACAGAAGCGCTTCACAGGAGGCTCCCAAGCACTTTAGGTTGGCAACATGTCATGAGAGGGTCTGCCACAAAAATCAGTTCTGGGATCTCAGTTGTTTGCAATAAATAATCTGGATGAAGCGACAGATGCTATTAATGCCAAAGTCACTGATGACACAAAGAAGGAAAGTAAGTTGTGAAGATGACAAAAAGATGTTACAGAAGGAATTAGATAAGTGAGTGGGTAAAGGTGTGGTGAATGGAATATACTGGAGGAAAATGTAACATTGTCCATTTTGGTAGGAGGATTTTAAAAATGCATTTTATTTAAATGGAGAGAGTTTGCAGAGCTCTGAAATGTGAAGAGATCTGGGTATTCTAATGCATAAATCATAAGAAGTTCATATGCAGGTATAACAATTAATTGTGAAAATTAACAAAATTCATCAGGGGTGTCCACTAGACAGAAGTAGGGGACGAGGCAGAGAGTACATCTTGCTCGCAAACCATTTTCAGCCCCAGAAAACATTGGAAGTGGATCCTTTGTGGAGGTTAGCCAAAGTTAAGTCAATGGCAGTGTGGGTGGTCCAGTTACTTTGGGGTGGGGGCAAGGAAGTGGTGTAGAAGCACAATACTCGCAGGGAACTTATTTGTGGAGAGAGTGGACAGGCACTTTTGCATCCGTATACATTACCCCAGGATGGTATGTTGCCTCCCAGATGCCACGGTCAAGGCTGGCATGGAATGGCTGCAGGATATTCTGAAGGGGAGTGGTGAACAGCCAGAGGTTGTGGTTCATGTTGGCACAAAAGACATTGGAAGAGAAATGAGGTCCTGCAAGTAGACTGTAGGGAGTTAGATAGCAAGTTGAAAGGCAGGTCTTCAAAAAGATAGTAATCTCAAGGTTACTTCCAGTGTCACACAGTAGTGACTGTTGGAATAGAAGGACAGAGCAGATGAATGTCTGGCTGTGGAAATTCTGCAGGAGCCGAAAGAATATGAAAGACAAGCTGAGGGCACGGATAGCGATGTGGAAGTATGGTATTATAATTATAACCAAGACTTGGCTGAAAGATAGGCAGGATTAGCAGCTCAATATTTCAGGTTACAGGGTATTCAGACAAGACAGAGGAAGATAGAAGAGGGAGGGGTGGATCACAATATTGATCAAGGAATTAATTCTGGCAATGTGGAGATAATCAATTGGAAAGGTCATCAAATGAGGCCACATGGGTAGAAATAAAAAATAGTGCTATTAGGAATGTACTATAGACCCCAAAACAGGGAGACAGAGAGATCAAACATGCAATCATGCTTCAGAGAAATCTAAGAATAATGAAACCATTAATTGTCAAGATTTTATCTACTCAAATATTAACTGGGATAGTTTTAATGTGCAAGATTTGGAAGAGCAAACTTCCTAAATTGCATTCAGGAGAACTTTATTTAGTCAGTTCACAGAAAGCCCCACAACAAGGGGACTGTTCAGGACCCAATAGTCACAAATAAGCCTGGGGGAGCATTTTGGAAATAGTGCCAATAACTCAGATTTAAAGATAATTATGGAAAAGTATCAGGGGGCTGGGAACAGAAATGCTGAACTGGAGAGAGGTGAATTTTACAAAAGGTAAGGAACAATTTGGGCCAAGTTACTGACAGCAATGATACTGCAGATACTGGGAATCAGAAACAAATGCAGAGAATGATGGAGAAACTAAACAAATCTGCCAGCATCTGTTGAGAGAGAAACAGATTTACCGTTGAGAATCTGGTATGCTCTTCTGCAGGAAGAGCTGGGTTCAGATGTCCCAGATAGAAATGCAGAGCACAGTCATAGCAAAAAAGTGATTGCTACTGCTCAGAAAATTTGGGTGATGTTTCTCTCCAGGTGCACTAAGGTCTACATAGTGTTTTTTTTTAAAAAAACTGAATACCAAAGAAAAATTGCTGGAAAGCATGCCCCCAGATCCTAACCAGCAAATAAATCTTAACCTGACTGCCCAAAACAGATGTCAAGGAAGACATTTATTGCAGTTCATTGCATCAATCCAGGACAGCCTGTGTTTTGGACAGTAGAAATAATGTGATAAATACTTGTTCAGATGAAATTTTTAAAATTAACAAGAAACATAATCAGCATATAAGGCATCAGGTTGCATATAGAATCAACCCATAAAGGAACATTACAAGGCTTTAGCAGTAATTTCTTTCATCTTCAGTGACAATATGAGACAAACTGTTCTTTCGCTCATTGAAAATACTTTGACACTGCTACCATGCTGCTAATCCTGGAGATTAATTTGTAGCCAAAGGGCATCACGACGAATATTAATCACTCATACTTCTAACCCGCAGTCATTCTTGTGGTTAAGTTTATGTCTGATTTTGTGAAACATCTGGATAATACTTTCCGTGAGTATAATTTACAGCCAGTATTACAGCATGACAGCATCACTGCCAGTTTAAATATTTTTGAGCAGATAGGCTTTTTTTGTGTCACAAAGATAAAGGAATATTCATATTTCCAACAATAGGACATCCAAGCATCACACTGTGTCTAATTTTCTAATTCACTCATGGGGTGTGGTTCTCACTGGGCAAGCAATTATTGTCTATCTCTATTTGCACTTGAGAAGATGATGGTGAGCTGCCTTCTTGAATCGCTGCAGTCTTTGTGCTGCGGGGAGATCCAGGAATTTGACGCAGCAACACTGAATGGATGACAGCATATTTCCAAGTTAGGACAGTAATGGCTTGTAGGGGAAATTGTAAGTGGTGTCAAGTATTTATGATACTTTAATAATGGTATAAAGATACAGGCAAACACAGGGTAACATGGACTGAGGAAAGGCAGTTCTGGTTACATTTATGGTTCTGCTTCCATTGATATACAGGCTATTTCACGATTCACCATGAATGAAACTAATTGTTTTTCTGCTATCTATATTAACTTATGGATGTAAGTTTGCTCAATGAGCTGGAAGGTTTGTTTCAGATGTTTCGTCACCATATTAGGTAACTTCATCAGTGAGCCTCTGTAGAGCCATTGGTGGTATGTCCCGCTTCCTATTTTTGTGTCTAGGTTTCTTTGGGTGGGTGATGTCGTTTCCGGTTCCTTTTCTCAGAGGATGGTAGTTAGGGTCCAAATCGAAATGTTTAATGATAGAGTTCTGGTTAGAATGCCTGTATATAAGGATACTAGTGATAGTGGGTCATGTCTTTTTTGTGGCTAGTTGATGTTCATGTATCCTGGTAGCTAGTTTTCTGTCTGTTTGTCCGATGTAATGTTTGTTACAGTCCTTGCAAGGTATTTAGTAAATGACATTCATTTTGCTTGTTGTTTGTACAGGTTTTTTTTAAGTTCATTAGCAGCTGTTAAGTGTGTTGGTGGGTTTGTGGACTACCATGCTGCCAAGAGGTCTGCACAGTCTGGAAGTCATTTCAGAGATGTTTTTGATGTAAAGTGGCTAGGGTTTCTGGGCAGGTTGTGACTTCTTGTTGCTGAGGAATTGGTGGACTGTATTTATTGGGTACCCGTTCTTCTTGAATACGCTGTATAAGTAATTTTCTTTTTCTCTTCGTAATTCCTCGATGGGGTTAATGGTAGCCCACTAAACTATGAACACACTTAAACAGCAGCTAATGAACTTGAAAGACCCCATACAAACAACAAGCTAAACAAATGTCCTTTACAAAATACCTTGCAAGGTCTGTAGCAAACACTACATCAGACAAACAGGCAGAAAATGAGCTACCAGGATACATGAACATCAACTAGCCACAAAAAAGACATGACCCACTATCACTAGTATTCTTACATACAGACAAAGAAGGACACCACTTTGACTGGAACAACACATCCATCCTAATACAAGCCAAACAGAGACACACACGAGAATTCCTTGAAGCATGGCATTCCAACTGGAACCCTATCAATAAGCACATTGATTTGGACCCCATCTACCATCCTCTGAGAAAACAAACTGGAAATAACATCACCCGCCCAAGTAAACCTAAACACATAAATAGAAAACGGGACATACCACCAGTGGTTCACTGGAGGCTCACTGATGATGTTCCTTAGTATGCTGGCGAAACATCTGAAAACAAACCTTGCAGCTCTACAAGCAAACTTACATCCTGGACCACAATCAGAACTACAAATCTTTTCAAAAGCTGCGAGTATTAACTTATGTTTGGGATATTATATGTCCAACTTTGTTGACTCTAAACCTGTTTATCAATATTCTTAGCATATTTGTTTGACTCAGTCTTACTTCTAATAAACTCATTGTTAAAATTCATGAAAATGGACAACACTGGCTGGACCAGTATTAATGCCCCCGTCTCTAGTTGACCTCGAGACAGTGGTGGCAAACTGCGTTCTGTAACTGCTGCTTTCAATTTCATGCAGGTAGACCCATAATTCCTTTAGGGACTCAGTTACACTAAAGGAACAGTGAGATATTTGAAATTTAGGATGACAAGTGACTTGAAGGGGAACTTGTGGGGTGGTGCTCCAATGCATCTGCTATCTCTGTTCCTTCTTGATGCACAGTGGAAGGTGCTGTCTACGGATCTTTGGTGAATTTCTGCTGTGCACCTTATCGATCATACAGATGGCTACTACTGAGTGTCAATGATAGAGGGAATGGATGCTTGTGGATCTGGTGCCAATCAAACATGCTGCTTTGTCTTAGGCGGTGTCAAGTTTCTTGTGGGTTGGAGCTGCACTTATCCAGGCAAGTGGGGAGTATTCCATCTCACTTCTGATATATGCCTCGTAAATGGTGGGTAGGCTTTGGGGAGTCAGGAGGTGTGCTACTTGCTGCAGTATTCCCAGTTTCTGCCTGTATTTAATTGGCAAGATCCATTTGAGTTTCTGTCAGTGGTATTGAATGTCAGGGATCAGTAGTTGGAATGTTAGATTGCCTGGTGTGAATGTTATTTATCATTTGTCAGCCAAGCCTGGATATTGTCAAAATCTTGTTGCATTTGAGCCTGGACTGCTTCAGTATCTCAGGAATTGCGAATGGGGATGAACATTGTGCAATCATCTGCAAACATCTCCACATTTGGCCTTTTGATGCAGGAAAGGTCATTGATGAAGCAGCTGAAGATAGTTGGGACTAGAACATATCCTGAGGAACTGCTGCAGAGATGTCCTGGAGCCGAGGTGACTGACCTTCACAAACACAACCTTCATGCTCAGAATGACTCTAACCAACAGAGCTTTCTCCCCCATTTCCAATTGAATTTAGCTTTGCTTGGGCTCCTTGATGTCACACTCAATCAAATATCACCTTGATGTCAAGAAAAGTCACTCTCACTTCAGCTTTGGAGTTCAACTCTTTTGTCTGTTTTTGGCGATAGGGTGTAATGAGGTTAAGTGCTGTGGCTCTGGTTAAACCCACACCAAGCATCAGTGAGTGAGCTATTACTGAGCACATGCTGCTCGATAATATTGTTGATGACACTTTCCATCATTTTGCTGATGATTGAGAGTAGACTGATGAAGGTGGTAATTGGCCAGGTTGAACTTATCCTGCCCAGGTCATACCTGGGTAATTTTTCACATTCTTGAGTAGATGCCAGTGTTGTAATTGTATTGGAACACGTTATCTAGGGACATAGGAAGTGCCACTGCACAAGTCTTCAGTACTTCAGTAATGTTGTCAGCGCCCATCGCCTTTGCAATATCCAGTGTCTCCAACTGTTTCTTGATATCACACAAAGTGGACTGAATCGGCTTAAAATTTGCATTGCTGATGCTTGGGACATTTAGAGGAGGCCAAATTGGATCATTCATTCAGCACTGTTGTTGTATAAAGTTCAGCCTGATCTATATCACTGATGAGCTGGGCATCCTCATCATTGGACATGTGTCGAGCCTCCTCCTCTTGATAGTTGTTTAATTATCCCAATCATTCATGACTGGGTGTGGCAGGACTGCAGAGGTGTGCAGTAATGAGTAGGTGACTTCCTTGGTCATGTTTTTAGACCGGAATATCATGAGTCTTCATATGATACTAAGTCTATGTTGAGAACTCCCAGGGCAACTCCCCCCTGCCTGTATACCACTAGGTCACCACCTCTGGTGGGTCTGCCCTACTGGTGGAGATGGCGGTGTTCTGTTTGGGTCATTGTCTGTTAGCCTTACTCTTGAAATCATTCCTGTGTCAGGCTGTTTCTTAACTAGCCTGTGAGACAACTCTCCCACTTTTGACACAAGTCTCTAGATTTCAATAAGGACTTTACAGGGTCAACACGGCTGAATTTTCTGTTGTCATCCCTGATGCCTCAGTCAACACCAGGTAGTTTCTCTGTAGTCATATTTTGAGACATTCTTAATACGACCGAGCAACCTTCAGAGAGTAGTTAGGATCAAATACAACATTATGGGTCTAAAGCCATATCTCGGCCAGTCCAGATGAGAATGCCAGTTTCCCTACCCTAAATGACATTAGTCAGCCAGATAGGTTTTCATGGCAATGGACAGCGGCTTCGCAGTCACCATGATTAGGGCAATCGATGCTTAGCAAGGGAACCTGAGTGCTAGAAGTACTAGCACCAACTTGCATAAATGATGGTCACTCTTCTTATGCAAGATGAATCAGGTCGGAAAGTTCATCCTTACTTTGGCCAATCTTTCACAACCTATAACAGATCTTTTGAAATAAAAACTGGCATTGGTATCTGAGTCAGCACAAGACTGCAGCTTTTAAAAAGGTAAAAGAGAAATTACTTTCTATTTATCATCTAGCACGTTACAATTCAGGTTCATTCACTATAACTGCATCATCTACAGGAACTGGGAGCAGGCCTAAAGTATAACTGTCAGAACACGAAAAGTGGTCTGTTTTACATAGAGAGCTATGACAGAGACTGAAGAGATTTACACTAGTATAGAGAATGAAGCGTTAGTGCTAAGGATGTGAAAGGTTTGCAGAATACCTCAGTGGACTGAAGTCTGTGGTTGAGACAAACTACAAGCCTTAGGCAACCTTTTTGAGTTCAAAATCAATCTCAGTAATGCCTCTACGCATGAAAATAGTCAATACTCCAGGCAAGACACAGGTAACAGGAGATACAGTCTCAAAGTAGCAGTGGATCAGGCAGAAAAAGAAGGTTTATTCTTTGTCGAAGTGGAGTTCTATTCTATAGATATCAGATACTGAAGGAAAGTCAGATGAAAACAGAATCTGACAAAAGAATGCACAAAAATCAGTCAACTCTGGCTGCAAGGATAATCAAAATATAGTCTGGCAGAGCAAGTGCTGAAAAGGCACATGAGCAGAATCATCACTTGGCAATTTCTTGATGTACGACTGTAAAACTGCTAATGCAAAGTCAATGCAAAGAGAAATCCTAAGGATAGTGCATGCGGGACATCCAAGGAATCTTGAAGTACACAGCAAGAGCACAACCAATGTGGCGGCCAAGAACATCAAAAGACATATGGGATTACATTCTGTCATGCCACACATGCACCTTACAAATTAAGTTACTATACAGCCAAAAATTTTGTAAAGATTTCCAGAAATGTCATGAGAGAGGCTAGCAACAGATTTATTTAATTTTACAGAGATGTATCTAGTCCTATTCAATTCTTATTCAAGATGGACTGAAGTGACAAGTCAACCAAAGCAGATTCAGTGACTAAAGCGCTGGAAAAGATCTTTGACAGACATGGTTCTGAGAAGAATTAGTATTGGATTAAGTATTCAATTCATGAATGAGGATTTGTGGATGCTTGTTAAATCATTCTACTATCTGGCAAGGTAAATCTATCCAGTCAAATTTATTGTCTGCTAAAAACCTCAAGGAAGAGAAATTTTAGCTCATCACAGAAACTTTCTCAGCAAAGTTGTCTCAAGGCAGGCATCACCAGGTGACAAGACCAAGACCAGAGGAAGGTCAAACAATCAGAGAAAAGCCATAGCAAAAAGCAGCATACAAGATAAAACTCTGGATACAAACATCCTGCCCAATCTAAAGGTAAGGGCGGATAGTATGTTTAAGAACCAGGAAGTCAGAAGGGCCATTCCGGAGGAACAGGAAGGCATTGATGTTATTTCAGCCAAGTAGTGTAATTGAGTTTGATTATCACAGGATGTGCAACAGCTATAGACATACTACGTCACATTGTTGTACCACTTTGTACAGTATTCCATAAACACCATCATCCCACCCTAGCACTGATCTCACACAAATCAGAATGGGACATCCAGTCAGAGTCCTGTATTGGCTCAGCCTGTGAGGGTCAGACTTTGGGAGGGAGGGGATGGGAGAAATGGTATTAATAGTAACAATGACATTAATGGTTACAATGACTAAGTAAGTAAGTGAAAGTAAACTACTGTAAATAAAGGAGGGTTACAGTATATAAGTACTTGAAGACTCATGATTGCATATGTTGACAATGCCACTGTTAGGTGACAAATAGGAGGGAATGCCAGCTCTCTAGTGGCACTGTCTGTATAACTACACTGTTGGGATGAGTCAAACTCCTGAGCATTGGCTCACTGAAATTAAATGCACATTTTGCCTTCTGCTGCAATAATCGTTAAAAAGACATTTCAGTACAACAGCGGACACCAGAACAGTTTGTGTTGCACTTTGAACAATACCATAAAAATATTTAATACTCTCATGTTGAAAAGATATTGGGTACCCAAGTCTTATTTTTACCACTTTGGGTAGATTGTAAAATTTGCTGTTGGATAGAGAAGCAACTACAATACATAAAACAAATTGGTTTAAAAATGGGTCAAATCCACCGAAGGTCTTGTTATTTCATACTGTTACCACAGATGGTGATGGCACTAAATGTTACAAAGGAAACATAAGCAGAGCTCTGCCTACAGATGTGCCAAAGCACTTTCGAAGAACTCACTTTTGCTGATGTCACTGGTGCTATCTTTGCAACCATCTGAGCATTGACATCGCACATTCTAACCACCCAAGATACTCAAGGCTGCTATCTGAATTTGCAGGGAGCAGTATTAACATAAAGCTCATGACAAAGCAAATGAGTCTCAAACACCAATATTTCAAAACACCCTTCTTATTAAAGATGACAATACTGTCTATACATCTCAAGCAACAAATTATATTTTACAGCACCTTTAGTGTGAGAAAACACCCCCAGACATGTCCTTACAAAAAATTCAAAATAAAGTATAACACCAAACCACACAAAGAAATATAAAGTTAGAGACTAAAAGAATGTGAGCTAGAGAGGCAAAGAGTGGAGACAGGGAACTGCAGGGCTTCTGGCTGAGACAATTGAAGGTGTGGCCACAAATGGTGGAGTGATAATGATTGGAAATTTACAAGGGACCAGATTTGAAGGGATGTAGAATTAGAGGAGTTTGTAGATATCTATCGCAAAGATGTTATTGTAAATTGCCTTACCAGTCTCATTATGTGAGGATAAAATAAAGTAGGCCACCAATTTTCATTCATCTAGTTGGAAATCCATTGTCTATTACAATGAATTATGCTTAACCTACAAAGTGACAGCTGAGAAAAACCTCAGATTACTGTGATCAAGCAACTTCCTTCTTTAGCTCGCTTTCAGAAATGTACATTTATTGGGCATATTTAGTGTAACGAAAAGTTCTGAAATGTCTCACAGAGATGTGTTGCACATAGACGAATACCAACTCATGAAAGAAAATATTAAGCAAGACAACCAAAAGCTTGGTAAAAGGACATAATTTTAAGGATGAGAAGAAATTAAAGAGGCAGAGGAATTTAAGGAACTCTGTCAACACTCAGTTCAGTCAATTTGGTTTACTTTTAAAATATATACCTCACCACAAGAGATTAAAAGCAGACGTAGACGGTACCCTGTGTAAAGAGTAGGCAAGTTTCCAGACTGTCAGATCATGCTGAGAGTAAATCTTTACACTCAGGAACATCGTAGGGCAAAGTTTGGAATATCTAAACTACATGTCCTCAACTTAAGCGATTTTAAGAAGGTTTTTGATTGCACCAACTGGCAGTCAGTCTGGTACATGATAAGGCAGGTATGGCATCCCAGACGAATATGCGACCGTTGTAAAAAGGTACCATATCCAGTTTTTGCAACAAGATTAATATGGGCACCATGGACTCTCTTAAACATATTCTCAGGCATACAGGAAGGCTACATGCTCTTCTCATTTCTTTGCCTCCTGGTTATTGAATTGATCATGAGTAAGGTGATGCAGATTTTAGCATCCAGCGACAACACCATTTTTGAAGGACCTGGATTTCATAGATGACATTGCCTTGTTGGCCAAAAAATGGTTTTCTTCAGGCCAATATTCTATAAGGCAATAAGGCCCCCACACACTGGGCAACAGAAGAGCTTCCCCAATCTGGAAGCAACATTTCGAGGAAGGCTGGTGTAGAAACTGATGCCCATATAAGAATCAGCAAAGCAACAGCTCTAAGCCAATGCATATTGTGTACACTTCCAACACCATCAGCACAGCTATGAAGCAGCTACTCCACATATCTATACTAATACCAGACAGAATCCAGGTCGGTGTTATATGGAAAAGAACAGCAAAGGTGTCATGCAAGTTGGACATCTTTCACCATCACACAAAGGGACATCATCAAAACGAAGAACTGCAGCAGGCACATGTGGGGTATTGTGGTGAAGATAACTGAAACTGATGAGACGCAAACTTTATGTCCTGGACATACACTCTGACAGACTGGTAGTAGAATGGATACCACCAGATGTAAAAAGATAATGAAGCTAGCCAAGGAAGACCTGGCAAACTACATTTAAGAATGACCTTCAAGAATGGGACACCCCAGGACCTGATCAGGTGTACCCGAGAACTCTGTGGGAAGCCAGGGAAGTGATTGCTGGGCCTCTTGCTGAGATATTTGTATCATCGATAGTCACAGGTGAGGTGCCAGAAGACTGGAGGTGGGCTAACATGGTGCCACTCTTTAAGAAGTATAGTAAGGACAAACCAGGGAACTATAGACCACCGAGCCTGATGTCAGTGGTGGGCAAATTGTTGGAGGGAATCCTAAGGGACAGGATGTACATGTATTTGGAAAGGGAAGGACTGATTAGGGATAGTCAGCATGGCTTTATGCCTGGGAAATCATGTCTCACAAACTCGATTGAGATTTTTGAAGAAGTAACAAAGTGGACTGGTGAGGGCAGAGCAGTAGATGTGATCTACATGGACTTCAGTAAGGCATTCGACAAGGTTCCCCTTTGGAGACTGGTTAGCAAGGTTAGATCTCATGGAATACAGGGAGAACTCGCCATTTGGATACAGAACTGGCTCAAAGGTAGAAGACAGAGGGTAGTGGTGGAGGGCTGTTTTTCAGACTGGAGGCCTGTGACCAGTGGAGTGCCACAAGGATCGGTGCAGGGTCCTTTACTTTTTGTCAATTATATAAATGATTTGGATGCAAGCATAAGAGGTATAGTTAATAAGTTTGCAGATTTATGGGTGGCACGGTGGCTCAGTGGTTAGCATTGCTGCCTCACAGCGCCAGGGTCCCAGGTTCGATTCCAGCCTTGGGTGACTGTCTGTGTGGAGTTTGTACATTCTCCCCGTGTCTGCATGGGTTTCCTCCAGGTACTCCGGTTTCCTCCCACAATCCAAAGATGTGTGGGTCAGGTGAATAGGCCATGCTAAGTTGTCCATATTGTTAGGTGCATTAGTCGGGGGGGGGGTTACTCTTCAGAGGGTCGATGTGGACTTGTTGGGTCGAAGGGCCTATTTCCACACTGTAGGGAATCTAATCTAATCTAATCATGACACCAAAATTGGAGGTGTAGTGGACAGCGAAGAAGGTTTCCTTAGATTACAACAGGATCTTGATCAGATGAGCCAATGGGCCGAGAAGTGGCAGATGGAGTTTAATTCAGATAAATGCGAGGTGCTGCATTTTGGGAAAGCAAATCTTAGCAGGACTTATATTCTTAATGGTAAGGTCCTAGGGAGTGTTGCTGAACAAAGAGACCTTGGAGTGTAGGTTCATAGCTCCTTAAGTGGAGTCGCAGGTAGATAGGATAGTGAAGGCGGCATTTGGTATGCTTTCTTTTATTGGTCAGAGTATTGAGTACAGGAGTTGGGACATCATGTTGTGGCTGTACAGGACATTGGTTAGGCCACTGTTGGAATATTGCGTGCAATTCTGTTCTCCTTCCTATTGGAAAGATGTTGTGAAACTTGAAAGGGTTGCCAGGGTTGGAGGATTTGAGCTATAGGGAGAGGCTGAATAGGTTGGGGCTGTTTTCCCTGGAGCGTCGGAGGCTGACGGGTGACCTTATAGAGGCTTACAAAATTATGAGGGGTATGGATAGGACAAACAACAAAGTCTTTTCCTTGGGGTCGGGGAGTCCAGAACTAGAGGGCATAGGTTTAGGGTGAGAGGGGACAGATATAAAAGGGACCTAAGGGGCAATATTTTCATGCAGAGGGTGGTATGTGTTTGGAATGAGCTGCCAGAGGATGTGGTGGTGGCTGGTACAATTGCAACATTTAAGAGGCAGTTGGATGGGTATATGAATAGGAAGGGTTTGGAGGGATATGGGCTGGGTGCTGGTAGGTGGGACTAGATTGGGTTGGGACTGGATTAGTCGGCATGGACAAGTTGGTCTGAAGGGTCTCTGTCTATGCTGTACATCTCTATGACGCTATGACTCTATGACCAACTGGACTGAAGCCAAAGAGATTGTAAAAGACCAGGGCTGATGGCAAAGTGACAATGCTGGAGGAACCAAGTCTAAGTCTTCACCACAATATAATATTCCCTGTGATGGAAATGTAACTGTAGTGCATTATAATCACAAACCTTTGACTTTCTTAAAGCAATCAAGTGAAACATTCTTTTACTGTATTGTGAATTGAAGAATAGCTTGGTTATTCAAAAACTAAAATGGAAACACTTTGCTTAATCATTTAGTGAACCAGATTGTCTGCAAATCTGCATTAATGACATGCAAAGGTACGCATGCATACACATACCCACGCAGACATGCAAAGGTACGCATGCACAACACATCCCTGTGAGAACTGTTGCTCTTATAGGACAAGAAATAATACTGGTGACATTTTGAGGAAAAGATGCAAGTCACAAACACGGTGTATCTGCAAAAGAAACAAATGGGACTGAAACAATTTGAAAAAAAAACACTTGGTTCACAAAAGGTCTGGCATTACTCCAAGAGTAAAAGGTCAACCTTGCATAATCCTTCTGCTTCCAGTCATGCATACGTGCAGTATGGAGGACAGGCTATTTTCGCCTCAAATGTAATCTCACAATCAGTGACTCAATTATCCACAGATACATGTCTCAAAATACATGTAGAATTGAACACAGGAGATTAAAATATGACTTCAGAAAGACTGAAACCAGATGAAACAAAACCACATCACTTTGCTCCTCATCAAACCCCAGATATATCAATGTTCTTTGTGTTACACAGGGAATTGAATATGCTTGGCAGCTAGAAGGATGTCTACCTGTGTTGAGGCATGAAAAGGCAAGATCTTGCTGTTTGGACAAGCTACACTCATACAAAAGAACTGGTCGGTATACACTTGATCAACAACCAACATTTTGGAGACTGGGCCTCAGGTAGTAATACCCTCAAAATACCCTTAGAGTTCACTCCCACCCTAGAATCTAAGCATGCAGATCAGGTTGATGCTTCATGCAGAACTGAGCAACAGCTCTACTGTACTGATAGATTTTAAGAGGATATCAATGGGTTGGTGGAATAGGTGGTGAAGTAGCAGATAAAATTCTGGACTGAGAAGTCTGACATGATTAATTCATATAGACAGAACACAAAGAGTAAGATAAAATAAAGCAGCTCCAGGAGCAGAGAGATCTGGGTGTATGTGTGTGTATTAATAATTGAAGATAACTGTTCTATGTTCTATAACAGGACAGATTAGCGAGTGATTAGTAAAACACAAGGAATCTGGGCAATTTACGATGAACCTTTATAAAACTCTGATTAGACCTCATCTGGAATATTGCATCCAGTTCTAGACACTTTTAGGAAGGATGTGAATGCACTAGAGGAGGACTGCAGAAAAAAGATTCATGAAACTGGTTCCAGTGATGAGGAACCTCTGTTATATCAAAGAATGATTGAAGATGTTGGGACTCTTCCTTGGAGAAAGAAGTTTAAGAGATTTGCCAAAGGTCTTCAAAGTCATGTGACATTACAGACTAGGTCAAAAGAAACTGTTCCATTAATGGGAGGGACTAAAAAACAGAGGACACTGATTTCTGATGTCTGACCAAAAAGGCAATGGCACAGTGAAGAAGAATCTATTCCCTTACCCAAAATGGTTATGGTCTGAGAATGTGGAGAAGGTTGACGCCTTCAACATAGAAAAGGTTAATTATCTGAAGTGAAGAAAATTGCGAGGCTATGGGGGTGAGAACAGGGAAGTGAAACTGGAGGAGTTTCTCTTCTCAGGAGCCAGCACAAACAGGAGAGGTTGATGGCTCATTCTGCATCACAATCATTCTCTGGCTTTATTACATACCTCCCATTATAAAGCTGTGAAACTAGTTATTTAGAAACATGTTGAAGTATTTGAAAAATTCCTTAGTTACTGATATTTGAATTATTGTTGTCCAAACATGACACACAACAACTTCAGGGATTTTGCCAAAAGACAAATCTGAACTGTGGTATGTAATAAGTTAGTGTTGCATGTATTGTCATGACATTTAAAAAGCTCAGTCAATTGCACTACTGAAAGTAACATTTGCAATGAAACTCACATCAAGACAACAGGAGATAGCATTACCTGCTTACAGTTTTAGACTAGGAAACATAAAATGTACAGCTGACAGATTTCTTGTTCTTAATTCCTCATAGCTGTAATTAAAAGTTTAAATATCCACATTATTTTAATATCATGCTGTGGAAATGCTGAAAGATGAAGATCCAACTAAAAAGAGATAGAATCAACTCCCAATTCATTATGACCTTTGTTGACATGGTGATACTTAGATTTCTTTCACAAGGTCCCCAGAAACTAGTCTTGGAATCTTGTATGTAAATTGAGAAGTGCCTTTCAAACTTACCTTTCTCACAATACCTATTGCATTCTCTGCTGGTCAAGCATACCTCCCAGTTTTAAATAATTATTCAACCAAAAAGAGAGTCCCAGATCTTCTGCAGAGCTACAATCGTCACCTGATTGCTGCTCAACTTGAACGTTTTTTCTGCCCTGATGCTGTTGTGTTATTCTGGCTGGTTCTTCTGAGCCTGACACATTTTAAGAAGGCACAGCATACAGTCCCACAAAGTGCTTCATCTTAGAGCAGTAGCATTGGGGTTAACACTAGAAACATCCCCTTTTTAATGATACTAATTGCCATTAGGCAACTCTAAATGTCTCGGATGAAAAGGATGAATGGGTTGGGTGGAAGGTTGGGCAGATGGGTGAGCTAAGTAGGTAGGACAGCAGGAGGTCAAGGTGTGTGAGCTGCATAAGGTGGGCAGTTGGGTCAGCTCAAGAAGGGTTGTCAGGAGCGAGGCTCCTCGGTTTGGTTCAGACAGGTTTGTGGAGGCTAGTCAGCCTGGGTGGTGGGGGATGGGGGGGCAGTTAGTCCGATTGGATGCTCATCACTTTGGATCAGAGGTGTAGTTGGATGTTGGGAACGATTTAGGTTGGAGGGGATGTTATTGGGTAGTGGAGGCTAGTCAGGTCTGGTAAGAAGCATTTGTGAGGTGGGGGTTGGTAAAGAGGAGTCTGGGTGAGAAATCAGACCCCCACATTAGTGTGAGCGATTAAGGGAGCGGCAGGTGTGGGGAGATCAGTTCTGTCATTGCACAACTGTTAAACATATATTTGTCTATCTGAGTATCTGTGGAGGTAAGTCAAAACCGTCTGCTGGGAAGCAGGAGAATTGCACTTCAGAAATTAAAACTTCTTCCTGGACAATTCCCATAGAAGATAACTTAATAGGACTCCCGCTAGACTCTGACCTCCATCTTAGCTCTTCCATCTGGTCTCTGATGATGTGTGCCAAACTGGAGCATTTTATTTATCTTGACCAATAGTGGGAGATATTTTAGAGTAGAGGGTGAATAAAAGAAGCTACATTCCACAGAAAAACAAACTCAGTTGCAAAAATGATTGAAAATATTTAAAAAATTGAAATCCAAAGTGATAATTTGAAGTTAACCCATTTGGTTGCCTGGAAACAGAAGCCTCGGTCAAATTCATTTTTCATGAACTTTCCATTTTGGGTTGTCTACATTGAGTTTGCAATGAATGCTGGACCTTTACAGATCCAAATACAATATAAAGCTTCAATTATTCACACATAAGCCTGGTTCCCTGGTTTATCCAACTCTGACTGACTTGATCTAAACTCTTAATTCCTGTGCAATTTTTACATCACCTTCAAACTTGTAAATAGTTCCACATAATCCTTTAATTAAGAGAAAGTGAAGACTACAGATGCTGGAGAGTCAGAGTTCAAAAGTGGTGGCACTGTAAATCTCAGCAGGTCAGGCAGCGTCTGAGGAGCAGGAGAGTCTACGTGTTATCGTATTCCTGACGAAGGGCTTACGCTCCTGTTGACTCTCCTGCTTCTTGACGCTGCCTGACCTGCTGTGCTTTTCCTTTAATTAAAAACATTAACTGCAACAGTCTCAAAATGGAGCCTTTTGGAACTCCTATCATGATCTGAAATCCTACAAATAAAATCCCAAATCAACGCCACCTCTTCTGGCTGCAAGGTGAAAAATGGTCACTGATCAAGCATAACACACCAATTATATTCATAAAGAATCAAGGTATGCCAATGGAAGTGTATCTCTGCACTAATAGTGATGAAAATATTAAATATGCCAAATTAATTTTCTCTGAATATAGTCTCTACAATAAAAAAAGTAGGTAATACCAAACTAGTATAGGTCTGCTGAGAAATTAACAGCACAATTTGCTTGCTAGATTTTGTATATTTATTTAAAACACAGAAAATAGGTAATGTATTTTCAGTATTTTTAAAATGATTGTATAAAGGGTAAGTGTGAATCAGTAAATGAGATAGTTCACATCATCACTGGGAAGTGATGCAAGATCACATGATTGTTAGGAGATGGTTCTCTCCAGCAACCTCAGGTGAGTTATGTCTTGACTTGCATATATTGTGTGTTTACTATGTTTGAATAAAAAGGTAACATTTGGTCCTAAACCTAAAATACTCCACTAATATTTACCAATCTCTCTCCTGCATGAAAGACAACAGCAGAGGGCAAAAAGCAACAGATGATGAACATGCTTAAGGATTACAGCATGATAATTGTTATTGTTATGAGTGAAATATCTGATTGGTAGAGTGTTGGCCAAGAATGAAGCAAAATGCAAAATCAGTAGCTTCAGATTTACATTAAGCCTAAAGCAAAATACTAGATACTGGAAATCTGAAATAAAAAGGAGAAAACGCTGAAAATACTCCGCAGCAGGTCTGCAGCATTTGTGGAGAAAGAAACGAGAGTCGTGAGTTCTGATGCAAAGTCTTGAATTCTCAATTCTTTTCTCTTTCACAGATGCTGCAGAACTTAGAGTATTCTCAGCATCTTTGCCTTTTGATTCAGAAATACATAAATGTTTAGCTTTTCAAGCCTTTCTTTAAAAAAGTGGTCCTGACTGCCAACATAGAGTAATAGAGATGTACAGCACAGAAACAGACCTTTTGGTCCAACTCATCCATGCCGACCAGATATCCTAATCTAGTCCTGTTTGCCAGTACTTGGCCAATATCCCTTTAAACTCTTCCTATTCATATACTCGTCCAGATATTTTGTAAATGTTGTTATTATACCAACATCCACCACTTGCTCTGGCACCTCATTCCATACATGCACAACCTTCTGCCTGAAAATGTTGCCCCTTAAGTCGCTTTTAAATCTTTCCCCCACCCTAAACCTATGCCTTCTGGTTCTGGACTCCCCAACCCCAGCGAAAAGATCTTGTCTATTTACCCTATCCATACCCCTCATGATTTTATAAACCTCTATAAGGTCACCCTTCAGCCTCCGACGCTCCAGGGAAAACAGCCCCAGCTTATTCAGCCTCTCCCTATAGCTCAAACGCTCCAACCCTGGCAACACCCCTATAAATCTTTTCTGGACCCTTTCAAGTTTCACAACATCCTTCCAATAGGAGGGTTTCAATGTGAAGGATTTCATTCTGAACACAGTGCAAAATAATAACTCTGCACATATAAGAAACACTATGTTTAATATGCCTGAACAAGAGACAGCTACATTATTTTTCATACATATGGAAAAAATCCCTGATCAGCCGAGTGTTTCAGTTCCTGCTTTTCCTCTACAGCTTAATTTTATACAATCACCTTGCTAAATGGAAGTTACTAGCACTCAAGAATGGCCAATAGTGTGTACCTGAATATATGTAGAGGTGGAGTGGAAAGCATTGACAAGTAACTGAAATAAAAGAAATAACTGAATGAAAACAGATACAGAACAGTAAAAGTCAACAATCAATGGAATTCAACAATTTCCTGCCCTTCAAACTCTTCTTTCACCTTCCCATTCTATTTGGATAATGTAAGACACACTCACAATCAAATACATCTTTTTTCATTACCAATGGGACCAAACTAATGATATGGAAATGTGTTGCTGGAGAAGCGCAGCAGGTCAGGCAGCATCTAGGGAACAGGAGAATCGACGTTTCGGGCATTAGCCCTTCTTCAGGAGAAGGGCTAATGCCCTTCCTGAAGAAGGGCTAATGCCCGAAACGTCGATTCTCCTGTTCCCTAGATGCTGCCTGACCTGCTGCGCTTCTCCAGCAACACATTTCCATCTCTGATCTCCAGCATCTGCAGACCTCATTTTCTCTCCAAACTAATGATACCCAATACTCAAGGCTGAAAATCCTACTTAAAACATGTTCATACCTTAAGCAACTTTGGGATCCCAATCCTCTCTCACACTCCTAATTTTTTCTGGCCTTCAATGGATGGTGCTTTCTGGTTTTAAATATAAGAAGCTGGTTTTAACAAAACAACAAAAAAAATGTAAAACAATCTTATCATGGTCACCAAAACATGAAAAGTACACATGTGGCCAGAAAAGAAAAGGTTTAATTTATATGCTTCAACCTATGGTAGCTTTTCTTTGCATGTCTTGCTAAATGAAAACTGATCAAAAACCCTTTCAAAAGAACAACTGAAACATTAAAATAATCTGGATATTTTCAGCAAGGCCACTACAGCAATAAACAGTAAGATCCTTGACTAAAGTTTTTTCTTTGCCCAGGAAATTTAATACCAACTACAGTGTGTTTCACCTCTTCAACCATTTAAGATCAGCTAACTAAACATCTTGTTCTGTTTGGCTTCGCACCACAATGTAACAATTTAGGAAGGCAAGACTGAGAACACACTGTAGGGAAAGATTTTCTCAAAAAATACATCATAATTTCATCCAAATATGTGGACTGGTACTATCCAAGTTATATTGTTTCAGTAACACATTTGAGCAGGGTTTTCAACAGGTTTTCATTCCATTCACAACACAAAGGAATCTCAATTGAAATTCTATTACTCCAGTACGCTTTCAATATCCTGTGTTATATAGACTGTGTAGAAAGCTACATTTTAAAAATACAATTGAAAAGGAGTTGATAGAAGGTAAATAGAAAAATCAGGATAAATTATAGATTATCTGTTAATCTGTTGATGTTATAACTCACTGGAGTAACACACTGGAAATTGAGCCCTGCTATCCATGGAGTTGTCACAAAAGGTAAAGATTTAATCAAGTATGCAAAATTCCACAATGAACCTGACTTTCAGATCCAGATTGACAGAAAGCATGGACCAGATTTTTGGACTAAACAAGAATCACCATTTATTACAAGTAATTAGAACTCTTGCTGCAGGCAAACAATTATAAACTGCTGGTGCATAACATAACTAATTAAAACTTTAATCCCATTTTAAACTCCCACTTACACATCCACACACATGAACAGAGAGCATAAAATAGGTTCTGGTGAAGGGAAATTTGAAAAGACAGATGAATAGTCTTTGTGCCCAGGTTCCATTGTTGAGATAGTCTTTGACTCTTCTGCTGGCCAGCATGTTGCTTTAGTTGTCTTTCTCCAGGTGTTTCCTCTGTTTGGTAAGAGGCCCAAGGTGGCCGTTCACTTATAAAAAGTTTTTGACATCAGTTAAAAGGAACAGTTTATAACAACAATAACAGGGAAGATAAACTGGCTATTTAGAGTTTTGACTGCAGAGAGTAGGGACTCAAGTTGGGGAAGAACTGAACATTGGTCTTTCTTGTTGTAGCTTATTCCCAGCTCTAAGCTACCGGCGAATTAATTGCACAGCTGTTGGCAGGCAAAAAGGTTTCTGCCATTGATAATTGTCACCAGTCCATACACCAATGAACTTCTTGTTGCCAGCAAAAGCCTTATACACCCTCCAAACTATCTGCAGCTCAATTTCAATTACTACCCCAAGATTAGAGTGGTGCTAGAAAAGCACAGCAGGTCAGGCAGCATCCGAGAAGCAGGAGCTGCCTGACCTGCTGAGCTTTTCGAGCACCACTCTCATCTTGACTCTGATCTCCAGCATTTACAGTCCTCACTTTCAATTATTACCTGTTCAAGCAGTTGCTTACACGATGTCTGACATGGGTGTCAGGTCAAAACTGCAGAAAATCTGTTTCAAACATTGGTTTTTGAAACAGCTCTTTCTCATTTCAAGTTTTTAGAAACACAAAACAAAAAGACATGGTCCTTTTACTGGTTCAATAATAATGCTCTTTTCTACTGATTTCTGGAATTAGGACAGTATTTAGAATAGTTTGAGTAAGTGACAATATACCACCATAAATCAGACCACCAGCTAAGAAAGAAAAACACAGAGAATACTGAAGGAACTCAGTAAGTCCAATGGCACCTATGGAAAGAGAAACAGTTAATGTTTCAAGTCTGGTATGACCTGTTCAGATACTGCCAGTCTTACTGAGTTTCTCTAGCATTCTTGATCTTTCTTTCAGATTTCCAGCATCTGTAGTATTTTGTCTTTGTTAGGTAAGAAAGAAAATTTAGCCACTTAATAGCATGACTGTGTTTGAGTAACTTATACAAACCACAATTAGTCAATAAATAGTGTTTTGCATAGATTATCCCTCCAAGACATGCTGCTTTATGAATCATTACAAATTGTACAACATTGTAAATATTACACAAGTAATATTTATTCCCAATTTGTTTATAAATGCAAACATCCCTCAAAAAATGTTTATCATTTTGAGTGGTGACGTAATGTACAGTAACATCAGAGCAACCACAGATTTCAAAATGAATGGGTGGAAGACAAGCTCAGTTAATAATTCCCAAAGTAAATACCTTAGTTATGAAATACAGTTATTCTTTATGGAACCCTAAAACTGAATAATCATTTAAATAGTGATTTGACAAGGTAAACCATAATCTTAATAATCGGATGGATGGGTGCTGCTTTAAAAATAATGAGAAGCGATATGTAACAGTGTCCATGAGGAAACCAAGATTGAAAACAGTATAATTAACAAGATAGTGTGCCTTTCATTACAGCTGGACAGTTGATTTGTGATGCTGAGTGACATCAACAGTGCAGGTTCAATTTGGTACTAGCTGAGGTTACTACCAAGGTCATACTTACTTAACATGAGAACCTAACAACCATAGCTGTTGTAATGTTATGTAACTTTTTCACCTGCAACTCATTGAGAAATAGTTAACAGTTAATAGCGATAAGAGTTAAAGCTTCCCTTCAAAAATAAATAGGCCTGTGTCCACACATTCTCACAGTTTGTTGGGGAAAGTGTTATGTATGAAGGGCTCACCTTCCTCTGACCTGGAAACAGTAAACATTTCAGTCAGGTACATGAGATAAGATGTATGAGCAGAAGTAAGTTTTTCAGGCCATTGTGTTTGCTCCGCCATTCAATGTCATCATGGCCAATCATATAATCCTCAACTCTACTTTCTTCCCTATAACTCTTGGTAACCTTACTGGTTAAAAATCTGTCTCTCATAATCTTCAACTTCCTTTGAGATCACAGGCTGCCACACTCTGATGAAGTTCCGACCTAGCACTTGGTGATCCCAAGTGTCCATTTTATGTCTTGTCTGTGATATCTTCTTCAAACAAAGCTGGAATGACCATGCTTTCATTAAACACTAGCAAGTCACCCAGAGTCAGGAAATATTAACAGTGCTCAAAATGGTTTTCATAGTCAACACAATCGGCCTTGAAATAACTCCAGAGAGGCTGGTATCTCATCACCAAAATACCTTTTATTTACACGTGGAAAGTTCTTGACATCGATCCAGCTCCCTCAGATCCAGCTCTCGGAGTGAACAGAACTTTGGACACTCCTGTTTATATCTGTCAGTCAGGGCTCCCTGTGGATCACATTAACAGACCCAATCAGGGAACTCATTTTCTATAAGGTTCACCCAGCTAACCTTGTTACAATCACTACAGGCCTGTAGTCTGGCTAACCTTTGGTAGAATACTAATGAATAGTAACACTTAGTTCCCGGTCTCTCTTTTGCTCCTGTTATATCTGTTTGCATGCTGTGGTTAGCTGGCCACACTGTTACCATAAACTCAGCATGTGATTCAATTTCATATGAGGGGAGGATGAATAGATTGGGGCTATACTCATTGGAATTTAGAAGAATGAGACGCAACCTTATTGAAACAAAGAAGATTTTTAGGAGACTTTACAGATTAGGTGTGGAAAGGTGGTCCCTTTATAGGACAGTCTCAGACCAGAGGGTGTATTCTCAGAATTAGAGGTCACACACTTAAGACAGAGGTGAGGAGTAGGAGGAATTTCTTTACTGAGGGCTTTGAATTTGTGGAATTCTTTTGCACAGAGGGCTGTTATATTTCTATATTATATTCAAAGCTGAGAGTCAGATTTTTAACCAGTAAGGTTACCAAGAGTTATAGGGAAGAAAGTAGAGTTGAGGATTATATGATTGGCCATGATGACATTGAATGGCGGAGCAAACACAATGGCCTGAAAAACTTACTTC
The DNA here is from genome assembly GCF_037043375.1 of Chiloscyllium plagiosum. Lineage (NCBI taxonomy): Eukaryota > Metazoa > Chordata > Chondrichthyes > Orectolobiformes > Hemiscylliidae > Chiloscyllium > Chiloscyllium plagiosum. Next base: position 104,267,167 of record NW_028270141.1, read on the forward strand.
TGCTCATACATCTTATCTCATGTACTGACTGAAATGTTTACTGTTTCCAGGTCAGAGGAAGGTAAGCCCTTCGTACCTAACACTTTCCCCAACAAACTGTGAGAACGTGTGGACACAGGCCTATTCATTTTTGAAGGGTAGCCTTATCTTTTATTACTATTAACTATTTCTCAATGAGTTGCAGGTGAAAAAGTTACGTAACATTACAACAGATATGGTTGTTAGGTTCTCATGTTAAAACTGTATGTACCTTCAAGCTCATGCTTCTCGATCATTTCACTATGTATCATCATATCAACCTTGTAGAACATTGCACATAGTTCACTGAAAACTCTCTGGGGCTGAGGCAAGCCTGAATGTTGACAATTTGTTGAAGCCAAATCTGCCAAATGGAGAGAAAAATGTGGCACACCTTGCAGTCAGTATTTGTCAGAAGACTTTTGATGTTACTGATGATTATATCTGCAGGAAGTGTGTTCGGTTGTGAATTCTATCAGATTGCATGGATCAGTTGGAGCAGCTGTTTGAGGCAATGAGGAATTTACAGGAGCTAAATCTGATGGATGGCACTTGCAGGGAGGAACTAGTGCAGGGGAGAAGGATTCACATTTTACAACCATTGGAATGTCTTTTGGGGTAGAAGTGACCTGTATAAAAAGGACAGATTGCACCTGATGGAAGCAGGCTAACATACTGGCCAGGAGATTTGCTAGAACTGCTCAGGAGGATTTAAACTAGTAAACAGGGTGGGTGTGGAAAAAGATCAGTCTAACAATGTACAGTTGGGAAAAGGAGTAAGTCAAACAGCCAGGGCGTGCAGGAACAAAGCAAAGAATGAACCAGTAAGGTTACCAAGAGTTATAGGGAAGAAAGTAGAGTTGAGGATTATCTGATTGGCCATCATGACATTGAATCAGCCAGACTGATAAACTAATCTGCATTTATTTCAATGCAAAAAGCACTAACAGGTAAGGCAGATGAAATCAGGGCATGGTTAGGAACATGGGACTGGGATATCATAGAAATTACAGAGACATGGTTAAGAGATGGACAGGACTGGCAGCTTAAATGTTCCAGGATACTGATGCTACAGGAAGGACAGAAGGGGAGGCAATCGAGGAGAGGGGGCAAGGCGTTTTTGATTTGTGATAACATTACGTCTGTACTTAGGAAGGAGATTCCTGGGAATATATTCAGGCAAATTATTTGGATCAAACTGAGGAATAAGAAAGGGATGATCACCTTATTGGGATTGCATTATGGAACCCTAATAATCAGCAGGATGTTGAGAAATAAATTTGTAATGTGGTCTCAGTTATATGTAGGAATAATAGGGTGGTTATGGTAAGGGATTTTAACTTTCCAAGCAGAGACTGGGACTGCCATAATGCTAAGGGCTTGGTTGGAGAGGAATTTGTTAAATGTGCACAAGAAAATTTTCTGATTCAATATGTGGATGTACCAGAGAAGGTGCAAAACTTGACCAACTCTTGAGAAATAAGGCAGGGCAGGTGACTGAGGTGTCAGTGGGAGAGCACTTTGGGGCCAGGGACCATAATTCTACTAGTTTTAAAACAGTAATTGAAAAGGATAGAATGGATCTAAAAGTTAAAGGTCTAAATTGGAGGAAGGCCAATTTTGATGGTTTTAGGCAAGAACTTTCAAAATTGATTGGGGCCAATGCTCACGCGTAAAGGGACGGCTGGAAAATGGAAAGCCTTCAAAAATATGATAATGAGAGTCCAAAGATAGTATGTTCCTGTTAGCGTGAAGGGCAATAGTAGGTGTAGGAAATGCTAGATGACTAAAGAAATTGAAGTTTTGGTTAAGAATATATCAGGTACAGACTGCAGAAATCGAGTAAGTCCCCAGAAGGCAATAGAAGTATACTTAAGAGGGAAATCAAGAGGGCAAAAAGGGGACATGAAATAGCTTTGGCAAATAGGGTTAAGGAGAATCCAAAGGGAGTCTACAAATAAATTAAAGACAAAAGGCAAAAGAATAAGTAGGGAGAGAATAGAGCCCCTTGAAAATCAGCAAGGCTGTCTATGTGTGGAACTGCAGGAGATGGGGGAGATACTCAGTGAGTAATTTATATCAGTGTTTTTTTGTGGAGAAGGCTATGGAAGATAGAGAATGTGGGGATAGAGAAGGTGGGGAAATAAATAGCAACATCTTCAAAATTGTCCACGTTACAGAGGAGGTGATGCTGGATGTCTTAAAATGCATAAAGGTGATAAATCTCCAGGACCTGATCAGGGGTAATCTAGAACTCTGTGGAAATCTATGGAAGTGATTACTGTGCCCCTTGCTGAGATATTTGGATCATCGATAGTCACAAGTTTAGTGAAGACTGGAGGTTGGCTAATATGATGCCACTATTTAAGAAAGGTATTAAGGAAAAGCCAGAGAGCTATAGATCAGTGAGCCTGACATCGGTGGCGGGCAAGTTGTTAGAGGGAATCCCGAAGGACAGGATTTACATATATTGGAAAGGCAAGGACTGATTAGGGATAGTCAACATGGCTTAGTGTTTGGGAAATCATGTCTCACTAACTTGACTGAGGTTTTTGAAGTAACAAAAAGGATTGATGACAGCAGTGAGGTAGACTTAATCTATATGGACTTCAGTAAGGCAATCAACAAGGTTCCTCATCATAGACTGGTTAGCATGGTTAGATCACATGGAATAGAGAGAGAACTAACCATTTGGATACAGAACTTGCTCAAAGGTAGAAGATAGAGAGTGGTGATAGGGAGTTGCTTTTCAGACTGAAGGATTGGTGCTAGGTCCACTGCTTTTTGTCATTTATATAAGTGACTAGGATGTGAACATAGGAGGTATGGTTAGTAAGTTTGCATTGGGGGTGTACTGGACAGTGAAGAAGTTTACCTCAGAGTGCAATGGGACCTTGATCAGATGGGCCATTGGGCCGCGGAATAGCAGATGGAACTTAACTTAGAGGTGCTGCATTTTGGAAATACAAATTGTAAGATCCTGAGGAGTGTTGCTGAACAAAGAAACCTTGGAGTGCAGGTTCACAGTTCCTTGAAAGTGGAGTCACAGATAGAATAGTGAAGAATGCAGTTAGTATGCTAATCTTTATTGGTCAGTGCATTTAGTATAGGAGTTGGAAGGTCATTTTGTGGTTGTACAGGAGATTGCTACGGCCACTTTTGGAGAATTGCGTACAGTTCTGCTCTCCCTCCTATTGGAAAGATGTTATACTATAAGATTTCAGAAAAGATTTACAAGGATGTTGCCAGCACTGGAGGATGTGAGCTATCGGGAGAGTCTGAATAGGCTGGGGCTGTTTTCCCTGGGGTGTCGGAGGCTGAGGAGTGACCTTATAGAGGTTTATAAAATCATGAGGGACATGGATAGGGTGAATAGACAACATCTTTTTCCCCATGGTGGAGGATTCCAAAACTAGAAAGCATATGTTTAAGTGAGAGGGGCAATATATAATAAGGACCTAAGGGGCAGCTTTTTCACGCAGAGGGTGGTGCATGTATGGAATGAGCTGCCATTGGAAGTAGTGGAGGCTGGTACAATTAGAACATTTAAAAGGCATCTGGATGGGTATATGAATAGGATGGGTTTGGAGGGATATGGACCCAATGCTGGAAAATGAAACTAGATTTATTTAGGATATTTGGTCGGCATGGACAAGTTTTAATCGAAGGGTCTATTTCCATGCTGTATGTGACACTATGACAGTACTGTGAATTAGGAATTGTTTTCTCCAAGATGTTAAATTTTACATTCTAATGGCTCATCTCTAAATCAAATCTTCCTGGTAATATTATTTCGGAATCTCTCTCTTCATCATGTGATTATTCTCCTTGCTTAAAAGTCATTTAATTTTGCAATGTAACATATTTGCTGTTGCATATTGTGGTCATGGAGAGTTTTATCATAATTCTGCAGTAAAACTGGGGGATTCATGCCTTTCCTGTAGCTCTCTTAATGACTTCTGCCAAATCAGGCCTTCATAAACACATGCTACCTCCTTAATAGCTTTACTGAATGGATCCTGCAGTCTGCCGTTTTAATAAACAATGTCCGTTCTAATCATGGTTTCAGTAAATGACACCACTATTTGCGGTTTGATAAAATGAATCACATTCCTTGAATGGTTTATTTTAATGACTGCTGCTGAATACAGTTTAAATAAATGTTTTAAAAACAGAAAAGGCTGGAAAAGCTCAGCAGGCCTGGCAGCACCTGTGGAGAGGAACCCTTCTTCGGAACCTGCTCATTCAACCCGAAACATTATCTCTGATTTGTCTCCATAGATGCTGCCAGACCTGCTGAACTTTCCCAGCAATTTCTGCTTTCGTTTCTTATTTACAGCTGGCAAAGTTCTTTCGATTTTTATTGAAGAAATGTTTCCCTCCTTTATTGCAGTTTAAGTAATGGATCTCCCAGCTTTTGGCAGTCGCAATCTCCTAACTTTCTTCTTGCATTACTTCTGTAAAACCAGAATTAGCATGACAATGTGTTGCTTAAGGCATATTGCAGCATTCACCCTTTCTGAAGCTTATACAACGTTATGAAATAGAAAAATAAAAGACTGCTGCCGTATGTATATTTTCTGATTTTTTCCTGCTTTACAATATTCAATGTAGCTGCAACACAAATCACAACAAGTTTGTGCTTCACTGCAGCTCCGTTGCAACTATTTCTTGAGCAAACTTAAGGCTGTAGGCTTCCCCAGAGAGAAAAGTCAAAATGGAGAATCTGAGTTCAACAACAAATATTTATATCGCACATTTAATGTCATGAAAAAACAGGCACGTCTCAAAAGTATTATAGAAAAATATGCAACACCAGCCATCCAAGAAGTTATTAGGTCAGATGATCAAGAGCTTGGCCTATGGATGTGAGTGTTAAAGTATCTCACAGGAAAAAAAGTTAAGCTGAGAGGCGGAGGGATTTGTGAAGGATATGCAAGAGCATATCTTAGGCAACTGAAGAAATTATCACCAATATCAAAATATTTCATAGGGCTTTAGGGCTGGAGGAATTACAGAGACCAAAATATAAAGATAAACCCTGAAGTCCAAACCAAAAAGGAATCTATTCAGTTTTTAATGACCATGGAATTTATTAATGGCTGAGGTTTTAGGTTGGTTTTCCAGTTGCGTGATGTTGGGGAATGTAGCAATAGTTAGAAATCTTTTGCCATTTTACAGATTGTCAAATATTTCAACTGTTCAGAATAGTGGACAGTTTTTCACAAAGTTTACATGCATTTTTAATACATCCTTCATTATCTTAGCTTAATATCAAAACGTGAGTGTGGTTTGCTGCAAAGAAGAAGAGCAAAGCAGCAAGTCTGAATGGTTGTTATAGCAACACCAACGCTTGCATCCTTTTACTGTGTCAGGACTAAGGTAAAAGATCATATAACTATAAATAATGTTTTCACTAAACTTTAACTGAATTACATAAATCAACTAAGTTATAATGCAAAAGTCAACAAGAAAATAAAGGAAAACACTTCACAATGACTGGTTCTGATAAAGTCGCAGAATTCTATTAAACAGTAACCATTTCCTTGGCCATTTGACCTCAAGTCTAATACAGTAATTGTACACTCGCATTGAGGCTTTCCTTTAAACTTATTAACCAGAAAAAAAACAGGCTTTTCCCCTCTCCATTTTAGCTTTATTATTTTCCTCATTGCTTTCTTGCCATGAAGGCTGATATCTCTGCAGGGCCCTGAGTGCCAACTATTTAAGTGCTAAGTAAGAAAGTGACTGTCAGTAAAAATGTGAAAGATCAGAGACTGTCAAAGCTGAGGCTGACTATCTCCTCACTTGTTCCATGCACATACGTTTGGAGTAGCTGCAGGATGCCTTGGAAAAAGCAGTGTAAGAGTAGAAGGGGATGGGGGCGGGGGGAATAAGAGAGGAGGCGATGGGAGATTATGCAGAGTGGTCACTGGCAGCGGTTTGGGGGGGGGGGCAGGGGGAGTGTCTGTGAAGATGTCAGAAGAAAGGGTAAGTGTAGAACTCTGCAGGCACCCTCCTTCTCAACACTGGGTTCTTTGATCAGGCACTGAATGCAACTGAACATAGATCCCTACCAAAAACAGGCATAATGGATCGGTACTCAAACTGATACAATGTGATCAGCGGTGTCCCATAAGGATCTATGTTAAGGCCTCAATTACATAGAACTTAAATTGGTACATCATAGATACAGGCCATTCCTCCATATCCCTCTATTTTCTGGCTGTTCATGTGTGGGTCCAAATGCACCTTAAATGTTGCTATCATATTTGCCTCTACCATCCTCCTTGGCAGTGCGTTCCAGGCACCTACCACCTGATCGTAAAAAAACTGGCCTCACACAAATCCTTTAAAAACTTTCCCCCGCTCACCGTAAACCTATGCCCCCCAAATAATTAACATTTCCACTCTGGGAAAAAGGCTCCAAATATCCACCCTATGCATGCCAATTATTCTCCTTTTTTTATTAATAACTTGGATAATGGCATAGAAAGTCACATATCCACATTTGCTGTTAACAAAAAGTTAGGTGTAATTGTAGACAGTGTAGTCAATAGCATAAGATTACGAAGGAATACTGATAGATTAAATGATTGGGAACAAAACTGTGGCAGATGGATTTCAATATAAGCATGTATGTAGTTATCCATTTTGGACCATAAAATAGGATAGATCAGGGTACTTTCCAGATGGTATGAAGTTAAATGTGGACGTCTAAAGAGTCTTGAGAGTTCAGGTGCACAGACCTTTAAAATGCAGGACTGGTGCATAAAATAATCAGGAAAGCTAATGGAATTCTGACCTTATATCTGTAGGACTGGAGTATAAAAGGGCAGAAGTTATGCTACAGTTATATAGAGTCATAGAGATGTACAACATGGAAACAGACCCTTCGGTCCAACCTGTCCATGCCGACCAGATATCCCAACCCAATCTAGTCCCACCTACCAGCACCCAGCCCATATCACTCCAAACCCTCCCTATTCATATAGCCATCCAAATGCCTCTTAAATGTTGCAATTGTACCAGCCTCCACCACTTCTTCTGGTAGCTCATTCCATACACGTACCACCCTCTGCATGAAAATGTTGCCCCTTAGGTCCCGTTCATATCTATCCCCTCTCACCCTAAACCTGTGCCCTCTAATTCTGGACTTCCCTACCCCAAGGAAAAGACTTTGTCTATTTATCCGATCCATGCCCCTCATAATTCTGTAAACCTCTATAAGGTCACCCCTCAGCTTCCGACGCTCCAGGGAAAATAGCCCCAGCATGTTCAGCCTCTCCCTGTCGCTCAGAGCCTCTAACACTGGCAACATCCTTGTAAATATTTTCTGAACCCTTTCAAGTTTCACAACATAGGAAGGAGAACAGGATTGCACGCAATATTCGAACAGTGGCCTAACCAATGTCCTGTACAGCCGCAACATGGCTTCCCAACTCCTGTACTCAATACTCTGACCAATAAAGGAAAGCATACCAAATGCCGCCTTCACTATCCTATCTACCTGCGACTCCACTTTCAAGGAGCTATGAACCTCCACTCCAAGGTCTCTTTGTTCAGCAACACTCCCTAGGACCTTACCATTCAGTGGTAAGATTTGCTTTCCCAAAATGCAGCACCTCGCATTTATCTGAATTAAACTCCATCTGCCACTTCTCAGCCCATTGGCCCAGATTCTGTCGTAATCTGAGGTAATCCTCTTCGCTGTCCACTACACCTCCAATTTTGGTGTCATCTGCAAACTTACTAACCGTACCTCTTATGCTCGCATCCAAATCATTTATGTAAATGACAAAAAGTAGAGGTCCCAGCACCGATCCTTGTGGCACTCCACTAGTCACAGGCCTCCAGTCTGAAAAACGACCCTCCAGCACCACCCTCTGTCCTCTACCTTTGAGCCAGTACAGTATCCAAATGGCTAGTTCTCCCTGTATTCTATGAGATCTAACTTTGCTACTCAGTCTCCCATGGGGAACCTTGTCGAACGCCTTACTGAAGTCCATATAGATCACATCTACTGCTCTGCCCTCATCAATCTTCTTTGTTACTTCTTCAAAAAACTCAATCAAGTTTGTGAGACATGATTTCCCACCCACAAAGCCATGTTGATTCTCCCAAATCAGTCCTTGCCTTTCCAAATACATGTACATCCTGTACCTCAGGATTCCCTCCAACAACTTGCCCACCACCGAGGTCAGGCTCACCGGTCTATAGTTCCATGGCTTGTCTTTACCGCCTTTCTTAAACAGTGGCACGTTTGCCAACCTCCAGTCTTCCAACACCTCACCTGTGACTATCGATGATACAAATATCTCAGCAAGACGCCCAGCAATCACTTCTCTAGCTTCCCACAAAGTTCTCGGGTACACCTGATCAGGTCCTGGGGATTTATCCATCTTTAACCATTTCAAGACATCCAAAACTTCCTCTTCTGTAATCTGGACATTTTGCAAGATGTCACCATCTATTTCCCTACAGTCTATATCTTCCATATCCTTTTCCACAGTAAATACTGATGCAAAATATTCATTTAGTATCTCCCCCATTTTCTGTGGCTCCACACAAAGGCCACCTTGCTGATCTTTGAGGGGCCCTATTCTCTCCCTAGTTACCCTTTTGTCCTTAATATATTTGTAAAAACCCTTTGGATTCTCCTTAATTCTATTTACCAAAGCTATCTCATGTCCCCCGTTTTGCCCTCCTGATTTCCCTCTTAAGTATACTCCTACTGCCTTTATACTCTTCTAAGGATTCACTCGATCTATCTTGTCTATACCTGACATATGCTTCCTTCTTTTTCTTAACCAAACCCTCAATTTCTTTAGTCATCCAGCATTCTCTATACCTACCAGCCTTCCCTTTCACCCTGACAGGAATATACTTTCTCTGGATTCTTGTTATCTCATTTCTGAAGGCTTCCCATTTTCCAGCCGTCCCTTTACCTGCGAACATCTGCCTCCAATCAGCTTTAGAAAGTTCTTGCCTAATACCATCAAAATTGGCCTTTCTCCAATTTAGAACTTTAACTATCTGGTCTATCTTTTTCCATCACTATTTTAAAACGAATAGAATTATGGTCGCTGGCCCCAAAGTGCTCCCCCACTGACACCTCAGTCACCTGCCCTGCCTTATTTCCCAAGAGTAGGTCAAGTTTTGCACCTTCTCTAGTAGGTACATCCACATACTGAATCAGAAAATTGTCTTGTACACACTTAAGAAATTCCTCTCCATCTAAGCGTTTAACACTATGGCAGTCCCAGTCGATGTTTGGAAAGTTAAAATCCCCTACTATAACTACCCTATTATTCTTACAGATAGCTGAGATCTCCTTACAAGTTTGTTTCTCAATTTCCCTCTTACTATTGGGGGCTCTATAATACAATCCCAATAAGGTGATCATCCCTTTCTTATTTCTCAGTTCCACCCAAATAACTTCCCTCGATGTATTTCCGGGAATATCCTCCCTCAGCATAGCTGTAATGCTTTCCCTTATCAAAAATGCCACTCCCCCTCCTCTCTTGCCTCCCTTTCTATCCTTCCTGTAGCATTTGTATCCTGGAACATTAAGCTGCCAGTCCTGCCCATTCCTGAGCCATGTTTATGTAATTGCTATGATATCCCAGTCCCATGTTCCTAACCATGCCCTGAGTTCATCTGCCTTCCCTGTTAGGCCCCTTGCATTGAAATAAATGCAGAGGTAAAAACAATGACTGCAGATGCTGGTAACCAGATTCTGGATTAGTGGTGCTGGAAGAGCACAGCAGTTCAGGCAGCATCCAAGGAGCTTCGAAATCGACGTTTCGGGCAAAAGCCCTTCATATTCCTGATGAAGAGCTTTTGCCCGAAACGTCGATTTCAAAGCTCCTTGGATGCTGCCTGAACTGCTGTGCTCTTCCAGCACCACTAATCCTTGAAATAAATGCAGTTTAATTGATTAGTCCTACCTTGTCCCTGCCTGCCCTGACTGTTTGACTCACTTCTGTTCTCAGCTGTACCTGTCTCAGATCGATCTCTTTCCTCACTATCTCCCTGGGTTCCCCCCCACCCCCACCTTACTAGTTTAAATCCTCCCAAGCAGTTCTAGCAAATTTCTCTGCCAGTATATTAGTCCCCTTACAATTTAGGTGCAATCCGTCCTTCTTGTACAGGTCACATCTACCCCAAAAGAGATTCCAATGATCCCAAAATGTGAATCCTTCTCCCATACACACATCTGCTCTATCCTCCTATTCCTGCCCTCACTAGCTCGTAGCACTGGGAGTAATCCAGATATTACTACCCTTGAGGACCTCCTTTTTAAATTTCTGCCTAACTCTCTATAATCTCCCTTCATAATCTCACCTTTTCTCTTCCTATGTCGTTGGTTCCTATGTGGACAATGACCTCCTGCTGGCCCCTCTCCCCCGTGAGAACATTCTGCACCCTCTCTGTGACACCCTTGATCCTGGCACCAGGGAAACAACACACCATTCTGCTTTTTCTCTGCTGGCCACAGAAACGTCTGTCTGTACCTTGGATTACAGAATTCCCTAACACAATTGATCTCTTGGAAGCCGATGTACCCCTCGTTGCATTACAGCCAGTCTCAATACCAGAAACTTGGCTATTTGTGCTACATTCCCTGAGAATCCATGACCCCCTACATTTTCCAAAACAGCATAACTGTTTGAAATGGGTATATCCACAAAAGACTCCTGCACTAGCTGCCTACCTCTCTTACCCTTCCTGGAGTTAACCCACCTATATGACTGTATCTGAGACATCCCCCCCTTCCCATAACTGCCATCCATCACATACTGTTGCTGTTGCAAATTCCTCATCGCTTCCATCTGTCTCTCCAACCGATCCATTTGATCTGATAAGATTCGCATCCAACAGCATTTATGGCAGATATAATCCGCAGTAATCCTTAAACTCTCTTTAAACTCCCACATTTGACAACAAGTACATATCACTGCAAAGGCTATTTATGCTCCTTCACAATCTACAGTCCCAGAAAATAACACTGTCTTATTCCTCTACAAACACTGCCCCAGGTTAAATTAATAGCTATGGCTTATATTTTAAGTTTAATCAAGAGACTTATCTCCAAAAACATATAATCAAGAAAGAACCCACTGTACTCATTAATACAGCCTTTCTCTTGGACAGACTTAAAATAACAATTGACTTATCTGATTCTGTGCTGTGAACTTCGTCCAACAGTTCCTCCAAGATTAGTTGTGAATTTCACTGTTCGTTAATTTTCCCAGATGCACTCCGATGTCCAGCGATACACGAATTCAAACAGCAAAGGCAGTAACTGTGCAGGTTCTCTCTCTCTCTCTCTCTCCTGCACTGACCTCACCATGTGTTTCCTTTGTCTGTACCTCTCCCTTTTTAAAACTGCTGTTGTTTTGACTTTTTTTTTCCAAAGTTCCAAAACAATGCAACAGCATATAAAACAGTAATTGCTGCTCCTGGAATTCGAGGAAATCACCTCCAGCACCTAAAATACCTCAAAAAAAGGAGCAGCTCTTACAGCCAGAATTTTTTCCCGTCCTCCATCTTGGATTACCCAGAATAAAAAACTCTGGTTTGACCACATTTGGAATACTGTGAACAAATCTGGGTACTACTTCTTCAGAGGAATACACTGGCCACAAGACAGAAAAAAGTATAATGTAGGTTTACAAGGATGAGATCTGGACTTCAGCGGTTAGGTTTTGAGGAGAGATTGTGCAAATTAGGTTTGTCTAGAATTTAAATAGTTAAGTGGTGATCTGATCAAGATAACAACAGGAAAAGATAAAGATAAATGGTATATAAAGGTAAACTATTTCCATTGAATGAAGACTCTGGAACAAGGGGACATAGTGTAAAAAACAGGGTCAGACCATTCAGGAGAGATGTGGGTGACAGAAGTTTTCCAGAAATGACTGTGGTGGACCAGCTGTTGATTTTTAATACAAAATAGATAAATTTTTGTTAAACAAAGAAATTAAGGGATATTGGACAAAGGCAGGACTCACATCATCCATGATCTCACTGAATAGTTGAGCAGGCTCAAGGGGCTGAATGGCCTATTCCAGCTCCTATGTAACCCCCACTGTTAGCCTTCAGACAAATCCACTTGGTGAGTTCCCCACCATTAGTGACTGATTATCAGTATTAGCAGGAAGAAGCCTTCAATGCCTGTTTAAGAGCTCAATTAGCCTGTAAACTTTCCCACCCACACTTAACCTGGGAAAGTTGAGGGTGTGGGGGGAAATGGTAGCAAGATGACAGAGTCCCTACTTCACACCTTCCTGATGATTCAAAAGAGACACACCTCCCTCAGGGGTTGGCACTCTGTTTTTAAGCACTGTTTCAGTGCTTTTGTATCACTATGTCCTATGTCCTGTCTGCAAGTCATCACATCTTAGTTGCAACTGTAAACCCACAGAAGTTGATTTTAAATGAAGTATAAATTAGGTTCACATCAGAATATGTTATTATTAATTAGATTTTCACTTATATTTTGACAGCATTAAGAAAATTCTGGAGTATTATTACTCTCCACGCGCAAGACAGAAAAAGTAAAAGAAAGCTTTTCCAAGGAGCACAGATGTACAGTCTACAAATTATGCAATATACTTGTCAAATCTGAAGCCCAAGGTTTCCCTTGTAGTAAACAACCAATCGAGGTTGAATTATTTGGAACAGATCCAAGCTTCTTTATAGATACAAAGGCACATTAATAATAGGAAGGAAGCATTAATCTGAATGGAAATGTTTGATCATATGTTAATTCTGTTGTTGAATTTGTTATTGATGTTATATACGGATAGTGGCAGCCAACACAAATGCCTGCTCCTTCACCTTTCAAATGTGATAGAAATTCTATAATACCACATCTTTCTTTAAGCCCATTTAAAATATCTTGGAGGTTTTGGTAACCTATCAACTGAGGGTGCAATTAATCACCGAGAATACATAAGTTACAGTTCTGACAGGAATGTGGCAGGCAGACCAGAAATTATGGGTGGCAGCAGCAGAATGGTAATGTCACTGGACTGGTAATCCAGACTAATGTCCTGGGGACATGAGTTTGAATCTAACCATGGCAGATGATAAAATTTCAATTCAATGGAAGAAACAGCTAACCTTATCGTGGCTACCTAACCACTGTTGATTACTGTGAAACACATCTGGTTCATTAATATCCTTTATGCAACAAAATCTGCCATCCTTAATCTGGTCTTCTCTACATGAGGGGAATGGGACTAACAGAGTGGCTTCACATAATAGCCAGCACAACTCAGTGGGCTGAATGTCCTGCTTCTGTGCTAATCTCCATGATTCTACTCTATTTTATATTCCGGAAAATGTCAAACAGCTATTTTTAAGGAAATGCGCTGTCAAAAGAATGTTGTTCCCTTTTAAGAGAAGAAACAACTAACAGGTTAAATTATTTGCAGATTTAAATTTTGAGCAGTTCAAAAGTACCTCATTCACAAAAGCATACATCAAAGAGAGCACGAGGACAGAGGAAGGGTGGGGTCACTAATAGGTGCAGAGGCCCTGAAGGAAAACACTGCATCTGGCTTCATGGGCAGAATGTTAACATCTTCCGGGACAGACTGGCGAATGGGCAGGTGGCGTGAAACTGGGTACAAAGCCATGGGTCCCAATCCAATTGCCCTTGACACACCCACAACTTTATGTTCCACAGGGCAGCCCTCAGCAACACTCAAGAAGCTTGACACCATCCAAGACAAAACAGCTATGCAAATGACACCATATTCACCATCTATCCCCTTCACCACTAACATACAGCGGCAGCCGTGTGTACTGTCTACAAGGTGCAACACAACTGCTCCTTGGAAAGCACCTTCAAAGCCTGCAGCCTCTACTACCTAGAAAGATAAGGTCATTGGATGCATGGAATGCCACAACCTGCAAGTTCCTCTCCAAGTTACATGCCAACCTGACTTGGAATGATGTTGCTTTCACTGCCACAGGGTCAAATATCTGAATATGCCTAACAGTACTGTGGATGTCCGTACACTCTAAGGACAACACAGGTTCAATAATGCAATGCAGCACCACCTTCTCAAGGGCAGTTAGGGAGGGACAGATAATAAATTGTTGCCCAGCCTGCAAAACTAACACCCCATCCATAGAGTCCTAGATTCATACAGCATGGAAACAGACTTTCAGTCCAACTCACCCATGTCAACCAGATATCCTACACATACCCTCTGCATGAAAATACTGCCCCTCGGGTCCTTTTTAAATCTTTTCCCTCTCACCGTAAACCTATGTCCTCTAGTTTTGGACTTCCCTACCCTGGGGAAAAGACCTTGACTATTTGCCCTATCCATGCCCTCCTGATTTTACCACTGATCACTGCTCAGCTCTGGGGAAAAACCGCCGCAACCTATTCAGCATCTCCCTACATCTCAAACTCTCCAATCCTGGCAACATCTGAATAAACATAAACCATAAGTAATGGCCATATAAGGCTTCTTCACACTCCAGTATACTATTCCATGATGGATGAAGCTTAGAGCACTGTATGTAAAGCAAATTCAGGCTACATTTTAAACACTTTGTTACACCCAAACAACATAGAACATTGTAGATCTCTGTTTGTCATCCTTAAGTTTGAATGACCATAGGACAATCAAATTTTTAAACATCTCAATCTCTTTATTGCCACCACTTGAGTCCAAGTGTAGCCATTCCAGCATGTATTAATACATTCACTCCTCCTTGATCCAATCCAAATGCACGATAATTATAGAGTCATAGAGATGTACAGCATGGAAACAGACCCTTCGATCCAACCCGTCCATGCCGACCAGATATCCCAACATAATCTAGTCCCACCTGCCAGCACCCGGCCCATATCCCTCCAAACCCTTCCTATTCATATAGCCATCCAAATGCCTCTTAAATGTTGCAATTGTACCAGCCTCCACAACATCCTCTGGCACCTCATTCCATATACGTACCACCCTCAGCGTGAAAAAGTTGCCTCTTAGGTCTCTTTTATATCTTTCACCTCTCACCCTAAACCTATGCTTTCTAGTTCTATCTCCTCGACCCCACGGAAAAGACTTTGTCTATTTATCCTATCCATGACCCACATAATTTTGTAAACCTCTATAAGGTCACCCCTCAGCCTCCGCGCTCCAGGGAAAATAGCCCCAGCATGTTCAGCCTCTCCCTGTAGCTCAGATCCTCCAACCCTGGCAACATCCTTGTAAATATTTTCTGAACCCTTTCAAGTTTCACAACATCTTTCCGATAGGAAGGAGAACAGAATTGCACGCAATATTCCAACAGTGTCCTAACCAATGTCCTGTACAGTCGCAACATGACCTCCCAACTCCTGTACTCAATACTCTGACCAATAAAGGAAAGCATACCAAATGCCTTCTTCACTAACCTATCTACATGCGACTCCACTTTCAAGGAGCTATGAACTTGCACTCCAAGGTCTCTTTGTTCAGCAACACTCCCTAGGACCTTACCATTAAGTGTAAATCCATACTCGTAACATATATAGACAGCTGCAACACACTAAATAAATATGAGAACATATACATGAAAATATGAATACTTGCCACTTTGGTTTGTATTTCAAGGATCCAAATATTATTTGCACTCACTGTGAACTCTGGAACTAAGTTTATTGTAAGCAGATGTGAGTACGCTTGCTTTGTAATGGAATGGTTCATTATTATTTTATTATGGTAAAAGTTTCTGTGGTATACATAGAGGTGAATATAGCCTCAGGGAAGAAGATGACAATCACCCCATTGTTGGGCAATCCTGTTTGTCCAGTTAATAATGTTCCTGTGGAAGGTTTCAAGTAAATTGAAACAATTAAAATAGAGTGAAAGACAAGCTAACATTTCCCGTGAAAACATTTAGATTAGATTACATTCCGTACAGAATGGAAACAGGCCTTTCGGCCCAACAAGTCCACACCGATCCTCTGAAGAGTATCCCATCCAGACCCATTCCCAATACCCTATATTTACTCCTGACTAATGCACCAACACTATGGGCAATTTAGCATAGCCAATTCACCTGACCGGCATATCTTTGGATTGTGGGATTAAACCGGAGCACCCAGAGGAAACCCAGGCAGACACGGAGAGAATGTGCAAACTCCACACAGGCAGTTGCCTGAGGCGGGAATCAAACCTGGGTCCCTGGCGTCGTGAGGCATCAGTGCTTATCTCTGAGCCACGATGCCACCCAAAACAAATTGAAACAAATTTGAACATTAATTATTCACTCCAAAAGTGACCTCACTGGTAGAATTTTCAGTGATTTTTATTTTTGTTTCAGATTTCTAGCATCTGTGTTTATTTATTCTGTTTAAAAGTATCTGAACAGATGTCATTCATCCACCAAATAAGGCAGCCTATCATCCAATTTGAACTGTTATGCTGTATATTACTGTTGAAACTCCACAAGGTAAAACAGAGAAGGTGTAAATCAACTTGATCCACTGGGATGCACGGAAGATATCATTTCAGAGATTTTGCCATGTTGCTAACAAATCCACACAATGAGGTTGGAATTTAGTGGCTTCTGCCCTGAAGTGAGCTTGGACGCAAGGTATTTAACCAGGAGACTGATTGGTAAGTGCTGGCGCTATGCATTCCACCTTTGCTTCAATTAAAGGACAAAGGCAACAAATATACAGGAACACTACTATGCGCAAATTCCCTTCCAAGCCACTCCCAATCCTGACTTGGAAATATATCACCATTACTTCACTATCACTGGGACTAGTCAAAATTCTGGTGTTCCCTTTCTATGGGTTACCTACAGCGTATGTACTGCAGCGGTTCAAGAAGACAACTCACCACTATATTCTCAAGCGCAACCAGGATGGGAAATAAATGCTGGTCACCCAGCAATGCCACGTCCAACAACTGAATTAAAAAAGGTGCCATATTAAAGGTCATTGTGGAAAATGAAAGCTCATGGTCTCGGGGGTAACTTATTGGCCTGCATATAAGATTAGCTAGCTAATTGGAAGTGGTAGGTATCAAAAATCATTTTCTAGTTGGCAAGATGTGATGAGAGGTGTGCCACAGGAATCAGTGCTGGAGTTTCAATGATTAACAATTTATATAAATAACTTGAATGAAGGACTAAAGCTAATGACGTAAATATAGATAGATAGGAAAGTAAATTGTGAAGAGAACGTCAGGAGGCTACAAAGGGATACAGGTAAAAAGCAAAAGAACTGTGGATGTTGTAAATCAAAAATAAAAACAGAAGTTACTTGAAAACCTCAGCAGGTCTGGCGGCATCTGTGAGGGGGGGGGGTCACAGCTGATGTTTCAAGTCTGGAGACCTTTCCTCATAAGTTCTGGGAGCCGGCGGTGGGGCTGGTCACCAGATCCAAAGCTGTGGTTCTGATTTCTCTTCACATTTGCTGCCAGATCTGCTGAGCTTTTCCAGCAATTTCTGTGAAAGAGATACAGATGTTTGGTGAGTGGACAGAGATCAGGCAAATAGAGTATAATCTGGGAAAATGTAAAATTATCCATTTTGGCAGGAAGAATAAAAAATAAGCTTATTATGTAAATGGTGGAAGACTGCGGATCACAGAGGTGCAGAGGAATCTGAGTGCCGGGGTGCTTGAATCACAGAAAGCACAGCACATGGTTAGGAAAGCCAACAGAATGTTATCATTTATTGCAAGGGAACTAGAATACAACCATGGGGAGGTGTGATAAAGATTCATACATTGTTATTATTTGCGTTCTAATGTCAACAGAACCACGTATAGAGTCATAGAGATGTACAGCATGGAAACAAACCCTTCAGTCCAACTCATCCATGCCAACCAGATATCCCAACCCAATCTAATCCCACCTGTCAGCACTTGGCCCATATCCCTCCAAATCCTTCCTATTCATATACCCATCCAAATGCCTCTTAACTGTTGCAATTGTACCAGCCTCCACCACTTCCTCTGGCAGCTCATTCCATGCACGTACCACCCTCTGAGTGAAAAGTTGCCCCTTAGGTCTCTTATATCTTTCCCCTCTCACCCTAAACCTATGCCCTCTAGTTCTGGACTCCCCTACCCCAGGGAAAAGACTTTGTTTATTTTTCCTATCCATGCCCCTCATGATTTTATAAACCTTTATTAGGTCACCCCTCAGCCTCTGACATTCCAGGGAAAACAGCCCTAGCCTATTTAACCTCTCCCTATAGCTCAAATCTTCTAATCCTGGCAACATCCTTGTAAAATCTTTTCTGAAATTTTTCAAATTGCACGCAATGTTCCAACAGTGGCCACTTTAAGTTTAATTTTATATTTCAATATTGGGTGGGTTAAGAAAGAGAGACATAAGGAGGAAGTTTTCCAGGTTCTGGATGTTATGGGCAATTGCAAGACAGTTGGGAAAATATGTTGAGAATAGAAAAATGAGATTGCTGGTATCAAGAAAAAACTCAGACACTCCACCTAAGGTTTAACAGTTAAGTAAGAATCTCACGAGTGAGTATCAGAGGCCTATTTACATGCATTAATATCTCAGGATTTACCTCATCTCACATTGGGTATAGGAGTTGGGATGTGATGTTATGGCTATACAGGACATTGGTTAGACCACTTTTGGAATACTGCCTTTCAATTCTGGTCTCCCTGCTACAGGAAAGACATGATTAAACTTGAGGGAGAGGCTGAATTGGATGGGGCTATTTTCCCTGGAGCGTTGGAGGCTTAGAGGGGAGTGACCTTATCGAAGTCACTGGATAGGGTGTATAGCCATGGTCATTTTCTCAGGGTGGGGGAGTCCAAAACTAGAGGGCACAGGTTAAAGGCGAAAGGGAAGAGATTTACCATGGACCTAAGGGGCAACATTTTCACACAGAGAGTGGCATGTGTATGGAATGAGTTGCCAGAGAAAGTGGTGGAGGCTGGGACAATCACAATATTTAAAAGGCATCTGGATGGGTACAAGAATAGGAAAGGATATGAGCCAAATGCTGGCAAATGGGACTAGATTAATTCAAGATATCTGGTCAGCAAGGACAAGTTGGACCAAAGGGTTTGTTTCCATGCTGTATGACTCTATGACTCTAAGTCTATGGTGGAACGGTGACATTTAAACGCTAACTCAAGCACTTCACTGCACTGCTGCTGTTGTTCACCCAGCAGGGTGCTGTGTGAGCAATCCTCATCACAGACCATATTGTATGAGACTGTCTGCTCTTGGGGTAGGGTTTGATTCCCCAGCCTCTTTTCCAACAGGAATCTACAGAGGCCATTTGGTGTTCCAAAGGTTAACCATTAGGTAGTCTAATAAGAAGTGCCTCTTGTCTGTAATGATATGCAGTTTATGCATTTTAGCAATTAAGCACAAACTAAATTGATGTGATAGGCATTGTTACAGAAATGATGAGAAAGATCTGGACTGTTTATCTTTTGAGATCTGAGGTTGCTCCCTCATGAATCCGTGTGACATCATCATAGTAGGTGGTATTTAAGGCATTCCCGAATATTAACTCATTCTGACCCTTAGATTTTTATACAATAGATAGTAGGCGATGTCCTTTTTATACAATAGATAGTAGGCGATGTCCACCCCAAGTCCTAACTCTTGGTCAGGCCTGCGGCTGCACATTAAAGTACCTGACGGACACTCATTTCAGCTGGCATTCCCTAAAAAAGGCGCAATCCATCCAGGAGGCAGACTCCAGTCACTTCCAAGAAATACTCATCTGTGATTTCCATTTTTCCAACCTTGAAATGTAGGATCTTCCTGTTTGGCCTTTTTCAAAAAGTGAAGTGAAGAACGCACTGCACTTACCCAAATCCAGAAGCACAGTTCAGCCATAGCCAAACCATACGATCCATGTTAGTGTGGTAACTCTCATCACAGATGCTGCCTGACTTGCTGACTAATTCCAAAATCTTTTTATTAAAAGAGGTTTTTTTACAAAATTATAAAATTACAAAATAGCATAACAATCTTATGGTACAACAACAATAACAGTAATCTAACTATTACTCTACAAAACAAATCAAAAATGCCAAAAGAAAAAGAACAATCTTCTATACTATAATTCAATAAATAATTAGACATGTTAAATTAAATTGGGTTGAACTAAACTAACTTAACTTACACCACTCAGCGCCAACCCGCTGAAGCTCCCATCATCGGGAGCATCAGTTACATACCTGTATTTATTCTCAATTCTTCCTCTCAGGGTCCTAGGCCTGCCAAAAACAGCCCTTGTGGCTATATAAAGACCCTAATCAGTATGGCTGACAAGTCTGTGTCTATCTGATTCAAAAAGGGCTGCCATGTCTTATAAAAATGTTCCATTTTCTGGTGCACCGTACAGTAAGGAAGTCTAGGGGAACATGCTCCATCACTAACCTATTTCATCCCGAAAGGCCTGGGCCAGCTCATCAGAATGTTCTTCCTCACACAATATGTAAGAATGTTAAACAGTTTCGTCCCATGCTCATCCAGAGAAGGTAGATTCAGTGATCCCAGAAGGAGGGATACCAGATCTGCATTAACCTCAGTCCCCAAGATCTCCTGCAACACATTTGCTATGGCATCCCAATATCTACGAATCTTATGGCACGACCACAAGCAATGTGTGAGAATACCAATGTCTGTTTTACATTTCAGGCACTTTGGAGATTTTAAAATTTTGCTAGCAGCTCTGGGGCCAAATGGGCCCTGTGGAAAATCTTTAGTTGCATAGCCTGCATTTTATTACAAATTGAAATCTTTTTCATATTCTCCCAGATATCCTCCCAAACATCTGACGAAATTTCTGCTCCCAATTCTTGATTTTACATTCTGTAAAATCTTTCAATATCTTCTGAGGCACCCCGTCCCCTGTAAATGATAGAGGATACTAATCAAGAAAGTGCCCATGGATCAAAGCACTCTCCTCTCCACGTCAGACTTATTACGGATAAACCAATAGCGTGGTCCTTTTCTGTATAAAGTCCCTGATCTGAAAATAGAAGAAGAGGTCCCTACTGGATAATCCATATTTATGACTCAGCTGATCAAAATACATCATGACCTCCCTTTCAAATAGGTCTCCCCAAACAGGAGACTCTCCTAACTTAATGCTGGAATCCATCAATCCTGGCCTAAATCCTGGTATTCCTACTATAGAGGCGAGCAGAGAGGTCTTATGTAAATTACTCTAGCTCTGTCGCATCATTCTCCATGCTTTGACCGTGTTAATGATAGTCAGACTTTTACAATACTCCGCGACAGTTCTCATTCTGTCCATAAATAGGAAATTAGTAAGGGGCCATTTTGCCCGGGAGGCCTCAATATCGAGCCATATTGACCTCGGATCCTGACAAGCCCAATAATTCACATAAGACAATAAAGAACTTATTTGACAACTTTTGAAGTCTGGGGGGTCTACCCTGTGGAAGCTGTAGCTTCACAAACATAATAAGAGGGTGCCTGCAGTGCCAAATGAAAGATCCAAGTCAACCATTAAGTCTCTGCTGCATTTGTCTAGGTAGCACCAGAGGGAGTATTCGCATGGGGTATAGTAGACGAGGAAGATCATTCATTTTTATCAGGGCTATTCGACCCAACCAGGATATTGGTAGCACCTCCCAATGCTGAAGGTCTTGTCTTATCTTCCCGAGCAATTGTACAAAAGTAGCTGTGTACAGTCAGTGAAAGGCGGAGGTGATGAAAACATCTAAAATAGGAAACCTCCCTGTGACCACTTAAAAGGAAATCGAGTTTCATCTTCAAGGTCAGGTACTCCCATGAGACCCCCCATGAGTATGGCCTCCGATTTTGTAAAATTAATTTTATATCCTGAAAAACAGCCAAATAAATTTGTATTAAATAGGGCACAGACATTGTCAGG
The DNA here is from genome assembly GCF_037043375.1 of Chiloscyllium plagiosum. Lineage (NCBI taxonomy): Eukaryota > Metazoa > Chordata > Chondrichthyes > Orectolobiformes > Hemiscylliidae > Chiloscyllium > Chiloscyllium plagiosum. Next base: position 104,289,067 of record NW_028270141.1, read on the forward strand.
TCAGCCAGAAAGAAAAGGACATTGTCTGCATAGGGAGTGATTTTATACTCTCCTATTCCCACTTTTCAAGCAACTATTTTGGGGTCCCTCTGAATAGTCTCTGCCAGCAGTTCGATCACTGAAGTAAACAGCAGTGGTGAAAGGGGGCACCCTGGTCGGATGCCTCTACCAATACTAAAATTGTCTGATTTTATGCCATTTGTGAGAACCGCTGCCATGGGATCGCTATACAACACTATCACCCACCTGGCGGAGACCCCCCCCCCCCACATAAAAAAGGCACGGCCATTCCACCCAATCAAACGTTTTTTCTGCATTTAGGGAGACAACCAAGCCTGGGATCGACCTTACCTGGCACACATGGACCATATTCAACATTCTTCTGATGTTGTTAGAGGAGCTGTGATCACTAATGAAACCTGTCTGCTTCTCCTTTACAACAGAAGGCAATACTTTCTCCAGCCTCAACGCTAACATTTTAGACAGAATTTTAAAATCCACATTTGACAGCGAGAGGGTCTATATGAGGCACAGTCCTCAGGATCTTTCCTTCTCTTAAGAATAAGGGAAATATTAGCTTCCCAGAGAGAGAGAGGGCGGGAGGCAGTCCTGACTGTATGAATGGTTATACATGCCCAACATTGGTTCGGCCAACATGTTTATAAACTCCTTATAAAACTCACTTGGGAATCCATCAAGGCCAGGCACTTTGCCACTTTGGAGCTACTTTGCCGCCTCTTGTATCTCTTGTGTTGTCAGAGGAGGATTCAAAATGGAGGCTGCTCCAAAGTCAGACCTGGAAGATCCAAGTTCTCAAAAAAAGGACTTCATCCTTGCCAACCCATTCTCACAGACCTCTGACCAGTATAACTCTGCATAAAATTTCCTAAATGCTGCATTGACCCTTTGGGACTCACAAGTGGGAGCACCAGTACCCTCTCTAAAAGACATAATAGATTGAGAAGTGCTTTTCTTCCTGGCCTGATATGCCAAGTATCTACCTGGCTGATCGCCATGCTCAAGTAGTCTTTGTTTCACAAATGACACCTCTTCCTTCGCTGCCTGGGTAAGCATGGAGTTCAGAGCAGCCTGGAATGCTGTAATCCGCTGTAACTTTGTCACAGACAGCCTGTCAAAATATGCCGTCTCAGCTGCCTTTAACCGGGCCTCAAGTATGTGCTGTTGCTCTCCCCTCTGTCTCTTCAGGGTTGTTGAGTACGAGACAATTGTACCCCTTGAATAAACTTTGGCAGTCTCCCAGAGCACTGATGGGTTACTGGCCGTACCTGAATTAATATCCTAGAAAGTCTTAAACGCCCTTGTGAAATACTCAATGAACTTCCTGTCTTTCAAGAGAGCAGAATCCATGAGGCAATGCCACATACCTGTCCCGTTTTCCCTGATCTTAAACTCCAAATACACTGCCGCATGGTCCAAAATGGTTATTTTCCCAATCTTACAGGTTAGTGCTGAATCCAAAAAAGTCACCAGGGCAAGAAAACGTATCGAATCTTGTGTGGCACTTGAGATGGTTGGAGAAGAAAGTAAAATCTCTTCCCTTAGGGTGAAGACATCTCCACACATTCACCAACCCCAACTCCCCACAGAGGCGCACCGACTGTTTGGATTGTGGGGAGATGCCTGAAAAACCCAACTTGGGATCCATAAGACAGTTGAAGTCTTCCTCTATAATCAGGTGGCGCATTCCAAGGGCTATCAGCTGGAAAGTGCATGAGTTAAAAATTTGAGGGATTGTGCCAGGGGGCAGTAGACATTCAAAATGCCATACTCCTCCCCATGTATTAGGGCTTTGAGGATCACAAATTGCCCACGCTCATCCTTAATTTGGTCTATCAACTGGAATGGTAGATTCTTCTACATTAGTATAGCAATTCCTCTGCTTTTGAAATTAAAGATGAGAAGAACACCTGGCCGAACATTCCCTGCTGTAACATTAGATGCTCCTTATCATCTAAGTGAGCTTCTTATAACAGAACAGCATCAACTCTCTCCTTTCTGAGACTTGAGAGCACTTTCTTTCTTTTAACCGGTGAGTGACTCCCCTTTATGTTCCAGGTGCACCATCTAAACCAATAACTAGCCATAACTGTCTAAAGTGGCCTGTGACCCCCCCAAGAGGAAGAACCCTATTCATAAATGTGCTGAGTGGAGAGAAGCAAAGATTCATAAAATCTAAAAAAATACAACTACAAACAATAACAAAGCAAAAATTCTAATAACTATTCCTAAAACAACAAAAAAAACAAATAAGTGGAGACTCTCCCCTTTGCCCAGAGGGGCACTTACCCTACTCACTAACACCTCTATGGCTCCTTCTGGCCAAAGCCCCAAACACAGATTAAACAGAAACAAAGAAAACACATTTCTTATACACATAGAAATTAAAAGTGGGCATCCAACCCATCCAACCCACACATCGATCCCACTTGTTGTTAATAAAATAAATTACCAGCGCAACCAGAAAAAAAAAGGGACTAGCAAAAGTAACAAGAAAGGGAAAGAAGAAGCAACCCCATATATGACAGAAACAAAGCCAGGCTGACAGAGTAAACAACAGAGAGAACAAAGGAAACACTATTATTCGTAGTATTGAACTCAACCAGTCTGTTTTAAAGTATCTAGGAAATCTTTTGCCCTCTCTGCTGAATCAAAATTATGCATGGACCCGCTGTGGCTGAAGTGCAACACTGCCGGATATCTTACAGAATATTGAATGTTCAAGTCTCTCAGCCTCTTCTTTACTTCATTATAGATTTTCTCTTTTGGATCACAGCCCCATTAAAGTCCTGAAGAAACATTTTTTCGACCCCTTGTAAATCAGGGCCTGTGGATCTTTCCCCAATGTTCTGGAAGCTTCCATAACCATTTGTTTGTCTCTGTAACATTGAAATCGAGCTACGACCGGGCAGGGGCGCTGCTCCGATCCGGGTCTGCGCACACCACAATGCGGTGAGCCCATTCAACTCACACTGACCCGATTCTGCTCCCAGTCCCAGGAGCTGCGGGAACCATTGTTCCAGGAAAGCTGACCTGCTGATCTCCCTCTTCGCGTTTCGGCAACCCGATAATGTGGATTTTTTTCCCCCAACCTCGATTCTCGAAGTCGTCGACCTGCTCGATTAAGGCCCACACCTGCTTTTCCAGGACCTGAATCCACCCTGCCGAGGATTCTGCCGCGGTCTCCAGCACCACAGTCCTCTACACGTTGCCTGAGATGTTGGATCTCCCACTCATGCTTTGGTAGCATGGCCGAGATTGGTTCCAGTCTGGTCCGGGACTTCTCCAGTGCTGTTTCAATCTTCTCTCGGAGTTTGATGAACTCAGAAACAAAACTGTGCTGCTCAGGTAAGTTCAAAGGCACTTCCACGGTGCACCTATTGCTGCAGGGGAGTGCCCTGCATATTGCGATCCATGGAGCACCTTTCCTTTAGTTATCTTCCTGAAAAGTGATATTTAGAAATTCTGGGGACTTTACATTACCGATTTTTACAAAAATGTCGAGTAAGGGGAGGTTTATGGTGTGGAGCTCAGCAAGACAGACCTGTTAGATCGCTGCCATCTTGAATTCCCCTCCAAAATCTTTTATTAAAAAATCTAAATCTTCTTCTGGAGCATGTGGTATACTTACCATCTTATCTCATTGTTTCAACTATTATTCAAGATGGTGAGCAGCATGCACTAGGATTGTCAAGAGAGAATCCACGAATATCACAGCTATCTGTCAATGGAAGCAGTGGATTTCTCTCAGAAATAGCAGAAACAGATTTCAAGACTTTTCCTTGAAACTGATATTATCAAATAAGCTGGATGATATTCACTAACCTTGCTTCAGTTCTCAGACTGAAGGAAGAAGCTCACCAAGTTCAATTAAAAAGAAATTTAAAAAATAGATACAAATGGGCTTCCGCATACAGGTATGGTGTTACAAATCCTGTATGAAGTCTCAACCTGGACTATACATTTTCACCTCTGACCTTGCTGCAGCAGCTGACAGAGATTACCATCAGAGCATCGATGTGCATTGCATTCATGCTGAATTCCTTGCAGAAGGATAGCAATGGTTTCACATTCTAATCCAGGAATGACATACTTCACTTGGGTCCTTCCTTTTGGAGGCAGGGAAACAGAATTCCATTTGAACAATGTACACCCACACAACACGTCATCTCAATCTCCAAGAAATGGGATCATTGTATGATCAAAAACTTCAGGGAGCTGTAGAGTTCAAGCTTCTGTGAAACAGTTTTCCTCATAACAAATGCCCTTTTCACTCCACAGAATTGTCACATCAGGGGAGGCCATTTGTCCTGTCATTTTCGTGCATGGTCTGCGTAAGGGCAATTTACCTACTGCCATTTCCTTGCCTTCTCTGTGCAGAACAGCACATGTTCCCTCAACATCAATCTTGATTCTTTTCGCTCTATATTATATATTGAATTTCTATGATGACCAGAACTGAACAAAAGAATTCAAGTGAAATTGGGTGAGAACATTGGATTAAATCCGTGGTAAAGAGTTAACTAGTCTCCTCAATGACAACCAACAATAATGTACCACACTTAAAAATTCATCTTGTTGAAACACAAGACCCTAAATGGGCTTGACAGGTACATGCAGACAGCATGTTTCCCAGTGTAGGGGAACCACTTCTAACCACTGTTCCTAGATTCACTGACTCCTCCACTATCAGCATTCTGGGGTTTACCAGTGACTAGAAGCTGAACTTTTGGAATATTGCATATAGTTCTGGTTGCCACATTACTAAAAGGACATGGATGCTTTGTTGAGGGTGCAGAGGAGATTCATCAGGATGTTGCCTGCTATGAAGACTGCTAGCTATGAGGAGAGGTTGTGTAGATTAGGATTATTTTCATTGGAAAGAAGGTGGTTGAGGGGAGAACCTGATTGAGGCCTACAAAATCATGACAGGTGTAGATAGGGTGGATAGCAAGAAACTTTTTCCCTAGAGTGGAGGACTCAATTACGAGGTGTCACAAGTTCAAGGTGAGAGGGGAAAGTTTAGGGGAGATATACGTGGAAAGTTCTTTATGCAGAGTGTGGTAAGTGCCTGGAATGCGTTGCCAGCGGAGGTGGTAGGGACTGGAATGATTTTGTCATTTAAGATGTAACTAGACATATACATGAATGGACAGGGAGCAAAGGAATATAGATCCTTAGAAAATAGACGGCAGATTTAGATACAGGATCTGGATCGCCACAGGCTTGTAGGGCCGAAGGGCCTGTTCCTGCACTGTAATGTTCTTTGCTCTTTGAACTGGACTAATCATGTAAATACTGTGGCTATAAGAACAGGTCGGTTATTTGGAATCTTGCAGTGAGTAACTTACCTCATGAATCCCCAAAGCCTGTCCATCATCTACAAGGCACAAGTCAAGAGTGTGATGGAATATTCCCTACTTGCCTGGTTGGGTGCGCTCCAACAATACTCAAAAACCTTGACACCATCCAGGACAAAGTAGCCCATTTGACTGGCATCACATCCATGAGATTCACTTGCTCCATCACCAACACTCAATAGCAGCAAAACTATCCACAAGATGCACTGCAGAAATTCATCAAAACCCTTAGACAACACCATCCAAACCCATGACCACTTCTATCTAGAAGGACAGGGGTAGCAGATACATGGGAAAACCACCACCAACTACAAGTTCTCCTCCAAGTGATTCACCGTCCTGACTTGGAAATATATTGCTGTTCTTCCACTATTGCTGGGTCAAAATCTTGGAATTCCATCCCTAACAGCACTGTGGGTCTAACTACAGTAAATGGACTATATGGTTCAAAAAGGCAGCTCACCACCTTCTCAAGGGAAACTAGGGAGGAGCAACAAATGGTGGCCCAGCGAGCAACATTAACCTCTCATGAGTTAATTTTTTTAAAAACTACATACACATTGCTGACTGACTGAAGAGAGTACATTAATTCCATCACACTGTGAGGGCAACTAAAGAGTGTTGCTTTATACTGGAATGTCACATGTTGTGATGTCATGTAACTTGTCTTAAAAATACAGGCCTATCTGGTGGGGAATCTCTGCCACAATATAACAGACCTTGGCATTCAACCAAGCCCCAGACACCAACTGACTGTTACTGTCTTTACAACTATACCCCATCAGGAGTCACCACTTAAAGGAGGCAGGTGGGATGACTGGAAAAAGGTAAAAGAAATTATGCATTTAGTGTAGAGTATTAAATCACAATGGTAAAATCTGAGTCAATGGCAAAATATACATCACTCATGTTCTAACTTAGGCAATCAACATTTTGTTAAACAGCTTGACTTTTTAAAGGTGCATTCAATTTTTAGTTCAGTGCCGACCATTTCAATGGGAGGCTTTGATTTCTACAATGCAGAGTCATGAGCAGCAGTACAAATATATATATGATCTAATTTCAGGCTGCTATTCAGGTAAATAGATTCTTTGTTTGCTCTCCCCATCCGACTTCCACTATTGCCCTTTCAAATGATATATTTGCGATTAATAACTCACTACATAGGACATGAGACTTCAGCACCTGACAGCAATTATACAATCACAACATTAAAAAAAAGTTCAACATAAAGCAGCAATCAACAATTGTTTAGCTTATTTAACCTGGAAATTCTATTTGAAGCAAAATGAACTCTATAGAAATGGAAAAATCTACCACTGAGTCATCTTTTTTCTTGACAATATAATGATGTTAGGGGGAAATAATTTATGCACAAATGAATCTTATTTTCAAAATAAGTTATTTGCTGCTCTCCATTGTTTACTTTATTGTAATAAAAATTGAAATGCAATAACATCACTGATGCCTGGAATGGATAACATTGTTCACACTATTGTACAATATTGAGACGGTGCAGTGATGCATGCTCCCCTCACTCAGCCAGAAGAATAGAAATAAAATTAGCTATGTTAACAAGATCCAAATGATTGTTTTACATTTTAAAGCAACATTCGGTAGATTTTCACATCGGTGTTTTAGCACTAACTGCTATAGCTTATTCCTGGTTGCAACAACGATAACAGTAGAAACATAAAAATCTAATATCAGGAGTAGAGTTCACAGTACAACTTTCAGAGAAAGGAAGTGAGTTGATGGGGAAGGGTTGGTTCAATCATAAATATTTATTTTCCAGCTCTATTGGTTTCTTTTTATAAGATGTTCAGGCCTGGAGCAGATGTGTGGCAAAGTTTATATTCATACATTTCAATTATTTTTTGTTAATTAATAAATGGGGTGATGCTCATTCGGTGGGCACTTATTGCCCATTCCTAGTTTCCCTTTGGTCTAAGTACATGCTAGGACCATTTCAGGATGCAGTTAAGAGTCAACCAAAGTGCTATGGGTCTTGAGTCATATGTAGGCTAGACCAGATAAGAGGCAATAGATTTCACTCCTCCACTGCCTCTCCTAAATGTTGCCTAGGCAGTGGAATTGCTCTGTTAAAGTACAGAGAAGAATGTATAGCAAGGAAAGAAAAGTCCTTTGCATGCAAAGGAATGGAAGAAACTCCAATCACACACCTCACACATGGTTTGTAATTTTGACAGAAGAGAAAAATAACTAATTTCAGCTAATTTGATATCTAAACAAAAAATGCAAGAACAAAAGTCTTATTTTGTTATTAATTGAAAAATCAAACTCTCAGTTCAATATGATAAATGTCACTTGGTTTCTATGGAGTTGGAGGGGTGGGGAAGTCAGATAAACCCAAATGCATATCACAATGTCCCTCCTATTCGGTTCTAATTGACAGTTATATTTAGGTATTATTTCACCTAGTGGAGATAGTTGGAAAACAGTACACTGTTCTGTAATTATAGGTAAAGCTACTGTGTTGGGTGCGAAGCACATCACTGTGACAGGGTACCTTCAAAGTAATAAAACAAAGGGCGACAATTTGACTCCAAGGCAGGTAGCTTGAGTCAAGAAGTTTCCTGACCCCACAGCAGACATGGATTCCATACATACATACACAATATTTGCTCTGGAAAGGTAGGGGTGGAAGGCAGTAGGGCCCGCCAACTCAGGGGAATGTAGCACGACCAGCCACGTTTCTGGTATTGAGACTTAGCTCTAATGCAATGAGGGATATGTTAGCTTCCAAGAAATCGATTGTGTTAGGGGACCCTCTAGTCTGAGGTACAGCCACAGAAACGTCTGTCTAACAGTTAAAAATGAGAATCGTGTGTTGCTTCCCTGGTGCCAGGATCAAGGATGTCTCAGAGAGGGTGCAGAATGTTCACAAGGGGGAGAGGGGCCAGCAAGAGGTCATTGTACACATTGGAACCAATGACATAGGAAGGGAAAAGGTTGAGATTCTGAAGAGAGATTACAGAGAGTTAGGCAGCAATTTAAAAAGGAGGTCCTTGAGAGTAGTCATACCTGGATTACTCCCGGTGCTATGAGCTACTGAGGGTAGGAATGAGAGGATAGAGCAGATGAATGCATGGCTGAGGAGCTGGTGTATGGGAGAAGAATTCACATTTTTGGATCACTGGAATCTCTTCTGGGGTGCAAGTGACCTGTACAATGGACAGATTGCACCTAAATTGGAAGGGGACTAATATACTGGCAGGGAGATTTGCTAGAGCTGCTTGGGAAGAGTTAAACTAGTAAGGTGTAGGGGGGAACCCAGGGAGATAGTGAGGAAAGTGATCAATCTGAGACTGGTACAATTGAGAAAAGAAGCGAGTCAAACAGTCAGGGCAGGCAGGGATGGAGCAGAGAACAAGGTAGGACTGATAAATTAAACTGCATTCATTTCAATGCAAGGGGCCTGAGAGGGAAGGTAAATGAACTCAGGGCATGGTTAGGAACATGGGACCAGGATATCATAGCAATTACAGAAACATGACTCAGGGATGGACAGGACTGGCAGCTTAATGTTCCAGGATACAAATGCTACAGGAAGGACAGAAAGCGAGGCAAGAGAGGAGGGGAGTGATGTTTTTGATAAGGGATAGCATTACAGCTGTACTGAGGGAGGATATTCCTGGAATTACATCCAGGGACATTATTTGGGTGGAACTGAGAAATAAGAAAGGGATGTTCACTTTATTGGGATTGTATTATAGACCCCCTAATACTCAGAGGGAAATTGAGAAACAAATTGGTAAGGAGATCTGTTATCTGTAAGAATAATAGAATGGTTATGAGTTGGGAGTTTAACTTTCCAAACATAGACCAGGACTGCCACAGGGTTTAGATGGAGAGAAATGTGTTAAGAGTGCATGAGAAAATTTTCTGATTCAGTATGTGGATGTACCTACTAGAGAAGGTGTAAAACTTGACCTACTCTTGGGAAATAAGGTGACTGAGGTGTCAGTTGGGGGACCATTTTGGTGTCAGCCAAAATAGTGATGGAAAAAGATAGACCAGATCTAAAAGTTGAAGTTCTAAATTGGAGAAAGGCCAATTTTAACGGTATTAGGCAAGAACTTTCTAAAGCTGATTGGCGGCAGATGTTCGCAGGTAAAGGGATGGCTGGAAAATAGGAAGCCTTCAGAAACAAGATAACAAGAGTCCAGAGACTGTATATTCCTGTTAGGGTGAAAGGAAATGCTGGTAAGTATAGAGAATGCTGGATGACTAAAGAAATTGAGGGTTTGGTTAAGAAAAAGAAGGAAGCATATGTCAAGTATAGACAGGATAGATCAAGTGAATCCTTAGAAGAGTGTAAAGGAAGTAGGAGTATACTGAAGAGGGAAATCAGGACAAAAAGAGGACATGAAATAGCTTTGGCAAATAGAATTAAAGGAGAATCCAAAGGGTTTTTACAAATACATTAAGGACAAAAGGGTAACTAGGGAGAGAATAGGGCCACTCAAAGATCAGCAAGGCGGCCTTTGTGTGGAGCCACAGGAGACGGGGAAGATACTAAATGAGTATTTTGCATCAGTATTTAATGTGGAAAAGGACATGGAAGATATAGAATGTAGGGAGATAGATGGTGACACTTGAAAAATGTCCATATTACAGAGGAGGAAGTGCTGGATGTCTTGAAACGGGAGAAGTGGAAAAATCCCCAGCACCTGATCAGGTGTACCCTAGAACTCTGTGGGAAGCTAGGGAAGTCATTGCTGGGTTCCTCGCTGAGATATTTGTATCATCAAAAGTAACAGGTGAGGTGCCGGAAGACTGGAGTTTGGCTAACGTGGTGCCACTGTTTAAGAAAGGTGCAAAGGACAAGCCAGGGAACTATAGACCAGTGAGCCTGACGTTTGTGGTGGGCAAATTGTTGGAGGGAATCCTGAGGGACAGGATGTACATATATTTGGAAAGGCAAGGACTGATTAGGGATAGTCAGCGTGGCTTTGTGCATGGGAAATCATGTCTCACAAACTTGGGTTGGAGGATTTGAGCTATAGGGAGAGGTTGAATAGGCAAGGGCTGTTTTCCCTGTACCATTGGAGGCTGAGGGGTGGCCTTATAGAAGTTTATAAAGTCATGAGGGGCATGGATAGGTTAAATCAACAAGGTATTTTCCTTGCAGTGGGGGAGTCCAGAACTAGAGGGCTTAGGTTCAGAGTGAGAGGGGAAAGATATAAAAGAGACCTAAGGGGCAACTTTTTCAGGCAGAGGGTGGTGCGTGTGTGGAATGGACTGCCAGAGGAAGTGGTGGAGGCTAGTACAATCGCACATTTAAAAGATATCTGGATGGGTATATCAATAGGAAGAGTTTGGAGGGATATGGGCCAGGTGCTGGCAGGTTGGACTAGATTGGGTTGGGATATCTGGTTGGCATGGATGAGTTGGACCAAAGGGTCTGTTTCCGTGCTGTACATCTCTATGACTCTATAACTGTGAAAGCAGATGATAGGTGGCCACAACAGCAGAGTAGAGCAGAGGCAAGTTGGTTAGAAAACCCATCTTGGTTCTCTGGAACATTTTGTATTAAAAGCACCAAGTGGTCAAGCCTGAACCCAGCCCCTCTCAATGGCCCCATGTCCCCATGCCACTTTATCCAGTATTGATATTATATGGTTCACTGGTTCTGTGCAAAAGCAATCAGAATGTTGAAGATAAACACCCATTCACAAATCTGCTTTGAAAAAAAAACCCTACTGTTCCTCCAACCATAAAAAAGGATCCTTGAGAGATGTCCATTAGAATATCAGTGACAGAATCTTTCACATTTTCAAACCTATTAATTTTGGCCAAAAAAAATTCAAACCTCTTAAAGTTGTCAATCAAGTAAAATTAGAACTTCAGTTTGTCCAAAGAGAATCTACTCTAAGCTGGTGCATTTGAGAGTTTGGTATCACAGCCAAGCATGCATAATAACTCCAGGTAGAGAACTAGCTGTGTAGAAATCTGTTTCTACAAATGCAATTCCCATCTGGGGTGTTGGATAATATAGAAGGATCGTGGTTAGGACCTTTTGAAAAAACCTTTCAACAAGTTCCCAAATACTCTGAACAGCCATGAACCACATGTCCTGAATGAACCTACCTCATGAAAATTGCCATCAGCTAGGCGATGCCTACTCCCAAAATGTTTGCCAGCCAGGCTGGGTGTGTAAAATATAGGTCATTACTCAGACCCTTACATTGTACCAGTCAAAATTTCCCATACTGGGAACGGAGGCATATGTACTAGGATCAGGCTCTGGCCCCTTTTGTTAAAATGGTTCCAGAGTCAGCATGACTAGAAGTAATAGTAATATTACTAGATTACTAGCATTAAGTCCTGCACCTTCAAGAAGAAGGCTGACCTCACTCTCTGGACATCAAGTTATTTTGGAAACTGTTCACTTTTCTGGCCCTCATGCCTCTATCTGCCTCACAAACACATGCCCCTATCCATCACCATAGCCCCTCAGACTCACTTGGTTCCTCCATGATAACTCTTGCCTTCCACCTCTCTCCATGCCAACTAGCCACTCACTCAGTCAAACCCAAGCAAGCCATGTGGAGATGAAAATTATTACATTTCTAACAATCTAATACAGATCTCAGTCATGCACACTTGATAGTCAAAATACTAGTTCAAAATATGTTAATACCCTCAAGGTATTAAAAACAAAATTATTAAAGCTTTTAAAATCTTAATCAGTTATTAAAAACAAGCTTCTATTCAGTAACCACAAAGACAGATAGTCAGATAATAGCCTCTTTAAATGTCGATTGACCCAAAGGCTCAGAACCCCCTGTTAAGCTAAGTGTTTTTATAGCTTTGGAAGCTCAGTCAAGCATTCACAATGAGTATAACCATAATAACAGCTTTTGAAAAATATGGACAAAGACCTCTACTGAAACTGTAGAACAGGTGATCTTGTTTTTTTTTATATATAACATACACCAGATGACAATCAAAGCAGGTCCGCAGATGATGGTTTTATCTCTGACAGATAGCTTAAGCCTGTTTTTGTCTCTCTGTGTTTAAAGATCAGGGGGATTTAAAAGCCTTCAGATCATGACAGTCTAACAAGCCTTATCTCTCACAAGCTTATGGTTAATCCATTAATTCACGACTTCAATACTTCGGGTTAGTGTCCTTAAAACAGCAGAAATCTTTGAACTCAGCAAATAACCCCACTGAGTAATGGTTTCCCTCCAAGTGATCGTTGCCTTATTTCTTTCTCCATAACAGCAAAAATGGGATCTGTTGGAAATTGTATTTTTTTTTCATTCAAGGAATCTGGGGGTCACTGGCTATGCCAGCACTTATCCCTAATTACCCAGAAGGCAGTTAAGTGTCAACTACATTGCTCTGGGTCTGCAGTCACATGTAAGGCCAGACCAGGTAAGGATGGCAGCTTCCTTCCCTAAAAAGACATTAGTGAACCAGATGGGTTTTTCTGACAATCGGCAATGGTTTTGTGGTTATCATTAGACCCTTAATTCTGGATTTTTATTGAATTCAAATTCCACCACCTGCCATAGCAGGCTTCAAACCCCAGAACATTACCTGGGTATCTGGATTAATAGCCGAAAATGTGTTGCTGGAAAAGCGCAGCAGGTCAGGCAGCATCCAAGGCGCAGGAGAATCGACGTTTCGGGCATGAGCCCTTCTTCAGGATCTCATTTTCCCAATTCCTTCGTCTCCGCCGCATCTGCTCCCAGGAGGACCAGTTCCAATACCGTACAACCCAGATGGCTTCCTTCTTCAAAGACCGCAATTTCCCCCCAGACGTGATCGATGATTTAGCAGAAGCTCTTCCTATCTGGATTAATAATCCAGCAATAGTACCAAGAGACCAATGCCTCCCAATGTGAGCAAGACTTCTACATCTGGGTCCAGCCCACCATATTTAATAGTCTCCGGAGGTTGGTCTGACTCCAATCCATTCCATTGTCATAAAGTTAGAGGTCCACAGCATAGAAAAATGTTCTTCAGCACACTGAGTCTGCACCAGTCAAAAACAATTATTTAATTGTTTACCTAATTATGTATTAACTAATTAATTTATTACCTAATTATTCTCATCCCATTCCAGTACTTGGCCCATAGCCCTGTGTGCCTCAGCACTGCAAGTGCACATTTAAATATTTCTTAAATGCTATGAGGCTTTCTATCTCTTCTACTCTTAGAGGCATTGAGTTCTAGACTCCCACCAAACTCTAGGTGAAAAAACACCACCTCATACCCTCTGTAAACCTCTTATCCCTTACCTTAAATGTATGCTCTCTGATCCCTCGACCAAGGGGAGACTTTTCTTCCTGTCTATCTTGTCTGTGCCCCTCATAATTTTATACATCTCAATCATGATCCCAATCAGTCTTCTTAACCCCAGTTTGCCCAATGTCCCTTTGTAACTTGCCCAAAGTCCTGGTAAATCTCCTCTGTACCCTCTCCAGTGCTATCAAGTCTCTCTGACAATGTAGTACTGTAGAAACTGTAGTACAACAATATACATTAAAAGATTACAGAACCAAAGTTATATATGAAAGAAATGTATACTTTTCACTTAAAATATGCAGTACATCTGAGACAGAGTTTATTGGCACTATTAAAATGGTTGAGAAATTTCCCCAAATATAAACTGTTTGCAACAAAATAGTTTTATAATCGAATATTTATGCAAACTGTTTTGGTGATGCATAAATAAATGCCTTTTTATTCTCCACATTTTTCTTATCAGTCAAACAACCCCTCTCACTGAAACAGTACTAGGAAGCAAATCAATGCTGGTTTGATAAATAAAAACTATGTTTCTCGTTTTTACTGGGATACAATCCTCAAGGAGGTGCTATCAGAGAAATCCATTTAGTTGCTTCTTCCACAAAAACATAACAGCACAATACCATCACAATGTCGCCACTTTTAACATTGGCCATTGGTGAATTCTCAAGGCAATTAGAGTTGGCAATAATGTGGCCTCGCCAGGCCAGCACAAATCTCAAGTACCAACTGAATAACACTAAGATGCACCCCTTATCTCCAAATTACTCCAGATATTTGTTGTCATTACTTTCTTAAATAGTTCCACACACAAGCTCAGACTTATCACAAACCAAAACACATTCTTCTGCATTATAGTCCATCTTTTAAAAAAAATCAAATTTCCACAGCGATTTCTCAATCCTCTACCATAAATTGGGCTGAGTAACAGAAACCTTGGGGGAGAGAAAAACAAGGGAGCCAGTGTGGAAATTCATTTGCAGAATATTTTATCATTTAAAACAAGAAATACCACCAAATTATTGCACGCAAGGAGCAAGAGAATCAGCGTTTCATGCCGGAGTCCTTCTCCTGCTCCTCAGATGCTGCCTGACCTGTTGTGCTTTTCCAGCAACACACTCTCAACTCTGATCTCCAGCATCAGCAGACCTCACTTTCTCCAAATTATTGCTTCCCCCTACTAGCTTCTAATACCCGCCCTCCATCCACCGAACCACCCAGAGGTCATTCCAGATTTTTGGAATACCGCACCTGATGTTCTGCTACCTCCCTCTCCCTCTTTTAAATCTTTAAACAACTGTACCTATCTGCACACCTCACAATCTCTCCTTTGGCACAGGATTAATTTACCTTAAACCCTGGCAGCAGCCTGAGAAATGTTTTTGTAGAAGTGTCATTTCCAATCAGTGACACCATCCCAGTATTCAAGATGATCATCAGAATTATATTTAAGGTATTGTCACCAGGCTTAGCATCCTGAGATGAATATCAATTCTCCATGAGGAATTTGTTAATTTTACCCCTTGTATAAACACCACTAACATATTTTTGCTGGGCCTGTAAAAGTGGAGAACGTGCAATTCTTTTAGTTCATGCTTCATGATTATTGATTAGATGAAGTATTTTCAGTTGAAACACAATCTGCAACCTTAATTAATTTCAATCTTATTAATAGTCTAAGGCATAGTTTAACCTTTAGAGAAGTGATGTTTGCCACTCATGGTTAAACCTACACAGGGCAATATTTTCCTGCAGATTAAACAAAGGGCAGAAAACAAAAGTTCAAACAAAGGTGTCATTTTCGCTTGATGTTTCCTGAACAATTTAATTTTGACGTTGAAGTTCGCCAAAATAAAACAATGCTGATCAGCACTATTAGAAGGGAGTAGGACTTTTTGATTTAGAATCTGTTTCAAATAAACAAACTCAAAGCGAAGTAAACAATTTAATATTAAGCTCTTGACATTGTGCTGTCACACATTCTACAGACGAAAAACATCATGTAGCCTCGTGTCCTGGGCTCCCTGCGACGAGAAGAGCATCCTCCCACAGGACCAGCAGGGTACACAAAATCACAAATGTCCACAAACACCAAACCAGTCCGGACTCACCTGTGGCTACCACTTTCCTCACCTCTAACTGTTCAAGATACTTTTTTTTCTGAAATTGTCAGCGAAATCAGTCTCTCTGTGCCACTGCCCTCCCTCACGCAGAGATTCATAAAGCAAGATCGTGGAAGCTCGTAAATAACCCAGCAGTTATACATATGGCAAGGCCAACAAACCTGTTATGAAAACTAATGCGATATCGCATTTGGGAAATTGCAACTTCGCGTGAGCTATTCAGCTTCAAACTTTCTGAAAAATTACAAAAAAAACGAAAATCAACCTAAAGCTTACCTTTGATTGAAACTATTCCCTTTATGTTGTTTCTCTTTTCCAAAGCTACACTGAACAATCAATTTGTGAGAACTTGCAACCCTTTATTGTTGTTCTCTGTCTTTCTTACTACGCAGGTGGAGCCTCGCGGCTTCCACGATAATAACAGCAACACCGCTATCCCTGAGCGACCCCTGGGGTTGAGACCCTCTTACTGCAGCTCAACACCGCTGTCCCTGAGCGACCCCTGGGGTTGAGACCCTCTTACTGCAGCTCAACACCACTGTCCATGAGCGACCCCTGGGGTTGAGACCCTCTTACTGCAGCATCTGCAGCCCTCACTTTCTCCTCTTACTGCAGGTCAACACTGCTGGCCCTGAGCGACCCCTGGGGTTGAGACCCTCTTACTGCAGCTTGTCCCTCAACCACCAAACCCTTTCATGACATTTCAGTTCTCCTCCATGAGTGACCCCTAAGGTTAAGTACCTATACCACAGGAGCTCTCCTCCTGTGCCTGATCCCTGCACTCTGTCACTCTAACTCAGCATTGGCTGAGACGTTGTTACTGCAGCTCATCAAAATTGTCCCTATGTGACCCATAGAGTTCACAATCTATAACTGCAACTCAGCACCCCCGTTGCTAAGTGACTGCTGGAGCCTAATTCCTGTCACTGCAGCTTTGCAAAACTGACCGAGTAACTCCTGGGGATTTTGTGCTGATGTCACCTTGTCCTACTTAACAAAGCAATGTCACACAAGTTTTTGAGCACAAAACAGATGGCAATTCCTTGAAAAATTGGCAGCTTAAAGAGGTGTCCTTGGGCATATCAAATCAGAATAAACGGTCATTTTTGGTTGCTTATTTATCGCTTCTGTATGTACAGCATTCTGCATTCTACTTTTTAAAAAATTCTCACTCAGGCTTCCAATTCCGGTGGAATGTATTCCTCAGTTTTCACCACATAACACTGCATTTCATTCAACCAGCTTTACCTTCACCTCCAAGACATTTATAACCCGGAAACTAAACATATTCAAAGAAAATTGCAAAGGCAATTATTTTTTAACATTTGAATAACTTTTCTCCAAGGTGGGTTGCAGTGGTATCCAAGAAACTGGTCTTTAGTTCTGGGGCATGCAGGACGATACTGGATAGTTGTCACCCCTCACTCCTAAAGATGTCAAGTGCTTACAAAGTCCTCTGGATTTTGATCTTGGAAAACTCGCCCAGAAATGAGGAAAGGTATTATTCCATCATTCCATCAATAAGCAAAGTATATGTCTGGAGGTCAGCTGCTATCATTACTAGATGATTCCAGAGGAAATTTCCAGTTAATTCCTTGAACTCTCCATTTAACATCATTGTGGGTATATATTCACCAACTGACCATAGCGACTCAGGGGGGTGTTCACCATCGCTGATCAATGACATCCTGAGATGGACAATAAATGTGTGAACAATGTCCATATCTTCAGAATTAGTTTTTAAAAATATTGCCACTGATGTAGGTCCTCCAGAAGTACAGTCCTCTGACATCTGCAGCCACCCGTACATTCTTCTCAGGCTGAAGTTTTCATTACTGTACACAGCTCACCACAACACAAGCATTGTCATTGTTAGGAAAATTCTTTAGCATTTTATCCCGTAATTTCAACATCTCAGTGTTCTTTAATTAATGAATTATTTTGGAGGTAGAGAGACGCCACATAAACTGTAATGTCATCAATGTAATGTGAATGTCATACATTGATGTGCACACAGTTACATTAATATGAAACCTCAGGGGCGGAACCAAATGAGTCAGCCAAATTGTACACAGTACAAACACAGAACACCAAATGTGGTGATTGACCAATTAATCTATTGTTAAGATGTGGAAATGCCCGTATTGGACTGGGGTGGGCAAAGTTGAAAATCACACAACACCAGATTATAGTCCAACAGGCTTATTTGGAAGTACAACCCTAATCCTTCATGTGTCCTATGATCCTGTCCCACTAGATACCCGATGAAGGAGCAGCGCTCCAAAAGCTTGTACTTACAAATAAACCTGTTAGACTACAATCTGGTGTTGTGCGATTTTGAACTAAATCTACTTTTAGTTTGGTGGTTGGTGGAAGAAAGTTGGCCAGGACATAAAGAATGCTCCTTGCTCGATTTGGAATATTGCATACATCTTGTGACTAGGCAGTGAGACTTTGGTTTCATATCTTATCTGAGTTTCTAATAATGCAAAATTCCCTCAGTTCAGCACTGAAAGTTAATTTAAGAGAGGTACTCAGGTGTAACTAGCTCAGTTGGATAGCCTCTAATTCAACTAGTAAAAGGGCTCTAATCATGTAGTGACGTAGACTAAGAGGCCTCAGTTTAAGTTCCACCTGCTCCAAAAACATGTAGTAACATTTCTGAGCAGGTGGATTAGAAAATACTTAATTCAACTAATAAAAGGGCTCTTGTGGCATAGTCGGAATGTCCCTCTCTCTGAGCTAGAAGGTCTGGGTTCAAGTCCCATCTACTCCAGAGGTGTGTAGTAACATGTCTGAGCAGGTAAATTACAAATGTCCAACTCAACTAGGCCTACAGCCAGATTAGTTGAAAAACATCTGATCTCACAAGCTAAACAGACTCAGGCCTGGTTAATACTTGGATAGGAAAACAAAGTGCAGGAGGAGCATTGGGAGTAGGCAATTCAGCCATTGATAATAAATGAGTATTTTATAAACCTACATAAGGTCACCTCACAGCCTCCAATGCTCCAGGGAAAACAGCCCCAGCCTGTTCAGCCTCTCCCTATAGTTCAAATCATCCAACCCTGGCAACATTCTTGCAAATCTTTTCTGAACCCTTTCAAGTTTCACAACACCTTTCCAATAGGAAGGAGACCAGAATTGCACGCAATATTCCAAAAGTGGCCTAACCAATGTCCTGTACAGCCGCAACATGACGTCCTGGCCCCTGTACTCAATACTCAATAAAGGAAAGCATAAATGTATTCTTCACTATCCTATCTACCTACGACTCTACTTTCAAGGAGCTATGAATCTACAGTCCAAGGTCTCTTTGTTCAGCAACACTCCCTAGGACTTTACCATTAAGTGTATCAGTCCTGCTAAGATTTGCTTTCCC
This sequence comes from Chiloscyllium plagiosum, assembly GCF_037043375.1. NCBI lineage: Eukaryota > Metazoa > Chordata > Chondrichthyes > Orectolobiformes > Hemiscylliidae > Chiloscyllium > Chiloscyllium plagiosum. The sequence continues at coordinate 104,308,236 of NW_028270141.1, forward strand.
AAAATGCAGCACCTCACATTTATCTGAATTAAACTCCATCTGCCACTTCTCAGCCCATTGGCCCATCTGGTGCAGATCCGGTCGTAATCTGAGGTAACCCTCTTCGCTGTCCACTACACCTTCAATTTTGGTGTCATCTGCAAATTTACTAACTATACCTCTTATGCTCACATCCAAATCACTTATGTAAATGACAAAAAGTAGAGGACCCAGCACCGATCCTTGTGGCACTCCACTGGTCACAGGCCTCCAGTCTGAAAAACAACCCTCCACCACCACCCTCTGTTGCCTATCTTTGAGCCAGTTCTGTATCCAAATGGCTAGTTCTCCCCGTATTCCATGAGATCTAACCTTGCTAAACAGTCTCCCATGAGGAACCTTGTCCGCCCCCTTACGGAAGTCCATATAGATCACGTCTACCACTCTGCCCTCATCAATCCTCTTTGTTACTTCCTCAAAAAACTGAATCAAGTTTGTGAGACATGATTTCCCACGCACAAAGCCACGCTGACTATCCCTAATCAGTCCTTGCCTTTCCCAATACATGTACATCCTGTCCCTCAGGTTCCCTCCAACAACTTGCCCACCACCGACGTCAAGCTCACCGGTCTATAGTTCCCTGGCTTGTCCATACCACTTTTCTTAAACAGTGGCACGATGTTAGCCAAGCTCCAGTCTTCCGGCACTTCACCTGTGACTATCGATGATACAAATATCTCAGCAAGCGGCCCAGAAATCACTTCCCTAGCTTCCCACAAAGTTCTAGGGTACACCTGATCAGGTCCTGAGGATTTATCCAATTTTATGTATTTCAAGACATCCAGCACTTCCTCCTCTGCAATATGGAAATTTTTCAAGATGTCACCATTTATTTCCCTGCATTCAGTATCTTCCATGTCCTTTTCCACAGTAAATACTGATGCAAAATACTCATTTAATATCTCTCCCATCTCCTGTGGTTCTACACAAAGGCCGCCCTGCTGATCTTTGAGGTGCCCTATTCTTTCCCTAGTTACCCTTTTGTCCTTAATGTATTTGTAAAAACCCTTTGGATTCTCCTTAACTCTATTTGCCAAAGCTATCTCCTGTCCCCTTTTTGCCCTCCTGATTTCCTTCTTCAGTATACTCCTACTGCCTTTATACTGTTCTAAGGATTCACTTGATCTATCCTGTCTATACCTGATTTAAAAGACATCTGGGTATATGAATAGGAAGGGTTTGGAGGAATATGGGCCGGGTGCTGACAGGTGGGACTAGATTGGATTGGAATATCTGGTCGGCATGGACGGGTTGGACTGAAGGGTTTGTTTCCGTGCTGTACATCTCTATGACTCTATGATCATGGCTGATCTTATCCTGATCTCAACTTCACTTTCCTGCCTGCTCCCCATAGTCCTTTATCCTGCTTTTCATCAGAAACATATCCATTTTTTTCTTGAATCTCCTAATTGGTGCTGCCTCCACTGCACTCTGGGGCAGTGAGTTCCATAGATTCACAATCCACTGAGAGAAGTAGTTTCATGAGATCTCAGACCCCCTCTCACTCGACAGGTCATTCTGCTATAATGCATGTTTTGTTAATGCGAATTTGCTTTAACACGATTGATGAATTGGGGACACTGTTTCTATAACGCAAACTTTTAATGCATATATTTGCTATAACACAAAGCTGGTCCTAGTACTTTAAATGGTGCTGCTATTATGCAATTTTGCTTTTAACACTGGGTTGCATGAGAATGGAACTATCATATTATAGCAGAACCAACTGTATATCTATGGTCTCTTGTTTGAGACTGTCCCACAAGGGGCAGCATCTGTTCAGTGCCCACCCTATCAATCCCCTTTAACACTGTCCATTCCTCAATCAGATAACCCCCTCATTCTTCTGATCTCCAATCAGTATAAGCCTAAGCTATTCAACCACTCCTTGTACCACTGCCCTTTCATCCCTGGAATCAATCTGGTGAACTTCCTCTGAATTGCCTCCAGTGCCCCACATTCTTCCTCAAGTAGAGACCAAAGCTGGATTCACATACCTGCACATCCTCCAACTGGTACACGACAGCAGGTCTGAGCCCTGCCATTTACAGGCAATAGAAGATCTTCAGTTGAACATTCTCCCAACTGAGCTATTTTAACTGGGAACACCAGTCGTTAGATATTTGCAATAAAAGCCAGGATTCCATTTGCTTTTCTCATTATATGCTGCACCTACATACCAACTTTCTGTGATTCTTGCACAATGACACCCAGATCCCTCCATTTAAATAATTTGCCCCAGTAGGCCTTCTGAAGGATTCTCGTATTGTGTCATACCTCTGATGTGAGTAGTGGGTAGATGTGAGTAGTGTAGTGGTTCAAGCCCTGCCCAATAAAAATATGTAATCGCATGTGTGAATAGGTTGATTAGGAAAATATCTAACTCGACTGGTGTTCCCAGTTGAAATAGCTCAGTTGGGAGAATGTTCAACTGAAGATCTTCTGTTGCCTGTAAATGGCAGGGCTCAGACCTGCTGTCGTGTACCAGTTGGAGGATGTGCAGGTATGTGAATGAATCCCATCTGTGTGTAGCCCTCCTCATATGGAATTTCACATTGGCCCCAGAGTCCTGAACCTCAGTCAGGAGCCTGTACCCCATAAGCTGAACCATATCTTGAATATGTGTCGTGTATATTTTAGATTAGATTAGATTAGATTAGATTACTTACAGTGTGGAAACAGGCCCTTCGGCCCAACAAGTCCACACCGACCCGCCGAAGCGCAACCCACCCATTCCCCTACATTTTACCCCTTGACCTAACACTACGGGCAATTTAGCATGGCCAATTCACCTGACCTGCACATCTTTGGACTGTGGGAGGAAACCGGAGCACCCGGAGGAAACCCACGCAGACACGGGGAGAATGTGCAAACTCCACACAGTTAGTCGCCTGAGTCGGGAATTGAAGCCGGGTCTCTGGCGCTGTGAGGCAGCAGTGCTAACCACTGTGCCACCATGCCACCCACTATGCCACCATGCCGCCCACTGTGCCACCATGCCGCCCACAAAGAGGCATTTTGTGCCCCATAAAGAGGCATTTTTTTGTATAGACCCCTGCTGCGCACCATCCACCTTGATTCTTATGTCCGCCATCAACACACTGTCACATGTTTATTTACTGCCAGACAGCAAGGATCTACAGTGATTAGATTAGAGTAAATTCCCTACAGTATGGAAACAGGCCCTTCAGCCCACACTGACCCTCCGAAGAGTAACCCACCAGACCATTCCCCTACCCTATATTTACACCTGACTAATGTACCTAACACTATGGGCGATTTAGCATGGCCAATTCACCTGACATGCACATCATTGGACTGTGGGAGGAAACCAGAGCACCCAGAGGAAACCCACACAGACACAGGGAGAATGAGCAAACTCCAGACAGACAGTTGCCTGAGGCTGGAATCGAATCCGGGTCCCTGGCACTTTGAAACTACAGTGTTAACCACTGAGCCACTGTGCCTCTCTACACAGGAATCCTCCCTTTTTCACTTCAGGACCTGAGATGGAGGTGTTGCGCACAGCAGTTCCAAATAACCAAAGATGGTGGTTGTTCATGGACCCCCAAGCCTAACTGTTTATTTGGCAGCACTGTGGAGTCCATGGACTATGTATATGTTGGTTTTGGGTATTTGCAACCCCTTTTTAATTATTTGAAAAACCTTTTGTTGTGTTTTTGGTTGCATTTCAACCTCTTGCTCCCGATCTTCAGACACCCGTGCGGAGGGGTGTGGGAGATCGGAGGATCTCCTTGAATGTTTGCTCCTACGCCTGGCCAGATTGGCTATAAACAGGTTCAGACAGTGGGACTGTGGAGGGGGCTATCTCTACCCACTGTCTGCCCCCTTCCATGGTTTTATTTCATTCCTTGGTGCCCTTGGAGAAGGAGTATGTAGTGTCAATCAATGAGGTGGGTGGCACGGTGGCACAGTGGTTAGCACTGCTGCCTCGCAGCGCCTGAGACCCGGGTTCAATTCCCGCCTCAGGCGACTGACTGTGTGGAGTTTGCACGTTCTCCCCGTGTCTGCGTGGGTTTCCTCCGGGTGCTCCGGTTTCCTCCCACAGTCCAAAGATGTTCAGGTCAGGTGAATTGGCCATGCTAAATTGCCTGTAGTGTTAGGTAAGGGGTAAATGCAGGGGCATGGGTGGGTTGCGCTTCGGCGGGTCGGTGTGGACTTGTTGGGCCGAAGGGCCTGTTTCCACGCTGTAATGTAATGTAATCTAATCTAATCTAATCTAATCATTCTGTAGCTCTCGATGCCTTTAGAAAGAGGTGGACACCATGGGGGATTCAGTTCTTTATTTTCCCCTCCAATTTCATTTTGAATTAGCCCCTTCCTTCTCTCCATTACTTCCATTACACTTTTGATGGTTTGCTACATTCCAATGGAAATGGACACCCTTGCCAGTCCGACTGAGCTTGGGGAACACCTCTTGAGTGAAGCAATTGCATAGACTCACTCAGGACATATCCCGAACAGAGGGACTCTAGATCAGTGGACAGCAAAGCCCCAAAACAAATACAAACCCCAAACAAACGGTTAAAACTTTCTTCAGGATCAAGGCCAGCAACCCGTTGCAGTTGCTGCTGGAATGCGAATTTGAGACAGCAAGAGTATCGCACTAGACCTCAATTGAATAAGAGAATTCATAGGCCAGTATCCAGAAGAGTGCACACCCTGCAAAATCCATCCACATCTCGTTTGGAACAGTTAAATTGCTTAGCAACATCCAAATCAGAACCAAAGAAAATAAACGTCAGATTAAATGGTCAACCAGTTCTAATGGAGGCCATTTCAGTGATTGCAGAATCAGCCTGTGACAATATTCGTTTTGAACTCCAACCCTTAAGTTTGTGCAAGACCTCAGCTAGACTGAGAACCTATACCAGAGAACCATTACGGATTAAGAGTACAATTTTGGTTCTGGTCTCTTATGAGAAGCTGCTGGTTCAGTTGCTGCTGATTGTAGTAAAAGGCTCGGGTCCAAGCTTGATAGGGCGAAATTGTTGAGAATGATTCACCTAGATTAGCTCAATATTTTTCAGTTAGAAAATGGTTTCCTGACTGAAGCCTAAAGTAAATACCTGGAAGTTTTTCAGGAAGTCTGGGGACTATCAAAGGAGACAAGGCCACTTTGCATGTTGACCAAGAAGCAATTCCATGATTCTGCAAAGCCTGCCTAGTGTAGAGACAGAAATCAGAAGGCTGGAAAGTGAAGGAATCATCAGATCAGTTTTCAGAATGGAAAGCACCAGTTATACTGATTGTTAAGCCCAACAGGTTGATTCACCTACATGAGGAATTTAAATAAACAGTAAATTGCTTTTCACAGCTGGATAAATACCCAATCCCCCGCATAGAGGATTTAGACACAAGGATTAGTGTGTGTGTGTGTCCTTTACGAAGCTATACATGAGCCATACATAATTGCAATTGCTGTTAGATGAGGATTTACTTCAATACCCATATGGATTTGTACCAATATACGAGACTGTCATTTGGGGTATTGTCAGGTTGTGCAATTTTTCAACAGACAATGGAAAACATTTACAAGGACTGCCATTTATCTACTTGATGTACTAATAACAGGGAGGACCAATGAGGAGCACTTAAAGAACTTAGACATAGTCCTTAGACATTTCTCCCTGGCGGGCGTATGCCATGGAAGGGAAAAATGTGTTCCAGGCAACCCAAGTGACCTACTTGGTCTACAGAGTTAACAAGACTGGGTTACATCTGTTGGAAATAAGGTGAGGGCAAACAAAAGTGCCCTGGCTACCATATCTGCACCGGAGCTTACGCCTTTCCTTGGACTGTGAACTATTATGTAAAGATCATACATAACCTGGCCTTATTCCTGGCAACTCTTAAAAAACGGTCAACCTTGGAAATGATCATAGAGCCAAGTCATAGCTTTCAGAGAAATGAAGAAACAGCTATCATTCTCTCAAGTGGTCCCCAACACGATCTGGTGTTAACATGCAATGCCTTCCCATATGGCATTGGGGTAGTCCTACCTCATTAATAGCCCAATGGAGAGGAATGCCCAATTGCGTATGCATCCAGTACTTTGGCTAATGCAGAGCAAAAATACGCCCAGCTACGGAAGGAAAGTTTGACAGTCATATTTGGAGTCAGGAATTCCACCAATATCTTTATTGGATGTAAATTTGCAATAATAACAGACCACAAACCCCTGATAGGTCTACTTAAAGAGGACAAGGCAGTGCCGCCAACAGCTCAGGCTGAATTCAACAGGAGGTTTGAATACTAAGTGCATATAATTACAAGCTGGAATACCAACCAGAGGCCAAGCAGCAAATGCAGATAAATTCAGCCACCTCCTGTCATCAGATAAGCCAGCAGTGATACCGCCACTGGAGGAGTCTGCAATGGTTTTAAGTTTTCTGGACACACTTCCAGTCACAACTGACAACATCAGATTTTGGGCGAGATCCGGTCCTAGAAAAACTGAAACAACTGGTGGTGAGGGGGGAAACCAAACGGCCATCATAACCAGAATTAAAATGTTTTTGGACCCAGAGAGACCAGATCACAGTAGGGGACGAAGAGGTGATCGTCCTGAGCAAAGGTCGTTGCCAGATACTGGCTGATCTCGACCAACCCAATCCAGGAGTTTCCAAAACAAAAGATATTGGTGGGAAATTATGTCTGGTGGCCAGGATTGGTTGCAGACATTGCTGTGTTGGTGGGGCAGTGACCCAGGACAAAAATTAGCATTTGCAGTTCTCTCACATTCGTGGGAATGGGCGGGTAAACCCTGGACACGGTTACACGTTGACTATGCAGATCTTTTCAGTGGGCTCAATGTTCTTAGTCAAATGGATACCCACTCAAAATGGCTGGATGTGTTCATTCATCAATCGTGGAGGTGACAATAGAAAAACTGTGTGCATCTTGGAAGTATTGATCAATGGGCCATTGTTTATCAGCAAGGAATTTGAGTATTTCCTAAATTCAAATGATGTTCAATACCTAAGGACAGCTCCATACCATCCAATATCTAATGGTCTGGCAGAAAGAGTAGTCCAAATTTTGAAGGCAGGCTTAAAGAAACAGTTAAGCTTCACTAGATACCAAACTGTTAATGCAAGAAGAAGCTGCACCAGGTTAAATCTGATCTCCCCAGACCTGGGGGAGAGGGAGAGTGAAATGACAATGCTGGATGCAAGACTTTGCTAAGCAAGCGAGAGAGTTTCTTCAGTTTGGTGCATGAACCACAGGTATGGCCCTTCATGAGTAAGAGGCATGGTCAACGCGAGTTTAGGTCTAGTGACACATACAGATCAGGTGGGTGTGACAAGCACATTGACCATATGAAAGCTGCAAACAATGCGGGAGCAACTTGTGCCCAGCTCCTTGATTACATTTCTGACTGTTCCAGAACCCTTGAGTTTTCCCTCTCCGTCTCGTATTGCAGATAGCTTGGAATCTGAGATGGACAGACTGGATGTCAATGCCTTTGAAGAGGATAATGAATTTCTTCCAAGATGCTCTGGGCACAAGAGGCGAGCTACTGTACGATACATGCCACCCATATCAGAAGTAGAGTTGGAGGAACCTGACCCAATGCTAAAATGCCCCAGGAGGAGCTACAAAACAAACAGCCTATATCCTTCGACTCAGAGGGGAAGGGAAGTAATGATTGTAACAAGGTCAGCCAGGTGGACCTCATAGAATATGAGTTCCCTGAGTGGAGCTGTTAATGTGGTCCAATCAAGGAGCTCTGGCTGACAGAAATAAACATTGGTGTCAGAAGTTCTGTTCACTCTGAGAGCTGACTGTAAGGAAGCTGGATCAATGTCAAGGACTTTTTAATGTGTGAATAAAGGGTGACTTGGTGATGGGACATCGGCCTATGTGGAGTTATTTCAGGGGCAAAGTTGAGCGATGTTACAGAGATAGAAATGGCAGACTTAGTATTGGTACGACTCAGAGGTGACATCAAATGTAATGCTTGAGAACAGATCTATTTAATCTCAACCTGTTGCCTGGAAAATGGTGGAGTTGGTATCAAGGGAACTAAAATTTGGACCAGGTGCAACAATGAACAAGTGGAAAGAGCTGGGTATGATCAGCATAAATATAAAAACGGTGAAGTGTCCCTGGACAACGTTGCCAAGGAACAGCAAGTGGATGAGCACTCCAAGGATAAATTCTTGGGATTCACTGGAGGTATCGGTGTGGATGAAAGAGAAGCCACTATAAGGCAGTTTTGGAGGGGGCTTGTTTGGTCAATTGTATCAAAGGATGCAGACAGGTCAAGAGGACGAGAAGGCAAAGTTTATCCGTGTCATAGTCATACAGAATGTTATCTGTCATGATTTGGAGGTTCCGGTGTTGGACTGGAGTGTACAAAGTTAAAAATCACACAACGCCAGGTTAGATTAGATTACTTACAGTGTGGAAACAGGCCCTTCGGTCCAACAAGTCCACACCTACCCGCCGAAGCGCAACCCACCCATTACCCTACATTTACCCCTTTACGTAACACTACGGGCAATTTAGCATGGCCAATTCACCTGACCTGCACATCTTTGGACTGTGGGAGGAAACCGGAGCACCCGGAGGAAACCCACGCAGACACGGGGAGAATGTGCAAACTCCACACAGTCAGTCGCCTGAGTCAGGAATTGAACGCAGGTCTCTGACTCTGTGAGGCAGCAGTGCTAACTGCTGTGCCACCGTGCCGCCCATTAGAGGCATAAGATCTTAAACTCCACAACCACCTGATGAAGGAGCAGCGTTCCGAAAGCTAGTGCTTCCATATAAACCTGTTGAACTATAACCTGGTGTTGTGTAAAGCGGGAGGAAATCAGAGTGTGTAGAGTTCTCGGAGCGGATTTGGAAGGCAAGAACACAGAACTTCGCAGCTGATTGAGAGGGTTTTATTTTAAGAGAAGTCTGATCAACGGGGATTGAAAAGAGAAACGTACAACACTTAAACAGAGAAACACAACCGTTCCGTATTAACATGATGACGATAAAATTCATGTTTAAGGAAATAATTTCAGTTTAGCCCAGAAAAAAAACCAAACAGGTCGCAGAAACAGACATGACAGAACATATTGTATACATTTAGCGATATTACATATAAACTTTTGTCAGATTTGTATTAAAATATTTTCTCCAGCTGTGGCAAAGTTGGCTTTAAAACGCAACTGTTTGCAAATGATTAACGTCAGTGAAGTGGCAATGATGTGTGCAAGACCCACTGTATTTCTTTGTTAGAAAGACACTCTCTATTTCAAGGTTCTGACACCGGATGTTTTCTGAAGAGGAGTTGAAAGTTCGTCATGGTTTCTCAGTATCAGGTGACGGTAAAGCTCAGTACAGTAATGTTGTTTGCTGACCAAGGCTTGGCGGGGAATTAAGTCGCCATAGAATGGACAAGCTGGCGGTGGAGGAATGCGAGTGCGACTCAATCGGTCTAGAGTTCGCTTATGGAGGGGAAACTGAATGTGACATGGTGGATAGTGACCCTGACAACCTGGCAGCACCCGACGAGGGTATGTACCAGCTGATCACCTCTGAGAATCAACTCGTGTCTCTACTACTGTTACATTCAACTATAGTACTGCCCATCAAGATCGTACAGTCGGGGCCAGTAAATTATTTAATATTGAGCATGTATGATATTTCAGTTAGTTTACTACGCTTTGCATTGAGGACTTAGGCAATGTTTATGTGCCAACTTTCGGGGTCCTTATTCCCAAAGTGACCACTCACTTTCAATAAGTACTGTACCACATTCTTCAATCGTGACAGTGGAGATTAAGCCAAACCTTAACTAATGTCGTGAGATGCTTCTCAGTAGGAGCATAACCAAGAGCAGGAATCTTCCTAAATTTTCATATCCCTGTTGTGAAACTTGAAAGCAGTGCTGTTGTGGGGGTTATTTTATCCATGGAATGTCAGTATCGCTGCCAAGAGTCAGCATTTAGTGCCCATCTTGACTTAACCTTGGGAAGATGATGGTGGTAGGAGAAAGTGAGGACTGCAGATGCTGGAGATCAAAGCTGAAAATGTGTTGCTGGAAAAGCGCAGCAGGTCAGGCAGCATCCAAGGAGCAGGAGAATCGACGTTTCGAGCATGAGCCCTTCTTCAGGAAGGGCTCAAGATGATGGTGGTAAGCTGCCATCTCAAACTGCAGTAGCAATCAAAATAGATTAGACTCCATATAGTAAGGAAACAGGCCCTTTGGCCCAACAAGTCCACACCAACCCTCCAAAGAGCAACCTACCCAGACCCATTCCCCTATATTTACCTCCTCCCCGCCCCCAGACTAATGCACCTAACACTATGGGCAATTTAGCATGGCCAAATTCACCTGGCCTTCACATCTTTGGATTGTGGGAGGAAACCGGTGCACCCAGAGGAAACCCCTGCAGACACGGGGAGAATGTGCAAACTCCACACAGTCACCCAAGATGGGACTTAAACTGAGGTCCCTGGCGCTGTGAGGCAGTAGTGCTAACCACTGAGCCACTGTGCCACCCTGAAGTGCAGGTCCCCTCTCTATTTTCAGTGGTTTGGAGTTATACAGATCAGTGATGCCCAACGTCACCTCTGGACCAAATGCTGGACTTAGCTGGGATGTCAATGAACAGCTATTATGTTATTTGCCTAAATATAATATCAATACTTGGGTATTTGCCTCTGATAAGTGACTTGAACCACTGTGGGATGACAATAACCTTTTTCCTGTGAATTTAACAGATTAGCCCAACTCACAAAATCGAAGAGATTCTGGTCATATACTCCATTGAATATATGCAACTTCACCAACACGCCCACCCCTTCTTAGGAACTTAGCAATGTCAGAGGACTTTTAGGCTTGTGAGAGGAAAATCAAAAATCAGGCATGGTTTCTGTTACTTCATGACCTTAGCTGCAAATGTATAACTTAATGTCAAATAAATGCAATAGCAACTTGCATTTATCTAGCACCTGTCACTACAAAGATCTAAGGAGCTTTCTTGGAATGTCATCAAATATCTAGCATCTGTCACATACTACAAAGATCTAAGGAGCTTTCTTGGAATGTCATCAAACAGCATCTGGCTGTATAACATGAAAAGATAAAATCTACGCATTGCCTAACCTATTAAGAAACATGTTGGGGTCTGGTACAGACCTTAGGGAGGACATTCCATAGCTCAGAGCCAAGGCAACTGAAGGCACAGTTGCCAAAAGTGAAGAAAATTGAAGACTTGCGAGAGGCCAGATTTAGAGCAACACAGAAATCTTGGAGAATTATCGGGCTGGAAGACTTCCTTAAAAATGATGGGAGGAAAGCATTGTGGGATTTGAAATCAAGGATGAGAATTTTAAAATTGAGGTGCCTGCAGAACTATTAACGCATGTAAGTCAGCAAGCACTTGAACTTGCTGTGAATTAGGATATGGGCAGCAGAGTTTTGAATTAGCTCAACTTTGTCGGGGGGGCAAAGTGAGAGGCAGCTATGAAAGTATGACAGTCGTTAGGAGAAAGTGAGGACTGCACATGCTGAATGAAGATCCTGAAGAAGGGTTTATGCCCGAAACGTCGACTCTCCTGCTCCTCGGATGCTGCTTGACCTGCTGTGATTTTCCAGCACCACACTTTTTGACTCTATCATAGTTGTTAACCTGGTTAAGCCTTTAGTCAAATAATCTGCTCATATTCTCATGTTGTTCTATAAGAAGAATAAGTACCTGAGTGAAGTGTCTTCAAGAGAGTCAGATAGAAAACTAAAAGCTAAAACTGAGAAATGGAGTTAAACAAAGAAGGAACAAACATTATAAATAAGGGGTCACCCATTTAGGATAGAGATTAGAGGGTCAGAGGGTCCCATGTCTCTCAGAGGGTCCCATGTCTTTCAAACTCTTTTCCCCCAGAGAACAATGAAAGCAGGGCCATTGAATATTTTTAAGCAGAATTAAATTCTTGGTTAATGAGGGAGTCCAAGGTTATTGGGTGCAGGTCAGAATGTAGTGTTGTGGTGGCAGTCAGATCAGTCATATTCTTGAATGACAGAGCAAGTGCAAAGGGGCAATTGAAGAACAGTCACTGGATTCAAATGTTACCTCTATTTTAGCTCCACAGATGTCACCAGACCTCCTGAGTTTGTCCCACCAATTTCCTTTTTTGTTTAAGATCTCTGATAGGTTGGATAGTAGGAGTGCATAAATGACAAAAGATTTCATGGTGCAAGTCCAAAGAGAGTGGTAATGAGACAGTTTAGAAGAAAAGATGTCTCGAAAAGGGGAGGATCCAGAAAACCTGTCACCTAAATTCAAAATGAACAAAATAATAGAGAAATCAAAGACAAAGAGCAAACCAACTAAGAGCAAAACACAGAACAAAATGGAAATAGATGTTATAATCTAGAATTGTTAAGCTCAGTGTTGAGTCCAGAAGGATGTTAAATGCCCAGTTCGAAGTGCTATTCTCTGAGCTCAGATTGAGCTTCATTAGAATTCTGTTGCAGGTTAAGTACAGAAATATCAGAATGGGAACAAACTGGATAATCAAAATGATGGGCTGCCGAAAGCCGAGGGTCATACTTGTGGATTGAACAAGTGTTTTCCACAAAGCATTCACAAAGGCTGTATTTTAATGTGAAGAAGATCACATCATTACCAACATATACAGTATGTCAAACTGAAAATACATATGAATGAATGGAAAGGAATATTTGAGGTCTTGGACAATGAAGGCAGAAATGGCAAACAGTCACACATTGCACCTCTTTGCGTGGAAGGAGAAATAATGTTCGGGCCACTGAATAATGAGTTACTCAGTATATTGTGGAAGTATTTCATCCTTTAGAATTCCGGGGAGGGGAGAAAGAAAAATAAATTGAATGAAAGAAAAATGAATTGAATTGAATTTATTGTCACGTGTACTGAGGCACAGTGAAAAGCTTTGTCTTGTGAGCAATGCAGGCAGATCACATAGTTAAACAGCATAATAAGTAAATAATGGGTAAACAGCGGCAAAACAAAAACACAGGTATAGGTGAATGCTAAGAGTTTGTGAGTCCATTCAGTATTCTAACAACAGCAGGGTAGAAACTGTTTTGAAACTGGCTGGTGCGTGTGTTCAGGCTTCTGTACCTTCCCGATGGTAGACGTTGTAGAAAAACATTGCCAGAGTGGGATGGAACTTTGAGAATGCTGGTGGCCTTTCCTTGACAGTGGGCCTGGTAGATGGATTCTATAGATGGGAGGTTGGCCTTTGTGATTGTCCGTGGCGAGTTCACTACTCTTTGTAACTATCTCCGATCTTGAATGGTACAGTTGCCATACCAGGTAGTGATACATCCAGACAGAATGCTCTCGATGGCGCACCTATAAAATTTGGCAAGGGTATTTGCTGTCATGCCAAATTTTCTCAGCTGCCTGAGAAAGAAGATACATTGTTGGACCTTTGTAACCAGTGCGTCCACATGAAGAGTCCCAGGTGCTTGACTCTCTCCACTTGTTCCACCTCTGTGCTGTTAATGTGCAGGGGGGGGGCGTGAGTAACATTCTGCCGAAAGTCAATAATGAGTTCCTTGGTTTTACTGGCATTGTGAGCTTGGTTATTCTCAGTGCACTATTTTTACAGGTCTTCCACCTCCTGTCTGTAGTCTGTTTCATTACATTTTATAATGGTCTCGTACTGGAAATGGCATGGGATGATGTCTTGAAGAGGAAGGCTAGAGGACCGGAAAGTTAGGACAATGAGAATGCTGTCATGGTTCTGGTGTAGGGGAAGGAAAAGAGCAGAAGTGTTTGAAATAGAATAGATACATACAAGTCAATCACAAGATTACAATGAATCATCATTTGATGAAAATGACAAACAATTTGAATGTGTTGACATTGGAAGGTTGTATTGTCTGAACAAGTACAATGGAGATGGAGAATCTGGTAGAATGATAGAGTCCTGACAGGAAGTGAAGCGAAATGAAGTGTAATTAAGATAACTGTGAGAGACAGTGGGCTTATGGTGAATATTAATTATGTAATTAAGATTTTTCATTTATTCTTATTTGGAAAATTAGGTTATAAGGTCAAGTTCATTGGGTTTTGGTTTTCAGTTATGTGAAGGGGACTTATTTTCTTTCAGGGGTTAGAAACTCATTGTTGCTGACAAGATTTTCTTGATGATGGACATTGAAATTCCTTACCCTGTGTACATTATGTTCCCTTGCCACCTTCAGTGCTTTCTCCAAGTGTTGTTCAACATGGAGGAACACAGATTCATCAGCCAAGGGAGGAAGTATTTGGTGACCAACAGGAGGTTTTCTTATTCAAACTTGAGCTGAAGCCATGAGACTTCATGGTGTCTCAAGCCAATTTTGAGGATTCCCAGGGCAACTCCATCTGGACTATATAACACTGTGCCACCACCTCTGTAGGGACTGTTTTGCCATGGGATATGACATGGGATGTTTTTGGGACATTGTCTGTAAGGTATGATTCAGTGAGTATAATTATGCCAGCCTGTTGCTTGACTTGACTGTGAGATAGTTCTCTCAATTTTGGCACTAGCCCCAGATGTTAATAAGGAGGACTTTAAAGGGTTGACAAGGCTGTATTTGCTGTTAACACTTCCAGTGCCTAGGTTGATGCCAGGTGGTCCATTAAGTTTCATTCTTTTTTTGAGACTTTCCAGTGATTGATGTAACTGATTGGCTTGCTAGGCCATTTTGGAGGGCACTTGAGAGTCAACCACATTGATGTGAATCTGGATGTGGGCCAGTCCAGTTAAGAATGACACATTATCTTCCCTGAATGGCATTTGTGAAGCAGATGGGGTTCTCTGACAATCAACAGTGGTTTCATTGACATCATTAGACTCTTTATTTCAAATATTATAGAATTCAATATATCTTTCATGGCAGGATTCAAACCCAACTCCCCAGAAAATTCCAGATTTCTGGATCAATAGTCTAGTGATAACATCACTGGGCCAACGTTTCTTCTGGAACATTGTCAGGAATCACTTTAATGTTTCTTCCGAAAACTTAGTTTCACTTCTCAGTTTAAATGGATCTTCAAATAATAAGAAAATACAGGCTTGTTGCAAAGTGTAAGATGCATCACAAGGAGATTAAATTGAAAGGAGATTTAATTGAGGTGTTCAAATTCATGAGAGATTTTGCCTGACTGGCTTGAGAGAAACTGTTCCTATTGGTGAAAGGATCACAAACCAGAAAAATTCATGTATGAATTGAATGCTGAGAGAATCAATGACATGAAGAAAAGCTTTATTCACAGCCTATCTTTAGGATCTGGAAAGCACTACCTTAATATATTATGGAGGCAAGTAATTGGGTAATTATCTGAACAGAGAGATTTTCCAGCCTAAAGGGAAAAGGAAAGGGGTGTGGAATCTGGCTGAATACCCTTGCAGATAGACAACAGGGATGTGACAGACCAAATGGCACATTTTAGTATAGTAGCTATTCTATGTTTCTATGATAAAGACTCTCTTCTCCTACTGCTACTGGCATTACCAACATTGTTCATATCTTAACAGATTCTTCTTCCAAACCTTCCATTTCTAAAGATTTCCATGGTCCAAAAAGAAGTAAAACCTTTAATATAAGCCAATACAGGTATTTGTGCTATTATGCGTGTTTGATCGATCACCGCAAATTGGCTATGACACGATTGAGGAATAGTGCATAGTTTGGATAACACGAACTTTCTACTGTACAGGTATAGCAATCATCTATCATGTGCAAGGTCGCATAAAAACGCAACTATCACATTATACCAGAAATACCTGTAATCAGTATGTTATAGATTATGGTAAGTGAGCTCTTGGTCAACTGGGCTTGCTTCCAACAAGTTAGATTGCAACCTTGGAGAATATTTACTCTGTCTTTCAGTCTTTGCAGTGTGGCAGTTGTATTTTGTCATCAACCTGTTCAGAGATGTGATCACACACGTCTGGAGTGGATATGTCTTGAATCTGGGCCTCCTGACTCAGAGATAGGGACATACCACAGCACAAGAACCCCAGCGTGTCTCAGTTGTATACTAATTGTGTTTAATTGTATACAGTTAATATGCATTAACTGGTGATTCACTTGTGCTGCTATAAATGACACCAATTAAATCCATGATGTTATATTCAGAGATTCAAGCTCATAATGCATAACTCCATAAGTTCTTATAAATGTGAGTAAAGATTGGCTCTAACTCTATCTCTCAACAATGGATTTTCTGGTTTATAACACACAGAAATATGAATATTGCAAACAAAATAATTTCCAATATTTTAATCAGGAAGACCTTTCAGGCTATGGGTCTGCATTCTTATTTAAGTGTTGGACTCCCTGCTCCTTGGTTAAAAAGTAGCATGAAATTCAGATCTACTTTGAGTGCTCATCTTATTGGCATACAAATGCTTTTAAACAATGACTTCAGGAAAAGTCTTTGGATTAAAGACCAAGATTTGTAATTGCTTGCTTAAATTGGCCATTAGGTCTTGGCAGGATTTCCACACTCCAGGGCAGGAAGTCTCACCACAGAGGACTTTTGGCCCATCTGGGCCTGGCAGCTTTCCAGAACTTGGGGATAGAGGTGTGTAGAATTGGACCAACATTTGAATAAGTGTACTAAGGTCTCACTTGATGTTGACAGACCCCCTGAGGGGAGCAAAATAGCTGGGGAGCTAAGGCCTTATAGAGAGGAGAGAATGATGGGGTCTAATGCTTTTCACAGTCTGTTAAGGAGGGACCTTACCTAACCATCACCGCAAGCAGAAAAACATGCTGGGCTGAGTGCTTGATGTGGGCTTATTCTACTGTATGACTAAATCCTGGCAGTAAGAGATGCTTGTGGTGATTAATTGCCCACATGTGAGCCTCATTTGAATCACTGACATGTGGGACGATCATAGCCATCTCTGCCACTGATATAATTGTAATTGGGGCAGAGACCGGTGAATGGTGGCAGGCAAACCATTTACTGGATTAATTAATCCCCAAACTTCTTCAACCCCATCATAAACTTATTTTGAAATTCACAATTGAAGAAGATTATTGTGAAACACAGTTTATTTTAGTAATAAGTAACAGTTTCAGGAAAAGTGCCTGGGTTGGATGGAATATTATTCCCACAATATCAGTGGAGACGTTATACCTGGAAACTACACTGAAGTAATGAGCAGAGAGGTAAAATTTATTTGATCTGAATTTGATTTGATTTATTTATTATCATCATGTGTACCTTGTTACAAAATACAGTGAAAAGTGTTGTAGAGTGTCGCCAGTCTCCAGCACCTTGTTAAAGCACAGAAAAATAAACCAAAACAGAAATATAAAGGCAAAAAAAATGAAAAAAATAAAGTGTCCATCTTTACAGTTCTTCTTGTTAAGTGCTCTGTCATGTGCCATGGGCCTGGTGGCCTAGTACAAACCCCCTTTACCACACCACCACTGAAACAAAAGTCGCCATCTCACCTCCACTGATACCCTCGCTAGACCTCACCGATGCGGATACCACAATGCTGCCAGAAACTGAACTGGCCAAAACATGACACCACTGTTGCCATCAGTACTCTTCAGGCTCACCTCGATGATGCAGCAGCTGCTGATACTGCTGGGTTTTGTACTGGGCCCAAACTCACCTCCGTGTCCACCATGAATTTGCAGTGGAAGCAGACACTACCGAGAACCCAAACTTGACTCTGCAGCAGCAGTAGCCATCAGTTGGCATTAGGAACCCCTTGTCAATGCAGAAGCGCCAGGAACCCAAACTCACCTCTGAGTTGCTGCCATGAGTCCACCCTGCTGGGTCTGCCCGAGTCCACCCTGCTGGGTCTGCCCGAGTCCGCACTGCTGGGTCTGCCCGAGTCCGCACTGCTGGGCCCACTCGCTGCTGCTAATGTCATTGCCATGTCCAAGCTCTTCACCAAGAGTCAAACAAAATAAAACAGGAGCGAAAAAAAAGAGAAACGTAAAGAAAAGTGGACAGAGCAGACAAGCCCCAGGCTCCACCACCATCTTCTCCACCACAATCTTACTGGAAATCTAATTAATATAATCTTGCACTGAAAATTAACTTTAACCAATTGTTTAGTAACAGCTATAAAATAATTTGTATAAAATGGAATATTTTCCTTTCTCTTCACATCTCTTATCTCCCTCAATTCAACATGTCCTCTTTTATTTTTTTAATTTGCTTTCTAAATATCTTTTGGAATTGAATGAAATACACTAAATTACTGGCTTATACTCTGTGTTAAAGAATTGTTTTAGATTATTGTTTCAAATTTTGTACAGTTACATGCTCTGAAATGGGTTCAATGCTGCTGTGAATTTTGAAGCACCATAAATGTTAGTGCAAAAGCCCATGGAAAGACTGAGAGCAGGTGTAATTTCTTCCTTGAAGAATCAAGGGTATGGTTAAATGCTCATCATTCCACAAAAATACTTATTGTCTAATTTTTTTAAAAACCTTTTTTTTATTTTTCCTTTTAGTAATGCACTTCAGTGATGATTACTGCACAGATGTCAAACCTAGGATCCTGTTAATGGGACTGAGAAGAAGTGGAAAATCTTCCATCCAGAAAGTTGTCTTCCACAAAATGTCACCTAATGAAACACTCTTCCTAGAAAGTACCAACAAAATTTGTCGGGATGATATCGCCAACAGCTCTTTTGTTAATTTTCAGATCTGGGATTTTCCTGGGCAGATTGATTTTTTTGATCCAACATTTGACTATGAGATGATCTTCAGAGGGACTGGGGCTTTGATATTTGTGATTGATGCTCAGGTAACATACTTCAACTTTTACATTTAGTTGCTACAGATAATTTTATATGAACTGGTTCTTGCTATCCAACATCTGAGTACTATGGAATGTTTAATAGATGTAAAACATGGAAGATTCTTTACCGTATGTTATATCTTCCATGAAGGATTGACCCTAGCCGTATGCAACCTAGTGAAAAAATCAAAAGACTTCTAATGCTTCTGTAGGTACTTAGAAAAGAAATGCTTGGCTAAAACAAATATGGATTCATTATGAGCAGAATCAGAATTTACAAATGGGAATAAGGAAATAGCAGAGAAATAGATACATTGTGTCTGTTTTCAATGAGGAAGATACTAGAGATCTAAATATCTAGGGAGAATGAGGAGTTAGAGTCATAGAGATGTACAGCATGGAAACAGATCCTTCGGTCCAACCCGTCCATGCCGACTAGATATCCCAACCCAATCTAGTCCCACCTTCCAGCACCCGGTCCATATCCCTCCAAACTCTTCCTATTCATATGCCCATTCAAATGCCTCTTAAATGTTGCAATTGTACCAGCCTCCACCAGTTCCTCTGGCAGCTCATTCATACACGTACCACTCTCTGTGTGAAAAAGTTGCCCCATAGGTCTCTTTTATATCTTTCCCCTCTCACCCTAAACCTACTTCTGGACTCCCCAATCCCAGGGAAAAGACTTTGCCTATTTACCCTATCCATGCCACTCATAATTTTGTAAACTTCTATAAGGTTACTCCTCAGCCTCTGACACTCCAGGGAAAACAGCCCCAGCCTGTTATGCCTCTCCCCATAGCTCAAATCCTCCAACCCTGGCAACATCCTTGTAAATCTTTTCTGAACCCTTTCAAGTTTCACAACATCTTTCCGATAGGAAGGAGACCAGAACTGCACGTAATATTCCAACATGACCTCCCAACTCCTGTACTCAATCCCCAGGATGTTGAAGGAGGTGGCTATAGAGATGGCCATTGTATTGGTGATTGGTGAAATGATTGAAAGGTAGCAATGTCACCTCACTATTTAAAAATGGAAGCAAGAGTGAAAACAGAGAACAACAAATCGTGATCTGATGGGCCAAGGAGTGGCAGATGGAGTTTAAACAAATGCGAGGTGCTGCACTTTGATAGGGCAAATCAGAGCAGGATTTATCCACTTATTGGGTGGTGTAGCCAAACAAAAAGACCTTGGAGTGCAGGTTCATAGTTCCTTGAAAATGGAGTCACAGGTAGGCAGGGTAGTGAAGAAGGTGTTTGGTACTTTTGCCTTTATTGGTAAGTGCATTGAGTATAGGAGTTGGGAGGTCATGTTGTGGCTGCACAGGACATTGGTTAGGCTTCTTTTGGAATACAGCATTCAATTCTGGTCCCTATTATGGGAAAAATGTTGAGAAGTTTGAAAGGAGAATATTGTCAGAGAAGATTTACAAGGATGTTGCCAGGGTTGAATGGTTTGAGCTATATAGAGAGGCTAAGTAGGCTGGGGCTAACTTTTCCTGGAGCATCAGATACTGAGAGGTGACTTTATAAAAGTTTATAAAATCATGAGGGACTTAGATAGGTTGCATAGTCAAGGTCTTTTTCCCAGAGTAGGGGAATCCAAAAGTAGAGGGCATAGATTTAAGGTGAGAGGGAAAAGATTTTAAAAGGGATGTAAGGGGAAACTTTTTCACACAGAGGGTGATGCGTGCATGGAATAAACTGCCTAGGGAAGTGCCGGAGGCTGGTACAATTACAACATTTAAAAGGTATCGATGGGTACATGAATAGGAAAGGTTTAGTGGGATATGGGCCAAATGCTGGTAAATAGAACTAGACTAATCTAGGATATCTGCATGAGTTGGACCGAAGGATCTGTTTCCATGCTGTACATCTCTATGACTCTAATGGATCTGTTACTGTTACATCAGTAGTGTGGAAAATATTTAAAACCTGCTTGATAATGATCTGATTGGGCATTAGCAGCATTAATTTGCAAATGGGAAATCATGTTTGAGGAACTTGATGTTTTTGATGCTACCAGCAAAATTGATAAAGTGGTGCTGACGAATGTAGTATACTTAGCTTTTGATAAAGTCCCCCATTGGAGGATTGTTATAAAAATTGCAAAAGCACATGGGATAGGATGTAATGTACTGGAATGGTTCGACAATTGGCTAAGATGAAAAACAGAGTAGGAATAAATAAGTCATTTTTGTGTTGGCTTGGCATGACTTGTGGGGTATTGTATCAGAATTTGCCTTTAGCTTTTTACAATATATATATCAATCATTTAGAATTTGGAACCCAATGTATATTTCCAAATTTGCAGATGGTACAAAGCTAAATGAGCTGTATGTTGTGAGGAAACGTAAAGTGGCTTCAAGAGGATTTGCACAGACTTGGTGAGTGAACAAGTCCAGATGGGAGATGGAGTATAACATAGAAAAATGTGACGTTATCCAAATTGGTAGGAGAAACAGATACACTGAGTACTTTAAAATGGTAAAAGGTTGGAAAGTTTAGGTGTGCAAAGGTGGTCCTTGTCGATTGGTCACTAAACGTTATCAAGTAGGTGGAGTATGCTATTAGGATGGTGAGTGGAATGTTAGACTTTATTTCAACAACATTTGGGTGCATAAGAAGTAAAGTATTGCTTCAATTGTATAGAGCTTGGTTAGACTGCATCTGGAGTAGTGTGTGTGCAAATTTTGTCTCCTTATCTGTGTACTAGATTTCAGAAAGTAAATTGAAATGTTGCTTTTCATGAACAAAAACTGCTGGCCTGGAAAATAAAGTATAGATGCTGTAAGCGGGCAAATCCTGCAGTAATGCAAAGTAGAAAAAATTAACCAAGAAGTGTTGGAGTGGGCAGGAATATATTTGGAGAGCTGTTCATCAGGAAAACCGATATTATGTAGAGATCATGGTGTAACTGTTACAAATGTCTGGGCAAATGTAAAAGGTTGGTGGTATGGATGGTGTCAAAAGGACAGGGGAGCATCCTTAGAATGGATCTTAAGGAAATCTGTAATTTACTTAGATTTAAATAATTAGTAAAAATCTCAACTAAAACTTCCTTTGTGACTTACCACAACCAATGCCACTGGGAGGTCAACTTACTACAATTGAAACCTTTGTACTAAAAGTTGTGTGTGTCATGACCATTTATTATTTTGTTCCTTTAAATGTCTATCTTGCTGATTTGTTTAGTCCCATGCTCTAATTCTAACTAGATATTTTCTAATTTCATATTGCATAAAATCTTCCCTTATCTACAAGAAAGTGCTTTCTGCCCAATAAATTTTTTTTTAAAAAACCTATTGCAGCAGCAATAAAATTCTTTTGAAACAACCTCCATTGCAACTTCCCACCCATCTCAGTGCTTAAATCTAAGATACAAATTTGTTTTAAAATCACAAGCTTACCTTTGATTCAGTGTACATTGGCCCAGCACTCCTGCTCACAATGCCACACTGCCCACATCTCAGTATTCTCTGGGCCCATGCTTCTGGTCTGTCCAAATAAAAATGCTAACAGCAAATTACCAAAATACATGATAACTCTTTTTGTGTCTCTATACTTTCACCTGTTGAAGTAATCAGATAAGTGCAATTACCTGTACTGTACTTGTACTGCTGATTTTTTTCTTCCCCCTGTGTTCATTGATGTTTATGAAGTTACACATCAGTTGTGAATCAAGCTGAAGACATTCCTGTTCTGAATAGGTCAGTTGTTCTTAGCTATCAGAGAAGATTTTGTTAGCCAATCTTGTCAATATATCAGCATGCTTTACTTATTCTGTCACTGATGTGAGCATCACTGGCCAGTGTTTATTGCCATTCTTTATTTGTCCCTGTTACTTTTTATGATTTAAATTTTATTGGTTATCAATTTCCATTTTTTAAATAATGCATTTTAAAGATATATTATAGTATTTCAATAAAACTGTAGAGGAGTCGAATTGGCAAAATGCCATTTCAAATTCATTAATACATTTGGCTCAAATAGGATTAAGAACAGGTGAGCTGGTTGCCCCTAAGCCATCATTAAAACATGCCAATACTAACTTTCTAGATTTCTGGATAATCCCATTAATTAAGGGCAACTTGGATAAGTCACTGGAAAAAGAGCAGTACCTGTGAAGCCAGTGGCTGTGAAACCTAAGCAAATACTGAATGAGAATAGGGGGAAGAGCATGCAGAAAATTAATGGACAAAGGAGGAAGGAAAAGATAAAACTCCAATGTTGGAAAAAAAATCAGGTAAACTGTCCTGTTGAATAGCTAAAATGTTTGCACATTTTTGTTCAACATTTGCACTGACGATTGAGCCTACCTTGTTAGAGGAACAATTGACTATGTGTTGCAGACATTAGCAATCTTTCAGAGATCAAAAATTGTGTTGTTCCAATTGTCAGTTCACTATCCCCCACCACTGCATTTTGCCAATTAGCTAATTATGTCCGTCATTTAAAATCACAGAAGTCCTTGCCTTTTCCCTCAACTTTGATGGTCTGCATTTGCATGTAAATTAATCAATTGGAAAACACAAGTGATTTACTGCTGGTGGTTAAGAGAGGAAACCGAAATACAGTGAGTGAGTGAGTGAGTGAGTGAGTGAATGAATGAATGAAGAGGATTTCTGGATATTTAAATAAAACATGAGAGTAGGAAAAGGGGTCTAAATAGAAGAAAAAATACATGAGGCTTAATCCATGTTTAGCCCAAAGTACATGTGGTGAGTTTCTTTTGTCTAATGAAACCTAGGATGATTACGTGGAGGCTTTGGCCAGACTGCATCTCACAGTTTCCAGGGCATTCAAAGTAAATAAGGAAATCAATTTTGAAGTTTTCATCCATAAAGTAGATGGTTTATCTGATGATCACAAGATAGAAACACAAAGAGATGTTCACCAACGAGCAAATGATGACCTTGCAGATGCTGGCTTGGAAAAAATTCACCTCAGGTGAGAATCAGATCACAGTATATTTTCTGGCTTTGTTTACTGATTGTATACTACAATGCATTTGTAACTGACACAAAAAATGAAAATTAATCTGGTATGAGGCCAATAATTGTAATTTTCACATTGATTTTTGTGGGAGCTTGTTGCATAAATTGATGCTGCATTATAACAGTTGCTACACTTCAAAATATTTAATTGGCTGTAAAGTGATGTGATATAAATGCAACCTTTTTTTTTCATTTACTGTTCTGCTCAGTATTTTAATCCCTGAACATCTTGCCAACCTTGTACGTAATCTCAACTTCCCATTGACAAAAAAAAATATATTGGGATGTTTATTTAGTGCATGCTTGCGTATTTCAATGGAGTGTATTCGCTATATATCACAAAAAGAGAATTACTCATTCCAAAATCAGTAACAAGTATTACCCGATGAAGGAGGTGAGCTATAATGAATGCAATCAGTTCCTGGACATGAAAGTTAGGACACTGAGGATGAATCTCGTAGCCCAGCATATCTCCCATTCTATGATAACCATCAAGGCAAGGGAACAACCTTGGCTCATACCTAAAAATGAGGTGTCAACCTGGTGAAGCTGCAACCCAAAACTAATTGCGTGCCAAACAATATAAGTATGTGATAAAGATAAGCAATCTCACAACTGACCGATCCGATCAAAGCTCTGAGTTCTGTCATATTCAGCTGTGAATGGTAGTTGACAACCAACAGGAGGAGGGAGGGGACTCTACATATATACTCATTCTTAATGAAAGGAAACATACCACAACAGTGTACAAGAGAAGGTTGAAGCATTTGTAATAAACAGTCAGAATGCCAAGTGGATGATATGTCTTTTTTGAAATTCATTTTGTGGGATGTAGGCCAGCATTCATTGCCTGTCCCTAGTTGCCCTTGAGAAGGTAGTGGTGAGCTGCCTTCTTGAACCACTGCAGTCCAGTTGCTGTGGGTGAACCCACAATGCCGTTAGGGAGGGAATTCCAGGATTTTGACTCAGTGACAGTAAAGGAACACCAATATATTTCCAAATCAGGATGATGAGCGGCTTGGAGATGAACCTGAAAGTGGTGGTGTTCCCATATATCTGCTGCCCTTGTCCTTCTAGATGGAAGTGGTCATGGGTTTGGAAGGTGCTGTCTGAGGATCTTTGGTGATTTTCTGCAGTGTACCTTGAAGATAGTAGACACTGCTGTTACTGACCCATAGGTAGTGGAGGGAGTGGATGCAGTGCCAGTCAAACAGGCTGCTTTGACCTGGATGGTGTCAAGCTTCTTGAGTGTTGTTGATGCTGCAATCAACCAGGCAAGTGGGGAGTATTCCATCACACTCCTGACTTATGCCTTGAAGATGGTGGACAGGCTTTCAGGAATCAGAAGGTGAATTATTCGCTGTAGTATTCCTAGCCTCTGACCTGTTCATGCAGCCATTGCGTTTATATAGTGAGTCCAGTTGGGTCTTGGCTTCCTTCTGAGGTCCCCAGCTGCATAACATATTCCCTGTCTTCAGCCAAGTAAATTCCCCTACATGACGTCAAGGAATGATTGAAGGCATTGAATATTGTAAAGTTTACGGGCCCTGAAAACATCCCAGCCTCAATGCTGCAGATGTGTACTACAAAGCTAGCCATGTTTGTAGCCAAACTGTTGCAGAACACATACAGCCATGGCATCTAGCTGACAATTTATGAAATTGTGCAACAATGTCCTGTTCACAAAAACCAAGTCAAATCCAGTTAAGCTGATTACGCTTCACTGGTCTCCTTTTGATCATCAACAAAGTAATGGAAAGTGCATATTTAAGATGAGATAGAAAAATGCTTAATCAGTACGGGAATCAAGGGTTGTGTTCCTGTCAGCACTAGTCACATTACATGAAATAATGTAAAAAAAACTCAGCTGGTCATAATTTGGATATACTAAGAGTTGACCAATATTTATTCAAAATAGTTTTTAAAAGTTTTGCATTATTTTCTTCTGCAGTTTCTATTTGACAAGTATTTATGACCATTCAATATTTGAAGCATTTAGCAAAGTGGTGCAGAAACTGATTCCCCAGCTTCCAACTTTAGAGAATCTTCTAAACATCTTCATTTCAGTAAGTTCTGTTTCATAAGTATTGCTGCTGGTAAGTTTCTGAAAAAAATTTGGTCTACTCATAAGGAATGCAGTCAGATCAATTCTACAAGCATACATTAACCTGATCATATTAATTGAAAAGCAGTTGAGTATTCCTGATGGACAGTATGGAGATGGAAACACATCTGTACTGCTTAAGAAACCTTATGAGTACCTTTTATGGCCATTATTTTACATAATTATCTAATGTGTTCATCAGAAATATTGAATAAATTATGTGCTGCAGCTCAAGTATATTCTGTCTCACTATAAATGCTCTTTGTCATTTTTCTTGAGCAGAAGTATGCTGGATAATTCCTTTTTTTGTGTGTGGTGCATTCAATGCTGTGTTATATTATTTTTAACATAGGCCTGTTGTCTTATATAGAATACTTGGCTCTTAGAATTTATGTTGTTGCGAATAACAACTACAGAAAATGTTGGAGATCCAAGGCTCATTTGTTATGGAAAAAAAATAGCAAGAATTCAGGACAGAACAAATTATATCTGGTAATACACTCAGTTTATTTTGCTAAGACCCCCAATAAACCTATGTTGTTTTACAGTACCAATATCAGCACAAATTTGTGGAAGGATGCAAACATCTCAGATTTTTGTGACTGAGGTGGGTAGGTCAAGTTGATTAATTTCCTGATGTGGCAGACCAACCCCAGTTAATATATCCCTTTTGCTCAAAATCTGGCATTGGGAAAGTGAGTCAGGCTTGTCAACCCTGGAAGCAGTTTCTCACTGGCCAGAGCTACTGGCAAACACCAAGGGAATCTGTGAGAAAGGGTAGTGATGGCTTACCAGGACTTCACTCAGTTCTTTTAGAAGCTATTGGGCCCTTTATCCCAACAGATCTTTGCATATCTCCCATGCTACCTCCTTGCCAACTTATGCCTCCCCCATATACATGACTTATGATCAAATGACCCTTGTGCCAGGTGATGCCAAAAATCAATTTGGCATCACATACCCCATGAAACCTTGGTGCCATCAAGCCATTACGCATGACCCCTTGTATTCCATTGCCATTATCACATACATGTTGTGACCTTCCAGTATCCTTTGTAGGTAAACCTCAGGAGTCATGTGGAAATGAAGAAAACTAAATATTTAAACACAGCTGTCGCTCCTCAAAGTTGATCAGAGAAAAATTACCATCCAAAAATCAATTGAAAGATTTTAAGTCTCCTCAAGTGGCCATTCCTGTATAAAAACAAACAAACTTCTATTCACACCCCTAAATGAAAGCTGGCTAATCCTTTATTGGTCTCTTTAAACTGTTCATCAAACTGCAATCTCAGAACCATTTGCTGAGAGACTTTACAACATTCTTAATAATAGCCCTGGGGAAAATAACAACAAATAACTCTGTTGAAACTCAGTGACCAAATGGGAGTGACTCTCTCTAACCTAAATCTGTCAATCACATCAGCCCAGCAAAGGATTTTTGTTTAAACTCTTTATCACAGCGTCATCCTGTTCTCTGAGTTTTTTAAAAAAACCTTGAGATGATGAAAGTTAAACAGACCTTATCCACTTTTCAAGAGCATCCATTCCATAAGTGATCGGCAAACTTGGAAAAATGCATATCATTGATTTAGATTGTGTACCTAGTTGGAGGTCATGCACTGATTCTTGGGGTACCCAATTGTCACAACCTGTCAACCTTAGAATGACTGGTTTATTCCTAGTCTCTGTTTCCTGTCTTTCAACCAATTCTCAAATGCCAGTACCCAATTCCATGTGCTGTCATTTTGTTTACTAACTTCCTTTGTGGGACCCTGTTAGAGGCCTTCTGAAAATCTAAAGGCACCACATCCATTGGTTTCCCTCATCTAATCTGTTAGTTACATCCTTAAAAGACACTAACAGGTTTATAAAACATAATTTCCTTTTCATAAATTGATACTGATTCAGCCCAATCCTATCATTATTTTCCTGTGGTCCAATACTCCATATAATTCTAGCATTTTCCCAACTGGCAATGTTAGGCAGTTGTTGCAGTTGATTGACAAAATACACGACTGACATATTTTTAGTTGAAATTGATAAGTAAAGAAAATCATGCAACTGTTAAATTAAAACAGAAAATGCTGGAAGTAACAGTTTAGTCAGCATCAATGTGGAGTTGCATGTAAAGGATGCACCAGTAATGTTGATCCATACATAAGAATGTTAATTGTATATCATAATGTTCATTTCATAAGTTTTATTGCAAAACTATAAAGCCAAACAATACAAAGAAATTTACCTCAACTCCAACAATATAATGCTATGTTTTTGACATCAAGAATGAAAATCAAAACATAGCACTGCAATTTTAAAAAAAAGGAAACACCTCAGTTTCTTTGTTAATTTTGTACTCCTGTTGTGTGCTTTTAGATGCACCAATTGTTCATTTAAAAAAAAACAAATGCCTGGAATTGCATTAATACATTTAATTTACCCTTCACTATGAACACCACACCAATTGCCTTTGCCATTTTTACATTTGACAGTGTTTTGTTTATTACAGAATTCAGGAATTGAAAAAGCCTTCCTCTTTGATGTAGTCAGCAAAATCTACATTGCAACAGACAGTATACCAGTAGATATGCAGACTTATGAACTCTGCTGTGACATGATAGATGTTGTATTTGACATATCCTGCATATACGGGTTAGTACCTGACTAAACTTGTTACAAAAAAAAAGCAAAGAAAAAAGATGTAACTTCTTACCATGATTTTCCTGTTACTACCAGTAATGTAGATTATTCCTTAATATTTAAATTATTTATTTTCATCTGCCCTTTTAAGTTGCTGGTCAATGTGTAACCTTATGCAGACACTCTTAACAACCACTGTCTTAACAATCCATAAAGAGGTGTGTTGGAAGAGGTTTATCATTTTTGAGTTCTAAAATTTTTAATTTATTTTTCAGAAATTATTTCTTTCAGTCAACACAGTTGAATTTAGGTATGCAATTGGCATCAGCACATATCCTACCATTCTGTCCTCTTGTGCATTAAGATAACTGTGTATCAGCACAAACCTTGACTCCAATTGCTATAATTTTCTTCTATCAAGTTCATATCTGTACACTCTAAAGTTGATTTACCATGTCCTAATGTACTGATTCAGTTGATCAATTTTCATTTACATGATTAAACATTGCTGAGAAATTAACTCTACATTTGTACAGTTTCATAACAATAATCAATTAATTTCAATTTATTAAAAAACTCTACAGTTGTTTGAAATATGAAACAAAAACAAATAAATGCTAGAACACAGCTGATCGTGCAGCATCTGTTGAGAAAGAAACAGGTTTGATATTTTGTGTAGATGCTATTTCACTAGAACTCAGCTTAGAATTTTGTCTTGCTTAACTCTATTTAAAAATGAGTTTATTTCTATAAGATCTTATTTTCACATTCTTTCATCAGATTCTGGATGATTGTTCCATAATTTTTTAAACTTATAGTATTAAAGAAATTTGAGTTTCTTTTTCATTTTGACTACAAGCCAAAATGTGAAATGCCTGGATGCCAGTAATGTACAACTTGGCCATTTTGCACAGTGATGCTTGGGCAGTAAAATGAAAAGCAAAATGATATCTTTCAGGCTCTAGAATGGGGTTTCCAACACTGTTGGTCTCCAGCTGAAGTTTTGGGATCACAGGCACGGATGCAGCAAAGGCTGGTGTAGAGTTCAGATCAAGAGTTCACAGTTGTGTGCCCCTTTAAATCATCACGTCTTTAAAATAATGGCCATGGCTTTACTGACTGATCGAAGCCTGATTCTTTTTCTGAAAACACCAATGAAAAGTAGGTGATTTACCCTGCAAAATTCTACTCCAACTCCCCCTACCCTCCATTATGACACGCTGCTTGCCCCACCCTTTACCCTCACTCTGAGGGTCATAGCAATTTTCAAATATCAAAACAGTTTTGTAAAGGGGAGAAGGTTTGGGAAGCGCTGCTGTAGAAATGTTTTTCTTGTTGTATGCTAAGAGAAATTTCCAGAATCACTCTGCATTTAAGCTCATCAAAACTAATTTGATGTTGGCCACTACTGTCAGACGTTTTTGGATGTAGAAAACGAAGATCTCCATTTTATACTTACAGAAGGAATTCAACTTGTCAATGATGTTGCATTCTATTGTAGACATCCAGATTTCATTGCATAGGTTTTCCATTATCTTTCATCTTCTAATTGCACACTTCAGTTTCATCCACTTAATCCGACTAATCACATTTTAGTTTTTGGATATATGACTTTATTTTTTTCTTTGTGCAAAATTAAACACAACAGCTTTAGTAAAATAGTCTTGCTTAATATACTGGTAACATAAAAAGCATTTTTTTAACTTCATAGAAGGAAGTATTTATACATTTAGAATGGAATTCATGTTTGGTGAAAATATCAAGTAATTTCAATGGTATTTATCATTTTGAAAGTTCAGTGGTAAATTGTGTTATCTACTAAGTAGTTATTAAAAAAAACTTCAAAACATTCAGTGCATTTTTCCAGAAAATGCATAAAGATTCTTACCACCAGAATGTCTTTTACAAACCTTCTCTGCACTATATTTTGTCCATTCTAATGTTTGAAAAGTTACATTGTTAACAATGTTAGGTGCTAAATAATTTAAGCATTTAAACTTCATTTCAAAAACACTATAAAATTTTCGACGTTTTTAAAATTTTTATGCCAGATACTTTACTTGAGTTCAAGGTCATGAGTAACTTCTGAAAACGGATTTGCTGGCCTCTACAAATGAGTTAGATTTTACATCCTTATATCAAGGTATATATGACCAATCCTGGGCATCAGACAGAACGTTTTGATGAGGTCTTACTTTTGTATCCAAAGGAGAAAGAGGGAGAGAGAGTCGTGTTTTTTTGTGGCTAGCTAGTGTTCGTGTATCCTGGTGGCTAATTTATCTTCCTGTTTGTTCTACATAGTGTTTGTGGCAGTCCTTGCATGGAATTTTGTAGATGACATTGGTTTTGTCCATGGGTTGTACTGGGTCTACAAAATTCCATGCAAGGACTGCCACAAACACAATGTAGGACAAACAGGAAGAAAGTTAGCCACCAGGATACACGAACACCAGCTAGCCACAAAAAGACACGACCCTCTCTCCCTCGTAGCCCTACACACGGAAGAAAAAAAAACACCATTTCGACTGGGACAACACATCTATCCTGGGGCAGGCTAAGCAAAGACATGCCAGAGAATTCCTAGTAGCCTGGCACTTCAACCACAATGCCATAAACAAACACATAGATCTAGATACCATCTATCAACCCCTCAGAAAATGAACAGGAAATGACATCACCACAAACCCCAGGAACCCCATCCAGGACAAACATATAAATAGAAAGCAGGAGACAACAGCTTCGCTTCACTTGGAGGTCGCCACTGATGATGTTACCTAGCCAGGTAATGAAACGTCTGGATATCAAACCTACAGCTCAGCGAGCAAACCTACACCCTAGACAATGTTTTCTCCCTGGTGGAGAAGTCCAGAACTAGAGGGCATAGGTTTAGGGTGAGAGGGGAAAGATTCAAAAGGGACCTAAGGGGCAACCTTTTTTACGCAGAGAGTGGTGCATGTATGGAATGAGCTGCCAGAGAAAGTGGTGGAGGCTGGTATAATTACAACGTTTAAAAGGCATCTGGATGGATATATGAATAGGAAGGGTTTAGAGGGATATGGGCTAAGTACTGGCAAAGGGGACCAGATTAATTTAGGATATCTGGTCGGCATGGTCGAGTTGGACTGAATGGTCTGTTTCTGTGCTGTACATGTCTATGACTCAATGAGTAACATAGATAGGATGAACAGCCAAGTTCTTTTTCCTAGGATAGGGGAGTCCAAAACTAGAGGGCAAAGGTTTATGATCAGTGAGTAAAGATTTAAAAGGAACCTAAGGGCAACTTTTTCATGTGGAGTGTGGTGCACATATGGAATGAGCTGCCAGAGAAAATGGTACAATTAGAACATTTAAAAGGCATCTGGATGGCTACATGAATAGGAGGAGTTTAGAGCGATAGACCAAATGCTGGCAAATGGGACTAGATTAATTTAGGATATCTGGTTGACATGGATGAATTAGACTGAAGGATCTGTTTCCATGCTGTACAACATTGACTCTGTGGACTTGTAATCCACAGTTCTGGGATTCAGCACATTGTGATACAGAGATAGCATGCCAGACCAAATCAGACTCGCAAACAGTGAATTTGCAACTGAGTGTAATTAGAACATTTTAATGACCCTCAAAATTGCATAATTGTTCCTATCCAGATTTCCTGAATAACAGACATCAAACACCAAGTTCATAACTTAATCAGAAAGTAACAACTTATTATTCATAACTTTGGCAAAGCTAAACAAGGTTATGTAATTAAGTTTATGATTTGAACCCAATCTCCTCCTCACAGACAGACACAATTAAAGGATAAATTAGAAAGAAAATAAGAGTTGTAATTTGCCAGTCAAGAACCATTTCAATGATGAGTACCAGGTCTTTATGGAATTCTTGAACAATACATTATAGGACGTGGGATAGTATCTTGCATAAACTCCAAAGTCACTGTTCAATGCAAACAGTAGACTCTGAAGATTTTTTTTTGTTAAATATAAACAGGGATTCTTTTCTCAGATTCTATTCTAGTTCATTAACTGAATATAAAATGAGAGAGTAAAGCTTAAATAAAGCTTCCAAGTCCAGCAATTTCCAAGCACAAATATTTCTGCACAAAACTCCTGTCAAAACCAATTCAATCCATAATTTTCTCTTTCTTTTAAAACATTAACTATTGTTGACTGGCCACCACTAGCATTCCTTGATTGACCAATGCAACATTCAGCCTTCCTTGAACATAACATATCCGGTGCCAAACCATCTGCAGTGTTCTTAGAAGAATAATTAACCTGCAATTACCTTTCCAAACCAATTCCCAAATGCAAACATCAGTTGTTTGTTCTTTTTTAAAAAAAAAGCTGCTGTTCTAAATTCCAAGTTTGTTTCTCAACTTCACTTCACATTCCTAAACCAAAAATATGAAAAATAAAGAAAAACAGTAATTAGTTTCAACAAGTGCTATATATGAAATAAAGAAAAGAGAACAATAGCCTTGCCTTAAACCTTAATGTCTTTAATTCAGTCTTGATCATCAATTACAGAATGTCAGTGACACAAGATGAAAAATGCAATCACAATTAGTCACCAGAGATATTACAGTTAAACAGAATGACACTATATTGCCTTGGCATTGCATTGATGATAGGATATTAAGCTCACTTCAAAGGATCAAAACACAGACATGTCCTCAGAATGCAAAACAGTATCATTAATTTCGTGTAGCATAATAGGTTAGCCAGTCAACTGATTTGAATTCTGTACGTGCTGTTATCTGCAAAGGAGGATCCATTTAAAAATCTATTATTAACAAAAGTGCTTCCTTTTTTACAATCACAAAGCCTATCCTAGTAATAGGGTAGCAGTGTGGCTAAGAACTCTGTTTAACATTTTGGACATTAGTGTAGATCTCCACATAAACATTTCAAAGTCAAGATCCATTCTTATAAACCCTGCCACAAACTCCATGCCCGAGCTACCAATTGCTTCTTCTACATGCAGTCACAGAGATGCACAGCATGGAAACAAATCCTTGGGTCAACTCGTCCATGCCCATCAGAGACCTGAAATTAATCTAGTGCCATTTGCCACTATTTGTTCCAAATCCCTCTAAACCCTTCCTATTCATATACTCATCCAGATGCCTATTAAATGTTTAATTGTACCAGACTCCACCACTTCCTCTGGCAGCTCATTCTGTACATGCACCACCCTCTGCATGAAAAGTTGCCCCTTAGATCTCTTTTAAATATTTCCCCCTCACCATAAACCTATGTGGTTTAGTTTTGGACTCTCTCACCCCTGGGAAAATACCTTGTCTATTTATCCTATCCATGCTCTTCATGATTTTATAAACTTCTAGAAGATCACCCCTCAGCCTCCGACACTCCAGGTGAAAAAAGCTCCAGTCTATTCAGATTGTCCCTACAGCTCAAACTCTTCAATTCTGGCAACATCCTTTTTGAACCCTATCGAGTTTCACAGCATCGTTCCGAGAGGCAGGAGACCATAACTGAACATAGTTTTCCAATAGTGGCCTAACCAATGTCCTGTACACTTGCAACTCCTATACTCAATACACTGACCAATACAGGCAAGCATACCAAATGTTTTCTTCACTATCCTGTCTACCCGTGATTCAACTTTCAAGGAATTATGAACATGCATTCCAAGGTCTCATTGTTCAACAACACTCCCCAGGACCTTACGATTAAGTCCTGCCAGATTTGCCTTTCCAAAATGCAGCACCTCACATTTAGCTAAATTAAACTTATTCTGCCACTCCTCAGCCCATTGGCCCATCTGATCAAGGTCCTGTTGTACTCTGAGGTAACCTTCTTCAGTGTTGACTACACCTCCCAATTTTGGTAGCATCTGCAAACTTACCAACTATGCCTCCTATGTTCACATCCAAGTCATTTGTATAAATGATGAAAAGCAGTGGATCCAGCACCGAATCTTGTGGCACAACACTGATCACAGGCCTCCAGTCTGAAAGTTAACCCTCCACCACCACCCTCTGTCTTCTACCATCGAGCCAGTTCTGTATCCAAATAGCTAGTTCTCCCTGTATTCCATGAGAAATAACCTTGCTAACCAGTCTACCTCGAGGAAGCTTGTTGAATGCCTTACTGAAGTCCGTATAGATCACGTTCACCGCTCTGCCCTCATCAATCATCTTCGTTATTTCTTCAAAAAACTCAATCAAGTTTGTGAGATATGATTTCCCAAGCACAAAGCCATGTTGACCATCCCTAATCAGTCCCTGCCTTTCCAAATACATGTACATCCTGTCCCTGAGGAAGGATCCCAGCAATCACTTCCCTAGCTTCCCACAGAGATCAAGTCCTGGGGATTTATCCACTTTTATGTGTTTTAGGACATCCAGCACCACCACCTCTGTAATACTGACATTTTTGAAGATGTCATCATCTATTTCCCCACATTCTATACCTTCCATGTCCTTCTCCATAGTAAACACTGATGCAAAATACTTATTTAGTAGTTACCCCATCTCCTGTGGTTCTACACTCAGGCTGCCTTGCTGATCTTTGAGGAATTCTATTCTCTGCTCCTCTTGATTGTAATCATTGTGAAGCTCAGGGTCAAGCACTTTTTTGAAGAACCTTGTGTTGGGCATGCAGACAATGTGGCCCATTGGTGCGGGTAATGAAAGCATCCTTGTGGTCCCTAGTTCAAACAATATATAGTCTATTAGTTGCCAGTGCTTGGAACAGGGAAGTTGCTATAAGGTATGTGCTTGTTTCTCTGGTGGAGAAGATTATTTGTTCTGATTATGTCTATGTAATCTGTCAGGAGGAGGACTCCACTGGTGTTTATTTTTTCGACACACCTAACACACCTTTTAAACAGGTTTGCATTCCTCCCAACTCTGTGTCATTGAATTTGCTGAGGAGACCAATTTGGCTCCTTGGTGATGCAGAACAAAGCTAGGCTGGTGTAGAAGGTCTCTTTTGTCTCATCTGTTGTGTCTCAGATCAGGGTGTAGGCATTGGCAACTGTGATATATTCCTTCTGGGCCAGGGTGAGCCATAGGGTCATAAGGCACTCTATGGGAATTTGTTATGATCTCTGACTAGTTCTTTTCTTATGCCGACTCTGTACAGATGGTGGACGTCTTATGCTTGCTAGTCTAGAAGGTGTAACTACTGCCTAGTTCTTTAAGCTGGCCACCTCCTGCCAGTTGTCTTGCTCAGGATGGCAAAATCAGTGTTGCTTGCTCTGCCATTCAATACAATCATGGCTGATTTCATCTCTGCATCAGCTCCACTTTCCTGCCTGCTCCCCATAACCCTTCAACCCATTACAAATTAAAAATCCATCTGTCTCCTCTTTAAATTTAATGTCCCAGCATCCACTGTACTCTGGGCTAGTGAATTCCACAGATTCATAACCTTTTGAAAAGTCACTTTTCCTAATTTTTGCTTTAATTCTGTACCCTAATCCTAAAACTTTGACCTCTCACTCTAGATTGTCCCGCAAGAGAAAACATCATCTAGATGTCTACTTTGTCAGTCCCATTAAATACCTTGCATACATCAATTAAATCTCCTCTCATTCTTTTAAACATTCAGGAAATATAAGCTTTATTCATAAGACAAAGCCCTCACCTCTGGAATCAATATCATAGATCTCCTCTGAACAGCATCCAATGTAACTATTTCCCCCCTTAACTAACGGGACCAAAACTGAAGGTAGTAGTCCAGGTGTGATATTTCTAATGTCTACTAGTCCACTAGTCACTACCTACCACTTGGAAAATGACCTGTTTATTCCTCCTCTTCCCTTCTGTCTGCCAACCTCCTATTGTTTAAAATAAATGTGGATTTGAAACTTTAACTTTGTTTTTTCTCTGCAGATGCTACTTGACCTGCTGTGTTTCTCTAGCACTCTGTGTTTGTTCCTCACTATATTTTCTGCCCCTTGGTGTTTCTGAGTTCCAACCAAATAAATTCCCCTTCCCAAAGCTAATATCCTTCCTCACTATAGCAATACTTTCCTCTTTATCTGCTACCCTACTTCCTTTTTCTTTTCGACTTGCCTTCGTAAAAAACGAATATCCCTGGTAACACTGCAGCCACATCTATGTAATCCCAACTATATCATACCAGTTTATAATATATTTGTGTGACTAATTCATCCACTATATTGCAAATGCTCCATGCATTAAAACTCAAGACAGTAAGGCTTACCCTTTAATATTCTAAGTCCTATTCACTTTACTTGGCACTGTGACCCTGTTTTGATTCTTGCTGTTGGATTCTCTGCCTATCACTTTTCTTATTTCCTATTCTATCTCTTGACTTTGCCCTTGTTTTCCCCTCTCTTCTGTTTCCCTGTATAGGTTCGAACCTCCTGCCATTTTAGTTTAAATCCTCCCCAACTGCACTGGCAAATACAGCCCTAGGACATCAGATCCGGTTCTGGCCAGGTGCAAACTGTCCAGTTTTTATTGGTTCGCCCTCCCCTATAACTGGTATCTATGTCTTAAAAATCTGAAACCCTCCCTCTTGCACCATCTCTCCAGTCATGTATTCATTTGATATATCCTGTTATTTCTACTCTGACTAGCACGTGAAATTGATATTAATCCTAAAATCACTACCCTTGCTTCCTCACTCACTATATTCTGTATTTAGGACCTCATCCCTTTTTTTGTGTATGTTGTTGGTACCGACGTGTTCCGTGACCACTGGCTATTTACACTCCCACTTCAGAATGCTGTTCCAAGACATCCTTGAATCAAACACCCAGGAGGCAATATACCAACCTGGATTTTTGTTTTCTGCCAAGAAATGGCTATCCATTCTGCTTATGGTTCAATCCCCTATTATTGTAATCTACCCAGACTAATTCTTCATCTCCTGTGCAGCAGAGTCAACCATGGTTCAATGAATTTGGCTATTGATACCTTTTTCTGAGAGGGCATTTCCCCGATAGTATCCAAAGCAATATATCTGTTTTACAGGGGCATAGCCACTGATAATTCCTGCACTGCCTGCCTCGTCCTCTTACTCTGCCAGGTGGTCAACCATTCCCTCCCTGCTGGGTGGTCATCCATTCCCTCCCTATCTGTTGGAGTCTTAGCCTGTAGATTGACAAACTCTCTATTCACAGTACTCCCAGAAGCCTCCACACAGTATCTTCAGTATTGCTCCAGAAAAAAACCTCACATCCAGGAGCTACAGCATATTTCCTGCATGTGTTCTGGTGTCAGGAACCGGAAACTGCCCGATTTTCCACATTGACCTCTCCTTCCATGACTTACACCTTAAATTTAAACCCTTAGATTGCTCTTAAAATCAAATAATATTAATTTCTCTAGGGTCTTTCTTCTCTGAATCTCTGCACTATTGCCCTTACAAAGTATAAACCCAAAATAAAAACCTTAGAAACTCTTAGTTATGAAAATAGTATACTCACCTGATCTTACTCACCCAATCAGCTGCTTCTTCTCAGCCTGTCACTTTTTGACACTCTCCCTCGACTACTTCACTGAATGCTGACCATGGGACACTATCCACACTGCTTCAATGCGATGCTGCCACTCAACACTCTTCCCTAACTGCTTCACTGCAATGCTGACAGTGGGGACACCCTTCCAGATTTGGGATTCTCAACCCCTCTCTTCAACCAAGCGAATTTATGGAGGTAGCTGAATCAATCAATCCTACTGATTGATAAGGGAAGAAGAGAAACATTATTTCTGTACTTAGATTGAAATGCCGCTCATTTGTTAATCAAGTGTGCTTTATGTTTTCAGGCTTCGAGAATTTGGTGGAGGAAGTACATATGATAAAGAATCCGTAGCAATCATAAAACTGAACAACACAACAGTTTTGTATCTAAAAGAGGTGACAAAATTCCTTGGCTTAGTTTGCTTTCTTAGGGAAGAAAGTTTTGAGCGGAAAGGTAATCTTTGTTTATATTACAGAATAAAATTGCTCACAGTGATAAATATATCTAGTTCATACATTGTTGTGAAAACTACAATATCAAACAAATATGAATGTCCTCAAAATTGACATCTTTTTATTTTTCTAAATCAGTGATCTCTTTAAGGCTGCCATTCCAAAAACAATCTTTAAGCCATATTCTGTTTTTGTTCATTTTTCCCATTTTAGAGTGTTCTGTGATGGTAAAACAACAATTCATCTAAGAACTGACATAATCAATTAAAAAGTATTATAACATCAAGGTAAATTTTTTTAAAAAAAGGAATTAGCAAAAGCCTACCAACATCTTTGCAGGCACCGAGGGATGACCAATAAAGATCGCAGTTTCAGATTTTAAAAAACACTTTTTAAGTACTTAATTTCTGGAGTTGTGAAATTTATTGGTTGTCAGTGTAATTCTCAGCACACTCTCAGGCTGATAATCAATTTAAGATTGTCAG
The DNA here is from genome assembly GCF_037043375.1 of Chiloscyllium plagiosum. Taxonomy (NCBI): domain Eukaryota; kingdom Metazoa; phylum Chordata; class Chondrichthyes; order Orectolobiformes; family Hemiscylliidae; genus Chiloscyllium; species Chiloscyllium plagiosum. Next base: position 104,347,203 of record NW_028270141.1, read on the forward strand.
TCAAGTTGACAGTGTGGCACACTTGTGCATACTCAAAGCTATATATATATTTACACCAGGCCCTGTTCTCTGCAGACAGGGTAAAGCCTTGAACAGAGTCAACCTGTCTGGTTTAAATTTAAACAAAACTTAACAGATGTCAGTCATCATTTAGCTGATATATTCTTCATGCCGATGACTTTTCCAAGCCATTTGTAAACCAGGTAGCACACTTTTCTTATAATTATAAAGTTGTTGTTCCCTTTCAATTGGTATTCTTGTGGTTTGTGCAGACGATTGAAAGATGACAAACTTCAACAAAATCAGCGTTTCTTTTTCACCAATATCTAGGAACTGAGCTCTTTTGAGGCATAATTTACAGTTGTTCTGTACTTCTGCTTTCTAGTTCTGCTTTCTCAGTACAAGTTAAATGTCCATACATTTAAGAAGCAGACTTGGCAGGATTGTTGATGCTGAATAGAAGACTTCAGCTTCTCATTTAAAACCATAAACCGTTACACATTCACATTTTATATCATTTTAGGTGCAATTTTTTTTGTTTTGTCTTTTGGTATATACCAAGATTATATATTTTTTTCTTTTTTTTACACAATAGGTTTGATAGACTACAATTTTCATTGTTTCCGTAAAGCAATTCATGAGATTTTTGAAGTTCGTACAACCATGCTCAGGTGCCACAAACAGCACAGAGGACTGCAACGAAGCAAACTGGGAACTCCCAATGGCACACTTGGACTTCAGTCATAATGACTGCCATGCTCACAGTGTTTCTGGTAGCATATTCAGTAATGTTTAGTAGATGTACTGTGAGAACAATGCACTGATATGCATGAAGATAATGCTCAGGATATTAAAGCTGATAAATAGCTCTAAAGCAAGCACTTTGTAAAATGTACTGTATATACTCGAGTAAAAGTCAATCTCATGTAAAAGTCAACCCCTTATTTTTGGCCAAAAATCTGTAATTTTTCCATATATATCATGTAAAAGTCGACCCTAGTTCTTCACATAATTTACACTGACATAAGGCTTCAGATTTCTTCAGTTCATTATTGATCGAGCACTATAATTAGTATTCAGTTTTTGTATGGCTGTTCCACTCCACTCTGGGACTCCAGTCTGCTGGTCGTCCTGCTTCGTTCTGCCGGCTATCCTGCTTTGGTCTGGGATTCCAGTCCAGCCCTCGGCTGCACTGATGATGTCACTGCTGCTCCAAGGTAAGGTTTTTCAATTATAAAAAATGGAATACTTACTAATTCATTTTATTTTCTATTCTCTTTATCCAGTAATTACTATAATTCATTGTGTCTTTTTAAAAATTTGTTTAGAGATCAACTGGGCTTCTAATGATACAGTGAATTTTGACAGGCATGAATTTCAGTCACTCAAAAGTAGTATCCACGTAATAGTCGCCCCCATAAATTTAACCTTTAAATATAGTCTAAAAAATCTGACTCTGACACGAGTATATACGGTATATCTTTCTTTAGCAGTTGCTGAAAACCAGTATTATTATATGTAACTCCTATGTATTACAAATCGCTTTGTGGTTTGTAGCAGTTCAGTTCAGAATAAATTAAATTCTCCACAGCTACAGCTTTCTATGTTCATATGTCATGGGTTATTAGCAATATCAGAGAATGTTCCGATTTTTCTCTGTTACCGTCCTAAATAGGGTCTCTATTATAAGGACGTTCTTTCAGAGGTGAGTACTTCATTAGGTAACAACCCTGTGCTTTTTAAATGTGTTACGGGCCAGACCAAATCCCCTCAAAACATATTAAGAAGATAGCTTTAAAATAAGAAAATGTTAGAGTCTAGGCTAAGTGTAAGGTGTTGCAACAAACCAGATGCAATTCAATTGGTCAAACTACTCAACTTTAAGCAAAACACACTTGTCTAGGATCAAAATCTCTAATTCCAGGTTGGGTTGAGGATTATTGGACTCAAAGGCAATAAGTGGTGAGATTTTTTTTAAATTTCGGATGTTGCATTTGATTGGATTCAAAAGGGTGTGCATTGTGTATTAATTGCTCTTTCAGTCACTGCGAGTTTTCTGGGGGTGGAAAATCTCACTTTGGGAGTTTTACAGAAAGTGAGCAAGGCAAAGCTTCTTGAATTGGCAGACAAGTTGGAAATGGGGTTGCCGTTGTCTGTGTAAAAAGGGAAGGTAATTGCAGCAATAGTTCGACATTTCCAAATGCCAGAAATGCCATTGGAATCTTTGGAAATGGCTAAAATTCAAATGCAAATGAAGCAGCATGAACATGAAAAGGAAAAGTTTGAATTATGATGGAAAACAGAAGAAAAGCTAGGAGAATAGAATAGCTCTAGCAGAGGGAAAAGAAGAGAATATCCCTGGCGGAATAAAAAAAGGAAAGGAAGGCCCTAGCAGAAGAAAGGGAAAAAGACAGATTTTGAACTTCAGAGGTTAGAACTGATAACTCAAAGTCAACTTAAAGTGATGGAGGTAGAGATAAAAGATAGGGGTAGTGATGAAGTCAGTGATGGTGAGCAAGTATTCCTAAGTTCATTAAGAAGGATATAGAAATCAACGTTTGTGAGAAGATTTTTTTTAGATTAGATTAGATTACTTTACAGTGTGGAAACAGGCCCTTCGGTCCAACAACTCCACACCGACCCGCCGAAGCGTAACCCACCCATACCCCTACATTTACCCCTTACCTAACACTACGGGCAATTTAGCATGGCCAATTCACCTGACCTGCACATCTTTGGACTGTGGGAGGAAACCGGAGCACCTGGAGGAAACCCACGCAGACACGGGGAGAACGTGCAAACTCCACACAGTCAGTCGCCTGAGACGGGAATTGAACCCGGGTCTCTGGCGCTGCAAGGCAGCAGTGCTAACCACTGTGCCACCGTGCCGCCCACTCGGGTGCTCGTTGTAGCTCGGGTGCTCGTTGTTGTGGTTCTGTTCGCCGAGCTGGGAATTTGTGTTGCAGACGTTTCGTCCCCTGTCTAGGTGACATCCTCAGTGCTTGGGAGCCTCCTGTGAAGCGCTTCTGTGATCTTTCCTCCGGCATTTGTAATGGTTTGAATCTGTCGCTTCCGGTTGTCAGTTCCAGCTGTCCGTTGCTGGACAATACTACTATTATAGGACAAGCCAAACAGAGAACAGCCAGGGAATTCCTAGAGGCATGGCACTCATCCACAGATTCAATCAATAAGCACATCGATCTGGATCCAATATATCGGCCACTGCAGCGGACAGCTGGAACTGACAACCGGAAGCGAGAGATTCAATCCACTACAAATGCCGGAGGAAAGATCACAGAAGCGCTTCACAGGAGGCTCCCAAGCACTGAGGATGTCACCTAGACAGGGGACGAAACATCTGCAACACAAATTCCTAGCCCGGCGAACAGAACCACAACGATATAGAAATCATTATCCGTCTCATTTGAGAAAGTAGCCAAATAAATGAAATGACTGGTGACCACGTGGGTATTGTTGTCCAAACAAAATTGGTAGGTAGAGCTAGTGAGGCATTTGCATCATTATTAGAGGAGGTATCTGGGGAGCAGAATGAGGTGACAAAAGCCATCTTAAGTGCATATGAGGTGGTACCAGAAGCCTACATGCAACATTTCAGGAATCTAATTTTGATGTAAAATTTTACTCTTGATCTGATTATACTTGTATGGGTAGTCCATCTCTGGGGAAAAAACTTGAGTAACTCTTCTGATACTGCATAATGGAATGGTCTTTGGAAATCTGGTAGACACAACAATTATGGTCAACAAATACTAATTCCCACATTTTATTTCAGGTAGCGGTTCTACACAAGCAAATAAGATTCTTTAAAATTGTTCCTCGAATGAAAGGATCAAACAAAAAGTAATTTTGATAGGTGGATAAGGGCATTGAAAATAGATCAAACATATGGTGCTCTTAGATGATTATTTTGGAGGAGTTCAAAAATTCACTTCCTGAAGTAGTGAGAACTAGAGTAGAAGAGCAGAGAGTTAAGATTGCAAGATTAGCAGAGGAAATGGCAGATAAATCAAAGTTTGGCTTCCAGCATCAATTGGTGAGGGATAGAAATTGGGGAAAAGAGAAATCTTAAGGTGGTAAAGAAAAATGAGATCTCATTGAAGATAGTAAAAATAGTTTACCACAGAGTAAAAAGGAAAGCCTTGAGGGGGAAAGAGATGTTTAAAAAAAAGTTCAGGTGTTTCCACTGCAATAAAGTAGGCCACATGAAGTTGCAGCCACATGGAGATGCACTCATTCAGGCAATGGAGGTGTATTCCATCATACTCCTGGCTTAAGGCTTGTGGATGGTACACAGGCTTTGGGGAGTTAAAGTGTGTTAATTGCAGTAGGATTCCTAGACTCTGACCTACTTTTGTAGCCATTGTATTTATACAGCTAGTTCAAAATTGAGTAAAAGCTACTTCCTTTTCAGTGATTAGCATTGATATACAACAATGCTGTATGCTTACTAGACAGTATATATAAATCAAATGTCAAGTATAATATGTAGATTATGTAGCTGGCTGTTTTTATTATTCTGATTCAAACCGTTAAAGCAAATGCTGATTTAGAAAAAATCAGGCTCATATGTGGCTTTTAAACAAATTAATATATTATTGAAATTTTGAAAATATTTCATGTAGGTGCAAAACTTACAAAATTCTACAGAAGCCAGGAGACTGATCAAGTTAACCAATGTGCATGCCCAATCTACATAATGAGGGAAGTTCTACAATAAGACCACCTACTTGCATTGCTTCCTCATGTGCGTTTGCTCGAAGCATATTTGAGGTCTGTTGCCATGTTTGATAATAAATTTAAACAACTGAAATTGATTTAATAGTTCTGCAACTTGTTTTGAGCTTGGTACAGCAAAAATTGGAGAAGATGATGCTCTTCTAGCTAAGAATACAGTTGTTCACTTTTTTGTTTCTCTACATAGTAATGTTTCTTTATACTCCACTGTAATTTTTTCTTTCCCAATTTTTTTCCTTTGCCACTTGCTTCATTCTCATCCAACTTATCTTCTCTTCACCATTTTCCCTCTGCTCATAATTTTCACATTTTCTAATATTTACCTTTTTTTTTGCCTCTAGAACAATTTTTCATGCTCCCCCAGTCTTGACAACAGATCACTGTCTTACAGGTATTTTAGTTCCTCCTCTTTTTCATATTTCAACTGGAGTTGTGAATTTCTGCCTAATGCATAAAGCTCGTTCAGTTAAAATTTCCTGCTGTACATCTGTCCCAGTGCTACTTCTCACTAGTTTCTTACTAGTTTCCTCCCTTTACAGTCATCTTTGAGATTTTTTTAATTGATGTATTTTTCTTTCCTTTTGAGTCATTGCCAATTGTCCATTTTATCATTTTCCTATGCTGAAATTCCATTTTGTGTTTGTGATTTCTCAGTCATTTGTATTAGATGTCCATAGCGGATATCTGCAATTCTTACCTCACCCTCTCTCTGCTACCCCACCCATTTCCACAAAGTATTTTTTTAAACCATTTGAAGGAGGATGTAGGTGATGTTTTTTGCCGTTGCGAGTCTGTAAGCTACATGTATCTTAAAAACTCAAAAAGGACCATAAACAAAGTTGGTACGCATATAGGGACCAAGAAAAAAAACAAATAAGGTTTAGGCAAAATTGCAAATTTGGATCCTAGACATTTTTTCTTATAGGATCCATTTGTCAATGTTGTGAGATACAGTGAATTTACATTTTATTTTAGTGTGTTTGGGTTATGTGATTTTAAAATATGGTTGGTTGTTTAAAATATTGTGGATTTCTCAATGGTACAATTTGTCACAGCTGTCAAACATGCAGAGTTTTCAGAGCAGGTGGTTGGATGTGGGTTGGCCTGAAGCCACTTCAGTAAGATAGCTCTTATAATTACAGCTTTGTAATTACAAAGCATTAGCCAGTCAGGGAAAACCCTCAAACAGCTGTGTATAGTTAATACGATAGAGTAAAGAAAGCATGGTATATGTGTATACACTAATGAATACCACCTTCATTTGTCTTTTGTTGTTTTCTCTCCCCCATGCTGATTCTCCTTAGGAGGGAAGAATGTCCAGTCACATTTGTTTCATTTTAACATCTTTGTTAAATGTTGGTAATTGTTTTCCCGCACCGTTGTCATTTGTGCAGCATCAGATTGGACATCAGCTTTTTGAACTTGCAAGACTGCATTTAACTGAGATTGACACCTGAAATATTATTGACCAGAATATGAGAGAAGCTGCTCTAGATGTTCAGTCAAACTAAAACACTCAGTTTTAGAATTGTAGATTTTAAAATGTATCCTTTCCTAGGATGTGGACAATCCAAACTGTCCTTGAACTGAGTGGCCTGCTAGGCATATCAGACAGGTAAAAACAATGACTGCAGATGCTGGAAACCAGATTCTGGATCAGTGGTGCTGGAAGAGCACAGCAATTCAGGCAGCATCCGAGGACAGGCAAAATCGACGTTTCGGGCAAAAGCCCTTCATCAGGAATAAAGGCAGAGAGCCTGAAGCATGGAGAGATAAGCTAGAGGAGGGTGGGGGTGGGAGAGAGTGGCATAGAGTACAATAGGTCAGTGGGGAAGGAGATGAAGGTGATAGGTCAGGGAGGAGAGGGTGGAGTGGATAGGTGGAAAAGGAGCTGGGCAGGTCGGACAAGTCCGGACAGGTCAGGGGATCGAGTTTCTGGAGGTTAGAAGCTAGGATGAGGTGGGGGAAGGGGAAATGAGGAAACTGTTAAAATCCACATTGATGCCCTGGGGTTGAAGTGTTCCGAGGCGGAAGATGAGGCGTTCTTCCTCCAGGCGTCTGGTGGTGAGGGAGCGGCGGTGGAGGAGGCCCAGCACCTCCATATCCTCGGCAGAGTGGGAGGGGGAGTTGAAATGTTGAGCCACTGGGCGATGTGGTTGATTGGTGCGGGTGTCTCGGAGATGTTCCCTAAAGCGCTCTGCTAGGAGGCGTCCAGTCTCCCCAATGTAGAGGAGACCGCATCGGGAGCAACGGATACAATAGATGATATTAGTGGATGTGCAGGTAAAACTTTGATGGATGTGGAAAGCTCCTTTGGGGCCTTGGATGGAGGTGAGGGAGGAGGTGTGGGCGCAGGTTTTACAGTTCCTGCGGTGGCAGGGGAAAGTGCCAGGATGGGAGGGTGGGTCGTAGGGGGGCGTGGACCTGACCAGGTAGTCACGGAGGGAACGGTCTTTGCGGAAGGCGGAGAGGGGTGGGGAGGGAAATATATCCCTGGTGGTGGGGTCTGTTTGGAGGTGGCGGAAATGTCGGCGGATGATTTGGTTTATGCGAAGGTTGGTAGGGTGGAAGGTGAGCACCAGGGGCGTTCTGTCCTTGTTGCGGTTGGAGGGGTTGGGTCTGAGGGCGGAGGTGCGGGATGTGGATGAGATGCGTTGGAGGGCATCTTTAACCACGTGGGAAGGGAAATTGCGGTCTCTAAAGAAGGAGGCCATCTGGTGTGTTCTATGGTGGAACCCCAGGAGGAGCGGTTCCACCATAGAACACACCAGATGGCCTCCTTCTTTAGAGACCGCAATTTCCCTTCCCACGTGGTTAAAGATGCCCTCCAACGCATCTCATCCACATCCCGCACCTCCGCCCTCAGACCCAACCCCTCCAACCGCAACAAGGACAGAACGCCCCTGGTGCTCACCTTCCACCCTACCAACCTTCGCATAAACCAAATCATCCGCCGACATTTCCGCCACCTCCAAACAGACCCCACCACCAGGGATATATTTCCCTCCCCACCCCTCTCCGCCTTCCGCAAAGACCGTTCCCTCCGTGACTACCTGGTCAGGTCCACGCCCCCCTACGACCCACCCTCCCATCCTAGCACTTTCCCCTGCCACCGCAGGAACTGTAAAACCTGCGCCCACACCTCCTCCCTCACCTCCATCCAAGGCCCCAAAGGAGCTTTCCACATCCATCAAAGTTTTACCTGCACATCCACTAATATCATCTATTGTATCCGTTGCTCCCGATGCGGTCTCCTCTACATTGGGGAGACTGGACGCCTCCTAGCAGAGCGCTTTAGGGAACATCTCCGAGACACCCGCACCAATCAACCACATCGCCCAGTGGCTCAACATTTCAACTCCCCCTCCCACTCTGCCGAGGATATGGAGGTGCTGGGCCTCCTCCACCGCCGCTCCCTCACCACCAGACGCCTGGAGGAAGAACGCCTCATCTTCCGCCTCGGAACACTTCAACCCCAGGGCATCAATGTGGATTTTAACAGTTTCCTCATTTCCCCTTCCCCCACCTCATCCTAGCTTCTAACCTCCAGAAACTCGATCCCCTGACCTGTCCGGACTTGTCCGACCTGCCCAGCTCCTTTTCCACCTATCCACTCCACCCTCTCCTCCCTGACCTATCACCTTCATCTCCTTCCCCACTGACCTATTGTACTCTATGCCACTCTCTCCCACCCCCACCCTCCTCTAGCTTATCTCTCCATGCTTCAGGCATATCAGACAGCAGATTTAACATATTTCTAAGGGTCTGAAGTCACTGGTTTATAACTCAAGATGAGTTTTTATGACAATTTATAGTTTCACAGTTACTATTACTGGGGAAAACTTTCAATACCAGACATTGAATTTAAATTCCACCAGCTGCTGTGATCCCAAAGCATTAATCCAGCCCTCTGGATTACTAATGACAATAGTACTAAGCCACTGTTTCCTCCTAGCCAGTGTTAAGAATTCAATTATCTCACCAAACATATTCTACATATCAGTTGTCACCATGTTCCTCTTTTAACAGTTATAGATAGGGTTAATGATAGATGGCTTTTGCCTACGATGAGGCATGTCAAGACTAGGGGGCACATTATTAAGGTGAGAGGAGAGAGATTTAAAAAAGACATGAAGGGCAAATTTTTACACAAAGGGTGGTTTTCATGTGGAATGAACTTCCTGATGAAGTGGTGGATGTGGGCACAATTGCAATGTTTAAAAGACATTTGGATAAGTACATGAATAAGAAAAGTTTGGAGGGCTTGGGCCAGGAAAAGGCAGGTGGGACTAGTTTTGTTTGGGATTATGTTCGGTATGGACTGGTCGGATCAAAGGGTCTGTTTCCGTGCTGTGACTCTATGACTAAGTAAACACAGTGCACTTGAAGTTATTAATTTAAGGCAAAGAAATAAATGGGACCAAGTATCTGCAAATCTAATCTAAAAATCTCAAGATAATTTATTACCTATAATTTTGTTGTTTTCTGGACACATCTCAAAGGAACAAAGTTATTGTTAAAAGTATTTTTTCCAAAATAAAATGGTAAATCAATTGCAGTGCCAGCTTATCTATCTACCCTTGTACTGAATTGAGGAAGCCTGGCTAGTTACCTTATATCTTATAACCATATCTTCAGCATCCGAACAGTTCATTTTACAATTGTATTCAATTCATTCATGGAAGGTCTTTGCTGAATGCTTATTTATTGCCTATCCATAATTAACTGGAGGAGAAAGTGATGGTAAGCAATCCCTCAGTGCTTTTGGTAGTGTGTTCAAGGACTTTAACCTGATGACAGTGAAAGAACGATGGCACAATGCTGAGGAATCCCTACAATGATATACCAGGACTGAGAAGAACCACAGACATCCTTCGTGTTCAGTGTAAACTGGTGAAGAGAATGAACCGTGAAGGTGGTGGATCAGGTACCAGTCAAGCAGGCTGCTTCGAGCTGGATGGTGTCAAGTTTCCTGAGTGTTCTTGAAGCAAAATCCATCCAGGCAAATGGAGAGTATGCCAACATATCCTTGATTTATGCCTTGTAGATAGTGGACAGGCACTGTGAGACAGCAGGTGAGTTAGTCACTGCAGAGATCCTAGCCTTTGACTCTTGTTGCTACAATATTTATGTAGCAGTCCACTTTGTTTCTGGTCAGTAGAAACTCCCCAGATGTTGACAGAGAGGAATCCAGCAATGGTAATGTCATTGAACATTATGCGTGCTCGTTCAATTCATTCTTGTTGCAGATGGCTATTGGTTGGTACCAGTGTGGTGTAAACATTACTTGCCACTTACTGGCCAAATCATTGTGTTAAGGGTTCAGATGGAGAGGCATTTGTTAAGTGTGTACAAGAAAATTTTCTGATTCAGTCTGTGGATGTACCTACTAGAGAAGGTGCAAAGCTTGACCTACTGTTGGGAAATAAGGCAGGGCACATGACTAAAGTGTCAGTGGGGGACCACTTTAGGGCCAGCGACCATAATTGTATTGGTTTTAAAATAGTGATGGAAAAGGATAGACCGGATCTAAAAGTTGAAGTTCTAAATTGAAGAAAGAACAGTTTTGACAGTGTTAGGCAAGAACTTTCAAAAGCTGATTGGGCACAGATGTTTGCAGGTAAAGGGAAGGCTGGAAAATGGGAAGCCTTCAGAAATGAGATATCAAGAATCCAGAGAAAGTATATTCCTGTTAGGATGAAAGGAAAGGCTGGTAGGTATAGGGAATGCTGGATGACTAAAGAAATTGAGGGTTTGGTTAAGAAAAAGAAGGAAGCATATGTCAGGTACAGACAGGATAGATCGAGTCAATCCTTAGAGTATAAAGGCAGTAAGAGTACACTTAGGAGAGAAATCAGGAGGGCAAAAAGGGGACATGAGAGAGTTTTAGCAAATAGAATTAAGGAGAATCCAAAGGATTTTTACAAATGTATTAAGGACAAAAGTGCAACTTGGGAGAGAATAGAGCCCCTCAAAAATCAGCAAGGTGGCCTTTGTGTGGAGCCACAGAAAATGGGGGAGATACTAAATGAGTATTTTGCATCAGTATTTACTGTGGAAAAGGACATTGAAGATATAGAATGTAGGGAAATAAGTGGTGACATCTTGAAAAATCTCCACATTAGAGAGGAGGAAGTGCTGGATGTTTTGAAATGCATAAAAGTGGATAAATCCCCAGGGGCTGATCAGGTATACACTAGAACTCTGTGGGAAGCTATGGAAGTGATTGCTGGGCCTCTTAATGAGATATTTGTATCATTGATAGTCACAGGTGAGGTATGGAAGACTGGAGGTTGGTTAACGTGGTGCCACTGTTTAAGCAGGTTGGTAAAGACAAGCCAGGGAACTATAGACCAGTGAGCCTGTCGTCGGTGGTGGTCAAGTTGTTGGAGGGAATCCTGAGGGACAGGATATACATGTATTTGGAAAGGGAAGGACTGATTAGGGATAGTCAACATGGCTTTGTGCGTGGGAATTCATGTCTCTCAAATTTGATTGAGTTTTTTGAAGAAGTAACAGAGGATTGATGAGGGCAGAGCGGTAGATATGATCTATATGGACTTCAGTAGGGTGTTTGACAAGGTTCCCCATGGGAGACTGGTTAGCAAAGTTAGATCTCATGGAATACAGGGAGAACTAGCCATTTGGATGCAGAGCTGGCTTGAAGGTAGAGGACAGAGGGTGGTGCTGGTGGAGGGTTTTTCAGATTGGAGGCCTGTGACCAGTGGAGTGCCACAAAGATTGTTGCTGGGTCCTGTACTTTTCATCAATTATATAAATGATTTGGATGTGAGCAGAAGAGGTGTAGTTAATAAGTTTGCAGATGACACCAAAATTAGAGGCATGGTGGACAGCGAAGAAGGTTACCTCAGATTACAACGGGATCTTGATCAGATGAGCCAATGGACTGAGAAGTGGCAGATGGAGTTTAATTTGGATAAATGTGAGATATTGAATTTTGGGTAAGCAAATCTTAGCAGGAAGGGACAACCTTTTCATGCAGAGGGTGGTACGTGTGTGGAATGAGATGCCAGAGGAAGTGGTGGAGGCTGGTACGATTACAACATTTAAAAGGCATCTGGATGGGTTCATGAAGGGTTTTGAGGGATATGGGCGAATTGCTGGCAAGTAGAAGTAGATTAGGTTAAGATATCTGGTCGGCATGGACATGTTAAGTTCTGTTTCTGTGCAGTACATCTCTATGACTTGTACACTTAATGGTAAGGACCAAGGGAGTGTTGCTGAACAAAGAGACCTTGGAGTGCAGGTTCATAGCTCCTTGAAAGTGGAGTTGCAGGTAGATAGGATAGTGAAGAAGGTGTTTGGTATGTTTTCCTTTATTGATCAAAGTATTGAGTACAGGAGTTGGGAGGTCATGATGTGGCTGTACAGGACATTAGTTAGGCCACTTTTAGAATATTGCATGCACTTCTGGTTCCCTTTCTATCGAAAAGATGTGGTGAAACTTGAAAGGGATCAAGTCTGAGGGGTGAACTTTTTAGAGGTTTATAAAATCATGAGGGGCATGGATAGAACAAATAGGCAAAGCCTTTTCCCTCGGGTGGGGGGAGTCCAAAACTAGAGGGCATAGGTTTAGGGTGAAAGGGGAAAGATATAAAAGATTCCTAAGGGGCAACGTTTCATGCAGAGGGTAGAACATGTATGGAATGATCTGCCAGAGGAAGTGGTGGAGGCTGGTACAATTGCAACAATTAAAAGGCAGCTGGATGGGTATATGAATAGGAGGGGTTTGGAGGGATATGGGCCAGGTGCTGGCAGGTGGGACTAGATTGGGTTGGGACATCTGGTCAGCATGGACGAGTTGGACTGAAGGGACTGTTTCCCTGCTGTACATCTGAGTCTAAGTTCAAGATCAATGTGCAATCAGCAAACATGTGACCCTGTGTAATGAAGCTGAGGTGATACATCTCCAACAGGCACAACTTGTCCAGGGATGCACTAAGTTCGAGAATACTCGCTATTACTTTTGAGTGTTGTCAGAGCTCATAGCCTTCCGCCGTTTCTCGCTATCACGTGGTCAATTGATTTGGTTGGAAACTGTGATGCTAGGGAACTCTAAAGGAGGCCGTGATGTATGATTGACTCGGCACTTGTAAAGTAGACCAATCGTGTAAGCAATCTTAGCGAGTCCACAATTAGCAAATAATATTGTCCCTTGTTTGGGTTGGAACATTCCAGAACATCCTTTACACAACATGGGATGGAGTGCACTTCTATCCGAAACAGTATTTCTCCGAGATATCCTTGTTCAATATTTTGGGTTTTTTTCTCTAAATAAAGTTGACGACTTTCGTCTGTCGAAAGAGGATGCTGAATCAATGGTGATATTACAAGCTTCGCTGGTTATTACTGTCAGTCTTCCTATTTACAAAGTTCGATGTGCTGTACTTTTGAGTGTGTATGTTCACCAAATGCACTCCCATAAATTTGAATGGTATTGCGGGTACGCTGTGATGATTTTAAGAAGGGAGTCACGGCTTTAATTGATTTGGTTCCGGTCCCGCCTGGAAACTGGAAGGCGGTACCTTTATTGCGCGTGCGCCGGAACCACACGGTTAACGCCACGTCACAAAAAGGTCAAGCCTCCGCTCGCGCTGGAAGGTTTGGAGAGCAAACTGTTCAAACCCGGCGCGCGCCCGCGGCCTGATTAACGCATTGTCCGCGAGCCCCGGGGTCCAGCCTGGGTCAGAGGGCGGGCGGGCGTGTGTGTGTGTGTGTGTGTGTGTGTGACGGTGCTGCTGTGTCCGCGAGCCTCGGTGGTGGTGGTGGGGTCACAGCGTTTGTGACCGCGATCCCGGAAAGCGGCTGTGCCGCCGCAAACTGACAACATGGAGGGCCAGTACAACCTGAGGAATCCGGGTAAGTGAAACGTCCACACTGGAGTGTGGAAACCAGAGACCGGTTCGTTCTTCCTTCCTTCCTCCCTCCGGTTTATTCTTTCCACACATCCCACCCCCGTGAGTGTGCGCGCGTGCGTGTGTCTGAGATGCCGTCCTGCTCCAGCCCATTTCCCCCCACCCCCCCCCCCCCCCCCCACCTGTCATAACCGTTGAGACGACACTGCTGCTCTCCTGTCGCAGGCCTCTCATTTTCTGAAGAAGGGCTTATGCCCGAAACGTCGATTCTCCTGTTCCCTGGATGCTGCCTGACCTGCTGCGCTTTTCCAGCAACACATTTTCAGCTCTCATTTTCTGCCCTGGTGTGTTGAAGGCCCGAGTTGTGCCTCACTCCTGAGATGCCTTCAGATTCCAGTTGCTGTTGCTCCTCGGTGCTTTGCTGGGCTGGCACCGAAGTTGTTTCAGGTGGCTTTAAACATCAATCCTCGATTCGCTTTTCGCCCTGTTATAATCTTCCATTAGACAGGAGGTCTAATGGCACACCGCTCAACCTCTGCCAGCTCTCTTAGTCTTGATCTACCTAGAACGTATATAATTGGACTGCTGGTGTGGTATTCAGCTTCTGAGGAGGTTTTCTCTTAATCCCACACCCGCCCCGTTTAAATATTGGGAAAACCAAATCTACCGCTTGGAACTACTTGTCATAAACTCCATTCTCCTCTAGAAATGTATCAGGTTAAAGTAGACGGTTCAGAACCTATTAAACTGTTGTCTGTAATTCCATCCATCAGAAAGATCGTCTGTTTCGACTACTAGATTTAGTTGTTCAATTCCTTTGTCACTTCTCTCATTCGTGCCTATTAACTCTGTCAACTAATTAGCGTCATAGAGATGTACAACACGGAGACAGACCCTTCAGTCCAATTTGTTCATGCTGACTAGATATCCCAACCTAATCTAGTCCCATTTGCAAACACTTGGTCCATATCGCTCCAATCCCTTCCTATTCATAAACTTATCCAAATGCCTTTTAAAAGTTGTAATTGTACCAGTCTCCACCACCTCCCCTGGCAGCTCATTTCCATATCTGCACCACCCTTTGTGTGAAAACGTTGCCCCGTAGGTGTCTTTTATATCTTTCCCCCCTCAACCTAAACCTATGCCCTCTAGTTCTGGACGACTCCTCTCTCCTTCTCTTTTCCCCTCCCCCCCGAAAAGAATTTCTAATTATCCTTTCCATGCCCCTCATAATTTTGTAAACGTGGCCTCCCAACTCCTATACTCAGTGCTCTGACCAATAAAGGAAAGCATACCAAAAGCCGCCTTCACTATCTTATTTATCTGTGACTCTACTTTCAAGGAGCTATGAACCTGCACTCCAAGGTCTCTTTGTTCAGCAACTCTCCCTAGGACCTTACCATTAAGTGTATAAGTCCTGCTAAGATTTGCTTTCCCAAAATTCAGATAAATGTAAGGTGCTGCATTAAACTCCATCTGTTGTGGTCTCAGGTAGCCTTCTTTGCTGTCCACTACACCTCCAAGTTTGGTGTCATCAGCAAATTATTAACTATACCTTTTATGCTCACATCCAAATAATTTATATAAATGACAAAAAGTAGAGGACCCAGCACCAATCCTTGTGGCACTTCACTGGTCACAGGTCTCCAGTCTGAAAAACAACCCTCCACCACCACCCTCTGTCTTCTACCTTTGAGCCAGTCCTGTATCCAAATGGCTATTCTCCCTGTCTTCTGTGAGATTTAACCTTGATAACCAGTCTCCCATGGGGAACTTTGTCGAATGCCTTACTGAAGTCCATATAGATCACATCTACCGCTCTGCCCTCATCAATCCTCTTTGTTACTTCTTCAGAAAACACGACCAAGTTTGTGAGACATCATTTCCCACACACCAAGCCATGTTGACTGTCCCTAATCAGTCCATGCCTTTCCAAATACATGTACATCCTGACCATCAGGATTCCCTCCAACAACTTGCCCACCACCGAGTCAGGCTCACCGGTCTATAGTTCCCTGGCTTGTCCTTACCACCTTTCTTAAACAGTGGCACCACGTCAGCGAACTGCCAGTCTTCTGGCACCTCACCTGTGACTATCAATGATACAAATATCTCAGCAAGAGGCCCATCAATCACTTCCCTAGCTTCCCACAGAATTCGAGGATACACCTGATCAGATTCTGAGGATTTATCCACCTTTCTGCATTTGAAGACATCCAGCACTTCCTCCTCTGTAATATGGACATTTTTCAAGATGTCACCATCTATTTCCCCACTTTCTATATCTTGCATGTCCACAGTAAAACACTGGTGAAAAATACTCGTTTAGTATCACTCCCATTTCCTGCAGCTCCTCACAAAGGCTGCCTTGCTAATCTTTGAGGGGTTCTATGCTCTTTCCAGTTACCCTTTTATCCTTAATATATTCGTACAAATCCTCTCCTTAACTGTATTTGCCAAAGCTATCTCAGTCCACTTTTTGTCCTTCTGATTTCCCTCCTTAAGTATACTTCTACTGTCTTTATACTCTTGTAAGGATTCACTCGATTTCTCCTGTCTCAACCTGACACACACTTCCTTTTTCTAAACCAAACCCTCAGTTTCTCTAGTCATCTGGCATTCCCTATACCTACCAGCCTTTCCTTTCACCCTAACAAGAATATACTGTCTCTGGACTCCTGTTAACTAATTTCTGAAGGCATCCCATTTTCCAGCCGACCCTTTACCTGCAAACATCTGCCCCCAATCAGCTTTTGATAGTTCTTGCCTAATACTGTCAAAATTAGCCTTCCTCCAATTTAGAACTTCAACTGTTAGATCTGGTTTATCCTTTTCCATCACTATTTTAAATCTAATAGAATTATGGTTGCTGGTCCCAAAGTGCTCCCTCAACTGACACCTCCGTCACCTGCCCTGCCTTATTTCCCAAGAGTAGGTCAAGCTTTGCACCTTCTCTAGTAGGTATATTCACATACTGAATGAGAGAATTTTCTTGTACACACTTAACAAATTCCTCTCCATCTAAACCCTTAACACTGGCAATCCCAGTCTACGTTTGGAAAGTTAAAATCCTTACCGTAACCACCCTATTATTCTTGCAGGTAACTGAGATCTCCTTACAAATTTGTTTCTCAATTCCCCTCTGACTATTAGGGGGTCTATAATACAATCCAAATAAGATGATCATCCCTTTCTTTTTTTTTCAATTCCACCGAAATAATGTCCCTGGATGTATTTCTGGGAATATTCTCCCTCCGTACAGCTGTAATGCTATCCCTGGTCAAAAACACCACTCCCCCCTCCTCTCTTGCCCCTCTTTCTATCCTTCCTGTAGCATTTGTATCCTGGAACATTAAGCTGCCAGTCCTGTCCATCTCCAAGCTATATTTCTGTAATAGCTATGATATCCCAGTCCCATGTTCCTAACTATACCATGAGTTCAACTGATTTCTCTGTTAGGCCTCTTGCACTGAAATAAATGCAGTTTAATTACTCAGTCCTCCTATCTTGATCTCTACTTTGTTCCTGCCTGCCCTGACTGTTTGACTCGCTTCTTTTCTCAACTGTACCAGTCTTAGATTGATCTCTTTCCTCAGTATCTCCCTGGTTCCACCCCGCCCCCTTACTAGTTTGAATCCTCCCGAGCAGCTCTGGCAAATCTCCCTGACAGTATATTAATCCCCTTCCAGTTCAGGTCCAATTTATCCTTATTGTACAGGTCACTTCTACCCCAAAAGAGATTCCATTGATCCAAAAATGTGAATCCTTCTCCCATATACCAGCCCCTCAGCCATGCATTCATCTGCTCTATCCTCCTTTTCCTACCCCCTCTAGTGTGTAGCACTGGGAGTAACTCAGATATTAACACCCTCACGGACCTCCTTTTTTTAAATTCCTGCCGAATTTCTATATTGTCCATTCAGAATCTCATCCTTTTCCCTTTCTATGTCATTGGCGCCAATGACCTCTTGCTGGTACCCCTCCCCTTTGAGAACATTCTGCACCTTTGAGATATCCTTGATGCTGGCACCAGCGAGGCAACACACCGTTCTAATTTTTTCCCTGCTGGCTGCAGAAACTTCTCTGTGCCTCTGACTAGAGAGTTCCCTAATACAATCGATCGTTTGGAACCCGATATATCCCTCATTACATTGGAGCCTGCGTTGATACCAGAAACTTGGCTGTTTGTGCTACATTCCCCAGAAAGTCCATCACCCCCAGCATTTTCCAAAACAGCATAATTGTTTGAAATCGGGATAGCCACAGAAAACTTCTGTACTACCTGTCTATCTCTCCTACCTTTCTTGGAGTTAACCCATCTATTGACTGTATCTGCAACTTTTCTCCCTTCCTATAACTGCCATCCATCACACCACCTAGCTCTTGTAAACCTCTCATTGCCTCTAACTAACAACATTTATTGCAGATATAATCCTCACTAGCCCAAAAACTCTCTTGAAACTCCCACATTCAACAAGAGCATATCACATTACTAAAGGCCATTTTGCTCCTTCCAATTTATAGACCCAGATAATTGCTTATTGGTTATTGCTCTTATTGCTCTACTAAACACTGCTCCAGACTAATTTAATACTTATGGGTTGTATTTTTAAATATTCATCAAGAGACAGATCCCGATAAAAACATAATCAGGAAAGAACCCACGCTACTCACTGTCAAATTATAGCAATGCTATACTTAAAAGTATTCACTTATCTGTTTCTGTGCTGTGACCTCTCCCAAGCAGGTTCCTCCAAGATCAGTTATGAATTTCGTTGTTTAAATTTTCCTAGACACACTCTGATATCCAGTGATACATAAATTAAAGCAGCAAAGGCAATAACTGTGCAGATTCACTGTTGTCAGTTAACAGTGTAGGTTTCTGCCCTTGCTCTTACAGGCTCGCTGCCTTTATCTGTCTTTCTCCCTTTTAAAAGTGCCGTTGTTTTGACTTTGTTTTGGAACTTTTGGAGAAAAAAATGCGACGGCATATAAAACAGTAATTGCTGCTCCTGGAATTCGAGGAAATCACCACCAACACCTAAAATACCTCAAAAAAGGAGCAGCTGTTACAGCTACAAAATTTTCCCTGTCCTCCATCTTGGATTAGAACATAGAACAATACAGCGCAGTACAGGCCCTTTGGCCCTCGATGTTGCGCCGATCCAAGCCCACCTAACCTATACTAACCCACTATCCTCCATATACCTATCCAATGCCCGCTTAAATGCCCATAAAGAGGGAGAGTCCACCACTGCTGCTGGCAGGGCATTCCATGAACTTACGACTCGCTGAGTGAAGAACCTACCCCTAACATCAGTCCTATATCTACCCCCCCTTAATTACCCAGAATCCTTTTTGTTTGGAGTGAGTGCTATTTCTTGGTACCTTTTTGAGCATACCGCTGAACAGTCACTATTTATTAATTCTGGATCCTAGCCTTTGGTATATGTTTTGATGGCTGCTGGAGGATAGGTGTAAAAATACTGACCTGCTGAACTTGTTTTTTGACCACCTGTGGGTTGAATTTGGGATTATGAAATTATTGGGAAAAGCATTGATCAAAAAGGATGATTGGTCAAGTCAGGCATCCACTGGGAGTGTTCGTGTGGAGGGGTGGTGTGGTGATGGTGGAAGTGGTGGTTGTCAACTTCAGCCTTAAGTTAGAGTAGATTTTAATTCTTCCAACCCTGGTTAACTATTCAGGTAAGTGAATTAGAGCCCCCTCAAATATTTTTTTGAAGGGTTCTAGATGCTGGCTATTTGTCCACCAGATGTTTCAAGTCTTGACTATCTGAGGCCCATGTCTTCTGGTCTGAACCAATTGCTGCTATTAGTAGACACATCTAAATTGAATCTGTTGCCAATTAGTTCTTTTTTTTTATATACAGATCCTTTAATTTTGTTCAAAAAGTGAATTTCACAATTGGGTTATAAACAGTGCCATTATGAACTTTAAAATATCTTATTTCCTTTATAAGCAACATAGCCTATGTAGAAATGAATGCAAACTTTATATATTCTTGTGATTGCTGATGGGAATTTCAGACAGTTCAATAAAATGGGCACTTTATGGAACTGTGTACTTGGGACTAATACTTTCAAAATAGAGTTGTGGGTTCAGGCGTCTATCTAAATTATCTAGCAATTATTGTGTTTTTTTAAAAATCACAATATTCGTACCTTGCTTAGT
Organism: Chiloscyllium plagiosum; assembly: GCF_037043375.1. Taxonomy (NCBI): domain Eukaryota; kingdom Metazoa; phylum Chordata; class Chondrichthyes; order Orectolobiformes; family Hemiscylliidae; genus Chiloscyllium; species Chiloscyllium plagiosum. The sequence goes on from NW_028270141.1 coordinate 104,367,027, forward strand.
ACTGTTTGTCATAACTTAGTGCATAAGAAATCAGAACTGAATAAAATTTACAATAAATTTGCCTGTTTAGGATAAGTTTAGCAAAAAGAAAGTGAAAAAAGGAAGTATGCTACATGTGGTTCTTAAAATATATCCGAGAGAGAAAAACTGTAAATAGCTGGGGGATACTTGTGTATGAAACCCAGAAAGCTAGCATGCAAGTACAGTGGGAAAACAGGGAGGTTAATGCAATGTTGGCCTCTATTTCAAGGTGCTTGGAATGGAAGAATAGGGAAGTCTTGCTGCAACTGTACCAGGTGCTGGTGGGACCACATCTGGAGCATTGTGAGCATTTTGGTCCCCTTGTTAAGATATTATTTCATTGGAAGCAATGCACTAGGATGATCCCTAGTATAGAGGGTTTGCTTTGAGCAAAGGTTAAAAAGGTTTGGACTCTACTCACTAGATTTTAAAAGAAATCACCACTCATTGCAACATATAGGATTCTTGAGAGGCTTGCTCGGTAAATGCTGAGAGGATATTTCCCCTCATGGGAGAATCTAGAACCAGAAGGCATTGTCTCAGAATTAAGGGGCACCAATTTAAGATTGAAGTGAAGAAGAATTTCTGAGAATTGAGTCTTTGGAGCTCCTTGCCACAGTAGTGGGGGCAGAGTCCTTGTGTATATGTAAGGCTGAGATGGATTCTTGATCAGTAGGGAAATCAAATGTTATGGGAAAAGGGCCAATTGAGTGTTGAACCATGATCTCATTGATTGGTGAAGCAGACGTGATAGGCTTAATAGCCTATTACTGTTTCTATTTCTTAAGGTATTATAGATATGTATTGTGTCAAACATGTTTTATTTTTTTTTTGCAGTTGACTTGGCTTTTGGGTTTCTGAAAAGAACAACAGATTACAATCTAAACAGGGAATGTGTGAATTAAGCCTGCAGGAAATGGCTGGTTGTATTTTCCATGGAAATCTATTAAGGACGTGTGAGAGCACTTGAGTCAGAGTTGTCTGCAAAGTCTATTAACAAGTGAATTTTTTTTACTACTTATTCTTCAATAAACTTTTTTTTAAAAGTTTTTTAATGTACAAATATACAAAAATGATTTGCAAACAATTTATAAATAAATAATACTATTTTTATAGTGTCTGATTACTTTGGGTGACATCTCAGCCAACCCCGACATTGTTCTTTCTAAAAACAAAACTCGAGACCTTGGGTTCTTGATCTCCAAGAAGTGAGTGTTAAGATTCTTCATTTTTAGTACATGCTACCCATTGCCCAGAGATAAAACGGGAGAAATAAAAAGGGAATCCCCATATTGCCATCACTAGATTTCATTAACTTGATATGGCTGACTTGATGCACGTAGACTAGTGAACTCAGCATATCGTTTAGCTCTCTCTTTATGTTTTTGGATATTTCAATTTAGTGTTTCTATTTTTGGTGCTGTTTGTATGGCTTCATTTAAATGACAAAATTGAATGTTTTTACTGTTTTTAAAGAAAACTTTAGTTATTAGGACATTTTAAAGTTGGTTAGAGATCTTTAAACACAATACTTTTTTTTTACCCATTCTGTCAAACTTGGACTGAAGTGCACCAGATGAAATTTTAATGCATTAACAGTAGGGATGTACTTTTTGACTAAATCTAAAGAAAAAAGGGAAACTGGCTAAACAGAACCATGACTCCTCTTTGGAGCTGTAACGTGTCATTCAAGACTCTTGAGGGAATTACTGTTTAAGCTGGTGGATGTGGCTTCATTGAAGTAGATTACTTTGACCTGAATGGTGTCAAGCTTCTTGTCTTGTTGGAGCTGTATCCATGCAGGCAATTAATTTATGTTTTTCTGTTAAGTCAGCAAGTTTATTCCTACGTTAGTTGTGTTCCATTGCAAATGTTTTATACACTTTTATTGTTCATGAATTGTGGACTTGCTAGCTAGACCCACATTTTTATGCTCATTCCTGATGTCCTTGAACAGATGGTGAACTGTTGCAGACCATGTACCTTAACCTCAGTGCTGACAACAAAGAAGTTCCACGATTCTGAGTCAACAACAATGAAGTAATGGTAAAATAGTTCCAAATCAGGTTGAGGTTCATAGAGGAGCTTGTAAGTGATGATTCCATGTCTGCTGCCCCCATCTTTCTAAGTGGTAAAGGTGCTGGGTGAAGTATTCTTGCAGTGCATGTTGTAGATGGTACATGTTGCTGCCACTGTGTATGAATGGTTTGGGCAGTTTTTGACACCTATCTCTCGGGCCAGTGAGGCTTTAACCTGGGCCATCTGATACAGAGGTAGGGACATGATTACTGCGCCACAAGACTCTTGAGGGAATTACTGTTTAAGCTGGTGGATGTGGCTTCATTGAAGTAGTTTACTTTGACCTGAATGGTGTCAAGCTTCTTGTCTTGTTGGAGCTGTATCCATGCAGGCAAGTGATGCATATTCCATTACACTCCTCACTTGTGCTTTGGACAGGCTTTGGGGAGATGTGTGAATTAATTCACACACAATTCCTGACCTTAGCCTGCTCTTGTAACCTTAGTATTTTTGTGGGAGTGCAATTCAGTTACTAATCAATGTAAATCCACAGGATGATGCTGATAGGGTACTTAGCATTGATATAACACCTGTATTCAAAAAGGGAGGGAAGCTAACATGGGAATGTACTACAAACAAGTTTAACATCTGCTATTGGGAAAGTGTTAGAATCTATTATCAGGGAAGCAGTATCAGGATATTTGGAAAGTCAAAATGCGATCCTTTGAATTGGTTTTATGAAGGACAAATAATGTTTGACTAATTTGCTATAGTTCTTCGAAGATGTAACAAGCAAAGTGGATCATGGGGATGCTGCAGATGTAATTTATCTGTACATCTGAAAGGCATATGACAAGGTGCTGCACAAAAAGTTAAATCACAAGTTTGGATCATATGGGAGAGATGGACAGAAGACAGAGTCGGGATAAATGTTTTTTTCTGGATGGCAAAATGTAACTAATGGGGTGCCAAAGGGTTCTGTCCTTGAACCCCAGCTATTTACAATCTACATTAATGGCTTGTATACAGGGATGGAAGGGTCTATTGTCACATTTTCAGATGACACAAAAACTGGTAAATTGCAATGAAGAAATAAGAACTTTACGAATAGATAAAGGTTAGGAGAGTGGCCCAAAATGTGGCTGATGGAGTTTAACATAGATAAGTGCGAGGTCATGCACTTGGCTCCAAAAAACGAGAAGGCGACCTTTGGGCTGCTCCAATCTAGGTGTACTCGTTCATAAGTCATAGAAAACATGCAATTACAGCCTTCACCTGTTGACTGGGAAAAGCAATTGATGGGTGTGCTACTCTGGGCCATTATCAGCCCATACTGTGCAAATTGTTAATACACTACTGTATTTCCTGTTTGCATATCTCAGATCTTTACCAAAAATAATTTTTGGAAGAATTGTTCAGAAGACTCAGTAAAACAATTTGAAGTTAATTTGCAAGAAGTACCTGTACATGGTTAATTTTGTACAGTCCTTTTAAAATGTGCAATATAAGTCAAATCCTGCAGCAGACTGAAATTGAATTTATTAAAAGAACTGTTAAGATTATGTCACACTGAAACTTTTATTAAAAAACTACCGGCAGTTCCCTGGGTTGCAAGCAGCTCTGTTCTTGTGAGCATTTGCAAGTCATTTGTATGCAAGTCAGCGCACAGCACATAGGAAATAACTGTTCATAATTAAAAGGAAACATTTGCATATCATTTTTCAAATTAATATTAATACACTCCTGTATGGGCTGCATTCATTAGTTGGGCGTTTTTAAATTGTGGAGTAGCTGTACACAAATTTTGCAGTGGTGGTGATTACTTTGTGTTTGCTATTACTCCACTGGAATTTGCAGGAAGTACAGAAGCAGTGAAGTGTAGAAATTGCTGCTATGAATCTGTTTCTCTTAAGTCGAACCCTTACTCTTGAAATGCTATCTCTTTGTGCATTTCCACATTTTTTGAATTCTGCATTTTTAAAGTTTATTTTAGCTTTTGCTTAAATCCAATCATGATTGATCTTATTTGATCTCTTGAATTAAAAGCTAAGGCTAATCTGTGATTTTTAAACTTGGATTTTCTGTGTATGAATACTTGTGCAAATGGCCCAGCAGTTCTAATGGGCAAATAGCTATTATGCTAGCATGAATGACTATGCACGTCAGTACCATGCATATGTGCTGATGCATTCAAGCAATTAAACAGGAAAGGTTGAAGGGAATAAATCTGTAATTGTTTAACTGACAGGTTAACCCTCCCCTCTTTTCTCCACCCACCTCCCATTTGATCTACCCACCTGATTCATCTCATCTAGTTTCCCATCTGTCATCTTGCCTCCTTAACTATTTACCATGAATCATGCAATACTACCCAAAGTTAAATCTTTTTGGCTCCTTTTTATCAAATAAAAATTGTTACTTAGCTTGCAAATACATAGCCTTTTCGATCTTTTACATTCTGCATTGTAAATGCATTAGGTGATATTGGTTTGTCATTCACTGCAGCATTTTCTGGAATAATGTTAGACACATCTCTATGACTATAAGTGCGTTAAAGATACTAGCTTAGCTTTCAACTTCCAACAGTCATAAGAGGTCTATGTGACTAAAAGATGCCCTTCAACCCATCGAGTCAGCACCAGTCAAAAGCACCTACTTTGCTATTCCAATTCCAAACCCATTTTCCAGCACTTGACATGTCTAAATATGAAAATATTATGAAAGTTTCTGCTTCTAACATCCTTACAGACAGCGAGTTCCAAATTTTAGCTGCGCTCCAGGTGAAAATAATTCTCCTCACGTATCCTCTGAACCTCCTGCCCCTCATCTGAAATCTGTGGCCCTGGCCATAGATTTCTCTGAGGGGGCAAAAAGTCCTTCCCATCTACCTTCTCTATGCCCCTCATAATTTTATACGTCTCAGTCATGTACCTTTGCTCCAAGGAAACAACCCCAGTATATCCAATCTCACTTCATACTTCATGCTCCAGCCCAGATAATGTTCTGGTAAATTTCCTTGACAATCCTATACTATGGATTCCAGAATTGCGCATAGCACTCTAGCCCAACCAAGATTTTATACAGTTCCAGCATAACCACCTGCTTTTAAACTCAGCTAATAAAGGCAAGGGTCCTATACGCCACCTTTAATTCTTTTATTGAGATGTCCTGCTACCTTCTGGGACAGGTGAACGCATTAACAGAGGTCTCTCTGATCCTCTATTTCCCAGAGTCCTACCGTTCATTGCATTTTCCCTTGCCTTGTTTGTCCTACCCAAGTGCAAAACCTCTCACTTATTCAGATTGATGGTAAGTCCCCAGGTCAATTCTCACATCTCCAGCTCTATGGCAAGTAACATGTCATCTTGAATTGTATTTATCATACCGTTTCTTTCACTTTGGCCTTTTAATTGCTGATCTGATGCTGAAGGTTAAGCAAGTTATATTTTGTTTTAACAGCTGTTAAACGTTTAATGAAAGAAGCACAAGAGCTGAAAGACCCAACAGAACAATACCATGCACAGCCTTTGGAGGTAAGACCAGATTAATTACAAAATGAAAGCTATTTGGAATGTATGTTTTTGCTAATGGAATGGAGACATGAGCAGCCATCACATGGTATACTAGTGATTGAGGGAAGATATATGCTTTGGTGTGAAAAACAGAAAGTAAGGGTATTACTTAATTGATCAGTTGGGAAGTGTGGATGTTCACAGGGATCTGGATGTCCTCGTAGACCAGTCGCGGAAAACAGTTGGCTGAGTGCAGCACACCAATTAGGAAGGCGAAGGCTATATTGGCCTTCATTGTAAGAGGATTTGAGTTCAAAAGTATGAATATCTTGATCTGAAAGTATATAATTATCATAGGGAGAGTGTTGGGGTTTCCAGGAGTGTCAGTTGAGGGGATGTGTTTGATTAGTCCTGTATTGATTAGAGTTTGGAAAGCTGAAAGGGAATCTGATTGAAATGCACAGAAGTCTAGTAGGGCTGAACAGTCTAAATACAGAGATGATGTTTTCCCTGGTTAGTGGGTTTAGAACCAGGGGTTTCAGTCTCTGGGTACAGGGTAGATCATTTTAGAATGGGGTTGAAATAAGATTTCTTCACTCAAAGCATAGTACACTTGTGGAATTCTCTACCATGTAAGGTTGTGAAGGCAGAGTCGTTGAATATTTTCATGAAAGAAAGAAATGTTTTAGACTTCAAAGGTGTCTGAAAAAAATGGGAGAGGTGGATGATCTTTAATTCCATAGCTGATTCAACCCTTGCTATTTAGACATAGTATCACAAGAATATGGGATGCTTTGGAGTAAATGTGTTCTCCTTGATGAGATACAAAATGGGAATAGATCATTCAGTCTCTTGCGCCATTTCTGCCATTCATAAGGAATGCCGAAAGCGTTGGACATGAGGTTAGTTTGGCTAGCTATGCCACAGAGCGTATTTTACATTTCCAGTGAGCTATAGAACAATAGAGACGATTAACATTGTGAGACTTTGCATTTTGTTTTGGAAGAACCGTAGCATTCAGTGCTGAATAAACACCTTTTTAGTTGTTTTGTAGATAATTTTTAAAAATTGGATTAGTGGTGTAAAATATCGATTTTTAATTTGATCAAGTCCTATTTGTTAGGTAGATTATAACTTAGTGCAAATATATATATGATTCTAGAATAGTCCCTTTGGTTGGAAAATTGCAAATGTAACTTCATTGTGTGAAAGAGAGAAAGCATGAAATTATAGACTTACTAGTCAAGATTGTTTACATAGTAGATAAGGAAGTGATGGGTGGCAGGGTTCAGTTGAATGAAAATTAAAGTCTCTGCAGAGGTTGAAGTATCTGGATATTATAGTGATGTGGGACTTTAAAAAAGTAAATGCAACAGGAAAGCAAATTGGGTCATTTCAAAGTATAGGAGTTTAAAATAACTAAAAGTCAAGGTTCTTTATGCATGAAATGTCTAATAATGTCATGATCTGGTGGCATCAATAGAGGAAAATGATTTGGATAACTAAAAGCTTGACAGGTGGTCAAGAATGGAAAGTAAATATTCCTGGATACACTTTGGAAAGAGTGGCCAAATAGGAAAGATGCCAGATAGCAAAGGATGTCACGAAGACATTAGTGAGACAGCATCTGGCTCAAATGATCATGAAGCAATATCAGTTCAAATGGAAATTAGAAACAGCAGAAATGTGTTTTTAAAAGCAGTAGAAGTAGCTTACAGGCCTTCTAATGGCAGTGATAGCTTTAGTCCGAGTAATAAGCAAGAAGTTATAGGCTTTGCTACAAACCTCATTGTAATAATTGTGGGAATCTTAATATTCACACAGATTTGGACAACTAAATTGGCAAAAGTGATTTAGAAGATGAGTTTGAATGTTTGTATGACCAGTTGGCCTGCCTTGTCAGGGGGTTGGAGTACAGGTGTAAAGAATTCTTGTTACAGTTGTACAGGGTGTTGAAACCATATGTGGAAAAGTGTGTACAACTTTGGTCCCTACGTACAAAAAAATATATTTACATTGGCGAATTGATACCTGGGATGAAGGGTTGTCCAATGCTGTGAACTAATCAAATTAGGCCTATTAAAATAATGAATAGTATTCTTGTTGAGCCTTGCATGATTCTGAAGGGGCTTGATAGGGTAGATGCTAACAGGTTGTTTCTGCAGTTTGGAAATCTAAAATGCTGGGTTGTAGGATTGTATGCTGATCATTTAGGATTGAGACGAAGAGAAATTTACCTCATTCAAAGAATTGTGAATCTTTTGAAATTTTCTTTCCCTTTGAATGCTCTATCATTGAATACATTTAAGCCTGAATTGGTCAAGCTTGGTTTCTCGTGGAATGATGGGATAGTGGGAGCTGGTAGCAAAATAGAATTGAAATCCAAGGTCAACCACGATCCTACTGAGTGACAAAGAGTAGGCTCAAAAGACGTGTAAACTACTCTTTCCATTTCTTGTGTTGGTAAGTTTCAATGGATGCTGCATGTATGGACTTCCAGAAGGCATTCTGTTACTCATCTCAAGACTGTTAATGGAAAACTTAAATGCATTGAATTTGAAGCAACCTGTTGACATGGGTAGAAAATTGGCTTTCTTGCAGAAGACTGAGGGATGGTAAACATGTAGTCGGCAGGATGTGACTGGCCTCCCATTCTCCTGTTCCATACTTCTGCCAGTGCTTCTCTGAAGTACAATCAGTTCATCTTAGTAAGAACATTTTGAATTTGTTTTCATTCTACTTATTGATGCTGGCTGGAGTCATCTTTCCACGACAGTGAAGCTGCTGCCAAAAATGCATCTTGCCTGGTCTTGCATTATAAAACTGCAACACAGGCCTGGTGTACCATGAATTGTAATCAGTTTTGGTTTATTATACAATAATTATTCATCATTTGGTCTTCTGGTGTATAACTTTTGGAAATAACGAAATAATACAGGTACAGCAAACAAATGATATATTGGTCTGCGTAGTGAAATGATTGGAGTAAAAGAGAAGGAATGTCTTGCTGCAATTGCATAAGGTCTTGATGAGCCCTCATTTGAAGTACGTGTGCGGTTTTAGTCTCTTTATCTGAGGAAAGGTGTTGTGGCAATAGGAGTGCAACAAAGATTTACCAAACTGATTCCTTGGATGGCAGGACTGACTTATGAAGAGAGACTATATCAGTTACAAGCATATTCTCTGGAGCTTAGAATAAGGGGTGATCTCATAGAAACATGTAAAATTATAACAGGACTAGCGAGAGAGAGAGAGAGAGAGTAAATGCAGGAAGATTGTTCACAATGACTGAAGTCCAGAACCAGGGGTAACAGTAATGATATGGGATAATCTGTTTTGGACTTGAATGAGGGCCAATTTCTTCATCCAGTGTGGTGAGCCACAGAAAGCAATTGGAGGCCAAAACATTGAATATTTTCAGGAAGGAGCTAGATATAGGTCATAAGCTTAAAGGGATCAAAGGAAGAAAGCTAGAGAAATTCAGGTGGCCTAATTTCTCCAAGCAACTTCATCCGGATTAGAATTATTTTTAGCTTGCTCTCTCACTCCTATCTTTTATGATTCTGGATTTGTATTCTGTCTCAATGTGAATACTTCATTCTGACTGAGGAGCTTCTGTTGCTTGCCTTATTCAGCACCATTGTATCTGGAGAATACTGTGCTAGTCAAGATGTTAAATTACTGGATATCTACGCAAAACAGGTTTTTTCAACTTAATGTCTGGACAGTTGTCAGCAAAGTGAATGACCAGCAATTATAGATGGTGAAAAATCCTGTTATGGGCAGCATGCTGGCTCGGTGGTTAGCACTGCTGCTTCACAGTGCCAGGGACCTGGGTTTGATTCCCACCTCAGGCAACTGTGCAAAATCCACACAGACATACTCCCCAGGTCTGTATGGCTTTCCTCCAGGTGCACCACAGTCCAAAGATGTGCAGGTCAGGTGAATTGGCCATGCTAAATTGCCCATAGTGTTAGGTGCATTAGTCAGGAGTAAATATATGGTAGGGGAATGGGTTTGGGTGGGTTACTCTTCAGAGAGTTGGTATGGACTTGTTGGGTCGCAGGGCCTGTTTCCATACTTTAGGGAATCTAATCTAATCATAACCAATATGCTTCATTAAAAGTTAGAGATTACTGTCTCCTTCAAATATGTTTGCATATTGCAGATAAATAGCATGCATTTATACTTTTTTATAGGTTACTTTTGTTTTTAAGATTTAACTTTAAATTAAACAGTGGTCAGATTAACCTTTGTTAGCTTTTTCTCCTTTTGCTTTAAGGATAATCTCTTTGAGTGGCATTTTACCGTCCGGGGTCCTCCAGACTCTGACTTTGATGGTGGGGTTTACCATGGCCGAATTGTGCTTCCTCCAGAATACCCCATGAAACCACCCAGCATTATTCTGTTGACAGTAAGTGTGTCTGAAATGTCTTAACAAAATTTCGTGGTATTGCAGCCATATCACTATGGAAACGTGAAGTCCTTCAATCAAAGCAGACCTCCTTACTTTGAGTTGCTCAGATGGGAAACAACTAGGATTCCAATTGTTGCGTTCTGTTTCATGATTTTTGTACCCTTTATTTGAACATCCCTTTTTTTATGATTTAAGTTTGCTATCCTGTCATTACCACGAATGGATTGCTACAGATTTCTACCCTGGCACAGTATGTGCAAATCTCTTGGTTTTTAGTTAGCATTTTCTCCTTTAGTAAGGAGATGTATTCAACTTAAGAGCAAAAGTAGGCATCTTGGCCATTCCTGCGTGTTCTGCCATTCGATGAGATCCTTGCTCATCCCATTTCTGCATATCTCCGTCTACTTCTGATACCTTTCACCCCTCAATTATTAAGAATTGACCTATCTCTGCCTTTTAACATAGTCAAAGACAGTGCTTCCATCGCTTTGAGGAAGAGAGTACCAAAGACACTCAGGATACTGCAAAAAAGCATTGCTTCTCACCCTTGTCTTAAATGCGTGACTCTTTATTAAACAATGACCCCTAGTTCTAAGTCTTTGCACAAGTGGAACCATTCTTCACATATACACACTATCAAGACTAATCAGGATCTTGCATGTTCCAATCAAGCCATCTCATGCTCATCTTGGTTCCAACAGATGCAAGTCAATCCTCTCCGATCTTTCTTCAACAGCCTACTATTGTGGGTTAGTAGTCGAGCAAACCTTCTTTGATCTGCTTTCAATGTATTTAGTTCCTTTTTAAATAGACCATATCTAGAGTACTGTGTCATTAGTATTGGTCTCCTTGTACATAGTACACCAGGTCTGGTTTTAGCAATGTTGTGTATAACACAACTTCCAAATTTTTGTATTCAGTTCTGCTTATTATAAACTACAGCATTCTGTTTGCCTTCCTGCCTTTTTATTCTTCTGCCAAAATAGACCACTTTACATTTTCTATATTATACAGTAAACTTTGTTTTAACCAGCACCTTATGAATAGGTACTTTTGATAAACCTGCAAAAAATTATATGCTTCAAATACCATAATATTTATTGTATTATTTGGTCCAATCATTATAGTTTATTCGTTTCATTAACTCAGTGTAAATATACTTGCTCAATTGAGTGGCCACATGAAATACCACCAGTTGATTGTTTCTCCTCAAATACCACTATCTACTGCAGTTTCCCGTGTAGTCATTTGAAAGTGAGAGAGAGAAGGCTGTCTGCTGGGGAGTTTTACTTGTCAAAATTGCATTATTTATAATGTATGCTGCAAGTAAGGTATAACAGTGACATGTATATTTCCCTGCATTATGTTTCTAGACTTGGGTTATGTTTTTATATGGATTATATGAATGTCTTGATTATCTGGAATATTTGATCAACTAGCACACTCCATGTACCATACATACTGGTTAATAAAAAAAAATTGCTATACTTCATTTGTCAGATTTCTTATCCAGTCAGTTAACGTATCTGTATTAATTTGTTCTCAGTTTATTTTCGAACCTATTTTTATTGTCGTCAAATTTAACAATAATATATTTAGTCCCTTCATCCAAGTCATTTATATTAAATGAATAAGGTTTAGCTTCAGCACAGATCCTTGTGGTGCACCAGTTGTTACGTTTTGCCAATCAGAAAATGATCTAATTAGACCAACCCTCTGTTTCTATTACTAGTGGATCTTCTGACTGTGCAATAGGTTATCGTCTATACCATGAGCTATTATTTTCTACAATAACCTTTTTTGTGGAACCTTCTCAAGTGTCGTCTTCAAATTGAATTACGGTACTTTTATGGTTCTCCTTTATTCACATTACATGTTACATTTTCAGAGTCAGTTCATTGTTTAAAAGATGATTTCCTTTCCTCAAAACCATGTTGACTCTGCCTGATTGCCCCTAGCCTACCTAGATGACCTGACACCATGTCTTTAAGAAAAGCTTCTAACATCTTCCTGTGACAGATGTTAAGCCAACTGGCCTGAATGTTTCCTATTCCTGTTTCGACTTGAATGGAGCCATCCCCAAATCCTAAGAATTTTGAAAATCAAAACAAACGCACCAGCTATTTCACTTTGCTACTTTTGAGTCCTTGGCTTAAGTCCATTTGAACCCAACAATAAGTAACCCTTTAGCTCAAACAATTTGTTCAGTGTCAGTTCCTTAATGTTTGTTATTTTTTTGAGTTCCTTCCTCCCTTCTCATTTCTTCACTTACAGCTTTTTTTCAGAATATGATGAAGACAATGCAAAATACCTGTTCAGTACATCTGGCATATCCCTGCTTTTCTTTATTACTTCCCCAGGTACAACTTTGACAAGACATTTTAACTTTTTTTTTTAAAGTTTCTACAACAGATCTTGCTTTCTTGCATTCTCTCTAATTTAACTTTTCCTTCCTTGATCTTTTAGTTAGTCTTTGGCTTTTTATACCCAGTTTTCTGACTTGCTATCCCAGCTGAGTAATTTTGTGTTTATCTTTAAATGTGCATCTTTCTTTTTGGATTTTTCCTTTCTCACTTATTATTTGTGTTCTGTGTATTCTGAAATTTTCCTTTAAATGTCTGATACTGCATCCTTTTTGACCCCTCTCTGAACCAAGTTAACCTAATTTGCCAGCTTGATCTACTTTCAAGCCCTTCACAATTGGCCTTATTTTAAGTTTTGTAAAATGCTTGTCTTTGATCTGTGCTCCTCTCCACTAAAACTGTTATGTGAAAATCAATCATTTTATGATCACCACAATCCAAGATCATTAATTCTATCTCTATGCACGATACCAGGTCTTGCATAATCTCCTGTCTGGTTGGTTCCAGAACATTCTATGAAGCTATCCCCAAAACATTCCTTGAACCCCTTACCTAGGCAGCCTTTGCCCATCTTATTTCTACAAGTTTATGTATAGGTTTTATTCCTTGGGATTATTGGTGTACATATCTGGCAAGGCGTAACTTTATTGGCAATGAATCCTACCATATACTTACTGTTAAAGGCCCTGTACACCACTCCCACAAGTGTCTGCTTGTCGTCTTCATTCCTGTGAATGATAGAATTTTATTTATAATATGGTAGCTGGCTAAGTATAACATAATGTTTTAGTATCTTTTTAATTTTGGTCTGACTCTTGGGTTTAGTTATTTAATCTGCCAAAGTAACACTGCTGGAGTCTATAAATTTTCTGTGATAAATCTTTATTTACAACTTGATGGCATTGACCTTACTGTAGATGTTATTGTCTATGTGCTTCTGATGTCAGTATCTAAGAATTTAGATTAATGTGGTGGTGATGATGCAGAAATGCAAAATTAGCACCATTGACTTTGCTGGGCATTCATTATTTTGAGATGTGCACAAGGTTTTCCTCTTAATGCTGTACATTTTGTCCAGCAATTTGAGCAGAGTGTCAAGTCTAATGCCACTGGTTCTTTGAGGAAATGCTTAATATAATAGCAAAGCATCAAGACATTTCCATATCAGTATGTGCACATTGGAAGGCCATTTTAGAACTCCATCTATGTGTGGCTAGTGGAAAGAAAATGTTCCTAGTATCTTTATGTAATCCACCTTGTTTTGTCTTTTTTCCATTGGATAAGATGAAGTAGTAAAGCCTCTGTTTCCGGGATCCTGAGGAGTATAAGCTCAATCTGTCCTAGTTGTACTCAGCTGTTTGCTCAATTAATGCAAAATGCAGGAGAGATTTGATCTGTGTTCCTGTATATTTTTCCTTGTGAATGAAAAATAATTTATATGTTTGCCAATCCATTGATACATTCAGTTCCTTTTTAGAACTCTTTGCATTTGCCAAACTCTTAGTACTTCAGACAGTGCCACAATATTTTTGTATGTCCCTTGGACAGGCAGGCTGGCCCTCCCATTTCGTGTTTCATCCAAAAGATGACCACTCAAACAATGGGAGTATTGTAGTGAAGATTTGATCTAGATTATAAAAGTATCAGAAATAAGAGTACATGCAATGACCCCCTCCCTCTACCCCTTAGCCTGCTCAGGGATTCAATAAAATTGTAGCTAATCTTCCACCTCACTTTCACTTTATGTACAAAGCTCCAAAGTGGTACTTGATCCCATAACTGGATGATGAGAGGATATTAACTCAGCCAAGTTGGCAACTGTTAAGTGGCACTTTAACAAAAAAACTATTATCTATTAACGTTTTTGTGAAAGTCTTAATAGGGAGGTTTTTTTTAATAATATAAGGGATTCGTTGATAGGCAGGTGAATATTTTCCTCCTCCAAAGATCACTTCCTGTTGTTCCCAGGAACTGTTGAATTGTCACTTACCCTTTTTTTGTTACTGATGAGAAAGAATTTCATATTTGTTCTGTGGCATTACATTATCGCAAGCATTAAGATCAATTTTGAAATTTTCCAACTACTGTATATACACGAGTAATAGTTGATCTCATGTAAAAGTCTACCTTTTTTTGTATCCAAATATCCTGGAATTTTTACATATCTCATGTAAAAGTTGACCCCAGATCTTCACAAATAACAGATCAACGTTTGAGTCAGTGGGCCAGTCGTCATATTCCACTCCAGCTTTCCAGTCTGCCAGTTGTTCTGCTCCCTTCACAGTCTTCAATCTACTGGCTGTTGTGTTCTGCTTCAGGTTTTCAGAGTTACTGTAATTTTTTTTAAAAATTCATTTAGATATCAATTGGGTTTCTGCTAATGATATGGTATGAATTTTGACGGGTATGAATTTCAGCCCCTCCAAAGTAATATCCATGTAATAGTTGACCCCATAAATTTAACTTTAAAGTTGTCAAAAAATTCTACTATTACTCAGGTATACATGGTACTCATTTAAAAGTTAGGTTTACAAGATATTCAAAATTATTGGCTTGTTAATGGAACAAGAAGTTTAGCATACAAATGCATTTGGTTCTTTGTGGTTTATCCCTTTTCAATCTTGCTTTGGCATCTTTTTTGTACAGTATAATTTTTAAGATGCAGGAGAAGGTGTATCAGTCATTCCAGTTGACAGATAAAACATTTAGGGAGCTTTTGGGAAACGTTCCCATAACATTCACAGTAACAACTTAGTTTGGCTTTCTTGCTATGTCTGGACTTTTCAGTTAATTTGAAACACTTGTCAAATAGTAATCTGAAGCTTATTGGTTTAATATAATATTTAGTCTAAATCATATTATGATTTAGTTCAAAATGGGCAGTAATTTCATTCCAAGCAATTTGTTTACTGAAGGTTATTTGCTTTCCAGTACTGCTATTTGAACAGATAATTTTGTTTCAGCCTAATGGAAGGTTCGAAGTAGGAAAGAAGATATGTTTGAGCATCTCAGGACATCATCCTGAAACTTGGCAGCCATCCTGGAGCAGTAAGTATCTTCCAGATTCCAGTGTTAATCTAAATCGTCATCATTAGGTAGCAACTGTAGCATTAAAAAAAATCCAACTACTGGTTGTCTTAAATCAATTTTCAGAGAAAAAAAATTCATCTCTGTAATATGACCAGTCACATCCCAGAGAGAGATCTGGCTTCATAACCGTAAGCTAATTTTGCAAATTTGGTTACCATAGTAGTCAGTCACTGAGCATAGAATTGGCTGCCAATGTATTTTTAAGGATCGAACATTAATGTTTTTTTTACACACCAAAGGGAAAACAATATAAACTTTGGCACTTGTAAGAATTATGTGAAATAATTATTAAAAAGTATCACAAAGTTGGATTTAACTCTTTTACCCTCAACAAGAAACCTAGAGCTAATTAAACCTCAGTTAAGAGTAACCTTGTTCAGTTTTAAGTTCTTTTGTTCAGTTGGTTTGGTTGTACTTGGTTTCGTTTCAGCAAACCTTTTTAGTCACCGTGTTTTTTTTTAAAGTTGATGCCACTTCATTAAATCCTTAAACTGCTAAGACAGGGTCACTTAGAATCAAAGTCATACAGCAAAGAAACAGATCCTTCAGTCCATCTTGTCCATATGAATCAAGTTTCCCAAACTAAACTAGTCCTACTTGCCTGCATTTGGCTCCTATCTCTCTAAAACTTTTTCTGTTCATGTACCTGTCCAAATTTCTTTTAAATGTAACTCTACCTGCATCTACCACTTCCTCTGGCAGTTTATTCCACATGCTGGGTAAGATTACAACATTTAAAAGGCATCTGGCTGACTATACGAACAGAGGATTTAGAGGGTTATAAGCCAAATGCTGGCAAGTGGGGCTAGGTCATATTGGGGATGTCTGGCTGGAATGGACGATTTGGATAGAGGGGTCTAGCCTTGCTGTATGAATCTATATCAATCACCATCTGTGGAAAAAGTTAACCCTCAGGCCACTTTTAGATATTTCTCCTCTCACCTTAAAAAATATGCTCCCTGGTTTTGAATTCTCCAAACCCCACACCCCACCCTTTCCAGCCTTTGGTGGAAAAGACCTTTGCTATTCACCTGATCTATGCCCCTCCTAATTTTATAAACTTCTATAAGGTCACCCTTCAAGTCCTTTACTCCATTGAACAAAGTCCCAACCTCCTCTTAACTCAAACCTTTCAATCCCAGCAGCAACCTGGGAAATGTTTTCGGAACCCTCTCCAACTTAATAATCATCTTAAAGCAGGTGACCAGAACTGTACACAGTACACTCTTAACAGGGGTTCTTTAAACTTCACTTCCACAACCTTTTGTTTCCGGAACTTCTCAAGATTGCCTCCTCCTGCCCCGACACTGCTGGAAACTGATTCCTTGCTTTGCTGCTGGCACAGATGGTTTTTCTATGATGAAACCTGCACAGCATGCACAGACAACCTTCACACTGAACTACTGGATAGTTCTCTATCAAACAGGAAATCTGCTTCTGACGTTGCCTCTTTAAGTCATAGGATACCTTTATTGTGAGGCTCCAGCCCGATTTTTTCTCTTAGTAGGCTCTGAATTATTAATTAGAAGTTTCTTAAAAGCTTTGTCTGAATGCACATAAACAAACAAGACAACCTGACATTACTTTGAGAACTCTGAATGAAACTAAAACATCCTTATTAACATAGATGTAATAGAAGTGCCAATTTAACTTGAAACTCTGTGGCTGTTTCCATTTCAGAGCACAGGATGTAAATAATAAAGTATTGTGAATCATCATCTCACTTTCTCATGGGGAAAAATCTTTTAGGAGGCAGTTCCAGTTTTCTGTCACTATTTCCTCTCCCTATATCTATTCTATTCATACAAAATTTGCTTGAGCAGTGCCAATGTTGGGATTCATTTTATTTTGTTAGCTTTTCATAAACCATTTGCTACAATAATTGACTCTCTCTTTCTGCGCCATGAACGATCTTCAAATCATGTTGCTGGAGATTAAATTCCAACAAAGCCATCAAGTTTTTATGGAATTGTTCAGGAAAAGTGAGAGGATTACCATCCGTACAAACAAATGCACTGGAGTGTTGGCCTGATATTTCTTTTGTGCTCAATCACTTGAACCTTTATAATTCAGAGGATATAGCTGACCCACATCTGAGACTGTTGACCCATTGATCAGTAGACATACATTGTGGTGACTGACTTAGTAGCATGGTTTAGTTATAGTGCATTTAGCTATGGATTGGTATAGGCAGGCTTATGTCTCCTTATTTTGAAAACTTTCCATTTTGGCCATACATTACTGGCAACATACGTCTCCTATTGCTTCTCCATCCTTTTGTGCAAGAAGCGAGGAGAAACCAAACAGAGATTGCATGCTTTCTTAAAATTTCTGAGCTTTTCATTCTATCTAATTTAATTGTCTTGCCAAATAGTGCAGATAGACATCTGAATGGAAAGTGAGGAACAAAAGTATCACTGCTGAAAGTAATTCTGAATCATCATATTGTATTTGTTTCTAGTTCGGACAGCATTGTTGGCCATTATTGGGTTCATGCCAACGAAGGGTGAAGGAGCTATTGGTTCTCTGGATTACACTCCTGATGAAAGAAAAGCGCTAGCCAAAAAGTAAGATCTTTGTTTTAGATATTTGTATTATTTAAACAAAAGGATAATTCCTTATTTGAGAGGAAGTGTTCCCTTCCATTACCTCAGCCCTTTTACTCTCCCAAACACAATAGAAAAAGAAAATATATACCAAAATGTGTAAATTTAGAATAATGTTTAATATGCATAATATGCAAGATGCATGGAATTCAATTCTGATAATCTAATAGATTGGAAATTAGATGTCAACTTATCTCAAATTCTCTTGGTTAAATAGAGATAATAGCTTGGAATGCTGAAGTACATAAGTAGCCACTTGACTCCCCAAAGTCTGTCCAGTATATCCAAGGCACAACACAGGAGCGTGATGAAATGCTTCTGCTTGCCTGGATGTATGCAGATCCAACAGCACTTGGAAAGTTTGACACCAACCAAGATAAAGCAGCTCGCTTAATTATCACCTCTCGGCAAACATCCACACTTTTCACCGCTGACATTTAGCACCAGCTGTACATTACCATCAACGAGATGGACTGCAGAGATTCTCCAAAGAACCTTAGTCTGCACATTCCAAATCCATGACCACTTCCACGTTCAAGGACAAGGAGAGCAGATAAATTGGAATGCAGCCACTTCTGATTTTCCCTTCAAGCCACTCACCACACTGACTTGGAAATGTATCACTATTCCTTCAGTATTGTTGAGTCAAAATTCTGGAGTTCCGTCCTTAACAACATTGTGGGTATACCTACAGCATAAACAGCAGCAGTTGAACAAGGTAGCTCTTACCACCATGGGCAACCAGGAGTCAGCAACAAACGCTGGCAGAGCCAGCAGTACCCACATCCATGAGTGAATTTAAAAGAAAAGCAGTTGTACTGAGCAAGGTAACTTGAGAGCTGTGTACCAGAGTTATTGAGGGTTTTTTTCTTTTTTAAAATGCATGAACTCGTTTCTTTGCCAAACCGCAATTGTGCATCTTTACAGTGGTCAACTGAAAGCAATTGACTGCTGCTTGTTGAACAATGGAACATAAAGACTTATGGGCGCAACAGTAACTGTGTATCTCCAATCTATTTTTTTTTTTTACAATTTAGGTCACAAGATTATAACTGTGAAAATTGCGGTTCCCACATGAGGACAGCTCTCCTTCCATGCACAGAAAGTAGCATTCCAAGTATGGCTGATGTGGAAGCAAAAGAATTAGCAAAACAAATCAGTTTTAAGGTGCCTTTATAAATTGTGCTTAAAAATTGGTATGGATTATTAGTTGAGCCAATTTCGTCATACAGCAAAGAAATAGACCCTCAGTCCAACTCATGCATGCCAACCAAGTTTCCCAAACTAAACTAGTCCCATTTACTTTTGTTTGGCCCATGTCTCTCTCAACAAATGCAGGGCTTACATATTCTCGGAACATTCAGTGACATTCTAAGTCTTGCTTTTTGTTAAAGTATTGTACAATAATTCCTCTTGGGATGAAGCAAAGAATTTATTTGAATTGATTTAGTATCTAATGTACCCCAGTTATTTTACATCAAAGTAATTGCTCTTGGAGTATAGTTGCTATTATGTTGACAGCATGATAGCAAATTGCATTCCACAGGATCTGAACTGCAGCTAATATAGATGGCCATTTAGTTTTATTTTTATGGTTAATTAAAAGAAAAATATTGCAGGTTGCCCTGATTTAAGTTTGAGCAAACAAGGCCTTGGTTTAATGTCATATCTAAAAGATAGCACATTTCATGATTGTTGAAATCCTGTGATGTATTTATAGCCATAACTCCTGAATCAGAAACAAATAGACTGAATTATTAGCAATGTAATTCTTTCAAGTGTTAACTTCATTTATTTCTTTAATAGGCAGAGACTGGTTCTGCTGCCAGCACAACTGCTGAACCTTCTCCAGCACCAACACCTATAAAAATTGCAAAGCAAGAAGCTCCTGTTTCTGATGACGTTACATTCACTGAAAATAATCCAGAAATTGAAGCTATGAGAGAAGTATGTAAACAAATTCATTTTCTCTTTGTATCCTTGCCTTTAGCCAAATTTTTTGTGGAACAGATCTATTTACGTGGAGACCCAATAATTGGGGTGGCACGGTGGCTCAGTGGTTAGCACTGCTGCCTCACAGCACCAGGGTCCCAGGTTCGATTCTAGCCTCTGGCGACTGTCTGTCTGTGTGGAGTTTGCACATTCTCCCTGTGTCTGCATGGGTTTTCTCCAGGTGCTCCAGTTTCCTCCCACAGTCCAAAGATGTGCAGGTCAGGTGAGTTGGCCATGTTAAATTGGCCATAGTGTTAGGTGCAGGGTGGATTACTCTTCGGAGGATCGGTGTGGACTGGTTGGGCTGAGGGGCCTATTTCCACACTGTAGGGAATCTAATCTAATTCGTGTCACGTTTCTGGTTATGAAAAGAAAACTATTTTTGTTAACTTGATAATTTTTTTTCAAGCATGTGGATATAACAGGAAATGTTGATGTAGTAACGCATTGCAATGCCTCCTTCTCTGATTAACATTGTTAACATTCAAAATCCCAGTTACTATCTCATTGTTTTCTTTAGTTGTCACTTATTTAGGTTAATTTTACATCCCTTGAGGTTGAGGGTGGACATTGAAAGTTGCATCACCAGTAGGGTGGTTATGATGGTGTTTAACATGCTTGCCTTCATTACTCAGACCTTTGAGTATAGGAGTTGGGACATGATAACGTTGTACAGGACGTTGGTGTGGCTTCTTCTGCAGGTAACCCTGTTTATAGGAAGGATGTTATTAAACTGGAGAGGATTCTGAAAATATTTACCCGGATGTTGCCAGGAATGGAGGGTTTGAGGTATAAAAATAGACTGGAGAGGGTGGGACTTTGTTCACTGGAGCTTAGGAGGTTGAGTGATGACCTTTTACACAGGTTTATAAAATTCAGGGTATCAGGTTGTAAGTTTGCTTGGGGAGCTGCTATATTTGTTTTCAGATGCTTCTTCACCATGCTAGGAAAGAAAATCAGTGAGCCTCCGATGAGGCACTGACGTTCTGTCCCGCTTGCTAATGGTGTGTCTTGGTCTGTTGTGGTTGGTCATATCACTTTGGTTCTTTTTCTGAGGGGTTGGTAAATGGGTCCAAAATGATATGTTTGTTAATGGAGTTCCGGTTTGAATGCCAGACCTCCTAGGAATTCCCGAGTGTATCTTTGTTTAGCCTGTCCTGGGATGGATGTATCATCCCAGTCGAACTGGTGTCCTTTTTGTCTGTGTATATGGATTATAGTGATAATAGGGTATAGATAAGTTGAATGACGAGGGTCTTTTTTTCTAGGGTGGGGGAGTTAAAAACTTAGGGGGCATATTTTTAAGGTGAGAGGAGAAAGATCTAAAAAGGTCATGAAGGCTAACGTTTTTACATAACAAATGGATTGTGTGGAATGAACTGCCAGAGAAAGTCCTGCATGCAGATAGTTACAACATTTAAAAGGCATTTGGATAACTACATGAGTAGTAAAGGTTCGGATGGATATGGGCCAAGTGCGGGCAGATGGGGCTCGTTTAGTATGGGAACACGTTCGGCATGGACTGGTTTCCATGCTGTATGACATGATGACTGATAAGAGTATAAGTATGAATTAAGAGCAGAAGAAGGCATTCAGCACTTGAGCCTGCTCTGCTGTTTAATACAGTCAAAGCTGATCTGCTTGTGTTGTGAATTCCACATTCTCATTTACCCTCCAACCTTAGGCAAGTGAATCGATTTACCTCCACTTTAAAAATACTCAATGACCATCCTCCTCTGCTTCTTGAGGCAAAGGTACAAAGTCTCACAACCCTCGGAAGAATCTCCTCTTCTCTGTCCTAAAAATGAGCGTGCCTTCTAACTTTAGACTTGCCCTGAAGAAGGGACTATTCTTTCCACAACACCTTGACCAGACCATTCAGGATATTTTATGCTTCAAGTCACATCATCTCTTTTGAACTCCAGTGGAGGCAAGCCCACTCTGTTGAATCTTTTCCCCGAAGTCAAGCTACACTATCAATCAAGTAAACCTGCACTGAAATGCCTGTAATGCATTTACCTTCTTCCTTAAATAAGGAGACCAAAACTACACGTAGTTGAGATATGGTGTCTCTAAAGCACTGTACAACTGAAGCACAACATAGCTTTTTAAATTCATCTCTAAAAACAATTTTTTAATTAATCGTTCTACTTGTGTGCTAATTACTTGCAACTCCTGCACTAGAAGACCTAGTTCTCTACACATTGTGGAAAACTGCAATCATTCTCCATTTAGATACTACTCTGCTGTTTAATTCTTTCAGCCTAAGTGAACAGATTTACATTTTCCCACATTATACTTTGATGTAGATTTTTTTCCCACACTCACTATCTAAATCAGCTTGTATCTTCCATATGTCCTCTTCACAAATCTGTTTATTTTACAGATGACAAAAATAACTGCCATGCCTTTGTTCCCCTTCTTCAAGTCATTGATCTACATTTGGGGGGGGAGAAAAAAAGAGGCTGCTGCTTAGATCCTTATGGGACTGTAATGGTCATATCCTGCCAATGCTAATATTCTGCCAATCAGAAACAGGCCCATTTATGTGTACTTTCTTTCTGTGAGCCAGTCAATCTTCCATGCTGGCATGCATATAATATGCTAGTACCTCAACACCATAACCATCTCCTTTTGATGTAGCACCTTGCCAAATATCTTTTAGAAATTCGAGTACTGTACATTTACAAGCTCCCCTTTAACTGTAATGCATTTACTTTTTCAAAGAATTCCAATAAATTGGTTAAACATGACTTACCCTGCAGCAGGGCCTCTTCCTGATTACCTTGAGACTTGGTAAGTGCTCAGCTATGACTCCTTAATACAGGTACATAAATAATTTAGATGGAACACTAATTTCAAATTATCACTGTATTCTAACAGATGAAAGACTTAACAGACAATTTTTCAATGTATAATTTCAGTTACATCACACTGCAACTTTTTGCTATAAATTCTGTTTTACGATCGAGCCCTCCGCCATCACCTGATGAAGGAGCGTCGCTCCGAAAGCTAGTGTGCTTCCAACTAAAGCTGTTGGACTATAACCTGGTGTGGTGATTTTTAGCTTTTGTACAAAAAATTGTAAGCCAGGATAGCATGAGTCCACTCCTGACGTCCTTCCAGCTATTAAAGGTCTTTGGTTTGGAAGGTCCTATCAGGCGTGCCTTGGTGAGTTGCTTCAGTGGATGTTGGAGGTGATAGACGCTGCTCTAACTGTATACCATGGTGAAAGGAGTGAATTTTGCAGGTGATGTGTGACGTAACAATGATGTTGGCTGTTTTGTCCTGGATGGTGTTTATCATGTGTTGTTGGAGCTGTACCCATCCAGGCAAGTGGAGAGCATTCTATCAAACATCTAATTTGTGGCCGTAGTACTTATATGACTAGTGAAATTCAGAATTTGAGTGGCACCAAAACAAGTGTCCTTGACCTTTTTTATAACCTTCAAATTCTTTGTAAATTTGCATACACTACTGGGTTGTGTCTTTGATATGAATTGTGCCTATGTTTTTTTTTCATACTGATTTTTGTCCTAGAAGTGATCTCAAATGTTTGGTTTGCCATATGGCAAATCTATCCATATTTTGGACTGGATTAAGTGAAACTTTCTGTAAACTTAACCTAATGAAACTGATTCAAGCTGTTTATTACAATGTCTATTTGGATCTCTAAATTAGTGAAGAAAGGTTTTTTTCTATATCTCCTGATCATTGTAAATAAGTTATTTTCCATGTAGTTCAGCATGAGGTGGCAAAAATCAAATCATCGTCGTACTGTCTCTGCTGATTTATATGTACAGGAGACAGCATAATAATAGTTGCTTGTTTCAATGTCTCACCAAATGCCTACCTGAATGATTCACTGTGTTCTACTTTTCTGTTAATGGATCCATTCCTTTACTGACTCCTATCTAGGGCACTCTGCAAATTTTTCCATTGATAAAATTCCATTCTCTGATCCAGCCCTGACAACTTAGGTGGCAGATGAAAAAGGATGCTTTTCTTTGGTTCAAGGATCTAGATTTGCCTAAGGTTTTTCAATTAGAGTCAGAGATGTACAGCACGGAAATGGACCCTTTGGTCAAACGCATCCATGCCAAACAACAAATATCCTAAATTAATCTAGTCCCATTTTTCAGCACTTGGCCCATATCCCTCTAAACCCTTTCTATTCATGAACCCATCCAGATGCTTTTTTAAATGTTACAATTGTACCAGCCTCCTCCACTTCATGTGGCAGCTCATTCCTTACCCTTTGTGTGAAAAAGTTGCCCCTTAGGTCCCTTTTGAATCTTTCCCCTCTCACCCTAAACCTATGCCCTCTAGTTCCGAACTCTTTCTCTTCTCTTCTCCCTCCCCCCACCACCACCCAAGGCAAAAACCTTGTTTATTTACCCTATCCGTATATAAAGGTCACCCCTCAGCCTCTGATGCTCCAGGGAAAAGAGTCCCAGTCTATTCGGCCTCTCCCTATAGCTCAAATCCCCCAACCCTGGCAATATCCTTAAATCTTTTCTGAACCCTTTCAAGTTTCTCAACATCCTTCCTATAGGACAGAGATCAGAATTGCACACAATATTCCAAAAGTGGCCTAACAAATGTCCTGCACAGCCACAACATGACCTTCCAACCTCAGTGCTCCGACCAGTAAAGGAAAGTATACCAAACCAAACTCCTCCTTCACTATCCTATCTACCGACAACTCCACTTTCAAGGAGCTATGAACCTGCATTCCAAGGTCTCATTGTTCAGCAACACTTGCCTGGACCTTGCCATTAAGTGCATAAGTCCTGCCCTGAATTGCCTTTCCAAAATGCAGCACCTCACATTTATCTACATTAAACTCCACCTGCCACTCCTTGGCCCATTTGCTGATCTGATCAAGATCTCAATGCACTCTGAGGTAACCGTCTCCACTGTTCACTACGCTTCCAATTTTGGTGTCTCTGCAAACTTACTAACTCTGCCTCCTATGTTCACACCCAAATCATTTACATAAATGACAAAGCAGTGGACCCAGCACCGATCCTTGTGGCACACCACTGGACACCGACCTCCGATCTGAAAAGCAACCTTCCATCACCACCCCCTCTTCTACTTTCCAACCAGTCTGTATCCAGGTGGTTAGTTCTCCCCCTAATCTAACCTTGCTAACCAGTCTATCATGAGGAACCTTGTCGAATACCTTACTGAAGTCTATGTAGAACGCATCCACTACTCTGCCCTCATCTATCCTCCTCATTACTTCTTCAAAAAATTTGATTATGATTTCCCATGCACAAAGTCATGTTGACTATCCCTAATAAGTCCTTGCCTTCCTAAATACATGTACATCCTGTCTGTCAGGATTGCCTCCAACAACCTGCCCACCACTGATGTCAGGCTCACCAGTCAACATTTCTCTGGCTTTTCCTTACCGCCCTTAAACAGTGGCACCATGTTAGCCAACCTCCAATCTTGTGGCACCTCACCTGTGACTGTTGCTGATCCAAATATTTTAGCAAGAGGCCCAGCAATCACTTCGAGACGAAAGTGAGGACTGCAGATGTTGGAGATCCGAGCTGAAAATGTGTTGCTGGAAAAGCGCAGCAGGTCAGGCAGCATCCAAGGAACAGGAGAATCGACGTTTCGGGCATAAGCCCTTCTTCAGGAATGAAGAAGCCCTTCCTGAAGGGCTTATGCCCGAAACGTCGATTCTCCTGTTCCTTGGATGCTGCCTGACCTGCTGTGCTTTTCCAGCAACACATTTTCAGCCCAGCAATCACTTCCCTAGCTTCCCACAGAGTTCTTGAGTACTCCTGATCAGATCCTGGGGATTTATCCACTTCTGTGCATTTTGAGATTCAGCAGCACCATCACCTCTGTAATAGGAGTTTCCATCTATTTCCCCATGTTCTGTACCTTCCATGGCCGCATCTACAGTAAACACTGATGCAAAATATTCATTTAATATCTCCCCCATGTCCTGTGGTTCCACACATGGGTTCCTTGCTGATCTTTGAGTGGGTCCTATTCTCTCCCTAGTTACTTTTTGTCCTTTAATGTATTTGTACAATCCCTTTTGGATTCTCCTGAACTCCATTTGCCAAAAGTATCTCGTTCCCTTTTAACCTTCCTGATTTCCCTCTTAAGTATGTTCCTATTGCCTTTATATTCTTCTAAGGGTTTACTTGATCTCTGCTGTCTATACTTGACATATGCTTCCTTCTTTTTCTTGACCAAAATATCAATTTCTCTAATTATCCAGCATTTCCTACACCTACCAGCCTTGCCGTTTACCCTAACTGGAACAGATTGTCTCTGAACTCTCATTATCTTTTTTTTTTAGGCTTCCCATTTTCCAGCTGTCCCTTTATCCGCAAACATCCACCCCCAATCAACTCTTCTTCTTTTGAAAGTTCTTGCCTAATATCCTCAAATTTAGCCTTCTTCCAATTTAGAACTTCAACTTTTAGATCCGGTCTATCCTTCTCCATGACTCTTGAATTAGCTGCATTGATTATTGATGCTTCTTGCTATTGCTCTGATGTTCACACTTTCTTTCATGGCCTTTAAATCTCATTCTTCTGTTACCATTTTTGATCCTTCTCTTCCCAGTCTAAACTTCAATGCTTAATGTGTTCATAGCCATAGAGTTATATATCACAGATACAGACCCTTCAGTCCAACTTGGCTGGACTGACTAGATATCCTTAATGATCAAGTCCCATTTGCCAGCATTTTGTGCATATCCCTCTAAACCCTTTCTATTCACATACCCATCCAGGTGCCTTTTAAATGTCTATAATTATATCCACCCACCACCTCTGGCAGCTCATTACATACACATTCCACCCTCTGCATGGAAAAGTTGCCCCTCTGGTCCCTTTTTAAATCTTTCCCCTCTCATCTTAAACCCATGCCCTCTAGATTTAGGCTTCCCTTCCCTCGGCAAAGGACTTTGACTATTCACCCTATCCATGCCCCACATGATTTTATAAAGCTCTGTAAGGTTGTCCCTCAGTCTCCAGCCTATTCAACCTCTCCAGTCCCAACAACATCTTTGTAAATCTTTACTGAACCCTTTCAAGTTTAACAGCAACATTCCTATAGCAGAGAGATCTGAACTGAACACCATCTTTTAAAAATGGCTTCACCAGTGTCCTGCACATGATATTCCAACTCCTACACGGTGTTCCGACCAATGAAGGCAGGTGTGCCAAACACTGCCGTCTTCCTGCGACTCTCCTTCCAAAGAACTGTGCACTTGCACCCCTAAGTCTCTTTATTCGGCAAAAATCTACTGGGGCCTCCCATTAATTGTATATTCTGCCCTAGTTTGCCTTACCAAAATGCAACACCTCATATTTATCTAAATTAAACGCCATCTGCCACTCCTTGGGATATGGCCCATTTTAATCAAGATCCTGTTGTGCTCTGAGATACCCATCCTCATTGTCCACAGCACCATCCAGTTTGGTGTCATCTGCTTGCCAACCTTTATTTGCTTCCAAATAATTTATTTAAATGACAAAAAGCTGTGGATCTAGCATCGATTCTTTCAGCACACCACTCTGAAAAACAGCCCTCTGCCACCACATTTTGTTTCCTACGTTCAAGCTAATTTTGTATCCAATTGGCTAGCTCCCTCTAATCCTATGTGATCTAATTTTGCTAACCTTTCTATTCTGAGAAACCTTTATTGGTTGCCTTGCTGAAGTCCATGTCAAGCATGTTCACCGCTCTGCCTTCATTAATCATCTTTGTCACCTCTTCAAAGAAACCTCAAATGGGGTGGCTCAGTGTGTCGGGGACCCAGGTTTGATTCCAATCTCTGGTGTCTGTCTAGAGTTTGCATATTCTCCATGTCTGTGCTGAATTCCTCTGGGTGCTTTGGACTGTGGGAGGAGACCAAAGATATGCAGGTTAGGTGATTGACGGTGCTAAATTGTCCATAGTGTCTAGAGATGTGCACTAGGTGGATTAGCCATGGGAAATGCAGGGTTACAGAGAGAGAGAAAGAGAGTGGGATGCTGTTCGGAGGTCAGTGTGGACTTGATGGGCTGAATGACCTCCTTTCACGTGGTAGGGATTCTGTGATGTTAGTGACAAAATTTGTAATGCATAAAGCCATGTTGACTATCCCTAATCAGTCTAGCCTTTCCAAATACATGTAAATCCTGTCCCTCAGACTTCCGTCCAACAACTTAACCACTACTGATGTCAGTCTTGCTGGTCTAATGCTCCCTGGCTTTTACTTATGTTACGTAAATATTTGTCACCAGTCCATTTTCTCTTAGATTCTTCTTGCATTTTCTCTGGTTCCAAGTTTCTCATCAAAGCTTTTGAAATGCCCTTTTTAGTTCTTAGGTTTGCATGATGGATGAAGGATTCTTGAGTAACCCACTTCTCCAGCTTCTGTTCTAACCCCACTCTCCACCCGTCCCACTTCACTATCAAAGGATGCACCTTGCCTTCAACTTCCACACTGACCACTTTTACATGCTTGCCCAATTGTTTTGTACCACTTGTAGTATGATTGCTAAAATTAAACAAGCTTATCCCTTTTTGTGTTCCTGACAAATTGCTCTCCAAATATATTCCTGTCTGCACTAACACTTCTTGATTAGTAGCTTTTGTCTTTGCACTGCTGCATGATTTGCCTACTTGTCTATTCTGAAATATTAAGCAAATTTGTTTAATATTACATTCCTTGACACTGCAATCCTGTTGCTATAAAATCTGTGTCTTATGATTCTGCTCCACAACCACCTGATGAAGGAGCAGCACTTCGAAAGCTGCTTTTAAATAAACCTGTTGGGCTATAACCTGATGTTGTTGTGTAATTTTAACTTTCATCGCCCAGTCCAACACCGGCACCTCCAAATCATGCAATTTTTAGGGTGGTAGTGAAGTCAGCCCGTTCAACTGGTTTATTTAAATGAATTCTGAATGGTTTTACTTGAATTTTTGTTTTCCTTAAAATTCTGGCTTTACATAACCATACAGCATGTTTGAGCCAAATTATAACAACTTTAACTTAAAAATTCATGCCTTAATTAATTAATTATGATTGCAGGCCTTTAAATTTACATACTTTATAGTTTATGAATTTAGAATATTATGACCATTCAAATTTTTGGCATTTGCTTAATGGATGATTAAGTTGATTTGAGTTCGTAACTCAGTTCTCTTATTGATCTACCAAAATAAACTATTTAGTGGGTTGAATGTTTACATAAAACATCTTATTAAAAAAACTGTGTCTTATGATTCTGCTCCACAACCACCTGATGAGCTTGGCCAAAATGGGTTGGACTGAAGGGTACTTCCACTTGAATTTACATATAAATCCTAGTCAAAGTCCAAGATGATCTGTGGTTCAGAAATGACAAAGACAGGAGATTATTTAACAAAAACAAATTGATGAACTTTGTTCCATCTGCTCATCTTCATTGAAAGTGGGGAAAAGCTAAATTGTATGAACAACATGCATCAGAAAATTCATTTTAAGCTTTTGAATATTTTTGCTTAATTTTCAGATTGTATTTTGTGCATTCATAATTGAACAATTCCAACATAGAATTTCATTTTCCTCGCCTACCCCTTCTAAAGGACATTTTCACCTTTCAAGTACCTGAAACATTCAATCCTTCTTAGAATGGCCTGATTTCTTCCTGGGGAATGAGGAGCATGCAAGGCACAAATGTGTTCACTACCCTCTAATCAGGAGGGAGATCCAGTGCAATACTCCTTTCTCAAAATAGAAACCAATACTCTTCAGCATAATTGAGAAC
The DNA here is from genome assembly GCF_037043375.1 of Chiloscyllium plagiosum. Classification (NCBI taxonomy): domain Eukaryota; kingdom Metazoa; phylum Chordata; class Chondrichthyes; order Orectolobiformes; family Hemiscylliidae; genus Chiloscyllium; species Chiloscyllium plagiosum. Next base: position 104,396,826 of record NW_028270141.1, read on the forward strand.
ACGCTGTCTTTACCTTTTTTTTAGGGAAGAGTTTTTAAAGATAAAATCAAATGGAACAGAGCTATCATTAGTGAAATGCAATGAGTAAGAGTAATATTTATTTTCTGGTCTGTCACCTTTTGCCATTGACCATGTCTCTCTCTTTGTACAAGTAAAAGGAAGCAATAGGTTGCAATTAAATTTATCAATATTGCTGAAAAATATCAGCATTTTCTCAATGGTAACACCCATACTAATCTGAATCCACTTGCCTACAGATCAACAGTATAAAAATTGATTGTCCCCTTGAATTGGTACTTCTGTGAAATAGTGCAAGATGAAACACTTGGAGAAATTAATTTTTCAGCAAAATTCATGTTTTATGCTATCAAATGGCTTTAATGGCTATTAGTCATGGACTGTTGAGTAGTCCCTTTTTCTCTTTTAGTGTGAAATTTAAGTTATTTAATGCTGGGAGATACATTGAATGTTGCCATTAAAAATCTTATTTTACTTAAGACTATTTTTCCATGGGGGTTCGAGTTCCAATACATAGAGCACTTCAAACTAAAATGCAAGCATGCACTAGTGGTCTAGTGCTAGAGAAAATTGAGAAAGAGATGTTATGTAACACCTGTATTTCATCATGGTTGTATGTCAGTTGGAGTACAGTGTATAGTTTTGTCAGCAAATTATAACATGAAATTGTACACCACTACAGAAGGGTAGAACAAAGATTTAAAAAGATGATTCCAGAGTTGAGGTTATACCATTTAGGTATATGGAAAGACTGAACAGAGGGTCTCCTTCTCTGTGGTAAAGCAAAGTCTGAAGTGTAATCTAAATTTTTTAAATTGAGAATTTTTTTTTAATGACATATTCTATGTTGTGGGGGATATATTTGATTGCTTCCTTATTTCAGTATAAACAAGCAATCAAATAGAGAACTTCAAAGAACATTCATTTGCCTGATGTGGTGACAATATGGTTTTTACTGCCACAGTAATTGAGACAAATAATTTAAATACCCTTAGTAGATAAGCAGATAAAGGAGAAGAGTATAAGGGCACTCATTGTTTGGTAAAGAAACGCAAAGCCTCAAATGAAACTTTTTTTTTAAAATCTGATTAAGTAAAACCTTGTTTCTTTACTGTAGATTCAGATTTCATCACTGAAGAACAATAGCCCAAAATTTAGCAAAGATGCATTGACATGCAGAATGCTTTGTAATTTTAGTATGAGGAAATAGTGGAAGACGGTGTGGTTTACTTAATGAATAGTTTTGTTTGATCATTTTAAAAAGGATATCCTTTCTATAATTTTATTGTTTATAGACTGATGCAGATGACACTTCTGCTGGGACTCAGGAGCCACCACAAAGCAGACCAAATACTACAAGCTTAAGTCCTCGGCAGCGACGTACCCAACAGCAGCGACGTGTTCAGCAGCAACAAGTGAGGCGTCCAGTTTCACCATCATATACTCAAGTCCGTCAACCAGCAAATGCCAATCAAATTGGATCCACAGTCCTAATTGTCGTCCTTACCTTGGCACTGGCTGCACTAATCTTCCGAAGGATTTACATGTCAAATGAATACAGATTTGACTATGAATTGTAATGATCATTACTTTGCATAGCCATAAACTGAATTTACTATATGTCATATCATGTACTTTTACATCAATCCCCATTTTACTGGCCAAGATTTGCTGAGGCTTTGAATGACCCACACGCAAGGGGGACTTTAAAGTAATACAAGATGCAAAACTTGTGCATATTTATTATCCTTGGGGTAATAATCAGTGGCATTTTACAAACTTTGACTCTGCAGGGAGCCCATTCAGGAATATTTTTGATCAAACTCTTGTTAAATTGAATTTATCTTCAGTAGAAGTTTAGTTGTTTTTGTTGAGGCCATGCTGTTCAACAATATCAATAATTTTGAGGGTGCTAATCTGTTTACTGGGAAGTTTCTGTGGACCACTAATGTTTATTTGGCTCATATCCTGAGTGCTAGTGGAGTTGTATGCAATGTTAACTTTTGAATTGAGTCCTGTTTTTGCACATTAACAATTGCCTTAACCCTGTCAAAAATCCAGATATTTAATCAAATTCTGATGTCAGGATTTTCAGAATTGTCTGCAACAAATCTAAAAATCCAAAAGATGAACTTTCAACGTTGTTATGTGGTGGTGTTGTAGGCTGAGATATACTAGTTTTATGGTACAAGATTCACTGTTATTGAACAGGCACCCAAAATTAAATTTGCAAATCTTCTCCTATGAAGATCCAAGAGAATTGATAAAATCCACAATCAGTAAATGTTACTTATAATTTCTGCATGAAGTCAAAGGAACCATATTTGTAACAATCAAAAGATGGTTGTTATTGGTTTTGGATGAAGTAATTAAAGTTCCTTTATAGAACTTTTCTTCCCAGTTGGACATAGTAATTAAATAAGCGATCTTCCAGCAAGTTATAGAAAGACATCGCTTCTCCAATACTCCTGCTTGTTGATTTTTTTTCCTTTACTGAGGTGTGAATGCTGTAGCATAAGAGTTGATGGTAATGAGTATGTATAAAACCTATTATAAAATTGTACAAATGTCAATGGAAAGTTCAATGATGTTTTTAATTTTCATATGCAGGATATTACTTTATTTTAAACAATCTGGTCTCAAGAATGTATGAGTAAATATTGTCTGCTTAATTAAACAGACAGGATTCTATTTGCCCTATGAACAATGATTTTTATCAGTGTAAAATTCAGTCTCAAATATAAACCATGAGAACAAATTCTCATACATGAATATTTAATATTCTATCTTTTCCTGCTCGAGAATTGATATTTGTGGACCCAGAGTACTTGGCACAAATGGTGTCACTGCACTTTACAGTTAAGGGAACAATGCAATCATTCTTGCAGTTACTCTGAACTTTCTCATACATCATTGTTATTGAGTTGCTCAAGATGAATATTTGATGAAAAGCCCATTATTTTTGTTTTGTGAAATGCCTTGCTTTTGGCTTCAAAAGAAAAGTTGCCACACCTTGAATGTGGGCCAGGCATATTGCTGAAGAATGCAGTATATTTGTTCAAAAGTTCCTTTAGCATGGTGTTAGAAACACGTTGCTGCAGCACAACAATGGAAAATCTCTAAAATAGAGTACTTCCTTAATACTACACATATATTAAAATAAAACTCATTAACCTATGCCCATAAAATAAATGTGCTGTTGAATGAATAAAAATCCAATTTGTCTTAGACTTGCTTACCTTCAGTTTTCTGTCATTGCGCAAAAAAAAACTGCATTTTTTCATTGTGTTTTATCAATAATGGTCCAGGCAAATGAACTGAATAGACCCTTGCAGTTTCAAGTAGTAACTTGAAATAGTTACCAAACATCTCATCTCACAGGTTTAAAATGGAAAAGAGCTACACAATGGACTTGAATGTTATAAAATATTCTTGTTTGTAATGAATATTTTATGGACATCTCTAAAAATAAAATTATTGCAGGGCAATAGGGAAAGAGCAGGTGTGTAGGATAAATTTATTTTTTCAAAGGGTAGCCACAGAAGGCAGAATGACCAACTTCTATGTTTTGTGGTCTTGTGTACAATAGTTCATGATTAACACTTTTTTTTTACATAAAGCCTTCCGTTTACTTCTGTTTTAGAAATCTGTTCCATTTACACAACCAAAAGATAAAATGTCAAATACATGCTGCAGGTGAAGTTAGAACAATGAAATTAGCATGTTATTTTCCATTAAAATTGTTAACCATTTCTCAATACTGATATTCATCAATATATATCCAGCATTTACATGTTCTTGTATTAACATTTAATTGTCATTATAGGCTTCTTTGCCTTGCGTTACCATGCATTTTCTGCAAGTGACAAATCCAAGGTTTATTGTAATAAAATAAATATGTAAAATATTCTAATTGTGATGTTTTTAAGTAAAATTCTGTAGTGGAAGCATAGATTTAAAAAATTCAATCTGTCTACTGTAATTCCCTGAAATAGCACTGTCCATTTATGGTACTCTTTTCATAATCCTCTGACATTTTCCATCAATGAAACTGACACTCCTCATACTTTCAAGCTGTTGTGTTATCTGTATTCCAAAGTTGATTCTTGATTATCCTCTGTACTGAGATCATAAGGGCAGGGGAGCATCACTACAGCAAATCCTAAAGGAGAAATTTTAAAAATCTTGTAATCTGCTTAGACTTGAATAATTAATTTTTTAAAAATCTTATAGCAACTTAGACTTTGCGTTGTTACATTTTCATTTTTATGCTAACATTTTTTCATTATAAATGAAAATGCTTTGGGCATTTTGTAATGCAAAATGTGTGCAAATGCTTTGCTGGTCCATCATTCATGTTACGTAAGCTTGAACTCTTCCAAACACTGTTGACTGTATTTAATGCACACCAGTTTCATGTTCATGTCCATTCATTAGCTCCTCCCAATATGTTAAATAAATGTTCTTGTATTCAAATCCTCATAGATTTAACCATCTTTACAATCTTTAAAGATGCTGGAAATATTCAGATCTGGCAGTAATCTGTGGAGTTATGATATACTCCATCTTAAAATATTGAGTGAATTTCAGCATGTGGCAAGTACAGCAATACAAGTGGCATTCTGTGTCTTGGGATATACATAGTCATTGGTGGATTCAAAGCATAAAGAATGGAATTTCATTTGGAATTACTTGGAATATGTCCAGCAGGAAAACAAAATCTGGAATTAAGAGTAACGATGACCATGAGTCCATTGTTGTTTGTTGGAAAAACCTATCTGGTTCATTAATGTCCTTCAAGGAGGGAAACTGCCTGGTCTGCCTTACCCTGTCTGGCCTACATGTGACTCTAGACCCACAGCAATGGTTGACTCTAACTGCCCTCTGGGAAATTAGGGATGGGCAATAAATGATTGCCTAGGCAGCAACACTCTTATCCCATGACGAATAAAGAAAAAAAGAATAAAGAGGCAGGAAATTTAGCTGTGAAGGTCTGTCTTGGTAGGTATCCAGAACCAGTAGGGAAATAGGAAGTAAAAAAGGTGACTAGCTTAAAAGAGATCAACTGAAACTCTGTAGACATTCCTAAAAGAGAAATGGCTGTGAATTAAACTAAAATGAAAATGCTTGTCACATTTGTCTTGAAACATGAGTTTTTCTCCACAGCTGCTTCCAACTTGCTGACTTTTATCGGTACTTTTTTTAATAAATTGCTTTAAGATAAAAAAATTTACTTGCCTACCAGGTTTATAGTCACACTTTGAGTCAGTGTCTACTTTTTTTTTAATTGCTTTTTGTTCAGTACGTCTTGGAATGTTTTTTATTCGTGATGCTGCATCAATGAATCCGGTGTGATTCCTGAGCTGATATCAGATGAGTTGTCTGATAACTGAAGGATCTTTGAGCTTTGCAGAATATTGTTGGGTTTATAACTTTGTTATTGATACTTCAAATATCTGTTATTGAGACTTGTTCAGTTGATGTGTACAACACATTATATTACTGAAATGGATTAATTTGATACCAGGCTTCAGTTTGAGATTAGCTCAAGTTACGGTTATTATGTGTAACCCTCTATTGTGTTTTGGAAGTGATTTTGTTGTATTAAATAATCTAACCAATATCAAGATACTAGGAAGGCTCCAAATGTACGCTTTTCAATTATTTGAGCATTTCGTGGTTTATCAAGTAATGGCTTAACAAAACCCAGTTTAATTTATCAAACAGTTTGTAATAGCTGGCTGTGATTCATCAGCAATGGGGCAGTTAAAGACTAGATTTTTAAAAATTGTACCAGTAAGAATTTTACTTAGCCACCATAGACTAATGTTAAATCTGCTGATCATAATGAGCATAAACTATGTAGTCTGAAAGCCTTCCTTAGATCACTCTATTTCAGAGGTGCAAGTTATTATGATCCACATGAAGTTCCCCACCTGTTGAGGTTATGAACCAGTTTTGCATTAAATGCAGTATCCATCTACTTTTCACATCAAGCTGGATTATTTAAAAATTAAAAATAATTGCAAATAAAATCATTTGACAAACTTTTTCCTGTTAAGCACTAAATCACCATGCTTGTTTTCTGCAAAAGCAGCTTGACTAATCAAGCCCCTGCTTTTCTCCCCCACCACCATAGCCTTTACTACATTTTGTTTTCTGTTGAGGTGCGCATCCAATTCTCTTTCAAAAACCATAACAGAATCTGCTTCCAGTAGTGATGGTGAAAGCTGGCACTACAACTGGTTCTGTTGTACAGCAGTGGCACAGATAGGAGTTTGTGGCTGCAAAAGGGCTTCCAGGATGGTGTTACCTTTGTTGTGCCAGGTTCAAGGAGGTTTCTGAGCAGGCAGAGAACATTCCCAAAATGGGTGAGCAGCTGGAGGTTGTGGTGCACATTGGCACTAATGACATAGGCAGGATGAGTGATTAAAGTCCTCCAAATGCAGATCAAGGAGTTAGGTATTAAATTGAAAAGCAGGATCTCAAAGGTTGCAATCGCAGGATTGCTCCTCATGCCATGTGCTAGTGAAGGTAGAAATAGAGAGATTAGTATAGTTAAATAAGTGCTTAAAGAGTTGGTGTAAGAAGGAGGGCTTCTGATACGTGAATCTCTAGGATGTCTCCCAAGGCATATGGGATCTGTGTTCCTTTTATGCTGACCCAACCAGTATCCTTCCACTGACCACTCATTTGATTGGCTGAATTGGTCCTCATCCTCAAATTTATCCCTCTCTCTGAACACGAAGGCCAGGTTGTACTTAAACTGGAGGGGCATTAATGGAGGGAGGGAGTTTGCTGATATTATCCGCAGGTGTTTAAACTAGTGGGATGGGGGCGAGAACCAGAGCAGTAGGTCAAAAAGTTAAATGACTGCGGAGGAGTTGGGGATAAAGGCCAAGAGGAAGAATAGACAAAGTTTATTAAACACAATGGGATTGATGGTCTGAAGTGCTTTTGTTATAATACAAGTATGATTGGTAAGGCTAATGAATTTTGAACTTGGGTTATGCATATAATTTAACGTAACTATTGCAGGGACTTGGATGTAAGAGAAATAAGACTGGCAAATTAATGTTCTAGGATTTAGATGGTTCAGCGAGATGGAGAGGGATGTAAAAGTGATGGGGAATTCCTTTACTGATTAGTGGGAATATTGTAGTTGTACTGAGGGAGGACATCTTGGAGGGTTTATCCAGAGAGGCCTTTTTGGTACCCTCAGCAATAGGATGTTTTGTTAGGTGCAGCCGGAAGGGTTTCTTGAAGCAATATGAAATTAATCCAACTAGGGAAGGGGCCATACTAGATCTGGTATTGAGGAATGAATCCAGGTTTCAGTGGAGTTGCATTTTGGGAACAGTGACATTTGTGCCACAAATGCCAGGCTATGGCCATCACCAATAAGAGACAATTTAACCATTGCCTCTTCAATGGTGTTACCATCACTGAATGCCCCCACTATCAATATCCTGGAAGTTATCATTGATTAAACTAAACGGGACTCATCACAGAAAGGCAGTGGCTACAAGCGCAGGTCAGAGGCTAGGAATACTGTGGCGAGTAACTCACCTGACTCCCCAAAGCCTATCTACCATCTACAAGGCACAAGTCAGGAGTGTGATGGAATCCTCCCACAACCTCAAAAACCCTCAAGGAGCTTGACGCCATCCAGTACAAAGCAGTCTGTTTGCTTGGCACTACATCCATAAGCAAGCACTCCCTCCACCACCTACACTCAGTAGCAGCAGTGTATACTATCTACACTCTTCTTTCACTTGCTGGGTCAAAATGCTGGAATTCCCTCCATAATGGCATTGTGGGTCAACCCACAGCAGGTGGAATGCAGCGGTTCAAGAAGGCAGCTTCCCCATCACCACCTCAAGGGGCAAATAAGGATGGGCAATGAATGCTGGACAGACAGCTATGCCCATATCCCACAAAAAAAGAATAAATAAATACCATAGTTTTAAGTCACTAACGAATAAGGAAGAGTAGTCCTCGAGCAAAAATTTTAAATTGGGGAAAGCTAACACAATATTAGTCAAGATCTGGTGAATGTAGATTGGGGGCAGCTGTTGGAGGGTAAATTCACATCTGGCATGCAAAATCTTTTAAAGGCCAGTTGATTAGAATTCAGGACCAACACATTCCTCTGAAAGTGAAGGATAAGGATTTCAAGATTCAGGAACCTTGGATGTCAAGATAAAATTGTTAGTTTAATCATGAAGAAGAAGGGAGCTGAAAACAGACAGAGTCCTCGAGGAATATAAAGAAACCAGAAAAGAACTTAACAAATAATTAGGAGGGAGAAAAAAGGCCATGAATTAACCATGGCAAACAGGATTAAGGAGCAAGAGGGATGTCCACTCGAGTACAAAGGATGAAATTTATGCATGGATCTGGAGGGTGTTGATGAGATTCCTAGTGCATGCTATTCACAAAGGAGAAGAATGTGATGGATGGTGAGTCTCAAGAAGGGATGTTTATATTCTATGGTATGTTGATATAAAAAAAGGTGTTGGGTGTTTTGAAAAGCGTCAATATAGGCAAGTCCCCAGAGCCTGATGGGACCTATCCCAGAATACCGAGGGAGGCAAGGGAGAAAATTGCTGGGGCCTTGTATAAAATATTTGTATCCTCTCTAGTCACAGGTGAGGTTCAGAGGATTGGAGAATAGTCAATGTTGTTCCTTTGTTTATGAAGAGCAACAGGGGTAATCCAGGAATTTCAGGCTGGTGAGCCTTACGTGAGTAGTAGGGATTCTTAGGGACAGGATTTTTCCACATTTGGAAAAAAACATCTTAAAAGTGACAGGCAGCATGACCTTGTTTAGGGGAGGTCAGAGCTCCCAACTTGATGAAATTTTTGAGGAAGTGACAAAGATGATTGAGGCAAAGTGGTAGATGTTGTCTGCGTGGATGTTAGCAAGGCCTTTGACAAGGTTCCTCATGCCAGGCTGGTATAAAAGGATCTGCAGTGAATTTGTAAGATGGATAGAGCTGGCTTGGTGATAGAGGACAGAGAGTTGGAGTGGAAGGGTGTTTTCTGACTGGAGATCTGCGACCATTGGTTTTCCGCAGGTAGTGCTGGTACCTCTGTTGTTTTTAATGTATATTAGTCTGATTAGTACGTTTGCGGGTGAATGACATAAAGGTTGAGGGAGCTGTTTATCCACAGCTCCCTCAATCTTTATGTTTTTTATCCGCAAATCAGACCTATATTCTCCTCCAATCACTTACATACATTAAAAACGATAGGAGTACTAGCACTGATCCTGCTGAACAGGAGGATTACCAGAGGATACAGCAGGATATCGATAGGCTGGAGACTAGGATGTAGAAATGGAAGATGGAATTTAATCTGGAAACATGCACGATCATTTGTTTTGAAGATCTAATGCAGAAGGGATGTACACAGTCAATGGCAGAACCCTTAGAATCATGAATATACAGAGGTATCTAGGCATATAAGTCAACAGTTCCTTGGAAGTGGCAACACAAGTGAATAAGTTAGTCAAGAAGGCTTATGGCATGCTCAAAGCATAAAGTATAAAAATTATCAAGTTATTTTGCAGCTGCATAGAACTTTAGTTAGGCAACATTTGGAAAATTACATACAGCTCTGGTCTCCACACTATCAAAAAGATTTTGAGGCTTTGGAGAGGGTACAGTAACAGTTTACCAGGATGTTGCTTGGTTTGGAAGGTGTTGGTTATGAGGAGAGACTGGACAAACTTGGTTTATTTTCACTTGTACGTTGGAAGCTGAGGGGAGACCAGAGAGAGCTTTACAAAATTATGAGAGGCATGAATAGATTGGATAATCAGAGTCTTTTTCTCAGGGTAGAAATGTCAATTACTAGGGAATAAAGGTTTAAGGTAAAAGGGGGAACATTTAAAGTAGACGTGAGAGGCAAGTTTTTTTGTACAAATGGTGGTAAGTGCCTGGAATGTGAAAGTAGAGAGATGGTGGAGACAGATATAATTGCAACATTTAAGAGGTATCTTGACAGCCGAATAGGCAGGGAATAGAAGGATACAGAGCATGTAGAGACAAAAGGATTTTAGTTTAGAAAGGCATCATGTGTCAGCGCACTCTTAGTGGGCCTATGAGCCTGTTTCTGTGCTATATTGTTCTTTCTTCACTAGACTCTCCGGCAGTGTATCCTAACTATGTTCTGCATTTAAGAAAGCTCATGTTGCTTTTGGCAACAACTTAGATAGTTGTCCTCTGATTCTTGGTCCTTCCAGCAATGGGAATTGGTTCTTCCTATCTCTCAAGATTTTGAATACTGCTATATATTCTCCTCTCTCACCTTCCCTTTTCACTAAGAACAGCTGCAGCCTCTCTGATCTCACTGAAATACTCACCTTTTGTACTATTCTGTCTTTTTTTAACCTGCAACTTCTCTGGTGGTTTCACCAGCCTTGAGTGAGTGAAACTGGGAGTCAAGGCCACAATCAGATCAGCCACCGACTTTTCTGAGAGGCAGAGCAGGCTCCAGGGCCTTCTCCTGCTCCTATTTCTTCTGCTCTGACGAGTTCACACCAGAGTTTCCTTACCTGAGAAAATATATAGCTGCATTGGTACGTTTATTGTATCATGTGCCCTGGTAGATATTTGAGTTTATAAACAAAGTAGAAACGCACAAGCTTAAGAGCTCCATTGTAGAATGATAGTGTCCCTACGTCTGAGCCAGGTTCAAGTCCCACCTGTTCCAGAGGTATGTAATGACATTGGTAAATCGTCAATTGTGGTGACAATTCTTTGACATTGATGGCATAGAATTAGTGATCTAGATTACTGGCTCCCTGTTACAGAAAGGTGTGTGGGCATTGTCCTCATTATATTTAAGATGAAGATTGATATATTCTTGGTCAGGAGGGACAGCACAGTGGCTCAGTGGTTAGCACTGCTGCCTCACAGCACCAGGGTCCCAGGTTCCATTCCAGCCTTGGGTGACTGTCTGTGTGGAATTTGCATATTCTCCCCATATCTGCATGGGTTTCCTCCGGGTGTTCTGGTTTTCTCCCACAATCCAAAGATGTGCAGGTTAGGTGAATTGCCCATGTAAAATTGCCCATAGTGTTAGGTGCATTAGTCAGAGGGAGATAGGTTTGAGTGGATTACACTTCAGAGGGTCGGTGTAGACTGATAGGGTCGAAGGGTCTGTTTGCACACTGTAGGTAATCTAATCTAAAAATGCATTGAATGTAGAGACAGCTGCTTCATGAAGCTGCTTTCATTGTACTGTGTTATAAATCTGAAACTGCATGTATCATTTATTTCCCATGCAAACTTAATTCTTTTACCTTGTTAACTCGTTTCCCTGCTATAGGAAAGATGTGAAACTTGAAAGGGTTCAGAAAAGATTTACAAGGATGTTGCCAGGGTTGGAGAATTTGAGCTATAGGGAGAGGCTGAACAGGCTGGGGTTGTTTTCCCTGGAGCGTCGGAGGCTGAGGGGTGACCTAATAGAGGTTTATAAAATCATAAAGGGCATGGATAGGGTAAATAGACAAGGTATTTTCCCTGGGTGGGGGAGTCCAGAACTAGAGAGTATAGGTTTAGGGTGAGAGGGGAAAGAGTTAAAAGAAACAAGGAGAACCCTTTTCACACAGAGGCTGCAAGAGGAAGTGGTGGAAGCTGGTACAAATACTACGTTTAAAAAGCATCTGGAGGAGTATATGAATATGAAGGGTTTAAAGGGATATGGGCCAAGTGCTAGCAAAATGGGACTAGATTAATTTAGGATATCTGATCAGCATGGCTGAGTTGGACTGAAGGGTCTGTTTCCATACTGTATATCTTTATGACGCTAATAGTCATAAATACTATCTTCTATCACTTGCTAAAGAGCAAATGCTTGTCATTTTAACGTTAAAAATCACACAATACCAGGTTATAGTCCAACAGGTGGAAGCACTAGCTTTCGAACTGTTGCTCCTTCATCAGGTAGTTGTGGAGTATAAGATCATAAGACACAGAATTCATAGCCAAGTTACAGTGTGATGTAACTGAAATTATATATTGAAAAAGACCAGGTCTAAGGCATGTGATGCAGCAAGTGGCTGCTTTTTCAATTGTGTTCCATTTAATCGCAGTCGAAGGTGTCAGCTTGCCCTAACATCTCGCCAGGATGAGGTTAGTGGCTGAATGGATGATGGTCGCTTGCCAATCACGAAGCAGATCCACTGCCGAAGCCTGTCCAGACAGCATCGGGGCACGGAGCAGTTCGGCTGGGCGGCGAGCCCGAGATCCCTGAGAACATTGAGCAGGATCAGCAGCTGCAGCCTCAGCCGGGCTATGCTGCTGGAGTAAACACAAAACAAACTCAAGAAACCAAAACACGAACGATTCAATGTTTAAACCAGAAGTGATTCGCACCGCACGTTTTAACAGGACTGTTGCTGGGATTATCTCGATTTTACAAGTCATGCCGTATTTTTTAAAAACTATCCTGATCCTCTTCTGCCTGACGATAGCTGCTGAAAGCAGGAAACACAGGAAGAGAAGATGGGCATCTCAGGTAGAACCACGGAAACAGGGCAGGTAAGGAAGGAGGTTTGCACGGAAAGCAATGTCATTCAGAGAAAATAGTCCAATAACAATTGTTTAAGTGACTGGTGAAAGTCCATTATTTTGTAATTACAAAGGTATAAGCGGAATTAATTCTTCACTGGTATGTGAGTGGAAAATGAAAGCCAGGAACCCTGCTTTTCACTTTACAAAGAACGGTCAAATACTAACATTAAAGCGACCGGAAGATTAGTTATAACATAGTGCATCCTACAGCAATCTCATCTGCTGATATGTACAGGGCTGGAAGAGACCAAATGGCGACTTAATTTTCTAGAGTTTGAAATAAAAATGTCCTTCGGGGGAATACTGCTGGAAGTGTAACTTTTAAAAACATTTTTTGTGGTATATGCTGTAGGTAAATGCTGTTTTCTGGATCAATATGACAGGAAACTTTATAATATGTTTCCTCTTTTTTTCACGGGAATAATGCAACATAAAGAGTTGTATGTCTTCAGTTAAATGTACTTCAGTTATTGGCGAATATACACTTTGAAAGTCGCGGCCAACAGGCACCTGTCACTAGGCAAGAAGAAGTCAGAGGCACAGTTCTGCTTTTGTTAGGTAGCTCCGAATTTGAATATTACTGCCAGGCTTCAATACACTTTTGAATTTTTGCACAGATCCCAAATATATCTACTTCTGATAATTCAAAATCATTTTGTGTTATCGTTTTAAATTATTTAGTAAATTGAAATAGCCAATGCTGAAAAAAAATGTTAACCAACATTGAACTACGAATATAGTATACTGCTGTCATTGGTAGACTTAAGATAAATTGGATAGAATGATATTGGTCCATATCAACCACAAAGAGCTGTGCTATTTAGATCAAGTATCTCTTTAAATATTTATTTCTCTGACAAGAATTCATGACATTCCAATATCATTCTAGGAAAATATTTCAAACAATTCCATTACAAAAACAGCATTATTGATGTGGGACATAAAAAGATGTAGTGTCCACACTACTCATCCATTGCTTGTAATAATTCAAATTCTGGAATTCCTAAATCATGCCAGTTCTTTAGAAATTTCTGTTGGCATCTTTGAAAGTAACACTTGGATTGAATTCTCAATTAATATTTTTTTTTCACTTAATGTGAGAATTTCAGTTCCTTTTCTATCAGTTTCATTTGCACTGATGCAGTTGCATGTGATTAGTCTTTTTCTGAGCATACAGCAATATATTTTCCAGCTGGAAACATAGAAAAATATCTTGTACTTTGTTCTCTATAAACATATTATCCAAAGTCTGAATTAGTTTCTATGTTATTTGACTTTATGTCAAATCTTTATCTTGAATATTGTGAATACTTATTACATAATCCTCACTCATAACCACTCTTTGGAATTTCCTAATGGCTGCAGCTTTGCATTCTATCAATTTTACCAACCTTTTCAAAACTACAAGAGAGTGCCATGACTAAGGTTGCTGAAACACACATTTCTACATAAGTAGCACAGTTTGAAACACAGTAAGGTTCTTGTTAAAAGACTCACAATTATTTAACAAAATACATGTTTACAGGATACCCCAAATGGTCCCAGCAACAAATTACTTGAAAAGAGTGGTCACTATTGTCAGGTAGGTTAATCCGGTTGTCAAATCTGTCCACATTAATGTTTTAGCAATAGCAATTTTCAATGATCAATGACCATTGTTTCAAAGGTGTGGTTTGAGGGATAAACTTTCACCAGAATATTTCTATACACTGCTTTTCAAATAGTATGGGACTTTTACATCTGCCTGGACAAAACCACTGTTTAAGATCTAATCAAAAATATGACACTTTTAACAACACAGCACCTACTTATTACCGCTCTGATGTGTCACTCTAGATTATGTGCTTAAGTCCTGCAAAAGACTTGAACCTATAGATTTTCTGTCAATTTGCAGCGACAGAACTAGGATGACATTTAGGAAATTTAAAGTATTGAATTCTGTCCATCAACTCTTAACACATATGGATCTGAAAGGGAGGAGGAAACCTACTCGTAAAATAACCCTAAGTCTCCCACTCACCTTCTGTAACTACACATTGTGAATATAAGGCAGAGTTTGTTCCCCCAACATTGTTGTAGTGGAATAAAAACAGAAAGTGCTGAAGAAACTTAGCAGGTATGGCGGTGTCTGTGGAGAGAGAAATCCATTTTAGATCTCCAGTATCTACCATATTTACTTCTGTACTTGAGTACACATGACAATAAAATCTAAATCTAATCTCAAATCTAAATCAATTATGATTCTGTAGTGGGATTCTTTCAACTCCCACGTTAGTGGTCATGACTCAGATTGCTTCCGGCAAACAAAATGATGATCATTACCTTGAAAATAATGAGTTCCATAGTTAATTAAGGAAAGAGATTACCTTTTTAAGTGAATTAAACCAACAATTTTAAGTTGTTGGGTTTTACGTACAATGTGACCTAGATATTCAGTGAGATTATGTGAACTTGATGCCAGGAAAGATCCCTGTAAATAACTGAGAAAGATCCATTCAATATTGGACCTCAATTACAATGATAAAAGATTGGAAAGCTGCAGACAGCTTTAGGCTGTTCTAAATCTCTGCCGTTTGGTGTCACAGCCGTAATTCAGTGTTGTCTAATGGGTTCCCAGTTGGAATCAGAGAATGTTGAGTGTTTACTGTCACTTACAAAATTTTATGGGCACTCAGTCAGTTCAGTATTCTAACAGGAATTGCCCCGGAATCACAGGCAGCAGTACTCATCAATTGATACTTCCTTACTGAGATCATTAAAGATTAATATTGCAATCTTAAGTGCACATAGTTCATATTATTACAGGTGACCAAGGATACCTTGAAGCTATAACGTATCGTGGTGTAATGTTGTGCGCTTTTCCAGCGACATATTTTTCAGCTAATGTTTACTTAAGATTTGTGTACTATTGTACTGGTGGAATTTGAAAACATGAGGAGGAATAACCACATTCAAAGAAATTCTCCCTTAGAATATGAAATGGTGCATAGTATCTCAAAGCAATATACCTACATTATGGTTGAGATGTTCCAATTGACAAAAGTTCTTTTATTAAAAGTTGAACTGTTAAGGATTATTTTTCAGCAGCTATCATGCTGAATAATGATTGACAGAATAATGTTTTAATCTAATTTGGGGAGGTGGTAGCATAATGATAATGTCATCGGACTGGTAACCCAGAACTCCGGACCAAAGTTCTGATGACATTGGTTAGAACTTCACTGTGGCAGAAGGTGAAATTTGAATTCCCTAAAAAAGGTCCCGAATAGAGAGCTGACCTATGGTGATTGTGTAATCATTATTGATTTTCATTAAAAACCCACCTGGTTCACAAATGTCCTTTAAAGCAGGAAATCTGCCATTCTTATCAGGTCTGGCCCACATCTGACTCCAAACCCAAGGCAATGTGGTTTAATCTTAACTACCCTTTCGGCAAATGGGCATGGGCAGTAAATGTTGGCCAAGTCAGCGATGTGCACACCCAGTGAATATTTTTTAAAATTGTCATTTCTTATTCTTACGGAAATCACAGAATGGCGATAGAATGGAAGGCTGCCATTCAGTCCAAGATATCCACACTGACTCTCTGCATGAGCTATTCTGCTGGTCTCACTCTTCTTTTCTTCACGCATAATAAAAGCATAGACATTTGGTTAAGAGGTTATAAATATTAATCCTATTGACATTAATAATAAACCTTCAAAAAGCTTTGCCAGTAATTGTCATATTCATTGTTTAAAAATAAAGGGAACAGGTGGTGATACTGAAGCATTAAGGCATTACAATGATTCAACAGATCAATGGTTCATGGCCAGTAACTCACTTGTTACTAAATCACACATCACAGCCCTGTATCTAGTGTTTCTTTATATGAATAGGGAAAGTCAGTAGAAGAGCCATCATCAAGTGGCTTCTTATAGCTCTCTTTTGGAGTCACAAGGGTGAAGGTGAGTTGTCTGTTTTATCACCCATGAATGATATATGGTATAAGATAGAGAGAAAATAACTTGTGCTGACTGTAAATATACTGATCTGCTCTGAATCACATTGTGATATTATTCATGATATATTTCTAAGGCCAGTGGAAATGATCAGATATTTTTCTGCCCTACTCCCTCACTGCAGCCCTATATTAAGGAGAATTCCAGATACAACCAAAACTCGAACAACAAACTCTGAACATCTTCTCAGAGTGGGTGATCATGATTTCACAATGAGACCTGCATTTGGTGGTAGGAACTTGTTTTTATACATTTCATCGAGAATTAAACTTCTCATGCATGTTTTTCTGACAGTGTTGCTCAGTTTTCTAGTCCCTTGATTCAAAACAAGTATTTTAATTCTAATAAGCAACTCATGTGACTGATAGCATTTCTAATATCTAGGGAGAAGTGCACTAAAAACTGTAAGGGTACATTTTGAATGGTTGATGAAGAATGGAAGTACTGCAGAATCAGGTTATAATCTTAAACAGATTATAAAGGAGGAAACTATTTAGAATATATTACCATTATTTAATAAAATCCATACTGATGGAAGACCTCTGCTGGGAGTGAAGGCAGCTGTTGAGCAGTCCAGCCAATATTTTGTCGAGTATATTGAAATGACGTTTCAATATCAGAAACACAGCCTTCAATCTTTTTTTTTGTCATTAACACATTAGCAACGTTGGACTTTGGAGGTGGCAATGTATCCCTGACATCCAGTGTTGCTAAGGCAGGGAGTAGGTTTTAAAATATTGTCCAATTCAGGTGATCATAAAGTATTTTGTTCTCAACCTGTCCCATTGACCACACTGTGTTGCCAAGTGTAAATGCTGCTGCAACTCTCACCCATTCTCCCATCCATTTTCTAACCCATTCTCCCATCCATTTTCTCACCCATTCTCCCACCCTATTCAAGAGAGGTCGATACGGGGTCCCAGTTAGTACTGGGAATCTGTGGCGGTCTACTAAAATGTGTCTAGACTACGTGTTGAGAGATGGGGGAGTGAAAGCTACACTGTTAGCCAGTGAGAGGCATACTTTATGTTGCTTGGGGTAGAGTTTGGGTGGTGAGGATAGACTACGTTGATTTGCCACATTTATTTTGCTAACCATTTTGGATTTGAATTATAGTTACCCACCTTTTACATGATCTGCTGAAATACTAACCTGATAGACCTGGTCCAAGGAGCTTGATCAGTCCCAGTTTATGTTTTGTAATATTGCCCACTATTGAGTCGATATTGGTCTCACAAATATAACATGATTCTTTAAATAAAGATCCTTATTGCGCAAAGTTTGCTTGGTTACCTCCCTAGTGCCAAAGTCAAGGATATCACTGAGCAACTGCAGAGAACCCTGGGGAAATGTAGTCTTGTAGTCAGAATTTAGAAAACTGGGTAGGAAATGAGAAAGCAGGACCTCAAAAGAGGTAATTTCTGAATAATTATCAGTGCCATGGGAGGATAAAGCAGACAACAAACACATGGTTGGAAATATGGCACAGGAAGGAGGACTTTAGCATGAGACATTGGGACTGGCTGCGGGGAAGCTTGGAACTGTATAGGTAAAATGGTTTGCACCTATGTAGACCTAGGATTTACAGTGTGGTCTGCTATTGTGATTGGAAAGTTTTAAACTAACTTGGCAAAGGTTTGAGAATCAGGAGATAATATCAGAGAAGGATACAAAAATTCACAGAATACTGAGAGGGATACATGGCAATAGAAAAGGGAACATTGCAACAATTGGGGTCAGAGAGTACAATGGGATCTTGTTCAGATGGGCCTATGGGCTGAGGAGTGGAATATGGAGTTTAAATGAGATAAATGTTGCATTTTGGAAAGGCAAATCAGTTTGGGACTTATACAGTTAATTGTAGGACCCTGAGGAGTGTTGCCAAACAAAGAGACCTAGGCGTGCAGGTTCATAGTTCCTTGAAAGTGGAGTTGCAGGTAGGCAGGTGGTGAAGGTGATGTTTGGCATACTTTTCTTCATCGGTCAGTGCATTGAGTATAGTTGGGAGGGCCACTTTTAGAATTTCTGGTTTGCCTGCTTTAGGAAAGGTATTGTTAAACTTGAAAGGGTTCAGAAAGGATTTACAAGGATGTTGCTAGGATTGGAGGGTTTGAACTGTAGTGACAGGCTGAATAGGTGTGAGCCTTCTTTCCCTATACCGTCAGAGGCCGAGGGGTGACCTTATAAAGGTTTATAAAACCACGAGGGTCATGGATAGGGTGAATAGCCGAGTCTTTTCCGAGAGTAGAGATGTCCAAAACTAGAGGGCTTGGCTTTAAGGTGAGAGGATAAAGACTCAACAAGGACCCGAGGGCAACTTTGTCTCACAGATTGGTGCATGGATGGAATGAGCTTTCATAGAAGCCCTATAGTGTGGAACAGGCTATTTAGCCCAGCAAGTCCACACCAGCTCTCCAAATAGCATCCCATCCACGCTCATCCCCATACACTATCCATGTAACCATGCATTCCCATGGCTAATCCACCTAACCTATACATCCCTGCACAATTTAGCATGACCAATCCACCTTGCTTGCACACCTTTGGATTGTGGGAGGAAACTAGAGCACCTGAAGGAAACCCACGCACACACGAGGAGAATGTACAAACTCCAAACAGCCAGTTGCCCAAGGCTGGAAGTGCCAGGGTCTCTGACACTGTGAGGCAGCAGTACTAACCATCGAGCCACTGTGTTGTCCAAAGCTGCCAGATGAAGTGGTGGAGGCTGGTACAATTACAACATTTAAAAGGCATCTGGATGGGTATATGAAGAGCAAAGGGTTAGAGGGATCTGAGCCAAATGCTAAAATGGAAGTAGATTAATTTAGGATATCTGGTTGGCATGGACAAGTTGGATCAAAGGGTCTGTTTGCTTGCTGTATAACTGTATGACGCTATGAGTAAGGGAAAAAGTCCAAATCAGGGTGAAGTGCATGATAATTAATGCACCGTCTGTAGTAAATAAGATTACAGATTGCTACTTGGAAATAGGCTGTTGTGGTAACAGAGATTTGGCTTAAAGAAAAACAGCACCAAGTGTGAAATATTTCTGGATATAATATGCCCAGGAAATGGAGAAATGAATACAGAAAAATTGAAATGCTGGAGAAATAGGATGTTCCAGAGGGGTCAAGGACAGAACCTGCTTAGTCAGAGATAAGGAACAAGAAAGTTCAATTTTTTTGTTTGGTGTAGTTTTTAAGCCATTAAGTAGTGCAAAGAATGTGCAAGAGAATTACAGAGAAATGTAATAAATTATAAAGTAAATGTAATGGAGAAAATATGTTAATTGTCTGAATATAGACTTGGATAGTCGTCCTGTAAAGAGTAGAGAGGAACTGTGGGCCCAGCTGAGGTATTAAATAAATGCTTTAAGGTATCGGAACTGGATAAAATGTATCTAAAGGTGATGAGGGAAATGAATGGAAATTGCAGAGCCCCTGGCCATAATCTTTCAGCCTTCTTTAGACTCAGTGATGCTGCCAGGGGACTGGAGAATTGCAACAAAAATAAGTGTCAGGCAAGCCCAGCAACTACAGGCCAGTAGTGGGAAAATTTCAAGAAACAATAATTCAGACAATATTAATCATCACATCAACAAATGAATGTAAATTATAGAAAGTCAACATGGATTTCTTAAGGGAAAATCATGTTTAACTAATTTGCTGGATGTTTTTTTGATGAGCAAACAGAAAGGGTTGATAAGGACAACGTTGTTGATATGACATACATGGATATTTTATATAGTGTTACACAGCCAACCTGTGAACAATGTCATAGTTCATAGGAAGAAAAGAGAAAGTAACAAAATGGATACAACATTGGTTAAGTGACAAACAGCAACTAGCAGTAGTTAATGGATATTTTTATTTGTTTCTGTCCTTTGATATTTATTTCATAAATTTGTACATAGGATGTGGGCATCACTGGCAGGGCAGAATTTATTGCCCATTCCTAATTGAAATAACTCCACAGAGGCCGGTATCCTGTCATCGAATTACACTTTATTTACACGCGGGAAGTCCTTGACACTGATCCGGCTTCCGCAGAGCCAAGCTCTCAGAGTGAACAGGATGTCTGTCATTCTTATTTATATCTGTCAGCCACGGCTCCCTGATCGGACCAGATTAACAGCCCCAATCAGGGAACTCATATTCTATGAGGACTACCTGGCTGGCCTTATTACAATCGCTACATTCCTCCACCTGTAGTCCGAGGACAGAGGCTTGTTTTTTGTAGCTCCCCCAGGGCATTCTAGCACCAGGACAAATCTTCCAACTCTGCTTCTGATAAGGGCAGAATTGTCGTTGGAATGTGTCTATTTTGTGTATTTTGAAATATCCTAGAAAATGGCTATGTCTATGTCTATGTATTATTCACCCATTTAACTTAATTTGCCAGTTTAATCTGCTTTCATGCCTTAATAATTGCCCTTACTTAAGTTTAAATATATTTTTATTTGTAAAATTCAATCATATTGTGATTGCTACTACCTCGGGGTGCCTTCATTATGAGGTCATTAATTCATTGCACAATACCAGCTCTATTATAGCCTGGTCTTTGGTTGGCTTCAGAACATGTTGTTTTCAGAGGTGATTCCAAAAGCATTTTATGGACACTTCGTCTAGCTTACCTTTGCCCATCTGATTATTTATAAATTAATTTATTTATAAACAGTTTATTTATAAATTAAAGCTCTCCATGATTATTGCTGCATCCTTTTTGACAAGTTCCTATTATCTCTTATGCTCTATTCTACCATGTTGTTACTGTTAGTGGGCCTGTCCTTTCCCACAAACTGCTTCTACGTCCTACTTTACTAAACTAAGGTCATTCCTCTGCATTTTGCTAATACCATTTTAATTAACAGAGCCATCCTTCTACTTTTCCTTAGCTTCCTGTCCTTCCTAAGTGTCACTTATTCTTCGATATTCAGGTACCAATTTATGTCATTCCTACAACCATGTCTCTGTAATTGCTACCTGATCATAGTTATTGATTTCTATTTGTACTATCAGGTAATCTGTTTTGATTTGATTGCTACTTGCATTCAGATACAGCATTTTTAGCACTTCTTTATTTTTGTAACCTTCAGCTTTATCCATTGATTTATAATGATATTTGTACTCTCTCTCCCTTCCTGTCACAGTCTATTTACCATTTCCTATGTAAATATATTTCTCACTTCCCATGCCTTTATTCTTTGATTTACCATACATTATCAAATTTGATTGCTTACTATTTTGTACTTAATCTATTTAGTTTAAGCTCCCCTCTACTTCGCTACTTATCTGGCATGCTAGTCCCAGTGCTGTTCAGGTGTAAATTATCCCCCAGTACAGCATCCACTTTCCCCAGTACTGGTGCCATTGCCCCAAGAACTGCAACCCATTTCTCCCATTCCAGTGTGTGAGCCATGCATTCATCCCTCCAATTATATTTGCACATCATTCAGGCAATATCCAGAGATATTACCTTTGGGATTTTGCTGCTTAATTTGGTGCCTAGCTCTTGTACTAACTATGCAGAATCTATTTCTTTGCCCTGCCTATGCTGTTGGTACTTACTAGGAACACATT
Source organism: Chiloscyllium plagiosum (assembly GCF_037043375.1). NCBI lineage: Eukaryota > Metazoa > Chordata > Chondrichthyes > Orectolobiformes > Hemiscylliidae > Chiloscyllium > Chiloscyllium plagiosum. Next base: position 104,419,008 of record NW_028270141.1, read on the forward strand.
GACTGGATCCTCATTCTCCCATTCATCTCCATTCCACAGCAAATTGCCCGAACCCTGGCACTAGACTGGCAACATAGAGTTGTGCATTCTCACTGTTCACCTCAGAGACAGTGTCAATCCTCCTCACTAAACTATGTCCTATTACCACGACATTCTCCGTACTTGTATGGCTTCCTACACCATAGTGCCATGGTCAGTTAGTTCATCCACCCTGCAGCCCACACTCTCATCCAAATAAGTTAAAGGAATTTCTAGTCCATTGGACATTTGCAAAGGATATTGATGATCAGGGCGATTGGGCAAAATTCTAGCTGATGGATTTCAGTCTCAGCAAGTATGAGGTTATCCATTTTATACCAAAGAAGGTTAGATCAGGGGACGTTCTGTATGATAAGATGTAATATATAGTGGATGTCCAAAGAGATTTGGGGATTCTGGTGTGCAGATCTTTAAAATGCCACAAGCAGGTGCAGAAAATAATCAAGAAGGCTAATGGACAGGAGCAAAAGTATGTAAAAGTTATGCTGCAGTCATACAAAGCCCTGGTTAGAAACCATATGGAGTACTGTGAACAGGTCTAGTCATCACACCTTATCAAGGATATATAGGCTGTGATTTACATGTTATCTCGATTTCAGGAGTTAGGTTATGAGGAGACGTTATATTAATTCGACCTGTTTTCTCAAGAATTTAGAAGATTGAGGAGTGATCTGAGGAAATCTTCAAGATATTAACAGAAAAAGACATAAAAGATAAAGTTAAACTATTTCCATTGGTTGGAGATTCTAGAACTTGGAAGCATAGTGTGAGAATTAGGGCCAGACCACTCGGGAAAGATGTTAGGAAGCACTTTGACACAAAAAGGGTGATGTAGGTTTAGAACTCTCTTCGATAAATGGCAGTTGATGCTAGATCAGTTGTTAATTTTAAATCTGTGATCTGTAAAATTTTGTTACGTAAGAATATTAACAGATATGGGCCAATGGCAGGGATGCAGAGCTCGGCCACAAATTAGCTATGACCTCATTGAATGGCAGGAGCTGAATGGCCTATTTCTCTTCCTATAAAGACTGAAGGTCCTGCACTCCTGCCCTCTGGGCCCTCTTAACTGCCTCACTCACAACCATACCCTCCATTCCCTGGCCAGTGATCAAATCAGAAGACCTCATCCTCACTTGTGTAACCACTTTGAGGAATAAATTGTGCAAGTTATTTTTCTCCTTCCTGATGTGCCGCAATGTTTGTAGTCCATTCTCTAGCTCATAACCTCTGAACTGAGGCCACACAAACTGCAACCACTCTCTGTAAACATGATTTCCCTGGATCACACTGGTCCAGGAGCTCCCACGTTCTGCAGTTGCAATACACAAGAACCGGGCATTTGAATGCCTCAGTTAACCTGCCTCCTACACATTTCCAGGCATTGCATTTGTGGGCGGCACGGTGGCACAGTGGTTAGCACTGTTGCCTCACAGCGCCAGAGACCCGGGTTCAATTCCCGCCTCAGGCGACTGACTGTGTGGAGTTTGCACGTTCTCCCCGTGTCTGCGTGGGTTTCCTCCGGGTGCTCCGGTTTCCTCCCACAATCCAAAAAATGTGCAGGTTAGGCAAATTGGCCATGCTAAATTGCCCGTAGTGTTAGATGAAGGGGTAAATATAGGGGAATGGGTCTGGATGGGTTACGCTTCAGCGGGTCGGTGTGGACTTGTTGGGCCGAAGGGCCTGTTTCCACACTGTAAGTAATCTAATCTAATCTAATCTAAAATCTAGTTCCATATCCTAACTATTCTCAGAACCCTCTTGTTTCTTTTGTACATCTTTTCAAATTTACACAGTCTCATTCTTGTTCCTTTTATGAGCTGGAACAGCTCCTTCCAATTTACTCTGTTCACCTTTGAGGTGGACATCTATCGTATCTCCCCTCAGTTGCCTTCTCTCCAAAGAGAACAGTCCTAACTTCTTCAATCTATCCTCATAACTGATGTTTCTCTTATCTGAAACTATTCTTGTAAATCGCTTCTGCACTGTCTCCAATTCATTTACATCTTTCTTATAATGTAGAGCACACAACTACACAAAGTGATGTTATATAAGTGTCTTATACAAGTTCAACATCAACCACTTGACCTTATACTCTATGCCCTTATTAATAAAGCCAAAAACACTGTATGCTTTACTAACTGCCCTCTCCATCTATCTTGCCATCTTCAATGAGCTGGACACATATACACGTAGGTTCCTCTGCTCCTGCACACCCTTTAGATTTGTACCCCCTATTTTATATTGTCTTTCAATGTTCTTCCAATCAAAGTACATGACCTTACACTTCCCTGCACTGAACCTATCTTCACACTCCACCAATTTGTCAATGCCCTTTTGGAGTTCCACACTGCCATCCTCACAGTTTGCAACTCTTCCAAGCATTGTGTCATTTGCAAATTTTGAAATTGTCTCCTTTCACCAAGATCCAAATCATTAACGCATATCAAGAAAAACAAAGGTCCCAATACCAACCCTTGGTAAACTCCACGACAAGCCTTCTTCCAGTTCAAAAAATATCCCTTGACCATTACTGTTTCCCATCACTCAGTGAATTTTATATCCACATTGCTACTGACCCTTTTATACCATGATCTGTAACTTTCTTCACATATCTGTTGTTGTGGCATCATTTAAAATACCTTCTGGAAATCCATCTCTATGACCCTATGAAGGTATCACTGGCAGGGCCTGTATTTATTATCTATTCTGGTTACCCTTGAGAAAGTGGTAGTAAGCTGCTTTCATGAACCATTGCAGTCTATGTGCTATAGATAGACCCATAATGACATTAGGAAGAGTATTATAAGATCTTGGCCCAGCAACACTGAAGGAGCAGCAATATATTTCCAAATAAGGATGCTGAATGGCTTGGAGGGAAACTTGCAGCTGATTGTTCTGATGTATCTGCTGCCCTTGTTCTAAAGCACATCACATTGTTACCCTCATAAAGCCTTTCTGTTAACCTCTTCAAAAAAGTTCAGCAAGTTAGTGAAACACAATTCCCCCTTTAGAAATCTATGCTGATTCTTCCTAATCAGTCCACTTTTTACCATATGTCTACTAGTTCTATCCCGAATAATTGCTTCTAGAAGCTTCTGTGCCACTGGCTTTAAACTGACTAGTCTGTAATTGCTGGGGTTATCTTTGCAACCTTTCTTTAACAAGGCCATAATGTTTGTAATTCTGCCCCCCCATACCCAGGTCCAGGGAAGACTGAAAGAATACAATCTGTGCCCCTGCAATTTCTATCCCAATGTCCTTCAAAATCCTTGAAAGTCCCATTACCTTGTCAGCTTTATGTATGAACAATCTATTCAAGACTTCTTCTGTCTTCATGTTGAATCCTCTAATGACAGAGCTTCCTCCTCTGTCACCATGGTCTGGGGGACATCCTCTTCTTTTATAAAGACAGATGCAAAGTATTCATTTAACACCTCTGACATGCCCTGTGCCTCTGCGTATAAATCCCCTTTTTGGTCTCCAATTGACCTTACTCCTCCTTTTAACCATTCTTTTAGGATTTATATGCTTATAGAAGATTTTGGGATTCCACATTGTTAGCTGCTAATATTTTATCATAATTCCTCCTTGGTTCTCCTAATGCTCTTTCACCTCCCTCCTAAACATTAAATATTCCTCTTGGCTCTCAGGTGTAATTTCTGCATTAAGTCTCCCCTCAAGGGCAATGTTGACTAGGCTACAGCTAAACAATAAAAAGGGTAGAGTTATACTTCTTGGTGTAGTCTCTAGACCACCAACTAGTGAAAAGGATTAGATGAACAAATCTATTAGTTTACTTTGTGCTAGTAATCTCTCTAGAAGCCTCCTAATCACAATGGTGTGAAAGAGGGATGCCAGGCAATTCTGAGCTGTTTAGCAAAATCTTAATAGCTGAATCTTCCAAGACGCAAGCAATTATATTCATTGGCACTCTCATATTTGTCTGGAAATAATTGTTTTAATGGTTGCTGCTTGCATTTATTTTACTTGTTCACAGGATGTGGGCACAGCTCACTAGGGTAGCATATTTGACTCCGTAAAATATAGCTCTGAGTTGCCGTCTTGAACTACACAGTCCTTGGGTTGTGTGTACACTCATCGTGTTCTAAGAAAGTTCCAGAATTTGACTCAGCAACTGGGAAAGAAGTACAATATTGGTCCAAGTCGGGATGCTGTGGGACTTGGAAGTGAACTTCCAGTTAGCATTGTTCCCATATATCTACTGTCCCTCTTGATGGTAAAGGATGTGTTTTTGGAAGGTGCTGTTGGAGTAAGTCTTGTAGGTTATTGCTGTGGATTTTGTATATGGTATGCAATGTTGCCACTGTGAGTCAGTGGTGAAGGGAGTGAATGTTGAAGGTGGTGATTGACATGCCAATCAAGCAGGCTGCTTTGACTTGGATGACGGTATGCCTTTTTTAAGTGCTGCTGGAGTAATATCCATTCAGGCAAGAGACCAATATTCTGTCCCACCACTGACTTGGACAGGTTTTAGACAGGAGATGAGTTTCTCCCTGTAGCCTCCAACCTGCTGTTGTCGTCACAGTATTTATGTGACTGATCCAGTTCAATTTCTGATCAATTGTGAGGCTGTTAATGGTGATGGATTCAGCAATGGTAATGCCATTAAACATCATGGGGAGAAGCTTCTCTCATACTATTCCAAGAGGGAAGAATGGGAACTTTGAGGCCCAGAATCTGTAGTAAATTGAAGATAAGCAACTTGAAAGGTGCCAATCATTAGAGATGCAATGCCCTCACTCTTTCCAATCTCAGGGCCTATATTTGGACACAACAGAAATGTTGTGTCATTGATATCTCCACTTCACAAGGCAGGTACCCATGGGATTGATTGCAAAGTGCTTCTGACATCCCAGTGCATTGTAAACTTTCTGATCACAATTTGTCTATACTTTTAAACCTTTCAAAATAGAGTGTCAGGCATATCCTGAAAAATATGGCCTATTATCGGTTTATACAGGATGGGGAATCCAAGATGGAGAACAGGAAAGATTGTGGCTGTAACAGCTGATCCTTTGTTGAGGTATTTTAGGTGTCAGAGCTGATTTCCTTGAATTTCAGGAGCAGAAATTACTGTTTTCTAAGCTTTTGCATTGTTTTGGAAATTTGGTGAAAAAATTATCAAAACAACGGCACTTTAAAAAAGAGGAAGAGACGCAAAGACAGTGACCACATGGGAAATGATTCAAATGGAGAAAGAAACCTACACTGCTGGCTGACCCAGCAGTGAATCTGCACAACTGCTGCCTTTGCTGTAGAGTTTCAAGTATCTCTGGACATAGGAGTTGGTTCTAAGAAAAATAAACAAACAGCAAAATTCTTAGCTGACCTGGAGAAACCTTGGGGGGGGGGGGGGGGGAGTGGGGGGCAGTGGTGCAGGAAGAGGGTGGTGGAGATCACAACAGGGGAGCAGTAAAGTGGCTAATTTTAAAGCCTAACCTTGCTTGTTTTTGTAAATCTACAGTAGTGAGGACAGGGAGTTCTTTCTTGTTTATATGTTTTTATTGAGATCTGTCTCTTGATTAAACCTAAATAATATAAAAACATAGCTACTAAGCTAGCCTGGAGCAGGGATTTTAGAGCAGTAAGATTATGCTATTTTCTGGGTCTATAGATTGTTAAGGTGCAAAGCTGGGCAAAAGTGAGGACTGCAGATGCTGGAAATCAGAATTTAGATCAGAGTTGTGCTGGAAAAGCACAGCAGGTCAGGCAGCATCCGAGGAGACGGAAAATCAATGAATCAGGCGAAAGCTCTTCATCAGCCCTTAAGGTGCAAAGATGGCCTGTATTAGAGTGATCTGCTTTTCTTATTGGATGTTGGAAATTAGGAAGAGTTTCCATGTTACTGATGTTTATGTCTGCAGGAAGTCTGTTTAGTTGCGAATCCTATTGGTCCCCATGGATCGTTTGGAGCAGCTGTTACAGGCAATGAGGAATTTACAGGAGCTCAGGGTGTGATGGATGGCAGTTGCAGGAAAGGAGATAAACTGAAGTTATGGGTGACGTCCAGGAAAGGTAGGAGAGGAAGGCAGGAAGCGTAGGAATCTTCTGTGGCTCTCCCCATCTCAAACAAGTATGCTGTTTTGGAAAATGTAGGGGGTTGATGGACTCTCAGAGGAATGTAGCATGAACAGTCAGGTTTCTGGTACTGAGACTGGCTCTAATGTAATGAAGGGTACACCAGGTTCCAAGCGATCGTTTGTGGTTGGGGACTCTGTAGTCAGAGGCACAGATAGACAATTCTGCTGCCGACAGTGAGACATCAGAATGGTATGTTGCCTCCCTGGTGCCAGGATCAAGGATATCTCAGAGATAGTCCAGACTATTCTCAAAGGTGAGAGAGACTTGTGGGAGGCTGTTGTACGCATTGGTTCTAACAACACAGGAAGAGAAAAGAACGAGATTCTGAGGAGAGAATATAGGAAGTTAGGCAGGAATTTAAACAGGAGATCCTCTAGGGTAGTCATAACTAGACTACTCTTGGTGCCACAAGCTAGTGAGGGTAGGAAAAGGAGGATAGAGCAGATAAATGTGTGGCTGAGATGCTGATGTAGAGGAGAAGGGTTCATATTTTTGGATCATTGGAACCTCTTCTGGGATAGAAGTGACCTGTATAAGAAAGACAGATTGCATCTGAATTGGAAGGGGACTAATCTACTGGTGGGGAGACTTGCTAGAGCTGCTTGGGAGGATTTAAAGTAGTAAAGGAGGGTGGGGAGGTGGGACACAGGGACATAGTGAGGACTGGTACAGTTGGGAAAAGGAGTAAGTCAAACAGTCAGGGCAGGCAGGAACAAAGCAGACAATGAGGTAGGACTGATAAATTAAAGTGAATTTATTTCAATGCTAAAGGCCTAACAGGTAAGGCAGATGAACTCAGGTCATGATTGGGAATATGGGACTGGGATATCAACAATTACAGAGAAATAGTTCAGAGATGAACAGGACTGGCAGCTTAACATTTCAAGGTATAGATGCTATGGGAAGGATAGAAAAGGGGGAAAGAGAGGAGGAGGAGCAGTGTTTTTGATTAGGGATAACATTATGGCTGTACTTAGGGAGGATATTTCTGGGAATAGGTCCAGGGAAATTATTTGAGTGGAACTGACAAATAGGAAAGGGATGATCACCTCTTTGGGTTTGTACTAAAGAACTTTCAAAAGCTGATTGGGAGGGGCAAATGTTCACAGGTAAAGAGACAGCAGGAAAATAGAAAGCTTTCAAAAATGAGATAACGAGAGTCTAGAGACTGTATGTTCCTGTTAGGTGAAGGGCAAGGCTGGTGGGTGAAGGGCAAGGCTGGTAGGTGTAGGGAATGCTGGATGACTAGAGAATTTCAGGTTTTGATTAAGAATCAGAAGGAAGCATATGTCAAGTATAGACAAGATAGATCAAATGAATCCTTAGAAGAGTATAAAGGCATTAGGAGTATACTTAAGAGGGAAATCAGATTGGCAAAAAAGGGACATAAGATAACTTTGGCAAATAGGGTTGAGAGAATCCAAAGAGGGTAATTAGGGAGAGAATAGCACGCCTTAAAGATCAGCAAAGCCGCCTAGATTTGTAACTGCAGGAGATGGGAAGATACTAAACGGGTATTTTGCAACAGTGTTTACTGTGGAGACAAATGTGGAAGATATAGAATATGGGGAAATAAATAGTAATGTTTTGAAAAATGTCCATATTGCTGAGGAGGAGGTGCTGAACATGCTAAAATCTGTAAAGGTGGATAAATCCCCAGGACCTGATCAGGTGTACCCTAGAACTCTGTGGGAAGTTAGGGAAATGATCGCTGGGCCCCTTGCTGAGATATTTGTATCATCGAAAGCCACACGTGAGGTGCTGGAAGACTGGAGATTGGCTAACGTGGTGTCACTGTTTAAGAAAGGTGGTAAGGAAAAACATGGGAAGTATAGAGCTGTAAGCCTGACATTGTTGGTGGGTAAGTTGTTGGAAAGAATCTTGAGGGGCAGGATTTGCATATTTTCGGAATGGCAAGGACTAGCTAGGGATAGTCAACATGGCTTTGTGAGTGGGAAATTGTATGTCACTAACTTTATTGAGATTTTTTAAGAAGTAACAAAGAGAATCGATGAGGGCTAAGTGATAGATGTGATGATTGTGGACTTCAATAAGGTGTTTGACAAGGTTCCTCATGGTAGACAGCAAGGTTAGATCACATGACATATATGGAGAACTAGCCACTTGGATACAAAACTGGCTCAAAGGTAGAAGACAGAGAGTGGTGGAGGCCTGTGACCATCGGTGTGCCACAAGGATCAGTGCAAGGTCTGCTGCTTTGTGTCATTTATATAAATGATTTAGATGTGAACATAGGAGGTATCGTTAATAAGTTTGCAGATGACAGCAAAATTGGAGATATAGGGACAGCGAAGAAGGTTATCTCAGATTACAATAAGATCTTGATCACATGGGCCAATGGACAGAGGAGTGGCAAATGGAGTTTAATTTAAAGAAATGTGAGGTGCTGCATTTTGGAAAGGCAAATCAGGGCAGGACTTACACACTTAATGATAAGGTCTTGGGGAATTATGCCGAACAAAAAGACCTTGGAGCGTAGGTTCATAGTTCCCTGAAAGTGGAGTCGCAGATAGGATAGTGAAGAAGGCATTTGGTATGCTTGCCTTTATTGATCAGTGCATTAAATGTAGGAATTGAGAGGTTATATTGTGGCTGTATAAGACTTTGGTTAGGCCACTATTGGAATACTGTGTGCAATTCTAGTCTCCTTGTCATAGGAAGGATTTATAAGAATGTTGCCAGGGTTGGAGGGTTTGAGCTATAAGGAGAGGTTGAATAAGCTGGGGCTTCTTTCCTGTATCATGGGAAGCTTATGGGTTACCTTAGAGAAGCTTATAAAATCACTGTGTTAGCTGTAAAATCAAAAGCCCTGTGATTCCTTTTCAAGGGTCTGCAAAATTAAGAAGTGAGAAATTTGAAATGTATTTTGTTACAGGAAATTATAACAGACAACATTGGTAGTCATATTTTTGGCTTTTGTTTTGTTAAATCTATCTCGTTTGTGTTAACATGTGCTATGATGTTGGCACTCTTGATAATAGCGCTCAAATATTCTTCTGCAGGACAGAAACAGTAATTCATTACATCAAGTTTAGATTGGTTTCTTTGGAGATTAATGTAACTTTAAAGCTCTTCACATCTCTCACAGTGTGCAGCCACATGCATTTAGAATTAAAACTGCAAATCGCTTTTTTGGATTTTGCATTGGAAACCCATTGGCTGTGGTATTTGACAAACCATCTGGAAGCTCAGTTGAATGTACAAGTGAGGATTAACTAGCTCAGGCTTCTGAGGACCATGAGATTAAAAGAAGCAGCAATTTACGCATGTGTGTCTGCACAACAGCTGTCTACCTATCTATCTTGGGAAATACGGTATTTGCTCACGTATAATATGTTGTTTGCAATAAAGTGTTCCCCAGGCAGTGATTCCACTGTGGAAAATGAAAATTGTTTAAATTCTGAAAAGAAAATACATATCTAAAGTAAAATGTATACCAAGGCTTATTCAATTTTAGAATTATGTAATTTCATAGATCATATAGGTGGCTTAAAGTTAATGAAATGCAGCATTAACCCAAAGCATTTGTAAAATGCTTTTTGCAGGAATTATGTCATATCACATGGTCTGATTTGTGCACTTGAAGAGGATGTCATCAATTCCTTAATACTATTGGGTTAAAAGCTCATTGGTCAAAGTTCTGAAGGAAACCTGTCAGCCACTTTGTCATTAATGTATCATGAGTAAATGAAGAAGAAGATTGTTGGAAGAGGAAATATGTTCTCCCACATTTTTATGTTAAAAACATTTTTCATTCCATTATGTTACTAAGTATGTGTTCCCTTGGATTAGTTTATCAATCATTTTCATGTTACCTATATGGACCAATGATTTTAATTACACTTCAGTTGCCTTAACAGTGTAATTCCATGATCCCAATTTGCAAAAGCATTCTCATGCAGTATGAGGAAGGAGGACAAATCGCCTCAAAGTCACCTAGAGTGCTTCACTGTCAGTGAAATATTTGATGATGATAAGACTTGTGGGAAAGGGGGAATTGGTTCATGTTAAATTATGTGAGTGAGCTTCACCCTGAGAAAAGCAGCTGTGGGGCACTACTTGTCAGTGCCCTTCCTGTTCTTCCTTCTCTTCATGTTTCTCCTCCTCCCATTGCATTTCTTGCTATCCAGGTCATGGTGAGTTCTGGTCCCTCGTGATGTTGAGGTATTCATCAAAAAGGAGAAATGCTGCTGTAGTAATAATATCACTGAACTAGTAATCCAGCTGCCCAGGCTAATATTGTGTGAACATAGGTTCAAATCCTACAGTGCCTAATGGAACTTGAATTCAATTAATAAATCTGGATTTTAAAGCTAAACTCAGTAAAGGTGACTATGAATGTATTATTGATTATTGAGAAATCTGATATCCTTACCTTCTCAGGCCTACATGTAACCCCGGATCCATAGAATATCTTACAAATTGACAGACCACTCATTCTGCATATGTATGAACAAGGAGCAAGAGGCCATTCAGTCCCTCCTGCCTGCTGTGCCACTCTGTAAGATCATGGCTGGTCTGATTGTAACTTCAAATTGACATTCCTACCTACTCCTGATAACCTTTCACCCTATGTTTAATAAGTTTATATCCACTTCTGCCTGAAAAATATTCAAAAACTCTGCATTTTGAGGAAAGGAGTTCCAAAGACTTTTGAACCTTTTTTGTAAAAACAATTTGTTTTATTTCTGTTTTAAATGGGTGACTCCCCATTTTTAAACAGTGACCCCAAGTTCTAGATTCTTCTTTCAGACAAAACATCTCCACTTCCACATTGTCAAGACCTCTCATGATCTGATATGTTTCAACTAAGTTACCTCCTGCTCTTCTAAACCCCAGTGGATGTAAGCCTAGACTGTCTCATAAGACAACCTGCCTATCCCACGTATTACTCTGATAAACAATTTGAAAATGGCTTCCAACACATTTACCACCTTCCTTAAATAACCAGACTAATATTGTACTCAGTACTCCAAATATGGTATCATCAATACCTAGTGTTATTGAAGCATAACTTCCCTACTTTTGTATTCAATTCCCCCCTCTCAATAAACAATAACATGCTATTAGCTTTCCTAATTACTTACTGCATATTAGCCTTTTGTGATTCATGCACTAGGACACTTTCTGCATCTCAGAGCTCTGCAGCCTCCCACCATTTAGATAAGTTGCTTCTTTGTCATTCCTCCTGTCAAATTGATAATATCACGTTGTCCCACATTACATTTCATTTTCCAGAAATTTACCTTGTCTGTATCTTCTTATAGCCTCCTTATGTTCTCTTCAAAATTTACTTTCCTACCTATCCTCGTGGCATCAGAAAGAAATGGCAACTTTCAGCTCTTTCATCCTAGTGATGTAAGTTGTAAACAGTTATGGTTCCAACATTAACCCCTGTGGCACAGCACTTTTACATCTCGCTAACCAGAAAAAAATAACGTTTCAAATGTTTCAGCCAAACCAACATGCTACCCCTCGCACCATGAATTTTATTTTTTGTAATAACCTTTCACAGTCATAGAGTCATAGAGATGTACAGCACGGAAACAGACCCTTCCGTCCAACTTGGGTGACACTTTATCAAATGCCTTCTAGAAACCTAAGTACAATTCATCCAAAAGTACCTTTATCCTCAGCATGTTACTTCCCTAAGGTAAAGAACTCCAGTAGATTTGAGGGACACAATGTTCCTTTCATAAAACCTGACTCAACCTGAATACCTTCAACTTATTTAAATGTCCTACTACAACAACATAGAAGAATACAGCGCAGTACAGGCCCTTTGGCCCTAGATGTTGCGCCGATCCAAGCCCACCTAACCTATACTAACCCACTATCCTCCATATACCTATCCAATGCCTGCTGAAATGCCCATAAAGAGGGAGAGTCCACCACTGCTACTGGCAGGGCATTCCATGAACTTACGACTCGCTGAGTGAAGAACCTACCCCTAACTTCAGTCCTATATCTACCCCCCCTTAATTTAAAGCTATGCCCCCTTGTAATACCCGACTCCATACGCGGGAAAAGGTTCACACTGTCAACCCTATCTAACCCCCTAATCATCTTGTACACCTCAATCAAGTCACCCCTAAACCTTCTTTTCTCTAATGAAAACAGCCCCAAGTGTCTCAGTCTTTCCTCATACGATCTTCCTTCCATACCAGGCAACATCCTGGTAAACCTCCTCTGCACCCGTTCCAGTGCCTCCACATCCTTCCTATAGTATGGCGACTAAAACTGCACACAATATTCCAGATGCGGCCGCACCAGAGTCTTATACAACTGCATCATGACCTCAGGACTCCGGAACTCAATTCCTGTACCAATAAAAGCCTGTACGCCATATGCCTTCCTCACCGCACTATTTACCTGGGTGGCAACTTTCAGAGATCTGTGTACATGGACACCAAGATCCCTCTGCTCATCCACACTACCAAGTATCCGACCATTAGCCCAGTACCCCATCTTTTTGTTATTCTTCCCAAAGTGAATCACCTCACACTTAGCTACATTGAATTCCATTTGCCACCTTTCTGCCCAGCTCTGCAGCTTCTCTATATCCTGCTGTAACCTGCCACATCCTTCCTCACTGTCAACAACTCCTCCGACTTTCGTATCATCCGCAAACTTGCTCACCCAACCTTCTAACCCCTCTTCCAGGTCATTTATAAAAATGACAAACAGCAATGGTCCCAAAACAGATCCTTGCGGAACACCGCTAGTGACGGCACTCCATGAAGAAACTTTGCCATCAACTACTACCCTCTGTCTTCTTCCATCCAGCCAATGCCTAATCCAAACCTCCAACTCACCCTCAATGCCATATCTCCGTATTTTCTGCAGTAGCCTACCGTGGGGGCTTCTTGATTAATAGTCTCTAACATTTTTCCTTTGACAGATGTTGAGCTGCCCTGTAGTTTCCTACTTTCTGTCTCCCTCCTTTTGAATATTCTACCATCCCTGAATCTAGGGAATGTTAGTGATCACAACGAATGTTCTCTCTCAAACTGCGCAGCCACTGGGAGGTTCCATACATACTCATCACAATACATTAGCTGTCACTTACAGGACCTGCTGCTCTGCATGGACCTTGGAGATTCATGTATACTACCTTGCAGGAACAGAAACAGTTCAACAACATTTCTCAGCTTCTGGTTCTGGACTCTGCTTTCTTCAGTCTTCTGCAGCTTGCCTGTATTGCACAGTGGATTCATCAACTGCTATCCCTGCTTGCACTTATTTATGTTCTTTTATATCTTTTTAAAAGGATCTGTTCATCCAGATATTCTAGTCTTCTAATTTCAAACCTTTTGTTTCCTTAGATACTATGAAGGTCAGTTTCCTTTGTAAAATTATCTGTTCTGTTTCCCCTCCTCTTCCCTTTTCAGTGCAAGTTCGGTGAAACAGTTAAGGCCTGCTTTAAAAAGTAGAAATCAAGTCGAAAGACACAGATTCCCTCACAGTAGACAAAAACATAGAGATAGGAGGAGGCCTGTCAGTTTTTTCTGAGCTCCATCCACCTATTTTGGCTCCATAACTCTTAACATTGGTTAGCCAAATCTGTTAATCTTCAATTTCAGGCAGTTAATCAAATAAGTGTTGGATTTATTTTGAGGAAAAGGATTCTGCATTTTAATCACTCTTCATATGAAGAATTTCACTTCTGAAATGATATGTATATCCACTGTTTCTAGACTTACCCTGGAGATGTTATCCTTTATCAAATCCTTACATTCTCAAGCAAAAGCATCCCTTAGCACTCTATATTTTATGCTTTGTTTATGAAATTCCTCCAGTACCCCTTGGTAATATTCTGACAAATCTATCCTGGTCTCTTCCCAAGACCCAATATAGACATTTTTAATCAACCCCTTCAAACATCTAATGAAACACCTATGGAGCAACCAGAACTTGAATCCAGGCCTTCTGGGCTGGAGGTGGGACATTACCACATCAAACACAAAGTATATCCTTTCTAAAGTGCAGTGCCTAGCTCTGTACACAGTAATGTGTGGTAACTAGTGTTTTTTATAGCCATAGTAATTATAAAGTCAAATATTCCATTGTGAAATACTAGAAAATGCAACTTCTTGGGAGTCAGAATTGTTTTCTTAGGTGGAAAACAGACTATAAAATTTCCAAACTGTTAACCAGCAGTTATAGAGTCATAGAGTCACAAAGGTGTACAGCATGGAAACAGACCCTTCGGTCCAACACGTCCATGCCAACCAGATATCCCAACCCAATCTAGTCCCACCTGCCAGCACCCGGCCCACATCCCTCCAAACCCTTCCTATTCATATACCCATCCAGATGCCTTTAAAATGTTGCAATTGTACCAGCCTCCACTACTTCCTCTGGCAGCTCATTCCATACACGTACCACCCTCTGTGTGAAAAAGTTGCCCCTAAGGTCTCTTTTATATCTTTTCCCTCTCATCCTAAACCTATGCCCTCTAGTTCTGGACTCCCCCACCCGAGGGAAAACACTTCGTCTATTTATCCTATCCATGCCCCTCGTGATTTTATAAACCTCTATAAGGTCACCCCTCAGCCTCCGACGCTCCAGGGAAAAAAAACCTAGCCTATTCAACCACTCTCTATAGCTCAAATCCTCCAACCCTGGCAACATCCTTGTTAATCTTTCCTGAACCCTTTCAGGTTTCACAACATCTTTCTGATAGGAAGGAGACCAGAATTGCACGCAATATTCCAAAGGTGGCCTAACACAATGTCCTTTACAGCTGCAACATGACCTTGCGACTCCTGTACTCAATATTCTGAGCAATAAAGGAAAGCATACCAAACGCCTTCTTCACTATCCTATCTGCTTACAACTTCACTTTCAAGGAGTCATGAAACTGCACTCCAAGGTCTCTTTGTTCAGCAACACTCCCTAGGACCTTACCATTAACTGTATAAGTCCTGCTAAGATTTGCTTTCCCAAGATGTAGCACCTCGCATTTATCTAAATTAAACTCCATCTGCCACTTCTCAGCCCATTGGCCAATCTGATCAAGATCCTGTTGTAACCTGAGGTAACCTTCTTCGCCGTTCACTACACCTCCAATTTTGGTGTCATCTGCAAACTTACTAACTATACCTCTTATGCTCACATCCAAATCATTTATATGAATGATGAAAAGTAGTGGAACCAGCACCGATCTTTGTGACACTCCACAGATCACAGGCCTCCTGTCTGAAAAACAAGCCTCCACCACCATACTCTGTCTTCTACCTTCAAGCCAGTTCTGTATCCAAATGGCTAGTTGTCCCTGTATTCCGTGAGATCTAACCTTGCTAACCAGCATCCCATGGGGAACCTTGTCGAATGCCTTACTCAAGTCCATATAGATCACATCTACTGCTCTGCCCTCATCAATCCTCTTTGTTACTTCTTCACAAACCTCAATCAAGTTCTGAAAAGGACAAACCAACAACCAGCTATATAGAACATAGAACATAGAACATAGAACATAGAACATAGAAGAATACAGCGCAGTACAGGCCCTTTGGCCCTCGATGTTGCGCCGATCCAAGCCCACCTAACCTATACTAACCCACTATCCTCCATATACCTATCCAATGCCCGCTTAAATGCCCATAAAGAGGGAGAGTCCACCACTGCTGCTGGCAGGGCATTCCATGAACTTACGACTCGCTGAGTGAAGAACCTACCCCTAACTTCAGTCCTATATCTACCCCCCCTTAATTTAAAGCTATGCCCCCTTGTAATACCCGACTCCATACGCGGGAAAAGGTTCACACTGTCAACCCTATCTAACCCCCTAATCATCTTGTACACCTCAATCAAGTCACCCCTAAACCTTCTTTTCTCTAATGAAAACAGCCCCAAGTGTCTCAGTCTATCCTCATACGATCTTCCTTCCATACCAGGCAACATCCTGGTAAACCTCCTCTGCACCCGTTCCAGTGCCTCCACATCCTTCCTATAGTATGGCGACCAAAACTGCACACAATATTCCAGATGCGGCCGCACCAGAGTTTTATACAACTGCATCATGACCTCAGGACTCCGGAACTCAATTCCTCTACCAATAAAAGCCAGTACGCCATATGCCTTCCTCACCGCACTATTTACCTGGGTGGCAACTTTCAGAGATCTGTGTACATGGACACCAAGATCCCTCTGCTCATCCACACTACCAAGTATCCGACCATTAGCCCAGTACCCCATCTTTTTGTTATTCTTCCCAAAGTGAATCACCTCACATTTAGCTACATTGAATTCCATTTGCCACCTTTCTGCCCAGCTCTGCAGCTTCTCTATATCCTGCTGTAACCTGCCACATCCTTCCTCACTGTCAACAACTCCTCCGACTTTCGTATCATCTGCAAACTTGCTCACCCAACCTTCTAACCCCTCTTCCAGGTCATTTATAAAAATGACAAACAGCAATGGTCCCAAAACAGATCCTTGCGGAACACCGCTAGTGACGGCACTCCATGAAGAAACTTTGCCATCAACTACTACCCTCTGTCTTCTTCCATCCAGCCAATTCCTAATCCAAACCTCCAACTCACCCTCAATGCCATATCTCCGTATTTTCTGCAGTAGCCTACCATGGGGAACCTTATCAAACGCCTTACTAAAATCCATATATACCACATCTACCGCTTTCCCCTCATCAACCTCCTTCGTCACCTTTTCAAAGAACTCAATAAGGTTTGTGAGGCACGACCTGCCCTTCACAAAACCATGTTGACTATCCTTGATCACATTATTCCTATCCAGATGTGCATAAATCCTATCCCTTACAATTCTCTCTAAGACTTTGCCCACAACAGAAGTGAGACTCACCGGCCTATAGTTACTAGGGTTATCCCTACTCCCCTTTTTGAACAAGGGAACCACATTTGCTATCCTCCAGTCTTCTGGCACTACTCCTGTAGACAAAGAGGACATAAAAATCAAGGCCAATGGCTCTGCAATCTCCTCCCTTGCTTCCCAGAGAATCCTAGGATAAATGCCATCAGGCCCAGGGGACTTATCTATTTTCACCTTTTCCAGGATTTCCAACACCTCTTCTCTACATACCTCAAAGCCATCCATTCTACTTATTTGTGACTCAGTATTCACATCGACGACAATGCCCTGTTCCTGAGTAAATACTGAAGAAAAGTATTCATTCAGTGTCTCCCCAATCTCTTCCGCCTCCACACGCAACTTCCCACGACTATCCTTGACTGGACCTATTCCTACCCTAGTCATTCTTTTATTCCTAACATACCTATAGAAAGCCTTAGGGTTTTCCCTAATCCTACCGACTAAGGACCTTTCATGTCCCCTCCTTGCTGCTCTTAACTCTCTCTTCAGGTCCTTCCTGGCTACCCTATAACTCTCAATCGCCCCAATTGAACCTTCACGTCTCATCTTGAGATAGGCCGCCCTCTTCCATTTAACAAGGGATTCCAATTCCTTATTAAACCACGGCTCCCTCGCACGACCCTTTCCTCCCTGCCTGATATGTTGTGGTTAAGCTCTTCAAGTATCACTGCTGAAGGTTCCTTCCTGCTTATTAATGGCATGAGTTGCTCTGTGAGTTTACTAAATGTCCGGTCAGGTTTTGGAGCAGACAACTATCACAAAAATACCCTATTCCAAGTCTAGATCCCTGATTTAAATATCTTAATCTTTGTTTGAAAATTTCTGCCATGGAATAAACACGATCACCATCTACGATAGGCAAGGTTTGATGCTGATAATGCACACTAAAAATAAATGCGGCATCAACAATTTTCTTGGTCCCTGCCTTCCATTACAAAATCAGCTTGGACAGAAAATCAATGCAATACTTTACTTGAAGGATTATTTTGAATAAATCCACAAACTCATGATTTGTAACCATATTTATAGCCTTGTTAAAATTAACATGGCGGGAAGGCATCGCCTTGTTTATCCTCCATAGGGTATTCCCTCCACTCTCAATAATTCTATTTACTAACAAACCTAAATATATTATTTCCCTTCCAGTAATTGTCTTTATCCAGCAAGATTTATTCTCTGTAAGTAAATTGATTGTTTTATCCTTTGGCCCATGAATCATCCAGATCTTACATAACTTGCTGCAAACCCTGTCCCACATCATGCAGAGGGCATGTTTTCATTATTACTATTGGAAAAGAGATTTAACTTTGAGATGGCTCTGCCTCATCCCTGTTGCCCAGATTGGGTTATCGAGAGGAGATCAGCTCAGCTCGATGGCACACTGCCCAGTGAATGTGAATGACTGATTACGTTTTTCAACTTAAACTAATGAAAAACCGCCTCAATCCTTCTTCCTATTTAGTTTATAGCTACAGCAGAAAGCTACACGTGGTTCAGTGCTGAATTGGGGTAAGGTTTATATGATAGTTGATATTGGAAATAAGATACATCACTGGGCACGGTAAGCAGAACACATGGTACCCAAAATTAAATTTCCATTTCCCAGCAACAACAATATTTACATATTGACTTTAATATACCGCATACCGAAACATTATAAGCAAAACCTGACATGGGGCTATGTAGGAGATATTCAGCTGAATTTTACTGGCTCCAGGAGGCAGAGAAGGCTACCGTAATCGCGGGAACCATGTCCGCGTCCTGCCTTTGTGGAATTTTACCAAGGGAAAGACTGGAATTGGATAGGCTGCATACCCCAAGGATGCACACACCCAATTTACATATGTAAAGGCCCTGGGTAAGGGGCATTTTAGTGTGCTGTTAGTAATTCTTATATTCATTTATAGAATGTGGGTGTCACTGGATAGGCCGGCATTCATTGCCCATTACTAACTGTCCTGGAAAAGGTGGCAGTGACATGCCTTCTCGATCTGCTGTTCTCCTTGGGATTAAGGGACACCCATGGTGTTCTTAGGAAGAGTGTACCAGGATTTTGGCTCAGCAAAATTGAAGGAATGACTGGACCAGACAGTTTTAACCTCCTCCATTGATGTAGACAATTTATTTGGATGAAAATGTTCCTCATTATGCTGATTCTTCAGCTACTACCAATAACCACACTATTACCATCCTAGGCTTTACCAGTGATGAGAAACTTAACTGGTCTAGACATATAAATACAATGACTACAAGAGCAGGTCAGAGACAATGAAGTCTGCAGCAAGTAATTCACCTCCTGACTCTGCAGAAACTGTCCACCATTTGCAAGGCACAATTCAGGACTGTGATGGAAGTTCCAAGAAGCTTAACACCATCTAGATTGAAGCTTCAGGCATGATTGACACCACATCCTCAAATATTTACTCCCTCTCCCAACGACTCTCAGTAACAACAATATGTACTATTGTCAAGATGACCTGCAGAAATTCACCAAGGTTTCTCAGGCAGCACTTTCCAAACCCATGACCACTAACATCTAGAAGGACAAGCGCAGCAGGTACATGGGAAAATCACATCTGCAAGTTCGGCAATCAGTCACTCCCCATCCTGACTTGGAAATATATCACCAGTGTCACTGGCTCAAAATTGTGGAACATTTTCCCTAAGGACATTGTGGGTCTCTCTAAACCAAATGGACTGAAGCAGTTCAAGAAGACAATTCACCACACCTTCTGAAGGACAACTGGGGATAGACAATAAGTGTTAACCCAGCCAGAGAAACCCATCTGCCATGAATGAATTCAAAAAACTTTGGAGAAGGGTTTTGAAAAGAGCATCCAGAGAGCCTGCCAGCAGGGCCTAGAGAACTAGGGTTGTTAATTCTGGACCTTCAAATAACCCTCAGAGGAGAGTCTGCTCCATATTTAACCAAACTACCCTTAAATTACCCTCTCTGGCTTTTTGTCAGCTCAGCATGACAGTTCCACATTAACTGACCTCACTAAGCAGTGAGCTGTGTTAGTGCCATTGTTTCAGGGACAGCTTGCACATGATCTCCAATTATATTGATTAGGTGGTCAGCACTCTATTGTTATTAACCTTCTGTTATTAACATACATGCTGTTTAAAGCTTTTAGTACCATTTTAAAATCTGTGACATCCATCTCATGTCAAACTTTCTGACAACAAGGGATCTGTCAGGGGAAATTGCTAGAACAAATTATTAAGAATGTTATACTAGGATAGTTGGAAAGCCAAAATAGGATTGGGGAGGAAGTGATATAGTAGTGATATCACTAGAATCGTATCCTAGAGATCCAGGCTAATCCTCTGGGGATTTGGGTTTGAATCCTACTGTGGCAGGTGGTGAATTTTGAGTTCAATAATAGTGACCACGGGCTGAATCTAACTTTTTTTTGGACTAAGTGCGAGTTGCATTGAGATTTTTAAATGGATTCTGGCTGTGAGGCCTACCAGGTTTTTGTGCCATATCAAACGTGCCTAACTGACGCCCTATCCTACCACTTTGGCATCCCTCACATTCAATTCTTTACCCAGCTTCCCACACGCTGTTCATGGAACAACCTCCAAATTCATCAGATACAGTTTTTTTAGGGAGGGCTGTTCTTCTGTGAAATTATCTTCCTAAGAAAGTCAAGGCTGGACCTTGGATTAATTCCACGGTGAATTAGATAGATTTTTCATAGATAAGGGAGTCAAGTGTTATGGTAAACAGACAGGAAATTGTGTTTGAGATGAGGACCAAATCAGCTGTGATCTTATAGAAGAAATAAATAATTTCAAAACATTAAAGTTGCTAAAGGGTATGAGGGTAAACCTCATTGAGATAAGTTGATCAACCATGAACATATTAATTAAGATGGATCTAATAGCCTACTCCTACTTCCACTACTATTATCTCTGTTTCTGTTGATCAGACTCAAAAGGTTGAATAGTCTACATCTGCTCCTAAATCTATGTTCCTTTGACAGATTAAGCCTCGCTTTCATCAAGAATGTTTTCTGAAGAATAGCAGAAGAGTTATTTGTGTTTTAAGTAACAAAGCTTTTCATTTCAATATTTAAATGGTAACATGGATTAATGTGATGCTGCAATCATGTAACATCTCTTGTCATGGCTAGTAGCAGACAGTAAATCAATACTATTTTTGTAGTTTATTTCTAATCCTTACAGAAGATTCTGAGCAAAAACCCATGCAGCTAGCATTTTGATATATCGAGAAAGAAATCCACTGATTTTTGGATAAGCTGAACATATTTTTCTCCTTCTATTCAAGTGTCAGTGAGAAATTAAATTATGATTTTTACAAAAACGCTTTTTTGTTTGCATTAAGAATCATTTCCAAATGCATGGATTGACACTATTTTGCACTGTCAGGCCCTGCAATACCTGTTGGAGTTGA
Organism: Chiloscyllium plagiosum; assembly: GCF_037043375.1. Lineage (NCBI taxonomy): Eukaryota > Metazoa > Chordata > Chondrichthyes > Orectolobiformes > Hemiscylliidae > Chiloscyllium > Chiloscyllium plagiosum. Next base: position 104,440,447 of record NW_028270141.1, read on the forward strand.
TGTGATGGTGGAAAGCCTGGACAGTATTTCTGAGGTGAATATGGTAAGTAATCAAAATGAGCTTCACTATTTACATTAAGATGGGCCTAAGACCAAAACAGGCAGCACTATCTGATCATATATATTTATGTATGTATATATTGTTTAGATGAAATTCTATTGTCTAATTTCTCTTTCCTGTGTGTTTTCTCTTCTGTCTTGACAAGGCAATGTAAAGAGAACATGACAAATAGATTTCAGCCAATTGCTTTGAGATTTTGTGAGTGAGGACCTTTCCTCTAATATTTTGTCCCTTCCTAGTCAGAGGGAGTAATAGTGACATGATTAAGATCAGTAATGAGAGGACTGAAAATGGCTGTCAACTATTATGTGGGCTTTCATATTGTTGGAACTTCTGATTTTCTCATATGAGTATTGTAAAAATTGTGAATGACCTAAATGTACTGGCAATAATTCATAGTAAAAATTGTAGAAATTATACGTTTATTTCATGAGAAACTGAATGTAAGATTGCTGTTTGTAGCTCAAACATTTTGATTAACTATTACATTTCTAAAGCCTAAAATATTTTGGTTTTCAAAGTAATGATAAAATATTGTTTTGATGAGAATTGACTTTTCAAGTAGTTTGAAAAGTAATAGTGTAGCGCATGCCAAATATGATGTGGACAAATTGAATGAGTGGGCAAATGCAAGGCAGATGAAGTATAACGTGGATAAATGTAAAGTTATCCATTTTGGTAGCAAAAACAGGAAGGCAGATTATAATCTGATTAGTGATAGATTGGGAAATGCAGTGAGACCTGGGTGTTCTTATATACCAATTGCTGAAAGTAAACATTGCAGGTGCTAAAGGTAGTGAAGAAGGCAAATGAGATGTTGGCCTTTATAATGAAAGGATTCTATTACAGGTGGAGGGAAGTTGGAGGTGGAGGCAATTATACAGGACCTTGTTGAAACTGTACTTGGAGTATTGTGTGCAGATTTGATCTCAGCTGAAGAAGGAGGGAGTGCAACAAAGGTTTACCAGACTGATTCCTGGGATAGTGTGGTGCTGCTCTTCATCAGGAATGTTGGTTGGGGGGTGGAGTCAAGGGGGCTGAGAGATAAATGGGAAGGAGGCTGGGGGAAGGTAGCTTGGAAGGCGATAGGTAGATGAAGGTATAGGGTGATGGTGATAGGTTGGAACGGAAGATGGAGCAGATAGTTATGAAGGAGAATGCATATGTAGGACAGTTCAAGAGGGCAGTGCTGAGTTGGAGGGTTGGATCTGGGATGAGATGGGGGGAAGGGACATCAGGAAACTAATGAAATCCACCTTGATCCCATGTGGTTGGAGGGTCCCAAAGCGGATGATGAGGTGTTCTTCCTCCAGGCGTCGAGTGGCTAGCATTTGGTGGTAGAGGAGACCCAGGACTTGCATGACCTTGCTGGAGTGGGAGGGGGAGTTGAATGGTCAGCCACAGGACGGTGGGGTTGTTTAGTACGTATGTCCCAGAGATGCTGTCTGAAACATTCCACAAGTTGGCGTCCTGTCTCCCCAGTATAGAGGAGACCACATTGAGAGCAATGGACACAATAGATGAGGTGTTTGGAGGTGCAGGAAAATCTCTGCCAGATGTAGAAGGATCCTTTGGGGCCTTGTATGGATGTGAGGGGGGAGGTGTGAGTGCAGGATTTTCATCTCTTGTGGTGGCAATGGAAGGTGCCAGAAGTGGAGGGTGGGATGTTGGGGGCCAGGAATGGACCTAACGAGGGAGTCGGGAGGGAATGGTGTCTGCGGAACACAGATAGGGGTGGGGAGGGAAATATATCTCTGGTGGTGGGGTCTGTTTGTAGATGGCAGAAATGGCGGAGGATGATGTGTTCTATCCCGAGGTTAGTAGGATAGAAGGTGAGGACCAGGGAATTCTGTCCTTGTTGCGATTGGAGGGGTGGAGTTCAAGGGCTGGAGTGCAGGAAGTGGAAGGGTTGTGCTGGAGGACATTGTTGAACACATGGGAGGGGAAATTGCAGTTCCTGAAGTAAGATGCCATCTGGGATGTTCTGGAGTGGAATTGGTCCTCCTGGGAACAGATATGGTGGAGGTGGAGGAATTGGGATAGCGTTTTTACAGAAGGGGGTTTGGAAGAGGTGTAGTCCAGCTAGCTGTGGGAGTTGGTGTGTTTGAAGTAGGTGTCCATGTTGAGTTGGTTGCCGGAAATGGAGAGGTCCAGGAAGGGGAGGGAGGTATCCGAGATGGTCTAGGTGAACTTGAAGTCAGGGTAGAAGGTGTTCGTGAAGTTGATGAACTGTTCAACCTCCATGTGGGAATATGAGGTGGCGCCAATACAGTTATCAATGTAGCGGAGGAAAAGGTGGGGAATGGTGCCTGTGTTTAGGCAGAAGGTGGTCTGTTCCACATATCTGACAAAGAGGCAGGCATAGCTGGGGCCCATGCAGGTGCCCATGGCTACTCTTTTGGTTTGAACGAATGGGAGGATTCGAAGGAGAAATTGTTGAGGGTGAGGATCAATTCAGCCAATTGAATGAGTCTGTTGGTGGAAGGGTACTGGTTGGAATAAACAGGGACTGAATGTCCATGGTGAAGATGAGGCATTGGGGCTGGGGAACCGAAACTCATGGAGGAGGTGGAGGATGTGGGTGGTGTCCTGAATGTATGTGGGGGGTTCCTAGACCAAGGGGGACAGTACTGTGTCAAGATATGCGGAGATCAGTTCGGTGGGGCAGGACCAGGTGGAGAGTGATGGGTTGACCGGGGCAGTCCTGCCCCACCGAACCTATCCCCACAAACCTTACTGTTCCAGTCGACCCATTGTCTCTGCCTGCTCCTGCTCCACTGACTATCTCTGCATTCTGCCCCACTGAACTTATCCTCACAAACCTGACTGCCACGGTTGACCCATTATTTCCGCCTGCTCATGCCCCACCAAGCTTATCTCTGCATACCTTGATATCGTCCTGTCCCCCTTGGTCCAGGATCTTCCCACATACATTTGGGACACCTCCTCCATGACTTTTGGTTCCCTGGCTCCCAATGCCTTATCTTCACCATGGACATTCAGTCCCTGTGCACGTCCATCCACCATGACGAAGGCCTCCAAGCCCTCCGTTTCTTCGTTGCAGATGGACTTTAATTTAGATAAATGCGAGGTGCTGCATCTTGGGAAAGCAAATCCTAGCAGGACTTATACACTTAATAGTAAGGTCCTCAGGAGTGTTGCTGAACAAAGAGACCTTGGAGTGCAGGTTCATAGTTCCTTGAAAGTAGAGTCGCAGGTAGATAGGATAGTGAAGAAGGCGTTTGGTATGCTTTCCTTTATTGGTCAGAGTATTGAGTACAGGAGTTGGGATGTCATGTTGCGGTTGTACAGGACATTGGTTAGGCCACTGTTGGAATATTGCATGCAATTCTGGTCTCCTTCCTATCGGAAAGATGTTGTGAAACTTGAAAAGATTCAGAAAAGATTTACAAGGATGTTGCCAGAGTTGGAGGATTTGAGCTATAGGAAGAGACTGAATAGGCTAGGGCTGTTTTCCCTGGGGCATCGGAGGCTGAGGGGTGACCTTATTGAGGTTTATAAAATCATGCGGGACATGGATAGGATAAGTAGACTCAGCCTTTTCCCACAGATGAGGGAGTCCAGAACCAGAGGCCATAGGTTCAGGGTGACAGGGGAAAGATATAAAAGGGAGAGGAGGGGCAATCTTTTCACGTAGAGGGTGGTGAGTGAATGGAATGAGCTGCCAGAGGAAGTGGTGAGGCTAGTACAATTACAGCATTTAAAAGGTATCTGCCTGGGTATATGAATAGGAAGGGTTTGGAGGGATATGGGCCAGTACTGGCAGGTGGGACTAGATTGGGTTGGGATGTCTGGTCAGCATGGATGAGTTGGACTGAAGGGTCTGTTTCTGTGCTGTACATCTCTATGACTCTAAGTTCATCTGGACCATCTTGGACACCTCCCTCCCCTTCCTGGATCTCTTCATCTCCATTTCTGGCAACCAACTTAACACGGACATCTACTTCAAACCCACTGAGTCCCATAGCTACCTGGACTACACCTTCTCCAATCTATGAAAAAAAATGCTATCCCTTACTCCCAATTCCTCCGCCTCTGCCGCATCTGCTCCCAGGAGGACGAATTACACTCCTGAACATCACAGAAAGCCTCTTACTTCAAGGATTGCAATTTCCCCTCCCACATGATGGATGATGCCCATAGTGCATCTCCTCCACTTCCCACATCTCCGTGTTTGAACTCCACCCCTCCAATCACAACAAGGACAGCAGCCCCTGATCCTCACCTTCCACCCCACCAACCTCTGGAAACAATGCATCATCCTCCGCCATTTGTGCCACCTACAATCAGACCCCACCACCAGCGATATATTTCCCTCCCCTTCCCTGTCTGCGATTGCACAGACCATTCCCTCTGCGACTCCCTCGTTAGTTCCATGCCCCCCACCAACACAGCCTCCACTCCTGGCACTTTCCTTTGCCAATGCAAGAGGTGAAAAACCTACACCGACACCACCCCTTTCACCTCCATCCAAGGCCCCAAAGGAACCTTCCACATCTGGCAGAGATTTTCCTGCACCTCCACACACCTCATCTACTGTGTCCATTGCTCTCAATATGGTCTCCTCTACATGGGGGAAACAGGATGCCTACTTGCGGAATGTTTCATACAACATTTCTGGGATACATGCACCAATCAACCCCACAGCCCTATGGAGGCTGAACCCTTCAATTCTCCCTCCCACTCGATGAAGGACATGCAAGTCCTGGGTCTCCTCCACCACCAAATACTAGCCACCCAACGCCTGGAGGAAGAACACCTCATCATCTGCCTTGGGATCCTCCAACCACAGGGGAGCAATGTGGATTTCACTAGTTTCCTGATCTCCCCTCCCCCCACCTCATCCCAGATCCAACCCTCCAACTCAGCACCACCCTCTTGAACTGTCCTATCTGTCCATTTTCCTTCCCACCTATCTGCTCCACCCTCCATTCTGATCTAAGGGCGGCACGGTGGCACAGTGGTTAGCACTGCTGCCTCGCAGCGCCAGAGACCCGGGTTCAATTCCCGACTCAGGCGACTGACTGTGTGGAGTTTGCACGTTCTCCCCGTGTCTGCGTGGGTTTCCTCCGGGTGCTCCGGTTTCCTCCCACAGTCCAAAAGATGTGCAGGTTAGGTGAATTGGCATACTAAATTGCCCGTAGTGTTAGGTAAGGGGTAAATGTAGGGGTATGGGTGGGTTTCGCTTCGGCGGGTCGGTGTGGACTTGTTGGGCCGAAGGGCCTGTTTCCACACTGTAATCTAATCTAATCTAATCTAATCTAATCTAATCTAATCTAATCTATCACCATCACCCCACACCTTCATCAAACTATTGCATTCCCAGCTACTTTGCCCCAGCTCTCCCCCCAAATTTATCTCTCAGTCCCCTTGGTCTCCCCTCACATTCCTATGATTGAAACGTCGATTCTGCTGCTCCTCGGATGCTGTCTGACCTGCTGTGCTTTTCCAGCACCAGACTTTTTGACTCTGCAGTCCTCATTTTCTACTGATTTCTGGGATAGCAGGACTGACAGACAGAGAGAGACTGAATTGGTTAGGACTATATTCACTGGAGTTAAGAAGAATGAGGGGAGATCTCGTAGAAACTTATAAATTCAAAAGGACTCAACAGGGTAAATTCAGGATGGATATGTCTGATGACCAAGAAGTACAGAATCAGGGGTCACACTCTAAAGGTATGGAGTAGACCATTTAGGACTGAGATAAGAATAAATTTCTTTATCCAGAGAGTAGTGAGATTAGATTAGATTCCCTACAGTATGGAAACAGGCCCTTCAGCCCAACATGTCCACACCGACCCTCTGAAGAGTAACCCACCCAGACCCATTCCCCTACCCTATATTTACCCCTGACTAAGACGCCTAACCTACACATCCCTGAACACTATGGACAATTTAGCATGGATAACTCACTTGACCTGCACATCTTTTGGATTGTGGGAGGAAACCCATGCAGACACAGGGAGAATGTGTAAACTCCACCCAGACAGTCACCCGAGGCTGGAATCAAACCCCGGTCCCTGGCGATGTGAGGCAGCAGCGCTAACCACTGAGCCACCGTGCTGCCCAGTGCTATTGGAATAGAATCCCTACAGTGTGGAAACAGGCCCTTTGGCCCAACAAGTCCACACTGCCCCTCTGAAGAGTAACCCACCCAGACCCATTACCCTACCCTATTATCCTATATTTACCCCTGACTAATGCAGCTATTCTACACATCCCTGAACACTGTGGGTAACTTAGAATGGCCAATTCACCTGACCTGCACAACTTTGGATTGTAAGAGGAAACTGGAGCACGCGGAGGAAACCCACAGGGAGAATGTGCAAACTCCACACAGACAATCACCCGAGGCCGGGTCCCTGGCACTGTGAGGCAGCAGTGCTAACCACTGAGCCACCGGAATTTTCTGCTATAGAAAGTGGTTGAGGCCATAACATTACATACTTTCAACAGACGTTAGATATAGTTTTTAGGCCTAAAGGAATCAAAGAGTACGGGGAGAAAGCAGGAACAGGGTACTGAGTTGGATGATCAGCCATGATCATACTGAATGGCAGAGCAGGTTCAAAGGGCCAAATGGACTACTCCTGCTCCTATTTCCTATCTTTACAAAAGCAGAGATACGATCAGGTCTATGTGTGTAAAACAATTTTAAAGACTGAAAGAAAAATATAGTCCTTGTGGTTTTACTCAGAAAAATCTAGCAAACTATTTTGAGGAATGGTGGCTATTCTGTACAGTAAAACATGGGCAGCCCTTGTGCCCACTGGAAAATCCCATAAACAGCATATGATGTACGACCAGTAAATGTTTTTTATGACCTTGGTTGCTGGAGGAATGTTGGTTTGGATGTAGGGATAAATCTCAGCTTTTGAAACAATATCATGTGATCATTCGAATATACTTTGATCGCCAAAGCAGATAGATTATTGTAATTTCTCAATCTCAGGAAGCACGGAATGGCAACCCTGGTTCTAGAGTGGGGCTTGAACTCCCACCCATCTTAAATAGAATCAAGAGTTATAATGGCAAATGTAAACAAATCAATCACTCCCTTCTCAAACATGTGGCCTGTCTGTCACATTTCATATTTCATTTATAATCATCTCATGGTAAATTATGCACCATTACAAACAAGGTTATTTCTGGAAGTGATCAATATCAAAAGATATTCAGTTATCTCTTCTATTTTGAGATTTACTTTTAGACTATGGTCAGAGGCAAGCTTATGCAGATGTGAGGTCTCCAACATTAATGATTTCTGGACAGTTAAAAGAGGTATCTATGTGTAGTAAACGTCGTCTACTCTTCAATGGTAGGACGAGTGCATACTTCTGAATGTCAATGTCTGTGGTGAGGGAGATGGCTTCAATCTCATTATCATGGTCACTGAGTGAGAAACACAAGTTGCCAACTGTCTCTTTTTCCATTCCACCAACTTGTGGTACATGTAGTAGTGACATTATTATGCACTCCTAGACCAAGTGTCACCCTAAAACACAGTATGAGTAATCTATGGAAGGAAATAAAGATTGGTTCTCACAGAAAGGAATCTACCCGGTCTGTACAGGAAATAAAATCGGGGTAGTAGGAGCAGGTGCTACATTTAAGATAACTAAACGTCAAGATAATTTTAATACAATTTATCATGAGCACTGCAATTTTCAAAAATAATTCTCAACATTCAAAAGAGTCATGAGCTTGTTTTAAAATGAAAGGTCTAATTGAAAGATGAGTCCCACAAAATAGGGCAGTCCATGGATTATAAAAAGTATCACTGAGATTGGGAAAACTAAGATGTGATGTTAAACTTAGTTTGTAAAAAACTGTGGATGGTAAGGTTAAATGCATTTAATTAATGTATCATGTGATGGTGGTTAAGGCAGCACCTTCAATGTGATCTTATTTTTGTTGGAACATCCAAAGTATTGCTGATCTATTACAAGATCATCAGATCATTCTAATATTGACCCATTTCACTGATGCTGCATGCCATTTGAGAATTTGAGAATTCAGTGGGTGATTATTGAATTGTTGTGTTTTCTGCAGGATTTCACAATGACTCTGTATTTGCGCAATTACTGGAAAGATGAGCGACTTTCATTTCCCAGTACCACAAACAAAAGTATGACATTTGATGGAAGGCTTGTCAAAAAGATTTGGGCACCAGATGTGTTTTTTGTTCACTCAAAGCAATCGTTTATCCATGACACAACCACAGATAATATAATGTTACGCATCTTTCCTGACGGAAATGTGCTATATAGTATAAGGTAAGTTGCATTTCTTCTCCAGAAGTTCTATTGGGAATTCTACCACATCACAGTAACCCCTCTTACATTTTTAATTTCCCATACCAACCCTACATAAGAAATAAGAGTGGGAATAAGCCATTTAGTCATTCAAGCCTGTTATTCAACAAAATCATTGCTGATCTGCCCCAACTGTCAAATGCTCTTTCCTGCCAATGCCTCATAGCCCTCAACTCCCTGATACTTCAGAAAAACTATTTGCATCCTTTTTAAATACTTTTAGTGATCTAGCCTCCGCCACACTGAAGTAGAGAATTCCAGACATTCAGTCCCCCCGGCAGAATAAATTGCTTTGCTTGCCACTTTTAAATAATTGTCTCCTAAAAATAAAGGGCAGCACGGTGACTCAGTGGTTAGCATTACTGCCTCACAGCGCGAGAGACCCAGGTACAATACCAGCCTTGGGCAACTGTCTGTGTGGAGTTTGCACATTCTCCCTGTGGAGTTTGCACATCCTCCGGGTGCTCCGGTTTCCTCCCACGGTCCAAAAATATGCAGGTTAGGTGAATTGGCCGTGCTAAATTGCCCGTAGCATTGGGTGTATTAGTCAGGGCTAAATGTAGAGAAATGAGGCTGGGTGGGTTACTCTTCGGAGAGTCAGTGTGGACTTGTTGGGCCGAAGAGCTTGTTTCCACACTATAGGGAATTGAATCTAAACTTATTCTGTAACTCATTAGTGGAAACGTCTTCTCAACATCTAACCTGTCCAAGCCCCCTCAGAATCTTGGGAGCATTGCACAAGAGGATTTCTTTTGTGTCCATGAATTTATCAACCCAAGAGAACAAGCTGATTTTTAAAATTAATGCTCCTGGTTCCTGAAAATAATTAAAAGGAAATTTTCTTGATCTGCTCCTTGGATGTAATGGTTCACTGGGTGCAGCAAATACTGGGAAATCAGAATGGGTTAGACCGTTTCCCTTATTAAGAAAAACCCATGTGAAATTCTGAAATAAAAGCAGCAAACCCTGACAAAGGGTCACTGGACTCGAAGAGTTAGTTTCCCCTGTAGATGCTGCCAAACCTGCTGGGTTTCTCCAACACTCTCTGTTTTTGTTACAGATTTCCAGCATCCCCAGTTCTCTGTGTTTATTTCCATGTGATAATTGTGACCAGATTCCGGATTAGACTGGTGCTGGAAAAGCACAGCAGGTCAGGCAGCATCCGAGGAGCAGGAAAATCGACATTTCGGGCAAAAGCCCTTCATCTATTTCAGGCACGAAGGGCAGAATGGCCTACTCCTGCATCTATTGTCTATTGTCTATTCCTGATGAAGGGCTTTTGCCTGAAACGTCGATTTTCCTGCTCCTCGGATGCTGCCTGACCTGCTGTGCTTTTCCAGCACCACTCTAATCTAGAATCTGGTTTCCAGCATCTGCAGTCCTTGTTTTTACCGAATTAACTGTGACCAGATAATCCAAAGCTGTTGGGCACAGGACCAGGAAACCCTCTCTAGGAATGGTTTCCTGTTTAGGAGGCAGATACTTTAATCTTCAGGCAATCACTCAGACAGTCTTAAGAATGATGGCACTGGAAATAAAATAAAAGGTCTAATCGCTTCCACCTGGCAGGCATAAGGAGATCAGATCAGAACATTGTATCAGTTTTTACTCTACAGTAATATTTGACAAGGCTGTATTCAATGACAGGTACAAAACAAATTATAAATCATCTCTTATATTTATAGGGTTACAGTAACAGCTATGTGCAACATGGATTTCAGCTGCTTTCCTCTTGACACACAGACCTGTTCCCTGGAGATAGAGAGCTGTAAGTCATCTAAACAATGGATTTGGTCAGCTATGTGTATTCGCATTGCACTCTAGCCACACAGTCGTTCCAGACTGTAGACGAGCTGCTCTGTGGGCAGGATATGTTTTTAAACAACATCACGCTCTCATACTTTATTATTCATGAGATGGAATATAAAACTCAACTAATCTGACAGGATTTCTCCCCACACAGCATGATTGATTAGAAAAGGTCAACCAAAATGGATTTCCATCAGCAAACCAATATTTTGCGCGGAGACAGACAGTTTATTGAGAATTTATTACAAAATTACCATGTAATTATTTTATCGCATTGTCAATCACAATGAAAAAGTTAGCAAAGGTATAGGGCTGGATTTTCAGTCCCAGCTGGGTCTGGGTATGAAGATGGGCCAGTGATGAATTTAGTGCCTTGAGTCTGTGCACTAGTCCCTAACTCTATCCCACTTATAAGCGGTCTGCTGCTTTTGAATCGGGAACAGGTAGGAGCCTCTACAGAAAGGAGAATGGGGAAGTGGTGCAACATCATAGGTGTTTTCAAGGTGAGAGTCCATCTCTTTCTGTTTAAAAGGGGGCAGAATCTCAATAAGGAATGGCACAATGTAAATAAAAAGTAAGGACAATAGAGTCCAATAAGCTTAAAGCACCTTGGACTCTTGGCCCAATGGGGTGAGTCAGGCCTTAATAAGCATCACTTGTACTCCCATGTCCAGCTGTGTGTTTTGCCTTTTAACAGCCCACCTCCTGCTTGTCCCAGCATTGAAGCTGCTGCTGCGCCTCCTCCTATAACTTTTCCTTCATGGAGTCATGATGCAAAAAAATCTCCCAATTATAACCTACAAAATTTTAATTAGAGTGAGTAAAGCATAGAAATAAAAAGTCAAGCAATTTCCAAACTTAATAATGAGTTGGAAATGTATTAAATCCAAAAGAACTCAAAACCATACGAAAGCTTCTTTAAATAACACTGAAAGTCAGTGCCTGAGGTCAAACTCATGGCAAAATTTCAAGTCCTAATTGCATCATAGCATTCTGATTGGTACGGCATTCACGGGACACCTGCCTGTTTGTGGCACGTAGCTCAGCCACATAAATGAAGGCTGCAGTTGAAATGGTAGTCAGCACAATTAAAGTGAAGAGGATGTGGCAAATCAGGTTGATCTATCCTAAAAACTTCCCTACCCCATTCCTGCCAAATAGGGTGGTTTAAAATCAATCTCAATATATAAATACAGTGGTGTCAATCTGTCTGTATAATGTATGTACATTCTGTCACAACATTGCTGGATGGTTACTTCTGTAAAACATCTCAAGATCAAAATTAATCCAAACAAGCAATCTATCTTTTTGATTGAATACTTGGAACCTAAAATGGAGGTGCTCTGCTGGTAGGTGAAGAGGCTTCTGCACCAAAGTGTATAATCATTGAGCACATCACAGCAGCTTTTGAATTTCAAATAATTGGTGATTTTGTATTTAAAATTAACACTACAGTATAATTTGTTCACTAGACACTGAGTTCTTGATATCCAGTTTTAATCTGTCACAATTAAACACTGGGTTAGTATTTCTTTCATGGCAGATGCTTACACTGAAGATGACCTTATGCTGTATTGGAAGGGTGATAAAGATGCATTGAAGACAGATGAGAAAGTCTCTTTGTCTCAGTTCCTTATCCAGAGATTTCACACTACATCCAAATTGGCTTTCTACAGTAGTACAGGTGAGTGTTTGCAAGTGACTGGAGAATTGAAATCTGATCCAGTTTATTTGGTAACCCAACAGAGGGATTATAAAATAGCTGAACAACTGGGCGGCTCAACTGTATCTATCTCTGTTGTTGCTCCTTCTTCATGGGGCATTTCCTCACTTCCTTTCAGGAGGCTTCGTGATGACCTTCCTGAAGTCAGTATCCAACTAAGTAGAGAATCACAAATGGAAATCTACACTTAACCTTACCATGATACAATGCATTTGATACTGTCAAGTCACAATACTGTGGGAAATTCTGCTGCTGAAAGAAAAATATTAATACTGCACTTAGACAAAAAGTAGCTGAACATGGAATTACGCTTGGCTAATATAGAGTACAGAAAGTAAAATTTGATCAGTCCTTGGATGGAACTTAGTTAAGGAATGGATGTTAAATGGATAACATGGCCTACAATTAGACAAACTTCTGTGGATAATTGAATCGAATTGAATTGAATTTATTGTCACGTGTACTGAGACACAGTGAAAAGCTTTGTCTTGCGAGCAATACAGGCAGATCACAGAGTTAAGTAACATAGATAAGTAAATAATAGATAAATAGCAGCAATAACAAAAACACAGGAACAGGCGAATGTTAAGAGTTTTTGAGTCCATTCAATATTCTAACAACAGTACGGTAGAAATTGTTTCAAAACTGGCTGGTGCATGCATTGAGGCTTCTGTACCTTCTCCCTGATGGTAGAGGTTATAGAAAAACATTGCCAGGGTGGGATGGATCTTTGAGAATGCTGGAAGCATGGTAGATGGATTCTATAGACTGGAGGTTGGCCTTTGTGATTGTCTGGGCCGAGATCAGCACTCTCTGTAACCGTCTCTGATAAAAGTGAATCTGAGAACCAAGAAGTTTTAACCAAATATATCATCCTTACTGTGGCTGGTGAACTACCTCTCAAAGCAAAAGCACTGTATTCAAGATTCTTATGTAAAATCATGGAAAGCATTTTCCATTCAAATGCACCTTTATGATGTGTGAGGTGATAGAAAAATCCTACTTTCACAAGAGGATTCATTTAGAGTAAACTTGTGCATAAATTAGGAATGAAATTATTCTTATTTTGAAAGACAATTAGAGAAACACAGTGCAGCTGGAATTTCTGAAGGTAGTAATCTTCTATCCTGACATGTTCATTGAGGATTAATGAAGGGATCCAAAACAATTGATTTTCATTGTTAATGAAACTTCTCTGAATTAAGTACATTAACAGAACAATACATTTGCCCATGAAACAATTTGTAGTTCATTAACTGCGTCAAATAAGTTATATGGGTGAACATCAGAGCTGTAAAGTTCTGGGGTTTTTCCAGTCTCCTCCTACAACGTTGGCAAAAGACCAACAAAATGTGCAGTGCTTTTGATCAGGCTGAATATTTCCTATTTGAATGGACATGACCTTTTAATGATTATTTATTTTAACCCAAATTATCACTATCTACTTAAAAATCTACTCACTTTGTGAAATTAATATTTGCATGGAAGCTGTATTAACAAATTCAGCTGGCTTATTAGAACTCAAGATTTATTCTTAAAGGGTTGACACCAGATCGACGTGTTTGACCTGGGGAATTCACTGCCAGAATACCTTTCCTAATCCCCATTATAAAAATATGATGCATTGTTGAACATTTTAAATATTATGGTCATAATAGAGATATGGTTCGATCTTAAATGAACCTTTGAACCAAAGTTAATGAACTAAAATTAATTACTCGGTGACAACCTTTAGCTTGTTCATTTCTCAGGAAAATGCCTTGACCAATCAATCACCCTCTTTGGTTTAAAATTTAAACAAAGTTTGACAGTTAACTGTCAATCACCATTAATGTATGCATTCTCTATGGCAACACTTCTACCTATCAGAATCCAATTCCCAACACTGTCTTCTCATGCAATATACAGAGGAACCTCGATCATCTGAATACGAATTATCTGAAAGTCGTATTATTCGAAGGAGATCACGAGGTCTCGATAGAAACATTATATCAAAAACATATTTCCAACAGTGATTGTGTCTTTTGTTTACAGTGAATAAACAGGCACTGTCTCCAAATGACTGACCTCCTGCCCTCGCTCTCTCCCCACACTTTCCCTGGAGTTCTACACAGGGGTGTACCCTAAACCCGCCCCCCCAACTTCCCCAGATAATCTGACCAATATTGTCCTGTACAGGGCAGAGGTGGAACCTGTCAAAAGGTTGCAGTAAAAAGTTGTATGTGTGGCTGTGTGTGTGTGTGAGTGTGTGTGTGTGTGTGTGAGTGAGTGTGTGTGCGTGCGTGCGTGCGCACTATTTGGAGACCTACCCCACAAAGGCAGCAGCAGCTGCAGTCTTATTGTTGGTGTCCAGTCTGGCTGCCTCGGAGAGGGGCGGGGGGCAGTGATGGGGGGTTGGGGGGGTCAGGGGCGGGGGGCAGTGTTGGACGGGATTGGGGGCAAGGGGTGGCATTGGACGGGGTTGAGGGGTGGGGACGGCGTTGGACGGGGTTGGGGAACAGGGGGAGGGGGGGCGGTGTTGGATGGGGTTGGGGGCTGGGGAGACAGTGTTGGGGGTGGGGTCTCGCGCACTGTGTGCTGCTGCAGTCTCCTGAATGGGGAGCAGACTTTTAAAAACTCCAAGCCCCAGAGAAAAGGCATTTAATCGATTAACAGAATAATCAGTTATCCGAATGAAATAGTGCCTGCCCATCTCATTCAGATAATTGAGGCTCCCCTGTAAATGTTGATTTTTCACTTGAATTGTTAATTTTGCCAATTGTCCCATCAAAAGCAAGACAGATACCTTTGACAGAATGTGCCTTTTTTCAGCAATGCAATGTTTATTTGGGGTAAATATATGAGAATGTATACTGACAGTCATCTACTTTCGCAAATAGGTTGGTACAATCGTTTGTACATTAACTTCACTTTGCGCCGCCACATTTTCTTCTTTTTGCTACAAACCTACTTTCCAGCGACTCTGATGGTGATGTTGTCCTGGGTGTCATTCTGGATTGATCGCCTAGCTGTACCAGCTAGAGTTTCATTAGGTAAGCTAAGATGTCTTTTTTTTGTACAAAGATGTATGTCACCAAAAAATTTAAAACCATTGCTGTAAACAAATACATTCAGTTGATAAGCAATTACTGGCTTTATCTTTACCAAGGGTGTTTAAAAGAGATCTTTGGGGAATTATTGAGTTGATTATGATCCAATTCTAGTTACACTTTCATTACACTACAGTCTGCTCAAAACAAACCTCTCCAACATACTGAGAACTCTGAGGGGCAGAACTTTATCTCAGGTAGTGATAAAGAGCAGGTGGTTATTATATGTGCACTAACCCTAATGTGCACCTCACCAGGTGGTTGGTTTGGTGGTATCATCTTCTATAAGTACTGGGATCTACAGGATGTGTTGGTCTAATGGGGTAGAAGATAACCATATGCTGGTCTAACTGGACAAGTTGATTGTACTGATCACAAATTAGTTTATTGCATGTTAGCAACTAATCACTAGTTACATTAGTATGATTGACATTGTTACCGAGGTCCTGAGAATCTGTGTTATTGTGTTTAGTGGACTGTCACTTTAAGAGTGCCAGTCAAGTGACACATTGATGATGTGATTGGCCATTTTGAGCAGGAAACAGCTTGGGCTAACCTTGCTGCCCTGAGAGTAAAGCTCTCTAGAGAAATGCTCCTGTTGTTCAACACTTTGGCCGCCTGGTCCTTCTTGGAATGTACATGAATTCCCATCTTTTGCAGCTAAAATGGATGATTCCTGCAGTTGGTGACTTATTCAATGGTTCTCCTTTTCTTAAGTTAATGTGACTTAAAGCCTGTGGTATAATAAATAATGTCAACTTCAACCTTGGTTTTACTAAATTAATATTCCTGGCTTTATGAGATTAGTCTTGTTTCTTTAACAGATTTTATTTTGGGCTGGATCTCATGGTCTATAAAAACAATGCCTATTTCTTTCACCATTTTCCTGCATCATTCCCACAACCTATGGTTTAAATAAATGCTCTTCATCTTTAATAAAAACCTCTGATTTTCTTCCTCTGGATCGGAGCTGTTTAGGCTTCAAACCTCCCTGTTTTTTACTTTAATTCTATCTTTGTAATGTCTTCAAGTCAGCAATTTCCATTTTAATTGCTTTTCAAGGCCCTTGATTTCTTTACTGTAGTTGTGCATTGTGGTGCCCACCCATTCCAGTGGCAATGCTCAATTTGAACTAGAAGTACTTTCCTTACTTTCGTGCTTTCACAGACTGCACAGTTTTAGCCCCTTTGCCCACTAAGGCTTTTAACTTTACTAGTGGAGCCTCTGATGCCCATTGATTGTTCTTCAATTGAACTCTGACTTTGGTCTGCTCTTGGTACAATTTTGCTAATTCTTCTCTAGGGAGTTTCTGACTCACTTGCTGCAGCACATCTCTTACCAGGTCTGAAATACCTTCACCACTAACTACAGATTCGTCCTTGTTGAACCCTACCCAGAGGGTTTTAGTACAGTTCTTAGATGTTCAGCTTTTCCCTATTGCAAACTGTTGCAGGTGACTTAAAATTGAGTCTGAAGATACTGAAAAGTCTTCAGGTCTCCACCACTGCCAGCATGTTGAATGAGGCAGCTACATGAAATCCCCACCCATGACTCACTATGTCATATGAGACAGCCAGATAGACCCTGCACTGCAACAAGTGGTAGTTTTATTATAACATTCCTCTTTAAATGTGGAGATCTGCAGGTCCTGCTTGGCCTACTGTTGTAAAGGAATTTCACTTACTGGTCTAACTAGAAAATGCTCATGCATTGAACAAGAAATAGTTTACTGCATGTTAGTAACTAGTTACATTTTACATGATAGACATTATAACAGAGATTCTGAGAAGGACCAAGATGTTAAGTCCTACTCCTTCAAGATCTTAATCTGTTCTTTCCACAAGTCCATGTGACATCTTACATCATATGCTTATAATACTCCTCTGTATTAACTCTTTCAGAGTTATTACTCAGGTATCAGATTGTCTGCTGATTCAAATAGTGTCTGATACTCAGTTCTATTGGAATTAACTATCAGATGTTATGTGTAACAGTCCACCACCTGAGATGAATTTCCTGTCCTTAATGTTTTATTTTGCTGCTTCTGAAAAATACCAAGTCCTTAGCAAACCTCAGTCAATGAGATTTGATGCTGTAATCCTTCTTCATTAAGGAAGAAGAAAAGATTTATTCTCCAAACTTTTCATTCCTTGATTTAAAAAGATTCAGGTATTGATTTTTTTTTCAAATGCATTAATGGGATGTGCGCTTCATTGGCTAGGCCAATGTTTAATGCTCATTTCTAGTTGTTTTTGAGAAGATAGTGAGCTGATGCAACCTATTTATCTTAACCAACCTGTTTACACAGTTTACAACACACCTCCAGGGTTGGTGAGATTTGAACCCAAATCTCTGGCCTAGAGACAAGGACATTACAGGACCGTACGAGACCAACCACAAACGTACTGCATTCTTTCCTGTATACTGTACCTGAGCTTCAACAATGTTTCTGTCTGGTTTCAAACTGAAGACTGTTGCCTTTGAAAGGGAATAATTTTAACTCTTTGATCCCTCAAAGACCAATGTGACTTTAGTTTCTTTGTTTAAGCATTTATTCATGCAGGCTTGGAGGATGTACCCATCAAAGATGGCACACAACTCCCTGATTTGATATGAAACAATGCTATAATACTATTCTTAAAGAAACAAGTTTTTCAATACAAGGCTTACACATTTCCACACTTTTATCTTTATCCAACAATGCACCTTCTACCTTAACATTCTACCTTACATTCCAAGTTAATACACATGACTATATTATCCAATTATATTCACATTAGTGCACATAATTATAATATCCAATCAAATCATTATATGTCCACATCTATTGACTGAAACTATGCACTTGGTGATTATTAAAACTCTTTACTGTCCTTTATCCTCTAACAGTTTCTCAGGCAAACATGACAATCACTACACTACAGGAACACAATGTTTGCAATCAATTTACAAGCTGAGGATGAGATAGGGATAAACTTTTTTCAATGGTAGGTACCCATTCTAATTGTTAGCAGTTAACTACAATGATTCATAGAATCAAAGAATCCCTACAGTGTGGTCAGATCATTTGGACTGAAAGTCTACACTGAACCTCCGAAGAGCAACCCACCTAGACCCATTCCTCTATCCTATTACTTGATATTTACCCCTGACTAATGCACCTAACCTACACATCCCTGAACACTATGGGCAATTTAGCAGAGTCAATTCACCTAACCTGCAGATCTTTGGATTATGGGAAGAAACTGGAGCACCTGGAGGAAACCCATGCGGACATAGGGAGAATATGCAAACTCCACAAATGTAGTCCCCCGAGGCTGGAATTGAACCTGGGTCCCTGGTGCTGTAAGGCAGCAGTGCTAACCACTGAGCCATGATTGTTAAAATGACTTCATGTTGTAAGTTTGCTCGCTGAGCTGATAGGTATGTTCGCAGATGTTTCATAACCATGATAGGTAACATCATCAGTGAGCCTCCGGTAAAGCCCTGGTGTTCTGTCCCACTTTCTATTTATGTGTCTTGGTTTGTTAAGGTGAGTGATATCATTTCCTGTTCTTTTTCTCAGAGCTTGGTAAATGGTTAATGCCTTAACAGACCAAGACACACAAATAGACAGCGGGACAGAACACCAGTGCTTCAATGGTGGCTTACTGATGATGTTACCTAGCACGGTGATGAAATTTCTGAGAACAAACCTATCGACTCAGCGAGCAAACTTATAACCTGAACCTGCGGAGGAATGGGATTGTGGGAGATATAGCAGTTTGGATCAGTAATTGGCTTGCTGAAAGAAGGCAGAGGGTGGTGGTTGATGGGAAATGTTCATCCTGGAGTCCAGTTACCAGTGGTGTACCACAAGGGTCGGTGTTGGGTCCACAGCTGTTCGTCATTTTTATAAATGACCTGGATGAGGGCGTAGAAGGGTGTGTTAATAAATTTGCAGATGACACTAAGGTCGGTGGAGTTGTGGATAGTGACGAAGGATGTTGTAGGTTACAGAGAGACATAGATAAGCTGCAGAGCTGGGCTGAGAGATGGCAAATGGAGTTTAATGCGGATAAGTGTGAGGTGATTCACTTTGGTTGGAGTAACCGGAATGCAAAGTACTGGGATAATGGTAAGATTCTTTGTAGTGTAGATGAGCAGAGAGATCTCGGTGTCCATGTACACAGATCCCTGAAAGTTGTCACCCAGGTTGACAGGGTTGTTAAGAAGGCATCCAGTGTTTTAACTTTTATTAATAGAGGGATCGAGTTCCGGAACCATGAGGTCATGCTGCAGCTGTACAAAACTCTGGTGCGGCTGCACTTGGAGTATTGTGTACAGTTCTGGTCACCGCATTATAAGAAGGATGTGGATGCTTTGGAAAAGGTGCAGAGGAGATTTACGAGGATGTTGCCTGGTATGAAGGGAAGGTTTTACGAGGAAAGGCTGAGGGGCTTGAGGCTGTTTTCGTTAGAAAGAAGAAGGTTGAGAGGTGACTTAATAGAGACATATAAGATAATCAGAGGGTTAGATAGTGTGGACAGGGAGAGCCTTTTTCCAAGTATGGTGACAGCGAGCACGAGGGGGCATACCTTTAAATTGAGGGGTGATAGATATAGGACAGATGTCAGAGGTAGTTTCTTTACTCAGAGAGTAGTAAGGGTATGGAATGCTTTGCCTGCAATGGTAGTAGATTCGTCAACTTTAAGTGCATTTAAGTCGTCATTGGACAAGCATATGGGCGTACATGGAATAGTGTAGGTTAGATGGGCTTCAGATTAGTATGACAGGGCGGCGCAACATCCGAGGGCCGAAGGGCCTGTACTGCGCTGTAATGTTCTATGTTAATGTTCTCTGTCTTTAAAAAATTGTTAAAATAAGTTTTTAAAATTATATGTATCAAATGTTTGAAATTTTTTCCATGTAAATTGACATAAAATTTTTCAAGTTTTCTGTAATTCCAGGTATAACAACAGTTCTAACGATGTCCACTATTATCACGGGTGTGAATGCTTCAATGCCAAAGGTGTCGTATATTAAAGCTGTGGACATTTACCTGTGGGTTAGTTTTGTGTTTGTCTTTCTCTCAGTGCTGGAGTATGCAGCTGTGAATTACCTAACCACAGTACAAGAGAGGAAAGAAAGAAAATTCCAGGAAAAGGTGAGATCAAAGAGCAACTAATCTCGATATTTGGCACTGTTTACCGATAGTGATCAAAGACTTCATACATCTGCTTATACATTTGGTTATGCCAGGTTTTTACTTTTACACATAATCTGCTGCCTACATCATCCTCTGACTAAGACCTGTTAACCCATCACAACCATTTTGATCAACCATCACTGGCACTTTGTTCAGTGATGCACTTAATTCATAATCCTTGATGTTGTTTGCAAATCCATCCATGACCTTGTCCCATTCTGCATTTGCCCATGTTTATTTCTGTCATTGCTGTGTTCTGATGATCCCTAGGCAGTTTAGAGCTGAGAAGCTCTTTTTAAGGTTGTATATAGACTGGTTATAAGCAGATTTTCCTGTCACCTGTGGGACCTGTGTTGTCAGCCAGACTGGACAATAACAGGAAGAGCATTTTAGATTATAAAGTAAACAAATCATTTGGAGTGCAACTCCATTCATTAACTTGATTAAATAAATGCTTAATAGTACAGAACTTAAAAATTGATAATACAGAACTAGAAGTTTAAGCTTTTCATCTTGCACTCATCAGAACTAGGATGCAAGAAACGGACTTGTAAAAGCAACACCAGTTTATACAGACAGAGAAGAGGGTGCTGACTGGTTGGGCCACAGTTGGTGTGGAGATGCAGCATAGGAACATAAGCACAGGAGTCAGCCATTCAGCCCATCAAGCCTGCCCTATCATTCAATGTGATCATTACCAATCAAACATTTCTTTTACCCAGCCCATCCACATAACTTTATGCACAGTTGGTAATCAGAAATCTATCAATCTCTGCTTCAAACATTCTCAAAGAGTAAGCCCCCACAGCTCCTCTGCACTAGAGAATTCCAAAGGTAAAGGATTTCTTCTCATCCTAAGTGGCATCCATTTTATTTCTAAGCTGTGCCTTCCGGTTTTAGACTCCCTAACCAGGGGAAAAATCTTATGTGCATCTATCCATGTCTATCCCTTTAAATATTTTGTGTGTTTCAATGAAATCACCACTCATTCTTTAAAACCCTTGAGAATACAGGCCCAGTTTGCCCAATCTCTCTTCATAGGACAATCCCATTATCCCAGGGACAAGTCTGGTGAAGTTTATTGCATTCCTCTATGACCATAATAACTTACCTGAGTTAATGAGACCGAAACTGTATTCAGTACTCTATGCAGACTAACCTAGCCCCTATATAATGAAGCAAGACTTTCTCATAGCTTACTACACCTGCCCATTAGCCTTCGATGACTTAATGACAAGGACAGCTTGGTCCCTTTGAACATCTATACTTTCTGACCTCTTACCATTTAAGGAATATTCTGAGCATCTGTTTCTCCAACCAAAGTACATAACCTCACATTTTCCCACATTGTATTCCATCTTTTAACTTCTTATCCATTTTCTATTGCAAATTCTCCTGAAGCCACTTCACATCTTCCTCACAACACACATTCCCACTTAACTTTGTATCAACTGCAAAATTGGAAATATTACATTTGGTCCTCACTTCTAAATCATTGATACATCTTGTGAAAAGCTAGGTATCAAGTACAGATCCTTGCAATATCCCAATAATCACAGGCTGCCAACATGAGAATGACCCATTTATGCCTACTCACTGTTTTCTCTGTTAACTAATTACTAATCCATGCTAATGTGTTACCTTCTATCCCACATGCTCTTATCGTGAACTTTATCAAAAGCCTTCGGAAAATCTTAGTGTACTTTGTCCATCAGCTCATTTGTCGCTTTTATTTAAGGCATCTTTAAATTCTTTAACAATAATTTCTCTTTCACAAATCCACAAGTTGTCCAATCAGATGTTTATTTGGACTTCATCAAAGTGTTTGATGAGGTTCCACATGGTAGACAAATTAGCAAGGATAGATCGCATGGGATCCAGAGGTATCTGATTGGATACAAAATTGGCTTTATGATAGGAGACAGAGGGTAGGGTGAAAGGTTGTTTATTGGAGTGGAGGCCTGTGACCAGCAGTGTGCCACAAGGATTGGTGCCGGGTCCACTGCTTTTCGTCATTTATATAAATGATTTGGATGTGAAGATAGGAGGGTGTGGTTGGTAAGTTTGTAGATGACACCAAAATAGGTGGTGCAGTGGTCAGTGAAGATTGACTCAGAGTACAACAGGACCTTGATCAGATAGGCCAAGGAGTGACAGATGAAGTTTAATTGAGATAAATGCGAGGTGTTGCATTTTGGTAAGGCAAATCAGGACAGGACTTATACACTTAATGGTAGTATCTGAACAAAGAGAACTAGGGATACAGGTGCACAGTTTCTTGAATGTGGAGGTGCAGGTAGACAGGGTGGTGAAGAAGGCATTTGGCACACTTACCTTCATTGATCAGAACATTGAGTATTGGAGTTGGGACGTTATGTTGCCGTTGTACAGCACCTTGACAAGGCCTTTTGGAATACTGTGTACAGTTCTGGTTGCCCTTCTACAAGAAGGATGTTGTTAAACTTCAGATGGCGCAAAAAAGATTTATGAAGGTGTTGCTGGGACTGGAGGGTTAGAGTTATGGGGAGAGGTTAAATAGACTGGGGCTTCTTTCCTTGGAACACTGGAGGCTGAGTGGTGACCTTTATAGAAGTTTATAAAATAATTAGGGGGTTTAGATAAGGTGAATAGCCAGGGTCTTTTTCCTTGGGTGGGGGAGTTGAAAACCAGAGGGCATAGATTTAAGGTTAGAAGGGAAAGATTTAAAAAGGACCTGAGGGATAACTTTTTCAAACAGAGTGTGGTGTGTGTATGGAATTAGCTGCCAGAGAAGTTGTGGAGGCAGGTACAATTACAACATTTAAAAGACATCTGGATGGGTACATAAGTAGGAAGGGTTTAGAGGGATATTGGCAAAATGCTGGCAAATGAGGCTAGGCCAGATTGGAATGTCTAGCCGTTGCAAACAAGTTAGACCAAAGGGTTTCCTTGCTGTATAACTCTATGACTCTGTGAGCTCATTATTGTCCAAGGATCTATTTATCCTGTCTTTTTTTTAACAGATTTTAGCATTTTCTTATTCCTAATGTAAGGCTACCGGGTCTGGAGTTCCCTATTTTCTCTTGAGCTCCCTCTTAATGTAGATCCCTCAGATTATTTTAAAACAAGATTGTTAATTGGCCCTTTCTTTCATTACATAAAACTAACTCTAAAAATAACACAACTTCCAGTTGATTCCTCAATATACAGCTCTAGAAAACATCTCTAACACATCCAGAAACAGCTCAATTGGTTAATGCTGTCTATATGCAGATTGAAGTGATTTGTTAGCTCTGTGGGCTGGTTTGCAACATAGAGTTACACCAACAGAATAAGGGACCCTCAGGTTAAGCCATTACCAGTCATGTCTCTCTCTTTTAATAAAAGAACCGCTATATGGTCTGGTAAAATTATGATGCCTTAACTTTACCAGTGCAGATTGGAGTCACTCATGATAACTTTGTTGTCCATGCTACATGTTTCTCTTAGAATTTCTTTACACAGCTTAATAAATGGCAGCCTTCCCTCAAACTTCTCTTTGAAATTGAGCAATCAAATGAGTTCCTCTTGCTCAATATATTAGTTGAAAAGTCAGAAAATGGATGTTTAACAACTATCTACCAAAAACCTACATTTTATTTTCAAAGGGAGTTAGATATAGTTCTTAGGATTGATGGGATTGGGTATGGGGAGAAAGCAGGAACAGGATGCTGAGTTGGATGATCAGCCATGATCGTATTTAATAGCACAGCAGGTTCATGGGGCAGAATGGCCTACTCCTGCACCTAGTTTCAGTCATAGAGTCATTGAGATGTACAGCACGGAAACAAACCCTTTAGTCCGACTTGTCCATGCCAACAAGATATCCTCAATTCATCAAGTTGCGTTTCCCAGCATTTGGTCCATATCCCTGTAAGTGCTTCCAGGTGCCTTTTAAATCTTGTGACCCAGCTGTCACCACTTTCTCTGGCAGCTCATTCCATGAGGTTTACTGCTGGGTCAGACTGCAGTGTAGGTTTCTTTCTTCGTTGATTCACTTCCACTGTATGGTTTCTGTGTTTCTACATTTCGCTGGTTAATATACCTATTCACTCCTACAATCCCATGCAGTACAAGATCAATCTTATTGGCAATCTCATGAGTAGGTCCCTGGCCATCTACTCACCATGTAAGCTTGATTCTGAGATAGTTTTTGGATATGCCCTATCAGATATCCTTGAACAGATAATCACTTCTTTTACGTTGTGAAAACTCAGGAAAGGGCCTATGTTCACTACCTTTAGGCCTGAGCAGGGCACAGTCTACCTCAGATTACCCCAGCAGGGGAAAGAGTTCTCAAAAATGAGAACAACAGGTGAAGCTCACTGTCTTGTGTTACTATGGTTCATCACTCCTGGTCCTGCAGTTTGGGATGTTTCCAGGGTGATGCTGTGCTGCCAAGAATTCTACCTTCGGTACACCTGACAAGTGATGGTTTTATTTTGGTCCAGGCTGGGTTCTGTACATCCAAAGGTGATTGGAATTTAAAACAATTTGTTTTTCTTTTGCCATTGTTTGATTGGGAACTCAGGCTCCCCGTTTGACTGATACTCCCCTTGCTCCATGGACTCCTCCATGGAACCATTTAATAGCCATCAGGACAGTAACTAGCCCAGGGCTAGACCTCTGCCCCCACCTGAGAGAAAGCCCTGCCTCTGATCAAGCACATGGTTAGCAGCTCTAAACAGCCACCAGGAGCAGTGGCTACTGCTAGAACTACAGATTGCCTTCACCAAAAAAGGCCTGATACTGAGATTTAGTCTGCGGGCTTTGCTGGACCAGGCTGGTGGACCTCACAAGGTGGGGTGGGGGTGTGAGTTCAGGGGAATAAGTAGTTAACCATAAATAAAAACAGAACATCCTGGAGAAACTCAGCAGGGGGTCTGGCATCATCTGTGGAAAGAAAAACAGTGTTCACATTCCAAGTCTGATATGACTTTTCAGAATCAGAGGAAGAAGTCCGAAGAAGAATCATTGAACTTGAAACATTAACTTAGTTCTCCTCTCTCCATGGATGTTGCCAGGCCTGCTGAGTTCCTCCTGGACTTTCTGTTTATATTTCAGCCCTCTGTGTGGAATTGACAAATTTTGATGAATTACAGTGGCTTTTGTGCTATGATTTTCTTTTTATTTACCCACTTGAACCTAGATGTAAGTGTGTGCAAGGTTATCATTTCAGCAAGTGCAGAGAGACAGAGGAGGACGTTCCATAGAACAGATACACCCAAGAAACCTGACTGTGCCGAACTTTATATCTGTTTCTAAAGTTTTTGAAATGCAACAAGAAAAAAGCTTTTCCTCATTTCTAGAGATGTTGAGACATTTCGATAAGCTTGAAAAATTTTAACTGAAGTTACAGTTACAGTGTTTACAATGAAAGCATTAGTGGGAGTGTGAAACAACACCACCTGGAAATGCTGGACTAATATCTCCTCTTTCTTGAGTGGTATCCAATGTGGCAATTTTTCTTGGTCTGAGAACTGGTAGATCATCACCACTACAGTATCCAAAGCAGTATACTTGTTATTGAGGGGAATGGCCACTTGTGGTTCAAAATGTGCGTTCAAGGTTTTCAAAACTTCTGGCAAAAAGCTAGGACAGAGCTAATTTTTAAGGGTTGCATTAGATAAGGGAAAGGAATTAGAGGAAGAAATCCAAGCATTAGCAGCTAGTCATTGAAGGCACAGATGGTAATGGTCACGTTATTAAAGTTATAGATCCAAAAGTGGAGTGAAAACATCTTGAAGGTTGGAGGAGGCGACAGAGTTAGAGGGTAACAGTGAAAAGCCATGGGGAGATTTGAAAAGAAGGAGGAGAGATGGTTAAAGGTGGATAAATCCCCAGGACCTGATCAGGTGTACCCGAGAACTCTGTGGGAAGTTAGAGAAATGATTGCTGGGCCTCTTGCTGAGGGTCTATTTCCATGCTGTACATCTCTATGACTTATAATTTAAAACGTGTCGGACCAAGAGCTAATGCAGGTCAGTGAATAACAGATGAATGGGAGTTGGTGTGCATTTCTCCATAAGTTTCTCAGTGGTCTGTTTTAAATTTGTAGCTTTTCAGTCCTCTGACACAATGCCTGTTTACTTGGTTGAAGAAAACAGCTCACTTCCGCCTTCCCAAAGGCGATTAGGGATGGGAAATAAAAGCTGGCCTTGCCACTGATGCTAACAGCCCATGAAAGAAAAGAAAATTCCAGATGGAACTACTTGTTGTGAATGCTGGAGGACCAAAGTGGTAAAAGAGTTCGTTTTTCCCGGGAATGTAATCTTGCAACAATAATGATTTAAAAATCATCAAAAATGTTTTGGAAACACAGCACTTAATTATGCTGTGTGTATGACTACTAAACTGTTCAGTCCATGCACATAATTCCAGTATCTCTGCTCATATTTGAAAGAAATTTCCTGTCTCTTTTCCTAGTTTCCCTGCACATGTGGGATTACCAGCACCAAGGACTTAATGTTTGATGGTACCTTTAGTGAAGCAGATGCCAACAGTCTGGCAGGATATACCAGAACGTCGATCATTACTGATGACAGGGTCAAGCAGGTTCACCTGTCCATTGGTGCAGAATCCAATTTACAAAAAAAAAGTCGCCTTCGGGAGTTTGTTGGCATGCGGATCATGAAGAATACCCACATAATAGATAAATACTGCAGAATGATATTTCCAGCATCTTATATATTATTTAACTTAGTATATTGGTCTGTATACTTATAAATGTTAATTTGAACAAGTCTGTTTCCTTTTCAAACCAAAACAAATAGGATGCAGCATGTCTACGCAAATAATGATTGCACCGGGTACAATGATACAGCATTCTATAATGTTATTTTTGGCTCATAATGTATTTACGTAACAGTTGCCTTGATATTGACCTTACATCTGCAGTAGCCTGAATATAATTTTTTTCTGTAAAGTAAAAACTGCTTACATTGAACTCTGTGTGGAACTGTGTTAGACTTTAACATTTCATTTCTGGAACCTAGGATTATTTTCAATACGGGATGACATGATGAAAGTTTCCACTGTGTTCTTGGTTGCAGTCATCCTATGTCATCCGTGGGCGGCACGGTGGCACAGTGGTTAGCACTGCTGCCTCACAGCGCCAGAGACCTGGGTTCAATTCCCAGGCGACTGACTGTATGGAGTTTGCACGTTCTCCCCGTGTCTGCGTGGGTTTACTCCGGTTTCCTCCCACAGTCCAAAGATGTGCAGATCAGGTGAATTGGCCATGCTAAATTGCCCGTAGTGTTAGTTTAGGGGTGTGGGTGGGTTATGCGTCGGTGTGGACTTGTTGGGCCGAAGGGCCTGTTTCCACACTGTAATGTAATCTAATGTAAAAAAATCTAATGAAATGACCTTGGATAATCTAGTTCCTTAAAGGCTCAGGCAGCACAAAACTATTCATCATTTAGCAGAATTGGATGGTCACCAATGGTTGCTGGGAGGGGGGGGGGAAGTCACACTATGTAGGGATATTCTTTAGATATTGTGACAGAGAATTATTTTGAGGATCTTTGCAGCCAAGCTAGAACTGCAGTGCTAGCTGTTGTTAGTAAACAGGTGAATTGCAAAAGTGATTTTGTTTCCCAGCACCATTTATTGTACCAGCTCAAGCTAGCCAATTCTGCTTGAGTACAAAGTTAAAAATCACACAACACCAGGTTATAGTCCAACAGGTTTCATTGGAAACACTAGCTTTTGGAGCGCTGCTCCTTCATCAGGTGGTTGTAGAGTATAAGATCGTAAGACACAGAATTTATAGCAAAAGTTTACAGTGTGATGTAACTGAAATTATATATTTAAAAAGACCTGTATTGTTTAAGTCTCTCAACTTTTAGAATGAACATGTTGGTTTCAGTTCTTTCATACGTAAATTGCAGAACTTTTTAAAGTTACATTCTCAAGTGAACTTTAACGGTTGGTGTCATGTTGCCCCAGATAATGCATTTAAGGTGTGAGATGCCCTGTGTGAGATTGTCTGTGTCATAATGTTCAGACTGATTCTAATCTAGAAAAATGGATTTACAGAATCTTGCATGGATTCATGCAGTTTTTGAGCAAAATAAACTGTAATTCTGCAAGTACAAATTCACCCCACAAAAGTATATATATGTGTGTGTGTGTGTATATGTAGGTGTGTGTGGGGTTGTGGAGGTTATGGGTGTCTGTGAGACAGTGTGTAAGTGTGAGCGTAAAGGGGTATAATTCTGTGAGAGGGTGCATGTGAGTGTGGGAGTGTATGTGTGAGCGTATGAGAGAGGATCTGCGTGAGTGTATGGGTCTGCAGGGGTGTGTGTGTGTGTGTGTGTGTGTGTGTGTGTGTGTGTGTGTGTGTGTGTGTGTGTGTGTGTGTGTGTGTGTGTGTGTGTGTGTGTGTGTGTGTGTGTGTGTGTGTGTGTGTGTGTGTGTGTGTTGTGGGGTCACCTGTAGTGTGACATGAACCCAAGATCCCGGTTGAGGCCATCCACATGGGTACCGAACTTGGCTATCAGCCTCTGCTCGGCCACTTTGCATTGTTACCTGTCCCGAGGTCCGCCATGGAGGATGCTTACCCGAAGGTCTGATGTCGAATGTCCCAGACCACTGATGTGTTCTCCAACTGGGAGGGAACACTCCTGTCTGTCGATTGTTGTGCAGTGTCCATTCATCTGTTGCCGTAGCCTCTGCTCATTCTCACCAATGTACCATGCCTCAGGGCATCCTTGCCTACAGCATATGAGATAGACAATGGTGGCTGAGTCACATGACTACCTGCCACGTACATGTTGGGAGGTGACCCCATGCATAATGGTGGTATCTGTGTTGGCACTCTGACACGTCTTGCAGTGTCTACTGTGATAACGTTGTATGGTCCTGAAAACTGGGCAGTTTGCTACGAACGGGTAAAAACAATGACTACAGATGCTGGAAACCAGATTCTGGATTAGAGGTGCTGGAAAAGCACAGCAGTTCAGGCAGCATCCGAGGAGCAGTAAAATCAACGTTTCGGGCAAAAGCCCTTCACCAGGAATGCGTTGGAAAGTACTGGACATCCTGCATTCCTGATGAAGTGCTTTTGCCCGAAACGTCGATTTCACTGCTCCTCGGATGCTGCCTGAACTGCTGTGCTTTTCCAGCACCACTAATCCAGAGTTTGCTACAAACAATGACCTGTTTGAGGTTTGGTGGTTGTTTAAAGGGGAGAAGTGGAGGTGTGGGGAAGGTCTTGATGAGGTGTTCCTCCTCACCAATAATGTGTTGCATGCTGCGAAGAACATGGCATAGTTTTTCGGCTCCTGGAAAGTACTGGACAACGGAGAGTATGCTGTTGCTTGCAGCTTGTGTCTGTCTCCTGAGAAGATCATTACAGTTTCTTGCTGTGGCACTTCCAGGTGGTCAAGGATGCCCTCATTAGAACTGAGTATGATGCTCAACTCATCGACTGACAGTTCCAACGAGCCACAGCGAGAAACTGTAATGATGTCCTCAGGAGACAGACACGAACTGCAACGGACAGGGTACCCTTCATTGTCCAGTACTTTCCAACACATTAATGATGAGGATGAGCACCTCGCCAAGACCTTCCCCACACCTCCACTTCTCACCTTTAACCAACCACAAAACCTCAAACAGACCATTGTTCGTAACAAACTGCCCTCTTTCAGAACAACACCATACAACCTTGTCATGGTAGACGCTGCAAGACGTGTCAGAATGCTGGCACGGATACCACCATTATGCATGGAGACACCTCCCAATGTGTACATGGCAGGTACCTATGTGACTTCCTGAAGAAGGGCTTATGCCTGAAACGTCAATTCTCCTGTTCCTTGGATGCTGCCTGACCTGCTGCGCTTTTCCAGCAACACATTTTCACCTATGTGACTTAGCCAATGTTGTCTATCTCATATGCTGCAGACAAGGATGCCCTGAGGCATGCTACATTGGTGAGACCAAGCAGACACTAAGGCAATGGATGAATGGACACTGCACAACAATCAACAGACAGGAGAGTTCAATTCCAGTTGGAGAACACTTCAGCAACATTTCAGAACATTCGACCTCAGACCTTCGGGTGACCATACTCCAAGGGAAACTTCAGGACAGGCAACAACACAAAGTGGCCGAGCCGAGGCAGATAGCCAAGGTTGGTGCCCATGGTGATGGCCTCAACCGGGACCTTGGGTTCATGTCACACTACAGGTGACCCCACTGCACTACACACACAGATACGTACACACAGACACACTCCTACAGTCAAACACACACACACACTCCTAAGACACATATGCTCATGCAGACCCTCTCTCATACGCTCACACATACACTCCCACACTCACACGCACCCTCTCACAGACTTATACCCATTTACATTCACAATCACACACATGCATACATTCTCTCTCAGACACTCATAATCTCCCCCACATGCACACCCACATGCACACATACACATATATAGGTTTGTGGGGTGAATTTGTACTTGCAGAATTACAGTTTATTTTGGACAAAAACTGCATGAATCCATGTACGATTCTGTAAATCCGTTTTTAGATTAGAATCAGTCTGAGCATTGTAGCATAGACAGCCTCACACAGGGCACCTCACACCTTAAATGCATTATCTGGGCTGACATAATACCAATTGTTAAGTTACTTTAAAAAAAGGTCTGCGATTTATATATGAAAGAACTGAAACCAACATGTTCATTCTAAAAGATGAGAATCTTAACAAACAATCCAGGTCTTTTCCAATATATAATTTCAGTTAAAAGACACTGTAAACTTTCAGTATAAATTCTGTGTCTTACTATCTTATACTCCACAACCACCTGATGAAGGAGCAGTGCTCCAAAAGCTAGTGCTACCAAATAAACCTGTTGAACTATAGCCCGGTGTTGTGTGATTTTTAAGTTTGTACACCCCGGTTTAACACCGGCACCTCCAAATCCTGCTTGAGTACAGGCATTGAAAACACAAACAGTCACTGTCATGGCAGAAGAGGATTTTCCATTTCTGTAGTCTCCTGATATAATTTCAATACTGCACAGTTAGAAATTTTATAATATTTAAGATTGTAATTTTTAAAAAGTTTTTAAATCTATTATGGGTATAACAGTTGTGGTAAAATGGACAAATTATGGTGGTTACATTATTATCAAATGAGATTTGTTGAAGGCTTGTGTTAAATGATGATGCATAAAGAATACTAATTGTTCTAAATGACAATTTCCACATGACCATAAAACATAGCAATAAAGAGAAATAAATTTTCTTGATTTGACTTTCCCTTTAAGAATAAAATGGTGTTACTTCTTCATTCTCTTTGTGTCTCAGTTATAGCAGTGAGCTTTCACATCACTGATGATCGCCCTTGAAATTAAATCTGCAGTAGTGGTTTCAATCAGCTTATTTCACCTTACACTTGCCTATACAAAACTCAGTCTCACCTTGTAACATGCTTTAAGGTCATTTTTATGGTAATCTAATCTGTAGTCCCAATTTTGAAAGAGAAAGAAATTAAACATTGGACCCCTGTGAGAGGGTTATAGAGAATGGACAGAAGATTTGGTTGAAGAGATAACATTCAGAAAGTTTTAGAATTGAAGATTTGGGGAATGAGGAGAGTGTTCTAGAGATGTGGACAACCAATGGTTGGAGTGAGGAGGATGAAGCATAAAAGGCTAACCCAGAGTTTATGAAGAAATCGTAAGGCTGAAGAAGATTTGAATGGTTTATCTGTTAAGGCCACGGAGGAATAATGGCGGAGTAGAGTAGTGCAACTAAGAGCTGGATGCAGAAGAGAAAAAAAGAGGTAATGCTTATGCTCCACAGATGGTGTTGAAATAGCCAAGGATTGCCAATCAGTGAAAAATATTCGATGGTAGTGAAAACCTGTCGAACATGGAATAAATCATGTCTACATACCAATATACAAATTAGGAGCAGGCTTAGGCCTTTTGGCGCTCAAGCATGCACTGCTATTTGATATAACATGGTTGATTTGATTGTGACTTCAAATCTACCTTTCTGACCACCCTCCATTACCTTTGTCTCGCTTGTTAATCAAGAATCTATCTAATGACAACATTGAAAATATTCAATGGCTCTGTCTCCAACAAACTCTGAGAAAGACAATTCACCAGACTCATGACCCTTTGAGAGATTAAAAAAACTCATCTCCATTTTGTACGGAAGCTCCCTTATTTTTAAATAATGTGCCTTAGTTCTGGCATCTTCTACAAGGAGAAACATCATCTTAGCATCTACTCTGCCAAAACACTCCCTGAACTGTATTACCTATGTTCAGGCCCTATCTTTGAAACTAAATCCTGGTTATCAAAATTTGGGCGACATTCAAGCACAAGAGGCAGTGCCGAGAAAAGTAAGAAGGGCTGGAGTTTTGGCAATTCCCTGGGAGTGGTGGCGTTGCTGAGACAGGTCAAAAACCAGAAGGGCACTACAACATAGTAGCTCTGTGTTGGAGTGAATGGAACCTTTTGCTTAAAGCTCTATTTTGGCAATTAAATTGTTCAACCACTAGAAAAAAATGGAGAATGAAGACAAATTTGAAAAACACATGAATTGTGAGAATCCAGTGGCTAATTTGCAGAAGAACAGGGTGATGTGCTCTTACTATAAAATTGCAACTAATAAGGCACAAATCTTCCACAAAATGACAATAAACATCAGATTGCCACTCAGCCTGAGCTATGCTCCATCATAAAGCTGCCCAACTTTCTTGCCAGATCTTCCAAGCTCCAAGCATAGATTTTGTTTTTATTGTATTGATAAAATGTATAAAAATACATTACGAGGCATTTTGACTTGATTATTGCAAAATTTGCAATAAAATCAAATTTGTTCCTTTAGAGCATATTCCACTCAATACGACTGTAGTTTACAATGTCAGGTATCCAGCTTAAGAGTAAAACATTTCAAATTGGAAATTACAGAGAATGCATCAGATATTTTTTGTTTCCTCTCTACACCATGCACAGTGAGGTCTTGGAAATTAGAGTCTCCTTTAAAACTGTGTGATTTTAGTATTCCACATTGAATATTTCCTGTGGACCATTAGATGTCATTTAACTATGTTACAGTAGTAACTAGCATTCTACAAGTAAACAAATAAGTTAATAGCTATCACTACCCAATTATGAGTACGCATTTTAAAAAATAAGGTCTTTTCTTAGGAAGAATGAAAACAAATGTAAAATGGATGTGGACAATGGGACATTGCTTCTCCTGGCATCATTGGCTGAGAGGGTTTAGACAGGTGATTGACAGCAATGAATGTCTAGCCTTCAAAGTATGATTTATCAAGGGGGTAGGCAGGGAGAGAGGGTGAGACTGTGAGAGAATCCGGGGTAATGAGTTGTTGTCTTCTTGGTAGAAGATCAGGAGTTCCTGTTCCTCAGCCAAAGGATGAACAAAGACAAAAACCCCACTTCAAAACCACTGTCCCTGCTCTTCCATTTCACAAGGTTGTTTCAGGACTGGTCAAGCATTCTCACTTGTCACGGTAGTTTACTTCCTTTGCCTAATTAACTGATATATCATTGTGTGTAAACTACTGCTTCTTAACAAACTCAATGGACTATCACTTTCACTGAGTTGAATGTAGTTGATGTTTGAACATCACAGGTAGCCTGTGATAAAGCAACTATAGTAAATAACTTTAACTATGTTAATTAACTATAAATATGTTTCATTATAGTAATGCTAATGGACATGAACAGGCGTTTCTTCTGATGTTAAGGCTGATTTTCAGCTACACCGGCCCTACAATTAAAATGTCTTCTTATGCCACACGCATACACATAACAGAAATGATCATATTTAGGGAACAACGCTGTAACAATGATTATGTTACTGGACTATCTGGAGAGGCCTGAGCTAATAATCCAGATGATAGACCCACTCTGGCAGATTGAGAAATTGAATTCAATTTTTAAAATATGGCAACAAGGTTGGTGTCAGCAAAAGTGACAATAAGACTGTCAGATTATTGTAAAAATCTAACTGGTTCACTAGGGAAGCAGATCCACCATCCTTACTAAGTCTGACACATATGTGATCCCAATAAAATAGCTAAACTAAAAACTTCCCAACTAGATCTTCCAGAAGCAAAACATCAAGAACCATCTTCTCAGGGCAATTAAGGGTGGACAAACAAAACAGCATGATGCGTGATTTAATGAATAATTTTATTGTCACTTGCATTTCACAGTGAAAAGTTTTCACTGTCACCACGATCCAGTGCCATTTTGAATAGTTTAAGTATGATTTTTAAAAAAGAAATAGTTTAACAGAGTCCATAATCCTTTCACCACCGTGTCGCTCCTGCCAGCGCTGGACACAACCAACATGAAATCACTGCTCCTCAGGTGCTATCTTTTACTGCCTGGCCTACCTTGCTGATGTCACCTCTGCTGATGCAGCAGCCACTGCCGTGTCCTGTGCTCACCCCTCCCCCAGCCGTCTCACTGCCGTCTGCCAGAGTCACATTCTGGACCACAATAAAGCTGCCTTCCTACCACCATCCACCTTCCTCATCAGTGTCATCACCGTCAATGCCACCACAACTGAGGTTTTCCCAGAAGTTAAATAGAAGCAAAAGCTAAAAAAACGAAAAGAGAAAAACAAAGAAACATGGATGGAGTGGACTCTACTCCGGGTTACCATTGGTCAGAAATTGAACTAGACTAATCATATAAATACTATGGCCACAAGAGCAAGTCACAGGCTAAGAATCGTCCAGTGAGTAACTCACCACTTGATTCCCCAAAGTCTGTGTGCCGTCTCCAAAGCACAAGTCAGGAGTGTGATGAAACACTCCCCGTTTGCCAGAATGAGTGCAGCTCCAACAATACTCAAGAATTTTGATGACATCTAGGACAAATTAGCCTGATTGATTGACACCTCACCCACAAGCACTGTGTCACTCCATTATCAATGCTCAGTAGCAGCAGTGTGTACTATCCACAAGATGCACTGCAGATATTCACCGAAGCACCTTCTGAACCCAGAATCACATTGATCTAGAAGCACAAAGGTAGCAGTTCCATGGGAACACCATCACTTGCAACTTCCCCTCAAAGCCACTTGCTATTCTGAAGTGAAAATATATCGCTGTTCCTTCAATGCTGCTGGAATTCTATCCCTGATGTCATTGTGGGTGCAGCTACACCTAATGGATTGCAGCAGTTCAGGAAAGCAACTCATGCCACCTTTTCAAGGGCATCTTGGGATGTGCAATAGATACTGGCCCAGCCAGAAAAGTCCACAATCCTTAAACTAATAATAATATGGTGCCAAGCCAATGATGGTCACATCCTGAGAATGAACGCAGAAAAAGAACCCACTCTCCATAGTGGACAAAACACGGAACATTTAACCAAGAGATGGTGCTGTTGTAGAAAGAAGCAGGAGTTGTGCAGATTAATCTTGAACTGAACACAATGTCTGTGCTCATTTCAAATTAAAATAATGACACTACATTCACGGCAGAGAATTCTAGGGGCTCACCACCCCTTCGATGAAGAAATTTCTTCTCATTTCAGTCATAAATGGCCTGGGTCCTTTGACTGTGACCACTGTTTCTGGATTCCCCAATCATTAGGAACATCCTTCCTACATTTACTCTGTCTTGTCCTGTGATACTTTTATAGGTTTCCATGAGATTCCCCCTCGGTGAATAACCAATCCAATCTCTCTTCATGTGTCAGTCCCACTGTCCAGTATCAGTCTGGTAAACCTTTGTTGCACTCCCTCCAAAGCCACAACCTCCTTCCTCAGATTAGGAGGCCAAAATTGCACACAACATTCTTTGTGCTGGAACCTTCAGGCCCTGCACAACTGCTTCAAAATGTTCCTGCTCTATTCGTCAAATCTACTCATTTTGAAGGTTAACATACAATTTACTTTTCTCAATATCTTCTGCACCTGTCTGCTTACTTTTTAAGACTGGTTTACAAAGACACCCAGGTCTCATTGCATCTCCTCCTTTCCCAATCCATCACCATTCAGATAATAATCTGCCTCTTTGCTTTTGCGACCAAATTGGACACCCTCACATTATCCACATTATTCTTCGTCTGCCATGCATTTGCTTTTTCACTCAACTGGTCAAAATCATGTCAAAATATTTCTGCATCCTCCTGACAGCTCACCTTCCCTCCCAGCTTTCTGTCACTTGCAACTTTGGAGATATTAAATTTAACTCTCTCATCCAAATAATCAATATCTATTGTGACGAGCTGGGGTCAAAGCATTGGTTCCTATGGTATCCCACTCAACCTGCCAGTCAGTCAAACATCTGGGGAAGTGTCTCCAGACCTGAAACATTAACTGATTTCTCTTCACAGATGCTGCAAGATCTACTGAGCTTTTCCAGCAACTTCTGTTTTTGTTTCTGATTTACAGCATCCGCAGTTCTTTCAGGTTTTTTTTCAGTTTATCCCTACTCTTTGTTTCCTGTCTCCCAATCAGTTCTCTATCCATTTCAGTACATTACCCTCCACCCTATGTGCTTTAATTTTACATGCTAATCTCTTTGGTGGAACCTTATCAAAAGCTTTCTGAAAGTCTGAGGAAACCATACCCACTGGCTATAAGTTACATCCTCGAAAAATCCTAGTAGCTTTGTCAAGCGTGATTTCCTTTTTGTAAATCCATGTTGACTCTGCTCAGTCATAAAGTTATAGAGGTGGGTACAGCATGGAAACAGGCCCTTCGGTCCAACCCGTCCATGCCGACCAGATATCCCAACCCAATCTAGTCCGATTTGCCAGCATTTGGCCCATATCCCTCTGAACCCTTCCTGTTCATATGTGCATCCAGTTGTTGGTTAAATGTTGTAATTGTGCCTGCCTCCACCACTTCCTCTGGCAGCTCATTCCAGACATGCACACCCTCTATATGAAAATATTGCCCCTCGGGTCACTTTTAAATCTTTTCCCTCTCACATTAAACCTATGTCCTCTGGTTTTGGACTCCCCTACCCTGGGGAAAAGACCTTGACCATTCGCCCTATCTATGCCCCTCATGATTTTATAAATCTCTATAAGATCACTGCTCAGTTTCGGGGAAGAAAGTCCTGGCCTATTCAGTCTCTCCATATAGCTCAAACCTTCCAATCCTGGCAACATCTGAATAAACAAAAGTCATAAGTAATGGCCATATAAGGCTTCTTCAAACTCCAGTATACTATTCCATGATGGATGAAGCTTAGAGCACTGCATGTAAAGCAAATTCAGGCTACATT
The DNA here is from genome assembly GCF_037043375.1 of Chiloscyllium plagiosum. Classification (NCBI taxonomy): domain Eukaryota; kingdom Metazoa; phylum Chordata; class Chondrichthyes; order Orectolobiformes; family Hemiscylliidae; genus Chiloscyllium; species Chiloscyllium plagiosum. The sequence continues at coordinate 104,477,932 of NW_028270141.1, forward strand.
TTATACACTTTCTTACAGTCCCAAACAACTCAGAACATTGGAGATCTCTACGTCATCCTTAAGCTTGAATGATCATAAGACAATGGAATTTTAAAAAAAACCTCAATCCCTTCATTCCCACTATTTGAGTCCAAGTGTAGCCATTCCAACATGCATTAATGCACTCACTCCTTGATCCAATCTAAATGCACAGCAGCTCTTGTCCTGACATTGGTTTCCAAATGTTCTTTTTTTTTAGATTAGATTCCCTACAGTGTGACTCCTTGCCTCAAGCACTCTTGACCACACCATGCAATGTTACAAATCAATCCCATTAATGGCTGTGAGGAACAAGCAGTGAAAGATTAACCCCATAAGAAAAGTTTAACTCTGCAATCAAATATTGAACTGTAAGATGGGGATCTCACTAGTGGGCATTGAGAAGTCTATTTTTATCCATTTGCATGCAATTTGTTAGCCATTTTTACCCAATCTTGCTTCATTGATTGTCCATCCCTAGTCGCACTTGAAAAGGTGATGGTGAGCTACCTTCTTGAACAACCAGTGCTGTTAGGAAGGAATCTTTATTTGGTAACACGGAAGGAATGGCAATATGTTTCAAGTCAGGATGGTCAGTGGTTTGGAAGGGAACTTGCAGGTGGTGGTTTTCTATGTATGTGCTTGCTTTGTCTTTCCAGGTGGTTGTGGTCATGGGTTTGGAAGGTGCTGAAGAAAGGGGCCTTGTTGAATTTCAACATTGCATCTTGTAGATTTGCTCAGTAATTGTGATGGAGAGAATGGGTGTTTGTGAATGTGATACCAATCAAACAGGCTACTTTGTCTTGGATGGTGTCAAGCTTCTTGAGTGTTGTTAGAGCTGCACCCATCCAGGCGGGTGGGGATTATTCCATCACACTCCTCTGTAGATGGTGGATAGGCTTTGTGGTGTCAACAGGTGAATTACTCACAGTTGATACACTACACTTGGCATTGGACACAAACTAGCCTCACTGTACTCTCATGGCTGTTGAAGGGCTTATTCTCGATTCTCCTGCTCCTCCAATGCTGCCTGACCTGCTATGTTTTTCCAGCACACCACACTTTTCGACTCTCATGGCACACTCTGACCTAGCATAGGAAGTCAAAGTCAACATCCACCATCAATCCAAGGGCTTGGACATGATTATTCAGCTATTTGGGGCATTTAAGGTTGGAGGTCTGTTTCACTGCAGTCCAGGGAGTGGGCCATAATCAGCCCTGGAGCTTCAGAGCGACCAGTCTTATGTTATTTGATGAGCTGCATTGAGATCTGTCAAGGGTCCAGTGACACATTAACTGGAGCTGTCTGCCCAGGTTTTGACCAGCTAATACTACTATTTCACAACATGGGTTTTCAATATTTCTGGTGTAACTGTGAACTCTGGTGACCTTCCTCTCTTCATATATTAATTATGCCACATGCTGTAAATGGTTTTCCAATTATTTTTCTCAAATTGCATACAGAAGAACTTGGTTTGTTTTCTCTTCTGTTGATATAAACACACTTTCAATAGGTCCTTTAAGTTGACTGTGGAAAGCACATATTTCTGATCGCCAACAAGATGCAAAATTATCTTCTTCAATCACTTCCTAGAAAACAGATTTTGTCATTTCAGATTATTAAATTTGAGGGAATTTTGCTGTTTTTACTTGTCATATTCCACTTTATCCTTTTATTCTCTTGTCAAATTCGTTTTCAGGTTGGTTGACTTTTTATTCAGTTTAGTAAATAATCCAGTCAGTTCTGTTGCCTTTGTTTCAGAGTCATGTACAGAACCCTTACAGCTTCAAGTAGGCATTCTGTTCATTTCAGAATTCTTCCACAATGGTAACTGACTGCTCTTTAGACTCTTTCAACTTACTCTTATTATCAAATATTCATTCTTAAAAAAAAATTGTAGTTGCTTTTAATTTTGGAGTTGCTCTTTCATGCTGTACATCTCATTGTGCTTGTTATCCAGACTGCATGAGACATGCATTGATCTTTTTAAGATGAAGGTCCAACAGTTCATCAGCCTGAGCTTTTAATTCTGTATTCAATCAGACTGTGCTGATTCATCAGAAATTCCTTCTCCTGTTCAATGAATTTTTACAATATTTCATAGAGATCTATGTTACTTGAAATTCATCAGACTTTGCTTTATTGAAGATTCACTTTGTTGGAATTTACTTCTAAGGGCTTATCATTTAGATGCTTCAAGTACTTATTTGTGTGTTTTTTCATCATGTGACCAACTTTCAAGCATTGCCACCACTGTTTCTCCATTACCAAACTCATCACCAAAGGTTGGTTTTCTACAACAATCAATGTTTTGTTAGCAGATCCTAGTTCCTGATACTGCCTCGGATATACATGCATTTCTGATGTGCTAGTCAATTTTCCCACTTTATCCGGATCAGCCTGAGAAATTTGGGCTATGGCTACTGCAGAAGCAAGAGGGAATAGTTCACAATATTTCTCCTACAAAATCTCTCTCATTTCAACTGGTTTTCTTGAAATCTCAGAAATCATTACCACATTGTCTGTGTGGAGTTTGCATATTCTCCCCGTGTCTGCGTGGGTTTCCTCCGGGTGCTCCGGTTTCCTCCCACAGTCCAAAGATGTGCAGGTTAGGTGAATTGCTCGTAGTGTTAGGTGAAGGGGTAAATGTAGGGGAATGGGTCTGGGTGGGTTGTGCTTCGGTGGGTTGGTGTGGACTTGTTGGGCCGAAGGGCCTGTTTCCACACTGTAAGCAATCTAGTAATCTAGTAAAATAAAATCCATCCCTTCAACAAGTAAGCGAGGAACAATTCCCACAGTCACAATTCCATCTACTAAATCAGGTTGTTAATTAATTTTGCACAATGTAACGGGTTCATTAATTTCTTAAAGACCCCTTTTAATATTTCCTCTTTCATCAAACTCACTGGAACACAAATCATATCATCAACCATCATCAATGGGTGATCTACTCTCTCAAAATATTGGAGGAATGAGGGGTATCTTCTCCCTTAGAGACAAAATCTCCATAACCTCCAGTAACCCAACTCATTGCATTGTAATAAGTTCTGAAGGAATACATTTCATGTGCACCATGGAAATTGTTTTCACACCCATTCCCTATGCTTGTGATGGATTTTCTTATATTAAACTGAGATAGCTAAAGTTTTGTTAAGCAAACGTATGAAGTGATATAGACAGAATTAGGCCACAGATTGACCATAATCTCACTGAATGGCAGAACAGACTTGAGGGGTTGAATGGCCTACCCCTGGTCCTATGTTCCTACTGAGCTTAAATGAGTTGGAACTCTCCAAATTCTTCACCTCCGGTCCATGCTGCTCCAACAGCTCTGCAGGCCATCAGAACATCTGCTCCATAGATGATAAGGTTTACAGAGCAAGGCAGCATCTTTAAAATGGACTCTCTGTCGAGCCTGCTCATGATTTTGAAAATCTGTATCAGGACTCCTCGTAACCTTCTTCTCTCCAGGGAGAAAAGCCCCAATTTTAAAAAAAAGTATCCTCATGAAAACACCAGACTGAACCAATAAATAAAAGCAGCAGCAACACATTGTGCTGACAGTTACATTTTCCTCTGCCCCCTCTGTACAGAGCATGTGTGGCTGATAGAAACATCCTAAATCTTTTAATCTCAGAAGCTTGTTATCAATGTTTATTGTCCCAAAATGTAGGGCAGCATGGATGGCCAGCTGTATGATGCCTGAATGAATAAGAAATATCCTTTTATAATATTTACTCCCCAACTTGAATTTTAGCTGCATCAATAAATAAACAAATATAAAAGGTAACATGGAATTTCAATTTGGCCAATATTTTCAGATGTTAGGGTTTAAAGAGGAATAGAAATATCTTGTTTCATTTGCAGCTAATCTTATGTTTAACTAATCTAGTCTTCATATTTCCTGATGTTTCAGTAGTTATAAGTTCAAACGCACACATTAAGTATGCACAGTAGATAAAAGAAATAAATCTGAAGCTAAATATAAATCTTATTTAATTTGATTTCAGTGTGGAAACATAGGAGATGAGGCCACATTTATTCCCATCCCTACTGATCTGCAGAGATTGTTCCACTCGAATGGTTGGTTTATTGGAATACTTTAGAATGGTTTATCAGTCAATCTCCCAACTGCATCCACCTATGGGCCAGGTAAACAATACACACTTGGCGCATCTGCATTTTATCCTTGTGAACACAATGATTAAAATATATAAAATAATTGCGCAGAGGCCAGTTTCCAATCACCAAATTACCAGAGCCAGCCAGACTCTCTGAATTTCCTGTTTATGTCTGCCAGCCAGGGCTCCCCAATTAGCTCAGGATGACAACCCCAATCAAGGATCTCACAGTCAATGAGGTCCACCTGTCCCTCATTCTAATTACTACAATATAAGTGCAAACTTATAGCAATGACTCCCCCTTAGACAACCAAGATCACGAAGATCAATACTGTTATTTTTAATAGTTAAAGCTGCTGGCCAATCAGTGGTCACAGCTCAATAATTACTGTGAAGTTAACAAGTGATCTGTGCTGGACAAGATGAGGAGGCAGGGCCCAGGTCTACAACAACTAGAGTAGGGTTTGAGGCCAATGCTTCTGGAAACTATTCTGAACCACTCACTAGCTGTCTACCTAACTAAGTTGACTAGCCTCATGGATTGGAGGTGCCAGTGTTTTACTGGGGCGGACAAAATTAAAAATCACACAACATCAAGTATGGTCCAACAGATTAATTTGGAAGCACTAACTTTCGAAGCGCTCCTTCATCAGGTGGCTGTGGGGGTGCTGTGTGATTTTTAACCTAGCCCCATGAAGATTCACTGCAATTGTTAAATGAATAAAAACAGAAAAAAATTGCAATGAATGATCAATTTTTGTATTTTTGTGGAGTTGTTTGAGAGGATAATGTTGGTTAAGGTCACATTGAGGCATTTGTTAGACCTCAGCTAGAGTACTGCGTACAGTTCTGGGCACCACATGTAAGGAAAGATGTAAATGGATTGCAGAATGTGCAGAGGGGATTTACAAGAATCATTGCAGGATGAGACTCTGCAATTGTGAGGATAGATTGAAGAATTTGGGACTTTTTTGTCTGGAGAGAAGAAGGCTAAGGAGAGACCTGACACAGGTTTTCAAAATCGTGAGCAGGCTCGACAGACTAGATACAGAGAAACTGTTGCCACTTGGGAAAGGATCAAGAATGAAAGGGTATTGATTTAATGTGATTTGCAAGAGAAACAAAGGAGCTAGGAAAAAATTAACTGTTACTCACTTAATTAGATAAGAGCCGGAAGCACCGTCTGGTAATGTAGTGGAGGCAGGTTCAATTGAAGCATTGGGTGATTATTTCAATGCACTGCTTGCTCTGATTTTGAAAAGTTTCAAAAGTACAAAGTGAATGTGTAAGATATTGCAAATTCTGATCTGGGACTTTCTCACATTTTGCATTATCAGTCATTACCAAACATGGCCATTTTAGTTATAACGATGTTAGCTCACACTGCCCTATTTGAATGGTGGTACTTGCTGCGTGAAGGTTCCTTTCAGACTAATATCCACCATTTTGTCTAACTAGAAAATTCTTATGAAGTAAACAATATGACACATGTTGCATTACTGCAACTACTTACAGAACACATGAATATGACCTCTATTGCTACGGAGAGTTGTAGGATCATCTAGCTCCACATTTGTCATCCAAAAGCTCCTTCTTTGCTTTGACCAGATCTCTGTAATATCATCGCAGTTACATTCAATTAAGTATTAATATTTTTGACAACCACTTTTGACTCAGAATGGACTTCTTAGTCTTTCATGTAAGGCCTTTTCTCAACTTATTTGCAGTTTTGGTTTTAATGCAACATATTCAGTTCTCATTTTTCAAATACTTGTAATAATACATCATGCTTTAAAAAGTTAATGGTTTACCATTACAGACAGATTGAGATGGAGCTTAATTAGCTTCTGGGTCTGGGGGTACTTGGGAGGGCTAAATCTGGATTCTGGCAGAATTGAAGTCATGAGTGTGGGAGATCAAATTTAGGGCCCAGAACACGGGAGATCTGGGACGAAAGCCTGGAGAACTGGGAGAAAATGAAACCAGAAATCAGGACCAAGAACAAAGCAACATGGAGAAGGAACGGTGATGGCAATTAATTAATGTCGCTTACCCAAACCCTAACCCTAACCTTATCACTTGATATGGCTAAAGAGGTGCATTTCTCCTGGCTCCACATTTGGGTAAAACCTAGCAGGTGTTCCCCAGGCAAGGTTTTCTTGCACTTACTGCCTCAGGACAAACCAATATTTGAGAGGAGGGCCCCAAAGAGATGCTAGGCCCTTCACTTGAATATGCAAAGGGAATGTTTCAGTCATAGATATAGAACTTCATTTTTATGTCCATTACTAATCTACTATGTGGTGCACTTCCACCCAGCAATGTGTAAACAGTTTCTGCCCATCATATTGGGACCGCCATGTTGAGTACCACTTGCCTCTAAATCCTTCAAGTTCGCTGCAAGTGTCCCAAATATGGTCATATTCTGACATTCATACATTTACGCTTCACCTATTGATCTGAGCTGTTCCAGTTTGGTAAAACCGTCATTATCTTGTTGAGTTCCTCCCTGACTGGTAAGTTAACTGCTTTGTTCAGCAGAGTTCAAAACTGGCTAGTGAGGATCAGAACCTCTGCTCTCCAAATTAAAGTGAACAGGGTTGCCCTGATGTGGATGGTGGGGGAGTGGAGTGTCTGTTCAGTACTTCTAAGGTAACTATCTGAATACTTGCTAAGTAGGTATAACACCTCTGACTGTTAGATATATTCCTTGAGGTTACATCACACAACTTCTCACCTGCCATTTAGAAACATAGAAAATAGGAGCAGGAGTGGGCCATGCAGCCCCTACAGCCCATGCAGCCTTGCCATTCATTATGATTATGGCTGTCCATCCAACTCAATAACCTATTCCTGCTTTTCCTTCATATCCTTTGATCCATTTAGCCCAAGTGCTATGTCCAACTCCTTCTTGAATCATACAAAGTTTTAACCTTGATTGCTTTCTGCATTTGTGAACGCTACAGGTTCACCCTCTCTAGGTGAAGGAATTCTCCTTATCTCAGTCCTAAATGATTACCCCATATCCTTAGATAGTGAGCCCTGGTTCCAGACTTATCCAGTCATGAGGATCATCCTTCCTCATCTACCCTGTCTAATCTAGATAGAATTTTATAGGTTTCTACTGTATTTATTCTCCCTCATTCTTCTGAAAGCTCACAAATATAATCCTAACCAATTCAACATCTACTCATATGTCAGTCCTGGCATCCTAGACATCAGTCTAATACACTTTTACTATACTCCCTCTATAGCAAGAATAGACTTCCACAGATGAGACCAAAACTGCATATGTTATTCCAGGCGTGGTCTCAGTAAGGCCCTGTGTAATTGCAGCAAGACATCCCCGCTCCTGTACTTGAATCCTCTCATTATGAAGACCAACATAACATTTGTCTTATTTACCATCTGCTGCACTTGCATGTTTACCTTCAGCCATTGGTGCACAAGGACACCCAGGTGTTGTGACACATTCGTTTTTCTCAGTTTATAGCCATTCAGATAATAACCCATCTTCCAGTTTCTGCTCCAAAGTGGATAACCTCACAGTTATCTGCATTATAGTTAATCAAACATGCATTTGCCCACTTATTCAACTTGTCCAAGTCACACTGAAGCATCTCTGCATCCTCCTCACTGCTCACCCACCCACCGAGCTGACTTTGTGTCTTCTGCAAATTTGCAGTTATTTAATTTAATTCCCTCCTCTGACACTTTAATTTTTTGAATAGGTGGGCTCTTACCACTGATCCCTGAAGTACCTCATTAATCACTGCCTGTCATTTGGAAAAAGACAAATTCTTTGCTTCCTGTCTGTCGACCAGTTTTTTTAATCCATCTCACTACACTACTCTCAACTCCAAGTATGTTAATTTTGCACACTCATGTCTTATTTGGGACTTTGTCAAAAGCCTTCTGAAAGTCCAAATAAACCTTATTCACTTGCTCTCTTTCATCGACTCTTTGAGTTACATCTTTAAAGAATTCCAGTAGATTTAAAACATTCTTTATCCTTTTGTTCACTAATTTTATAAGTAAGAAATGGAAGTGTTTGATATAATTTAAAAAATGCTTCAATGATGCTTCTCCCTGGCTTCTCATAACTGTGACCAAGAGATTAGTCTCCAATTGCTGGTGACTCCAGGGGAATACTAGAGAGTTGTCACCCTGACAGAAATGGCACCAAACTGCATCATAGTGATGTGACATTAAAATGATATCAGAGGATTTAAAAGGGGGAGGCACACCTAGCCACAATTGGGGGGTCATATCAGGCTCTGATTCCTGAGTAATATGTCTAAAGTAGGAGTTGCGCCAAGTCAAAATCACCATGTATGGATTTGATGAGGAGGTGTGGACTGGAGATGCTGGAGATCAGAGTCAAGAGTGTGTTGCTGGAAAAGCACAATAGATCAGGCAGCATCAGGAATCCAAGGCCTTATGCCTGAAACAACGACTCTCCTGCTCCGTGGATGCTGCCTGGCCTGCTGTTCTTTTCCTGCAACACACTCTTGACGTATTAATTCTATGTTTGCAGCACTGATCATGATACATGTTCCTATAATGGAAGTAAAAGTTGATTCATTCCTAATAGTTAGCAAATAATTCAGCAGATATTGCCTGTGACTATTCTTGCTTAAAATTGCCCTAATTTCCTAATTTCCAATTGACTTTAAATGGGCAGTAACAACATTAATAAGCTGACTATTCTGTAAGTCCCAGCATATTGCCATCAATAATTATTGAATTTCTAATCAGATGTTTAGTTCCATAACAGCCCTGATCAGAATCAGTAATTTATGTATTTATGTGTCGAGGTATCAGTTAAAGACGGTATCTCTCAATCTCACATGTGCAGAATTAAATCTTAGCTGACTGAAAATCCTCTCATATGACTCAGTGGGATTTACTGGTTTATTTCAAATTGCTAGGACCACAGACCAGATTAAATGTTTTGTGATTTTTTTTAGCCATCAGCCAGTGAGAACTGAAAGAGAATAGCAGCATTTGAAAAACAATTAGGATTTGTGTGGCTTTTTTTCTTTTTCTTCCCCGACAGTATTCTTTAGACTTCTCATTGTCATTATGTGGTTTAGTCATCTCTTGCCCTTTTATTGCTGTTTTTGGTTGGTAGAAAGCAATTCAGAAAGGCAGAGGAGAAAAGATCAAATGCATGAATATCATCAGAGCAGGTAAGAGAAACAAAACTGATGGGTGAACTTAGATTAATAAGAATATGAATCTGTTCCATCCTTTGTATTTTTTTACTATCTGAATGGTTTTGTTTTTAGATATTTGCATGATGTACTCTTTTAATTAATACTAGGTATTATGTTATAGCATATAAATATTTAAACTTCTTAAAACTTACATAGATCATGTGTTTATGTATTCTCAGTAGATAGGCACTGTTATTCTCACTTTTATAGGCACATATGCTGTGTTACGCATATAACTGTGTTAAGATGTTAGCAGACCAATGTACTGTGGTTCAGCGATAGCATTTCCAGATCTAAGTCGGAAGCTTTCAGCCCCACTGCTGATAGTCTTATTAAACAGATCTGAGAGTTCTAGTCTCTGAATCTGTCATTTTGTGATATCACTTCAACATCTAGTGGGGCACTCATGCCTCATAGAAGCAGAGTTGATAACCCCGCCCCCCACCACGATTCCACCCTCAACTCATTGTTGAGACCGGTGATCTAGCTTATGACAATCAACGGGGTACCCCCGTGTGATGACAATGGAATGACAACCTCCATTCACCACCACTGTCATGTTGTCGAAGTAATCTCTACAGTCAGGCAAATGCCTTGGCCATCTAAACAATAGGTCTTTGCTCTGGAAACACCCAAGGTGGGATCTGCTGAATGGAAATTGACAGGAGAGCTGTTTTGCCAATTATGTCTTCAAGCAGAGAAGACAACAAGAATTAACTAGAATCAGAAAATGAAAATAAATATCAAAGCTACTAGATAAAGGAGTACTCAACAATTGAGAGAAAATAATAGCAAATGAGATTAATGCAAAATTCCAGTAACTAATCATGTTTCAAAGACAGAGATTACTGGGAAAACTCAGCAGTTCTGGTAGCAACTGTGGAGAGAAAGCAGAGCTAACATTTCAGGTCCAGTGACACCTTTTCAGAACTGATTGTAGCTAGGAAAGGTTTGGTATATCTGCTGAAGGTGGGATGGGTGGAGAGGTGAGGAATAAATGATAGGTGGAGATGGTGTTCAGGGAAAGAGAACAATAGTTGAAAAATGGGCAAAGGAAAGACTGGGGCAATCAATAGCAGCTAATGGGAACCATTAGTAGCTGACAATGCAGTCCTCACTTTCCCCTATGAACTTAAGCGTGCTATGCTGAGAATACGAACAGTTCAAAAATTAGAAAAACTGGTGTCTGTGAAAGTGATCATGAAATTATTGGATTGCTTGTAAAAGATGGCTATTTTCATGTATTCCTTTTTTCCTAACTGTTCCTTGTTTATGGAAAGCAGATCCCAGAGATTTGGGAGAGATGTTGAAGAAACAAAAAAGCAGGGCAGGTAAGAGACTGGGGGGTTGGCAGCCAAGTACACTTTATCTGCTATTCTATCATAGTGACAACCTTCTAATATCGCTATATACTTGTGCTGAATGTTTGTATAATTCTTCATACAATCATTGATTTGACCAAAATTAAAAGGTTTGTATCTTTTAAATTCAGTATTCAACATTTGTTAGCCATGTACATTATAAGGAATTGTAACAGGACCTCATGGGAAATCAATAGGATTGCATCAATTATCCTAGTCACACCCTGGCCAATTGTATATTTCATTAATCTCGTATTAAAGTGAAGTCAGGGGATTTGAGAGTTGTCCTCGTTTCCCTGAAAATTAGTTGAACAGTGGGGTTTGGGATTTGGGGTCTGGCTTTGCCGCCCCTTTCCTTGTAAATTGTTGTTTCTTGTATATGATTGTTTATGTTAACTCTTTGTTTATATAATTTATATTGGTTGATAAAATAAAACAAAAGTGAAGTCAGGCGGGGAGTAAAACAGGCTGTGAACCCAATTTGTTTATTTTTCCGTATCATACAAAGGTTAAAATGGCCCCATCAGCTTTACTCAATGCCTCTGAGGTTCTACAGGTTTACATACTGCAGCCAGAGACTGCTGCTGGTGGATATTGAATCCTGGGGGAAGGATGTTCCATCCAGAATAGAGGCAAGCTCTTGAGAACTGCTGTAACTGCACATAAATATTCCATCAAATATATTCATATAAGCCTTGTAGATGATGACAAGGTTTTAAGGGGTGGGGTCAGAAAATGAACCACTTGACCTTCTAGGAGAAAATTACTGCAGATTCTAGAAACTACTTAAAGGAAAAAATGCTGGAATTCACAACTGGTCAGGCAGCATCCATGCAGAGAGAACAAGCTAACATGAAGAGCTGATGAAGAGTCATCTAGACTGGAAATGTTAGCCTGCATTTAACTTGTACCCCAGCCCTGCTAGAACGTTGGAATTTCTACATGAGAAGGGACCAAAGCCCACCTACATAACCTTCTACTATCCTGATGGTTGCATGATATAACAATAACAGAGCTGCAAAATAATGGTAATCAATATCCAGGAAAAGCTTAATTGCTGACAGCTTCAAGATTTAGAATTATCCACGCCTTCCTAATGTGCTACACTTCTTATACGTCAAATTACCCATATACTGTATCACAAAATATTATTCTTGAGAGATCTAATCAGAATTTAAATTAATCAATTTTATCTGTTTCCTCATCTCTCAAGAAAACCTGTTTTATAGACTAACCACTGACTCACTAAAATGATGGCCTAGTCTTTACAGAGTGTTTGACAGTGTCAGCATTCACCATCATCAACCTGCTAAATCAGGCGACAGCTTCAAGATTTTGCACAAATGCACAAAAGGTCTGTCACTCATTACTCTGCCACCGACTGTGGGGTGAACCATCCTCCCCTCCCCATACTAGGAGAAAGTGAGGACTGCAGATGCTGGAGATCAGAGTGAAAAATGTGTTGCTGGAAAAGCGCAGCGGGTCAGGCAGCATCAAAGGAGCAGGAGAATCAACGTTTCGGGCATAAGCCCTTCTTCAGTTTCCTGACCTGCTGCGCTTTTCCAGCAACACATTTTTCAGCTCCCCTCCCCATACCCCACAAGCAGAGGCAATAATCAGTGAAATCAACTGATCTGGTACTTGCTCTGCATTTGCATATCATTATTAAAAACCCGTAAAATATTAACTTTGTTCAGTGAGGTATAAGTCAGTTTTTAACGGTGATTGCAGTAATATTTACCTCTGAACAACCTTTCTTGTCCTGAAAACAAATTACATTTGTAGAATGTTGTTAGCTCTTTCCATTGTGGTTAATTATTAGATTTTTAATTTGCTCATTCGATGTGAGCAACAATAGCAAGGTCAGCATTTATTAGCTATCTGTAACAGCCTTTGAGAAGGTAATGGTGAAATGTCTTTTTGAACAAATGTAGTCTAAACACTTTTAGGAGGGGAGTCACAGGATTTGACACTGTGACAGTGAAGGGATGTTGATACAATTCCAACATGGAATGGTGTCTGGTTTGGTGGAGAGTGTACAGGTGCTAGTATCCCTATGCATTTGATATCTTGCAGTGGCAGAGTAAAGGTTCTGGGGTTTGGGATGCAGTGAAAGAAACCACGTTGAGTAATTGCAATGCATCTTGTAGATGATACACACAACTGTCACAACTGTTTGTCTGTGGTAGAGGGCACGAGTGCTTCAGGTGGAGCACTAATTAGGCAGGCTCCTTTGTCCCAGATGGTATTGAGTGTATTAACACTTAATTAGCCAAGTGGAGAGTATGCCATCACATTCCTGACATGTGCCTTGCAGATGGTGGACAGGTTTCAGACAGTCAAGCGATGAATTGTTTCCCCACTAATTTCCCATTCTCTGATCTGATCCTGTAGCTGCAGTATTTATATCACTGTTTTAGTTGAGTTTCTGTTCAATGGTAATCCACAAGACATTGATAGTTGGAGATTCAGTAATGGTAATGTCATTGTTCAAGATGGTCATTATCTGGCACTTGTATTATGTGAATGTTCATTGTAATGTTCTCCAGCTTCTTAAAGGTACAAATTCTTCAGCATTTTAAGTATTAAACACTTTCTCATCATCAACAGCATCCCCACTTCTGACCTTATGGAGGGAAGGTAAAGGTCATTGAGAGAGGCAGCTGAAGATGGTTGGGCCTAGGACACCTCCCTGGAGAATTCCTGCAGTGATATACCAGGACTGATATGATTGACCTCCAACAATTACACTTTCTGTAAGGAGAGAAAAAAGCTGACGTTTTGAGTCTAACTGACCCTTTGTTAAAGCTTTGTCAAAGATTTTCCAGCATTTTCTCTTTTGGTTTCAGATTCCAGCATCTGCAGTAATTTGCTTTTATTACACGTTCTGTTATGCTTGGTCTGACTCCAATCAGGGAATGGTTTTCTCTGAGATTCACATTAATGTTCATTGTATTAGTAATCCTTGATGCTACGTTTGGTAAAATGCTGCTTTAATATCAGGATAGTCACTCTCACCAACTCTAAAATTCAGCTCTTTTGTCCATACTAGGATAAAGGATAATGATGTCTGGAGCTGAGTGACCCTGGCAGAACCCATACTCAGCATTAGTGAGTGTGTTATTTGAGGTAAATTAGTGAGTTAGTGCCACTTTGTTAGACTATTGATGACCATTTCTTTAACTTTGTTGATAACTAAGAGGAGAGAGATGGGACAATAGTTTGCCAAGATGAAATAGTCTCCTTTTTATGTGCAGGACATATGTCTGCACAATCTTCCCAATTGTTAGGTACTGGAGATGTCAATGTTGCAGCTGTACTGGAACAATTTGACTAGAGAGCAGTTAGTTCTGTACCACAGCTTTGATGTTGTCAGAATGCATAGCCTTCATAGTATTCAGTGAGTTCAGCCATTTTTTGATGTCACATGTAATTTATTAAATTGGGAGAAGATTGGCCTCTGAGGAGGAGGTAGAGATGGATTATTTACTTAGCATTTGTGGCTGAAGGTGGCTTCAAATGGGAAGGTGATGGCCTAGAGGTAATATTACTCCAAGAGACCCAGATAATGTTCTAAGAATCCGGGTTTGAATCCTGCCACAGCAGATGACAAAATTTGAATTGAATAAAAATCAGGAATTAGGAGTCTAATGATGACCATTAATCCATTGCTGATTGTCAGAAAAACCCATCTCGTACATTGATGTAATTTCCTTCCAAATCCATCAAAGTTTTACCTGCACATCCACTAATATCATTTATTGTATCCGTTGCTCCCGATGCGGTCTCTCTACACTGGGGAGACTGGGCGTCTCCTAGCAGAGAGCTTTAGGGAACATCTCCGGGACACCCACACTAATCAACAACACCGCCCCGTGGCCCAACATTTCAACTCCCCCTCCCACTCTGCCAAGGACATGAAGGTCCTGGGCCTCCTTCACCGCCGCTCCCTCACCACCAGACGCCTGGAGGAAGAACGCCTCATCTTCCACCTCGGAACACTTCAACCCCAGGGTACCAATGTGGACTTCAACAGTTTCCTCATTTTCCCTTCCCCCCACCTCACCCTAGCTTCAAACTTCCAGCTCAGCACTGTCCCCATGACTTGTCCAGACTTGTCCTACCTTCCTATCTCCTTTTCCACCTATCCACTCCACCCTCTCCTCCCTGACCTATCACCTTCATTCCCTCCCCCACTCACCTATTGTACTCTATGCTACTTTCTCCCCACCCCCACCCTCCTCTAGCTTATCTCTCCACGCTTCAGGCTCTCTGCCTTTATTCCTGATGAAGGGTGTTTGCCCAAAACGTCAATTTCGCTGCACCTTGGATGCACTGCTGTGCTCTTCCAGCACCACTAATCCATAACCTACCTGGTCTGATGACTCCAGACCCACAGCAATGTGGCTAACTCTTAACTGCCCTCTGGGCAATTAGGAATGGACAATAAATGCTGGTCTAGTCAGGGATGCCCTCATCTTATGAATGAAAAAGAAACATATTCGTCTTATCTTACATACTTATATCTTCCATCACTGAGGATGGACATGTTGAGGAAGCTCCTCTTCTTTAGGTTAGTTGTTTAATTATCCATGATTCATAACTCGATATGGCTGAACTTCAGAGTTTAAATCTGACCCATTAGTTGTGGGGTCATTTTGCTCTGTCTATTGCATGCTAGTTTGTAATCCTGTGCTGTAGCTTCACTAGACTGACACTTCATTTTACTTTTGTCCAGTACTGGAAAATGGAATATTGTTGTTTATTTTAAGGGAAATGGAATATAAAAGTAGAGACATATTGCAACAGTTCTACAGGGTGAGCTCACATCTGGATTACTGCGTTTAGTTTTGGGTATTTTATTTAAGAAAGGATATAATTGCATTAGAGCAGTCTAGAAAAAGCTTAATTGAATGATTCATGGGATGAAGGTGTATTTTATGAAGAAATGTTGGATAGTTTGCCTGTATCCACTGGTGTTTAGAAGAATGTAAGATGATCTTATTGAAACACATAATATTCTTACAGACTTGGCAGGGTAGATGCTGAAAATATATTTCCTCTTATGGTGGGCTACAGCGGTGATATTTTAACTCATGCCTGTGGACCATTAATCTGAGCCTCTGGAAAGCTAATCTACTGAAATTGCCACTCTACTACCTTCCCAAGTTCCTGACCTTTTAAGTAATTTATTTTTGAAAAAAAAAACAAGCTTTTCTTTGTCTATGACATTTTATCTTCAAACTTACTCCCATTTATATGTCCCAATCTTCATTTAACGTTTTGTAAAATTTTGAAATGGTTTGATTTTAGTTCTTTTCTTTTCCTAGCTCAATGGTGATTGCAATTGTTGTGAGGGTTAGAAACTTCGCTACTGAAATCACAAGATCTCTCAATGAGGCTTTCTTCAAAGTCAGCAGTGAATAGCCTTGCATTACCACTGACTGCAAAATCTGAACTGATATTTCCATAGATTAGATTACTTACAGTGTGGAAATAGGCTCTTCAGCCCAACAAGTCCACACTGACCCTCCGAAGAGCCACCCAGACCACTTTCCCTACATTTACCCCTTCACCTAACACTACGAGCAATTTAGCACGGCCAATTCACCTAACCGCACATTTTTTGGGCTGTGGGAGGAAACTGGATCACCTGGAGGAAACCCACACAGACACAGGGAGAATGTGCAAACTCCACACAGACAGTTGCCTGAGGTGGGAATTGAACCTGGGTCTCTGGCGCTGTGAGGCAGCAGTGCCACTGTGCCGCCCCCTTTTTTTACTTTTGAATCTTTTGAATTTCCTCTACAAGCACAGGCCATATTCTCTGGTGCTATTAATGACTTGGCCTGTTACAAACTTGGAATTCATTTTGAAGGGACACCATCATCACAAGGATTTAAGTGATTCAAATAGACAGCAATTTTCTCAAAACTGTTATGGAAGGGAAATGAAAACCATTGGGCTGGATTTTTATTATTAGGCTGGAAGCATGAGTTGGGAAATTATACAACTCAGCAAATCTGTCTCTGAATAAATGGTCCCCACATGCATTATTTCAATTCCAGGTGAGACTAAATCAGGCCCACAAACCCCAGAAACAGTTCAATGATGCCATGTGGGTGGGCAGTTGAAGAGGTGAACTGTTCTGACAAAAACAATTCAGTTCTCTTTGTCCCAGCCATTTTAATGGCTGTTAGGTCCTCAAATACTCCCTCCATACACTCCCTCACCCCCCTCACTCCTCATATCCCTTTATATGTTTTCTGACGTCATATGATTTCCTTGCCTCCATGACCCCAGGTGACTGATATACCCCCCTGTATCATCTATATGGCCACCTAGTATGTAACTACGTACAGAACAAATGAGCTATATATCTATGGCAGGTCATGAAAGAACTGTCATTCTAAATTTTACTTTAAAAAAAATGTTGCACTGATAGCTCTGTAAGGGTGTCAATCACGCTGCCATTTATGGTTTCAATTACAGAAACCTTATCCCATTTCATACAGCTTAATCTTGCTAGTAAACATACAGACTGTAAAAGCAGTTCAAAGGCAGAATATCTCATTATAACTTCAAATATGTCAATCAAGGTAACTCTCAACATTAGCATGAATGAACAGATCCCTGCTGAGCTAGTCCATTAATGTGATTTGGACTTCAGCCAAGCATTCATAACAATGTCACCTGGAGAACCAGATCTCTGACCATCTGCATCTGTTAATAAAGTTGCCAGAGGGTTTCAGTATAAATGCTTCTTGAACTTGGGGACCACACTGGGGAAATGGGTATTGGAGGGGATATTCAGGGGGCATAGAGAGCATGAAGAGGGATGGGTGTTTGGAAGGACATTTATAAACTTTTTAAGCATACGTTGCAAGGGATTTCTGAATTCAGACATTAGTTCACATTTCCTCTGAGGGTCTGTGTGCCATAGGTCCTAAAGAATTTGATGGAACTCCATGAAAATTATGGATGGGGGTGGATCTGAGATACTTACCCTGACAATAAAACCAGCCAGGTTGGGAGTGCAGCTGTGGGCATATTACTTGCATCCTGTGCCAACAAGTATTGTTAGTGCAGGGAATGGAGGACAGGAATCTGAGGATTGGGTCTCACCGCTGCTTTTAACGGTCTCTGGAGTCAGCTTGGCCCTGTGTCACTCACATTCCAAGAATAGGTTTTCTAAATGTTGCTGGACTTGCCAGCACTGAACCCAAGGGATTATTTAATGGAATAGTTTGCTGTCTTGTATTTGGGTGTCCCAGCTCTGTCAATGCTGCCATGAGAATCCACCCATTACATGTTAATTCCTCAATCCAGGGAACTCCTACTAGATTAGGCATTGGTTAGTGCTGGACTATAATTCCCAAGCTGTTATTACCAATGGCAACAAAGAAGGTTTTCTGGGATCTGGTGTTTCACTTAAAATAGTTTAAACTGCCTCTGGTAACCCCACTTTGGATGATCTGACCAATTCTAGTCATGTTCATCTGCATCGAACACTTTCAACTGAGTAGAATTGCCTTAAAATGATTTGATTTGTTATTGATTTATTAGCTTTGGAATGGCCTCATTTCAAATTAGTGTACGGTTCCTTTCTTCCCAATATATAAATTATCAACAAAGAACATTGCATTGAAACTAAACTGTCAGAGTAAGCATCATAATATATAATATCACAGAACTGCTCCAAAGCACATCTGCCTGTTGTAAGAATCATTCCTTAAATTTAAGTATCTCTTAATAAGAGCAGTCTTGACTAATTGTAATGTGTTATAATGAAACACCATGTCATTCCAATGTGTTGGGTGGCTGGGTGGAGAGATGGACAGACTGATGATTGAAGTATAACTGCAATCACTAATCCACAGAGTGGTTTCACAGAGCAAACATAAACAGAGTGCATTGTAAATAGAGCACAAAAGCTGGGAATTTATTGAGAATGTGAATTCTTTGTTAAGTACTGGGTGAGATTTTGTTTTAATATTCTAATTTAAATTAGAACTTTGAAAATGATAAAATGACAATTGCCTTTCAGTAGCAGTCAATTGTCATTCAACTGTATTCAACTGAATAGGTGCCAATTACTAAATAAAAACCGAAAGCAGCTGCTGTAAAGCAAAAAGAAAAACCAACGTTGGTGGAAAAGTTCAGCAGGTCTGGCAGTATCCGTGAAGAGAAATCAGAGTTAATGTTTCGGGTCTGATGAACCTTCTTCAGAACTAATTATTGTATGATGGAAGTTAAGTCAGTACCTGCAACTTATGTGTAGAAAATGATTGTAAACCATATCCACTGACACAGAGTATAGGAGTATAGCATCAACAAGTACAAAAATTGATATGAGTGGTGATTTGGTGCAAAGTGGAAAGGACTTGTGGCTTTTTGCCTTTAATACTTGTTGTTCATACTTTTGTCCAATGTATTAATATTTAGTACCAGTTAGTGTGAAAAACATGAAAAAAATATAGACTGACAAATGGATAAAAATAATATAAATGCTCCAGGCAGAGAAATGGCAGGTTGGATTATGTATTGAAATTTATTGTGTCAGAGTCCGGGGACAGCAGGATAATTCTAAGCACGATCACCTGCAGTTAATGTCTCCACCTCAGTGGTGGAGTCATCAATTTGGAGGCACTTGCAAAAAGGCAAGTGAGAAATATTTGCATCACCTGTTCATGATTTCAGTCTCATTAGAGAAGTGTAGGTTCAAAATGAGGTTTGTATGCAGTGTAAGGGCACCCTGGTAAGACAGAGCATATCAATGTGTAGATACTAATGCTACCCAAAAGATACGTGCAATTGTTAGCTTTGAGCATAAGAACACTGTTGGAAAGATAGCCAGAATGCAAATCATTGCTGAAGGCTATTCAAAGAGGGTAGAAGATGATTAGGTTCCCTACAGTATGGAAACAGGCCCCTTTGCCAAACAAGTCCACACCAGCTCTCTGAAGAGAACTCACCCAGACCCATTCTCCCACCCTACATTTATCCCTGGCTAATGTACCTAACACTATGGGCAATTTAGCATGGCCAATTCACCTGGCCTGCACATCTTTGGAATATGGGAGGAAACTGGAGCACCCAGAGGAAATCTATGCAGACACAAGAAGAATCTGTAAACTCTACACAGACAGTCACCCAAGGTGGGAATTGAACCCGGGTCCCTGGCACTATGGGACTACAGTGCTAATTGCTGAGTCAGCGTGCTGCCTCAAAGAAGGACAAAGGGGAGTACAATGTGACAGTTGTGGGAGATTAAAGGGACAGATAATATCCGTTGTAATTAGGATGTTGCCTACATGTATACATGTTGCCTGTCTTATGTCAAGGCTCCAAAATCAGATTGAAAGGATATTGGTGAAATGGCAGAGGATCCAGCCATTGTAAGCCATTTTGAGACTAACAACGTAGGGAGGTGCCATGAACATTAAAGAGATAGGAAAACATAAAAGTACACTAAAACTGACAAGAATGAGAATCCAAACATGCAAAGCAAAGTGCTGTTTCTACTGATTGAGAAAATAGAAAGAACTGGAATGCAACAAAACAGATAGTAAGAGCTACAAATAATATATGCAGTATGAAAATGAACTTGCAAGGGAGATGAAATAATTATAAAACAATTTCACAATTGTTTTAGGGACAAATCTGGTCAGGATCAATGGGAAACTGATAATGGTGATATTGTTTATGATGAGGGAAATGACAGTTTTCTTTGCTGGTGAGGAAGGTTGCCAGATGTTGCAAAGAAACATATTAAATTAGGGACAAGGACTCAGCAATATTAATATAAATAATATTCAAACTGGCATTGTGTCTCAGTGGTGAGCACTGCTGCCTTACTGCATCAAGGACCTGAGTTCAGTTCCACCCTTGGGCAACTGTATGGAGTTTGCACATTCTTCCCTTATTTGCATGGGTTTCCTCTGGGTACTCAGATTCCTGCCATACTCCAAAGATGTGTAGGTTAGATGGATTGGCCATGCTAAATTACCCATTGTGTGCAGGCTAGGTGGATTAGCCATGAGAAATGCAGGGTTACAAGGATAGCATGAGTCTGGGTGGGAAGTTCTTCGAAGGGACGGTGTGGACTCTATGGGCCAAATAGTCTGCTTCCACACTGTGGAGATTCTATGAAAATAATGATAACGAGAAATCTTATAGGTTCCCCAGGACTATAAGATTTTCCTCAGAGGATTTTAAAGGGAGCGAGAACATTGATGGATACTGATCTATAATCTTGCAAAACTTGCAATTCAGGAAGTTCCCACAGATTTGACGTTTGTGTACACCACTTCGCTATTTAAGAGAGGTGAGAGAGGAAAACCAGTTAGTCTAACATCAGTCATAGATTAATAGAGTCATAGAGATGTACAGCATGGAAACAGACCCTTCAGCCCAACCTGTCCATGCCAACCAGATATCCCAACCCAATCAAGTCCCACCTGCCACCCCCCGGCCCATATCCCTCCAAACCCTTCCTATTCATATACCCATCCAAATGCCCCTTAAATGCTGCAATTGTACCAGCCTCCACCATTTCCTCTGGCAGCTCAATCCATACACGTACCACCCTCTGTGTGAAAAAGTTGCCCCTTACGTCTCTTTTATATCTTTCCCCTCTCACCCTAAACCTATGCCCTCAAGCTCTGGACTCCCCGACCCCAGGGAAAAGACTTTGCCTATTTACCCTATCCATGCCCCTCATAATTTTGTAAACCTCTATAAGGTCACCCCACAGCCTCCGACACTCCAGGGAAAACAGCCACAGCCTGTTCAGCCTCTCCCTATAGCTCAAATCCTCCAACCTTGGCAACATCCTTGTAAATGTTTTCTGAACCCTTTCAGGTTTTACAACATCTTTCCGATAGGAAGGAGACCAGAATTGCACGCAATATTCGAACAGTGGCCTAACCAATGTCCTGTACAGCTGCAACATGACCTCCCAACTACTGTTCTCAATACTCTGACCAATAAAGGAAAGCATACCAAACACCTTCTTCACCATCCTATCTACCCCCAACTCCACTTTCAAGGAGCTATGAACCTGCACTCCAAGGTCTCTTTGTTCAGCAACACTCTCTAGGACGTTACCATTAAGTGTATAAGTCCTGCTAAGATTTGCTTTCCCAAAATGCAGCACCTCGCATTTATCTGAATTAAACTGTATCTGCCACTTCTCAGCCCATTGGCCCATCTGGTCCAGATCCTGTTGTAATCTGAGGTAACCCTCTTCACTGTCCACTACACCTCCAATTTTGGTGTCATCTGCAAACTTACTAACTGTACCTCTAATGCTCGCATCCAAATCATTTATGTAAATGACAAAAAGTAGAGGACCTAGCACCTATCCTTGTGGCACTCCATTGGTCACAGGCCTCCAGTGTGAAAAACAACCCTCCACCACCACCCTCTGTCTTCTACCTTTGGGCAAGTTCTGTATCCAAATGGCTAGTTCTCCCTGTATTCCATGAGATCTAACCTTGTTAATCAGACTCTCATGGGGAACCTTGTCGAATGCCTTACTAAGTCCATATAGATCACATCTACCATTCTTCCCTCATCAATCCTCTTTGTTACTTCTTCAAAAAACTCAATCAAGTGTGTGAGACATGATTTGCCATGGACAAAGTCATGTTGACTATCCCTAATCAGTCCTTGCCTTTCCAAATACATGTACATCCTGTCTCTCAGGATTCCCTCCAACAACATGCCCACCACCGACGTCAGGCTCACTGGTCTATAGTTCCCTGGCTTGTCCTTACCACCCTTATTAATTTTTGTAATTAAGGATAGGGTAAGTGAATACCTTGAAAATTTTCAACAGATCAGAGAGATGCGTTCTTTGTAGAGGGTTGATATTGCCTGAAAGTCATTGATAGAGACTTATCAATGGACGTAATTTATATTGACTCACAGAAGGCATTTGATGAAATCCCTCGAAAGACATTATTTGCTGAAGTTAAGTTTCATGGAATTTAAAGGCAAATTACTGAACTAGATTTGAGGTTGGCTGAGCAGCAGGGAACAGAGATAACAGGCTGGTACTCTAATTGGTGGACTGTGAATACTGATGTCTGACAAGAATTGATGTTGAGGTTTCAACTATTTCACCGTATTTTTGAACACTTGAAATATTGGGGAGAAACCACAGCTCAAAATTTTTGCTAATGACACAAAAATAGGTGTAATTGTAAGCAGTACAGATGGAAGCAAAAGCAAAATTATACAAAGAAACATTAGTAGATGAAGTGGAAAGGCAAATCTGGGCAAATAGATTTCAATGAAGGCAAAAATGAAGTAATCAACTTTGGGCCTAAAACAGGATGCTTACTAATGGTGAAAGCCTGGAATAGTGGAGATTTGGGAGCTTTAGGAAAATAACAAAGTCCATATCTAATAGACTAAAATCAAATGGATTAAAGTTTATAAACATGATTTTGTAGAGCTGGTATAAGCCTTGGTTACACCACATCTGGAACGTTGAGTTGGTCTGGGCATCATACTTTAGGAAGAATTGGCCTCGGAGGAAATGCAATGTGTAGATTAATGGAATGATATCCGAAATCCAAGAATAAAATACAACAAAAGGTGACACAAATGAGAAAGTGCAGGAAATATTCAGCATCCGTGGATAGAGAAATGATTTTATTTTCTCTACAGCCACTGACAGAGCTGCTGAGCTTTTACAGCGGTTGCATTTTTTAAAATTTCAGATTTCTGGCAAGCGCAGTATTTTGATTTTATTACACAATTACGGTTGTGTATTTAGATGCTCAAAAGGTAATTTGATCAGATTTTTAAAGATATTGAGGAGAATAACTGGGATATATAGAGAGAAGCTAATTCATCAGACTTAGAAATCTGGGGCTAAGGAAACAGGGAGGGTGGCTCAATCATGGCTAAAAAGGGAAATCAGGGATAGTGTTAAAGCCAAAGGAACAGCATATAAATTGGCCAGAAAAAGCAGTAAACCCGAGGACTGGGAGAAATTTAAAATTCAGCAGCGGTGGACAAAGAATTTAATTCAAAAGGGGAGAATAGAATATGAAAGTGAGCTTGCAGATAACATAAAACTGACTACAAAAGCTTCTATAGATATGTGAAGGGAAAAAGACTAGTGAAGACAAATGTAGGTCCCTTATACTTAAAATCAGATGAATTCCGTATGGACAATGGCACGGTGGCTCAGTGGTTAGCACTGTTGCTTCACAGCACCAAGGACCTGGATTTGATTCTGGCATTGGGAGACTGTGTCAAGCTTGCACATTCTCCTCTTGTCTGCGTGGGTTTCCTCCCACTGTCCAAAAATGTGCAGGTCAGGTGAATTAACCATGCTAAATTGTCCATAGTGTTCAGGGATGTATAGGTTAAGTACATTAGTCAGGGGTAAATGTAGAGTAGTGGGTCTTGGTGGGTTGCCCTTCAGAGGGTTGGTGTGGACTTGTTGGGCCGAAAGGCCTGTTTCCATCTGGTAAGGATTCTATGAACAAAGAGATGGCAGACCAATTGGACAAATACTTTGGATCTGTGCTCACTAAGGAGGACACAAATAACCTCCTGGAAATGCTAGGGGACAGAGGGTCAAAAATGAAGGAAGAACTGAGGGAAATCCTTATTAGTCAGGAAATGGTATTGGGAAATTGATAAGTCCCGAGGTCCTGATGCTCTGCATCCCAGAGTACTTAAGCAAGTGGCCCCAGAAATAGTAGACCAATTAGTGATCATTTTCCAGCATTCTATACACTCTAGAAAAGCTCTAATGAACTTGAGGGTAGCTAATGTAACCCCACATTTTAAAAAAAGGAGGGAGAAAATAGGGAATTATAGGCTGGTTAGCCTGACATCAGTGTTGGAAAATGCTGGAGTCAATAATTAAGGATGCAATAACTGTGCATTTGGAAAGTGGTGACAGAATCATGGATTCACTAAAGGGAAATCATACTTGACAAATCTTCTGGAACTTTTTGAAGATTTGACTGGTAGAGTGGGCAGGGGTGAATCAGTAGATGTCATGTATCTGGACTTTCAAAAGACTTTTGACAAGGTTCCACACAAGAGATTAGTAAATAAAATTTAAAGCTCATGGTATCTGAGTTAATGTATTGACATGTTTAGAGAACTGGTTGGCAGACAGGAAGCAGGGACGTGGAAAAAATGGGTCCTTTTCAGAGTGGCAGACAGTGATGAGTGGGATGCCGCAGGGTTCAGTGCTAGGACCCCAATTGTTCGCAAGATACATCAATGATTTGGATGAAGGAATTGAATGTCATATCTCCACATTTGCAGATGATACTAGGTTGGGTGGCAGTATTTGCTGTGAGGAGGATGCTAAGAGGCTACAGGGTGACTTGGACAGGCTGGAAGATCTGGCAAATGAAATATAATGTAGGTAAATGTGAGGTTATGCAGTTTGGTGCAAAAACAGGAAGGCAGTTTATTATTGAATGATTGCACTTTAGGAAAAGGTGAGGTGCAACAAGACCTGGTGTCATGGTGGAACAGTTATAGTCATAGAGTCACAGAGATGTACAGCACGGAAACAGACCCTTCAGTCCAACTTGTCCATGCTGACCAGGTATTGCAAATCTAATCTAGTCCCATTTGCCAGCACTTGGCCCATATCCTTCCAAACCCATCCAGATGCTTTTTAAATGTTGCAATTGTACCAGCCTCTGCCACTTCACCTGGCAGCTCATTCCATACATGCACCACCTTCTGCATGAAAGAGTTGCCCCTTAGGTCCCTTTTATATCTTGCCTCTCACCCTAAACCTCTAGACTCCCCCACCACAGGGAAAAAATTTTGTTTATTTATTCTGTCCACGCCCTTCATGATTTTATAAACCTCTATGAGGTCACCTCTTAGCCTCCGACGCTCCAGGGAAAACAGCCCCAACCTGTTCAGCTTCTCCCTATAGCTCAAGTCCTCCAACCCTGGCAGCTTCCTTGTAATCTTTTCTGAATCCTTTCAAGTTTCACAACATCCTTCCGATAGGAACGAGAGCAAAATTGCACACAATATTCCAAAAGTGGCCTAACCAACGTCCTGTACAGCCGCAACATGACCTTCCAACTCCTGTACTCAATACTCTGACCAATAAAGGAAAGCATACCAAACACCTTCTTCACTATCCTATCTACCCGCGACTCCACTTTCAAGGAACTATGAGCCTGCACTCCAAGGTCTCTTTGTTCAGCAACACACCCTAGGACCTTACCATTAAGTGTATAAGTCTTGCTAAGATTTACTTTCCCAAAATGCAGCACCTTGCATTTATCTAAATCAACCTCCATCTGCCACTTCTCAGCCCATTGGCCCATCTGGTCAAGATCCTGTTGTAATCTGAGGTAACCTTCTTCGCTGTCCATTACAGCTCCAATGTTGGTGTCATCTGCAAACTTACTAACTATATTTCTTAAGCTCACATCCAAATCATTTATATAACTGACTTAAAGTTGTGGACCCAGCACCGATCCTTGTGGCACTCCACTGGTCACAGGTTTCCAGTCTGAAAAACAACCCTCCACCACCAGCCTCTGTCTTCTACTTTTGAGCCAGTTCTGTATCCAAATGGCTCGTTCTCCCTGTATTCCATGAATCTAACCTTGCTAATCCGTCTCCCATGGGGAACCTTGTTGAACACCTTACTGAAGGTCATATAGATCATGTACACCACTCTGCCCTCATCGATCCTCTTTGTTACCTTTTTAAAAAAACGTAATCAAATTCGTGAGACATGATTTCCCACACACAAAGCCGTGTTGACTATCCCTAATCAGTCTTGCCTTTCTAAATACTTCTAAATCCTGTCCCTTAGGACTCCCTCCAACAACTTGCCCACCACCGATGTCAGGCTTACCATAGTTACCTGGCTTGTCCTTACCACCTTTCTTAAATAATGGCACCATGTTAGCCAACCACCAGTCTTCCCTCCTTACCTGTGACTATCAATGATATAAATATCTCAGCAAGGAGCTGAGCAATTACTTCCCTAGCTTCTACAGAGTTCTAGGGCACACCTATATGGATTTCAGTAAGGCACTTGACAAGGTTCCTCATGGGAGACTGGTTAGCAAGGGTAGATAGAGTCATAGATTCATAGAGTCATAGAGATGTACAGCATGGAAACAGACTCTTCGGTCCAATCTGTCCATACCGACCAGATATCCCAACCTAATCTAGTCCCACCTGCCAGCACCCAGCACATATCCCTACAAACCCTCCAATTCATTTACCCATCCAAATGCCTCTTAAATGTTGCAATTGTACCAGCCTCCACCACTTCCTCTGGAAGTTTATTCCATACACGTACCATCCTCTGTGTGAAAAAGTTGCCCCGTAGGTCTCTTTTATATCTTTCCCCTCTCACCCTAAACCTATGCCCTCAAGCTCTGGACTTCCTGATCCCAAGGAAAAGACTTTGTCTATATACCCCGCATAATTTTGTAAACCTCTATAAGGTCACCCCTCAGCGTCCAACACTCCAGGGGAAACAGCCCTAGTCTGTTCAGCCTCTCCCTATAGCTCAAATCCTCCAACCTTGTAAGTCTTTTCTGAACCATTTAAAGTTTCACAACATCTTTCCAATAGGAACGAGAGCAGAACTGCACGCAATATTCCAACAGTGGCCTAACCGATGTACTGTACATCCGCAACATGACCTCCCAACTCCTGTACTCAATACTCTGACCAATAAAGAAAAGCATACCAAACGGCTTCTTCACTATCCTATCTACCTGCGACTCCACTTTCAAGGAGCTATGACCCTACACTCCAAGGTCTCTTTGTTCAGCAACACTCCCTAGGACGTTACCATTAAGTGTATAAGTCCTGCTAAGATTTGCTTTCCCAAAACGCAGCACCTCGCATTTATCTGAATTAAACTCTATCTGCCACTTCTCAGCCCATTGGCCCATCTGGTCCAGATCCTGTTGTAATCTGAGGTAACCTTCTTCACTGTCCACTACACCTCCAATTTTGGTGTCATCTGCAAACTTACTAACTGTACCTCTTATGCTTGCATCCAAATCATTTATGTAAATGACAAAAAGTAGAGGACCCAGCACCGATCCTTGTGGCACTCCACTGGTCACAGGGCTCCAGTGTGAAAAACAACCCTCCACCACCACCCTCTGTCTTCTATCTTTGAGCCAGTTCTGTATCCAAATGGCTAGTTCTCCCTGTATTCAGTGAAATCTAACCTTGCTAATCAGTCTCCCATGGGGAACCTTGTCGAACGCCTTATTGAACTCCATATACATCACATCTGCTGCTCTGAGGGAATCCTGAGGGATAGGATGTACATGTATTTGGAAAGGCAAGGACCGATTAGGGATAGTCAACATGGCTTTGTGTGTGGGAAATCATGTCTCACAAACTTGTTTGAGTTTTTTGAGGAAGTAACAAAGAGGATTGATGAGGGCAGACTGGTAGATATGATCTATATGAATTTCAGTATAAGGCGTTTGACAAGGTTCCCCATGGGAGATGGAATAGCAAAGTTAGATCTCACAAAATACAGGGAGAACTAGCCATTTGGATACATAACTGGCTCAAAGGTAGAAGACAGAGGGTGATAGTGGAGGGTAGTTTTTCAGACTGGAGGCCTGTGACCAGTGGAGTGCCATAAGGATCGGTTCTGGGTCCTCTACTCTTAGAGTCATAGAGATGTACAATCTATAACTTGCCCACCACCGACATCAGGCTCACCGGTCTATAATTCCCTGGCTTGTCCTTACCACCCTTCTTAAACAGTGGCACCACATTAGCTAACCTCCAGTCTTCCGGCACCTCACCTGTAACTATCGATGATACAAATATCTCAGCAAGAGGCCCAGCAATCACTTTCCTAGCTTCCCACAGAGTTCTAAGGTACACCTGATCAGGTCCTGGGGATTTATCCACCTTTATGCGTTTCAGGACATCAAGCATTTCCTCCTCTGTAATTTGGACATTTTGCACGGTATCACCATCTATTTCCCTACAGTCTATATCTTCCATATCCTTTTCAACAGTAAATACTGATGCAAAATAGTCGTTTAGTATCTCCCCCATTTTCTCCGGCTCCACACAAAGGCCACCTTACTGATCTTTGAGGGGCCCTATTTTCTCCCTAGTTACCCTTTTGTCCTTAACGTATTTGTAAAAACCCTTTTACAATTAAGGATTCTCCTTAATTCTATTTGCCAAAGCTATCTCATGTCCCCTTTTTTTCCCTGATTTCCCTCTTACGTATACTCCTACTGTCTTTAAACTCTTCTCAGTCTTACAGGATATAGGGAGAACCAGCATTTGGATATAGAACTGGTTCAAAGGTAGAAGACAGAGGGTGGTGGTGGAGGGTTGTTTTTCAGACTGGAGGCCTGTGACCAGAGGAGTGCCACAAGGATCGGTGCTGGGTCCATTACTTTTCGTTATTTATATAAATGATTTGGATGTGAGCTTAAGAAGTATAGTTAGTGGAGGTGTAGTGGACAGCGAAGAGGATTACCTCAGGTTACAACGGGATCTTGACCAGGTGGGCCAATGGGCTGAGAAGCGGCAGATGGTGTTTAATTCCGATAAATCCAAGGTGCTGATTTTGTGAAAGCAAATCTTAGCAAGACTTATATACTTAATGTTAAGGTCCTCGGGAGTGTTGCTGAGCAAAGATACCTTGGAGTGCAGGTTCATAGCTTCTTGAAAGTAGAGGTGCAGGTAGATAGGATAGTGAAGAAGGCGTTTGGTATGCTTTTCTTTATTAGTCAGAGTATTGAGTACAGGAGTTGGGGGGGGTCATGTTGCGGCTGTACAGGACATTGGTTAGGCCACTGTTTGAATATTGCGTGCAATTCTGGTCTCCTTCCTATCGGAAGGATGTTGTGAAACTTGAAAGGGTTCAGAAAAGATTTACAACAATGTTATCATGGTTGGAGGATTTGAGCTATAGGGAGAGGTTGAATAAGCTAGAGCCGCTTTTCCTGGAGCTTTGGAGGCTGAGGGGTGACCTTGTAGAGGTTTATAAAATCATGAGGGGCATAGATAGGTTAAATAGACAAAGTTTTTTTTCCCTAGGATTGGAGGGCATAGGTTTAGGGTGAGAGGGGAAAGATATAAAAGAGTCCTCACGGGCAATGTTTTCACGCAGAGG
This sequence comes from Chiloscyllium plagiosum, assembly GCF_037043375.1. Taxonomy (NCBI): domain Eukaryota; kingdom Metazoa; phylum Chordata; class Chondrichthyes; order Orectolobiformes; family Hemiscylliidae; genus Chiloscyllium; species Chiloscyllium plagiosum. The sequence goes on from NW_028270141.1 coordinate 104,507,799, forward strand.
ATGGTGCATGTATGGAATGGCCTGCCAGAGGAAGTGATAGAGGGTGATACATTTGCAACATTTAACAAGCATCTGGTTGGGTATATGAATTGGAAAGGTCTGGAGGGATATGGGCCGGGTGCTGGCAGGTGGGATTAGATTGGGTTGGGATATCTGGTCAGCATTGACGAGTTAGACCGAAGGGTCTATTTCTGTACAGTACATTTCTATGACTCTATGACCTGATCAGGTCCTAGAGATTTATCCACCTTTATCCACATTTCAAGACATCCAGCACTTCCTCCTCTGTAATAAGGACATGTTTGAAGATGTCACCATCTATTTCCCCAAGAAGGTTGATATGCAGGTGTAGTAAGCCGTGAGGAAAGCTAATGGCATGCTGGTCTTCTTCTTAGTGAGAAGATTTGAGGGATGGCTTGCTGCAGTGATACTGGGCCTTGGTGAGGCCACACCCTGAGTATTGTGTGCAGTTTTGGTTTTCTAGTATGAGTAAGGACATTCTTACTATTGAGAAAGTCTAGCAAAGGTTCATCAGATGGATTCCCAGAATGGCAGGACTTACATATGAAGAAAGACTGGATTGATTGGGCTTGTACACACTGGAATTTAGAAGAAGGAGGGGGAATCTCAAAGAAACATATACAATCCTGATGTATATGTTGATAGGCTGGATATGGGAAGAATGTTCACCATGTTGGGGAAGTTTAGAATTAGAGATTACAGTCTAAGAATAAGGGGTAAGCCATTCAGGACTGAGATGAAGAAGAATTTCTCCACTCAGACAGTTGTGAACAGGAAGCTGTTGGGACCAGTTCATTAGGTGTATTTAACAGGGAGCTGGACATGGTCCTTGCAGCTAAAGGGATCAAGGGCTATGGGGAATGGGATATTGAAATTGCATGATCAGCCATGATCATATTGAACGGTGGTACAAGCTTGAAGGGCCAAATGGCCTACTTCTGCAAATATTTTCTATATTTCTGTAATTCTAAACATCAGAGCCAGACCTTTTGGTTTTGAAATTTGGAAACACTTATAAACATTAATGATGGTTAAATTTGGGAATTTTCTTCTGTAATTGGCAATTGATGATGGATCAATTTTTACCATTAAACTGAAATTCTTTGACTTTGTTACCTAAAAGTGTTAAGACATATGAAGCAAAGACAGATATAGGGTTAGATATAGGTTACAGATCAGTCTTCATCTCATAGAATGGTGGAATTGTTTCAAGGGAATAAATTGATCTACTCTTGTTCTGAAAGTCAGACTGAATAGCTCAAGAGGTAGGAGAGGGAAAAGTATAGAGGCAGATCAACAGACATTGTTATTGTCTTTTTATTAATTTGTTACATTTTACCTTACAGTCCTATTCTGAAGAGAAGTGCAGATGCAACAAAATCTTATTTAACAAAATCTGAGCAACTTCTCAGAGTGGATGATCATGATTTCACAATGAGACCTGGATTCGGAGGTAAGAACCAACTACCAGCTTTGCCTAAGCTTGCAGCTTGTAATATTGTAAGACTAATGCATGCAGTTGACATTACCAGTCATAGGTAAGCATAGTTGGATTTTTCAATTAAAAATGCAGTTTAAGTAGTTAATAGATGGATGACAAAACTAACACTTGAGAGTCCATAAAAATTGAAAACAAGCTGAGTTTGTGTCCCTCAGAGATCGGCTCAACTATGCTTTCAAAGACACTACTTCTGAGGAGATCAGCGCCACTATCATACAGTACATTTCAAGATTAGCCTTCATTTCTATAGATGAGGGAAGTCAGAAATTTAAATCAATTTTAAAGCGATTAGGACCCAGTTAATATCCATAGATATTTACATAACATTTAAATAGTACTGTTCAATTTCCTTGATGCTCCACTGAAGGAGATGAGATAAAAAGTTATTTTTCTGCTGATAGGTGGCATGGTGCAGTGAACCAGGATTTCCGAATTCCAATGATAATGTCACATGGTTGGGTATAGTTTTGCATTGATTGCTGTCTGTAATCAGCACAGAGCAGCACTCCTGGAGGCTATTAAGTCACCACCCTACATTGGTTACCTGGATGTTAAATGATAGATAAAATCATACCCTCAAATGGTGCATTTTCCCAGATAAGGGAGTCAGTTACACATGCATACAGAAAGTTACATTCTCTGACATTGATGTCAGGAAGGGTTTGAACATCATTTACCCGCTTCAGGATTTCTGAGGAACAGCAAAGGTTTGAAGGTATATGTTAACTCCCATGGTGTCCATAAATTATAAAGGAAATTAAAAAGTCAATTTAGAGCCACTTCAGCCTTCATTTCTAGATTTCACAACCAGGAAACCTGTTCCCCTGAAGCAGCACTGAGGCTGGAAGAGTCTCTTCTTCTTGAAATTGAGAAGCTGGAACGTTTGGATCAGCTACTGTGATGAGCTGCAGACAAGGGTACTGAGAGGCTGCTGTTCGAGATAGTTCTTGGCAGGCAAATGTTAACTTTATGAGTGACACCTCACCCATCTTGCACTTTCAGTCACTTTCAGCTGCCCTTCCAAGATGTCAACATTTACACAGCCTGGAAGCAGCTTTTGCAGCTCTACTTTATATCTGCTGAGGGTAAAAAACAGAGGTCACACCATTGCCATATCCTTTCCATACAGCAAAGGGCAAGGACACCAAGATGTACATTTTGCAGGCTACACTATAGAGGTTTATAACATCATGAGGGGCATGGATAGGATAAATAGACAAAGTCTTTTCCCTGATAGTGGAGGGCTCAATAGTGGAGGGCTTCATCACCTGATGAAGGAGCGACGCTCCGAAAGCTAGTGTGCTTCCAATTAAACCTGTTGGACTATAACCTGGTGTTGAGTGATTTTTAACTTTGTAAACCCCAGTCCAACACCGGCATCTCCAAATCATGGCATAGGTTTAGGGCGAGAGGGGAAAGATATAAAAGGAACCTAAGGGGCAATTGTTTCACGCAGAGGGTGGTACGTGTATGGAATGAGCTGCCAAAGGAAGTGGTGGAGGCTGGTACAATTGCAACATTTAAAATGCATTTGAATGGGTATATGAATAGGAGGGGTTTGGAGGGATATGGGCCAGGTGCTGGCAGGTGGGACTAGATTGGGTTAGGATATCTGGTTGGCATGGACGTGTTGGACCGAAGGGTCTGTTTCTGTGCTGTACATCTCTGTGACTCTATGACTCTACATAGATTCCCTAGAGAAGACAACACTGTTATCTGTGTGGCACATGGAATGTTCCTTATTAATACTATAAAAGCCACACAAGCCACACTGATATCAGCTTTGCAAACAAATCTTCCCTCTAAAAGTTAAATGTTGCTATTTCCTAACAGTAATAAATCACTACCTCAATAAGATTAAGTCTTATTAGCACATATTCCAATTAATTATTATTGTATTGGTCTAACAACTTTGATAGGGATTTAAACACACAGCAGTCAGAAAAAAACCCCTTCATTTTGGAGTTACATTTTCATAATAATCAGTAGACTCTTTCAAAAAGGATTAAAGGAAATACAGTTTTGGCTCACTGGATTAGATTCTGCAGTAATTTATTTGACTTGCCTGAGTGACAGATGGTCTTTCAGATAATTTATTTTTTAAATAAAACAAGTGCATTTGCTTCAAATGAAACATCCCAAAACATTTCTAATGTTACCTTTCTAACGTTACACTTGTCTAATGTTGTCTGGTACACTGAAAGAAACTGCAATTGATCTTATTTTAAGACAAGCATATACGCTGTTGTCAATACTCGTGATCACTCTCTAGGACTTACTAAAATCAATTTGAAAGCATTCAGTACCCATTTTGTGCCTGGTCTTATTCTGTTATTTTTATGTATTACTATGATTTCTTATTATTTATTGCTCAATGGGAAACATACAGAAGCTTATGAAGCAGCAGATAGAGATAATGCTGAAATTATTATTAATTTTGACAACATTTTACCTCTTGCCTTCTATAATGGTGCAGTCATTCCCGCAGTCATATTAAAGCGGTCCGCCATTAGGAATTTCTCAGTGTTTCTGCTTTTCGGAGGAACATCTTGATTTACAGTAATACAGTCATCTACTGGTCTTCTGACACGGTCTCCTCTCGGCAACATCATCTGTGAAACTTGGGCCACCTGAACAACACCCCCTCAGGGTCCCAATCATTCCAGTATCTCTCTGTTGTCAAAGTACTTGTCCAATATCTTAAGTGAACTGTAATTTTTTAGTTAAACATTGAGAAAACTGGAACAATTGGCCTTGACTGTCTCATAAATGCTGTGCTCCTGATGTCCATTCTATCCTTCTTCCTGACCACAGTCACCTTCTTTATCACAAAAATTAGCAAGTTGCGCCTCCATAACACCATCCAGTTAATGTAGTTTGCGGATGATATAACGATAGGTAGGAAGGCAAGAGGTGAGGATGGCACAAAGCATCCACAGGGGGATATGGACAGGTTAAAAGAGTGAGTAAAAACTTGGCAGATGAAATATAATGTGGGAAAATGTGAGGTTATGAATTTTGAAAAGCAAGAATAGAAGGGCTGAACCTTATTTAACTGAGAAGTCTGTAGAAAACGACAGCGCAGGGATTTGAGAGTCCTCGTGCATAAATCATAGAAAGTTAGCATACAAGTTCAAAGGATATTAGGGAAGGCAAATGGAATGTTGGCCTTCATTTCAAAGGGAATAGAATACAGAAATAGGGAAATCTTGTTAAACTTATACAAGGCACGAGTCAGACCACAGCTGGAATACTGTGAACTGTTTTGAGCTCCTTACCTAAAGAAAGATATACTGGTATTGAAAGCAGTTGAGAGAAGGCTCATCCAGGACTGTCTTACAAGGAGAAGTTGAGTACTTTGGGCCTGTACTGATTGGAGTTGACAAGAATTGAAGCATTCAAGATTTTTAAGGAACTTGACAGGGTAAATGTGTAAAGTTGTTTCCCCTTGTGGGAGAGTTTAGGAGTAGGACATAATCATAGAATAAGGGTTCCCACACTTAAGGCAGAAACATGGAGGAATTTCTTCTCTCGGACGGTAATGACTTTACCGCAGAAGGCTGTCAGGATGTTAAGTATAGGCATTTCTTCTAGTTGCATCCCCATGTGATCCTAAGCTATACAAAAATCGCCACAATACAACTAACATGTAACATGTTGGCGATGTAATCACATTATAGCCAACACACATTTTAAAAGTTTGAGTTTTAGAAACAGCCTTCCATATTCACCCAATTGTGTTACAGCCAATTTGCGTTAATGAAAGAGGTATTGTAGCAGAAGTGATTGTATATTCAAGGCTAAGGTAAACAGATTTTTAATCTGGAAGGGAATCAATGGATCTGGGGAAAAATCAGCAAAGTGGAGTTGAGGATGATAAAATCAGCCATGTTCTTATTAATACTGAAGAAGACTTGATGGGCTGACTGGTCTACCTGTGCTCCCAAATTTTATGGTCTCATGGTATTGTGTCTCTTCAATATCCACTGAAACTCTCAATCATACTTTTGTTCTGTCTGGATGCGACTGCCCAATACTTCCCCAAACTCTGTTGACTGTACCTTTGTCCGGACCAAGTTTTGCTCACACATCCCCCCTATAAAGTTATATGCCTCTGATGTAAAATCAAGTGTAAATCACTTGATGGCCTTGTACCTTCCTACCTCTGTCACCTCCCCCAACTCTAAACTGCAACCAGCCAAATCCAAGATTGATCTGACTCTCATTTTTTATGCTTATTCTATCCTTTCACCCACCATTGGTGACATGTGCCTCCAATTGTCCAGGCTCTAAGTTTGTAGAATTCTCCATAACATCCTCTTGTTTCTCTATTCCTCACTTTTCTGAGGCCAGGAAGGAAATGACAAAGTATGTTGAATGGGAAGGAGGTTAATAATTGGGTAGAAACGTCAGGAAAAGAAGACGTGGTATTTCTGCTTAGACGGAGTCAACAACAAGTGCTTTGATGGCCTTTGGACAATGCCAAAAGAGGCAAGAGGCAATTAGTCAATTGAAATTCAAGCCAGGGTCAGCAGCAGGAGGAGTAGAAAATCTGAGAAGTAGTGATGAATTGAATTGTGGCCAAATAAATAAGTAGAAGCAAAGGTGACGTAACTAGATAACAGGAAAGGGAGGAGACAGGAGAGGAAGACCCACGAAAAAAGAAGTATAAACAAAGTTTGAAGTTATTCATTAGGCTTGATTGGCAGCCAGAATGCATGGCCAAGTGGACACAAAGGGAACTTGGTTAATATGGACATTGTGGAGATTAGAAAATACACCCCTTAGTCATAAATTTACTTTTCCTATTAGTCCAAATGCCTTTTATCAAATGGATCATGAAGTTGTTACACTTAGTACCTTCATATTGTAATACCTAATTAAACAACTTTCTGACCACTGGTATCACTGGATCAACAACCTCACCAAACAAAGGCTGAGAACTGCCACAAAGCTACATCCATTTCCTGACCATAAGTACAATAGAAATGGAGGTAATTCTTTGTCCTAGACTCATCAAACTCAATGCCACATTCAATTGCAAGCTCAACTTCAAACTTCACTCCAGTCCAGTGTACCGTGAAAAAACAATTTCAATCCCAGCAGTATCACTAGCCTGTGTCCTTAAAATCATTGGAGTCAGCACCAATGCTGTCATCATCTGCAGATTCAGTTTCACCATGTCTCTCCCCCATCAGCTTCCACCACAAAAAAATTTAGTAAATTGTGCTGAGCCCTACCTCCTACTACTATGGCCTACTGCATCCTTTCTCATCTTTAAACCAACGTCAACATCCCAACTCCCTCTAAACTATTGATTTTAAAATCCTCACTGGCATTTTGACTTTCTCCATAAACTTACTAATGAAATGTCCTCCAGCTCTACATACCAGCACACATTCTCCAATAATTTGAGTCTGAACAAATTTCTAATTGCCATCTTTCAGTTACATCATCAACATTACAGCCATTAAACCATCAGAGTTAGGTTTTCTCAATTCCCTCCTAATATCTGTGCCTTAGATCTTCTCCAACAACTTCTTCCTGCCTCTTTGATGTTCATCTTGATAATCTCCCAGCAAACATTGCCCAAGTCTTGTCTGATGCCTAAAATGTTCTATTTGTAAATTGTCTCGAGTTTTGTTGCATTAAAATGGACATTTTTGCCTTTAAATACTAATGTTTGCTTTTGTTCACTTTGGGAAACCTTCAAGGATGGAGGAAAATTTTGCTGGCAATAGGTGAAATCTTCCCAGCCTTGCAAAGATGGCTTGAAGACTGACCCAGGAACAATATCAGAAATGATGGTGTTAGCTTGTTCTCATCTCTGGGTGACCATGCCAAGGAGGGGTTAATTGAGCACCAACTATGTGCCTAGCAGTAGAGTATAGCCAATTAGTCCAATTGAACCACTAGTGAGGGAAGGGTGAGGATTCCATTGGGATCTTCCTGTCTGCAGAGAGAACTCCCTCTGAGTTTACAGCCTGATCTAAAGGCACAATTTGATATATACATGAGTACAATCTAATTCCCATTTCAAGAACATGACTGCATGGCGACAAAGACTAGGAATTGAACAGACAAGAATGGAAAGGAGGTGGTGTGCACTAATAATAAGAGACAGGATCAGTATATTAGTTAAGGCAGGATCACAGATTAGAAGAACAATGTGTGGAATCTGTTTGAATGGAACTGAGAAACAGTAAGGGGGCAGCAAATTTATAGGCCACCACATAGTAGCGATAGTGTGGGACATGCTATTAATCAGCAGATAAGAGAAACATGCAGTGTAGGTGACACAGTTATCAAGGATAACTTAAATTTGCACATGGGCTGAATAAAGCAGTTAAGCCCAAAAGCTGTGGAGATTGTTTCTGCAGGGTGTTACGGATGGTTTTCTATGAAGAACCAACTAGAGAACATGCTATTTTAGGTCCAATATTATGTAATGAAAAGGAATAAATAATGATCTTCTTGAGAAATAACCTGGCAAAAATTGACCATAGGATAACAGAATTTTATATTAGGTCCAAAAATCTGTTCTGGGTCCTCTTTTCTTTGTCATTTATACAAATGATTTAGATGAGAATGTAGAAGGCATGGTTTGTAAGTTTGTGGACGACACCAAAATTGATGGCTTAGTACATAGTGAAGAAGGTTTTCTAAGAATACAAAGGGATTTTGATCAAATGGGTTAATGGGCTGAAAAATGGCAGATGGAGGTTAATTTGGATAAATACAAGGTATTACATTTTAGTAACGACAAACAAGGGTAGGACTTATACAATGAATGGTAGGGTCTTGGATGCTGTTGTAGAACAGAGGGACCTAGGGTTTCAGGTACATACTTCTTTAAAGTTTGTGTTATATATAGACAGGGTGGTTAAAAAGGCACTTAGCATGTTGCCTTCATTGCTCAGACCTTTGAGTATAGGAGTTGGGAAGTCATGCTGAGGTTGTACAAGAATTGGTGAGGCCTTTTCTGGAGCACTGTGTCCAGTTTAGGTTCCCCAGTTATAGGAAGGATATTATTAAACTAGAGAGGGTTCAGAAGAGATTTACCAGGATGTTGCTGAGTGTGGAAGATCCGAGTTATAAAGAAAGGCTGGATAGGCTGGGATGTTTTTCACTGGAGCGCAGGAGGTTGAGAGGTGACCTGAAAGAAGTTTATAAAATAATGAGGGATATACATATAATTAATGGTAGCTGTCTTTTCCCTAGGATGGGGGGATTTCAAGGCTGAGGGGCACATTTTTAAGGTGAGAGGAGAGAGATTTAAAAAAGACATGGGGGCAACCTATTTTAGACAGAGGGTAGTTCTTGTGTGAAATGAACTTCATGAGGAAGTGGTGGATGTAGGTACAATGGCAATGTTTAAAAGACATTTGGATAAGTGCATGAATAGGAAAGGTTTGGAGGGATATGAACCAGGAGCAGGCAGGTGGAACTAATTTGGTTTGGGATTATATTCGACATGGACTGGTTGGACCGAAGAGTCAGTTCCTGTGCTGTACAACTCTATGTCTCTCTGAGGTAGTTCACTCTGAAAGGAGGGTGTTAAATTTGAATAAGGGAAACTATGAAGGCATGAGGCACAAATTGACTGAAGTAGATCGGAAAATAGATTAAAAGGCCTGACTGTACATAGGCAATGGATAATCTTTAAAGAACTATTACATAACTCACAGCAACTATACATTCCTTCAAGATGCAAAATGTCACAAAAGGTCGGTCAGTTGTGGCAAAGGAAGCTCAAGATTGTAAAACATTAAAAGAAAAGGTCTTAAAAGTTCCCAGAAATAGCAGTAATTCTAAGGACTGGGAGATTTATAGAATACAACAAAAAATGTCCAAGAAAAAAATAAAAAAGGGAAAATAGAATATGAATGCAATGAAGCAAAACATATAAATAGACTGTAAAAGCTTTTATATCGATATGTAAAAAGGAAAATGTTTGGTTAAGTCCATTATAGGCATCGTCAGGAGAATTTATAAGGTGGAATATGGAAATGGCAGAGAAGAGAGTTTTTAATGAGTGAGATACCAGGAATTTCCCAGAGATTTCTTAGAGATCTAAGTGGCAAGAGAGAATGAGGAATTGAAGGAACGCTGTACTGGCAAAATGAAAGGGGCTGAAAGTTAATGCATCCTCAAGACTTGAGGATCTTCATCCCAATGTGTTGATGGAAGTGGCTATACAGATCAAAGATACATTGGTAGTCATCTTTGCAAATTCTCAGATTCTGCAATGATTTCTGTGGATTGGAAGGTAGCACACTTAAAAAGGGAGTGAGAAAGTAAACAGAACCTCAAACCTGTTAGCCTCACCTCAGTAGTAACGTAATTGCTAGAATTTAGAATGCTAGAAAGGATGGATATTTGGACACATGGTTGATAATGACTTGATTGTACATAATCAGCATGTATTTATGATTGGGCAATCATGTTTGATGAGCTTGTTATAGTTTTTTGACAATGTTACTAATAAAACTAATAAAGGAGAGCCAATGGGTGTAATATACTTAGAATTCCAGAAATAATGTATTGGTGTGGATAAATGATTATCTAACAGAGGGTAAAGAGAGAGTAGAAATAAATGGATCATTCTCACATTGGACAGCTGTGACTAGTGAGGTACTGGAAGGGTCAGTATTTGGGTTTCGTCTGTAAACAAAATATATTAATGATTTGGAGTTGGGGAACCAAATGTTATATTTCTAAATTTGCAGATGATACAAAACTAAGTGGGAATGCGTGTTGTGAGAAATATATAAAGTGGCTTCAGGATAATTTCGACAGGCTTAGTGAATGGGCAAGAACATGGTAGATGAAATACAATGTGGAAAAATGTGAGGTTATCCACTGTGTTATGAGAAACAGATGAACACAATATTTCTTAAATGATAGGAGGTAGGAAAGTGTAGATGTTCAAAATGTTCTAAGTGCCCTAATCAATAAGCCACTGAAGACTGATATACAGGTCCAACAAACTATTAGGAAAGCAAATGGAAGGTTAGCTTTTTTTGCAAGAGGACTTGAGCACAGGAATAGCAAGGTGTTGCTTTAATTGTCAAGGAGCTTGGCTAGATCATACCTGAAGTACCATGTGTAATTTTGGTTTCATTATCTCAAGAAAGATATTATTGCCATAGAGGTCGCCCAGCAAACCTTCACCAGAGTTGTTCCTGCAATAGTGCAATTGCCCTATAAAGACAGATTGGGCAAACTTGGCCTGTAATCTGTTGAGTTTTGAAGAATGAGAGGTGATCTAATTGAAATGGACAAAATACATCAAGGGATAGATAGGATAGGTGCAGTTAAGATGTTTCTCCTGGTTTGGGCATCCATATCCGGGAACACAATTTAACAACAAGAGCAATTGCACTCAGGTATGAGATGAGGAGGAAGTTTTTTACTCAAATAATTGTGAACCTTTGGAACTCTCTACTGCTGAGGGCAATAGAAGTTCTGTCTTTGCATATATTTAAGGTAGAAATTAATAGATCTCTGATAATCAAGTTTATAGAGATGGGGTGGGTAAAAGGTATTGAATGGTTTGATCAGCCATGATCATATTGAATGGCAGAACAGGGTCACCAGGCTGAATGAACACAGCAAGCCAGGCAGCATCAGGAGATGGATAAGTTGATGTTTCAGTTGTAACCCTTCTATACCTGAAACGTCGATCTCCACCTCCTGATGTTGCCTAGCTTGCTGCGTTCTTCCAACCTCCTGCTAGTCTACCTTGGATTCCAGCATCTGCAGTTTTTCTGGTCTCTCACCAGGCTGCATGGCCAATGTGTGTTCCTATGTTCCCATGTATCATTGGAATCTTACACTCTACATATTGCACCCAAGTGTGGGAAGAGACCATTATCCACCTTCTTCTGGAATGTGCCTTTGCTAAGCTGCTCTTTATAAAAGTGTGTTACTTTGTCATGGTCTACCTTAAACATCTCCATGAAACAAAGGACACATCGAGATAAACAACTACAACTGGAGAATTATCACTCAATAAAAGGTGCTTTTTGGTCTGCCCATTCGTTTTTCTAGTGCAAAGAGTTACCTATCACTGCACGTTGTTGACTGACACATTACAGGATCCAGGACCAAATGTTGAAGGCCGTACTCAACTAAACTGTTGCAAAGGCACAATGTGGAAACACCATTATTTTAGTCTTTCTGTCATGTACATATGTTGAGGGATTGGGAACTGTGAGAATTCACACAAATCCATATGTTTGATTTGAAATTAACATTGTAAATATTGATTGTAATAGTAAATGTAATGAATCATACAGTTTTGGAAGAAACAGAGTTACTTATACTTGCCATAATGTCAATGTTAAATGGTTATGCAAAGTGCTTTCATGAAGTTTATGAAAACAACGATGTTTTGGAAAAAAGACTGGCCTTTACGTATGAGGAACCTGCCCACCATCCAAGTGGCAATTAATCAGAGGTTTTGCTCCCTGGGGATCATGCCTGGTACTCAGCACAGACTCGGCAGGGTATTGAGTGAGGAATGGTCCTGACAATAATCTGCTGGTGGAAATTTTGATCCGATTTTACATTTGAATAAATGAAAGTGCTGTTTCTTCCAAAGGTAAATTATACTGTATTAATTCACAACCTGTAGTGTGTAATGCAAAAGCTTGATTATAGGATAGGGTTCAAAAATCCTCTGCTGATCTATGAAACAAATTCAGTTTTGATTTAAAAATCGAACAAATAATACTGCCTGACAGATGCACCCGTAATGTGCCTTTTTCCCCTCCTGCAGGTCCTTCAATACCCGTGGGTGTCGATGTACAGGTAGAAAGTCTGGACAGCATCTCAGAAGTGGATATGGTAATTCATTAAATTTGCACTCTTTGTCTATGTATTCACATGCTGTGTTAAAATTATTTAATTCGAGAGGATAAATAAATTGATGGATCAGCGTGGTGACCTGATTCTCAAATTGCTGGCTTGAAGAACACAAAACACCATCTGTGGTTAGCAGAAACGTAATCTGATTATTTTGTGTCTGTCACATTTTCTCACAGGACTTTACAATGACACTATACCTGAGGCATTATTGGAAAGATGAGCGCCTTTCATTCCCAAGCACTAACAACCTGAGTATGACCTTTGATGGGAGGCTGGTCAAAAAGATCTGGGTTCCTGATATGTTCTTTGTACATTCAAAGCGATCCTTTATACATGATACAACCACAGACAACATCATGTTGCGTGTCTATCCTGATGGAAAGGTATTGTACAGTTTGAGGTAAGCAGACAAAAAGTAGCACAGTGCATGCAATAGCAACCTGCATTAAGGGAAAAAATTGTTATTCATATCACCTGTGTTTATTTTTGACAAAGGATATTTTCTTTTATAAAAATCAGATCCTATTTCAAATACAACAGGAATCCAAACATCAAATAACACATTACTTAGTAGAGTCTGTAGCAAGAAAGAATAGGTTGATTACCACTTCATGTTCTCTCTACACTTGTTCCTCAGATTTATCAACGAAAATATCTCCACTGAAATTCAGCTAGGGTGTCACATGTTCATTGGACAACATCAAATTCTTTAAATCTGTATATACTGTGCACAATTGCAGAAAATATATTTCAAAACACGACACAATTTATGCACAATTGTTGGAATTTTGTGTTCAACTTTGCAACAGAACCACAGAATTGGTACAGTGCAGAAGTAGGCCATTTGGCCCATCATGTTTGCAGCAGTTCTCCAAATTAGAATCATGACTTGGGCCACTCACCTGAATTTTTCCCATAACTGTGTACAATGTTCCAATTTAAATAATCACCTAATGCCCTCTTTAATGCTTTAGTTGAATCTGCCTACAGTACATGTCTAGGCAACACATTCCAGAAAAACAAGGTCTCTCTCTCTCTTTCCAATGCTGTGACTTTAATCACGATTCATTAGAAACCCTGTTTAAATGCAAATACTCTGGGGGTGTTGAGGAAATTACTTAGTCTAAGACTTCAAATCTTGTTTCAAGAAGCTTTATTTTTCGTGATTTCACAGGGAGGCTGCTACAGTTGTTCCACTGCCTCAGCACTCTGTTGAGCTAAACAGGCAGCCTATGCTTACACACTGATACAAACAACTTTGCTTACATTCTGCACTTTACAATAATTCAAGATAAAGATAAGCACAGTGCAGCTATTGCCTTGTTTCTCAAGGACAGAGAAGCTAATCAGCGCTAGAAGCACCCCCACTAACGAGTCTATGATATACTCCATGTATTTCATCAGATTATAATTACAGAACCTCAGTCTTTATTTCCAGCAGTATTTTCCCTCTAAAGCGAGAGGCTGACAGCCAAGATACATTTTACTTTGGAAGGATATGGCCCGGGTGCTGGCAAGTGGGACTAGATTATGTTGGGATACCTGGTCAGCAAGGACGAGTTAGACCGAAGGGTCTGTTTCCATGCTGTACATCTCTATGAGTCTATGACTCTAAATATCCCTCATGCAGCAGCATGCCAACTTCTTACTACATCCACAGGGGGAATGTTTACACTAATTCACCAGGTAGAAACTTTTGGGGTCATATGGATAGCCATTTTTAAACCCAGCCCAATATTTCCTTCCACTGACTGCAAAAACTATTGTTATTCAGAGGGAGAAGAGATCAAAACCTAACCCCTATCTTATTCTGGAAAATATGAAGGTAACAAAATTGAGGGAGGAGATGACTTGTTCATTTTGATGCAAGCCATCTGTCACACCACCTAGGATAGAGCAAGCCCCACTCTTCCAGAATTGAACATTTATTAAACCACTGAATTGTCCAATTTTATCTAAATGCTAAATTCAAGTTTAAAGAATATGCATAGCTGATCTATTTATCATTAACAAGAAAATCACTATTTATTGCAAACAGTTTTAATGAATGGAAAAAAGGAAACATGAATTGCTAACTTATAACTCTATAAATTGAACTCTAATACTTTTATAATATTTCCATACACATACAAAGAGACAGGACACAAATATCAGAAGGATATTTGTGAAGGGAACAAAAAAATTGACCACAAAGAGACTGATTAACAAGGTTAGATCTCATGGAATACAGGGAGAATCAGCCATTTGGATACAGAACTGGCTCAAAGGTAGAAGACAGAGGGTGGTGGTGGAGGGTTGTTTTTCACACTGGAGGCCTGTGACCAGTAGAGTGCTGGGCCCTCTATTTTTTGTCATTTACATAAATGATTTGGATGCGAGAACAAGAGGTACAGTTAGTAAGTTTGCAGATGACACCAAAATTGAAGGTGTAGTGGACAGTGAAGAGGGTTACCTCAGATTACAACAGGATCTGGACCAGATGGGCCAATGGGCTGAGATGTGGCAGATGGAGTTTAATTCAGATAAATGCGAGGTGCTGCATTTTGGGAAAGCAAATCTTAGCAGGACTTATACACTTAATGGTAAGGTCCTAGGAAGTGTTGCTGAACAAAGAGACCTTGGAGTGTAGGTTCATAGCTCCTTGAAAGTGGAGTCGCGGGTAGATAGGATAGTGAAGGCGGCGTTTGGTATGCTTTCCTTTATTGGTCAGAGTATTGAGTACAGGAGTTGGGAAGTCATGTTGTGGCTGTACAGAACATTGGTTAGGCCACTGTTGGAATATTGCGTGCAATTCTGGTCTCCTTCCTATCGGAAAGATGTTGTGAAACTTGAAAGGGTTCAGAAAAGATTTACAAGGATGTTGCCAGGGTTGGAGGATCTGAGCTACAGGGAGAGGCTGAACAGGCAGAGGCTGTTTTCCCTGGAGCGTCAGAGGCTGAGGGGTGACCTTATAGAGGTCTACAAAATTATGAGGGGCATGGATAGGATAAATAGACAAAGTCTTTTCCCTGGGGTCGGACAGTCCAGAACTAGAAGGCATAGGTTTAGGGTGAGAAGGGAAAGATATAAAAGAGACCTAAAGGGCAACTTTTTCACACAGAAGGTGGTACGTGTTTGGAATGACCTGCCAGAGGATGTGGTGGAGGCTGGTACAATTGCAACATTTAAGAGGCATTTAGATGGGTATATGAATAGGAAGGGTTTGGAGGGATATGAGCTGGGTGCTGGCAGGTAGAACTAGATTGGGTTGGGATATCTGGTTGGCATGGATGGGTTGGACGGAAGGGTCTGTTTCCGTCTGTACATCTCTATGACTCTAATTCTGGGTGCAGTCCAGATTATTGGCATTGATGAGCTGTTTTCCTTCAGTTCATTTCCAATTTCTTTCCACAGTTTGATGAGCTCATGAGGTTGTGGGCACACTGATTTTCAATCTTTCATTAAAGATTCAGCCTTTCAGCGTCTGATGATGGTTTTGCTCTTTTCCTTTCAAGAAGGGAATTTGCAAAGGGAGGGAGAGGAGCTGGCAGCTCAGAATTCCCTTTTACTTCTCCACTCACATAAGGAGGAGAGAGAGATTGAAGTGTTTTCTATTTCACAGGTTGGTTGTTACTGAAATATAGTCCAAACACAAAGATTTAGCCACTCACCCAGGAACCAATCAAGAAGTTGTTACTCTGTTAAGCACTCCTGGCCACACACAACTGGTCTTGGTTGAAAAAAATCAGAAGATTTTTATAGGGCAAACCTGTGGCTGAGTATGTGCCCACAGAGCGAAGGTATCTCGCATACTCCTTCATGGTTTGAATAAAAGGCTAATGTAGATAGAATCTATAATGAATTCCAGTAACTCAATTTTTAAATCTGCAATATCTTCTTCCACAGATCTTTGGTTTTAAACAATATCTTTTCCCATTTAAATGTCCACTGTTCAAAAGAATAAAAGTGATGTTTACATACTCCACTTTCAGGAGAGATGAAACGCCATTTTAAAAATGTATTTTAACACAGATATATAGTATATGGACTTCAAGAGATTTATACCCATTCATCCTCATTCATGCTGTATACAAATCTTAAACAATAATTAACATATTTCTCCTAAATTCTGAACTAAAGTCATCTTGTTTTTCCATTCTGGACAATGTGTCTGCTATCACATTATCTTCATCAGCAAACATCAACATGTTCTAATAATTTGCCTTATTTTAAACTGCAACATCTTCCATAGCCCTTTGGTTAAAAGCAATTTCTATCGTATTTTTAAGTTCACAATACAAATATCCTTGCATCAGATGGCACAGTGTGCAGCTAGTTCCCCACTAATCCAAGAGGGATGATTTTATCTTTCAATGGGAAATTGATAAGCAGGTTGGAATCTGAGTCATAAGGTTGGCTAGTTGTAAATGCCAGATCTTATTATTGTCCATTTACACATTTGCAGCATTCTGGGTAAGGTTGCAGCTAACTGGTAGAAATAAACTCAATCACTTGATGGAAACTACCCATCGACATCTCAATAGCTCTGGCAGCTGTGTCATTGGTGGGTGGGGGGGAAGGGGTGGGGGGGGGTGTGGGGGGGGCACGTTATTTACAGAATCCCCTAGGTGGGAAGTCTCATCCACTGTCAAAACCAGCAGCATTAAATTCACAGATTGGGTGAGCACAGAACTGGAAGTTGAGATTCTTTATGTTAACTGCTCACTGCTAAACATTGCTGTATTTGCATTTTAATTGAAAGCAATAGTCACAGTACTTAATATGTTGCTTGCAGGGTTACAGTAACATCAATGTGTTACATGGATTTCAGTCGTTTTCCTCTTGACACCCAGAGCTGCTCGCTGGAAATTGAGAGCTGTAAGTCAGGCATTGTGTCACATCACATCTTTAGAATTTTACTAAGATTGCTTGTAGCTACCATCTTATCACCTCAGCAGAAAATTACATAGCAAATTCATAATGTAAATTAACCTCTTCTAAATATGAAATAATTCTTTATGTTTTGAACATTGCTTAACATTGAATTAGCTGGAAGATTTGATTTAAGTAGGTGAAAGCCATAACATTGACTTTTCATATGGAAATACCAATTGTCTGAGGTAATTTTGGCAGAAAGTCCCTGAAAATCTGAAGGACAATTAGGGATGGCCAACAAATGCTGGCATCATATCAGCATCAGTCACATGCCTTAAGAAATAATATAAAAAGAAATGAGGATGGGTGAGGCTCCTGCCAAATTCAAAGGGGGTTCAAATTAATGATTCCCTGAGGTAAAGTGAGTGCTGAGGGACTTTCAACTGGAACGTCAGTAGGTCACCAGTAGTGGCCATCCCTGTAACTGTTATGAGGCCATAGATGTCACTTTACATGTTGGAGTGAAGAGGAACTGGAATGGCCCATCAGAGTCCCATATGGAATATCTAGACCTCCACGACCTCAAGTAGCCTCCTTTCCAGCACAGAGCCACTGGGTTTGTTTATAAATCTTAAACAATCATTATCATATTTCTTTTAAATTTTTAACTTAGTCATCAATCTTTTCCCATTCTGGACAATGTGTCTGCCATTGCATCATCTTCACCAGCCAATGTGAGCGAATTCAGTAATTTGTCTTATGTTAAACTGCAACATTATCCATAGCTTCTTGGTTAAAAGCAGAATCACATTTTAAAATGCATAAGACAAAAATCCTTGCATCAGACAGAACAGTTTTTGCAGTCTCCTGAAGATTTACTTTATCACTGGCTGCTTTCATTTGTTGCCAGCAAATTGGGTTCTGTGCTGCCCAATCTTTATACCAGACAGACACTGCTTTATATGCAAAACAGGCAAGCAGCCAACTGATGTCACCTAAATGAGCCTGGACATTAAAATCTGAAGGCCATTTGACTCAAACTGAAATGCTGTTTGCTCCCACCAGGTTTTCCCTGGGAGTAAAACACAGGCCCCTCTGCCAATTATGTTTGAAGTCAATGACACACTTTGTAATATTTCTTTTCATAAGATTTTGACAAATGTTAATTTCTGAATAAGTGGATTTAACTTCATGTTTTAAAATGTTAGCTGTTATTCAAACTTTATTTTCTAATATAAAAGCAAATGTTGAAAATCTGAAATGAAAACAGAAACTACTGGAGAAACTCAGCAAATCTGGCAGCATCTTTGGAAAGAGAAACAGAATTAACTTTGCAAGACAAATAACTCCTCTTTGGACTCAAATTGCTAATTCAGCTTCTCTCTGTACAGATGCTGCTAGGCTGCACTTTTTGTTTCTATTTTCTAATATTTACTTGTCAATGCATTCACTAGAATAGTAATATGGAAACTTTAAGGGTTGATATTATAAATGGAACCTATTAATTCCAACTGTCACAATATTTTAGAGTTATTTAGTTAGCAAGATAGTACTGTACCCATGATAGCTCTTTTAAGGAAATGTAATCAGCCCATTCTCCCCACTATATCTTATTAGACTTGTATGTTTATTTTCCTGGAGTTCCCACCCAATTCTGAAAGATATTACAAAATCCACTTCCACAAACTTACCCAAAACCATAAATCCATGTCTAATCATTTCATCAACTGAATAGAACGACTCTTTATTGCTTGCCTTATCGAAACGTGTGAAAATCTATACACATCTTCCAAATTTCCCCTCAACATCCTTTACTTCAAAGAGAACAAACCCAACTTCTTCAAGTAAACTTATAGCTAAAATCCTTGGAACCATTCTGGTCAACCTCCTCTGCATGTTTTCAAGAATCCTAAATTCCTTCCTAAAGTGTGGAGACCAGAACTGGATGCTTTATTCTAGTTGTGGCCTCAGTAAAGTAAATGACATTGTGGGTCTACTTGCAACACATGGACTGCAACTATTCAGGAAGGCAGCTCACTCCCATCTTCTCAAGGGTAACAAGGGATAGGCAAAAAATATTGGTCCGGTCAGTGACACTCACATCATCTGAATGATTTTTAAAACAGGTTCAGCTTAACTTTTCTCATTTTGTCCTTGATTCCTGTATTTATGAAGTGCAAAATCTCATATACCTTGCTAACTGCTTTCATTTCATAAAATATATTTCAAGACTTTGTTCTTACTGCGTCGTCTGCCATTGCATCTACTAAATTGTGAATTACTCACTATATTGCAAAGTTGTATTCTGATGTGTCTTTGTTAGCTTTTTAATAAATCCATTCACTGGATGTGAGGATCACCTGCAAGGCCAATATTTAGAACATAGAAAAGTACAGCATAGAACAGGCCCTTTGGTCCACGATGTTGTGCTGAGATTTAATCCTAATGTAAAATATAGTAACTTAACCTACACACCCCTCAGCTCACTGCTATCCATGTGCATGTCCAGCAGTCGCTTAAATATCCCCAATTACTCTGCTTCCACCACTACAGCTGGCAACGCATTCCATGCATTCACAACTCTCTGCGTAAAGAATCTACCTCCGATGTCTCCTTTATACCTTCCTCCTAATATCTTCAAACTATGACTTCTCGTACCAGTCAATCCTGCCCTGGGGAAAAGTCTCTGGCTATTGACTCTATCTTTTCCTCTCATTATTTTGTACACCTTGATCAGGTCTCCTCTCTTCCTCTTTCTCTCCAGAGAGAAAAGTCCAAGCTTATTCAACCTTTCTTCATAAGGCAAGCCCTCCAGTCCAGGCAGCATCCTGGTAAACCTTCTTTGCACCCTCTCCAAAGCCTCTGTATCTTTCCTATAGTAGTTTCCTACAGAACTGTACACAATATTCCAAGTGTGATCTCACCAGGGACTTGTACAGCTGCAGCAAAACCTCGCGGCTCTTAAACTCGATCCCCCTGTTAATGAAAGCCAAAACACCATATGCTTTTTGAACAACCCTATCCACTTGGGTGGTAACTTTGAGGGATCTATGAACTTGCACACCCAGATCCCTCTGTTCCTCCACACTGCCAAGAATCCTGTCTTTAATCCTATATTCAGCCTTCGAGTTCGACCTTCCAAAATGCATCACTTCGCATTTACCCAGGTTGAACTCTATCTGCCATTTCTCAGCCCAGCTCTGCATCCTGTCTATGTCTATTTATTGACCATCCCTTATTATCTTTAGGAAAATTAGGGTAAGTCTTTGAACTACTGCGATCCACCTAATATGAATACAACTCCAGTACAATGCAGGAGGGAGTTCCAGTTTTTTGACGCAGCAACAGTGAATGAGTGGGGATTTTGTTCCAAGTCAGGATGATGTGTGGCTTAAATGAGAACTTTTATGTGGTGGTGATCCCATGAATCTGCTGTCTTTGTCCTTCCAGATGATAGAGCTTGTGAGTTGCTGCAATGCAGCTTGTAGACGGTAAACTGTGCTGGAGAGAGTG
Organism: Chiloscyllium plagiosum; assembly: GCF_037043375.1. Taxonomy (NCBI): domain Eukaryota; kingdom Metazoa; phylum Chordata; class Chondrichthyes; order Orectolobiformes; family Hemiscylliidae; genus Chiloscyllium; species Chiloscyllium plagiosum. The sequence goes on from NW_028270141.1 coordinate 104,528,560, forward strand.
ATTGTTTAAAGTGGTGTTTGGGTGCATCTTAAATGGGTTATTTTATCCTGGGCGGTGTTGATGTTCTTAAGTGTTGTTGAATCTACATTCCTATAGGCAAGTGGACAGAATTCTAGACATTTCAGACTGCTGACTTGTAGATAGCAATCAGGCATCACGGACTCAGGAAGGGATTTGCTCACTGCGGCATTCCCAGCCCCTGACTTGCTATATTAGCCATGGTATTTATGTGTCTAGTCCAGTTAATTTTCTGATCAATGGTGTGTTTTTAGTTTCCATTGAGAATTTATTACATCTATACATCTCATCACATGTATAGTTACCTCAGCATTGCATGAATTATTTAATTAAACCCCTTCTTATCTAACCAAGCTACTAAACGACATTGTCTCTGTTCTCTTCAGATGCTTACACTGATGATGACCTCATGCTGTACTGGAAGAGTGGTAATAACTCATTAACGACAGATGAAAAGATTTCTCTATCTCAGTTCATGATACAAGAATTTCGCACAACCACAAAGCTGGCCTTTTATAGTAGTACAGGTCATACACTTTCTTTTCAACTGTTCTTATTTTCAATTCATATTTTAATTTGCTTATTTTGTTATTTAAGTCAAAATGATTACCATCTTGGATACTTGCTGAATCTGCACATTTGATATTGTTTTGCCCAAAAATGTGTGACAGGCGTTGTTCTGTACTCTTTTGAAAGCCACATTGTTTAAAATTATAGAATGGCGGACAAACCTTTTTGCAATGCATGTATTTTTCTACTGTCATCTTAATAGGTTATTTTACTCAGGTTAAACTGAAAATGCTATTTATGAAATCCCCTTTTGACAGCATTGCTGCATTAATGTAACATAATAATGATTATTTATCTCCTATGTCAACCCACAGGTTGGTACAATCGCCTGTACATCAATTTTACACTGCATCGCCACATTTTCTTCTTTTTGCTGCAGACCTATTTTCCAGCGACTCTGATGGTCATGTTGTCCTGGGTATCATTCTGGATTGATCGCCGAGCGGTCCCTGCACGTGTTCCATTGGGTGAGATAAAGAAAACCAAAGCTACATCAACATGGCTTTGTGCATGGGAAATTGCATCGCACAAACTTGATTGAGTTTTTTTGAAGAAGTAACAAAGAGGATTGATGAGGGAAGAGTGATAGATGTGATCTATATGGACTTCAGTAAGGTGTTCGACAAGGTTCCCCATGGGAGACTGGTTAGCAAGGTTAGATCTCATTGAATACAGGGAGAACTAGACATTTGGATACAGAACTGGCTCAAAGGTAGAAAAGAGAGGGTGATGGTAGAGAGTAGTTTTTCAGACTGGGGACCTGTGACCAGTGGAGTGCCACAAGGATCAATGCTGGGTCCACTACTTTTCACAATTTATGTAAATGATTTGGATGTGAGCATAAGAGGAAGTTTGCAGATGACACCAAAATTGGAGGTGTAGTGGACAGCGAAGAAGGTTACCTCAGTTTACAACAGGATCTTGACCAGATGGGTCAATGGGCTGAGAAGTGGCAGATGGAGTTTAATTTAGATAAATGGGAAAGCAAATCTTAGCAGGACTTATACACTTAATGGTAAGGTCCTAGGGAGTGTTGCTGAACAAAGAGACATTGGAGGGCAGGTAGATAGGATAGTGAACAATTCATTTGGTATGACTTCCGTTATTGGTCAGAGTATTGAGTACAGGACATTGGTTAGGCTGCTAATATCGAAGCAATTCTGGTCTCCTTCCCATCGGAAAGATATTGTGAAACTTGAAAGATTTCAAAGTTTGTGCAAAGATTTGTAGCAACAACTTGCAAGATTTATAAGGATGTTGCCAGGGTTGGAAGATTTGAGCTATAGGGAGAGGTTGAATAGGTTAGGGCTGTTTTCCCTGGAGTGTCGGAGGCTGAGGGGTGACCTTATAGAGATTTATAAAATCATGAAGGGCATGGATAGGATAAATAGAGAAGATTTTTTTTCCCCTGTGGTGGGGGAGTCCAGAACTAGAGGACATAGGTTTAGGGTGAGAGGGGAAAGATCTAAAAGAGACCTAAGGGGCAATGTTTTCACGCAGAGGGTGGTACATGCATGGAATGAGCTGCCAGAGGAAGTGGTGGAGGCTAATACAATTGCAACATTGGAAAGGCATTTGAATGGATATATGAATAGGAAGGGTTTGGTGGGATATGGCCCAAGTGCTGGCAGGTAGAACTAGATTGGGTTGAGATAGCTGACCGGCATGGATGAGTTGGACAAAAGGGTCTGTTTCCATACTGTACATCTCTATGACTCTAATAAGATGCAATAAAACTTTGTGCAAGCATAAACGGAAGTGCTAAGAGGAAGGCAGGTAAAACTGTTAGTGTCTGTTTGACACTGGAGCTAGGGTGATCTTTCCGTCCATGGTCTGTTACTTGCAAACAATGTTTCTGGGTAGTTTGTTCCCTTGTACCTCCATAGCTCCAGGTCCTTTTGTCTTAGGGTAGAAAGCTAGTTGGCTTGTAGTTTGTTTCCACTTTCAACATTGCATGTATCTCTCTTCAGTTAACTTGTGGCCTGTTCCATCTTTTTTTTCAAATTCTTACACAACTGCTGTTGTCATTGTTACATCATGACATATACATCACTACCTCATTACTGCTTCCCCAACACATCCTCTCAACCTTTCAAATAACACCTTTAAACTATTTCCTTAAACTATTTATTTTGCCATCATTTCCCTACAATGTCCAAGCTTCAAATGTCAAGCCAATTTTCTGAATTTATTGTGCATAGATTGAGAACAGCATCCTCTATCATTGTAGAATTGTATAATTTGTCCATCCTGTTGAATATAGTTACATAGTTGCAGGGCAATATTTGCTGATGCATGTTCAATTTTCCCAAATGTTACCCGCTATAACAATACTGCAGTGATTAATTGCTTAATTACAAACTTTTCTCCAATTATTACCATTATTCTTTCTATTTACTTCATTGTGCTTACTTATGGTCATTGTCCTCTTGTCTTTGCTCCGTCCAAGATTTTCTATCAATTCATATCTTTATTTAATTCTTTTCATTTCCCTGGATCTGAGGACTGTGCATCTGCCTCAGTTTTCAATTCCTTCTGTAATCTAAAAGATTTGCAGCCCAAGTTTTCTTCCAATTCTTCTTAAGTTAGTTTATATCCAACTTCATTTTGTTTTACATCATCAAAGTTATCTTGATCCTTCTTTCGAATTATGTTTAAAGCAAAGCTAGTAGATAACTGAATATATTTGCATCAATGCAACAATCTATCATTAAATTTTTGCAAGCTCATGTATACTGAATTGTGTCATTTTATAGTACAACTTTTCTCTCTATAATTCCAGGTATAACGACAGTTCTAACAATGTCCACTATTATCACGGGTGTGAATGCTTCAATGCCAAGGGTTTCGTATATTAAAGCTGTGGACATTTACCTGTGGGTTAGTTTTGTGTTTGTCTTTCTCTCAGTGCTGGAGTATGCAGCTGTGAATTACCTAACCACAGTACAAGAGAGGAAAGAAAGAAAGCTTCGGGAAAAGGTGAGAAAATGATGTACTTGTGTACAACTTTTGTTTTGTATCCTGGAATCAATATATTGGTTATCTTCTGTCCACAGAGAAAGTGAGGACTGCAGATGCTGGAGATCAGAGCTGAAAAATGTGTTGCTGGAAAAGCGCAGCAGGTCAGGCAGCATCCAAGGAGCAGGAGAATCGACGTTTCGGGAAGAAGGGCTCATGCCCGAAATGTCGATTTTCCTGCTCTTTGGATGCTGCCTGACCTGCTGTGCTTTTCCAGCAATACATTTTCAGCTATCTTCTGTCCATCCCTAGTATCTTAATCCTTTGCAAGAATAATTCTTTTAGAGTATCCTTTAAACAAGGATAAAAGAGAAAGTGTTGCATTTTTAGAGAGGGTCTGATGAGAGACCCTGAAGTGTTGACTCTGTTTCTCTCCAAAGATGCTGCCTGACAATTGGGGAGTATTCTATCATACTCCTGACTTGTATCTTATAGATTGGTGGACAGGAGTGGAGTTACTCGCTACAGAGTTCCCAACCGCTGAACCGCACTTGGTTCAGATTTCCAGCATTTGTATTATTTTGCTTTTGCACTTTTTAAGAATGTCACCTCCTCTCTTGGAAAGGCCTTAAAATACTTCACCCAAATTGCCATTTTTGTTTGAGGCATTCATAGTAATTATTTGTGCACTGTAACTTGTAATAAGATAAATAAGTAATTAATGGAGTTGCCTAAAAAAGAAATCAGAAATACTCAGTAGCGCTACAGGATGTTAGGCCTTCGGTTTAATAACTCGGTAAAAACAAAATTCCCCGAGTATCCATACAAAAACATGCATTCAGATTATATGCCCCTCTGGCAAGTGGGGGATGGGATTTGTATCAACAGTCTTTTCACCCTGAGCCACAAGTGTTATAACTTGAGCTAAGTGGAAAGTAGTCTGACAACCTATGCTTGATGGGATGTTTCAAATTAAAGATTAGATAGATGTCAAAATCATTTCCTAAATTTTTATTTTTAATTGGCAATCCTTACTTCAAAATTCTTTTCTACAATTATTATTGCAACTTAAAGTAATGCATTTTTTAAAATTCTCAAATTTAAATTGCATAATGAATAGGTTCAGAAGTGAATATTACATATTTGACTTATACCAGAAATTTAAACACAGCTAACTCAAATTTTGTGCCAATGTCTTCATTGTTGCATCTCATCTTTGTCAATTTATACACCACCTTATCAAATGTCATTCATTGATCTAATTATTTTATAATAGAGAAGTATATTCATTCTGTTGCCTAAGTTGGCTACAGTTTCCAACTAAGTTCAGGGATGTAGATATGGACTTTCCTTTGGTACTCTGTAATGTGTATTCTTTATTTTATGGTCTTTTTCTGAATTTTTGACAATATTTAATCTGCTAGATGACTAGTGCTTTTTATAGAATCATATGCACAGGAAGTTATCTCATCCTTAATGGTATGCCAATCTTTTGGAAAAGCTACTATTTAATCATGGTTCCTTGTTAGTTTTCCAATGTTCTGCAAAGTATTGTTCTTTAGTTTTGATAATTAACATAAAGCTTATCGCCTTTCAGCTACCTTGCACCTGTGCAATACCACAGCCAAGACCATTAATGGTAGAACGCACATATAGTGATGGAGAAGTCAGCAACCTGGCTGAATTTGCTGGACCTGATTATATGCCACAAAATGGAGAAAAACAGGACAGAGAGCTGGTCAAGCCGCCAATTGCTGATGAGCCAACTGAAAACAAGGAAAAAATCTTAAGCAGATACATTTGGATTGACACACACATTATTGATAAATACTCCAGGCTGATATTTCCAGTTGCTTACGCTCTTTTTAATATGATATATTGGTCTATTTACACATAGAAATTTCTGCATATAGAAGGTTTTAAAGGCTTTCTTACCTCCCAATAACTCTTTGGGAGGGGAACATTTGTGTGCTTTCTAAATTCAAACTATGATGGGATCAAGTCAAAAGCACAATCAACCATATTCCATTCTTAAATACAGCAAGCAGAACAGGTTATGTGTGAGATACAACTAAGCAGTTTTGAAGTTTTTTTAATTCAAAGCCAGCTACTTGATTATGCAAAACATTGATTGTAGATGATTTGGTTTAAATCATTTTAGATGTATTTGAGATTGAGTTATTTTGTTCTGATATTTGTATAGACACATTGCTTCTTCCAATACAAGAACACTTTGAAAGTTTAAGTGTTTTCTAATATAGATGAGAAAATGTCCATTTATTCTCAACTCCTATTTTTATTAAAAACATTATTTTTAAATGAATGAATGATTTGGAGGATTGAGTGAAATAGATAATGTACTCCATGATATCGTTTACTTTTGACTCACCACACATTTTGGTCAACCATCTGCTGGTAGGCATTCACACAGCTATTGATGTAAACACTGTATGCTTCTATAATAAAGATTATCTATCTAATTATCTGGAGTAACAACACAGCAATCTAAAATTCACATCTTTGAACTGAATATTAGCAAAGAACTACAGATTAATACTGGTTAAGTATTGAAATAAACTACAGGAATCTATTTAGTACTGTATGTTTTAGTGAAGTCTCAGGTGACGATTACGCATTCTGATTCTTCCTAATCTAATGAAATTTCAATGACTGATTTTAGGAGGTTCTGTGAATGGCCATCCTGAATGCAGTGAAGCAACTATAAAATTAGGAACCCAAAGCGCTGCAGATAATATTCTATAGCAAAGAAACACGAGCACTTTCCACGGAATGAATAAAGAGTTTAAACCTTACTGTAAATTCTGAACGGGTGCTTTGCTGGTGGCAAGACCCGACTGAGCTGACCTATATGGAGGCTGATGAATCTTTTGACCTGGGCTGGCTGAAGTTGTATTGTTAAAGATCGAATACTGCATCAAACCATGATTAGACAAACAGAACTACTACTTAGGTGCATATTCTCTCTTATTGCTTTACTTCTTACAGCTTAGAGGGCGTCGCATTCTTTTTGTACTATTTCTCTTTGTACTATTTTCCAGCAGTATTGCTGCTTACTGCTGCAACTCAGTTTGCAGCAACCAAAACAGTGACTGATAATTCAGAACTAATTAAGAATACAGAAAGAAATTACAACCAAATAGTAGTGCTATGTGTCTAATCATGGAGTGATAATTCTTTTGGAGAGTTCCAAGTAATTAGACAAGGAAGCAGCCGCCACAGGAACTAACAAATGTAGATTCAATGACAATGAGGAATTACATAAATAGTCTACTAACCAAGGATGGTCATTTAGCCACCAAAATCACATCATGGAATATCAGAAGATATCTTTCCTCAGTGTTTCTACAACTAAACAGTACCATTTCTTGAAGATAATTGGTACCAGTTAGACAGCTTTTCCAATGGCTATTAAACATGTGTCATTTGATCTTTTCAAACCACCAACATCGATAAAACCCACCATTTGACCATATACAAATGCTTTAAGAAAGTGACAGAAACATTGTTTACAAAGAACAATATATTCAACTTATATGTGAATACAACCCAGGATCAATCTACAGTGTCAGCATGCCCAATAGTACAGGGCAGAGTAGATGGTACTCAGGTCATTGAATTTGTTTTTTTTCTTTAGTCTTATGTGGGATGTGAGCATCATTGGCAAGGACAGCATTTGGTACCCATCCCTAATTGGTGTTGAACTGAACAACTTCAGAGGGCAGTTAAAAGTCAACCACATCATGCCAAAGAGCGTTATTGAAAGAGATTTTTTTTTTTTTTTTTTTACAATAATCAATGAATATATTATTGCTAACAGACCACCTTTTAATTCCAGATTTTAATGAATTGGAATTTCACTCTCTGAACTGATAGTATTTGAACCCATGTCCCCAGAACATTGGCATGGGGGTTCTGGATGACAAGGCCACTGACATTTTCATTACATCACTGCTTCCCCTGAGCAGGGGAACACTTCACTGTCATGAAGTTTAAGGAGTGTACTGTACCTTTAAGATACAGTGAATGCAGGCATCTGTCATGTGACTGACAGCAGTCTCAACGGGTACTGGAAAATTGAAAGTATGTAATATTTGGCAGTAAAACAAATACCTGAGCTTGGTTGCTACGTTTTCACAGCATTTTGAATTTAACCAGTTTAAATAATGTGCCAAGATACTAAAAACCAATCAAAATTGAATTTTACTGTTTTGACAACATCAAACCAATGAGATGATCCGATATTTTGGACAGTTAGTCAAAGAAAGAGCACTAGCTGCCACTGTCATACAGACTGCCTGCAACACCTCTCTCTGAAAAGGTATCTTTTTCATATGAAACATCTTTGTAGCAGAAGACCAAAGGTGACCCAGGGGAATCTACAAACAGAGGAAGTTCAACACCCGAACAATGACAGCTGCGTTCTAGTTTTGAAAATTGATTTGCTGTAAACTTAATAGGGACTTTATTGAATCTGCATTTTGCTATAGAGTGGGAGGTAGCTAACAAATTCTTAAGAGAATGGAGGCTTAGAGTTGTGAATACTTGTTGGCTGATCTCTTTTGTTACTTTTTCTTGAAATAGTGAAATTTGGATAGTTCTGAGACTCATATGAGGCGAGATGAGCTTTTCTGTGAAGGCCTTTTCCCGAAACGTTGATTTTCCTGCTGTCTGACCGGCTGTGCTTTTCCAGCATCACTCTAATCTAGAATCGGATTTCCAGCATTGCAGTCCTCACTTTTGCTAAGCTTGTCAGTGTATTTAGTTTAATTAGCAAAAAGGTTTACCCTGTGTCGCAACATCTCCTTTGAGTAGGGTTCCCAGAAATACCAAACTATACCCTCCTAATGCATTGTCAACACTCTTTGCCCAACTGTCACAAGGGGATCATGTCACATCCACAGCAAGTTCCTCACAAAATCCATTTTCTGCAGTTACATTGAACCAGATTTTGTTGAGGGTGATTATGAGGATGGAGAAAGTGGAAAGGCGTTTAAAATGAAATCAGTCTGTCATTTACCTTCTGAAACATACCACGAGTATGTTCAAACTGCAGAGCAGCGTAGAAATCCTGAAACATTGATTTGTTATTCAGTGCTCCAACACAGACTACATTGGGCTGACATTACTCTACTCCATAACAAGCTAGGATCACTCAAATCAGGAAGATCTTCAACATGCCAACATCACTGTTAGAAACAGACCTTCAGATTAGCTCATTCCTGGATCCTTGCTGGAACCAAGTCCAAAGGTGCAAAGACTGTAGCATAAATGGTAGGCTGCCTGTTGCGATAGCTCACTGGATGATCTGGGCCAATACATGATTGCACCTAATACTTACTTTTCTCAAATTAATTATTGAAAAAAGATAATTCCACAAAATTGGCAAAGTCATCTCAGAGTACTGCGAGCCAACAAGGAAAGCAATCCCAACTGGTTATACTGATATTTCAGCATCAACCCAGATTTTCTGTTGGAGTTGTTCTAATTCATCATCAAGCATTGTTCACATCTAATTCCATAACTTTGTCAAAAATAAAGCTGGATATTTAACACCACCCAAGTATTGGGTAATTCATAATTACAAGCATATTACTGGAATATATCATGCAGGTTTTATCCATAAATTGTCGTAAAAAACTCTATGTACATGGGATGGTTGTTTTATTCAAGTATTACTAAGTGCAGCTCACAAGATGGTTATTGTTCAGCACCTGAGAGATGGTACAAAGTGTAACCCTGATTTCAATCACCTTCCTGGATTCTTGTCTAATTCAATCTGATGATGCCAAATCTTGCTACCCAACTAAATTGGGTGGAATTTCAAAATTCATATCTAGTCTATCACCAAGGTCACTCACATTCCCCTATGAAATTCTAACCTTCTCTGTCCCTATCTTTATGCCATTCATGGTAAAACCTTCATTAACATTGTATTACTGGATTGATCTTTCCCAATTACCACTTGCTGAGTTTTCCAACTTCAGGCTGTGCAAACTAAATCATTCAGAACTCCTCTGGTCACATCTCATCCTGCATTTTGCTAGCCCTCTAATCCTCCATTTGTTTTGATAATTACAAATTACATGCAAAGTGTAATGCTGCCCTCTCTTGGTTTATAGTGATTTGATAAATGTTCTAGAGTTTCAAACAACAAATCAAACAACTGATCTTGTACTTTACACAATAACAACTGAATTGTCTGATTTCCTTTGTCAAACTGTATATCAAAGCTATCATAAGTTAACTACTACTGAACATTCCTTCCTAAACCTATAATCCATATATCTTGCAGAATAAAGTAAAAATAATACTGTGAAGAGTCTGACAGTGGAAGGTAATTGAGTAAATAGTATTAACATGAACCTTAGAAGAGTGTGGTGAAATGGAGGCTGTCAGAATGGTTTCTTTTGTTGTTCTTGGGTTATGTGCAATACAGAAAATTATTACATCTTGTACCAATAATTGATCTGCATGGGTTTCGTTTCAGAGAAACGATGTAATGAAGGAACACATGTCCAGTCCAGGATTCTGGCACAGCCTTGACATAAAGTGCATTGAAATTGTATAACTGTGCTAATATCATTGCTGGAAATAGGATTTTTAAGATAGCAGATGGATTATGGCTTTTCATCTGTGGAGTGTTTGTTTTAAAAGGTCATTTGGAAAAGTGAATTAAAGTCATAATTTCACAAGAAACCTTGTGATTCAGTCAAGTGTGTAGGAGGTTAAGTGATGGAATGTTTGTATTGCTGAGTCTAAGACGGAGAGAGAAAACAGATGAATGGCTATTAGTTTAGTTTTGACTGCAGGAGAAATCAGGAATTCAATTTAGGAGAGCAGTGTCCTCTTGAACAGGAGTATCATGTTCTAAGTTTAGAAGAGTTTTCACCCCAGCAGAAGGACTTTAAGCTGTGAAGTCTCCAAGCTGTTAGTTTATGTAAGAGTTCAAATTGTCAGAACTAAAGAAAGGAAATTAGGTCAGAATTAAAATGAAGTTTCAACCAGAAATGAACAACCTGGAAAGTAGTCAAAGCTGTCCCAGCAGCCCAAAAAGGAGAACTGGAAAGAATCAATTAAGTCCAAAATGTGAAAGGGCAGAGGTAGGAGTGATACTTTTCTGCAATTTGAAAATCTGTGGAGTATGTTCCTAGGAAACAGATCAACAGTTTGTGTTGCTGCTTATGTTCAGCTTTTCCTAAACTATCTTTACCTATATATAAAATATATGCACCACATTATGTAATAAGTGTGTGTAGCTTTTGTTAAAAGAACATGTGCGATCTTGTGAATGTGTTTTTGTGACTAGCCACTTTGGCAACCAAACAAAAATACATGTAAATCCACTAGATCTTAAGTTTAAAAGTTTTGAAAGAAAATCATACTAGACTCAAAATGTTAACACCTCTTTACTCTCCACAGATGCTGCCAGACTTGCTATTTTTTTTTCAGCACTTCCTGTGGTTGTTTCAGATTTCCAGCATCCTCAGCATTTTGATTTTATTATGATCTATCAAGCCAGGTTCAGCTCTGGGGTCTGATTCATCAGTGGGAAGTTCTTAGGAAAAGCACATTAGAAGATGTATATCTTATTTTCACAATGGAGCAGGGAATAGTAAAGGGTGCTCGACTAAGAAACATTGCACTTATTTAACACATTTTAGACAATGGAAAAAACAAAGAAACATTCAGGCTGTTATCTCACTTAATTTGCAAAAATTGCAATACCTAGTTGCCGTCCAGTAGTAGTACCACCCATCATTAATGACGGGCAAGAGTAGTGGTGGGATATTTTATTGTTCAATTTATTATGCATTATTTGGCATAAGTACTTAAGTTCTTGTGTCATTCAGTGGAAGCTAAAATTTAAGATAGTACAGAATCTCATTTGGTGATTTGGACATTTTCCACCACGTTAATTGATCTGGAGGATTATCTTTTCTGCCTATTCAAATGTAGTGCATCTGGCCAAGTTATTAGAGATACAACACACAAAGGATTGAGATTTTCACAAGACTATCCTGCAATACCAACTAAACATGCCACAGCAAATGCTTTATGGTGAATACAATGTTTAACACTGTTCCAATACCAACCATCAGCACCACATTTCTCACTTCAGTGTCAATTATGAGAATTAATGCCCATGAATATTAAACAGCTAAATAAATTTGCAAATAATACTGATGTTGGACAAAATGAATACAAGCCTAAAAAAAACTTGAATATCTACACAGATTTGTTTTCAATTTTTTTATTCATTGACAGGATGAGGGCATCATAATTATAGGCCAGCATTTACTGCTTATCCCTAATTGAATCAAAAGTCAACTACATTGCTGTGGGTCTGGAGTCACATGTAGGCCAGAGCAGGTAAGGATGGCACATTAGTGAACCAGTTAGGTTTTTCCTACAACCAGAAATAGATTCATGGCCATCATTAGCCTTAGTTCTAAAATTTTCTAATTGAATTCAAATATCTGTCATGGGGGGGGGGGGGGGGGGGATTCCAACCTGTGTCCCTGTTACATGGTTCTCTGATGAAGGCCTTATGCCCAAATTGTCGACTCTCCTGCTCCTCGGATGCTGCCAGACCTGCTGTGCTTTTCCAGTGCCACTCTTTGTCTCAAGACAATTGCCTTCCCAGACATAATCAACAATAATTCTTCCAGTTCATTTAATTGTAAAATACAAATATTCTGCGCAAAAACATTTCTAAAATTCACACAGAAGTATTGCTAGGATGAGAAACTAGCTACTCATTACTATAAATTTATGAACAAACATAAATAATAGGATTAAATCTTTCTTCACATTGTGACCAGGAAGCTACAGAATTATTCTGTACAAAACCAATTTTACAACACCCTTTCCAAGTTGGAATAAAATCATGCAAGATTCTTTTATATCAGGGTGAAGAAATTTTAAATTTCAAAGATTGAACAGAGGAAAAAAGTACTTAGTTACGTTATAAAACAAGTGCTCTAAATATTCGCAATGCAAGATCAACATAAACCACTCACCTATACTGGCAGTTAGCAATTTTTTGTGGTGATTAGTTTACCATCCATTTGTAGTAGAGCGATTTTTAAAAAAATTACAATCATTTACAGGTTATTTTGATCTCCAATAAATGACAATTCTATTGTTTAAAGACTATTTCCTGTAACTTGAGCTTTTCAAAATCTTTCTTCATCTGTTCCAACAGATCGAGGTTTAGAGCAACATCCAATGCAGTCATTGCCAAGGCCTTTGCTGTGCACAATGTTTAATACTGTGCTTCTTTAGATCCTCAAACAAAGAAAAACAAACAAACAGTGAGTGCAAATAGTGTTCGTCAAATTTTAATTTAAACTATTTTTACTTGAACCAGTGTATAGACAGAAAAAAATTCACTTGACTCTTCCAACAGATTCCTGGCTGGTCTCCTGGCACAAGTGTGGCTGAAGACAATGTTCTGCAAGAACGGATCCTCAGACCTGGGTAAGCCCAAGCATCCGTGTGGCCTCAGCCAAAATCCTGGACTACAATCAGATGAGCCCCATGACTGACTGTGGTATCAATGACTGACAATAATTCCCTTTGACCCCACTAAAGATTGCTTTAGACATGGTAATTTGGTTTAAGCTCATGTAGTGTTTGCCATGCAAGCTGCTGGTACATGGTCTAGGTGTGATAATGCTATAGCATGCATGATATAGCTGTACAGCAACACACTGGCTGCTTCTACCTCTGCTTAAAAGACAATGCAACCGACAGAGACTGACAACTTCCAGCTAAGCACAAAGTAAGTGGTAAGAAATGAGGTATATTTGTATCCTTGCACATAAAGCAACCTGCAGAGGCATTCAAGTCGTGGATGTCCCTGAACTTCACACAAAGTCGGGAAGGGCTGATGCTGTGTGGGAGTTGGACTAAGAGCAGGCATGATAATTTAATGAGGCTAATAAATTATCCATGAAAATCAGCCCTGGCAAAGGTTTATGCAGGATGGTGTCCATGGAGCATGCAGGACATTATGGTGACAGAGTTGGATGAAAGCTGTCATAATGAATCAGTGAGCTGCAGTCACCTGGTACCTGAATATCAGGTATATAAAAGATGACGGATCCAATAACTTTGGCTTTACTCACTAGAACAGCGATACTTCCAGAATGTTGTCAAAACATTCCAAGAAAGACTTCAGATTAAATAAAATCCACTTGGAAACAGTAGACTGAATATTGTCTGGACATAGACTAGTGTAACAGGGTTTTTTTTTCAAAAATTGGCCATTCCTAAATGCCCTGTGAAAACTGTGGTGGCTCTTCATCTTGAACTATTGCAGTCTTTTTCAGGATGATGGCCCGACATCAGAACTGGATAGGTAGGTTTTGGGTATGAGAGATGAGGGGTAAGGGAAACAGATGGTGCTGAGCTGCATTTTCTAAGGCTCCTTGCTTAGACTGTTGATTGGTATATCTAGTGACCTGCACACAACAAACTCACTTTGCAGTTGATGAAAAATATGGGGAGACATGTAACATAGATAAATTGAGCAAGTAGAAAAATGTAAATTTGTTAGTAGTTATAAAATATTACACCAAATCAAAAGCAAAATATTGCAGATTCTGAAAATCTGTAATAAACAAGTGCTGTAAATACTCACTCTGGCATATCTATAGAGAAACAGTTAGTGCTTCAAATCAATAACCTTTTTTCAGATCTGAACAAAGATGAAGATGTAATTAGTTTTGAGCAAGTGAAAGTGGTGGAGAGGGAGAAAAAAAAAGGACAGGTCTATGATAGGGTTGAGGTAAGAAGTTAATGACTGAAGATTTCACAGCATAGGAGAGAAAAGAGTGGTAATTCCTGTTATAAAAGTAGTTATGTTATTTGTCCAGGGCCAGTCTGAATGGCAGAATAATTAATTTTTCTGAAAATAAAAGCATAAAAACAAGACTTAAACTAGCACAAGTGAAAACAGACCAGGTGGAAATGGAGGGCAAGAATTACCAGATAGTAGTCTAACACAGGCAATAGGTAATGTGAAGAAGCCACTGCTTTCAGTTTCCCACCAATTGAATGACCCTTATTTACACTACTCTGAAGTAGCCTAACATGCTATTAAGTTGTTTCACTAAGTTCTCAGGACAACTAGGGGTGAGTAATAAATACCAGCCTTTCATACAACATTCAAATTTCATCAAATAGTAATGAACATCGCTGAAATGAGACAAATTGACAAAAATCTTTGCTTTGCACTCATTAGTTCAACAACAAGAATACCAAAGTTCAAATGATCACACCTGGGACTTCCTACACAGCAAGGTCTGATGTGTGTCATTCCATGTGAATCATTCCAGGCAATTCTTGCTTTCCCCACAATTATCCAATTACAAAGAAACATGGGCAAGACTAGAAGCAGGACAACTGCAAACACAGCCCCTTTCTTTTAAAAAAAAAGAGAGAGATGTGGAATGAGGAGAACCCAGTTTTTGTTAACAGTGGATGCTGAAACATTCATGTTTATATTTTATATTCAGTAAGCATTTACAACAATTTTATAAGTGATATTCAGTACTTACCAGCTGCTTCAGTGTATGATTCAATGCAGAGGAGGCAATGTAAAATTAAGGGTGAATTCCAGGAACTACAAGAGAAACATTGCCAAAATCTGTGGAGCCTAAGAAAATAAAAAAAAAATAGAAATAATTTAATATATTTTACATCAAAAATATCATACTATTTCTTGAATAGTAGAACAATCTAGAAAATTGTACTCACACTAATAATACAACTTATTGTGCAAAAGCAACAGACATTTTTCATCTCAATTCCTTAATAGGCAGTCTCAATTGAATTTATAAAAATGGTTTACATGCCTAATATTAAAAATGTTGATTTTAAATGTGAATATTAAAAATTATACAAGAATTGCATGCTTGAGATTTTCATAACTTTAACACGGGGGGAAGAGACCGAGACCGAACATTAAGAAATTACTGATTTTTCAAACTAGTTTTATATTCAAACAGCAAAGAGAAAAGAAATCCAAACTGTACCTGCTGATAATTATGATGGTAAAAGTGTGCATTCACAGCTTTACCTGATAGCGTGTTCAAAACTTCACCAGTTGCAAATTCCATACTAAGACTTCTGCCATTCACCTTCGTAGTGTCTCATTTGGAAACACGTTATAAAATGCTGTCTTCATAAATTCCAGCTCTACCTGAAAATAAATAGTTCATAAATAATCATTGGTTATTTACCAACTGTTCAGTCTCTTGATTGCAAAATTTAGAAATAAATTAAATAATTAAACATTTCACTGGAAATGTGAACAGATTTTCACAAACTAAGTCAGAGAGCTATATATAACTATCCTTTCAAAAAAGTAAAGATATGTTAGCTTATATATTAGTTTTTGTTTTCTCTACTTTGCAAAAGTTAAGATATCTCCTATAAATGGAGACTGTTGATTACATTGGATTAAGTATAACACGGTAAAGAAGTCAAGAAAAGACTAATATACTTCTATCAAATATATAACTATCAAGTATTGCTGGAGAAATCCATCAGGTCTGGCAACACCTGTGGAGCAAAAGCAAGAGTTAATGCTTGGGTCAGCAATTTCTATTTTTGTTTCAGATTTCCAGCATCCTCAGTTTTTGGGGTTTTTTTCCTCCAAGTAAATGAGTTTAAGCTCAGGTCATAAATAAAGGAGTTACGACTTCATTGATTTTTGTTTAAAAACTAATCTGCATCTAATTGGATATGAAAATCTTTTAAACAGTGCCTGCTACAAAACCACTTGACTCTAAAGCTGAAAGTTGTTAAATGGATTAGTGATTTGGAGATGCCAGTGTTGGACTGGGGTGTACAAGTTAAAAATCACATGGTACATTGAGGCATGGTACATTGGCGAAACCGAGCAGAGGCTATGGCAATGGATGAATGGACGCAGCACAACAAACAAACAGACAGGAGTGTTTCCTCCCAGTTGGAGCACACTTCAGCGGTCCAGGACATTTGACCTGACCTTCAGGTGACCATCCTCCAAGGCGGATTTCAGGACAGGTAGCAGCGAAAAGTGGCCAAGCAGAGGCTGGTAGCTAAGTTTGGTACCCATAGGGAGGGCCTCAACCGGGACCTTGGGTTCACGTCACACTACAGGTGACCACATTGCAACACACACACACACGTGGGGTGAATTTGTACTTGCAGAATTACATTGTACTTTGCTCAAAAACTGCATGAATCCATGTAAGATTCTGTTAATTCATTTTTTAGATTAGAAATCAGTCTAAACATTATGGCACAGACAGCAGCACATAGGGGGCTAACACCTTCAACACATTATCTGAGCCGATACCAATTTTTTTTAGGTTAGATTAGATTACCTACAGTGCGGGAACAGGCTCTTCGGAGGGCAGGTGTGGACTTGTTGGGCCGAAGAGCAACCCACCCAGACTCATTCCCCTACATTTACCCCTGCACCTAACACTACGGGCAATTTACCACGGCCAATTCACCTAACCTGCACATCTTTGGACTGTGGGAGGAAACAGAAGTACCCGGAGGAAACCCACGCAGACATGGGGAGAACGGGCAAACTCCAGACAGTTTCCCAAAGGGGGAAATTGAACCTGAGTCCCTGGTGCTGAGGCAGCAGTGCTAACCACTGAGCCTGTTAAAGTAACTTTTAAACAAGTGTTGTGATTTACATATGAAAGAAGTGAAACTATCATGGTCATTCCAACAGATGAGAGACTTAACCAATCAAGGTATTTTTCAATGTATAATTTCAGTTACATCACTAAACTTTTACTATAAATTCTGTCTTACAATTGTGTACTCTACAACCACCTGATGAAGGAGCAGCCATCTGAAAGCTAGTGCTTCCAATTAAACCTACTGGACTATAAACTGGTGTTGTGATTTTTAACGGGATTACAGAGTGACACACTCATAAATTGAAATACCAGTAATTTGCAGACAGACAATGGACATATGAGAATTCAAGTTTCAGAAAGTAACAGAATTCAGGGGAAAGAACTTCACAAGGACTCAGCATGATTAACTTCTTTGCTTTGTGGAACCCTTTATTCTTCAAACCAAATATAACATTGTTTTTGAGATTTGAACTGTACTAAGAAAATCTGGCTCAGAACAGCAAGAAACCTTTGAGAATCACCCTCATAACTAACTTCTCTATCTTTTGCTCTTTGTCCATTCTTTGTCAAAACAAATACTGTTGATGGAAAGGCGAACACTGAAAACTCAAACCACAGAACTAATGAGGAACAAGCAATCTTCTTCCTCTCTCCCTAAATCTGCTGTTTTCTGGCCCACCTTTATAAAGAAGGTATCTAATTACATAAGTTGTAGCTGCTGAATTTGATTTCAAGTGCTAATCTCTTTGCTTCAACAACAAGAAACGAGAGCAGTGGGGCTCAATGGCATATCACAGAGCTTCAGACAATATCACACTGAGTCACACTACATTGACAAAGTCTATCAAACATTTAAAAAGTGATTGGTAAAAGAGGCAAAGGTTACATGAATATAAAATCTTTTTAACACAGCAGTTAGGATAGATGAAACGCTCTGCTTGAAAATGTGATGGAGGGGTTCACTTGAGGCATTCAAAGGGGCATTGGATGATTACTTCAATAGAAATAGGGTATGGGGAAAAAGGAGATTGACGCTAGGTAATGCCACTTGTCTGAAGAGCCAGTATAGACAGGAGTCAAATAATCCTGTGATCATTTAGATTAGATTCCCTTAAGTGTGGAAACAGGCCCTTCAGCCCAACAAGTCCACACCGACCCTCTGAAGAGCAACCCACTCAGACCCATTTCCCTCTGACTAATGCACCTAACACTTTGGACAATTTAGCATGGCCAATTCACTTGATCTGCTCATCTTCGGACTGTGGGAGGAAACCAGAGCACCCAGAGGAAACCCACGCAGACTGTGTGGAGAATGTGCAAACTCCACAGTCAGTTGCCCGAGGCTGGAATTGAACTTGGGACCCTGGTGCTGTGAGGCAGTAGTGCTAACCACTGAGCCACCGTGCCTTTTAAAGAGCACTTGGGCTCAGAAATAATAAAACATCACTGAACTGAAGTGAACTGGCACATTTTAGATTTATTCTGGCTGTAAAACGTCTTTACTAAAGAAATGTCCTGTAACCCAGGCAACTGGATTGTTAAATGGCATAGTAGATCATAAGTACTCCTGAACAATATTCCTGACCCCAAAAAGCTAAATTTTATAACAAATTTCAGATTTATATTTCTTAATTTGATATTTCAGCTTTTAAACTTTAATCCCAAGTGTACAGATCAATCTTTTTCACTTTCTGTAAGAGTATTTAAAAAAAAAATCAATAAGATGACTTGCTAGTTTCTTTCAGGTTTGCTGCCTGATTGGCTGCTTACCCTATTTGATGACATTATTACTGTATGCCAGATGTACTGACATGAGAATGAAATTAGGGCAGAAAACTAGGTCTTTATACACAGCTTCAAGGATGCAGTTGGAAAGTGAAAAAGTTTATAGTTATTATCATGCAATAACTACCTTGCATCCTGTGGCCAAGCCAGCAGCTTTGAAACACTGCACTGCCTTCTCACAGTATGCACAGGTCTTTGTACTTTGGAGTGTGTAGATAATATACTAGCTCAGTGTATGATGGAATAATATTTGGCTTTACTCCTCCATGTTTAATAATGCCTAGTAGCAAAGACAGCATTAATGATCAAATAATCCAAACCTTACAGAAACTGTGCATTTTGCCCTGATGCATGCCTACACTCTAGTGTGCAAGAATGCGTGAGCGAGCGAAACAGCACCTGTCATAAACAGAATGGGTGACATGGTGGCTCAGTGGTGAGCACTGGTGCCTCACAGCACCAGGGACCTGGGTTTGATTCCAGCTTTGGGTGACTGTGGAGTTTGCACAGTCATTTTTCCTGCGTCTGCATGGGTTTCCTCCAGGTGCTCCAGTTTCCTCCCACAATCAAAAAGATGTGCAGGTTAGATCAGCCATGCTAAATTGCCGAGTGTTCAGGGATGTGTAGGTTCAGTGCATTAGTCAGGGGTAAATGTCAAGTAATAGGCTAGAGGAATGGGTCTGGTGGGGTTGCTCTTTGGAGGGTCAGTGTGGACTTGTTGGGCTGAAATGCCTGGTTCCACACTGTAGGGACTCTATGATTCTGTTCTACGAAGGAGTATGTGGTTCCCTGTTAGACAGAATTTGGTAGGACCTAGTTCTTGGGTTGAAGAGTTAGGACCAGTAGAAAGTTAAATGGAAGATTATTTGCCCTGGTCAGTATGAGGAGATTCCAGAAATATCTACAAATCATTCATACGTGAAGGTTACACAGAATAGAAGTTACTTGGAGCTAAAACCTAACAGCTCAATATCTCATGAATATTTAGCATTTCAGAGCACCATTTACAGCTAGAGATGTTTATGTCATCATATGGTCTGTTACTTAATAAGGCAAGTTGAAAAGATTGCATCTTCTGATTACATGAGAGGAGACCTTGTGAAACATTAAAGATTGAGGGATTCTGACAGGACATTTCGCTGAAAGGATTTTGCTCCTCATGACGAAATTTAGAAAGCACGAGTCTAAATTCCAATTTAAGATGGGATAAACAGGAATATCTTCCGAGAAGGTCATTAGTGTTTGGAATTCTCTCCCAGTGGGCAGTGGAGACTGTCTTTGAATACATTCAAGGTTGAATTAAGACAAATTTTTGAATGATAAGCAACTCAAGCATTCCAGAGAGCAGATAGAAAAATGGAATTAAAGCTACAATCAGATCAACTACAGTTTTATTGAATAGTAGTGCAGGCTTTGACATGCTGAATGGCCTACTCCAGGTCTAATTTTTTAAGTTTCTCATGTTAACGGAAATTGGAAAATGGCAGGAAATAAAGAGGAAGCAGATTTTGGTTTTATTTATTCATTCTTGGGATAGGCCCCTGGAAATCCAGCATTTATTGCCAATCCGCAAATTATCTTTGAGAAGGCTATGATGAACCTCCTTCTTGAATTGCAGTTACAGTCAGAGTCAGAGTCAGAGGCATCTAGCACGGAAACAGACCCTATGGACAAACTCATCTGCACCTATCAGACATCTCATTCTGACTTAGTCCCATTTGCCAGCATTTGGCCCATATCCCTCTAATCCCCTCCTATTCATATACCCATCCATGTTGTAATTGTACCAGCCTCCACCACTTCAACTTGTTCGATACATGCACCACCCTCTCAAAATGGTGTCCCTCAGATCTTTTTTAAAATCTTTCCTCTCACCTTAAACCTATGCTCTCTAGTTTTGGATTTCCCCACCTGAGGAAAAAGACCTTGGCTATTCACCCTACCCATGCCCCTCATGATTCTATAAACCTCGATAAGATCATCCCTCAGTCTCCAATGCTCCAGGAAAAAATAGCTCCAGCCTACTCAGCCTCTCTGCAGCTCAAACCCTCCAGTCCTCAATGTCCTTGTAAACCTTTTCTGCACCATTTCAAGTTTAACACCTTTCCTATAAAAGAACGACCAGAATTATATGCAGTATTCCAAAAGTGGCCTCACCAATGTCCTGTACAACAACAAATGTCCTTAATTTTATACTCAATATTATGACCAATGAAGGCAAATGTGCCAAATGTCATTTTCACTACACTGTCTACTTGCAACTCCATTTCAGTGACTTACCCGCTTGCACTTCTAGTTCTTTGCTCAGCAACACTTCCTAGGGATCTATCATTTACTGCATAAGCCCTACCCTGATTTGCCTTCCCAAAATGCAACACCTCACATTTACCTAAATTAAATTTTGTCAGCCACTCCTTGACCAATTGGCCCATCTAATCAAGATCCCATTGTTTTCCAAGATAATCATTTTCACTGTCCACTGCACCACCTATTTTGGTATCATGAGCAAATTTATTAACCATACCTCCTATATTCACATCTAAAATCATTCATATAAATGACGAAAACCATTGGACCGAGCAGTGATCTTGTGGCACAGAGTCAGATGTACAGTATGGAAACAGACCCTTCGGTCCAACCCGTGCATGCCGACCAGATATCCTAAGGCAATCTAGTCCCACCTGCCAGCACCCTCCAAACCCTTCCTATTCATATACCCATTCAAATGCCTGTTAAATGTTGCAATTGTACCAGCCTCCACCACTTCCTCTGGCAGCTCACTTCATACTCGTACCACCCTCAGAAAAAGTTGCCCCTTAGGTCTCATATCGTTCCCTTCTCACCATAAACCTATGCCCTCTGGACTCCCTCACCCCAGGGAAAAGACTTTGTCTATTTATCCTATCCATGCCCCATAATTTTTGTAAACCTCTAAGATCACCCCCTCAGCCTCTGACACTCCAGGGAAAACAGCCCCAGCCCAACCTTGGCAACATCCTTGTTAATCTTTTCTAAACCCTTTCAAGTTTCACAACATCATTCCGATAGGAAGGAGACCAGAATTGCACGCAATATTCCAACAGTGGCCTAACCAATGTCCTGTACAGCCGCAACATGACCTCCCAACTCCTGTACTCAGTACTCTGACCAATAAAGGAAAGCATACCAAATGCCTTCTTCACTATCCTATCTACCTGCACTCCAAGGTCTCTTTGTTCAGCAACACTCCCTAGGACGTTACCATTAAGTGTATAAGTCCTGCTGAGATTTGCTTTCCCAAAATGCAGTACCTCGCATTTATCTGAATTAAACTCCATCTGCCACTCCTCAGCCCATTGGCCCACCTGGTCCAGATCCTGTTGTAATTTGAGGTAACCCTCTTCGCTGTCCACTACACCTCCAATGTTGGTGTCATCTGTAAACCTACTAACTGTACCTCTTATGCTCGCATCCAAATCATTTAGGTAAATGACAAAAAGTAGAGGTCCCAGCACTGATCCTTGTGGCACTCCACTGGTCACAGGCCTCCAGTCTGAAAAACTACACTCCACCACCACCCTCTCTTCTACCTTTGAGCCAGTTCTGTATACAAATGGCTAGTTCTCTATGAGATCTAACCTTGCTAATCAGTCTTCCATGGGGAACCTTGTCAAACGCCTTACTGAAGTCCATACAGATCACATCGACTGCTCTGCCCTCAATCCTCTTTGTTACTTCTTCAAAAGACTCAAATCAAGTTTGAGAGACAGGATTTCCCTATGCACAAAGCCATGTTGATTATCCCTAATCAGGCCTTGCTTTTCCAATTACATGAAAACATCCTATCCCTCAGGATTCCCTCCAACAACTTGCCCACCACCGATGTCAGGCTCACTGGTCTAGAGTTTCCTGGCTTGTCCTTACCACCCTTCTTAAAAAGTGGCACCTCGTTTGCCAACCTCCAGTCTTCCGACACCACACCCGTGACTATCAAATATCTCAGCAAGAGGCCCAGCAATCACTTCTCTAGCTTCCCAGAGTTCTTGGGTACATCTGCTCAGGTCCTGTTGATTTATCCACCTTTACCCATTTCAAGACATCCAACACCACCTCCTCTAATCTGGACATTTTGCAAGATGTCACCATCTATTTCCCTACAGTCTATATCTTCCATATGCTTGTCCATAGTAAATATGGATGCAAAGTACTCATTTAGTATCTCCCCCATTTTCTGCGGCTCCACACAAAGGCCGCCTTGCTGATCTTGGAGGGGCCCTATTCTCTCCCTAATTATCCTTTTGTCCTTAATGTATTTCTAAAAATTCTTTGGATTCTCCTTAATTCTATTTGACAAAGCTATCTCATGTCCCCTTTTTGCCCTCCTGATTTCCTCTTGAATATGCTCCTACTTCACTCGATCTATCCTGTCTATACCTTAACCAAACCCTCAATTTCTTTAGTCAACCAGCATTCCCTATACCTACCAGCCTTCCCTTTCAACCTGACAGGAATATACTTTCTCTGGATTCTTGTTATCTCATTTCTGAAGGCTTCCCATTTTCCAGCCGTCCCTTTACCTGCGAACATCTGTGCCCAATCAGCTTTTGAAAGTTCTTGCCTAATACCGTCAAAATTGGCCTTTCTCCAATTTAGAACTTCAACCTTCAGATCTGGTTTATCCTTTTCCATCACTATTTTAAATCTAATAGAATTATGGTCGCTGGCCCCGAAGTGAGAAATGGAGAGAAATGTGTACAGGAAAATTTTCTGATTCAGTATGAGTATGTGCCTACCAGAGAAGGTGCAAAACTTGACCTACTCTTGGGAAATAAGGCAGGGCAGGTGACTGAGGTATCAGTGGGGGAGCACTTTTGGGCCAGCGACCACAATTCTATTAGTTTTAAAATAGTGATGGAAAAGGATAGACCAGATCTAAAAGTTGAAGTTCTAAATTGGAGGTAGGCTAATTTTGGCAGCATTAGGCAGTGACTTTCAAAGGTTGATTGGGGGCTGGAAAATGGGAAGCCTTCAAAAATGACATCACTAGAGTCCAGAGACAATATGTTCCCGTTACGATGAAAGACAAAGTTGGTCGGTGTAAGGAATGCTGAATGACGAGAGAAATTGAGGTTTTGGTTAAGAAAAAGAAAAAGCATATGGTATGGTCAGGTATAGACAGAGACCAAATGAATCCTCATTTGCCAAGAGGTGCGAGGGAGGAGCGAAGGAAGGTGAGTCTAACTGTTTAAAAACCAAAAGAGAAAATGCTGGAAAATCTCAGCAGGTGTGGCAGCATCTGTAAGGAGAGAAAAGAGCTGACGTTGCGAGTCTAACTGACCCTTTGCCAAAGCTAAAAAGGGAGAAATAGGGAGGTATTTACACGAGGCTGAGAGAAGGCGAGTCATGGCTCCAGAAGCAAAGGTGATAATGACAGTGGTGATAATGACAGTGCATAGAGAGATTATAGGGAGATTAGGAGCTGTGAATGACCAAGGCTGAAGCCAGTGCTATGTGACAAAGTATGTGGGGGAATGGGTGAAACAGACAAAATGGAAAACAGGGAAGAAGGGTAGCAAAAGGGGGAAAGAGGAGGGGAAAAAAAAAAGGTCATGAGAGTGGGGAGCAAAATAAAGAGAAAGTCAAGAGGTACAGAACAGTGAAACAATATTTAAAAATAAATTAACAAGTGAAATAAAAATAAAATTTAAGAAAAAATTTTTTCACTGTTCTGTACCGCTGACTACATCTGAGGGAAGTGCACCCAACTCCAGCTCCTCGAAAACCAAGTTAGGGAATTGGAGCTGGATGAACTTTGGATCATTTGGGAGGCAGAGGGGGTTATTGAGAGCAGTTACAGGGAGATAGTCACTACTCAAGTACAAGGAAGAGGCAAATGGGCTACAGATGGAAAGGGAACCAGCAGGTGGTGCAGGGAGACGATGACGAGGACGACCCACGGTTGGTGTGTGGGGGTGGGTGGGGGGGGTGGGTGGGGGGTGGGGAGGTGGAAAAAGGAGGGGGAAGGAGAAAGGGGGGGGTGGAAAACGAGGAGGAGAGGGGGTGAGGGGGTTTTGGATTCTTCGATAGTGGGACCTTTACAAGCAGGATGGTCTTCATCTGAACCAGAGGGGTACAAATATCTGGGGGGGGGAAAATTCGCTAAGACTATTGGGGTGGGTTTAAACTAATCCAGCAGGGGAATGGGAACCAAAATTGTAGTTCAAGTATAGAAAAGGCTGTGATTTGGGAGGCCTGAAATCAAGTTTCAGGGACGCAAGATGGCCCCAGCTTGCAAGAAGCTGGTTTGAAGTGTGTCTACTTCATTGCCAGGAGCACCCGGAATAAGGTGGATGAACTTGCAGCATGGGTTGGTACCTGGGACTTCAATGTTGTGGCCATTTCAGAGACATGGATAGAGCAGGGATAGGAATGGTTGTTGCAGGTTCCAGAATTTAGATGTTTCAGTAAGAACAGAAAAGATGGTAAAATAGGTGGTGGTGTGGCATTGTTGGTCAAGGACAGTATTGCAGTTGCAGAAAGGATGTTTGGGGACTTGTCAACTGAGGTAGTATGGGCTGAGGCTAGAAACAGGAAAGGAGAGGTCACCCTGTCGGGAGTTTTCTATAGGCCTCCGAATAGATCCAGAGATGTAGAGGAAAGGATAGCAGAGGATTCTCGATAGGAGAGCGAAAGAGTGAGAGAGAAGTTGTCATGGGGGACTTCAACTTTCCAAATATTGACTGAGTACTGTAGATGGGTCAGGTTTTGTCCAGTGTGCGCAGGAGGACTTCCCGACAGTATGTAGACAGGCCAACAAGGGGCAAAGCCACATTAGATTTTGTACTGGGTAATGAGCCCAGCCAAGTGTTAGACTTGGAAGTAGGTGAGCACTTTGGTGATAGTGATCACAATTCTGTTATGTTTACTTTAGTGATAGACGCATACCACTGGGCAAGAGTTACAGCTGGGGGAAAGGCAATTACAATACGATTAGGCAAGATTTAGGAAGCATAGAATGGGGGTGGGGGGGGAAGAAAACTGCAGGGGATGGGCACATTAGAAATGTGGAGCTTATTCAAGGAACAGCTTGTGTGTCCTAGATAAGTATGTACCTGTCAGGCAGGGAGGAAGCTGTAGAGCGGAGCCGTGGTTTACAAAGGAAGTTGAATCTCTGGTCAAGAGGAAGAAGGCAGCTTATTTTAGGATGAGATGTGAAGGCTCAGTTAGGGCACTTGAGGGTTACAAGGTAGCCAGGAAAGACCTAAAGAGAGCTCAGAAGAGCCAGGAGGGGACATGAGAAGTTGTTGCCGGATAGGAACAGGGTAAACCCCAAGGCTTTCTATAGGTACTTAAGGAATAAAAGAATGATGTGTAAGATTAGGGCCAATCAAGGATAGTAGTGGGAAGTTGTGTGGGGCGTCATAAGAGATAGGGGAAGCACTAAATGAATATTTCGACAGTATCCACTCCAGAAAACAACAATGTTGTCAAGGAGAATACAGAGATAAATGCTACTAGTCTGGGTGGGATTGAGGTTCACAAGGAAGAGGTATTAGAAATCCTGCAGAGTGTCAAAATAGATAAGTCCCCTGGGCCAGATGGGATTTATCCTAGGATCCTCTGGGAAGCCAGGGAGGAGATTGCCGAGCCTTTGGCATTGATCTTTAAATCATCATAGTCTACAGGAATAATGCCAGAAGATTGGAGGATAGCAGATGTGGTTCCCCTGTTCAAGAAGGGGAGTAGAGACAACTCTGGTAATTATAGACCAGTGAGCCTTACTTCAGTTGTTGGTAAAGTGTTGGAAAAGGTTGTAAGAGATAGGATTTATAATAATCTAGAAAAGAATAATTCGATTAGGATAGTCAGCACGGTTTTGTGAAGGGTAGGTTGTGCCTCACAAACTTTATTGCATTCTTTGAGAAGGCGACCAAACAGATAGAGGAGTGTAAACCGGTTGATGTCGTGTATATGGATTTCAGCAAGGCGTTCGATAAGATTCCCCACAGTAGGCTATTGTACAAAAATGCGGAGGAATGGGATTGTGGAGATATAGCAGTTTGGATCAGTAATTGGCTTGCTGAAAGAAGACAGAGGGTGGTGGTTGATGGGAAATGTTCATCCTGGAGTCCAGTTACCAGTGGTGTACTGCAAGGGTCAGTGTTGGGTCCACTGCTGTTTGTCATTTTTATAAACGACCTGGATGAGGGCATAGAAGGGTGGGTTAGTAAATTTGCATTCTGGATTAGTGGTGCTGGAAAAATACAGCAGTTCAGGCAGCATCCAAGCAGTAAAATCGATGTTTCGGACAAAAGCCCTTCATCAGGAATTCCTGGTGAAGGGCTTTTGCCCGAAACATTGATTTTACTGCTCCTCGGATGCTGCCTGAACTGCTGTGCTTTTCCAGCACCACTAATCCAGAATCTGGTTTCCAGCATCTGCAGTTATTGTTTTTACCTAGTAAATTTGCAGACGACACTAAGGTCGGTGGAGTTGTGGATAGTGACGAAGGATGTTATAGGTTACAGAGAGACATAGATAAGCTGCAGAGCTGGGCTGAGAGGTGGCAAATGGAGTTTAATGTGGACAAGTGTGAGGTGATTCACTTTGGTCAGAGTAACCGGAATGCAAAGTACTTGTATTCATTGTTGCACTATCAGGCTAAGAGTTTATAAATAGAGAAGCAGGAGGCTGGAATAACACAGCAAGCCAGGCAGCATCAAGAGGTGGAGAAGTCAATGTTTCAGGTGTAAGCCTTCTTCAGGGTTAGGAGCGAATGTGAGGGGAACTGCAGATAATGGGGTGGGTTGGGGTGGGGGTTGGGGTGGGGGTGGGGGTGGGAAAGGGTACCATCTGGTTGGTCGATGGGAGGAATGAATCTGTTTGGTAGTTGGAAGGAAGGTTCTGGATTAGTGCTGGAAGAGCACAGCAGTTCAGGCAGCATCCGAGGAGCAGTAAACAAAAAAAAACACTGACGTTTCATGCAAAAGCCCTTCATGATGAAGGGCTTTTGCCCGAAACATCAATTTTACTGCTCCTCGGATGCTGCCTGAACTGCTGTGCTGTTCCAGCACCACTAATCCAGAATCTGGTTTCCAGCATCTGCAGTCATTGTTTTTACCTAGCTGGAAGGAAAGGAGGTTCAGAGGAATGGAAGGGGGGGAAAAAGGGGCTGAAAAGGAAGGAATGTTATTTGAAACTGGAGAACTCGCTTGAGTCCTCCAGGCTGTAGGCTGACTAAGCGGATGATGAGGTGTTGTTCTTCCAGTTTGCAGTCGGATTCATTTTGGCAATGGAGGCGGCCAAGGATGGTCATGTCAGAAAGGTAATGGGAAGGGGAATCAAAATGGGCAGTGACTGGGAGGTCTGGTCAACCCCTGTGGGGTTGGCTGAGATGCCTGGCGAGTTAACGTTTGGTCTCCCCGATACAGAGAAGACCACATCAAGAGCACCAGATAAAGTAGGTTGGACTAGCAGGTGAATCTCTGTCTCACCTGGAAGGATTGTTTGGGGCCCTGGATGGAGGTGAGAGGGGTGGTTTGCTGGCAGGTTTTGCATTTTTTTACAGCTGCAGGGAAAGGTATGGGGTGGGGGGGGTTCGGAGAGGTGAGTGTGTGGGGAGTGTGGCATGAACCAAGGATTGACAAAGGGAACGGTCCTTGCAGAAGGCTGAGAGGGGTGGGGAAGGGAAGATGTTCTTGGTGGTGGGGTCTAGTTGGAGTTGGCAGAAGTGTTTAAGGATGATACATTGGATGCAGAGATTGGTGGGGTGGTAGTTGCAGACACTGTCTTTGTGTTGCATGGGGGGGGGGGCGGTTAGATCATTGAAGCAGGGAATGGAGGTGGTGCAGTGGGGGGGTTGTCTGGATGGCAGTGGTGGTGGTGGTGGTGGTGGTGGTGGTGGGGGGGGGGGGGGGGGGGGGGGGAAGCACTGTTCAAAATAGATGAACGTCCACATTCTTTATAAGCCATTTATTAAAATGGAGGTAACAGCATTATTTTACAATAAACAGAGGACACTGACACTTGCACTAGCCCAAAGTCTACAAGGTCGTTTGATATTTAGAATCATAGAATGAAAATTCAGTTGCATTTTTTTTCAGATCAAATGAAGCAAGTAAGATCAAGGAACAAGTCCTGGTGACAGAGTGTGGAAATGGATGTTAAATTATAAAGTAGGGGCTCAATTGTGGTAACACTTGATTGTTCCCTGGGCCATATGCAAATTGGCATGCAGAAAGAGAGGAACTTCTTTTCATTAGACACTGGCTTCAATACTAGGGCAGTATGGAGCTGTATCAAGGAAATGGCCTCCAATTAACCCAGAACAGGAATGGTGTTGAAATGGAGAAGTAATGGGATTGGGATCTCAAAAACCTTTAACATTCTAACAAGACTAGTCAAATGGAATGCAAGAAGGATGTTCCCGATGACTAGGAAGTCCAAAACCAGGGGTCACAGTCTAAGGATATGGGGTAGGCAAGAGCGAGTTGAAGAGAAATTTCTTCGTCCAGAGAATGGTGAGGCTGTGGAATTCTATGCCACAAAAAGTGGTTGAGGGCAAAATGTTTAAGGGGTTAAAGGGATCAAGAAGTATGACGAGAAAGTCGAATCTGGGTACTTAGTTGGATGATCAGCCACAAACATTGAATGGTGGAGTAGGCTTGAAGGACTTCAATGCAAGAGGCCTAATAGGTAGGCAGATGAACTCAGGGCATGGTTAAGAATGTGGGATATCATAGCAATTACAGAAGCGTGGCTCAGGGATGGACAAGACTGGCAGCTTAATGCTACAGGAAGGACAGAAAGGGGGGCAAGAGAGGAGAGAGAGGTGGTTTTTTTGATAAGGGATAGCATTACGACTGCATTTACGGAGGATATTTCTGGGAATACATCCAGGGAAGTAATTTGGGTGGAACTGAGAAATAAGGGAATGATCACCTTATTGAGATTGCATTATAGACCTCTTAATAGTCATCAGGAAATTGAAAAACAAATTCGTAAAGAGATCAGTGATCTGTCAGAATAATAGGATAGTTATGGTCAGGGATTTTAACTTTCCAAACAGACTGGAACGGCCATAGTGTTAAGGGTTTAGATGGAGAGAAATTTGTTAAAGTGTGTTTAAAAAAAAAATTCTGATTCAGTATGTGGATGTACCTACTAGAGAAGGCACAACTTGACCCTCTCTTGGGAAAGAAGGCTGGGCAAGTGACTGAGGTATCTGTGGGGGAGCACTTTGGGGCCAGTGACCATAATTCTATTCGATTTAAAATAGTGATGGAAAAGGATAGACCAGATCTAAAAGTTGAAATTATGAATTGGAGGAAGGTTAATTTTGACAGTATTAGGCAAGAACTTTCCAGTGCTGATTGGGGGGCAGATGTTTGCAGGTAAAGGAACAGCTGGAAAATAGGATGCCTTCAAAAAAAAAAAGTGATCACTTGAGTCCAGAGACAGTATGTTCCTGTTAGGGTGAAAGGAAAGGCTGGTAGGTGTAGAGAATGCTGGATGACCAGACAAATTGAGGGTTTGGTTGAGAAAAAGGAGGAAGCATATGTTATGTATAGACAGGAGAGGTTGAATGAATCCTTAGAAGAATATAAAGGCAGGAGGAGCATACTTAAGAGGGAAATCAGGAGGGCAAAAAGGGGACATGAGATATCTTTGGCAAATAGAATTAAGGAGAATCCAAAAGGGTTTTTATAAATACGTTAAGGACAAAGGGTAACTAGGGAAAAGAATAGGGCCCCTCGAAGATCAGCAAGGCATCTGATGTGTAGACACAGATGGGAGGATACGAAACGAGTATTTTGCATTAGTGTTTACTGTGGACAAGGACATGGAAGATATACAAAATGGGGAAAAAGGATGGTGTACCTTAAAAATGTCCATATTACAGGTGGTAGTACTGGATGTCTTGAAATGTATATAAGTGAATAAATCCCCAGGACCTGATCAGGTGTACCCTAGAACTTTGAAAAGCTGGGAAGTGATTGCTGGGCCCCTTGGAGATATTTGTATCACTAATAGTCACAGGTGAGGTGCTAGAACACTGGAGGCTGGCTAACGTGGTACCACTATTTAAGAAAGGTGGTAAGGAAAAGGCAGAGAACTATAGACTGATGAGTCCGACGTGGGCAAGTTGTTGGAGGGAATCCTGAGGGACAGGAATTACATGCATTTGAAAAGGGAAGGACTGATTATGGATAGTCAGCATGGCTTGGTGCATGGGAAATCATCTCACAAACTTGATTGAGTTTTTTGAAGTAGTAATAAAGAATTGATGAGGGCAGAGCAGTAGACGTGATCTATGTGGACTTCAGGAAGGCATTCAACAAGCTTCCTCATGGGAGGCTGGTTAGCAAGGTTAGATCTCATGGAATACAGGGAGAACTAGTCATTTGGATACAGAACTGGCTCAAAAGGTAGAAGACAGAGGATGGTGGTGGAGGGTTGTTTTTCAGAACAGAGGCCCATGATCAGTGGAGTGCCACAAGGATCAGTGCTGGGTCCACAACTTTTCATCATTTATATAAATGACTTGGGTGTGAACATTGGTAGGTATTGTTAGTAAGTTTGTAGATGACACCAAAATTGGGGGTGTAGTGGACAGCGAAGAAGGTTACCTCAGAGTACAACAGGATCTTGATCAAATGGGTCAATGGGCGGAGGAGTGGCGGAAGGCATTTAATTTAGATAAATGTGAAGTGCTGCATTTTGGAAAAGCAAATTAGAGCAGGACTTATACACTTAATGCTCAGACCCTAAGGAGTGTTGCTGAACACAGACACCTTGGAGTCAAGTTAATAGTTCCTTGAAAGTAGATAGGATAGTGAAGGCGGTGTTTGGTATGTATTCCTTTATTGATAAAAAATACCAGAAGGATGTTGTGAAACTTGCAAGGGTTCAGAAAAGATTTACAAGGATGTTGGCAGGGTTGGAGGCTGAATAGGCTGGGGCTGTTTTCCCTGGAGCATCAGAGGCTGAGGGGTGACCTTACAGATGTTTATAAAATCATGAGGAGCATGGATAGAATAAACAGACAAGGATTTCCCCCCTGGGGTGGGGAGTCCAGAACTAGAGGGCATAGGTTTAGGGTGAGAGGGGAAAGATATAGAAGGGACCCAAGAGACAACTATTTCATGCAGAAGGAATGAGCGGACAGAGAAAGTGGTGGAGGCTGGTACAATTGCAACATTTAAAAAGCATTTGGATAAGTATATGAATAGGAAGGATTTAGAGGGATGTGGGCCAAGTTCTGGCAAATGGGACTAGATTAGGTTAGGATATCTGGTCAGCATGGATGAGTTGGACTGAAGGTTTGTTTCCATGCTGTACATCTCCATGACTTTCTCCTGTTTATGTTTTTATTGAAAAAGCTTTAAAACTGATAAAAATGAGTGGAGATAGGGATAAAGTTTGACTACACAAATGAAGGAAGCCTCAACATAAATCAAAACAGGGAAAGAACAGGACAAACTAAAGAAGGGAATAGCCAGGGAACATATAGGTCAGTTAAAGGATAGTTAAAAATAAAGTGACAGTAACTCCATTCAAAATGAAGTGTAATTGGCTGAATCCTACAAATTACTCCTTCCAAATCTAGTGAAAGGCAGGAAGGGTGGTTTCTACTTTAGGGATATGCTGTGTACATCAGGGCAGTGTTGCAAAGGCAACCCAACTTCCAAACCCAAATCCAAATCCATCACTCCCTCCTGTTGAGTTGTGTCCAATGGGTATTATGCAGCATACTTTAAAAAGGGACATTCTCACGACATCATCAGCATGTCCTGATAGGATGAAGACTGAAATGTTTGTACTAACTGGAGCCATGATGTGTATAGGGTTAAGTGTCTATGATGGTAACATATGTATACACCTGGAGCTATAATAAGTGTTTATGAATTTTTCAATACTACATTGTCCATGTTTAATTATGTTGTGGGAGCCAACAGAAGGATTGCCTTGTCAGATACAAAGGTCCTGTTAAAACTAAAAAGGAACACCACCATTGCAATTACTAATCACTTCCATCCACTCCCTAGAGTGCATCCCATCAGAAATTCCAATCTGTGTCCATGTTTGTGTGTTCTGGAACTGCTGCAAGGGTTGTCTTCTATTAAAATTTGCAGGTATACTGTCTTTTCTTGTGGACAAAAGGAAAATGTAAACACACTACTTGTTTCAGCTCAATACAAGACAGGACAACTATTCTCTGGTTAATTTTGCAGGGCAATGTTTAACCAGTTTAAATTAAATAGAGCACAGCAATTAACTGTCAGTTATTAGCTACTGCATATTTCATAGCAATTCCTCTCCCAATCAAGAGTCCACTTGCCAACCAAATCAGCTATCTTATAAAAGTATTCATGGTGTTTTCTTACTTTGGCATTTCTGTGAATCATCCTGATCAGTGAAAGATGAAAAGCTTTGATAAAATATTATTTTGGCCAGCAATACTCAAATCAATTTTAATTCCAAAAAAAAGGAAGTCTTGCTTAAGCAATCTCATTGATTTCTTGAAGAGGTCTATGGTCACAGTTACAAGGGTAATGCAATCAATTGCATACTTCTGATTTTGTTCATTAGTTTGTACTCCTGAAAATTCTCAGATAAATAACATAAGTGATAGCGAACAGGCTACAAGACAAAGTAGAGTATGGTGAAATGTAGCTATTCAGAGTAAAATATATAGAATTCCACATGGTCAGAGTTGGGATCATTCACAAGCTATATTAATGATATAAACTATGTAATCAAAGACAAGAACTAATTTTTCCCAGCACCCATGTTGTGTGCGTGCAGGAGAGAAACAGTGAAAGACACAAGGCGTACAATACTTTATCAATTTCCACCACCAGGAAGAAAGGAAACACCTGAGTGGCCAGTGACAAGCAGTGCCCTTCTCAAAGGGTAATGCTGCGTGATCAAACAATAAAGGGGAGGGCAGAGATTAAATCAAAATAGATTTGGACGGGGAAATAATGCACTCCACTCCCTGCAGTGCCCACCTTTCCCTGAAAATCTTGGGTGTTTGTGGACACTACATACTCCTTCTCCAGGGACACCCAGGCTCTGACATAACTGCAAAAGAGGGGCAAGCAATCGGCCCTAACGACCCCCTCCACGGCCCGCTGCTTGGACTTGTTTATGGCCAGTTTTGTCAGGCCCAGGAGCAGACTCACTAGGAGATCCTCTGACCTAACCTCTGCCCTCAGCACCAGGTGGCCAAAGATCAGGAGCGTGGAACTGAAGTGCAACCAAAAACAGAGGAGGAGGTCTTTAAGAAAATCAAAACAGGAGTAGGAATGCCCAATGGACAGATTTTTAATCAGTGAGGCAATCAAAGGTTATAGGGCAGTGGAATGAAGGACTTTCTCGTCAATGGTGACTTGATTGAATAGCTGACTAGACTTGATGGGCTGAATGGTCTACATCTGCTCCTTTGTCTAATTGTCTGTTGTTCAGAGTGAACTGACATTGTACTCTGGGAGCAGAGTCTCTGAATGTTGGTGTTGTTTCCCTGTTACCTGTTAATCAGGTGCATTTAATTCAGGGAAATTTTGTGGGCTCTATACTGTTTCCACAACATCGGATGTAGACTCAATTCAGAATTTGTTTTAGTCTGTTAAAACATCTCGACATTTGGAATCCAGTTTAGCATGGAACTGATTGAAATAATAAATACATGGACGATGATGGGATTGTGTAGGGGGACGAGCTGAGAATAGTTCACAGCTCAGTGCAACATTGAGGGCCAAAGGGCCTGTTCTGCATTGTATTGTTCTATGTCCTAATAGAAAACTAGGATATTTATCCTAGTAATGGACAGCATAGAAACTCCAAGATGACCAGCAGAATCTAAAAATAAATTTTTTCAACAGAATAGACAAAGACATTAGCAACTATATGTTAATGACATTAAATACCAAATGTGCCTGCCGGTGCCAAAACAATGCAGAATACAACCGGCAAATAATCAGTTCATAAATGAGCACTTTAAACCTCAGCCTGATGTGGAAGTGTCAAAGTGTTAGAACATAGACCATAGAAAAGTACAGCGCAGAACAGGCCCTTTGGCCCATGATGGTGTGCCAAAGATTAATCCTAATGTAAAATAAAATAAACTTAACCTACGCACCCCTCAATTCACCGTTATCCATATGCATGCCCAGCAGTCACTTAAGTGTCCCAAATGATTACTTCCACCACCACCGCTGGCAATGCATTCACAACACTCTGCATAAAAGAACCTACCTCTGACGTCCCATCTATACCTTTCTCCTAATGTCTTAAAACTATGACCCCTCGTGCCAGTCAATCCTGCCCTGGGGAGGAGTCGAGAAAGAAAATAAAGTCCAAAATTGAGAAAGCGTTTAACAGAGAGGCGAATAGTTTTGGATCAGGAGAAATAGAAAAATCTAGAAATCAAACTTTCCCCTTGAATGTAAAAATGCATGGGAACAACATCAAGGAAGCTTGTAACCAACCGTAAACGAGTTGCAGGTCTTTTGACAGGCTTTTATCCAGTCAGCTCTGACAACACAGATACTGGAACATTCGCAGACCAGAAAGCTGAAAATCTCAGGTATAAGAGTGAGAAACTGGGGAGGAATCGAAGTAAACTCCAGTGGGTTATGACATACATTTGGGTTGATCCCTTTAGAAAAAGGGATGAATCTTCAGGACTTCGAGATAAACATCTTGGGCAGTTAAAGTGAAATTGAATTCAAAACAGATATTAGGATGGTGTTAAATAAGGATGCTTTATTTAGCTTCTCATTTGCACAATAAAGTTTGTTTTTGTTTAACAAAGGACCTGTAGTGCCATGCAATTACTTGCTGAATGTTTCAAATGAATAGGAAGGGTTTGAAGGGATATGGGCCGGGTACTGGCAGGTGGGACTAGATTGGGTTGGGATATCTGGTCGGCATGGACGGGTTGGACCAAAGGGTCTGTTTCCGTGCTGTACATCTCTAACACTCTAATGACTAAGTTTGCACATGATAGCAAATTAAGGGGGTAGCTTGGGTGGTCAGTGTAGTGGAGGACAGTAAGAAATTACTAACCTTGCAAAATGAGCATATGATTAGCAAACGAATTTAACCCCACAATTGTGAAGTACTACATTTTAGTTAGAAAACTAAGAATGTTTTACTCGGAAAAGAAGATTCAAATGGAGTGGAGGACCAATGGGATAGTGAAAAACAAAATAGCCGAAAGTAGCAACACGTCAATTAGTCCATAACAAATTCCAACCAAACAACGGGTTATTTCTAGAGATACAATGAAACATTAGAGAATTCACCTCAGATCTCAGTGTACATGTCGCAGCCTCCAAAAGCACTCTGATTTTAACAGTTCCAAGGGACCTAACCATGTTTCACACTAATAAATGCATTCTCTATATAGACACCTACCTCAAGGGATTACCAATCCATAATTTCATTGCATCCTAATCCATCAAACCTGTGTCATGGACACACACAAATTCCTGCATGGTAGTTGATAGCAGGTTTTGAGAAGATTTGTAGCTCAGGTTGAGGTTCTGGATGTAGGTTGAGCTAGGTTAGTTTTCAGACACCAAGCAAAACTAATGTTATTTACAAAATACCTTAAGATCTGTAACAAACAAACAGGCAGAAAATAGCCACTAGGTTACATGAACATCAACTAGCCATAAAAAGACATGACCCACTCTCACTAGTATCTTTACATACGGATGAGGAAGGACACCACTTCAACTGGGACAACATATCCATTCTAGGACAAGCCAAACGGAAACACATGTGAGAATTCCTAGACACATGGCATTCCAACTTGAACTCTATCAACAAACACATTGATTTGGATCCCATTTACCACCCCCTGAGAAAAAAAAACCCGGAAATGACACCAACTCTAGTATAGAAAGGTTTGAAAATAAAAAGACTTTAGTTTGGCAATGCTCCACAAAAGCAGGGGTAGTAGGTAAATTCACCCCTAAATTTAAATATTATTTTAAAGTTGCTGGTGAAGTTAAAGTATCGTATTACATCATGAGTCAAGACACCAGGTTCAAAGAACCAAGAAAACTACAGAATCCTGGGATAGAGGGGAAAGACAAGCAAACTTGTATGGAACTTTTAATATGGCATGATACAACAAGTGGAATCTTAAGTGTCAAGCTTTATTGTCCAATAAACCTTATTAGTTTTATATTCTAAGTTTTGCTAGTTATGGTTATTTCCCAGCAATAAAGTTTCTTACTCATTTGCTATCAACAAAATATAGAATATTTAACTTTTGCCAGCACATTGATGTACTTGTACATTTTCTGCTTTAGGAAAATAGATACACCAGTGCCACATTTTGGCTTCAGACCAACTGAAGTAAACATCTGAAACTACACTCCAATTCCAATGTTACAAGGTATCTTTCTTGATTTTGCATTTAATACTCAAAATTCAGGTAGATAGTATACTTCTTAAATGTTATACTTGTACAGACCACCAGAATTATTCTCACTTCATATCAGACAACTGAGTTGCATCATTATCAGTGAACTGTCACCAAAGTTGTGCTTGTGCTGACCAACCTCCATGCACCCTGGACGAGATCCTGAAAGATGTTACTTAACTGATGGTCAATTGTAGTACATTGGGCATTTGAGGAATTCAGTCTACTCCACCTCCAATATCAAAGATGAATTGTATACCTGAATGGATAGGCAAAGAAGAAAGCAAGATTCCAACTCAATATACTTGGGAATGAGACTTTGCCCTTCCTAGAGCACCAACAGCAAAGATTAAAACTAGTACTAAAGCCAAAAATGATGGCTCTACATGGTGTGCTGCTATCACAACATTTTGGACCTTAGCACTTGCCCTATCATGTTCTGTAGAGTACCGTGCACCTGTCTGGCCAAGTTCATCTCATTTGTTGATAGTCAATTGAATAGTTGCACTGAATGATTGAAGGGAGGTGAATATTGTTCCTCCGTTCAAGAAAAGGGAATAGGGAAATACCTGGGAAATCCAGACAAGTCGATCTCACGTCTATTAAGCAAGGTACTGGAAAGGATTGAGAGATAGGATTTACAGCTATTTGTAAAAAAAAAGTTTGATTAAAGAGAGTCAGCATGGCTTTGAGAGGAGCAGGTCATGCCACAAGCCTAGAGTTCTTTGAAGATGTGACGAGACAAGTTTACGAAGGTTGAGCAGTGGATGTGGTGTATATGGATTTCAGTAACACACAAGGTTCCCCACTGTTGGCTCATTGAGAACGTTAGGAGGCAAGAGATGCAGGGAAATCTGGCGGTCTGGATACAAATTGGCTGGCCGAAAGAAGACAGTGAGTGGTAGTGGATGGAAAATATTCCACCTGGAGTTCGGTGACCAGCAGTACCCACAGGAATCTGTTCTTGGGCGTCTGCTCTTTGTAGTTTTTAATAAAGGACTTGGATGAAGTGGAAGGGTGGTTGGTAAGTTTACCAGTGACAAATGTCAGTGGTGTTGTAGAAAGTGTTGAGGGCTGTTGCAGGCTCCAAGACATTGACAGGATGCAGAGCTGGGCTGAGAAGTGGCAGATGGAGTTCAACGTGGACAAATGAGGTGATTCATTTTGGAAGATTGAATTTGAATGCTGAATACAGGGTCAAAGACAGGATTCTTGGTAGTTGTGGAGGAACAGCAAGATCTTGGGGTCCACATATATAGATCCCTCAATGTTACCACCCAAGTTGATAGGGTTGTTAAGGTGGCGTATGGTGTTTTGGCTTTCATTAACAGGGGGAATGGAGTTTAAGAGCTGTGAGATTTTGCTGCAGCTATATAAAACCCTGGTTAGATCACACTTGGAATATTGTGTTCAGCTCGTTACCTCATTAAAGGGAGGATAGATGCTTTATAGAGGATGCAGAGGAGTTTTACCAGGATACTGCCTGGATTGGAGGGCTTGTCTTATGAAGAGACATTGAGTGAGCTAGGGCTTTTCACACTGGAGAGAAGGAAGATGTGACTTGATAGAGGCGTACAGGTAATGAGATTATCACCTGATGAAGGAGCAAAACTCCGAAAGCTAGTGTGCCTCCAATTAAACCTGTTGGACTATAATGTGGTGTTGAGAGCTTTTTAACTTTGTACACCCCAGGCCAACATCGGGAGCGACAGACAGAGCGACAGACAGAGCGACAGACAGAGCGACAGACAGAGCGACAGACAGAGCGACAGACAGAGCGACAGACAGAGCGACAGACAGAGCGACAGACAGAGCGACAGACAGAGCGACAGACAGAGCTGTCACAAGGGATCATAATTTTAAGGTGATTGAGGAAGGTACAGGAGAGATGTCAGAGGTAGGTTCTTTACGCAGAGTGGTGGGTGCATGGAATGTACCGTCACCAGTGGTAGCAGAGTCAGAGACATTAGGGACATTTAAATGACTGCTGGGCAAGCACAACAAAGGCAGTAAATTGAGGGGTGTGTAGGTTAAGTTGATCTTAGATTAACATAAATGCTCAGCACAAAACTGTGGGTTGAAGCACATATACTGTGCTGTACTGTTCTGATATTCTATGAATGCAACCACATGCAAAACTGGAAGCTTCTGCTAAACACACCTCCCCTGGCTTACCGTGCTTGTAAATACAATCTGCAACACATCTGTCTGACAAAAACACAAACTGGTTGAAACCATTTGTGTTGCATTTCACTTACCCACTCAATGATTACTGTTCAAAGCCCTTCCACCTTGATACCCTACATGAATAAGCTCTTCCTGTGGAGAATCTACCAGATGTTTTACAGATAAAAGAATGGGAAGTATGGCAAGTCTCTATGATAATCAACATCTGTCAAATGGAAGCTTTGAACTCTGCACTTTACTAAGCAAGGTCAGGACAGCCAAGGCCCTTGCAGAGCCAACTACCATAGATAGAACCTCAGTCCAAATCCATTTGCAAAAATATAAACCATGCTGGACATGGTCATGGAGTGACTCCTCGGAGGAGGATTAGCAGATTAATGACTTTAAACTCAGCAAATAAGATTGTATGGATTCAGGGATGTACATTAAATATCATAGGTTTGTCTCAATTTATCCTGCCATTTCTTCTTCCAGCTGTTTTTCCAGCTTCCTTTTAATACATCAGAGCTATGATCTTCAACTACTCTTTATGCCCCATACTAGAACCTGACGTGCATAAATAGTTAGGAAAAATTGTTTAGGAAAGATGTCGTGAAACTTGAAAGGGCTCAAAAGATTGACAAGGATTTGAGCTATTTTCCTGGAGCATCAGAAGCTGATGTGATCCTATGGAGTTTATAAAATCATGAGGGGCACAGAGGTTTAGAGAGCTATGGGCTAAGTACTGGCATATGGGACTTGTTTAGTGTAGACTATCTGGTAAGCATGGACAAGTTGAACAAAAGGGTCTGTTTCCACACTGAACATTTCTATGACTCTATGGTGAGTGTGTGGACAAAGATGAGGGGAAGTCATTAACCTTTCTAACCTTTCTTGACTCAGTCTGAAAGAGAAAAAGTAATTGCTATTCTCAAAAGAAGTCTAAGTGGTGACAAAAAAAATTATGTAAATGTTGAATTCTTACTCGAGGGATTGGCCTAGATTTAGCACTCCATGAATCAAATGTGGAGGGAGGCTTCTTCAGGGCCAACTGACTCCCAAACGTTTGCCAGATCAAGCTCCATTAAGATTCACTCAACTGAGCAGTACGCTTCTTAATGAATCAGGAATCTCAAAGTCCAGCCTGCAAGAAGCTGCCAGCTAATCAGACGTTAGCAGTGGCTGGGTCCAATAATCTTTTTAAAAAAATCAATCAGTAAAAATCAGATGTACAGCACAGAACCAGAACCTTGCGTCAAACTTGTCCATGCCAATCATATCCTAAATTAATCTAGCCCCATTTGCTAGCATTTGATACATATCCCTCTAAACCCTTCCTATTCATGTACCCATCCAGATGCCTTTTAAACGTTGCAACTGTACCAGCCTCCTCCACTTCCTCTGGCAGCTCATTCCATACATGTACCACCCTCTGTGTGAACAAGTTGCCCCTTCAGTCCCTTTTAAAATATTTCCCCTCTCACCCTAAACCTATGCTCCCTAGCTCTGGACTCCCCTACCCCAGGGAAAATACTTGTGTCTCTTTACCCTATCCATGCCCTTATATCTTTATAAACCTCATGTCACCCCTGAGCCTCTGACACTCCAGGAAAACAATACCCCCCAATTACACACCTCAGGAACTGGAGAGACTTGAAACTTTATCTTCAAGCTCTGAGGTAGGTCACTACCATTGCACCACACAATCCTACAGATCGTTGACCAGGCTTCAGGAGATTTAGCAATAAGCTTTCTCTCTTTCAGGTCAAGGGAGTAGAGGTCAAGGGGACACTGCAGGCTGGGCAGAGGTACAGCCTCTACCAGTCACAGCTTGCCTGCTGTTCCTTCAAAATTATGAAAATGAAGGGCACTCCTTCAAATTTAGAAAACTGGTTGTTGACTGCTAAAATAAAGTGACCTATCAGTTGTCAGCCAGGAAGTCAGATTGATGGGGTTAAGGGCCTTTAAGTAGATTTAAATGCCAGTGTGAAGGCCTCAGTGGCAAGTCAAAAAAGTCCCCCTTAAATACTGGAATGCACATTCCAGTCACATCAAATCACAGTCAAATTTGTTTAAAACAAGCTAGTCATGAATTATCACCTCAACTTGAAGGTCAGGCAGTGGCTCCAGAGAAGTAGTTACACTGCCCTCAGCGAGCAGGCTGTGTCCATAGGTGCCCAATTTTGGGCAGGACATCATACTCCTTCAAGTCAGTGACTCTGACCCAGCACTTAATTGCTGAGATGTTGAAAAAGAGGCAAGTCTCTTACCAGGACTAATGTGCCTAACTATTTTCTTCTCTCAATCTTCAGATATAGGATAATGCCACCCAGGATTGGTAAATCAGCTGTAAATTGGAAAGCAGATCACCCTGGTTTAGCAGACAAAACCAACCATGTCTTGGCCAAAGAGATATAGTAGCTCCGACAGCCCAAGGCCACCATTATTCATACATTCGTGATATAGGAACAGAATTAGGCTATTGTGCCCAGTGAGTCAGTTCCACCATTCAATCATGGTTGATATGCTCATCCCCATTTTCCTGCCTTCTCTCCAAATTGTTACAACACGGAGGTTAGTTAAACAAACACTCAGAAAAGCTCACCACGCTTCGCAATCTTAAAACATGAGTGACAGAACTTACAAACACCGCAATTTAAAATACACCTTAAAAAACTGAAAAAAGGTAAACAGTAAACAACTATTCACAATTTTATGCCCCCTTTCTCTTAACTGATTAAGTGCCACCAACTCTATAACAATATGCTGTTCCAATAAGACACTTATTAACATTACATCAACTTTACTTCAAAACCACAGCTGCTGTGGTCTTCTGCGTCTCTCTTTTTCCAACTGAGGATCTCCCTGGATCGTCCTCTTTCTTTTCACTGCAAGTATGTTTCACATGAAGAGGTTACTTTGACAGAGAGAGTTTCCCAATTTCTTGCAGAGCAAGATGTTAGCTCTCCATGCATTTCAAAGGTAGTTACTCTGACCAATTTTCAAAAGGCCCACATTTTATATCTCCAACATTGAACCAATGAAGCAATCCAATGTTGGCAAAACAAATTCAAACTAGATTGGGTTTTAGTATCCTGGGGCATAATTTAAACTGAGTGATGACAATTTGAATTTAACCAAAAATAGCAACCAAAAGTCTGGTATCCTTTTCACAGTTAAATGTTACATGTTTTCAAATTTTCCAGTATACTCTAGGACTGCCATCTAGTTATACATACAGGTGCTTGTAAACTCAGAACAGTATTCACTCTTAAAGGTACAGTACACCTTCATAACAATATCCCTTCAGCCCATTACCAATTAAAAGTCTGACAACTCAATCACTCACTGTTCCAACATTCAGCACACATTGACATAGCAAATGCCACAGATTCACAATCCTTTGTGAGATGCAGTTTCTCCTCAACTGGTTTAAT
Source organism: Chiloscyllium plagiosum (assembly GCF_037043375.1). Classification (NCBI taxonomy): domain Eukaryota; kingdom Metazoa; phylum Chordata; class Chondrichthyes; order Orectolobiformes; family Hemiscylliidae; genus Chiloscyllium; species Chiloscyllium plagiosum. Next base: position 104,571,588 of record NW_028270141.1, read on the forward strand.
TTGCCATCCCTTAAGACTTTGACCTTTCATCCTAGAATGCCCAAGATGAAGCATCTGCTCCACGTCTATTTTTCCCACACCTTCTATCATCTTGAATACCTCAAATTGATTGCTCCTCATTCTTCCTAATTACAGAGAGGATCAGCCTAAACTGTTTAATCTCTCTTCATACGACAAACCCCTCATCTCCAGGATCAATCTCGTGAATATTCTTTCAAGGTTCCAATGTCAATACATCTTTCCTCAAAGAAGGTGATCAAAACCGCGTGGAGCATTGCGCGCAGTCTCACCAACACCTTGTACAGTTGCAACAATACTCCCTTACTTCGACATGCTGCGTTTGACATTACTGCCACTTTAATTGCTCAAATGCAAAAGAAAAAAAATCCAGTAAATGCTGAAAAGTACACAAGCACTTTGACCTCCAACTGAGCAAAGATCATTCTGTTATCAGAGGAGATGGAAATCCAGCACTTTGCTGTTTTATTGCAGCTTTCCATTTTTTTCCAAACAGGCACACACTCCAAGCACAACGCTTTACCGTCATATTTATTTAAACGGAGGTTTAAAAAGAATCACAGACGCCAATGTCACCTTCACTTTCAGATCGGGTATCGTCTCCAGAGCCGCCTTCAGCCCCAGGGCAGTGGCAGCACCGACCTCGGCGAACAGGTGGTGTCCACAGGCGCGGCCAATCTCGGGCAGAGCGTCATACTCGCACAGGTCACCGACGGCGAGGCCTCCTGCCGGGGCCCCCAGTCTGCCCTGAACGCCGTGTCCAGGTGGTAGCGAGGCGTCACCCTCCCAGCCGCCGGCGGCCGCGAAGAAGCTGCAGAGGGCGTCGTGAGCCCGCCTCTCCTGGTAGGCCAGCTCAGGCTCCCTCCACATCTGGTGGCTCAGGGTGGACAGGTCACCAGCTGCACCGTCCACGGCCCGGCACAGCAGCTCCTGCAGTGCGGCCAAGCCTTCCAGTCCCCTCCCCCCGCCATCATCACAGCGAAACCTCCCTCTACGGCCTGAGAGGGTCGGCTACAGACTCCGGCCTCTCAGCGAAGAGATACCGCGGGGGGGGGGGGCCCACTCCCATCACCAATCAAACGGCCAGATCTGCAGGGCACGTGGCTACACCCTCCCGCTCCTTCTCCAATCAGCATCTCGCTTCGTGTGGGTGGGGACGGTGATAGCATGCCAATCACCAATAAAACAGCCGGATTGGTGAAGCGTGCGGCTACACCATCCAGCTTCTCCTCCAATCAACAGCGGCAAGAGTGGGGGCCAGCCCACGCACTGTTGCCTTCCGTCCAATCCGCAGCTAGCTCGATGGGGCGGGGCAGCAGTCTCCAAATACTTCAATCTGTGCAGCTGAAATGCTTCATCATTGGGAACAGATTTGGCTGTGCTCTTAAACAGAAAAAGAAGGAAGCACATGTCAGGTAGAAACAGGATAGATTGAGTGAATCCTTAGAAGACTATAAAGGAAGTAGGAGTATACTTAAGAGGGAAATCAGGAGGGTAAAAAAGGGACAGGAGATAGCTGGCAAATAGAATTAAGGAGAATCCAAAGGGATTTTACAAATACATTTAGGACAAAAGGGTAACTCGGGAGAGAATAGGGCCCCTCAAAGATCAGCAAGGCGGCCTTTGTGTGGAGCCACAGAAAATGGGGGAGATACAAAATGAATATTTTGCATCAGTATTTACTGTGGAAAAGGATATGGAAGATATAGACTGTAGGGAAATAGATGGTGACATCTTGCAAAATGTCCAGATTACAGAGGAGGAAGTGCTGGATGTCTTGAAACGGATAAAGGTGGATAGATCCCCAGGACCTGATCAGGTGAATCCGAGAACTCTGTAGGAAGCTAGAGAAGTGATTGCTGGGCCTCTTGCTGAGATATTTGTATCATCGATAGTCACAGGTGAGGAGCCAGAAGACTGGAGGTTGGCAAATGTGGTGCCACGCTGTTTAAGAAGGACAGTAAAGACAAGCCAGGAACTACAGACTGGTGAGTCTGACCTCAGTGGTGGGCAAGTTGTTGGAGGGAATCCTGAGGGACAGGATGTACATGTATTTGGAAAGCAAGGACTGATTAGGAATAGTCAACATGACTTTGTGCGTGGGAAATCATGTCTCACAAACTTGATTGAGTTTTTTGAAGAAGTAACAAAGAAGATTGATGAGGGCAGAGCAGTAGATGTGATCTATATGGACTTCAGTAAGGCGTTCGACAAGGTTCCCCATGGGAGACTGATTAGCAAGGTTAGATCTCATAGAATAAAGGGGGAACTAGCCATTTGGATACAGAACTGGCTGAAAGGTAGAAGAGAGAGGGTGGTGGTGGAGGGTTGTTTTTCAGACTGGAGGCCTGTGACCAGTGGAGTGCCACAAGGATCAGTGCTGGGTCCTCTACTTTTTGTCATTTACATAAATGATTTGGATGCGAGCATAAGAGGTACAGTTAGTAAGTTTGCAGATGACACCAACATTGGAGGTGTAGTGGACAGCGAAGAGGGTTACCTCAGATTACAACAGGATCTGGACCAGATGGGCCAATGGGCTGAGGAGTGGCAGATGGCGTTTAATTCAGATAAATGCGAGGTGCTGCATTTTGGGAAAGCAAATCTCAGCAGGACTTATACACTTAATGGTAAGGTCCTAGGGAGTGTTGCTGAACAAAGAGACCTTGGAGTGCAGGTTCATAGCTCCTTGAAAGTGGAGTCGTAGGTAAATAGGATAGTGAAGGTGGCATTTGGTATGCTTTCCTTTATTGGTCAGAGTATTGAGTACAGGAGTTGGGAGGTCATGTTGCAGCTGTACAGGACATTAGTTAGGCCACTGTTGGAATATTGTGTGCAATTCTGGTCTCCTTCCTATTGGAAAGATGTTGTGAAACTTGAAAGGGTTCAAAAAAGATTTACAAGGATGTTGCCAGTGTTGGAGGATTTGAGCTATAGGGAGAGGCTGAATAGGCTGGGCCTGTTTTCCCTGGAGCGTCGGAGGCTGAGGGGCGGCACGGTGGCACAGTGGTTAGTACTGCTGCCTCACAGTGCAAGAGACCCGGGTTCAATTCCAGCCTCAGGCAACTCTGAGTGGAGTTTGTACATTCTCCTCGTGTCTGCTTGGGTTTCCTCCGGGTGCTCCGGTTTCCTCCCACAGTCCAAAAATGTGCAGGTTAGGTGAATTGGCCAAGTTAAATTGTCTGTAGTGTTAGGTGAAGGGGTAAATGTAGGGGAATGGGTCTGGGTGGGTTGCGCTTCGGCGGGTCGGTGTGGACTTGTTGGGCCGAAGGGCCTGTTTCCACACTGTAAGTAATCTAATCTGTAGAGGTTTAAAAAATTATGAGGGGCATGGATAGGATAAATAGACAAAGTCTTTTCCCTGGAATCGGGGAGTCCAGAACTAGGGGGTATAGGGTGAGAGGGGAAAGATATAAAAGAGACCTAAGGGGCAACTTTGTCACGCAGAGGGGCGGCACGGTGTATGGAATGAACTGCCAGAGGCTGGTACAATTGCAACATTTAAGAGGCATTTGGATGGGTATATGAATAAGAAGGGTTTGTAGGGATATGGGCTGGGTGCTGGCAGGTGGGACTAGATTGGGTTGGGATATCTGATCAGTGTGGACAGGTTGGACCGAAGGGTCTGTTTCCATGCTGTACATCTCTATGACTCTAACTTGTCTCTAAATTTGTCCTGTGCTCTTCAGCAATGCATTGATATTCCTCTTATTGGTGTGACACAGAATATTGAGGTCGGACAGCTGTATTGCATAAGTTCAACTAACCTCAAAAATAATTAGGTTACTTACAGCATGGAAACAGGCCCTTCGGCCCAACAAGTCCACACCAACCCGCCGAAGCACAACCCACCCAGACCCATTCACCTAACACTATGGACCCCTTCACCTAACACTATGGACAATTTAGCATGGCCAATTCACCTAACCTGCACATGTTTGGATTGTGGGAGGAAACCGGAGCACCCGGAGGAAACCCACGCAGACACGGGGAGAATGTGCAAACTCCACACAGACAGTTGCCTGAGGCGGGAATTGAACCCAGGTCTCTGGCGCTGTGAGGCAACAGTGCTAACCACTGTGCCACCGTGCCGCCCCAAATAAAATGAAGAATCCTTGATGGTGGAAATCTGAAAAGTGAAATTGCTAGAGAAATGCAGCAGCCCTCACAGTATCTGTGAAGAGAAAACTGTGATAACATTTTGAGTCCTGTGGTGTAGAAGGGTCAGCGGACTTGAAACATTAATGCTGTTTTCTCTGCACAAATGCAGCCAGATCTTGGATGTAAGTTTGCTCGCTGAACTGCAATGTTTCTTTTCAGACGCTTCATCACCATAGTAGGTAACGACCTCAGTGAGCCTCCAGTGAAGCACTGGTGGTATGGCCCGCTTTTTATTTATGTGCTTAGGTTTCTTTGGGTTGGTAACGTTGTTTCTTGTGGTGATGTCATTTCCAGTTCGTTTTCTTAGGGGGTGGTAAATGGGAACAAGGCAGTAAATATCTTTACATACAAATGAAGGAGGATTCCACTTCAATTGGGACAACACATCCATCCCAGGACAAGCCAAACAGAGACATGCATGAGAATTCCTAGAAGCATGGCATTCCAAGCAGAACTCTATCAACAAACACATTGACTTGGATCCCAATTACCACCTCTTGAGAAAAAGAACCAGAAATGACATCACCACCAGGAAATGATGTCATCCACTCAAAGACATAATTAAACACATAACTAAAAAGCGGGCCATACTACCAGTGCTTCACTGGAGGCTCACTGATGATGTTACCTAGTATGGTGATGATATGTCTGAAAACAAACCTTCAAACTCAGCGAGCAAATTTACATCCAGAACCTCAACCTGGGCTACAAATCTTCTCAAAACTGGCTAGCAGCCAGATCTGCTGAGGCTCTCCAGCAATGTTTGCTCATTTCAACACATCCTTGTACAATGTATGCTTGTTTACTGCGCTCTCCAATTGGCCTGCCACCTTCAATGATCAATGACCATGTGTATGGAAGCAAAGGATATGGAGATTAAGTCATTACAGAGGCTGTAAATTCCATGATTGTAGGGCTGTATCATAGGGGATAACAAAGCCCACCAAGAATCAGATTGAACTAATTGTCACATATATGGAAAGCAATGTAAGATCAAGACTCCTGTCTGTCTTTGCAAAGGTGTTGTATATAGTAGATAAGCAGGAGGCTGGAAGGACACAGCAAGCCAGCCAGCATCAGGGGGTGAAGTCGATGTTTCGGGTGTAACCCTTCTTCAGGACTGGGAGTGGGTGTATGGGGAGCTGCAGATAAAGGGGGTGGCGGGGGTATGGTGGTGGTGGGGATAGGTGAAGATAGGTAGAGGGTACGACCTGGTTGGTCAATGGGAAGAATGAATTTGATTGGTGGAAGGGAGGGGGAGGGGTTGGGAAGGGAGTCAGGGGATGGAAAAGGACGTTATTTGATATTGGAGAACTCAATGTTGAGTCCTCCCAGCTGTAGACTGAAGATGAGGTGGTGTTCCTCCAATTTGTGGTTTGGTTCATTGTGGCAATGAAGGAGGCCAAGGATGGTCATGTCAGAAAGGGAGTGGGTATGGGAATTAAAATGGGTGGTGACTGGGAGGTCTGGTCAGCCCTGTGGGCCCTGCTGAGATGCTTGACGAACCATTCCCTAAGTTTATGTTTGGTCTCCCCGATGTAGAGAAGGTGTTGTATGTGGCCGAATAATAAAGAGGAAAACCTATGGAGGATACACTACACTATTGTATAGGGAGCTGGCTGAAACGTTGATTCTCCTGCTCCTTGGATGCTGCCTGACCTGCTGTGCTTTTCCAGCACTACACTCTCGACTCTGAGCTCCAGCATCTGCAGTCACTTTCTCTTAAAAGAATCAGAGTATGGGGACAAAGTGGGAACAGGTTACTGAGTTGGATGATCAACCATGAACATATTGAATAATGGAGCAGACTTGAACGGCTGAATGGCTTACTCTTCCTATTTTCTATGTTTCTACGAATATTACCACAAGCAACAATTCCTGCAGGTGTGTGCTTAGTATCCAGGGAGTTATCATGAGGCTGTTCCACATTTTTGTTTAATTTGTGGGAAGTGGGAATCGCTGTCTGGGCCAACATTTATTGCCTGTCTCTAATTGCCCACGGTGTTAGTGAGCTTCTGTTCATGTGCTGTTGCAAATATACAAGGAAAACATAAATAGAAGCTTTAACAGATTGGGAGAAACCATGTGACTTGTATAAAGTGCTATATTTGTGACAAGTGTCAGGTGGTACAGAAGGTCGATAACAATAAGAACTTTAATGTTCTTTCATCTGTCTTTTTCAACCACCATGTCTTGCTTTCACCTCAGCAGCCCAAGCTGTTCCTTAAGAAGTCCACTGGTTGCTTTGTCAGCTTACCTCAGATGGCTTGGTAGGTGTCCTCTGGTAGTCCAGGATCTAACAGGTTCTGGCCTGCTGAAGGTCATCAGTACAGGTGTAGGTGCAAACTTCTTACCTAGAATCTGAAGAAAGTGCTTGGTCTCTCTGACATAGTGGAGATCTAATGGCAGGGCACCTATGGAATGTCCTGTGATACCAATTCCAAGGTGAAAGTGAGTACTGAAGATGCTGGAGTTTAGAGTTAAGAGTGTATGGCTGGAAAAGCACAGCAGGTCAAGCAGCATTGAGGAGCAGGAAACCTCTTGACACCAATCCCTAGGTGTCTGTCTGTTGCTCATCATGCTGGTTCAAATGCCTCCTTCCTTGTCAGATAAAGGGAGATCAAACCAGTGAATTAATTCAGCCATCTCTCTGAGTTTGCCATTTTAGAGAAGATTTGTAGTTCAGGTTGTAGACCAAGTTGTAAGTTTGCTCACTGAGCTGGTAGATTTGATCTCAGATGTTTCAACACCATACTAGGTAACATCATCAGTGAGCCTCCGATGAATCGTTGATGTTCTGTCCTGCTTGCTATTTATGTTTCTGTTATGGTGGGTGATATCACTTCCAGTTCTGTTTCTGAGAGGTTGGAATTGGGGTCCAAATCGATATGTTTGTTAATGGAGTTCTGGTTTGAATGCCAGGCTTCTAGGAATTCCTGTGCATGCCTTTGTTTAGCCTGTGCCAGGATAGATGAATTGTCCTAGTCAAACTGGTATCCATCTTTGTCTGTGTGTCTGGATACCAGTGACAGTTGGTCATGTCTTTTGGTGGCTAGTTGATGCTCATGTATCCTAGTGGCTAGTTTCCTGCCGGTTTGTCCAATGTAATGTTTGTTAAGTCCTTGCAGGGTATTTTGTATAAGACATTTGTTCTGTTGGTTGTTGGTAAGGGGTCCTTTAAATTCATCAGGAGCTGGTTCAGTGTCGTGGTAGGTTTGTGGGCTACTATGATGCCTAGGGCCAGAGTAGTCTGGTCATCATCTCCAATATGTCTTTGATGTATGGCAGGGTGGCTAGAGTCTCTGGACTTCTTGTGTCTTCCTGTTTAGATCTGTTGTGCAGGAATCAATGCAGGAATTGGCAGATTGCACATTATCAGGTACCCATTGTTTCTGAATATGTTCTACCGGTGTTTTTCCTCAGCTTCTCATTGTTCCTGGGTGCGGCTAAGTGTTGTGGCTTGTTTAAATAATGTCCTGTTGCAGCTTCGTTTGTGGATATTGGGATGATTGCTCTTGTAGTTGAGTGTCTGGTCAGTGTGTGTGGCTTTTCTGAAAAAGCTGGTCTGCAGCTCTACAATGGCTTTTCGTTCTACCGTGATGTCCAGGAAGGGGAGTCTGTTGTTGTTTGCTTCCACTTTGGTGAACTTTATACTAGTAAGGATGTTGTTTATGTGTTTGTGGGTTTCTTCGGATTTGTTGCGTTTTGTGATGACATACATATAGTGGACCTGAAGCTAGAGGAACACCAGTTTGTCTGGGACAATACATCCATCCTGGGACAGACTAAACAAAGACACATGCGGGAATTCCTAAAGGCCTGGCATTCAAACCGTAACTCCATTTACAAACACATAGATATGGACCCCATTTACCAACCTCTCAGAAACTGAAAAGGAAGTGATATCACCCACCACAACAGACCAAGACACATAAATAGCAAGTGGGACAGAACACCAATGCTTCATTGGAGGCTCGCTGATGATGTAACTTAGTTTGGTGACGAAACATCTGAGAACAAATCTATCAGCCCAGCAAGCAAACTTAAGACCTGATCACTCTGTGTGATGGAGTGAAAGTTCCTGTGCATGTACAGCCTGACCTCTCTGCCCTTTTCTCCAGTCTACACGTGATCTCTAGTACTTCTGTAAGGCAACATCTTGCTTGCCTTGTATCTCCCTTAAATCATTAATGGCTGAGTCCGGAAGGTTACCATCTGCACTGTACTGGGCTCAACAGGAGCCTATTCCTCAGCAGTTTTCCAAATGATAAGAGACTTCAGCCCTTTCTTCCTCCTCTCCTGCAACCCATGTCAGCGCTGAACTCATCTGAGCCTATTCTCTATACATATTCCATATACATCATTACAGTGCTGAAGAGTGGGGAGGAAATTCTTCACAGGGCATCTTCTGCAGATCATGCCTTCTTCTCATAAGAGGTGTAGCTCAAGGAACTAGCAGAAGAGGGACTTGTAAACTTTTAATTATTTTTGTGCTAGCTTTGGAGTACGATTCAAAGGCTGCAAAGGAAACCATAACGATTTTTTTAGTACCACAAGCTGTGACTCTTAACTAAGATTACATTAAGATTGGATGCTTTTTTTTTTAAGATTTTTGGGTTCACTTTAGCTTCACTTCTAAGATCTAAGTCAATTATAATTACTGACCAAGTTCAGATAGCCATCTAAAAGCTTTTTGGTCCTTTTTAGTTGCAAGGCCCAGTCCAGGTAATAGTATATTTTCAGAATGTTTATCATGACAAGTAAAAAGTAACAAATACTTGATAAACACACTGGTTTCAGTCAAACCAACTTGGGGTAGCAGAGTGCCACACTGGTTAACTTGGTACAGAATCCTTTTTTTCTTCTGTTGACAGAAGTTTTAATTCAAGAAAGATGAAGATATAGTTCTTAGGACTAAAGGGATCAAAGGATATGGGGAGAAAGTGGGAACGGGGTACTGATCAACCATGGATCACATTGAATAGCAGAAAAGACTCAAAGAAATGGCCTATTCTGCTCCTGTATTCTGTGTTTCTACATTTCTTCCCATATTCTTCCTTTGGTACACTGAACCACGAAAAATTACTGCTTATTAATCCTTGTTAAGCACTACCTCTTATGTATGACCAGAGACAACCTAAACTCTAATTTTTTGCTAACTCATGGACAGCACATGATCTATATTACACAACGCTTTGCGAAAGTAAGTGCTTTATTCCTGTCACTTTACGGGGCCGTTCATGAAAAAAATGGCTGAAAAATTAAACTTCTGTCTTTCTATCATGACACTGAGTTCAGCAGAAACTGACAAATGCTCTTGTGATTGTAGAAGCTGTTCGGGACCTTGTTTAATGCTGGGATTTCATGTTTTTATGTGATGGTAAGGACTTAGCCCTTCTCAGTTTAACCTGAGATTTGCAGGATGTAAAGATTAGTTTGTTTAAATAGCAGACTCATCAAAATTACAGATTTAAACAAACTCTCTGGTAGAGCACAGCATGAGATCAGTATTGTTATTCGAATAATCAATTATCCGAACAAAATACAGCCTGCCCATCTTGTTCGGATAATCAAGGTTCCTCTGTTAATTAATAAATACATATAAAGCAATCAAATCAATTATAGGACTAGAAAATTTGCTCTGGAGCCTAATTCCAAAGTATTATAAATACATACAACAGTAACACAAATGCATGCATATACCCTGCTACATACTTTTTCTTTTAAATGTGGTGTACAAATTTACAAAAGTAAACCATTCTAAAGTATAAAGAGCTGCGTCCTGAGTAAAAGCTGTGTTCACTTTAAAACCATCTACACATTTGTCCTTGTGATTAGCAAACTATAATGCTGTCACTTCACTTAACAAGTGTTTAACCTGGGCCATGAAACAGTAATAAAACCATAAACCTTATTACAGAAAGTGCTCCACAACTAAAGAGTATAATTTAATTCCTCACTTACTGAATCAAATAATTAGTTATTGAAAACATAACTCATTGCTTGGTAAGAACTGGGATACTTTCTCACTAGATGGCTGCAGACATCCCCTTCCTCCCTTGGTGACCTGCCAGCTCTGTGGCCTGCTCCTGAAAAGAGTTCAGCATCCTATGCCAGGCATCCTCCCACCCCCACCGTTTGCACATATTCACACTTATTCAGTATATTTTCCTCCTGCAAAAGGAGAGAAGCATTAAGAGACATTAAAATGAAAAAAAAAGTATGACAGATGCTGGAGACCTGAAACAAAAACAGAAATTGCTGGTAAAACTCACCAGGTCTGGCAGCATGTTTGGGGAGAAATGTTTTGGACTCAAAACATTAAATCTGCTTTTTTGTGTTTTAAGTAGCCCAATTAAATCAAGTTGTGGATGGATAAATATCACTTTTCAGGTCTGTGTTCTATGAATTTAAAAGATCTCAGTAACAATTTCATTGAGTCTATTAATAAGAAATGTAGTTGATAAAATAATGTTTGCACAAAGCATCTGATATATTAGAATATAGTCCCAGAATAGATGGTTTTGTCTGTCATTCCTGTTCTGCTTCTTTTCCATAAAAATGACCTTGTTCACTCATCACCCAACGTTTTGTTAATTATTTTATTCAATGTACATCAGCTTCCTTCAGATTGTATTCCCTCAATGTACAAATACTTAATTTCTCTTGCAGTACAGTAAGTGAATTACTAAATTTTTAACTTATCTATGCCTGTGGGTATAATTTTCTTCATTTACTAACATTTGCAAAAGAAAAGTCAATGTAATCGAGTTTTCGGAGAGATTGTTTTCATATCTCTTGAAAATCTGTAATATCTTATGTTGATGATTTTACTCTTCATTCTTCTTCATCTGTTGTCATTCTTAATCCGTTGGCACGTAAGCTTTATTATTTCCTCCAGATCTCATATGGAATTCTCATATCTCCATTGGTCTTAAAGCAGCAACCAAAAAGCTCCAGTTCCTTTTTGGTGTCCGATGATAATTTCCTTAACAATTTCCATTTAACTTTCCATGAAGCTGGAATCTATTTGAATAGTGCTTTCATTTCTGGGGAGACTGTTCTGGCAAATGTCTTGAACTCCTAGGCAATATATACATATATATAAATAACTTGTTAGCAGAGTGTAACAATTCTCTCACTTCTACTGACAAAATTGCATTTTCTACAGATAGTTATGTAGAAGTGGTAGAGGTGGGTACAATTGCAACATTTAAAAGAAACTTGGACGTGAATAGGAAAGATTTAGAAGGGTATGGGCCAAAAGGTTAGAGGGATATGGGACTAGTTAAATTTAGGATATCTAGTTGGCATGAACAAGTTGGACCAAAGGATCTGTTTCCATGCTGTATGTCTCTATTATGCTAGGTTTTACACAGCTCATCACGGTGAGAATCATGGAGGTTCCTTATTGAATCATACCTCCCATTTCCTCAGAAAACCACGCAGCAAAACCTGTTCAGTTTGTGTGCAACCTCTATCATTTAAGGGGAGAAGGGAGGAGGGTGTCTTCATTAATGAGCACTCTGTGCCTAATCAAGGAACAGAGAATCAGAAAAAGGGAATCCGAAAGCCACTTTCTGCCCTTGCCTCAAGTCGCTTTCCACTCCCATGACTCCAATTCAACCTTTGCGCACCTATGACCTGGTCTTCTTCTGCAATATTTTATAGCTTTATGAGCTTCCAGCCAATCAGATTGTTGCAAGTTCTGCTACTTGGGATCTCAATGCAGGAAAGGTCTGATAGTAATAATTGATGAGGGTTCCCAACCGTTCTCTGTGAGGGAGACTTTCACTGGCCTCACAAAATGCAGGCCTTAGTTTTAAGTCATGATTTGGAGATGCCGGTGTTGGACTGGGGTGTACAAAGTTAAAAATCACACAATACCAGGTTATCGTCCAATAGGTTTAATTGGAAGCATTAGCTTTCGGAACGCTGCTCCTTCACCACCTGATGAAGGAGCAGCGTTCCGAAAGTGAGTACGATTTTTAACTTAGTTTTAAGTGTAACCCAAAAACAAAGTCCTATCCTTTGGACTTTTGAAGCAATGAGCAAAACAAATGCTACTGCTAAAAATCTACAACAGCTAAGAATATTCAGGACTTATCCATCAAATGACAGAAAAATAATTTTCATAGGCATTGCCATAAACAATTGCAAATAAATCTCTAATACTAAAAGATCTTGAAAATATTTCTCTACTGTAGCTAAATTGTTTCGTTTTTGGAAGATATAATACCCCTTCATATTTTCTTTTCTTCCTAAGGGATGGAGCAGAATGGAAACAGAATAAATGCAGGCAATTTTTTGTATAGCTCCTAGTAACAACTAACTCAGTTACTTGCCTGCTGATTCAATAAATGAACTGTAGGCAATACAAAAGGAAACTTAAGCCAATGACTTTTTAAAGTCCCATAATCCCAATCTGAAAGTCCACATTAGCACCTATAAATGCACAGGTTAAAACTGTGGGAACCTGTATGACAAATACATAGATACTAGCCAACATCAGCAGCATTATCAAAGCAAAATGGTCTTGCGATGCATCAGGTAAAAGGAGGTTAGACAGTAAAAGATAATTCAAAAAAGCATTTACAAAAACATAGAAAATAGAAGGAGTTGGCCATTCAAACTCTCGTGCTTGCTCTTCCATTCAACTCGATCATGGCTGGTCTTTCTCTGAGATGTCATTGTTCTGTACTATTTCCATATTCCTTGATATCATTAATATAGTATACAGAAATCTGCCAAACTCTGTCTTGGGTATACTAAATGCCTGAGCCTTCAAGGCTCTCTTAGGTAGAGAATTTTAAAAAATCACCAGCATCTGAATAAAGAAACTCCTCCTCATCTTAGTTCTAAATGGTCTACCTCTTATTCTGAGAATGTAAGCCCTCATAACAGATCCTATAGGTAGGGGATTCATTCTTGCCCCTTTTACTCTTTTAAAAGAGTCCTGTAATAATTGTGTATGCTCCAATGAGATAACCTCTCATTCTTCTAAACTGTAGGGAAGAGAGGACTAGTCTCTTCAATCTATTCTCAGAGGGAAATCCCACTGTCCCACAGATCACTCTGGTGAGCCTCTGAACACTCCATCAATAGCAAATCTATCCTTACTTTGGTCAGGAAACTAAAACTTCACACAAATTGTCAAGTGCGATCTCACCAAGGCCCTTTGCAATAGCAGCAATGCCTCTCCAAAAAAGACCAAAACGTACCATTTGCTCTCCTAACTACTTGCGGCACTGCATGGTTCCTTTCACAAAGATATGGAGAACTACAGCACAAAAAAAGGTCGTTTGGCCTTTCGCATCCATGCTGGTCAAAAACAATCACCGAACTTTCCATGACTTATGAAGGAGACGATTCAGGTCCATTTGAACATAAACATTTTCCAATCTCGCACCATTAAAGAAATATTCTTCATATCAGTTTTTCCTACCCAACTGGATAACCTTATATTATTCCAAATTGTATTTCACCTGCCATTGTTCTTCCACATTCAATTGCCCTGCCTAAATTCTCGAGTTTCTTTGCATCCTCCTCACAATTTACATCTGCACCTAGTTTTATGTCAACAAAATTGGAAATAGTACATTTGATCTTCACATCTGAATCATTAACAGAAGTTAAAAATCACACACCAGGTTATAGTCCAACAGTTTTATTTGCAAGTGCAGATTTTACAGGTTGTGTGCTTTTTGAAAAAAAAGAATATCAGCAAATACAATTCTGCAGAATTGTATTTGCGGATACATTCTATTTTGTGCAAAAACACACAATATGTAGGCAGTCAATCCATGTGACATTTTATAAATTTCTATTCTGGAAATAGAACCAGTCTGACTCAAGATTGGAATACAGACAGACTCTAACCTCACACCTTTAATGCAGTCTGAGCTGAGAGGTCACTTTTTTTTTTAATATAAAACCTTAAGTTATCTCAGGAAAATTACTTGAAAGTAGTTCTGGGATTTACATTTTAATGAATCAAAACCTGCAACCCATCCTAAAAGATGAAAGACTTAACAGCAAACTAGGTTTGTTCAATATATCATGAGTTGTATAACACTACAATCTTTTGCTCTAAATTATGTGTCCTATGATCCTGCCCACTAGCTACCTGATGAAGGAGCAGTGCTCTGAAAACTAGTGCTTCCAGATAAACTTGTTGGGATTATAACCTAGTGTTATGTGATTTTTAAACTTTGTCCCTCACAGCCAACACCGATACCTCCACATCATTAATAGAAGTTATAAATATCTGATGCTCAAGCATTGACCCTAATAACCCACTAATCACAGCCTGCACCCTGAGAATGACCCATTTGTTACTCTTCGTTTTTGGTATTACCCAATATTCAATCCATGCCAATATATTCACACTAATCCTTCGTGATCTAATTTGGTCAATTAACCTCCCATTTGAATGATTATTGAAAGCCATCTGAAAATCCAAATAAACCAAATCTATAGTTTCCTCTCATAATTTCTACATGTTGCATCTCAAAAAATTCTAAGACTTATCAAATGTGATTTCCTTTTCAATGGTCCTTAGTAATTCTGCCCAAACCTACAATTATTTTAAATGTACGGTTCTTGCATCCTTTGGAATATGTAGTATTTTTCCCAACTATATATCAGGCTAACAGGTCTGTCATTCCCCAATTTCACTCCCCCCTCCCTCTCATGGTTATATTTGCTACCTTCCAATCTGCAGGGACCATTCCAGAATCTATAGAATTTGGAAGATAACCACCAACTCATTCAAAATCTTCATAGACACTCCTTTCCAATCTTGTGGATGAACATCACCACATCCAGGGTACTTTTCAACCCATTCATTTCACCAGCATTACTTTCTTTACAGATGCTAATTTACTTCAGCTTCTTATTTTTGTGTTAGTCCCTTTAGTTCTCTAGCATTCTTGAAAGGCCTTTTGTATAAGACTCGGATTGGAAATGTATAATTTTTCCCCTCTTCTCTTTATACAGAGCTGCTTCTTCTACACAAAGTATTTCCGGTTATGCTTTTCATGGACCCTTCATCCATGCAACTTGGCATTGGCAAAGCATCAATATATGCTCTTGGACTAACTCAATCACAACCTCATGACTTCAGCCATATCCTTTCAAACATTCTCTGCCATTTTGCTTTGCACTAAGGAATTGCTAGACAACTTGCATAACTATACAAGATGCTTTATGCTGGCATAGAGTTAGGCATCTTATGGATCTAGTTTAGTTATTGGCACATAACATCTTTAACACGTACTTAGGTGTATCCAGCCTCTGACTCTTGACTTGCTTTTCTTTTATGTACAAAGGCTTAAGCATTTAATGAGGCAGCCAATGTCTGAGGGTTAACCCTCTTTTTACCTGCATAAGGTCTTTAATGCTGAGTTAAAAGCAGACAGCCTCTTTGGATGAATGCTTTAGTGCAGAAGGAGAAAGCAGTTTGCGGTGGCAGGGAGGACTGAAGAGTAAAATGTATTAGTCAAAGAGAGTGGATATGTCAAATGTCTGGCAAAATGCGATGTCACCATCAGAATGGCAGCATGTACCTGCAGCTTACGCAGCAAACGCACGACATGCACTTGAAGTAAACAGCCATGCATGAAAATCAAGGGACAAGTGCTTAGTGGTTGAGAGTGACTCACACTTGGTCAAGGGGCTAATCTCATTACAGTCGAGGATGTCCACAGTCAGGTCAAGTGCAAGCAGTCCTAGGATTATATGGTCAGTCAGGATATTGTTTAAAAAAATACAACGGGGAAAAAAAAGAAGGGGACAAGTTTCACCAAACAGTCAGCATACTTGGCCAAAATACCTGAAACAAAAACAGAAAATGCTGGAGAAACTCAATAGGTCTGACAGCATCTGTAGAGAGAAAGCAGAGTCAATTTTTGACTTTCTCTCCACCGATACTGCCAGATCTGCTGAACTTCTTCAGCAATTTCCGATTGTTTCAAATATTCAGAATCTGCACTTTTTTTTAAAAATGAATTTAAGTGAGATGAGGATCAAGGTGTGATAAAAATAGAATTGAAAAGCAAACACATACTTATTATTTGCTTACCAAGTCACTGCTCTTCCCACCTGCCGATAACTTGACCCTGGGCATGCCAAGCCAGGAAACCTGCATCAACAAATGAAGACTTGAACCAAACACTGCTGTTTCAACCACCAACTTGAACAATTTGAAGACCAGATAAACTCTTCACTTTCAGTTCGGTGGTCAATCACTCATTTACAAATCAACACCAAAATATCTTGACATCACTCAACTGTACTTAGACCTACCAGCAACACCTCCTGAACTCAAAGTCCATATGAAAAGAATGACAACACCTCTTGGTTGATCTGCAAACATCACTTAGATCAGTTGTAGCTTGAAGTCCCAGGCTTCACTGTTCAATGGACAACTCCGAATAACTCAAGAATGAATTATTGAAGATTGTAGCCACTTTCTACACAGGTGGAACATGAGAAACAGATCAAATTGGCCAGCCAACTCAGACCATTGCCTGTAGACATTAATTCTGATCTTAAGAGATCCATTCTTGGTGGCATCACAATCATTCAACATTGTCAAAACTGAAAGGAACTGCTGATGCTGTAAATCAGAGACAAAAATAGAAATTGCTGAAAAAAACTCAGCAGGTCTAGCAGCATCTGTGGAGAAAAATCAGATCAACCTTTCAGGTCAAGTGCCAAACTCAACCCAAAACTTTAATTGATTTCTCTCTACAGATGCTGCCAGATCTTCTGAGTTTTCCCAACAATTTCTTTTTTGTCACCCATTCAACACTGTCAGCTGAAGTGATTTTAAGAACCCATTCAATAAACCCCAAATCGTTCCCTAGCCATATGAATTTTAAAAAAAAAATTTGCAAAAAGGATAGACACACAGTGGTGAGCAGAGATGGGAAAACCAATTTAAAGGACGGTGCAAGAACTAAAAAGGTTTAATTATCAGATAATGTTGATCAGGATTCAATTATTTTGTCCAGACAAACAAACAAGACTGTACAGCACTCTACTGGAGATCTGTAAACATGTGAAACAATTGAGGAAGCAATAGCATAGTGATAATGCCACTGGGTGAGGTTTAGAAATACATTACCCTAAGCTAATGTCCTGGGACATGGAACGGTGAAATTTAACTCAACATTAAAACAAATCTCGAATTAAAATTTAGCGTAACAGCAACCATGTTACCAGGGTCAATTGTTGTTAAAAATCTATTTGATTCACGAATAGCCTTCAGAGTACGAAATCTGCGATTGTTACCCAATCTGGCCCACACATGACTCCAGACCCAGTGTTGTGATTGTTTGGATAGCAGTTAAGAATCAATTAGGGATGGGCAATTAACACAAGCTGGGTCATTGAGGCTCATGGCCCATGAATGATATTTAAAAATTGGAAATTGTAGACAAAGAGCTGATTTTTCCATATTAGTCTCGTAGTGAGTCCAAAATAAGAGACTACAAATATAACCATGAACGCATCTAGCATGTAATTATGGAAGAATGGTTGAATGCAGAACCTGCGAGATGAATAGCATACATTAAAGAACAGCCAGGGAATTCCTAGAAGCATGGCACTCATCCACAAACTCCATCAACAAACACATCGACCTGGACCCAATATAGCGGCCACTACAGCGGACAGCTGAAACTGACAACCAGAAGCGGCAGGGACAGGCCACTATAAATGCCGGAGGAAACACCACAGAAGCGCTTCACAGGAGGCTCACAAGCACTGAGGATGTCATCTAGACAGGGGATGAAACGTTTGCAACAAAAAATTTCCAGCTCGGCGAACAAAACCACAACAACGAGCACCCGAGCTTCAAATCTTCACCCAAACTTTGAACATTAGAACATCTTAAATGTTCAGAGGTTTTGAAAGTTGGTTAGCAAATCGTTGCTGCTTTCTACAACACTTTGAAGGACTTTAGAAATACGTAACGTTGTGCAAAAGTTATATATTGTATAGTTGGGTGAAAGACTGTTCAAACCCATCAAAGTGAGGAGCAAGAGATTATCAATTTCTGATCCAGCCGTGTCACTCCAGGTACTATTAAAAACCATCAAAAAGGCAACAGAGACTGCTACACATACTGAATGGAATCTGTTGAAAATAAACAAATACTATTACCAGGGAGATCAATTAAATTTTATTTTTGGTTTTGAAATTTGCCAATTTATGAGAACAGTTCAAGAGGAACAGATAGCAAGTGTTGCAGTAAAATATCTTTACATCAAAGATGACAGCATTTCTTCTAGAAAATACCAATTTCTCATTTAACAACTTTATATTTTAAGTCATTAATTATTTGCCAATGTCTTGCATAGGGTTAAAAAATATTCAGCTTTTAACATTAGGTAAAATTCCAGTTATGTATTAGCATTGGACGAGATGTTTCAAAAACAAAGTCTATAAAATCACTTGACTAGATGACATCTTTTTCAGGTATCTGTTACAGTACAAAAGCTAGAGAGACAGCTATTTGTGTAGTTTACACAATATGTTGTGCCCAAAATGAAGACACATGATTGATAATTTCCTCCTATATATGATGTTTACTCTTCTCACTTTGTTTCTAACTGAGCCAGGAGAACTTGCATTGTAATTGAGATATACCAGTGGCTAAAATGGTTGCATGGATAGGATTTTAGCTTTTATTTTAAACTTATAAAAACTTAATTGGTAGCTATTTGGAGTACATGAGCAAACAAAGGGATCTTTTGAAGTTTGTAGCCATTCACAACTAGATGAACGAGCACTTGCCAATATGATAACTGCAATTAACTCATTTAGTAAGTGACATTAGATCACAGACTTTGCCGAAGATAAAGGTTTTGGGAGAGTGGAATGAAAGTTAGCATGCAGAAATTGTTTCACAGAAAAGCAATCTTCAGATGCAATATTGAAATGAAAAGAAAATACATGAAAGTGTCAACACTCATTCGGTGTACATATGGGTTAGCTATATTGAAAACTGCAATTTTCACTAGTAGGAAAGTCTCATCAGCCCTGTGTACATCCTGGCTCAGTGCAGGCTCATTTAATTAGTTGTCCAATCACCACTCTTAGAAGTCTAGGAAAATACCTACAATGGAACAGACACTACTCGCCACAGTACAACGATACACCAGAAACCAGGAATAGAAAGACTAACAGAATTTTCCCACTTTCCAAAGTGGGACTGTCAGAAATTTAGATGAGCTAACAAGTATGCAATGCACAACTCCTTCCTATTTCAATCTTCTGCAGTGATTGTGAAAATTGATGAGCGGGAAATGATCAAAGCTTAAAAAGTTTGTCAGTGGTCTTTGAGAGATCCGCATTTATAGGATCCACAAAACTTGTATGTTAACCATGAGGTATTGTGTTTACCAAAGACCAAACTGTGCTCCTCCTCCAGCCAAAGCTCTCGTTGAATTTGGTGGCAGATTTTAAAATTATTCACATTACATATTAAAACACCCAGTAAGACAAAAGTGCATCTTGTTGATGGAACGTAGTATCCTTCAGTAGTGCAGATAAAAGCAGTGCTTGAATCATTTATCTTATGCCCTAGTCTATTTCACAGTCAGAAACATATTGCAGATTGTCAAGCGTCTTTACAAGGGAGTACACAACTCTACAGCTGCTAGTTTTGCATTCAGAGAATAACTTGGAATACTTGAGTTTTCCCTATTTATATACAAAATATAAAATTTAACTCTGCCCACCAACTGGCACAGGGCAACAAATTCTCATATGAAATTATAATTCCTTTCTTTCAAATTGAGTATACGAAAATATACAAATAATTACATGGTTTACACTAATATACAGAACCCCACTTCATTACTAGCACCACTTGCGTATGGTCATCCCAAAACCACAAGGAGGACATTACAATTATCTAAAATACAGGACATTCTGCTGCAACAAGTCGAATCTTGACGGAAACATTCATAAATTTTTTCCTCTATTACCTGCTTAAGGTAACCTGAACTGCTCAAGAATTATACATTAACTTTCAGTAAAGTCTTTAAGTGGACAGTCATTATTTCCTTACTCTCATCATGACATTCAGCATGTGCTCCTACCCAATGACTGGGCGGCTTAGGTAGAACACTGGGAGACGGTGGCTCACTAAACTTTGGCCCAGCATAGTTCTGATCTCCTTGAAGGCTCAGTGCAGACTTCAGTCCAGCTTTCAGTAATTTTAGATTTTTGGATGGGTTTGCAGAAATAATCGGCTTGTCTGCATCGTTTTTGATAATATTGCAGCATTCAACAGAAGGACCATTCTGGCTATGGCTGTTTTCATTTCTTTTTATTGAAGTTTTTCTCAACTGTAGGCTACGTCTGTTTCTTTTCTTGGTATTTAGAGGTTGGCAGTACTCTGTTTTATTTACACTATACATGAATTGTGTGTGTGGAATTATTGCTTTATCCGACCTTCCCATGGATTTGGTCACCTAGGATAGAAACGAAAAGAAAGAATGAGAAAGGTTGCAAAATTTGACTACAGAGCTAAGAGCCGCAGAAGTGTTTCGACTTTGCCAGCGATTGCCCCAGTGATGACTTTCCCCTCTAATGCGTTCCCTGCGAAACTAGACAATCTAACAAAAACTATCAAGACCAGCTTGACAGTTTCCAGCATTTCAGACAAATTGAGCTCCTATCGTCCTACAAGAGACTGTTCCTCTTTCCACCTAAAGAGGATAGTTAAGGCAAGTGGGGGGAGGGGGGGAAAGGAAGAGAGCGGAGAGGGAGATTTGACAGCCTGCAAAGCGGAAAGCCCCCGCACCGACTCCGCCCCTTTCCCCGGGAACCCGGAAGTGCACGAATATGGTGCGCCATTACGTGAACGGTTAGTTCTGTGGCCATTGGTCGGTGGGTGAAGCGCTCTGATTGGTCACTTGTTGCTGGGGGGAGGCGAGGAGAGAAAAAAGGGAGGGCGCGCGGCGTAACAGCTGTCGAACGGTCTCAGCGTTTAAAACGGGTCTTCCCGCCCAGACCTAACCCCATGTCCTCTCCGAGAACGGTGAAAGTTTCTCTCTCTTCCTTCTTCCCCCCCCCCTCCCCAATTTGAACATGGGGGTCTCTCACCTTGCGCTCTTCCGCGGTCAAGCAGCTGCCAGTCGCTGGTGTAGTTTTCTCGGGCCCGGTGGTCGTCGTGGGCCCTGCAGCCCCGCCGCCCCGGGAGGCAGGCCGGCCGTGTGTGTGTCTCTGTAGCAGCGCGGTGGAGGAAGAGCAGCGGATCTTCCAAGCTCGACTCACCGCAGCCGTCTTGCCAGGTTGTGGATGTTGCTGCTGGTTGGAGTGACGGTGGCAGCTCACGACGACGGTCTTAGAGGCTTCGCTGGTGGGCAGAGGGCCTGGCGGTGGTCGGGGCAGGGGTAATGGATGCATAGCGACTTCCCACCGCCGCCGTCTCCTCCGCTTCCGACCTGTAGCTAAAATCTCGAACTCAGCATCTGAGGTGCGACGTCCAACGGAGGAGGCGATCACCATGCAATGACAAAAACGTCTAATTCGCCCGAAATATATACTGGGAAGTAAGGTTGGGGAAGAGGAACAGTAGAATCACCAGCCTACCTCCTCCAAAAAAAACCCAGACCTCCTCGCCTTTCGTCGTTGGATTAAAAAAAGTTTCAAAAGGCTGAAAATGGCGGCCAGGCTGAAGCGATTTCCTGCGATTGTTCGCTCACTCGCAAAGCCCTCTCGTCTCAGGCTCTAGCTTTCCTCCCACGTATATCCCAGTGTGTGTGTATATATATATATCGTCAGCTGGGTTCAACAACGGGTAGACAGTAAAAGGCCGACTCCAGTTTATAAACAGCAGGAAAGAACATGGACACTAAGCTCCAGTCTCGCACTTGTCCTGACAACAACCGGATTTGGGAGGGGGGGGCGGGGAGAGAAGGGGTAGGGACACGTCATCACTCCCCAGCAACCACCAATGGTATCGTGCGGTGGTGGAGGCACGTGACTAACGACACGCCCGCGCGGACCGTCCCTTCTGGTCCCTAGCAACCATGATGTCATTGGTCTGCTGGAGTGTGACCAGATGGGGAAAGGGGTATTGAGTTTGGGGGAGGGCAACGGAGTTGGAGATTAATCTGATTTCTTGCAGTCGTATCTGTAACTTTTTAATTTATTTTTTTTAAAACATTCAAATCGCGTTTTGTTGTATTCGTTTATAGTTCGCTATTTTCGTGACGACCGTTGGAATTGAGTTTTATTGGGGGGAGGGAGGAGGAGGAGGAGGTTGATCACATGACGGTACTTTCCAGGCTCCTGTGCTGTGACGTCAGCGCCGTCGGACGTCCTGAAACATTTTTGAGTCAATTCAGAACAAAACTTGGATTCCTGCTGCATGACACGGTGTGTGGCACTGATTTCCGCTTCTTTCACTGTGGGATTTTCCTAAATTGCCGAAGTGTTCCTTGGCTAGAAAGCCAATCGAATTCTGAATTTACTTTCGTTACATCACGTCAGAATAAGAATCAGTCAATAAGGTGATCATTCTGTGAGGAAAAACACGATTTATTCAATTTTTCTTTCTTAAAACTTCCCACTACTTTCTATTTCTTACACTATACAAAGGGTTTGTCCTCACCCCAGTCCGGGTACTCGTATGGAGTGCCGGAATTTGTCTTAAACATTGCCACCTCCCCAAAACAATGAGTTTATGATTAGATTAGATTAGATTCCCTACAGTGTGGAAACAGGCCCTTCGGCCCACCAAGTCCACACCGACCCTCCAAAGAGTAACCCAACTAGACACATTTCCCTCTGACTAATGCACCTAACACTATGGGCAATTTAGCATGATCAATTGACCTAACCTGCACATCTTTGGACTGTGGGAGGAAACTGGAGCACCCGGAGGAAACCCATGCAGACACGGAGAGAATGTACAAACTCCACACAGACAGTTGCCGAGGCTAGAATCGAACCTGGGACCCTGGCACTGTGAGGCAGCAGTGCTAACCACTAAGCCACTGTGCCCCCAACCACCCACTGTAATATCACTGTAATATCACTGTAATATCACTGTAATCTACAGCATTAACTACGGAGTAGCCTACAGCAATAACACCAGCAATAACCAGAAATAAATGGAGAAATTCAGCAGGTCTGGCAGTTTCATTCTTTGTTTTGAATGCACCCAGGATCAGCGGTATCTCTGTGATGTACAACAGTCCTCACACAGTTGTTGTCTCTGCATTTTGAAGTCCATACTCAGTGCTTCTGATTCTGACAGAAACTACAGTACTGGGAGCATCAATACTTTGAAAGAGCTTTGCAATTTAATTACACACTCAAATTAACCCTTCAAAGGTGATTTTTTTTCCAGTCATAATCTTGGTAAGGAGATTCTCTGTACTCGGTACTGATTTGGAACATTTTATTGCTGCTTCCCGCTCACTATTCAGCCATTCACAGGTGATCAGCCACTAACGAATTTCTCGATAAATAATTCTACGAGTGGAATTATACTTCAATTAAGTGCCAAGTGTGCATTGTAGTGTCACGTGTCACTACTTCCGGATCAGGAAAGAACTTGACCTGAACTCTCAAGGTGTGCCACAGCAAGTTCAAACAGGTTCATGAACGTCGGTGGAAAGGCATGAACAAAAAAAACACAACGCTCGACGCTTTCTGTCACTACTTTGAGTTGAAGATAAGATCCTAACTTCATGCAAACACTGTTTAGATACTGAGAGATTTATTTTAAAATTATATATTTAGTTTTGTTTAAAAATTTTTAGTCCCTGGTTTAAACAAGGATTCCACGTGTGTGTTGAATTTAAAAAGCACATCTTTCATCAAATCATAAGTCAATTATTGTTCAGGAAGGTTATTTTGCCTATCGTAAGTCATCCAGCTATAAACACATTGATTCCATCATTTAAAAATCCAGTTGGTTTTAATTTATTCAATTTATGTTATCTGAAAGGCTGGTCTTTTTTTTTACATAGTCAGAGAGATGTACAGCACAGAAACAGAGCCTTTGCTCCAACCCGTCCATGCCAACCAGATATCCCAACCTAATCTAGTCCTAATGCCAGCACCCAGCCAATGTCCTTCCAAACCCTTCCTATTCATATGCCCACCCAGAATCCTTTTAAATGTTGCAATTGTACTAGCCTCCATCACTTCCTCTGGCAGTTCATTCCGTATACGTACTATCCTCTGCGTCAAAAAGTTGCCCTAAGGTCTCTTTTCTATCTTTCCCCTCTCACTCTAAACCTATGCCCTTCAGCCTCTGATGCTCAAGGGAAAACAGCCCCAGCATATTCATCCCCTCCATATAGCTCAAATCCTCCAACCCTGGCAACATCCTTGTAAATTGTTTCTGAACCTTTTCAAGTTTCACAACATCCTTCAAGTTTCACGCCCATAGGAAGGAGACGAGAATTGCATGCAATGTTCCAACAATGGCCTAACCAATGTTCTGTACAGGAACAACATGATCTCCCAACTCCGGTACTCAATACTCTGACCAATAAAGGAAAGCAAATGCCTTCTTTCACTATCTTATCTACCTGCAACTCTTCTTTCAAGGAACTATGAATGTGCACTTCAAGGTGTCTCTGTTCAGCAAAACTCCCTAGGACCTTACCATTAAGTGTATAAGTCCTGCTAATATTTGCCTTTCCAAAATGCAGCACCTCGCATTTATCTAAATTAAAGTCCATCTGTCACGCCTCAGCCCATTGGCTCACCTGATCAAGATCCCACTGCAATGTGAGGTTGTCTTCTACATCGAGGAGAAAGTGAGGTCTGCAGATGCTGGAGATCAAAGTTGAAACTTTATTGCTGGAACAGCACAGCAGGTCAGGCAGCATCCAGGGAACAGGAGATTCGACGTTTCGGGCACAGGCCCTTCTTCAGGAATTCCTGAAGAAGGGCCTGTGCCCGAAACGTCGAATCTCCTGTTCCCTGGATGCTGCCTGACCTGCTGTGCTGTTCCAGCAATAAAGTTTCAACTGTCTTCTACATCTCCAATTTTGGTGTCATCTGCAAACTTACGAAATATACCTCTTATGCGCACATCCAAATCATTTATATGACAAAAAGTTGAGGACCCTGCACTGATCCTTGTGGCACTCCACTGGCCACAGGCCTCCAGTCTGAAAAACAACCCTCCACCACCACCCTTTGTCTTCTACCTTCGAGCCAGTTCTGTATTCAGTTCTGTATATAAGCAGAATTAAATTTCTTGATAGTCAAATATGTTTAATAATTTGAACTGGTGTCCCATATGTTCTACTCAATCGATTTTGTCTTAATCTGTGCAGTGAATATCTAGTTCATGTTTGGAATAAACTTTTTAGTTTTAGAGTACAATTAACAATTAAGGTTTAACGTTAAAAATTGAGATAAATAAAACTTGAAAGGGATCAGGGAAGATTTACAAGGATGTTGCCAGGGTTAAAGGATTTGAGCTATAGGAAAGTGCTAGGGCTATTTTCCCTGAAGTGTGACCTGATAGAGGTTTCTAAAACCATGAGGGTCATGGATAGGGTGAATAGACAAGATCTTTTCCCAGGGTAAGGAAATCCAAAAGTAGAGGGCATAGATTTAAGGTGAGAGGGGATAGATTTATAAGGGATTTAACGGGCAAAGTTTTCACGCAAAGGTGGTGTGTATGTATAGAATGAGCTTTCAGAGGAAGTGGTGGAGGCTGGTACAATTACAACATTTAAAAGGATCTGGATGGGTACATGAATAGGAACAGTTTAGAATGAAATGGGCCAAATGCTTGAAAATGGAACTAGATTTACTTAGAATATCCTGTCGGCATGGACAGGTTGGATTGAAGGGTCTGTTCCCATGCTACATATCTCTATGACTCGAAAAGCAAATGTTGCCTTCAGAGGTTAAAAGCTAGAAAGATAAGGTAATAAAACTGCTGGTAAGCGCATTTTGCAAAAGAGGTGGAGTTCAGAGAGATATTTTGTGTTATTTTAAAGTAGTTTGAAAACATTTAGTAAGCCCTAAAAGTTTGGAAAATCCAGATACTTAATCATATTAAAAAGGTATTATAAATTAAAGAAAAACTGGAGTAATCTATTTCTTCATTAAGGCATTCAACTAGATTGTGGCTCAGATACGTCAACATCATTTTCCCACAGTATCCTCATTTATGTGGAGCCGCAGGAGATGGGAGAGATACTAAATGAGTATTTTGCATCAGTATTTACGGTGGAAAAGAACATAGAAGATATAGAATGTAGGGAAATAGATGGTGACATCTTGAAAAATGTCCATATTACAGAGGAGAAAGTGCTGGATGTCTTGAAATATACAAAAGTGGATAAATCCCCAGGACCTGATCAGATTTACCCTAGAACTCTGTGGGAAGCTAGGGAGTTAATGCTGGGCCCCTTGCTGAGATAGTTGTATCATCAATAGTCACAGGTGAGGTGCCGGAAACTGGAAGTTTGCTAACTTGGTGCCACTGTTTAAGAAAGGTGGTAAGGACAAGCCAGGGAACTATAGACCAGTGATTCTGACGTTGATTGTGGGCAAGTTGTTGGAGGGAATCCTGAGGGACAGGGTGTACATGTATTTGAAAAGGCAAGGACTGATTAAGGATAGTCAACATGGCTTTGTGCATGGGAAACCATGTCTCACAAACTTGATTGAGTATTTTGAAGAAGTAACAAAGAGGATTGATGAGGGCAGAGTGGTAGATGTGATCTATATGGACTTCAGTAAGGCGTTCGACAAGGTTCTGACGTTGATTGTGGGCAAGTTGTTGGAGGGAATCCTGAGGGACAGGGTGTACATGTATTTGAAAAGGCAAGGACTGATTAAGGATAGTCAACATGGCTTTGTGCATGGGAAACCATGTCTCACAAACTTGATTGAGTATTTTGAAGAAGTAACAAAGAGGATTGATGAGGGCAGTGTGGTAGATGTGATCTATATGGACTTCAATAAGGCGTTCGACAAGGTTCCCCATGGGAGACTGGTTAGCAAGGTTAGATCTCATGGAATACAGGGAGAACTAGCATTTGAATACAGAACTGGCTCAAAGATAGAAGATAGAGGGTGGTGGTGGAGGTATATTTTTCAGACTGGAGGCCTGTGACCAGTGGAGTGCCACAAGGATTGGTGCTGCTTTTTGACATTTATATTAATGATTTAGATGTGAATGTAAGAGGTATAGTTAGTAAGTTTCCAGATGACACCAAAATTGGAGGTAAGGTGGACAGTAAAGAAAATTACCTCAGGTCACAATGGGATCTTGATCAGATGGGCCAATGGGCTGAGTAGTGGCAGATGGAGTCTAACCTTTGTGAGTTTAATGCGAGGTGCTGCATTTTGGGAAAGTAAATCTTAGCAGGACTTATACAGTTAATGGTAAGGTCCTAGGGACTGTTGCTGAACAAAGAGACCTTGAGTGCAGGTTCATAGCTCCTTGAAAGTGGAGTCGCAGGTAGATAGGATAGTGAAGAAGGCATTTGGTATGCTTTCCTCTATTGGTCAGAGTATTGAGTACAGGACATTGGTTTGGCCACTTTTGGAATATTGCGTGCAATTCTGGTCTCCTTCCTATTGGAAAGATGTTGTGAAACTTGAAAGAGTTCAGAAAAGATTTACAAGCATGTTGCCAGGGTTGGAGGATTTGAGCTATAGGGAGAGGTTGAATATGCTGGGGCTGTTTTCCCTGGAGCGTCGGAGGCTGTGGCGTGACCTTATAGAGGTTTATAAAATCATGAGGGGCATGGATAGGATAAATAGATGAAGTCTTTTCCCTGGGGTTGGGGAGTCCAGAACTAGAGGGCATAGGTTTAGGGTGAGAGGGGAAAGATATAAAAGTGACTTTTTCACGCAGAGGGTGGTACGTGTATGGAATGAGCTGCCAGAGGAAGTGATAGAGGCTGGTACAATTGCAACATTTAAGGGGAATTTGGATGGGTATATGAATAAGAAAGGTTTGGAGGGATATGGGCCAGGTGCTGGCAGGTGGGACTAGATTGGGTTGGGATATCTGGTCGGCATGGACGGGTTCGATCGAAGGGGCTGTTTCCATGCTGTACATCTCTATGACAGTTGCAGATATCGGCAGAAAAATGACAGGTGGAGTTTAATCTGGCTAAAAGTGAGATGCTGCACTTTGGGATATCAAATAGTTTCATAGTAATAGATGCAGGAGTAGGCCATTTGGCCTGTTGAGCCAGCTCCGCTATTCATTAAGGTCATGGCTCATCGATCCATTATCTCAGCTCCTCCTACCTGCATTATCCCAGTAACTCTTAATTCCCCTACCATGCAAAAACCCAATTAACTGTGGCTTGAATATATTTAATGATGCTGCCTCTACCTGGACAGAGGAGAAAGTGAGGGCTGCAGATCAGAGCTGAAAATGTGTTGCTGGAAAAGCGCAGCAGGTCAGGCAGCATCCAAGGAACAGGAGAATTGACATTTCGGGCATAAGGGCTTATGCCTGAAACGTCGATTCTCCTGTTCCTTGGATGCTGCCTGACCTGCTGCGCTTTTCCAGCAACACATTTTCAGCTCTACCTGGACAGAGAATGCCATGGATACACTATTTGGGAAAAGCAGTTCCTCCTCATCTCTGTTCTAAACCTACTCCTAATCTTGAGGCCATGTCTCCTAGCCCTCGTCTCACCCACGAGTAGAAACAACTTGCCTGTCCATATCTTATCTATCCATTTCATAATTTCATATGTTTCTGTAAGATGCCCTTTCAATCTCCTAAATTTTGGCGAATACAGTCCCAGGTGGCTCAATCTCTCCTCATAGGGTAACCTCCTCATCTCCAGAATCAATCTGGATCCAAGTCCATAGCTTTCTGAAAGTGACCATGCAAGTGGATAGGGTGGTGAAGAAGGCATATGTCATGCTTGCCTTTATTGGTCAGGGAAATGAGTACAAGAGTCAGGATGTCATGTGGCAACTTTATAAGACTTTGGTTAGAGCACAATTAGAGTACTGTGTTCAATTCTGGTTGTCACATTACAGAAAGGATATGGAGGTTTTGGAGAGGGAGCAGAAGCAGTTTACCAGTATGTTGCCTGGATTAGAAGGTATGAACTGTAAAGACAGGCTACAAAAACTCAGGTAATTTTCTATGGAGTGGCAGAGGCTGAAGGGAAATTTGATAGAAGTCCGTAAAATTATGAGATGCATAGATAGGGTTGACAGAATCTTTTTCCCAGAGTTGAAATGTCTAAAATTTGGGGGCATGCATTTAAGATGAGAGCGGGCAATGTCATAGAAGATGGGAGGTTGTAAGGTTCTCACACAGTGCTAGGAGTGTGGAATGCACAACCAGGGGTGGTGGTGGAGGCAGATACATTAGGGGCATTTAAGAGACCTTTAGGTAAGCATATGGATATGCAAGGAATAAAGGGATATGTACTAAGGGCAGGCAAATGGGATTAGTTTAATTTGGCATCATGTTCAGGACAACATTGTGAGCTAAAGGGTCCATTCCTGTGCTGTACAGTTCTATTTTTTTTAACAATTCATATCCAGATTTTTAACAACTACTGTTAAAAACCAGTGTTCCTACATTGGTTATGATAACCTTAGATGCCTCCTTTCCAGTCTTCTCAATGTTTCCTTACAAGTCCAACGTTTGAAATTGAGAACTTCTCTTCTCTGCACCAGTTCCAATGCTTGACTATCTCACCGTTCTGGTTCAGTAATTAGAACTGGAAGAACATATTAAGTGTCAGGTAAAACAGCAGAGAATTTGACTTTACTTTGGAAAGGAAGAGTCAAAAAGTGTGCTGATGGAAAAAGCACACCAGGTCAGGCAGCATCCGAGGAGCAGAAGAGTTGACGTTTCGGGCATTATCCCTTCATCAGGAATTTGTGATGAAAGGCTAATGCCTGAAATGTCAACTCTCCTGCTCCTCGGATGCCGTCTGACCTGATGTGCTTTTTCCAGCACCATGCTTTTCGACTCTGACTCTCTAGTATCTGCTGTCGTCACTTTTTCCTTTTTTGAAATGAATTCAATTAGTTCCATTTACCTGCCCTTTCTACATATCTTTGCCAAATGTAGTAATTGAACCCTGTTTTCCCACCGTTTCAGGCAGTATATTTCTATTTACAAACTTACAACATTCATATCTTTCCTTATATCCTCGTTCTGAATGAATCTTCCTGTGTCCATCACGTCTGGGAGCAGGAATGCTACCCATGATGCCACAAAATCTCCAAAAGCCTCTTTTAATGACATGTTTTGACATAAGAAGGCAAGTAGTACTTGAAGTTAGATCCTCTGGCCTGGAGGTAGAAATTCTACCCTTGCACTTCTCACCTCATGTTGCTTGTAACTATTTTGGCAATTACCTTAAATCTGTGCCTTTTCGTAACTAGCTCTTTTGCTAATGAAAATAATCCTTGAAATGTGGCTCTACATTGCAGATAGTAAACTCCCCAATAACTCCATGAATGGTGCTCGTCAAATACAAACAAGGAGCAGGAGTGAGCTATCCAACTCCTTAAGTTTGTTCTGCCATTCAATCAGAATATGACTGAATTTGTTTCACATCTTCCAAGAACGCTAAGTGATGGACTGCACTGAGGCAGATGTTACTTTGCTCTCGTCCAAACAGCAGGGAGGAAAGAGGCCCGGGGGGGCGCGCCCTGCCCTCGAGCGCGTAGTGTTTTGTGCCCGCGCACTGCGCGCGGGAGAGAGAGGGTGCGCGCCGGCGTGGAGCTTGCTCGTTGCCAACGGTTTGAAGAAGGTCCTCCAGCGGCAGCGGATTTACACCATAAACCCCCCCCCCCGGCCCGGGAACCACCGACTCGGCTTCAGCGGCGTTTCCGCGGATCTTCGCTTTTAAATCAACAACAACAACAACAAAATACAAGCGGTACCGGGACGTTAGGGGCCGGTTTGAGGCCTCCAAGCCGGGGACTCGCCTCTGATGTGAGGAGGGAAAGAACCCGGCGAGGATCCAGCGGTTACTGGGTGGCGACATTTCCCCTCCCCTCCCCCTGCTGCCGCCAGGAGCAGAGAACTTGTGGCGGTGTGAAATATCCAGCATGTCAAACAGCGCAATCCCCCCGCGATGGTTACATTGTCCCAGGAGAGGACAACCAGTAGCAGGTGAGTGTCAGAAATCAGGCCATGGCGGGGCCGATGCCTTTGCGTTTGTTTATTGTTATTGTCTCTGATTAGTTGCATTGTGCAATAATTCACAATACTGAGGAGGTCAACGTCTTGGGGGGGAGGGGGCTTGAAAACTTGCTTCCTGGCCTCGCTGAATTGAAATGATTTGGTCTGGGGGTTGCTGCAGTGTTGTTTAGCATCCAATCATAACAAGGTAGCACATTTCAAATGTTTAAGTTGAAGAAGGAACGCTTTTCACTTGTGGATGGATGGGCGCCTCCGAGTATTCATTAATCCAACTAATAGGTCAATTCGTTCTGGTAAAGAAGACGCTTGTGTTGTTTCTTTATTTATAAGCTTCCTTTGTAACTGTCTAAATGTTGTTGAAATTGATTAAAAGAACACATTGAACCAAATCCTCTGAAAGTGAAATGAAATATCGGTAATCTCTTTACTGCAATGTGTTTATTGAAAACTTTACTATGTTCTGAACACCCTCTGACGCCTTCTAGTGCTTGTAACTTGTGAGTTCACTTGAACCTGATGTACAGTAGATGGTTGTACTGTACTGTATAAAGATTTTTCTTCACTGACAAAGCTTTACATAGCAATAATTGCAGAATTGAATGGGGCATGTGAAGTAGGTGCAGAATTAGATAATTAGCCCTTTAAATCTGATCTGCAGAAACTGTGTGTGTGTGTGTTTATTTGTTTGTTTGTTTTGAGATCCACATCTCTCCAATTGATATTTGGTCCCCCAGCCTAACAAGAGTCTATTTAACTTTGCCTTAAAATATTAAATGACCTTGTCTCAACAAAGATCTGAGGTGAAGAGTTCCAAAATCGTGCAACCTCAGAAAAAAAAGTCTTCACCTCTCTCTTGAAAGGGTAATCCTTAATTTTGAAACTATATCATGAGTCACAGAGTCATATAGCATGGAAATAGACCCTTCGGTCCAACTATAGTTCATGCTGACTTTAATCCCAAGTTAAACTAGTCCCACCTGTCTGGTTTTGGCACCTGTCCCTCAAACATTTCTTATTCGTGTACATATCTTTTAAACATTGTAACTGTACTCGCATCCACCACTTAGTCTGGAATTTCATTCCACACACGAACCACTCTCTGTACAAAAAGAATGCATTCCATGAGTTTTTAAATCTTTCTTCTTTCACCTTAAAAATGTGACCCTAATCTTAAAATCTCCCACCTGAGGGAAAAGAGACCTGCCATTCACTTTATTTATACCCGTCATGATTTTATAAACTTCAACAGGGCCACTGTTCTACCTTGTACACTTAAGTGAAAAAAAGTCCCAGCCTATCTAGCCTCTTCCCCATAACTCAAACCCTCAAGTACCAGCAATAGCATGGCAAATCTGAACCTTCTCCAGCTTAGACCATAAGACAAAGGAGTGTGGAAGTAAGGCCATTGGGCCCATCGAATCCACTCCGCCACTTAATCATGGCTGATGGGCATTTCAACTCCACTTACCCGCATTCTCTCCGTAGCCCTTAATTCCTCGTGACATCAAGAATTTATCAATCTCTGCCTTGAAGAGCGTTCCGGCCTCCACTGCACTCCGCGGCAATGAATTCCACAGGCCCACCACTCTCTGGCTGAAGAAATGTCTCCGCATTTCTGTTCTGAATTGACCCCCTCTAATTCTAAGGCTGTGCCCACGGGTCCTAGTCTCCTCGCCTAACGGAAACAATTTCCTAGCGTCCACCCTTTCCAAGCCATGTATTACCTTGTAAGTTTCTATTAGATCTCCCCTTAACCTTCTAAACTCCAATGAATACAATCCCAGGATCCTCAGCCGTTCCTCGTATGTTAGACCTACCATTCCAGAGATCATCCGTGTGAATTTCCGCTGGACACGCTCCAGTGCCCGTATGTCTTTCCTGAGGTGTGGGGACCAAGACTGGACACAGTACTCCAAATGGGGCCTAACCAGAGCTTTATAAAGTCTCAGTAGCACATCGCTGCTTTTATATTGCAACCCTCTTGAGATAAATGACAACATTGCATTTGCTTTCTTAATCATGGATTCAACCTGCATGTTTACCTTGAGAGAATCCTCGACTAGCACTCCCAGATCCCTTTGTACTTTGGCTTTACGAATTTTCTCACCGTTTAGAAAGTAGTCCATGCTCGTATTCTTTTTCCCAAAGTGCAAGACCTCGCATTTGCTCAAATTGAATTTCATCAGCCATTTCCTGGACCACTCTCCCAAACTGTCTAGATCCTTCTGCAGCCTCCCCACTTCCTCAGCTCTACCTGCCTGACCACCTAACTTCGTATCATTGGCAAACTTCGCTAGAATGCCCCCAGTCCCTTCATCCAGATCATTAATATATAACGTGAACAGCTGCGGCCCCAACACTGAACCCTGCGGGACACCGCTTGTCACCGGCTGCCATTCCGAAAAAGAACCTTTTATCCCAACTCTCTGCCTTCTGTCAGACAGCCAATCCTCAATCCATACCAGTAGCTCACCTCGAACACCATGGGCCCTCACCTTACTCAGCAGCCTCCCGTGTGGCACCTTATCAAAGGCCTTTTGGAAGTCTAGATAGACCACATCCACTGGGTTTCCCTGGTCTAACCTACTTGTCACCTCTTCAAAGAATTCTAACAGGTTTGTCAGGCACGACCTCCTCTTACTAAATCCATGTTGACTTGTTCTAATCCGACCCTGCTCTTCCAAGAATTTAGAAACCTAATCCTTAACAATGGATTCTAGAATTTTACCAACAACCGAGGTTAGGCTAATTGGCCTATAATTTTCCATCTTTTGCCTTGATCCTTTCTTGAACAAGGGGGTTACATCAGCGATCTTCCAATCATCTGGGACTTTCCCTGACTCCAGTGACTTTTGAAAGATCTCAACCAACGCCTCCGCTATTTCCTCAGCCACCTCCCTCAGAACTCTAGGATGTAGCCCATCGGGGCCAGGAGATTTATCAATTTTTAGACCTTTTAGCTTTTCTAGCACTTTCTCTTTTGTAATGGCAACCATACTCAACTCAGCCCCCTGACTCTCTTTAATTGTTGGGATATTACTCATGTCTTCCACTGTGAAGACTGAAGCAAAGTACTTTTAAGTTCTCCAGCTATTTCCTTATCTGCCATCACTAGGCTTCCAGCATCAGTTTGAAGTGGCCCAATGTCTACTTTTGCCTGTCGTTTGTTTCTTATGTATTGAAAGAAACTTTTACTATCATTTCTAATATTACTGGCTAGCCTACCTTCATATTTGAACCTCTCCTTCCTTATTTCTCTCTTTTTATCCTCTGTTTGTTTTTGTAGCCTTCCCAATCTTCTGATTTCCCAGTGCTCTTGGCCACTTTATAGGATCTCTCTTTTTCTTAGATACATTTCCTGACTTCCTTTGTCAGCCATGGCTGTGTAATCCCTCCCCGGATAATCTTTCTTTTCTTGGGGATGAACCTCTGTACTGTGTCCTCAATTCTACCCACAAACTCCTGCCATTTTTGCTCTACTGTATTCCCCACTAGGCTCTGCTTCCAGTCGATTTTCGTCAGTTCCTCTCTCATGCCCTCATAATTACCTTTATTTAACTGTAACACCATTACGTCCGATTTTGCCTTCTCTCTTTCAAACTGCAGACTGAACTCTACCATATTATGATCACTGCTTCCTAAGTGTTCCCTTACTTTAAGATCTTTTATAAAGTCTGGTTCATTACATAGCACTAGGTCCAGTTGTGAGCTCCATGACAAGCTGTTCCAAAAAGCCATCCTGTAAGCATTCCATGAATTCCCTTTCTTTGGATCCACTGGCAACATTATTTACCGAGTCCACCTGCATATTGAGGTCCCCCATGATCACCGTGACCATGCCTTTCTGACATGCTTAATGATATCCTTTCTATAAAAGGGTAACCAGAACTACATACAGTACTCTAGAAGAGGCTTCACCAATGTTCAGTACAACCTCAACATAACATTTCAGCTCCTATACTTTAAAGGTCTGATCAATGAGGGCAAACATGCTAAATACCTTCTTAATCAGCCTATCTATATGTGATGCAAACTTCAAAGAATTATGTATCTGAGCCCCTAGGTCTCTCTGTTCTACAACACTACCCAAGGCCCTACCATTTTTTGTATAAATCCTGCCCATATGTGTTTTACCAAAATGCAATATCTTGTAATTATCCAAATTAAACTCCACCTGCCACTCTTTAGTCCATTGAACAAATCAGTCAAGATCTCTTTGTAATCTGAGATAACCTTCTTCACTGTCCACGATATTACCAATCTTGGTGTCATTACAAACGTACTAACCATGCCTTCTATGTTCTCATCTAAATCGTGAGAATAAAATCTAAAAGTGGACCCAGCACCGATTTCTGTGGAACGCTGCTGGTTACAGACCTCCAGTCTGAAAAACAACCCTGCACTATCACTCTCTGACACCCATTAGGCCAATTTTGTATCCAATTGGCACATTCTGTGAATCCCACATGATCTAACTTTAGTAATGGGTCTATCATGCAGAACCTTGGCCTTTAAAGGTCCAAGTAAACAATGTCTGTTCCTCTGCCTGCATCAATCTTCTTGATTACTTCCTCAAAAAACTCAAGTCAAGTTTGTGAGACATAATTGCCTTTGCACAAAAACATGCTGACTATCCCTAACCAATTCTATAGGAATGACAGAAAGAGAGGCAAAAGAGGAGGGGGAGTGATGTTTTTGATTCAGAAAAACATTACTGCTGTAACTAGAGAAAGTTAAAAGTCACACAACACCAGATTATAGTCCAACAGGTTCATTTGGAAGCACTAGCTTTCCGAGCGCTGCTTCTTCATCAGGTGATTATGGAGTATAAGATCGTAGGACACAGAATTTATAGCAAAAGTTTACAATGTGATGTAACTGAAATTATAAGTTGAAAAAGACCTGGATTGTTTGTTAAGTCACTCATCTTTTAGAATCAGCATTTTGGTTTAATATGTAAGTTCCAGAGCTTTCTTAAATTTACATTCTCAAGTGAACTTTAACAGTAGGTGTCATGTTGGCCTGGATAATACATTTGAAGGTGTGATGTGCCCTGTGTGAGACTGTCTGTGCCACAACATTGAGACTGAATCTAATCTAAAAAAGGGATTTACAGAATCTTACATGGATTCATGCAGTTTTTGAGTGAAATAAAATGTAATTCTGCAAGTACAAATTCACCCCGCAAACCTTTATGGGTGCATGTGTGCTCGGGGTATGAGTGTCTATGTGTATGTGAGTGAGGGAGAGAGTAAAGGAGTATAAGTCTGTGAGAAGGGGAGTGTGAGAGTGCATGTGTGAGCGTATGAGAGAGGATCTGTCTGTGAGTGTAGTGCAGTGGGGTCACCTGTAGTGTGACATGAATCCAAGGTCCAAGCTGAGGCCATCTCCATGGCGACTGAACCTGGCTATCCGTCTCTGCTTGGCCACTTTGCGTTGTTAGGCGAAAGTGAGGACTGCAGATTACAGTTGAGAGTGTGGTGCTGGAAAAGCACAGCAGATGAGGTAGCATCCGAGGAACAGGAAAATCGAGGCAAAAGCCCGAAACATCGATTTTCCTGCTCCTCGGATGCTGCCTGACCTGCTGTGCTTTTCCAGCACCTCACTCTCAACACTCTGTTGTTGCCTGTCCCAAAGTCCGCCTTGGAGGATGGTCACCCGAGGATCTGAAGTTGAATGTCCCGGATCGCTGAAGTGTTCTCCGACTGGGAGAGAACACTCCTGTCTGTTGATTGTTGTGCAGTGTCCATTCATCCATTGTTGTAGCCTCTGCCCGGTCTCACCAATGTACCATGCCTCAGGGCATCCTTGTCTACAGCTTATGAGATAGACAACATTGGCCGAGTGACATGAGTACCTACCACATACCTGGTGGGAGGTGTCCCCACGTATAATGGTGGTAATTATGTCGACATTCTAACACATCCTGCAGAGTCGACCGTGACAATATTTTATGGTGTTGTCCTGAAAGCCGGGCAGTTTGCTGTGAACAACGATCTGTTTGAGGTTTGGTGGTTGTTTAAATGTGAGAACTGGAGGCATGGTGAAGGTCTTGGCGAGGTGCTTATCCTCATTGATAATGTGTTGCAGGCTGCAAAGACCATGGCGTATATTTTTGGCTCCCAGGAAGTACAAGACAATGAAGGGTACCCTGTTGGTTGCAGCTCGTGTCTGTCTCCTGAGGAGATCATTACGGCTTCTCGCTGTGGCACATTTGAACTGGCGGTCGATGAGTTGAGCATCATACTCCGTTCTTATGAGGGCATCCTTGAGTACTTCCAAGTGCCCATCACGTACCTCTTCATCTGAACAGATCCTGTGTATGCGTAGGGCTTATCTGTTGGGGATGGCTGTTTTAATTTGTTTTGGATGGAAGCTGGAGTAGTGTAGCATTGTGAGGTTATCCGTGGGTTTGTGGTAGAGTGAGCTGCTGAAATGCCCGTCCTTGATGGAGTTGTTTCAGTGACTCCTTGCCATATGTCCAGAGGAAGAAAATGTCATCAATACATCTGCTGTGTAGTGTTGCTTGGAGGTCCCGCTTAGAGAAGAAGTCTTGTTTGAACCTGTGCATGAAAATGTTGGCATATTGGGCCCCCAGCTTCTGTTGCGGTACGACAGATTTCTTATAGAAACTCAGTACCCACAGACCGGTCAAAACAGGCAACAGCTTCAATACTCAACACCAACAACTGCCAACCTCCGAGCATTGCCCTACAACTCATCTGCTTTATCCTCGACCACAACATTTTCACTTTTGACAACCAGTTCTTCATCCAGACACACGGCACAGCCATGGGGATCAAATTTGCACCCCAATATGCCAACATTTTCATGCACAGGTTCGAACCTCCAACCAACCCTATTCACCAGATATATTGACAACATTTTCTTTCTCTGGACGTATGGCAAGGAGTCACTGAAACAACTATACAGTGAGATCAACGAGTTTAATCCCACCATCAAACTCACCATGGACGACTCTCTAGTATCTGTTTCATTCTTGAACACTTGCATCTCCAACAAAGATGTGCACTTCAGCACCTCAGTCTATTGCAAACCCATGGATAACCTCACGATGCTACACTTCTCCAGTTTCCATCCAAAACATACTAGAATAGCCATCCCCAATGGACAAGCCCGACGCATATACACGATCTGTTCAGATGAGGAGGAACGTGACGGGCACTTGGAAGTACTCAAGGATGTCCTCATAAGAACTGAATACGATACTCAACTCATCAACTGCCAGTTCTGACGTGCCATAGTGAGAAGCCATAATGACCTCCACAGGAGACAGACACGAGCTGCAACCAACAGGGTACTCTTCCTGGGAGCCGACAAACTACGCCATGTTCTTTGCAGCCTACAACATTTTATCAATGAGAATGAGCACCTCGCCATGACCTTCCCCATGCCTCCACTTCTCGTCTTTAGACAACCTTAGAAGAGTATAAAGGCAGTAGGAGTATACTTAAGAGGGAAATCAGGAGGGCAAAAAGGGGACATGAGATAGCTTTAGCAAATAGAATTAAGGAGAATCCAAAAGATTTTTACAAATATGTTCAGGACAAAAGGGTAACTAGGGAGAAAATAGGGCGCCTCAAAGATCAGCAAAGCGGCCTTTTTGTGGAGCTGCAGAAAATGGGGGTGATACTAAACAAGTATTTTGCATCAGTATTTACAGTGGAAAAGGATATGGAAGGTATAGACTGCAGGGAAATAGATGGGTGACACCTTGCAAAATGTCCATATTACAGAGGAGGAAGTGCTGGATGTCTTGAAATGCACAAAGGTGGATAAATCCCCAGGGCCTGATCAGGTGTACCCTAGAACTCTGTGGGAAGCGAGGGAAGTGATTGCTGGGCCTCTTGCTGAGATATTTGTATCATCGATAGTCACAGGTGAGGTGCAGGAAGACTGGAGGTTAGCTAACGTGGTGCCACTGTTTAAGAAGGGTGGTAAGGACAAGCCAGGGAACTATAGACCAGAGAGCCTGACTTCGGTGGTGGACAAGTTGTTGGAGGGAATCCTGAGGGACAGGATGTCCATGTATTTGGAAAGGCAAGGACTGATTAGGGATAGTCAGCGTGGCTTTGTGCATGGGAAATCATGTCTCATAAACTTGATTGAGCGTTTTGAGGAAGTAACAAAGAGGATTGATGAGGGCAGAGAGGTAGATGTGATCTATATGGACTTCAGTAGGGTGTTTGACAAGGTTCCCCATGGGAGGCTGATTAACAAGGTTAGATCTCATGGAATAAAGGGAGAACTAGCCATTTGGATACAGAACTGGCTCAAAGGTAGAAGACAGAGGGTGGTGGTGAAGGTTTATTTTTCAGACTGGAGGCCTGTGACCAATGGAGTGCCACAAGGATCGGTTCTGGGTCCTCTACTTTTTGTCATTTACATAAATGATTTGAATGCGAGCATAAGAGGTACAGTTAGTAAGTTTGCAGATGACACCAAAATTGGAGGTGTACAGCGAAGAGGGTTACCTCAGATTACAACAGGATCTGGACCAGATGGGCCAATGGGCTGAGAAGTGGCAGATGGAGTTTAATTCAGGTAAATGTGAGGTGCTGCATTTTGGGAAAGCAAATCTTAGCAGGACTTATACAGTTAATGGTAAGGTCCTCGGGAGTGTTGCTGAACAAAGAGACCTTGGAGTGCAGGTTCATAGTTCCTTGAAAGTGGAGTCGCAGGTAGATAGGATAGTGAAGGCGGCATTTGGTATGCTTTCCTTTGTTGGTCAGAGTATTGAGTACAGGAGTTGGGAGGTCATGTTGAGGCTGTACAGGACATTGGTTAGGCCACTGTTGAAATATTGCGTGAAATTCTGGTCTCCTTCCTATCGGCAAGATGTTATGTAACCTGAAAGGGTTTAGGAATGATTACCAAGGCTGTTGCCAAGGTTGGAGGATTTGAGCTGTTGGGAGAGGTTGCATAGGCTGGGGCTGTTTTCCCTGGAGCACCGAAGGCTGAGGGGTGACCTTTTATAGAGGTTTACAAAATTATGAGGGGCATGAATAGGATAAATAGACCAAGTCTTTTCCTCGGGGTTGGGGAGTCCAGAACTAGAGGGCATAGGTTTAGGGTGAGGGGGGAAAGATATAAAAGAGACCTAAGGGGTGACTTTTTCACGCAGAGGGTGGTAGTGTATGGAATGAACTGCCAGAAGAAGTGTTGGAGGCTGGTACTGCAACATTTAAAAGGCATTTGGATGGGTATATGAATAGGAAGGGTTTGGAGGGATATGGGCTGGGTGCTGGGAGGTGGGACTAGATTGGGTTGGGATATCTGGTCAGCATGGACGGGTTGGACCAAAGGGTCTGTTTCCGTGCTGTACATCTGTGACTCTATAACCACCAAACCTCAAACAGATAATTGTTTGTAGCAAGCTGCCTGGCTTTCAGGGCAACAACATACAATGTTGTTACGGTAGACCCTGCAAGATGTGTCAGAGTGTCGACAAGCATATCACCATTACACGTGGGGACACCTCCCACCACGTATATGGCAGGTACTTGTGACTCGGCTAACGTTGTCTATCTCATATGCTGCAGGCAAGGATGCCCTGAGGCATGGTACATTGGTGAGACTGAGCAGAGGCTATGGCAACGGATGAATGGACGTGCACAATAATCAACAGACGAAATGTTCCCTCCTAGTCGGAGAGCACTTCAGCAATCTGGGACATTCAACCACGGGCCCAAGGCGGACTTCGGGGCAGGCAACAATGCAAAATGGCTGAGCAGAGGCTGATAGCTCAATTCGGTACCCGTGGGGATGGCCTCAATCGGTACCTTGGGTTCATGTTGCACTACAGACCTCCCAGCAGTGGCCAGGACCAAGGGCGCAAGATGTACCAGGAAATAGATAGGGTATGTCAGAAAGGCAAGGTCACCATGATCATGGGGGACTTCAATATGCAAATGGACTGGGTGAATAATGTTGCTGGAGGATCCAAAGAAAGGGAATTCATGGAACGTTTACAGGATGGCTTTTTGGAACTGCTTGTGATGGAGCCCACAAGGGAGGATAACAGAGAAAAAAGGAAGGAGTGAATCAAACATGAAGGTAATTTAGCCAGTAATATTAGACATGATAGTAAAAGTTTCTTTCAATACATGAAAAACAAATGAGAGGCAAAAGTAGAAATTGGGCTGCTCCAAATTGATGTCTAATGATAGGAGATAAGGAAATAGCTGAAGAACTTAATAAGTACATTGCGTCAGTCTTCATAGTGGAAGACATGAGTACTATCCCAGCAATTAAGGAGAGTCAGGGGGCAGAGTTGAATACAAAAGAGAAAGTGCTAGAAAAGCTAAAAGTTCTAAAAATTGATAAATCACCTGGCCCCGATGGGCTACATCCTAGTGTTCCGAGGGAGGTGGCTGAAGAAATAGCGGAGGTGTTGGTTGTGATTTTTCATAAAATCATTGGAGTCAGGGAAAGTCCTAGATGATTGGAAAATCACTGTTGTAACCCCCTTGTTCAAGAAAGGATCAAGACAAAAGATGGAAAATTTACAGGCCGATTAGCCTAAACTCAGTTGTAGGTAAAATTCTAGAATCCATTGTTAAGGATGAGATTTCTAAATTCTTGGAAGTGCAGGGTCAGATTAGAACAAGTCAGTTTGGGTTTAGTAAGGGGAGGTTGTGCCTGACAAACCTGTTAGAATTCTTTGAAGAGTTAACAGGTAGGTTAGACCAGGGAAACCTAGTGAAAGTTATCTACCTAGACTTCCAAAAGGCCTTTGATAAGGTGCCTCATGGGATGCTGCTGAGTAAGCTTAGGGCCCATGGTGTTTGAGGTGAGCTACTGGTATGGATTGAGGATTGGCAGTCTGACAGAAGGCAGAGAGTTGGGAAAAAGGTTCTTTTTTGGAATGGCAGCTGGTGACAAGTGGTGTCCCGCAGGCTTCAGTGTTGGGGCTGCAGCTGTTCACTTTATATATTAATGATCTGGATGAAGGTGTTAGGGGCGAAGTTTGCTGATGATACAAAGTTAGGTGGACAGGCAGGTAGTTCTGAGGAGGTGGGGAGGCTGCAGAAAGACAGTTTAGGAGAGTGGTCCAAGAAATGGCTGATGAAATTCAGTGTGAGGAAACGTGAGGTCTTGCACTTTGGAAAAAAGAATATAGGGACGGACTATTTTCTAAATGGTGAGAAAATTCATAAAGCCAAAGTGTAAAGGGATCTGGGAGTGCTGGTCCAGGATTCTCTAAAGGTTGACTTGCAGGTTGTCAGTGGTTAAGAAAGCAAATGTAATGTCATTTATCTCAAGAGAGTTGGAATGTAAAAGCAGCAATGTGCCACTGAGACTTTATAAAGCTTGGTTAGGCCCAATTTAGAATACCGAGTCCAGTTTTGGTCCCCACACTAAGGAAGGACATACTGGCACTGGAGCGTATCCAGCAGAGATTCACACGGATGGTTCCTGGAATGGTAGGCCTAACATATGATGAACAGCTGAAGATCCTGGGATTGTATTTATTGGAGTTTAGATGGTTGAGGGGAGATCTAATAGAAACTGACAAGATAATGCATGGCTTAGAAAGGGTGGACACTGAGAATTTGTTTCTGCCAGGCAAGGATCCTAGGACTTGTGGGCTCAGTCTTAGAATTAGAGGGGGTCAATTTAGAACAGAAATGGGGAGACATTTCTTCAGTCAGAGAGTGATGGGCCTGTGGAATTCATTGTCACGGAATGCAGTGGAGGTCAGGACATTAAATGTCTTCAAGGCAGAGATTGATAAGTTCTTAATCTTGCAAGGAATTAAGGGATCGGGAAGAGTACGG
Source organism: Chiloscyllium plagiosum (assembly GCF_037043375.1). NCBI lineage: Eukaryota > Metazoa > Chordata > Chondrichthyes > Orectolobiformes > Hemiscylliidae > Chiloscyllium > Chiloscyllium plagiosum. Next base: position 104,614,722 of record NW_028270141.1, read on the forward strand.
GTAAGCAGCGTTGAAATGCTCATCAGCCATGATTGAATGGCAGAGTGGACTCAATGGACTGAATGGCCTTACTTCCGCTCCGACTTCTTGTGGTCTTGCAGGTGACCCCACTGCACTACGCGCACACACACATACTCACAGATATAGACACATACTCACAGACCTTTACATACATAAGCTCTCTCTCATACACTCACACATACACCCCCACACTCTCACATGCACCCTCTCGTACCCCTTTACACTCACACTCATTCATGTACACATTGACACAGTCTCTCACAGACACTCATACTCCCCCCACCGCGCGCGTGTAGACGCACGTAGGCACGCACACACACACACAAACATAAGTTTGTGCGGTGAACTTGTACTTGCAGAATTACATTTTATTTTGCTCAAAATCTGCATGAATCCATGTAAGATTCTGTTAATCCCTTTTTTAGATTAGAATCATTCTGAACATTGGGCAGAGGCAGGCTCACACAGGGCATCTCACACCTTTAGTGCATTATCTGGGCTAACATGGCACCTACTGTTAAAGTTCACTTAAGAATGTAATTTTAAGAAAGTTCTGGAATTTACATATGAAAGAACTGAAACCACCATGCCCATTCTGAAAGATGAGAGACTTAAGAAACAATCCAGGTCTTTTTTAACTTATAATTTCAGTTACATTACACTGTAAATGTTTGCTATAAATTCTGTGTCTAATGATCTTATATTCCACAACCACCTGACGAAGGAGCAGCGCTCTGAAAGCTAGTGCTTCCAAATAAACCTGTTGGACTATAACCCGGTGTTGTGTGGTTTTTTTAACTTGGTACACTCCAGTCCAACACTGGCACCTCCAAATCCTAACTAGAGAAAATATTTCTGAAAACCTTTGTCCTGTGAAAATATATGGGGTTACAATTAGAAATAAAAAAGGAATGATCACCTTGAAAGGCCTTTGCCCGAAACGTTGATTTTCCTGCTTCTCGGATGCTGCCTGACCTGCTGTGCCTTTCCAGCACCACTCGACTCTAATCTCCAGCAATGGCAGTACTCCCTTTCGCCTTGTCCTACAAACCACCCAGTCGTCACAGGGAAATTGAGGAACAAATATGTAGAGAGATCTCACATATATGTAAGAATAATGAGGTCGTAATAGCAGGAGATTTTAAGTTGCCAATCATTGACTGTGGCTTCCAGAATGTTAAACGTTTGAATCATGAAGAATTCATTAATGTGTTCAAGAAAATATTCTTTATCAATATGTAAGTGTTCCTATTGGAGAAGGAGCAAAACCTGTCATTCTCTTGGTTAATAAGCAGGACTCGCCCACAAGAGGAACCTCCCTTTGACATTCACCTTGTCAAATCCATTCAGTATTGAGTCATAGAGTTGTACAGCATGGAAACAGATACTTAGGTCCAACTTGTCCATGCGTGCGAGATGTCCTAAGTTGACCCATTCCCATTTGCCAGCATTTGGCCCATATCCCTCGAAACCCTTCCAATTCATAAACCCATCTGTCATTCCCTGGCTTATACACTTTAGCCACTCTTCTAAGTTTCATTGGAAACAAGTCAAGCCTGTCCAAACTATCCAGGTAACCACCTGCTCATTCCAGCTAGTAAACCTCCTCTGAAATGGTTCCAAAGGATTTAAATCCTTCTTTAAATAAAGAGTCCAAAACTGCATACATTATTCAATATGTGGTCTTACCAATGCCCCATGTAACAGCTTTGCTTTCTCTTTAAATAAAACCGAAATGTTGCAGATGTTGGAAATCTGCAACAAAAACACAAACTGCGGGAGAAACTCAGCAGGTCTGACAGCATTTGTTGACAGATAAAAAGAGTTCATGTTTTGAGTACAATATAACTCTTTTTCGATTCAGAAGACGACATTAGGTTGTTGCAGCATTTCCTGTTTTTGATATCCTTACTTTCAATTCCTCTTAAAATATATGTTGGCATCCCATTAGCTACCTTGGTTACATGATGTGTATATATATATATATATCAACATTTGTGTCACATGCACCAGAGCATCTAAATTACTTTGCATCTTGGAATTTTGAAGTTTTTCTTTGTTTAAGTAATGCTTTTTTATTATTTCCTGCCAAAGTGAACAACTTCATGTTTTCCCACATTATATTCTGTTTGTCAACGTTCTGCTCACTCAATCACTCTTGGCCCCAGTCTTCTCCCTTCCAAATTTGGATGTAAAATTCAACATATTGTCGTTGTTTGAGGTGCGTTTATTCTGAGATTATTAATTAATTCTGTCTCAACTCCCAATACTAAGTTTAATATAACCTGCCCTCTGGTCAGTTCCAGAAAGTGTGCTCTAAGCAACTATGTCATAAGCAGTCTGTGAACTCCTCAACGAGGCTAAAACTGTCAGTCTGATTTTTCCTAAAAGGTAAAGTCTATCATGCTTATAGTTATCCCTTTATTACAAGCAACTAATATTTATTCTTGTATACTTTGTCTCACTTTGTGCTGACTGTCCAGGGGGCCTGGAGACCAGTTTCACTAGTGATTATTCCTCATCTTCACCCAAACTGATTCTACATCCTGATTTCCTGAATCAAGTCCAACTCTATTGCATAAATGGCATCCTCAATAATCATATGCCATGTAAACTCAAGAATAAATGTTAGACAAGCAATTTAAACAATGTAAGAATAAAAGCCAATTTCTGCAGATGCTGGAAATCTGAAATAAAAATAGTGCTGGAGAACTTTGGATAGAGAAACAGAATTGACGTTTCAAATCCAATATGACTCTTCAGAATAATTTATTCTTTTCCTTGTCTATATAACTTATAAGTGTAACACAAAAATTCTAAATTAAAAAAAAAAGATTTTAGAGTTTGGATTAAGATAGAAAAAGAAGTAGGCTACTTAAAAATATTCAAACTCAACCAAGTTCGCTGGTGAGAGGTGCTGTGGTTACTAATCTTGCTTGTGTTGGAGGCAGAGGGAAGGAGTGGACAATGAAATTATTAAAGCCACAAAGTGATGTAAAGATATGTATTAGGTGTAGGGATAGGCTACTCAACCCCTCGATAACAACATAATGGCTGAATCTGATTACTTTACATTTCTATCTACCCATTCCCTTTTGCTTATAAAGAATCTATCTACCTCTGCCTTATAAATATTCAAAATCTCTGCTTCCACCATTCTTCGAGGAAGTGAGTTCTCTCAGTGCTCTCAACACAGAAAAAAAAATCTCATTGTCTCTTTTCCTAAATAGTGAGCCCCCATTGTTTCCACCTTCACCGTGCCAAAACCTCACCCAGTCCAGGTATTAATCTAAGAAGCCTTCTCTGAACTGCTTCCATTTACATCCTCCTTTAAATAAGGAGCCTGATACTGTACACCATACTCCAGAAGTCCAACTAATGCTTTGTATAACTGAAACATGGCCACTTGATTGTATTGTATTCAATTTTCCCTCATAATAAACAATGACATTCTGTCAATTTTCCTAGTAATTGCTGTACATATATATAAACTTTTGTGATTTGTACACTTGGGCACTCTGATCCCTCTGCATTGACGAGCTCTGCACTGTCTTGTCATTTAGATAAAATGCATTCTGTTCTTCCTGCCAGAATAGACAATGTCACATTTTTCTGCGTTATACTCATATTTGCCAGAAATTAAATCAAATGATTGGTTTCAATATCACCAAGTGCAAAATTTATAATACTGCTGTCACTGGTTGCTCTGTCTCCAATACTGGTTAGAGTCATACCAAATAGAAAAGAAGATGCTTTTGGCTGCTGGAGACCAACTATCTCAGGACTTTGCTGCAGGGGTTCGTTATGACACTGCCTTCAGGCCCAAACATCTTCAATTGCTTCATCAATAACCTTTTCTCCATCATCAGGCACAAATGGTGAAGTCGCACTAATGTTTCCATAGTGTTCAATGCCATTCACAAATCCTCAGATAAGGAAGTGGTCTGTCTTTGTGTGCATTGAGGACAGACATGAGATAGAATTGAAAAGTAACATTTGTTCCACAAAAGGGCCATGCAATGATCATCTCCAACTAGTGAGTATCTGACAAGTTCCCCTTGAAACTCTGTGGGATCATTGGCATTGAACAGGACCCCAACTGCAATTGCCACATGCTGTGGGTATCAGAGCAGGTTCTTTGTGGCAAATCTTTTGATTCATCATTTGACCAAGTGTGGCATTAAGGAGCCAAAAGTGGAGTTGATGGGAATTGAGGGAAATCTTCTTTTTGGTTGGGGTCATACTTAGCACAAAGGGAAATGGTTGTTGTTGTTGGAAGTCAGTCATCTAGTTTCAGGACTTCATTGCAAGAGTTTCTTAGTGTCCAAGACGTAGCCATATTCAGCTCTTTCATCAACGATCTTCTCTCGGTCGTAAGGTCAGAAGTGGAGATGTGCAATCATCATTGAACAATGTTGAACACCATTTGCTATTGCTCGGTTGCTGAAATAGCCCAAGTCAAATTGTAGCAAGACCTGGACAACATTCAGGATTTGGATATTTTCTGATGCAAATGTTTCTTGCCACTTAAGTGTCAGGCAATGACCACCCCATATGGGAGACTCTGAACCTCATTTCTTGACATGGTGTTACCATCTCTAAACCATCTGTTATCCAGAAAAGTGAACTGTACCAGCCATACCATTGCTGCAAGAGCAGGTCAGAGTATGGGAATTATATAGTAAGTAACTCACTACTTTACACTCGAAAGCCTGAAACACCACCTACAAGACACAACTCTTGTTCGACTGGGACAACACTACTATTATAGGACAAGCAAAACAGAGAACAGCCAGGGAATTCCTAGAGGCATCCACTCATCCACAGATTCAATCAATAAGCACATTGATCTGGACCCAATATACCAGCCACTGCAGCGGACAGCTGGAACTGACAACCGGAAGCGGCAGATACAAATCACAATAAATGCTGGAGGAAGCATCACAGAAGCGCTTCACAGGAGGCTCCCAAGCACTGAGGATGTCACCTAGGCAGGGGACGAAACATCTGCAACACAAATTCCCAGCTCGGCGAACGGAACCACAACAACGAGCACTCGAGCTACAAATCTTCTCCCAAACTTTGAACACAAGTTAAATGTGTGATGACATACTCTCCACACAACACTCAAGAAACTTGACATCATCCAAAGCAAACTGACTCACTTGATTGGCACCCCATGTTACAACTTCGACATCCACTGTCTCCACCACTGGCATACAAAGGCAGCAGTGTGCACCATCTACAGGATACATTGCAACAACTCACCAATGCTCCTCTGAAACCACCTTCTAAACCCACAGACTCTGTTACCTAGAACAACAAGGGCATCAGTACATGGGGATATCACCACTTGCATGATTTGCGGAAAACTAATATGCAAGTACAGCACATAATAAGGAAGGCAAATGGAATTTTGGCATTTATTGCTAAAGGAAAAGAGTATAAAAGAAGGGAAGTGTATCTGCAACTGCATAAGGCATTAGTATGAAGTATTGTATACAAGTTTGGACCCCTTATGTAGAACAAAGAACAGGATCATTCGGGAGGCTAAGGGGATGATAGAGAGGAGTAAGAAGGAGGTAGTCACACCTAAGTTACAGGATAAAGGTTGCTGGATGACTGTCAGGAGAAGGAACAGGTGAACAGTGTAGATGAACGACCCCGTCTGGCTGTTCCCCTCAATAAGTATACCATTTTGGATACTGTTTGGGGGGAGTGACCTAGCATGGGAAAGCCACAGCAGCCAGGTTTCTGGTACTGAGCCTGACTCTGTGGCTCAGAAGGGAAGGGGGAGAGAATCTGAGAGCGATAGTGATAGGAGATTCAATCATGAGAAGAACAAACAGTAGATTCTGTGGTCATGAGTGAGATTCCCGGATGACATGTTGCCTCCTGAGTGCCAGGGTCAGGGAATGCTCTAAGGCATTCTACACTTGAGGAACAAGAGGATGGCCAGAGTGAAGGTCAGGCCGCTCAAGAATAGGGGAGGGAACTTGTACCTGGAGTCAGAGGAAGTTGGGGAGGTCCTTGATGAATTCTTTGCTTCACTACTGATTGCTACCGATGTCACATGCTAGTGAGACTAGGACCAGCCTAAATTGGGAGCAGATGTTCTCAAAGAAATGCACAACAGAAATGTGGAGGTTTTTGAGGAAGTTCTTGCTGATAGTGTTGGACAGGTTTGCCTCACTGAGGCAAGGAAGGGATAGTAGGTTGAAAGAACCTTGGGTGACAAGGGATGTGGAACATCTGGGCAAGAGGAAGATCGAAGTTTATTTAAGGTTGAGGAGGCATGGATCAAACAGGGTTTTAGAGGGTTACAAGGTAGCCAGGAAGGAACTAAAGAATGGACTTAGGAGAGCTAGAAGGCGGCATCAAAAAGCTTTAGCAGATAGGATTAAGGAAAACCCTAAGGCATTCTATACTTAGTGAGGAACAAGAGGATGGCCAGCGTGAGGGTAGGGCTGATCGGGGATAGTGGAGGGAACTTGCGCCTGGAGTCAGAGGAACTTGGGGGGATCCTTAATGAATACTTTGCTTCAGTATTCACTACTGAGAGGAACCTTGATGTTTCTGAGGACAGTGTGAAACAGACTGATATGCTAGAACAGGTTGATGTTAAGAAGGAGGATGTGCTGAAAATTTTGAAAAACATAAGGTTGGATAAATTCCCTGGGCCAGACAGGATATATCCTAGGTTACTACAGGAAGTGAGGGAAGAGAATGCTTCACCTTTGACAATGATCTTTGCGTCAATATCCTGTTCACTGGCATGGTGCCAGATTATTGTAGCGTGGCAAATGTTATTCCCTTGTTCAAGAAAGGAAATGGGGATAACTCTGGGAATTACAGACCAGTCAGTCTTAAGTCAGTGGTAGGCAAAATATTGGAGAGGATTCTGAGAGGCAGGATTTACGATTACTTGGAAAACCATAGTTTGACTAGAAATAGTCAGCATGGCTTTGTGAGGGGCATATCCTGCCTCACAAATCTTATTGAATTTTTTACGGATGTGACAAAACTTGTTGATGAAGGTAGAGCAGTGGATGTGGTGTACATGGATTTTAGCAAGGCATTTGATAAGGTTCTTCATGGTAGACTCATTCAGAAAGTAAGGAGGCATAGGATACAGGGAAATCTGGGTGTCTGGATAGAGAATTGGCTGGCCCATAGAAGACAGAGGATGGTGGTAGATGGAAAGTATTCAACCTGGAGCTTGGTGACCACTGGCGTTCTGCAAGGATCAGTGTCGGACCTCTGCTCTTTGCGATTTTTATAAATGACTTAGATGAGGAAGTGGAAGAGTGGGTTAGTAAGTTTGCCGATGACACAAAGGTTGGTGGAGTTGTGCATAGTGTGGAGTGCTGTTGTAGGTTGGAACAGGATATTGACAGGATGCAGAACTGGCATGAGGAGTGGCAGATGGAGTTCAACTTGGAAAAGTGTGAAGTCATTCACTTTGGAAGGTCAAGTTTGAATGCAGAATAGAGGGTTAAAGGCAGGATTCTTGACAATGTGGAGGAACAGAAGGATCTTGGTGTCCAGATCCATAGATCCCTTAAAGTTGCCACCCAAGTTGATAGGGTTAGATAAGAAGACGTATGGAGGGTTGGCTTTTATTAGCAGGGGGATTGAGGTTAAGAGCTGCAAAGTTTTGCAGCAGTTCTATAGAGCCCTGGTTGGACCACATTTGGAATATTGTGTTCAGTTCTGGTCACCTCATTATAGGAAAGATGTGGAAGGTTTAGAGAAAGTGCAGAGGAGATTTACCAGCTTGCTGTCTAGACTGGAGGGCATGTCTTATGAAGAAAGGTTGAGGGAGTTAGGGCTTTTCTCATTGGAGTGAAGAAAGAAGAGAAGTGACTTAATAGAGGTGTACAAGATGTTGAGAGGCATAGAAAAAGTGGATAGCCAGAGGCGTTTTCCCAAGGCATAAATGGCTATCATGAGGGATCATCATTTTAAGATCATTAGAGGAAGGATAAGGGGAGATATCAGAGGTAGGTTCTTTACACAGAGAGTGGTAGGTGCGTGGAATACACGGCCAGCAGTGGTAGTAGAGTCAGATACATTAAGGACATTAAAGTGACTCCTGGATAGGCACATGGAAGATAGTACAATAAAGGATATGTAGGTTAATCAGATCTTAGATAGAATAAAAAGCCAACACAACATCGAGGGCCAAGGGTGAGGAGGCATATAGTTGCATTGGAGATTCATTAGATTGATTCCAAAGATAAGGAGTATGGGGTTGTGTTCAATAACGACTGAGATCAGGTGAGGGGTGAAAATAGTCTCTTTATTGAGCATCTGCAGTAGCACAGTTCGAGGTGGCCATGGAATTCAAAATTCAGTTTTACAGTAGCCTCTTTTATATACAGTTTGTACATTCATTAAAAATTTTAGCCCTATAGTATCTCATAGTTGTATCTATTGTACACGAGTCTGTGTGACATCTGTCCTGGGGAGGCAAGAGATGGTTTAAGCTCTTGCTAAATGCTGCCTGTTACTTCTGATGGGCTTAGAATGTTGTTCAGTCTGATCTTGCATAATTAAGAAGTGTTAGTCCTTTTGTCTTTGAAGTTAGTAATATCAGTACAAATACTTGACCTATGTGATCTAAATAAGTGAGAAATTATATGTATACTAAATAAAAGTGGATAGGATATTAAACTGATCTCCCACAGCTGTTCGTGAGATTTCATTTACTATCGTCTATTTTGACAGCTCTTACACATTCATGCAGTTTCATGGAAATGCTGCTTTGATAAGTAAGTTTCTTAAAGGGGATATCAGCCCTATTTAATGTGTATTTAAAAAGTATAAATCTGTACCTTAGTATAAGATGGTAATCCTAAATAAAAGTTAGAAATAGGTAGTGTAATAAGGAAATTTCAAAGTGATAAAGAGCAGTAGACTGTAGGGACAAGCTAGGGGAGGAAACTGTTTGATGTCCTGCCACCTATTCAGGTACAGAGAGATGGTTGCTCAGGGCTAACTAATATCATCATCATTCCATAGTTTTGAGTGAGTTGTGGAGACATGATGACAGGAGCGGCATTGTTATGAGTAGGTTACAGTGTTGACATTTATTCAGGAGTAGCCTTTGATACAGAAACAGGTTTAAATGCTGCTGATAGCATGGGGCCAATAAGAATTGAAGAATTGAAGGGTGTAAAGAAACAGTAATGGGTTGGAAAGGGTGTTTAATTTGGTTCATTTTGTAAGAGTGAAATATACTACAAAAATGCAGTTTTATGAATGACTGAATGGTGTTGGGTGACCATTGTTCTCTTGCCCACCTCCATTTGATGGTTAGTTGTAATTCTGTCTAAGAGCCAAAAGTCCTATTCATCTCAACACTGCATTGTTGAGGCTCCTATAAATCTTTATCAAGTCCATGGAACATCATGACCTTGGTAATTCATGTGACCTTCCTTTGTTTCCATATGCTGGAGATTTATTTGTGTTTGTAGGAGTCTAACGGTTGACTTAATTGAGGTGTACAAAATAGTGAGAGGCTTGGATAGAGTGGAAAGGAAAGATCTGTTTTTCCTCTAGCAGAGAGGTGTCAGTTGAGGTGATTGATAGAAAGATTAGAGAGGGCATGAGGAAAAATATTTTTGCTCAGAAGATGGTGGCTACCTGGAATTTGCTGCTTAGTTTGGTGGTTGAGATAGAAGCCCTCAATTTAGTTAAAAAGGAATCTGAATCTATAACTGAAGCACTGTAACCTGCAAGGTTGTGGATCAGGTGCTGGTCAGTGGGATTACAATGGGTGGCCAGTTTATTGAGCTGATACGTAATAGGCTGAAAGGTCTCTTTCGATGCTGTATTTCTTCAACAGCTCCTGTTGAGATTTCTGTGAAGGCTACTGTTTGATTTTTAGAGGCTACTCCCTCATTCTGGCTGTCTTTATTAGGATATATGGTTGCATTATTTTCTGTTTTTTGTATTGACGTGAGCAATATTTAGATTCACATAACACCTGGGTTATAGTCCAACAATTAGACTAACACAGTCCTTTATTCTAAATTCTGAAATCCGAAGTTCTTTGTGAAATTTATTTGGTTCTGTATTACAAGATTGTTTGGCATGTGAACAGGTGACCCAACTCCACACCCACTTGACCCACGTTTCTCCGATGTGACGTGGTGGTGTGGCCCAGCACTGGCAGGTGTCTGTTGTGTCTCAGCGCTCGTACTAGTCACACGTGGGTCTGCTTTCAGTAAGATTTTTTTTATTTCACTGAAAATGTCATTTATTCTGAAATCCAAAAAAACAACTGGCCCCAAGGATTTCCGATAAAGGATTGTGTAGTTTTCGGAACACTGCTCCTTCATCAGGTAGTGGGGCATGATCAGAGGACACAGAATTTATAGTGAAAGATCAAAGTGTCATACAAGTGATGTGATGTATTGAACAAACCTAGATTGCTGTTAAGTTTTTAATCACTTAGAATAAGTTGAAGGTTTTGATTCACTAATATGTAAATCCCAAAACTTCTTTCAAGTCACATTCCTAAGATGACTTAAGGTTTTTATCAAAGTTAAAAATCACACAACACCAGGTTTATTTGGAGTGCTGTTCCTTCATCAGGTGGTTGTGGAGTATAAGATTATAAGACACTGCATTAATAGCAAAAGTTTACATTGTTTAGTAACTGAAATTATATATTGAAAAAGACCTGGATTGTTTGTTAAGTCTCTCATCTTTTTGAATGAACTTTTGGAATTTTATCAGTACAGTAGTTCCCCTGTACCTGTGGGGGATACGTTCCAGGACCTACAATAGAAGGCTGAAACCGCGGATAGGAGCGAACCCATTCATTTAAATGGGAAACATACCTTCCTGACAGCCTCCTGGTCCCTGGTTCCAGAACATTCCCTTTTTATATGTTCATGCTGCGGTAAACCACAATAACTGGACCCACGGCTGTGGGGGTCACCCTGTATTTTTAAAAAAGTGACATCTCGCCGCAGACATTGCACTAAAGGTGTGATATTAGAGTCTGTCTGCATCCCAGCCTTGAGTCAAACTGGTTCTGTTTCCAAAGTAGGAATTGATAAAATGTCACATGGACTGACTGCCGACAGATTGTGTGCTTTTTGAACAAAATAGAATGTATCTGCAAATACAAATCTGTAAAGCTTGTACTTTCAAATAAACCTGTTAGACTATAACCTGTTGTGATTTTTAACTTCGTCCACTCTAGTCCACCTCCACGTCAATGTTTAGATTCACAAAGAAGCAAAATGAGAAGAATTCAATATCCTGAATATGTAATGTTCCATAAAATGTGAAGTCACAATATATAAGGAAAGTGTTAATTTCAAGACACCACAGTACTCTAATTGGCACAAGATTGTGGGCTTAAGTTTGCAATAACATTTAAAAAAAAAATCAAATGACACACACCAATGTACCCAAAAGTCATCATTAGAAACATGCTTTTCACTTGCTTTTACCCCCTCCTTCCCTTGCCTTTATCTTTTGTGCGTGTACGCTCATTCACTGTTCTCTTGTGAATGAATTGCTCCTCAGATTCTGACTATTCCAAGTTTTGGGGTGTCTGCATTTTCCTGGCTGATTTTTAGAATTTCGGAGGGAAATTTGTTCTATGTCTGTCTTTGTTTAGGTGTTGCCCTGAGACGCATTCTTTGAGAAAATGGGAAAAAGTGAAAGCTGAGACATTTGAATTGTTTTCAGGAAATTTTCAGAACACACTGTGATACAAATTGATTTGGAGATGCCGGTGTTGGACTGGGGTGTACAAAGTAAAAAATCACACAACACCAGGTTATAGTCCAACAGGTTTAATTGGAAGCACTAGCTTTCGGAGTGCTGCTCCTTCATCAGGTGGTTGTCAACCACCGGATGAAGGAGCAGCGCTCCCAAAGCTAGTGCTTCCAATTAAACCTGATGGACTATAACCTGGTGTTGTGTGATTTTCAACTTGGAATCATAGAGATGTGCAGCATAGAAAAAGATCGTTCGGTCCAACCTGTCTATGCCGACTCGATATCCCAACCCAATTTAGTCCCACCTGTAAGCGCCCAGCCCATATCCCTCCAAACCCTTCCTATTCATATACCCATCCAAATGCCTCTTAAATGTTGCAGTTGTACCAGCCTCCACCACTTCCTCTGGCAGCTCATTCCACATACGTACTACCCACTGCGTGAAAAAGTTGTCCCTTAGATCTCTTTTATATCTTTCCCCTCTCCCCCTAAACCTATGCCCTCTAGTTCTGGACTCCCCCACCCCAGGGAAAAGACTTTGTCTATTTACCCTATCCATTCCCCTCATAATTTTGTAAATCTCTATAAGGTCACCCCTCAGCCTCCGACGCTCCAGGGAAAACAATCCTAGCCTGTTCAGCCTCTCCCAATAGCGCAGATTCTCCAACCCTGGCAACATCCCTGTAAATCTTTTCTGAACCCTTTCAAGTTTCACCACATTTTTCCAATAGGAAGGTGACCAGAATTGCATGCAATATTCCAACAGCGGCTACTGCCTTTATCAACTGTATCAATCTCAGATTGAGCTCTTTCCTCACTATCTCCCTGGGTACCCCCTCCACCTTACTAGTTTGTCTTCCAAGGATTCATTCGATCTATCCTGTCTATACCTTACATATGCTTCCTTCTTTTTCTTAACCAAACCCTCAATTTCTTTAGTCATCCAGCATTCCCTATACCTACCAGCCTTTCCTTTCACCCTGACAGGAATATACTTTCTCTGGATTCTTATTATCTCATTTCTGGAGGCTTCCCATTTTCCAGCTGTCCCTTTACCTGCGAACATCTGCCCCCAATCAGCTTTCAAAAGTTCTTGCCTAATACTGTTAAAATTGGCCTTTCTCCAATTTAGAACTTCAACTTTTAGATCTGGTCTATCCTTTTCCATCACTATTTTAAATCTAATAGAATTATGGTCACTGACCCCAAAGTGCTCCCCCACTGACACCTCAGTCACCTGCCCTGCCTTATTTCCCAAGAGTAGGTCAAGTTTTGCAAATTCTCTGGTAGGTACAGCCACATAATGAATCAGAAAATTTTGTTGTACACACTTAACGAATTCCTCTCCATCTAAACCCTTAACATTATGGCAGTCTCAGTCAATGTTTGGAAAGTTAAAATCTCCTACCATAACCACCCTATTATTCTTACAGCTAGCTGAGATCTCCTTACAAATTTGTTTCTCAATTTCCCTCTGACTATTAGACCGTCTATAATACAATCCCAATAAGGTGATCATCCCTTTTTTATTTCTCAGCTCCACCAAATAATTTCCCTGGATGTATTTCCAGGAATATCCTCTCTCAGCACAGCTGTAATGCTATCCCTTATCAAAAAGGCCACTCCCCCTCCTCTCTTGCCTCCCTTCCAGTAGCATTTGTATCCTGGAACATTAAGCTGCCAGTCCTTTCCATCCCTGAGCCATGTTTCTGAAATTGCTATGATATTCCAGTCCCATGTTCCTAACCATGCCCTGAGTTCATCTGCCTTCCCTGTTAGGCCCCTTGCATTGAAATAAATGCAGTTTAATGTATTAGTCCTACCTTGTTCCTGCTTGCCCTGACTGTTTGACTCGCTTCTGTTCTCAACTGTATCAATCTCAGATTGAGCTTTTTCCTCACTATCTCCCTGGGTACCCCCCCCCCACCTTACTAGTTTAAGTCTTCCCGAGCAGCTCTAGCAAATTTCCCTGCCAGCATATTAGTCCCCTTCCAATTTAGGTGCAATCCATCCTTCTTGCACAGGTCACTTCTACCCCAAAAGAGATTCCAATGATTCCAAAATGTGAATCCTTCTCCCATACACCAGCTCCTCAGCCATGCATTCATCTGCTCCAGCCTTCTATTCCTGGGCCCTCACTAGCTTGTAGCACCGGGAATAATCCAGATATTACTACCCTCGAGGGCCTCCTTTTTAACTTTCTGCCTGACTCTCTGATCTCCCTTCAAAATCTCAACCTTTTCCCTTCCTATGTAATTGGTTCCAATGTGGAAAATAACCTCCTGCTGGCTCCTCTCCCCCTTGAGAACATTCTGCACCCTCTCTGAGACATCCTTGATCCTGGCATCAGGGAAGCAACACACCGTTCCGATTTTTCTCTGCTGGCCGCAGAAATGTCTTTCTGTACCTCGGAGTAAAAATCCCCTAACACAGTTGATCGCTTGGAACCTGACATAGCCCTCGTTACATTAGAGCCAGTCTCAATACCCAAAACTTGGCTGTTTGTGCCAAGTTCCCCTGAGAATCCATCACCCCCTACCTTTTCCAAAACAGCATACTTTTTTGAAATGGGTATAGCCACAGAAGAGTCCTGCACTACCTGCCGACCTCTCTCACCTTTCCTGGAGTTAACCCATCTATGTGACTGTATCTGAGACTTTCCCCTTTTCCTATAACTGCCATCCATCACATACTGGTGCTGTTGCAAATTCGTCATTGCTTCTAACTGTCTCTCTAACCGATCCATTCGATCTGATAAGATTCGCAACCAACAGCATTTATGGCAGATATAATCGACTGTAACCCTTAAGCTCTCTTTAAACTCCCATATCTGACAAGAAGCGCATATCACTCTACTAAAGGCCATTTTTGCTTCTTCACAATCTACAGACCCAGAAAATAACACCGTCTTATTCCTCTACAATCTCTGCCCCAGGTTAAATGAATAGTTATGGCTTATATTTTAAGTTTAATCAAGACACATATCTCCAAAAACATATAACCAAGAACCCATTCTACTTACTACTGCAGACTTTCTGTAGGTCACACTTAAAACAACAATACACTTCTCTGCTTCTGTGCTGTGAACTTCACCCAAGAGTTCCTCCAAGATCAGCTGTGAATTTCACTGTTTGTTAATTTTTCCAGACACACTCCGATGTCCAGCGATACATGAATTCAAACAGCAAAGGCAGTGTCAATTTCTTTCTTCCTCTCTCTCCTGCATTGACCTCACCATGTGCTTCTTTTGTCTGTTCTTCTCCCTTTTAAAACTGCTGTTATTTTGACTTTTTTTCCCCCAAAGTTCCAAAACAATGCAACAGCAGATAAAACAGTAATTGCTGCTCCTGGAATTCGAGGAAATCACCTCCAGCACCTAAAATACCTCAAAAAATGGGCAGCTGTTACAGCCAGAAATTTTTCCCATCCTCCATCTTGGATTACCCAGAATCCTGATTCTGATATAAATTGCGCTGCTTCAAGCAAAAGCAACTACTGTGGATGTTGGAAATCTAAACTAAAATCAGACAATACTTGGGTAACAAGTCAGGCAGCATCCATGGAGAGAAACAGAGTTTATGTTTCAGTTCAGGGATTTTGATGTTTCCTAGCATCAACGATACTCTTGATCTAATTCAATTCAGTTCATCCATAAAGCTTTCTTTGTGCAGGAGTCACAGAAGGTTTGTATGTGGTTACAGGAAAGCTAATAGAACGTTTTGTTTATTGCAAGGAGAATTGAAACTGAGAATTTTTAAGTTATTCAGCTAAATAGGGCATTGGTGACACTGCATCTGGAACACTGTGTACTGTACTTACAGAAGATGGAAGCAGTTCAGAGAAAGTTTATTAGATTCATAGCTGGAATGAGTGAATTCCCTTTTGAGGAATTCCCTTATCCTCTGGAGTTTGAAAGAGCTAGAGATGACTTAGTTAAGATGCGTCCTGAAGTCCTGTGGGGACTTAATAATTCTTTTCCTCTTGCGAAGGAATTTGAAGCTCGGGATCATAGTTTTAAAAAATCAGGCAGCGTCCATTTAAAAGAGGGGAGGAAATTTTGTTTTTGAGGGTTGGGAGTTATTTGAATGCTCTTTCTCAAAAGTCTGCAGATGCAGAATCTTCAAATTTATTTTATGGCAGCGATAGATTCTTAACTGTTTGTCTCCTTGGTAATCATTAGGATATGCAAGAATATGGAGTTGAGGGTAAAATTGCATCAACCATGATCGCATTGAATGGCAGAGCAAACTTGAAAGGCTGAGTGGCCTACTTCTGTTTCTTGTTCATGTGCCTCATCATTCCCAAAAATGGCATACAACAATGGCAATGTTCTTGCTCACTCCTTACTGTTTCTCAGGATTGTATATTTAATAACCTGGTGTAAACTATCATGTAAACAAACACTTGTGGCATTGGAACACGGGAAGTATGTGTATTTGTAAAAAGTCTTCAATGTTACAAGGATGACCATTAGCTTGGTCAAAGAGAAGCAGGAGGTGGAAGAGCTTAGGAGAGAATTCCAGCAGCTTGGGGTTTGATGGATGAAAGCATAACCACAAATACTGTAGTGGAAGAGGAGACAGAGTGTACCAAAACCTGGCCTCCCTTCTTTGCCCCCCCTATGATTAAATCAGATAATAACAAGAAAACTGAAATTGATGTAGATACCACAGAATCTATTTTTGCATTTAATTAACTTAGTTTATTTTACTTTACTTTAATATTTTACAGGGAAGTTTTTGCCTCTGAAGACCATGTTAGGAGCGAGGTATGATGATCAAGTTCCTGAAGAGAATCGATTCCATCCCAGTATGCTTTCAAATTATCTAAAGAGTTTGAAGGTAAGAACTACATGTACGCCCTGAATATGTTGCTATAAAATGCTGCATGTTATGCCGGGGAAGCAGGCTCATACTTTAATTTGAATAACTAATGAGTATTGTTTTCTTTGAACAAAAAAAATTGAGTCATTACTTTAACATAAACTATTCTTTGGTTAGCCATCAATAACGTGTAAGGTGAAATTTGTCTTGAGGGAATTGGTGAATGCTAGTAGGTCCTGTGGATTGCTAACAAATAAATTTGGTAGCTATTTTCAAAAGAACTTTGATAGAACTATAAATGTTTTAGAGACCCTAAGTAGAACATTGTAATTTATTAGATTAAGCACAAGGCTTTTTGTACAGAACCTAATCGGGTAAAAGGCTTTATTTCTCGTAGCAGGGGTCCCAAGAACTGCTCATGAATTAGTTGTATTGGGGTGGAGTGGGAATTGGTAAACATCATTGAGGATAGAGGCAATGAATTGTAATATGGATAAATTTAACATTTGACTTTTCACAACAGTGTCAACCAAACAACCAATTAAATAAATGACCATGCTAGCTGATTTTGTGTTGTTGAGAGCTATGTTTGGTCAGGTCATAGGGAAAATATCCTTTAGTGTCCTTTGAATAGAATCATGAGATATTTATGCCACCCGAGAAAGGCCTGAGTGTAATGTCTTGCATGAACTACGACATCTCTGATAATACTGCAACTCTGCAATACTACTCTGCCCTGTCAACCGAGATTGTGCTCAAAGTGCTAAAGGGTTTTGAATGCACAAGTTTTGAATTGGAGGCAACATAATGTCTTTCTTTTGAAGACTTATAATAATCAGTAAGAAAAGTTGATGATCATCTTGTTGATAACCACACTGGTATAGCATTCAAAGAAGCGAGTAAAATATTATCTATATTACCAGAAGAGAGTACAAATCTGAGGAGGCATTGCTTAACCAATACTGAAAATACTATATCCACATGTCCACTTCTGGTTATCCACAGGAGGAAAATGTTTGTGCTGGTTGTGGATTCAAATCCCATTTGAGAGACTTGAGCATATAAGGCTGACAAGTCTATGCAGCACTGAAGTAGAGCTGCATTGTCAGAGATCAGTTTTTTTAAAGGGTTAAATCAAGGTATAATCTGACATTTCAGATGGCCATAAGAGATTCTACTTGAAGAGAATGTAATTAACCAACAACCCAAACAGATTATTTGGTCATTATCTTAATACTATTTGCTGGATCTTACTGTTTGCAAATAAATTGTTGTATTTCCTTTCATACAATGGTGACTATATTTCTAATGTACTTAAGTGATTCTTGAAGTTGTGCTTAAAAAACAACTTTCTTTTGCTTTTCGTCTCTCTCTATCTCTCTTTCACATCCCGCTGTTTGGAAGGTTGATGTGGACTCGTTGGGCTGAATGGCCTCTTTCCACAGGTTTATGTTCTAACTAAGAGGGGACTCATGGACAGAGTAAAAGGGAAAATCAGAGTTGTGGGGACAGATTTGCTGAGGTACAAGGAGGAAATTTTAATTCCACTATTAATTAATAGCAAAGTATCCAACTTATACTAATATCTAAATAGGAGTACCAGTAACACATATATTTCCCTCATAAACAACAGTAAAACAAAGAGCCACTTTTGTGAACGGAGGAAGGGAATGGGAGTAGAGGGGAAAGATGAGAGAGGGAAGAAGAGAGAAGAGCAGGAAAGATGGGGAGGATGAGGAGAAGGGAATAGGAATGAAGGGGGAAGAGGGAAAATGGAGGACAGTCTGTCATTAGTGAAGGGGTCAAGAGTTCCAGGAGATGGTTGGTAGTATCACGGACCAGACCAGATGCCCTCAATATATTTTAAGAAGGTAGCTTGGACCCTAACTTATTTTAAAGGTAAAATCTTGTTAAAATATAAGCAAAACAAAGAGGAATTTAGAATAACGTAACGATTGGAAAGCTTAACTGAATAATAGATACAGTGCCTAATTCTAATTAACTTCTAATCTTGTAACATCCCATAAACACACCCCTTGGCAAAAAGGCAAATTCAGACACCGACTGTCGCATGCAGTTCTCCAATCCAGGAGGGGAAAAAAAATCAAGAGAAGGTTCAGAGTGTAGCAGCTAGAAGATGTTTACTGAAGCTACTAACTCTTTTGAGATTTCAAAGGCTTCTGCTTAAAACTAAACCTAAAATCTAAAATAAACCTAGAAAACAAGGTCTGTGAGAGCTGGTTCAACCTAGGTTGCTTCCCTTGTTCTAACATTAAAAAAAATCAAAGGTCTCTCAAATTGTTGACTTTCTTACAGACAGTATGACACATCTGCCTTATAACCTCTTAAAGTGATAGCATCGTTACATGTCGCATGTGATGAGAGGAAGAATTGGCCCTACTAATAAAGGCCAGGAATTCAATTATTCATTTGTGCCATTCCCAGTTCTAAATGAATGAATCCTTGCAAAAGTATTTGCAAGAATGATTTCAGAGATGTGGGGTGTGGATGGAGTGCAGATCCCGAGGCAGGTAGAGTAGACAAAGCAAATTGAAGTTTTTTTTTTAAAAAAAAAAGGGCAGCACGATGGCTCAGTGGTTAGCACTGCTGCCTTATAATACCAGGGTCCCAGGTTCAATTCCATCCTTGGACGACTGCCTGTGTGGAGTTTGCACATTCTCCCCATGTCTGCGTGGGTTTCCTCCGGGTGCTCCGGTTTCCTCCCACATTCCAAAGATGTGCAGATCAGGTGGATTGGGCATGCTAAATTGCCCATAGTGTTTGGTGCATTAGTCAGAGGGAAATGGGTCTGGGTGGTTTACTCTTCGGAGGGTCGGTGTGGACTGATTGGGCTGAAGGGCCTGTTTCCATACTGTAGAGAATCTAATCAATCTCTCTGCTGCACTATTGGCTACTAAACAAATGCCTTGTATACAATAGGTGGAAGTGAGAAGTGAATCAGTCTGATGATTAAATTGGTACCAATATGGAAGTCTGCAGATACTTTATAATTTGACATGCTCACCTGTGTCATGGATTTCATTGCAACACTAAATGCATTGAAATAATTACATAGAAGATTACAGTTATTTAAATTCCAAAGTCATGGCAGTGATATACGTGATAGGATTTTTCTTGGTGTCAGCCATCCATCCATGCTCCAAAACTGGCAGCTAGATCAAAATGGTGAGCCGTATCTACAGCAACAGCGGTTCACTTTTTAGTCACACAGAAAAACCACTGCAGAATCTTTTTTGTGCAGAGGTTTTACTTCTTTTGGATGAGATATTAAACCAAAACCCCAACCCTTTTAAAAGTACCACTTGAAGAAGAACAGGCGAGATATCCTTTACACCTGGCTAATATTTAAACCTCAGTCAACATTACAAAAAGCAGATGATCTGATTGTTCTATCACTGCAGCTGTGTGCACATTTGTTACTCTATTTCCATTACTGCAACAGTGATTATACTGGGAAGAAAAATAAACTTTGTAAAGCACTATACGAACTCTGGTGTTGCGTAAATGCTATGTAAACGCAAGAATTTCTTTCTGGTAATGCAAACTTGAAATTTTAAAAATTGAATACGCTAAAATGACATTGACACACAAAATCATTTGCTTAACATTGTTAATTGGTTCCTGGAAGATGTGATGTTACGTCAAGCAGTCTGTCAAAGATTTATGAGTCCTCACTGAGATTGTCAGTTTCCTTTATATCTAGACCCTTGCCTGCTCAACATCAGAGTCATGTGGAAAGCTTCATCTTCAAAGATGACAACAGTGGGATTGGCAACATTTGGCTCTTGAGCGTGGGGCTAGTCCGCTCATGGTTTATGCAGTGGGTTCTAATGCATCCACACCGCTTCATTGTTGTCATTCCAGTAGTAAATTTATTTTCTTTTGGTTGCCCTGGGGCCACCTCCCGCAGGAGGAGGGTGCCCCATATATCTCCATCCTCGCTCCGTCTCCATGGTGGCGTCGGACGTTGAGCTGGGATCCTGTCAGTCAATGTTCAGCATCGGAGGTGGTGTGGGATCTACGCAGTGTGACTGTCTCCAGCTCAGAGGCGACAGACATGGAAGCAGCTGTGCTAGTGGTGACAGAAAAGACGCACATTGCCAGGACTCCAGGGATGATATTGGATGGCATCGACTGGAGAACAGTGGGTGAAGTCATGGAGAGGGAAAGATGAACTTTTGAAGTTGTTTCAGTTTATGTAATGTCAATTAATGGTAAGGTCCGAGGGAGTGTTGCTGAACAAAGAGACCTTGGAGTGCAGGTTCATAGTTCCTTGAAAATAGAGCCGCAGGAGGTCATGTTGCGGCTGTACAGGACATTGGTTAGGCCACTGGGATATTGCGTGCAATTCTGGTCTCCTTCCTATTCAAAGGATGTTGTGAAACTCGAAAGGGTTCAGAAGAGATTTACAAAGATGTTGTCAGGGTTGGAGGATTTAAGCTATAGGGAGAGGCTGAATAGGCTGGGGCTGTTTTCCCTGAAGCGTCGGAGGCTAAGGAGTGACTTTATGTTGGTTTATAAAATCGTGAAGGGCATGGATAGGATAAATAGGCAAGATAGGTGTGGTACGGTGACTCAGTGGTTAGCAGTGCTGCCTCACAGCTCCGGGGGTCCCAGGTTTGATTCCAGCCTTGGGCAACTGTCTATGTGGAGTTTGCACATTCTCCCCATGTCTGGACAGGTTTCCTCCAGGTGCTCCGGTTTCCTCCCATAGTCCAAAGATGTGTAAGTCAAGTGAATTGGCCATGCTAAATTGCACCAAACTAATGTTTGGTGCATTAGTCAGAGGGGAAATGGGTCTGTGTGGGTTACTCTTCAGAGGGTCGGTGTGGACTGGTTGGGCCGAAGGGCCTGTTTCCACACTAGGGAATCTATCTAATCTAATCTTTTCCCTGTGGTGGGTAGTCCAGAACTAGAGGGCATAGGTTTAGGGTGAGAGGGGAAAGATATAAAAGGGATCTGAGGGGCAACTTTTCACGCAGAGGGTGGTGTGTGTATGGAATGAGCTACCAGAGGAAATGGTGGAGGCTGGTACAATTTCTGCATTTAAAAGGCATCTGGATGGGTATATGAGTTTGAAGGATTCAGAGGGATTTGGGTCAAGTGCTAGCAAATGATTAGGTTAGGATATCTGGTTAGCATGAACAAGTTGGACCGAAATCAGGCACCAACTCGAAAATGGACCGGGGGGGGTGCAATGGTAGTTTGGCGTACTGACCTCTACACTGCTGAAGCCAGGCGCCAACTCGAAAGCCACCTCAACCTGACCACCCCCTCCCCCACTCCAGCCTCTCACCCTCACAAGGAGCAGCCCTCCACTCCCTCTGCTCCAACCCCAACCTCTCCATCAAACCAGTGGATGAGGGAGATGCAGTGGTAGTTTGGCGCACTGACCTCTACACCGTTGAAGCCAGCCGCCACCTCGAAGACACCAGCTCCTACCGCACCCTCAACCACGACCTGCCCTCCCATCACCAAACCATCATCTCCCAGACCGTGCACAACCTCATCACCTCAGGGGATCTCCCACCCATAGCTTCCAACCTCATGGTTTGGGAATCCCACACCTCCCGATTCTACCTCCTACCCAACCTGACCACCCTGGCCAACCTATTGTCTCAGTCTGTTCCAGTCCCACTGAATTCATCTCCACATTCCTCAATACTGTCCTATCCCCCCGGTTCAGGAATTCTCCACATACGTTTGGGACACCACCCATGCCCTCCACCTCCTCCAAGACTTCCATTTCCACTGCCCCCAACGCCTCACCTTCACCATGGACATCCAGTCCCTCTACATCTCCATCCACCATGACCAGGGTTTACAAGCCTTCTGTTTCTTCCTCTCCCGACGTCCCCACCAGTACCCTTCCACTGACACTCTCATTCATTTAGTTGAACTGGTCCTCACCCTCAACAATTTTCCTTTGAATCCTCCCTCTTCCTCCAGACAAAAGGGGTAGCTATGGGCATCAGCATGGGCCCCAGCTATGCCCTTCTCTTTGTTGGCTACGTGGAAAAGTCCATCTTCCGGATTACACCGGCACACTTCCTACCTTTTCCTCCGCTACATTGATGACTGCATTGGCGCCACCTCATGTTCCCATGAGGAGGTTGGACAGTTAATCAACTTCACCAACATATTCCATCCCGATCTTAAATTCACCTGGGCCATCTCTGACACCTCTGTCCCTTTCCTGGACCTCTCCATCTCCATCAACAGTGACCGACTCAACACTGACATTTATTACAAACCCACCGACTCCCACAGCTACCTGTATTTCATCTCCTCCCACCCTACCTCCTGCAAAAATGCTATCCCTAATTCCCAATTCCTCCGCTTCTGCTGCATCTGTTTGCAGGAGGACCAGTTCCACCACAGAACACACCAGATGGCCTCCTCCTTGTAAAGACCGCAATTTCTCCTCCCACGTAGTTGACGATGCCCTCCATTACATCTCATCCACGTCTGGCACCTCCGCACTCGAACCCCACCCCTCCAACTGCAACAAGGACAGAAGGCCTACCCACCCACGCCCCCACCCAGGTCCTCACATTCTACCCCACCAACCTCTATGTGCATCGCATCATCCGCCACCTACAAACTAACCCCACCACCAGAGAGATATTTCCCTCCCCACCCCATCCACTTTCCGTGAAACCCGTTCCCTCCACGACTTCCTCATCAGGGCCATGCCCCCTAACGTTGATTCTCCTGCTCTTCGGATGCTACCTAACCAGCTGTGCTTTTCCAACACCATACTCTTGGCTCTAATCTCAAGCATCTGCAGTACTCACTTTCGCCAAGTTGGATCAAAGTGTCTATTTCCGTGCTGTACATCTCTATGACTCTAATTTAATAGCAGTTTATTCAATATTTTACCATTTATACAATTTATTCAGCAATCCAACATGGTGACGGAATATGATAATATTATCCACTTTTCAGTGTACCTCGGTACAAGTGATGATATAGTAAATAAGTGAATAAATCTACATCGACACAATGTGAATTTGGGATTCTAATTGGTGAGTGATGTCAAAGTGAAATAGCATTGCACAGGATAATATAAAGCGAGGACCTGCTGTACGGTTGGTTGTACTGATGCTTAGTGGAGGTTTAATGACTCCACTCTTTACACTGCAGCCACAGCTTTGTTTGTTATATTTATGTACACTCAATGTACTTAATGTTGGAGGTAATAGGTGATTAGTGTATTAATTGTGGTTTTGTCAGATAAATTAATATTTAGCAGCGGAAATGTCCATGCAGTCCAGATTGAAGAAGCAGCTCTTTGTACCATCCTAACCTGACCTACAGTTCACAATCTCATTATCAACCCAGGATTTTACCCACCGCATATAATTTTTCAGTAGCCATGGTTACTTTTCGGTACCTGCATGATGGCCTGAACCTCTTGTGCTGTAATATTGTTTGTCAACCATAGATGCTGCATTTTCTCCACTGGTTGGTACTTTAGTCATTGTTACAATAGAGAATATTGGGCATGTTGATGAAGGTCTTTAAGCTTGTAATCATTCACTCTCAATCACCAATGAAATTTAAAACACTACATTAAATAAAATTATTGAAATGATAAAAGCCCATTAGATTGCTTTGATCAGGCTGCCACTGAAATATGAAATCTTTGACTATGATGAGAAAACCTAGACATTATGACCTATTCCATTGGACCAAAGTGAAGACTGCGACTTAATTGAAGTTTTTAACATTTACAAAATGTAAGGGATTAAGTAATTAGAGGTTATTAATGCAAAAACTGGCAACAAAATAAGAATATATGGGTGGTGAAGACGACATTTGGCATGCTTGCCTTCATGGTCATAACATTGAGTACAGGAGTTGGGAAGGATGAAGGAGCAGCACTCCGAAAGCTAGTTCTTCCAATTAAACCTGTTGGACTATAACCTGGTGTTGTGTGATTTTTAACTTTGTACACCTCAGTCCAACACTGACATCTCCAAATCAGGATTTGGGATGTCATTGTTGAGGTTTCTTTTTTTAGATTGTGAACTACAGTGAGATACAGAGACAGTAAAATGGCCTTCGGTTGTCTTTATTCAGAGAACTTGCTGTTACAAGTTTCTGAGCTGAAGCTACAACTTTGAATGGAAGTAGCTTTGTTATACCATACCATAACAGACAGCTCATTAGTATGATCGACATTTTCAGGAAATAGGTATCAATATATTAACAAGTTTAACATTTATAGGTTGCAGTTATCGGGTAGGTAAAAACAAGGACTGCAGATGCTGGAAACCAGAGTTTAGATCAGAGTGGTGCTGGAAAAGCACAGCAGGTTAGGCAGCATCCGAGGAGAGGGAAAATCAACGCTTTGGGCAAAAGCCCTTCATCAGGAATAGAGCTCTATTCCTGATGAAGGCCTTTTGCCCGAAACGTCAATTTTCCTGCTCCTCGGATGCTGCCTGATCTGTTGTGCTTTTCCAGCACCACTCTGATCTAAACTCAGGATGCAGTTATCAGTTCATTTATATGCCTAGCATTTGTAGGGTGCAGTTATTATTCATTAAAAATTTCTTGAACCCAACCCAATCAGATAGTCATGACTTGGAGATACTTTCAGATAGGTATTTGAAAATTGTCTGTATGGTTAAGTGGTTTAGGCCAAATGTAAACAATCTGTGGTTACCTCCTGATGTGCACTGAAGGGCTTTTGCTGCGTTAAATGGTCGCACCGACCTACTCTCTTTCGTCCAGTTTTATCATCATTGTTGCCATTGGAAACTTTGATTCTGATCTAACGAAGTTCCCCTGATCCAATAAATTCTCCCCTTTTTAATTCTTTCCTGCCCTGTGCTGAACCCCACAGTCATGTTGCGGTTATATTTGGAATACTGCATACAATTTTGGTTGCCCTTCTAGAAGGAGGAATGTTGTTAAGCGTGAGAGGGCGCAGAGAAGATTTACAAGGATATTGCCAGGATTGGAGATTTTGAGCTATGGGGAGAAGTTGAATGGATTGGTGCTTTTTACCCTTGGAGCATTGGAGACAGAGGGGTGAACTTCTAGAGGTTTGTAAAATCATGAGGGACGTGGATAGGGTGAATAGCCAAGGTTTTTTTCCTTGGGTGGGGGAGGAGCCAAAGCTAGAGTGCATAGGTTTAAGGTGAGGGGGAAAAGATTTACAAGGACCTGAACAGTAACTTTTCCACACAGAAGGTGGTGTGTGTCTGTAACGACCTGCCAGAGGAAATGATGGAGGCTGGTACAATTATAACGTATAAAAGGCATCTGGATAGGTATATGAATATAAAGGGTTTAGAGTGTTAGAGGCCACATGCTGGTTAGTGGCACTAGGTCAGATTGGGATGTCTGGTTAGTGTGGATGAGTTGGACTGAAGGGTCTTTTCCCATACTATGTGACTCTGACTCTGGCTCTGATTTTAGTTAACTAAAATACTGAATTTTTTTTTGCCCTCTAGAGGCCAAATTAATTATAGCTTACTGACTTGCTTGTAGCCATTCTGACAAGAAGATCTGTCGTGGTGTGTCATATTTGTCTGTCTCGCACCTTCCTTAAACATAGACTACGTTATTTACAAGCACTGTGACATCTGTAATTTATCCGCACCTAGGTTGATCCCGCTGTCAGCAGTCCTCTTGAAGTAATCTCTGTGGCTTTTTATCTCTGATAAAAGGGCTAAAATACTGATGTTTTCTTTTCTGAATGTCACTTTGAAGTTTTCTTTTAGCTCTAGCAATTTCAAATTGCATGTTTCTTCATGTCTCTAGTAGTCTGAATATGGAATTAAAGCTTGCGTCTTAGCATCCACATTTCAGAGCCCTTTATTTTCTTCCATAGATTTTTATTTAATTGTCTTTGCTTCTGAGGCATACAGAAGAAAGGATAAAATGTAGCATCTTCTAAGTTCTTTTCCTTGTTGCCAAGCTTGAGTTTTCTTGTTGGTACCGCATCTTTCATCTTTACAAAATTACTCCTGAATATCTATCCTATTTCTGACATCAGCACTGCAACTATCATCTTCTGTTATTGTTTGTACTTAGTAGACAAATATATCCAGTTGTTTGTGTGGAACATTTCCATTTTCACTCTAGTTTCTTTAGTGTATACTTTTTGACTCGCTTTGCTTTTGTTTTGTTTAATTAATGTTCTAAATTTCTAGATTATACTCAATCTGCTGTACCTTATGTTCTGTTTTGGACCAATTTAAAACTAATTCCACCCTGCATCTGCATCTGTTTTAAGTGTTTCAACAATTTTCTCATAAGATACAGTTATGTTCAAACAATTGTATTTTAGAAATGTTTCAGGATGCAGAGACAATTGGACAGTGAGAGGGGGCAATAACTCTGTTATTAAACCCTGTGTTTATTGAAAAAAAATGTTTAGTTTATGAGAACGTTTCTGTGTTTCTTTTAGGTGAATATGGGACTTTTAGTTGATTTAACGAATACAAGCAGGTTTTATGACCGGACTGAAATAGAGAAAGAGGGAATTAAATATGTTAAACTACAGTGCAAAGGGTAAGTAGTGCTTTATCTATAATCTTTTTATTGGAGAAATAAGATCTTATTATATACATCTGGAATTATCATTTTTGTTGCAATTTTAGACTTTGAAAGTAGCTGCGTTAGAAATTAAATATGCTGGACCTCTCTGGATACTTAATTATTCTTTTTTTAAAAAAATGGTTTTAGTTAGATTTCAAATGATTATGTAATTTGAAACATCAAAAGATGACTGAATTAGCTATTTTAAAGACTATGACCAGGAAGAGGTCACAAAATTTATATGTTTTATTTGATTTTGAAATTTTTTTTACTCTGTATTTTTATTCCTGTTTCAAGTAATTTGAAGTAGTCATGTTAGATCAAGCATAAACTTGCACTAAAGTTATGAGTGAATGTGGACGTTGCATTCCTCATTATCTTTTTTTCAACTTGTGTTGTCATTGTCATCAATTGCACCTTGAGATAAGATGTCGGAGGAGGTGCACATACCCATTTGCTTGAACCCTCTGAGGAAAAATGCCTGACCTTTTCTCTTTGCTTTTACTGATCAGAATTATTTGTCATTTTTGTCTTTGTAAATATATTTATGAGAACTACAAATGGTTCACGTGATAAATGCTCCAGGGGTTTGCCTGCTCAATTAAGTGTCTCCAAATAGAAGTAGTGTATCAAATTGTTTAATTAACTGATCATGCCAGAAAGGCACTGGCTGAGATCAGAAGCACAGTGGTACGTAGGAATTGAATATTATGCTTGATCTTTGTAACTTTCGCTGTAAGATTGGAAGAATGCATGTTTCCTTCAGTTCCTGTTGTATATTCAGTGGCTTATCGTTAATGATTTGCTTGGTAGTCTCAAACTGTTAACATTGCTGCAGTTCTTGCAGCTGCTGATGGGTGGTGCTGCAGAATTGGTGATATGTACATGGAGTTGTCTGCAGTTTTTGTTTAAGTTTCTGTTACATGGTCTCCTGAATCTGCATCGAATGTCAAAAATTGAAATGTGAATATTGTGCTACTATGACATTTTGAGTAATGGAAAGTGGGGAAATCTAGTCAAATAATTTGAAAGTAATCAAATATTTAATGAATTGGGAACAGAAATAATTTTTTTAAAAACCTACAAAGAGAAAAGAGTCAAATAGTGTCCAGATAGTTACAAGAAAATGACTATTTCTAATATTCTGGCTCAGTGATTTAAAAGTCAAAACCAACAGTTACAAATGCACTGTGGTCGTACGTTACTGACCAAGAAAATATTTTTCATGCCTTGGGTAATATTTTTATAAACTAAAGATTTCTTTACATTATGTCAACAGATTTGTATTTATCTAGCACTTTTTAGCATGCAAAGTTATCCCATTGCTGATGATAAGATATGAGGGGCTAGGCATTGTGGTAGAATTTGATGGGGTGACTGTAAACCTATCCAATGAGATAGTGTAATGTTTCTGGAACTACTGGTCTGCTGAGCCACACCCTCACTTCTACCTTTTGCCTTTCAGAACCAAGTCTGGTGGGATGCATAAGTTCTTTTCTTTTCACTTTTTAAAGGTGATATAACAGTGATTTAAAAATGTTAAATAGTTGTCCTTTTCCTCACATTTCCTTAATGAACTGTATGTTAAAAAATACAAAGAAACAAGCCAGACAGATTGCTTTGTGTTGATCAAAATTAAGGAATTAGCTTATTGTACACTCACTCAAGTAAGGTACAAATTTTATTGAAAAGTTAAAAACCAGTCTTGAATTCTGTAACACGAACACACATGCATAAGTGTGCAATCGAAGTTTGCGAGCAGGATTAAGATGGTGGAATTGGGGTGGGAGAAAAATGCAGTTCTTGTGTTTATAAATTATTCTTTCCAATGTTGATCCTCAAGTTCTATTGGAGTTGTGCTGGTTGTTCTTCTGGAAAAAGTTTTTTAAAGTTGCAATAAATCCTTTTCATTGAGGGTACTATTAATATTTGATTTTTAAAATCATTTTTCTCTGATTTATTTCAACTTTTGGCATGTTGAGAAATTGCAGCATAAGCTAGTTGCATTCTGCAAGGATGACTCCTTGGTGATTCTGGAGGTTGTTGGGTTCTGGAACTAAACTACAAGCTTCTAATCATGTCTGCTTGCGTAGGGGGAACACTGGCTGTTGGCGCTTTGTGAGCATAGTTCATTTTGAAAAGTTTGGATGGTCATTGTTAGAGACCCATTTATCCTTTCTGCAAAGTATTTTGGAGAATGGTCTTCTGTTCTAGTAGTACTTGTCATCAAGAAGTCTTGTGCCAAGAGAAACTTGAAGGTTGTAATCCAGATGATGATTTTAATGTCCAAGCAATTACCCTAAGATAGTCTTTTAAGGATATGGTGGTAGACTGGTTTAGCCATGTTTGGACATTCCTTTGTAAATTTCTGTTGAATGTGGCTATTTTTCAGGCCGTGTGACTTTGAAGGCCCCATCTTGATGTGTTCCAGCTCATTTTTAACTGTCTTCTCTGAAATAAAAGCCCAAGGCCTTTAAGTTAGATGATAAAATTTGAAGGTTAACTGTCTATGTTTTATATTATCATAGTTAAAAATCACACAACACCAGGTTCTGGTCCAACAGGTTTATTTGGAAGCACTTGCTTTCGGAGCGCTGCTCCTTCATCATGTGATTGTGGAGTATAAGATTGTAAGACATAGAATTTATAGCAAAAGTTTACAGTGTGATGCAACTGAAATTATATATTGCAAAAGACCTGGATTGTTTGTTAAGTCTCTCATCTTTTAGTTTCAGTTTATTGGTTTCAGTTCTTTCATATGGAAATTCCATAACTTTACAGTTCTGTAAACTTTAGCAAAAGTTTGCAGTGTGATGCAACTAAAAATCTCCCGCTCACCACCCCGGCCAATGCATTTTGACAGGAATAAAGGCGCTTAATATTACTTAAGTAGTTAAATCTGCAGTGTAGAGGGAGTTTAGAGTCCTTATATATAGGTTATAAAACTACCATACAGGTTGAGTGGGTTTGGAAAATGGATTGTTGGCCTTTTGTGTCAATAGATATGGAATAGAAAAATAGGGAAATCTTGCTAAAATTTCCAGAGACTAGTTAGACCTCACCCAGAATAATGTGGACCATTTTTTAGACTCCTTATCTAAGGAGAAACATACTGAGATTGGAGGTAGTCTTGAGTGTATTTACTCAGTTGATCTGGGCTTGGATCATCTTGTGTAGAAAAGTAGGTTAGTTTAGATCTATACTCATTGTAGTTTAGAAGAATGAACCTTAGGATTTTTAGCAGGGTAAATATGAATAGGTTCTTTCCCTATGTGGGGGCGTTTAGAATCAGAGGGTATAAACTCAGAATCAAGGGTTGCCTGTTTAGGACCGGGATGAGAAGGAATTTCTTCTCTGAGGATAGTGAATCTGTGAATTTTTTTTAATGCAAAATACTACAGAGAATGGGAAAGTCACAGCAGAATTAAATGTATTCAAGGCTGAGATAGATTATTAATCTGTAACAGAACCAAAGGTTAAGAGGAAAAATGTTGAGTTGAGGATTAGAAGATCAGCCATTATGTTGTTGAATGATGGAGCAGAATAGCTAGACGCGATGGCCTCCTACTTCCCCTATGTCTTAAGGTCTTACAATTGCTGAATCTTTCATTAACAACATTCTGGGATTACCATTGACCAGAAACTGAACTGGAAGAGCCATATATATACTGTGACTACAACACAAGGTCAGAGGCGAGGAATTCTGCAACAAATAACTCATTCTTGACTGTCCAAAGCCTGTCTGAGGCACAGGTAAAGTTGAGATAGAATGCTCCCTCTTTGCCTGGGTGTATGCAGCTGAAAAAGCAATTAAGAAGCTTGAAGCTTTCTAGGACAATGCAGCCAGGCTTGATTGGCACCCCATCCACTTCAACATTCACTCACACCACGATTAATGTACAGTGGTAGCAGTGTGCACCACCTGCAAAGTATACTGCAGCATTTCACTAAAAGACTCCTTAGACAACACTACGCTCATCTGCTCCCTCTCCTTCCTTGAAAAACAAGCTTAGCTTTAGTAAAGGCTACCTCCATCCTAAACTGCAATTTTGTTTGTGTTACTTCACTGTTGGTCGGGTTAGAATCCTGGAACTGCCTTCCTAGCAAAAAACCCATATACTACAATAGTTCAAGAAGGCAGTTCACAGCCATCTTCTCAAGGGCAATTAGGACAGTCAGTCATCATCAGTTACTTGCTAACGACCATAATTGTCTACCTCAGAACTTTTATGTTATTCGTGATTGATTCTTTGGGTCCTTATATGGCTGATGAACCCAATCGTAGACCCACATCTCTGACCACAGATTTGGCAGGTGTTCCGGGAATTGGCCCTTGACTTTGAGATCACTGGGATTCCTTTCTTTATTGTTCCCAAATATTGGCCGAATTAACATTGTTCACAGCTGTACACAAACAAATAAAAATAAATCTGCTTACAACACGGTTTCTGGTTCTGGGCATCAGATTCTGTGAAGGATGTGATGACATTAGAAAAGTTTCAGTGAAGATTTCTGGGAATGACCGCAGATATGCAGAATTTCACTTATCCAGATGGATTAGTGAAACTGGGAGCTCTTTTACTTGGGGAAGAAAAGATTTGAGAAGATTTGATAGAGATGTTCAAAACCGTTACAGATCTGGCAGAGTAGAACAGAGTAGAAAATTAGAAATTGCTCCTATTGATGGAAGGGTTGAGAACCATAGGACACCAATTTGGCTAAGTCACAAAAGAACCAATGGCAATATGAAGAGAACCATCAACAGCAGTTAGAATCTGGAATGTAATAGCTGAGATCCTGATGGAAGCATATTGAATTGTGGCTTTCAAACAGGAATTTATTCAGCATTTGAAGAGAAAATATTTTGAATGCGTACAGGGCAAGGAGTGTACTTTAATACCCATTCAGTTGCTGTTTCAGAGACCTGGCACAGAAACATCAGGCCAAATTGGCTCCTTTTGAGCAGTAATGATTGAGTATTTAAACAGAACAGTTATTTAACCAATATTTAAATTAAGGAGTGAAGCATTTATATTAAGTGGCTAATCTTTGGCAGCTTCACACAATTTCTAATTGCCTTCAGTGGAACTGTTCAAAATTTGTCACATTTAAAATTATTTGCTCAACGTTAAGTTGAATGCTAATAATGTTAAGTTCCCTAAAACAGTGAATTGGGGTGGCTATCGGTCTTGTATGGCCTGATTTCAGTCGCAGGCCTTAAAAATCTCAAGCCCAGATGTTGCATCTGAACTTTTTCTTTTCTGAAAGTTTGGATGAATACCTGAGTGAGGAGACTGTATCCATACATGGACACTGGAGTTAGCAGAAATCACTCTGAATCTTTTGCTAGTTATTTATTTAAATATTATTTCATGTGTAAAATTTTGCTACCCATATCCCAGCATGCCACATGTCTCATATCTCTTCATCCCTGAGCTCACTGATTCTCAGTTGTGCACTGTGTTGATTCTCAGTTGTACACTGCGTTGATTTTAAAATTCTCATCCTTGATTCCAAATCCCTTGTTTGGCCTCATCCGTGTAACCTCTTAATACTCTGCAGCCCTTTGAATTTTTGTTCCTCCAATTCTGATTTCATGCACAAGCTTGATTTTAATCGTTTCATTATTGGCAGCTATGTCTTCGGCAGTCAACGACTTTAATCTGAGATATTCCTTCCCTAAACTGTCTCTCATGCCTGTTAATAGTAAACTCTTTGCTCCTATTAAAGAAAAGTTACACATTTGGTCAGAAATGTTTGGTCATGTGCACTGATATTATCTGGTATGTCTGTGAGTCAAATTCTGTTTTGTAACACTTCTACTATGTTAAAGCTGTGATATAAATGCATGTTGTTAAAGTTAACAACTTCTTAATGTGTAATACACTCTGATTGACACTAGATGTCAGGCTCTATCTATCCAACATACATTCTGTGAACTAATTCTGTTGTACAATAAACTTAGTTGCAATGTTTATAAGTATAGCTCAATACATTCTAATCTTAAATTGCCATTCATCTTTTGTTATAATCCAGCCTTATTTTGTTAATAAATTGAAATCTTTTTGTACTTTCCAAAATGTATTGTTCCAATCTAGTGTTAGCTGATATACCTGAACCTAGTAAGTTGAGGAAACCTTTTAATAAATATGTAATGTTCCTTATTATAAATCTGTAACTAAAATCTGTTAAGCTGAAAGTACAATTGATTCGGCGACACATGAACTTGGTTAACATTTACTGTTTGCAAAAACTAAAAGCTGTCTTGGGTTTGAACAGTTGTCATTGTGATGTGTATATGACTAGATTTTGATTTTATTTTGTTTAGACATGCTGAGTGCCCCACCGAGGAGGTAACAAACATGTTCATTCGTTTGTGTGAGCATTTCATAATGCAGCACCCCATGGAATTAATAGGTATGTATGGGGAACAACATAGTTTGTTTTGATTTTGAAATTCTATTACAATATTACCTTTTACTATTCTACGATCTTACATCATTTGGAGGGAAAAATCTAAACAGTAAGTCCAGAAGTATGAGGAATGTACAGACTATAGTTGACTTATTTTACATTATAGAAACATAGAATTGGCTGAATATTGTTGCCATTGAAGAGACCTTGGTAAAATTGAGCATGACTGGGAGCTTGTAGGATCTTCAAATTGTTAAAAGGAGAGCAACAATGTTAATAATTTACAGTAGTGGTAAAGGGGAGCTTTATAACTTAAGTCATTGGGAAGAAGTAAGTGGAATTATGAAACACCATTTGTCACAGCTTGCCAATTAGAGATTGAAATTTCCAATAAATCCCAATTAGTGATCCAGATCTCAGTGTTGCCTCCAATTCTAAATATAAACAATAATTGTATATAATCTTCATATTCTTCAATGAAAAAATAACACTACATCCAATGATTGATGACAATGAAAAGCATGATAAATTGTAAAATAGGAAGCAGGAAGCTGCAACAGACCACTGAGACTTGGCAAACAAGGCAGATATGTGGAAGTCTGGATCATCCACTTCAGGTCTGAAAAGCAATTTTTTTTAATGGCAAGAATCTAGGAGGTGTGGCTAAATCAATGCACTAAAGGCTACTTTACTAAGTAATCAAAAATGAATGGAGCGTTAAATGGTGCTTTACTTATGTGGAGTTCTGTTCAGACTCCATTTGAAGTACTGCAATCTGTTTTAGGCACAAAATCGAGGAAAAATTATATTGGTATTTCAAGAGGTGTAGTGGAAATGTGTCAGGATATTGCCTGTAATTAGAGGATTAATTATGAATATAATTTACATTTATAGATTTACAAGTTGAGGGATGACTTTATGAAGATGCTTTATAATAACCAAATTATTCAACATGGTTGATGCAAGCAGTTACCTCTGGTAGTGGAGTCCAGAACAATGGTACAAAATTAGAGCTGGGTCACTTAAGAGAGAGAGAGAGCAGTTTTTGATGCACAAAGTAATAGAAACCTATAACTTGCTTTCTTAAAAGTGTATGGACGGACGAATTGAAAATTTCCAAGACTTAGACTGATTTATAGATATTAATTAGATAAATGTATAAATATACAATCAGCAATGACTGGTAAATTGAATGATGTAAAATCAGCCCTGCTGCAACTGTGTTGGGAAGATATAAGGCCTGCTTGCTGTTCCTTTGTTCCTCATTCCAATTAAGTTCTTGTTAATGCTGCTTTGTAATCATCTTTTTGGAGCTGAATGAAGCAAATGTCTGTAAGTTTGCCTTTTTTTTGTTGCACCATACCTGGCATTTGTAGAGTTTTCTCCAGTTGAATTACAGTATTTTAATTTTCTGTATTCTATTTCCCTCTTCACCTACAATAGTAGGTGGAAAGTACCACTGTATAAATCTTCCACATATTTTATTTCCATGAAACTTGAATGACCTGCTACTTGCTTTCAACAACCTAAAATAGTTTGTGATAACATTTGTGTGTACTTTCTGTGCAAACTACTGCCAACTCGTTGTGGGTGGAAATATTATATCAAGTATATATGTTTTCTGTCGTGTATTGGATAAAAAGCTGTGGAGTTGTGAATGAGGGGTGAAGAGGGAAAACATATAAATGTTACATAAAATACATCATTCATCACTTGTTGAATAATAAAATTATCATATTGCCTAGCTGTATGGACACCATTTTTTGAAGCCAGCTTATTAAAGTTTGGGGACCTATTTTGTACTTATTATAGTGTTATTATTTAGCATAGCTTTTGCTGTGGAAATGCTAATAAATTCACTTAAATTACCTCGAGATGGCCTCTTTGTAGTGTTGCCAATTGGTTCTGACTGGGAAGGCAACACAGTCAGCTACTTGTATAAGTATATTATTACCACTTTAAATATTTTTGATGGGTAGATCTTTGATGAATGCAGACTGGCAGTATATTTAAACTTGTACTTTTGAATGTGTTCTGGTTCCTTTGCTATGACTCTGGTATAGCTTCCACATTAAAATAAAGCAATCGGCGAAAGAGCGGTGGTTCACTTGTAATTTGGGAAGTTAGTTAGCTCAGTTGGCTGGATAGCTGGTCTGCAATGCAGTGTGACAGCAACAGTGTGACTTCAGTACTCACACCATCTGAGATTACCGTAAAGGGTTTTCATTCTCAGTTTCTCTCTCCAAACATGAGGCATGGTGACCCTCTGGTTAAATCATTAATTCTGTAATGAGAGCTGCCCTATGGTCCATTAGAAATGGGAAGGTTCACTGGTGATAGCCCTGTATTTGGTAGTATTTGTAACTCCTCAGATACTAAAATAATCGTGCATGCATCAGGACTTGAAAAGCACTTAGATTTGGGCTAAGAGGTGGCCACAGTCATTCACTGTAAAAGAGGGAATCTAACCATTTTCCCATAATAGTTAATATTATCAAAGCTGAATTGCCCATCATTAACATCTTGACCATAAGACAGTAGCAGAAGTAAGCCATTTATTCCATTGAATCTGCTGTGCCATTCAGAGAGATCATGGCTGATCTGATAATCCTCATCTCCCCATAGCCCTGGATCCTTTTATTTAACATTTAAGTAATTTAAGTGCTTTATTCCTGATGAAGGGCTTTTGCCCGAAACGTCGATTGTACTGCTCCTGGGATGCTGCCTGAACTGCTGTGCTCTTCCAGCACCACTAATCCAGAATTTAAAAATCTGTCTATCCTAGCCTTGAATATATTGAACAGCCCAGCCTTGACATCCGTCTGTGGTAAAGACCTCTGCAGATTCACCTCCCTCTGAGAGTAGTGCTCATCACTATTTTAAATATTTGATCCCCTATTCTGGAATTGTGCCTCTGGTCCTAGATTTTCCCACAAGGGGAAATAACTTGTCCACGTCTACCCTGTCAAATTCGCCGAAAAGACTTTTCTTTGCTATAATCATCTAGACAGTGTATTCAAAAAGAACGGGTACCCAATGAACACAGTCTGCCGATTTCTCAGCAACACACCCAAACAAGAAGACAAAAGACGTCCAGAAACCCTAGCCACTCTCCCCTACATCAAAGACATCTCGGAAATGACTGCTAGACTACTCAGACCCTTTGGCATCATGGTGGCCCACAAACCCACCAACACTCTAAAACAGCAGCTAATGAATGTGAAAGACCCTATGCAGACAACAAGCAAAACTAATGTAATTTACAAAATATCTTGCAAAAACTGTAACAAACACTACATCGGTCAAACAGGCAGATAACTAGCCACCAGGGTACATGAACATCAACTATCCACAAAAAGACATGACCTTCTCTCTCTAGTAACTTTACATACAGATGAGAAAGGACACCACTTTGACTGGGACAACACATCCATCCTAGGACAAGCCAAACAGTGACACTCGTGAGAGTTCCTAGTAGCATGGCATTCTAACTGGAACTCTATCAACAAACACATTGACTTGGATCCCATTTACCACCCCCTGAGAAAAACAACAGGAAATGACATCACCAACCCAAGGGAACCTAAACACATAAAAAACGGACCATACCACCAGTGCTTCACGGGAGGCTCACTGATGATGTTACTTAGTATGATGACGAAACGTCTGAAAACGAACCTTTCAGCTCAGCGAGCAAACTTGCATCCATACTGGAGCTTCTTTCCTAACAGCACTGTGGGTAAGCCTATACCACATGGACTTCGCAAGGTTCAAGAGGCAACTTATCCCAACTTCCTGAGGCACATTGTTGTTATGCAATAAATGCTGGCCTTACTAGCAACCCTGATATTTCATAAATAAACCAAATGCACACTATTTCATCAATTGCCAGTAAACTCAATCACTGTCCAGCTAGAATGTGTATGGCTATTGAGTGTGGACATGACTGGGTGTGATCATGTTTTCCTATTATGAATCTTCAGAAGGGATGGATTGCAGGAGAAAGAATGCAGATGTCAATATCCATGTCCAATATCCATGCCTACATTTTTTTAACTTCATAGAAATCTAAATAGAACCTTGACTAATGCTTGCTTCTCTGCCATGAGGATAATGAAATCTGACTAATATTCATTTTTCAATGTGCTGTGAACTATCTAAAGCACTGCAGCATGACTATTTATCTTGCATGGTATAAGAATCCTTTTGCTGTATATTGAGCTCTACTTTTTTTTAAACTTGCCTTTTGTTGTTGAGATAATATATCCATATGAAGCAAGATTTGTACGACTGAATGTGTAGAAACCTATATAGAAGCTTATTCTTCGAAGAAAAATGCAAAGTGGTTGAAAGCTTGGTAATTTCTCTTTCTTGTAGAGATACACTGTTGGAAACTGTCAAAGTATTTTCATGCTAGGAAGGAAGAGGACTTTGCAAAGAAACAGAGATGCCTATTACTAAGACAGATGACAATTTTTACAGTGACTGTCTGACACTTTCCAGCTGAGTGATCGATAACATCAATAGAAATCTGTTGGAAAGACATCTTGGCTGTTGCCACAGAAACAACAGAATTGGCATTCACCATCCCTGAATGTGTTTTATGTTGGATATCTTAAGTACATTTTGAGCTATCTTAATATATAAAAGTATATTAACCCATGTTGAATTAGTATTATATATTGACCTGTGGTGTTGAAGGCACTGAAGCGCGAGCACATATTCTGTTTAATATTCAGTTCAAACAACATTTTTGGGGAAAACTATTTGCCTTGCCTTGTTCTCACTATGCCTTCTTCCTACTGTCTCCTTTTCTCACACTGCCTTCTCTCAGTCCGTCTTTTTCTCTGTTATGCTTTTTCCTCATCAGTTTTCTACCTGCCTGTCCTGCCCTTAGCCTGCCTCACCCAAAGCTTCTTTTTAACTTGCTTGCTCTCTGTTTCATCCGACTCCTTTACTCTCTTGCGCCATTCGCTTCACCTGGACGGCAATGTGTCTCAGTGGCTAGCACTGCTGCCTCACAGCAACAGGGGAAGGTCGATTCCACCCTCAAGTGACTGTGCACACTTCATACAGGCATTCTTCCCATGTCTGTGTGGGTTTCCTACAGGTGCTCCGTTTCCTCTCTCAGTCCAAAGATGTGCAGGCAAGGTGGATTAGTCACGGGAAATGCGGGGTTTACAGGGATTGGATAAGCGGGGTGGGTCTGGCTGGGATTCTGTTTGGAGAGTTGGTGTGGACTTGATGGGCTGAATGACCTGCTTCCATGCTGTATTGATTCTATGATTCTTTGTTGCTTGTTTCCTGCCTTCTGCCTCTCGATTCCTGCTTTCCCCCACCCACCTGCCCTACTCTGTGTGTCTTTAGATTTTTGTTGCCCAACCCCCACCCCATTAGGTTTAAAATGTGTTCTGAGCTTTGGATTTGTATTTTATTTCTGTTGAAGATGTTATCAGCACAATGTTGATGTTGAAGGGAAATTGATCATTTCGTGTTGTGGTAGAAACTATTTTCCTTTTTAAGTGCTCTGTTATGCTGTGGAATGAAAATGACAGTCACAAATCTTGGTTTTAATATCATTTTTGTACACGTATTTGCCGAAGACAAACAACTGCAACAAAATATAAATCCTAATTATTCGCTACCACTAGTTAATAGTAGACAAATTATTCCTTATCTTGATGACCAGTGAGCTGATAACAAAAAATAATTTAATCCCATTAGTAATTATGATCACTATGAATTATGATCACTAAATACTCAGTAAAGGTAACTTTTAAATGTTTTTCTTTAAAATGCTTTGCTATCTTTATGCTCTGTATAAAGGCTTATGCATTAGGCTGAGAGATTACTGGATAGGTAAAATTGCTATTTTTTTTATTCACTGGTTTCTTTATATTTCCTACCTTACTCTCCCAATATTCTTCCTTTCTTTAGGAGAGCTATGTGAAAGGGAATTGCCCAATTCTTAGTGAAATTTCTCAGATTAAGGCTGTATAATGACTTCTTGCAACATTTTTGTTTCCAGTTTCTATTTATGTTTCCTGGTTTACAATATAAGTCGTGACTTCACATATTTTGATTATGCCCTGACTTCTTTACATTTTATTTTGTTTACACTAATGTTCTCCTTTTCTTGGAGTGTGAATCCATGAATAATAAGGTATAAAGTTAAAAATCACACAACATCAGGTTGTCGTCTGACAGGTTTATTTGGAAGCACTGGTTTTTGGAGTGCTGCTCTTTCCACAATGTTGTCACAACCACCTGATGAAGGAGCAGTGCTCAGAAAGCTAGTGCTTCCAAATAAACCTGGTGGACTCCTACCTGGTGTTGTGAGATTTTGTACACTCCAGTCCAACATTCCAAATCATGAATAATGATCACTGCCTCGTATCTCTGGTGGCTTGTCTTCACTTATTTAGTATTAGCAGATTTTACGATTGTGGGCATTGCGAAGAAATGCCATCCGGTCCTTGTACAAAGATCACCGCATGTGAGTTCCCAACAGAGAAATTGGCAGTTAAACCTTGGCTGATTATTCTTATCCTTGTCATGCAGGTGGCATAGATCTATTTAGCACCTGTGCAGCATTCTAAGCTGAGATCTGCTACCTGCTGCCCATTGGATCCACCACTGGACTGTTTGAAGAACTGTGTTTTACTTGGGCAAATATCTAAATTTTGTTCATGTACTGAAAAGCTTTACAAATGGAGGTTTCAACAAAGAAAATAAATTCTTTCTTTTTTAATATAAATCTGTGTTTTGCAGGAGTACACTGTACCCATGGCTTCAATCGAACTGGATTCCTTATTTGTGCTTACTTGGTGGAGAAGATGGATTGGAGGTAGTTGAGTTTCATAATTTGGAATACATTTTAAATTATCAACAGATCTATGCAAAAGAAGTTTCCTTATTCATGAAAGCTCTCAATTTTCTGGGTGACTCCTCGCAAGTGTTTGCATGTATTTTGTTTCTTTTTATATGCCACAGTTCAAACGTTTCTAAAAGGAGAGCATTGCTTTTCGTCTTTCACTAGTCAGGACTGGAACATAGAAACAGACAGACTTGGAAGGTCAACACCAATTTGTACAGCGTGAGAAGAGATTAGGTCATCATTGGTAGGGACTTGCAGCAGGAACAGTTAACTGTCGATCTTGTTTCTCGGTCCAGGTAGACTTCAATTGATCAGGAGGATGAAGCTGAGACTGGCAGTCTCCATGAACCTTTCACAGTTAAAAAAGTACAATATATGTGCAAATTCTTTGTGTCTACATTAAACAGGGATCTGTGTGTTAATGTGCTTCATGCCAAACACATCCAAATGAAACTGAGAGCCCAATTGCCAATCTTATATTAGATTCTGATGTAACTTTTAGCACAGGCATTTTCACTACATGTTGTCCAATAGCAGAATTGCATCTAATGTTGGACATGGTGATCTGAGGCTTGTGGGTATGAGCTTGTTGAGCACAGTCAGATGCTGTTCACTGCAAATGGTAAATGGTATGTTTAATACAGTCTGCTATTGGTTTGGATATACGGCCTACATAACTGATGTGGCAAAATGCTGATAAGTCCCTGATAAAAAGGGTTTAAATCTTCGGATTTAAAGGAGGTCATTACAGATATAGTTGATGCATTGATAGTAATGTTCCAAGAATCCATAGATTCTGGAAAAGTTCCAGAGGATTGGAAAACTGCTAATGTAGCAGCCTTTTTCAAAAAAAAATGGAGACAAAACCAAGGAACTGTAGACCATTTTTTAAACGTCTGTTGTTGGGTGGATGTTGCAATCTTTTCTAAAAGATGTTATAACAGAGCATTTAGAAACTCATAATATATTCAAGTGAAGTCAGTGTGGCTTCGTGAAGGGGAAATCATGCCTGATGAATTTACTGTACTTTTGAGGAGGTAATAAGCATGATAGATAAAGGGTAACCAGTAGATGTAATATATTTGGATTTCCTGAACGCATTTGATAAGGAACAGCTCCTAATGCATCTTGAGAAATAACCCATTGTGTTGGTGGTGGTGTAATATCATTGAGAGAGGATGGGCTAGTTTGATAGAAGATAGGGTTGGGATAAAAGGAGCAATTTCATGCTGACAACCTGTAACTTGTGGACTGTAACAGGGATCCACGTTGGAGCCACAATTATTTACAATATGTAGTAGTAACATGGATGTGGAAAATGAATGTATTATTGCCAAGTTTGTGGGTGATACTAAGCTAGGTGGCAAGGAAAGTAAGGAGGATGACACAAGGAGTCTATAGAGAGATCTAAATGGTTTGTAAATAGTAAAAAGCCTTATTATTTTGTGTTCCAATTCTTCTTCCCTTAAAACTTTATTTGAATTCCTTCCTCAGTTTGTGCAGTAATAGATTGATACCAGAGTTTGTACTTGTGGCTGTTTTAGAAAAAAAAATTAAATGAAATGAATTCTGTTAAAACATGTCTGGTAAGATTTGCAAACAAAAAATGCCTTTATAGTCACCTCTGTGTGGAATAATACCTAATGTTTCAAAATAACTGCTGCAAGATAAAGCTTTCTACTCAAAAGTTAGATACTTTGGAGTTTTATAAATGTATTATGCCAATTTTAGACATTGTGCAATTTGGGGCACAAAATAAGTTTTCATTTTTTTGAACTCACATTGGGGGCTACTTTTGATTGTTGGGCGGTGCATTTTACTCTCTCTAAATCCCCACATTAACTGATGCAGTCATGCAGTAGCGTTACTTTCTGTGTTTGTGGTGACGTATAAGTTATTGGAACTTACACAGAATTCTGAATTAGAAGAAATCATCAATATCCTCAATTATTAACCATGTTTTAATTTAAAGCCATGTGGCCGAAGGCAAATATTAATTTTCTACATTCTTTTTGAAAATAATTGCCAGATACCTATACAGCATAAAAGGCATTAGGCTAACCACACATAACTCAAATTGGTGAAGTCGCATTGAATGCGTTTCCGACACATCTTCACAAAATTGGATGATATTAAACAGACAGTTATAATCCTTTTAAATGCAACTCCGACCTCAATCTCAGATATAAACTTAGTACCAGTTGACTGTTTACTACAATAGAAATTTCTACAGTATTCCTTCTTGGTTAGCTGTGAAACAA
Source organism: Chiloscyllium plagiosum (assembly GCF_037043375.1). Taxonomy (NCBI): domain Eukaryota; kingdom Metazoa; phylum Chordata; class Chondrichthyes; order Orectolobiformes; family Hemiscylliidae; genus Chiloscyllium; species Chiloscyllium plagiosum. The sequence goes on from NW_028270141.1 coordinate 104,657,437, forward strand.
ATGAAGTCTTAAACACAGGATACCACATTGATTTGTGAGTAAATCATTACCTTAGTGATATCAAGTATTCTAGCTGTGTGTTCCTTTGTTGTCAGGAATTTTGGAGAATGAGATCAACACTCGTTCTAATTTATGAAGATCTTTTAGAGCGTGATGGGATTGAAATTTGGTTGCAAGTTGATTTATTTTAAGCTCACTGTCTTACACAAGACAAGTGACTGTTGTACTTTTTCGTTATTTAGTATTGAAGCAGCTGTTGCTACTTTTGCTCAGGCCAGACCTCCTGGCATTTATAAAGGGGAATACCTGCAAGAGCTTTTTAGTCGCTATGGTGAGGTTGAAGATGCTCCTCCTCCACCAGAAAGACCAGATTGGTGCTTTGAGGATGACGATGAAAATGTTGACGATGACGGATGTAGGATCAGTAAAGACTCGGAACCTGGGTCTTCAGGTTACAACCCATGCAAAAGGAGGAAAGAGCGAATTAAATTGGTAAGAATCTGATTGCAAGGATTTGGAGAGGAGTATTAAGGCCAATCAAAATTAGATTTATCCATTAATAATGCTTACATCTCTATAATTTGTTAGATATTTTCTCCATTATTGATTATAGCCCTACTAAATTAATCAATAAGTTTGAAGTTTGATTTAAACAGGTGAAATCCGAGTAGAAGAAAACCTAGATTAAGAAAATAGATTTTAGCTCATCAAGATCATCCATTTTCCACTTGGAGTTTGTATCTTAACTGCTACAGAAACTGTTGGTTGCTTGAGTGGTTTGTATATCTTATTCGTTCATCCAAGGTAAATGGGCCAAAATGGTAGACAAACTGCCTTTTCATTATTGATGAATGAACATTAAATGCAGCTCAATATTGCAAAAATGACCCCTATCAGTAGTTCTAATCTAAACAATACATCAGTTAGGTAAAGGATTGGTTAAATCTGACCCTTCTCAGCCTCCATCTCCAATCTTGTGTAACGTAGAACTCATAAAATTAGATTGTGTTCTAGTAGATGCCTTGAAAAGTTTATGTAAAATGGGGTAAAATTAATCTAATCCAACTGGCAGGAATCTGATAAGATTAATTTGAGCAATTTCTTGTTTAATTTTGTCAAAAGGGAGCAATTTTTCTGGAAGGCTTGCATGTTAAAGGAGTGATGCAAATGACAATTCCATCCAAGTTATCAGAGATCCAAAGAAAATGTCAGCAGTACTGTGGATGGGAAAGGTGAGTGACTTTCTTTTGTGGACAACTTTATCTATTGTGGAATAAAAACATGAAATACTGAAAATTCATAGCAGGTCTAATAGCATATATGGAGAGAAGCAGAGTTACCTACTTCTAAATTAAGGTCACAGATTCTCTGTTTAGCTCTGTTGCTGTCAACTGTTTCTGTTTTTAATTTCAGATTGCCAGCATCTCTATTTTGCTTTTGTATTTCATGTACCCCTGAATTAGTGAGCTTTCCCTCTGGCATTAATGATCCAGATAAATAGTTTTGTTTCAATTGTTTGTAATTAATCTGTTACTATGATTGTTTGAAGTTTTCATTACGTAAGTATTCACCATTTAAAAATCACTGGTGAGGAATTATTTCATGGAACCTCTATGACCAAGCAATGTCTTAGACTGCAGTCCACTTGCAAGGAAGCTCTTTGCAAAAACCTTTGTGTTAGTTAGGAGATTGTGTTTTTTGCACTTGCTCAATCAAGAAATGTTCAACAGTATTAGCCATTATAATTACTGTCTAGATTATCGGTCATGGTTGCATGTGGAAAATGTATAAACTATTGTTTAATAGACTGAGGTGACAATAGAAATAAAATAGTAAATGTATCAATATAAAACTATTCAGAAGCTTCAATTGCATCTTTGGAGGTAGCAGGGCTAATGTTTTAGGTAGTGATAACCTTTCATTGGAAATGAAGAAAGATAGAAACAACTTGAGTTTTGATAAAGTGGAAAGGGGGAGGCTTTGGAAGAACAAAGAGGAAGGTCCATGATAGGTTGAAGGCAGAAGAGAACGTTTAATGTCAAAATGTTTCTTCATACAGAAACCAAAGGGGATTGTAATGGATAATGTAACAAAACAAAGGATATGTTCAGTGGACATGTGAACAGCTGTGTGAATACAATGTGATGGAAAGAGAAACAAGTGAGGCAAAACCAAACTAACCATTTGCACCTCTTATGGGCACCACAAATTAAAAACAAAAAAAAATACACATGCTGGATATCTGACATTAAAACAAATGCTTGAAGTACTTTGGCTTGTGAACAACTATGGGAAGAGAACCAGCATTACTTTTTGAATTGAATATAACATATTCAACGCTATGGGCTTTTCGAAATCGAGTGCCTTTGAAATGGGGAATTGGGGTTGGAAGAACAAAAGGCTATGTCTGGGTTTGGGTAGAAAGGATGAGAGATTAAATGACACTGAACATACCATGGAACAAAAGGGAAAGGGAACATTTAAAAAATCATTCATGGGATATGGGTGTCACTAGCTAAACAAGCATGCATTATCAATCCATAATTGTCTAGAGGGCAATTCAGAGTGAACCACAGTGCTATGGGTCTGGAGTCACATGTAGGCCAGACAGGGTAGAGATGATAGATTCCATTCCCTAAAGGACATTAATGAACCATTTAGGTTTTTCTTGAGAATTGACAGTGACTTTGTAGTCATCATTAGATTATTATATCCAGATTTTTATTGAATTCGAATTCCCCCACCTGCAGGATTCAATACCCAGGTATCCAAAACATTATCTGGGTCTCTGGTTTAATAGACTAGCGATAACACCACTGGGCCATCGCCTACCTGGTTGTAGTAATGGTTGAAGTAAAGAAAGAAAGCACCAATTTCAGGCAATGGGCTCTGGACCCCATTTTGGTTATTTTTTTTGGCTATTAGCCAACTGAAATCTAGTTTTTCATGTTCCTCTTGTTTTCAGCCAGAGCTGTTAATTATGCTACCAATCACACTCACTTAGGACCAATGCTTTGTTACTTTACTATGACTATTACCATTCCTATTGCTATTTGTTACATGACATTTTATCATTTGATCTCCCCTACTCTCTGTTCTATCCCACATCTTCCTTTTTGTTCTTCCTTTCACCACCCAAAAGACCTGAAGAAACGGTTGTTTTATTCTCCCTTCCAAAATGAACAACTTTGCATTTTCCTACATTATAATTTTTGCCGCCACTTATTTAACCTTTTAGAATCTCTCTGTAAACTGTTTGTGTTCGTCTCGCAATCTGTCTTAACACAGATCATCTGTGTCATCTGCAAATTTGGCTAGAGTGCATTCACTTCCTTCTTCCAAGTTCTAATTATTTATTGTAAACAATTGTCCCACTACTGATCTCTGTGAACCCATTGGTCATAGATAACGTATCTGAAAATTAACCTCTAACCTATTCACCATTTCCTGCCTGTAGCCAGTTGTCTATCAATGCACAGTCCTACTCCAACACAGTGGGCTCTTATGATGTAACCTTTTGTGAGGTACCTTGTCAGGTTCCTTCTGGAACTCCAAATACAACACCTCTACTGGTTCCCCTCTATCGATTTTGAGAGTTCCTCGAAAAACTCTTTTAAAAAAAAAAGTCAGACACATTTCCCCTCTTATGAAACCATGCTGACTTTGCTTGATTTAGATTATGATTTTTCAAGTGTTTTGTTATTACTTCCTTGATAGTTGATTCCAGTGCTTTTCTAACATTTATCATTTAGCTGATCAGCTTATTGTTACTTGCTTTGTCTTTCCTTCCCTTCTAAGTAGTTTTCCTATCCTTTGGTAATTCTTGAGCATCCAAGAAGTTTAGGAAATTTATGACCACTGTCAGTGTAGCTACCTGTTTTAAGGTCCTAAGATGCAAACCATTAGGATCAGAGGACTTGCATGTCTTTAGCCACATTAGTTTGTCCAGTCCTACTTCTCTAGAGATGATAATGGTAGTCAATCCTTCCCCCATATTCTTCAGTATTTAAGGGATATTGCAGTATCTTACACTTAACTGGTGCAAAAGATCTGTTTTAACTGCTCTGCCATTTCCTTGTCATGGTGTCATATGGAATGGAAACAAATTCTTCAGTCCAACTCGTCTACGATGAACAGACATCACGATGTGACCTAGTCCTGTTTGCTAGCATTTGACCCATGTTCCTCCTAATCCTTCCTGTTCATATACCCATTCAGGTGCCTTTTAAATGTTATAACTGTATCAGCCTCCACCACTTCCTCTGGCTGCTCGTTCCATACATGCACCACCTTTTGTGTGAAATGTTACTGCTCAGGTCCCTTTTAAATGTTTCTCCTCTTACCTTAAACCTATACTGTCTAGTTTTGGATTCCTCCGCTGTAGGAAAATACCTTGTCTATTCATCCTATTCATACACTCTTGATTTTATGAACCTCGCTAAGGTCGCCCCTCAGCCTCTGATGCCCCAGGGGAGAAAATTCCAGCCCATTCAGCCTCTTCCTATAACTCAAACCTTCTCGTTTTGGCAATATCCTTGTAAATCCTTTCTGCACCCTCTCAGGTTTAACAAGATCCTCCCTATAGAAGGGCAACCAGAATTGTACCCAATATTCTAAAAGCGGCTTCACCAATGATTCTGTCCTGCTACAACATGACATCCTAATGCTTCTACTCAGTGTTCTGACCAAGAAAGGCAAGTGTGCCACGCGACTTTCATCACCCTGTCTATCTGCGATTCCAGTTTCAAGGAGCAATACACCTGCACCATTAGGTGTCTTTGTTTGGCGACACTCCCCACAGCCCTACCATTTATTGTATAAGTTCTGCCCTGGTTTGCTGTACCAAAATGCAATACCTGTCACTCTTCAGCCTGCTTAAACCTGGAATTTTATGATTTTGAGATGAGAATGCGAAAAATTGAGCCCTAGTTGTTCCAGAATCTAGTCTCCCTCGATTCATTTCCTAAGGGAGTTTATATTAGAGAGTGGTGCTGGAAAAGCACAGCAGGTCAGGTAGCATCTGAGGAGCAGGACAATTGACGTTTTGGGCAAAAGCCCTTCATCAGGAATAGAGCCTTGGAGCCTCCAGGGTGGAGAGATGTCGACGATCTGCATAATTCTGTTTTTTGGCTAGAGTTTTAAGCATTTATGGAATGTGGTTGTCACTGGCTTGACCAGCTTTTATTATCCATCCCTAATTGCCCAGATGGCAGTTAAAAGTCAGCCACATTGCTGAGAGTCTGGAGTTGCATATAGGTCAGAACTGTTGAAGGTCGCAGATTTCCTTCCTTAGTGATCAGAAATGGGTTTTTTACAATGATAATAACATGATGGCCATTTAGTTTTGCTTTTTCATTGTAGATTTTTTAAAATTCAGAATTCACCATCTACCATGATGGCAAGGTTCCCTTTGCTTTATTTCTTTCTCTACTCTTTAGTGTTGTACCAGATAGCTTAAGTGTAGCCATTCGTGCCCCATTTGGACGTAGATTTTGTTTTCTTATTTTACCCATTATACCCTTTAACTTTTGTACCATGCAACCTTTTGTTATTTAATCTCTTCTGTCCTCCACTTTATCGCAGAACTTTTTTGTTGTTCATTTAGATTCTCCCTCCTTCACCTTACTCAAAACACAATACACTTTTCACTTTAATATAAGCAAAATATGCAGATGATGGAAACCTGAAAGAAATGCTGAAGAAACTCAACCTTTATGGTGAGAGGAACAGAGTTAATGTTTCGAGTCTGATGTGACTCTTCTTCAGAACTTCTTTCCTCAGTTTTGATGAAGGGTGATTACAACTTGAAATGTTTGTCATCATTTACTGACAAAAAAAGCTGCAGATGCTGGAATCCAAAGTAGACATGCAGGAGGCTGGAACAACACAGCAAGCCAGGCAGCATCAGCAGATGGAGAAGCCAACGTTTTGCGTGACTATCTGACCTGCTGAGTGTTTCCAGTATTTTCTGTTTTTATTTCAGATTTCTAGTATCTGCAGTATTTTGCCTTTGTAAGATAATAAAGACGGTCTAACTGCACTATGTTGGGTAAAGTTTTTAGTTACTATCTAATTGATTTAAAAGGGGTGTCGGTAATTTATGTACAGGGGAACCTCGATTATCCAAACGAGATGGATGAGCGCTATTTTGTTCAGACAATCGATTATTTGGTTAATCGCTTAAATGCGGAGTTTTAAAATTCTGCTTTCCATTCAGGAGACTGCAGAAGTACACAGCGTGTGAGACCCCCCAACCCCCACACCCAACCCCGTCCAACACTGCCCCCAACCTCCAACATCACCCCCCAACACCTCCCCCCGCCCCCAACCCTGTCCAACACCACCTCCTGCCCCCCAACCCTGTCCAACACCCCCCCGCCCCCCAACCATATCCAGCTCCTCCCCCTGTCCCCCCAACCCTGTCCAACACCTCCCCCCACCCCCTAGCCCAGTCCAACCCTCCCCCTGCCACCCAACCCCATCGAACATCGACTCCCCCCCCTCCCCCCCCCCCCCCCCCCCTGTCCAGCTCTGCCCCTGGGTACACCCATCTGTAGAACTCCAGAGAAAGTGTGGGGAGAGAGGGCAGGAGGTCAGTCATTTGGAGACAGTGCCTGTTTAATCACTGTAAACGAAAGACGAGATCACTGTTGGAAACACATCTTTGACGTAATGTTTCTATCGGGACCTCGAGATCTCCTTTGGATAATCTGATTTTCGGATAATGTATTCGAATAATCGAGGTTCTTCTGTACAGAGATATGTACTTGTTTAACTTGTTGTCCAAATTGTTAGTTTGCTTTTCATTATGCTAATAATGAGAACTGTTTGAAATGGTGGAAAATTTGAATTTCTGTTGCTTTTTTTTCCTCTATAACATACACCATCTAAGGAGCGAAATGTAATCCTGAAGTGGTGGATCTTTGACACACTGAGAATGGCCTTTAAGAATGAATTATACTTAAGGTGTTGCTTCCCAAGATCAAACTGTAAGATGCATATGTTTGGCATTTTTTTTCTATCTGTCTGGTAATAGAACTTCTGTTAATCCAGGGCAGGATTTCCTGGAGCCCAGCCTGTTTCTATGGACAAACAGAATATTAAATTTCTCGAACAAAAGCCATATAAAGTCAGCTGGAAAGCAGATGGGGTACGGTGAGTATTTGTTTGCTTTGAGATTTTCAAATCATTTGGATTTGAAACCATAACTTGCTGTTCTTTTTTGCTTATAGGTTCCATATCATTGTAACAATATGAAGAGCCATTGCAATATCTTGAACATTTTAATTGTCTTGCAAGCATTGCATGTTATATTTTAAATTTATTTAGAGTATTAAAAATAACTTATTCTGGTGTTGACTATTTCTTAATTCAACTAATCTTTATTATGACCAATTGAAGAGGGATAGGATGTCTCTCCTCTTTTCCCAATCTTTGTTTGCCCTCACCAGGCTCTTTTGGGGAAAAAAAAGGATATGCTTGTTAATTCAGTGAATGCTTAAGTTTATATGTTGTGACAATATAAGATCCAGATAGACGTGTTTCCTTCTGAAACAAAGACAGAAATTGCTGGAAAAGCTCAGCAGGTCTGGAAGCATCTGTGAAGAGAAATTGGAGTTAACATTTCTGGTCTGGTGTCTGTTTCTGAGGAAGAGTCACCGGACCCGAAACATTAACTCTGATTTCTCTTCACAGATGCTACTGAGGTTTTCCAGCAATTTCTATTTTTGTTTCTGATTTACAACATCCGCAGTTCTTTCGGTTTTTATTTGAGTTTCCTTTTGAAAGTTTGTAAAAATGAACATGATTTTTTTTTAATTTCATTTAACCTGGTTTAAGATAATAAAATGATCTAACTTAGAGTCTTGAAGTTCTTACAGATGCTCCAAGTTCAAGCGCAAATAGTCTACCTTCCCACTTTGTAATCTTAAGAAATTTAAAGGGTATAGAACTTTTGAAGGTTGATGTGACTGATATTAGACATTTTACTGAGTGAGGCATCATGGCAGTTAAAAGAGGTATGGATGGTTTATCTGTTATTTTGAAGCTGGCTGCTGTGTTGTTATTGTTAAAATTTCTATTGGTGGCATATGGTAAGTTTTTAAAAAAACACAGGGTTTGAAACTTGCAAGTTGTTTGGAGAGTGACCAGCACATGGTTGAAAATTCTTTAGTGTCAAATGTTTGTGTCAGTTTGCAAAGAAAATAAACACAGCGTTAGCTGGTTTGTCACATTGCCCATGCATCTACCTCTAAATAATGTGGTGTAATGTTTAGGTGTCTGGCTTATTTGATCAAGGGTTACTGGACTTGAAATGTTAACCCTACTTTTCTCTCCACAGATGCTGTAAGACTTGCTGGATTTCCTCAGCCCTTTGGTTTTTTTTCGCCTCCTTGATAAGATTATATCCAGACTTAATCCAATCATAGCCAGAATACCATTGTCTAAGTGATTATGTTTAACAGTTTATATCCACCCAGTTGAATATCCAGCTGTCTGGATGCTTTGCAGATGGTTTAGGAGATGGGCCCAATTGATAGTCTTTCAAGGCAGTTGTTTCTGGTGAAGATTTGTAGATAAGTATGTGCCATTTAATGGCCTTGGAGTATAGATACAGTGTAGAGGCATAATAAGGTATAGTGATTAAGTCACTTGAATGTGGCTTTAGTCTTTCTTAATATTGTGTTAGTGGTTTCCATCCAGCAAATTTATAAAGTCATTTTTCAAAAAAACATGGTTTTACTTCACATTACATATAGGTAAGAAGAAAAAAAATTACCAAGCAGAAATTAGTAACTAAGTAAAAAACAACTAATCTTGCTCTAAAAGTTAATTAATCCACTCAATGTTCTCAGGTGTTCTTTTCTGATTTTCTTGATATTGTTCTTTCCTCAGCTAACTGACTATAAAATATTAAATGGAAAACATTGTTATGAAATCAACCTAGCTTTCTTCTGGGTGAAGTGCATGACCACTTTTCTTTCCTGGCAAGCCTAATTTTCATGGATGTGGATACTGGGATAAGAGGCCGCATAAAAGGCCCAGCAATCCTTAAAGGGCACTCCAGCTAGGTAATCTGGTGTGAAAATTTGGAGTCAAGGAATCCAGTATGTGCCCCATGAAAGGAGAGCTAACAGAACTGTGGGTGGTGAAGAGTTTGTTACAAAGGCAGTTGGAAGCAGTTGAAGGGGGATTTAGGAATTCTGGAAAAATGGTAACCTGAGAAAGATAACACTCTGGATGGTATCCAGGAATCCTGAGAAAGAGAGGTCACAGGAAAGATTAGATTAGATTAGATTAGATTCCCTACAGTGTGGAAACAGGTCCTTCGGCCCAACAAATCCACACCGACTCTCTGAAAAAGCATCCAGGTGTTGTGAGGAAACAGCAAAGAGACCAGAAGAAAGCAAGGACATGCCAAATGTAACAGAAATGAGTAAGAAAGGAAGAATCTTCCACATTTCTGTGTGGCAATCACTGACCGAAGAACTGAAGAAGAGGTTCTCAGCAGTGGATTGGTGCTAATGCAGACTCCATGTTAACAGGGATGGGAGAAGGGGTGGTGGGGAGGAGATGAGCAAGTGTTTAAGCAATCCCAAGTTGAAATGATGTTGGAGGTAGTTAAGGAGTAGAGTCCTGGAGTGAAGAGTGAAAGCCTTTTGAAGGAAGATCAGAGCATTAATGAAGCTTTTGTGACTTAGTCAGCCATCTAATATGTAGTTCATTGTGCTTGACCACAGTTTGCTGATTAATTTTTCGCTGTCATTGATTGTCGATGTTAGAGTGTCAGTTAGAATATTGCTTAATTATAGAATAATTCACATTTAGCCCTTTTGGCATAAGGTAGATATTGGAAGCTATTCTACATTTTTGACTTGATATTGTAAAGTTAAAGTTTGTTAATAAGGATGTGGAATTCCCAAACTTCAAATAAATTTTAAACCAAAGTTTACTGATCTGTAATCATAACCGAATTTGGTTCTGGGTCAGGATTCTTAGAAGCACAGTTATTGAGTCATAGAGTCATGCAGCATGGAAACAGACCCTTCTGTCCAACTCATCCATGCCGACCAAGTTTCCCCAAACCAGACCAGTTCCACTTGCCTGCGTTTGGCCCATATCTTATTCATGTACCTATCGAAACATTTTTTAAATGTTGTAATTATGCCTGCATCTACTACTTCCTCTGGAAGTTCATTCCACATATGAACCATCCTCTATGTGAAAAAGTTGCCCCTCAGGTCCCTTTTAAATCTTTCTCCTCTCATCTTAAAAATATGCTCCCTAGTTTTGAACTCCCCCACCTTAGGGAAAGGACATTTGCAATTCATCTTATCTGTGCCCCTCATGATTTTATAAACCTTTATAAGATTACCCTTCAACTTCCTACACTCTGGTGAGAAAAGTCCAAGCCTATCCAGCCTCTCCTTATGTCTCTACAGTTCCAGCAACATCCTGTTAAATCTTTTCTGAACTCTCATCAATTTAATATTCTTCCTATAGCATGGTGAGCAGAACTGTACACAGCACTCCAAAAATGGTTTCACTAAAATATTATATAATCTCAACATAACACCCCCAACTTCTATACTCAATTGTCTAAGCAATAAAGGGAAGCCTCCCACTTGCCAGTTGTCCCTTTACCTGCAAATCAACTGCAATCAATTTTTGAAAGTTTCTTGAGAAGGAGTAATTTGAAAGTCAGTGTGCGCAAGTTATAATTGCTGTGGGAAAACATTTTGGGTGCAGGACAAGTCTGAAGGAGAATCCAATGGTAATGGAGTGATTGGGTTGGGGAAGCAGAAGTGGGCCAGTCTTGACGGACAACAGAATAGTTCTGTTTACTGGCAAAGAATATGGCTTAAAAATGAGAAATTTTGGCATATTTTATTTCTGGATGCATTAAATTTGAAGCAAATTGCATTCTTGTGTTTTACTGCTGACTGAAAGTGCCCTGAAGACGAGCATAAATAGCCCAATAATAGCAGTGAAAGGTAGAGGAGGTATTTGACATCTGGTCCAGAGACATGATCTTGATTCTATGATAACTGGTCATCACATTTGCCTATACTCAATGGTTATGTTTCACCAGATCTTAATTATTATTGGCTGTCATTGCAAAACATGATGGCCATTGCCTTGTAGAATTAGCTTCATACTGTTTTCAGAACAGCATGGATTAATCTATGACCTAAATCATTTTTTGCCTTTAGTCTAAAGGCGTAAAATATAATCGAGGAATGGAAGGATGCAGAGAATGGTCTCAATTTTGCTCTTGGCAGTGAAAGAATTACTCCTGCATCTAATTGCCTGCAGAATCTTTGCAAGGTTGGCGGGAGAAGCTTATACTAATCAGATGCCTGTTCCAATGTAATGCCTTCTATAGAGGTATTTCTGAGTGAAGCAAGAAATAACTGGGGTCTTTAGCAATCTGATTGGATTATTAATCTGAGGTGTTCAGTGTTGAAAGCTGAAAGGAAAATGTCAGGAAATAAAAAATTGCTTTCCATTCTAATGCAGACAAGAAGCAAAAACGTGAGGTATGTGTGTGAGAGATAAAAGAAAAGATTGGAAAAAATCTAGATAATAGTGGTATTGTTTTTCTTTGAACATGAGACTTGTAAAACAAGGTAGTGCCATGAAGGTTATTCCATAGTAATTATCACACATTGCAGCTTTTCAAACATCTTTCCTAAATGTGGCAACTTAACAATTTCATCTTTTAGTGCACAACTAGTAGGCAATTACATACCAGTTCCATTTGGTACATATCTATATAACAGGGTTTCTTGACAGCACCTTTTGAATGTCTGTGTTCAACTGTGCATGTGCAAGCACCAGAAAATAGAAATTTAATCTTGTAGTAATGACATGGTCATGGCAATAGTCTTGCTATTCATATTGTAACAGCACTCATGATTTTGTTTATTGTTTGAATTGTGGACTTCCTTTTCAAAAAGGAAAAAGTCAGCGCTTAATTTGCATTTAATGTTTTGCTTGGAATTTCCAATTCGGGTTATGTTTGATAGGGGAGAAATGTTTGAAGTAAAAATTCCAGTGATAGCAATCTGACGATTGTGGTTTTACAGCTGCCAGAGGAAATGGTGGAGGCTGATACAATTGCAGCCTTTTAAAAGGCATCAGGATGGCTATATGAATAAGAAGTGCTTGGAAGGATATGGGCCGGGTGTTGGTAGGTGGGACTGGATTGGGTTGGGATATCTGGACAAATTGGTCTGAAGGGTCTGTTTCCGTGATATACATCTCTATGATTCTGTGACCAATCTTGCATTTGGGGAATCTGATCAAAATGATATTAACTGCTTTAAAATTGTTCAGTTTTAATTAGAAAAATAATCAATGTTGGTAATCTGTGATCCTGAATCTTCTGGCTAGTAGAAATGGCAAGTTTTACAAAATGTGTGCCCTTCCAGTGGGTATATGAAAATCTAATTTGATGGATGACTTTTTTTGCTCACAAGTCCCCTGTTGCTGCTGTTAAGTGATTGCCAGTTGATTGTTTCGTCTGTTATCTGAGATTCTATGTATTTTTACTTTTTTTTTCTGGCAAGGTTACAATGACCCTGGTGCAGATATTGCAACACTCTACAGTTATATACCTGCTAACATTTCTGTGGGAATTGCTTTGGCCATTTCCACTGAGTAGAAATCAGGTACCAACCTTCAGTCCCTTCTTGTAACCATGTATGTCTTCTTTGTATGTCCAGGATTATGTTTGAATTGTCACTGAAAACATGTTTGGTGTACTTTGTGATGAGGAGGCTGGGTGAGCAGAAAAGTTAATGTATTTCTAGAACGATGGAGAGATTGGGTAGCTATGTCTGTTGCTCTAAAGTGGGAGAGACAAACCATTTCTGAGTAGCCTCTGTTTTCCTGAGATTTTACTGCTGATTATAGCACATCTTCTTGCTCAACCACTGAAGATTGTTTAAGTTAATGTTTTTACCCTCATGTTAGTCTGTTTGTCCGCAAACAGTATAGCTAAAAATCTAATGAATATATCTTGGGGAAGTCGATGGCCTACTGGTATTAATCACTAGACTATTAATCCAGCGACCCAGGTAATGATCAGGGAACCTGTGTTCAAATCCCACCATAGCAGATGATGGAGTTTGAATTCAATAAAAATCTGGAATCAAGAGCCTAATGGTGACCATGAAACTATTGCCGATCGCTCATTTGTTAATGTTCTTTTGTCGCTTTTGGGCAATTAAGGATGGGCAATAAATGCAGCTTGGCCAGCAATGGCCACATGAACGAACAAAAATAAAGAAAACTTGGTACAAAGATGATCTAAGGAAGAAATAAATTTTGGTGAGAATGTGGATTTGGGATGCAAATGCTAGAATTTAAGAATCTGTTAATATTGGGAGTCAGGACAAATGATTTTTTTTCTTTCATTATGTTTTGGGTTGTATTATTTATTGGTCAGCACACTTAGAAATGTTGCATTATAGTGAAAAGTGAAAGCTGGGGTCCAAGCACTGATCCTTGTGCTACCCCACAAGTCACTGCCTACCACTCAGAAAAAGTTTCATTTATTCGCACAGTTTCTTATCTGTCGACCAATTCTTGATACATGCCAATATCTTACCCCCTAGGTGCTTTAACTTTTCCCACTAACTGCTTATGAAGTACTATTATCAAAAATCTTCTGCAAAATCCAAAATACACCATATTCATTGGTTCTGCTTTGCCAACTAGTTAGATTTTCAAAAAAACTCCAGATTTCTTAAAGTCTTTGTTAAATATGATTTGTTCTTCATAAACTCCTGCTGGCTTTGTCCAATTCTGTTAATTGGAGATAGTGAGAACTGCAGATCCTGGAGAGTCAGAGTGGATAGAGAGTTGAGCTGGAAAAAGCACAGCAAGTCAAGCAGCATCAGAGGAGAAGGGGTTCGATGTTTCACGTCGGTGCCTTCATCAGGACTAGGGGAAGGGAAGGGGGCTGTGAAGTAAGTAGAGAGAGGAGGGTGTGGTTGGGGGAAAGGTGGGTGGGATAGTGATATGTGGATGCAGATAAGAAGTGGCTGGGGTTGGTCAGTGGGAGGAGTGAAGTGGATAGGTGAGAAGGAAGATGGACAGGTAGGGTCAGATTAAAGGGGCAGGGTGGGGTGGGAGAGCTAGGCCTCGGTTGAGGTCGGGGACGATGAGATTTGGAAGTTGGTGAATTCTATGTTAAGGTTGTAAGTATGGTTGTAAGATCCCGAGGCAGAAGATGAGGTGTTACTCTTCCAGTTTGCTTATGGTCTTGTGTTGACTGTGGAGGCGACACAGGATGGCCATGTTGTCGGAGGAGTGGGAGGGGGAGTTGAAATGGATGGTGACTGGAAGGTGGGGTTGATTGGAGCGTACAGACCATTAAATGTTCCCTGACGTGCTCTGCGAGTTTGCGCTCGGTCTCCCCAATGTAGAGGAGACCACATTGAGAGCAATGGATGCAATAATTCAGATTGGAGGAAATGCACTTGAACCTTTGCTGGACTTGGAATAATTCTTTGAGGCCTTGGATGGAGGTGAGGGGATAGTGTGGGGGCAGGATTTGCACCTCCTGTGGCTGTAGAGGAAAGTTCTGGATGTGGAGGAGCGGTTGGTGGGCAGTGTGGTCCACCACTTCTGCCACCTACAGTCTGACCCCACCACCAAAATGGTATTTCTCTTCCCATCCCTATTTGCTTTTCACTGGGCCCGCTCCCTCCGCAACTCCCACAACCCCTCCTCCACACCCAGACCATTCCCCTGCAGCCGCAGGGGGTGCAAAACCTGCCCCCAGACCTACCCCCTCATCTCTGTCCAAGGCCTCAGAATCATTCCAAGTCTGGCAAAGGTTCAGGTGCATTCCTGCCAACCTAATGTATTCGTCCGTAGCTCCTGATGTAGTCTCCTGCACATTGGGAGACCGAGTACAAACTCATGGAGTGTTTCAGGGAACATTTATGGTCTGTATGCACCAATCAACCCTACCTTCTGGTTGCCATCCATTTCAAGACCCCCTCCCACTCCCCCGATGACATGTTATCCTGGGCCGCCTCCACCATCAACACAATGCCAGGTGCAAACTGGAGGAAGAACACCTCATCTTCCGCCTCCGGAGTTCACAACCATATGGCCTTAACATAGAATTCACCAGCTTCCGAATCTCCCCAACTCCCACCTCATCCTTAACTCAGCCCCCTCTCTTCCCCCCGACCCCCTTAACCTGATCCTACCTATCCAGCTTTCTTTGCACCAAATGCTCCACATATCTGACCAATCACAGCTACCTCCTACCTGCATCCACCTATCATCATCCTGCCCACCTTTTCCCCAATCCTGCTAATGCTTTCCAAATGCTCTGTTATCACTTTTATAGAACTCTGTATCGTTTTCTCCATTAATGATGTTAAGCTAACTGGTTTGTAATTTTCTTTTACCTCTATCTTTCCCTTTTTAATACATTGCATTTGCCACGTTTCAATCTGTAAGAACCGCTCCAAAGTCTGTAGAATTTTAAAAGATGATAATCAATGCATCTGATATTTCTAAGGCTATGTCCTTTAGTAGAAAGTGAGGTCTGCAGATGCTGGAGATCAGAGATGCAAATGTGTTGCTGGAAAAGCGCAGCAGGTCAGGCAGCATCTAGGGAACAGGAGAATCGACGTTTCGGGCATTAGCCCTTCTTCAGGAAGAAGGGCTAATGCCCGAAACGTCGATTCTCCTGTTCCCTAGATGCTGCCTGACCTGCTGCGCTTTTCCAGCAACACATTTCCATCTATGTCCTTTAGTAACCTGGGATATAGATTATCAGGCCGTTGTGATCTGTACATCAGGCCCTTTAACCCCAATATTTCTCACCGCCATTTTCTTACATACATTGATTTACCTCAGTTCAGAAGGTTATGGTGCAGCACCTATTGCAGATTTAGGTGCGCTGTTTTTCATATGATGCCTCAAACTGGCTCTTTGCTTGCTCAGCAGTAAGACAAAAGTCCCTGCAGCAGTATTTAAGGGTGAGTAGAGTGTTCTTTTGTGTCTTGGTCCATGTTTCTCTTCCTAATAAAACTAATAAAACAAATTCTGGTCAATCATTCATTTTGGTATCTTTGGAAATTCTGCACAGATTGATTGTTCTTATATATGACATTGGGTATGTTTGAAAAACAAAGAAATCTTTGGAACTTCTTGAGAACATGCTAACGTACAATATAAATGCAAGACATTTCTGTCATGAATCTCAGTTAATGAAAGCCATAACAGATGTCTGCATTAATGAGACAGAAAATAGAACTTTCTATGAAGAGCAACAAATGCTTCTTATGATGCATTAACTCAAAGCTATTATGCTGATGACTAATATATTTATAAGAACAAATGCGTAATAAAGGAGTATGAATTTAATAGTTATTGTCTGAATGTATATCCCTAGAATAGAAAATGAAAAGAGAATGAAGAGGCCATAATTGCTAAATGAATATCGAAGGATTTGATAAATGTGTAGGTTCCACTGTCTGTGATTAAGATATAGCAGGTAAATATTCATATGGCCTGTCTATTGTCATTTGATTTAATGAGAATTTTCTCTTAGAAAATTCCTTTAATTGTATGGGTGGAAAACTATATTTTATTGATCAGGGCAGTCACATTGCTGTAACTGCATGGTTGTATGTAGATGCAGTCCCTACACTGAATTACTGATTTGAGCAGTGCAATGTGTGAAGTTGTATTACAGGAAGAAAAATTGTCGGTAGAATTCGGCAGCTCAAGTGATTGACCTTTCGCTTGCTCGTGAAAGAATGATTATCAGAAAAATTTCTGAGAATACAACTGGGAGTGTATAGTCTGGGAAGAATCGTAGATTTGGAGAAGAAACTGAAATATAGAAAATAGGAGAAGGATTAGACCATTCAGCCTGCAGCATCATTCAACATGATCATAGTAGATCCTCCATCTTAGTGCATATTCCTCTGCTATTGCAATAGTTTCTGAAACCTTTAGCCTCGAGAAGATAAACTATTTCTTAAGTATATTCACTGACTTCTTCACCAGAGCCTTTTGTGGTTGAGAGTTCCAAATGTTAACTGCTGTCTGAGCACATAAATTTCTCTTTATCTAAGTGCAAATAGCCTGCCCACATATTCTGGCCAGGGAACCATCATCTCTGCATCCAGTCAGTCCAGCTGTTTCACAATTTATAAATTTCAGTGATATCCCCTTCCAAACTCCAGTGTATACAGACACAATCAATACAATCCTCATTGGAGCATTCTAAACATAACCAACACAGTCACATTTTTGTTTCTTTTCAAACATCTGAATTGTTTCAAGAAACATTTTGTGGTCATATTTAGGCAACAGAACATAGGAGTGGGGTGGGACTATTGGATTGGGCCATTCTGGGCACTAAATTTGAATACTTCCTTTCCAACTGTGGCAAATTGAGTTGTAGATTAGGATGCATGACAGCAGAATTATCTGAAGTAATAGCTGACATACTGTCTTTTTTAATATCTATGAGCATAGATGAATGTTATAAGAACTTACCAATTGTAACGTGGATCTCTCTGGATCGGAATAAGATTCCTGTCTCATTACTGAATGATATATAACCAAATTTGTTTTTCCATTTGACTAAATACACACTTTAATTAAATGTCATTTTTGTCATGAAAAGCTGATGTTTTGCTGACAAGGTGGCTTAGTGCTTTGTTTGATTTAGATCCTGTGACAAGGAATGGTAGGACAGAAGTTTCCCCTTATGGTGTCCTACATGGCAAAATTCCAACTAAGCTGAGCAGCTAGGTGGGGGTTGGGGTGGAGAATAATCAGATAATAAAAAGAGAGACAGAACATAGCAGCTGAGCCAACCCATGCTGTTCATGTATATCTCCCAGCAGCTGGTTCAGGAGCAGGATTGGCAGGTTGTATGCACATCTTAAGAGTGAGCATTGAACAGAAGGGTCTAAAGTTAGGATCAACACATTTTCTTTTCTCCCCTGAGATGCTTTTACTAATGCAAAGTATATTAATGGATATCACCAATAGTTTGAATGATATCTATCGCAATGAAAAGCGGGGAGCCTTGTTGAATTGCAATTCTGAGCAAAGAAATTAAATTAGAAAATGTTATTGGAACTACTAAAATAAAGACAACAGTCTAAAATTCAGACCTAATCTGAAGTTTACTCAACGTTGCTGCTCTGTATTTGCTGAATGCTGAAGATTGGTGGGAATATTACTGAGCTTTCATAATCAAATTAAATTTTACTAAATGTAACATTGTAGTTTCGAAGAAACAAAAATACCACGTGTTCAGCCATGATATTTGAAAGAATTCCACTGCTTTTTGTTTGTGAAGATCCTGACTGTATATCTGGAGAATGTACCAAATGCAATGGTATGTTGGTAGGTGACAGGGTAGCATAGCAGTATTCTAATTTTTAATAATAAAACTGAAATGAACATGATTATTTGGGTGTCTAACAGTCTTGATGCTAAATGTGAAACTGAACATCCTGAGCGATGGCACCTCCAAATAATGAGTTTACTATTGTATAACTGGAGAGAGTTTGATTTTTATGAACTGCAAAGTGAAAATATCTAAGGAAAGGGTGATTCTTTAGAACTGAGATGGGGAACAATTTCTCCAGCCAGAAGGTGATGGATGAATCATCGCCACAGAAGGCAGCATAGGCCAAGTCATTGATTATAATAATGATGGAGATAGATAGGTTGTTGATTAGTAAAGTAATCAATTTTATGGAGAAAAGACAGGAAAAAGATATTGGCCATGATCAAATGACAGAGTAGACTTAATGGGCTGAATGGCCTAATTTTTCTCCTATATCTTACAGTCTTACAGGGCAAAAGCTGGAAAGTCGGCTTGAGAATTATCAAATCCACCGTGGTCTCGTTGAATGGTGGAGCAGACTTGATGGGCTGATTAGCCTGCTTCTGCTCCTATGTCTTATGGTCTGTAGCCAAAAACCATCCAACCATCAAAACTCTTGCAGGCACAAGGTGGCTCTGTTTGACTGTGTTGCTCGAACTACAGTTTTATTGTGCTTTGTACAACCCACATCTAAATTAAATTTCAAGATTGTGAATTACTCTTCAACTGTACTGTGTATTCTTCAGTAACTGATCGAAACATCTTATCTGCTGAATTGCTTTTCATTCCATTCCTTCCATTTAAGCTTTTGTAATAATTTTGTTTGACATTGAATTTTGAAAGCAGTGGCAATTTGAAAGTGAATAGAAATTTAACTTTTCAACCTTTTTTTTCATTGCATAATCTCTTTGCATTTTGTGAAAGAAAACATTGTTTATAATGTGGGGAAGTAATTTTGAATATTTAAGTGTTCCAAATACAAATGTTCACATACAACAAAAAGAATGCCCTGCTTTTAGTTCAATGTTGTTTAATTTGTTAATTCAATTTTATTAGCACAAGATGAATGATTAGTCATTGACTTTGTTATTTAAACTGGAAAATTATAACTCTGTGACTTTGAGTCTCACTGTTATGGGAAAACTTTCCAGGCAAGAAAATCTTTTTGGTTCCTGTAGATAAGTCTTTCAGGCAGTGAATTTACACAAAGGAATTTTCAATGAGTGACCCATCATGTTGGTGTACAGTTGATGTACCCTATAAATATTGAGGATGGGTGTAATCCACAATTTAAAATCAATGTATAAATAAATTTAGGTACTATGTAATAAAGTATTGAACTTGGTGTTGGAATTAATACATTTAATGCTATTAAAGGAACAGTCAAAATTCTAGTTGCCTGGCTTAAGAGCTAATTCTAAACTTTGAGAATTCTTAAAAAATAATGCTGTGGCTAACTGCAATGGAAAATGTACATCTTTTTCATGAAGTTAAGAAATTAGCCATTTTGACGCATGGCCAGTGTTGCTTACTGTATTGAGATCATATTAAATGAATATGATGATGGTGATGGTAAACGAAAATAAATGATAATGGTTAGCACAATAGGAAGAGAAGGCCTTGGTTCAAGAGCCCAGATGAATAGAAATGAGAAATGATAAATATTGGAAATCATTTGTTGGAGTTGTGTAAGGCTCCCTAACAGTAACTACACAGTAGGATGCAACACAAAGGAAGAAATAATGAAAGCTTGTCAGATAGGCATGATGATAATCACAGGAGATTTTAATCTACATATCAACTGGAAAAGTAAGTTGTGCAAAGGTATTCATAAACGTATTTTTGGGATAGCTCCTGAGAAAAATAGCAGGCTAAACTAGACCTGTTATTGTGTAATGTGATAGTATTAATTAATGGCTGTGTTTCTGACACCACATAAATGCACTGTGCTCTGTTTAAATTTGCACTTGTGTACTTAGAAGAGATGGGAGACTGTGAAAGAGGGAGACAGAAACTACACGCCAGTCAGGTTAGCATTGAGCATTGGGAAAATGTTAGAAACTATTTTGATAAAAACGTTTATAGCAGGGCACTTGGATAGGTTCCAGGTAATCAGCCAGTGTCAATGTGGTTTTTGTGAAAGGGAAATCATGTTTGACCATATTATTGGAGTTCATTGAGGAGGTAAAGCATGCTCTGGATAAAAGGAACCATTAGATATTTTGTTCCTTAGATTTGCATTACCGGTAGATAGTGGTTAAGAAGGCATTTAGCAAACTTGCCTTCATTGCTGTGACCATTGAGCATAGGAGTTGAGATGTCATGTTGAGGTTGTACAGGACATTGGTGAGGCTACCTTTAGAGTACTATGTACGGTTCTGTTTGCCTTGCTATAGGAAGGATATTATTAAATTGCAGAGGGTTCACAAATAATTTACCAGAATGTTGCCTGAAGTAGAGGGTTTGAGTTATAAGGAGATCTGGATGGGCTGGCACTTTTTTCACTGGAGTGTAGGAGGCTGAGGGGTTACCTTATAGAGATTTATAACATCATGAGGGGCGTAAATAAAGTATTTTCCCTAGGGTAGGGAAGTTCAAAACTAGGGTGCATATTTTTAAGGTGAGTGGAGAAAAATTTAAAAGGGACCTGAGGGGGATCGTTTTCATATTTGAGGGTGGTTCAAATCTGGAATGAACTGCTATACAAAGTGGTAGATACAGATATAGTCATGACATTTAAAAGACATTTGGATAGGTACATCAATAGGAAAGGTTTGGAGGGATATGGGCCAAATGCAGGCAAGTAGAACTGATTTAGTTTGGGAAGCTTGGTAGGCATGGATGAGTTGGGCCTGAACAATCTGTTTCCATACTGTAGTCTCTGTGCCTCTAAGATTAAAGGTTGTGACATATTAAAAGCTCATGCTGCATGGGTATCTTATTGGAATGCAATGAAAATTGGCTGGCTAATAGGAAGTAAAGAGGAGGCAGAGAGGAAGCGCATAAAAGTACATTTCACCTTGGCAAGATATGACAAGTGGTGTGCCAGAGGGATCTGTGTTGGGGTTTCAACTATTTAAAAGAAATTACTTGGATACAGGAATAGATGGTTGCCGAATTTGATGATGACTCAAAGGTAAAAGGAATTTTGGAATGAGTATAAGCGCATCAGCCTGTTCAGCCTCTTCTACCATTTAATTCAATCATAACTGATTAAACACTTCACACTATCCTAAGAAGCTCTTTACGCCATTAGTAATCAGAAATTTGTCAATTTCTATCTTAAATATATTTAAGACTGAGCTTCCTCGGCCCTCTCGGGTAGGGAATTCCAAAGATTTTAAACATTCTGAGTAAATGAAATTCTCCTTATTTGGTCTGAAATGGCATGCTCCTTATTTTTAAATAGTGCCTCCTGGTTCTAGGCTCCCCCACCAGGATAACAACATATTTGCATTTACCATGTCTATGCTTTTAAGTATTGTGTAGATCTCAATGAGGTTGTTTTTTATTCTTTGTAACTACAGAGAATGCCAGCCCAGCTTGCCAGTATTTCATTGTTGGACTGTTCTGCCATTCCGGGAACAACTAGGAGAAAGTGAGGAGAGCAAGTCTGGTTAACATTAGTTGCACTCCCTGAATAACAGTAATATATTTCCTGAGGTAAGCAGATAAAAGCTGTCCACACTATTCCAGGTGTATCCTAACCTAGCCTGTATACGATAGAAGCAAGACTTGTACTCAAGTGCTCTCCCCACACATTCCTTCTTAGCTTTGCATCATCTGCAGATTTGGAAATGTTACTTTTGGTACCTGTGTCCAAATCATGGTATATTGTGAACAGCTGGGTCCCAAATACCATCTGGAACTTCACTAGTTACAGCCTCCAAATGTGAGAATGACTTCAATATTCCTACTGTGTGCTTTCTGTCTGTTAGCCAATCCTTAATTCATACCAAGTAAAAACAAGGACTGCAGATGCTGGAAACCAGATTCTAGATTAGAGTGGTGCTGGAAAAGCACAGGAGTTCAGGCAGCATCTGAGGAGCAGGAAAATCAACGTTTCGGGCAAAAGCCCTTCATCAGCACAACTCTAATCAAGAATCTTAATTCATACCAGTACATTGCCTCCTATCCCATGTGCTTTAACTTTGCTAACCAACGTCTTATCAAAAACCTTTGAAATTCCAATTTACTATGTCCATCAACTCTCTTTATCAACTTTGTTGGCAATACCCTCAAAAGTCTCCAACAGGTTTATCAGTTGCAGTTTTCCATTTGCAAATTCATGCTGATTATGCCCAATCAGATCATTTTTATGCAAATACACATATACTGGTACAAGGTTAACACGTCTGTAGTTCCCTGCTTTCCCTCTTGTTCTTTTCTTAAGTGGTGGGCTTATATTTGTTAGCTTTAAATCTGCAGGAGCCATTCCCGAATCTCTAGAATTTTGGAAGATCATTATCAATTGATAATGTTTCTGGCCACCTCCTTCAAAACTCTAGAATCTGGACTGTCAGTTCCTGAGGATTTATCAACTTGCAGCCCCATTAAACACTCCAGTGCAGTCATTTTATTAATACTAATTTCCTTCAACTCCTTATTCTCTCTAGATGCTTGGATCTTGATTCTGGGCGATTTCCTACATCTTCCTCTATGAAAACAGACACCAAGTAATCATTTAGTTCCTCTCCCATTTCTCTATTCCCCATTATAAGGACTCCTGACTCTGCCTGTATTGGCCACAAATTCATTAACCAAACATTTCCTTTTTACATAACTGTAGAAGTTTTTAGAGGCAATTTATATCTTTTTTGCCAGATTACAGTTATAATCTGTTCTTCCTTGCAGTTTCTGGCTCTCTTTTTGTTCCTGTATTCTAAGAACTTTCTTTCCTCAGATTTATTACTATTTCTGGCTACTTCATAAACTTTCTCTTTGAAATTTAATGCTACTTGCTTCTCTCACATTTATATCATATCCCATACTACCAATAATATTTAGTAACCTATAAATCACTCCAACCAATGTCTGCTGCTCCTTGCTGTTTCTTTGTTCTGTCCAAACAGATTCCACATGATATTCTTCTGATCTGAGATCTTCCCTTGCTAATATACTGATTTCATCTCTTATTGTCAGTGTAAGCATACCTCATTTTCCTTCTTACTATCCTTTGTAAGCATTAAATATCCTTTAGTATTTAGTATCCAGTTCTGATCACCATGCAGCAATTATATCATTACATATACATTTGTTTGTCTATGGACGAGAATGGAATACTGTAGGTTAGATGGCCTTCAGATTGGTTCCACAGGTCAGCGCAACATCGAGAGCCGAAGGGCCTGTACTGCGCTGTAATGTTTTTATGTACCCTTGAATCTTCTGCCTTGTTGCTGTGAGCATTGAGGTAGGGTGCCCTTCTCTTCGTCTTTTTTTTGACATTGTTCTGCATTTGAATATACGCATTGCTCAGCCTTGTTTCTCTTGTCTTGAGGTCTCCATAGCAACTTTTCTATTTCCTATTACCAACCTTACTTCCTTTGTATTTGGTCTATCTCTCAGGTTTCCATTTTCCCCCCACAAGGTATTTTAAGCTCACCTCAAACACATTAGCAACTCTCTGTGTGAGGATATCAGTCCTAACCCTTTTAAAGATGTAATTCATCTATCTTTAACAGATCGCACCTGCCCTAGTACTGGTCCTAATGCCTTAGAAATCTGATTCCCTCCCTCTAACACCAGTTCTTTAGCCACGTGTTCATTCGATTGATCAATCTGTTCATTTGTTCACTAGCACATGGCACAGGGGTAATCTTCAGATTATCAATCTTGAGGTTCTGCTTTCTAGTTTCCTTCTTAACTCCACCTCCTGCTACATGTTATCCATGTAGACCTCTGCCTTGCGGATGCACAACAGATACTCCAGCAATTGCTCAAGTTCTGGAACCCGCAGCTCAAACCTGTGCAGTTGGTGACACCACTTACAGGTATTGTCTAAGGTACGTGGTATGTTCATGACTTTATGCATGTCACAGGGTGTACATTTCACTTGACCTAGCTGATTGCCATCCTGTAATTATGAAAACTATTATTCTTAGAGTAAATATAAACTTGGTATAAAAACTTACTGGTAATAATCTTAAAAATATTTTCTTTATAATTTATTATAAGGTTCATACATTTATTATAGGGTTTATTTTGTAATTTTACTTTACTTTGACTTAGTTTAATTTTACTTCCCTTTTGCTGCTGTCCCCTTATTGAAATCCAAATAGCTGCTCCTCCTTCATAAATGATGCCTTTTTCTATTTTTTAGCTTTTAGTCCTCGTCCCTAATGAGCTAAACAACCATAGAGTCATAGAGATGTACAGCACGGAAACAGACCCTTTGGTCCAACCCGTCCATGCCGACCAGTTATCCCAACCCAATCTAGTTCCACCTGCCAGCACCCGGCCCATATCCATCCAAACCCTTCCTATTCATATATCCATCCAAATGCCTCTTA
The DNA here is from genome assembly GCF_037043375.1 of Chiloscyllium plagiosum. NCBI lineage: Eukaryota > Metazoa > Chordata > Chondrichthyes > Orectolobiformes > Hemiscylliidae > Chiloscyllium > Chiloscyllium plagiosum. Next base: position 104,682,334 of record NW_028270141.1, read on the forward strand.
AATGTTGCAATTGTACCAGCCTCCACCACATCCTCTGGCAGTTCATTCCATACACATAGAACCCTCTGCATGAAAAAGTCACCCCTTAGGTCTCTTTTATATCTTTCCCCTCTCACCCTAAACCTATGCCCCCTAGTTCTGGATTCCCCGACCCCAGGGAAAAGACTCTGTCTATTTATCCTATCCATGCCCCTCATAATTTTGTAAACCTCTATAAGGTCACCCCTCAGCTTCTGACGCTCCAGGGAAAACAGCCCTAGCCTGTTCAGCCTCTCCCTATAGCTCAAATCCTCCAACCCTGGCAACATCCTTGTAAATCTTTTCTGAACCCTTTCAAGTTTCACAACATCTTTCCGGTAGGAAGGAGACCAGAATTGCACACAATATTCCAACAGTGACCTAACCAACGTCCTGTACAGCTGCAACATGACCTCCCAATACCTGTACTCAATACTTTGACCAATAAAGGAAAGCATACCAAACCCCTCCTTCACTATCCTATCTACCCGCGACTCTACTTTCAAGGAGCTATGAACCTGCACTCCAAGGTCTCTTTGTTCAGCAACACTGTCTAGGACTTTACCATTAAGTGTATAAGTCCTGCTAAGATTTGCTTTCCCAAAATGTAGCACCTCGCATTTATCTGAATTAAACTCCAACTGCCACTTCTCAGGCCATCTTAGAGCTTCCATTACTATCACTTGGATTTTTGGTTGCATTTAGCCTGGCTGCTGAGTAACATTGAGTAGAGGTATCTTCTGCAGGTCTGGCTCTTTTCCCTTCTGAAAGGTGAGTTAAGAAAAGTATGTAGGTAGGAAATTAAGTTGTGAAGATGACATAAGGAAGCTACAAAAAGCTATACATTAGGTTAAGTGAGTGGACAAAGTTATAGTGAATTAGTATAATATTGGAAAATATGAAATTGTCCACTTTGGCAGAAAGAATGAAGAAGAAAGCATATCCAACTGGTGAAAATTGCAGAGTTGTCATATGGAGGAGTTGTGCATCAATCACAAAGGATTAGTGTGCAGGTACAGCAAGTAATCAGGAAAGCAGATAGAATGGTATCTTTTATCACGAGGGATATTCAATTCTAAATAGGAAGGTTATGCTTCGGTTTTACAGGAAATGGTGAGATTGCATTTGACGTACTTTGCACAGTAGTATTCCCCTTATTTAAAGAAGGATGCAAATGCAGTTCAGATAAAGTGGAATAGACTAATACTTTGGGGACAGTATGTTGTTCACAGGATATTGTTGGGTAAGGCATGATTGTATTGTCATTGAATGTCTGTTGGGAGTGGATGAGGGGAGGAATTAGCTTCTTGCTAGTTGGTGACAGTTATTGCTTGGCACTTTTGTAACATGGGATATTGATGGAAGCAATATTTAAGTTTACATGTTATTCAGGTTTTGCTGCACTGAGCTATTGAGAATTGCAGATGCTAGAAGGTTAGAGTTATAAAATGTGGAGCTAAAAGCACAGCAGGACAAGCAGCATCGCAAGAGGAAGAGCGTTGACATTTTGGGTATGACCTTTGATTAGGACTAGCTGAAGGGCCTGATGAAAGATCCTGCCTGAAATGTCAACTCTGCTCTTCTGATGCTGCTTGATCGTCTATGATTTTTCCAGCTCCAGGTTTTGCTGCATGTGGACTTGGAAGCCTTTAGTATCTGTGGAGTGAATTAAAATGGAGTTTTTCGCTACAGTCATCAGTGGGCATCCCCATTCCTGACTTTGTAATGGAAAGAAGCTTATTGATGAAACAGTTGAAGATAGCTGGGCCAAGGATGCTGCTTGAGGAACTTTTGTAGTGATATCCCAGGGCTGAGCAGACTGGAAGAAGAAACTCGGACTGGAGGCTGAAAGAGATCTGGAAGTGATTTGTTTATTTGAGACTAGTCATTGCAAAGCAGCTAGCAAAAATTAGAATACTAAGCCTAACTACCATATTTGTAGAATTTGGGTTTTAAATGCTGCAATATCTATCACAGCTGCAACTAAATCGATATCTTGGATGTGACGTTCTGATCTGATCACTATGTGAGTCGATGATTTAAGTCCTAGATACTGTTGAGAAAGTAGGTAAGGTTTAGACTGTTATGAAGAAAGTCAGTCTATTTAGCATGAAGTTAGATGAATGTGAAAAACCTTATTGCGATACGTAAGTTTATAAAATCAAATGTTAATCCATACACCATTAAAAAAAAACTAAGTCAGAGGTAGATTGCAGAAAATGTGGTTTAAAACCTGGAATCGGCTTCTTTGGAACTATTGAAGAATGAGTTGAATGCCGAAATTCCAGGAGTTTGAATTTCTGAAGAAGTATAAACTTGATCATCACATCAGTATTGATGTTAATGAAACAAAACAGTGCTTTTACTTAAGGATTACATGAAATACAAGAACCACCAACTGATCTTGTTGTTAAAACTGGTAATTACTTTTTTGACCTTTCACTCCTCACCTTTTTAGTTTTTAGTCCTTTTTCAGAGGCACAATTACCCTGTTTGAAATACATTTAGCTATTTCCCAGCAGAGTGGCTCGTTCAAGTCTTCAGCTTTCTGGCTGTAATTAATACCTAATATTGACTCATCTGTATGCCCTTTTCCTCTTCCATTTGCCATCTCTGCCAGTGACACAAATGAGCTAAGAAACTTGCGCTGTGTGAAACTGCATATTGCAGGCTGATGGTATACCAAGGCACTACATGAGTGTAACACAGAGATTTCTAATTATTATTAATCCTCAGATGTTTCAAGTTTATCTCATTACTTAACTCATCAAATATTCCATGCTGTTTTTCCTGACCATCACTCTTTTAGGATGAGCAGTCACTTCCCTGAGAGCACAATAACAGAATGCTGAAATTTCTACTATTTCTTGTTGATCTCTTATTCGCAAGCTTTTAACATGCTTTAAAAGTGTTAACATTAAGGTATTTGTGGAAAAGTCTCAATGATGATATTGTCATTTGTGACAACATAATTGTTCATTGAGTCAGAAAATCTAATACATGGGAGAACTGTAAAGATTGCAAAGTATGTATAACTTATCTCATTTGTTTACATATGTATTCTTTTTACTTAGGGTAAGTGAACTAAATAATTTCTTTCTGTCTCTTTCCCAGAATAATTGTGACTAATTGTTTGCACTGGGCAGTTACTGTCTAATCTTATTTTCACTTATGATCCTTGTCAATTAAAATACTTGGAGCAAATGAGGACTGCAGATGCTGGAGATCAGAGTCGAAAAGTGTGGTGCTGGAAAAGCACAACTGGTCAGACAGCATCTGAGGAGCAGGCGAATAGACAGTTCGAGCATCAGCCCTTCATTGTCGATTCTCCTGCTTTTCGGATGCTGCCTGACCGGCTGTGATGATCCAGCACCACACTTTTTGACAATTAAAGTACTTGTCATATTCTAATTTATAAATGGGGTATTAAGTAAGCGTGAAGAGCCAATTTTCAGTTTTGCAAGTGAAGTTCAAAGCCTAGTTTTTTTTTGTGAGTGATCTTCTACATTTGGCTTGCTATATGCACTGACATTGCAAGGTGGTCAAACTAATTTGGAATGAATCCAGGTAATAGATATGTGGTACTTCTTTTATGTTTCTGAAAATAATTGATCCAGCAAAAAGTACTGTTACTGTAAAGAATAGAACTTAAAAGTGGTTTGTCATAATCTTCATTACTGTAATGGACTGCTATAAACTGTACTTTGGTTTTCCCTTGGAAATTTCTGGTAGACATTGTGTGTTATTTCATGAATATTTTATAAATGGCACCCCCACCCCTACAAAAATATCATATTGCTGTTGATGTAAAGTGTTACAGTTCCATTCATAGTTATTCTGGTGGTGGGCCATCTTGAACCCCTACAGATCTACTATTGATTGATTGTGCTTCCATATTTAGTTGTCAGTATTGCAACTGTTCAGTGTAGGTATCACTTAATATTTAAATAGCAATGCTACATGTTTATAAAAAAAAGAAAACCGTGGCGTCTGGTGTGGTTTATCAGGTGCGTAATCTAATAGCATCTGATTCGGTTGAATTTGGTCTACATTTGACAGATTTTGTTGTTGCTGCTGAATGATTTTATGATTCATCTGTTACTTCAAAATGAAACTGCCATTTGATAGAAAACAATCTGACTAATGGAATATGTTTTATGGGTTCAATCTTTTATATATTTGGACACTCATTTTACAAATGACACTGATTATTATGAATATTCCAACTGCATATTGAAAACACAAAGCTGATAATTTGAACTGTGTCCACAGGAAACCTGGATTTATCATGGGAACTTTGAAATACTTGCATGCAATAATTTCTTTCTCATGTTGTGGCTTTCTGATCTGTATAAAAAGAAATGTTCCTGAAGATTTCCAAAATAATTGCTGCAATCCATTCTATTAAACCAGAAAAAAGAATAACATTGGTAAAATCAAAATACTGGGAATGCTGGAGGTCTGAAAGAAGCACAGAGAATGCTAGAGCAACTCAGTAGGTTTGACAGCATCCATGGAAAGAGAAACAGTCAATGTTTCGAGTCCAGTTCCGAAGAAGAGTCATTCTGGACTTGAAATGTTAACTCTGTTTCTCTCTCCATAAATAACTTTGCCATTTATTTACAAGAGGAAGGTTATTTAAGAAGATGGACACTTGGATCTAGAGAGAATGATGTGTGGGTAGTGAAATAAACTATAGCTTTGATAGTTAGATAATTAGAAGTTGAACTGATGGAAGGCACCACAGAAGAGAGGTGTTATAGAAGGGTGCTTTGGTGGTTAGATGGTATTCTGAACGAACAAAATAGAGAATATGTAATACTTCATGATCACAGCCACACAGACAATGTCTAAGACTTCAACTTATTCTTCCATGAGTTATGGGCGTCATTAGTCAAGGCAGCATTCCTTGCCTGTCCCTAATTGCCATTGAGCTAAGTGGATTTCTAGGACCATTTCAGAGGGTATTTAAGAGTCAACCACATTGCTGTAGGTCAGGAGTCACATGAAAGCCAGGCTTGGTAAAGATGGTTGATTTTCTTCTCTAAAGCACTTGAGGGAATGATATGGGTTCTTGCTGTCATCATCACTGGGACTAACTTTCAAATTTGATTGAATTTAAATTTCAACAGCTGACTTGGTATGATTTTAAACCTTTATCACCAGAGCATTGCAACTGTGCTTCTGGATTACTAGAACGGTGACATTACCACTGTTCCATCATTGGGTTTGTAGTTGAGGTAGAGACCTGATTGGAGAAACGGAAGTGGAATTTCAGAAAAGATAAGTTTAGGATTTGAAGTGTTCAAGAGGAAAGGGAATTGCTGGTGGGAGTAGTATTTCATAAACAGTGGCCAATCGACTGTGTGTTACAGGAAGAGGGATTGATGGTAGTTTGGAAGGGAGGGGACTGTCCTTGAGCAGAGGAGTTACTGAAATGTAAGCCAACGTGGGAAGAAGAGGTTTTATTGCTGCGTGTGAATGCACATAATGTGAATATGATGGATGTTGAAGATAATTCTCTTGGATGACATGAGTTTGGACTGGACCCGTGGAAGCTCGAAGAGTAGTTCCCTACCAGTGTAGGGGTAAGTTTGGCTTAGTGGACAAAGAAGGAAGCAGCCAAGGCATCTGAATATTATTGAAAGTACTGAGCATTGATCTGATGAATAATATTCAAATCTCAATTATAATTTCACATTTTAGCAAGTGCATTGATTAAGGACAGATGGTGGTTTACTACATTTAGGCCAAATAATTTTCAATGTTTGTTTAAAGCTGTAAAAACAGTGAATTTTCACCAGCTTTCTCTGTGCTACCTCTCCTCCTCCACATGATTTTTTTGTTATCCGGGACTATGAACCAACCTAACGATGTAATGCATGGTGACTTGCAGTTTTTGATTGTTCCACCTGGCAACAATAACAGATAATAAGTCCACAATAACCAATGAATCCACATAAATCCAAACAATAAATTGCACACACAATAAGTCCCCAGTAACACAGTGACTTAAGTGTAAAATTTTATTTTGTGGAATCCAGTACTTGGCTTGGTACTGGTTATCAATTGTTTAATGAGCCAACACTGGGAGAGTCAACCTCTGAAAAGATTCTGGGGTAGCACTCTGTCATGGAGGATTTGTCAGATTTTTATACATTATAAAGCATGTAGACAGTACATTACTTGAATTCCAAAATGTCTGTTTAAGACAAACACTGTGTTTTTCACACATTGCAAGAAATTACAGAAAATTGTGAATGCAGCACACTCCATCAAGAAATTCAGCCTTTCTTCCATTGACTCCATCTATTCATCCTGCTGCCTTGAGAAAACAGCCACTGTAATCATTGACCCTTCCACCCTCTTCCATCAGGCAGAAGGTACAAAAGTTTGAAAATATGTATCAAGAGATTCAAGAGCAACTTCTTCTCCACTATTATCAAACTTCTGAATGGACTTCTCATACATTAGAGTTGATTTTTCTCTTTGTCAGTAACACTGTATTCTGTATTCTGTTCTTTTACCCTGATGTACTTAAGTAAGCTATGATTTGCCTGGATAGTATATAAAACAATACTTTTCAGTGTATTTCTGTATGTGACAATAATAAATCAAATCAAAAATTACAAGGTGCCAGTTAGCCTATTGTCACTCCTAGGTGCTAGGTGCTATCCTATCTTCTCTCTGAAGCTTGTGGTTCATTTCCATCCTTTAGTAAACTGCATTGCTTTATCTTTCTTAATTTGGTACGGGGTCATCTGCATATTCCATTTCCAATTTAAGGCCTCTGGGTTAATGCTGGTTTAGGCACATTGCATTTTCACAGAAATCTGAGCATGTTTATGCGGTTTAATTAGCTTTTCTTTAAAGTTTGATTACTTTCTTGAATAAGAACAAGCAAATCATTTACATGATTATTGCTTAAGAAGTTAACTAAAACTCTCTACCTCATTCTAAACTAAGGTTGAACTTTGTTGTTTTACAGATTAACTTATGTCATACCAAATTTCCCTCTAAAGCACTTTATTAGCTGAAGGAAGAGGAAATACTGTACATTGTACAATGAAAATTTGTAATTTATTCTTATTAGGGAACTAGGTTTGAAAGCAGAGTTAGTGCTTTTCTTGGTTTTAGTTTTGAAGGTGAGCTTTTTCCCCAAAGGTAAGCAATTTTAACAGTCAGTGTGTAATTTTCTTTAAACAAGGAGTTCAAAACCACTTTTCCAAGAAATCATATGACAAGCTAAATGACTTAATAAGTTATCTTGTGAAATAATTGCTACATATTGTTCACTTGTGGATTAATAATTAGAGAAGGGGAGAAACAGGCCGAGTGCAGAAAGAAAGATTTATATCAGTGATGGGCAGTTTATTTTATGGTCGTCTTCAGGCCACCATATTAGGATCATGTCTTGAGCTGTTCGGAGTCAATCTCTCAGAAAATTAAGTGCATTAGCTTGCCTGTATGTCTTGAGAAGGGACTGAAAGTATTGCATGTGACGAATGTGCAGAAAGTTGCCTAAAGAAAATGCTTTTGTGGAATTAGGAGATTATTATCAGATTGTTTGTTTGATATCTTTGACTAAAGTTACGCACAGTTAGCAGAGAAGTTAGAGGTAGAAATCAAACCAGAATCTTGTGAATTTGTGATGCTTAGTGTTTACCTGGCATTTAGATCTTTTAAAATAATCGTTCAGGGGATGTGGGATTTTCTGGATGGCTAACACTTATTGCCCATTCCTTGTTGTCCTTGAAAAGATGGCGGTGGGCTGCTGCCTTGAGATCCTAGAGTCCATGTAGTGGAGTCAGGGAGGATGTTCTCTGATTTTGACTCCATGACACTGAAGGAATGCAAATATATTTCCAAGTCAGGATGATAATAGTGGAAGAGGAACTTGTGGCTGGTGGCATTCGCGTATATCTGCTATCCTTGTATTTCTAAATGGTAGTGGTCATGGGTTTTGTGGGTATTGGGAGCTTTGGTGAATTTCTGCAATGCATCAAGTACAGTAGATGGTACACACTACTGCTATTGAGAGTCATTGGTGGGGGGGGGTGAATGTTTGTGGATGTGGTGACAATCAAAGAGGCTGCTTTTTCTTGAATGGCGTCAAGCTACTTGATCTGCACTCATCCAGAAAGTGGAGAGCATTTTATCACACTTGTGACTTGTGCTGTGCAGATGGATCAGCTTTAGGAAGAAGCAAATTGCTTGCTGCAGCATTCCCTGCTTCTGACTTGTTATGACTAGTCCAGTTTCTGGTCAGTGTTTATCCTTGATGTGGACAAAGGGGGTTTCAATGAAGTTATTGCTATTGAAAGTCAAGGGACAGTGGTTATGTTACCTGACACTTGTATAGTGCAAATGTTGCTTGTCATTTGTCAGCCCAGGCCTAAGGTACTGAGAGAAACCTAAACTTGATGTGCTACCACTAGAATTAGCAAAGATTCATTTTCAACTTTATTTAGGAAGTTTGTAAATTAACTTTAAAAGTCAGAAAGAGGAATGCAAAGACTTGAGTTTGAGAAAAAAGAGACAGAGGGGAGAAAAACTTAATTTGGAATTTAAAAATGCCAAAGGAAAAATAAATGGAAAGGAAATTGTAATTTTTTTTTAAAAAAAGAGCTTGAATCAGAATGAGAGAAGGAAAAACAAAGAAATGGAGAAGGAAATAGAATTTAAATGAAACCTTGAACTCCAGGCAGGTAGGGAAATCATCATCATGACTTGGCTCGAGAAAAGCTCAGTAAAAGAGAAAAGAATCTGCAGCAGCTCAGTGGATGGCTCTCATTCCAGTGAGGGATTTACTTATTTAGAAATCAACATTTGCTCTGTAAATGGACAGAGGATGGAATTAAAAGATATTTCACTTTATTTGAAAAGGTAGCTGGAAGATGAAGTGGCCAAAGGATGTCTGGACCTCTGCTGTTACAGTTGAGAAGTGTGGTGCTGGAAAAGCACAGCAGATCCGGCAGCATCTGAGGAGCGGGAGAATAGAGGTTGGGGGTATAAAACCCTTCATCAGGAATGGGATGGGAGGGGTCTGAGAGATAAATAGGAGAGTGGGTCTGGAGAGGTGGGCAAAGGTAGCTGGGAAGGCGATAGATAGATGTAGGTAGGGGGTGATGATGGTAGGTCAGAGGGGACAGTGGAGTGGATAGGTGGGAAGGAAGATGGACAAGTAGGACAGTTCAAGAGGGTTGTGCCGAGTTGGAGGGTTGGATCTGGGATGAGGGGAGATGAGGAAACTGGTGAAATCGATGTTGATGCCATGTGGTTGGAGGGTCCCAAGGCAGAAGATGAAGCGTTCTTCCTCCAAGCTTAGGTGGCTTGGATTTGGCAGTGGAGGTGACCCAGGTCATTCATGTCCTTGGAAGAATGGGAGGTGGAGTTGAAGTAGTTGGTCACATAGTAGTGGGAAAGCGCAGCAGGTCAGGCAGCATCCAGGGAAGGAGAATCGACGTTTCGGGCATAAGCCCTTCTTCAGGACTTATGCCCGAAACGTCGATTCTCCTGTTCCCTGGATGCTGCCTGACCTGCTGCGCTTTTCCAGCAACACATTTTCAGCTCTGATCTGCAGACCTCACTTTCTCCACATAGTAGTGGGGTTGTTTTGGTGCATGTGTCCCAGAGATGTTCCTTGAAACATTCTGCGACTTGGCATCCTGTTTTCCCAATGTAGAGGAGACCACATTGAGAGCAACAGACACAGTAAATTAGGTGTTTGGATGTGCAGGAAAATCTCTGCAGGATGTGGAAGGATCCTTTGAGGCCTTGGACGGAGGTGAGGAGGGGGAGGTATGGGTGCAGGTTTTACAACTCTTATGGCAACAAGAGAAGGTGCCGCGAGTCGAGGGTGGGGTTCGTCTACCTATTACCTTCCCAGCCACCTCCCCCAGCCCCACCCCCACCTTCCTGTTTATCTCTCAGTTCCCTCCACCCCACCAAAACCTCCCCCCACATTCATGATCAAGCGTTTATGCCCGAAGCTCTGATTCTCCTGCTGTTTAGATGCTGCTTGACCTGTGCTTCTCCAGCCCCACACTTTTCGATTCTAATCTCCAGCATCTGCAGTCCTCACTTTTTCCTTTTAATGTTACGGTTTCCTTATGGGCATAATTATGAGTTTGTGAGAAGAGTAATCTAGAGACCATAAAACTGTTAAAAGAGCAACATTCCATGTTTATAAGCTTGAATCTGAAGGTTATCCATGAAAAGTTTGGACTGTAAGAGAGAATCCAAAACAGACATTAGAATTTGCTAGAGGGAAAATAAATGCTTCGGGATTGGGGTTTGCTAACTGAAGGTTAGATAGAATTTTGAGAACCTGAAGGGAATCACGATAATGGAAAGATTCCCAAATGATACTCTTTTCCCGAAGTCAGCTCTTTTTTTTAAAGGGACAGAAATGGCAATCACTGGAATGCTCAGCTGCTCCTGTCAGATGTGGGAGATCATGGAGCAGTCAAGTGTCCCTGGTGATTATGTCTGATTGCAGCTCCTCGCAGACTGCACGGATCGGTTGGAGCACCAGTTGGATGTACAGGAGCATATTGGAAGAAGAGAGTGCCATAGATAGTAGCTTCAAGAAGGTGGTCACACCACAGGTTCAGTCAGGTAGATGAGTGATGCCAGGAGAAGTAGTAAGGTAGTACAGGACTGTCCTGTGGCTATCCCTTTCTCAAACAAGTATATTGTTTTGGATACTATTGTTGGAGGGAGATGGGGATACCCCTCAGGGGAAAATAGCAGCAGCCAGGTGTGTGGCACTACGACTGGCTCTGCTGTAAAGCAGGAAATGGCAAAGTCCAAGCAAGCAATTGTGATGGGGGTCTCTCCAGTCAGGGGCACAGATAGGTGTTTCTGTGGCCGTGAGTGAGACTCCAGGTTGGTGTGTTCCCTCTCAGGTGCTAGGGTCAAGAATGTCCTGGAGCAGTTGCAGCAATTTCTCAAAGGGAAGTGTGGGGGTGGGTGGGGTGGGGGAAGGAGTGGGTGGGGTGGGGGAAATGCCCGAGCATTAGTGAGATGAGAGAAGGTTGAGGCTTGTGCAGAAGTTAAAAGACAGCAAGTTAAGTAGACAAGGCAGGCAAAAGCATGGCAGGGAACAAGTGAAAACTGATAAATTAAACTGCGTTTATTTTAATAAAGAGGCCTGCAAGGCAATGCAGATGAACTGTGCATGGATGGGAACATGGGATTGGGATATCATAGCTATTATTAAAACATGGCTAAGGGAAGGACAGGACTGGCAGCTTAATGTTCCATGGTTCAGATGCTATAGGAAGGATAGAAGCAGAGGCAAGAGAAAAGAGGGGAGTGTTTTCTTTTTGATTAGGGAAAACATCACGGCAGTACAATGGCCGGGTATTCCTAAGAGATGGTCCAGTGACTCTCTGAATGAAACTGAGAAATGCAAAAGGAGTGATCACTTTGATGGGATTGTACTATAGGACTACAATAGTTAGCAGGAATTTGACGAGCAATTATGTAGGGAGACCACAGTTAGCTGTAAGATAGATAGGGTTGTAACAGTAGGGGATTTTAAACATAGATTGGGACTGCCATTGTGTTAACGGCTTAAATGGGGAGTAATTTGTTCAGTGTGTACAGGAAAACTTTCTCAATCAATACGATGGCCCTATTAGAGGAGGGGCAAACCTTGATCATCTTTTGACAAATAAGACATGGCAAGTGATGGAGGGGGACCACTTTGGGACCAGTGACAATAATTCTATTAGCTTCAGAATGGCAATAGGAAGGGATAGGTTTATACAAAAGTTAGGTTCTAAATTGGAGCAGAGCCAATTTTGATGATATTCGACAAGAACTTTTCAAAGTTGATTAGGGGAGGCTGTTTGCTGGTAAAGTGATGTCTGGAAAGTGGGAGGCTTTCAAAAGTGATATCATGAGTGTTCAGAGCCAGTATGTTCCTGTTAGTGTGAAGGGCAAGGCTGGCTGGAGTAGGGAACATGGATGACTAGAGATATTACAGTTGTGGTCAAGAAAAGGAAGGAGACATCTGTTAGGTATAGGTAAATGGGATCAAGTGAATCCCTTGAGTAAAGGAAGTGTAGGAATATACTTAAGAGGGAAAACAGGAGTGCAAAAAGCAGTCATGAGATAGCTGTGGCAGATAAGGTTAAGGAGAATTCAAAGAGATTTTCCAAATATATTAAATAGCAAAAGAGTAACTAGGAAGAGAATAGGGCCCCTTGAAGACCAACGAGGCTATCTCTGTGTGAAATCACAAGAGATGGGTGAGATCCTGCGTGAGAAACAATTATTTCTCATCAGTATTTACTGTGGAGAAAGACAAGGAAGTTGGCGAACTCAGGGAAGTAAATAATGATTTCTTGAAAAGAGACCACATTACAGAAGAAGAATTGCCTCTGTCACCGCTGCAGTTGTCCAATCGATCTTCCTGAGAGTAAACCCAAGGAAAGTGATGAGCCTGGACTGAGTCCCTGGCCATGCACTTAGGTCTTGTGTGGATCAGCTGGTGGAGGTATTCATTGATATCTTCACCTCTCCCTCCTACAAGTCGAAGTACCCCCCTGCTTCCCGAAAACCACTATCATCCCAGTACCCAAGAAAGCAATGTCTTAATGACTGCTGCCCAGTGGCTCTGACCTCCATAATTGTGAAGTTGTTCGAGAGGCTGATCATGGACCACATCAACTTGAGTCTGTCAGCCCGCCTCGATGCCTGACAATTTGTCTACTGACATAAGAGGTCCTCAGCAGACATCATTTAACCCATATTCATCCCTGGAGCATCTGGAAAACAAGGGCATCTATGTCAGACTACAGCTCCGCCTTCAACATCATTATCCCCTCTAGATTAATTTCAAACCTCTGAGAGCTAGGTCTCGACTCTGCCCTCTGCAATTACATCCTCAGCTTCCATCCCCACAGATTGCAATCAGTGAAGATAGACAACAGCACCTCCCCCACGATAATACTCAACACTGGAGCCCTGTATACCCATGACTGTGTAGCCAAATTCCAGAACATCATCTGCAGGTTTGCTGTTGGCACCACCATGTAGGATGGATATCAAACAATGATAAGTCAGAATACAGGAAGGAGATAGAGGGCTTGGTGATGTGGTCCAATAAAAACAAAATCTCTCTCAATGTCGGCGAAACTGAAAAACTGATGTGGAAAGAAAGGAGGAGAACACGTCCCCATCTACATCAATGAGATTGTCACGTTCCTCGGCGTGACCCTGGACTTCTCACGTTGATGCAGTGGTCAAGAAAGCACAACAATGCCTCTTCTTCCACGGGTGGCTCAGGAAATTTGGCATGTCCATGAGGAGCCTCATTAACATTTACAGATGCAGCATAGAAAGCACCATGTCTGGGTGCATAATGGCCTGGTGCAGCAACTGCTTGGTCCAGAATTGTGAAAGCACTAGAGAAAGTTGTGTGTGCAGCCCAGGTCATCACGGAAGTCAATCTCTCATCCATGGACTGCGTTTACAACTCTCATTGCAGCAGAGAGGCTACCAACATCATCAAAGACCCATCCTACACTGGTAATGCTTCCGATAATCTCTTCTGTCAGATAGAGATACAGAAACTTGAATGCATGTACCAGCAGTTTTGAGAACAGCTTCCCTGCCGTTATTAGACTGATGAATGCACTCTGTAATTTCAAATAATGTTGATTTTGTTAATGTTGATCTTGCCTCGCGCACGTCCTGTGAGGTGTAACCTGTGTGCCTCAATCTGTCCCAAGTTTTTTCACCCTATGATCTGTATGTCCTTGCTTGCTAGCTATGATCTGTCTGTACTGCTCATAAACAAAACTTTTCACTGTACTAAGGTACACATGACAATAAATCAAATTAATCAATCATCATCAGCCACCAGTGAGGTGCCAGAAGACTGGCTAATGTTGAGTCATTATTTAAGAAAGACTACATGGGAAAGCCAGGGAACTACAGACTGGTGAGCCTAATGTCAGTTGTGGGTAAGTTGTTAGAGGGAATTTTGAGATGTAGGATCTACATGCATATGGAAAGAGAAAGATTGATTAGGGCTAGTAAGCATGACTTTGTGCATAGTAAATCGTCTGTCACAAGTTTGAGTTTTTTTTGAAGAGGTGAGCAAGAAGATAGATGAAGGCAGAATGGTGGATGTAGTCAACGTGGCCATTTGCAAGGCTTTCAACAAGATTCCACATGGTAGACTGGTTAGTAAGGTTAAATCACATTTAGAGACATAGATTCATAGAGATGTACAGCATGAAAACAGACCCTTTGGTCCAACTCCTCCATGCCGACCAGATATCCTAACCTAATCTAGTCCCATTTGCCAGTCTTGGCCAAACTCCTTCTAAAGCATTCATAATCATATACTCATCCAGATGCCTTTTAAATGCTGTAATTGTACCAGCTTCCACTACTTCCTCTGGCAGCTCATTCCATACACGCACCACCCTCTGTGTGAAAAGGTTGCCCCTTAGGTCCCTTTTATATCTTTCCCCTCTCACCCTAAACCTATGGTGTCTAGTTCTGGACTCCCCCACCCCAAGGAAAAGACATTTGTCTATTTATTCTATCCATGCCCCTCATGATTTTATAAACCTCTATAAGGTCACCCCTCAGCCTCCAATGCTTCAGGGAATTCAGCCCCAGCCCATAGCTCTCCCTATAGCTCAAATCCTTCAATCCTGGCAAAATCCTTCTAAATGTTTTCTGAACCCTTTCAAGTTTCACAACATCCTTCCGATAGGAAGGAGATCAGAATTGCATGCAATATTCCAAAAGTGGCCTAACCAATGTGATGTATAGCCGCAACATGACCTCCCAACTCTTACACTCAATGCTCTGAGCAACAAAGGAAAGCATACCAAATATCATCTTCAGTATCTTATCTACCTGCGACTCTACTTTCAAGGAACTATGAGCCTGCAATCCAAGATCTCTTTGTTCAGCAACATTCCACAAGACCTTACCGTTAAATGTGTAAGTCCTGCTCTGATTTGCTTCCCTAAAATGCAACACCTTGCATTTATCTAAATTAAACTCCATCTGCCACTCCTCAGCCCATTGGCCCATGTGATCAAGATCCCATTGTACTCTGAGGGAACCTTCTATGCTGTCCACTTCGCCTCTCATTTTGGTGTCATCTGCAAACTTACTAACTATACCTCCTATGTTCACAAGTAAATTATTTATATAAATTATGAAAAGCAGTGGACCCAGCACCGATCCTTACGGCACACCACTGGTCACAGGCCTCAGTCTGAAAAGCAACCCTCCACCACCACCCTCTGTCTTCTACCCTCGAGCAATTGGCTTGATGGTAGGTGACTGGTGGTGGTGGAAGATTGTTTTCAGACTGGAGGTCTTTGATCTGGAAGCGACAAGGATTGGTGCGGGGTTCACTGTGTTGTTTGACATTTGTATATAACAATTTTTGGATGAGAATATAGGAAGAATGGTTAGTCCTTTTGCAGATGACACTAAAGTAGGTGTTATAGTGGACAGTGAAGAAAGTTATCTAAGAGTACAATAGGATCTTGATCAACAGGGCCAGTGGGCTAAGGAATGGAGTTTACTTCAGATAAATGTGAAGTGTTGCATTTTGGTCAGCTAAACCAGGGTAGGATGTACACAGTTAATGCTTGACTGTTTGGGAATGTTGTTGAACAGAGAGATCTAGGGGTGCAAGTACATAATTCCTTGAAAATAGCATCACAGGTAGACCGTGTCAGTTAAGAAGGCATTTAGTATGCTTGCCTTCATCAGTCAGATCATTGACTAGCAGAGTTGGAATGTCATGTTACACTTGTATGAGACATTGGTAAGGCCAGTTTTGAAGTTCTGCAGACAAATCTAGTTGCTTTGCTATCGAATTGATGTTACTAAAGTGGAAAAGGTGCCAAAAAAGTTTTACAAGGATGTTGCTAAGACTGGAAGGTTAGAGTTATAAGGAGAGGCTGGGACATTTTTCTCTAGAATGTAGGTGGCTGAAGGGGTGACTTTATGGAGGTTAATAAATCATGAGGGATAGAGGTTTGAGGTTAATAACCAGGTCTTTTCAGTAGGGTAGGGAATTCCAAAACTAGAGGTGATAGGAGAAATATTTAAAAGGGACCCAAGGGACAACCTTTTCACAGAGTGGTGTGTGTATGAAACGTGCTGCCAGAGGAAGTGATAGAGGTGAGTGCAATTAAAACATTTAAAAGACTTTTGGACAGGTATGTGGATAGGAAAGGTTTAGAGGGATATGGGCCAAATGCGATTAATTCGGTTTAGGAAACCTGGTTGGCATGGGCGAGTTGGGCTGAAGAATCATACAGCACAGAAACAGGCCCTATCTCTTATAAGCTGCATGTGAGCAGTCACTCCAAGAGTCCATGTATGATGATCACTATGTCAACAGAAGTCGCTACTGTGCCCAGACCTTGGAGGTTTCCACAGGCAAAAATGAAAATGAGCAAGAACGCTGTCTGTAACTCTCGATTTATTTCGTTGAGCATCAAGCATCAAAAATGTGACACAGCATTTCTGGCAGATGCTTGTTATATCTTTCACAGAAGGTTACACAGCATGTCAAAATTTGCTTCTGTCTGTTCTTTGACTAAATCACTTCAAGTATCCAGCAAGACTACTTTTCTGTTGCATCTCATTCTTGTAGTAGCCTTATCATTCTGTTCAGATCTAGTATGACTAATTGCAATTGGAAGGATATTTTCAAAATAAGATTCTTTTTGTTATATCCATTTTGTCACACACAACAAAATGACTTTCCCACCACCAAAATACAGTGACTTTTTTTTGTTTTTAAGTATTAACCACCATTAGTAATCATCTCTGCAGCAGTTAGACATTTACATGCAAAGCCTGTTGTGGGCAGTGCGAACTTCAAAAGTAAAGGGGAGAGGTAGAGAGAGCGGGAAGGGGCTAAATCAAAACGAAGTTGGATGGGGTGATAAGGCATCTAGAACATTGATAGACATCATGTGCTCCCTCTCCAACGACACTCTGGCATGAACATCATCGCAGAAGAGGGGAGACAGTTGGCAGATACAACTCCCTCCACAGCCTGATGCCTGGACCTGTTTATAGTCAGCCTGACCTGGTCGAGGAGCAGACCTCTGCAGAAGGAGGTCCTCAAATCTGACCCCACCCATCTGCATTAGATTCCCAAAGATCAGGAGCATAGAGCTGACGTGCACTCAAAAACAGAAGAAAAGATTTCTCAGACAACTGAAGAGTTGTGCAAATGTCAAATCAAATTATTGATGTAAAATTACATGTAATTCACCTAATTAATTCTGAAACAAACATATTTGAAAACTCCAGAAGTTTGACTGCCAATTTTGAATTCCTTCCTATTTTGCTTGATAATCGTTTCTTAAATCATTGGTGCACTTCCAAACGTAATTGGTGACCTACATCATAAAGGTGCACAAATGTTTTCTATTTTAATGCAAATAGAACATTGTTGGGGCTGTCCTTACTGAAAATTACCTCACCGGAGAAGTGTCATTTGACCTACGGCGTATCTCTGTAACTTCTAAAGTTCCCCTCGATTCCTAATGCTTTCCTTAGGCCTGTAAACATATTCCAGTCTCAAGTAAACTAGCCTGAAGAAATGCCACTATAATGTCTATGGAATTACAATTTGAGAAAAGATTGTTAAAACAGCTAAACATGTTTAAAATTGCCTTCCGAGCCATAGGAGAGTCGATTTCAATACCTCTTTTCCTCAAACATACCAATAGGCCTTATAAATAGTACCTTTTCCATACGGATCCATCTGTGTGACAAAGCAGGTTGACTTCTATCGTGAACTTATGAATTCTTTCCAGTTCTGTAACTCTTAGTCCAGCATTTTTTTAAATCATCCTATTATCCTTTCCTAATGGTAGCCATAAATGCCCCCTGTTCATGTGAAACTTTTATTCATTGCCTGAGAAATCTCTCCATTACCCGTGCTGATTTTAAGGGCTTATGATCGCTGTTACCTAAATCGGCAGTCAACACCATTTATAAGAAACCTTCTAATGGCTTATTGAGTTTGTTAAGAAGCAGTTGTTTAGATATGGTATATTCTTTAGTTAGATAAAGAAAGCATGCAACCATGACAATTGGCAATGGTTCACTGATACCAGAGGGCAAGCAGACTGTCGGTGTGAATGTTTCAGTCTTGTTAAAGTGGTGGGATTAGCATCCTGCTTGCTAGCTGAAGTGTTAGGGATTTCTTCCCTCAGTCTTTCTCTTCTCCTTCTGGTTCGTCTTCCATCTCCTTGTGAGGACAACCTTCTGAGACCACCCGATGAGAACTCTACAAAATCTGCTTGAAGAGAATTCTCAGTAACAGAACTTCTCTCTCTCTCTCTCCTGGCACTTCCTGTTATGTTATATTTCTATGGCAGCTAACGTGCGCTATATCCGAACGTTTTTAAACCAATGGCCATGAGACAGCTACACATGATGTTGGGATGATTGTTGTCCCCTTGCATACCCTCAACTGAGGGTTAGTTTGCAATTCTTTCTCTGAACAAATATTTATTTTCGAAAACAATGTACTTATGATAGTATATATTTGGTGCTAGATAAAAAGCTAATTCAATGGGCATTATGACTTCTGGGTTTTTTGAACTTTATTTTCAGAAGCTAGAATTTTGAATAGTTAATTACTATTGTAATAGTTTTTAAATAAAATCTCATGCTATACAGTACATACCAAGAAAATTCAGTGTTTCAGAGACCCCAATTTTCAACATGAGCAAACTATCTGTGAAGCTACTTTTAGGCAGATAATATCCATGTGAGTTTAACAATCACTTTTTCATGATCAGTACATAAATTGGTTAATATTTACATAGCCCTTGCATCGTGCCTCTTTGATTCCAAATTATAGGACTCATGGGAATGTGAAGTACATGGTGCTTCATCGTCAACATCCTCTCCTGTGTACTCAGAGTCTCAAAATTCATAACTCATCTCTACTACTTGTGAGGAGTGTGCCTTTGTTGTTTAATTATTCTAAAAGTTTTCCTGTCATGCCCAATAAAATTCTCTAGCCTTTTCCATTCCCATGTCCTCTCTTAAAGTAAGCCATCTCACCAGATCTGAAATTAACCTCAAACGGTCTGATGCAGTGTCTCAGGGGTCTCTTGTTTTTTTTTCTGGCGCTTCAGTTTTAATGAACCTTTTTTTTCAATAAGTAGCGCACTTAGCTTGATGTGAAAAGTAGAGCTAATTGTTTCTCCTTCCTTCTAGTACTGGAAGATTATCATATGATCAGTGTTGAAGACAATTTTGTACTCTAGCCATATGCTGAATTGTATGAGATATATCCCTAGCCATGTGTCGGGAAAGTCTTGTATATACTGTTTGTTGCCAGTTTAGACAATTAATCCAGAAACCCAGCTAATAATCTGGGGACCTGGGTTTGAATCCTGCCAGATGGTGGAATTTGAATTCTATACTAATCTGGAGTTGAGAATCTGTTGATGACCATTAAACCATTGTCGATTGTCAGAAAAGCCCATCTGGTTCATAGATGTCCTTTAGGGAAGGAAATCTGCCATCCTCACCTGATCTGGCTTACATGTGACTCCAGATACATTGCATTGTGGTAGACTCTCAACTGAAATCTGTAATGACCCAGCAAGCCACTCAGTTCAAAGGCAACTAAGGATGGGCAAGAAATGCTGGCCTGCCAGTGATGCACATGTCCCATGATTGAATAAAGAAAAAAAAGTACCTTGGTACAATGAAAAGTTTTGTTTTGCATGTAATACAGGCAGATCATACCATACAAAATGCATAGGGAAAAATAACAGAGCGAAGATTGCAGTATTACAACTGTAGAAAAGGTGCACAGAAAATGAGATCAAGATTAAATTAAGAATTTGAAATGTCCATTCAGAAGTCTAATACCTGTGGGGGAAAAAGCTGTTCTTGCAACTACTTGTACATGTATACAAACTTTTCGGAAGAGGGTGGAAGAGCTTACAACCGGGGTGGTACGGGGTCTTTGATTATGTTGGTTGCTTTCCTGAGACAGTAGGAAGTATAGATGGAGTCAATGAATGGAAGGCTGGTTTGCGTGATGGACTGGGCTGTGTTCACGACTCTGTAGTTTCTTGTGGTCTTGAGACAAGAATGTTGTAAAGAAGTCTTTTGGGATTACTAGGACTCTTTTTACTGTGTTTAAAACTCTCTGAATTTGTGTTACAAATAAATTGGTTTGTCCAATTTTTATCTTAATTTCTTCTTTTGCGTTGTAAAATTCTATTTTCTTGTTAAGGTTGAAACAAAATCGACAACGCCCATCTCATGAGAGACTACATCATTAAAGCCAAACCAAAACATAGTTCTGAGAAAGGGTCGCTGGACTTGAAATGCCAACTTTGAATTCTCTTCACAGATGCTGGCAGTCCTGCTGAGCTTTTCCAGCAGATTCAGTTTTGATCTATCAAACTTGAATTCGGTCTGGGATTTGACTTGTCCAGTAATAACATCAGCTTAGATCATAGCAAGATCCAGACACCTTTTCTCCTTATTGTTCGAAGACTTGCTCACTAATAAAGCTATGTCACTCTGAATGACATCAGTAATTATGAATTAATGCAGTCTAGCAGTTTTACAGAGGAGAAACACTGTCTCTTTAAAGACTTTAATGAATTATCATATCTGAATGAAAGGTAGGTAAAAGCTTTTGTATATCTTTGACCCTATTTTGTCTGCTTTATCCAGAGTTTCTATATAATGTTGTAATTAATCAACACTGTAGCAGTCCGCTTGTAGTATGGCACTATTGAATGAATCGGCAGCTAGGTATCTATGGAATGACTTAGTTCTTTGGCCACTATCGCAATATTTTCATACTGTTCAGCTTTATTTTCTTTGCCCTCAGAACCATTTGTTTCAACAGTTTCTTCAAATACTTATCTTTGGACAATTCCTGACATTGTGATATGAATTGCATGGAAGCATCATGCATTTCTAGGATTCAGTCTTGGCGGCTATCTCTCCAACCCTGCATTTACCCTTTGAAAATTATTAAAACTTTGTCCCTCTTTCCCTCAAAACATCTTTTAGTAACTCTGTCTTATACAGGCACTTAAGGCTAGGCTGCCTTTGATTTTGAGAGTCAGTAGTTGTAAACTCTTCCACTCTCTGTATCACGGCAGAACTCCCAACATGTCTTGAGGTGTAGTTGAAAATGATCATCTCCCAAAGTTTTTTTATAGCAGCAGCCAGTTGCCCAAAAAGAGAGCCCATTACCATTAAAGTAAACATCTGTCAAAACCAAAAATCAATGGGCAGGATTTGTGCACAACCTAATTGCTTAAATGCCAGCACACACTGTGGAATTTCTAAATTAAATTTCTTTAACCTTTTACATAACATCTCAAACTCCATGATATAATCCTCCATGGACTGATTGCCCATCCTGTTAAATTGATCAAATATTGACTGTGCCTCATAGACTTCCAACAAATCATCCTTTCTGTAAACTCAGTCCATGATTCCTTTTAGAATTTCCAATAAATGCAAAATACTGCAATTGCTGGAAATCTGAAACAAACATAAGAAACTCATCAGTTTTGGCAGCATGTGTAGAGAGACAAACAGAAGTAATTGTTTTTTATTTGATGTGATTTATTGTCATGTGTACGTAAATACATGAAAAGTTTTGTTTATGAGCAGTAAGCAAGGACATACAGATCATGTGGTGAAAAAAGACGTGGAC
Source organism: Chiloscyllium plagiosum (assembly GCF_037043375.1). Lineage (NCBI taxonomy): Eukaryota > Metazoa > Chordata > Chondrichthyes > Orectolobiformes > Hemiscylliidae > Chiloscyllium > Chiloscyllium plagiosum. The sequence continues at coordinate 104,704,082 of NW_028270141.1, forward strand.
AAACGCATACAGATTACATTATATCAGGTGTGCGCTAAGCTAGATCAACATTAGCAAAATCAGCATTATTTGAAGTTAGAGATTCCATTCATCAATCTAATAACAGCATGGAAGATGATGTTCTTAAACCTACTCATGCGTGTGTTCAAGTTACTTTTCTTGTGCCCGACAGAAGAGGTTGTTGGAGAGTATTACTGGTGTGGAATGGGTCTTTGATGGCGATTGCAGCCTTTCTGCAGCAACGAGTCATGTAAATGGAGTCATAGAATCATAGAGATGTACAGCTTGGAAACAGACTCTTCGGCCCAACCCGTCCATGCCGACCAGATATCCAACCCAATCTAGTCCCACCTGCCAGCACCCAGCCCATATCCGTCCAAACCCTTCCTATTCATATACCCATCCAAATGCCTCTTAAATGTTGCAATTGTACCAGCCTCCGCCACATCCTCTGGCAGCTCATTCCATACACGTACCACCCTCTGCGTGAAAAAGTTGCCCCTTTGGTCTCTTTTATATCTTTCCCCGTTCACCCTAAACCTATGCCCTCTAGTTCTGGACTCCCCGACCCCAGGGAAAAAAAGTTTGCCTATTTATCCTATCCATACCCCTCATAATTTTGTAAACCTCTATAAGGTCACCCTCAGCCTCCGACGCTCCAGAGAAAACAGCCCCAGCCTGTTCAGCCTCTCCCTGTAGTTCAAATCCTCCAACCCTGGCAACATCCTTGTAATTTTTTTCTGATCCCTTTCAAGTTTCACAACATCTTTCCGATAGGAAGGAGACCAGAATTGCACACAATATTCCAACAGTGGCCTAACCAATGTCCTGTACAGCGGAACGTGACCTCCCAACTCCTGTTTTCAAGACTCTGACCAATAAAGGAAAGCATACCAAACGCCGCCTTCACTATCCTATCTACCTGCGACTCTACTTTCAAGGAGCTATGAACTTGCACTCCAAGGTCTCTTTGTTCAGCAACACTCCCTAGGATGTTACCATTAAGTGTATAAGTCCTGCTAAGATTTGTTTTCCCAAAATGTAGCACCTCGCATTTATCTGAATTAAACTCCATCTGCCACTTCTCAGCCCATTGGCCCATCTGGTCCAGATCCTGTTGTAATCTGAGGTAACCCTCTTCGCTGTCCACTACACCTCCAATTTTGGTGTCATCTGGAAACTTACTAACTGTACCTCTTATGCTCGCATGAAATCATTTATGTAAATGACAAAAAGTAGAGGACCCAGCACCGATCCTTGTGGCACTCCACTGGTCACAGGCCTCCAGTCTGAAAAACAACCCTCCACCACCATCCTCTGTCTTCTACCTTTGAGCCATCCATGGGTAGAAGATTGGCTTCTGTGATGGTCTGGGTTGCACACACAACCTTCTGTATTTTTTTATGGTCCTGGGCAGAGCAGTTGCTATACCAGGCCGTTCTACACCCAGACAGTATGTTTTCAGTGGTTCATCTGTAAACGTTGATGAGGATCCTTGTGGACATGCCAAATTTCCTGAGTTGCCTGAGGAAGAAGAGGCATTGTTGTGCCTTCTTGACCATTGCATCTACTTGGGAAGACGACAGGTTGTCAGTTATTGTCACTCTGAGGAACATGACGCTTCATGCTGTCTCAAACTCAGCTCCGTTGATGAAGATGGGGTGTGTTCACCTCCGTTCTTCCTGAAGTCGGTGATCAGTTCTGTAGTTTTGCCGATGTTGCCGATTATCATTGCACCATGTCACCAAGTCCTCTATCTCCCTACTGTATTTTACCATGTCTTTATTTGATATCCATCCTACCACGGTTGTGCCTTTAGCAAACCTGTAGATGGCATTCATTTGGAATTTGGCAAAACAGTAGTGGGTGCACAGGGAGGATAATAGGGGGTGGAGAATAAACCCGGGGTGGGGTGGGAGGTCCAGCGTTAGTGCTATCGTGAAGAATGTGCAGTTGTCTATTTTCACTGTTTGCAGTTCTGACTCCCATATGATTCTTCTTCCAAGCTCAGAATCGGAATCTTCAATCCAAGTTTGGTATCTAGGTCTGTGACATCCAGTTCCAAAAATACTTTATTCACACTTTTACTCCCTCCCTGATAAGGATAAAGCTAAAGCTATACTTGCTTCTTGGTTAGAGAAGCAACCTGAGTTCATTTCTCCATCTTGTTTGTATTACTCCAATTATGAAAATGCCAGTGAATAACTTCAATTCATGATCCTACAATGTGATGCAGGCTTTTCACTTTAAAAAACCACCTGAAGCTTAGCTTCTGCCATACACAGGAATTACCTTCTGCATTCTCACCTGAAGAGACTACATTAATATGATTTACCTTGTTTTATACAACAATATCCATATGTTGAATTAGGCAGCAGAAGACTTCCACCAACTTGCAAATATTTTATTGTTGATCTTTCAAACAGTTCAAACATCAGATTCAGCCTTTTGCTTTTGGACTCTTTCCCTCTCTTGAAGCGCACCCTATTTGGGAAGAACTAAACTGTTTTGTTTTAAAAAGCAACATGTTCAGGCATTTATGACACGTCTCTTAATATTTTGTCAGTTCTTGATATTTTTTAATCAACCTGTTCAGAGGTGTTTTACATGCCTCTGGAGCACGTGGGAATTGAACTCGGGTATTCTGACTCACAGTTCAGGATACTATCATTGCACCATCCTAACTCAATTTTTGGAAAAAAAAACACTGTTGTCCAGCATTGCTTTTACATAGCACTGAATGTTTTTATTTCATGTTACCCATTTTTAACTTTTTTCCTCCATTCTCCAACTGTTGTGTAACCTGTATTTCAGAATCATTTACCAATTTATATGCAAAGCCTGTTTTGATCCATGCAATGACAACAAAAGCGACGGAAATGTAGGGAGAGGGGGCTAGAACTAAACTAAATTAAGGACTCAGCTTTTAAAAAATACTTTCTAATAACTTGTTCAAAGATGTTATTATGCAGTTCTGAAGCAGGTGGGACTTGAACCAATGTCTCCTGATCTCTGAGGTAGGAACACTACTGATGCTAAACAAGAAGCACAAATATTTTTTAATTTTGTAACCTGTTCAAAGAAGTTATGACAGCTGTCTGGAGCAGGTGGGCCTTGAATCAGGGTTTTCTGGCCTAGAGGTCTTTTCTTCTTTTCCTTCTTTTTAAAAACAGTATTTTAACACTCATACATCGAGGTTAGATTCAAGAGCTGTTGTGTTGGAGTTTGAACTTGTGCCTCCAGTGCAGTAACTTGGTCTGATGAAAGGTCTTGATCCAAAATATTGACTTCTCCTGATGCTGCCTGGCTTGCTGTGTTCTTCCAGCCTCCTGTTTGTCTACTTTGGGTCTCTAGTTCAGTGAGATGGCCATAACACCACTACCGCTCCCCTAAACTGTGTTTTTGCTACTTTTCTAATCCACCTGTTCAGGAATGTTATTACACACCTCTGGGGCAGGTGAGACTTGAACCTAGGTAGGGTCACTACTACTGCACCAAAAGAGCCTTCCCAACTCCACCTTTTGTTTTAATTGACCTATTCAGGTACGTACTTTACCCACAGCTAAAGCAGTTTGAACTTGAACCCAGGCCTCCTGATTCAAAGACAGTGATGCTACTATTGTGCTACATGAGGCCCCCCCAACACCGCCCTCCCCCCAAGAAGTGTCCTTACACATAAATGAGAGGATTTATAGAAAAAAGCTAATCACTAAATCACCCGTGATATTTTTTCCCATATATTAACCGGATTTCCAATTGAAGAATGTATGTGCAAAGCCTTTTAAGAGCAATAGAAACCTTTAAAACGGAGAAGGGGTAGAGAGAGTAGGAGGAGGCCCAACTTTCTTGTTGTTTTTTAAAAATGTTCTCACCAAACTGTTATTTCAAATCTCTGCAGCAATACAACTTGAACCCAGGTCTCCTGGCTCAGAGGCAGTGACACTACCATGGAGCCACAAGAAACAATCCAAACCCAATTCTTTTTTTCATGTGTGGAAGAGTTATTGCACATGACTTTTCCCGCACTAAGTCATCCTGACTTCCAATTCAATACTTCAGGTATTTTCTAAGCAACCGGTTGAGTTGTTAATGCTAGCCTCTGGAGCAGTTGGGACTTGAACCTGGGTCTTCTGGCTCAACCAACTCAGTTTTGTTTCCTTTTAAACCCAGAAGCGCTATTACGCACAACTGAGCGATTCTGCCACCACCAAAGTCACTGAGTTTTTTTCCCCCCTTTTTTGTTATTTAACTACCACTAGTAATCACTCATATAACCAATTGAATATTTACAAGCATAATCCTTATGGGCAATGCAAACAATCAAAAAAGGAGAGCGAGGGTAAGGAGAGAGAGAAGGGGCTAAATCAAAATGAATTTGGAGGGGGAGATAAAGCACTGTATCTCCCGTGGTGCCCACCCCTCTCTAAAGACATTGAAAGCATTGATGGACACCGCTTGCTTCCTCCCCAAGGGCACTTCGGAACGCATGTTCTCAACTGAATTCTTAAATACGAAGCTCAGCGAGCATCACTTGGTCTCAATCAACTCTGGAGCTGATCTGTGTGAGCCTTAAAGGGATCTGCATTTTTAATAGTTTTGTTGGGGTTTAATGCAATGACAGTGTAATTCAAAAATCATTCATGTACAGAAGACCATGCTATAGCAGACATTTTGTCAGGAGAAAATATGATAGAAAATGACTGTCAAGATAATATCACTGCTATGAAAATTCTTGCTTAATGTAAGTGTTATTACCATGAGCACAGGATAAGACCAGCAATAAGAAATTTTGATTAAAAGATGAAATGCCTCTTATAGCTTTTTTGGAAAGGTATGATAAATTTCATAATCTATAATTTTATAATCTAAATTTTATGATCAAGTTATTTGATAGCTTGAATTGTAAAACAGTTTAAATGTATTTTTGATTTGCCTTAGAAGTTTAAACAAGGAATTCAAAACAGCATTTGTGAGAGATCATGTGATTTAAACTGAATGACTGACTGAAAGCTACCTGATGAGATATTGCTGCTTATTTTTGTGTGAAGTTTTGCTACCAGAGAAGGGTAAGCTGTGATCCCTAAGATGATTCCATTCAGAAGAAATGAAACATCCCAACAGATGGGCAGGTTTGTTTGTGAAAGTCTAAAGGCCATAAGACCTGGAAAGAAGTCTGATGCAGTTTCAAAGTAGTCAGAGAATCGTCAGTGATATAGCCTGTCTGTGTTAGTTAGAAATTTGAAACTGAAGTAAGACTAATACTTCACTGGAGTTGAATGCCTCTAAAGGATATTGCTGGAGAAAAATGGTTGAATTGTTCTTTTTGTTGTCAGTGATGAGATCTTTGCATATAGCTTTGTTTTTCTTTTGTGCAAGGAATATTAGATATTAGATTAAATTACTTACAGTGTGGAAACAGGCCCTTCGGCCCAACAAGTCCACACCGACCCTCTGAAGAGCAACCCACCCAGACCCATTCCCCTACATTTACACCTTCACCTAACACTAGGGGCAATTTAGCACGGCCAATTCACCTAACCTGCACATCTTTAGACTGTGGGAGGAAACCGGAACACCCGGAGGAAACCCACGCAGACACGGGAATATGTGCTTATTTGTTAAAAGTACAATGGCATCCTCATGTAAAAATATTCAGTGACTGACCATCACGGCAACCAAATAGCAAAAATAAAAGTTATTGTCTACCATGATCGGTTTCACTCTGAAACCAACTTGTTACGTATTACCTTTAGCTAGGGTCATAACAATTGTGACTTGTAAGCATGTTATAGCTGTTGATTAGTAACAGCAATCAGGAGGAAATCTTCAATACCTTTGAATCATGATATTTCCTCAATGCATTTACAAAAACTGAATCCCACGTGTGTGGTTACCAATGAGCAATGGGACTTTGCTTTAATAAATGTAAGAACAATTTTTTGATGTTGGCAGCAACAACTGTTCTTGTTTGTTGTAGAAATCACCTGTTCTTTTCTGAACAAACATGATTAATTTGGACTTAAGTATGGGGGATATGACCAAGACGTTCATGGATGAGATGATAATTGGGTGGTAGATCGTGAGGAGGAATGTAGCAAAAGTGCAGGAAAGTATCAATGGACTGGTCAGCTGAACAGAGCAGTGAGAAATAGATTGAACTTGGAAAGGGCAAACTAGTCAACGGGAATGAATAGCAGCATCTTGGAAATTACTTTGGTGTGCATATTGAAAGACCCCTAAAGGTAGCAGGGCAGTTAGATAAGGTGGATCAGACAGCTTATGGGATGTTTGCCTGTATTAGATAAGGCATAGAATTCATGAGCCAGAATGTTATGTTGCAACTGTATAAAACACTAGGTGGGCCACAGTTAGAGTACTGTGTGCATTTCTGTTCATCATATTACAGGGAAGATGTGTTTATACTCCAGAAGGTGCAGCAGAGATTTATCAAGATGTTGCCTGGGCTGGAGGGTCTGAAATATGAAGAAAGATTGGATAGCCTACAGTTGTTTTATCTGGAACAGCAACATTTGAGAGAAGAATGTCAGTGAGAGGGTGGATAAGAAAGCAATAACGGTGGGGGGCAATAACGATAGTGCATGGGTTTAAGGTAAGAGGTAAAAGTTAGAAGAATTGAGCAGAAATCTTTTCACCTAGAGGGGGTGGGAGTCTGCAACTGTCTAAAAGAGTGGTTAATTCAGAAACTCTCAGCTTATTAAGGAAGCATTTAGATTTTTACTCACATTGCCGTTGTTTCCAGGGATATGCATCAAATCCTGGAAAATGGGAATAGTACAGTCAGATCTTTGTTCACTAGTGTGGACACGATGGGTCAAATGGTGGCCTCTTGTGCTGCAGCAATGTGTTGGTTTTACCATTGATATGTTGCAATTAATGTTTAAAACATATTTTTTAAAAAGTGTTGTGTTAGAGGATATTGTGTAAGACGTTGCTGGAGTTGTAAATTTTCCCATTGTTCCCTTTATATCTTTGCGTATAATTTGAAAATTATAGAGCTGAATGAAATGTTAGATTTTAATTTCAGTGAATGCATTGGTTTAAATTTTAACAGTTAGCTGATTATAATTTTTCTAATTTGTATGCAAGTTTTAAAAAGAATATTTGCATCTCCTACTATAAATGTCTGAGTCTATGGCAATGAGCCTGAGAGAATCCCAAACCGAGAATTAGCTTTCTGGCATGTGAGGGTATGGGAAAATGGTGTACAAAAGTGCAATTGTGAGGTTGTGTGTGTCCCAGTAATTAGACTGATTTCTGATTTTAGGGGGAGGTGACCAAGTGTTATGAATGATAGCTGAAACTGCATTAAGGCTGTAATCAACTGTGATTTTATTACATAGTGGAGCAGTCTCAAAAGAGCAAATTGCATACCTTATGCTGCTATTTCTTACGTTCATGCAATGAATGGATTTATGTTTGGTTAAAATGCTGGATGTGTAGAATTGCAGATGGTCTACTTCAGTGACATTGTAGGAAATTGACAGCAACATTGTATGCAGGATTGGGAAGATAAGAGCAGGAATAGACCTTCCAGTCCTTCAAACCTGCTCTGCCATTCATCTAACTCCAGGACCCTGTTTCTGCTTTTTTTTCTCTATACCATTTGGTCCCATATTTCCTAAGAACAGTATCTAATCCCCTTGAAAACCTTCAGTGTGTTGGCTTTAACCACTTCTTGTGATAGAAATTTCCACAGACTGCCTATTGTTTGGGTGAAGAAATTTCTTCTGGTGATTTGATGAGCAAGAAACTGTGGCTTAAACAACTACTAATGATTATCTATAAGTTCTGCTTTGGACAACAGGTAGCTGTTGATATAATAAAAAAGCTGCAGATGTTGGAGATCTGAAACAAAAACAGAAGTTGTACGAGAAACTCAGCAGGACTCTGAAGAGTCACCAGACTGGAAATGTTAACTTTGCTTTCTACTGAGTTTCTACTTTTGTTTTAAGTCGTTTTTGATGTTGAGTATTTATTAACCCACTCACTCACCTGCACTTTTCTTTTTAAAGATGACTTAATGTGACAAATTTGCTGAATTGTTTAGAAACATAGCTGTATTTTTCCAAACCAAAGTTACTGAAATTACTTACACATAAACAAGAGTGTATTCTCATATAAGAGTGGAAGTAGCATTAAAACAAACCACTTGTGACAGTAATTAATTTTTAGTTTATTATTTTCAAATAATCCTGTTGATGTTCCTTTTTGAGCAATTTTGATGAAGTAGGAATTCTTTTAATCATTCAGAATACTGATGTGTATTGTTTGTTGCAGGTATATGATGCTTATTGATGGCAAGGATGAAGTGTACATGATTGACAGAGACAATTCAGTGTTTCATGTAGCAAACCTGGAGTTTCCTCTACGCAAAGATCTGCGTCTTCATTTGACTAGCACCCTTTTGGATGGGGTAAGAAAAGTTTTTTTGCTTTTTTTGGAGACTCTCTTATTTTTAACAAAGGCGCATTACTGTTGATTATTCCTTTTTGTCACTCATTTCCCTTAAGTGACAATGAAAGGTTGGAAAAGAACTTGCCTGAAGAAAGGGCAGAGTTGAGAATGGGGTGCTGGAAAAGCACAGCAGGTCAGCAGCATCTGAGGAGTAGGAGAATCGATGTTTCGGGCAAGAGCCCTTCATCAAGAATGATTCCTAATGAAGGGCTCTTGCCTGAAACATTGATTCTTCTGCTCCTCGGTTGCTGCCTGACCTGCTGTGCTTTTCAAGTACCCCACTCCCGACTGATCTCAAGCATCTGCAGTCTTCACTTTCTCCTCCATGAGAAAAGGACAACCAGGTCATCTTGCCGATGAAATACTTCTGAAGTGTAACTACAATTGTAGTGCAGGGAAATGTGAGCAAAGGAAGGTCCAACAAATATCAATGAGATTAATAACCAAGCAATCTGTTTTATCGACCAAAAGCAAAATACTGTAGCTGCAAGAGATTTGAAATAAAAGCTGTAAGTGTTTTAGAAAATTCTTAGTGTCTGTGGAGAGAGAAACAAATTTCTGTTTTGAATCCAGTTTGACTTTTCTTTAGATTTCATGAGAGGGAGATGACTGCTGAGTTTTATGCTGCTGGAAGAAGGTGAGGAAGACCAAGTAGAAGTAGTTCAAGGAAAGGTTATGGGGCTAGGGACCTTAGAGTTTAGAAATGTCATGGAATAAAAACTAAAGAGTGTTAATAGCTGTCATAATGGGATAAAGCATTGTTCCAGCATAGGTGTCAAGAACTAGAGGGCATAGGTTTAGGGTGAAAGGGGAAGATATAAAAGAGACCTAAGGGGCAACTGTTTCACTCGGAGGGTGTACATGTATGGAATGAGCTGCCAGAGGAAGTGGTGGAGGCGAGAACAATTGCAACATTTAAAAGACATCTGGATGGATATATGAATAGCTGAAAATATGTTGCTGGAAAAGCACAGCAGGTCAGGCAGCATCCAAGGAGCAGGAAAATGGACGTTTCGGGCATGAGCCCTTCTTCAGGAATCATTCCTGAAGAAGGGCTCATGCCCGAAACATCGATTCTCCTGCTCCTTGGATGCTGCCTGACCTGCTTTTCCAGCAACACATTTTCAGCTCTGATCTCCAGCATCTGCAGTCCTCACTTTCTCCTGGATATATGAATAGGAAGGGTTTGGAGGGATATGGGCCTGGTGCTGGCAGGTGCAACTAGATTGGGTTGAAATATCTGGTCGGCATGGACGGGTTGGACCCAAGGGTTTGTTTCCGTGCTGTACATCTCTATGACTCAATTACTCTAATTAGAATTAGGGCCTGTTTCCACATTATAGGGGTCCTTCGGCTCAACAAGTTCTCACTGACCCTCTGAAGAGTATCCCACCCAGACCCATCATGCTACCCTATTACTCTACATTTCCACTGACTAATGCACCTTACCTACGCATCCCTGAACACTATGGGCAATTTAGCATGGCCAAATCATCTAACCTGAACATCTTTGGACTGTGGGGTAAACCAGAGCACCCAGAGGAAACCCACGCAGATATGGGGAGAATGTGCAAACTTCACGCAGGCTTGAATTGAACCCAGGTCCCTGGCGCTGTGAGGCAGCAGTGCTAACCAGTGTGCTGCCCATGGCAGAATAGCAGAATAATTATGTCCGGTAGAAAATAAAACATGAAAACAAATCACAGTTCTTGGGGCTGGGGTGGTATATCAATATGTAGAACTGAGTTAATGGTCTGAAGTTGTTGAACTCAATGTTGAGTCTAGAATGCTGTGAAGTGCATAATTAGAAGAGTAAGTGCATTTCTCAAACTTGCATTGAGTTTCATTAGAACACTGTAGCAAGCCTAGGATAGAAATTGCAATATGAGAACACAGTGTTAAGAAATGGCAAGCGACTAGACGGTGAGGGGTCATGCTTGCAGATTGAGCAGAAGCAATCACCCAATCTGTATTTAGTCTCCCCACTGTCGAGGAGACCAGTATTAAGCAGTATCACTGTTCCATCTGTTTCTTCACTTTCAAAGAAGAATCATATTGGGCTTGAAATGTCAACTCTGTTTCTCTCCATGTTACTGCCAGGCAATCTGTCTATGAGGTTGCTGGAGGGATGGCTTTTGATTTGGATGCTCAGGTCTCCCTACTCTGGCTTGAACCTTGTGATGGGAGTACCACCACTGTATCAAGTTTGGCACCTAAAATATTTTAATTTGATCCTCCTGTATAATGCTTAATTTTCTCATTTTTAAATTAGCTTTTGTCAGATACACATTTTTGCATCAATCTTTCATTAATGACATTTGGAAGCAATTATAGAAGGTGTGCACTTTTATTTGAAGAGTTAGGCGAGAAAACTAGATTGAATAAAAACATAGCTAGACAAAACTCTTTTACTCTGCGTCGTCAAGCTGAAACCAATGTTCTCTGACTTTTGTGCAGGCTTGAAGTGCAAACTTTATAACTACAGTGAAGAATACCATGCAGTTCACTGTTTGCCAATTAGATGCGGTGTAACTGAAGTTTGGGCTCAATTGGAAGGCTGACAAAATTGAAATGTCATCGTGATCAATGCGACTGTCAATTTGTGTGGGGTGTAAGCATGCTGTAGCTACTGGCTTGTGTATTACTGGAAATGAATCTAATATGTGAACAGCAGCAGGTGGCACAGATGGAATGGCTGTTGAATCTGACCCTTTCCAAAAATCACTGCACTAATGTTTGTAATAACTGCAGAGAATGTAAAGCCAGCATTACAAGTAGAGAAACTTAAACTTTTCTTTCTTGATTTAATTCTTCCAATTGTGTGGATATTGGTATTCTAGTCTATTGTTCCTTGGTATAAATTTTTGCATATTCAAGGGGGAAATATTTTTTGCCTATGTTATAATAGTAATCAAATTTTCAGACTTTTATTGGGACCAGTCTGGGTCCATGAGCTGCTTGCTTTGCCCTTGATGTTTTTTTCAGTTTGTATATAGAAGAAGTGCATAATGCAGGTCCAGTTGTACACTAGTTGAAACACCTGGATGCAGTCTTATGAAGCAATAGGTTGCAGGTTTAGTCTCCTACTCTGCTAATGTATGTGTCAGAGGGGTTAAAGACTATTTCTACAAGAGAGGGCACTGATTTGTAGTTTATAACCCATACTTGTGTTGATGGAAGATGAATGCAAGATTTAGTGAAATCTGTGAAATCCTTTCTGGAATGTTTGAAGAATGCACGGTTTTCTCTTGTTAATTAATGTTGTTAGCTGTATAGAAGAATAGAAGTACGATGAGAATGCTGTATGTTGAAATTCTTAGTAAGAACAGTTTGGGCTGAATTTCATATTGAGGATCATTTTACAATGCCAACACTTACAGGTACTTTAGGTTTCCAGTTTTTTGCAACTAGCAAAAGCATAGACAAACTCACAAATAACTTTAATTACTAATTACTGGATTGACATGATAGTAACAGCACAAACGGAGAATCACATTACTGAAGTGTAAAGCTGGGCATTAGTAGCATGGGAAAGCTATTTGTGTTGTACTACAATGCTGTTACCTCCACATTAGGCTAATGAAGAATGACCACCCAGTGACAAATGTAACTGCATAACTTATAAAATTTATTAATATTAAGCCGATCGATATATTCACATTTGCAAGCAATTCTGAATTACAGTGACCTGTTACAACTTAATGATGAAGTGCCTGTGTTCCCTGCTGTATTTTAAGAGCTTGTGTTTAAATAAGTGAGTGGAAGACAGTGTTTTTGATTTAGACAGCTATTGCTAAACCTAATATTGAGTACTAGAAAATAATGTGTGTATTTATGTTGTGAGGGGATGTGGTATATTCAGTGTCATTTGGTCTGTGCTGGTTTGAGTTCATGGACTGTAATGTAAGTAACAAGCAAGTAATTAATGTTTGAACATTTGTCTACCAGTTCTCCAAATATAAAGAAGTCAAATTGACTTATTTATCTTTTTATATTTCTAGGAAATGATCATTGACAAAGTAGATGGAAAACCTGTTCCTCGGTATTTGATTTATGACATAGTAAAGTTTAGTGTAAGTACCAATTTTTAAATGTACCGTCGTTCCTTTGATGCCACTATTATTTAATTTCTGGCCATGTGGTCGGTTGACAGAATTCAATTAAGATTTATATGTTGAGCTCTAATGAGTGGAACATAATGTGAATTTCAAGTTTGAAAATCATTTGAAGTGCATAAAATGTGCTTCATGTCTTTCAGTACATTTGTTTTACCTTTTGTATATACAAGCAAGGACATTTAGCTGAAACATTAAAATTTAATGTTTCACAAAGACTAATCCCAGCCTGAAAGACTTCCTTGCAAAGATGGGTATTGTGCATGATCACTGCATTTCGAAGTGCCTCAAGTTGAATTATCTGTTGTGCTGTTTTTCAAACAACCTTTTTTCTAAACATAACTTTTAATTTTGAGGCCTGACAGTGATACAGATTGTAGAGGACAGTTGCTCAAGGGAGGGATATAGTATTGACCTTGAGGTGATTGAGGACTGGATAGATTGTGATGGTCAGCATTATTAGTTAATTTAGCCTCATCTCATTGGAAATTACTTGATGAAGGCAAAAGCTTTACATATATTTTCATCAGACATCAATTTTGGACTTCAAAGATCAAAACCTGACTTTGCTCACTGGTATTGATGAGATGCTTTTTTAAAACATCATTTGATGAGCAATCATTTCTAAAATACTGTGATTAGTACAAGTCAGATAATTCAAGCATGAAACATGTGCTAAAATTGTTTTTGCTGGTGGTCTATTTACAACTACTGTAGCATTCTTAAATTTTTAAAATTACTTGTAGGATGTGGGCATCGTTAGCTGGCCAGCATTTATTGCCTTTCCCAGTTGCCCTTGAGAAAGTGGTGGTGAGCTGCCTCCCTTAAACTGCTGCAGGTTGACCCACAATGCCCTTGGGGATGGAATTCCAGGATTCAGACCCAGCGACAATGAAGGAATGGTGATATATTTCCAAATCAGGGTGTTGAATGGCTTGAAGGGAAACATGCAGGTGGTAATATTTGAACCAAGGCAGTAACGAGGAGGAGCTGAGTGGCATGGGCAGAACTCAAACTGGGCATCACTGAGCAGGTTATTACTGAGCAGGTGTTTGCTAGCACTGTTGATGACACTTTCCATCACTTTACTTATAATTGAAAGTAGCCTGTGGGGATGGTAGTTGGCTGGGTTGGATGTTTCCTGCTTTTTTGTGTACAGGACAATTTTTCACATTGTTGGGTAGATGCCAGTGTTGTAACCATACTGGAACAGCTTGGCTAGGGGAACGACAAGTTCTGCAACACAAATCTTCAGTACTATTGCCGGAATGTTGTCAAGGCATATAGCCTTTGCAGTATCCAGTGTCTCTGCCTGTTTCCTGACATCACATGGAGTGAACTGAATTGGCTGAAGAATAGTATCTGTTATGCTGGGGACCACTGGAGGAGGCTGAGATGGGTCATTCTTTGGCACTTCTGACTAAAGATTGCTGTGAATGCTTCAGCCTTAGTGTTTGCATTGTTGCACTGGGGATATTTGTGGAGCCACTGCCTTCTCCAGCAAATTGTTTAATTGTCTACCACTATTCACTACTGGATGTGGCAGCACTGCTTAGGCTTAATCTGTTGTTGTGGAATCTCTTAGCTCTGTCTGTCACTTGTTGCTTATGCTGTTTGGCATCCAAATAGCCTTGTTTGGTAGCGTCATGAGTTTTACACCTCATTTTTAGTTATGCCTGATGCTGCTCCTGGTATTCCTTCTTGCACTTTCTCTTGAATCAGGGTTGATCCCATGCTTGATGGTAATATCGATTGTAAATATGCTAGGCCATGAAGTCGCAGATTGTGTTGGATTACAATTTTGCTACTGTTGATGACCCACAGCGCGTCATGGATGCCCAATCCTGAAGTGCCAGATCTTTTTCAAGTCTGTCCCATTTAGCTCAGTGATAATGCTATGCAGCATGTTGGAGGATACTCTTAATGTATGCCAATATTTTACAAAACTACCTACTCAGTGATAGCTTTGAAATATACATAAATTCAGTAATTAATCAGAAAAAAATCTTAGGCTGTTTTAGCTGCTATTTGATTCAGTGATGCTTCAGCAGCCATCAAGGATTTAATTAACATTTTGAAATGGACATCTCCGAGATATTCATAAGTACGTGAACGACTGGAGTTGAAAAAGTATCTTCTGTTGTTGCCAGAGGTTTAGATTATGAATGATGGATGTAAGAAAGTGAAGAATGCCGTAGAGTCATAGATTCATAGATTTCTACAGCACGGAGACATACCCTTTGGCCTAAATTGGTCCAGGCTGACCAAAATGTCCATCAACCCTAACCTAATTTCCCTGCACTTGGCCCATACCCTTCTAAACCTTTCCTATCCATGTATTTGACCAAATGCCTTTTGACTGTTGTTAATGTTGGTGATTTTTACTGTAGATCATAGTAGAGCACTATTTATATTGACACTTTGGAAGAAAAATACTACAAATTTGCAAATCTGAAAGCAAAACAATGTTGGGCAACTTGTCAGGCAACATCTGTGACCAGAAAAAAAACAGAGTTATTACCTCAGATAGCTTTTTGTCTGAAACATCAACTCTGATTCTCACTGCACCATGACAGCCAGATCTGCAGAGTATTTCCATAATTTTCTGTTTTTATTTCATTTTGGTGATTTATTTGTATACTGTAAAGCTAGTGCCTGTGAATTAGCTTCACAATATCTATGAATACGGCCTGAAGAGTGTAACCAGGATAAGTTGAGGTAGAATGAACAGTGTAAACAATAAAATCTGGTTCATCAACACTGGATTAAAATGTCATCATGCTGAGGTTTGTCATTATGATACCGAGCAAAGCTTTGTGCTTGAATAGTGAAATGTTTTGTTTTTATGTCCCAATAAATGAGGTAAATTTAAGGAAGACTGCATCAAAGAAGTTTGCAAGGAAACTATTATATTAGTTCTAATAGTATTTTGGAAGTCTTTGTTGATGAGACAAATTAATGCAATTCCCTATTATAATGGTATTTTGTATGTATATATATTAAGTAAACTGTATCGATTCAAGAACATGGCTCACTACATCTTCCTGGGTGCAATTACAGATGGGCAATCAATGAGATAAATGATCATATCTCTTTGCTCTTTTTTTAACTCTTTAAATTCTCCTCTTATGGTGCGCTCTGTTTCTGTCTGAAAATTATAGGTACTTGATTTTTGAGGCAGCAGCTATGCTGTTGTCAAAATAGCTTTAAAAAAATTTTGTCCCTAATTATAGGGAAAGATTTTGTTTCTGCTTGATACCACTCGAGAAAAAGAGGTAGTAAATATAAAACATGGAGAATTCTAAGGATAATATTATTCCTTGGTGCACATTTGGTTGTCTTAATTTTACTTTCCTATTCTTTCATAGAATCATAGAATCCTTACAGTGCAGATAGATACCATCGACCCATCATATCTCCACCAATTCTCTGAAGAGCATCGCCCCACCCTATCACTGTGACATAGCATTTACCTTGCTAATTCCAAGCTTGCATAACTCTGGACAGTATGGGGCAATTTCACATGGACAATCCACCTAAGCTGCACATCTTTGGATTGTAGGAGGAAATCAGAGCATCTGGTGGAAACCCATGCAGACACTGGGACGACATGCAAACATCACATTGACAGCTAATGAGGTTGGGGAGGAGGGAAAGCCGAATAGAATTGATAGGGAGAAGCTGTTACCACTTGTAAAAGGAACAAGACAATATAGATTTAGTGATGTGTAAAAGAAGCAAGGGTGATATCAGAAAAATGTTTTCACACAGTAGCTAACGTGTGGAATACGCTTCCTAGAAGTGTGATTGAGGCAGACAATATGTGCAATAGCATGGGGAAAAAGCAGGAGATTGGCACTGGGTAATGGTGTTTGTTTGAAGAGCTTGATATCTGAATGGCCTTCTTTTGCATTGTAACAAGTCTGTGTGATTCTGTGAGCTCTGGAACTTGGAGCCAAGGCAACAAAAGACATGGTCATCAGTGGTGGAGCAATTCCAGTTTGAATGGTGAAAGAGGACAGGCACTTAAAATTAAGATCGTGAGCCAGTGTGGGTCACTGAGCACAGTGTGTTAGAGGCTAGGGACTTGCTATGAGTGAGGACCTAGGCAGTTAGGTTTGGATGACTTTGAGTTTGGGGAGGGCAGAATGTGGAAGACTAATCAAGTGTGTATCAAAATGGTTGAGTTTCAGGATAACAAAGGCTTGGATGAGGGTTTCAGTGGCAGCTAAGCTCAGATATGGTGAAGTTGAGTGGTGTTAGAGATTAAAAATAGGCAGTCTAAGTGTAGGCATGAATTTGGGACTATGAGAAGACTGGTGCAATCTCAGAATGTCATTGAGGAGAGTAATGGTATTGGTAACAAGTTGATGGACTTGCTTTAGTTTTCCCAGTGTTTAATTGTAGAAAATTTCTGCTCATTCAGTACTGGATATAAGAAATACATACAGATAAATGAACAATAATGGAGGAGATGAGAAAGATGTTGCTATTGTAGACAATCCATCAGCATACAGGTATCTTTGACACTCACATTTTTATATAGAGTCATAGAGATGTACAGCATGGAAGCAGACCCTTTGGTCCAACCTGTCCATGCCGACCAGATATCCCAACCCAATCTAGTCCCACCTGTCAGCACCCAGCCCATACTCCTCCAAACTCTTCCTATTCATATACACATCAAAATGCCCTTTAAATGTTGCAATTGTACCAGCCTCCACCACTTCCTCTGGCAGCTCATTCCATACATGTACCACCCTCTGAGTGAAAAGGTTGCCCCTTAGATCTCTTTTATATCTTTCCCCGTTTGCCCTCAACCTATGCCCTCTAGTTCTGTATTCCCCGACCCCAGGGAAAAGACCTTGTCTATTTATCCTATCCATGCCCCTCATAATTTTGTAAACCTCTATAAGGTCACCCCCTCAGCCTCCGACACTACAGGGAAAACAGCCACAGTCTGTTCAGCCTCTCCCTATAGCTAAAATCCTTCAACTCTGGCAACATCCTTGCAAATCTTTTCTGAACTCTTTCAGGTTTCACAACATCTTTCCGATAGGAAGGAGACCAGAATTGCACGCAATATTCCAACAGTGGCCTAACCATGTCCTGTACAGCCGCAACGTCTCCTCCCAACTCCTGTACTCAATACTCTGACCAATAAAGGAAAGCATACCAAAAGCCGCCTTCACTATCCTATCTACCTGCACTCCAAGGTCTCTTTGTTCAGTAACACTCCCGAGGACCTTACCATTAAGTGTATAAGTTCTGCTAAGATTTGCTTTCCCAAAATGCAGCACCTCGCATTTATCTGAATTAGACTCCATCTGCCACTTCTGAGCTCATTGGCCAATCTGATTAAGATCCCATTGTAATCGGAGGTAACCTTCTTTGCTGTCCGCTACACCTCCAATTTTGGTGTCATCTGCAAACTTACTAACTATACCTCTTATACTCGCATCCAAATCATTTATATAAATGACAAAAAGTAGAGGACCCAGCACCTATCCTTGTGGCACTCCACTGGTCATGGGCCTCCAGTCTGAAACACAACCCTCCACCACCACCCTCTGTCTTCTACCTTTGAGCCAGTTCTGTACCCAAATGGCTAGGTCTCCCTGTATTCCCTGAGATCTAACCTTGCTAACCAGTCTCCCATGGGGGAACCTTGTCGAACGCCTTATTGAAGTCCATATAGATTACATCTACCGCTCTGCCCTCATCAATCCTCTTTGATACTTCTTCAAAAAAGACAATCAAGTTTGTAAAACATGATTTCCCGCACAAAGCCATGTTGACTATCCCTAATCAGTCCTTGCCTTTCCAAATACGTGGACATCCTGTCCCTGAGGATTCCCTCCAACAACTTGCCCACCACCAACATCAGGCTCACTCGTCTATAGTTCCCTAGCTTGTCCTTACCACCCTTCTTAAATAATGGCCCCACGTTAGCCAAGTATCTCAGCAAGTAGCCCAGCAATCACTTCTCTAGCTTCCCACAGAATTCTAGGGTACACCTGATCAGGTCCTGGGGATTTATCCACCTTTATGCATTTCAAGACATCCAGCACTTCCTCCTCTGTAATATGGACATTTTTCAAAGTGTCACCATCTATTTCCCTACATTCTATATCTTCTATCTCCTTTTCCACAGTAAATACTGATGCACAATACTCATTTAGTATCTCCCCCATTCTTTGCGACTCCACGCAAAGGCCGCCTTGCTGATCTTTGAGGGGCCCTATTCTCTCCCTAGTTACCCTTTTGTCCTTAATGTATTTGTAAAAACTCTTTGGATTCTCCTTAATTCTATTTACCAAAGCTATCTCATGTCCCCTTTTTACCCTCATAAGTATACTCCTACTGCCTTTATATTCTTCTCAGGATTCACTCGATCTATCCTGTCTGTACCTGAATATACTTCCTTCTTTTTCTGGACCAAATCCTCAATTTCTTAGTCATCCAGCATTCCCTATACCTACCAGCCTTTCCTTTCACCCTAACAGAAATATACTTTCTCTGGACTCTTGTTATCTCATTTCTGAAGGCTTCCCATTTTCCAGCTGTCTATTTACCTGCGAACATCTGCCCCCACTCAGCTTTTGAAAGTTCTTGCCTAATACCGTCAAAGTTGACCTTCCTCCAATTTAGAAATTCCACTTTTAGATCTGGTCTATCCTTTTCCATTACTATTTTAAATCCAATAGAATTATGGTCGTTGGCCCCAAAGTGCTCCCCCACTGACACTTCAGTCACCTGCCCTGCCTTATTTCCCAAGAGAGGGTCAAGTTTTGCACCTTCTCTAGTAGGTACATTCACATACTGAATCAGAAAATTTTCTTGTACATACTTAACAAATTCCTTGCCATCTAAACCCTTAATTCTATGGCAGTCTCAGTCAATGGTTGGAAAGTTAAAATCCCCTACCATAACCATCCTATTATTCTTACAGATAGCTGAGATCTCCTTACAAATTTGTTTCTCAATTTCCCTCTGACTATTAGGAAGTCTATAATACAATCCCAATAAGGTGATCATCCCTTTCCTATTTCTCAGTTCCACCCAAATAACATCCCTGGATGTATTTTCAGGAATATCCTCCCTCAGTACAGCTGTAATGGTGTCCCTTATCAAAAGCGCCACCCCCCTCCTCTCTTGCCTCCCTTTCTGTCCTTCCTGTAGCATTTGTATCCTGGAACATTAAGCTGCCAGTCCTGTCCATCCCTGAGCCATGTTTCTGTAATTGCTATCATGTCCCAGTCCCGTGTTCCTAACTATGCCCTGAGTTCAACACCTTCCCTGTTAGGCTTCTTGCATTGAAATCAATGCAGTTTAATTTATCAGTCCTGCCTCGTTCCCTGCTTTGTCCCTGCCTGCCCTGACTGTTTGACTCGCCTTTGTTCTCAACTGTACCAGTACCAGTCTCAGATTGAAATCTTTCCTCACTATCTCCCCCCCCCCCCCCACTTCCTGTGTTTTTCCTTCCTGTGTTGTTGGTTCCAATGTCTACAATGATATCCTGCCGGCCCCTCTCCCCCTTGAGAACATTCTGCACCGTCTCTAATACATTCTTGATCCTGGTACCAGGGAAGCAACACACCATTCTGATTTTTCACTGCTGGCCATGTAAATATCTGTCTGTACCTTGGACTAGAGAGTCCCCTAACAAAATTGATTTTTTGGAACCCGACGTACCCCTCATTGCATTAGAGTCAGTCTCAATATCAGAAACTTGGCTGTTCGTGCTACGTTCCCCTGAGAATACATCACTCCCTACATTTTCCAAAAAAGCATACTTTTTTGAAATGGTGATAGCCACAGAAAACTCTTGCACTAACAGCCTACCTCTCTTATCTTTGCTGGAGTTAACCGATGTATGTGTCTGTATCTGCGACTTTTCCCCCTTCCTATAATTGTCATCCATCGCATCGCCTTGCTCTTGTAAATTCCTTATTGCCTCTAACTGTCTCTCCAACCGATCCATTCAATCTGATAGGATTCGCAACCAATGGCATTAATCCAGGCAACATTCTTGTAAACTTCTTCTGCACCCTTTCTAGTTTAGTAACATCCTTCCTATAACCAAGTGAACAAAACTGAATACAGTACACCAAGTGCGACCTCAGCAATATCCTGTATAACTGCAACATAACTTCCCAAATTCTATACTCACTGCCCTGACTGATGAAGGCCAGTGTGCCAAAAGTCTTTTTCACTGTGCCTCCACTTTTAAGACAACAGTGAATCTGAACTTCAAGATCCCTCTGTTCCACTACACTCCTTAAGGACCTATCATTCACCGTGAAACTCTTATCTTGATTTTACTTTCTAAAATGCAAGTCGCACTTGACTATATTAAACTCCATTTGCCATTTCTTGGCCCAACTTCCCCAGCTGAACAAGGGCTGATGCAAGGCAGGGTTTGATAATCTTTCTCACTGTCCATGATACTGTCTATTTTACTGTCATCAGCAAACTTACTAATCATGCCTTGTACATTCTCATTCCAAATCATTGATATAGATAACAAACAGTAATAGGCCCAGCACCAACCCCTGAGGCACTCCATTAGTCACAGGCCTCCAGTTCGACAAGCATTCTTCCACTATTACCCTTTGCTTCCCACCAAAAAGGCAATTTTATACCCAATTTGGCAGCTCCCCCCGGATTCCATGCGACATAACTTTCCAAAGCAGCTTACCATGTGGAACCTTCATGAAATCCACATAGACTATGTCCACTGCCCTGCCCTTGTCAACCTTCCTCATCACTTCATCAAAGAACTCCAACAAATCTATGAGGCATGACCTCCCACTCTCAAAGCCATGCTGACTACTCCTAATCAAACCCTGCCTTGCCAAATGCATGTATGTCTTATCTCAGAATCTTCTCAAGTAACTTACCTACCACTGATGTTAAGCTTTACTGGTCTATAGTTTCCAGGTCTATCTGCAGCTCTAGAAAATTTCGAGTCCAATATGACTCTTCTGTATGACACCTTTTCTATTTGTTTCCTCTTACAATAAATGTTATTCTATTAGCCTTCCCAATTACCAGCTGTGTCTGCGTGCTAATGTTTTGGGAATCAAACATTACACCACTCAGATCCCTCTTCATCTTAGAGCTCAGTAATCTCTCACTGTTTAGATAAAATGCTTTTTCATTTTTCCTGCCAACATAGGCAATTTCATATTTTCCCACATTATACTATATTTGTTGGAACGTTGGCCATTCATTTAACCTATCTATATCTTTTAGGAACCTTCTTGGGTACTTTCCTACTTATCGGTGTGTCAGCAAATTTGGCAACCATTGAGATTCATTGAAATGAATTATATGAATTATGAACAGCTGCGATCGTAGCACTGTTCTCTGTGGCACACCGTTTGTTACTTTTGCCAACCAGACAATGACGCATTTATGTCTACTGTGTGCTTCCTGATGGCCAGCTAATCGCTGATCCATTCTACACCCACACCATGGATTTTTATTTTCTGCAATAATCATTGTTGAGGTATTTCCATCAAGTGCCATTGATTTCCTCTTTATCTCCAGCACGTTACTTCCTCAAATTATTCCAATCAGCTGGTTAAACATGTTTTCACATTCACAAAACCATGGTGATTCTGCGGTTATTACCTGCGGTTATTACCTGCTGTTATTATGCCCTCCCATAACTAGTTAATTAGTAGTTTCTAGTATTTTCTATATGATGGATGGTCTCGGTGTTCTATGGTTTCCTACTTTCTGTCTCCCTCTATTTTTGAACGATGGAGATAAATTTGCTCTTCCAAATTAACTTAGTCGGAACTTTGCTGCATCTGGTAGCTTTTAGAAAATCAAAACCATGCACCAACAATGTCCCTAGCCTTTCCTTTTAACTGTTGGATGAAGTCCATCAGCACCTCAGTACTTGTCAGTCTGCAGCTCCAACAATTTTCTCGGTTCCATTTCTTTGGTGATTTGATTTTCCTAAATTCCTCCTTCCCTTCCATTTCCTGATTTACTGCTGTTTCTGGGATGATTATTGTATCCTCTACTAAAACTGCAAGATTCCTGTTCAAAATTAATTTGCCTTCTCTTTATTTTCCATGAACAGTTCTCAATTCCCTATAGGACCAATGCTCAGTTTGTTCCCTATTTTTAAAAGTAAATTTATAGAAACTCTTTTTAATTTTACATTTCTGACTAGCTTCCTTTCACTATAACTTTTCCCTTTCTTTTGGTCAATTTTTACCTTTTTATGTTCTCTCCAACCTTATGGTGTATCATCTGTCTTTGCACAATTGCAAGCATTTTCTTGAAGTTTGATACTATTTTTACCCTTTGTATTTAAGTGTGGGATGTTAGATATGCACCTTGGAATTTGTCTTACATATTAGAATGCATTTTTCTATGTATTGTAAAATATCACTTTAAAGTGTCTGCCACTGAATCTATTGATTGCTGTTTCAATCTAGTTTTCCAATTCACTTTTTGACAATTCTTCTTGCATGCTGCCATAATTGCCTTTTATTTAAATTTAAAAAAAAATCTTTGGATCCACTCCTCTCTTCCTGAAATGGAATGTAAAATTTAATCGTGCTTATGGTCACTGGTCACTTTGCTATGAGATCATTCATTAATCCTATTTCATTTCAAGTTTCATCCAAGCTCATACAAGGATGTGCAAGCTCTGACTGGAAAGCAACTGAAGTTAGTTAATTGAGGAAATTTGCTTAAACTGTCTTTCTGTACCTTGGGCTGAGTGGACACAGTATATAAATACAGGCATCTAAGTACAACTTTGGTCAGAGTGCTGGGCATTGATACATTAAAAGATTTAGAAGTAAGTTTTCCCACCCTAGCATTAGCTGTTTAGTGAGTATCTGATAAATATTTAAAGTATATTTATATTTGTCTGTTTAAAATAGTACAGGTGCTGATAATAAGGTTAATGAAAAAAATAGAAAAAAGGGAAAATAAGTAAAATAATTATGTAGTTATTTAGAACACTTTAAGAATAGCAAGACAGGTGATATGTCGTAGCTGTAATATGTGGAAACTATAGTGTGTTACAGGGCAACACGTCACCTGTGGGTGTTTATGGCTTGAGGAGATCTGGCTAAGACATTTGAATTGGAGCCCGAGGGGAAAAGGTATCTGGATATTTTGTAGCAGGATGTAGTCACACTGTACTGGGTAGGATCTTCTGATTTAATCAGGTACCACTGACAGAGGAGTGTGTCTGTAGTTGAAGGCAGGTTAGAATACCCAGAAGGCAGAAATGCAGGCACCTCAACCTTTGCAACTGTCCACCAAGTCTGAGGTTCTTTCAGCTTGTTTGTAAGACGATCTGGGCTGACCATGGGACTGTGAAATAGTACAGTTTTGCTGACTTTTGTGCCATGCCTGTAACCAGAGAGGATTGGATAATTATGGTTGAGACTTTAAAATAAAATCAGACTGCTGCAGATGCTGGATATGTGAAATAAAAACAGAAAGCGCTGGAAAGGGTCAGCAAATCCAAAGTATTTGTGTGAAGAGAAACAAACTTTTTCCAGCACTTTCCATTGTAATTGATGGTTAGAACCTTTGTTATTTTATCAGTTTATTTTCTCCATAGCTTGTAATATATTTCAATCATTTCTGGAGATTGTAGTTTTTGAGAGAATTGGAGGTATGGTATACTTTTAGATATATAGAAAATGAACAGGGAAGTAGGTTAAATTAGATAGCTGTTTCAAAAAGGTTGGCAGAGGCATGATGAACAAAATGAATGCCACCTTTTCGGTGTAATTCTTTTATCCCATTCAAAATATTGCTCAGTGTTCATATACATTCCCATTGCTGCCAGTCCCTGAACCCTCATCCAGTACTCCAACATCTCACTGCTATCCTCAGTTATGATCAGACAGTATCATTAGTAATACAGTTTAACAGTTCTGTTCTTATGGAATCTCTGACTCACTTTGATCAATGCATCTGTAGAAATAATGATTCGGAGATGGCGGTGTTGGACTGGGGTGTACAAAGTTAAAAATCTCACAACACCAGGTTATAGTCCAACAGGTTTAATTGGAAGCACACTAGCTTTCGGAGCGACGCTCCTGACAATCACCTGATGAAGGAGTGTCGCTCTGAAAGCTAGTGTGCTTCCAATTAAACCTGTTGGACTATAACCTGGTGTTGTGTGATTTTTAACTCTGTAGAAATAGACTTTGTGTGGCACACTAATGCTGTTGCACTTTGAACTCAAAGTAAAACAGCAGACAATCTGAACCAAAACGGTAGAGAGCATAGATGTCAAAAAAGAAAGCAGCTGGAAACCTGCCATTGAGAAGCTATTGATAGCAACATTCAATTCTGAATGACTAATAAAAAAAAGTCCTAATAAAGGAGATAAAAGCAATTGTCCACAACTTTATTTTTACAGTAATTAAAATGTCCTATATCCAAAATAATTACATTTTAATTTCATCATCTCTCTGGGAGCCTTAACCAAAGGTTTTTACTTGAAAGGTTATTTCAAAAGTAATGTTTGTAGTAATTCTACTGAAGTCCCTTCCCCAGTTTGAGCAGGTGCAGCACATGAATTATCTGAGATATATTAGCTTAATTTGCAGAAAAAATGTATCCGTCACTCCATCATTACTTTTTTTTTTGGATTTCAATCTTATTTCAAAAGCTTGTAGACAAGTTTAAGTATATTTATTTCATAGTTTTTGGTTTTGAACAAATTGAACTACTCTGTATGTGTGAGGCTTAGTTTCAGCATACACTGTTTGCAGCTTGCAGATTTTGTTCAAGTTTTGGTCCTGTTTGAATTACAGTTAGCTGTTTCAGTAACAAATAATATTTGTCAAGGGAAGTCACATTGAGGCTGTGCAACAGTATTTTACTTTTTATGTAGTGTCTCTACATAAGTGCATGCAGCAGATGGGCTGCAGTGATTCAAGAAGGCAACTCACCACCCCCTTCTCAAAGGCAACTAGGGATGGGTAACAAATGCTGGCCCAGCCAGTGACAGCCACATCCCATGAATAAATGAATGATAAAAGGTTTGGATTCCAGTGACTGCAAACTGGTTGATTTTTCAGTCAATTTCAACAAATGTCTAAATAAAGCTATTCACTTTTACTTCAGAAAGTCTGTCAAGATGAAAAAGACAACAAGGGAGCTGTTTGTATGGTAACTATTGGAAAAACAGAAATTTATCAATAATGTTGTACAGCACATTAATTTTGAAGGATTTCTTCAAAGACAAAATGCACTTTTAAAAATGTTGCAATTGACTGTATGATTGGCCATGATCCTAATTAATGGCGGAGCAGGTTCATGAGGCTGAATGGCCTGTTATTGTTCCTGGTTCTTATGGCCTATTGCAATGTTTATTTACATTGAGGAGTTACCTTTTGAGAAGCTAATTACATCCTTTAGGTTGTAAACATTCTATTTAATTACAG
This sequence comes from Chiloscyllium plagiosum, assembly GCF_037043375.1. Classification (NCBI taxonomy): domain Eukaryota; kingdom Metazoa; phylum Chordata; class Chondrichthyes; order Orectolobiformes; family Hemiscylliidae; genus Chiloscyllium; species Chiloscyllium plagiosum. The sequence goes on from NW_028270141.1 coordinate 104,730,117, forward strand.
CTATATATACTGCCAATAATTAGAGTAATAAATGCTTTTTCTTTGACATTCACCCTATGTTATATAGCAACTGGGCAGCCTGGGATTATAACTAATGAATAATTAAGCATAATAGAGAGAGTTGAATTCAGTTTAAGAAACCAGGATGTGCAAGTTGTTTGGGTCAAGATGAGAGATGATAAAAAGCAATGTCACTTGTAGGAGTATTAAATCAGCCATCTATCCATAGCCATACTTAAGATGGAGCAGAAAGAAAGAGAAAAAAAATGAAACTTGTCAGACATGTACAGTAATAATCATGGGGTAATTTTAATCTACATGTAGACTGAAAATGTCTGATAGTCAGAGGTAAACTGGATGACTTCATAAAATGTATCTGGTGGAGTTTCTTAGAACAGCGTGTTCTGGTGCCAACCAAATAGGCTATACTAGACCAGATATTGCCTACAAATGACTTTGTAGTGAAGGCACCCATAAATAGTAGCAGTGATAATATGATTGAATTTTTCATTCACTCTGGATTCAAATGAGTATTTTGAACTTAAATGTGGGCATTATGAGGCCATGAAAGCGAAAGTAGCCAAAGTGAGCTGACAGATTAAAGTAATGGAGAGGTCAAGTGATGTGGCAGATGCTGAAGAGGATATCTCAGAATAGACCAAATGAAAAATGAAGCTTGCAAAGCAAGTACCCATCTTCCAGTGTTAACTAAAAAAGCTAAAACTTGTATCACACTTTGAAAACAAAATCATGGAAGTATGCAAAGATGGGTGACAGGTCAGAAGATTGTTTAGAATATGAAATATCAGCAAAGATTGACAAAAAAAAATCAATAAAGTTGGAATGGTAAGGAGGATCACCTTAGATTACAGGAGGGAATAGATGGCAAATAGAATTCATTTCAGATTGCAAAATTAGATTATGAAGTAATTGGCGAGAAATATTAGAACAAGGACGTGGCACTGAGCAAATTGTTGGAACTGCAAGTTGACATCAAATCCTGTGAACCTATTTTCCAACATTTGGTCCACATCCTTGTGTGCTTTGGCATTGCAAGTGCCCATGTGAATACTACTTAATTGTTATGAAGGTTTCTGCCTCTACCACTCTTACAATGCAGTGAGTTCCACATTCCTACCACCCTCTGAGTGAAAATAATTCTTCATGTCACCTCTAAGCATCCTGCCCTTAGCTTAACCAGTGCCTCCTGGTCATGGATCCCTTCATCAAGGGGGAAGGTTTCTTCCCATCCTCCCAATCTATGCCCTACATGATTTTATATATCTCAATCATGTTCCCCCCACAATCTCCTGTACTCTAAGGAAAGCATCTGAAATTTGTGCATCTAATCGTCACAACTGAAACTGTCCCACCCTATGTTCTCATCCAAATCATTTATCCAAGGGACAAACGAAAGTGGACCAAGCACTGATCTCTGTGGTCACAGCCCTCCAGTCAGAAAAATAACCCTGCTCCACTACCCTCTGTCTCCTACTGTAAAGCCAATTTTGTATCAAATTGGCAAGCTCGCCCGAATCTCATTTGATCTAACTTTATGAATTAGTCTACCATGTGAATCCTTACCGAAGACTTTACTAAAGTCCAAGTAAACAACAACTACCATTCTGCCCTCATCAATCTTTTTGGTTACTTCCTCAAAAAACTCAGTCAAGTTTGAGAGTCCCAATTTCCCTCTCATAAAACCAAGCTGACTATCCCTAATCATTCCTTTCCTCTCCAAATACATGTAAATCCTATCTTTCAGGATTGCCTCCAACACCTTGCCCACCACCAATTCAGACACATAAGTCTATAGTTTGCAGGCTTGTCCTTACAGCCTTTCTTAAATAGCGGCACAACATTTGCCACACTCCAGTCCTCCGGCACCTCGCGTGGTTATAGATAAAAAAAAATTTCAGCTAGGGGCCCCGCAATTTCCTTACTAACTTGCAACAACGTCCTGGAATACACTAAATCATAGAGATATGCATCACGGAAACAGACACTTTGGTCCAACTCGTCCATCCTCGCAAATATCCTAAATTAATCTAGTCCCATTTGCCAACATTTGGCCCAAATCTCTCTGAACCCTTCCTATTTGTAGATCCATCTAGATACCTTTTAAATGTTGGAATTGTACCAGCCTTCATCACTTCCTCTGGTAGGTCATTCCAGACATGCACCACCCGCTGTGTAAAATAAATTGCCCCACAGGTCCTTTTTAAGTCTTTTCTCTCTCACCTTAAACCTATGCCCTCTAGTTTTGGACTCCCCAACCCCGGGGAAAGGATCTTGTCTGTTTACCCTATCCATTCCCCTCATGACCTTATAAACCTCAGTAAGGTCATCCCTCAGCCTCAGTCTACTCAGGCTCTCTCTATAGCTCAAAGCCTCCAACCCTGACAACATCCTTGTAAATTTTTTTGGAACCCTTTCAAATTTCACAATATTCTTCCAATAGCAAGAAGACCAGAATTGCACACAATATTCTAAAAATGGCCTAACCAATGTCCTGGACAGCCACTACATGACCTCCCAACTCCTATACTCAGTGCTCTGACCAATAAAGGCAAGTATACCAAACACCACCTTCATTATCCTATCTACTTGTGATTCCACTTTCAAGGAACAATGAACCTGCACTCCAAGGTCTCTTTCTTCAGCAACACTCTCCAGGACCTTATCATGAAGTGTATAAGTCCTGCCCTGATTTGCCTTTCCAAAATGCAGCACCTCACATTTATCTAACTCAAACTTCACCTGCTATTCTTCAGCCCATTCTCCCATCTGTTTGAGATCCAGTTGTACTCTAAGGTAGTCATCTTTTCTGTCTACTACACTTCCAATTTTGATGTCATCTGAAAGCGTACTAACCATACTTCCTATGTTCACATCCAAATCATTTACATAAATGACAAAAAGCAGTGGACCCAGCACTGATCCTTGTGATACCTGTTGGTCACAGGCCTCAGTCTGAAAAGCAACTCTCCACTATCACCCTCGGCCTTATATCTTTGAGCCAGTTCTGTACCCAAATAGCTAGTTCTCCCTCTTCCCTGATCAGTCCCTGGAGATTTATCCACCTTTATGTTTTCAAAGGCCTTCAGCACTTCCTCTTTTGTAATGTGAACAGTTTTCAAATTATCAATATTTATTATTGATACATTCATAAATTCTCTAACCTCAATTTCTTTCTCCACAGTAAAAACTGATGCAAAATATTCATTTAAATCTCTCCCATCTCCTGAGATTCAACATAAAGATGAGCTCGTTGATCTTTAAGGAGCCCTACTCTGTCTAATAGCTCTTTTGCTCCTAATGTACTTATGGAATCTCTTTGGATTATCCCTAACCTTATCTGGCAAGGTTATTTCGTATCCTTTCTTTGCCTTCCTGACTTCCCTTTTAAGAGTATCCCTACACTCTTTATAATCTTCAAGAGATTCATTTGATCGCAATTGTCTATATCCAATATATGATTCTTTTTATTCTTAACGAGAACTTCAATATCTTTATTTATCCATTGTTCCCTAATCTTACCAGCCTTACTTTTCACTCCCTAACACAAACATAATGTCTTTGAACTCTGATTATCACACTGTTGAAAGCCTCCCATTTCTTAAATCATCTCTCTAGCTGGGGAAAGTCTACTCCAGTCAACTTTTGGAAATTCTTGTCTCATACCATATAGAATTTGCCTTACTCAATTAAGAACTTCTAGCTTTTTTGGAAAGCTTGTCCTTTTCCACAACTGTTTTAAAACTAACAGAATTATGATCACCTATCCCAAAGTGTTCCCTTAATAATAGTTCTGTCACTTGCCCTGCCTTATTTCCCAAGAGAATGTCAGGCTTTGCTCCTTTTCCAGTAGGAGCATTTACGTATTGATAAATGTGTTCCAAGAAAATTTTATTTTACATTCCTCACCATCCCTCACCATCGATATGGCAGTTACAGTCAATGTTTGAAAGTTTAAGATTCCCTACTATTACAACCTAGTATTCTTACATATATTTGAGATTTCTCTACATGTTTGTCCCTCAGTTTCCCTCTGACTATTGGTGGGCCTATTGTCCAATCCCATTAAGGTGATCATCCCTTTCTTGTTTATAATTTCAACCCCTTTGTTTTCACGGGATGATCCCTTACATATCCTCTCTAACTACAGTAGTAATGCTTTCCTGAATCAAAATGTCATTCTCCATCCTCCCTTTCTATCTTTCCAAAGCATCTAATATCCAGAACATTCAGCTGGCAGTCTTATCATTCTCTCAGCCAAATTTCCGGTATAACTATGATGTCCCAGTCCCAAGTTCTGATACATGTCCTCAGTTCATCAGCCTTACTGTAACACCTCTTGCATTAAAATAAATGCAGCCTAATTCTTCAGCGTTACCTCATTCTCTGACATGCTCTTGTGTCTGTCTTTTCTAATTAATTTGCTCTTTTCTGATTCTGATCCATCCTCATTTGTCTTACTGTTTTCACTGCCACTTAGCACTCCCCCCCCATATAGTTTACAGGCTCCCGAAGGAGAAGTAGCAAATATCCCTGCCAGGATATTGGTCCATTTCTAGTGCATGTGAAACTCATCCCTTTAGAACAGGTCTTTTCTACCCCAGAAGAGATCCCAATGGTCCAAGAAACTGAATCCCTGTATGTTGCACCATCTCTTCAGCGACTGATTTATCTGCCCTATTCTTTTGTGCCTTCCCTCATTAGAACTTGGCACCTTTTGAAACAAGAAACCCCAACCTGTTCAGTTTTTCTTAATTAGTGCATTGGTTAGATCTAGTATCATCCTTCTGAATATTTTTGCACCTTCTCTGATGTCAGAACTGTGTGCAGTCCTCCATGCATGACCTAAACAAGGTTCTGTAAACGCTTAGAGTAATAGAGATCTTCTCAATGCAGGACAGGACTGGTGATGCATTTTGCCTGAACACCATGGAAAATGTAAAAGAAAGAAAATGGGGATGGATGGCATATTAGTTAAGGAGAGCATTGTTGTACTGGAAAATGAAATGTTGGCCCATATTTCATGGGGTTTCTAGCATAAGAGAGGATAAGTCTTACTGCAACTGTACAAGGTGCTGGAGGCAGTTCAGAAAGTTCACTCGGATGAACCCTGATATGGGGTGATTGCCTTTCAGCGACAGTTAACACAGGTTAGGGCTCGACTCACTGGAGTTTAGAAGAATGAGAGATAATCTCATTGAAACATATAGGATTCTTAAGATACTTGACAGGTTAAATGCTGAGAGGCTGTTGCCTCTCATGGGAGAGTCTAGGTCTCACAAATAAAGGGTGCCAGTTTAATACTGAGATGAGGAGGAGTTATCTCAGACAGTTAGGAGTCTTTGGAATTCCTTACCACAGAAAGCTGAGACAGATTCTTGATCAGTGGTGGAATCGAAGGTTATGGAAGAAGGGCATGAAGGTAGATGTGAAGAGTGTTGGCTTGGCCATGATCCTGTCAAATCGTGGAATAGGCTTGAGGGGCTGAACTGTCTACTCCTGATATTATTCTTTTATAGTCCTAACGTCTTATGGAGAAAGATGTGGTCGTGGAGAGATCAAGGAAAGAATTGATTTTGTTAAAGCTAAGAAACAAAAAAGGTGCAGTCATATTGCTTGGTGCAATCTATAGGCATAAACTAATGGGAAGGATGTAGAGAAATAAATTTGCATGGAAATGGCAGAGGTGCAGGCATTTTAGTGTAGTTATACTGAGAGATGTTCTATATCTGAATATGGACTGGGATTGCAATAATGCAAACGGTAGAGGGGCGAGAGCTCCTAGATGTTTTTTCGACAGCTGTATATTTATAGTTCAATGAAAAGTGATGGATGTTTTAGACTGCCAAATCTGATTATTGGATATGAGGTGGACCAAGTTGAGCAAGAGTCAGAAGGAGAACATTTAGGGTTCATTGATCATTGTAGCAGAAGGTGTAGAGTGACTGTGGGAATGGACCAGAACAATCCAGCGCATGACCAACTAACGAGGAAAGCCAACCTCAATGAGGTAAGAGAAAATTTGGTTGAATAAATTGGATTTAGAGATTGGCAAGAAAATAGGAATCTGAATAATGGGCTTCCTTCAAAGAAGAGATATTTTGGAACAGTCAGGATATATTGCATTGAGGGGGGGAACGTACGGAACACCAATCCAGAGTCCCTTGGGTGGCAGATTTACAAATTATGTAAAAGAAGAATGTGTTTAAGACACATGTCAGGGAGAAAATACAGTCGGGAGCTAGGCTGAATATAGACCATTCAAAAGATGATGAAAAAGCAAATGACGGAAGCAAAGAGAGAGTATGGGAAGGCTGGCAGATAACATGTATGGGAATTGCACAGCCTTCTGCAGGAACATGAAGAATAAAAATGTGGCAAAATGAGTAGGACAGATTCAGAAAGAAAAAGAACTTAACAAGCAGGCAGGGGCATACTTGAGGTATTAAATTAATATTAAATTCACTTGTGTTTATCAAGAACGAAAAAGCTTTCTGGAATATGGTGAAAGAGAAGGTAGAATTGGTTAGGCAGTATGACACCACGACCAGATGATGCAAGTCCAACGATACTATGTAAAGATGTATCTTTTTGCATTTCTGTATTATTGATTATGGATTGAAATGGGAAATAAGTTTTAAAGACGAAAGATTGTGGATTTTTGAAAGCTCATTACTAGCACTTATTGTAAGTGCTGTTTACACTTAATTATTCAACCACTCAGGGAGGTTGAGTTGCAGTTGAACTGGCAGCAGAGGGGTGTATAATGAAATGAGATTCGGCTGGTAACAAGTAGTTGATTGCTCTGCAGGGCTGTGACCAGTTGTCAATGACAAAGGCCTTTTGTCTGAGGACGACTATGTGATTATTCCCCATGTAAGTGAATGGTTTATGGGTATGAACTATGTAGCCAGGTATCTTTGGACCTCTGGCAGGAGAGGTGGTGTCCTTTTCCCTGCACTAAGAAAAATCATAAAATCTGAAGAAATCTCATTTATTTCCCTCATCAGTTGCTGTACGCTGTTGCTTTTAATCAATAAGTCAAAGACTTCAACCAGTCACTTGGTGGCTCCTGGAAGCATTGAAGATATCTGGAGAAGAGAAATTGAGGAGCAGCAAGTCCTGGCAAGCCAACAGGATCATATCTGTGAACCCTATGGCCAGAGACTATTGAACTGCCGTCCCAGTTTTTCCTTTTGCCCACAGCACCAATGTTTTTTTGTCTCTGCATGTGTGAGTAGGTTTATAAGCAGGTTACAATTTTAACCATAGAGAAACATGTTGATAATTGTTTACTTGTAGATAGAACCATTTATTTGGAATAAATAATAATTCTTGTGAAGTCCAGAAACCTGTTCCACGTTTTGTTAACCTGAGTTTTAAAAGATACATAAATTATAAATTTTGTGTATTTTAATAAAATACTTAACTTTGGTGACAACTCTGGGAATCATGGGGTTGATTTTCGGGATGTTACTGCAGTGAGCATGACAAATGAAGGTGGAACTTGAACAGGCATTGGCCATACCTTTTCAGGCTTGTCTATATTCAGGGGCTTCACTAGGGGAGTGGAGAATTAAAAATATTTCACGCTCCTTCAAAAAAGTATACAAAGATAAGCCAAGTAAACTATAGGCCAATCAATTTAATTTTAGTGATGGGAAAACTAGAAATGCTCATTTGAAATAAAATTAATAATGATAAAGACAAGTGCAGGTTAATTAAGGAAGCCAACATAGATTCGATAAGGAAAATCTTGTTTAAATAACATGCTGAAGTTTTTTGAAGAGGTAGCAAGCAAGAGGGTTGATGAGGGATGTGTTGTTAATTGGACTTTCAAAAGTAGTTTCATATGGTGCTGCTCAACATACTCAACATAAAGTTCAGATATATAATGTTCCTGTTAGAGTAAAAGGAAGGCTGGTAAGATTAGGGAGCAATGAATGAATAAAGATATTGAAGTTCTTGTCAAGAATAAAAAAGAATCATATACAGGTGCACAAACCTTTATCCGAAATGCTCGGGACCAGCTAGTTTTCGAATTCAGAATTTTTTGAATTTCAGAATAAGTGACAGTTTGATGGTGAAATTTTAAAAACTCTTACTGGAGGAGCACACTCACTCAGTAAAACGGGGCCTCGAAACAGAATCGAGGCCTGCCAGTGCTGGGCCATGCCCCCCCTCGACGCATCTGAATGACACTCATCGAATGGGTGTCAACATGGGTTAACTGTTTGCATGCCAAACAACCTTGTTAATGAGAAAAGAAATTAAAAAAAACTGGACTTTGGAGCTTTTTGGATTTTGGGATTTCAGATAAAGGATTGTCTACCTGTATTAGACATAGACAAATGGGATCAACTGAATCTCTTGAGTACAAAGAGTGAAAGGGCATTCTGCAAAAGGAAATGAGGGAGTCAAAGAGGGGATATGAAAACGCCTAGGCAGGTTAGATTAAGGATAATTCAAAAAGATTCTACAAATACATTAAGAGCAAGAGAGCAATTAGACAGAGAGTATGACCCCTTAAAGATAGGAGGGGTTGTCTTTGTGTTGAACCTCAGGAGGTGGGAGAGATAGTAAATGAATATTTTGTCATTTTTTTTACTGTGAGCAAAGAAATGGAAGCGGATCTGGTGTATCACAGGACATCGTAGGAGGTTAGGGAGGAAATTCCAAAAACAGAAGCTGAAATATTTGTATCATCTATAAACACGGGTGAAGTACCAAAGGAAGGTGGCTAATGTGCCATTGTTTAAGAAAGGCTATAAGGAGAAGCCTGGAAACTGTAGACCTGTGAGTCTGACATCGGTGGTGGGTAAGATGTTGGAGGTGATCCAGATAGACAGGATTTACATGTGTTTGGAGAGGCAATAAATGATTAGGAATAGTCAGCCTGCTTTTGCGTGAAGGTATTTGTGTCTGACAAACTTTACTGAGTTTTTTGAGGAAGTAACCAAAATGAATGATGAGGGTACACGTTGTTTACTGGGACCTTAGTAAAGCCTTTGATAAGGTTCCGCATGGGAGACTGATGAATAAAGTTAGATTGTTTATTTAAGGTGAGAGGAGAAAGATTTAGAAAGAGCATGATGAACAACTTTTTTTACAAGTGTGTGGAATGAACTTCCAGAGAAAGTGGTGGATGCAGGTACAGTTACATTGTTTAAAAGACATTTGGATAAATACATGACTAGTAAAGGTTTGGAGGAATATGGACCAAGCCCTGGCAGGTGGGACTAGTTTAGTTTGGGAACATGGTCGGCATGGACTTGTTGGATGAAAGGTCCCTTTCCATGCTGTGTAACTCTATGACTCTACACTTGTAAATAAACTTACAGTTAATGTACTAAAAAGGACAGTAAGAAAATGCAATTTGCTGAGTGACAGGAATCAGTAGTGGTTCACGGGCTGTAGGAAGGTTTTTAGTAGAGTTTTTCAAAGTTTAATCATGGGATCCTTTCTTTTCCTTAAACAGGTTGTGAATTCTTTATCTGAAAAGATATTTTCAGTTTTCAGATGCAGTTATGTTATAGGCCTAGTCAGGTCAATTTGGACCCTTTGGAAAACAATCTTCACTTTTAGATCAAGTCAGGCATTTCGAGGGGATGAAGAAAACTTTGGTTTGGTCTGTTAGGGTTTGCTTTGAAAAGACTATTAATGTATAGGTCATCCTGCTTTTTGGACATTCATTTAAGGGATACCTATCCTGTATATGTTCATGGCTTATACTTTAATGTACATGACACAATTTTAAAAGTTATACATGATAGAAAATCTGGAAACTGTTAGTATTGTTAGCCGTTAACAAGCCATGAGGACTGGATGAGGTACATCTCAGGATATTGAAGGAAGTGACAACGACTTTTCAATTTTCCAGGACTAAGGTGGTGCTGGAGGGTTACAGAATCACCAACATTACACCTTGTTCAAAAATGTTGTCAAAATATACCTAGCACTTACAGGCCAGTCTATTTTACCTCAATGCTGCAGAAACTTCTGGAAATGAGTCAATTCAGAAAAACAAGAATGAATTTGTTATTGGAAAGTCACATCTAATCAAGTTGTTGGAGTTTTTTAAAGAGGTAACAAAGGATTGATGAGGGAACACTATTGATGTGGTGCCCATGGCTTTTGAAAGGATGCAGTACTGTTCTATACACTTGAGAAAAAATATAGTTCATGGAATGAAAGGGACACTAGTGACATGCATCAAAAATTGATTGAGTGAAAGTGGATGAGGGTTTGTTGTGGAGTACCCCATGGGTTGGTATTTGTGATCCGTTCTTTTTCTGATATGTGTAAATAATCCACATTTCTGTGTGCAGGGATCAATGGGAAAATTCGTGGATACAAAACTTGAGAATGTTGTAAACTCTGAGGAAGACAGTATTGAACTCAAAAGGACATTGACAAGTAGGAATAGGTGGATAGGTAGCTGGTAGAGAAAGTGGATAAGTGTGGTTAATACATTTTTTGCAAAAACCTCAAGAGACAGTATAAGAGAAAATATGCTATTCTCAAGTGTGTGCAGCAACATGGAAACGGATATGTATGTACATAAGTTGTTAAGTGTGGCAGGACAGGTCGAGAGAGCAGTTAATAAAGCATACAGCATTCTATGTTTCATTAAAGCAGCATAGAGATTACGAGCAGAGATATGATGCCGTATTTGTTTGGGACATTAGTTAGGCTTCCCCTGGAGTATTACATACAGTTTTGGGAACTTTAGTAAGAATGTGAGTGCCGAAGAAATTTACAAGGATGTTTCCAAAGATGAGAAACTTCAGTTATGAGGATAGATTTGAGAGTTTGGGACACATTTATTTGGAGAGAAGAAAGCTAAGGGAAGATCTGTTAGAAGTTTTCAAAATCATAAGGTGATCTGGATTAAGTAAACAGGGAAAAACTGTTCCTGTTCATCAGAGGATTGTGAATTGATTTGAAGTGTTTTGCCAAAGAAGCAAATGAGAGTGAGAAAAAAATATTTTTCATAGTGAGTAGTCAGGATATGGATTGCACTTTCTGGAAATGTGCTAGGAGTGTGTTCAGTTAAGACATTCAGGAATGGACTAGATGATTATTAAAATGGAAACATAGTGTAGGGCAATGGGGAAAAGTCAGGAGATTGACACGAAGCCAAAATGCCCAGGGAGCCTGTGCAGTTACAGTGAGCTGAAAAGTCTCCTTTTACACTATACCAATTCTGAGTAATGTAAGCTTTACTAATGGGAACATTAGAATACAGGAGCAAGGAAACTGTTGAACTTGCATAAGTTGCTAGTTTGGCCTCAGCTTGGATATTGTATCCAGTTTGGTCATTCTTTAGGGAGGATATGAAGGCATTGGAGAGAGTGCAAAAAACCTTTGAGGATGAGAAACTTCAGTTAGAGATTAGAGAAAAGAAGGCTGAAATGGTATTTGAGAGAGATATTCAAAATCATGACTCTGTTGTTATGCACCAAGCCAAAGCTCCTCAAAACATTTCAAGAAGGTAGCCCAGACGCAACTTTTGTAGTTGTTTTAAGCAGGTGTAAACTGGATATTCTAAGAGTGATGCATCTAGCCCAACCACTCAGTTTTAAATAAAACAGAATTTATTTACAGATGACTGAATGAAACATGAACAAAAGAGAACTAAATTTAGAATAACTTAACCTATCTGTAAGCCAAGTCAATTCTATTACAATTTAATGATGCTGTTCCAAATACTTGCACCATCCCCATAAACACCACCTTGGCAAAAAAAGGTAAAATCAAACACAGGTCCTTATAGGAGAGATGTCAGATAGAGAGAAGATCAGCATGGAGTTGTTTTTTTGACCAGCAGCCTCAAACAGACTGCTTGCTAAAACCAAAACCCTGGACTGGAAGAACTGATCACTCCCCTTTCATTGTACAAATGCTTTAAAAAAAATGTCTTAAAGGCTTTTTCAAGTAGATATTTCCAGACATATTGGAACATCTGCCTTTACAACCCATCTCGAAAAAACCAAGGACAGAATAACCTTGTTATTCTGGAGCAGCATCATCGCACTGGACAGCGTGCAATTCGCATTTGTGAGAGGGTTACGAAGAAGAGGGCATAGAATTAAAGTAATTGGCAAAGGAGCCCAAAACAATTTGTGAAACAAATTTGTTCAAATAGCAAATAATTAGGGTCTGAAATGTGTTGCCTTGGAGTGTTATAGAGGCAGATTCAAATGAAACATTCAAAAGTGAATTGACTTTTGTTTGAAATATAACAATGTGCCAATGTGGAGAGAGAAGGAAGGAGAATGGTACTCAATTAATTGCTTATTTGGAGAGCATGTGTGAAGACAACAGGCTGAATGGTTTATTTGATTTCACTGCTGTATTCTAGAAATGATAGCTAGTACTTTAACTAATTAATTAGCAGTTCTGTGTATTTGTGTTTCTAAATCCTTTTGGTGTTCTAACCCAAATAGGCACATTATCCAAACACTACAAGGCATCCCAATTCTTCCTGTTAAAATATGCAGCATCACTCATATGTATTGAGTTAAAGCTAAAAGAATTGCAGATGCTGTAAATCAGAAACAAAAACAGAAGTTGCTGGAAAAGTTCAGCAGGTCTGGTAGCATCTGTGAAGACAAATCAGTTAACATTTTGGGTCCAGTGACTCTTAGAACAGAAATGAAATTAATTTACCAATTATGTTATTGTAGTAGTGTTTTAATTTATTCCTGCTTTCTTGCTATTAACTGTATCTCCTAATTTGCTAATTGCAAATTTAGGAATTGTACTCTTGGTTCCTGAGGCCAAATTGTTTATGCAAATTGTGAACCATATTGATGCTTGTGAATCACAACTCCTCAACTTTTGTCAACTTTGGTAGCTTATCCTTGACTCTGCTTTCTGTTTTGTAGTCAGCTGGCTATCCCTGCAGCTGTTAATCCCCTAACTCTATATGTTCTAAAATAAAAGCAAGAAGTACTGAAACAAAATTCAGCTATGATGGCAGTATCTATCCAGAGAGAAACACAGTTGACTTTTCCAGTATAGTATGATTCATTTTTAGATGGTGGGACTGGAATCAGTCACTAAATGGCCATTGACTGGTCACTAAACATCTGCGAAAAGCCCAAAGGTGAGCAGATATCTCTAATGCCCTTCTTTGCCTCTTGCTGCCATAAATTGGGAGTCTGATTTGGGGCAGATGGGAAGGGAGTGAGCCAGTCATGCACACCATTTCTGCATGCTGTGACCATCCCAGCCTACAAGCACGATAGCAGAGAGTTGTAAAATCAACATTATTTCTTTTATAGATTTGCTTGGATATTTCTTCTGTTATCTCCTTCACTTTTGGATTGTCTTTAAAATTTCACATTGCATTGATCAGTATCACCTTGTCCTTTATCTCAATCCATATAGATTCTGTTTCTATCTTAATTTTAGTTATGCATCTTTTTTCAATTACTGTTTCTGTTTTCCTAGGTAGTACAATGACACCATCATCCTTCTTTCCTATGTCTTCTAAATAAGTTATATCATACTCTATATTTTGTAACTCTGTCATGTTCTTTATATAGTCTCCATTATCCGCACTAAATTTGGCTCATCAGTGCACATTCTCCCCAGTTCTTGTGTTGTTACAGATGCTGTGTAAATTGACGTGTAAGCAATTTAACTATTTTCTCTCTCACTTCACTTTTAAGTTCATTTTACATTTCGTTCTATAACTGTATGTGTTCCCTGACTGTTTGTCAGTCCAGTTTCCTCTTGTTTTCTTTATCTGTTTGCGCAGAATCACAGAATTCACACTCATTGCAGTGCAGAAGGAGGTAATTTTACCAATCTGCACCAGCTGTCCAGATGAGCATTATGATTTGGTGTCATTTTCTTGCATTTTACTGTATACTGATTAAGAGCTCTATTGCTATGCCTTCACTGTTGCTTCACATCTCTTACTTTCAATTTGTTGTCATGTTATTGAGTAGCATTAATAAATATCTAGAAGCCTTGTGTGAATTTTGAAGTTCAGTATGAACAAAAGTTTACAAAACAGAATTATAGTACGATGTGTTATAGAACATAGAACATAAACAGTACAGCACAGAACAGGCCCTTCAGCCCACGATGTTGTGCCGACCACTGATCCTCATGTATGCACCCTCAAATTTCTGTGACCATATGCATGTCCAGTAGTCTCTTAAATGTCCCCAATGACCTTGCTTCCACAACTGCTGCTGGCAATGCATTCCATGCTCTCACAACTCTCTTTGTAAAGAACCCGCCTCTGACATCCCCTCTATACTTTCCTCCAACCAGCTTAAAACTATGACCCCTCGTGTTAGTCATTTCTGCCCTGGGAAATAGTCTCTGGTTATCTATGCCTCTCATTATCTTGTATACCTCAATTAGGTCCCCTCCTTTTCTCCAATGAAAAAAGTCCGAGCTCAGTTAACCTCTCTTCATAAGATAAGCCCTCCAGTCCAGGCAGCATCCTGGTAAACCTCCTCTGAACCCTCTCCAAAGCATCCACATCTTTCCTATAATAGGGCGACCAGAACTGGACGCAGTATTCCAAGTGCGGTCTAACCAAAGTTTTATAGAGCTGCAACAAGATCTCACAACTCTTAAACTCAATTCCCCTGTTAATGAAAGCCAAAATACCATATGCTTTCTTAGCAACCCTGTCCACTTGGGTGGCCATTTTAAGGGATCTATGTACCTGCACACCAAGATCCCTCTGTTCCTCCACACTGCCAAGAATCCTATCCTTAATCCTGTACTCAGCTTTCAAATTCGACCTTCCAAAATGCACCACCTCGCATTTATCCAGGTCGAACTTCATCTGCTACCTCTCAGCCCATCTCTGCATCCTGTCAATGTCCCGCTGCAGCCTACAACAGCTCTCTATACTGTCAACGACACTTCCAACCTTTGTGTCGTCTGCAAACTTGCTGACCCATCCTTCAATCCCTTCATCCAAGTCGTTAATAAAAATTACAAACAGTAGAGGCCCAAGGACAGAGCCCTGTAGAACACCACTCACTACAGACTTCCAGGCAGAGTATTTTCCTTCTACTAACACTCACTGTCTTCTGTTGGCCAGCCAATTCTGTATCCAGACAGCTAAGTTCCCCTGCATCCCATTCCTCCTGACGTTTTGAATGAGCCTACCATGGGGAACCTTATCAAATGCCTTGCTGAAGTCCATATACACCACATCCACAGCTCGACCCTCATCAACTTTTCTAGTCACATCCTCAAAGAACTTGATAAGGTTTGTGAGGCATGACCTGCCCCTCACAAAGCCATGTTGACTGCATTTAATCAAGCCATGCTCTTCCAGATGGTCATAAATCCTATCCCTCAGAATCCTTTCTAACACCTTGCAGACGACAGACGTGAGACTACTGGTCTGTAATTGCTGGGGATTTCCCTATTTCCTTTCTTGAAGAGAGGAATTACATTTGCCTCTCTCCAGTCCTCAGGTATGACTCCAGTGGAGAGCGAGGATGCAAAGATCTTCGCAAGTGGCGAAGCAATTGCATTTCTCTTTTCCCAAAGCAGCCAAGGACAAATCTGGTCCGGGCCTGACAACTTCTCAATCTTAATGTTTGACAAAATTTTCAGCACATCAGCTTCCTCTCTATCTCTATCCATTCCAGCATACACACCTGCTCTTCAATGGTTTCATTCACTACAAAGTTCGTTTCTTTCGTAAAGGCAGAAGGAAAAAACTAATTTAGGGCTTCCCCTACCTCCTCAGATTCCACACACAAATTCCCTATGCTATCCCTGACCGGCCCTACTCTTTCTTTGACCATTCTTTTATTCCTCACATAAGTGTAAAATGCCTTTGTGTTCTCCCTAATCCATTCTGCCAAGCCTTTCTCGTGCCCCCTCCTGGCTCTCCTCAGACCATTTTTGAGCTCCTTTCTCGCCTGCCTATAATCCTCTAGAGCTGAGCTTGACCCTAGCTTCCTCCACCTTATGTAAGCTACCTTTTTCCTTTTGAAGAGAAGCTCCACCGCTCTCGTCATCCAATGTTCCTTTATCTTACCCCTTGCCTGTCTCAGAGGGACATATTTATTCAGCACTTGCAACAACTGTTCCTTAAACAGTCTCTACATGTCTATAGTGCCTTTACCATGGAACAATTGCTCCCAATCCATGCTTCCTAACTCATGTCTAATCGCATCATAGTTTCCTCTTCCCCAATTAAATATTCTCCCATTTTGCCTAATCCTCTCCTTCTCCATAGCTATGTAGAATGTGAGACAGTTGTGGTCACTATCACCAAAATGCTCTCCCACCACAAGATCTGATACCTGCCCCGGCTCGTTTCTGAGCACCAAGTCTAGAATGGCCTCTCCCCTCGTCGGCCTGTCAACGTACTGAGTTAGGAAACCCTCCTGAACACACCTTACAAAAACAGCTCCATTCAAATCTTCTGCTCGAAGGAGGTCCCAATCAATATTGGGAAAGTTAAAGTCACTCATTACAACAACCCTACTACATCCACACTTTTCCAAAATCTGCCGACCTATGCTTTCTTCCATCTCTCTGCTGCTATTGGGGGGCCTGTAGTAGACCCCTAATGAGGTGACTGCTCCCTTGCTGTTCCTAATTTCCACCCGTACTGACTCGAATTTATTGAATTCTTCATAAAGATACAAGCATTTTATTAATAATGTATTTGATGGTCCAGGCTTCTGGAAGTTTGCTTGAGTCTAGAATCTAAAATTGCTGTGTAACATTACATGGTAGCTGTTGTCAGAATTATAATTTAATCTTTTTCTTCAGGCAAAAATAAGCAATTTCATAAAAGCATGTTGAAAAGTGGTATCTGCAGCGATAAGAAACAGCAGTGGAATGTTTTTCCTTGTTTCACCATGTTAAAATGATAAAATAAAGTCATTGGAATTATGAAACATAAAATATTGAATTCTATTGTGGAACTTTGTGCTCAATTTGCAAAACACGGTGATAAGCATTGAGGCAAATGAAACAACCTAACATCCCTGGAGGATATTTTTATATTGATACACAGTGCACGATGTTTGGCATGTACCCTCCATATCTTGTGCTTTTAAACATAACACTATTAATGTGAATGTTTTTTGTGGTTTACTTGGTGCTCTCATAAAGATCAACTCTCAGAATGTTGTAAGTCTTCATATAGTATTGTAGGCACAGGAGAAACCTTGTAAAGCTAGAACAAGAATTTAGGAGTTTTAAGAATTAAAAATTATGAAGGAAATGGGTAAAATCAGTCATTCGTGCAGTAATCAATATTGGGGATAAGGGATTAAATAATTAGGAAGTTTGGACATCGCTTTTCTACCAGAGAAGTTGAAAGGTATACATTGTTTGGGGTCAGGATAGGCCTTGTAGATGAAGAGTACAGATAGGATTCTGGAGAGGATAGGGATTGTAGGATACATTTAACAATTGCTTAGGTTGTACTCTATGATAAAGGAATGACAGAGCTGAGATTCATTCCCGTTCCTGATAAATGTTAGATTATTACTCTTAAATTACTGTCCATGTTTAAAAGTACATTTGGTGTTTTAAATTTTTCTTTTGCTGGTAAATGTCTCTTTGAGGTGAGCATGGGCTTGGTGTATAATTAATGCATTATGTCCTCAACCCCAGTACTGTTAAGAACGGAGTTCCAGGATTTTGGCCCAGCAGCACTGGCTGAGTGATGATCTAGTTTTATAGAAGCAAAATACTGTAGATGCCGGAAATCTGAAACAAACACAGAAAATGCTGCTAGAAACTCAGCAAGTCTGGCAGCATCTGTACAGAGAGAAACAGATTTAATATTTCAAATCCAATATAACTCAAATATAATTTTTCCCTGTTCATTTCTGGGATGTGGGCATTACTGACTAGTCCAGCATATGTTGTTCATCCCTAATTGCCTGTCAGAAGGTGGTAGTTAGCAGCCTTCTTGAATCTCTACATTGTTTAGGGAATCATTACATCACAGTGCTAATAGGATGGGAGTTCCAGGATTTTGACTCAGTGACCATGATGGTGCAGTGATATAGTTCTACATCTAGATAGTGTATGGCTTGAAGACAAACCTGCAGGTGGTGGTGGTCCTATCTATCTGCTGCTGTTGTCCTTCTTGCTGAGAGAGATTGCAGTTTGGAAGGTGGTGTTAAAGGAGCTTGAGCAAGTTACCGCACAGCATCTTGTAGATGAAACACATTGCCACCGATGCACAGTGGCAGCAAAGTGAGTGGTGATTACATAGTATCGAGCATCATTTGTGTCCCCTCAGATACTGAAACAGCTCAAGGACATATGCAGCAAGACAAAGACAGTATTCAAGTTTGGGCTCATCAGTGACAAATAACATTCATCCCAGGCAATGACTGTCTCCATCAAGAGACAATCAAACAATCTTCCCTTAATGTTCAGTGGCATGTCCATTATTGTATCTCCTCACGATCAGCATCCTGACATTCTCATTGACCAGATATTGAATTGGACCAGCCATTTAAACACTGTTCCACAAGAGCAAATCAGAGGCGTAATTTGCTTCCTGTCTGCCCTGTACCTGGCCAATGTATTCTCAGACACTACTCAAAGGTGTGATGGAATACTTTCCATTTGTATGGTTCGGCAGAGCTCCATCAACACTGAAGAAGTTTAACATCATCCAGGAAAAAGCACCCTGTTTGATTTGCACCTATTCCACTTCAACAGTCAACATTCCTTTCCTTCACCATATTGCACAGTAGCATCAGTCTATCTTTTACAAAATATGCTTCAATAACTTGTGCAAGCTTCTCGAACAGTACCATCCGAACACATGACCTCTAACACCTAGATGGACAGGAGGACAGATGCATGGTCACACCTCACCCTGGAAGTTCCTCATCAAACCACACACCATCCTGACTTGGAACAATGTCACCGCTCCTCCACTATTGCGGGATCAAAATTCTTCCTCATGTCACTCTGGGTATACTCATCTCAAGAACTGCAGGGTTTCTAGAAGCCAGCTCGCAACTATCTTCTACAAATCATCAGAGATGGGCTTTAATTGCTGCCCTAACTAGTGGTGCTCACATCTGTGAACAAACAAAACCGTTTCATGAACCAAAATCGTCATACTCCACTCTTAACAGTGCATGTATACCAGTTGGACTGCAGTCATTCAAGTTTGCCATAAACACCTCAATGGCAAATACAGATGAACAATGCATGACAGTTTTGCCAAGAAAACTCACATTCCACAAAGAAAAATAAATCGTTTTTCTTTTAGATTCCAAAGTTTCATTACAAAAATCAATTCAAATTTTATACAAGCTTATGTCAAAGTGAATAGTCAAGGATTACATATTTGAGGTAAGGTCCTGGGGAGTGTTATTGAACAAAGAGACCTTGGAGTGCAGGTTCATCGTTCCTTGAAAGTAGAGTTGCAGGTAGATAGGATAGTAAAGAAGACGTTTGATATACTTTCCTTTATTGGCCAAAGCATTGAGTATAGGAGTTGGGAGGTCATGTTGCGACCGTATGGGACATTGGTTAAGTCACTTCGGAATGTTGCATGCAATTCTGGTCTCTTTGCTATCGGAAGGATGTTGTGAAACCTGAAAGGGTTCAGAAAAGATTTATAAGCATGTTGTCAGGGTTGGATGTGGCTATAGTAAGAGGCCAAATAGGCTGGGGCTGTTTTCCCTGGAGCGTTAGAGGCTGAGGGGTGACTTTATAGAGGTTTATGAAATCATGAGGGGAATGGATAGGATTAATAAACAAAGTCTTTTCCCTGGGGTCGGGGAGTCCCGAACTAGAAGTCATAGGTTTCGAGTGAGAGAAGAACGATATAAAAGAAACCTAAGGGGCAACTTTTTCACGCAGAGGGTGGTACATGTATGGAATGAGCTGCCAGACAGTGTGGTGGAGGCTAGAACAATTGCAACATTTAAAAGGCACTTGGAAGGGTATATGAATAGGAAAGCTTTAGAGGGATTTGGGACAAGTGCTAGCAAATGGGACTAGATTAGGTTAGGATGTCTGGTTGGCATGGATGAATTGGACCGAAAGATCTGTTTCCATGCTTACATCTCTGTGACTATCAGTGATAGACTACATTTGACAGTTACTGGTAGTGGCTAAATAGAAGGTTAGAAATGTCATGTCATTCACAAGTCAAAGTCACAGCAGAATTCTCAATATGAATTTTAAAATCTTCACAATGCTATTGGATTTCTGAAATCTTTGGATTAAAAAAAAATAGAAATTTTATTTTTCATTATCTTTATTTCATTCTGTACCTGATTTGAGTATCATTCATTGTATTTCCTCCTCGGTTGTTCCTCTTTAATTCTAAGGCAAAAGTCTATTTGCTCTGTTGTTCACTTGATGTCTCAGATACCTCATCACTTTCTGTGTGTTGTCAACTTCTGCTTAATCTTATTATATTGCACATTTGTTTTTAGCTGAAGGCTGCAGACTAAAGTATAACTTATGGCATTCACTATGATGTCCCACTCCAGTGAAATGTTTGTAGATGTTTGGTTTAGAAAAAATATAATCCTAACACTGATTTTATGTGGAACTCTGGTATTATTTCCAAATCAGGAAAGCGGTTGAAAAAGTTTAATCATTAGAAAGTGAGCAATAATTTGGTTTCAAATGATAGTTCCTAAGCTCAGATTTTCAACATGGGCGTGGCTTGGATGATGAGTTTTGAAAATGTGAATGATAAAGTAGTGGGATGGATTGAGGCAAGTTTATGAATGCTTGTATAAACAGAGCTAAAAACATTAAACTATGTTGAATCAAAAGGAGAAAACCACCTACTTTTAGTAATCATTTTCCATCATTGCTGTCTTTTGAAGAATAAATGCTATTTTTAGGAAGACCTTTTTGTCAGTTTATTATTTACCCTATAATGATGCCTGGTGGAGGTGGGGCTGGGGAAGGTAACTTCATTAAGTGTGGAAGTCTATCAGCATCATTTCAGTTTCACTTTTCTGCTGAAGAGACAAATGGTTTAATAAATACAGAAAAATAATATACTGCTAATGAGGTCGTTTTAAGGAATGGAGAAATTGAACATAATTGAGAGACCTTTCTGCTGAGACCTTTCTATCCATTTACGTTAAGTTGAGCTTGAAACTATCCAACAGTGCCGATGGGCACACAAAGTTTCTCATTCTTATGTTGGAGGGTTCAGTAATCTTCTGGTCTCTTAGCATGGTTGACCTGTATAGCATATTTGTAGTGATTAGAACAAGGGCCAGGTGGATCTCTTTGACTGTGAAATCCTTGATTGGGGTTGTTATCCTGTTCCAATCAGGGAGCCCTGGCTGACAGACTTAATCAGGAGATTCAGAAAGCTTCATCCTTCTCGGGACTGGGTCTGAGCTTGCTGGTCAGAGCCCATGTACTGTGTAAACGGAAATAAAAGTTGACTTGGTGATGGGATACCAACCTCTGTGCAGTTATTTCAATATCTTTGATCTTGTTTTTATACCCATGGCAGCTCAAATCCTCCTTTGCTTGATTAACACTATTATGGGTGCCCTAGAAAGGACTGCTTCATTGGTGATGAGATGCCAAGGCTGTGTTGTAAGCAGTAGAGATCTAATGTATTGAGCCTTTTTTGTTTTCTAGGCGTAAATTGTCAAGGCTTTGTTGCTGAGGATCCACACCAAGGCGCTATCTCCCACAAAAGTCCCATCTGTCCTCAGGGGTAGATGTAAAATATCTCTTGTCACTGTTAGAACAATTGGGCAACTGTCCCTTTTTCCTGGCTAACATTTAGACCCCAACTAACCTCACGGATTGCCGTGTCATTTCTCTTGGGCTACTTGTTGTTCCTTGCTGTGTGGGCATGGACTGCCTCATTTGCATACGAGGTATGAAAATCACTTGAATGTGCTTCATTTGCATTGTTATAAATCACAACACCAGATTACAGTCCAACAGGCTTATTTGGAAGATCTAGCTTTTGAAACACTGCTTCTTCATCTCAGCCACCTGATGAAGAAGCAGCGCTCCAAAAGCTAGTGCTTCCAAATAAACCTGTTGGACTAAAGCCTAGTGTTGTGTGATTTTTAACTTTGTTCAGCTTAATCCAACACCGGCTCCATCAAATCATTCATTTGCATTGTAATATTTGGGAATATGCTAAGATCATGAAAAGTATTAAATAAACATGTTTATTTAGTTTTACCTCTTCCATCATTTGAGAGGCTTGTTGACATCATTTAAGAGTGTCTTATGCAGTAGCCAATGTGGCACCTTCAAAATAAAATTTTTTCCTCTATCATACTGATCCACAGGATTAGATTCCCTACAGTGTGGAAACAGGCCCTTCGGCCCAACCAGTCCACACCGACCCTCCGAAGAGTAACCCACCCAGACCCATTTCCCTCTGACTAATGCACCTAACACTATGGGCAATTTAGCATGGCCAATTCACCTGACCTGCACATCTTTGGATTGTGGGAGGAAATCGGAGCACCCGAATGAAACCCACGCAGACACGGGATGAATGAGATTAGATCCATTCTCATTTAATCACACAGGAAAAGAAAAAAAATTCCTTAAAACCTGAGAGCTAGTGGTGTATTCATGGGCCATTCATTTTCTGATCCTCAGCTCAAACTCTCATTATTCAATTACTTTGCCGTTTATATTTAAATTCTCTCTTCCCTCCATGTTCTTTCCTGCCTTTATCATTTCTTTTCTTCCCTTTCCTGTATTTTTTTTCTCTTCCCTTTTTTCTTTTCTGTTCTTTATCTTGAAATTCTAATTTCTGATATGAACTTTTAATCATTCAATTTTCAAGGACAGAATTTTCAAATCCTCACGTAATTTTCCTTACTTCTGCTAGGAGTACACTGGCATCAAATGCAGAAGTTTCTATATTGTAATACTGCAGACTTAAACTCTGTTGTAGTTTTTACTTTTAAAAATTGATTTCAAGTTATCAATTTACCCTTTCTAATTTTTTCATTTGGTCTGTAGATTCAAATTGTGACATGAACCTCCAGTTTATGTCCAAGATCCAGGCAATGCTTGAGAAAGGTGGTGGTGAGATGGAATTGGATGTCATCATAAAATAAAACCATACTGGAGAAACCCAATAGGCCTGACAGCACCTTTTAAGATAGAAATAAAAATAATGTTTTGAGTCTAATATGACTACTTTGGCATAGTTCTAATTGTTCTAAAGGAGAATCATCTTGAACTTGAAACAGTAACTTTGTTTCTATCTCCAAAGATCTGCCAGCCCTGTTGAGTTTCTCTGGCACTTTCTGTTTTTAGTTCAGATCGCCAAGATCCTTTGTATTATTTGGGTTTGAGTTGAGCCAGGATCAACAGAGTTTAGAGTTGCCAGCACTGATTGTGTTTTGGACATGCCTCACTATGTTACAATCTGTAAATCTCCTTAGTGAAAGTTGGCTAAAAATAAATAGTGGGGATCTTTCCTTTGCTCCCCTTCAAATAGTGTTACATTTACAATGTTCCTTGGCAGGGAATCTTTAATAAATCATCCCGGACTAAGCCCCACTCTCTGCAACATGATCCTCAGTTTCCTGACCCACAGGTCACAGTCAATGAAGATTGGGGACAATAGTTCATCTTCTTCACTAACACTCAACACTGGAGCCCCCCAGGAGTACGTACTCAGCCCCCTACTGTACTCATTGTATACCCATGACTGCGTCACCAAATACCAGACTAATGCCATTTACAAGTTCGCTGATGACACCACAGTCGGTCGAATCTCAGATGGCGACGAAACACAGTACAGACGGGAGGCGGAATACCTGGAAAAATGGTGTACTGAAAACAACCTAGCTCTCAATGCTGGCAAAACCAAGGAAATCAATATTGACTTTTGGCGCGATGTTACTAATTGCCTCCCCAACACTAATAGTACAAATGTCGAACGAGTGGAGACTGTCAAGCTCCTGGGAATGGTCGTCCACAACAAGCTTTCTTTCATGTGGATGCACTGGTTACAAAGGCCCAACAATGTCTCCTCTTCCTCAGGCAGCTGAGGAAATTTGGCATGATAGTGAATGCCCTTGCCAACTTTTATAGGTGCGCCATCGAGAGCATTCTGTCTGGATGTATCACTACCTGGTATGGCAACTGTCCCATTCAAGATTGGAGACGGTTACAGCGAGTGGTGAACTTGGCCCGGACAATCACAAAGGCCAACCTCCCATCTATAGAATCCATCTACCAGGCCCACTGTCAAAGAAAGGCCACCAGAATTCTCAAAAATCCATTCCACCCTGGCAATGTTTTTCTACAACCTCTACCATTGGGGAGAAGGTACAGAAGCCTGAACATATGTACCAGCCGGTTTTGAAACAGTATCAACCCTATTGTTATTAGAATACTGAATGGACTCTCAAACTCTTAGCATTTGTCTGTCCTGTGTTTTTGTTTTGCCACTGTTGACCTATTATTTACTTATTATGTTATTTAATTATGTGATCTGCCTGTATTGCTTGCGAGACAAAGCTTTTCACTGTGCCTTGGTACACATGACAATAAATTCAATTCAATTCAAAAAGAAAGATGCTATCTCTGATGGTGCAGAGTTCCTTGAATTTTGTGCTGTGGTCTCAGCCTAGTTTTTTTCGTTCATGTTCCTGGAATGGAACTTGACCTTTACAGGTTGCATCTTTAGCTACCTGTTGAGCTGGATGGATAGATATTAACTGATGCAGTGGAAGAGAATTATTTTAAGATTAGAACCCATAAATTGTAGAGTTACTCATCTATAAGTCAAGTTCAGCTAGTAATAGTGGTAGGCTTTGATTTTTCGTATAAATAATTTTATTAATGTTCTGGTTCTTCATCTAAAATAAATCTGCTTGCTACAAAACTAGCCTTGTTTGAAAGTTTCTCTACTATAGATAGTAGATTTCATTGTTGTAGCTCCTGGATTACAGTGTTGTATGATTAGGACAGTAAAACTAAAGTCTTCATTGAAGGAAGTGCTGTTTATGCTGAATCCAGGAAAACATACAGCATAGTGCCAAAATTTATAGCAGGAAGTCATTTCTGAGTCAGAATTGCAGCATTATGACTCACGTGAATAATTTAAATGTTCAGTCTGGTTCTTTGCTTCCTGCCAAATGTAGAACTTTAATCTATGCATTGCGCTTCCCGCCTGTCTATTTGACTTACACGTGTAGATTTTAAAAAAAGGTTACCCATTATGAAAAATCAGCACATTTATTTACCTTCCCTGAGGGAACATTGCATTTTGGATTGAGCAGAACCTTGGTTTCATGCTTAGTTGGCAACATCCCCAAACTTAATCAATAGCTCCAAATGCAATTGTGGCCCTGGGGATTAACATCTGTTTCTGATTTTGTATCCTGTAACAAGAAGAAGCTTGAGCTCTGTTGTGTGAATGCAACTACTTAATTAAGCGGAAACCAGGATCATCCGACCTAAAATATTAGACTTCCTCAGGCTTGAATCAGAGTTGCTGACTTTTCTGACGTATCCGTTTGTTTACATTCTACACTATAAGGAAGATGGAAAGCAGCATTTCTTGACATTGAACATTTTAAAAACTTCTTTTCACAATGTTTACCGATAAAAGCTTGCATTTGTATTGCATCTCACACATGAAGGAAGGTCAGTGATCTTTTACATTAACTTTATTTCTTTCTACAGATACTGACTGACCTGTTGGGTGTTTGCAGTATTTTCTATTTTCACTTTCAGATTTCCAGCATCTTCAGTATTTTTCTTTTGTAATACTTTATTGTAATTGGACTAATTATAATACTTCAGACACTTGGATTTCCCTCCTAACCAATGGTGACTCAGTAACTCACTGATAGGTCATATATAACAGGTATTGGCAGTAATAAAGTCTGGGTATTTTTCTTGTAAGGGGCAGTAATCTGATGAGCTGCAGATCTTCACCCTCTAACTACAGACAAAATTTCACTCCATAAATGTGTTAACCCTTTAATGGTTAGAACTTATCTGTATAATGGGCTTAGCACATCAAAACCAAACCATAGAGACAGACTTTTACCAAGCTGAGAGATTGTACGAAGGATGGGGTATAGGCATCATCTTAAAGTCAGTTCAGTACCAACATTCCAAAGTCAAAATATTGATGAAAGGTTACAAACCTAGAAGGTTAATGTGGCCAGACCTACTGAACTTTCCCATAATTTTCTATTTCTATTTCCAAATCTCTTCCATTGATTCTATAAAACTCATGAAGAGTTTTATAGAATGGGAAAAGAATACAGACTGGGGAGGAGGCCATTGGCCCATTGTTCTGGTGCTGATGTTTGCATGTATGTAACGCCATTTCCCAGATCCATTATATGTGCTCCTTTCCAATACTAACTTGTAAATAATGATATAGTTTGTACATGGTTTGGCACTTGTAATGAAGCATGTCATGAACCCTTCTTTTCTTTTAAAATCCACAAGAACTGCAGATGCTGTAAATTAGAAACAAAAACAGAAGTTGCTGGAAAAGCTCAGCAGTTCTGGCAGCATCTATGAAGAGAAAGGGCTACTGAACCCAAAACATTAACTCTGATTTCTCTTCAAAGCTGCTGCTAGACTTACTGAGCTTTTCCAGTAATTTCTATTTTGTTTTCCTTCTTTTCTCTTACCACTTAGAACCATCCAATGAGAATAATTAATTTCATCTCCCAGCTGTCCATTCAGTATTCTACCAGTTTCTGTTTGCTCATTCATTTACTGATGGCACCTCTGATGCCAACAATCTCAATTGGTTGCTGCTATTGTTCCCACTGTGCAGGAACACTCAACTTCATACCTAACCTATTTCGTCTCTTCTATTTTACCTGTACCACCTTTATGAGCCTCAAGCACCTAACTTCATGCCTCTACACTCTGATCTTTATTCTCAAGCCTTCATCAGCTGAATTTAAATTTGAAGCCCTAAGTCAGCATTCTTTTTAGGTAAATGCATCATGGTTATGGAACAAAGGTAGTTAGGAAAAGGTCGCAGTGCAGATGAGCTGTGACCACTTGAATGACAAAAGCAACCTTTAGGGGCTGGATAGTCTGCTTTGTTTTGACACTCCAAGTTCATAGTGAAGCTACAAGTAGTCGGTAAAGTAAAAAGAAAATCTGTTTTTCTTTTTATAAACAAATATATGTTATCTTTTTGACATTAAAAAACACAATTGCTTTCCTTGTAGGGGAAGCCAGTTGGCGACTGTGATTTTAATGTTCGATTGAGCTGTATTGAGAAGGAGATCATTCAGCCACGACATGAAAAAATGAAGAGTGGGCAGATTGACAAAACAAGGGAACCGTTCAGTGTTCGAAACAAACCATTCTTTGACATCCATGCTGCAAGAAAGGTGAATAATTATATTCTTCCAATGATGTTTTATGATTCTGTTTTTATTTTGATAGTTCAGTGAGACAAATTGTATGTTCTAGGACAGGGCTTTGATCTCATATGATGCTGAAGTACTAAATTTACAGGCAATTGCTAGACTGCAAATATTTTTTGCAGTTAACCTGAAGGTATAAAAACCTTTACCTCCACTGACAATTATCTGTGTAACAATGAGCTGTTGCTAACATCTGTCAGATCAACTCCGACTGGGCTAGTTATTTTATACTGGAGAAACTTTGATGTTGGATGATGCCTTTTTCCTTATTTATGACACAATAACTTCTCAGCAAGGCATGTGCTGAGAGATGGAACAGCTATGTTAGCACATCTTAATGCTACACACGGTGCTGAAGAGTGCTGTGCCTTTATGTATGTTAATATTTCGACACATTAAGACCTTCCATTCATTATACATGAACTTGATTTTCAGTTGAAAAAGTTTTTGTTATGAATTTGTTCATCGTTGAAAATCCTTCAAATGTGTTCCGATGCCACAGTGATGTGTGTTTCTTGAAGTTGAATAAGGCTGGAATCTAAAATAAAAGTAAGGTCAAACTTATTTTGATAAATTTTATTCTTGGATATGGTAGTTGTTTTATGTTAAAAGAACTTTCACACAAATATTAGCATTACTGCAAAGTATTGGAAGAATGCAAAATAGTTTAAATGCTTTTTTGTTTTATATTGTGCTAATATGACAGATTATTTCTGCAAAGCATTATGACGATTTAGGTTTGTAGAGACATATACATTATTAACTGTATTATGTAACATATTATGAAGCTATAATAATATTCAAAGTATTTAGCATTTCAGCACTCGGACAACGGCAATGGAGTGAAATTTGTTTTGAAAAAGTGAATAGACAAGACATTAACAAGGATAAGTCAGATTCAGGGACCATGGTCCAGGGGTCAGATGTATTTGTTTTCTAATTCATTTATGGGACATGGGTGTTGTTGGTCAGGCCAGCATTTATTGCCCAGCCCCAGTTGTCCTTGAGAAGGTGGTGTTGGGCTGCCTTCTTGAATCACTGCAATCCATGTGCTGTGAATCGACTCTCGATGCATTTAAGGAGGGATTTCCAGGCTTTTGACCCAGTGGTAGTGAAGGGATGGCAAACTGCTTCAAAGTCAGAATTTGAATGACTTGCAGGGGACCTTATTGGTGGTGATGTTCCCATATATTTGCTGCCATTTATTTTCTAGATGTCACTTATAGGATTTGAAGGTGCCGCATAAGGTTCTTTGGTGAATTTCTGCATTGCATCTTATAGATGTTACCCACTGCTGCTACTAAGCACCAGTGGTGGAGAGTGTGGATGTTTATGAATGTGGTGACAGTCAAAAAGGTCTTTGTCCTGGATTGTGCCAAGCTTCTTGAGTTTTGTTGGAGCTGCACTCATCCAGAAGTGAGGAGTATTTCATTATGCTTGTCATTTGTGTCTCATAGATGGTGGATAGGCTTTGGGAAGTCAGGCAATGAATTGCTTGCTGTAGTATTCCTAATCTCTGAACTGCTGCTTTAGCCACTGTATTTATAGCGTCAGTTGAATTTAGTTTCAGGTCAATGATAACTTCCCCAGGATTTTGATAGTTGGGGATTCAATGATGCTGTGCCATTGAATGTTGAACAGCAGTGGTTAGGTTGTTTCTTATTAAAGATGGTCATTGCCTAGCATTTGTATGGCATAAATATTGCATACTACTTTTCAGATCAAGCTTGGATATTGTCCAGGTCTTGTTGAATTTAGACATGAACTGTTCCAGTGTCTGAGGAGTTGCAAATGGTGCAGAACATTGTGCAATTGTGGGTGAACATTTTCACTTTTGGAAGGATAATCATTAATGAAGGAGCTGGAGATGTTTGGCCCTAGGACACTACCCTGAGGAACTCCTGCTGAGATGTCCTGGAGCTGAGATGACTGACCTCCGACAACCACAATCGTCATCTGTGTGCCAGGTCTAACTCCAGT
Organism: Chiloscyllium plagiosum; assembly: GCF_037043375.1. Lineage (NCBI taxonomy): Eukaryota > Metazoa > Chordata > Chondrichthyes > Orectolobiformes > Hemiscylliidae > Chiloscyllium > Chiloscyllium plagiosum. Next base: position 104,759,492 of record NW_028270141.1, read on the forward strand.
CAATGAAGAGTTTTCACCTATTCCCATTGATTGCAGTTTTGCTAAGGCTGCATCATGCCACACTGCGTCACATGTGGCCTTCATGTCAAGACCAGTCACTCTCACCTCACCCCACCTCTGAAATTCAGCTCTCTTATCCAGGTTTGAACCAAGGCTGTAATGAGGTCCAAACTCCCCCTGGTGGAATCCAATCTGGGCATCAGTGAACGGCTTTGTTTTGTGAAGCACTTACTCCTTAATAGTACTGTTGCTGACATATTCTATCACTTTATTGATAACCAAGAGTTACAAATGAGGTGGTAATTGGCCCGTTTGGATTTATTCTGCTTTTGCTTTTTCGGACACAATTGAGTTATTTTCCACATTTCTGGGTAGATGGGCTGTATGGGAACAGCTAAACGTGTGGCAAGTTCTGGAGCATGAGTCCTCAGTACTGTTGCTGGAATGTTGTCAGGGCCTGTAACCTTTGCGTTGTTCAGTGCCTGCAACCGTTTCTTGGTATTACGTGAGTGAATCGAGTTGACAGACTGGTACCTGTGATGCTGGGGACCTTGGGCAAAGACTGAGAGTGTGGTAATGCGAAACAAGCCAGGCTGAAGGAGATTATTGAAAGACATATGTTTATATCATACCTTTCATGACCTGAGGAAGTTTTGATATACTTTAAATACAATGAAATGCTTTGGAAGTATAATTATTCTGTTATGGAAGAAATGCAGCAGTTGCTTACTGCATAGCAATGATCCAAAAATACAATGCAGTTATAACAAGAAAATTTGTTTGTAGTTGAGGAATAAATATTGTCTCGGAAAATTCCCCTTTTACTCTGAAATACTATCATGGAATCTTTAATGTACAACTTTTAGAGACTGCTAGGAAGGGGAGATGGCTTGGGAGAATCAAGGAGCTTATTTTTGATTTTTGTTAAAGAAGATCAGACTACTGGAGGTTCTGAATATTTTATTTCAAAATTGGGAGATATTTTTTAATCCTTCTAATCAAGTAGGCAAACCAATAAATGTATTGAGACATGGGTGCAAACTAGTCACTGATCTTGAGTGATGATTCATGAGCCCTCTGGAAGAGGAACTGTAAATATATTAATTGGAGGCATATGTAGATGTTGCAAATTGGTACTATTGTATAGCATTGAATTATTGTAACTTTGTAAGTGGAGAGTTGTAGTTGGAGTAATACCGCAAACCCCTATTGAAGGAATTGATTTTATCTTGGGGTGTGACCTGGCTGGATCAAAAATTTTAGCCTTAATAAGGGTATTCCCACATTTAATAAAAGTATAGGAAACTTAGTTACTATAGGAGAAGCCTCTTGGATTGTGTTATGATTTGATTCAAAGCCCATAGAATAAAACAGGAAGAGTCTATGCAAAAGGGGAGGGTGACATGTAAATTCAATTATTTGACGCTAGTTTTGAAAATAAAATAAAAGAGAATGAGGCTGACCTGTTTAGCCCATCATCTTTAACAGAAAGGCAACAGGTAAATCCTAAGTTGAGAGAACTGTATCAAATAGCCTACTTAGCTATCAAATCTGAGTATTTTTATTTAAACGTCAAAGTGCTTATGAGCAAACAGAGGCCAGCCAAAAGTGAGCAATAGACAGTTTCATGATTGTTCTATCTGACAGTGGTGACAAGATTTCACGAGTGAGTCACAAAATTCCAGTGGCACATTACCATAGTTATTTGAGACAATGGTTGGAGGATGGTGTTCAGAGAATTGGGCAAGCATGGCTTGTCACAAAACATAATTAAATAAAGGGATTTTGCAAGTCTCATTGACTGATACAGCCAAAGGAATATTCCCAAATGGACATTATCAATGCACATTTATACAACTTGGAATGAAAAATGCATCAGCAACTTGAGAATGATTAGCCAACAGACCATCAAAAGATTATGACACTGTGCAGTCTCGTTGCATTCAGTCGACCTTGGAAGACCGTGAACTTTGTAAGAAGTGAATTTTCCAGAGTAAAAGAAATTTGTTTGGACATATTTAAAGAGAAATTACCTACCAGCATCACCGCCCTCTGAGCATTTACCTGCTAATGTGTTTGCTGACTTTGTTTGCAACCCGAAGGGATAGGTGCCCAGAAGGTAGCTCATTGAGACAGAATCCGGTACGCTCAAAGGGAAGAGATTTAACAACAGAGGTGCAGTTATAAACAGTCCAACAAGTCAGGGCTGGGAAAATAATTCCTGAGGTGCATTGGAGAAAATGCCAGTAACGGTGTGGAGTTATCAGGGAGCAAAGCCATTTTTCAAGGTTCCTTAAAACGTGGGTTTAAGGAACAATTGCTGGTAGCAAGTGAGCTGAGTTAGCAACTTGACTAAAGGTTTTGGGAGGAGATAGTAACTAAAGAAAATAGCATCAAATGCACACATATTTGCTGACAAGCCTACTAAAACTGTGATAGCTGAACAGGGGCCCTTTGCTGAGGTTTTAGTTAAAAATGTTGAATCTGTCTTTCAGATTTTTGCAATAAAACTGTTAAATATTTCTTGTGTACTGTAACATAGTTTGTTTGCTTTTTTGTTTGTGTTCAAGCTTTTATATTTTGTTAAAAGCACATTGACCTCATAGAGTCATAGAGATGTACAGCATGGAACCAGACCCTTCGATCCAACTCGTCCATGCCGACCAGATATCCCAACCCAATCTACTCCCACCTGCCAGCACCCGGCCCATATCCCTCCAAACCCTCCCTATTCATATACCCATCCAACTGCCTCTTAAATGTTGCAATTGTACCAGCCTCCACCACTTCTTGTGGCAACTCATTCCATACACGTACCACCCTCTGCGTGAAAACGTTGCCCGTAGGTCTCTTTTATATCTTTCCCCTCTCACCCTAAACCAATGCCCTCTAGTTCTGGACTCCCCAACCCCAGGGAAAAGACTTTGCGTATTTACCCGATCCATGCCCCTTATCTTGTGAGTATGTTTAGTAACAGACCTCCATAGTGAACGAAAAGCAAAATATAACTTATGATCTATCCAGTCAAGTCTCGTTCTGGATTTGACATTGAGTATTACCATCAATTAGGTTCAAAGTCGTGAGTTTATTCTCCCTATTCGAGGAGAAAAGTAAAATGTTTTGTAATAGCTGTGCAATTTCTAAATGTTGATATACATTGAGACTTGAATATACTTGTTTATGGAATACATAGAATGCAATGTAGGAGCAATTCCAAAGGCATTGTAGTTGAGATCTTGCTAATGAACAGCTGTGTGTAAATGAGGATTTGAAGATGAATATAGATGGAACAATGGTCATTTGTGAAGTGACTTTGGGCATTGGGAAGGAAGCTGTTACATGAAATTTGGTGGCTGGATGAGAACAGACAAGACTGGTTTAGTCAAGGATGGTACTGTGATGACAGACTGGAGAGGGGAAGATATAAAGGAAAATTGCATTATAGATTTATGTTAAAAACTGTGGAGAGATCAAGTATGACGCTGTGCTTTCACTTATCATAGATCAGTTGGGCATTTTTATTAAGTTTATCCGCATAATTGTCTGTTGGTATGCCAGTTTGCACATGTCACTAGTCACCTGGAAAAAGTTAAACAGAGTTTTGTGTAAATTGATAATGCAATTTATAGAAAAAAGCTTCATAATTATAATTTCAATTGTGACTTCTTAAAACTTGCAGTATATTTCACTATTTTTAAAACTAAAGAACAAAAGTCTGATAGTCCCAGTATTTAGACAATTCTTATTATTTTTGCAGGGTCTCCTTAATTGGTAGATTCTAGTAACATTTTCTTGTAGTTGTGATATTCATTTATAAGTTGCAGTGCTTCATGAAATCTAATGAAGGCTTATCCTGTCTTTTGGTTGAAGTAGCTACCTTGCCAGAATTAAATGTAATCTAAGTGGAAACTAATAAATCGCATATGTTTTTTATGTTAATTTTAACTATGTTTATAGACTGTGAATGGCCTTTTTTAACATCTGTGGTAGTATTGTTCTATAAAATCCAATATTCCAAAATACCACTCAAATTTATGTGAAGTTGATTTTACTACGTACAAAAGGTTATTTATATTACTATACGCATTGTACTCTCATGCTTACAGGTTATTAAAACAGTTTGTGCAATGTATATGTAATTAATTTTGACTTTGAGAAATAACCAGTTTTAGAATGCAACTTTAAACATATCAGAAATATTTTAACTTGATTATGATTGTATTCATCTTTTAAGTAGAGAAGGGTCTACGTTATTAGCATGAGGTATCATCAATGTAAGCTGATTATTGTGATTGAAGATTTTTACAATTGTGATGTAAGCAATGTGATTTGTGTATATTTGAATATCAGTTACTTTAGTTTGGATTTGAGCTAGTTTCACTTGGTTTTGATTTAAGATTTAACGATTAACTTGCAAGTACTGCCGTAGCCATGGTTTTTTTTAAAATGTGAGAGAGAGAGTTTGTGAAGCGTAATGGGGTTTTGCTTTCATTAGGAAAATTTTATGTGCAAACAAAGTAAGCAGTTGTGCATTTAGCGTTGTTTAGAAGTTCAGAAATTTTTTTCACTTACAGGAAATGCCCACAGCTTGAAAAAAAGCTTTTGAGTTTCAGGCTGGCAAGCTTTGCAGAAGTCTTAGCTGAAACTGTATGTGTAAACAATTCCTCCTGAGAAGTGTTGTGAAATGTGTTAGTTCAGCGCATGTGGTTTAGCTTTAAGGTCCAGACCAAAAGGTAGCGTTGAAAGTTATCAGATTTCATGATCACATTGAATGGTGGAGCATACTCGCTGGGCTAATTGTCTTACTTCTGATCCTTTGTCTTATGGTGTTCTAGAATGATTAGATTACTTACAGTGTGGAAACAGACCCTTCGGCCCAACAAGTCCACACCGCCCCGCCGAAGTGCAACCCACCCATACCCCTACATTTACCCCTTACCTAACACTACGGGCAATTTAGCATGGCCAATTCACCTGACCTGCACATCTTTGGACTGTGGGAGGAAACCGGAGCACCCGGAGGAAACCCACGCAGACACGGGGAGAACCCAGGTCTCTAGTGCTGTGAGGCAGCAGTGCTAACCACTGTGCCACCGTGCCGCCCTATGTTTAGTTAAAACCCAGAAGGTATTATTTGAAGCTGTGAAAGTCTTTGCTCAGTTGTACAAAGGCTCCAAGAAAAGACTATCAAATTCTTAGGACTAGGAATTCATGCATCTGTTCAGTGAAACTCTTTTCTATTATAGTGAAAGGACTTTTCTCTCTAGTGTTAGTACAGCAAAAGAGTGTTGTTAGAATTATTGGGACTGTGTTTCATCACAAATTTCAAAATATTTATACTTGTGTTATATATAAATAGTGGTTTATTCTATTTTATCTTCATTTCTTTTGTGCATTAAACTTTTTTGTTAAAACCAAATCTGCAGCATTGAGTGTTTGTGTTTCAGGTAAGGACCACTTTGTTAAAGCCAAAATAAATGGCAATAAGATCTATCAAGCCAGATTTCAGCCAGGGATCTGATTTGTACAGTTGTAACATCAGTTGGGCTCAATACAATGCAGTCAATGTACTTATCTGTGTATGCCAGTAACAGTTACATTTATTTACATTGAAAATGCTTTATTGTGAAACAAAATGTCAACTTACAGAGGAAAGAAAGAAAATATTTCCCATTGGTCAAATATTTATCAGTTAGAGTACTTCATGCTTACATAATTTTGTCCATTTGATGTAACATGATTTCACATCTGAAAAGTATTATAAAATTTACTCCAAATTCTAAGGTTAAAAATAATGGCTCTTGGAAGTGATGTGGTGTGTAAGTATACAAACAGTATGCTCTTTTAATCCAATTTTTGTCAAGTCACTTTTTTTAGTATAGTGTTGCACTGTTTGTCATGTTTATGCCAACTATTTGCAAGTTTATTGTTATGTTGTGTTATCAACATAATTAAAGAAAATATATTCACTTAAACAGTGATTGAAGCACTTCATTGAAATGTCTACTCAAAAAGCAAATTCATGTTAACTTTTAGAGTGGACTATAATTTACTATGTGTGCTATTCTGTGTAAATACAAGTAATCTCTTAAAGTAATTCTAAATCTCTTATATGCTCATACTAGAATAAAAAAACGTTAACTGTATCATGCATCGTGTTCCCTGGATAAGTACTATAGGAATTTGAGATAAATTGTGCATTTGTCAAAATGTTTTGATGCAGGTCAATGAAGTAAAGCTGCACTAGTCAACTTGCATTATGATTTCAATTTAATTGAACTGAGTCAGCCTTTACACTTCTCATGGGGCAATTGCAATCTAAAGTGTAGCAGAGATCAATTTAATTGATTTATAGTCTGATATTGTTATTACATTTTATGGAGCCTAAAACATTCTTGGTTTTATTTTTCCCTTGTACATTATTTTGGGCCATTGTTGTTGCTCTGCATTTGCTTTCAGGAAATTTCTGCAAATGTTTCTCGCTTCCACCATATGGATAAATAACACCTTTAAAAATATGCATCCTTGACTCATCCAATTCAGTCTCTGCAACTAACTAGTGAAAAGTATCCATGCGTTTAGCTGAATACTGATTAATCTGTGTCTGCCATCAGCTCAGTTGGTGGAATCTCACCTCTGAGTCAGCAAGTTGTTACTCCAGCTCCAATGAAAGACTAGAGTAAGTAATTTAGGCTAATACTTTGAAATCAACTTGCAACACATGGGACGTTATACTGAAGCTTGTTCACTTGTTCAAGTGGACATTAAATATGTCTTAGATGAGCAGGAGGTATTTTGATGTCCTTGCCAGCATTGATTTCTCAATGGATACCACCAAAATTAATTATACATCTTATGTATAGAATTCTCTGCTCTTTTCCTATACTCATTACTACTTTCCCCATTTGAAGGTGCAATTTTTAATGCTTCAACATTATTTGTGTTAAAGAAAATCTCTTCATGATGTTGCATTTATGTTGTGCGCAATTCTTTTTCTAATCTTCATTCATTCTTCCTGCAGTCATCTTAAACTTGTACCTACTTAATGCTGTCGTGCTCTGGTTTAGATGATCTCTTAGTATTTCCCTTATAATAATTCTCTTTAATTTTTGAGCTTCAGGGCAAGTGTTCTTACTTCTCACATTTTCTTTCTAACTGTACTTCACATCTCTGTATTTTCTGTTTATTTTATAATCTTCCCTAATAGGGAATTCCAAACTGTGCATAACACTCCCTACTCTGATCTGTTACAAACTTCTACAAGTCTTTTTTGTTTGTTTACAAGGTGTGGGTATCTGTGCCTAGGTCAGAATTTGTTGTCCATCCCTATTTGTCCCAGATGTGTTGATAAGCCGCCACCTTGAACCAGTGCACTCTTTTTCATGTAGGTACACCCACAATATTATTGGGAAGAGAAGTGAAAGAAGGGTTAGTTTTACGGACCAGACCAGACACCCTGAAAATGTATTAAGAAGGTAGCCCAGACCCTAACTTTTTCTTATTTTAAAGGTAAACATGAGGTGCTGTGTTCCAGATGCAATTCGATTGGTCAAACAACTTGACGTTAAGCAAAACACAATTTATTCAAATGCTATTGTTAAAATGCACCAAAAGAAAGAGGAACTTGAACAGCACGGGGTTAGATACAGGGTAAAGCTCAATCTACACTGTCGCCCAACAAACAATCCCAGCACAGGGACATCACGGGTTTTGATACAGAGTAAAGCTCTCTCTACAATGTCCCATCAAACTCTATTGGAAAACTTAAAAGAATAATAGATTATTTTACTTCTAAGAAGTAACTGTTCCAATACAGTAACATCCCATTTGGCAAAAAGTCAAATTCATGCTTTACATGCAGTTCTCCAATTCAGGAGGAAAGAACATCAAAAGACAATTCGGAGAGAAAGCTCAGAGAGAATATAGTAGCTGGAAGAGATTCACTGGCTTCCAAACCTGCTAAGATCCCAAGAACAATTGTTGAATCTAAAACTGAAAACTAAAAATCCTAGAAATCCTGGTCTGTGAGAGCTGGCCTTACCCATCCAGGCTGCGTCTATTGTTCCACTTGTAAAAAAAAAACTCAAGACCTCGCAAGCTGTTTGCACATACTGTTCGTCATCTCTTGTTCAATCTCTCTCTGAAAAGAAACCAGGACAAAATGCACTACTTAAAACCACAGCTTCATTATATTAGGAAGTGCAACATTACTTTCTTAACTTTGTTTGCTATATCTCAGTATAAAACCAAGTAATTTATTTGCCCTTTTATTGTTTTTATTGATGTTGCTATGATCAGTTGAGCTGAGTCGCAGCTCCATTTTTTTTTAAACCCACTCTTCATTGGCTGCTATGTTGTTATTGTTTTTCATTTTTCACATGCAGCTATCATCCTTCAATTAAGCCCAACTACCCAAGTTAAAAATGAAGGAAATCCAATTCCAATGTTTTCTTGAGTGAAAGAGGGTGTAGTTTTATTATCTACTACTACCCCCAAAGAGTTAATAAAACATGACAGTAGAAACAGACAAAGATAATAAGCTTACGAAGAAAACATTTCATTCAGCGAGTAGTTATGACATGGAATGCGCTGCCTGGATATGTGGTGAAGACAGGCTCAATTGAAGCATTCAGGAGAGCATTGGATAGTTATTTGAAGAAAAGTAATGTACAGGGGTATGGGAAGAAAGCAGGTGATTGACACTAGGTACTGATACTCATTTAATGAGCCTGTGTAGGCATAATGAGTTGAATGACCGCATTCTGGATTGTAATACTTCTGTGATTCTGTGCAGGTTGGGAAGGCATGTCTCGTAATTTAGGAAGGTAAAGGCAGTTGCAGTTTACACTTTTTTTTCCAAGAGTCTTTGAACTGTGAGAGGGAAACCGGAGTTCCAACTGCTTAACTGTTGTCCTGTTTTGTCAGGAATTATGAAGTTTGCAGATACCCTTGATTTGTTAGTTAACTGTTTTTTCAGGTTTTGTGTTATTGGCGGAGTCAAGATCGAGACAGAAGAACTTCATTGATACTTGCTCTTATCAGTAAATGTAATGTTCTACTTTGTTGCTCAGTACACACAACAGGAATGTGCTACATTTTTATATTCCAAGTCTAACTCCACTATTCTTGTTTCAAACGAAGCACTGCACACGTAATCTCTTAATCCAACATGTGAAGTTATCACATGTAAACTAAAAGATGCAAATTTCTTAACATCTTACTGAGTTTTGGTGTCTCTTCATTAAAGTGGTCATTCAGAAGCAGCCCGTTTTCATATATTTCATGTAGCTGCTTAAAGTTGGTCAGATGGTTACAGCAGAGCTGAAAATGTTTTGCTGGAAGAGCGCAGCAGGTCAGGCAGCATCCAAGGAGCAGGAGAATCGATATTTCGGGCATGAGCCATTTTAGGTCAGTATCATTTTCAAAAATTACCATTAGTCCACAAAAACTTTGGGTATTAAAGTCAAATGATAGGTGTTGACTATTGATATTCCGTTTACACTATGGTCGTAACAATGTTATTGTCTGTGTACCTTTATACCAAGCATCTACTGACTTTGCATTTAAATCCTTCCTCTGAAGGGTCATTGTTTTTCCTTGACTTGGAGGTACTGGTGTTGGACTAGGGTGGACAAAGTTAAAAAAAAATCACACGACACCCGGTTATAGTACCAACAGGTTTATCTCGAAGCACTAGCTTTCAGAGCGCCACTCCTTCATCAGGTGATTGTAGAGGTTAAGATCATATGCACAGAATTTATAGCCAAAGGAGTCCAGTGTCATGGAGACATGATACCGTAAACAATCTTAGATTAAAACTTTTATCTTTTATAATGGGATATGCTGGTTTCTGTTAGTTGATATGTGAATCCCAGAACTTCTTTTAAGTTACATTTTACATTTTCTTTCAAATTACATTTTTGTGTTGTCTTCAGAGAACTAAGACACAGAAAATCCTTCAGTCCTGTAAAATTTTTATTTGTGAAGTTTAAGATTACATGATTTTTTTTTTCTTGATGTGGAGGTGCCTGTATTGGACTGGGGTGGACAAAGTTAAAAATCACACAACACCAGGTTATAATCCAACATGTTTAGCTTTCCGAGTGCAGCTCCTTTATCAGGTAGCTATGGAGCAGGATCATGAGACACAGAATTTATAGCAAGTTTACAGAATTTATATTGAACATATCTAGATTGCTGTTAAGTCTTTTATCTTTAGAATGAGTTGCAGGTTTTGATTCATTAATATGTAAATCCCAGAACTTCTTTCCAGTCATGTTCTCAAGATAACTTAAGGGTTCATGAAAAAAAAGTGACATCTCAGCTCAGACAATGCAGAATCTGTTGCAGAAGCGTGATGTCTGTTGCAGAAACGTGATGTCTGTGTCCATATGCGCAATCTTCATGGAGATCCTCTCCACTTTGATCCTATCCTCTTTCTACTTTGGAAATAGAATAAGTCTGGCTCAATATTTGGATACAGACAGACTCTAACCTCACACCTTTAATGCTTTGTCTGAGCTGAAATGTCACCTTTTTAAAATAAAACCAAGGAAGTTAATTGGGTTGAACTGAGAAATAAGAAAGGCATGATCACCTTATTGGGATTGTATTATAGACCCCCTAATAGTCAGAGGGAAATTGAGAAACAGATTTGTTAGGAGATGTCAGTTATCTGTAAGAATAATAGGGTGGTTATGGTAGGGGATTTTAACTTTCCAAACATAGATTGGGACTGCCGCAATGTTAAGGGTTTAGATGGAGAGGAATTTGTTAAGTGTGTACAATAAAATTTTCTGATTCAGTATGTGGATGTACCTACTAGAGAAGGTGCAAAACCTGACCTACTCTTGGGAAATAAGGCAGGGCAGGTGACTGAGGTGTCAGCGAGGGAGCACTTTGGGGCCAGCGACCATAATTCTATTTGTTTTAAAATAGTGATGGAAAAGGATAGACCAGATCTCAAAGTTGAAATTCTAAATTGGAGAAAGGCCAATACAGAAAGACTGCATCAGGCACGAACTTTCAAAAGCTGATTGGGGGTGGATATTCACAAGTAAGGGGACGGCTGGAAAAAGGGAAGCCTTCAGCAATGAGATAATGAGAGTTTAGAAACAGTACATTCCTGTTAGGGTGAAAGAAAGGCTGGTGGGTGTAGGGAATGCTAGATGACGAGAGAAGTTGAGGGTTTGGTTAAGAAAAAGAAGGAAGCATATGTCAGGTATAGAGAGGATAGGTTGAATGAATCCTTAAAAGAGTATAAAGGCAGTAGGAGTATACTTAAGAGGGGAAACAGGAGAGCAAAAATGGGACATGAGATAGCTTTGGCAAATAGTTCAGGAGAATCCAAAGGGTTTTTACAAATACGTTAAGGACAAAAGGGTAACTAGGGAGAGAATAGGACCCCTCAAAGATCAGCAAGTCGGCCTTATGTGTGGAACTGCAGAAGATGGGGGAGATACTAAACAAGTATTTTGCATCAGTGTTTACTGTGGTAAAGAACATGGAAGATATAGAAAGTGGGGAAATAGATGGTGACATCTTGAAAAGTGTCCATATTACAGAGGAGGAAGTGCTGGATATCTCTAAACACATAAAAGTGGATAAATCCCCAGGACCTGATCAGATGTACCCGAGAATTCTAGGAAGCTAAGGAAGTGATTGCTGGGGAATTCTGGTCTCTTTGCAGTCAGAAGGATGTTGTGAAACTTGAAAGGGTTCCGAAAAGATTTACAAGCATGTTGCCAGGTTTGGAGGATTTGAACTATGGGAAGAGGTTGAATAGGCTGGGGCTGTTTTCCCTGGAGCGTCGGAGGCTGAGATTTATAAAATCATGAGGGGCATGGATGGGATAAATAGACAACATCTTTTCCCTGGGGTGGGGGAAGTCCAGAACTAAAGGGCATAGAGAGGAGAAAGATATAAAAGTAACCTAAGGCGTAACTTTTTCAAAGAGAGGGTATTGTGTCTATGGAATGAGCTGCCAAAGGAAGCGGTGGAGGCTAGTATGATTGCAACATTTAAAAGGCATCTGGATGGGTATATGAATAGAAAGGGTTAGAGAGATACAGGCCAAGTGCTGGCAGGTGGGACTAGTTTGGGTTATGGTATCTGGTCGGCATGAATGAGTTGGACCAAAGGGCCTGTTTCCGTGCTGTACATCTCTATGACTCTATGACTGTATATCTCAAGAATGTGACTGGAAGATGTTCTGGGATTTACACGTTAATCAACCGAAACCTGCAACCCATTCTAAGAGGACTTGACAGCAATCTAGGTTTGTTCAATATATCGTTTCAGTTGCATGACACTAATCTTTTGCTATAAATTGTGTGTCTTATGATTCTGCTCCACAGCTACCCGATGAGCACCACTCCAAAAGCTGGTACTTGCAAATAAACCTGTAACCTGATGGTGTGTGATTTTTAGATTTGTTTCTTGTTACCCTGTTTGGAATCAAAGAGACTTGATTCAGTTCTGGAGCTCATCATTTCTGTGTGTCTGTGTTTTCAAAGCAGTTAGTCTGTACAAGCCCAGAGAACTCTGGATATCTGGGAATATTTAGGACTGGATCAAGGAGAAAAGAGAGATATCTCACAGGTACCAAGACAACAAAACAACAGAAGTTCTACTTGAAATGCAGGGGGGAGCTCAAGGAAATAACAAAGAGATCAAAGAAGGACAGGAGAAAACGCTGATGGGCAAGATTAGGGAGAATCTCAAGATATTTTACAAATATAAGAAAGGGAAGAGAATAACCAGGGAAAGAGTACAACTCATTTGGGACCAAGAGGGCAATGTGCGCATAAACTGGAGGACAGTGGTTAAATGAGTACTTCACATCTCTCTTTACTCAGGTGAACAAGGATGTAAAAACAGAGTTTGAGAAAAACATAAGATGTAGGAGCTGACGTAGGCCATTCAGTTATAGAGTCATAGAGATGTACAGCATGGAAACAAACCCTTCGGTCCAACCCGATCATGCCGAACAGATATCCCAACCCAATCTAGTCCCACCTGCCAGCACGCGGCCCATATCCCTCCAAACCCTTCCTATTCATATACCGTCCCCTCTGTCCCCCTATATACAATAGGCCCCCCAATAGCAGCAGGGATGTGGAGAAACAGATTGGGAAACAGATTTTGGAAAGGTGCAGAAGCCACAGGGTCGTAGTCATGGGCGACTTCAACTTCCCAAATATTGATTGGAAGCTCTTTAGATCAAGTAGATTGGATGGGGCGGTGTTTGTGCAGTGTGTCCAGGAAGCTTTTCTAACGCAGTATGTAGATTGTCCAACCAGAGGGGAGGCCATATTTGATTTGGTACTCGGTAATGAACCGGGACAAGTGGTGGGCTTGTTAGTGGGTGAACATTTTGGTGATGGTGACCACAATTCTGTGACTTTCACCTTGGTTATGGAGAGAGATAGGTGCGCACAACAAGGTAGATTTTATAATTGGGGGAAGGGAAATTACGATGCTGTAAGGCAGGATTTGAGGAGCATACGTTGGGAGCATAGGCTGTCAGGGAAGGATGTGGTGGAAATGTGGAACTTTTTCAAAGAGCAGATACGACGTGTCCATGATATGTATGTACCTATCAGGCAGGAAAGAAATGGTCGTGTGAAGGAGCCTTGGTTGACGAGAGAGGTTGAATGTCTGGTAAAGAGGAAGAAGGAGGCTTACATAAGGTTGAGGAAACAGGATTCAGACAGAGCAGTGGAGGGATACAGGATAGCCAGAAGGGACCTGAAGAAAGGGATTAGGAGAGCTAAGAGAGGGCATGAAAAATCGTTGGCGGATAGGATCAAGGATAACCCCAAGGCATTTTATGCGTATGTGAGAAACCAGAGAATGACGAGAACGAGGGTAGGTCCGATCAAGGACAGTAGTGGGAGACTGTGTATTGAGTCGGAAGAGATAGGAGAGGTCTTGAATGAGTACTTTTCTTCAGTATTTACGAACGAGAGGGACCGTATTGTTAAAGAGGAGAGTGTGAGATGGACTGGTAAGCTAGAGGAGATACTTGTTAGGAAGGAAGATGTGTTGGACATTTTGAACAACTTGAGGATAGACAAGTCCCCCGGGCCTGACGGGATATATCCTAGGATTATGTGGGAAGCTAGAGAGGAAATTGCAGTACCGTTGGCAATGATCTTCTCGTCTTCACTGGCAAAGGGGGTGGTACCAGGGGACTGGAGAGTAGCGAATGTTGTGCCCCTGTTCAAAAAAGGGAATAGGGATAACCCCGGGAATTACAGGCCTGTTAGTCTTACTTCTGTGGTAGGCAAAGTAATGGAAAGGGTACTGAGGGATAGGATTTATGAGTATCTGGAAAGACACTGCTTGATTAGGGACAGCCAGCACGGATTTGTGAAGGGTAGGTCTTGCCTTACAAGTCTTATTGAATTCTTCGAGGAGGTGACCAAGCATGTGGATGAGGGAAGAGCAGTGGATGTAGTGTACATGGATTTTAGTAAGGCATTTGATAAGGTTCCCCATGGTAGGCTTATGCGGAAAGTCAGGAGGCATGGGATAGAGGGAAATTTGGCCAATTGGATAGAGAACTGGCTAACCGGTCGAAGGCAGAGAGTGGTGGTAGATGGTAAATACTCAGCCTGGAGCCCAGTTACAAGTGGAGTTCCGCAGGGATCAGTTCTGGGTCCTCTGCTGTTTGTAATTTTTATTAATGACTTAGATGAGGGAGTCGAAGGGTGGGTCAGTAAATTTGCAGATGATACAAAGATAGGTGGAGTTGTGGACAGTGAGGAGGGCTGTTGTCGGCTGCAGAGGGACTTAGATATGATGCAGAGCTGGGCTGAGGAGTGGCAGATGGAGTTCAACCCTGCCAAGTGTGAGGTTGTCCATTTTGGAAGAACAAATAAGAATGCGGAATACAGGGTTAATGGTAGGGTTCTTAGTCAGGTGGAGGAACAGAGGGATCTTGGGGTCTATGTACATAGATCTTTGAAGGTTGCCACTCAGGTGGATAGAGTTTGTAAGAAGGCCTATGGAGTATTATCGTTCATTAGCAGAGGGATTGAATTCAAGAGTCGTGAAGTGATGTTGCAGCTGTACAGGACTTTGGTTAGGCCACAGTTGGAGTACTGTGTGCAGTTCTGGTCGCCTCACTATAGGAAAGATGTGGAAGCTTTGGAGAGGGTGCAGAGAAGATTTACCAGGATGTTGCCTGGAATGGAGAGGAAGTCGTATGAGGATAGGTTGAGAGTTCTCGGTCTTTTCTCGTTGGAACGGCGAAGGATGAGGGGTGACTTGATAGAGGTTTATAAGATGATCAGAGGAATAGATAGAGTAGACAGTCAGAAACTTTTTCCCCAGGTACAACAGAGTGTTACAAGGGGACATAAATTTAAGGTGAAGGGTGGAAGGTATAGGGGAGATGTCAGGGGTGGGTTCTTTACCCAGAGAGTGGTGGGGGCATGGAATGCGCTGCCCGTGGGAGTGGTGGAGTCGGAATCATTGGCGACCTTTAAGCGGCATTTGGATAGGTACATGGATGGGTACTTAATCTAGGTTAGAAGTTCGGCACAACATCGTGGGCCGAAGGGCCTGTTCTGTGCTGTATTGTTCTATGTTCTATGTTCTATGTTCTATGTTCTAAATGCCTCTTAAATGTTGCAATTGTACCAGCCTCCACCACTTCCTCTGGCAGCTCATTCCATACACGTACCACCCTCTGCGTGAAAAAGTCACCCCTTAGGTCTCTTTTATATCTTTCCCCTCTCACCCTAAACCTATATCCACTCGTTCTGGACTCCCCGACCCCAGCGAAAAGACTTTGCCTATTTATCCTATCCATGCCCCTCATAATTTTGTAAACCTCTACAAGGTCACCCCTCAGCCTCAGACGCTCCAGGGAAAACAACCCCAGCCTGTTTAGCCTCTCCCTAAAGCTCAAATCCTCCAACCCTGGCAACATCCTTGTAAATCTTTTCTGAACCTTTTCAAGTTTCACAACATCTTTCCGATAGGAAGGAGACCAATATTCCAGCAGTGGCCTTACCAATGTCCTGTACAGCTGCAACATGACCTCCCAACTCCTGTACTCAATACTCTGACCAATAAAGGAAAGCATACCAAATGCCTTCTTCATTATCCTATCTACCTGCGACTCCACTTTCAAGGAGCTATGAACCTGCACTCCAAGGTCTCTTTGTTCAACAACACTGTCTAGGACCTTACCATTAAGTGTATAAGTCCTGCTAGGATTTGCTTTCCCAAAATGCAGCACCTCCCATTTATCTGAATTAAATTCCATCTGCCACTTCTCAGCCCATTGGCCCATCTGGTCAAGATCCTGTTGTAATCTGAGGTAACCGTCTTCGCTGTCCACTACACCTCCAATTTTGGTGTCATCTGCAAACTTACTAACTGTACCTCTTGTGCTCGCATCCAAATCATTTATGTAAATGACAAAAAGTAGAGGACCCAGCACCTATCCTTGTGGCACTCCACTGGTCACAGGCCTCCAGTCTGAAAAACATCCCTCCACCACCATCCTCTGTCTTCTACCTTTGAGCCAGTTCTGTATCCACATGGCGAGTTCTCCCTGTATATTGTGAGATCTAACCTTGCTAATCAATCTCCCATGGGGAACCCTGTTGAATGTCTTACTGAAGTCCATATAGATCACATCTACTGCTCTGCCCTCATCAATCCTCTTTGTTACTTCTTCAAAAAACTCAATCAAGTTTGTGAGACATGATTTCCCACGCATAAAGCCATGTTGACTATCCCTAATCAGTCCTGTCCTTCAAGTCCGCTCCACCATTCGGTGAGATCAGACCTGATCTGATAATCTTCCAGTTTCCTGCCTTGGTTCCCTTACTGATTAAAAACCTGTTTATATCAACCTTGAATGTGTTTAATGACCCAGCCATGACAGCCCTCTATGGTTAAAAAAAATCCACAGATTTACTACCCTTTGGGAAGAAAAGTCCTCCTCATCTCTGTCTCAGAGGTACAACTTCCTTGTCCTGAGCCAGTACCAAAGAAACTAGACTATGAAGTTGTTGAGCAGACTGATATAACAAATGAGGAGATATATGTGGTTTTGGCAGATTTAAAATTGGATGAATTCCAGTTCTGGATGCATTGTTTCCCAGACTGTTGTGAGAACATTGGAAAAAAGTGACAGAGGCCAGACCCAAGTGTTTAAATCATCACTGAACACAAGGGAAATACCAAAGGACTGGAGGACAGCAAATGTGATTTCACTTTACAAGAAGGATGTTAGCGCTGGAAGAAGGAACTGTAGTCCATTGAGTATCATGTCAGCAGTAGGGAAACTATTGGAGAAAATGGTGAAACAGAAAATTAATCTCTATTTTAATTCTAGAGGGGTAACTTTTGATCAAGAATACTCAACATAGCTTTGTCAGAGGGAGCTGACAAGTCCTTCCTCTGTACTTAGCTGGTATGGGAATTGGTTTTGCGTTACTGGGTTTCAAACCACCCATGCAACCAACTAAGCTAACTGACCTACCATATTATTTTGAATCAAGTACAGTCATGTTTACTTTTCTGTTGGCAATGCAATGTATTCACTAAGAGAACAGTCCACAATACATTGCAATTAAAAAGAATGGGGTTTTACCACAAAATTTCCCTATGTCGGTTTTTTTTCTCGAAGTCCTAAACTGTAGCCCACTTATTCAAATACTTCCCTTTAATTTGTGTGAGTTTCATTTTTCCTTCCACTATTTGGGTAGCCTCGAAACATTCTTATGCTTTAGTCCTATGATTTTGTCTTTAATTAAAATTGGTTTTATACACAGAAATATTTAATTGCTGTTGTTTCCCAATTGCTACCTTGTTTTACAAACTAATACTGCTGGCTTTGAGGTGAAGCGCAGCGTGTACCCGTCTGCTCTGCCTGCTTTTTTTCCTCTCGCTCCCTGCTTTAGAAGGGCTGAATTTTTAACTTTGTTTCTTTATTTTTTCTAACTTATATCTAAGATTTTGTTCCTAGGCACCTTTGCACTAAAATGGTGACTTTGTACACTTTTCACTATCGTCATGTATCCCTGTACTTGAGTACAGGTGATAATAAAATCTAGTTCTAAATAGGATTCCATAAGGTATAAAACACACAAGCAGCTATTCAGACCCACTCGTCTCCACTTTCATTTATATCACTTGAGGTTCCTCACTTCTAATTCTGTCATACCTCAGAATTCCTTTTTTTTATTTGTTCATGGGATGTGCGAGGCCAATATTTATTGCTCACCCTAATTAGCTTCTTGAATGATTGCAGGCCTTGGGGTGTAGTGGCACTCACATTGCTGTTAGGCAGGCGTTCCAAGATTTTGACCCAGTGACAGTGAAGGACCAGTGACATAGTTCCATCTTAGGATGTGTGTGAGGCGATTTGCTGGTGGTGATGATCCCATGTGTTTACTCCCCTTGCCCTTTGAGATGAATGTTCTCATGAGTTTGGAAGGTTCTATCTAAGGAGGCTTGCTCAGTTTCCACAGTGAGCATATTACTATTTCAAGAGAAGCAACTATCTCTGGCAAAACCAGCATTTTTTGCCCAATTCTCATTTCCTTGCAAAAGTGGCATGAGCCATTTTGTTTTTTGAATGACTTTAACCCATGTGACATAGTTGTTGTCAGGTAGGTAATTCCAAGATTTTAACCCAATAATGATTAAAAAAATTACAATATATTTCAAAGTCAGTATGGTGAGTGTCCTGGAATAGAGCTTTACAGATGGTGATATTCCATCTTTTTCCCTTGTTGTAGGTGTTGGAGGCTACAGATTTAGTGACCTAACAAATGATCAGTATAGGTTTAGCATACCCTCATTGTTTTATATTCCATGAATTTCAGTAAAATCCTAAATTTTAATATTTGTACACTGCAACTTCTGAAATGCTCACTGCTCAGAACTGGCACCCATGGTTAAGAATCTGGACATTTATCTAGTTATGTATTCAACTCATCAATTTGGTTGTTTTCTGGATAGTGGATGGCAGTAATAGTATTTCTGAGAGAAGCTGTGAACTCCTGCTGCGTGTAATCTAATTTGCATCAATCTAATGACAATTGAGCAGTGAAATACTATTTGTGAAGGCAATGTGAATTACTGTAAATCCCAATAAAATTAGTCGAGTTAGTGAAATTATTACAGCACCATAAATAATACTTGCTTCAATAGTTGTAGTATATCACCGATGAGGAATATGCTGAGATATTTTGGAAAAAAGGCATTAAAATATGTTATTTAGTTGATAATTGCTCCTGTAAAGCATGTCAAAAGGTAATTGAAGCATTAGGAAAAAATTATGGACACCAGTTAGGCATCAGCAGAGAGATGAGGTAATGAAATGTGTTTGGTACCGTATTTTTAGTTTTTGTATCTACTTTCACTACAACACCTGAATACGTACCCTGATAACTTGAACTCAATAACTAATCAATCAAATCTTTCTCCCTTCACATTGCTGTTTCAAATAATTGTAACCTGTCTGATCATCATTGCATGTTAGATCATGCCTTGCCACGTGTGAGAATCCTCACTGATTTTTCATTATTTTGTTTTTATTCTTTTATCCACTTTGAATTGTGAGCTGAAAATTACTTGTGAACTTTGGTATAGCTTATAGTACATGGAACAGACTAAACAAGTGAGGCCAGGTCTGGAGACTGCTTTCAGGCTGATTCTTGATTGAAGGAGTTCCAACAAACACAAGGATGCTGGGAAGAGCATTGTGTTTAAACTGATAGCCAACTTCTGCTATTAATGAGGTCAGTGTCTGGGAATTGGTTTTGACAAATCTGGAAGAATCAAGATTAGAGTGGTGCTGGAAAAGCACCACTTCTGCCTCCACAACACCCACTCACCTGCACACCGCCGACACACACTCTACGGCTCCCACTGTCACCATCCCTGCCCCCCCCCCCAGAATCCTGAGGGGAACATCACCCCTGCTAATGACTCCACCCCTATTCCCCCCACCACCACTCCCACTCCAGTTACAGGCTCCACCCCCACTCCCAACTCCACACCTATACCAGGTCCTAGTTCCCAGCCCTGCTGATTTTTCACCATCCCCCCCAGACCTCCCCCTCACTGAGGATGAGCGATCAGTCCTCAGCAAAGGCACCTCCAACACCAAATCTGGAAGAATCCCTATATTCAAGCATATGGCAGATGTTGAATGGTAATTGAAGCCTTTCAAAGAGCTTATCAAGGCAGAAGCAGAATCAGAGGTTGTTTTTGAACTGTATTTTCTGGGAGATGATTCTTGGCTGCTGCTGAGACAGCATGAAATTTTGAATGCTCCTTGCCTATTCTGCTATGCCAGTTTCCCAGAGCCCAAAGAGTAGACAGCTGAGTTAGAAGTATGCCTTTGCCTGGGTGAACTGAGGTGACCCTGAGCAATGTTTCAGTAAAGTAACCAAGGAATCCAAAGTTATGCCTGTAAAACACATTGTGAAAGCCATTTACATAATCTGACTAGTTTTGTTATTTTCTTTTGTTGATTCCTTAACTGTGTCTGTCTTTTGTGTGAATGGGGCTGAAAATAAATGTTTTGGGTTGAAAGCATAGATGTTAATCAGCTTAACATTGTTGTTTCATTTTCTTTCTGCCAAAGTTATTGTGATTTAATATATTAAGTCTTTTGTTTAAGATACAAAGCTAGTGTCTGGAAATAAATTATTAACTAAGTCAAATTATTCACATAGGTGATTCAAAAGTCGGGCTAGGAACCAATGAATTGACTTTTTGGGAGTCTTTGATTTAATTTTACTGTGTTGCAAATACAGATGTAGAAAGGCTGGTTTAATTTGGCTGTCTATCTCAGTCCTGTAGTGAGTACTATATTTCTAATAAGTAAAATATTTCATTAGCTAATAATGATCTAAAAGTTAAAGTTCTAAATTGGAATAAGACCAATTTTGATGGTATTAGGCCAGAACTTTGATTGGGCGAGGCTATTCATCGGTAAAGGGAATGCTCAATGACAACAGAAGTTAAGGCTGTGGTCAAGAGAAAGAAAGAGGCATATGTCAGGTATACATAGCTGGGATCAAGGGAATCCCTAAAGGAGTATAAGGACAGTAGGAGTATGCTCCAAATGGGAATCAGCAGGGCAAAAGGAGGACATGAGCTATCTTTGGCAAATAGGGTTAAGGAGAATCCCAAGGGATTCTACAAATACATTAAGAACAAAAGAGTAATGAGGGAGAGAATAGGGCCTCTTGAAGATCAGCAAGGTAGTCCATATATGGAACTGCAGGAGATGAGTGAGATACTAAACGAGTATATTGTGTCGTTGAATACTGTGGAGAAGGTGAGGACTGCAGATGCTGGAGATCAGAGTGGAGAAGTGTGGAGAAGTGTGGGGCTGGAAAAGCACAGCAGGTCAGGCAGCATCAAAGGAGAATTGACATTTCAGACATAAGCCCTTCATGGAGCTGTGAGATAAATACAAGAGTGGGGTTGCGGGGGAAGGTAGCTGGGAAGGCTATAGGTAGATTCGGGTGGAGTGAAATAGTGATAGGCCGGAGGAGAGGGTGGAACAGACAGGTGGGAAGGAAGATGGATAGGTAGGACTGTTCAAGAGGGCGGTGCCGAGTTGGAGGGTTTGGATCTTGGATGAGGTGGGAGCAGGGGAGATAAGGAAACTGGTGAAATTGATGTTGATGCCCTGTGGTAGAAAGGTCCCAAGGCGGAAGATGAAGCGTTCTTCCAACAGTAGTCGGATGGCTTGGATTTGGCGGTGGAGGAGGCCAGGACTTAGGTATCCTTGCGGAGTGGGAGGAGGAGTTGAAGTGGTCGGCCACAGGGCGGTGGGGTTGTTTGGTACGTGTGTCCCAGAGATGTTCTCTGAAACATTCTGCGATTTGGCGTCCTGTCTTCCCAATGTAGAGGAGACCAGATCGAGAGTAGTAGACGCAGTAGATGAGGTGTGTGGATGTGCAGAGAAATCACTGCTGGATGTGAAAAGATCCCTTGCATAGGACGGAAGTGAATGGGGAGGTTGAGTGCATGTTTACACCCCTTGCGGCGGCAAGTGAAGGTGCTGGGTATGAGGGGTATGGATCTAATGAGGGAGTCATGGGCAGAATGGTCTTAATGGAACACAGAAAATGATGGGGAGGGAAATATATCTCTAGTGGTGGGTCTGATTGTAAGTGGTGGAAATGGCGGAGGATAATGCGCTGTGTCTGGAGATTGGGAGGGTGGAAGGTGAGGAGCAGGGAGTTCTGGTTGTAGAGGTGGAGTTGCGGTTGGAGAGGTGGAGTTCAAGGGTGGAGGTGCGGGAAATGGAGGAGCTGCATTGGAGGGCATTGATAATCATGTGGGAGGGGAAATTGTGGGCCTTGAAATAGGAGGCCATCTAGGATGTCCTGGAGTGGAATTGATTCTCCTGAGAGCAGATACAATGGAGGCAGAGGGATTGTGTTTTTACAGGAGAGGGATGTGTGAGGTGGTGTGGTCCAAGTAGCTGTGGGAGTTGGTAGGTCTAAAATAGATGTCCTCGTTGAGTCGGTTGCTGAAAATGGAGAGGTCCAGCAAGGGGAGGGACTTGGCTGAGATGTTCCAGGTGAACTTAAGGTCAGGGTGGAAAATGTCAGTGAAGTTGGTGAACTGTTCAACCCCTCGGAGCACGAGGTGATGCAGATACAGTCTTTGATGTAGTGGAGGAAAAGGTGGGGAATGGTGCTGGTGTAACTGCGGAAGATGGACTGTTCCACATATCCTACAGAGAGGTAGGCATAGCTGGGGCCCATGTAGGTGTCATGGCTACCACTTTGGTCTGAAGGAAGTGGGAAGATTCAATGGAGAAGTTTTTGAGGGTGAGGACCATTCTGCTAATTGAATGAATGTGTCAGCAGGAATGGAAGAAACTGAGGCCGTTGCCATGATTGATGGACACATACAAGGACTGCATGTCCATGTTGGAGATGAGACGTTGGGGACCGGGGAAACAAAAGTCATGGCACAGGTAGAGGGTATGGGTGATGTCGTGAACATATGTGGGAGTTCCCGCACCAAGGGGGACAGAACAATGTTGAGATATGAGGAGATAAGTTCTGTGGAGCATGCGGATATGTTGGATAGGGGCACTCAGATTTGTAGATTTTGGGTAAGAGGTAGAACTGGGCAGTGTAGAGTTCCATAATTTTGAGGTTGGAGGCTGTGGATGGGTGATCCCTTGAGACGATGAGGTCGTGGAAGGTCTGGAAGATGTTGGTTTGATGGTGGCAGGTGAGGTCTTGGTCGAGGAGTCAGTAGGAGCAGGTGTCCATGAGTTGGTGCCTGACTTCAGAGGTACAGAAGTCAGTGAGCCAAGCTACCACTGCGTCCCCTTTGTCCGCTGGTTTAATTGTGAAGTTGGGGTTGGAGCGGAGGCAGTGGAGGGTTGCGCTTTGCGATGGTGACAGGTTGGAGTGGGGGAGGGGTGTGGCCAGGCTGAGGCAGTCAATGTCACGGCGGCAGTTAGAGATAAAGAGGTTAAGGCGGGTAACGGACCAGGCTGGGGTGCCCAAGTGGATGGAGTATCTTGGAGGCAGGAGAAGGGGTCCTCAGAAGGTGGGTGAGATTCATGATGGAAAACGTAAGCACGGATACGGAAGTCGCAGACTGTCGAGCCAGGGAACTATAGACCAGTGAGCCTGACGTTGGTGGTGTGCAAGTTGTTGGAGGGAATCCTGAGGAACAGGATGCACATGTATTTGAAAAGGTAAGGACTGAGTAGGGATAGTCAACATGACTTTGTGCATGGGAAATCATGTCTCACAAACTTGATTGAGTTTTTTGAAGAAGTAACAGAGCATTGATAAGGGCAGAGCGGTAGATGTGATCTATATGGATTTCAGTAAAGCATTCGACAAGGTTCCCCAAGGGGGATTGATTAGCAAGGTTAGATCTCACTGAATACAGGGAGAACTAGCCATTTGGATACAGAACTGGTCAAAGGTAGAAGACGGAGGGTGGTGGTGGAGGGTTGTTTTTCAGACTGGAGGCCTGTGACCAGTGGAGTGCCACAAGGATTGGTACTGGGTCCTCTACTTTTTGTCATTTACATAAATGATTTGGATGTGAGCATAAGAGGTACAGTTAGTAAGTTTGACACCAAAATTGGAGGTGTAGTGGACAGTGAAGAGGGTTACCTCAGATTACAAAAGGATCTGGACCAGATGGGCCGATGGCAGAGAAATGGCAGTTGGAGTTTAATTCAGATAAATGCGAGATGCTGCATTTTGGGAAAGCAAATCTTAGTAGAACATATACACTTAATGGTAAGGTCCTGGGGAGTTTTGCTGAACAAAGAGACCTTGGAGTGCATGTTCATAGCTCCTTGAAAGTGGAGTCGCAGGTAGATAGGATAGTGAAGAAGGCGTTTAGTATGCTTTCCTTTATTGGTCAGAGTATTGAGTACAGGAGTTGGGAGGTCATGTTGCGGCTGTACAGGACAGTGGTTAAGGCCACTGCTGGAATATTGTGTGCAATTCTGGTCTTCCTATCAGAAAGATGTTGTGAAACTTGAGTGTTCAGAAAAGATTTACAAGGATGTTGCCAGGGTTGGAGGATTTGAACTATGGGGAGAGGCTGAACAGGCTGGGGCTGTTTTCCCTGGAGCGTCAGAGGCTGAGGGGTGACCTAATAGAGGTTTATAAAATTATGAGGGGCATGGATAGGATAAATAGACAAAGTCTTTTCCCCGGGGTTGGGGAGTCCAGAACTAGAGGGCATAGGTTTAGGGTGGGCAGGGAAAGATATAAAAGAGACCTAAGGAGCACCTTTTTTATACACAGGGTGGTACGTGTATGAAATGAGCTGCCAGAGGAAGTGGTGGAGGCTGGTACAATTGCAACATTTAAGAGGTATTCGGATGGGTATATGAATAGAAAGGGTTTGGAGGGATATGAGCCAGGTGCTGACAGGTGGGATTAAATTGGGTTGGGATATCTGGTCGGCATGGACGGGTTGGACCGAAGGATCTGTTTCCATGCTGTACATCTCTATGACTCTATGACTCTAAATAAATAATGATACCTTGAAAAGTGTCCAGAGGTGGTAGTGCTGGATGTCTTAAAGACTCATAAAGGTGGATGAATACCTTGGACCTGATCAATTGTATCCCAGAATTTTGTGGGAAGCTAGGGAAGTGATTGCTGGATCCACTGCTGAGATATTTGTATCATTGATATCTGTGGGTGAGGTGCTGGAAGACTGGAGCGTGACTGCTGTGGTGTCATTACTTAAGAAAGGTGGTAAGGAAAAGCCAGGGAACTAAGACCAGTGAGCATGACGTCAGCGGTGGGTAAGTTGTTTGAGGGGATTCTGAGAGATAGAAAAGACAATGACATCCTGGACAAAGCAGAGTACAAACAAAAAGCGCAACAACTACTTGCAGATACCACCACCTACCAAAAGAGGGAGTTTGACCCCACCCCACAGCTCACCAATAGGATAAACAGCACACTGAGGAACCTACAAAAAAACGGACAAATAACCAGGTTTGACCTACAAAGAATGAAATCTGAAAGCAACAACACCCCCTGATTCTATGGACTACCTAAAGTGCATAAACCAGACATCCCACTCAGACCCGTAGTATCACTACCAGGGACACCATCACACAAACTGGCTAAAGAACTGCAGCAGAAATTGAAACACCTGATCAGCGGATCCAGACACTCTATACAGTCAACACAGGAATTCTTGGACATCATCCGAAATATACACATAGACAAGGAAGAAACTATGGTCCCATTCGATGTAACGGCACTGTTCACCTCTATCGACAAAACACTAGCCAACCTGCTGGACGTACAGAACAGACAACAAAACGGGGAACCTATCAACAAAGATTGCATACTCAAACTACTGGACCTGTGCTTCACAACACACTTTACATTCAACAACCAAATATATGAACAAATCAACGGCATACCCATCTCTGGACTCATAGCAGAAGCAGTAATGCAAAGGTTAGAACAAACAGTCTTACCGCAACTTCAACCCAAACTCTGGGTCAGATATGTAGATGATACCTTTGTAATCATTAAAAACACAGAAATAGAGAACACACAGCGGATCATCAATGCCACAGTCACAGGAATCCGATTCACTAGAGAGGAAGAAAAGGACAACCAACTCCCATTCCTCGACGTGATGGTACAGAGAACGCTGAACGGAGAATTCACCACAAAGGTATACAAGAAAGCCACACACACAGACCAAGTCCTAAACTACGAAAGAAACCATCCCAACACACACAAAAGAAGTTGCATCAAGACACTGTTGAAAAGGGCCACAATACACTGCAGTACACCAGAACTGCAAAGAGAGGAAGAAGAACATCGTTACCATGTATTTGCCAAAAACGGATACCCCTGCAATTTCATCAATAGATGCCTAAGGGAAAGACAACGGAATGAGGACATGCCACAACCCAAAGGACTAGCCTTACTACCATACATCAAAAACATTTCTGAACTGACAGCCAGACTACTGCGACCACTAGGACTCATAACAGCACACAAACCAACAGCCACTCTCCGACAACAACTCACCAGGACGAAGGACCCGATACCCAACATGAGCAAAACCAATTTAGTGTACAAAATCCCATGCAAGGACTGCACAAAACACTACATAGGACAAACAGGAAGACAGCTAACGATCCGCATCCATGAACACCAACTAGCCACGAAACGACACGACCAGTTATCCTTAGTAGCCTCACACTCAGATGACAAGCTGACAAGCAATATGAGTTCGACTGGGACAACACTACTATTATAGGACAAGCCAAACAGAGAACAGCCAGGGAATTCGTAGAGGCATGGCACTCATCCACAGATTCAATCAATAAGCACATCGACCTGGACCCAATATACCGGCCGCTGCAGCGGACAGCTGGAGCTGACAACCGGAAGCGGCAGATACGAATCACTATAAATGCCAGAGGAAACATCACAGAAGCGCTTCACGGGAGGCTCCCAAGCACTGAGGATGTCACCTAGACAGGGGACGAAACATCTGCAACACAAATTCCCAGCTCGGTGAACAGGACCACAACAACGAGCACCCGAGCTACAAATCTTCTCCTAAACTTTAAGACAATGACATATTAGGGATAGTCAACATGGCTTAGTGCATTGGAAATTGTGTCTTACTAACTTAATTTTTTTTTTAAGAAGTTACAGAAAGATTGATAAAGGCAGCGTGGTGGACATTGTCTCTATAGACTTCAGCAAGGTGTTCAACAAGGTTCTGCATGGTATTCTGGTAGACCCTTCCAAATCACCCAACCTGAAACGTCAACTCTGATTTCGCTCCACAGATGTTGCCAGACCTGCTGAGCATTTCCAGCAATTTCTCTTTTGGTCACTGATTTACAGCATCCACAGTTCTTTAGGTTTTTATTGGGGTGGTGAAGAAGGCGTTTAGTATGCTTGACTTTATTGCTCAGAACATTGCGTATAGGAGTTTGGATGTCATGTTGCAGCTGAACAGGACGTTGGTTAGGCCACATTTGGAATATTGTGTTCAATTCTGGTCTTCCTGCTGTAGGAAAGATGTTGTTAAACTTGAAAAGTGCAGTAAAGATTCAGGGATGTTGCTACGATGAGAGGGGAAAGATTTAAAAGGGACCTAAGGGGCAACTTTTTTTATGCAGAAGGTGGTGTGTGTATGGAATGAGCTGCTAGAAGAAGTGGTGGAGGCTGGTACAATTACAACATTTAGAAGCCATCTGAATGAATACATAAATAGGAAGGGTTTAGAGGCAAATAGGCTAAATGCTGGCAAATGTGACTAGATTAATTTAGGAAATCCCATTGCTATAAAGTAGCACTTGCCAATGCTTAGCTACCTGATGTTGAAATTTTAAAACAAAAAATTTACTGAATTTGGTTTCAAGCATTAGCTTTTTATTTCCGTGCCATGGATTCTCCATTTGGCCTATAGTTTCTTATTGCTTTCTCCATGGTAATGCCTCAGCCAATTAAAGTGGACAAAGACCATAAGCAATAAGAAGTGGACTAGGCTGTTCAGTACCTCAAGACTGCTCCTCCATTCAATAGAATCATGGCTGATCCAATATTCCTTGCATCCATTTTTTTGGGCTTTCCCTTGATCCCCTCCTGTTCAAGAATCTTATCTATCTTAGCCTTAAATATACACAAAAACGGTGTTCCCTGTGGCAAGGACTTCCAAAGATTCTGAACACTCAATTCCTCTTTATCTCTATCTTAAATTGGTGGCTCTGTATACTGAGACTGTGCTATCTGGTCTGAGTTCTCGCACAAAGGGAAACATCCTTGCAACACTTACTCTGTCAGGTCTCTTAAGAATCTCATGTATTTCAATGAGATACCTCTCATTCTTCTAAATTCTAATTCATAGTGTCCAAACCTGTTTAACGTGTGCTTATAAGACAATCCCTCCATTCAAGTGATCATTCTAATGAACCTTCCCTGAATGCCTCCAATGAAATGCTGTAAGGAGACTGAAACTGCTCACAGTATTCCAGATGTGGACGCTCCAGCACCTTGTACAGTTACTGTAAGACTTTTACACTCCAGGCCTCTTGAAATGAGGGCAGATAAACCGAAAGAGCTTCAGATGCTGGAAATCAGAAACAAATACTGAAATTGCTGGAAAAGCACAGCAGCATCTGTGGAGAGAAATTAGAGTTAACGCTTTAGGTCCCATGACCCTTCCTCACGAACAGATACTGCCAGATCTGAGTTTTCCAGCAATTTCTGTTTTTGTTTTATGAGCCTTTCTGATTATCTGTTGCATTTGTATGCTGGTTTTGTGTTTCATGCGTAAGTAGTCCAAATTTCCTTTATTTTGCAGCTTTCTGCACCTTTTCTCCACTTAACTAATACACTGTTCTTTTGTTCTCCCTTCCAAAATTGAACAATGTCATACTTTCCCACATGATACTCCAGTTGCCAACCTTTTGCTCACTTAGTTAACCTATAAATTTCTTTTTGTAAACTCTCAGTCCCTCTGTCACAACTTGCCTCTGTTTTCTATAAATTTGGCTACAGTATATTTGCTGCCTTCTTCCAAACCCCGAATATACTGTTACATATTGTAAACAGATACAGTCCCAGTACTGATTCCTGTGGAACCCCAATAGTTACAACCTGAGAAAGAACCCCTCATTCCTACTTGCTGTTTCTTGCCCATAAGCCAATTCTCTGTCAATGCCAATATACCTCCATCACCATGGGTTCTTATCTTATCATTTAATCTTTTGTGAGGTACCTTTTTGAATGTCTAGTCATACAATCAGGACCCTTCTGGTATAAATATATAAATTGTTGTGATTGTTTGAACTTTGGCATTCTTGTGTTCATCGTGGTGAATGCAAGATGCAAACTTCTAGTCATATTATTCTCATAGAATCCCTACAGTGCAGAAATAGGCCATTCGGTCCATTGAATCTGCACTGACCATCAGAAGACTGACCCTCCAAAGATCTGCATCTTCAGCATCTGCAGTCTTCACTTTCTCCTCCAAAGATCATCCCAACCAGACCAACTCCCTTAGCCTATCCCTTTAACACTCCATTTCCCACGTGTAACCCATCTACCTGCACATCCTATGGGGAAATGCAGCACGGCCTAAATTGTTTATTGTCATGTCAATGCCTGGTTAGTCAATGTGATCAGACCCTGATCGATCTATTGGTATACATCGAAGACCCTCCCAAAAAGATACAAAGACTTCTAAGTATAAAAATAGCTGCAACATCATCCGCAGGAGTGATAACTCGAGATTAACCACCAAGAAGAGAAGACATCCCCGGAAGAAGACCAGAAGGTCATTGCCACGTTAATGAAGGCCAAGATCCAGTGTGGTGGTACATGATTATCCAGAGTTAATTAAAGCACAAGATAGTTGATTAGATTTATCGAGTAAGTGGTTAGTTTATAGAATATTTTATTTATGTTATTAATTGTGTTAAATAAATATTATAGTTTATTATTATTGAGTCGATTCAAAGTTTCTTTGCTAGGTATAAGAGTTAAACACACTGTGGCAGGTGGCAACACTCAACAGGAAAGAGTTTACAGTTTATTTTCTAGAAAAGAACTGAGAAATGATCTGATGTCCTCAAAATTATGAAGAGTTGAAATGGTGTTCAGAAGATATTTTCACCTGTGAATCAAAAGTTAGGGATGAGCAACAAAGTCCACAATACATGTGAGAAGCATTTGACAAAAACATATTCACTTAGAGTGATGAGAATGTGGAACTTGTTCCATAAAGAGTAGTTGAGGCAAATAGCGTTGGTGTGTTTAATGGAAAGCTATTTAGGTACATTTGAATGAAGTGAATATGTTTTTCGGTTGTAAGGAGACTTGTGTGGAGCACAAACATATTGGTCTTTTTCCATGCTGTAATATTTCAAGTGACACCTGCGACAATACTATGGCTTTAAGCGGTGAATTTTTTCCCCTATAAAAAGCAAATTACTGCGGATGCTGGAATTTGAAACCAAAAGAGAAAATGCTGGAAAATCTCAGCAGGTCTGGCAGCATCTGTAAGGAGAGAAAAGAGCTGACGTTTCGCGTCTAACTGACCCTTTGTCTAACTAGTATAAATACCTCCCTATTTCTCCCTTTTTTTAGCTTTGACAAAGGGTCAGTTAGACTCGAAACGTCAGCTCTTTCCTCTCCTTACAGATGCTGCCAGACCTGCTGAAATTTTCCAGCATTTTCTCTTTTGGAATTTTTTCCCCTGTTCTGTTTATAAAGGTAGGTTGAGATAGAGGTAGTGAGCAGTCTGCTTCAAAGCTAATAAAATTAAATAGCTTATGAGGCCTTGGGATTTTTTAAAAAAGTTGGAACACTGGGAGCAGCCTGAGTGAGTGGGGTCAAACTCTCACAGAACCAGGAGTTTTTTTAAATTTAATCTTCCGTAGCATTTGTTGGCATCTTGAAGCTGGATGTGGAAGCTTTTATTCCTCTCTCTCTCTCAAGCTAAAGCTGGGATTCTGTATCTGCTGCTGGAATTGCATGTGAGGCAATCAATTTTAGTGAATTTGCTTTTGCTATGGGTGTGTTATTGGAGTGTTACTGTATTGGAACAGTTAATTAGTAGTAGTTTGTAAGTATTACTTTATTAAACATTTGGATAGAATTACACTTAAGCCAATTATTTTCTTTTTATTGTGCCTGTATTTTAATTGTAGTGTGTGAATAAAGTGTGTTTTGTTTCAAGCCTAGTAGTTTGACCAATAAAATTGCATAACCCCTCAGATGTACAATTAAAATGAGAAAAAAGTAGAGCCTGGATTATCTTAATATATTTTGAGGGTGGTTTGAAGTGGTCCATAACATACCTAAGTAAAGTGGTGTCCCTTGTTTGCATTGAAGCATCCTGAAAATACAGTCAGTTCTTGTGAGCGCCTAGCTAGAAGTCATTCTGTATTCTGTTCAGGTGCAGGATAAACACTGTCTGCGCCAACGCTGCTTTAGATCTTATAGCCAAGCACTCTGCCAATTCCCAGTTACAACACTGCAAGCAATATACACTTAACTTTGCACTACATTGCAAACTCTGCACTACATTGATTTGCTATGTCAGTCAATATGGATGCACAGACCTAGGAAACTTAAATTACCTGTTTTGTTCAAGTTGATCTATTGAAATGACTTTGTTTTGGCTTTTTGTTGGGGAAGTATTATGAATAACTACATGTTGATGCCTTAGAAGCCTTGTGTTACATATTTAGCATGAAAAAAATGAGAGTTCTGTTGAATGCTTTAAAATGATTTGCTTTTATTTTAGTTCTTTCCCCCAGTTTGCTTGCATCTCAATATATTGATAAACACGTGGATTCAGAAATATGAATGGTCAATGTTAAGATATTTTGATGATATCGCTCAGTTCTGAAGATGTTTGCTGTGGGAATGAGACTAACAAATGACAAGACCCTATCTGAGGGCCTTGAATGGTGTTTTTGTGATATAATGCTATAGGTAAAATTTATGGTAAATAGTCTTGTATATTTGTTATGCCTTATAATAAGGAATACTGACATCGTGCTGAAGTCAAGGTACCATTTGCACAATATCTATACTGTGGTAGACCTATTTACAGCTTGTAGAAAATATTTTTTGAAATTACTGCTACAACTTCTTTTAGACATGTATTTTGCTGGCTTACTGTATTTGTAATACATTTCCTTCTTAGAACAGCTGTTTTCTATAGTGTAGCTGTTGCTGACCTGAATTTGAATTCTCCAAACAGTATTGTATACTCAGTACTAACCTTCAATCCAATAACATATGCTGGTCACTGAAGCATAAAATTAACAGCTGCTTCAGGAATGATCTCAATATATCGAACAACATAGTCAATCTGTCCTCATTTTGTTGTAGATCACATATTCATATTTTTCTGCATAATTTTAGGACACTCATTGGTTTTAATTGCACATCTGTTGTTTCAGAGTTTATGTGTGACCTTTTTATCTATTGAAAAGTTTACCCATGACTAGCAGTGTAACTGTTCAACACGTAGATATGCTGTGCAGATTTTTTAATATATACTGTGTGTACGTCACATCCAGTATCGAATGCTTTGGTATGTAACACATTACAACAAAGTACCTTATATTTGAAGATTACATTTGGACTTTGAGTTATTATCTACACTGGTTTGGATTAAGGTTCCCACTGCATGATAGGTTTTGAAGCTGTGTGTGAAATGATTTGGATGATTCCTTTGCTGATTGTATTAAATATTATCGTAATGCACCTAATGTGTACTGGCTGCATATTTGGCACCTTACTTGCATGCCTAAAGTGTTGCACTGTTTGATTTGGTCTGTTTGGTGCCATGTCCCCCTGCCCTCCAATCCAGAAGCTCTCATGTAAGCCATAAGATCTTTATCGACATAAGGAATTTATGAACCCCAGCTTATGAATTTTTCTCAGTATCAGTACTCGGTTCTCAGTACTCATAAAATGACTTCTTATTTCAGTAAGGTATTTGATAAGGTTCCCCACAGTAAGCTATTGCACAAAATATGGAGGCATGGCATTGACGGTGATTTAGCCGTTTGGATCAGAAATTGGTTAGCTGAAAAAAGACAGAGGATGGTGGTTGATGGGAAATATTCGTCCTGGAGTTAATTTACTAGTGGGGTACCACAAGGAAATGTTTTGGGTCCACTGTTATTTGTCATTTATATAAATGACTTGGATGAAGGCATAGAAGGGTGAGTTGGTAAATTTGCGGATGACACTAAGGTCAATAGAGTTGTCGATAGTGATGAAGGATGTTGTAGGTTCCAGACAGACATAGATAAGCTGCAGAGCTGTGCTGAGAGGTGGCAAATGGAGTTTAATATGGAAAAGTGTGAGGTGATTTACTTTGAAAGGAGCAACAGGACTAAAGAGTACTGGGCTAATGGTAAGATTCTTGGTAGTGTAGATGAGCAGCGAGATCTCTGTGTTCAGGTAAATAGATCCATGAAAGTTGCCACCCGTGTTGATAGAGTTATTAAGAAGGCATACGGTCTGTTAGCTTTTATTGGTAGAGGGATTGAGTTTTGGAACATGTGGTCATGCTATAGCTGGGCAAAACTCTGGTGTGGCCACATTTGTAGTATTGCGTACAGTTCTGGTCACCGCATTATAGGAAGGATGTGGAAGCTTTGGAAAGGATTCAGAGGAGATTTACTAGGATATTGCCTGGTATGAAGGGAAGGTCTTATGAGGAAAGGCTGAGGGACTTGAGGCTGTTTTCGTTTGAGAGAAGAAGGTTGAGAGGTGACTTAATTGAGACGTATAAGATAATCAGAGGGTTAGATAGGGTGGACAATGAGAGCCTTTTTTGTCAGAGAGCAATGGCTAGCACGAGGAGACATAGTTTTAAGTTGAGGGGTGATAGATATAGGATAGATGTCCGAGGTAGTTTCTTTACTCAGAGTAGTAGGGGCGTGGATTGCACTGCCTGCAACAGTAGTAGACTCGCTAACTTTAAGGGCATTTAAATAGTCTTTGGATAAGTATATGGATGAGAATGGATTGGTGTAGGTTAGATGGGCTTCAGATTGGTTCCACATGTTCCACATGTTCCACATCGAGAGCCAAAGGCCTGTACTGTGCTGTAATATTCTATATTCTATGTTCTCTATTAAATTTAATTGAATCTAATCTGAACTGAAAAAACTGATAATGAACATTGAATAGGGAGAATGTGTGCATCTGGTGTCAATGGAGGATATCATACTATTTTATGCAGGC
Organism: Chiloscyllium plagiosum; assembly: GCF_037043375.1. Classification (NCBI taxonomy): domain Eukaryota; kingdom Metazoa; phylum Chordata; class Chondrichthyes; order Orectolobiformes; family Hemiscylliidae; genus Chiloscyllium; species Chiloscyllium plagiosum. Next base: position 104,793,757 of record NW_028270141.1, read on the forward strand.
TGTCTTGCTCTAGAGTTATTACAAACAAAAAGTATGAATCAAATAATGATAACATACTGAATCACACAGTAATGTTATAAAGGAACCAGAATTCTTAGTCCAAAGTCAAAACCATTGATGTAACTGAACAAATGTTAAGTCTTTTCAACCTTTACTTGTATATTCCTCCCAGATTGTGTTCACACACAACTCCAACCAGAACAGAGCTCTTCATAAATAAGTCGTCCAGTGAACAAATAGCCTGTAATAATTATGTATTTAAAATTGGATCATGATTCTAATAGGAACTTTCATCTTAAAATGCCTTGAAATAATAAACCATTCCAGATACTTTATAGTAATGTTGCAAAGTAAAATTGGACACCAATCTACTTAAGGGCACATTGTTAAATTTGTTCTTGGGATCTCGGTGTGGCTGTCTAAGCCAACATTTACAGCCCATCTCAAATTGCTCGAGAAAGTAATGGTGACTCACCTCTTTAATATTTGAGTCTGTAGCTGTAGGCACTTCCATGTGATGTTCAGCAGCGAGTTCTAGGATTTTGATGGTGAAGGACCAACAATATAGTTCCAAGTCAGGATGCTGAGTGACTTGAGGAAAAACTGCAAATTTTAGTGTTCATGTACATCTGCTGTTGTCCTTTAAGTGGTAGAGGTTGGGAGCTTGAAGGTGCTGTCAAAGGAGCCTTGGCATGTTGCTTCTATGCATCTTGTATATACTATACATTGTTGCCATTGTGTCACTGATATAGAATGAGTTAAAGTTTAATGCAAAAGTGTGTGCGTGGAAGACGTTTACGAGAATGCTGGCCAAGGAGAAAATAAATACTTTTTAAGGGACAATGTTAAATGCTAGCTCCCTTTAAATGTCCCCCAGAAGGTTGCATGGTTGAGCTTCACTGGGAGAAAAAGCAACATTCTTATCCATATGTAGAAAATTGTAAACTGAACTCTTTAACAACTGCAAAGCTAGCACTGTACGATTGCTGAAAATCAACGGTGATATTCAACTAACCACAAATGACCACTGATAGTCTCCCTATTTCTAAACAAAAGGGACACTATCTCCTAATGGCCTTCTCCATGAGTAGGGTTTATGTTGCTCAGATTGACGTCTGTGTCTGTCCGTATTGATTTTGTCACCTATGCCTGTTAATTCAAAGTCTAGCATGGAAAAATAATTGAAATGTCCACTTAATGTGAATTAAGAAATATAAGCAGATAATGTAAAGAGAAGACAAGAGTCGGCCTTTCAGCCTGTCAAACCCACTCTGCTACTCAGTGAGATCATGAATGATATTCTATTTGAAAACCATTTTCCGCATACCACTTAAAGTTTTTAAGGCAGAATTGGAAACACACTTCTGTTCAACAAATTAGAATTGATGGGTACTTAGAAGTAGGTAATTTCAAATGGAAAGTAGTGGATTTTATTACCTAATGCTTTGCAGAGCGCACAATGTTGAGCAACAACACAATAGTTTTAACTTAAAGGAGGAGGAATTGTCTAGCTAAACATTTTGCTGAAGCAACAACATCTTTGTGGTGCCACTTCATGCAACCAAATATCCCAATGCACGTCACAGTGAGACTATAGAAATTGTATCCATGAAGAAGGCAATTCAACCTGTTCCAATTATAGTGACTGCCCATCATTGTGTTAAGGCATTCTGTATTCTTAGAACACTGGTTTGTATGTGCATTTGTTCCCCATCTATCCATTGTGGTATATCAGAGACTTTGCTGCTTATTACAAATTCTTCAAACACTGAAAAGTCTTTTGCTAGTAACTGTCTTAAACCTTTTGAAAATCAGAATTATATTTCTGTGTAAGTTTATATATTCTGTTGAGCAAAACTATACTTATCAAAAATTTTGTTACCAGTGATTCCTCGTTGTAGTCTTTTGCGGCTCTGTTGTCTGTTCAACAATGATGCCGATAACTGAAAGTAGCATCACAGCTGTGGTGAGAGCAATATCTTGCATCAGTATTCCATAATTTCCTTTTATTCAGTGGCCACATATATTAAAAAAACCCACCAAATTCTATTTAAACCCAAGCTGAATGGGCAAGGCAATTTGGGGAGTTATATGGAAATACAACACAACAATCGACTTTGGGACCATTTGAAGTTGGTGATTAGTTAGTTACACCCCTCACAGTTGCATCATCTACAAACATTCCATTTTCTTGCCTTACAAGTCTATTGACTACCACTTGGCAAGATACCAAATATCCTGAACCAGCTGATCTATAGCAGGTCGTTACCATCATCTCACAGACAACTTGAGGTGAACAATAAATGTCGGCCCAGCTAACACTGCTCTCATTTCCAAGAGTGAGTTTTAAAATTTTTCAGGAAAGCATGCAAGGACATTTCTAGTAACTCAGGAAGTTACTTTAGCTTCACTGGTAGATCAGATTTTAGTTTCAGGTTATTTGAGGAGAACCTGCATGCTTTTGTAGAGAGTAGGTTATGTTTCACTAATCTATTACATTATTTTTAAGTAACAAAGGTTGATGTTGAAGGGATATCAGTGGCCTTTTCTCGCTATGGATTTAAAGAACTCTTTTGACCAAGAGCTGAGGCCTGTTAATTTGAAAGAGTTGTACATGATTATGTCAAATTTAAGATCCTTAAAGAAGTACAGTTACCTTTTGCTCATCTTTTTCAAGATTAGGGGACGTAGATACAAGGTTTGGGTAAGAGATGCAGGGAGGACGTAAGAAAGAACATTTACGTACAGGAAGTGGTAATGACCTGAAACTTATTACCTATGAGGGTGATGGAAACTGAGGCGCTTAACAGTTTAAAAATGAATTAAGATGGGCACTTGGAATCAAAGTTACAGAGCTATGGGAATAGGGTGGGTTGGTTGGATTTGTCATGAATTTGTCCATTTGCCAATATGGATTAATTGGCTAAATACCCATCTTCTATTCCGTTTGACTTTTATTGCCTTGTGTTAGACGAAATGTGGTGGGTACAAGATAATGAGAAGTATCAGCATAGCACAAGATGGAAGGGTGTGCCTAATCCAAAGGGGAAAGGGTGCTTAGGAGGCTGAGGAGATGCACTCCTGGTCCTACTTTTACGTGAAGCACTGCACTGTGAATGCAGTTAACCTTTCTTCAGGAAGCAATTTTTGCCTTTTCTGAGGTCAGGCAGAGATTAGATTTATGAAATAAACAAAATGTGAAGCTTCCAGTTGTGTAATATTTAAATATATAGCCTGCCCCATAGAGATGGTTTGGCTGCTTGTCCATTCTCCTGTCTCTCTTAAACTTGAAATTTAGCATGTGGGGATCAAGTTTGAGAGTTTTTAAATTTTATCATCTCTTCTGACCCAAGCTCAAAGGGTTTTGAGAGATATAAGTCACGCCCCTTTTGCAGACAGAAATAATAAAAAACACATTTGGTTCTATTTATTTAAGAAATATCTCATTTGGTCAAGAGACAATGAATCTAAACATTGAGTTAGACCTCATCTACCACCCCCTGAGAAAAAGAACAGGAAATGACATCACCACAGGAAACAACATCACCAACCCAAAGAAACCCAAACTTATAAATAGAAAACAGGAATCATCAGCATTGCTTTGCCCAGAGGCCCACTGAAGATGTTACCTAGTAGGGTGATGAAACGTCTGGAAATGAACCTTCCAGCTCAGTGAGCAAACCTACATCCAGAACTTCAACCTGAGCAACAATCTTCTCAAAACTTGGTAAAATAAAAAATAAACACTCATTTGTTTTCATTAATTACCCATTATTCAGATAAATTTTATTATATTGAGCCTTTTAAGGAATGATGTAACAATTAATGTTATTTTTGAAGGAGCGGTAAATGTGAATTTATTCACTTGTCAAAATTTCTTTCCAATAAACAATAAGCCATTAGCTTGAATTAGAAAAAGTAGAATCTATAACTTCCTCAGCCAACATTGTTTGGAATTTTTTTTCTCAAGTTATGCTTAAATGTAGAAATTTTGTGATGAAGCAGATTGTTCCTCAATTGGAAAAGCACAGGGACTACATCATTAGCCAAGTGATGTAGAATTGGAAAGATACCATATGGGACGTAGGATAACTTAAATTAATGAACCATCTGCATGAAATGTGAGTGATAACCTCATGAGTTTATTTTGATTGAGTTGTATTGGACCAGATTTTGTTGCAGCTGGCATCTAATGGCATTTTCTGTTAGTTAGGCCTATACTTTTAAATTTCTTGGCGTGTAAACACATGAATTAAGAGCAGGAATAGGCTAGTCACTCACTGGAACCAGCTCCTGTGTTCAAAGAAATCATGGTTGATCTGATTTCTATGCATTCCTGCCTACCCATGAAAACTTTCCCCTTTTCGTGCCTTGGACGAAAGGAAACATTCTTTCCACATGCACCTTGACAAAATCTAGAGGGATCTTGTAAGTTTCAATCAAGTTAACTCTCACACTTCTAAACTCCAGCAGGTACAAACATAACCAGTCTAACCCTTCCTTATAAGACAACCTCCCCATTCCAGGTATTAGTCTAATAAAACACCCCTGAACTGTTTTCAAGATATATGCATCCTTCCTTTAATAAGGAGACCAATATTGTGTATGGGCTTACTAATGCCTAATTTGGCTGAAAAATGTGTTGCTGGAAAAGCGCAGCAGGTCAGACAGCATCCAAGGAGCAGGAAAATCGACTTTTCGGGCATAAGCCTTTCTTCAGGAATGAGGAGGGTGTGCCAAGCAGGCTAAGATAAAAGGTAGGGAGGAGGGACTTGGGGGAGGGGCGTTGGGAATGTGATAGGTGGAAGGAGGTTAAGGTGAGGGTGATAGGCTGGAGAGGGGGTGGGGCCGGAGAGGTCAGGAAGAAGATTGTAGGTCAAGAAGGTGGTGCTGAGTACGAGGGTTGGGACTGAGATAAGGTGGGGGGAGGGGAAATGAGGAAACTGGAGAAATCTGAGTTCATCCCTTGTGGTTGGAGGGTTCCTAGGCGGAAGATGAGGTGCTCTTCCTCCAGGCGTCATGTTGCCATGGTCTGGCGAGGGAGGAGGCCAAGGACCTGCATGTCCTTGGCGGAGTGGGAGGGGGAGTTGAAGTGTTCAGCCACAGGACGGTTGGGTTGGTTGGTGCGGGTGTCCCAGAGGTGTTCTCTGAAACGTTCCGCAAGTGGGCAGCCTGTCTCCCCAATGTAGAGGAGGCCACATCGGGTGCAGCAGATGCAGTAAATGATGTGTGTGGAGGTGCAGGCGAATTTGTGACGGATATGGAAGGATCCTTTGGGGCCTTGGAGGGAAGTGAGGGGGGAGGTGTGGGCGCAAGTTTTGCATTTCTTGCGGCTGCAGGGGAAGGTGCTGGGAGTGGAGGTTGGGTGGGTGGGGGGTGTGGACCTGACGAGGAAGTCGCGGAGGGAGTAGTCTTTCCGAAACGCTGATAGGGGAGGGGAGGGAAATATATCGTTGATGGTGGGGTCTGTTTGGAGGTGGCGGAAATGATGAAGGATGATACGATGTATCTGGAGGTTGGTGGGGTGGTAGTTGAGGACCGGTGGGGTTCTGTCCTGGTGGCAATTGGAGGGGCGGGATTCAAGGGCGGAGGAGCAGGAAGTGGAGGAAATGCGGTGGAGAACATAGTCAACCATGTCTGAGGGGAAATTGTGGTCTTTGAAGAAGGAGGCCATCTGGGTTGTTCGGTATTGGAATTGGTCCTCCTGGGAGCAGATGCGGCAGAGGTGAAGGAATTGGGAATATGGGATGGCGTTTTTACAGGGGGCAGGGTGGGAGGAGCTGTGTAATCTGGTAGCTGTGGGAGTCGGTCGATTTATAGTAAATGTCCGTGTTGAATCCGTCGCCCGAGATAGAAATGGAGAGGTCTAGGAAGGGGAGGGAGGAGTTTGAGACGGTCTAGGTAAATTTGAGGTCGGGGTGGAAGGTGTTAGTAAAGTGGATGAACTGCTCAACCACCTCGTGGGAGCACAAGGTAGCGCCGATACGTCATCAATGTAGCGGAGGAAAAGGTGGTTGGTGGTGCCAGTGTAGCGGAGGACGTGGACTGTTCCACATATCCTACGAAGAGGCAGGCATAGCTGGGGCCCATGCGGGTGCCCATGGCTACTCCTTTGGTTTGGAGGAAGTAGGAGGGCGTGGATGGTGTCCCGAACGTAGGTGGGGAGTTCTTGGACTAAGGGTGACAGGACCGTGTCGAGGTATGCAGACATGAGTTTGGTGGGGCAGGAGCAGGCTGAGACCATGGGTCGGCAGGAGCAGTCAGGTTTGTGGATTTTGGGCAGGAGGTAGAAACGGGTGGTGCGGGGTTGTGGGATGATGAAGTTGGAGGCGGTGGATGGGAGATTCCCTGAGGTGATGAGGTTATGGATGGTCTGGGAGATGATGGCTTGGTGGTGGGAGGTGGGGTCATGGTCAAGGGGGCAGTAGGAGGAGGTGTCCGCGAGCTGGCATATCGCCTCAGCAATGTAAAGATCGGTGCGCCAAACTAATGCCTAATATAACCTCCTTACCTTTACATTCAGTTCAACTTGCAAGAAATTATAACATTCTATTAGCTTTCCCTCTAACATGGCACTTAATACACCTTGCCAATCAGAAAGAGGCCCATTTATGCCAATTGTTCCCTGACACCTGGCCAATCTTTGATCCATGCCAAAATGTTACCTCCTGCACTTTTGGCATTTACTTTTCCCAATAACCTTTTCAAATGCCTTCTGAAAATCGAAGTACATTTGCAATTCCTCTTTTTCCACAGCAATTTTACTTCAAGGAACTCCCAACAACTTGTATTACGAAGTCGACACCCCTCTGATAATTAAAACTGAAACACCCAGAGAAGAACACCCCATTTTGTAATCTGATAAAGAAGTTTGACAAGGAGTATTGCCTACCTCTCAGCCCCAGAATCTATTATAAAAGCGTGGTTAAATAAATCCTTTCACCCACTCTATAATTAACAAGTAACCATTTATTTATCTAACTCCAACAGTGAACAAATTAATAGAGCAACTAATAAACTGAACAATCCCACTCTAACCAAATAAAACAAGATTCTATTGGTGTACTGTTTCAATAACACAGGTCCTACTTATAAAAATCTAGACAATAAGAAAACAATAAATGATAAATTAGTGTCTCAAAGTTCACACAGAATGTGTCTTCCAGAATGCTGCTCGTCCTCCCCACTGTTCTGCTTTTGGGGATGTTTTCTCTTTCCTTTTCTTCTGGTCAAAATGCCTTCTCAGTTGTTTTCTGGTGTCAAGAATATTTAATAATTATGCCATGTACCTTTATAGATAGATTGTGCTTTTCAGAGAGCGTGGGGATTTCTTGTGATAACCTGGTATTTTTTTCTGAAATGGTGTGTTTACAGTCTGTTCAGATGACAGTTGGCTCTTCCTCTAATTTTCAAATGTCCGCATCTTTTATAATCAGGATTACATATTCACTTCTTTACAATCAGATTGGTTCAAGGACTGAAACAGGATTTAAATTTAATTGGTCCTTAGTCTCCAACAATTTAAATTGTTGTCTGGGTAAAAATGCTGCTTGGGCCTGCTAACTAAATGGCTTTTTGGTACAATGTGTCACATTGAGCACCTGCAACTGCTTACCCACAGGCATTCATTTTTAAATCTCTAAGCATTGAAAAGAACACCAGCTTTTAAAGAAATGTTGTGATGTTTTCCCCAATTTTACCTTTTTTTTACACACCACAGTGGCTCAGTAGTTAGCACTGCTGCCTCACAGCTCCACGGATCCGGGTTTGATTCCAGTCTTGGGTGACTGTCTGTGTGGATTTTGCACATTCTCCCTGTGTCTGCGTGGGTTTCCTCTGTTTGCAGCTGCCCCTCTCTGGATATTGGACTCTTAAAGCGCAATCGTTATGGCTATATAAAAGCCCTTATTAGTGTGGCAGACAAATCTCTGTCCAGGTGTTCTAAAAAGGGCTGCCATGTCTTATAGGAATTCTCTGTTTTGTGGTGTACCATATTTGTGAGAAAATCCAAGGGGATATGCTCCATAACAATCTTGAGCCAACCTGACAGGCCCGGGAGATTTTCGTATACCCAACCTAACAAGATATTCTTCCTTGTGCAGAAAGTGAGAGTGTTGAAAAGCTTTTTCTTATGCGGATCTACAGGGAACACACTGGGTAGGCCAAGAAGAAGAGAGATCGGGTCCTTCTCCACTCTTACACCCAAAATCCCCTCCATTGCGTCTGCCACAGCGCTCCAGTATGCTTGTAGCCTAGCACAGGACCAGAGACAATGGGTAAGAGTGCCCATACTAAATTTACACTTGAGACATGTTTAAGATACCCCTGGTCTAAATTTTGACAAATGATCCAGAGCCAAGTGGACCCTGTGGAGAATCTTCTACTGTAAAGCATGGGTCCTCTTGCAAATTAATATCTTTCTTGCGTTTTCTCAACTATTTTCCCATTTCTCTGAGGAGACTTCAACACCTCACTCTCTCTCCCACACCCTGCAGAGTCAATCGAAGTATTCTGAGGGGAGCCTGCCCCCCCCTCCCCAATTGATGATATAAAGTGCTGACAGAAAGTGTATTCTTAGCACTAAGCACCCTCCTCTCTATGTCGAATTTGTAGGGATCAGTCAAAAGTGTAGTCTTTCTTTGAATAAAATCCCTAACTTGAAAAAAAACTTAGAGGTCCCTGCTAGATATCTCATATTTCCGTGCTAACTGATCAAAAGGCATCATTGTGTCTCCATCAAGTAAATTACCCATGCAAGACACACCCCTAGCTGCCCAGTGTTTGAATCCTGAATCCATCATCTCCAGTTGAAAACCCTGCGTTACCATCTATTGGTGTGAGAATAGATGTTTTGCCAATATTGCCTTCCCTCTGCTGAATTGCCCTCTGTGCTTTAACAATATTGATAACTATTGGGTTATGGCAATATTCCCTAACTGTCCTCATTTTTGTCCAAAAACAGCAAGCTAGTTAGGAGCAACTTTGCCTGAAAGGTTTCCTGATGAAGGACTTTTGCCCGAAACATCGATTTTCCTGCTCCTCGGATGCTGCCTGAACTGCTGTGCTTTTCCAGCACCACTCTAATCTAGAATCTGAGAGGTTTCAATATCTGACCATATCTGACTCACGTAAGATAAAAGCGAGCTTAGTTGATAGTTTTTAATGTCCGGGAGATCCACTCCCCACAGTCATTGAGGCAATTGCAGTTTAGCTAATTTAATGAGGGGCCGCTTAAAATGCCAAATCAAAGAGCTGAACCAGGCGTTCAGTCTCCTGAACGTTTGCTTGTCGAAAATCGGGAAGAGCATCCGTATAGGGTACAACAAACAGGGGAGAATATTCATTTTAATTAGCACAGTCTGACCTAACTATGCGATTGGAAGTGTTCCCATCTTTGGTCTTGTTTGATTTTGTCGAATAATTGAACAAAATTAGCTTTAAAAAAACAAATCAAGAACTGGAATGATGAATATGCCCAAATACATAAAACCCCCTGTGACTACTTAATTGGGAACCTAGATTCACCCCCAAAACCTAGCACCTTCGTAAGACCACCTATAGGCATAGCCTCTGATTTTGCAAAATTAATCTTGTACCCGAGAAGGTGCCAAACAATCTGATACATTGTATCAGGCGAGGTGCCAAAACTGCTGGTTTTGACAAAAAAATGAGGACATCATCCACATATTTCTGGAGCCGATATATTAGAATTCCTATGAATGTCCTCTGGTGATGGAAGCGTTGGCAATGTAAAAAAAAGTGGTGAAAGGGGACAGCCTGCCAACTGCCCCTAAAAATGTTGAAATTACTTGGTCATACCCCATTGGTGGTGACTGGAGAGAACCTTTACCCATCTTATAGAGGCTTTGCCCAAGCCAAACTGCTCCAGAGTATAAAAAAGGTTCAGCTACTCAACTCAATCAAATGTCTTCTCTGCATCTAGAGAAATCACCAATCCTGTATTGACTGTTGTTGACACACTTGAATAACATTAAGCAGCCTCCTAACGTTATTGGAGGATCTGCGGCCCTTTACGAAGCCCGTCTGGTCTGTTTTAACAATAGAAGATAACACCTTTAATCTTAGAAAGGATTTTAAATCCACAGTTAAGAGTGAAATGGGCCAGTAAAAAGCACAGTCCTCCGGGACGTTCCCTTTTTTAAGAATAAGCGAAGTATTGGCCTCTCTTAGAGGTCGCGAGAGACGATCATGACTGTGTGAGTCATTGAACATGTAGTGCATCGGGACTGACAATATGTTTATAAGTTCTTTATAGAATTTGCTGGGAAGTCCATCAGGACTGGGCACTCTGGAGATGCTTCAAAGCCTCTTATACCTGTTGCTCTGATAGGAGGGCATTGAGAAAAGACTGTTGTTTGGGGGTCACACCGGGAGCTCCAGATTCTTGGAAAAAGGACTCCATCTTGGCCCGCCCCTCCTCACAACCCTCAAATTTGTATAATTCAGAGTAAAATCTCTGGAATGCCACATTAATCTTTTTGGAATCACATGTTAGGTTCCCAGACCTTTCTGTAATCGACGTAATGGCTTGAGGGGCACTCCTTTTCCCGGCGACATATGCTAGGTACTTGCCTGGCTTGTCACCATGCTGATACAACCTTTGCTTTGCGAAAGTAAACTCTTTCTTTGCTGTCTGCGTGAGCACGGAATTCAATGCAGACCACAGCACCATAATCCTCTGTAGCTTGGCCAATGAGGGCCTATCAATGTAGGACTTCTCAGCTGGCAGAGTAGGAAATAACTAACCCCCTGACATAGGCTTTGGCAGTTTCCCAAAGGAAGGACGGGCTACTAACCGAGCCTGAGTTAATGTCTAGGAACGCCCAGAATTTCTTAGAGAAGTACTTAAAGGGATCCCTTCGTCTGGGCCTCAGGCCCACTATAGTGTCCTTCATCTTATCCAACAGGTACATTGGAGCGTGAATGGAGATGGTAATATTACCAATCGTACAAGATGCCACAAAGTCCTGGTTGCCACCGGGGTCAGAAAAAGATCAATTCTGGTGTGACATCTGTCCGGATTGGACAAAAGTGTAAAATCCCTGCCTGTTTGGTGGAGTCGCCTCCAGACATCCACCAACCCTAACTCCACACATAGATCCACTAATTGTTTAATTTGTACAGATGGCATTGGGGGGCCTTTGAGCAACTTGTCTACCATGGTATCCATAAGACAATTAAAATCTTCTCCTATAATGATGTGCTGGGACTTGAAACTGATCAATTTAGAGAATGCATCTACTAGAAATTTGAGGGGATGTGCCGGAGGGCAATAAGCATTTTAAACATAATTTTCTCCCCTGTTTATCAGGGCTTTGAGGATTATAAACGTCCTGTGTGTGTCTTTAACACACTCTAGTAACGTAAATGGGAGATTCCTCCTCACCAATATAGCCACTCCCCTACTTCTGGTATTAAAAGGTGAAAAGTAAATCTGATCAAAGCCATTCTGCTGTAATTTCAAATGCTCCCTGTCATCCAAGTCTCCTGTAATAAAGCAATATACACCTTTCCCTTTCTAAGATTCAAGAGTACCTTCTTCCTCATAATTGGTGAGTGACTTCTCTTGATGGTCCAGGTACACCATTTAATCACATCATTAGCCATAACCTTCTGCAGTAACATTTAGATTCCAGAGAAGAAGAACTTGAATTACAAATCGCCAAGCCTTAGCACTACAGTTAACAAACCTACAAGGCTATCAGAGATTATATACAACAAAAGTAAAAAAAAACCCAACATATAAAGGGCTAATGGCGCTGAATAGGAGAACTCACCCCCTGCCCAAAGGGGGCATCTACACGTCTCAGAACTCACCTTCCCATCCCGCTGCCAATTTTGCAACTAGAGCATTTAAATACCTGAACGAGGCATAAAGTACCTGTAAATAGGCATCTAGCCATCCCAACCAGTTAGAACTGCACCACAAACACGAGCAGGAAAGAAAGAAAATATACCATAAAATAACAATGTGAACACAGCAAATTTGTAAAAAAAGGTAAGTACCCCACCCATCCTTTGGTATAACTTAGAAATTAGAACATCCCAACCGCTCCTGGACATACTTTAGACCAAATTATTACCAATAAAAAATCAATAGAAAAAGAAAGCCCCGACCGGACTTCCTCTTTTTTTTTAAAAGAGAAACAGAGACATACCGAAACAACATTACTATTTGTACAAACTAAATTGTTCAGATTATGTTAATTTGTCCACAAAGTCTCTTGCCTTCTCTGACATGTCAAAGAGATGTACAGATCCATCTAAGGTGATTCAAGGCACTGATGGATACCTCAGGGAGTACTGGATCCTGAGCTCCCTCAGTCGTCTTTTGATGCTGTCATAGGATTTTCTTTTCTGGATTACTGCTGCTGAGAACTCCTGGAAGGACATGATCTTAGAGTCCTCGTAAATAGGGCCTTCGGATCCTTCCCCTGGATTCTGAAACCTTCCAGGATTCTCTCCTTAACTCTATCGTGATGAAACCACACCAAGACAGGACAAGGATGTTGATCCAGACCTGACCTTGGCACTGTGACCTGCTGAGCCCTCTCAATCTTCAAGTCTCTCATTCTAGCCTCCAAGTTAAGGAATTTGGGCAACCAGTCCTCAATTAATTCCACCAGCCACTCACCTTCTTCCTTACCTTCCAGCAGACCAGTGATCTGAATATTTTTCCTCCTGTCCGTATTCACAAGGTCATCAATCTGGACCAGCAAATTATGGACCTGCATCTTCAGGGCCTGGATCCTATCCTTGGAGGAACTGGTATCAGCTTCCAGCACTGTGACCCTGCGTTCTACCTCATCTGTCCTTTTCTCCATGTTTCTGCAACATGATATAGAGATCGGAGCCAGCTTCTCGTCTGTCTGCTTGCCCAACATCTCGTGAGATTTTGCGAGCTCCTTCACCAGGACCTGGTTGGAAATAGAGTCCAAGGATCCTGCGGGCTGGGCTGTGGGCCTGGCCTCTGATGTACCTCCTCCCTTCTTCGGCATCCCTGGACAGTGAAAACCAAGGAAAGTTGCTCTCTGACAGTTTCCTGGGACTCTGACCTTTCCGGAGTCCCAAGATATCACGGTTATCTGGATAGGGTGGACTAGGACTTTGTCCTGCTTATGATGAAGTGCAGAGCCCTGCAACACGATCTTCCTAGATCGCTGCCATCTTGGATCCCTGGTGTTGCATCTTTAATAATAGCTTCCAACATCTTTTCTATCATAGATGTTTAGTTAGCTAGCTTGTTGTTTTCTGTTTTATGGCTACCTCCTTTTTGAAGTAAAAGGGTTGAAGTTTTCACTTTTAAATTAGAACCTTCCCAAACCTAAGGGATTTTAGAAAATTTAAAATCAATGTATCAACTAGCTACTTTTTTTGAGACTCTAGGATGAAATCCATCAGGACCTGGCACTTGTCAGTCTGCAAGTCCAACTATTTGATCAGTACCATTTTCCTGGTTATTGAAATTATCTCATGTTCTTCCCTTTCTTTCATTTGCTGATTTACATCTTTTTCTGGGAACTATTATGAAGACTGATGTAAAGTACCTGTTTGTTTCAACTGCTATTTCCTTACTTTTCATTCTTAATTCCAAAAACTGAAGTTCTTTTGGACTATTCTTTTAAAATATCTATAGAAACTCTTAGTATCTGTTCTTATTTTTTTAACTAACTTTCTCCTCTAATCTAATTTTTCCTTCCATTCTTAATGTTTTAGTGACTCATTGCTATTTTTATATCTTATTCAATCTTAAGACCATCAGGTGTAGGACCAGAAGTAGGCCTGATGAGATCATGTCTGATCTGATCATCCTCAACTTCACTTTCCTGCCTTTTCTATTACCCTTGATTCCTGTTAAGAATAAAAATCTCTCTCAGCCTTGAATATATTTAACAACCCAGCCTTGACCGTCCTCTGCAAATAAAGAGTTCTATGGATTCTCCACCCCCTAAGAGAAGAAATTCCTCCTCATCTCTGTCTTAAATGGGTCACCCCTTATTTGAAGATTATACCCTGTGGTGCTAGTCTCTCCAACAAGGAAAACCAACCTTTCCACATTTACTTTGTCAAATCCCAAGATATCTTATGTTTTGATAAGGTTATCTCTCATTCTTCTAAATTCCAGTAGGTGTCAGCCAGCCTACTCAGTTTCTCCTCATCAGACAATCCCTCAATACCTGATGAGCTGAATGAATGTTCTCTGGACTGTTTACAATGCCAGTATCTTTCCTTAGGAAAAGGCCCAAACCTGTTCACAATATTCCAGTTGTGGACTGACTCGTGCTTTGTGTAGTTTCAGCAAAACCTACTTACATTAATATTTCATGCTCTTTGAAATGAAAATCAACGTTTCATTTGTCTTCTGTATTATCCACTGAATTTAGATGCTAGCTGTGATTCATGGTCAAGGACTCTCAAATCTGTCTGTTCAGTAGCTTTCTACAGATTTTCTCTATTTAAGTAAGATTTAGCTAGAATATTCCGAAGTGCATAACCTCTTCATTTCCCACGTTATATTACATCTGTCAAGTTTATGTCCACTCACTTAATTGACCTATACATCTCTGCAGACTCTGTGCCACTCTCACTACTTGCCTTTCCATCTACTTTTGTGTCATTGATAAACTTGGTGATAGTGCATTCGCTTTCCTCGTCCAAACCATTTGTATATATTATAATTAATTGTGGTCCCAGCACTGATCCTTATTATGTTGCACTACTTACAGGTGGTTGTTCTTTCTAAGCTGCATGGCTACTCTGACGTTCTGTTTTATTTATTTTTTGGGTAATCATTTGTTGGTTTATAAAATGTACTCAAATTCCTACTTTTCACATTTTTGCCACATTTTTTTTTCTCTCAATTTGATGCTGCCTTTCCCTGGTTTGATACTACCTTAATTTTTTTTAGTTAACCACTATGCATAATGGATCCTTGCTTTGAAATTTTTCTTTGTTTTTGAAATATATCTATGCTGTGTATTCTGAAACATACCCTTAAATGTGTGCCACTGTATTTCTATTCACTTTTTACTTAATCTGATTTGCCTTGCCTCTTCCTATCTTTGTACTTTTTCTCACCTTCCAAACATGCAACTTCTACCATCTTGAAACACAAGGCCAGTAAATGCATTGGAGCACCACCACCTTGTTACCCTCAAAGCTACACACCATTCTGACATGGAACTATATTGTAGTTCCTTCACTGTTGCTGGGTCAAAACCCTGAAACTCCCTTCTTAACAGTACTGCAGGTGTCTCTACAGCTATGCTGTGCAACATTTCAAGAAGGTAGCTCACTGCCACCTTGCCCATTGCAATTAGGAATGGGAAATGGATGCTGGCCTCGTCAACCACATCCATATCATATGGGTGATCTTTTTAAAGAAAAAGAAGTCTTAGTTTAAGGTGCTTAGCCTGCAAAATCACAACCAGCACTTTTTGTACTCTGCATGATGTTGAAATGTTTTCTCCACATTACCATTGACTTCAGCTTTGCTGGTGGACTTTATAAAGCTCTGATTAGGCCCCATTTGGAGTACTGTGTCCAGTTTTGGTCCCCACACCTCAGGAAGGACATACTGGCACTGGAACGTGTCCAGTGGAGATTCACACGGATGATCCCTGGAATGACAGGTCTAACATATGAAGAACGGCTGAGGATACTGGGATTGTATTCGTTGGAGTTTAGAAGATTAAGGGGAGACTTAATAGAGACGTACAAAATAATACATGGCTTGGAAAAGGTGGATGCTAGGAAATTGTTTCAGTTAAACGAGGAGACTAGGACCCGTGGACACAGCCTTAGAATTAGAGGGGGTCATTTCAGAACAGAAATGCGGAGACATTTCTTCAGCCAGAGAGTGGTGGGCCTGTGGAATTCATTGCCACGGAGTGCAGTGGAAGCCGGGACGCTAAATGTCTTCAAGGCCGAGATTGATAGATTCTTGTTGTCTCGAGGAATTAAGGGCTACGGGGAGAATGCTGGTAAGTGGAGCTGAAATGCGCATCAGCCATGATTGAATGGCGGAGTGGACTCGATGGGCCGAATGGCCTTACTTCCACTCCTATGTCTTATGGTCTTATGGTCTTATAGTGGTCCTTGGTGCCATTCTTGGTCACATTGTCTTGGTATCAAGAGGCAGTTGCTTTCGCAAGTGAGTATTCAAACCAAGGCTATAAGGCAGTGTGGAGTCAAGTTGCCCAGGAAGAATCCAAACTAAGCGTTGGTGAGTAAGTGCTGGTTGGTAACACTGTTAAACATAGCTTCCATCACTTTGCTAATAATTGGAAGGAGGCAAATGGATAGTCATTGACCAGAATGGATTTGAATTCGGATGCTGGCTTTCACCATCATTGGTAATGAGCATGGATTTCGCTTTCCATGTTAGATGTTTAATCGTCCACCTCCATTCAAGACTGGATGTAGCAGTGCTGCAGAGCTTTGACCTGAGCTTTGTTGCATGAGGGATCATTTAGCTGTGTCTAGCAGGTTGCTTCCACTATTTATCACGTAACCCTGTATTATAGCGTCATCATGTTGTGGGCGGCACGGTGGCACAGTGGTTGCCAGAGACCCGGGTTCAATTCCCGCCTCAGGCGACTGACTGTGTGGAGTTTGCACGTTCTCCCCGTGTCTGCCTGGGTTTCCTCCGGGTGCTCCGGTTTCCTCCCACAGTCCAAAGATGTGCAGGTCAGGTGAATTGGCCATGCTAAATTGCCCGTAGTGTTAGGTAAGGGGTAAATGTAGGGGTATGGGTGGGTTGCGCTTCGGCGGGTCGGTGTGGACTTGGTGGGCCGAAGGGCCTGTTTCCACACTGTAAGTAATCTAATAATGTTAGCATAGTACACCATTTTTAGCTATGCTTGGTGCTACTCTTAGGAGAACCAGTACTATAAACAAATAGTATATGTTTCATAATTTAACGTTTTTTATGTGTAATTGTGAGTAAACATTTTTGCTTTCTTTGCTTGTAGAAAGGTTAGTCCCCAAAAAAACAGCAGCAGTAGGCAGGAGCCAGGTACTGCCCAGAAGTGGGCAGTGCACATTTTTTTACTAATGCAGTTTGAGTGCACATCCATTGTCAATTCATTGTTTTCATTTTGTTTGTTGAATTGGGGATGAGAACTAATTTAGTACTGTAATTTGGGTGACTAGATAGACTTGTCTTTTTTTTAACGTCATTAATACTTTCTGTGTTGTTTAATTTAAATTTTCTTTTGCTCTGAAACAGCTTTCAATTAACAGATATGGATTTCATTTTAATTACCAAAAGCAGAATATGTCAGTATTCCTTATTAAGATTGAGCCATTGTTAGACAATTATTGGCCTTGGTTCTTTGCAAAGTAATCAACCTTTCACTTTTAAATTGCATAGATAAATTTTTTTCTCTAGTTTGCAATATTGCCGTCAAGGGCTGAAAGTAAGTTATGTGGGTAACAATTTTGTCTTTTGCATTAGTATCTACAAGTCTAACTGATTTTGCAACCAATTAACTCACTACCAATGTCAAATAGACTTGCTGATTTAAGATGCAGTTGTACGGGATAGATGTTCTAACATAAATTTTTAGGATATTGGCTCAAACTCTGAAACCAGCCAAGAAGAACCATAGAGTTTGAAAATTATCTTCCATGGCATGTGAAAAACGTTGGGGAAAGTACTTTGGATGACACTGTCCTCATTCTTTTTACAGTCTACTTTTCAGATGCATTCTGGAAGCAATCATGAGATGAACAATTTTTTTTTCATTTGCATAAATATTTGCCTTTTGGGGTCTATCTGCCTTATGCTTGTTTAAGTTAGGTGATAACTTCCTTGATAAAATGCCACTTAAGGGGTTTAAATTGTTCATGCAACTTGCTGGAAGCATCTTGCCAAAGTGTTTGTACAGTTGGAATCCTAATACATGGTTTTATGAAAGAAAATTGTTTGACAATTGAATGGAATTTTTTGATGTAACAGGCAAAGAGGATAAAGTGAACCATTAGATATTGTGTCTTGAGATTTCCAATAGACTTTGATAAGATACTATGTGAAGCATTACTGCTTATGATGTTGGAAATTGTATGTTAGCATCTACTGAAGATTTGTTGATTGAAAACAGCAAGTTGAGATAAATGGGTCATTTTCAGGTTGCTAAACTGCAAATAGCAGGTGTCACAAGAATTGTGGGGGAAAATTTAATTTTTCTGCTTGATTTTAGATTATTGGATCCTACACTAATGCTGTTGTCAGAACGAGAAATCATTACAAATTGCATTATGGGTTTTCATACACCTGAAGAGACCTAAGGGGCAACTATTTCATACAGAGGGTGGTACGTGTATGAAATGAACTGCCAGAGGAAGTGGTGGAGGCTGGTACAATTGCAACGTTTAAGAGGCATTTGGATGGGTATATGAATAGAAAGGGTTTGGAGGGATATGAGCCAGGTGCTGACAGGTGGGACTAGATTGGGTTGGGATATCTGGTCGGCATGGACGGGTTGTACCGAAGGGTCTGTTTCCATGCTGTGCATCTCTATGACTCTATGAAGGACAACAGTGGTTCAAGAAGGCAGCTCACCACTATCTTCTCCATGGCAATCAGAAATGGGCAATAAAGTCTATTTCCCATGAACAAAGCAGAAAGAATTTTGTTTTCAATTAAAATGTTAGTGAAGCAAGCTTCTTGAATTCATGTATTGCTCTGGGACAGCTGAGTTCTTGGCCTGAGCCTGATGTTTTACCAATTTTAAACAGTAAGCTATAATATTGCAATTTCCTGTTGCTTTCAGTGAGTAAATTAAGTGCATGTCAAAATTTAAAGTTCATGTTCTTCTGCTCAGTATTACTAAATTATTTTAAGACTATATTCAGTCAGGAATCAGTCCTGTGTTTGTTTCGATCGTCATTATTTGACAGGCCTGGAGGCAATGCATGCTCATTTAATAGTTTGCAATTGGAGGATCACCTTGGAGTACTACTTTGTGTTTTGTGTTTTAACTAATCTGGTGTTGCTTCAAATCTATAGACTTTGCACCTTTGTGTTAAATATTAATTGTTTCAACTCATTTAAAATTTGCCATATTTATGAATAATGTATTTTACGCATTGGATGAGCCAATACTGATAATTTTAGAATTTGTTGAACATTTATTTAGGTGGAGTTTGAAACATTATTTCAAAAAATATTTTGATTCTGGTTGTATAAACTAATTCTCCATCCCTTTTTTCCATTTTTAGTGTTCTTATGAATTTCTTGTTCTTAAGATGGTTTATTATTGCTGAGCTCATGCTGTTTTGCTACTTTGACAGTCAAGTTGCAACTGTTGGTAAATGAAAATAGGATAATTTGGAGAAATAAAAATTGGATGATTTTGCACACTTCAAAACATCTGTGGTTTCATGTCAAGAATTGAACAGTAAGAATAAATCCACATGTTCTCACTTGAGCTTGTTTGCACTATAGTGGTGTGGTAAAAAAAACCTATCAGAGAAAGGACATGATAACTGCCTATCTGTGAAGCTAATTTGGAAACCTTTGATCTGTTATTCATTCATGTATGTTAGCAAAGTAACTAATGGGGCGAAGGCAAATTTTGTATGCTGCAAGTTATGATCTGAATGTGCTGCCTGAAAGAGTGGTGGAAGCAGATTTACTTGCAACTGTAAACAAGGATTCGAACATATGGAAATATTGAATTTTTAGAGCACAACAGAAAGTCATGCTGCCCATTATATCTGTTCTGTCTCTCAGAAGGAGTAATTCATGTAGAGCTAATTCCCCTGCCTTCTTCCTGCAGCCCTTTTTTTTCTACATTTGTTCTTCTTTTTCACTTAATGATCCAATTCCTGTTGAATGCCTGAATTGAATGAGCTGCCCCAGATCTTAACCAATCACTGTGTGAAAAAGATTTTCCTCATGTCAGCATTCCTGCATTTATCAATTTACTTAAAATCTTTGCTGTCTGGTTCTCAATCCTTAAACGAATAGAAACAATTTCTCCCTATCCAGACCCTTCATGATTTTGAATACCTCAATCAAATCTCCTACCAATATCCTATTGGCTGGGTTTATCCCTTGAACCCTTTTTGAATAGATGGTCCATTTTGGTCTCCTCATGAGGACCCCTGCATCACAGATGCCAGTTGAAGTTGGATTCACTCCAAAATAATTGCTGAAGACAATGGATACTGCAAAGGCTAAGGGCCCTGAAACAATCTGACAATAGTACTGAAGACCCGTGCTGCAGAACTAGCCACATCCCCTTGTCAAGCTGTTCTACAATAGCTGCAAATGCTGGCATCTACTCCACAATGTGGACAATTAGCCGGGTGCAACCTGATCACAAACAGCATGCAAAATGCAAACTAGCCAATCGCTGCCCAATCATTCTACTCTCCATCATCAGTAAAGTGATGGAAGGAGTGGTCAACAGTGCTATCAGGTTGGACTTGCAAAGCAATAACCTGATCACTGATGCTCAGTCGGGCTAATGACAGGGACACTCGACTCCTGACCTCCTTTGTCCACATATAAACAAAATCCCTGAACTCCAGAATTGCGGGGAAAGTGATGTTTGAAACCATCTCCAAAGGATATATCAGGGATGTATTAGAATTTTCTCCACTTACCAGGGTGAATGTACCTCCAACTGCACTGAAGAAACTTGATGCCATTATGGACAAAGCAGCGCAGCTGATTTAGGACTTTATCTTCTACCTTCAATATTCATACCTTTCACCTCTAATATATAGTGGCAGGAATGTGTACCAACTAGAAGATGACCTACAGTAATTTACCAAGGCTTCTTTTAACTGCACCTTTCAAACATATGACCTTTCTCATTTGGAAAGGCGAGTACAACAAGTGCATGCGAATATCACTGCCTGCAAGTTTCCCTCTAACCTGCACATCATCCTAACTTGGAACTACATTGGCATTTCTTTACTTTTGCTGTGTCAAAATCCTGGAACAGTCTTCCTAACCATACTGTGGCTGTCCTCATATCTCATGGATTGCAGGAGCAGGTCAGAGGCTAGGAGTTTTGCAGCAAGTAACTCTCCTCCCGTTCATCATCGATAAGACACAAGTCGAGTGTGATAGAATCCTTCCCATTTGCCTGGAGGAATGCAGCACTAACAACACTGAAGAAACTAAATGCCATCTGTTCGAATGGCGTGACGTCCACAAAAGTTCCTGACTGCTAACAATCAGTATCAGCAATGTGTATGATCTATAAGACACACTGCAGAATTTCATTAAGGATTATCAGCCAGCATCTTTCAAATCCATGGCCACTACTATCTAGAAAGACAAAGTTTGCAAAGCCTTTCACAATCCTGACTTGGAGATATATTGATATTCCTTCTGTGTTGCTGAGACAAAATCCTGGAATTCCTTAAGGTATGATTTTGTGAGCATGACTGTCAGGCTGTTGCTTGACTAGTCTGTGAATCTGCTGTCCTAACTTTAGCACTAGTACCCGGATATTTGTAAGGGGGAGCTTTGCAGGCTTGACATGGCCGTGGTTACTGTTGTTGTTTCCATTGATTTAATCAGTGGTTGTCTCGTTTCATTCCTTTCTTTAGACTTTGTCATGGTTGATACAACTCTGGCTTGCAAGGCCATTTGAAGATGACAGTTACAAGTCAGTCAAATTGCCGTAGGTCTGAAGTCGCATGAGTTCAAATGAGATACAGATGGCACTTTCCTTCCCTAAATGAGATTTGCAAACCAGATATGTTTTTTAGACAATCATAATGGTTAAACCATAAGGCTCAGGCACAGAAGTATAGAAGTATACTCAACCAATCAATGAGATTGTGGCTGATCTGATAAAGCTCAACTTCACTTTCCTGACTTTTCCCCAGTATCATTGATTCCCTTACTCATAAAAGATATATCTAACTCAGCCTTGACTAGACTTAGCAACCCAACCTCTACAGCCCTCTGCTGTAAAGAATTGCACCAATTCACCATCCTCTGAGGAAAACAAAATTCCTCCTCGTCACTGTATTAAATGTGTGACTTCTTACTCTGATCCTAGACTCTTCGACATGGGGAAGCACCTCTGTGCTTTTACCCTGTTAAGCCCCCTAAGAACCTTATGTTTCAGTAAAATTCCCTCTCATTCTCCTAAATTTCAATCATATAGGCACATCCTCTCCTTAAAGGACACACTATTCATATCCAGGATCAATCTGCTATTACATCCTTTATATTAGACTCTTAACATTTTCCCACGTACACATTAAGCTAACTGACCTAGGATTGCATTTTTTTAACCTATCGCCTTTTAAATAGCAGTTTTCCAATCCTCTAGGACTTTTTCAGGATCAAAGGATTCCTGAAAGAATACTACTAGTGAATTCACTATCTGTGTGGCTACTTCCTTTGATATCTTTGGATCCAATCAAGTTCCTTCAGTTTCCTCAATTTCTCCTCATAAAGACAGCCCTCCCACCCCAGGAATTAACCTGGTTAAAAACTCCATTGCATCCCTCTGGCAAATATAATCCATCCATAGTTATAAAGGGATCAAAACTTGACATAATACTCCAGCTAAGGCCTCACCAAGGCTTTGTGCCATTGCATCAAGACATCTTTACTTGTGTACTTAAATCCTCTTGCATTGTAAACCACCATACTATTTGCTTTCCTTAATGCTTGCTGCCCCTGCAAGCCAACTTTTAATGACCCATGAAAATGGTACTCTGGTCACTTGTGCACTGCACTTCCCAACCTTTTACAAATTAAAGACATTTTCTTCCTGTATATTTGCTTCTCTCATAGTGATTACCTTTGTAGTTATTCATCCAGTATTCCATCTGCTAAGTTCTAACCCATTCATTTAGTCTGTTCTAGTTCTCTTAAAGTCTTGTTGCATCCTCTTCACAAGTTATATTCCACTCAGTTTGTTAGAAAAGTTGTATCATATCAAAATCATTTTTATAGATTGAACGTAAGGTACTTAACTAATGACCATCTGCCATCCTGAGACTGCTCCCTTTATGTATACTCTGCTTTCTGTCTTAACCAATTCTCAATTTACATTAGCATAATCACCCAAATCTGTTGTGCTCTCATTTTATTTACTAATCTTCTGTTTGGGGTCTTACCAAACACCTTCTGATAATTCAAATCACTCTGTCCACTCTCATCCTCTGACATTACTACAAGTAATATCCTCAAAAAACTCAGAACAACTTTGTCAATTATGATTTTTCTTCAATAAATCCATATTGAATTTTCCCACTTTTACCATTCTCTTCTAAATGTCCAGTTATCACATCCTTGGTGATAGATTCTACCATTTTCCCTTCGACTGACGTCAAACTAGCAGGCATGTAATTCTCCATTCCTCCTCTTTCTTCCTTCATAAATAATAGTGCTCTATTTACTAATTTACAGTCTGCAGGAGCCTTCTTAAAATCTGTTGAATAATGAAAGATAGCCAACAATGCATGTGCTATCTTTCTAGCCTTCAATACTTTGTGATGAAGCTCATCTGTGGCAGGGGATTTATCAACTTTAACACCAATGAAATTTTTAAGTTCTATCTCTTTATTAATGCTCATCTTCTCCAGTTTCTCGCTCCATTAATTCTTAGCTTGCTTAGTGAAGGTGAGAAACTTAGAGTGCACTCTTACGATAATGTTTCATAAGGAATTCCAGGATACTAATCCACCAAGAATGAAGAAATGCAGATATGTATACACCTCTGATATGGGAAAATTATGAGGGGCTTGTGGGCAATTAAGGATGTGCAGTAAATGCTCTTTTGGCCATTAATGCCTATGCCCTGTGAATAAATTGTAAAAAGAATAAATTGAGAAAAATAGAGAAAATGGTAATGCTATTTACCCTTCTTCTGCTGTTTGGCATAACCCTTGGTAAATTTTAACAGTGCTTCTTGTAAGTTGTACATTTAACAGCCATATTGTATGTGATGGAGAAGCTGGGTATAAAGTCTAGAAGTTGGGATCTGCTAATTAAACCACTATATCCTGCATGAGGCTCAAATCAAATGTGATAACTGTACTGCTAAACTTCATTCGTGAATGTTCCATCATACTCCTGACCTGAGTTTTCAAAATGATCGTAGCATTAGGAAATTTCGTAGTGAACCACTTAACGAGAATAATCTATTCTTGTTTCTGTGGTCTTGGATTGGCAGCCACAGTTCAGTGGTGAGCCTCTGATGTTATTAGCGAAGGTTACTATCACTGAAGGTATCACTGAAGGTTAAGATGTTCATTATCAAGCACAAATGGCACAAATCCAGTTTGGCATTTGGAGGTCTAAGGTGGGATGTTTCCAAACCTTCCAAACATTGACTGCATCCTATTTATCTTGAATTTTATTTTTCATTGATGCAGAATAGCCTTAAAACATCATGACCTAGTTATTCCAATTGGGAACAAAAAGCCTGACGCCTCTCAACACCACCTAGACTTATCAGTTTCCACTGCCATCTGACAGTTCCCCAACTCAACGACGACTCTTCCTGACTCTAGCCTAACCATAAGCACTCTTTTTGCTTACCTGGCACTGTGGCATCACACACCCAGCTTCCTACTGACCTCTACCAACTGGTACAACACCTACTGCACTCATGAGATAAATTACCCCCTTCAGCTTCTTGACATCTTAACCCCTTAAACAAATGCCATCTTAACCTTGCACTATCCATACAGAACTTATTGTTTATTACAGTGATTGTTTTATCAAAGAAATCTGCATATGATTACATCATAACTAACATTCATCCATTTCAATTCAAATGGATATGATTTATATCAACAGTCAGAATCGCTGTTGATGCTTATTCTTTCTCTTTGTATAATAGTGTGAGTGTTTTTCAGTTAGGAAAAAAACATATGCTGAGGATATGAAATAACAATAACAGAAATTGTTGGAGAAACTCAGCAAATCTGGCAGCATCTGTAGAGAGAACACAGTTAATGTTTCAAGTCCTGTGACCCTTCTTCGGATCTCTGGTTGTAGAGTATCTCCTTGATCATCTGTGTCTGTACCCTTGTAGACAGTGTGCTACAGGTCTCTACCATTTGCTGCATAACAAAACATCTTCCTCAAATCCTCCCTGCATCTCTTGAATCTATGTTCGCTAGATCTTGTCCTAATGGCCAATAGGAAGAGTTTGTCTTTGAGTGTTTTCTCTAAACATCATCTTCTGCACCTTTCTCTTCAATTCTTTTGTTCCATGCACAACAAGCTCAGCTTCTCTAACCTAACCTTGTGGCTAAACTATCTCATCCTTGGAACCATTCTGCTAAACTTCCTGTGCACCTTTTCTAAGCTTTGTAGATGTTAAACGTAACATCCCTGCTCTTGTACTCCATGCTTCTGCTTAAGAAGCTCAGTATGCTTTATATTGAACTGATTATTCTCTCAATTTGATTATGCTCAACTGTGGAACGACCAAATGTGTCTTCTGGTTAGGCATGATTCCTTTACTTACTTCATTTGTTCACAGAATGTGGCATTGCTGCCAAGGCTAACATTTATTGTGCATCTTTAACCACCCTGCCTTTTTGAACTGCTGCATTCTCTGGGATGAAGGTGAAACCACAGTACTGCCAGACAAATTGCTTTGGTTAAAGCAGTCTTCACATTGTTTTTGATCTTTTAATTGTCAATTTGTTTTGACGAAGAGTTATACTGGAAATTAACATTGTTCACGGACATGCTTTTGCATGCATGATTAATATAACTGCCCACAAGATGGATACATTTGCTGGTGTAAATTAATAAATTTAAAGTTGTCTTCTACAATGAGTGTGACATTCATTAGCATTGATTAAGAAGTATTTGCAATTTTTCCCTGAAATAAATGGTTGTCGAATAAATAGAACTGTTACTAATTGTAGCAAGGTCTGGGCATTAGAGAGCTTGCAGAAGACAAAAGTTAACTTCATTGCCTAGAGGGTTACAGGTTTTCATGATATCAGAGGAAAAATATTGTATCTAACTTATTGCTAACAAAATACTGTGAAGTTTTGACATGTTTTCAGTGACTTGTTAAAATATTTATCTCCTCTCCCCTGAATACTTTTAACTGGGATATATTTTGAAATTTGTTTAATCTCAGAACGCATGGTAAAGAAATTTGTTCTTCTCAACCTGTAGCTGCACAGCCCCCAAAGAGAAATTGGAGGATTATGATCAGAACCAGACCTCCAAACAAGCTTTTTAGTAAGGCGTACATAGTTATGCTTTAATTTTCATTTGGACAAAAAGAGAATCCAATCATCACCTTTGATTTTCAAAGGCATTGCCAGCATTGACCCTTCACTATGAACCTCGTATATGCCACTGTTGACCAGAAACTGAACTGGGCCAACTATTAAATATTGTGGTTGCAAGAATGTAAGAGACTTGGCATTCTCTAGTGAGTAACTCACCTCCTGACTCCATAAAACTTGCTTACCATCTACAAGGCACATTTCAGGGTGGGATAGAATTCATGGTATGTGGGTAACTCTGGCTAGGTCAGCAGTTATCAGCAGTAAATGCTCCTACAGCGGTGGTTTTGAGCCGCCTATACGATCCTCTTTCGACCATGAGTGTGGGTACACCCACAGGGTTGCTAAGGAGAGAGAGTTCCAGTATTTTGACCCAGACAGGTTGCTGAATTTTGTATTGCATCTTGTAGATGGTGTATAGAGTCATAGAAATGTATAGCATGGAAACAGACCCTTCAGTCCAACCCATCCGTGCCAAAATTAATCTAGTCCCATTTGCCAGCTCTTGGCCCACATCCCTCTAAAACCTTCCTATTCATATACCCATCCAGATGCCTTTTAAGTGTTGTAATTGTACCAGCCTCCACCACTTCCTCTGGGAGTTCATTCCATACACGCACCACCCTTTGTGTGAAAAAGTTGCCGCTTGGGTCCCTTTTAATTCTCTCCCTTCTCAGTCTGAACCTATTGCCTGTTGTTCTGGACTCCCCCATCCCAGGGAAAAGACTTTGTCTACTTACCCTATCCATGCCCCTCATGGTTTTATATACTGGTGGTGGAGGGGATGAATTTTAAAGATAGTAGATGGAATGCCAGAAGTTCTGATGAAGAATCACATGACTGGAAACATTAACTCTGTTTTATTCTCAGCTTTTATGGATGCTGCCAGATCTGGTGAGTTTCTCTGGCACTTTTTTTTTGTTTGATTTCCAGCATCTGTTATTCTTTGTTTTTACTTAAGTAAATCTGACATTCTGAACTTGGGTTAGCTAACATGTGCCTGCAGACCCACAGTTCCGTGGTTGATACTTAATTGCTTTCTAAAATAAACTAACATGCCACCAGTTGGATTGAGCAAAAAATGCTGGTCTTACCCACAGAAAAAGGCTGTATCTCTTAAAAAGAGCACACCGAGTAGTGTTGAAGGTAGACCTTTAAAATTACGAAAGGCTTTGATGCATAAAATATTTGCTGTTGCAGGGAAGAGCAGTCCCAAAGGGCGTTAACATTGAATGGCCAAGAAATTCAAAAGAAAATTCTTTATCGACAGAGTAATGAGGCTTCAGAACATGCTTCCATTAAGGGCAACTTGAGTCAATTGGAATAAATGTGTTTAAGGGGAGACTAGATAAACATGCAAGGAAGAAGGGGAATAGAGGGTTATCCAGTTGGAATTAGGTGAGGGCAAATGCAAGAACGTTATTCAAAGCTGAATTGCTGGTATCGACCAGTTGGGCTCAAAGGCATAGCTCTGCTGTAAAAGCTATAATTCCAAGTTATAGTATGTTGAATATTAATTTCAATTTGGTGATGCAAACGTAAGAACATGACACTTTGGATTTTGCATTTAGCAGCAATGTGATAGTGTTCACAACTGACCTCAAAGCAGCCCTCAAGATCTAATGAATTCTGTTGGAAGAAACCTTACCCAGTGCTAATTTCACTCTAATAGGGATGTCACCTAATCAGATTCAAGCATTCTCAGACTACAAAACCAAGTAGTAACAAGTACATTTTATCATTCACTTTCTGAAATTCGACAGAGTGAAATAAAGATTACTATAAGAAGATGGCAGTAAGGCAGAAGCAAACCTTTACAATTAAATTAGTAGAAATTTGGTATTCTATAAATACACAATTGTTCTTTCAGGGCCAGATGCTTTTCGGCAGTAATTATAACTTGATATACCATTAAAAGCTTAGCTATACCTCATTCAACAAGGATTTTTACAGAACAAGAGTAGCGTTAAAAGTGGATGTTTTTGTCAGTTTATTAATTTTCAGTTGATTTTAGTCTAAGAGCACAATGCATCCTCTGGATGGAATTCCAACTTCTGGATTTTGATGTTTGTGTACGTGTTGACGCCAAACGTTTCTATCAGTGTCACAGAGTATTTGCAGGGAATACTGAGAATTTTGTTGTTACAGTTGCAAAATCTATTGTTGATTAGAGCTGGATGTTGTTTTTCATCTGAATTTGCATTTGCTACTTCTGAGGTTTATTTTAAAATTTGTACAGTAATTGCTCATACTCAAATTTGTTTCTGAAGCCTCAACACAAGTTCAAAATAAATTTATGCAATGTTTTTCATGTGTTTTGCTGAAAATGTTTTGCGCCTAAGGATCTTAAACCTCAAAGGCAAGCCTTGTAAATTTATCTGTGAATCATAGTGGTATGAAAGCTGCATTCATATTTCTTCATAAGTGGTGGACTGGAGCTAATATGGCTGTACACCAATGCAATATGGTATTATCATTCATCATTTGTTGATCAGATCTGCGCTGAATTTTACATTGATGCAATTATAAATTTAGCATTGCAAAAAAAAATGTTAACCACCTCCAAGGGCAGCTGTATCTTAACTGTCATTTCTTAAATTATATCTGTTATGATGGTTCTGGCTGGTCCTCAAAAAGCCCTTTTAAAATACTTTTGAATGTTCTTTCATATAACCTGAAAATAATTTAAATAATTATAGCCTCCAAAGGACCTTTGGAACTTCTCTCCATAAGAGAGACAATTGAATATATATAGTTTACATGTGCGCAATATAAATAGCTTGAGTTGAATTGAATTAACTTTAATGCCACATGCACTTGAATACAGTGAAAAGTTTATAGTTGCCACATTACAATGCCTTCTTGGAAACAGAAGTACCTAGGTACAGATACTTAAGGTCAAATTAAACATAGAGTCTTAGAGATGTACAGCACGGAAACAGACCCTTCGGTCCAACTTATCCATGCCGAGCAGTTATCCTAAATTAATCTAGTCCCATTTGCCAGCACTTGGCCCATATCCCTGTAAACCATTCATATTCATATACCCAATCAAATGCCTTTTAGATATTGTAATTTTACAGCCTCCATCACTTCCTCTCACAGCTCATTCCATACATGTACCACTCTCTGAGAGAAAAAGTTGCCCTTTAGGTTCCATTTTAAATCTTTTCTCTCTGCTCCTGAACCTATGTTCTGTAGTTCTAGATTCCCCCGCCCCAGGGAAAATACTTTGTGAATTTATCTGTCCATGCCCCTTATGATTTTATAAACCTCTAAGGTCACACCTCAGCCTCCAAAGCTCCAGGGAAAAACCCCCCTGCCTATTCAGCCTCTCCCTATAGCTCATACCCTCCAACCCTGGCAAAATCCTTGTAAATCTTTTCTGAATGCTTTGTGAAAATGTCCTTCATATAGGAGGAGACCAGAATTGCGCACAATATTCCAAAAGTAGTCTAACCAGTGTCCTGTACAGCCACAGCATGAACTTTCAACTCCTATATTTGATGCTCTGACCAATAAAGGAAATCATACCAAATGCCTTCTTCACTATCCTATCTACCCGTGCCTCCACATTCAAGGAACTGTGAACCTGCGCTCCAAGGTTTCTTTGTTCAGCAATACTCCCCAGGACCTTAACATTATATGCATAAATCCTGCCCTGATTTGCCTTTCCAAAATGGAGCACATCACATTTATCTAAATTAAACTCCATCAGCCACTCCTGGGCCCATTGGCCTATCTGATCAAGATCCTGTGGTACTCTGAGGTAACCTCCTTCACTGTCCACTACACCTCCAATTTTGGTCTCATCTACAATACCGATCCTTGTGGCACTCCACTGGTCACAGGTCTCCAGTCTGAATGGCAACCGTCCACCAGCACCTTCAGTTTTCTACCTTTGTGCAAATTCTGTATCCAAATGGCTAGTTTTCCCTGTGGCTTTTCCTCACCACCTTTCTTAAATAGTAGCACCACGTTAGCCAACCTCCAGTCTTTCAGCACCTCACTATTGACTATCGATGATCGAAATGTCTCAGCAAGGCACCTAGCAATCACTTCCCTAGCTTTGTACAGAGTTCTAGGGTACACCTGATCATGTCCTGAGGGTTTTAAGATGTCCAGCACCACCACCTCTGTAATATGGACAGTTTTTCAGATGATGCCATCCATTTCTCCACATTCTGTATCTTCCATGTCCTTCTCCAAAGTAAGCACTGATGCAAAATACTTGTTGAGTATCTCTCCCATCTCCTCCGGTTCCACACATAGGCTGCCTTGCTGACCTTTGAGAGATCCTATTCTCTACCTCATTACTCTTTTGTCCTTAATGTATTTATAAAATATCTTTGATCCTGGCACCAGGGCGGCAACATACCATTCTGATTTCTTGCTGTCGATCACAGAATCATCTGTCTGTGTCTCTGACTAGATAGTCCCCTATAAATGATTGAGATCAGGATAGCCATAGGATACTCCTGCACTACCTGCCTCTCTGTCCTGCCATTCCTGGAGGTAACCCATCTATCTAACTGTTTCTATGGTTTTTCTCTGTTTTATATCTTCCATCACTCCATGGAAACAGACTCTTGGGTCCAACCTGTCCAACCCAATCTAGTCCCTCCAAACCCTTCCTATTCATATATCCATCCGAATACCTCTTAAATGTTGCAATTGTACCAGCCTCCACCACACCCTCTGGCAGCTCATACACATACACCCTCTGCGTGAAAAAGTTGCCCCTTAGGTTTTTTAAAATCTTTCCCTTCTCACCCTAAACCTATGCCCCCTAGTTCTGGACTTCCCGACCCCAGGGAAAAGACTTTGTCTATTTATCCTATCCATGCCCCTCATAATTTTGTAAACCTCTATAAGGTCACCCCTCAGCCTCCGACGCTCCAGGGAAAATAGCCCCAGTCTGTTCAGCCTCTCCCTGTCAACATCCTTGTCAATCTTTTCTGAACCCTTTCAAGTTTCACAACATCTTTCCAATAGGAAGGAGACCAGAATTGCTTGCAATGTTCCAAAAGTGGCCTAACCAATGTCCTGTACAGCCGCAACATGACCTCCCAACTCCTGTACTCAATACTCTGACCAATAAAGGAAAGCATACCAAATGTCTTCTTCACTATCCTATCTACCTGTGACTCCACTTTCAAGGAGCTATGAACCTGCACTCCAAGGTCTCTTTGATCATCAACACTCCCTAGTACTTTACCATTAAGTGTATTTGTCCTGCTAAATTTGCTTTCCCAAAATGTAGCACCTCGCATTTATCTGAATTAAACTCCTTTTGCCACTTGTCAGCCCATTGGCCCATCTGGTCCAGATCCTGTTGTAATCTGGGGTAACCCTCTTCGCTGTCCACTACACCTCCAATTTTGGTGTCATCTGCAAACTTACTAACTGTACCTTATGTAAATGACAAAAAGTAGAGGGACCAGCACCGATCCTTGTGACACTCCACTGGTCACAGTCCTCCAGTCTGAAAAACAACCCTCCACCATCACCCTCTGTCTTCTACCCTTGAGCCAAATGGCTAGTTCTCCCTGTATTCCATGAGATCTAACCTTGCTAATCAGTCTCCCATGGGGAACATTGTCGAATGCCTTACTGAAGTCATTATAGATCACTCTGCCCTCATCAATCTTCTTTGTTACTTCTTCAAAAAACTCAATCAAGTTTGTGAGACAAGATTTCCCACGCACAAAGCCATGTTGACGATCCCGAATCAGTCTTTGCCTTTCCAAATACACGTACATCCTGTCCCTCAGGATTCCCTCCAACAACTTGCCCACCACCGACATCAGGCTCACCGGTCTATAGTTCCCTGGCTTGTCTTTACCGCCCTTCTTAAACAGTGACACAATGTTTGCCAATCTTCAGTCTTCCGGCACCTCACCTGTGACTATCGATGATACAAATATCTCAGCACAAGGCCCAGCAATCAGCTCTTTAGCTTCCCACAGAGTTCTCGGGTACACCTGATCAGGTCCTGTTGATTTATCCACCTTTAACTGTTTCACGATATCCAGCATTTCCTCCTCTGTAATCTGGAAATTTTGCAAGATGTCACCATCTATTTCCCTACAGTCTATATCTTCCATATCCTTTTCCACAGTAAATACTGATGCAAAATATTCATTTAGTATCTCCCCATTCTCTCCCTAGTTTTGTCCTTAATATATTTGTAAAAACCCTTTGGATTCTCCTTAATTCTATTTGCCAAAGCTACCTCACGCCCCCGTTTTGCCCTCCTGATTTCCCTCTTAAGTATACTCCTACTGCCTTTACATTCTTCTAAGGATTCACTCGATCTATCCTGTCTATACCTGACATATGCTTCCTTCTTTTTCTTAATCAAACCCTCAATTTCTTTAGTCATCCAGCATTCCCTATACCTACCAGCCTTTCCTTTTACCCTGACAGGAATATACTTTCTCTGGATTCTTGTTATCTCATTTCTGAAGGCTTCCCATTTTCCAGCCGTCCCTTTACCTGCGAACATCTGCCTCAAATCAGCTTTCGAAAATTCTTGCCTAATAACGTCAAAACTGACCTTTCTTCAATTTAGAACTTCAACTTTTAGATCTGGTCTATCCTTTTCCATCATTATTTTAAAACGAATAGAATTATGGTCGTTGGCCCCAAAGCGGTCCCCCACTGACACCTCAGTCACCTGCCCTGCCTTATTTCCCAAGAGTAGGTCAGGTTTTGCACCTTCTTTAGTAGGTACATGCACATACTGAATCAGAAAATTGTCTTGTACACACTTCAGAAATTCCTCTCCATCTAAACCTCTAACACTATGGCAGTCCCAGTTGATGTTTGGAAAGTTAAAATCCCCTACCATAACTACCCTATTATTCTTACAGATAGCTGAGATCTCCTTCCAAGTTTGTTTCTCAATTTCCCTCTGACTGTTGGGGGGCTATAATACAATCCCAATAAGGTGATCATCCCTTTCTTATTTCTCAGTTCCACCCAAATAACTTCCCTGGATGTATTTTTGGGAATATCATCCCTCAGCACAGCTGTAATGCTATCACTTATCAAAAATGCCACTCCCCCTCCTTTCTTGCCTCCCTTTCTGTCCTTCCTGTAGCATTTATATCCTGGAACATTAAGCTGCCAGTCCTGTCTATCCCTGAGCCATGTTTCCGTAATTGCTATGATATCCCAGTCCCATGTTCCTAACCATGCCCTGAGTTCATCTGCCTTCCCTGTTAGGCTCCTTGCATTGAAATAAATGCAGTTTAATTTATTAGTCCTACCTTGTTCCTGCCTGCCCTGACTGTTTGACTCACTTCTGTTCTCAACTATACCCGTCTCAGATTTATCTCTTTCCTCGCTATCTCCATGCGTCCCACCCCCCCCACCTTACTAGATCTGGTCTATCCTTTTCCATCACTATTTTAAAACGAATAGAATTATGGTCACTGGCCCCAAATTGCTCCCCCACTGACACCTCAGTTACCTTTCTAAATCCTCCCAAGCAGTTCTAGCAAATTTCCCTCCCAGTATATTAGTCCCCTTCCAATTTAGGTGCAATCCGTCCTCCTTGTACAGGTCACTTCTACCCCAAAAGAGATTCCAATGATCCAAAAATGTGAATCCTTCTCCCATACACTAACTCCTCAGCCATGCATCTGCTCTATCCTCCTATTCCTGCCCTCACTAGCTCGTAGGACCTGTAGGAGTGAATTCTACCTTTTCAATGCTGTTTGGGTAAAGACGTTTCTCCTGAAATCCTAATGGGTTTTCTTTTGACTATTTTTATTTTGATGGCTTCATGTTATGCTCTCCCCATGAGAGAACTTTCTTTCTGCATTATTGTTATCAAAATCTTTGATAATTTTGAAGACCATTCAGCCTTTTTAATTCCAAGAAGGAAAAGGCCGAGTTTGGCTATCCTTTTCTGATATATAAACTGGTGTATGAACTGATATTTCCAGGGTCAACCTTGTAAATCTTCTGTCCAGTGCCGCAACATACTTTCATTAATGTAATCATCAGAATTGTACACAGTACTGTTTTTCTTTGAGAAAATGTGGGCCTAACCAAGGTTTGATACAACTTGGGAGGGAGCACATTTAGTATGGGACCTCAGCCAAGTAAGACCAATGTCGAGTGAGTTCTGACTGACTACTATTGAAAATTGATTCAGAGTGGAAATTGGGTGCAAAGGGAGAACAGAAGTGTTTTAACTAAGATTGGCTGTAGACTCGTCTGTGAGAGGGGATAAAAAGCATGGTTCATGATGCTGGCTTGTAGCAAGACCAGCAAGAGAATGGTCACAAACTACAGTAAGAGTGAGTGCAAGATTGATGAATATTTCTATTGATGAATAGTTGTTAAAATAAAAGTCGAATCTTTAGTTCATGCTTAGGCGTGCAGTGTTTTCTTCTGTTAAATTGATATTGTTGATTTTTAAATTTAGTTTATAAAAAAAAATGTTCGGACAGTGAAGTGTAAAGGGCAGGGAACCTTGAGTAATTAACTTAGAAGTTAAATCAAATCTGACAGCGATGACAGGACAAATGATGTGTTGCTACTGCACGTGTGGAAACTGCTGGACAGTAATGTGATCCATGGCAAACATATTTGTAATGAGTATTTGTAGCTTGTGGAACTTCCAAGTTGAGGAGCTGCAGTCTGAGGAGCAGGCCTTGCATTATATCAGGAAAGGGGAAAGTTCCTGGACTCTTTGCTTTCGGCGCTGGTCACACCTTCAGATTAGCAAATTCAAAATTGATCTCTGACCATGGACTGAAGGATGTGACTGCTGGTGAGGCAGATATGAGCACCCAGCGCCCTCATCCCCTACATTTGTCTAATCGTATGAGGTTCTTGTAATTGTAAGGTGAGAGTGGGCGACTGCAGGAAGATGAGCAACCGCACACGGCAGTTTGGTACAGGGTAATTCAAGCAGGGGAAGAAAATAAGATAGTAGTTATTGTAGGGGACTGAGGGACAGTATAATTATGGGAATAAATATTGATCTCTGCAGTCCAGAGGTGGAATCCCAAAGGCAGTGTTACCTACCTGGTGTCAGGATTAAGGGCAACTTTGGGCTGGAGAAGGACTTGGAGACCGAAAGGAGAGATCTAGTAGTTGTTGTCCATGTCGGTCTAACAACATTGGTTGGACTAGAAAGGAGGATTTGCTGGAAGTCTTTCAATAGTTCAGAACTAAATTAAAAGGCAGAAACTCTAAGGTAATAATCTCTGATTACTGTCTGAGCCAAGGCCAACCGGCCGAGGATAAATAAAGTCACCAAGTTAAATGCATGACGCAACGGTTGTGTGCGTAGAAGGCTTTCAGTTTGTGGGACACTGGCACCAGTACTGTGGTTAAAGGAGCTATTTTGGTGGGATGGGTTTCACTTGAACCATGCTGAGGCCAGTATCCTGGCAAATTGAATAACTCGGCCTGTGGAGAGGCCTTTAAACACGAGAGAGAGGGTAGGGAGTTTGGGAGAGGGGAAATGTCTGCTTAGAAAATATGAGGGTATGGCATAATTTCAGGGTAGCTGTTTGGATTACAATATCCACAGTGGGACAGATTATACAAAAATAGAAAAAACTGCAATAAATAGGCTCAAAGAGGAAAAAAATGTAAAAAGGCAAAATAAATGGCTCTTTACTTGAATGCAAGCGGCATTTGGAACAAAGTAGATGAATTTGCAAATACAGGTTATTTGGAATGATGTTCTAGCATTTACAGAGATGTGGTTGTAAGGAGATCAAATATTCGGGGATATGTGACTTTCCAAAGAACAAGCTGGAAGGAAAGGATGTTTGGGGTAGCATTATTGGTCCGGGATGGAATAGATATGATAGCAAGAAATGATCTTGAATCAGAAGTTGCAGAATCCATATGTACTTTGGCAGGAAGAGTCAAGGAGCTGATTGTTACTTAACTGGAGAAAGACTGCAGAACGCTACAGAACTGATAATTTGGGAGTACTTCTACATGAATCACAAAAAGCTAGCAGGTAATAGGGAAGACAAATGAAATGATGGCCTTTATTTTAAAGGAAATGGAATATAAAAGTAGAGGGGCTTTTCAAAAACTGTATGAAGCACAAGTCAGGCCACAGCTGGAATACTGTGAAAGACTTTTGGCTGCTATGTAAGGAAAGGTAAATTGTCATTGGAGGCAATAGGTTCTCATGATTGGAGGGGCTTGCCTTACTTGGAGAGGTGAGTAGATTGGACCTGCACTCTTTGAATTTTAGAAGAATGAAAGTCAGCCTTGTTGAAATATAGATGATACTTGCTGGACTTCATAGATAAGAGTTTTAGTGAGATGGTCACACCTAAGGTGCAGGCAGAATGTAGCTAGGTGACCACCAGGAAAGGCCAAGGGAGTAGAGAGTGCAGGAATCCCCTGTGGGTATTCTCCTTGAAAACAAGTGTACCGTTTTGGATACTATTGAGGGGAGATAACCGTTTGGGGAAAGCAGCAGTCTGACTGCCTCTGTGGCGCAGTGGGAAAGGGTAGATGTAAATAGGATGTCAGTGATAGGAGACTCGATAGTTAGGGAGACAGACAGGAGATTCTGTGGCTGCAAACGGGAACTCATGATGGTGAGTTTCCTTCCAGGTGCCAAGGTCCAGGATATCTCAGAGTGGATGCAGAACATTCTCAAGGGGATGGTGAGCAGCACGAAGTCATTGTGCACATTGGCACAAATGACATGGGTTGAAATAGGGTTGGGGTACTACACAATGATTGTAGAGAGCTAGGAAAAAGGTTAAAAAACAGGACTTCATTGGTGATAATCTCTGGATTACTTCCAGTGCTGTCAGGATAAGAACAGGAGGATATGGCAGATTAATGAAGAAGGGCTTATGCCCGAAATGTCGATTCTCCTGTTCCCTGGATGCTCCCTGACCTGCTGCGCTTTTCCAGCAACACATTTTCAGCTATGGCAGATTCATGCTTGGCTAAAGAATTGGTGCAGCGGGCAGGGCTTCAGATTTTTAGATTACTGGGATCTTTTCCAGGACACAGGTGACCTGTTCAAGAGGGACAGGTTGAACTTGAACTGGAGGAGGACCAATACCTTGGCGGCCAGGTTTGCTAGTGCTGCAAGAGAGAGTTTAAACTACACTGGCAGGGGAGTGGGACCTTGAAGGAGATACAGTAATCAGAAATAGTAAGGTGAAGGGACAGGTCAGGCTGGAACATGACAGGGAGCAAGCAATGTCTGTTGGATTAAATCACATTTATTTCAATGCAAAAAGGCTGACAGGTAAGGCTGATGAACTTATGGCGTGGGTAGGTATGCGTGACTGGGATACTATAGCCATTATGGAGACAATATGGCTCAGGGAAGGACAGGACTGGCAGCTTAAAGTGCCAGGGTACAGATGTTTTCGGAGGGTCAGAGGTGGTGGAAGTTGAAACTTTATTGCTGGAACAGCACAGCAGGTCAGGCAGCATCCAGGGAACAGGAGATTCGACGTTTCGGGCACAGGCCCTTCTTCAGGAATGAGCAGAGAGTGTTCAGCAGGAGAAGATAAACGGTAGGGAGGAGGGACTTGGAGGAGGGGCGTTGGAAATGTGATAGGTGGAAAGAGGTCAAGGTGAGGGTGATAGGTCGGAGTAGGATGGAGGCGGAGAGGTCAAGAAGAAGACTGCAGGTCAGGAAGGCGGTGCCGGGCTGGAGGGATTCGGCTGAGACAAGGTGGGGGGAGGGGGGATGAAGAAACTGGTGAAGTCCAAGTTCATCCCCTGTGGTTGGAGGGTTCCCAGTCGGAAGATAAGACGCTCCTCCTCCGACCGTCGCGTTGTTGTGGTTTGGCGGTGGATGAGTCCAATGACCTGCATATCCTCGGTGGAGTGGGAGGGGGAGTTGAAATGCTGTGCTACAGGGTGGTTGGGTTGGTTCGTCCGGGTGGCCCAGAGGTGCTCTCTGAATCGCTCCGCAAGTAGGCGGCCTGTCTCCCCAATATAGAGGAGGCCACACCGGCTGCAGCGGATGCAGTAGATGATGTGGGTGGAGGTGCAGGTGAATCTGTGGCGGATATGGAAGTTTCCTTTGGGGCCTTGGAGAGAAGTGAGGGGGGAGGTGTGGGCGCAAGTGTTGCACCTCCTGCGGTTGCAAGGGAAGGTGCCGGGAGTGGAGGTTGGGTCGGTGGGGGGTGTGGATCTGACAAGGGAATCGCGGAGGGAGTGGTCTCTACGGAAAGCTGATAGGGGAGGGGAGGGAAATATATCCTTGGTGCTGGGGTCTGTTTGGAGGTGGCGGAAGTGACGGCGGATGATGCGCTGAACATGGAGATTGGTGGGGTGGTAGGTGAGGACCAGTGGGGTTCTGTCCTGGTGGCGGTTGGAGGGGCGGGGCTCAAGGGCGGAGGAGCGGGAAGTGGAGGAGATGCGGTGGAGGGCACCGTCGACCACGTCGGGGGAGGAAATTGCGGTCCTTGAAGAAGGAGGCCATCTGTGTTGTACGTATTTTGAACTGGTCCTCCTGGGAGCAGATGCGGCGGAGACGAAGGAATTGGGAGAATGGGATGGCGTTTTTACAGGGGGCAGGATGGGAGGAGGTGTAGTCCAGGTAGCTGTGGGAGTCGGTTGGTTTGTAGTAGATGTCCGTGTTGATTCGGTCGCCTGAGATAGAAACAGAAAGGTCTAGGAAGGGGAGGGAGGAGTCCGAGACTGTCCAGGTGAATTTGAGGTCGGGGTGGAAGGTGTTAGTGTAGTGGATGAACTGTTCAACCTCCTCGTGGGAGCACGAGGTAGCGCCGATACAGTCATCAATGTAGCGAAGGAAAAGATGGGGGGTGGGGCCAGTGTAGTTGCGGAAGATGGATGGCCTCCTTCTTCAAAGACCGCAATTTCCACCCCGACGTGATCGACGGTGCCCTCCACCGCATCTCCTCCACTTCCCGCTCCTCCGCCCTTGAGCCCCGCCCCTCCAACCGCCACCAGGACAGAACCCCACTGGTCCTCACCTACCACCCCACCAATCTCCATGTACAGCGCATCATCCGCCGTCACTTCCGCCACCTCCAAACAGACCCCAGCACCAAGGATATATTTCCCTCCTCTCCCCAATCAGCTTTCCGTAGAGACCACTCCCTCCGCGACTCCCTTGTCAGATCCACACCCCCCACCGACCCAACCTCCACTCCCGGCACCTTCCCTTGCAACCGCAGGAGGTGCAACACTTGCGCCCACACCTCCCCCCTCACTTCTCTCCAAGGCCCCAAAGGAAATTTCCATATCCGCCACAGATTCACCTGCACCTCCACCCACATCATCTACTGCATCCGCTGCAGCCGGTGTGGCCTCCTCTATATTGGGGAGACAGGCCGCCTACTTGCGGAGCGATTCAGAGAGCACCTCTGGGCCACCCGGACGAACCAACCCAACCACCCTGTAGCACAGCATTTCAACTCCCCCTCCCACTCCACCGAGGTTATGCAGGTCATTGGACTCATCCACCGCCAAACCACAACAACGCGACGGTCGGAGGAGGAGCGTCTTATCTTCCGACTGGGAACCCTCCAACCACAGGGGATGAACTTGG
Source organism: Chiloscyllium plagiosum (assembly GCF_037043375.1). Classification (NCBI taxonomy): domain Eukaryota; kingdom Metazoa; phylum Chordata; class Chondrichthyes; order Orectolobiformes; family Hemiscylliidae; genus Chiloscyllium; species Chiloscyllium plagiosum. The sequence continues at coordinate 104,833,571 of NW_028270141.1, forward strand.
ACTTCACTAGTTTCTTCATCCCCCCTCCCCCCACCTTGTCTCAGCCGAATCCCTCCAGCCCGGCACCACCTTCCTGACCTGCAGTCTTCTTCTTGACCTCTCCGCCTCCATCCTACTCCGACCTATCACCCTCACCTTGACCTCTTTCCACCTTTCACATTTCCAACGCCCCTCCTCCAAGTCCCTCTTCCCTACCGTTTATCTTCTCCTGCTGAACACTCTCTGCTCATTCCTGAAGAAGGGCCTGTGCCCGAAACGTCGAATCTCCTGTTCCCTGGATGCTGCCTGACCTGCTGTGCTGTTCCAGCAATAAAGTTTCAACTTTGATCTCCAGCATCTGCAGACCTCACTTTCTGCTCAGAGGTGGTGGAAGGAAGGGTGGGGGAATTGAATTTTTGATTAAGGCGAGTATCACAGCAGTAATCAGAGCTGAAATAACTGAGGCTTTGCGGGTGGAGCTAAGAAATATGAAGGTGATGGTGACATTATTGGGGTTGTACTGTAGGTCCCCAAATAGTCAACAGGAATTAGAGGAACAAATATGCGGGGGAGACTTGCAGGAGCAATAGGATTGCCGTAGTAAGGGATTTTAATTTTCTGAACGTAGACTGGGACTGCCAGAGCGTTAAGGGTTTAGATGGGATGGAATTTGTTAAGTGCATTCAATAAAATTTCCTCAAGCAGTATACAGAGGGTCCTACTTGAGAAGGGGCAAAACTCAACCCGCTGTTGGGAAATAGCGCAGGACAGGTGACAGTGGGGGAGCACTTTGGGACCAGTGACTATAGCTATGGAGAGGGAAAACTGGTCCACAAGTTCAGGTTCTAAACTGAGACAAGGCAAATTTTGATGGAATTATATAGGAGCTTGCAAGATTTGATTGGAATAGCACAGGCTCGTCTGGCAAGTGGGAGGCCTTCAAAAGTGAGATTGCTAGAGTTCAAGATTTGGGTTCCTGTCATGGTGAAAGGTAAGGTTGGTAGGAATTACGAACCCTGGATGACAAGAGATATTGATGGTTTGACCAGAAAAAAGAAGGAGGCGTGGGTCAGGTACAGGCAGCTTGGATCAAGGGAATCTCTAGAGGTATTCAGGGAATACAGGAGTTTACTGAAGAAGGAAATCATGTATGGCAGGGTTATCTGTATGGTTAATGGTTGTACTGAAAACAAATTAAAACTTTGTTTTTAAAATATAACCAGTTTTAATTTTTTTAAAAATGTGCATAGTGGAAGAAAACATGGCTTAATATTGTGTGAATATGCTCCAGAAACTCCATCCAACTGAGGGACATATTGAATTCTCTTTGACAAGAGTGGCAAGAGTGCTGAAGGTCAATTTCTTACAAATGTGCAGCTTTATCGATGATAGTTTTCTCCATTTGATGCACTTAACAGGCTAACTTCCTCTTTGTTCCTCTTTTTGTCATAGCTCATTCACCTCCTGTTGCTTCTATATGTTGTAGGATGAAAATTTCTTAGGGAAATGCAGAGTTTTCTTTAACTTGCTGCAGTACTCATCAACAGAGTCAGTTGGAGGGAGTCTCTCTGTCTTGCATGCAGTGAATCATTTTTATTGATACCCAGCATTCTTGCACTTTGTCGCACATTCCAGTGAAATTATGGTATTTCTACACCATAGCCAGTAAAAGATTTACAAAACGCTGTGGATTTTAATGAAGACTAATGGAAGAACAGCTGTTAGAAATTCAATAAACACTATCTGGTAAGTTTATCAAAATGTTTCATGTAGTTTTGATTGAAGCCAAAATTCTATCCATTATCTTATTGTGGATAATTGTGTTGATCGTGATGGAAACCTGACTTGTGAGGGCAGCTGCCTTACCTGATTATATGTTTCTTCATGATCCCAGTCCAAGTTGCTCCAGTGACTCTCAATACCAAAGCACGTTCTGGCCTCTTCGCTACTCTTGACACTTTCTTGTTTAATTATCCCATCTTATTTCTCTCCTTTTGTGTTCTTGAAAATCATTGTTCTCTCCATCCTCCCAAGAACTGTAGACTATCTTCTCCCTCACATAACGATCTACACACAGTTTCAGTCAGCTTCCTCACCTTGTCATCTCATGTGGCTTCACCACTATTGGTGCATCAATGGAAAAGGTCATGCTGATGTTGCATCTCTCATAGCTGAATCTCTTACCACTTCCTTATAGCATTTCATTGTGGTAAGTTACCAGAAACTACCTTTAATTCGGCTACTTATTAAAAAATCTCACAGACATCAAATACTGAAGCAATTATTTAAACTTTATTGCATTTAGTAACTAAAACAAAACACCCGAAGGAAGCAAGTAAAGTCCCAGTTGTCTATTACCTAATTTAATTTAGCTATGTTTCCAACCAAGAGTGTCTGTTTCTGGATGCCCAGTGTTATTCTCTGGAGTTCTACAGCCAAAGAATCCTGAAATTAAATTTTTATAGTATTTTCTATTGTTCAAGTTATGATATGAAATTTTTGATGATTCTTAAGATTCTTTCATTCATAATACTACTCCTCTGGAGTTATCAACTCTGAAGCTTGCCTTCTTATCAAAAATAGCTTCCCTGTTCCTTGTTACGTTTGGCATTCCCTGTCTATTTGAAGACAAAGCTTTCCTACAATTAGTTCCTTAAATTCTTCTGCAGAGTAATTATTTGTCCTTGTTTCATAAGGCAGCCAATTATCAAGCAATTGTTAAAACAGTTTTCTTTGCATAGCTTCGACTGTTCCTTTTCCCCAGCTTTTATTTCCTGTACAACAATGTGTCCTTGTCCCTCAATCAGAGTTATTGCTGATTCTTTCCATCCATGAACAGTTATTAAAGTTCTGAGGTTACATTACCAAATTTTTTTTTACTGCATTTGCTCAATGGAAAACTTGTCTTTCCCCCATGTCATTTACAACTGCATATTGGAATTGCTATCTGTCTAACTGTTTGCCTGTTTGTTTGTCTCTAGCTCGTGCAGCTGTTGACCTAAGTTATTTCTTTCTTTTTGACTTTGATACCGCTGATCTTAACCAAGTCTTTGCTGTCTGTTTCCACTGGTGGGCTCTTATCTTTGCTGCTTCAACTTCATTAATTATTGAATCTGGATAGATTACACTGAACGCTTGCTTCAGAATCATCCTGGAAGTGGTAACTCCAAGCTTCTTTTCAACTATGACCTTAACTCATTTCCTCTGCTTATTGCTTTCCCCTACCGCTCAACCATTTGAACCCGCTCCACCATTCAGAAAGAGTATGGCTGATCTGATTTTAACATTTTTTCGTACCCATGATAACCTTTCATCCCCTTTGTCATTAAGAATCTATATCTACCTCTGTCTCAAGAATATTTAAAATATTGTGTCCATATTTTGAGGAAGGGAATTCCGAAAATACTCAGTGCTCTGAGAGGGGAAAAAAATCTGCTCATCCCGGCCTTCAATCGGCGAGCTCTTATTTTTAAATTATAACTCAAAATTCTAGATTCTTCCATTGAAGAGACAACCTTTCCACATCCACCCAGTCCAAACCCCTCTGAATTTTATATGTTTCAATAAAATCATCTCTGATACCTCTAAACTCCACAGGATGCAGACCGAGCCTGCTAGCCTTTCCTTATAAGGCATTCTGCTTATGCAGGTATTCATCCAATTAAATCCTCTCAGGACAGTTTTTAACACATTTAACTTTCTGACCACCTAATTTCCTTTCCTGGTATCTGTAGATTAGATTAGATTCCCAACAATGTGGAAACAGGCCCTTCAGCCCAACAAGTTCACACCGACCCTCCGAAGAGCAACCCAACCAGATCCATTCCCCTACATTTACCCCTGACTAATGCATCTAACACTTCGGGCAATTTAGCATGGCCAATTCACCTAACCTGCACATCTTTGGACTGTGGGAGGAAATCGGAGCACCTGGAAGAAATCCATGCAGACCCTGGGAGAATGTGCAAACTCCACACAGACTGTTGCCCGAAGCAGGAATTGAACCCGTGTCTCTGGCACTGTGAGGCAGCAGTGCTAACTATTGAGCCTACCATATCTATTCTCACCTTTTCTGTAACTCTGCATTAGAATTTCTGTAATTAGCTTTCTGTCCTTGCTGTAGCACTGAAACTGTCTGAATTGAAGTCACAAATAGTACCATCTGATCAGGTCCCCAGAGTCACTGTTCCTTCTCCTCCTCGATATTTCTGCAGCTTTAAATGCAATAGATAGTAGAAAGTGAGGACTGCGGATGCTGACGATCAGAGTCAAGAGTATGGCACTGGAAAAGCACAGCAGTTCAAGCAGCATCTGAGGAGCAGGAGAATTGGCGTTTTGGACATAAGCACTTCATCAGGATTCCTGATGAAAAGCTTATGCCCGAAACGTCAAATCTCCTGCTCCTCAGATGCTGCCTGACCTGCTGTGCTTTTCCAGTGTCAAACTCTTGACAGCAGCTTTAAACGCATTAAACGGCACCCTTCTCCATTAGGCACAACCCTTCAATGTGTGGCTAAGTGGAACCATGTACAATTACGCACTTGCATATCCAGTTGTAACTTAAGCATTTGCAGCATGGTTTATTCTCACATCCCACACCTTGCAACTCCCAAGGATCCATTTTTTTGCCCGATAGAATCATAGAGATGTACAGCACGGAAACAGACCCTTTGGTCCAGCTCGTCCATGCCGACCAGATATCCCAACTCAATCTAGTCCCATTTGCCAGCGCTTGGCCCATATCCCTCCATTCCTTTCCTATTCATATACCCAACCAGATGCCTTTTAAATGTTGTAATTGTATCCACCACTTCCTTTGGCATCTCATTCAATACACCCCCACCCGCTGTGTGAGAAAGTTGCCCCTTAGATCCCCTTTTAAATCTTTCCCCTCTCATTCGAAACCTATGCCATCTAGTTTTGAACACCCCCACCCCAGGGAAAAGACATTGTCTATTTACCGTATCCGCGCCCCTCATGGTTTTATAAATCTCTATAAGGTCACCCCTCAGCCTCTAACGCTACAAGGAAAACAAGTTCAGAGTATTCAGCCTCTCCCTATAGCTCAAATCCGCCAACCCTGGCAGCATCCTTGTAAATCTTTTCTGAACCCTTTCAGGTTTCATGACTTCCATCTGATATGAAGGAGACCAGAATTGCACTCAATATTACAGCACGCAATATTCCAAAAGTGGCCTAACTGATGTCCTGTACAGCCTCGACATGACCTCCCAACTCCTGTACTCACTACTCTGACCAATAAAGGAAAGCATTCCAAATGCCTTCTTCACTATCCTATCTACACGAGACTCTACTTTCAAGGAACAATGAACCTGCACTCCAAAATCTCTTTGTTCAGCAACACCCTAGGACCTTACCATTAAGTGTATAAGTCCTGCTAAGATTTGCTTTCCCAAAATGCAGCACCTCACATTAATCTAAATTAAACTCCATCTGCCACTTCTCAGCCCATTGGCCCATCTGCTCAAAATTCCGTTGTAATCTGAGGTAACCTTCTTCGCTGTCCACTACACTTCCAGTTTTGGTGTCATCTGCACACTTACTAAATATACCTCCTACATTCAAATCCAAATCCTTTATATAAATGACGAAAAGAAGTGGAACCAGCACTCCACTGGTCACAGGCCACCATTCTGAAAAGCAGCCCTCCACCACCACCCTCTGTCTTCTACCTTTCAGCCAGTTCTGTATCCAAATGGCTAGTTCTCCCTGTATTCCGTGAGATCTAAACTTGCTAACCAGTCTCTCATGGGGAATCTTGTCAAACGTCTTACTGAAGTCCATATAGATCACATCCACTGCTCTGCCCTCATCAATTCTTTGTTACTACTTCAAAAAACTCAAATCAAGTTTGTGAGGCATGATTTCCCACGCACAAAGCCATGTTTACTATCCTTAATCAGTCCATATCTTTTCAAATGCATGTAAATCCTGTCCCTCAGGATTTCCTCCAACAACATGCCCATCACTGACGTCAGCCTCACTGGTCTGTCGTTCCCTGGCTTGTCCTTATCAACTTTCTTAAATAGTGGCACCACGTTAGCCAACCACCAGTCTTCCTGCACCTCACCTGTGACTATTGATGATACAAATATCTCAGCAAGGGGCCCAGCAATCACTTCCCTAGCTTCCCACAGAGTTCTAGGGTGCACCTGATCAGGTCCTGGGGATTTATCCACCTTTATGTATTTCAAGACATCCAGCATCATCTCTGTAATATGGACATTTTTCAAGCTGTCGCCATCTATTTCTCTACATTCTGTATCTTTCACATCCTTCCCCACAGTAAACTCTGCTGCAAAATACTCATCTCCTGCTGCTCTACACAAAGTCTGCCTTATTGATTTTTGAGGGGCCCTATTCTCTCCCTAGTTACCCTTTTGTCCTTAATGTATTTGTGAAAGCTCTTTAAATTCCTCTTAACCTTATTTGTCAACACTATCTCAGTCCCCTTTTTGCCCTTTTGATTTCCCTTTTAAGTACACTCCTACTGCCTTTATACTTTCCTAAGAATTCATTCAATCTCTGCTGTCTATACCTGACATATGCTTCCTTCCTTTCCTTAACCAAACTCTCAATTTCTCTAGTCATCCAGCATTCCCTATAGCTACTAGACTTTCCTATACCTACCAGCCTCTCCTTTCACCCTAACAGGAACATACTGTTTCTGGACTCTCGTGATCTCATTTTTGAAGGCTTCCCATTTTCCAGCTGTACCTTCACCTGCGAACATCTGCCATCTCCTCCTCCTCAGCTATGTTCTGTGCTTTAGTAATATAATGTGAAGACATAAGATTAGATTAGATTCCCTACAGTGTGGAAACAGGCCCTTCGACCCAACCAGTCCACACCCATCCTCCAAAGAGTAACCCATCCAGATTCGTTTCCCTCTGACTAATGCATCTAAGACTATGGATAATGTAGCTTGGCCAATTCACCTGACCTGCACATCTTTGGAATGTGGGAGGAAACTGAAGCACCCGGAGGAAACCCACACAGACACTGGGAGAATGTGCAAACTCCACCCAGACAGTCGCCCAAGGCTGGAACCAAACCTGGGTCCCTGGTGCTGTGAGCAGTAGTGCTAACCACTGAGCCACCGTGCATGTTACTTGTACACCAATGCCTAAGTAAGTATATATTCTTTCTGAATGATGCATTGTAGAAATATAATGAGTCTAAGCATGTCGTTATTTCAAATGAAAAGTATTTGGAAATAGTCCAGGACCAAATTTGACTCGTTCATTGAGTTGCTCTTGTGGAGAGTTGGCATATTCATGACTGGCCAAATAACCACCTTGTTGTCGCTATTCTGTGGTTCTACCATATGGATATATGCAACTTAAGTTTCATTCATTCATTTTTTGCCTCCAAATGCAAGGAGACATTGCCAGTCTGAAAATCACCTGGTTTTAACTGGCTCCTTTTCATGACTCATAATCTAATTTTTTAAAAGATGATTGTTTTTGTTGTTTTTATAGATGAGTTCTCTGAAAACAGATCCTGTTTAGCTACATTAACATTAGAATATATAAAGCGTAATCAAATAATGATCCAAATAATGTAAGTATGTGATTGCAGATCGATCAATCCATTTAGCATACATTTCAAACTCATCTGTTGAGGCCTCTGATATCAAATTTTCCAACAATTGTTTGAGAGAGTAAACTAGTTTTTACTTCAGAGTTCATTTCCCTTTAATTTCTCAGTATGAAGCAAACATTAGATCTTGAGGTATATTATGAAATATAATCTGGATAGTTACAGTTATTGTCATAAACCCATAGAAATATTAACTAATATACATGTAATTTTAAAAATAAAATAAGACAATTTCTTCATGAACATTTGAGTCAAACAAAAAAAGACAGTGATGACAGCACCATATTTGAAGTCCTAACCCTGTGTCACATCAGAATCACAACATGTGGTTGCACCAATTGTTTTTGACAGTTTGAAAACTCATTATCGACTTAGTTTCCATGAGAACATAGTGAGCAGAACCCAAGTAGCGGGGCGGCACAGTGGTTAGCACTGCTGCCTCACAGCAGTTCAATTCCCACCTCAGGCAACTGTCTGTGAAAATATACATTCTCCCTGCGTCTGCGTGGGTTTCCTCTGCGTGCTCCGGTTTCGTCCCACAGTTCAAAAATGTGCAGGCTAGGTGAATTGGCCATGCTAAATTGCCCGTAGTGTTCGGAGGGCCGGTGTGGACTTGTTGGGCCAAAGGGCCCGTTTCCACACTGTAAGTAATCTAACCTAATCTAAAAGAAAAGTAGCCTCCGACCACTTTGATTATTATGTGGCCAATTGTACAGCTACATCAAAATTGCTACATCTGATCATTGTTCGTGTTCGTTCTCGATTCACATAAACGACCTCCCACTCTACTTCTTCTTGCCCCATCAGCATATCCTTTTATATTACTTTTTTTGCCATGTATTTAGTTTCCCCATAAAAAACACCTATGTTATTTACCTTAGCCATTCGATGCAGTAACAGATTCCACGTTCTAACCACTCTCTGGGTCGTAGATCCTTTTTGGATTCATCAAGTGCCATCAAGGTGATGAATGTTGGTGGCACATGAGGAGGTAGGAGTGGATAGTACAGGGTGAAGGGTTGCTGTGCATATAGAATGATGAGGGGAGTCTGTGTGGTAATGCAGGGAGGTAATATAGCCAATAATGATGGGTGTCAGGATGCAGGAATAATTATCAGGATGCTGAAGCAGGTTGGAAATTGAGAGCGAGAGGAATATTATGAAGTGAAGTAGTGAATTGGGGCATGAAACTGGAGACTAAGGGGTGTCAGAATTACTGTTTTGAGCTGGTATATTTTTGATTCTCATTTCCTTTAAGTCTTCTGTGGAGCACAGCTGTCGTTTAGGTCCGTGCGAAAACAAATTCTGCAAGTTACAGGGCAAATTGTCCAGGTGTATGGCCCACAGCGCCATGTCTGAGGCATCGGACATTCCTGGTACCAGTGTAATGTGGCACCCTTATATGTCCAATGCAGTTGCACATCTTAGTAGCGACCAAAGTCTTGCCTTTTATTGCTGTTAAGATCAGAAAATCTAGGCCAATGTGTACAGGATTGTGCATGTCAGCAACCACAGAAATCTTCTCTGCCTAGTTACACTTCAGGTTGATGGTGCCTGATGTAATCTAGTGTTTGATATCTTGAGATTGAAACTTGTTTTTTTAACTGATTCATGGGTTTGGTGTTTATGCCACTGTTCATTGCCAATCCCTAATTTCCCTATAAGAATTTGGTGTGAGCTGCCTTTTTGAACCCCTGCAATCCTTGGGATATAGAGGCATCCACAGTGCTGTTAAGAAGGGAGTTCCAGGATTTTAACCCAGTAACAAAAAGGAGCAGTGATATAGTTCCGAGTCAGGAAAATATGGGGAATGTAGGGCAGTTTGCAGGTGGTGGTGTTCCCATACATCTGTCCTTGACCTTCTCGGTGGTACAGGTCATGGGTTTGGAAGATGCTATCAAAGGAGGCTAGGTGAGTCACGATAGTATATCTCATAGCTGGTACACACTGCTGCCACTGTGCATCACTGGTGAAGGGAATGAATGTTGAATGTGCTGCATGGGATTCACAGTCAATTGGACTGCTTTGTCCTGAATGGTGTCAAACTTTTGATTATTGGTTGAGCTGTATTCATTCAGACAAGTGCAATTGGCAAGTATTCCATTACACTCATGAATTACTATATCGATGTAGTCATGATTCGGAGATGCCGGTGTTGGACTGGGGTGTACAAAGTTAAAAATCACACAACACCAGGTTATAGTCCAACAGGTTTAATTGGAAGCACTAGCTTTCGGAGCGACACTCCTTCATCAGCTGATTGTCACCTGATGAAGGAGCGACGCTCCGAAAGCTAGTGTGCTTCCAATTAAACCTGTTGGACTATAACCTGGCGTTGTGTGATTTTTAACTTTATATCGATGTAGATGGTGAGGATACAGTTAGGAGGTGAGGTACTCGCCACAGAATTGTTAGCGGTGAGGATGTTATTGAGTTCAGAGAGATAAAAGCATGTTAAGTGAATTGGCAAAAACTTATCAGATCAAATATAACATGATATAAACCTATATGATCTAATGCACTTTGGTAGGTAGAATGGGGAGATGAATATCAAAAGCTGTAACACAAGGATTTACGGATTTTTGCACGAGTCATTTAAGAAAACTAGCATACAGCATCAGGTGAAAGGGAAAGGAAATGGAATTCCCTTTATTTCAAAGGGAATGGTACATTAAAAAAAAGGAAGTCTTGCAAAACAGACCACACATAGAACACTGTGAACAGCTTTGATCCCCGTATGTACGGAGGGATACGTAGACATTGGAGGCAGTCCAGAGAAGCCTCACTCGATTGATCCCAGGCATGGAAGGACTTCCTTATGAGAAGGGGTTGATTAGGTTAAACCTCTAGCCGTTGGAGTTTAGAAGAATGAGAGGCAACCTTATTGATTCACACAAGATTCTTCAGCAATTTGACAGGGTAGATGGTGACAGGTTGTTTTCCTTTTTGAGACTCTGGAACTAAAGGACATAACAACTGGGTAATTGGTTGCCAATTTAAGACAGAACAGGAGGCATTTCTTTTTGAGGGTAGTCAATATATGGAATTCTTTACCCCAGTGGGCTGTATTCAAGACTGAATAGATTCTTAATCACTAAGGCAATCAAGGTCTGTGGGGATAAGGCATGAAAACAGAGTTAAGAATTTTTGGTATCAGCCTTGTCTTATTAAATAACTTGATGAACCAAATACCATACTTCTGCTCCTACATCTTATGATCTTATTTACAGTTTCCTACAGACACCATTTGCTAACAATCAGTGGTGGGACTTTTACTGGCAACACCCCTGAAAACTAGGCATGCTGATGCCCTTTGCAGTAACTTAGTGTGATTTTCACAGAATATCCTTGTTTTTGCATTTCATAACCACTTTGATATGTTTGCCTTTTGGAATAACAGAAGAGCTCTGCACCTACTGTAGAAACTCACATTTGCCCAGAACTAACATGATGGAAGTGTACCTTTGCTGCAATTGATGTACTTTTTTTTGCATTGCTGATTGTAAACAAGTAAATCTGCTGTTATCACAGTACTACATTATCCAAAATACATATTTCACAACAGTCATGAAATGACAATACTTGCTGGGCTCTACCTTATCATAATGGTTTAAAGGCTAATAAGCTGGGTAATTGACCTTTGTTCTTCTCTGGCAAAGTAATTTAGTTGTAAATGCAGATGCCATTTTTTAAGAGACATCATCTCATGGGTTTTATCAATCTGGACAGAGTACAGTAATGTAGTGTAGTTTCATTTGCATTTGCACATAGAAACTGCAGGACAAGTTACTTTGTCTGTGCACTTAATTGTGCAAAGTGCTAAATCAAAAAGGAACAACACAATTAGTAAGGTCCATTGGAGTTTGTTGGTCCACCAATATTGTTCTTGCAATTCTGTAGCCACAAATATGATATTCTACATATATTAATTATTTAAATGAGCTACTCCATGTCATAATTAAGAAAAAATTGATTCTTTTAAACATATTGAATATGCAACACACATTATAAACTGTAATTCATTTGTTATGGAAAAATAAACAAGTCTTCTAAAATTCTTCATAAGGGGCACTAATTCTAACATGGAACGAACCTGAATCTGTTCTTTATTCATTCACAGGATGAGGATGTTGCTGGCTAGGTTAACATTTATTGCCCATCCCAGAGAGCAGTTAAGAGTCAACCATATAGCTGTGGGTCTGGAATTAGTTTCCTTCCTGACAGGAGATTAGTGAACTGGTTAGATTTTTCCAACAATTGACAATTGATTCATGATCATTATTGGAGCCTTAATTCCAATAATGTATTGAATTCAAATACCACCATCTGCCATGGTGGGATATAAACCTCTGTCTGCACAACATTACCTGAGTCTCTGGAGTAACAGTTGAGTGAAAATGCCACTGGACCTTCACCTCCCCTACCTATAAAATAAATGCCAAGAAATCAGCAACACCAGAAAGGTCAATGAAGATCTGTTATGATGGCCAGATTATAAGGCATATGCATTACTTCCAATATCCTGGCTCTGGCATATTCATGGAATGCAGTGCCCTTGGAGAGACCTAAAATATGAAAATCCCTAATGTCTAGGGGAAGAAATACACTGTAGCATTAGAGTCATAGAGATGTATAGCATGGAAACAGACCCTTTGGTCCAACCTGTCCATGCTGAGCAGGTATCCTAACCCAATCTAGTTCCACCTGCCAGCACCTGGCCCATATCCCTCCAAACCCTTCCTATTCGTATACCCATCCAAATGCCTCTTAAATGTTGCAATTGTACCAGCCTCCACCACTTCCTCTGGCAGCTCATTCCATACATGTACCACCCTCTGCGTGAAAAAGCTGCCCCTTAGGTCTCTTTTATATCTTTCACCTCTCACCCTAAACCTATGCCCTCTAGTTCTAGACTCCCCGATCCCAGGGAAAAGACTTTGTTGTTTGTCCTATCCATGCCCCTCATAATTTTGAAAACCTCTATAAGGTCACCCCTCAGTCTCCAACGCTCCAGGGAAAACAGCCCCAGCCTATTCAACCTCTCCCTATAGCTCAAATCCTCCAACCCTGGCAACATCCTTGTAGATCTTTTCTGAACCCTTTCAAGTTTCACAACATCTTTCCGATAGGAAGGAGACCAGAATTGCACGCAATATTCCAATAAGTGTATTTATCCTGCTAAGATTTGCTTTCCCAAAATGCAGCAACTCCCATTTATCTGAATTAAACTCCATCTGCCACTTCTCAGCCCATCTGTGACTTCCCTGAAGCAATCCAAACAAGTCCAGGAGGTCAAAAGGAACTGGTAGCTCACAAAGTGCGTAGTTTCTGTCTGTCAAGGAGTGATGTAACTCACTCTAGAAGGCATACAGAATAAAAGCATTCACATAATCCAAAATAAGAATCACCTAATATCCAGCCTATCTGATTCTTGTATTGTTTGTAAGTGTGCCTCTGGTATTCCACCATCTCTCTGTAAATGAAATTATCCATCTGCAACACATGGTGTTGGGGGTAACATATTGGCATGGATCAAAGATTGGCCAACTGAAGCAGAAAGTAGGAATAAAAGGGTCTTTTTTAAGCTGGCAAGATTTCATGACTGATGTGCATTTTTTGTGGGATGTGGGCGTCGCTGGCTGGCTAGCATTTATTGCCCATCACTAGTTGCCCTTGAAAAAGTGGTGGTCAGCTACCTTCTTGAACCATTGCAATCCACCTGCTGTGGGTTGGTCCACAATGCCAACAGGGCAGGAATCCAGGATATTGACCCAGTGACAGTAAAGGAACTATTTTCAAGTCAGGATGCTGATCAGCCTGGAGGGTAACTTGAAGGTGGTGATGTTGCCATGTCTTTGCTGCCCTTTTCCTTCCAGATGAAAGTGGTCATGGGTTTGGAAGATGCTCTCCAAGGACCTTTTGGTGAATTTCTGCAGTGCATCTTGTAGGTGGTACACACTGCTGCTACTAAAGGTCAATGGTAAGGGGAATGGATGTTTATGGATGTAGTGCCAATGAAGTATGCTGCTTTGTCTTGGATGGTGTCAAGCTTCTTGAATGTTGTTTGGGCTGCACCCATCCAGGCAGGTGTGGAGTATTCCAAAACCTGACTTGTGCCTTATAGATGGTGGACATGCTTTGGGAGTCAGGAGGTGAGTTACTGTCACAGTATTACTTGTCTCTGAATTGTTCTTGTAGCCATTGTGTTTATGTGGCAAATCCAGTTGAGTTTCTGGTCAACGATCACCCCCAGGATGTTGACAGTGGGGGATTCAGTGGGGTAACACCATTGAATGTCAAAGGGCAGTGGTTAGATTGTCTCTTATTGGTGATGGTTGTAGTATTCGTGTAGCGCAAATGTTAACTGCCACCTGCAGCCCAAACGTGGATATTGTTCAGATCATTTTGCATTTGAGCATGGATTGCATTCGTATCTGAGGAGTCATAAATCTTGCTAAACATTGTATAAACAGCATGAACATCCTCACCTCTGACCTTATGAAGGAGGGAAGGTCATTGATGAAGCAGCTAAAGATGGTTGGGCTTAGGACACTATCCTGAGGAACTCCTGCAAAGATGTCCTGGAGCTGAGGTGACTGACCTCCAACAACCATGGCCATCTTCCTATGTGTCAGGTATGACTCCAATCAGCGGATGCTCCCTGATACCCATTGATTCCAGTTTTGCTCGGGTTCCTTAATGACAGACTGAGTCAAATGTGGCATTGATGTCAAGGGCTATCACTTTCACCTCATCTCTGGAATTCAGCTCTTTTGTCTATGTTTGAGCGAAAACTGTAATGAGGTCAGGAACTGAGTGGCCCTGGTGGAATCCAAACTGGGTGTTACTGAGCTGGTTATTGCTGAGCAAGCACTGCTTAATAACACTATTGATGGCACTATCCATCACTTTATGATGATTGTGAGTAGACTGATGGGGCGTTATAGCAGTGTTGTAGGTGTACTGTAAGAGCTGGCTAGGGGAAAGGCAAGTTCTGGAGCACAAGTCTTCAGTACCATTGCCAGAATGTGGTTAGTGCCCACAAACGTTTTAGTATCCATGCCTCCAATCATTCCTTGATATCAGCTGGAGCCAACCAGATTGGCTGAAGACCAGTATTGTTACGACATGAGGTAAACCCCTCTGCTAATTTAAACCAACCACACAGAAAAGATTCACCGCCTGCAGTAATCTGTTAAAATTTGAGAGGCAAAGAATAATCCCAGAGGTAAATATTTAAAGTAAAAATTAACAACTTTATTTCTTTAAGTTTAACAGAGAATATTAACTAATAACTATTTACAATCCTTTCTCTTAAACCTCTCTTTTACCCCGCCAATACTAGTCTGTTTTGAAAAATATCCTTGTCAGCTTGTCTAGGTCAAAATGATCACATTTTTCCTTTATGCTGTTTTCTGTTTCATCTTAATTTTTTTTTGCTACAAGAAGACAATGATCTGCATTTGATTCTGAGCCGATATAATGAGATTTGATAAAGCTTTGGAATTGGAAAGAAATTGTAAAATTATAGTTAAATACTAGAAGGTGGTTGTTGTCAGATAGAAAGAAATTGATGTCATGCAACCCTTATTTTATTGATAAAGGTGGTAAAATATTGTTTGAAAAGGATGCAGTAGCAAAATAACGAATAGAATTTATAAGTGAATTGTATGATGATCCAAATTGAGCTTGTCCTCGAGATATAGAGGGAAATGAATGTCCGAATGTTCAATTAAAGGTAAAGGATGCTTTAAAATTGATGAATACAGGAAAAGCTGGAGGCATAGGTGAAGAAACAAGAGAACATCTAAAATTCCTTGGGGAATTATAATTAGAAATGATACCAGAAATTTCTGATCAAAAATATATCAAAGGATATATTCTTAGCGATTTGAGAGGATCATTACTTGTTAAGGCACTGAAGAAACCTAAAGCATTGGAATGCAGTCATTTTGGAACTATAACCTGAATGAGTAATCTCATTAAAGTTATTGTAAAATTCTTACATGAAAGGATCCCGAGTATATGAACAATCATGGCGAAAACAGATTTATGATTGTCACTCAGGCTGTCAGTGTGAGGTACTTCCATGTATTGGAAGATAGCTATATAATTATACACGGCCCTGTTCTTTACAGAAGAAAGAACTTGAAATAGGCACTGTATGTGTGCACAACTTACCAAAGTAAAGCCTTGACCAACAATAGTCAACCTGCCTAGTTTAAAATTTAAACAAAACTTGGCAGGGTACTATCAGTCATTATCTAACTGGTACCTTTTCCATGGTAATGTCTGTACCAATCAGTCCACTTGCTAACAAATCTGCACTCTCCTCTCATACAGTACATGCATTTATTTACCCTCTAAAGTCATAGAGTTCCACAGCACAGAAAAAGGCCCTTTTTCTCATGGAGTATGTGCCAGTCAAAAACAGCTGCAGAACTATTGTAATCCCATTTCCCAGTACTTATGGCCCATAGCTTTAACTTTATAGTTCTTTACAAGTTGTCGTGATGAAATTAAAAAGCATTAACAAATTGTACAGTTCTTTGGTGAGGCCACTTTTGGAATACTGTGTACAGTTCTGGTGTCCTGGCAAAGGAAGGATGTTATTATATTGGACAGGGTTCAGAGAAGAGTTATCAGGATATTGCTGGGACTGGAGCGTTTGAGTTATAAGATAGGCTGGAACTTTTTTCACTTCAGGGTATGAAATTGAGGGGTGTCCTTATAGAAGTTCATAAAATCATGAAGGAGATAGATAAGGTGAGCAGCAAAGGCCTTTCCTCAGGATGGGTGAGTTCAAAACTAAGGGACATATTTTTAAGGTGAGAAAGATTCACAGAGGACCTGAGGGACAACTTTTTCACACATAGGATAGTTCATGTGTGGAATGAACTACCAGAGGATGTGGTACATGCAGGTACAGTTCCAAAATTTAAAAAAAACATTTCGATAGGTACATGAATAAGAAAGATTTAGAGGGATATGGGCCAAATGCAGGCAAGTGGGACTAGTTTAGTTTGGAGAAACTTGGTTGGTATGGACAAGTTAGACTAAAGGGTTGTTTCCATGCTGTAGGACTCTATGGCTCTGTACCTGTCCTTTTCTCAGCAGTACTCTAAAAAGGAATAATTTTGCTTTTGAGCCAGGCATTGGTGAAATGCAGTCTGGATTTAGATATGGAATGAGAAAAAGAAAATATTTCGAACAATTTGATTAAATAGCTAGTAGCAAGCACAAGCATTTATATATTCTTCGTGGAATAAGTGAAAAACTTTCAATTGTCTTTATTGCAAGAAGCTCAAATATTTTGTTGAAATCTGACATTAATAATCGAGACATGGTATTTTCAGACAAATAGTGTGCTTCAGGCTAGATGAAGTAAAATCTAGAAGATTAGAATATGGAGGAGTATGAACACCAAAAATGGCATTAGACCTTTATACAGACTTGGAATGAAGACTGATGTAGTGTCACACTGAACAAGTAGATAGATTTAGGACAAATTATAACAAAAGATAGTTTATGTAATGTTAAAGTCAAAAGAAGGATATAGATAGCCAGAAGTAGTTTTGTGAAGGTGAAGGATGTGTTAACAAGAAGAAAACTCGAGCATCTGACAAGGGGAAACATCTAAAATAATATTTTCGATTCATCTTCCTCCGTGTCTCAGAAGCCAGGACAATGAAGAAAGATATGTAGAAGAATGGTATTTATAGAGACTTTTGAACTATGAATCCATATACAGACCATTAGACAAATTGCAAAATTGAAATTGCAAGAGCAAAACAACTCCAAAGAATAACATCCAGGAAAGAAGACAAGTATTTTGATCACTTAATCAAAGCTGAACAGCTAAGGGGCAAAGTGGAGAGCAGAAGAAAGAGGGATCAAACTGCAAGTACTTGGATGTTGGGTATCACAAAGCAGTTGCAGACAAGCTACTTTGGATCTAAGAGTGGTATAGCCAAGCAGGTATGATGCACCATGACAGCAGCTATTCTAGTAGGAATAGCTATAGGTAGCAGAAGCAGCAGTGGTGAACCTTCTGGGATCTTTGACTCAAAAATGGCAAAATTCTCTTCAAAACAATTGACAGCTTCAACACACTGGTAATAGCACCGCTCAGTTTGTATTTCATGGTGAACATACACCTGATGGAGAACATCCTACAAGATAGAAACAGAATTGAGCTTCTCGGTACACAAGCACTTCCTAATTGTCCCCTCGGACACCTCTCTTCCCAACACCACACTCCTCACTGGCCCTCTTCGCCCACTTTCCTAATTACTAACAGCGCCTTTTCCCAAACTGCCGCTCCTCCCTACACACACTTAACAGTACCTCTTTGCTTCCACCCTTATGATCTATCTGCTGGTTTTTATGAAGCAAAGTAATCAGCTCAGAGTAAGGGACCTGTGTAGCAGGAGCAGGAACTCTTGAATCTGCCACTCGCTTTTCTGGTTCAGCCTCATGACATTCTTGTATCTCCCCCATTCAGTCAGTGATTCATTTACATTTGTTGGCTTCTGCCTGCAATCATTCCACAGACATCCCAAGCCCACTTGAACAAACTTAAAATCTCGCTGTCCAGCCCTTTTTAGTTGAAAACATTGATCGAATGGATTTAACATTGTCTTGCCAGAATGTCTGTGTCAAATGATGGCCTCACCCAAATATGCCATTGCTGCCTTGAAGGTGGGGGAGTTTGTGACTCTAAATATGGTTTTTGTGACCCCTTAAAGAGATCACAACCCACAATGTGGGAATCTCTGAGTGGGATGATGGTCCAACCCTTGACAAAACGATAATACCTGTCAATCACATGAAAACAGACAAAGCTTCTGGTCCTGACAATTCCTCTATAAAAGTATTGAAATATGGAGATGTACTTATCTTTACAAACATGTCCTATTTGTGAAGCCGCGAAAAGAAATTCCGTTGGCATTAATGATGCCTTGATCACAATATTCATGTTGAAAAGTAGTAATTACATGGAGATAGTAATATTAATCCATTATTAACAAAGTCGTAGCTATTTTTGATTGTGCCTCACCAACTGCAAAGGAGGCACTTCATATGTTTTTTGATTTGTTTTCACATCTTCTCTGAGCCTTTGGTTTTCAACTTTATTTTATCTGTCTAGCACACATTTTTCTTAATACCAATTTCTATCTCATGTGTCATCCAAGGAGTTCTGGATTTGTTTATTCCACCTTTTCCATTTGAGGAAATGTACCTCTACTGTATTCAAACCATACATATTTTTATATGCCAGCCTCTTGTTCCAGTCAATTATACCCAATTCTGTTCTTGCCTCATTGAAATCAGCTGTCCAATAGATGGTGCTGGAAAAATGTCTTTATTCAGAGAGTGGTTAGAATGCGGAATGTGCTGCGCAAATTGTAATTGAAGCAAATATTCTAGAAGCTTTTCAGGGAGCGAGATTAACACGTGAGAGAGAGAAAGGAATAGAAAAGTATGTTTAGGGGGTTCAGTTAAGAAGGCTATTGCAAGGTTTCTGTGGACCATAAAGACTGTGACAGAGCAATTGGACAATATGGTTTTCTTGTAAATATTATGCAATACTATGTAAAATGGACATTACAGAGAAGAGCAAAACAGCAGGAAGACAAATTGAAATTATTTAACCTCTTTAGGGAATGGCAATGCATTCCAAAAACCCTTTGGAGTTCCCAGTTTATGTAAATATCTAGATTTTTAGCCCTGGGACTACGGGCCTTACGTTGAAATAGTCACAGAGCTATCTCCTTTCCTTTTTTGTTGCCTTGCAGGCAAGTTATGGTATGACATAATTGGTATAAGCTGTGACTGGTAGCAATGGATAAAGTGCAAACCTAACAAATATTTTTGATGTCTTCTGCATTCCTGCTGCAAATGTGTAAGGAAACTAGTTATACCATCTCTTTACATTGCTCAAGTGTACTGGGCCGAGGAAATGGTTGTCAGGGAGACCTTATTTTGTGACATAAGCACAGTTAAACACAGCTACAGATCTGCTGTGTATTTTGCACCATTTCGTTAAATTCAGAAGAACTATTTGATTGTCAGTCACAGAAGTGAATGTGTTCCCTTTCAGGGACTTGGATTTGGTGTATGTATAAATCTGAAGTATTTGTGATATCTGACATTTCTTGCCATTTTTGTCTCATAACTAACCAACAGCAGGAAACTAATATTCTGTATTCTGAAGCTATAACTTGCGCACAATTGTGATTTATCACTACAGCAAAGCCTGCGGATTGTATTTCTTCAATGAATGTTAAATGAAATGTGACACATACTTTCAAAAATGTAATCATGTCAAACAAAATAGTACAGGCTGAACCAGTTCTAAAGGAGCATGTTATTTCTCACAAGATTAAGTTTGCTGATTGCTGAGTACATAGAATAAATTATAGACATTATTTCTGAGTTTGTGACAGATCCAAGAATTCTGATTGCATGGTTCAGCAAGTATTAGTTCAGTTGTGTTTGTATTTCAGCAGGTTTAAAAAAAAGTTCCAGAAGAAGAGTATGCCATAGATGGATGCATTGTTGCTAATATTCTTCATAAAACAATTGGTGCTGTCCTTAGTTTCATGTGTAGTCATGGATTTAGCTTGTTTGAGTTGCCTTACATTAAATCAAGCAAACTGCATGAAATTAGAAAAAAAAGAGTCTGCAAACAGGTGGAGTAAAATACAACTATGATTGAAAACCATTTGAAGTCTTAATTTGAAGAAATTAATGCTTCCAGATTTGTATCTCCAGACATTGCTTTAATTGCTCTACATGTGCCTAATAAGCTATTTATTAATGTGATGATCATGATGATCTGCAATAGTTTTTTCCCCTTGTCTTATTAAGGAAATTACATAACTTATTTCAGCAGAAGTCTCGTTCAATGTCTCCTTCTGAGGCCTACCTTTACCTTATCAATCACTTTTAGCATGCACCCTCCGCTACCAGGTATTGTGCCATTACAAAGTTTCTATAGCAATGCCTTCTAAACTCCTGACCTGGACTGATTAAAAGGACAAGAGCAGTAGAAGAATGATTACAGCACTGAAGGAGGCCATTGGCTCATTGTATGTCCAAGATAGAAATCGGAGTCTAAAAGTGTGGTGAAGAAAAAGCACCGCAAGTTGGGCAGCATTCAAAGAGTAGGAAATCAACGTTTCGGGCATATGCCCTTCATTGGGACCATATTGTTGACGAAGGGCTTATGCCCAAAACATTGATTCTTCTGCTCCTCGGATGCTGCCTGACCAGCTGTGCTTTTCCAGCGCCATACTTTTCGACTCTGATCTCCAGCATCTGCAATACTCTCTTTCTCCAAGATAGGAATCTGGCTCACTGCCCGTGTGGGCGGCACGGTGGCACAGTGGTTAGCACTGCTGCCTCACAGCGCCAGAGACCCGGGTTCAATTCCCGCCTCAAGCGACTGACTGTGTGGAGTTTGCACATTCTCCCCGTGTCTGCGTGGGTTTCCTCCGGGTGTTCCGGTTTCCTCCCACAGTCCAAAGATGTGCAGGTCAGGTGAATTGGCCATGCTAAAAATTGCCCGTAGTGTGAGGTAAGGGGTAAATGTAGGGGTATGGGTGGGTTGCGCTTCGGCGGGTCGGTGTGGACTTGTTGGGCCGAAGGGCTGTTTCCACACTGTAAGTAATCTAATCTAATCTAATCTGAAGGAGCAATTCATTGAATGTCACTCTTCTGTCTTTTTTAGATTGCTCTGCAAATTTTTCCTTTTCCAATCATGATTGTGTTTTAACTCAAAAGCTTCAGTTGACCCCCCCTTCACCATTGTCTTGATCAGTATATTCCAAATCCTGATCATTCGCTTTGTGAAAAAAACTTTTCCTTGTTGCCTATTGCTTCTTTTGCCAATTATCTTAATTCTGTGCCCTCTTTTTCTCGATCCTTCCATCATGAGGAATGGTTTTCCCCATTCTGTTCAGTCCAGACCCCTCATGACTTTGCAAAGCTCTAACACATTTCCTGTCAACTTTCTCTTCAAGAGGATCAGTCCCAACTTCTCAATTCTATTTACATAACCAAAGTTTCTCATCCCTGAAACTAGTTTCATGAATGTTTTATGCATTCTCACCAATACCTTCCTTTACTCCCTAAAATGGGTTGCCATAAGCTGGATGCACTGTGCCAGTTGAGGCCATACCAGTTTTTAATACAGGTTTAATATGCCTGTTTTCAAATTCTGTTTGAGATGTTGATGCACTGGCTAGATCAGAATTTATTGTCCACCCCTGATTATTCTGGTGATGGTGATGGGGAACTACCTTCTTGAACTGCTGATATTCTTGGCGTGTAGGAACACCCACCGTGCTGTTCATGGGAAGTTCCATGATTTTTACACAGCGACTCTGAAGGAAAGGCAAATATAGTTCTGTCAAGGTTGTGTGTGATTTGGACTGTAACTTGCAGACAGTGGTGTTCCCATTGTTGTTGAAATGATTTTAAAAGGTGTGGTTGAAGGAGCCTCAATGAGTTCCAAGTGACTTAAACCTGTTGAGGTATCATTCTGGTATGAATGATGTTTGAGTAGTGTTTTGGGTTTGTTTTGGATCCTATCCAAAACTGGTGTTTTTCTTTTATATACTTTTACCGAGGGTCCTTTATTTCTGCAAAGAACACTATGTCTTCATTTTGACATCTTACAGTGCCACATTGTAAGCTCAATTGAAATTCTAAATGAGTTGACACTGTATTTCTTTGCACACACAAGATTATATGGCAGATGTTTTCCCATATGAGATCAGAAATGGCGGTGTTTGTTGATGTTTGCACAATGTTCAGCTTCATTCATAATTCCTCAGAGTGTGAAGCCTTCCATGACCATATGCATCAATACCTGGATAACATCCAGGCTTGGGCTGATAATCTGCAAGAAATCTATGTGTGACTTTAGTAATTCACTGGAACTGCAAATATCTTCTTCCTGGAGGTATACATCTGAGTTTAAGGGTTTTATCCCAATACTTCTGATCTGTGACTAATACTAACTTTTCACTCAAACATATGTCCTTTCCCTCTCAGAACCACTGGTCTGTGCAGTCATCTTCACACTTGGACTTCACAGTACTCCTCAAAATTCAAAGGCAGTGGCTCACCACCACCTTCCCAAGAGCAATTATGCTTGGTTCATAAACGCTAAACTTGTAACTGTTACCTGTTTTCCAGGGTTTTTTTTTTAAGTTATTTTTGTGTAATAGTTCCCTCGAAATCAACATAAAACAGTCAAATATCTTAGTTTCTGGCTCCTATGTAGACTTCTTGCTTATCACTGAATCCTTCTTTCTCTGCACCTCTCTCTTGGGCTAAACTGAATTCTGTGACATGTTCAATCTGGAACTAATCTTCAGATCTGAAATTCTCATTAATATTGAAACTTTATCTCACTGCTTTCTATTCCACATTCTAACCCCTTCAGAACTGCAGTTCATATTTTTCCTAATTAAAACTGTCTAGTCCAAGCAAACATCCTTGTAAATCTCCTCAGCTCCCTCTTTGGTATAATCACATCCATCCTGCAATGTGGACGGCAGAACTACAAGGAATACTATAAGAGCATGTTGGGGATCTGGAACTCACTGCCCATAAAGTGATAGAGGCAGAAACCTTTATTACACTTAAGAAAAAATTAGATGTTCACTTGTGGTGCCAAGGCATACAAGAGTGTGGAAATTTAAAGTTAATTTAAATACAAGCAAATTTAAAGTTAAATTTGCAAAGAAGGCAAATTTAACTTTAAATAATTGACACATCAGATTAAGAAGGCAGCCAAAAATTGTGGCTGATTCTGATCGTAACCATCCATAAATCCGTTGATTAATATATTATCTTAACAGCAGCCACTGAAGGGGCCATTTTGAGTTTAATTACCTTTGCACAAACACAATGTTGTTTTAATGATGTGGCAATGCAAAATTTCTGAGACATGCAACAGACTGGAAGAAATTCCTGCATTCTAGCATAATTGACTTTGCTTTGAGGGACAATGATTCATCAGACATTACAGCAGCCATCTTAGGTTTCCTATAAATCTGTGAAACCCTGTTTTTCAAAAATGAGAACTCCCTTAGGAAGGTCATTGAGAGGCAACATCTTCAGAGAAGAATGTTCACAGTAAGAGTTTGCTTCCAGAATCGTCCACAGATTGTGTGTCCTCTTTTGGCACAATTTTCTTTTTATTCATTCACTTTTTGCCCATTCCTAGTTGCCCATGAGAAGGTGATGGTAAGCTGCTGCTTTGAACCGCTGCAGGCTGATACTGCTAGAAGTTCTTTCTGTAGGTGTACCAAAGAGACATACTGAGACTTTATCCTTGTAGGAATTATTTTGTCTTATCTATATTCGTTAAAATCTTGGTATCTATAATTATTTTGATTAATTTTATTTCTTAAGCATTCAACAAACATTTTTAATAGAGTAATGTTTAACCTGCTTTTGAAGAAAGCTTGCCTTCTGAATACTGTGGGCTATGGGGATCCAAGATGGTGATGACCTGAATTGACTGCTTTGCTGGACTCTGCATCACAACACAAGCAAAGAAGTGATTTAATCCGCCCCACTCAAACCATTTCGCTAAATCTAAATGCTGAAATAACCATAGAATCTTTATTAATCACTTTTTTGTTGAGTGGAAATAACAAAAAAAAACGGAAACAAGTCAAGTAAGTCCCAACACGTGGGGCACTTGCTGGAGGCATCAAGTTTGTCTGCGGCCACAGACCCCCCCGCCCCCCAACCGGTCCGATGGACCCAATTACTCAGCAGGCTGTTGTCGTGGAGCTCGCAAAGATGCACAAAAAGCTTGAAGGCAGGATCGAAGAAAAGTTGAACAATAAGTTGGACCTGCTCTCTGCCATAATTCAAAAACATAATCAGTAGCTTAAAGACCTCGAGGAGAACGAATGATGTTGAGTGCCGAACCACAGTGGCAGAGACCGCGATGGATTCATCCAAAGATCAGGTCCAAGCCCTTGAAAAGCAGGTTTGTAACTTAACTGATCAAGTTGACGATTTTGAGAATGGGGCAGGAGAAAAAATGTTTGTATTGTCGGTCTACTGGAGGGGATGGAAGGCGGTTAGCCAGCAAACTTCTTCGAGGACTGACTGCTGGAATTCCTCAAATTAGCAGTCAAAATGGAGTGGGTGAAAATTGAAATTAAAAGAGCTCACCGGGTTATGGTGCAAAAGTCAGGTCTGGACCAGCGTCCTCGCCCTGTCCTGGCGCAGTTTCAGAGCTACGGGAACAAACAAAGAATCATGGAAGCCTCCAAAACCCAAGGAAAACAAATCTGAAGGCTTTAGTTCATAATGGCTCCAGGATCATGTTTTTTCAGGATTTCTGAGCGACAGTGGTTCAAAAAAATAAAGCTTAATATAATATTAAGAAAAGATTAAGGGAGCTTGGAATCCAGTACTCTTTAAAGTAACCAGCGGTGCTTCAGTTTACTTTCAATGGATCCACACATTCATTTGACTCTCCAGAGAAAGCAAAAAAATATCGTGGCCATGTTAAATTAGACTGGATGATTTAATGGATACAGATAATAATGTTTATTTTTAAGAAAGTCTTGTTTGGTGTCACTTTACTTCTCTCTCTCTCTCCATTTTTTTCTCTATTCTATGATACTAACCAGCGTTAAATTATACCTGGGGATGGGCATAGTACTCCATTTTAACTCTTTGTTAACTCTACCATTTTTTTTCCTTTTGCTTGTGTCTGTGGTGCGGCTCTAGCTAGAAGGAGTTAGGAAGGTGTTTATGATGGCTCGATACCTATTTAGGGCAGTTCAAGCCCGGTTTTTGTATTCAACTACCCTGGTTGCCATATTGGCAATGGGGCAGAAGAAAAGTTTTTTGGGATGCTTAGATACCCCCTTTGGACGGGGGGGTGGGGGTGGTTGTTTGTTTGTTTGGTAAGCTCCCCTTTTCAGCGCCAATGGTGCTTTGTATTTTGTTTTGTTTCTTGGTTCCTGTTGTACATAGTTTTTGTAAGTTTTGAAGGTTTGGTGATTGTAGTTGTTTTAGTCATTGCAATTTTTATGTTCTATGGATTTACTTGCATTGAGGTTCAGTGATATATGATTTGAGTTCTTCCTCTTTGGAGTACAAATATTACTACAGAGTGTAATGACAGGTTTAAATGTTGTACCTGGAACATTATGGGGAGCCACTTGCCAGTCAAGAGGGAAAAGGTACTTTCAAGTCTTAAAGGAAAAGGGTGGATATTGCCCGACTGCAGGAGATGCACATGGATGATAAGGAGCATTTGAAATTACAACAGAGTGGGTTCGATCGAGTTTATTTCTCATCTTTCAGCACAAGGATTAGGGGATTGGCCATACTTGTAAGGAAGTAAGTTACTGGATTGTATTAAAGATAGGCACGGGAGGTTCATTATTCTCAAAGCTTCAATATATGGAGAAGAATACCGTATTTAAATGTTTACAGTCCCCCGGCCTACCCCCTTAAATTTCTGGTCGATGCATTTTCTAAACTCATTAACCTTACATCCTGACACATTATCATGGAGGGATTTTAACTGTCTTGTGGACCCCTCAGTAGACAGAATGCCCAAAGAATTGTAATACCCTCTTTACAATCTAAACAATTAGTGGATCTGTGTGTTGAACTAGAGCTGGTGGATGTCTGGAGGCGTCTCCACCCCACAGGCAGGAATTTTACATTCATCTCCAACCCACACAGGTGCTACCACAGGATTGATTTCTTCCTAATCCCCGCAGCATTCCTGGATTCAGTGGCATCCTGTACAATTGGGAATATTGCCATCTCTGATCATGCAGCAGTATACTTACTGGTTAAGATTAAAGGCAATGTAATAAGTTTGGGACACTGGTGAATCGATCCCTTCATTCCTAAGCATAGTAAGTTCACTGAGTATTTTTCCAATGAATTCAGAGCTTTCCTAGCCATTAACTCAGACTCAGTCAGCAACCCATCCATTCTCTGGGAAGCCGCTAAAGCTTTTGCCGGGGGATAATTAATTCCTACTCTGCCAGTAAGTAGCAGCAAAAGGAAGAGCAGCAATGCTTGCTTGAAATACGGTTGAAGGCAGCCGAGAAGACAGACTTTAATAAACCCTCGGTGGCTAAGCTACAGAGGGTCATAGTGCTTTGGTCTACGCTGAACTCCATGCTCACACAGATAGCCAATAAGGAACTCAATTTCACAAAACAAAGGTTGTCTGTGCATGGTAATAATCTGGGCAAGTACTTAGCAAATCTTGCCAGGAAAATAAAAGTGCCCCTCAAGCCATTACCGCAATCAGGGAAGGGACAGGAACCCTTACCTGTGACTCTGAAAAGATTAATGTAGCATTTCAGAGATTTTACTCTGAATTATACCAATTGAATGCTATGAGGATGGAGTTTTTTTCAAGAACCTGGATTTTCCAGGTGTAATCCCTGAGCAAGAGTCTTTCCTTAACACCCCATTATCGGTTCAAGAGGCTGTGAAGCAGCTTCTGAGTGGAAAGGCGCCCAATCCTGATGGACTTAGTAGTGAATTTTAGAAAGAATTTATAAACATACTGTCAGGGCCGTTGCTTAACATGTTTAATTATTCGTACAGTCACAACTGCCTCCCACCATTCTTAAGAGAGGCTAACATCCCTCACTTATTCTTAAGAAAGGAAAGATCCCAGAGGACTGTGTTTCCTATAGACCCTTATTCTCTTTTAAATGTCAGTTTCAAAATCCTATCTAAGACCCTTGCACTAAGGCTGGAAACTGTGCTGCCTTCCATTATCAAAGAGGACCAGACAGGCTTCATAAAGGGCTGCAGATCTTCCAACAATGTTAGGAGATTGCTCAATATAATCCAAGCGTGCCAACAACAAGATGTATAGGGATTATTGATCTCTCTAGATGCCGAGAAGGCATTTGATCGGTTTGAGTGGCCGTACCCCTTCTATACTTTAGAACAGTTTGGCTTGGGCAAAACCTTTATCAAGTGGGCAAAGGTTCTTTATAGTGACCCTCTGGCCGTGGTTTTCACCAGTGGCGTTCGATCAAGTAATTTCAATATCCTCAGGGCCAGTGGACAAGTCTGTCCCCTCTCGCCATTGCTTTTTACATTGGTGATTGAGCTGCTTAGGGGCTCCAACATATCTGCCCCAGAAGTGGGACTAAAGTCACACAAGATTACACTGTATGTGGATGATGTCCTTCTCTTTCTGTCAAACCCTGCAGTTTTGGTGTCTCATCTGATACAATATAATAATTTGTTTGGTGCTTTCTCAGGCAACAAGATCAATTTTGCAAAATCAGAGGCCCATTTGGGGAGTCTTCAAAAAATACCCTGATGTCCAGGGTGAATCTCGATTTCCTTTTAAGTGGTCACAGAGGGGTTTCCTTTATCTAGGTACATTTATTGCTCCTGTCTTTCATCAACTATTTAAAGCTAACTTTACCCACTTATTTGACAAAATCAAATAAAACATCCGAAGATGGGAGGCGCTTCCAATATCCTGGCTAGGCTGGATAGCCCTTACTAAGATGAATATTCTCCCTCACCTATTGTACCTGATGCGAATGCTTCCTTTCATCTTCACGAGACGAGCATTCAGGAAACTGAATGGCTGGCTCAGCTTTTTTATCTGGCGCTGTAAACAACCCCTTATCCAACTAACCAAATTGCAACTGTCCCACAGACTGGGGTGAGTGGACCTCCTGGATATTTAAAGCTACCAATTAAGCTCTCTCTTATATGTGTGACTGGGCTTGTGGGGGGTCTGCTTTAATACGGTTGGACATCGAAACTTCTTAGGCAAAACGCCCCCTCATTAGACTGCTGTTCTTGTACAAAATGAGGACAGTTAAGGAATATTTCCATAATCCAATAATTATCAGTACCATTAAAGCATGGAGGCAATGCAGCGGAGCAAGGGCAACATAACCAAAACATCAATTATTACCCCTATAATTGGCATACTGGGCTTCCTACCAGGGATAATGGATTCTGGGTTTAAACTCTGGGCAGCTGGGGGGGTGTCTTGCCTGGGTGACTTATTTGAGGGGGAAGCAATGATGTCCTTTGATCAATTAACTCAGAAGTATGAAATACCTAGCAGACACCTCTTCTGTTTTTTCCAAATCAGGGATTTCATCCAAAAAAGAACTACACTCCTAACTGATCCTTATAGATCTGACAGAGAAGTTGCTTAGTGATAAGAACACATTCTCTGTCAGCACTCTTTATCTTTACCTCCTTTGGATATGTATAGGAAAAAACTTTTCAGTATCCTTACTTTCTGCGCGAGGAAAAAGATTTTGCTACGTTGGGTGTCTGAAAACCCCCTAGGAGTGTCGGGTTGGCATAAGTTAGTCATGGAGCGTATTCCTCTGGATTATCTTACAAGTATGGTTCACCAAAAAACTGAGAACTTTTATAAGACACGGTAGCCCTTTTTGGATTACCTGGACACAGATTCATCTACCACGCTAATTAAGGATTTTATATATAGCCATGTTTAATGAATCTAACACCCTGAAAGGAAGAATTAACAAACATATGAATATATGCAAGTTAACGCTCTCGATGATCAAGATTTATTGTTTTGTCACGCTGTGCTTTATTTATTTATTTAATCTATTCATTTATATGTACACATAAATGAGTGTAGTTCTGTTCTTTTTTGTATTGTTCTTATTTGTATTGTTTTTGGATTAATGTAATTTTAAAAATCCCTTTGTCAATAAAAATATCTTTCTTCACAAGAAAAGGGCCACATTTAATTCACACTTTACTGACTCAAGAGAGAGATATATGTGATTGATACAGAAGTAGACTTCATGGACAAATCAAATTGTTCCCAGATATACATAGTACATTGAATTGAGTGCTAATACGAGTTGCAGTTCCCTTTATATGCATAAAGTTTGGTTTATTTTTCATAAATTTGCCCTTGCACTTTTCTGAAGTATCAATTGAGCCTCTGTCATACAGAAGTCTATATCTAAACAGAAGTCCAACAAAGATGACAGCAAAAGGGAAGACAGTGTCATTGTGCTAGCAATCTAAAACTCCTGGTCAATGTTCTGAGGACATGGATTAGAATCCCACAAATTTGAATTCAATGAAAGTCTAGAATGAAAGTGAACCTAATGGTGACCATATTCCCATTGTTGCTTGTCCTAAACAAAAAAATCCAGTTCACTAATGTCCTTTAAGGAAGGAAATCTGCCATTCTTGCCTATTCTGGCCTACGTGTGATTACAGAACCACAGTAATGTAGTTGAATCTTAACTTAGGGATGGGTAATAAATGCTTACCAAGCCAGCAACGCCTGCATTCTATATTATAATAAAAGAAACCTCCTATGTGATGTTTGGAACACAAATATATCAGCAAGATCTTGTTGAATAGTGATCTAACTTTGAGGGGTGAAATGGCCTATTTCTGCTAAATTATACGATCATATGTTTCCTGGAGTTTAATCAGCTAAATCTGTGTGCCTTTTCAGCACGGGTGTATATCCCACTGCTGGTCCATCTTTAAGGGTGGATTATCTGGACTAGATTTATCCTACAATAAATAACAGATTGTTTTAAGTGATGATGAATGAAACCATAATGACCATTTAGCCTGCCTGATAATGGGCAGGCAGTAAGTTATAGATTTGGATAAATTTTAGTTCTGTCTTATGTTCAACTAAAATATTTCAGTGGCCCTTGAAGTAACTACCATCAAGTTAAAATGTCATCGTCTGCAATTTGCAGCTGAATAGCTTTTTCAGTTGTTTGACAATCAGTTCAGTTGCTGAAATTGTCTATTTCAATTGTACCATTTCTAATTTAGCTGCTGGAAGGAAGTTTTGCTCGTGAAGTCAGCCATGAAGTGGATGGACTAATTTTTCAACCAACTGGGGTAAGATCAGAGCAATTGTGTTTGTGTTTATGTTGGGGTGGCGGGTTGGAGGGGAGGAAGGGAGGGAGGGGGTTTCTGGTTAAGGCCCATGATTGAGTGTGTTCACTCTTTATGACTGGTATTTGATTAAAACAGAAACAGTTGTAACAGGGCCTGTACAAAGCTGCTTTCGCTTCTCATTGCACATTTCTTTAGTGTTGCCTGGAATTTTTAGGATAATTGAAATATTAACGGAGTATAAATAAAAGGTGATTTCATTTAACTCTCTTAAAATGCACAAGCAATTCAGTTGCAAGTAACTCTGGATTCCTATTAGAAAGACAATCATAATATAAAGATGGCTCTAATTGTGAAGTTTTGTAAGTTAAAAGTTTTAATATTAAAACAGAATGTGAAGCTTTTCTTAGAAGTTTCTTGCCGAATGATACAGGAATGCTGTTTTGTTTAGGAAGCATTAATTTTGAAACGTGTATTTTTCATGCATTCATTTATTCTGCATTTGTTTTTGTTTTATGCCTTTTTTTATGAAAAGTGAATGCAACTCATCAAAAGAATGAACTTGCATTTATACATCAGGCTTTTGTGTTCTTAATATGTCCCAAAGCACTTCATAGCCAATGCATTGATGTTGAAGGTTAGTCATTGTTGATTTGTATGCAAGTTAAATGTACACAAGATGCCACAAACAGGCATGAAATAAATTGACAAGTTCATTTGTTTACGGTGATGTTGGTTGAGAAATAAATGTTAGCCAGGTTAATAGGCAACTCCTTACTCACTCCCACATTTTTGGTACAGACCAAGTGGCACCCTGGGCAAGCAGACATGGCCTCAGTTTCATAGCTCAGCAGGAAAATGGCATCTCAGGCATGCAGCCCCACTCTCCATACACCCACCCATGAATTAACTGCATTGTAATGTCAACCTAGAACATGTCTGCAAGTTTTGCAATGTCACTTGAAGCTTATAACTTTCTGACTCACAAATGAGGGGATGATCTCTAAGTCAAATCAGGAACTTCTCAGCTGTCTTCTGTAAGCAAAGGAAAAGCAGTAAGTCATCGAGTGCTGTTGTCATATTAACTCACTGTGCACAAAAAGCTTTTACTTTAATCTGAGGCTTTTAGCCTCTAATGGAATTTTTTTAGTAATTTTGTCAAGATTCTCAATTTGAATGCATTGAGATTTGATGTGTTATCAGTGCTGTCACATTTCACAATTTTACAGCTTTGAGATGGGATACAATTTTAATGCTGTTGTATCTAAAATGCTTTGTTATGGATTCTAACACCAAGTGATGTTGCTGCAATTTGTAATAAATACTAACTGCAGGCTTAGCTGTTGTATAACATGTAGTGTCCAGTTTTGTTCTTATGAGTTCTTATGAGCTCTTATGAGCTTTCCAATGAGCTCTTATGAGCTTTCAGTCAAGTTAATTATTTTAATAACCTCCATTTTGTCATTAGGTTGCAATTGATGACAGACTCCATATATTTAGCATGTAAGTGAACTATGGATGACCCATACATAGGTGCTTTTCCTCACCTGTAGCCATGAGGTCATTACCTTAGAAAAAGTGCAATGACAATTATTTGTTTTACTCTCTGAACTACGTGTGCAATTTGAATTTATGCCTTTTTTTGGCTTGCGTAAACAAGAATAGGGGATTATTTATCAGTATAGAATATAATATAGTACCATTGTTGGGCTTTTTCCCCCATAACCCTCAGTGATAATGCTTATTCCAAGAGCCATATGGCCTCTTTCTGCACCAATACAATTCTGTGTCTCTGGCATTTCATTTAGGAACATAGTTTCATTAAATGTTGCTGTTTGTTGGTGATATAGGATCATCAGGGAACAGAGAAGCTCTTCTTGGCGTAATTCTTTTCCTATCTTTCTAGACAAAATATCAAGCTTTCCCCTGTAGATCAACTAGAGTGCAGTAATCTAGAGCTTTGTTTTTCTTCTCAATCAGCTTTTAGAATACAAGACATCCCTGCTGTTAGTTAAGATCAAGAGCAAGCTTTTGGAAAATATGGACCATTTTTTGTTAACTGGGAGCCTACTATAAGCAAAGGCAGGCAGAAAAGTCAAAATTCATCATTGCCTCCAATGTATCAGTTTGCCTTTCAGCTGACGAAGGAAAAGAGTATTTGAGGACTAAGATCACAAACCTGAGAATAAAACCATGAGCTGCAGTGATTCCCATACTCATAAGTGCCTTGGAGATTTAAATAACTGACAGCAGGTACTTTAAAACATGAGAAAACTACCATGCATAATGCCTTTTTAATATTGTTCAAATCAGTAACAAAGTAAATGGTCCAACAGTAGCTTCCTCACCCAAACTACATCCCCAGCATCGAGGAGCTAATCATTCAAAACCAACTCCATTCAGCAGGACGTATAATTTCTGTACATGCCACCAGATGCACCAGATGTTTGTGCAACAGATTCCCAGGGGAACAGTGAAAGTAGTTCATGAATGTCCTCAGATAATCCCAAAACATCTCTGTTTGATCAATTAGAGATGCTGGCTTGTGATTAACCAAAATGGAGTACTTTCATTTTGGAAGGACCCAAAGACAAGGATACTCTTTGTTTGAAACATGCAAAGATAAGTGAACAACCCTCTAAACAGCTCCTCCACCCAGCACCCTGCAATCAAACTCCAACATCCCCATGTGTAACAGAGACTGCAGATCATGCACAGGACTCAAAAAATCTATCAACGTGCCCATTGAACAAATGTGGAGGTAGGTCATCCTAAATCCCACCTAAGAAAATAAACTTTCATTTACTGAAGGATGAATGCCTAGTTTTGACAGGAGATATGCTCAAGGAGTTGATGCTATTGTGCATCAAGCTTGCCTAAAGATGCATCCCAAGTTGCCCTTGAGAAGGTGATGGTATATTGCAGCAGGTAATCAGGAAGACTGATGGAATGTTGGCCTTTATTTAAGAGGGTTTTGAGATTAAGAGTAGGGGCGTCTTAACTGTACAAGATGCTGCTGAGATCACATCTGGAGTATTGTGAGCAGTTTTGGTCCCCTCATTTAAGAAAAGATAGCATTTCATTGGAGGCGGTTCAGAAAGTTCAGCAGCATGATCCTTGGTATGGAAGGATTGTCTTATGAGCAAGGGCTAAACAGGTTGAGATGCTACTCACTGGAGTTTAGAGGAATAAGAGGTGATCCCATTGGAACATAAGGAGCTTGATTGGGTAAGTGCTGAGAGGATGTTTGCCCTCATAGGAGAAGCTAGGACAAGAGGCCTGTCTCAGAATAAAAGGTTACCAATTCAAGACTGAGATGAGGAGGAAATTTTTCTTCCAGAGAGTTGTGTGTCTTTAGAACACCTTGCCACACCTTGTGCATATTGAAGACTGAGATAGATAGATTGTTCAGTCAGGCATAAAAAGAGTTATGGGGATAGGGCAGGAAAGTAAATGTGAGGAATGTTGGATTAACCATTACCCTATTGAATGGCATAGCAGGCTTAAGGGGCTGAATGGCCTACTCCTGTTCCTGTTTCTTACGGTCTTACGTTTCCTTGAACTGCTGTAGTCCCTCTGCTGTAAGTAAATCTTCAAAGATGTTAGGGTGAGAATCCCAAAATTGGCTGAAGTAGACAGAGAAAATAGCTTTAAAAATAGACATAATGGCATATATTTAAGAAGACAGTTCGTAACTATCTAGCAAGATATATTTCATTGAGAAAATGACCTATGGCTATGTTACGATGTTAAAAATAGTATAAAATTGAAAGAAATACATAAAATGCTGAAAGATATTAGGGTGGAAGAATGGAAATACTTTAGAAGCCAATAAAGAATGGCTATGAAAGCGAGAAATTGGAGAATGAGAGAAAAGTTGCAAAAATTATAAAAATACAATAAAAGCTTCTATAAATATGTAAAAATAAAAAGTAAAAACACTGAGTATGCAAAGAAGATAGTTTAGAAGCTAAGTGAATCTTGACCTGTGTTGCATGTTAAAGGAGTATAAATAATGGAAATGTTGCTACAATTTACTGTTGAGACTGCACCTGGAATAATGCCTATAGTTTTGGCCTCCTTGCTTAAAGGCATGTTTGTATTGAAAGTAGTTCAGTGAAGATTTACGTAACTGACTGCTAGAATGAAAGGGTTGAAATGCAAAACATTTGAGTAGATTGGACCTGCTTATTGCAGTTGAGAAGAATACAAGATGATCTTTTAAAACATTCTAAGAAGACTTAACAGTTTAGGTGCTGAAGGGGTATTCATTTCATGGGGATATTTAGGTCTTCTTGAGAAAACAAAGTGTCTCCTGTTGTGTTAAATCTCAGTCAGTGTGTTAACATGCCTTCAGAGACATGCATCATTACTGTAGTTACCCTGAGGATATAAAGGTCTTAAATTCCATCTTCATTCTGGTCACCTAAAGCATGACATGCTGATAGAATCATACTACTCTTGGAACAGCTTAATGTTAGCCTATTCACAGATGTGCCTATAAATGTAATGTTGACATATAACCCATGAGTTTGAAATAATTATCTGTTGGATCTCTGAATTAAAATTGAGAAGCCAAGGAATTTCTTCTCTCAGAGGATCACCAGTCTTTAGAAATCTCTTGCAGAGGTCAGTGGATGCTGTGTTGTTAAATGTTTTTAAGTTTGTTTTTTTACAAGGGACTTGAGGATTATGGGTTGGGAGAAAGTGCAGGGGACAAAGGTAGGAATATGGAACCAAGGCCACAACAATGAACTTATTGAATGGCAGAGTGGGCTTTAATGGGCCAACATGCTGCTGTCTCCTATTATGATCTTATTTTAGGCACAAACTCGTACATACTTTGGATACATAAAAATGAGCAGTATAAAACTATTGATTATGTAATTTCAATGTTCGTTCACATGGTACTTGCAACTAACGTTTAACTTTCTCTACACATATTCATAAAATAGTAGTGTGAGAGGTGATTGAGTTGTTAGTGCTTTTTGTTATATATCCTTAACTTTCCCAAGTACTGTTTATTGCTTGCCATTCAAATTGTGTATGACATGATTTGTAAGTGCAAGATTTGTGGAAGAGGAAACATGAAGAACGTTGTATCTAATGGGAAATTGCTGTCTAAGTTAGCTTCATCAATCATGAATAATACCTTGAAGTGAGCAGAAGAAAATAGAGTCCGCCAATAGGACTTGTCATGATAAAGATTGAGCAACATCCAATCATTTTTTGGATGGAGAGTGAAAGAAATGGGTCTGATGTATTTCATTGTGAGAATCAACCCTCTCAAGCAAACACCCTGAAGTTAAAGTACTGCTTTCAACTTTCACATCAAGACAAGTGCTATGTAAAGGATCATGTTCAGGTGAGAATCTAGCCATCTCTTTTTAACATTCAATAGCCATTAAGCCATTCATTACCAATTCTGAATGCTGCACCATCAATATCCTGGGTTCAGAAACTAAACTGGACCAGTAATATAGACACTGGTGACACAAAAGCAGGTCTGAGTCGGTGAATTTTGTGACATGTGACAAAATTTTCCTGACTCCCCAGAACTTGTCCACTATCTACAGTCAAAAATCAAGCCTGTGAAGAACAACTTTCTGCTTCTCTGGATGGGTACATATCCAACTGTCTAGATCATTCTACACCATCCAGGACAGCAGCCTTCTTGATTCGCACCTGACCCACCCCATTAAGATTCAGTTTTTACTCACCAATGCACAAGGCCAGCAGTGTGTGCCACCACTGTTCCCCCTATACTGTGTACCTGTGTAACCACTCCAAGGATCTTTGTAGCATTGACTTCCGGTTCAGAATTCACTGCATGCATGGATTTCAAAAGTCCTCACAGAAATTAAAAAGGAGTGGAAAAACTATGTGCCTCTACAAGATGGTCAGCTGAAATATACCAAGGCTCCTTTGATAGCACCTTCCGAAGTTGTGACTTCTAGCAGCAGTATGTTTCTTTGCTGCTGCTGCTAGTTCAAAATCTTGGAAGTCTTTCTTCTTCTCTCTTGCCACTTTTCTTCCCTGCCCACTGTGGGTGGCCCAGTGGTTAGCACTGCTGCCTCACAGCGCCAGAGACCCGGATTCAATTCCCTCCTCAGGCGACTGACTGTGTGGAGTTTGCACGTTCTCCCCGTGTCTGCGTGGGTTTCCTCTGGGTGCTCCGGTTTCCTCCCACAGTCACAAAGATGTGCAGGTCAGGTGAATTGGCCGTGCTAAATTGCCCGTAGTGTTAGGTAAGGGGTAAATGTAGGGGTATGGGTGGGTTGCATTTCGGCGGGGCGGTGTGGACTTGTTGGGTCGAAGGGCCTGTTTCCACACTGTAAGTAATCTAATCTAAAAAAAACCTGACTTTGTCCTCCTCAGTAAACCTGTCAGTGGCACCACATCACATGAATTGTAATGGTCCAAGAAAGCAGCTCACCACCACTTTCTCAAGGGCAGTTTACTGATGACACGAAGGTTTGTAGCAAAGTAAGTTGTGAAGAGGTTATCTGGCTTCCTTGCTTCCTTTAAAGTAGGTTATATGAGTGGGCAAAGATGTAGCAAATGGAATATAATGTGGGAAAATTGGGAATTGTCTATTTTGTTAGGAAATAAGAAGACAAGCGTATGGTCTAAATGGTACGAGTTTGAAGAGCTCTGGGATTACAGAGGGATCTGGGCTTCCTCGTACATGGCTGCAAAGGAAGGTCACAGATGTATCGGAAGAATTTACATGGCTTATTTAACCCATAACTAGCAGTGGGCAGGTTGTCTTCCAAGAACAGATTGGACAAACTAAGTTTGTATTCACTGATGTTTAAAAAAGTAATGGGTGATTTGATGAAGCATATAGATTCTTGAAGAAGTCTTGACAGATTGATTGTGAAAAGGATGTTGGGAGAATCTGAAACTAGGGGTCACTGTTTAAAAATAAGAGCTTAGCCAGTTATAGAGTCAGTCCAACCCATTCATCCCGACCAGATATCCCAATCTAATCTAGCTCCATCTGCCAGCACCCGGCCCATATCCCTTCAAACCCTTCCTATTCATATACCCATCCAGATGCCTTTTAAATGTTGCAATTGACCAGCCTCCACCACTTCCTCTGGCAGCTCATTCCATAAATGTACTACCCTCTGCGTGAAAAAGTTGCCCCTTAGGTCACTTTTATATCTTTCACCTCTCACCCTAAACCTATGCCCTCTAGTTCTGGACTCCCCAACCCCAGGGAAAAGACTTTGTCTATTTATCCTATCCATGCCCCTCGTAATTTTGTAAACCTCTATAAGGTCACTCCTCAGTGTCCGACGCTCCAGGGAAAACAACCCCAGCCTATTTAGCCTCTCCCTATAGCTCAAATCCTCCAACTCTGGCAACATCCTTGTAAATCTTTTCTGAACCCTTTCAAGTTTCACAACACCTTTCCGGTAGGAAGGAGATCAGAATTGCACGCAGTATTCCAAAATGGCCTAACCAATGTCCTGTACAGCCGCAACGTGACCTCCCAACTCCTGTACTCAATACTCTTGACCAGTAAAGGAAAGCACACCAAACGCCGCCTTCACTATCCAATCTACCTGCGAATCCACTTTCAAGGATTCCAAGGTCTCTTTGTTCAGCAACACTCTCTAGGACCATACCATTAAGTGTATAAGTCCTGTTAAAATTTGCTTCCCCAAAATGCAGCACCTCGCATTTATCTGAATTAAACTCCCATCTGCCACTTCTCGGCCCTTTGGCCCATCTGATCAAGATCCTGTTGTAATCTAAGGTAGCCTTCGCTTTCTACTATAACTCCAATTTTGGTGTCATCTGCAAACTTACTATTACTATAATACAATCCCAATAAGGTGATCATCCCTTTCTTATGTCTCAGTTCCACTCAAGTAACTTCCATGGATGTATTTCCGGGAATATCCTCCCTCAGCACAGCTGTAATGCTATCCCTTATCAAAAATGCCACTCCCCTTCCTCTCTTGCCTCCCTTTCTATCCTTCCTGTAGCATTTGTATCCTGGAACATTAAGCTGCCAGTCCTGCCCATCCCTGAGCCATGTCTCTGTAATTGCTATGATATCCCAGTCCCATGTTCCTAACCATGCCCTGAGTTCATCTGCCTTCCCTGTTAGGTCCCTTGCATTGAAATAAATGCAGTTTAATTTATTAGTCCTACTTTGTCCCTGCCTGCCCTGAATGTTTGACTCGCTTCTGTTCTCAACTGTACCAGTCTCGGATTGATCTCTTTTCTCATTATCTCTCTGGGTTCCAACCGCGCCCCCCCCCCCCACCCCTTACTAGTTTAAATCCTCCCGAGCAGCTCTCGCAAATCTCCCTAGGGCAGAGATGTGATTTTTTTTTCTTAGAGAAATAAGAATCTTTGGAACTCTTTTCCTCTAAAGATGCGGAAGCATTTTGTTTTGTCTAATTTTAAGGTAGGATTACACAGATACTTGATAAGCAAAGAGATTGGATCAGGCGGGAGTAATCAGTTATGGGAATTACCCATGATCTTATTGAGGAATGGATTTGAAAGGCCATATAGTTTACTTTTCATAATTCATACGCTTATATATAATTAGGGATGAACAATAAATGCTGGTCTTCCCAATCATGCTTATAATCTATGGAAGAATATTAAAATGTGGATAAAAATGTAGAATTTGATGTAAGGTGTCCTGTGTCAAGTCAAAGAACTCCTGTAAAGGTTACCTACTGATGATGAGTAAATTTATACATATCGGCATTGAGTGCTTTAATAAGCTCCCAAAACCAGCAGTATAAGGACCGAAGCCATGCCAGGTTTTGAATTCCCTCCAGTAGAGGAATGGGCACTTTGAGCAGTGAGAAAATTTGGTAAATCTAGGGCAGGCACAGAGAAAGGAAGTACAAGTATAGGCAGGCATGCAAGTGAAAGGTTGCAAGTCCAGTGCTATGCAATGTTTAGCCAAATTGTCTAGATAATTTCATTGTAAGTGAATAAATTTGTTTTAAAAATGTTTGCTTGACACATTCTAAAAATGTCCAGTTTTCAGACAACTCAGGTTTTTAATTATCAGTGTTTGATGGTGTGCCTGTACATGAAGTATGTCGACCTGTATTGCATGTAAGGGTGTGGTTTGCTAAAATTTGTACATGTACCTGTCCCTGCCTTGTCAATTGAGAACATGAACGTCATGGAATTTCATCCAGAGCTTAACAAATATTTATTTGTTGTTTTTTGCATGAAATTCTGCATTAGGTATACTGTACTTCAGTGCACTTGATTAGTCTAAGTTACGGGTTACATTTATTTTTATCAAAGGAGCTGTGTGCATTCATTAAAACTCAGCTGCTCTTTGACTAATGCATCTGTTTCTTTTGCAACAGAAAATAATCATCATAGCTGCTTTTCCTGTTTTGATTCTCCATTTAATACTTCTACTGTTTTTAATTTGTTATGCTTTGTCAATCAATATAATTGCTATGGTCTTTTCTAACTGCCTCTATTGTACAGCTGTATGTAGCAGAAACATCATGACAGTGGGATAAATACAAACGCTATACTCTTAGTACTGTATTAAACAGCTGTCTTGTCCTTAATAATAGCTGTTAAATAAGATAATCGGATATGCATCTTAAGGAAATAAATCAAGCATCAAATTCCTATTTGTGAAACCAAGCTGATTCTTGTTTGTAATGAATGTTTTGCCACCAACAGACTTGCTATTTGTGGTATCCCTGGTTCCTAGACCAGACTGTGAGCCAAGGTAAAATTTGTATTTCGTGCAGTAGAGGAGATCCGAAAAGAGGATGAAAAGCAAAGAGGAATAAATTAGTGATGATTGTAAAAAGAGATCCAAAAGTTATCTTTAAGCCTATAAGTAGTAAAATGGTGGTCAGAGGAAGGGTGGGAACAATGCAGACCTTCTGGAGGCATTGGATATAACCAAGATGCACATTGAGTACTTTGTATCCACCTTCATAAGAGAAGAGAATGTTTCAAATGGAGCAGTAAATGAGGGGGTCATAGCAATAGTGGACAGGTTGAAGGTTGATAAATTGGAGATAATAACAACATTAAGTCAGAGATGAGAATTCTTTTCCTCATTGACATTTGAGTCTTTGGAATTCTATCTCCTCAAAAGGCAGTGAAGCAGAGACTTCGACTATGTTTTAGGCAGGGGATAGGTTATTGACCGGAAAGGCAATTAAAGCTTATAGGAAATGGGCATGAATGTGGAGTAATCCGATCAGCCATGATTCCAAGGAATGGCTGAATGGGCTATTCCTGCTCTGAATTCGTATGTTCGTATGTAACTTGTATTTATTTAACAGCTTTAAAGTAATGAAATGTTCCAAGACAATTAAAAGATTGGCAGTCCTCAAAGTAGCAAAGTAAGTCCAGATGAGATGCATCCTAGGTTATTGAGGGAAGTAAGAGAAGGAATTGTGAAGGCTTTAACTGCAATTTCCCAATATCTCATATGTTTAGGAGTGGTGCTAGTCCAGTCAGCCTAATATTGATTTGGAAACAGTAAGCAAAAACAAAATTAATTGGTATTTTGAAAAGCACAAGGGAATAAAGTGAATTCAAAACATGCTTGAAGTGTATATGGGCTTTCAAAAGCTGTTTGATAAAGTACCATATAGATTAGTTCGTAAAATTAAAGCCAAGGTGTTAGAGAATAATGGCAGTGTGAATAAGAAATTGAGGGACAACAAGCAGAGAAATCTGGAGAGTTTAAAAACATAAAGTGCTTGAACACTGAACAGATTTAGCAGCATCTGTGGAGAGAGAACCAGAATTATCTTTTAAGCCTAACACAGCTATGAATTCAAAGTTTGGGAGAAGATTTGTAGCTCTAGTGCTTGTTGTTGTGGTTCTGTTTGCCGAGCTGGAAATTTTTGTTGCAAACATTTCGTCCCCTGTCTAGGTGACATCCTCAGTGCTTGGGAGCCTCCTGTGAAGCGCTTCTATGGTGTTTCCTCCGGCATTTATCGTGGCCTTCCCTGCCGCTTCCGGTTGTCAGTTTCAGCTGTCTGCTGTAGTGGCCGGTATATTGGGTCCAGGTCGATGTGTTTGTTGATGGAGTTTGTGGATGAGTGCCATGCTTCTAGGAATTCCCTGGCTATTCTTTGTTTGGCTTGCCCTATAATGGTAGTGTTGTCCCAGTCGAATTCATGTTGCTTGTCGTCTGTGTGTGTGGGGCTACTAAAGATAGCTGGTCGTGGCGTTTCGTGGCTAGTTGATGTTCACGACAAGCCAAACAAAGAACAGCCAGGGAATTCCTAGAAGCATGGCACTCATCTTCCGCCTCGGAACACTTCAACCCCAGGGTTCATTTCCCCTCCCCCACCTCAACCCAGTTCTAAACTTCCAGCTCAGCGCTGTCCCCATGACTTGCCCTACCTGTCCATCTCCTTTCCCACCTATCCACTCCTCCCCCCCCAACCTATCACCTTCATCCCTCTCCCACCCCTATTGTACTCTATGCTACTTTCTCCCCACCCCCACCTTCCTCTAGCTTATCTCTCCACCCTTCAGGCTGTCTGCCTGTATTCCTGATGAAGGGCTTTTGCCCGAAACGCCGATTTTACTGCTCCTTGGATGCTGCCTGAACTGCTGTGCTTTTCCAGCATATTCTAATCTAGACTTTTATATCACTTTGCACATGCCCCTTGTGGCCTAAAGCTTCACAAATCATACAAAATCCCTTGATCAACTGTACTTTCTGCTTTTATTTTCAACATATGCCAATCAGATGGTATCAGCAAGAGTTTCAAAATGGCGTAACTCTTGTCACTTGTTTTGTTGTCCAATGATATCATTTGGTTGTGCTGCAAAGCTGTGAAGCACTAAATTTTTTTTGGTCAATGTTAAAGGTACCTGTTTTGTCATAACACATTATTAGGAGAAAGTGAGGACGGCAGATGCTGGAGATCAGAGCTTAAAAATGTGTTGCTGAAGAAGGGCTTATGCCCGAAATGTCGATTCTCCTGTTCCTTTGATGCTGCCTGTCCTGCTGCTCTTTTCCAGCAACGCATTTTTAAGCTCATAACACATTATTGTCAAGTTATTTAATCTTTGTGGTGCAAATGTATGACTATCCATGCTTGGTATTGTTCAGTTTGTCTTTGACATTGGTAAAACGGCAATGTAGCCAGTAATTTCCTGTCTGCAAGTGAAGTGATGAGCAACGAGCAGCCTCCACTTGTTTATCACGAAGCAGTAGCCTTTCAAGGTAACTGCAAGGGACAGAAAGCTGTTAGAAAGCTTCTAATGTGGTACTTGAAGCCTCTTTGGAGCAATCAAGAGCTATGATAGATGATAATAAAGTCTGTTTCTGCAGCCTGGATACTGATAAGGAGATGTCATGAATCAGTGGTTGGAATTCATCTGTAAGGTCATGTAATTACATTTTAAAAAAAACATAAAAAGTTGTTTGTAATTTGTTTTTTGTTCAACCAGACTTTGTTGTCAATGACTGCTCAGGGTTGGTGCTTGTTAATTGACACGGTTATTGCTCTCCGGTAGTGTGCTGCACAGATAGCAGGGTTTAATGAGCTAGATCAGTGGGAGGAAGCCAGTTTTACAGTCTATTACCTGCCTGGGTCACAGCAGGCATGGATGGTATACCAAATTCTTAAGATTTTCTAGCTTAGGAGATGCCAGGTAGAGGGAATGTATGATTGAAACTGTAAGCCCTATTACCATTTTAAACAATTTGGAGCTGTCTTCTGAGGCTGAGTAATAAAAGGTGCATATCCAGAGAAAATTTGCACTTTCGACCACTGAATGTTGGGAGGAGGGGAGTTGAATATTGCTAGCTTCCAATAAATCTCAATGTTAAGGATGAATTTCAGGTGTTGTATGCACTTATGATGCTTTAGGGTTCTTCAGAGCAGTCAGAAAGGGATAGTTGATTATTGATCTTGTGTTGAGATAAAGGCTGAAAGTGGAATTGCTGAGTATTATAAGACTCCAAGAGAATACGTCAGTACTTTTTTTTTCAAGGATCATATGATGTTTTAGTTCTCATGAATTTAGAAATATGAGGTTTCATGACAAAATGTTTGATGTGCACTGTCGCCTTCAGACCAATTTAAAGTTAGGTGAGAAAGGAACTGAGTCCATCTTCCTCTCCACAGTGGTGAAGCATATTATTCTGACATGACTATTCAGTGTTTTCAGTGCGTTGGATAATCTCATATGGGACATTTGCATAGTATCTTATAGACAATGCAGAAATAATTCTGACACTCCTTACTCCTTTTCAGATGTTGTGATTGTTGACAAACTCACCTGGGGAAACTATTCTCAACGTTTTGAATTCTAAGTGGTGAGATTTAGAGGTCGGCACTATAAGTACAGTTATGTAGTTCACCAGAGTACAATCAATATTGATTGTTTGGAATGTAGAAGGGACATTTATCTTAGTTGTAGATCAATGTGAATGCTTGACCAGGATACATTCGTTAGGGCTACATTGAAAGGGAGTGAAGGAAATCTGATCATTAATTGAAGGAAAATGGGAAAACTAAATGTTGCGCACATGTGATATGACTTTCTAGCAAAGCGAATCAGGAGAGTGAGTGGATGTTGTATATTGGATTTCCAGAACGCTTTCAAGGACATCCCAAACAGAAAGTTATGAAGCACAATTAGAATGCATACATTAGGGAGTAGTACACTAGCATGGTTGAGAATTAATTAATGGACAGAAAATAAGGTGTAGGCATAAATGGGTCATTTTTCTTGGTTGGGAGGCTGTGATTAGTGGGGTACCCTAAGAATCACTATTCAGATCGATATTAATAATTTGGATGTGGGGACCAAATGTAATATTTCCAAGTTTGCTTATGATACCAAGCCAGATGAGAATGTGAATTGAGGGCTGAAAGAGATTTTAGTTGTATTTAGAATGGACCAAATGAGTGGGCAGGGACATAAAACAGATGGAAAAATGAAATGTGAAGTCATTCACTTAGGTAAGAAAACAGAAATGCAGACATTGAATAAATGGTGAGAAATTGGGAAATGCTATGTCCAAAGAGATCAGTTTGTCTTTTTTTCATAAATTTACAAAGCTACAGCAAGCATTTAGGAGGGCAAATAGTATATTGGATTCATTGAAAGACGATTTGATATAGGAGTGAAGGCAATTGTTGCAGTTGAGGCTTTGTGAGACATCGCCAAAGGAAGGAACCTTGCCATAGAAGGAGTGTTAGAAGGTTGACCAGACTGATCTTTGGCATGATGGGTTTGTCATACGAGAACAGGTTGATCAGATTGGCTCTGTATTCTTAAGCGTTCAGAAAATTAAGAGATAATATCATTAAAACATACAAAATTTTTACAGTGCTTGACAGGCTAGATGTGGATACGATGTTTCCCCTACGTGTGGTAT
Source organism: Chiloscyllium plagiosum (assembly GCF_037043375.1). NCBI lineage: Eukaryota > Metazoa > Chordata > Chondrichthyes > Orectolobiformes > Hemiscylliidae > Chiloscyllium > Chiloscyllium plagiosum. The sequence goes on from NW_028270141.1 coordinate 104,878,476, forward strand.
CTAAAACCAAAAGATACAGTCTCAGAATAAAATGTAGTCCATTTAATATGGAGATGAAGTGAAATTTCATTACTTGAGAATGGTGAGTCTTTGGAATTCTGTGCCTTAAAAGCCATGGAGGCTCAAGCATTGAATATTATAGCTATTAAATTTATCAAGGTATATATGAATAGTACGAGGCTAGGAATTCAGAAGTGAATAACTCACCATCAAGGCACAAGTCAAGAGTGTGATAGAATACTTTCCATTTGCCTGGATAAGTACAACTCTTAATAGCACTCAAGGCCACCAAGGAAAATGTAGCCTATTTAAATGACACTCTATCTATCTCTTTCAAAATTCAATTCCTCCATCACTGACACAGTGGCAGCAGTGATTATCATCTACAAGATGTAATACAGCAACTCACCAAGGCTCCTTTGACAGTACTTGGCAATCCAAAGCCCTCCATCTGGCCCTCTGTCATAAGGGCACCAGATGTATGGGAACTATACCACCTGCAAGTTTGCCTCCTAGGTACAGACCACCCTGACTTGGAACTATATTGTCAATCATTCACTGAGTCAAAATCCTGATACCTAATTCCAAACAACACTATGGGTGCCCCACTCACTACAGGAAGGTAGCTCAGTACCACTTCCATAACAATGTTTAGGGATGGTCAATAAATGGTGGCCAAGTGATCAATGCTGATATCCCATGAATGGACAAATCAACTTGTTCACGATATTATTACCCGACTATGGAGAAGCTTGAACTTGAACCCGGGCCTCCTAGCCCAAAGATAGAGACATTACCACTGCATCTTAAGGCCCTGTCAAAGTGGCATTGAGGCAGAAGGAAGAAAGAATCCAAGGTGAACATAGGCCCCTTAGAGAATGAGGCTGGAGAAATAATCTGGAATTGAGATGGTATTTGGCTAACATGGTGCCATTATTTAAGAAAGATGGTAAGGAAAAGCCAGGGAACTATGGACCAGTGAGCCTGACATCAGTGGTGGGCAAGTTGTTGGAGGGAATCCTGAGGGACAGGCAAGGACTGATTAGGGATATTCAACATGACTTTGTGTGTGGGAAATCATATCTCACTAACTTGATTGAGCTTTTTGGAGAAGTAACGAAGCAGGTTGATGAGGGCAGAATGGTGGACATGATCTATATGGACTTTAATAAGGCATTCGACAGGGTTCCTCATAGGAGATTGGGTAGCAAGGTTAGATCTCAGTGAATACAGGGAGAACTAGTCATTTGGATACAGAACTGGCTCAAAGGTCGAAGACAGAGGGTGGTAGTGAAGAGTTAATTTTCCGACTGAAGGCTTGTGACCAGTGGTGTGCCACAAGGTTCGGTGTTGGGCCCACTGCTTTTCATCGTTTATGTAAATGATTTCGATGTGAACATAGGAGGTGGAGTTTGCAGATAACATCAAAATTGGAAGTGTAGTGGACAGCAAAGCAGATTACCTCAGAGTACAATGGAATCTTGATCAAATGGGCCAATGGGCTGAGCAGTGGCAAATGGAGTTTAATTTAGATAAACGTGAGGTGCTGCATTTTGGAAAGGCAAATCAAGGCCGGACTTATACACTTAATTGTAAGATCCTGGGGAGTGCTGCTGAACAAAGAGACCTTGGAGTGCAGGTTCATAGATCCTTGAAAATGGACTCTCTGGTGGATAGGATAGTAAAGAAGGTGTTTAGTATGCTTTCTTTTTTGTTCACAGCATTGAGTATAGGAGTTGGGAGGTCATGCTGTGACTGTACAGGGCATTGGTTAGGCCACTGTTGGAATATTGCATGTAATTCTGGTCTCTCTCCTCTAGGAAGGATGTTGTGAAACTTGAAAGGGTTCAGAAAAGATGTACAAAGATGTTGCCAGGGGTGGAGGGTTGAGCTATAGGGAAAGGCTGAATAGTCTGGGGCTGTTTTCCCTGAGCTTCGGAAACTGAGGGGGTGACCTTATAGAGGTTTATAAAATCAAGAGGGGCATGGATAAGGTAAATACACAAGGTCTTATCCCTGGGATGGGGGAATCCAGAATTAGAAGTCATAGGTTTAGGGTGAGATGGGAAAGATGTAAAAGGGACCTAAGGGGCAATTTTTTAACGCAGAGGGTGGTGCGTGTGTGGAATGAGCTGCCTGAGAAAGTAGTGGAGGCTAGTACATTTAAAAGGCATCTGGATGGGTATATGAATTGGAGGGTTTTAGAGGGTTAAGAGGGCTATGTGCTGGCAAATAGGACTAGATTAGGTTAGAATATCTGGTCAGCGTGGACAAGTTGGACCAAAGGGTCTGTTTCCGTGCTGAACATCTCTATGACTGTAAATGGCAGAGGAGTTGAATAAATATTTTGCATTAGTCTTCACAGCAAAAGACACTAATAGCATTTCAAAATTGCTAAATATTCAAGAGGCAAAAGGAGGAGAGGAATTAAGTGCAATAATTTGACTTGAGAAAAAATGTTGGCGAAGCTAATTGGTCTAAAGACTGAAATCCTTAGACCTGATGCAATTCATCCTAGTATGAAGTAGCAACAGAGATAATGCTTGTATTGGCAGTAATCTTCCAGGAATCCTTAGATTCTGGAAGAGCCTCAGAGAATTGGAAACCTGCTAATGTTATACTTTTATTTATTAAAGGGAAGGAGACAAAAACAGATACCTATAGGCCTTTTAGCATAATGTCTGTTATTGGGAAAATGTTAATGTGTTATAAATGATTTAATAACAGAGCATTTAAAAATACATAAAATGGTGAGGCAGAGTCAGCAAGGCTTCATAAGGAGAAATCATGTTTGACAAATTTACTAGGATTCTTTGTGGAGGTAACAGCTAGGATAGAAAAAAGGGACACAATGCGTGTAACATATTTGGATTTTCAGAAGGCTTTAAATAAGGTACTACACATTAGACTACACGATAAAATACTATACGTTAGACTATATAATAAGACCTGGTGGTGTTAGTGGTAGTATATTACCATGGACAGATGATTAACTTACTAATAGAATATTGAGATTTGGGATGAGTGCCATTTTCAGGATGACAACCTGTAAATAGTGGTGTATCACAAGGATCAGAGCAGGGGCTGCAATTATTGACAGCATATATTAATATTCTTCATTCCTGAAGAAGGGCTCATGCCTGAAACGTCGATTCTCCTGCTCCTTGGATGCTGCCTGACCAGCAACACATTTTCAGCTCTGATCTCCAGCATCTGCAGTCCTCACTTTCTCCTAGCATATATTAATAACTTAGATGAGGAAAGTGAGTGTACTATATATAAGTTTGCGGATGGCACAAAAATAGGTGGGAAGGCGAGTTGTAAGGATGACAGAGTCTGCAGAGGGGTATAGACAGACTAAGCAAGTGGGCAAAAACATGGCAGATTGAAAATAATGTGGGAACATGTGAGGTAATGCATTTTGGCAGAAAGAATAGAGTAGTTGAAAATTATTTAAATAGGAAAAGACTGCAGAAAGCTATGGAATAGATGGGAATTCTCATCCATGAATCACAAAGCTAGAATCCAAGTTCACAGGGTAATAGGGAAGGTAAATGGAATGTTGAACGTGATTTCAAAAGGAATTGAATATAAAAGTAGGGAGGTTTTGCTCAAACTGTACAAGGCACTTGACAGACCACAGTTGGAAAACTGCGAAAAGTTTTGGCCCCCTTATCTCAGATGGCTTTGGAGGCAGTCCAGAGGATATTAATTAGACCAATGCTCGGTTTTGAGGGACTGTCTTACAGTGTTGAGTTAATTGGATCTTTATTGATTGGAATTTCGAAGAATGAGTAGCGACCTTATTGAAAAGTTCTTAGGGAACTGGTCTATATGGATACAGAAAGATTGTTACCCATTGTGGGAGAGGGTAGGAACAGAGGGCATAATCGTAGCAAAAGGGATTGAACATTTAAAGCAGAGATGAGGAGAAATTCCTTATCCCAGCGGGAAGTCAATCTGTGGAATTCTTCACTACAGATGACTGTTGAGGCTGAGGCATCAAGGTTGAGATAGAAAATCTTTAATCAGTAAGCGAATCGAGAGTTACAAGGAAAAGGCAAGAAAGTGGAATTGAACATATATCAGATCAGTCAATTTTAGAGCAGATTGAATGGCCTCCTTTTGCTCCTACATCTTGTGGTCCATGAAATAATTTTTTTTTAAAAGAATCTTGAGAACATTAATGAGCAAGTATATTTTTGCAACTGAGAAATTATGGTTTGTTATTTCACACCTTGCTCTGGTAGGATTTGAACCAAACATTTTTGATTATTTGTCAATTTCCAAAAGCACTAGGCCACCAAACTGGTATTAACCATAAAGTATCTTTAATAATTCATTTTGCATTTGACTTTTTGGATTTCATTCTGAACTGGGACAAGCACGTAATGCAGTATGTGTATGGCCACTCTTTCAAGACATAAGCAGCTTTCTTTTACATGCTGCAACACAATGTGCATATGGCACACAATCAAATTGGTTTTGCAGTTTTTGGCAAGTCTTGAAATATTCCATTAATTTTTTGGGATTTTTAACTGTTTCCCTCTGAAAACTAGTTCACCGTGTCACTGTACTATTAATTTAATTATGATTTGGAGATGCCAGTGTTGGACTGGGGTGTACAAAGTTAAAAATCACACAACACCAGGTTACAGTCCAACAGGTTTAATTGGAAGCACACTAGCTTTCGGAGCGACGCTCCTTCACCTGATGAAGGAGCGTCGCTCTGAAAGCTATTGTGCTTCCAATTAAACCTATTGGACTGTAACCTGGTGTTGTGTGATTATTAATTTAATTAGGTATTCTCAAGCAACAAACGTTAAACCACATTGGATCTTGGTACAGTTTTCATAAGTGTCATTTAACGTAATAATTTTCAAAGCAAAGGCTGTTCAAAGATTATCGTTGGTTTTATACTCTGAATATCAGCGTTTTTTCAATTATTTTAATTGCATTTTTGTCCTGATGTGCAATTTATAGCATCCTTGAGTGGACAGTGTCTATGTTTAAGAAAATAAGGTTTTACTTTTACATGTGGGCCTCTCTCAATTTTTTCAGGCACGCCCCTAAACATGCATTTGTTATCTGCTTGGTATTAATGTTAGCCTTTTGGCAGCAATCATATGAAAAACATGCACATATTTAGACTTGAGCTCTGTTAGGCAGAATAGCATGAAAATATAGAAGTAGAACTGAACAGTCATGCAGAAGTAACTAACTCTCCTTCAACAGTGTTTTCTAAATTTGAACTCTCTACCATCTAGAAATGCTATGGCAGCAGATGCACGGAAGCACCACCATCTGCACATTCCCCTTTAAGCCTCAGACAATCCTGACTTTGAACTGTATCGCCATTCCTTTACAGTAGCTAGGTCAAAATCCTGCAACTCCCTAGCAGCAATGTGGATGTCTCTACACACTGAGGCCTGCAGTGGTTCAAGAATGCAGCTCGCAAATCTTCTCAAGGGTAATTGGGAGCAGGCAATAAATAGTGCCCTGCTCAGCAATGCCCATATGCCATGAACAAATTTGAAAATCAATAAACTATTTAAGAATTTTATTCAAGAGGATATTTTTTCACTACAGTGATTCTTATTTTTATTGGTTAGCTCAGTATTTGTATTTTGGTGTCTTCCTATTTCTAAGCATTATCTTACTGTAAATCAGAGTCTGTTAATTTTACACTTGATTGTAAGGTGCAACAAAGTGGATATAATGTCTTTACGAAAATACTATGAGAATTTGTTTGACACCGCATGTAATTTCTGCTTTGCAAAATCATGATTCATCTCTTAAGCTATCCACTTATAAAGAAGCAGATGTTGGCAGTTGGCTTAGTAAGATGGTGGAAACTGCCTTGCTACCATGAGTTCAAGGAAAGAGACCTGGAAGCCAGAATTACAATACTTAGCAACAACACAGCATTGACAGTTTCCTTTTTTTTTAAAGCATTCCTTATGCTGAATGTACTTTACAGAGTTTTGAGAAGATTTGTAGCTCAGGTTGAAGCACTGGATGTAGGTTTGCTTGCTGAGCTGGAAGGTTCATTTTCAGACATTTCGATACCATACTAGGTAACATCTTCAGTGAGCCTCCGGACGAAGTGATCCATAGCAGCAGGTGTGCTTTTAGGATCCCCAAAGTAGTCAAAGTGAGAAAGTGGTCACTGATTTAGGCTCTCCATGTATCTGGTAGAGAGATAATAAGGATCACAATTGGTGATTGTGCAGGAAGTCACAGGAAGAAAACACTTGTGACCTTGTCAGTTGAATAAGAAATTAAAATGCCGAGACAGGATTGATGCGTCATTTGGGTTGAGTGTCTGTAAAGGGTAATCCCGGAGAAAAGAAGGTTGAATTTTTTGCTGTTTATGATGTGATGTAAGGTGTGTGCTTTATATCTGTAAAAGCGAAGGTGGTGGTAATTTCACTGAATTTGTAATCCAGAACCCCAGTTTAATAGGGATACGAATTCAAATTTGACAATGGCAGGTGGTGAAATCTGAATTCAATAAAAATCATAGGATTGCCTAATAGTGACCACATAAGTACTGTTGATTGTTATAAAAGCCTATTTGGTTCAGTAGTGTCCTTTTGGTCAAGAAATTAGCCATCCTTATCTGGTTTGGCTTACATATGACTCCAGACCTGCAGCAATGTTATTGACTGTAATGACTCAATGTGGTTACCATCTAGGCAGTTAGGGTAGGACAGTAAATAATAGCTGAGTCAGGGACACCAACATCCCCAAGAGGGAATAAAGACAAAAAAAAAATTCATTCTAGAATTTGGATTTGGGCAGCACAGTGGCATATTGGTTGTTATTGCTACCTCATCGTGCTAGGGACCTGGGTTCAATTCCAGGCATGCATGAACTGTCTGTCTGTGTGGAATTTCCACTTTCTCCCATGTCTGTGTGGGTTTCTGCTGGAAGCTCTGGTTTCCTCCCACAGTCCAAAGGTGTGCAGACTAGATGGATTGGCCATGTTAAATTGTGCCATAGTGTCCTGGAATATGCAGGCTAGATGGAGTAACCATTGTAATTGCGGAGTTATAGGCGTAGGATGGGAGTCTGGATCTGGGTGCAATGCTCTTCGGATAGTCAACATGGACTTGGTGGGCTCAAAATGGTCTCTTTCAAGCTGGAACATTATTTGGGATAGTAACAATTGGAGGCCCATGGAGGATTTGAATTCACTGAATTTAGGATAGATCTGTCTCTCTTTTTTAAAGTAACAGGAATCTTAGTGATTCTGGACATGAAATGCTGAATTGTGGTGAAGTATATTCCGTGGAATTTGAAGATCTCTTTCAGTGTTGTTTAGAGATTTTGGAAAGTGGGTTCCAGTGTCTTATTTGAAATCTTTGACTAAAGCTAAACTCTAGAGTTAACAATTAAATTAAAGTTTAAAATGAAAAGGTTCATAAGGATGAGATACTTCAACTGATTATCAACATTTTAGAATTGGAAAAAAAAGAAAACCTGAAATTGGGATGTCACCACTGAAATTAAACAAGATACAGTAAGAAATGAAAAGACTCTGGTTAAAAAAATGCTGTAGGTAATGGAAATATGGGAAAAAGAAAAACAGAGGAAGATGGAAAGAGGAAATAAAAAGAAACAGCGGATAATGGAAAGAGATGTAAAGTGAACATAACTTGAAGTGGTAAGGAAGGGAAATGAAATAACGATGGAGAGTGAGGAAGCAGATAAAAACAAAACAGTATGGCAAGTGAGGAAAAAGAGAGGAAAATATAATTAAAGACGCTTGAAGTCCAAATGGATCAGGAACTTAAAAACCATGAGTTGTCAAAGGAAAGCTCAGTGTGCAGAAGAAAGTTGTAGGATTGAGCAAAAATCCTATTGGACCAAAATCCTGAACATTTCAAAAACTTTAAAAGTTTAAAAAAAGGGCAGCTGAGTATGCTTTAGCATAAGCACAGACACAGCTGTAGCTACCTGGAACCATTGTTCAGCCTGAAGATCCAATTCACACCTCAATTCTAAAAGAACATAAATCAGGCCTAACATCACTCCACACAGACTGAATGGGGCCTCTATAGATACCAGACATTCAACATTTAAGTCAATATTCATTCAGAGAGATATGGGGCATTCAACCTCAAAATATATTTACATATATTCTTAACTGTCAGGAAGTCAATTGACCTCAAAGGGAACACCAGTAACCCAATGGCAAGCGCAAATTTGATGCACAGATACACCTGAAGGAGCTACCACCTGAGAGTGACCCCCAGCTAATTCCAATGGGAAAGTGAGCACTGCAGATGCTGGAGATCAGAGTTGAAGAGTATGGAGCTGCTGGAAAAGCACAGCTGGTCAGGGAGCATTCCAGGAGCAGGAGACTTGACGAAAGGCAAAGTTATCCTTCCTGATGAAGAGCTTCTGCTCAAAACATCAATTCTCCTGCTCCTCAGATGCTGCCTGATCAGCTTTGCCTTTCCAACACCACACACTTCCAGCCAACTCCAAAAGAGGAAAAAGAAGAGCTATTGTCCCGAGAGCCATATGCACAGCTACCTCCAAAAAAGGGATCCTGACAGCAAATCCAAAACCTACCTACATAGACCTGAAACAGACTAGGGGAACCAACAGCAACTTCTCAGCAGGTCTGAGAACTGACAACCTCCGAAAACCACCGACCTGACTGACACTACAACGCCTCAGACATATCCTGAGATGAAAACTGGTTGCAAAACCACCAGAAAGTAAGGTCAAAAATCTCCCAACACCAGGTTATGGTCCAACAAGTTTATTTGAAAATACAGTAGACAAACAGGAGGCTGAAAGAATACAGCAAGCCAAGCAGCATCAGGAGGTGAAGAAGTTGACATTTCTGGTTGAGACCCTTCATCAGGATTTGAATTAAAGAAATTTGAAATCCAAACAGATCAGGAACTTAAAAGCCATGATTTGTCAAAGAAAAGCTCAAGTGTGCAGAAGAAAGCTGTAGGATTCAGCAAAAATCCTTATCATCTAAAATATCCTGATTAAAAGTCTTTACCCAAAACATCAACTTCTCCTCATCCTGTTGCTGCCTGGCTTGCTGTGTTTTTCCAATCTCCTGTTTGTCTACTTTGGATTCCAGCATCTGCAGTTTTTTGCCTCTATTTGAAAACACAAGCTTTCAGAACCTAACTCCTCCTGCAGGTGCTAGTGAGAGAGGAGACATCCAGTATAGAATTTGTAAGTAAAAGATCAAATAACTGATGCAAATGTATTGAACAAACCTAAGATGGCTGTCAAATCTTTAATCAGTTGGAGTGAAGATGCAGGTTTCAATTGATTAATATGCAAATGTAAGAATTTCTTTCAAGTCAGTACCCTGATATAAGTTAAGGAAGGGAAGGAAGGAAAACCAGGTACTTGCCAGGCAAAAACTATACACCTCAAATATCACAAGGTTTACTGTATTATTTTGTCAATTATTATAGTTTTTTAAAATTAATTTACCTCAATGTAAGTGTACTTGTTCAATCAAAGGGCCACATGAAAAAACACCGATGATTCAATTTTGGTTCAATTTCTGCTCAAATGCCACAATCTACCACGATATCTGAGTAGTCATTTGAGGGTGTGTGTGAGAAGGCTCTTTGCAAAGTTGCATTATTATTTAAGAGATTTGTACTATACTAGATTATAACAGTGATGTGTATGTCTCCTGCATTTCATTTCTAATACTTTGATTATGTGGACATCTCAGTTATCTGGAATATTTGATCAACCGGGATTGTATTATAGAACCCCCCCAAGGGAAATTGAGAATCAAACCTGTAAGGAGATCTCAGCTATCTGTAAGAATAATAGGATGGTTATGGTAGGGGATTTTAACTTTCCAAACATCAACTGTGACTGCCATAGTGTTAAAGGTTTAGATGGAGAGGAATTTCTGAAGTGTGTACAAGACAATTTTCTGATTCAGTATGTGCACCTACTAAGAAGGTGCAAAACTTGACCTACTCTTGGGAAATAAGGCAGGGCAGGTGACTGAGATGTCAGTGGGGGAGCACTTTGGGGCCAGTGACCATAATTCTATTTGTTTTAAAATAGTGATGGAAAAGGATAGACCAGATCTAAAAGTTGAAGTTCTAATTTGGAGAAAGGCCAATTTTGACGGTATAAGGCAAGAACTTTCAAAAGCTGATTTGGAGGCAGATGTTCGCAGGTAAAGGGACGGCTGGAAAATGGGAAGCCTTCAGAAATGAGATAACAAGAATCCAGAGAAAGTATATTCCTGTCAGGGTGAAAGGGAAGGCTGGTAGGTATAGGGAATGTTGGTTGACTAAAGAAATTGAGGGTTTGGTTAAGAAAAAGAAGGAAGCATATGTCAGGTATAGACTGGATAGATCGAGTGAATCCTTAGAAGAATGTAAAGGCAGTAGGAGTATACTTAAGAGGGAAATCAGGAGGGCAAAACGGGGACTTGAGAGCGCTTTGGCAAATAGAATTAAGGAGAATCCAAAGGGGTTTTACAAATATATGAAGGACAAAAGGGTAACTAGGGAGAGAATAGGGCCCCTCAAAGATCAGCAAGGTGGCCTTTGTGTGGAGCCACAGAAAATTGGGGAGATACTAAGTGAATATTTTGCATCAGTATTTACTGTGGAAAAGGATATGGAAGATATAGACTGTAGGGAAATAGATGGTGACATCTTGCAAAATGTCCATATTACAGAGGAAGAAGTGCTGGATGTCTTGAAACGGTTAAAGGTGGATAAATCCCCAGGACCTGATCGGGTGTACCCGAGAACTCTGTGGGAAGCTAGAGAAGTGATTGCTGGGCCTCTTGCTGAGATATTTGTATCATCGATAGTCACAGGTGAGGTGCCGGAAGACTGGTGGTTGGCAAACGTGGTGCCACTGTTTAAGAAGGGTGGTAAGGACAAGCCAGGGAACTATAGACCGGTGATCCTGACCTCGGTTGTGGGCAAGTTGTTGGAGGGAATCCTGAGGGACAGGATGTCCATGTATTTGGAAAGGCAAGGACTGATTTGGGATAGTCAACATGGCTTTGTGCGTGGGAAATCATGTCTCACAAACTTGATTGAGTTTTTTGAAGAAGTAACAGAGGATTGATAAGGGCAGAGTAGTAGATGTGATCTATATGGACTTCAGTAAGGCGTTCGACAAGGTTTCCCATGGGAGACTGATTAGCAAGGTTAGATCTCATGGAATACAGGGAGAACTAGCCATTTGTATACAGAACTGGCTCAAAGGTAGAAGACGGAGGGTTGTTTTTCAGACTGGAGGCCTGTGACCAGTGGAGTGCCACAAGGATCGGTGCTGGGCCCACTACTTTTTGTCATTTACAAAAATGATTTGGATGCGAGCATAAGAGGTACAGTTGTAAGTTTGCAGATCTCATCAAAATTGGAAGTGTAGTGTACAGCGAAGATGGTTACCTCAGATTACAACAGGATCTTGACCAGATGGGCCGATGGGCTGAGAAGTGGCAGATGGAGTTTAATTCAGATAAATGTGAGGTGCTGCATTTTGGGAAAGCAAATCGTAGCAGGACTTATACACTTAAAGTTAAGGTCCTCAGGAGTGTTGCTGAACAAAGAGACCTTGGAGTGCAGATTCATAGCTCCTTGAAAGTGGATTTGCAGGTAGGTAGGATAGTGAAGAAGGCGTTTGGTATGCTTTCCTTTATTGGTCAGAGTATTGAGTACAGGAGTTGGGAGGTCATGTTGCGGCTGTACAGGACATTGATTAGGTCACTGTTGGAATATTGCATGCAATTCTGGTCTCCTTCCTATTGGAAAGATGTTGTGAAGCTTGAAAGGTTTCAGAAAATATTTACAAGGATGTTGCCAGGGTTGGAGGATCTGAGCTACAAGGAGAGGCTAAACAGGCAGGGGCTGTTTTCCCTGGAGCATCGGAGGCTGAGGGCTGACCTTATAGAGGTTTACAAAATTATGAGGAGCATGGATAGGATAAATAGGCAAAGTCTTTTCCCTGGGGTTGGGGAGTCCAGAACTAGAGGGCATAGGTTTGGGGTGAGAGGTGAAAGATATAAAAGTGACCTAAGGGGTGACTTTTTCACACAGAGGGTGGTACGTGTATGGAATGAGCTGCCAGAGGATGTGGTGGAGGCTGGTACAATTGCAACATTTAAGAGGCATTTGGATGGGTATATGAATAGGAAGGGTTTGGAGGGATATGGGCCGGGCGCTGGCAGGTGGGACTAGATTGGGTTGGGATATCTGGTCGGCATGGACGGGTTGGACCGAAGGGTCTGTTTCCGTGCTGTACATCTCTCTGACTATGACTATTGCTCGTCCCATTGGTACCAGTTAATAAAAAAGTTTGCCGTATATATATTTTAGTATGATTTATTCAAAAGTTTGGATTTTTGAATATGGCACAGTTTGGTTTTGTGTAAATGAGGGGTTTTAATTAAGTACAAATAAAATATGATCTATCAAGCAAAATTTCAGCCTGGGAGCTGACTTGTTTTGTAGTATCATCAGCTGGGGTCGTAACAACGATGAGACCTTTCCAAGTTGTTGTACATGTATAATGTACTTTTCTTTGGTGTAATAAATGTATGTTTTGTTAAAAGTACATTTGCAGTCTCTTGTGACTGTCTAATTATTGACCACCATGGTGACCAAATTACAAAAGTAAAATACAAAGTTTATCAATCCAGGTTTCACTCTGTGATCTAACTTGTCCACTACCGCTATCAGATGGGATCATCATAAAGGAATGAAGAGCTGTAGACAGTGGAAGGTGTGGCATGTATAGGATTGGGGACTGACTTTCCAAACAATTCTGTAGTTCTGACTAACTCCCATTCTCTGCATGCTGGCATATTATTGAGTTCTGGATGAACAATGTCTTAATTATCAGGATTCTTATCATTGCTTTCAAATCCCTCATTGCCTCTCTTGGCTTTATTTCTGTACTTCCCTCTAGCCTTACAAGCCTTTAAGATACCTGCACTTCTCTGAGTTATCTGTGCTTCTCCAGATCTTGCCACTTGCAGATCCCCAATTTTAATTGCTCAGCATCTCCAGCCTCTAAATTCTGAAATCCCTGCCCCATGTCTATCTCACTGCCTCTCTTTTCTCCTTAAGGTGTTCTTTAACACCTAATCTTTGATCAAGTTTTTATCCTCAGGCCTAATATCATCTTCTGTGGCTAGATGCCACATTTTCTTTGACAATGTTCATGTACAGAGCCTTGAAGAACACATTGGTTACATTCAGAGAAATCTTGATAGTTTGGATGTTTATGCTGAAGAATGACAAAGTTGACATTAACAAGCACCAGTATAATACAATGGACAGGAGAATAAATGTTAGAATTTTCTCTGTAGCAATACAGCACAAGTTAAGATTTGGAGGTTATTGGTGAGCAAATCATTGAACCCTTCTATAGTTATGTGCGGCAAATGGGTTTTTCAATCAAACACAAGTTAGAGCTCAATGGACTGAATGGCATACTCCTGTCTTTATGTTCTAATATTACTGTATTCTTAACCTTAATAGGATTGATTGTTAGTTAGGACTATACGTGAAAACGTGGCAACTTGAGTGAGATATTAATTCAGATGGAAATATATCTCACCATGTGCTTCAGGAAGTGGGAGCTGAAAGGTGAGCTTGGAGCAAGCAGATTGCATTTACAGTAGTTTTTTCAATTTGGGTATTTTTAATATAAAAATCAATAATTTAATGCACTAAAATCAATATTTGGTATGAAGATTTTATACTAATTCACCAACTTTGCACGTGGGGAATATTTCTGAAATTTAAATGTTTTGTGCCTACAATGAGGGAGGATTATTCATTCCGGTAGAACTTATACTTGGGTCCTTGAACTGCTAATTTCAGTTTATTTGAAGCTTTGCATTAAGCAGAACAGTTTTTGCAAACCTCAGATGATTCTTGAGGACAACGTAAAGTGCTAAGTAGTAGTTACATTTCCATCTGTTTAGGGCTTGGCATATTGCACGTTTGAGAATCTTTCATCTTGGTATTTATTTTTATTTCTTTAATTACTGTAATAGAATGAACAGATAATAAAAACTATTGATCTTTTGTGGAATTGCACACACTAAATTAATGAAAACTGTTTTTCTATGCTTAAGTCTGATGTCTTCATGCCACTGTTTGTCTCTGACTCACCACAGTTGCTTCTGGCACATTTTTATCCCTTTTTTGTTTGTAGCTGGAGTTCATATGTGATATTACCAAAGAGCTTTCTAATTAATGCAAGTTGTTTGGTTGGGGTGTGGTGAGAATGGGAATCATTGGGATAATCTTTTAAAAATCTCTCTTGCCATCACTCCTCTAGAGATTTATTGATCTACCCACTAAATCCCTCTCGTTGTTTCCCTTTCCCTTTTAGTTTACTATTTTAATCCTTTTAGTTCGCTGCTGTTTCCTCTTTTTTTTAAACTATCCTCTGAGGCTTATTGCTATCTTTTTCTGCTTGGAACATTCATTAAAGTCCCTGCATCCTCACTTCCTTTTTCGTTCCCTTTACCAAAACTGTTCTTTACAGCAAGTGTGCAAGGTAATGATATCACTAGCATTCTCAGTCAACTCAGTCAAACTGTTTGCCACTGCTCTCCTAGCCATGTCTACTGCACCTGCTTCATCATTTCCCACCTCCTCCACCTTTTCCCAAACACACCTCCCATCTGTAAAATTTAGAAGTCATTTTAAGATTAGATTAGATACCCTCCAGTTTAACTCCCAGTCTGGTTTAATCTTTCCCGATAGATTAGATTAGATTAAATTCCCTACTGTATGGAAACAGACCATTTGGCCCAACAAGTCCACACTGATCTTCCGGAGAGTAACCTGCCCAGACCCCTTCTCCTACCCTACATTTACCCCTGACTAATGCATCTAACACTATGGGCAATTTAGCATGGCCAATTCACCTTACCTGCACATCTTTGGATTGTGTGAGGAAACCGGAGCACCTGGAGGAAATCCGTGCAGACCACCCATGCATACCCTGGGAGAATGTGCAAACTCCACACAGACAGTCACCTGAGGCGGGAATCAAACCTGGGTCCCTGGCGCTGTGAGGCAGCAATGCTAGCCACCGTGCCGCTCTAAGGCTAAGAATACTTCCACTGTGCAATGTGCTGTTGTTCTTAGAGCTGTGCAAAGTGACTGCCAAACATACTAACCGCATTTGCGATCACTGTATGGTGAACTGAATTAAGCCAATATTTAGCTTGATATCTGTGATTATATCTGTATAATTAATAAAAACTTGACATTGTTAATGAGCAGCCTGCATGTTGACTCAAACTCATTGATGTGCATTTATTTGATTTTGAAGATGTTTAATGTCAGCACCACTTCATCATATTGTTAACATTGTATGTTACTGGCATTCAGGCCCATTATAAGTGCTGCCTTTTTATTGAACTCTTCAAGGGTAAAATTTCCATGATGCTCTTGGTGTTTGTTTACACATAGGAGAGCGTTAGATTTTTTTTTCCCTATCGGTGTCTGCTGCTGCTCCACTTTAAATAGCTCCAGGCACCAGGCGGATTATATTTAAACCACCTCAGTTACAGTGCAGCACAGAGCGGGATTTTTAGCCAAATAAAACCACATCAAAAAGTCTACTGCTGGTGGTTATTTTAAATACTCCTATTTAAAAAATTGTGTGTGCTTACCAAGATATGACCAATTGGGTCACTTCATTAGCTCCTAAATGATGGATTGGATTGTTTTGTTGAGCATTATTTGTTGTGTTCCAAAATAAGTATCTTATCCTCTTTGCATAATGTTAGTATTATTCAGAATTAAATCTGAAATATCATTGGCTACTTTACATTCGAGCCGTAGCCCTGACTTCAGTAGCAGCTCTGTAAAATGAGGTATTATTGTTATCTTAAGAGCTTTTGCAAACTATCTCAAGAAGTGGTTTTCATAAAGGTAGCAGTGCTACTAGTGCCAAACATGTCACTGCAAGCTATTTGTCTGGTTGTGGATGAATTAAGGCCCCATTTGCTAGTACAGTAGGTTCTGCTATGATGCGATAGTTCCATTCTCATGCAATCCCATGTTCTAAGAAAATTGGATATTAGCAGTACCATTTAAACTAATGGTACACGGAACTGTGTTATAACCAATGCACGTTTTAAAAGTTTGCACTTTAGAAGCAATGTCCCCGATTCGTCACTCGCGTTACAGCGAATTCGAATTAATGAAATGTGCGTTATAGCAGAATGACCTGTAGTAAGATCCTCCAGATTTCTGAGTGTTCTGCTCAATTATTAGAATTAGAATAAAGTTTATTGTCATGTGTACTCAAATACAGGAGTCCAGTGAAAGTTTACAATGTTGCCCCTCATGGTGCCATCTTAGGTACAAAATACTTAGGTACAAATTTTAGAAATAAAAAAAAGTTACATTACCTTACAATGATTCATCGTGTAAGTTAGAAAATAAGGAATAAAGTTAGAAGGATAAACACAACAGATTACAGATAAACATTATTTTGCAGTAGGTCAGTGAAGAGAATTTCCATACCTGATCTGACCAGCCTCGCAAGTGGCTGACTGCCTGTACTTGTCCCTAGTCCCAAAACTGTCCCCGCCCTGCAGTATGCCTCCAACCTGGTCTGCTCCTGTCATCAACTAGTCCACTCTACACCTCAAGCCCGCTTTGCTGTGCACTGACCCTCATCCCCTCCACTAGATATTACAAATATGTGTATGTTCTTTGAAAAGGATGCAGTGAAAGGACAAGTTGATCTTCAAGTTTAGAAGAGTGGGCTATGGAGGAATTTAGTCAAGGTTATTCAAAATCAGACTACCAAATTGATCATGGGAGTGGGGAGTCCTACTGAAGTTTGAAAAAAATGACTTCTATGCCAAAGGACCATCAGAGATAATTGGAGCTTATGAAAATAAAAGTTTAAAATAATATTGGAAAGGATTCATTTATTTAAAAAGTAATGTGTGTTTGAATGGGATTCTTGGGAAAATGAACAATATAAGCATTATTGGCGATGTTCCAGGTGGATGGATACTATAATGGGGCAAGAAACTGATAAAGCAAGTGGAGCTAGAATATGAATGTAAGCTAGCAATATACATAAAAATTGTCTGTTAAAACCTCTGTGGATATGTAAAGAAGAAATGTTTGGCTATGATAAACGTGAGTACATTTCAGACTAGGTCAAGAGAATTTCTAATGTGGAATAGAGCAATGGCAGAGAAGCTAAATTATTACATTGTACTTGTCTAAAATGAAAAAGATACAAGCAATCTCCCAGGATTAGATATCCAAGAGATTAGGGAGAATGGGGAATTGAGGGGAATTAGTACTAACAAGAGACATTTGTGGGCAGGAAGTAGCTAAGTCCCAGGAAGTGAGATTTATATCAGAGTGTTGAAAGACATAGCTGTGGAGTTAGTGTTTACATTGGTGATCATCTTGCAAAGCTCTAAATTTCTGGAATAGTCCCTGCAGGATAAAGGTAGCAAATGTCATCCCATTCTTTAATAAGGGAGGGAGAGAAAATGTGGAACAGCAGACCTGTTTGCCTTACATCAGTAGAGTTATAAAATTGTAGTCATAGAGTTGTCCAGCACAGAAACAGATTTTTCAGTCCAACTCATCCATGCTGAACAGATATCCTAAATTATTCTAGTCCCATTTGCCAGCATTTGTCCCATATCCCTACATGCACCACCTTCTGCCTGAAAAAGTTGCCCCTCAGGTCCCTTTTATATTTTTCCCTCTCACCTTAAACCTATGCCTTCTAATTTTGGACTCCCCTATCCTGGGAAAAAGACATTGGCAATTCATCTTATCCATGACCCACATCATTTTACAAATCTCTAAGCTCACTCCTCAGCCTCTGATTCTCCAGGGAAACTAGCCCTAGCCTATTCAGCCTCGTCCCATAGCTCATACCAGCCAGCCCTGGCAACATCCTTGTAATTCTTTTCTGTACCCTTTTGGGTTTATTCTTTTGGGTTTATTCTTGTGTAATTCTTTCCTGTTGCAGGGAGAACAGATTT
The DNA here is from genome assembly GCF_037043375.1 of Chiloscyllium plagiosum. Taxonomy (NCBI): domain Eukaryota; kingdom Metazoa; phylum Chordata; class Chondrichthyes; order Orectolobiformes; family Hemiscylliidae; genus Chiloscyllium; species Chiloscyllium plagiosum. The sequence continues at coordinate 104,896,510 of NW_028270141.1, forward strand.
AATTACAATATTTCAAAAGGGGCCTAACCAATGTCCTGTACAGCTGTAACATGACGTCTCAAATCCTATACTCAATGCACTGATCAATAAAGGCAAGTCTACCAAAGCCGCCTTCACATCCCTGTCTACATGTGACTCAATCATCAAGGAACTGTGAACCTGCGCCCCAAGGTTTCTTTGTTTGGCAATACACCCAGGACCCTACCATTAAGTATATAAATCTTGCCCCGATGTGCTGTACCAAAATGCAATACCTCACATAATAAAAGCAAATAACTGCAGATGCTGGAATCTGAACCCTTTGACAAAAGGTCATTTAGACTCAAAACGTCAGCTCTTTTCTCTCCTTACAGATGCTGCCAGACCTGCTGAGATTAGTGGGCGGCACGGTGGCACAGTGGTTAGCACTGCTGCCTCACAGCGCCTGAGACCCGGGTTCAATTCCCGCCTCAGGCGACTGACTGTGTGGAGTTTGCACGTTCTCCCCGTGTCTGCGTGGGTTTCCTCCTGGTGCTCCGGTTTCCTCCCACAGTCCAAAGATGTGCAGGGTCAGGTGAATTGGCCATGCTAAATTGCCCGTAGTGTTAGGTAAGGGGTAAATGTAGGGGTATGGGTGGGTTCGCTTCGGCGGGTCGGTGTGGACTTGTTGGGCCGAAGGGCCTGTTTCCACACTGTAATGTAATCTAATCTAAATCTAATCTAATTTTCCAGCATCTTCTCTTTTGGGTGCAATACTTCACATTTATTTAAACTCCCTCTGCTAGTCCTTGGCCCATTGATAGAGGTAATGTGAGCAAATGCGAGGTCTTGCACTTTGGAAAAAAGAATATAAGCCTGGACTACTTTCTAAACGGTGAGAAAATTCATAAAGCCAAAGTACAAAGGGATCTGGGAGTGTTAGTCGAGGATTCTCTAAAGGTAAACGTGCAGTTTGAGTCCGTGATTAAGAAAGCGAATGCAATGTTGTCATTTATCTCAACAGCGTTGGAATATAAAAGCACCGTTGTGCTACTGAGACTTTATAAAGCTCTGGTTAGGCCCCATTTGGAATACTGTGTCCAGTTTTGGTCCCCACACCTCAGGAAAGACATACTGATACTGGAGCGTGTCCAGCGGAGATTCACACGGATGATCCCTGGAATGGTAGGTCTAACATACGACGAACGGCTGAGGATCCTAGGATTGTATTCATTGGAGTGTAGAAGATTAAGGGGAGATCTAATAGAAACTTACAAGATAATACATGGTTTGGAAAGGGTGGGCACTAGGAAATTGTTTCCGTTAGGCGAGGAGACTAGGACCCGTGGACACAGCCTTAGAATTAGTGGGGGTAAATTCAGAACAGAAATGCGGAGACATTTCTTCAGCCAGAGAGTGGTGGGCCTGTGGAATTCATTGTCGCAGAGTGCAGTGGAGGCCAGGGCGCTAAATGTCTTCAAGGCAGAGATTGATAAATTCTTGATGTCACAAGGAATTAAGGGCTACGGGGAGAATGCGGGTAAGTGGAGTTGAAATGCCCATCAGCCATGATTGAATGGCGGAGTGGACTTGATGGGCCGAATTGTCTTACTTCCACTCCTACGTCTTATGGTCTCTTATGGTCTGAGGTCTCATTGTACTCTGAGTTAGCCTTCTTCACCATCCACTGCAGCTCCAGTTTTGGTGTCATCTGCAAACTTACTAACCATTCCACATATATTAACATTCAAATCATTTATATAAATGACAAAGAAAAAGCAGTGGTCACAGCACCAATCCCTGTGGAGTAGAGAAAGTGCTAGAATCTATTTTAGATATATGCTTAGATTTTAACTGGGTAAGTGCGGATTTCTGAATAGAAAATCATAGTTGGAAAAACCTGAAATATTTTGAAGTTACTGACAGAATTGATAATATAGAGTTTGTGAGACATGGTGTACTTGGATTTTTAAAAATATCCTTCCTATAAAGGAGGATATGGGTAGACTGGAGAGTTGGGCGGAAAAGTGGCAGATGGATTTCGATCCAGACAAATGTGAGGTGATGCATTTAGGCAAGACTAATTCTAGAGCGAATTATACAATGAACAGAAGATCCTTGGGAAAAGTTAATGGGCAGAGAGTCCATTGTACCCTGACGGTTGCTGCACAGATGGATAGAGTGGTCAAGAAGGCAGATAGTATGCTTGCCTTCATTGGACGGGGTTTTGAGTATAAGAGCTGGCAAGTCATGTTAAAATTGTACAAGACATTGGTTCGGCCGCATTTAGAATATTGTGTACAGTTCTGGTTGCCACATTACCAAAAGGATGTGGACACTTTGGAGAGGGTGCAGAGAAGGTTTACGAGGATGTTGCCTGGTATGGAATGTGTTAGCTATTAAGAGAGGTTGAGTAGGTTAGGTTTGTTTTCATTATAAGAAAAAAGAGATTGAGGGGGAACCTAATTGAGGTTTACAAAATCATGAAGGGTATAGATAGGGTGGGTAGAGACAAGCTTTTCCCCAGGATGAAGGATTCAATAACGAGAGGTTATAACGTTTTCAAGGTGAGAGGTGGTAAGTTTAAGGGGGATACACGCAGCAAGTACTTACAAGAGGGTGGTGATTGGAACGCATTGCCAGCAGAGGTGGTAGATGCAGGCACAATAGATTCATTTAAGATGTGCGTGGGCAGATGCATGAGTAGGTGGGGAGTAGAGGGATACAGATGCTAAGGAATTGACTGACCGGTTTAGAAAGTACATTGTGTTGACTCAGGCATGAAGGGCCGATGGGCCTGTTCCTAGGCTGTAAATTTTCTTTAGGTAAAAATCGGATGCTGCCTGACCTGGTGTGCTTTTCCAGCACCTTTCTAATCTAGACTAAATTTTCTTTGTTGCTTCTTTGTTCTAAAGTCCCTTATAGGATGTTGGTTGGCAAAATTAAAACATTTGCGATAGGAGATAACAGGCAGTAAACAGAGGTTAGGAACAAACAGATCAATCTCACATTGTGCAGGTTGTGATGAAAGGGGTACCACAGCGTCAGTGTTTGGGACTTAGCCGTTCACAATATATATCAACAGTTTGAATGTGGGAACCAAATGAATTGTTTTCTAGTTTGTGATGACACAACGCCAGGTGGTTAAAAATGTTGCCAGTGAATGAACAAGGTCATGGCTAATGAAATAGAATGTGGTAGAAAGTGAAGTAATTCACCTTAGTAGGAGTAACAGATGTGCAGAGTATTTCACAAATAATAAAAGGTTGAAAGTGTATATGTAAAAGGGACCTCTGTGTCCTTGTCAATAAGTTACTGATGGCTGGCATGAAGGTGCAGCAAGCAATTAGGAAGAATAATGGTATGTTAGCCTTGATGACTAGAGAATTTTAATAGAGGGATATTGTTTCAACTTTGTAGAACCTTGGTCAGACTGCACCTGGAGTTCTCTGTGCAGGTTTGGCCCTCTTACCAAGGGAATGATAGCATTTCAAAGAATGAAGTGATATAATTGAAATCTACAAAATAATTGAAGGGGGAGAGAGTGTTGAAACAGGTACAATTCTTCCCCAAATTAACTGGCACCTAGACTCTGGTCTACACCAGGCCTTGGCTCCATACCACACCAGGCTTCACCTTGAGGATCATGAGGCTGGGAGATTGTTCTGGTATTGCCTCAAGACTGGGAGACCATGCTGAGGCCATGTCAGGCTTAGACACTGCCACACCAGGCCACCAGAACACTACACCATGAGGCCATCACGCCACGTCAAGCTGGGAGGCTGCCACAGGAGGTCACTATGCAAAGCTTGGAAGCCGCTCCCCGGCGTGTCTATGCTGAGGCTGGGAGGGAAGAAGGAAAAAAACACGGGGCAAAAAATAAAAGAAGAACCAGTGAAACGGGCACGCTAGTGGTGGTGATCCCATGTGCAGCTGCCTTCACTTCCTGGGTTGGAGGGGACCTGAGTTTGTAGGATGCGTTTGAAGAAAGTTGGGCCTTGTAGCTGCTGCACACTGCTGCCGCATTTTGCTGGTTGTGATGAATGTATGAGATGGTAGGTGATGGATCGATTAATTGGCTGCTTTGTCCTGGATGGCGTCAAGTGTTGTTGGAGCTGCAAATGGAGAGTATTTCTTCACACTCCTGACTTGTGAGTAATGAAAAGATTTTCTATACACAATATCAATATGGCCATTAGCATAATTCCTTAAAGGATCAGCCACTTCCTTGACTGACAGGAGAGGTATTTTGGCTCTTTGCTGCTTTGGAATGAGCCATACGGATCAGGCCTGTGCTTTCAATGAAGTTATGATGGAAATGAAACTTTTCATTTAAACAGTCTGCACAGTCAAACATTGTATTCTTTGTCATGCAGTAATTACTAAAATTGTTTTGGCACATTAACATCAAAAGCAAATACAAATCAATGAGCTGTTTTCTTACTTGAGTAAATTGAATTTTACTTGAATGAATTTAATTTTTCTGCAGAGTGATCTTTTATGTGGAAAGGGAAGTATTAGTTTTGAATCAGCTGAATAGTGTGTTCGTATTGAACTGTATTTGGAGAAATTAATAAATTCAGCTTTCCATAACAGCCTTGCTTTCATTTTTTTTCTTCTCTTGCTTGACAACTTTTGCTTGCATTTTGCTTGTTTTGTTAATGAGTATGTTCTGTTTCTTAGATGGTGGCGATACACGGTTTTCTTAAATTTTTATGCACATCTTTACTTTGTGTTACGGGTTTCTGCAACTTCACCCAAACTATTGTTTTGCATGTGAGTATACATGTGGCGATTGTTGATAGATTGTTCAACTATAAACTGAGAGCATCACAGTCTAGTCTGATTCTGTCATTGCTTCTTTAACTCCTAAAATCATTTAGTGGTGTGTGCATGTACTTTTCAGTTTTTTGAAATCTGTTCTTTTACAGCAGTACTTTGTTCAAGCAGCTACATCTATTAATATATTATTCAGCCTCTACTTCCTGAGCTTTGCTGATTCTATAACTTACAACAATTTGGTCACCATTAAAACAACAGTTTCACCTTTCATCGGAACCTCCCATTCTCTTAGTGACCATTTAACAGGACTATTATATTTCTGAATGTACAAGAGCCCTTCATACAGTTGTGTCCCTGCAGAATAAAATCATTATATTGTCTTTCTTAAAATAACAATTTAAAGTCAATAGTGTAACCGAAGTACACCTTGAGATTTTGAGATGTACTGAGAAACAAACCACTGGTTGGGTTGGTCCTCATTTTGAATCCTCTTGGTCAATGAATTTCACACTTCTTGTTGTTTTGGTTATTTTTGAATTAACTTATTTTGAATTTATTTGTTTTAAAGAGGAGGAATTACTGACATGCTCCTCAATTTCTGCAATTTCCAAAAATAGCAAATATTGTCACTAGCATCTAAAAGGCAGCTGGCAGAATGGTAAATTCCAATTAACAAACAGCATCTTAGAAGTTCTATAATGCTAATAAGATAGACTTTTTAAAAAGAAGGCTGAAAGAAAGCTGTGTTTATGACAACCATAGGTAGTAATAAGCTTCATTTTGTTTTACATTTGCTCTTATAACTCCTTCAACACAGCAGGGCAGCAGTGTTTCTGTGTTGTGACAAATGTGTGCCATCACACAAAGGGACAAAAGCAGAACCCTTTATGAGAAATGTGAAAATTTATTCAGGCTTTCTTTTGCAACATCATTTTTTTTTCCCTCTGGATGAAATCTTTTGAAAAATAATTTTGGCAAGCTCCCATTGTTTAAGGGAAGTAATATTAGTAGCCTTTCTCTGTAGACAGCAAGAGAAAGATCAAGAAACAGACAGATCAATTGTGCTTGAAAATCTTCTTTCATTGATAAATTACGGAACAGTTTTCCAAAAATCTGAGTATGCTACCTCCCTATATTTATTGAGTGTTGAGCAGCATGGAGAGACCTGAATTAAGGAATTCTAAAACATAGCTTTTAATGAAATGTGAGAATAAAGAAGGAAAGAGATTGAATATAGATTTCTAGAAGTGTTTTTGTGCAATTGCTTGGTTTCAGTAGAGGTCAAGACATTATTTACGTGTTTTTAACCAGACTTAAGAAATGTAAATGAATACATTTGCGCTAGCTTCCTGAAATTCTGTCTATTTAAGTGAAAGATGTGCTGGTATTGAGATGGACAGATAGGATTAAGGATGTTGAACAGACCTATTCTGTCATTTTGTCACTTCTAACACCTTTCCAGTGTTGCAGAAAATGGAAATTGATGTTTTTGTAGATTGTGCTTTCATTTTGTTACTTGTGTACTTTGGCATTTTGTATTACAAATTGTTAAACTAAATTGGTAAAAAGAAAAGTGTCCTCAACTGAGTATGAAATCCTTCAAATTGAGTGGAAGGATCACAGTGACTAATTCATGAGTGCGGTAACATCATTTGACTAGACTGTCAATTTCAACATCATATTTAAAAGCAAGATCAAATGCCTTCCTGTGATTCTACCAATTGCATTGAGCACACCACACTGACTTTCATCTCACTAAAACTAATATTTATGTGTCTGTCGTTTTCAATGTATGAACACTGTTCACATTTTGAATAAAGGTCAACTGGGGCTCCTATCCACAATAAAAATTTAAAAGTACAAACTGGGCATCTGTTCTCAATTTACTATGAATTGGTAGTCACATTAGGACTACATGTAGTTCGTAGATGGGATAGGTACTTACGTTGAACTTAAAGACTTCCAGTGGTGTTAGTAGATGGATTACCCATCACGTTCTATAAACAAAGCAATCAAAATCTCCATGATATTGTAGTTGAATTCAAATCCCCAAAAGGTTATGTGTTGAAGTTAGAAAGCACAAATATCAGAAAATGTAACTTCAAGAGGATCAGCAATAACAATAGGATAATAAAAGTGAGGATAATAAAAACCTTTGCTGCATTCCTTGTCAGATATATCTTTCTGTAAGTATTTATTATATTATTCTGTGCCCTTAATTAGATAAATCTTTAAAACAGAGTTCTTAAAGCTAAAAGAATTCCAAGGGCATGGGGAGAAAGCAGGAACAGGGTACGGAGTTGATGATCAGCAATGATCATATTGACTCAGTAGGCTATTAAAGTTGCACATGGGTTTATGAATCCTTCACGAAAACAAATTGTGTCAGAAGTGGACAGCTAATGTTATTCCTAAATCTTAAAAGGAAGATAAACCAAGTCAAAAAGAGAATGGACCAGTTAGCTTAATGTCTGACGCAGCATTTAGGAAAGGCAAATCAGGGCAGGACTTATACACTTAATGGTAAGGTCGTGGAGAGTGTTGCTGAACAGAGAGATCTTGGAGTGCAGGTTTATAGTTTCTTGAAAGTGGAGTCCATGCTAGACAGGATAGTGAAGAAGACATTTAGTATGCTTACCTTTATTAGTCAGCACATTGCCTGAGGAGTCAGCTTAGTGAACCTCTTTTAAATTTCCTACAAGCTAGTATATACTTAAGTGCAAGAACTGGAACTGCACGTAGTACTCCAATTGTGGATTCATCAATACTTTGTGCAATTCTAACCAGACTTCCCTATACTTAAACTCTAACCCCCCCAAAATTTCATTTACCTTAATTCCTTGCTGCACCTCCTGATTGATTGTCGCGTGTACTGAAGTATAGTGAAAAGCTTTGTTTACAAGCAGTAGGAGCAGATCATAGGAAGCAATAATGTACCAACCAAAAGATTTAAAAGGAGACATATAGGTAACATTGCACAGAACGTACAAGAGAGATCAATGTTAGCAAGATCAGCGTTACTTGAGGCTAGCGAGTCCATTCAATAGTTTTATTACGACCGGTAAGAAGCTTTCCTTGAACCTACTGGTGCATTATTCAGTTGTCTGTATTCTCTGCCTGACAGAAGAGGTTATCGAAGATCATTACAGGGGTGCGAAGGGTCTTTAATGATGTTGGCAACCTTTCAGTGGCAGCAAGCCATATAAGTAGAGCCTGTGGATGGAAGGTTGACTCCTGTGATGACCTGGGCTATGCACATCACCCTCTAGTTTCCTACGTCCTGGGCAGAGCAATTTCCATACCGGGTCATTATGCATCTGGATAGTATGCTCTCAATTGTGCATCTGTAGAAGTTGGTGAGGGTTCTTATGAACATGCCAAATTTCCTGAGCCGCCTGAGGAAGAAGAGGCATTGTTGTGCTTCTTGAACGTTGCAACTACATGGCAAGGACAGATTGTCGGTTATCGTCACTCCGAGGACGATAAAGGTTGTTACATGATTTTTCCTCCCTTTAGCCTTTTGTTTATCTGTTTTCTTTGGGATGTTTATAGAGTCCTTCAGTGTGAAGAGCAACACAATATATTGGTTTAAATCACCTGTCATTTCTCTGTTCATTGTTATCAATTCCCCAGTTACATCTTCCAATGGTCTCACACGTGGAGAGATATTTCCATTAATAGGAGACATTAGCCATAAGGGCACAACCTCAGGGTGATGGGGCGAGCCTTTAGAACTGAGATCAGGAGGAACTTCTTCAGCCAGAGGGTGGGTATTCTTTCGAACTCATTGCCACAGAGGGCTGTGGAGGCTAATATATTGAGTGTTTTTAAGACAGGGTTAGATTCTTGATTAGTAAGGCAATCAAGGTGACAGGGAGAAAACAGGAGAATGGCGTTGAGAAGCAAGTCAACCATGATTGAATGGCAGAGCAGACTTGATTGGTTGAATGACTGAACTCTGCTCCAATATCTTATGATGTTGTGGTCTAACTTAGGTACTCTCTTCCATCTTATTTCCCTGTCCCACTCAAACTGAGAGGATACAGGCCAAATGCTGGCAAATGGGACTAGGTTGGATTGAGCTGTCAGGTCGGCACAGATGGATTTGACCAAAGATACCGTTTCTGTGCTGTATGACTTTTTGACCTATGACATGAGATGGGATTTATCAACTTCCAATTTGCCATGAGCATTTATCTTTAGAGGCTTCCATGGCCTATTACTGCCTATGGCCTGTTGATTCTTCTTGGAGCTCTCCCACACCGCAACTGCCACAGTCTGTGTTGAACAAAGTTAAAAATCTCACAACACCAGGTTATAGTCCAACAGGTTTATTTTGAATACAAGCTTTCAGAGTGTTGCTCCTTCGTCACGTAGGTAGTGAAGCAGGATCATAAAACACAGAATTTATAGTAAAACATCAAAGTGTGATACAACAGATGCGATCTTTTACTATAGATTCTGTGTCCTATAATCCTGTCCCACTGGCTACCTGACAAATGAGCAGTGCTCCGAAACCTTGGTGTTGTGTGATTTTTAACTTTGTTCACCCAGTCCAACACCGACACCTTCACATCACAGTCTGTGCTGTAACTGCATCCCTTTGTGACACTCATTTCTGTCTTCAGTCCTGACAGTAGAAATCCTGTTAATCATTTATGCGTATGTACAGTAATTCCCATAGCTAGGGCTATCTTGTATTGCTGGTGGTTTAATTCTGAGGGGAAAATCTAGCTAAAATTTTAATATACGCAGTTTGTTATTTTTAAGGGAAGTTGCCTCATGTTGTTTCATTGGGTAGTTGAATGAGACCAGGCCCCTATGAAAAATTGAGAGGGGGTGAAAATAATTCATTTCCATTTTGCTGTTTCAATTTTAATTTTGTTCTGACTATACCTGTTTGTATTGTTGGAATTTCAGCTTACCAATCTGCAGATTGGTTACTAACGAAGTCCTGTTCGTTGCTTTTCTCATTTTCAATTGAATAAAGTATTTTGTAATTCAGTGCATTTATACATTTATTTTGAATAGATAGTTGTTTTTATTGGCAACTTGAAGTGACATAAATGATTATCAGCAAAAGCAGCTCTTTGAAGTCCCTCAAAATAATTTTGTTCCTTTCTACATTGCAAGTTTTAATGGGAAATGGCTCTGTATTGATAATTTGGCTGGGCTGGTCATCCAGAGGCCCCTGATAATGCTTTATGGACCTGTTTTCAAGTCTCACCACAGCAACTGGTAAATCTTAAATTAAATTACATCTGGAATAAAAAGATAATTCCATGGTCAGTATTAGACTATTGGTTGTTGTCAAAATGCATTTGCTTCACTAATGTCCTTTAAGGAAGGAAATCTGTTGTCCTTATCTGGGTTAACCCTTAGATACCCTCAGAGATAAGTATTAAGTCACTCATTTCAAGAGTAGTTCGCGACAGGCACAATTACTGGTTTTGCCAGCGAAGGTTGATAAGTTCAATTGAATAAGTAACAATTCTCAAAATTAGTAAAAATTGTGATTTCGGTTGAGTTTTATCTTATTTTCATATCCAATGTTAATGTTTCATATTTCAAGTTAACACTTTAGGAATGACCTAACTTGTTCAAGTTGGACGATGTCAAGATGATTTTCTATATCTGATACAGTTATTGGGGAAGACATCAAATGTACATTTATACTTAAGTAACTTCCACCATTGTATATACTTGCTTTCAAATTCCGTCAGAATAGCCTGAATTGATACCATGATTTCAAATTACAGCCCCATTAGTAGCATGATGTAATTCATAATTTGAGGTCTTACAAATGAATCACTTGGCATATGGGTAGAAATTATAGTTGTTTAGATTTGATGTGCTAGTGTTTTGTCTGTGTCCCATTGCCTATGTCCCATTATAAAATACTTTAACTGCTCTGAATTTGCTAAATTCACAAGTAGAAGAAAAAATGCCACTAAATTCCTCTTTTTAACTTTATATAGAAATACAAGCCTGGTCGGTGTGATGATATACTGAAGTGGAAACCTCCAAGCCAAAATTCTGTTGACTTTCGTCTGAAAATAACTAAATTTGGAGGAGAAGGGTAGGTAAACTTTGCAAAAATACATTTCAATTCCTTTGATCTGATTTTCTGAAAGCGTGACATGGAATATTGTTGCTTAAACCTGTGGGTGGACTGCTTTTGCTATAACTCATTTTTCATGATATTCATAAGCATATAGTTTTCAAGCATTACATTTGGAATGATTCCACAATGGAGAAAAAAGTATTTGCTTCTATTGTTGGAAAGACTGAGACTATTATTTAATTATAATTAATTTGCAAAAGCCACTAATGTATGTGTTGAATTTAGATGCAACTACCGTACCAGGCCTCGGGCTTCTCTTCCTGTTATGGTTCGTAGTGAAAATTAAGGCTTTGACCTTCACATTATATGTCACTTCTCCATGTCCTAATTTAAATCTTTTGATTATTTAAACTATACAACCATGAAAATGTCAAAAACCTGTAGTCATTTACAATTCATCAAGTAAATTCTTAATTTATACTATGTTTGAAGTCATACATACATATTTTAAGATATTTAAGTTTTTGGTTTTGTTTTTAAGGCCTATGCAATCAAGTACACTGGAAATCTGTGTAAACAAATCTCGGTAGCATGTTTGCATTGAATATTGTGCTATTCCATCCTCTGATGCACTGAGACTTCCACGTGAGCTCTAATTCTATAAAAGTATCCATCACATTCTAAGTAGTTACTTGTAATGTACAGTTATAGAATAGAAGCGGACCATTTGGTCCAATTGCTCCATACCAGCGTTTTGACACACCTGAGCCAACTCCCACACTTCTACTTTCATTAACATTTCCTGTTCTTCCTAATGATTATTGAACTTATCATCTTAAATGCATCTAGGCTCTTCAGCTCAATTGCGCATCTTAGCCACTCTCTGACTAGATTTTTCTCCTGAATTCACTGATGGTTCCTTGCTTGATTCCATCAAGTTTAGACAACTTATCCATATCTTTCACAATCCTTAATGTAGCTTTCAGATTAACTCCCAGACTGGTTTAATCTTTCCTGATCGGTTAGATTAGATTAGATTAGATTAGATTAGATTCCCTACAATATGAAAACAGACCATTTGGCCCAACATGTCCACACCGACCTTCCGGACAGTAACCCACTCAGACCATTTCCCTACCCTACATTTAGCCCTGAGTAATGCATCTAACATTGTGCGCAATTTAGCATGGCCACTTCACCTGACCAGCACATCTTTAGATTGTGGGAGCAAACCGGAGCACCCAGAGGAAACCCACACAGACACGGGAAGAATGTGCAAACTCCACATAGACAGTTGCCCGAGGTTGGAATTGAACCCGGGTCCCTGGCACTGTGAGGCAGCAGTGCTAACCACTGAGCCACCATGCATAGGTATAATGTTTTGGTATTAATGCCATTCTTGTAAATAAAGTCAATATGTATTAAGCACACTCTTACATGGACTTCAATCCTGTGTTAAATATTTGTTTAACAGTCATTTTACCGTTATCCATTTTGGAGAAAATTGACTTTTGACTGGTCAGGAATATCACGACTGCTAAGCCTTCTGAAGGTCCATTCCTAAGTGAATATTCTATTTATTCCCTACCATTCTTTTCTGACCTTGAAACAACATTTAGATATTATTGCCACTAGTGATTTTTGTGAATACTATTGCCACTGTTGACTTCTAATAACCGATCATTTTCCCACCAAGTAACTGAGTAGTGGGCTTAAAAGGACAGGCACAATTTTCAATTGACCACCGTGACTGTGATGAAGACTCCGTCAATATGTGAGTCATGTCATATGAGATTAGCTTGTGCATATGATTTCTTTTGACCATAACTAGGCAATTATATTTGAATAATGTCTGAGAATGTAAGTTGCAAACTATATTGTGACTCAGAAATAGTACTAACTGGAAAATATGGTGTATGTTTTTGGCCAAAACTATATTTTTAGTGCAATTTTGAGTCCTTATAAAACTGTATAGGAGGATACATTTCTTGCAATAGAGCATCACAAGCAATCCTGTATAATATGTGAAACAAAACAGAAATTAATTCAGAAACTCAGCAGGTCTGGCAACATCTGTGGAGAGAAAGCAGATTTAATGTTTCAAGTCCAGTGACCCTCCTTCAGAACTTAAGTGATTTTGTTTATAAAGTACTAATAAATTTAATTGTCTGAAAAATAATTTACTTGCAAAGCAAAGGTATCATCCATACATTGTACACAGTTTACAAGCATGTTTCAATAAAGTGACTGTGTTGCTGTCTTGAAACATACTTCATGGTGTGTTAATCAAATCTGAATATACATGTTTTTGACCAACGGGGCTGTCATGATATCCATTGAATGGCAGATTTTGTTATTCACTTATAAAGGTAAAGTCTCCATAGCCTTACCAGGCTGCAGGGCTGATCTGTTATTAGATAGAGATGACTAGTGGTTCAACATGAGAGTTGCCATGTCTCAGGCAGGGGGAAAGGTTGAGAAAGAGAGTCCTTCATGGTAACCTCAACTGGTGCTGGAATTGAACCAAACTGTTGGCATTATTCTGCATTGCAAATAAGCCATCCAGCAAACTGAACTAACCAAAACCCTCACTTCATTGTAAAGCTGTGGCCTCCAGCATGTAGATCGCGATCAACAGGTCGATCGCAGAGTGTTGATCAGTCGATCCCCACCTGCCTGTGTTCTCTTGCAGCCCATTTTGCTGTCAGTTGATTTTACTGCTTACACATATTCCCTCACTGCATACACGTCAATTGGCATGCTGCTGCTTGACTTCCACTTTCCGAAGCTACATGCCTATAGAAGAGTGTATAACAGACTTTGCCAGCTTGTTGCATTGTGTTTCAATTTGGTCCAGGTGGGCTATCATTGCAGGTAACACAGGTTTTGTGAAGGCAGTACAAACAAATGAATAAGAAATGTACAAAGAACTGATGTATGAAGTCGGGATAATTCAGTACTAGAAAGATAGGTGACTGTTCAGCCCATCATGTCCATGTTGTCTTTAAGAGCAACTCAGCTGGTCCCTCTCCCCTCCCTCTTTTTGCTTCAGCTCTTTATCAAATCAATCCATGCGAGACGAAGAAAAGTTACTACGAACGCTGCCATACCCCACATCCAATACCATAGCAAGATGATCACAACCACAGAAATGACCTTTTGTGTGAGCCAGCAACATTCTGGATGTTCCAGAGGTGCAGAACCAGAGGTCTACCTGGAGTGTGAACAGCGATAGAGGGATATCATGGACTACAAGATGAGGCAATAATGACAAGTGATGAACCTGTACCAATCTAAAAAGAAATCAAAAATGTACAACTTCCACATGGAATGGGAAAACAGATTTCTGTTACGAACTGTAAAAGAGAAGAGCATTTATCTTATAGGTCACCAAAGTAAAAGGCCATCATGCAGTAATCTAGAGTAAATTCAAGAATAGCTTTCCCCTGAACAACATGCTTCAGATAAAGATGTTTGATGAGCTGAAGGCCATTTTGAAAGATCAATGGTCATCTTTTTCTAAACCAATAGCAACAGGTGAGACCAGTGCTGAAACAACATTTTGCATTTGCCATCTTCTGAAAAATGCAAGAGATCGTTCACAGATGGTAAATTGATTAAAGAAGCAATGACTGTAGCCACTGTCGTCTTAATATGTATGTAACATGCAAATATTTCTACTTTACATGCAAATATGTTTCTAAAATCAGGTTGACAGCTTGCTGTTGTTGATACATGGTTGCATATCTGGTTGTTCAGCTTTTTGTGCATCACTATAAATAGCTCTGTCAGGTGGTTAAATAATTGTAAATATGAAACAAGAATTTTATCTGAAGTTCTTCTTGCCTCAAGCACAATATCCAAATGTCATTCAGGTCTTTAAAAATATTTTTCTGGTGACTTAAGTATTTTATAAGCTGAATTTAGCATTTTTTGGCTGTTTCAGTTTCTTTGAGTTTTTAAAAGGCCTAGTAAGATCAAATTTGCCTCATTGACTACCTAACTACCCCTATAGTGCCCCCCTCGTCCAATTCTTGTCTCGTCTTACTTAATTGCATTCCTGGAAGTACTTGCTACTCATCCACTAAAAACCAATACCTCTTGCTGTGCACCTGACTGAGCCCTGACATTCTGAGGCCATTCAGAACCGACATTCAGCCAGAAGATGCGAGAGAAGGGTAAGATGCTGCCATGATTCTCCACCAGGGACTTGGAGGACCTGTTCAACAGAATGGTGCAGAGGTGAGCCATCCTTCTCCCAAGGGACTGGCAGAGGAGGCCCTCCCCCCCCAACAAACCCTGGCAGCCTGCTCCGAAGTTGTCACCAAGTCAGTGCAGATTCATAATCTGGAAGAATGATTGGCAGTGGCAAAACAAAATTAATGACCAAAGTGCACACATTTCTCTCTGCTACATCACGATCTCTCTATCTTTACCACTGCACCCACCCCCACCCACGGCTCATGCTCTGCCATTCTCAACTATTGCCCACAACATTTTTCTTCTCTTGCTCTCATTTCCCTTAAACCTCCCCAAACACTAACCCTGCCAGGCCTCCTCACTTGACTGAAACATCTCACCACTTGTCTCTCAACTGCATCAGTATTAACAGCCATGCTGCCCACTTCATCTTATGCAGAGACCCTCCCTTCCTCTTAAGGCAAAAAGCCGGGACCATTTCCGCGAGGCTGCCAAGATATCCATATCTCATCAACTGAGTAAGCACAATGCTTTGATCCATGTAACTCTTGCCTTAAACCCACTGTCAGTGTCATTCATTGCACACCACTTCTGACTATTGCCCAAAATGCCTTTTATTGCAGATACCAGTGGGATGTCGGCAACCCCAGTGGAGAAGCCACCCTCGTGATGTCTGAGAAAGTATAGCTGCCTCCTGCACACGCGCGCGTGGCTCCCAGCTTAGATACTGACACCTCTTTATGGGGGGGACTTTAGGCTTAGAGAGCACAATCTGGCAAGCTTCTCACTATGTCAGCTCCACAGCTAAGGCATTGGCATTTGAGCAAACGCAAGGCTATTGCTCAACCCCAGGCAGGAAAGGATGCTGTGGTATTGCAATCAGGGAGTTAATTCAACTGCGTAGGGAGGAACAGGAGCAGCAGACAGCCTTGTTAGATGAAATAGTTCTCATTGATCAGAGGTTGTAAGTGTGCAACGATATCTGGTCCAATTTGTGGGTTGGATAAATGTTCCTGCATGCAAAGTCTCCTTGCAGCAGCCTTTCAAAACTTGGTTGCTTATGCGCCTTGCAATGCAGGTTTGAGTTTTCCAAAAGTAATTTAGAGAATATCCTAAGGGATTGGCAGATATTTGATGCCACTGTCAATGGGTAGTGAGTGCATGTGGCTGGTGCCCATAGATCATGCCCTGAGATTCTGTTGTGTGGTGAGCAATACAGAGGTTCCTTGTGGCAAGCTGAAATCACCATTTACCCGCTCTGACTTGCATGTTGTGAATTTTCGGAAATACTTTTGCTCACAGTGATATGCACTGTAGATAGGCATGTACATCTTAATGAGGTGGTGAGATTTGCAGTCAATAATGTTAATAAGCAATAATACTCTTAATAAGCAAGATTCAGTTACCTAGTGAGAATCTCATCTTGATGCCCAAAACCTAATTAATGTTTTACTCAATTGCTCCAAGGTGCTCCTATTGTCAAAATAGACCTCACCAGATCTTGTGTGATTCTGCCAGATTTCTCATCACAGCCCATGTCATATATGTATAAGATTCTTCCCTGTGTTTTTACCTGAACTTGTTTCTAATTTAAGGATCCACATTAACCTTGATCTGATCTTTCATTGTAAAACCCTTCCTAACACGAGGACTGACCTGCTTTCAGTTCTGTACTGTTTTTCACACTTCTCCATCCACCTCATCGTAATTCCTGTGGAAACTCTTATCCATGCCTTTGCTGTCTTCTGCCTCAAGTATTCCAAAATATTCTCGAGCCTACTTCAAGCAAACTTCCCCTTATGTAAACGCTGACAAGGTTTAAGGCAATTCTGATACAGTACTGCTGCTGGAGTGTAATGAGTGTCATATTGCAATGTCATTCTCCGTCCATATAGAGTCATGGAAATGTACAGCATGGAAACAGACCCTTCGGTCCAACCCATCCATGCCGACCAGATATCCTAACCCAATCTAGTCCCACCTGCCAGCACCTGGCCCATATCCCTCCAAACCCTTCCTATTCATATACCCATCCAGATGCTTTTTAAATGTTGCAATATGTTTGCTTACTTTTTTCACTACAACTACATGATGACTGATCTTTCCAATAATGTACTTTCAGATCCTTTACACAATCATCTCTACTTAGTCCCTTGCTTGTAAATAAATTTACATTGAGCATATTTAATTTGGTTTGAGTTACTACTGTCACATGTACCAAACTATGGAGTAAAGTGTTGTTTTTCTTGCTTTAAAGGTAGATTGTACTATAAAAGAGCATCAGGTTAACGGAACACAGTGTAGGATCCAACGTTACAGCTGTTGAGAAGGTGCAAAGAGAGATTGACATTAACATTAAAGAGATCCATTCAAAAGCCTGACAACAGCAGGGAAGAAGCTGCTCTGGAATCTGTTCATACGTGTATACAAATGTTTATATTTTCCCAATGGAAGAAGGTAGAAGAGAGTACAACTGCAGTGGGAGGCGTTTTTGATCATGTTGGATTGGGCTATGTTCTTTCGGTCTTGGGAAGCTCTGTTGTCATACCACGCTGTGATGCATCCAGATAAGATGTTTTCTATGGAACATCTATAAAAATTTGTTAGACTCTTTATGGACATGCCGAATTTCCTAAGCCTCCTTAGGAAGTTAGAGGCGTCACTGTGCTTTTTTTGACTGTAGTGTCAGTGTGGATGGACTAGGACAGATTGTTGGTGATTGTCACTCCCAGGAATTTGACACTCTCGACCATCTCCACCGCAGTACTATTGATGCAGACAGGGGCGTGCCCTCCACTCTGCTACCTGAAATCAATGACTAGCTCCTTCATTTTGCTGATGATGGAGAGATTGTTGTCTTTACACCATCCCATTAAGCACTCTTTTTCCTTCTTGTACGCCAACTCGTAATTTGAGATCTGACTTAAAACAGTGGTGTTGTCAGCAAACGTGTAAATGGAGTTGGTGCTGAATTTGGCCACACAGTTGTGTGTGTAAAAGGAGTACAGTAGGGGGCGGAGTACGCAACCTTACATTTATAGCCTTACAAAATACTGCCAAATTTAATCACAAAAAAATCCAAATGCTAAAGTTGGTGTGTTATGTCTGCTGCAGGTCTTTCTTTCAGATCCTTAGTCAAGCTATTATGTGGGTTCTCATGAACAGTGCATGGCATCTACCATGTAAACCTTTGAAAGCTTTCAATGGTAACAGATCTTGATTTTCTGTTTTGAGCCAATTTATTTTCAATGCTCCATTTTATATCTGATTTGTTAGATCATCAGTAATTGAACGAGTAGTAATTTTGTGTTATAGGTTATGGGTTCAAAGCCCCCTTCAAAACTTGAGTGCACGAAAAGGTGACATTCCAATGTGACACTAAGAAGATGCTGGTTTGTAAGCAGTATCGTTAATAACATTAGAAATTAAACTGACGCCCTCTTTGCTAACTTGTGCATGTGTAAATAATTTTGTTTGTGGTGCTTTAAGATGCTCACTGATTAATCTCTAATATTGAATAATAGAAATTTAAGTTACAAGCGTTCATTCAACTTATAATGCAAGAGGCTTTGTCAGTTCTTTAATGAGAATATCTAACCTTACTTTACTTCCCTTTCCCCAGTGACTTTCAAAATGCTTCTTTTTCAATACTTACCTTTTATTTTTATAATATTTTCAGTCACTGACTCAGTTGACATTTATTTTCAAATATTACAACTTACCTTTTGTTCTCAATGATGTTGCAATTATGTCCTTTGATTTCATAGATTGCTGAAATTGTAATCTTATCGAGTTCACTATTTCAAAATACATGAATTTATTATTTTTATAACAGACATAATGAAAAACTTAGTTCAAAGACTTGGGATACGTATCGCTGAAAGAGCGATCTGCGTCTCCATTCCCCTCGCCATAATTTTTGTCTTTTAATCTATCACTGATTCTAGGTTTCAATGCAATGAAATTAGCTTTATTGCATACTGATTTTTTTTTTCCTGCCTAGAACTCAGAGCTGTTCTTTGGACATCAACCAACATTCAAATGGAAATTTAGTTACAGGATTGTTAGTAACATTTCCCCTTTTCCCCACAGCAGTGCATGAATACAATCAGCACGTATAAGTGTAGATTTAGCCATTGAGCCATAGAGCGAACCAATATGTTTAGTAGGGACTAAATATTATGTGTTCTTCTTAATGCTCGCTGGAAAGCTGTATTAATTTTTTTGTTCTGAAAGTTGAAATCCAGTTTTGGTTGAGTGCAAGTGTTGTGTCTTTAAGATAGGTTTGTGTGTGGTACATTGCCAATGCTGGGTGACATCAATACACACACACACACACACACACACACACACACACACACACACACACACACACA
Organism: Chiloscyllium plagiosum; assembly: GCF_037043375.1. Classification (NCBI taxonomy): domain Eukaryota; kingdom Metazoa; phylum Chordata; class Chondrichthyes; order Orectolobiformes; family Hemiscylliidae; genus Chiloscyllium; species Chiloscyllium plagiosum. The sequence goes on from NW_028270141.1 coordinate 104,915,890, forward strand.
CACACACAGTTAAATGACGTCTTGCTCTTCAGCATATGCTCATTTTACTCCCACGGCAAAGATGACAACAAGAGCTCTCTCTCTCTTCCCACAGGAACCGATAAATGGCCTTTCCCGTTATATGTGCATGACCTGTGATTGACGGCCTTTTGTTATGTTTTCTTGCACTCGCCTTTAAAATTTGATTTCTGATTGTGTGCTGTTTTCTCAAGGATTTTATACAAAGATCCATGCTTAATTTGTAGTTTGGATCATTTTAAATGCAGCGTTGTTAGTCATGCCGAGTTCTGTTGTATGATTGTTTTGAGGGATTAATTAGCAGTATTTGTTGCATATTTTTTTCATTTGTTAACTTTAAGGATGATAGTCACATATACATATGAATAAACAAATGTGTCTTATGTCATAGATCTTTAATTTCTGATTCATGCACAGTCTTACACTCTGAAGATCTTACCTTCAATCTTATAGGCTCTCTATCTTTGTCAGCAATTTAGAGAGAGAAAATAGTGATGTCTGAACACAGATTTAATTGATTTGGAGGAAAAATTAAAATGTGTCATTCCATTGTGAATTATATATCTCTAGTTCTGATTTGTCTTGGCCTCTTTTCTATTGGCCATTTCTTTTCTCAAGCTGCCCAGAATTGGCCCAGAGGTGTGGGGTGCCTTTTTTTCAAATATTGAAGTATTTATGTTCTGATTATTTTCCTTTTAAATAGTGTCATAAAATACAAGTTGAAAATCATGCTTGAGTATTAATAGTTTGCATCAGTAATCCAAAGATGTGAAATAGCAGTTTCTAAGATGGCTGAACTCTTGCAGCGACGTCCTGAAGCTGAGATGACTGACCTCAAACTGCTGAGGGAGAATGGTACATGGTAATCAGCAGGCAGTTTCTTTGCCCAAGTGTAACCTGAAACCATGAGACTCCATGGTTCCTGGAGTCAATGTTGAAGACTCCCAGAACAACTCTCTGTACTGATTGCATGCCACCATGCCGCCACCTCGTCTGGGTTTAACCTAGTAGTGGGACAGGACATATCCAGGGATAGTGATGGTAGAGTCTGGGATATTGTTTATAAGGCTATATGACTGTGTCATGCTGTTGATTGTCTAGTCTGTGAGACAGCTGTCCCAATCTTGGCACTAACCCTCCAGATGTTTGTAAGGACTTTGCATGCTAGACAGGGCTGCTACTACAATGGTTTCATGGTTGTCTGTAGACTCTTAATTTTATGTTGAATTCAAATTCCACCATGTGCCGTGTGGGATTTGAGTTCAGGCAGAACATTAACTGAATTTCTGGATTAATAATTCAGTGATAATACAACTAGGTCATTGCCTCCCTTTTTCAAGGGATCAATAACCATGGAGCACAGTTTTATGCTAAGGCACAGGGGGTTTCGAGGGGATCTAAGAAAAGTTTTTTTTTCACCCAGAGGCTTTTAGGTATCAGGAACTCACTGCCTGAAAGGGTGGTGGAGACAGGAACCCTCGAGACATTTTAGAACTGTTTAGATGAACACTTAATACACCGCAGCATGCAAGGCTACAAGCCAAGTGCTGGAAAATGAGATTAGAATAGAAAGCTCTTCGATGACCAGAACAAACATGATGGGCTGGAAGGCCTGTTTCCATGCTATTAAAACTCTGACTTGTACCTGAATCTTACTCATCCTAAAGACCCTTTTCTGAAGGTTTTCAGTGGGCAATCATTTAATCCCAGTTTAGTTCCAAGTGTGGACAGGTTTAAAATTTACTAGGTAAAAACAAGGGCTGCAGATGCTGGAAACCAGAGTCTAGATTAGAGTGGTGCTGGAAAAACACCGCAGGTCAGGCAGCATTCGAGGAGCAGTAAAATCGACGTTTCGGGCAAAAGCCCTTCATTTAAACAATCTATCCTGCCAGCTATTTTGAGAAATTAACGCTTGGCATTGCTGGAATAAGATGGTGTTTCTTCTTGATGGTATTTATCTTCACACGGGGCTGGAAAATGTCTAAGTGATCTCTATAATGTTTACCAATTAAGAGTGATAATGACTTAATTACTTTTCGCATCCATTTATTTGTGGTATTTCAAATTCAGATTTAAAATCATAGTAAATGTGTTCAGATTTAAAAAGATGACATTAGTGTTTTATTAAATGACCTGAATCCCAAAAAATAAATGCAATTTTGCTTTGAAAAGTAAAGTATTTACATCTACTACCTAGTTTATATTTCTCTTATATATTCATATGTGTGCTCAGGTTAAATCATCAGATAGCAGGCATGTAACTAGACAGCTGAGCCAGTCTGGGTCATAGAATTCAGTTCAAGAAATTGATAGTGATATAAGCTAACATTGATAAATAAATTAATATTTGGAGCATTGGGAATAACAGTGTACAGCTAAGATGATCAGTGTAGATTTATTTTGTAAAATATGCAGAACTGATTTAAAGTTATAAAGGTTCTAAAGTGTGTTACTGAGGATAAATAATTCGAAGTACTTAACTATAAATGAGTCTCAGGTGTCTGTATTTTTCTGTATGATCCTCCTTCCCCTCACCTCAATAAAAATCATGTGGTATAATTTATGTATGGAGATTATCTGTCAACAACCTAACAATGGAACAGATATGATGTGATGAAGACCAAAGGGATCTATCCTTTTTCAACTTTCCTCCAATTATCTCTATTGTTATTGACCTCTGTGTGATTAGTTGGATGCACTATTCTGGCCTCATTTTGAAGTAAAATCTGTTTTTATCAAGTATTTACTGAATGAGTAATGGATATTTGGGAGCCAGACCATGTTATTTTCAAACTACAGTTACAGGATCCTACTTATCTAATAAGTTATCTTGACAGGTTAATTAGTAGAGGAGGCATCAGTAGCATGACCAATGATACTTCTACTTCTGTACTGTCATATGTTAACAATGCAGTGGTTGTTGTAGAAACCAGATCAGGAACAGATGTAACCAAAGTGAACACTGCTGTGGGAGTTTCACAGTTCAGCTGATGCTAAACATTATTTGGCAGTAACATATCTTTAATATCCATAAAGTGTGAAGATGTGATATATCCAATTAAGTGTTGGGGTAACTGAAGTTATTGTTTTCTGTTCCCATGGAGCACAGACTCTAACAATCTCAGTCTCAGGTTGATCCAGATTGTTCACAACCTTCATGTGCTGAGATGAGTTTCTGACCATTAATACATACCATCAATAAGATTGTTTATTTATGCCTTTGTGCTTTCACCTTACTATCCCTGATTCAACTTATCTATGCCTTTGTTACCATTAATCTTGATTATTCCAACAGACTAGGCCAGACTTCACTTTTCTCATGTCTATACACTTGAGGTCATCCAAAAATATGCTGCCTGTTCCTACCGCACCAAACCCATCATTCTGACTCTCATTTGCTTCCAATGGCTCAGTTATGGAATGACTTGATGGTAAAATTTCATCCTTTTCACATTTTTCTCTGGTCTAGTCCCTTTAGATCTCTGTACTCTCTAATCCTACAGCATTTCAAGATGTCCATGCTCCTTTCATTCTGGTCTCTTGAATAACTCAAGTTTTAATTGCTCCACTGTTGGTGACTTCGTCCAACCAGACTTTAAAATACGGAATTCTCTCCCTAAACTTCCAATACTTCTCAACCTCTCTCCTTTTAAGATATTCCGTAAAATCTGTCTCTCCAACCAGGCCTTGACAGCGCACTGCCGCTCTCACTGACCAATTATTGATATAAAAAGCTATCAATTAGTTGTGTAGATAACAGGGAATTTTGCATGAAAGATTTGGATTATTTTGGAAAAAAAAATAACGACACTAGGGAATGGTTGTAATATAAACAGTTAACTGTGGACAAGATTCTTTACATTCAGCTTTCACTGACTGTCATCCTTACCCTGACATCTCCCTTTCAGCAACTCTTATCACAAAGCACAACATTGTACTTGTTCCCTCGTGCCTTATTTCTTCCTTATTTCCAATCTTCCCCCCACCCCCCCCCAACATTTTCTTCATTGTTTCCCATCAGAATTCTTTGTCTCCACAGTTCCCTCAGTGTCTGTCATAATTTTATATTACTACCTCCTTCTCTGTTGAATTCAGCTTGTGCTATTGGTACTCCTGCATTTTAAAAAAAAAACATTGAAGATTTATTTCAAAATAATTATTTAAAATAAATTGTTCACTCACAAAAACAATTTTTACATGGATTTTATTCTTATTAATAAAGACTAAGAAGTTCCCTGAACCTTTGAGCCAACTTATTGGCAAAAATAATTTTTGAAAAATTCTGTTATTTTTACAACATAATTATTTCAGTATTTAACAAATACATGTTGCAAAATTAACTTAAATTTATTACATTAATACAAATCAGTCATGGGGTCAATCAAAACTGTATGCTAATTAAATAATATATCGCCTTTCAATTATTCGATGTTTCATTGGTGGGTCCACTTAAAGGTCAGTCTGATGCTGTCGTTCTCAGCCTTATTGCAACAGGCCTGTTTTCTTTGAATCTCTTGTGAATTAATTATTCTGAAAGCAGGGATTATAAATGGTTGTCAGTCAAAACAGATAAGCTTTATTGTGGGCAAGGCCCAGGGTCAGCATTGGTTCCATTGCATACTGATTGACCAAGCTTTTTGGTGTATAGGAGTTTAACAGAGATAACAGTGGAATAGAAATTTATCTTTCCAAAAGCACACATTTTGCATTCTTAATATTCTCAAAACTTATCTTCTAACTTAAATACAGTTAATCATATCATTAATCTGCAGAAGACAACATAAGATCTATCATAATTACAAGGCCATATTTACTGGCTGTTAAGAAGCATATTGTGGGGTTTTATATAGAGTTCTACAAAATAAATCCCATTCACTTGTCACCAGATTACACTGATTACTGCTTGTTAAAATATCGTTGTGAAGTTAATTACTTCTGCACTGCCAGATTCATTTTAGTTTCCAATCAACACATTAGAACAAATTTATTTTTATTTAGATTCCTTCAAAGCTTGTGCACTGTTTCATGGCAAATCACTATCTTCTGCCTTGTCATACTTTATCAATACAAAGAAGGCACAAATGTAGCAGATCTTAATTGAATCTGTTGTTAAGGGAATCTTAAGTGTTTTGCTGCTTTTGTAATTTTGTTAAGTTGATTGGCTCAGATGATAGTGAAAGAATCACTAGAAAACTTTTCCTTTCATTCACTGTCTCCCCCACCTTCAATAACCTGTGTTTTTTTTAATGCTTCATATTGTAAAATGTCTCAAGGTGCTTCAAAAGAATGTTATCAAACAAGATTTGACACTCGTATGGGATTATAGCAGACAACCAAATTCTTGGTCAAAGAGATGTGTTTTGAGCATCTTGCAAGAGGAAACAAGAGAGGGAATTCAGAGCTTTAGGATTTTGATAGCTAAATGATGGATGCCATTGCTGGAGTGAACAACATTTGCTATCCTCCAGTATTCTGGTGTTATTCCTGTAGTCAAGATCAAAGCCAAAGGCTAGGTAATCTCTTCCATGGCTTCCCAGAGAATCCTAGGATAAATCCCATCCTACACAGGGAATTTATCTATTTTCACATCTTCCAGAATTTCTAACACCTCCTTGTGAACCTCAATCCCATCTAGTCTAGTAGTCTGTTTCTCAGTATCTCTTGACAACACTGTCTTTTTCCAGTGTGAATACTGACGAAAAATATTCATTTAGCACTTCCATTATGTCCTCTGACTCCACATGCAACTTCCCACTAGTCTCCTTGATTAGTCCTAATCTTACTCGAGTCATTCTTTTATCTCTTATACACCTATAGAAACCTTTAGGGTTTTCTCTGATCCTATCCACCAATAACTTCTTATGTACGCTCTTAGCTCTCTCTTTAGGTCTTTCCTGGCTACCTTATAACTCTCAATCCTCCTAACTTAGCCTTCTCATCTCACCCTAACATAAGCCACCTTTTTCCTCTTGACAAGAGATTCAACTTCCTCTAAACCACGGCTCCAGCGCTCGACAACTTCCTCCCTGCCTGACAGGTACATACTTATCAAGGACACACAGTAGCTGTTACTTAAATAAGTTTCACATTCCTATTTTGCCCATCCCCTGCAGTTTCCTCCCCATCCTATGCATCCTAAATCTTGTCTAATCGTATCATAATTGCCTTTCCCCCAGCTGTAGCCCTTGGCCTCAGGTGTATATCTATCCCTTTCCACCGCTCAAATACGCATAACCGAATTGTCACTATCACCAAAGTGCTCACCTTCCTCCAAATCTAACACCTGGCCGTGTTCATTACCCAATACATGGAGATCAATTTATGTAAATATGAGGTGCTGCATTTTGGTTAGCAGGACTTATACACTTAATGGTAAGGTCCTAGGGAATGTTGCTGATCAAAGAAACCTTGGAGTGCAGGTTCATAGCTCCTTGAAAGTAGAGTCGCAGGTAGATAGGATAGTGAAGAAAGCGCTTGGCATGCTATTCTTTATTGGTCAGAGTATTGAGTACAGAAGTTGAGAGAAAGTGAGGACTGCAGATGCTGGAGATCAGAGCTGAAAATGTGTTGGTGGAAAAGCGCAGCAGATCAGGCAGCATCCAAGGAGCAGGAGAATCGATGTTTTGGGCATGAGCCCTTCTTCAGGAATGAGGGAAGTGTGCCAAGCAGGCTAAGATAAAAGGTAGGGAGGGGGGACTTGGGGGAGGGGCGTTGGAAATGCGATAGGTGGAAGGAGGTTAAGGTGAGGGTGATAGGCCGGAGGGGGGGTGGGGGCGGAGAGGTCAGGAAGAAGATTGTAGGTTAGGAAGGTGGTGCTGAGTTCGAGGGTTGGGACTGAGACAAGGTGGGGGGAGGGGAAATGAGGAAACTGGAGAAATCTGAATTCATCCCTTGTGGTTGGAGGGTTCCTAAGCGGAAGATGAGGCGCTCTTCTTCCAGCCATCGTGTTGCTATGGTCTGGCGATGGAGGATGCCAAGGACCTGCATGTCCTTGGTGGAGTGGGGCGGGGGGAGTTGAAGTGTTGAGCTACGGGGTGGTTGGGTTGGTTGGTCCAGGTGTCCCAGAGGTGTTCTCTGAAACGTTCTGCAAGTAGACGGCCTGTCTCCCCAATATAGAGGAGGCCACAATCAGAGGAGTACAAATATTAGGGAGGGTTTCAATGATTAGTGCGGTCGTAGCTGTGAGGCTGAGCAGGGATGTATTGGAATAGTGGGGCCTTTAAAAAAAATCCCATAAATGAAGATTTTAGCAGCAGATGAGCTGAAGCAAGATTAGAGTTAGGCTACCGTATTGGGAAGTTCAAGTAATTCATTTTGAATGTGAAAAGGAGGGATTAATGTACTTCATAGATGGTGAGAAACAGTGGCTTAAGACACAAAAGCAAGATGTTGCAAATGCTCAAAACTTGAATTAAAAACTGGAAATGCTGAAAATACTCAGTGGATCTGATAACATCTGTGGAGAGAGAAACAGAGGTAACATTTCAGATCAGAGATCTATTCACTTGAGGTTACAGAACTGAAATATTAACTCTGTTTCTCTTTCTCTACAGATGCCAGAGACAGGAACATAAAATAATGCAGAAGGCTAATAGAATGTTGGCCTTAAAGCTAAAGTACCAGAATAGTAAAGATCAAAATTTTGATGTAGCTATATAAATCCTACTTCGACTGCACCTGGAATCTTGTGTGCAGTCCAAACGCTAAATCTTAGAAAAGTAGTGTTCATCCTGGACTCTGAGTTACTTTTTAAGAAGAAATCACACATATCAGACTTTTATACCTTGGAATTTAAACAATTATGGGATAATTTAGTTACTGTTTTCATTGTGGTAAGGAGAAATAATGAGGTCTATACAGAGAAACTATGTTTTGGTGCTTGGGAAGTTTAGGACAAAGGGATGCTTAAAGTTATGGAGTTGTGCCTTCCAGGAATGATGCTAGAAGATATATGAATTTTTATTATCCATTCCTAATTGCTTTTGAGAATATGGTACTGCTTGCACAGTGATATTAGGGAGTGAGTTCCAGGATTTTGACCCAGTGACAACAGAATCAGGAATGATTTGTCTTTGAGGGGAACTTGCAGATAGTGGTGTTGTGAATTGGCACCAAATTGTAGTCCTATTCCTATATTCCATTTGCAAAGAATAGCTGACAGGAAAAATGAGCTTGCAAATATACAGTCTGAGTGTACTTTGTGGTTTGAAAATAAGCTAATTATTGGACTCTACTTGGAAGGACCTTAATCTGAGTCTGATTGTACAGTGTCTGATTGTGCAGTATTTGGTGTAAGATTGTTTGCTACTATTAAATGTCATCACTGATTTCTCATACCTTGAGATAAATAGGACCATAAAAAAGGCTCAACAATGTGTTTTTGTTCCGACAATTAAACATTGTGAAGATTGACCATTGATTCCATTATCTTGCCTGACCTGTCTCAGACTGAGTGAGCTGGGTTTTCTTCCTCAAAAGGGAATGCCAGTACCCTTTTTCAGTTTTGCTTTTCATTTAAAACTAGAAACTGTCTTTTAAAAAAAACTTGCTTTCAAAGTACAAAAATCAGAACTTTGATGTGATCAGGACAAATATTTGAGCAGGGAAATTTGCTAGTACTGTTGAGAGCAGTTGAAACTAGCTTATCAGGGAGATGGGAACCTGAGAGGAAACTCACATATGAGAAACAAATCTTGTTACAGGAAGTAGAAAAGCTGCAAAGAAAGTGGAAAGCAGCAGAAACTGTTCCAAGAAACATCCAGGGTCTTATTACAAAAAATTTAAAGAATCAGAATGATTCTTTATTTGAATGCATGCAGCATTCACAAGAAAGCACGTGAATTGATGGTATAAGTAGGAGTAAGCAGGTATGATTTAATTGCATGGCTGCAGGGAGACCAAGACTATGAACAGAATATTCCATATTTAGAAAGGACAAATTCAAAGAAAGGAAAGGGAATTGGTGCTGATAATAAGGAACAGGATCAATGAAGTTGTGAGAGAGGTTCTCTAATCCAAAGAATAGGATGTAGAATCTATTTGAGTGGAGCTGAGAGACAGCAAAGGGCAGTAATTATTCACAGTGATTTATAGGCCACCAAACAGTATTGGTAATTTAGAACATAGCTATATATCAAGAACCATAGAAGACAGGAGCATGAGTAGATAATGTTGCATGTTGAGCCCACCCTGCCATTCAACATGCTCATGGCTGGTCCTCTATCTCAATGCCTTGCTCCCATTCTCTTCCCATATGCCTTTTCACCTTTAGATAGAAACATAGAAATTAGGAGCAGGAGGAGGCCTTTGAGCCTCCACCATTCAATGAGATAATGGCTAATCAACAAAACTCAGTACCTTGTTCCTGCTTTCTTCTGAACCGCTTTCTGTGGCAATGTTCCACAGGCTACCACGCTCTGTGTGAACAAACTTATCATCTCAGTCCAAAATGGCAACCCATATTCTTAGTCTGTGTTCTGGAATCTAGCCTAGGGAAACATTGCCTCTGCATTCTGTCCAGCCCTGTCAAAATTTCACATGTTCAATTGTATCCCCTCTTATTCTTTTAATTTCCATTGAATACAGGCGCAGTCAGCCCAGTCTCTTGTATGACAAAGCTGCTCTCCCAAGAATCAGTCTGGTGAACCTTTGCTGCACTCCCTTTATGACGAATGTATCTTTTCTTCGACCAAAACTGCACGCAATACACCAGGTGTGATCTTGCTCAGGCACTGTACAGCTGCAGTAAGACTTTCTTGCTCCTGTAGTCAAATTCTCTTGCAATAAAGGCCAATGTATTAGTTGTCCTTAACTGTTTACTCACCTCATGCTTGCTTTCAGTGACTGGAGTCATTGACACCCAGGTTACTTTGTAAGTCAACATTCCCCAATCTGTTAACTTTAAATAACACCCTGTCATTCTATTCTTTTTTCCCGACTGAAGAGGCCAACTTCACACTTGTCCACATCACAGTGAATCAGCCATGCAATTGCCCAATTACTAAACTTGTCTAAGTTTCCCCTGAAGCTTCTTTATGTCTCCCTGACAACTCCCACTCCCAACAAACTTGGAAATATTACATTCAAACCACTATTCCCAAATGGAGGCGGAGTATCAGTGATGAGTCTGGGGCTAGTCCACTCCTGTCTGCTTTCCTTTTTTCTTCTTTTTACTTTTGCTCTTTTTCTTTTCGTCTTTTCTTCAAAGTGTTTTGCGGTGAATTGGCAGTATGAGCACAAGTGAGAGCGGGCCATGTGTGGAATGGCAGCAACCTCCCACCGGTCAGAGATAGCAGCAGGATCAGAGGCAGTGGCCTCCTGGGCTCCTCTCAGGGCTCGGAGAAGGCAGCAGCATAACATTGGCAGCAAGAGTTGGCCTTTCATGTAACAGTGGCCACCTCCTAGCTGGCCTAGTGAATAGATGTGGTGGCTTCAGAGGCTCCACCTAGCTTTTGGGGCAGCGCCAGTAGTGGCCAAGCTCCTCCTGGCAATCAGAGGTGGCGGTATCATCGATGGCAACAAGAACACAGCTTCTCCCAGCAATCAGTGCGAGACTCCCAGGCTGATCTCGACTCCAGGCCGTGCTAGGCTTGGGTGCCTGCGTCAACGAATGTTCTTAAACATCTTTATGGAGATAACTTCCAGATCTTAAAATCTAAAGTTTTTTTGACCTATTGGCTTTTTTTTCTTTTTTTCTGATTTTGTAATATCTGGAGAACATCGACTTTATACACTTTTCACTATACTCAGTTATTCCTATACTTGAATACACGTGGCAATAAAATCCATTTCAAATTCTAATTTGAATTCAGTTCCGTCATCCAAATGATTAAAATATGTTTGGTACCTCAACTGTCAGTGCCTTCCACTTTGAAAACAGCACATTTATTCCTACTCTGTTTCCTATCTGTTAACTAATTCTCAGTCAACGCCTGTATATATTGGGCCTTGATTTTGTACAGGAAACTCCATGGGATGACTTCAAAAGCATTCTGAAAATCCAAATACACCCACATCCAGGTTCTGTTGTGTTTTCTACTAGTTCCATCCTCTTTTTTTGCAAAATACACCTGAAGAAGGGCTTATGCCCGAAACGTCGATTCTCCTGCACCTTGGATACTGCCTGACCTGCTGCACTTTTGCAGGAACACATTTTTCAGCTCTGATCTCCAGCATCTGCAGTCCTCACTTTCTTCCAGTAGGTTTGCCAAACATGATTTCCCTTTCATAAATCCATGTTGACTTTGTGTTATAATACCATAGATAAATTATTAGCTTTCAGTTCCATTAGTTCCTCTCACACTTTCTTTTACTAATATGAACTTTTTTCCCCAAAAGACCCTTGCACTTCTGGGAAGTTATTTGTTCATTCTTCTTTTGAAGACAGAGCAAAAGTAGTTGTTTAATTGCTCTGCCATTTCCTTGTTCTCCATTATCACTTCTTCTGTTTCAGATTCCAGTCAACTTATACTTGACTTCACTAATCCTTTTCTTTTTAGAGAAGATTTTGCAGTCTGTTTTATGTTCATTGCACGTTTACTCTCATATACAATTATTCCTTTCTTAATCAACCTTGTGGTTGTTCCCTGTTGAATTCTAAACTGTCCCTGTCCTTAGACTTACTACTTTTTCTAGCTACTTGTATGACTCCTCTTTGTATTTAATACTATCCTTAATTGATTTTGTTAAACATGGTAGGGCCACATTTCCTATTACCTTCTGTCGTCTGAATGAATGTATTACTGCTCTAATACCTGTTTTCATTCCTTTAAATTTTAATCATTACCTATCCACTCTCTTGCCTTTCGATGAAGTTACCCAATTCATCACTGCCAACTTATCCTCAAACCCTCATTTATTTCAATTTAGGACCTCCAATTTGGATTGTTCCACCTCACATTCTGTTCCAGTCAAGAATTCTACTATGTTATGGTCATTTTTCCTCACAGGACTTGTAACAACAAGTTTTTAACTAACCCCTTCTCATTACACAAAATCAAATCTAGGATGGCCTGCCCCAACATACTGTACACTCTCCAGTATTCATCTGCTACAGTATTATTTCATTTCCATCTTTATTTCTGTCAATCTTGTCTCGCCGTTCAGTCTGCTGTCCTCTTGCCATTCTTATTTAAACTCTGCATTGTACTGGTGAATTCTCCTGTGAGGATATTGGTCCCAATCTCTGATAGGCGCAACCCATCAGCTTCTGCAGGTGACATTGCTTAGATTGGCATTAACTTGTACTTAAAGAATTAATACTTGGCTTAAAGCAAAAATGCCCAATAGGAAAAGTGAGGGAACCATAGCTAACAAGGGAAATTTAAAAATATTACTTGATTAAAGGAGGAGGTTTGTAAAGTTACCAAAAGGTTGTAAGCCTGAGGATTGTAGTATGGGATGATAATGGTAAGAGTAAAATACTGCAGATTCTTGAAATCTGAAAGAAACACAAAAAAAACTGGAGAAACTCAACAGATCTGGCAGCATCTGTAGAGAGGGTTGAGTTAACATTTCAAGTTTGTTTGTTTTTGCATCCATTACAGTCAAAGACAGGGGAATTTAAATGAGAAAGAATTGTCAGGGAAGTTAAGTAAGTACTATATGTTTGTTTAAAAACTGAGAAAGATTCAAGAAGTCTCCTTAAAATGATTGCGATCCAAGTGTCCATGAGAGTGATGAACTGAAAAAAAATCTAGTTTAAAAAATAGTGTTGGAAAAATTAATGTGAAAGGTGACAAATCCCTGGGACCAAATATTCTTCAACCTGGAGTAAAGATGGCTACACAGACCATGGATGCATTGGTAATCACTTTCAAAATTTTGTTCATTTTGCAATTGCAGATGCAAGATGTAGATGAAGGTGCTTGCATATTGGAAAATTGCAAATATATATCATACTGGTGGGGCTAGGGGGGAGAAGGAAAATGGGGAAACTACAGACCTGTTGGCTGAAGTCAGTTGTAGGGAAATACCCAAATCTATTATAAAGTAGCTGTTTACTAAGCATTCCAAAAATCAATGCTTGATTGCACAGTAAATAAGAATTTATGAAGAGAAAATAATGTTTGAAAGCCTTTTTATAAGTTTTTTTTAAGTATGTCATAACAGAGTCAGTAATGTGGAATTAATAGACGTGGTGTTTTGTTGAAGTAACCACATCAGAGTTTATTAAACCAAATTAAAGCACATGGGATTAGGGTAATATATGATCTTATATCACTGGATTGAGAATTCGTAAGAATAAATTATTCATTTTCAGGTTGTTCTGCTCTGACCACAATGATCAGTGCTTGGGCAACAACTGTTCACAATTTGTATCAATGATTTGGATGTGTACATGTGAAATTGGAAAAGTAAACCACGCAGATTTTCAAGCCTGCTCTATCTTTCAGTGAGGTCATGGCTGATCTGTTTGTGTTTTGAATTTCATGTTTCCATCTACACCTGATCAACATTGATTTCCTTACCTATCAAGAATCTACCCACCTCAGTCTTAAAATTATTAAATGAACCCATTTCCACCACTTTCTGAGTAGAGCATCCCAAAGGTGCACAACACTCTGAGAGAACAAAATTAACCCTATCTCTGTCCTGAAAGAGTGACCCCTAATTTTAAAACTGGCTTCTGGTTCTGGATGGACCCACAAGAGAAAACATCTTTTTCATGTCCAACCTGTCAAGACTATTCAGGATTTCACATACTTCAACCAAGTCACTTCTCTACTAAATATTTTAATCACCCTGTTCAGACGTAACACCCCTTTGGAGCAGGTAGGACATGAACCTAGGCCTCCTGGCCTCGAGGGAGGGACTGCACACAGGAGCCCTATTCCCTCCTTCTTATAAACTCCATTAGAAACAGGCTTCAACGTATCCCGTAAGACCACCATGCATTCCAGGAATCAATCTAGTAATCCCTTTCTGAAGCACCTGCATTAGTCTTGCCACAATTGGGAGAGAGAACTCACGGGCCAAACAAGCAACAGCAAGAGCCTGATAGCCATTGTCTATGGTATGAATCTATGATTATGTCCCAGATCATAACTGCCATGCATGGGTATGTCCTGTCCCACTGGCAGGACAGTCCCAGCATGGATGGGGCACAGTAGTATATAGTGGGGATGGGGTTGCCCTTGGAATCCTCAACATTGATTCCACATCCATGAAGTCTCATGCCGTCTGATCAAACATGTGCAAGGTAATCGCTTTCTGAATACCGTGGACTATCCTCCCTCGACTGATGAATCAATGCTTCTCTGAATTTAACAGCACGTTAGTGGAAGCACTTTTGATGGAAGGGGTGCAGAATGCACTCTGTATGGGGGATTTCAATATCCACCATCAAGAGTGGCTCAGCAGTAATGTTACTGATTCCGTATATGGAATGAGCTGCCAGAGGATGTGGTGGAGGCTGGTACAATTGCAACATTTAAGAGGCATTTGGATGGGATATGAATAGGAAGGGTTTGGAGGAATATGGGCTGGATGCTGGCAGGTGGGACTAGATTGGGTTAGGATATCTGGTCAGCATAGACAGGTTGGACCGAAGGGTCTGTTTCCATGCTGTACATTTCTATGACTCAATGAGCTGGACGAGTCCTAAAGGGTGTTGCTGCTAGACTGGGTCTGCAGCAGGTGGACAGGGAACCAACAAGAGGGAATAACATACTTGACTTCATCCTTAGCAATCTTCTTGTAAGAATGACCACCACACAGTCCTTAAGGAGATAAAATCCTGCCTTCAAATTGATAATACCTTGCACAGTGTTTCTGGCACTATAACCATGTTAAATTGGGATATACCTTGAACAGATCTAGCAATGCAACACTATGCATCCATGAGGTGTGAGCCATCATAGCAACAGAATTGTACTCCGGGACAAACTGCAACCTCATGGCCCGTCGTATTCCCCATTCTAACATTACCATCAAGACACGGGATCAACCCTGTTTCAATGAAGAGTGCAGTAGGGCATGCCAGGAGCAGCACAAGGCAAACCTAAAAATGAGATGTCAATGTTTTGAAACTACACAACAGGGCTATGTGCATGTCAAACAGCATAGACAAGAAGTCTTGGACAGATCCATGCGACCAACCAAAAGATCAGATCTAAGCCTAGCAGTCCTGCCACATCTCGTCTTGAATAGTGTTGAACAATTAAATAACATTGGAGAGGCAGGTGGCTCCACAAATATCCCTGTCCACAACTACACAAAGCCTAGCCCATTAGCACTTCCAACAATCTTCAGCAGAAAGTGCTGAGTGGGTGATTGATCTTGGCCTCCTTCAGAGGTCCCCAGCATCACAGATATTACTCTTCTGCCAATTTAATTTACTCAGTGTGATATCAAGAAATGGCTAAAGGCTGTGGGACCTGACAACATTTCGAGAATCGTACTGAAGACATACTCCAGAACTTGCAGCATCCTAGACAAGCTATACCAGTACAACTCCAACACTTGCATTTACTTGACAACCTGGAAAATTGTCCAAATATGTCCTGTAAACAGAAGGCAGGACAAATTCAGTCTGACCAATTACTGTCCCATCAGTTAACTCTTGATCATGAGGAGTGAAATGGTGGAAGGTGTTGCCAACCGTGCTATCAAGCAGTACTACTCAGCAATATCCTGCTCACTGATATCCAGCTTGCATTTCCCTAAGGCCACTGAACTCTGACCTCATTACAGACTTAGTTCAAACTTGGACAAAAGAGCTGAATTCCAGAGGTGAGCTGAGAGTGACTGCACTTGACGTCAAGACTGCATTTGATTGAATGTGGCATCAGGGAGCCCTCATAAAACAAGATTCAAAAGGAATTGAGGTAAATTCTTTTAGCATACAGGAACATGGTCGTGGTTAGGAAATGTGAGGACTGCAGATCCTGGAGATCAGAGTTGGAGATTATGGTGCTGACAAAGCACAACTGGTCAGGCAGTATCCGAGGAGCAGGAGAATCAATGTTTCTGGCATAAGCCCTTCATCAGGAATGTGGCGATCAGTTGGGTCTGTAGGCAGGTGCTGAGGAAGGAGATATGGTTGTGGTAGCGAGTCTGCTTCAGGACGTTGATGAAGAGCTTCAGGGCCGAGGAAATGACCTGGACGGAGCAGTGAGAGAGATACTTACTGAGATCCTTGTCGAGGGAGGAAGAGAACTTCTTCAAGGTAGGCATCCTTGGAAGAAGCTTCACAGTAAGGTTATAATCACCTCGGAGAAAATGAGGACTGAAGATGCTGCAGATCAGAGTTGAAGAGTGTGGTGCTGGAAAAGCACAGCAGGTCAGGCAGCATCCAAGGAGCAGGAGAATTGAGATTTCGGGCATAAGACCTTCATCAGGAAAGAGGCTCATTGGTTGTGGTTGTTGGAAGTGAGTTTTCTCAGCTCATGGTATCACTGCAAGAGTTCCTCAAGCTCAACTGTCTTCAGCTGCTTCATCAATGACCTTTCCTATTTCATAAAATTTGAAATGGGATGTTACCAATGATTGAATTATGTTCACAATTCGTGACGACGCAAATACTAGAACAGTCCGTATTCAAATGGAAGAAGACCTGGAGAATGTCCAGTTTTTTAGCTTTAAAGTGGCAACTAACATTTGTGCTGCACAAATACCAGGCCATGAGCATAGCCATGAAGATACATTCAGTGGCATTGCCATCACTGAAACCCCTATTATCAACATCCTGGAGTGGATTATTGACCAGAAACTCAACTGGTCCAGTCCTATAAATGCAGTGGCAACAACAGCAGGTCAAGAGGCTGGGAATACTGCAGCCATGTATTCTGAATTCTGAACCTTCTGACTGTTGAATGCATATCCATCATCTATAATGCACAAGTGGTAAGTATGATGGAATACTTCCCACTTGCCTGGATGAGTGCAGCTCAAACAGCATTCAAGAAACCTGATACTATCTGGGACAACAGTCTAGTTCATTGGCATCAGATCAACAAACATCCATTTCCTCCACCATTAACGCTCAGTAGTAATCGTGTGTACTGTCTACTGTCTACAAGTTGGCCTGCAGAAATTCACCAAAGATTCTTTATCAGCATCTTCCAGACTCATGACAAGTACCATCGAGAAGGATAAGATACATGGGAGGAACACCAACTACCAGCAAGTTCATCATGAAGCCACTCACCATCCTGACTTGAAAATATATTGCAATTCCTTCAGTGTCATTGTTAAAAAAAGATTCCTTCCCTAATGTGAGTTTACCTACAGCACATGCAGTATAGCATATGGACAGCAATGGTTCAAGAAGGCAGCTCACCACCACCTCCTTTGACCAACTAGGGACAGGCAATAAATGCTGGGGCGAAGGCAGGAGAATGGGACTGAGAAACTAATTAGCCATGATCAAATGTACAAGCAAACCTGATGGGTCGAATGGCCTAATTTAGCTCCAGTAAGCTGTGGTCTTAAGTCTTGTGGTCACTGCCTGCCTTGATCCTTTCCATGTATTGATTCTATTCCTAATTTTCAATTGAGCTATTAGTAGTCAGTTTTTGCTATTTTTTTAGGTTGTCTTGTTAATCAGTGTTGTTAATTACTGAAAAGGGAAACCTCTTTAAGCAATAGAGATAAGACAACATCTTCCAAACCCATGACCACTCCATCTAGAAAGAAAAAGGCAGGCAATGCATGGGAACACTGCCAGCTGCAAGTTCCCCTGCAAGCCACATCTTTCTGACTTGGAAACGCAAAGTCCTTCATTCAGTGTCACTGGATTAAAATCTTGGAACTACTTGCGTAGTAGCATCGTGTGTGTCGTTACTTGAAATAGGCTTCAGGGGTTCAAGAATGCAGTTTGTCATCATCTTCTCAAGTGGAACTAAGGATGAGCAATAAATGCTGACCTAGCCAATGGTGCTCATATCGCATGAGTGAATAAAAAAGACAATAAAGCCCTTTATATTAACTCTGTTTACTAATTCAGTCAAATGCATGGACATACTGTGTAATTGGACTGCAGTTTGATATAACCAGTTATTTTTGTCGCCCATTAGCTAGATTTTATGGAAGTCATAGAATATTTATGGCATCCATCAAATCAATGCTAGCTTTCTGTAGTAGCAATCCAGTCAGTCCTGCTTCTCACTTTATCATTGATTGTCTCTGCTTCCACCACCCTCATTGGCAACAAGTTCTTGGTCATTGTCACTGGATACATAGAAGTCATTGTGCCTGACTTCCCTTAGCATTCTTTCCAATTATTGCAATCTGTCTCCTTTAGTCTTGTACTGTCTACTAATGGGAACTTTTTATTAGGTCCACCTTATGTATAGATGTAATTCATAATGAACTGTAACTATACAAGTGATTTTGTGACTGATGGTATATTTAATATTACCCTCTTAATGTTTGCTGGATATGTAAAGACAGATCAATTTAGTTTCATTGGATGCTAGCAGTCCATGACTTGTGATGTTCTAACAGATCTTATACAATGCAGTAGCATTAAAAACCTAGGGATAAAAGCACTTGTTGATTGATCTGCCAGTTTGTGTTTTTCAGTTTGTCTCAAGTATACCTATATTATTGGCATCAATAAATTTGATGGTTGTTAACTTCTCTTGTCTCCAACTTTGTTCTATCATTTTGGTAAGTGATAATACTCTTGAATCTCTCTTGAGTTTGAAGATTGTGAATCCAAATCTAGGTCCAAGACTTGACTGCGTAATCTAGACTTGTCAGTTGTGTGCAGTACTGAGACTATATTGCATTTTTGGAAGGGCTGTCTTCTGGATAAAATTTTGAGTGATCTGAGTTTCCATGTAAGATTCTGTAAATCCCTTTTTCATAAATAGAATCAGTCTGAACATTGGGGCACAGACAGCCTCACACAGGGCATCTCACACCTTCAATGCATTGTCTGAGCTAACATGACACCTTTTATTAAAGTTTGCTTGAGAATGTAACTTTTTAAAAAAAAACTTTCTGGGATTTACATATGAAAGAACTGAAATCAACATGGTCATTCTAAAAGATGAGAGACTTAAACAATCCAGGTCATTTTCAATACATTATTTCAGTTGCATCACACTGTAAACTTTTGCTCTAAACTCTGTGTCTTACGATCTTATACTCCACAACCATCTAATAAGGAGCAGTGCTCCTGAAGCTAGTGCTTCCGAATAAACCTGTTGGACTATAACCTGGTGTTGTGTGATTTTTAACTTCGTACACCCCAGTCCAACACTGGCATCTCCAAATCAGTTTCTAATAGGTTCAGTTCATACCAGATATTTGTACTGTGTGCTTTAAAAGAAAAACTGAATAATTTTGGTCTGTTTTTTGAAGAATGAACATAGCTGCTATAATTGTGATCACTAAGACTTAATTTATTTAACAACACATTAAAATAAAACTGTATGATAAAACCCTTGTACTACTCAGATTTGAATCACAGGATTTGTTCAACCACTGTAACCTGCTAACTACAACCACGGCTTACAATTATGTTGCCTTGGAACCTAGCCACATAACAAAATATTAAAAATAATTGACCAACAGTTTGGTCACAGTAATGTTTTAGCGTAGGGGTGAGGAACCTGTGGCCTTAAGGCCGCATTCAGCCCTCTAGGCCATTGTGTGTGGCCTTTTGAATGAATCCAAAGTTTGCAGAACAAATCTTTTATTTTTTTATTAATATGTTTTTTTCGTCCTTTATTATTTTTATTTTAATCTTAAAATTAATGTATTTAAAATACCAAAGAGTTAACTTTAGAATTATTTTTTTTTTCTTTTTTTTAGTTAGTACATAGTAGTTAGATTTTTCCAAAATAATGTGAATTTTGAAGAATATATAATTGAAGTTTCTTGGATGCGGCCTTATTAGATTACAACTAACATAATGCGGCCTTCCAACATCAAAAGGTTCCCCTTTTAGCGTTTCATAGGAATACAAACTCTGGGTAGCACAAGATACCATGAGCACAGAATCTCCACCTGGCTACATTCCAAATAGCAAGATGATCTATTGAACTGGTCCTTGGGCCTTCAATGAAGGAGGGAAAGGTCCACTATATGGTCGATCCTCCCAAAACCGACTCTTGCCCCTACCTCTCCCTTACCCACCATGAGGAACTGCTCAGTACTGTTCAATAGTCTTTGCCATCACTCCCAGCCAGTGTCTCCACCTTTGCTCCTTTTCCCAGATTTTCAATCCCCTTTTGTCCTGAAAAACAGAACTTCAACTCCAGAAGGGGGTTCTATGCATGTGCAGCCAGTGGGATGTTGTTATGCTCAAAACGTAATTATATCAGCCACATATGTGAAGATTCATTCTGCCTTAGGGACGTCAGTCAGCAATAATTGACATCTCCAGATCCATCTATGCATTTTGATGGCTATCTTTGCATTCATGCCAATTAGTACATTTGAAGACTAATTTAAAGAAGAGAATGGTTACAAGGACAAAGCCAATTAGGGATAAAATTCCAAAGTTTAGGACTTTAACAGCAGAAGACACAACTTTCAGATAGAGTGATGAAAATTAGGATTGTACAAAAGGCCGTCTTTGTATGGAACCACAGGAAAGGTTGAGGTATCAAATGAATATTTCAAGTCAGTATTTATTGTGGAAAAAGAAATGGAAGTGAGGTTACTTGGGGAATTAAACAGTGATCTCTTGAAAACAGTCCATATTACAAACGAAGAACAGCTGGAGTTCTTAAAATGCATAAAAGTAGATAATATCCTGGAACCTAATCCAGTGTATCCTAGGACATCATGGGAAGCTAGGGAAGAAATTGCAGGGCCCCTAACAGAGATTTGTTTTATCAACAGCCAGGGGTGAGGTGGCAGAAGACTGGAGAATGGCTAATGTTGTGCCTTTACTTAAGGCTCCAAAGAAAAGCCAGAGAACTTTAGACTGGTGTCAGTGGTTGGTAAGTTATGGGAGGGGATTCTGAGAGAAAAATTCACATGCATTTGGAGAGGCAAGGACTGTTAGAGATTATTAGCATTGTTTTGTGTGTGGGCAATCATGTCTCACAAACTTGATTGATTTATTTGAGGATGTGACCAAGAAGGTAGATGAGGGTAGAACAGTAGACATTGTCAACGTGGAATTTAGCAAGGCCTTTGGTAAGGTTCCACATGGTCGACTGGTTAGTGAAGTTAAATCAAATGGGATTTAGGGGGACCTTACCAATTGGATACAAAATTGGCTTTATGGGAGGAAACAATGGTTGGTGGGAGAGGGTTGTTTTTCAGACTGAGACCTGTAACCTGTTCCACAGTGATTTGTGCTAGATCCACTTGTTTGTCATTTATATAAGGAATTTGAATGAAAATATAGGAAGCATGGTTAGTAAGCTTGCAGATTACACCAAGATTTGTAGTGGACAGTGAAAAATGTTATGTAAGGGTACATTGGGATTTTGATCAGTTTTTGATCAACCCCCTGGGTCAGTATTGTCAAGCAGAGACCTAGGGGTTCAAGTGCATAGTTTCTTGAAAGTGGTGTCACAGGTTTGGCATGTTTGCCTTCACTGGTCAGAGCATGGAGTATACAAGTTGGGAAGTCATGTTTCGGCTGTACAAGACATTAGTGAGGCCACTTTTGGAGTACTGCATATAGTCATGGTTTACCTACTATAGGAACGATATTATTACATTGGAAATTGGTGCAGAAAAGATTTACAGGTTTTTTTTAGATTAGATTAGATTACATTAGATTAGATTACATTACAGCGTGGAAACAGGCCCCCTCGGCCCAACAAGTCCACACCGACCCGCCGAAGCGCAACCCACCCATACCCCTACATTTACCCTTTACCTAACACTACAGGCAATTTAGCATGGCCAATTCACCTGACCTGCACATCTTTGGACTGTGGGAGGAAACCGGAGCACCCGGAGGAAACCCACGCAGACACGGGGAGAACGTGCAAACTCCACATAGTCGCCTGAGGCGGGAATTGAACCCGGGTCTCAGGCGCTGTGAGGCAGCAGTGCTAACCACTGTGTCACCGTGCTGCCCACACCACTGTGCCACCGTGCCGCCCACACCACTGGAGGGTTTGAATTATAAGGAGAGGCTGGAATGGCTGGGATTTTTTTTTCCCCAGAATATAGGACGTTGAGGGGTGACCTTACAGAGGTTTATGAAATCATGAGGGGGATGGATAAAGTGAACAGCAAAGGTCTTTTCCGAGGGTAGGAGAATTCAAACTAGAGAGTTAGGGTTTAAGGTGAGAGGGATTTAAAAGGGATTGGAGGGGCAACTTTTTCACATAGGTGCATAAATGGATCGACCTGCCAGAGGAAGTGATAGTTGCAGGTACAGTTTCAATGTTTAAAAGACAATTAGACATATACAGGAATAGGACTTGTTTAGAGGGATGTGGGCCAAACACTGGCAAATGGAACTAATTTAGTTTGGGAATCCTGGTTAGCATGGATGAGTTGGAGTGAAGGGTATGAATCTATCACCTCATATAAAGTGCAGAAGGACAGAAATTTTCAAGGATTATCAAGCAGGCAGAGGCGAGCAATAGAGAAGAATAAAGCCATTCAGGAAATTAAGCCATGGAGGAGAAATTTTAAGCAGTGATGTTACAAGTCTGTATGCCCAAGTCAGCTTGCACAGTCCCGGAGCGGCACGGTGACTCAGTGCTTAGCACTGCTGCCTCACAGCACCAAGGACCCGGGTTTGATTCCAGCCTTGGACGACTGTCTGTATGGAGTTTGCACATTCTCCTCTTGTCTGTGTGGGTTTCCTCTGAATCCTCCAGTTTCCTCCCACAATTCAAAGGTGTACAAGTTAGGTGGATTGGCCGAGTTAAAGTGGCCCAGTGTTCAGGGATATATAGGTTAGGTGCATGAGTTGGGGTAAATATGGGGGAATGTGTCTGGGTGGGAGACTGTTTGGAGGGTCGGTGTAGACTTGTTGGGCCAAAGAGTTATTTCCACAATGTAGGGATTCTAATTCAGTCCATTCAGTGA
Organism: Chiloscyllium plagiosum; assembly: GCF_037043375.1. Lineage (NCBI taxonomy): Eukaryota > Metazoa > Chordata > Chondrichthyes > Orectolobiformes > Hemiscylliidae > Chiloscyllium > Chiloscyllium plagiosum. The sequence continues at coordinate 104,938,870 of NW_028270141.1, forward strand.
ATAGGACATGGAGTGAGAATTTTATATAAGCTCAAGTCTGCGGAGCTAGAAAAGTGAGAGAGCATTGAAATGTTTGAGTGTGGTGGTTTTGAAATACAGGGAAAGACTATGAGTTGGGAATGTTGTTCAGATTAATGTTCTGCTGTGATCTTATACTCATCTTAAGGGACCCAGTATCCTTGTAGCTTGAAACAGATTAGGTGGTTTCATGCTCAAAGAAATCAATTCATCCTGAAGTAAATACATTAATGGTTTACTATGTTGTTCTGTCTCAATCAGTTTATAATGCCATTGCAAATAAGGCAAACAGGAATCAGAATTTGGGCAGAATGCATGTGCCACTTGTGTGGGATATAGATATTCAGGTTCACCACTGCTTTGGAGTGATCACTGTAGTAATTTCAAAATTTAATTTTTGAAAATAAATTTTTTCACTATTAGCAAAAATGCATCACTGCTTTTTAATATGTACCAAAGAAACCAGAATATTATAAATGAAAGCTAAAGTTAGGATGGTTCGATTGTTCCATACTTGGCACAGAAACTGTGGTTCACATATGAGTTCCCAATTGGAAATTGCAAATCTGATTACATCATCTGAGAGTATTACTGTCTACAGTTGTGCTGTGGTCTGTCTTGTGCTTGTAGAGGAGATATTATAAAGAACAGATACTCTAGGTACAGCTGTACGCTGCTGGTGATTAACACAGAAAGCAAAGAATAATAAGTTTCAAGTATTATTCATTGTCCAAAATTGTCCCAAACGGTTAGATAGAGGTCTACATGATCTTGCTACATTGCACAGCAAAATCATTATTTCACTTCTCTCCAAAACTTAAAATAGGGAGCATTCAATTCTGTCGATACCTCATGATGAACTTTGGAAGACCAGGCTTCACGTATATTGTGGCTCATATATATTCTGTTTCTACATGAATTTGCTCTGAAATTCCTGACATGAACTAAAGTTTTAATGGTTTTAGTGTCATTGAATAAGTGCCTGTCTTTGCATCATGAATAGGTACATCATTTCCTGTGATAGGATTTGTTTTCACCCAGCTCTGAAATTGATTACCCTGTATTGTCTTCCAATTCAGTGTGAAATGTTTGTTTCTTGTGCACAACACATTAAATTTGCTGAACTATTTATAATTTATAAATTAAATGTTGCACCAGAAGGAAGAAAGTTTTCAGTTATACATACTGTAGGATTTTGTAATTTGATTTTTATTTAAATGAGCAGAAAATCTTTTCTCTCACAGAATTACGTATGTACACTATATCTAAAATATTAAGAGCTGATTCATTTGAAATTTTCAAAACAGATATTGCTAAATTTTGGTTAGAAATGGTCATGGATTAAAGACTGGTGAATTGAGTTGAGGTATAGATGAGCGACGGTCTAATTGAGTGGCAGAAGTGCTGGTTTTCCTACTACTGTTTCTATTTAATCCTTCCATCGATATTTAGCTGTATGATGTGGAAGCAGGCTGATCCCATTGTGAAGGGCAGTGACCACATCTGCAGCAAGTGTTGGTTCCCGGAAGAACTCCGGATCAGAACTGATGATCTGGAATCTGGGCTTCAAACTCTGCGGCACATCCGGTAGGGGGAGAGTTACCTGAACGCTTTGTTTCAGGAGGCAGTCACACCCAGTAGATTAAGTAATTCAAATTCAGTAAGTGTTCGGGGCAATAGGGTGTGGCGGTAAGTGAGGCATATAGGGGGATTCTGCGTTTAGGAGTGCAGGAGCCTCAGCTTGCTCAACAGGTATGAGATTCTTGCTCCCTGAATGGATGAGGGAAAGAGCTGTGGACAGGATGAACCAGCTGACCACGGCACCATGGTGTAGAAGGTCATTCAAGACGGGGGGAGCAAAAAGACAAGTAGTTGTTATAGGGGATTCTATAATTAGGGGGATAGATAGTAACCTATGCAAGCCAGACCGGGAATCCGCATGGTGTGTTGCCTGCTTGGTGCCAGGGTGCAGGACATCTCAGACGGGCTTGAAATGATATTGGAGCAAGAGGGGGAGGTTCCAGTTGTTGTGATCCACGTTGGGACTAACAACATAGGCAAAGCTAGGGTGGAGGACCTGTTTGGGGATTATCAAGCACTAAGAAGGAAATTGAAGTACAGGTCCTCAAGGGTCATAATCTCCAAATTATTGTCCGAGCCATATGCCAATTGACATAGGGTTAAGAAAGTTAGGGAAGTAAACACGTGGCTAAGAGATTGGTGTAGGAAAGAGGGATTTCATTTCATGGGGCATTGGCATCAGTTTTGGAACCGGCGGATCTGTACTGTTGGGACAGTTTCCATCTGACCCGATCTGGAACCAGTGTTCTAGCGAAAAGGATAAATCGGGTGGTCAGTAGGACTTTAAACCTCTGAGTCGAGGGAAAGGGAAAGGAACAGGAACAGGAAGTATGGAGTTAAATGGAAAGATAAGCAATAGGATACCATGTCTGCAGGTGGGTTTAAGCTCGAGGCAGACTAGGAATGCAACAAAAAGGAAGGATAACTTAGGACATCTTATGATTTCCAATATCTCTAATAATGATCAGAAAGTTAGCATTAAGGCACTTTACCTGAATGCTCGTAGTATTCGTAACAAAGTAGATAAATTAACAGCACAAATCATCGTGAATGAATATGATGCGGTAGGCATCCCAGAGACGTGTTGCAGCAGGTTCAGGACTGGCATCCAAGGATTTACAACGTATTGATAAGACAGGGAGGTGCGCAGAAGGAGCATGGTTGCCTTGTTTTTTAAGAATGAAATTAAATCTATGGCACTGAATGACTTAGGGTCAGATGATGTGTAGTCTCTGTCTGGGTGGAGTTGAGGAACCACAAAGGCAAAAAAATTCATAATGGGAGTTATGTACAGAAGTCCCAGCAGTGGTGAGGACCAGGGGTGCAAGATGTACCAGGAAATAGACAGGGCACATCAGAAAGGCAAGGTCACGTTGATCATGGGGGACTTCAATATGCAGATGGACTGGGTAAATAATGTTGCCGGTTTATCCAAAGAAAGGGAATTCATGGAATGCTTACAGGATGGCTTTTTGGAAAAGCTTGTGATGGAGCCCACAGGGAGAAGGCTATTTTGGACTTAGTGATATGAAATGAGGAGAAAGTGAGGACTGCAGATGCTGGAGGTCAGAGTCGAGAGTGTGGTGCTGGAAAAGCACTGCAGGTCAGGCAACATCCGAGGAGCAGGAGAATCGGCATTTCGGGCATAAGCCCTTCATCAGGAATGAGGCTTGTGGATCGGGACTGAGAGATAAATAGGGAGGGGGGGGGGAGGGGTAGGTAATTGGGAAAGAGATAGGTGGACGAAGGTGAGGATTTGGGGAATACAGTGAGAGAGGGACTCCTCACTTTCTCCTAGTTGATTGCAACCTTATTGCGAAGCCTCTTCCAAGGATGCCTACCTTGAAGAAGTTCTCCTCCTCCTCTCTCTACAAAGATTTCAGTGAGTCCGTCTCCGCCCCGACCCACAAGTCTCATTCCTGATGAAGGACTTATGCCCGAAACGTCAATTCGCCTGCTCCTCGGTTGCTGCCTGACCTACTGTGCTTTTTCAGCACCATGCTCTCTGCTGTGTAATGAGCCAGACTTTATAAAAGATCTTAAAGTAAGGGAACAACTAGGAGGCAGTGATCATAATATGGTAGAGTTCAGTCTGCAGTTTGAAAGAGAGAAGGTGAAATCAGATGTAATGGTGTTACTGTTAAATAAAGGTAATTATAGGAGCATGAGAGAGGAACTGACGAAATTCAACTGAAAGCAGAGCCTATTGGGGGAGACGGTAGAACAAAAATGGCAGGAATTTTCTGGGTGTAATTGAGGACACAGTACAGAGGTTCATCCCAAAGAAAAGAAAGATTATCCGGGAGGGTGGGGATTAGCGGCCGGCTGATGAAGGAAGTCAGGAAATGTATCAAAGAAAAAAGAGCCTATAAAGTGAACAAGAGCACTGAGAAATCAGAAGATTGGGAAGGCTACAAAAACAAACAGAAGATAACAAAGAGAGACACAAGGAAGGAGAGGATCAAATATGAAGGTCGGCTAGCCAGTAATATTAGAAATTATAGTAAACGTTTCTTTCAATTTATCAGAAACTAACGAGATACAAAAGAGACATTGGGCCACTCCAAAGTGATGTTGGAAGGCTAGTGATGGGAGATAAAGAAATAGCTGAAGAACTTAACAAGCACTTCGCCTCTGTCTTCATAGTGGAAGACTTGCGTAATATCCCAACAATTAAGGAGAGTTGGGGGCAGAGTTGAGTGTGGTAGCCATTACAAAAGAGAAAGTGCTAGAAAAGCTAAAAGGTCTAAAATTGATAAATCACCTGGCCCCGATGGGCTACATCCTAGAGTTCTGAGGGAGGTGGCTGAGGTAATGGCGAAGGTGTTGGTTGTGACCTTTCAACAGTCACTGGAGTCCGGGAAAGTCCCAGATGATTGGAAGATCGCTGTTGTAACCCCCTTTTTCAAGAAAGGATTAAGACACAAGATGGAAAATTATAGGCCGATTAGCCTAACCTCTGTTGTTAGTAAAATCCTAGAATCTATCGTTAAGGATGAGATTTCTAAATTCTTGGAAGTGCAGGGTCGGATTAGAACAAGTCAGCATGGATTTAGTAAGGGGAGGTTATGCCTGACAAACCTGTTAGAATTCTTTGAAGAGACAACAAGTACGTTATACCAGGGAAACCCAGTGAATGTTATCTATCTAGACTTCCAAAAGGCCTTTGATAAGGTGCCTCACAGGAGGCTGTTGAGTAAGGAGAGGGCCCACGGTGTTCAAGGTGAGCATGGATTGAGATTGGCTGTCTGACAGAAGGCAGAGAGTTGGGATAAAAGGTTCTTTTTTGGAATGACAGCCGATGACAAGCGGTGTCCCGCAGGGTTCAGTGTTGGGGCCATAGCTGTTCACGTTATATATTAATGATCTGGATGAAGGGACTGGGGGCATTCTGGCGAAGTTTGCCGATGGTACGAAGTTAGGCGGACAGGCAGGTAGTACTGAGGAGGTGGGGAGGCTGCAGGAAGATTTAGACAGTTTAGGAGAGTGGTTCAGGAAATGGCTCATGAAATTCAACGTGAGCAAATGTGAGGTCTTGCACTTTGGAAAAAAGAATACAGGCGTGGACTATTTTCTAAATGGTGAGAAAATTCCTACAACCGAAGAACAAAGGGATTTGGGAGTGCTAGTCCAGGATTCTCTAAAGGTTAACTTGCAGTTTGAGTCTGTGATTAAGTAAGCGACTGCAATGTTGTAATTTATCTCAAGAGGGTTGGAATATAAAAGCAGCAATGTGCTTCTGAGACTTTATAAAGCTCTGGTTAGGCTCCATTTAGAATATTGTGTTCAATTTTGGGCCCCACACCTCAGGAAGGGCATACTGGCACTGGAGCGTGTCCAGCAGAGATTCACACGTATGATCTCTGGAATGGTAGGCCTAACATACAATGAACGGCTGAGGATCCTGCGATTGTCTTCATTAGAGTTTAGAAGGTTGAGGAGAGATCTAATAGAAACTTGCAAGATGATGCATGGCTTAGAAAGGGTGAACGTTGGGAATTTGTTTCCATTAGGCGGGGAGACTGGAACCCATGGACACAGCCTTAGAATTAGAGGGGGTCACTTTACAACGGAAATGAGAGACATTTCTTCAGCCAAAGAGTTGTAGGCCTGTGAAATTCATTGCCACGGAGTGCATTAGAGGCCAGGACGTTATGTCTTCAAGGCAGAGATGAATAAATTCTTGATCTTGCACAGAATTAAGGGCTACAGGGAGAGTGCAGGTAAGTGGTGTTGAAATGCCCATCAGCCATGATTAAATGGTGGAGGGGACTGGATGGGCTGAATGGCCTTACTTCCACTCCTATGTTTTATGATTTTGTATACCTTCTCAGATTCCTAGATACCTCTAAAATACATTTTGAATTGATGGCTTATGATTGGGAATGCACTATCTGAAATGTGGCAGAAACCGATTCATTCATAACTTTCAATGTGGAACTGAATACACAATTGGAAAGTAGCGATTCGCATAGCTATAAGGAAAGATCAAGGAAATGGAACCAATTGGGTAAGTTATTCAAAAAGCCAATGCAGCAGTAAAAACTGAATGGTCTTTCTTTACTTTCAAATTCTATGAAATGTTTTTAAAGCAATCTCCTGATTTCAAATATATAAATAAAGGTTTAATACTTGATAAAAAGGAAAAAGTAATGAAGGGATTTGTGAACAAAGTTGCCACAAAGGATTCCTGTGCTGATTTTTTTGTGCAATTTACATTAATTTTAATACCTTCACTAGATACCCTTGAATTCTTGTTGATTGTTGAATTTATGTATGATAATGATAAAATAGAGACGACTGTTAAAACATTTTGGCTTGCATTCATCAAGACAAATGCAAGTGTGCCAAATTTCAAAGCTTCTGGAATTGTGTTCTAGAGCACAATCTTGATTGCCAAAAATAAGAAACCTGTTACAAACTCATAGAGTATCTTCTTCCAAGTCCCATTAGAACAAACGTCTTCACTACCTTGGCTCCTTCAGGAAAAAGTAGTTTTTTTGTGTAATTATTGACAGTGTTAGAATTGAAGCCTCTCCATGTTGATCAACTCATGATGAGTAGTCTCAATCATATGTGGTCTGGCTTGTTCTTAAATCCTTATTGTTAGTAGAGAAACCTGACTGGGTAGGCTTAAGCAAAGTAGCCATCCTGGTTAATGTCTGCAAACCTGACCAAGGTAGGCAAGCAGGATTGAACACTGAAAGGGGCTTAACTCAAAAGACCGTCCTTTATAGTTTGTTGCTTGTCCCTTGCAAGCCTTTGGTGAGAAGTTATTAGATGTGTACATTCTCCCAATTTGTGATGAAAAGTCAATGACCTGATGGCACGTGAATTGATGAGTGTTGCAGCTCTCTTCATATTTCAAATGTGAACTCTGTCAGCAGTACAATCTCTTTTGTTTGGTGTGTACAACTCTGAGATTCATCCATGACAGCGATTTCCAGAACTTGAAGTCAATGCATCAGCACCCTTATCGGCATGCACAGAACCTTGGTGTGGCTGTCCAACCATAAAGTTGAGAGGAGCAGATGTGTAAGAAGCAGTACAGCTGTGGTGCCAGAAGTGCTACATTGCTCAGTGGAGTGAAGTGACAGACATTTTTTGGACATGTGGCATCTGCTGGCATCAATCCTATGTGGCAATCTGACAATACTAGTTAGGAGTATGGAGCATTGAATATACAGTGGAACCCACCATGGGTACTTGCAGCGGTGAAGCCAGTTTCTCTGATGTGCCAAAAGGTGTGACCTCAGACCAGATGGCCTTTGTTACCATCCAGAGGGAAAGAGCTTCCCATTTCTAGTGGATAGCCTTCAGCAGCACCTCTAGGATTTGCTAAAGGAAGGCTCCACTTTTTCCTGGTCTCTGAGGAGTGAGTTTGAATGATGCTACTGGGCTGCAGGGAGGGAAGTACTTAATGGGTATCTTTTAAAAATACCACCCAGAAATTAGGTCCTATTAGCAGATCTCCCTACCTTCCACTACTTAATCTAAAACTTAGTGTAAAAAGTATAAAATTTCACCAAACTATAGTATACCCATCTGCAGATGATGTTTCATCTCCAAAATGCAAAAATTCTCATCATGGTGCTAATTAGTTTATGTGGAATTCTCAAGAAGGAGGTTGACTGCATTCATTGCCTAAGGGAAAAATGTTAGTTTCAGCTCAGGCTGTCTGTGGTCTAATACATGTTAATTTCATGAAACTCATAAACCAATGTGATCAGGTGATGCCTGTGGCTATTTTAAGTCGGAGTTTTGGTTCATTTTCTTAAACACATTTCAGTCTTTTAAAGTTTCAACCGCTAAATCAGACAATGGAATACAAAGATAATGGTCCACACTTTATATCATTGGGGCGCTTCTAATTACGGATGCATTTTCTCTTACATTTTGCCACTTAACAATTTGCCAATTATAACTACCTTCAAAAGTCTTACAGGTTAGTTGCTCCCCCATTTACACGGTTTTAATCAGTGATTATTGTTTTCCATGCCGTGATCTTTGAAATTTCCATTGTCAATTGAAAGGTATTTTGACTGGAATTTTCAACACTCTTAGTTGGTAGAAAGTGCTATAAAACGTAAAGTGCCTTTGGCCAAACCAGGTTGATGACCTTATACTTTTGGAATTGTGTGTGTAATCTGCCTAATGCACATCAGATGAGTTTGTAATATCTGATTACAGCCTAAATCTTAAACAAATAATATGGGGAAGGGTGAACCTTTTATGATTTGATAATAGATTTATGGCAATATTTTACTAAAATACCAAAACTGTTTAATGAAAAAACAGTGAGCGGTCCTTTGCTATACAATTTCATTACAATTTGCACAATCTCAAAACTGCATGTCCTTTATTCTGTGGACATTGATGATTCAATGGGGAAGGTGTGCAAAAAAGGATGTGACTTGGTTGTGTGATAAATATGCAACTGCTGCAAACTTCTATGATTAATTGAAGTTAATTCTTGAAATGGGAACTTTGGAGCACATTTCCTTTTAGAAAGGATATACTGATGATCAATGCTTTCTCCAAGTTGCATAGCAGCCTGATCTCACACAGATTTGGCCCCTTTAAGTTAATACTTGCTCATCCAATGCAATAATGATTAAAGGGTTCATATAAGGTCACCAGTACAGAATACGAAAGGAATAGAGGTGACATTGCTAATAATGAGGAATAAACAGAAAATAAAAATATTAATATCGGAATAAGGTAAATGAACTTGTGGCGTGGATAAAAAATTGGCAGGTATAATGTGGTGGGCATCACTGAGATGTGGCTGCAAGTGAATAAGGAGTGGGAGCTAAATAGTCAAGGATATACATCCTATCGAAAAGATAGGCAGGTGGGCAGAGAGGTTAGGGTTGCCTTATTAGTAAGAAATGGAATTAAATCAATAGTAATAAAGAAAGTAGGATCAGATGGTGTAGAATCTGTATGGGTAGAATTTAAGAACTGCAAAGGTTAAGAAAAATCATAGTTGGAGTTAAGTACAGGCCTCCAAATAGTAGTCAGGAGCTAGGGCACAAGATAAACCAGCAGATAGAAAAGATGAGTAGGAAAGGCAAAGTTACAGTGATCATAGGGGATATCAATATGCAAGTGGGCTGGGAAAATCAGGTTGATAGTGGATTGCAAGAAAATGAATTTGTGAGGTGGCTTTTTGGAGCCCCCTAGGGAACAGACAAACTGAATTTAGTGTTGTGCAATGAGGCAGACTTGACAACGGAGCTTAAGGTGAAGGAATCCTTAGGAGGCAGTTATCATAACATGATTGAATTTACTCTGCAATTTAAGAGGGAGACGATTAGAATCTGAGGTAATGATATTAAAGCTGAATAAAGGCAACTACAAAGGATGGAGGGGGAGCTGGGCAGCTTGACTGGGAAAGGAGCCTAACAGGAAAGACAGTGGAACAGCAATGGCAGGAGTTTCTGGGAGTAATTCAAGAAACACAGCAAGGATTCATCCCAAGGACAAAGAAGCATGGTACAGGGAAGATGAGACAACCATGGCTGACTAGGGAAATCAGGGATAGCATGAAAGCAAAAGAGAAGGCAGGTAATGTGGCGAATAACAGTGGGGAACCAGATGATTAGGAAGCTTACAAAGACCAACAAAAGGCAACAAAATAAGAAATGAGGGAGAAGATTAAGCTAAGCTAGTCAGTAATATTAAGAAAGACTGGAAGTTTCTTGAGATATTGAAAAGGCAAAAGAAAGGCAATAGTGGACATTGGGCCACTGGAAAATGATACTGGAGAGATAGTAGTGAGGAACAAAGAAATGGCAGAGGAGCTGAATAACTACTGCACATCAGTCTTCATGGTGGAAGACACAAGTAATATCCCAAAAATTCAAGGGAGTGAGGTCCAGAGCTGAGTGTGGTGGCCATCACTAAGGAGAAGGTGCGAAAAAACTGATTGGCCTGAAGGTGGATAAATCACCTGGACCATCCGTCTACTATTCAGAGTCCACTTGCCAACCAGTTTAAAATGTTCATATTGAGGTAAAAGTGGTAGGTGCGAGAGGTAAAAGTGATGCGTGTATCAACTTTTTTTATATTGTGTGGTTTAGATATGACATTGACTTGTGGCTGAAGTAGGTCGCATGCTAATTTTGTCAGAAGAGGAAGAATAGTGTCAACATTGTGATAAACTTAAAAATCACAAAACACCAGGTTATAGTCCAACAGGTTTATTTGGAAGTACAGGCATTTGGAGTGGAGCTCCTTCGTCAGGTAGCTAGTGAGGCAGGATCATAGGACACAGAATTTATAGGTAAAATATCAAAGTGTCGCACAACTGATGCGATGTGTTGGACAAATATGGATTGCTGTTAAGTCTTTCGTCACTTAGAATGGGTTGCAGGTTTTGTTTCATTAATATGTAAATCCCAGAACTACTTTTAAGTCACATTCCCAAGATACTTAAGGTTTTATTAAAAAAAAGGTACCATTTCAGCTCAGACAATGCATTAAAGTTATGAGGTTAGAGTTGGTCTGTGTTCAAACCTTGAGTCAGACTGGTTCTATTTCCAAAGTAGGAATTTTTAAAATGTCACATGGCCCGACTGCAGACTGTGTGCTTTTTGAACAAATTTTAGCCCCATTAGTTACCTGACGAAGGACCTGCACTCCAAAAGCTTGTATTTCCAAATAAACCCGTTGGACTATAACCTAGCGTTGTGTGATTTTTAACTTTGTCCACCCACAGAATGGACAGGATCATTGCTTATCTTGTGAAGAGAATCATATCATCCACCACTAATATTTTAAGGAAAGAAACATTTGATGGAAAAAGTTCACTGAAGAAAATGGAACTGAAGAAACCACCCTGAGAGAGAGAATGCTTCAGACCTGACTGTAACTCTGATTTATTTGTTCCTGGCTTTTTTGATAGGATGCTGGGCAACAGAACTTTGCTGCATTTGTCTAACCTTGCTTATTTAAAAAAGGAATGTGCCTCAATTAGCCCACCACGATATTTCCAGAGCAGTTAGGGATGGGAAAGAAATGCTGACCTACTGTATTGCTGAGTTAAAAAATGAGAAAAATAGCAGTTCCAGCAGATGCATTTCCTTAATTATGTATTTTTGAAATAGCAGTTCTTTGGTCATATTTGTGAACTAAACCTTTGCTGCCAAGAGTTTTGATGAAGCTGTGACATGTTGCTTGATCATTTAATGTATTTTGATATCCTTTGCCAAATTGATGAAGTACAAAAAAAAATGAATAATGAAACCATCCTCATTTGTATGACAAACTGTGGATCCCTATGCTACCCAAATTTTCTTTCCCACTTTGAAGATTTGAAAATGCAGATTTCATGTCTGAATTACTCATAGTTGGAAGAAAATATGAAAATACTGTCAGTTTTAAATATTGAATATTTATAATGTAAAAGCAACGATTCCTGACAGGATTCTGAAATTGTTTTATTTTCATCAAATAAATTTTCACCATCTCTTGTTTTACCCAATGTCTCAGCAACAACTTGCATTTGTGTCATGCTTTTAATGTTGCAAAGAATAGCAAAATGCTTCATGGAAATGTTTACAAATAAAGTTTGGTACTGAGTATTGAATAACTATTCAGACAAGTTAGCAAAAGATTGACTAATGAAATAGGTTTTAAGGAACATCTTAAAAGATGAAGAGGAGAAGGGAGGGAAGGCCAGAACCTAGGTCCCAGACAGCTGAGAAGAGGAGGCTCGCTTGGGGCTACAATACTATAGTCTAGTTCAGAAGTGGAAAAACAACAGCATGTGAGCTGAGGTTAAGTGGAGCTGAGCAATCTTATGTTGGTAGGATAATGTAGCCTTGGTGATTGAGAGGTATTGGGGTCATAACCTCAGTTCAGGGTCATATAGAATGCCATGGTGACAATCATTTTGGTACATCCTGTAATCAGCTGAGGAGAGGGATGGATTCAGAGATTGGGGAACAGATCAGGTCACCTTATTAACCGCGAAAATTTCTTCTCGTCCATTAGTAGATGTTGGGCAAACAGGAAGACAAATTGGCAATAGTGGTGAGGTCTCAGAGCTTCCCACAATGTTTTAGAGATGATTAATTACTTTTGAGGTGCAAATACTTATTAAATGATGCCTTTCACATTGTATTCAAAAAGTGTTGCATTAAATTGATTTATTATTTGGGTTTTTACAGAAGTTATGCAGGAAATGGTTCAACTAATTCATGCACAAAGCAACGGGGACTCAGTAGTCAGCACTGCTGCTTCACAGCACCAGGGACCCAGGTTTGATTCCATCCTCTGGTGACTATGTGGAGTTTGCACATTCTCCCCATGTCTGCATCTGTTTCCTCCCACAGTCCAAAGATGTGCAGTTTAGCGATGCTAACTTGTCCATAGTGTGCAGGCGAAATGAATTAGCCATGGGAAATGCAGGATTACAGGGCTAGGTTAAGGAGGTGGGTCTGGGTGGGATGCTCTTCAGACGGTTAGTGCGGACTCTATGATTCTATCAATGCACAGTTCAACACTTGATAGTGTTGAGTATCAGTTAAGTGCTAGATTACTAGATTAGATTACATTACAGCGTGGAAACAGGCCCACAAGGCCAACAAGTCCACACCGACCCGCCGAAGCACAACCCACCCATGCCCCTACATTTACCCCTTACCTAACACTACGGGCAATTTAGCATGGCCAATTCACCTGACCTGCACATCTTTGGACTGTGGGAGGAAACCGGAACACCCGGAGGAAACTCACACAGACAGGGGAGAACGTACAAACTCGACACAGTCAGTCGCCTGAGGCGGGAATTGAACCCGGGTCTCTGGCGCTGTGAGGCAGCAGTGCTAACCACTGTGCCACCGTGTCGCCCACGGTGTCAAAGACATTTTTCATGACCACATCAATAGACTGATGGGACCAGGTTCAGCATCTATTCTGAAGGTTGACAATTCCATATTGTCAAATGTAAATTCAATGCTGCATTGAAGTGTCTGCCTAATTTACATGTTTAAGTCTTGAAATGAGACTTGAATCTGTAATTTTACGACTGTGAGACACGAAGGCATCAACATTGTAGGAGTGTGGGAATCATGGTAGGCAAGAATGTAAATGCCCAGTTCATTTGTATTTTGAAGGAGAATGTTGGTCAGGACACCAAGAGCACTTTTTGTTGATGGTACTATAATAGGTTTTTCAACATCCAGCTGATGATGCAGCAGATCATGCAAATATCTCAGCTGAAGGAATAAACTCATGACAAAGCAGCATTTTGCATTAGATGCATATTCAGCTTATTTACTTCAGCATTAGGTGGAATTTTTTTTTAGTATCTTGCCATTCAAAAATTGGATACCATGGTCTGGATTTGACTAAGGTAGAAAGAAGGGATCTCTCCATTTGTGAGAGAAGATTCCGCTAAAGGCTCTCCACAAAAATTTGGAGGTATACTTCCATTTTAACAGTTCTTTCACAGCATAGAACCGTCAGAGCAATGCAAATCACTCCCCCTTTTCACAGCAGTCAGTTACTGTATTCTGAAATTTGAAGATCCTGACAGCCACTTTGATAGCTGCTGTAAACCCAGAAGTACGTTGGTCCATAGCGAGTATAGAAATAACTGGAATAATTTCTAAAGGACAGAAATAATCTCCACTTGGAAAGGCAAAAATTAACCAATGAATGGCTTTTTGTGGGAAAACATGGCTAACAAATTTTATTGAATTTCTTGAGGTGACTAGGTGTGTAGATGAGAGTCGTGCAGTTCATGTGGGTCTGAGTGGACTTCAGTGAGGCTTTTAACAAGGTCTCACAAAGAAGACTGGTAAGAGCCTATGGAAACCTGGGCAATTTGGTGAATTAGATCCAATTGGCTTGGTCACAGAAAGCAGAGGATGATGGCCGAAAGGGTGTTTTTGTGGTTGGCACCCTGCATCCAGTGACATAACAGAGTTCAGTGCTGGTTCTGTTGGATATATGCATTAATGATCTCGATGTGAATGTATGAGGTATAATCCATATGTTTGCAAATAATATGAAAATTAGTGTTGTGCTAAAAAGTGAGGAAGAAAGTCATAAACTACAGGATGATATAGATGGGCTGGTCAGATAAGCTAAGAAATAGCAAATGGAATTAGTCATGAAAAGTGTGAAGTCATACATTTTGAAAGAACTAACAAGGCAAGGTTTAATTGGAGGACCTTAGGAAGAGAATTTGAGGGACCTTGATGTCAGATTGGGTCTGACAGCAGTGGATGTTGGTGGGGTGGGGTGGGGGTGTGTTCAGGTCAGGGTCTGGAGGGTTAAATGGCTTGTGCTGGTGTTTTTAGGTGTGTGAGAGGCTATTTGATCGTTATCCAGAAGTTTAACTATGTATTTAATATTCAAACATTTCCTGAATAACCATTTTACTTAATCTCATCAAAACCCTCCAAAGGATCTAATTTGAATAAGACTTTGTGAGTTACAAACTTACAAACATAGAGGTATGAAAGATTGTTAAGAGTGACGTAGGATGCTCTCCTTCCATCTTGGATAGCATGTATCTGTTACGCAGCATTGCCTAAACAAATTAATTGGTCTTTTATTCGTTTTTATGGATTCTTGCTGATGCAAAAAGTTGGTAGCACAGGAGTGCCACTGACTGAGGTATAATGACACTAGATATGACCAAATTGATAAAGAACATATTTCCCAAATAAATAGAATGCTTCAGTCATCAGTAATCAAAGAGAAAACTTAGTAAACATCTGGTTACAAAGTTCTGAGTCAATCTGGCTTGCTTCCATTAGATTAGTTGTGTTCCATCTGGATAGATGTGAAAGAACCCATGGCACAATTCCAAAATGACCAGAGAAAAGTGTGTTATGAACAGCATTTGTCCCTCAGCCATTACTAGCAAACTCAAGCTGGTTTTTTAACTGAAGCAAAAACAGAAAATGCTGGAGGAATTTGACTGGTCTGGCAACATCTGTTGTGAACAAAACAGTGAACATTGTGAGTTCCAAAGGATCACTGGACTTGAAATGGTAACTTTGTTTCGCTGTGTACAGATGTTGCCAGACCTGCTGAGTTTCTCCACCACTTTCTCTTTTTGTTTCTGAGTTCCAGCACCTGTAGTTCTTTGTTTTACTTTACTGGCCATTTATCTAAGTTTCTCTTTATGAAATCTTGTTATATCCCAAATTTGCTGTTAGGCTTGCTTACAAAAACAGCAGTATCTAAATTTCAAATTTAACTCATCATTTGTCAGTATTTTTGAGATATCCTAAGGAACAGGTTCATTTTTATTTCTAACCACAGTTGCTCACCTCAGTTCTGTTCAAATCCTGCACACTTGCTGAAATCGATTGGATAAATTACTGCATTAACTCCTGAAAGATTGATAAAAGTGTTAAGAGTGCTCTGAATTTTTTAAGGCCCTTTGTCAACATCAGGTTTCTGCACAAAGGACAGTTTATCTACAAATGGAACGGCTAGGATCTATAACTGATCTTCCATTGATGTTGATGCTTGGGTAATTCTGCCTCTATCTTTAAAACACAGGGTTGTGTTGCACTTTTTCTACCCACATCTGATGTTGGTTTAGCCATGAGTTAGTGGGATTGCTAGCGGTTTGTGTCTTTTACGCATACAGATTCCAATGTCCTGTTATTTGAAATGAATGTGTATATTTTTTTTTCTACAGCTTACTGACTCAGACTGTTGGACTACTATATGTTGGCAATTATGAACGTCCTTTTGCACAGATGAAGGTAAGTGATAAAGAAGTTGTTTGAAATTTTTTTGTCTATTGATTATAATGATGTATGAAATTCCACAAGCTTGCATTATCCTATTGAAATTCATGTGGAGTAAATTGAACCCAAAGTAGAGTGACATTTCACATTAATCATGAAAGGATTTTTGTCCAGATACTAAACAAAAGAATTTCATAAGATGACCTTAAACAAACGTCATTGTTTATGAAGATGTTGTGGTCCATATTGAAACATGCCAGTTGTGACAAGTTCCTCCTCACATTGGTCTTAAATAATCTGCCCCTTATCTTAAGGTCATGTCCCAGTTTTAACCCTTGAACTGGGAGAACCATCCTTTCTCAATCCACCTTGCCACACCCTGTAAAACTGTTGCTAGTTCACTCCTCATCGAAAATTTAAGGAATACAGACCCAGTCTCTCTCCTCAATATCTCCTCATCAGACAATCCCACATCCCAGTAATTAATCTGGTGAACCTCTGTTGCATTTCCCGTCATGGCAAGTATTCCCTACCTTATATACAAGGACCAAACTACCGTGTGTGAGATCTCAAGAGGCTATATATAACGGCTCAAGAAATGTTTACTCTTGCACTCAATCCCCTTGCATTGAAAGCCAACATACTATTTGATTTCCTGCGTGCTTACTGTTGTTGTGTGCTAACTTTTAGTGACTCATCAACAAAGACATCCAGGTCACTTTGGATACCCACACTTCCCAACTTCTCACCATTTAAGAAATATTCTTCCTTTCTGTTTTATATCAAACTAAATAACTTCACACTTATAAACGCATAGAGTTACACAGCATGAAAACAGATCCTTT
Source organism: Chiloscyllium plagiosum (assembly GCF_037043375.1). Lineage (NCBI taxonomy): Eukaryota > Metazoa > Chordata > Chondrichthyes > Orectolobiformes > Hemiscylliidae > Chiloscyllium > Chiloscyllium plagiosum. The sequence goes on from NW_028270141.1 coordinate 104,955,539, forward strand.
GGTCCAACTTGTCCATGCCACCCAGATATCCTAAACTAATCTAGTCCCATTTACCAGCACTAGGCCCATATCCGTCAAAATCCTTTCTATTCATATACCCACACAGATACCTTTTAAATGTTGTAATTGTACCAGCCTCCACCACTTCCTCTGGCAGTTCATTCCATACATGAATCACCCTCTGCATGAAAAACTTGCCCCTCAGCTTCCTTTTAAATCTTTCACCTCTCACCTTAAACCTGTGCCTTCTCGTTTTGGATTTCCCTACCCTGGGAAAAAGACCTGTCATCTTTTCCCTGCCCCTCGTGGTTTTATATACCTCTATAAAGTCACCCCTCAACCTCTGACACTACAGGGGGGAAAAGCCCCAGCCTATTCAGCTTCTTCCTGTAGCTCAAACCCTCCAACCCTGGCAACATCTTTATAAATCTTTTCTGAACCCTTTCAAGTTGAACAACATCTTTTCTGTAGTAGGAAGACCAGAAATGAATGTAATATTCTAAAAGCAGCCTCACTAATGTCCTGTACAACCACCACATCTTACCCAACTCCTATACTAACTGACCAATGAAAGCAAGTGTGGCAACACCACCTTCACCATTCTGTCTACCTGCAACTCCACTTTCAAGGAACTGTACACCTGCACTTCTAGGTTTCTATACAGCAACACTCTTCAGGCCTTTACCATTAACTGTGTAAGTTCTGCCCTGGTTTGCCTTACCAAAACGCAAGACCTCACGCTTATTCACATTACAATCTATCTGCAGTATTACACCTATCTAAGTCCTCTTAAAGCCTCCTGGCAGCCTCCTCACAAAGCTGTAAGATGTAGAGTAGAAGTAAACCGTTGAGTATGTCCCACTATTCAGTGAGATCATGGATGATTGAATAATCCTCAACTCCATATTCCTGCCTTTTCCCCATAATCCTAGACTCCCTAACTGATTCAAGATTGTGATAGACACATTTTTAATGTACTTAACGAACCAGCCTCTACAGCCCTTTGCAGTTAGGAATGCTACAGATTCACTGACACTGAGAGAAGAAATTCCTTGCAATATGTCTTGACACGCATAAAGTTGGATAAAACCCCAGGAGTACCCTAGAACTCTGGGAAGCTCGGGAAGTGATTGCAGGGCTCCTTGCTGAGATATTTGTATCATCGATAGTCACAGGTGAGGTGCTGGAAGACTGGAGGTTGGCTAATGTATTACCACTAATCAAGAAAGGTGGTAAGGACAAGCCAGGGAACTATAGACCAGTGAACTTGACGTCGGTGGTGGGCAAGTAGTTGGAGGGAATCCTGAGGGAAAGGATTTACATGTATTTGGAAAGGCAAGGACTGATTAGGGAGAGTCAACATGGCTTTGTGCATGGGATATTATATCACACAAACTTGATTGAGTTTATTGTGAATGTAACAAAGAGGATTGATGAGGGCAGAGCAGTGGACATGATCAAATGGACTTCAGTAAGGTGTTTGGCAAGATTCCCCAGGGGATACTGGTGAGCAAGGTTAGATCTCTTGGAATACAGAGAGAACTAGCCATTTGGATGCAGAACTGGCTTCAAGGTAGAAGACAGAGAGGATGGTGGTGGAGGGGTGTTTTTCAGACTGAGGCCTGTGACCAGTGGAATGTAACAAGGATCGGCGCTGGATCCACTACTTTTTGTCATTTTTATATAAATGGTTTGGATGTGAACATAGGAGGTATAGGTAGTAAGTTTGCAGATGACACCAAAATTAGAGGTGTACTGGACAGCTAAACAGTCTACCTCCGAGTACAATGGGATCTTGATCAGATGGGCCAATGGGCTAAAGAGTGGCAGATGGGGTTTAATTTAGATACATATGAGGAGCTGCATTTTGGGAAGGCAAATCTTAGCAGAACTTATACCCTTAATGGTAAGGTCTCAGGGAGTGTTGCTGAACAAAGAGACCTTGGAGTGCAGGTTCATAGTTCCTTGAAAGTTGTGCCGCAGGTAGACAGGATAGTGAAGAAGATGTTTGGTATGCTTTCCTTTATCGGTCAGAGTATTGAGTACAGGAGTTGGGAGGTTATCTTGCGGCTGTACAGGGCATTGGTTAGGCCAATTCTGGAATATTGTGTGCAGTTCTGGTCTCGTTCCTATCGTAATTCTGTTTCCTTCCTTGTTACCTGCTGAACTTTCTCTCAAGCCCCATGCTTACCACTGTTTATGGCATTGAGATCCTTTTGATCTAATTCAACTTCTTCATTAACCAGTTAATTTATTTCTTCCTTATACCTTGGAGAAATGTATGTCTACATAGTCAGCTTGTCCGTCATGTTTTCCTAATTTCCCTTCTTCAGATTTAGGATCTCAGTTTCAAAATTAACTAGATCACATGCAAACTGAATACAAAATTCTTTTATATAGTGGTCATTATGTCCCAAAAGCTCTTTGACAGTAAAACTATTAATAAGGTCTTATTAAGCAATACTAAATTTAGCAGTGGAATGGGGCACATAGTAGATGTAAAATTGGGAGCAAGGTTCAGTCAGATATAGAAGAGATACTAGGACAGTCCAGCAGATGGAGAAGACATGCGCATGATAAGGTACGTGAAAGATACGCCAAAGTGTATCTATTGTGGGATTGTGTTCAAATAATGACCAAAACCTTGATGAGACTGCTTTTCTGTTGAGTGGGAAGATCACTGGTTAATGTGTTGGTAAGATGAAGGACTTATTAATGAATTTTTCGAATAGACCCTAGCATCATTTTGTATATATTGCTACATTGCTCTGTGTGTTAACACAGGACTCATCAGGAAAAGTGAACCTCTTTTCTTATACTTCATTTTATTGAAATTATCTGTGAACTAGATATTTCAGCACTAAACTCCCATATGAATGAAGTAAAGTTCAACAAAGAGACATGTTGTTGAAACTTTTTGAGTTGTAGACATCAGGCCTGATGCAAGAATGCCAACTTTGAAAGGGAGAAAAGACTTGTATTGCAGGAGAAAAGGTTGTTGATTGTTGGCAAATCAACTCTGATTAATTGAGGTATTGCTCTGAAGAATGCTCTGGGCATTTTTACTTGGAGAGGACAGATCACTGTGTAAGAATGTGTATTGCATCTGCGAAATGTAAGTAAACCATATTACATGCCTAACTGATAATCTTGTGTTAGTTGTTAATGTAATTCATGGTATCCTTGACTGTTTATCAAATGCAGTCCAATTGGGAAAGTTCAGCTGGTGATAGACATCATGTTTTGAGTTTTGCAAACACAGAGTAATTGAGTATGAACAGTATTCTGCTTATTGTAAATAGCCAAAGGGATGTGATGTTTGATGCAGTGTTTCTGTTATTGGAACGTAGAGCCCACTTGTGTCACGTCATTTTGACACTAAACTTCATACAGCCCATTTCATTTGGTAGTCACAGCATCTTTTTTGCGTGTTGGCAGCATCCTGTTAATGGAAAATACCACTTGTTTTGTAACACAGACAGTTTAACCAGCTGACTTTATCTGTTCCTCAATTGCTTATAGTTTGTGGTAGCAGTATCCTATTTTGATATGAAAGAGATTTTACTTCTTTTAAAACATGAAAAATATTGTGTTTCTGTTAAAACATGCAAGTGTAAGTTATTATATAATGGTGCTGATTTAATAGGATTCCTTAAACCTTTGGGTGGATCAAGTGCCATTACAAGTTTCTGTTTTCTGGCTAACTGGGAACATTCTCAGTCCCCTCTCTACTTATTCCTGCCTTCATTAGATTAGATTCCCTACAGTGTGGAAGCAGGCCCTTCGGCCCAACAAGTCCACACCGACTCTGAACAATACACCTCACACTATGGGCAATTTAGAAGGTCAATTCACCTGACCTGCACATCTTTGGACTGTGGGAGAAAACCGGAGCACCCGGAGGAAATCCACGCAGACACTGGGAGAATGTGCAAACGCCACACAGACAAGTCACCCAAGGTTGGAATTGACCCTGGAACCCTGGTGCTGTGAGACAGCAGTGCTAACCACTGAGCTACCGTGCCGCCAACTGCCATTATTATTGACAGTTTAAAAATCATATTAGAATGTCATGTTGTTAATACATAATGTTTACATATTAAATGTTGCAATGTCAGACATGACATTCTCACGTTTGACTTTCATAGTTCCCCATTCATGTCCAAGTCCAGAGCTTGAGTATAAAAAGCGAGGCTGACACTAGTACAGTTCTTAAGGAGCATTGCACTATTGGAGATATTTTTCATCTAAGACATTAGACGCAAGTCTCATCCTTCTTTTCTGGTGGATGTAAAATATTCTTTGGCATTACTTAGAAGTAAAGGCGGTGTGTTGTTCTTGATGTTCTGATCAATATTTATTTCTCAATCAATATCACAGAAAACAAACTGTCTTCTCATTACCACATTTCTGTTCATGAAAGTTCACAGTGCACTTTGTTTTAATATTTTGAAACTACATAGTTGGCTTTGCATCACTTTGAGATATCTGATCATGAAAAGTGTAATGTAAATGCAGTTTTTTCTTTCTTTCACAAATGAAAGTGTTTGAAAAAATTATAATTGTGTATGTTCACAGTTCAATGATACAGAGCATCCAAGCTCCATAATTCCTCACAATTAGGCTCTATAATGAAGCATGCAAGATAAATAAACTGGAATCATGGCTGTCAGGAAAAATATATGTTGAAACCAGAAAGATAATTAAGATTTGAGCAAGAGAAAAGCACAGTGATAAAATATTATAATGATATATGCCAAAAAAATATAAAGATGAATGGTGACCTAGAGGTGTGCGTCAGTATTATGAGCGACTGGCTGGCTAACTAATGGTTCAAGTAAGAAATGTAAGAAAACTGGCAAATTTGTCATGACCTATGTGATGAACTCAATCCTGTCAATAAAACAGTGTTAAGTGACTACAGAGGTTAATGTAATCAGCATCAATAATCAGACATGAACAGTATGGCAGTGATTAAGGAGTTACATGAAGGGTAAGTACTGGATTTAAATCAGATATCATGATAAGTCTGCAAGACGAAATTGAATATAATGCATAATGGTCTGTGGTGTAACTCTGGAAAGGACACATCCTGACACTCAACATCACAGCTCATTGAAGATTAATAGTTTGCAACCATGATGGTCTACAAAATCTGCTTTCTGACTTGTATATGCTGTTCAATTTCAAAAGACAACAGTTACCTTGAAATAATGTTAGAAGAAAGCATCAGTCCCAACTAAAATTGTTTAATGATCTTTGAATACTTTTGCATTCTTCAGATACGAGCTAAAATAATTACCCTTGACGAGCTTTCAATTATTACAGTGAAGCAGTAGCTCTGGCTTTATGTTTTCTCACAAAAATGCAAATCTATTGCCAAAAGTGGGACCGTAGCTGCACTTTTCCCTCCCTGAACTGAGGATGCTACTGCCAGCTTCGATATTGCTTATTACTTAGCTATCTAACATTAATTTAGTACCGGTAAAGAGACAGGAATTAGGATCTTGCTTTTTTTAATAGATTATTATTACTTGATCTGTTTATCAATTAGAATATTAATTTTTAATATAGTTTTTAAAATCTTAAACCCAATGGTAAAATGATTGCATATTTGTTCACATTTTTAATATTTTGTAAGCTTGGAAAGCAGTCTGTGTCCATTGAAAAGAACTGATGAAGGTTGATCTAATTGAGATCTTGAAACTAATGAAAGGTTGTGATTGAATTTGTCTTCTCACAGAGGGTTGAGAGTCTTCAGAACTCTCTTCCGCAAAAGGCAGTTGAAGCAGAGTCTTAGAATATTTTTGAGGCAGAAATAGATAGCTTCTTGATAAACAAAGGGGTGAAAGGTTATTGGGGGTAAACAGAAAAGTTGAATAATCAGATAAGACCTTTATCTTGTTGACAGGAGGATCGGCTCTAGGATCTGAATGACTTATTCCAGTTTCTATTCTATATGTTCATAGAATAGGTTTGGAGAAACTTTCTAGTCTTGGGTAAAGCAAAACTAGAGTAAATCAATGTAAGATGGTCACCAAAAAATTAAATGGAGAATTCAGAAGAAAGTATTGTTTTGTGTTCTATACAGACAAATCATACTTTACATAAGTACATCAGGGTAATAGCACAAAATGCAGAATATAGTCTTACAGATACAGAGAACTATGTCTTGTTATTGTGGTGATGCCATCAGCAATTGTGTAAACGGAGTTAGAGCAGAATTTGGCCACACAGTCACGAGTGTATAAGGAGTATAGTAAGCAGCTAAGTATGCAGCCTTGTAGGGCACCGATGTTGAGGATTATTGTGGCGGAGGTGTTGCCTTTACTGTTTGCAGAAGTGGCAGAATAATGTTTGCAATGTTAGAGTTGGATGAGGAAAGATGTCAGGAAGCTTGTGAGGACCACAAGTGTTTAAAGCAAATAACCTGTTCCTTCATTTTGTATTCCATGTAATTCTGAATAGTTTAACATTTAATTGAACGTGAAGCTAATCTGACACCAGTTAACACCTATCTCATCACCCATGACCATTGTGCTAACATGATCACGTCTACATGCAAATTTTGTATTCTTTCAAGTGTAGCGCCTTCATAATTAAAACTCATTTTGAACATACAACTGGAGGAGAAAGATTGTACTTTTGAAATAGCATTCTGAAACCAGTAGGGAAAATATAATCAGTTATTTCAAGGTAAACCCCAGTCTTTGATCTAAATTTCACTTGGGTGACCATGCTGTGATATTTAATTAACATTGAATTTTATAGTTAATTAACTTGGACCCAGGTTACCAAACACACTTACAAACAACAAAGCACTAGAGAAAAGCACCTGTTCTGCAATGAATTACCATGGGAAATGATGTGGCCGATTTTTCCACATTTTTGCAAGTGAAAACTTGAATGGGACAGGAGCAATGCCTAATGAACAGAAATAAACTGTAAATGCTAGAAATCAGAAATAACACAGAAATTGCGGGAATGCATCGATCCATTAGCATGTGTCAAGCAAAAATCACATTCTCATTTAGGCTGAACTCTTTTTGATTCCCGTAATCAAAACATGTATAGTTTTTGCTAAAATCATGCAAAGCTTCATAATTTTGTGCTGGATTCTTGAGTGAGAAAACAATTTGTTGGAATCTCCAAAGGGAGTTTTACAGTTTCCATTTTAGCAATATATAGTATGAAAAGTACCAAACAACAAACTTCTCTTTTTAAGCCAGTTTCTTATTTTTTCTTAAAAGATTGAAAATCCACTACAATATGTAAGCGTTTTAGAAACTATTTGAGGAGGTTAGTACTCTTTCTCTGAATAATTTATTACGAATGAGGAAGTAGGAAACTTTACTCACACTTGTAGTTCTCAAACAAAATGATAACTTGGTCTAGTTTCCATTCCTTTGAAGGCTGGCTGACCCATTGCACACCTTTACTCTGAATACTTTGTATAGTTTTTATTAAAGCTCTAACTTGAAAATTTGAGTTTAGTAATTGTAAATTTATTTGGTAAAATATGAGAGGAGCATGCTTATTTTAAAATGCAAGAACTGCATTTTAGAACTGCAAGAAACTACAGTAATTGTACCATTGCACTAAGATTTCAAATTAACAACTTTTATATATTACAATTCACAACTACAAGACATTGCAATGTGTTTTGCTCTTAAGACAAACACTTTATCACGCAATGTAGGGCCAAATTACGGCTCTGAGGCAATTAATGGTAAAGTCTGCAAATGGAAATTTTCCCTTAAAAGGCTGAGAAACAGTGATATGTTTTGCAATTAAAGCCATCAATCAATCAAATTATTAGCCTGTAAACTCATAATTTGGAATTTTGTTTGAATTTAGGTCTTGGCTACTTTCAATATTGGATGATCTAGAAACTGTTACCATATTTCAGACATCCGTATGTGCTGTTATGTGACCTCAATATTGAACCCTTCACTGAATTTTCCTCATTTTAAACTGGATTTAACCATAATTTGTAAAAATTTGTTTTCACAACAGAGATGCAGCACTTGAGAGCACTGATATGTAGTGTCAGTGAGTTTTAATTTTCCCAATTTATTGAGTTCCATATTTCAGCCATGAAATGAGTGAGTCATCAAGTAAATTGTTGAACTGCTATGTTGTGTGTTACAGATGGTATTAGCCTGGAGAGAAAATCATTTCCTTTTTACTTTAAAAATCTGAACAAAGATAGAATTAGTGTTTGTTATGAATATGGTATAGGGCTCCAGTGTGTGTTTCCATGTGTCTAGAGTTGCTTTCTAAAAATTCAAGATTGCAATATGAAAGCAAACTGATTTAATTCCACTTATACGTGGTTATAGCATTTTGATTGATTCCTTTAACCTCATGAATATAAAAAAATTGTTGTTCACCTGATTAATTCCATTTTGCATTCACTGATTGCACTAAGCATCCTTAAGGTTAGGATCAAATGATGTCTGAACTTTGAATCAATTTGATTCCTTGGTAGCACTTCACTGAGGATTTTAGCATCAATCCAGTTGTTCAGTCAATTAAGGGATGAGAGATGGCTTTATAGTGTCACTTAAATGGATCACTCAAGAAAGAGTGTAGCCCATTTCAGACCTTGTGGCACTCTTCAAAGAACGCAGCAGGATTCTGGTAAAAATGTATCCCTCAACCAATACCACCACTAACAGATTAGTTGGTCATCATTCATTTATTGTTTTTGAGATCTTGTTTTATGCAAATTGGCTGCTGTGTTTGTCTTCAACACAGTAATTGCACAGAGGAAACTAAGTGATTGTAAAGTGTCTTGCAGCATCCGGTTAATATGAAAGAGTTATGTAAATATAAGTTTTCTTTTCACCACACCATCTGTTCCTATAGGTACTGAGACTTGGATTGCTCAAATTCATGTCAAACCAATGGTTTGTTTTCACAGAATTATATAGTGGAGCAAGATGATATTCAACCTATTTTATCTGCACTAGCTTTTTGGGGAGGGAAAAAAACTATCCATTAGTTTCATTCCCTTGTTGTTTCTCTAGAACCGTAGACCTAACGTTTATGTGAACTTATAAAGTTAGATTATGGCATGAAATTGCCTGTGCCCATTTTACTCAAGAGTCTTAAAATAAAATCCGAGAAATGAGAGTTAAAATCAAAAATTCTGATCATTCAAACTTGGGAGAAAGACCAATGTTCTCATCCATAGCATCACTGTACAGAAGACTGTGAAGACTCAGTTTCTACAGTGCAGCTTTTCCAATATTATTGGCTGAATGAATTTGCTAAATTTCAACAGCACCAACCCTCACCAAATGTTATAAACTGTTGAAAATTATGACTACATTTCCTTTAGAGCTCTGGTAAATGATAAAAGAAGAAAATTAACAAGAGTGGTTTAGGTATGAATCTACTCAAAAAAATGGAACACCATTTATATTCAGTGAAATGGGCTGGCGAAGGTTCTGTGATATTGCTAGGTCTGTATTAATTTTGCCTTGCATGCTTCTATTGTACTGTTAAATGCTGCTTAAATAAATGGATTTAAGCATTGTGACATTGTTAATTGTGGATGAGGATATTTGTAGATTTTAAATTTAATACTTTGGAGGTAGTGAATGCAAAATGACTACTTTAGAGAATTGAAAGTACCTCTTTTCGTTTCTGTGTACTAAGATTAAAGATTATGTATTTGTAGATGCAGTGTATTAGAAATCTTTGAGTAATATTCTTTCGTTGTTTGGTAGAAATTGTAAGCGGACAAATATTTCTAGGATAGGTGTGTTGGTTTTAGCAGTGAGAAATTAGAGATCCTCAGCAGATGGTGAAGTGTTGGTCAGTGTACACTTAAAGAAAAACAGAACAACTGTGGGTTCTGTGTAATCAACATTAACTTATAGAAACTGTAGTTTGTGGACTGGGAATATATCCATTAGATAGCTAGTAATGAGTTGAATTTTATGGGATTTTGAAAGGCACCATGTTCATTAACAAAGGATTAAAAAACGAGTATGTATGAATGGCAAGAAACAGTTGCCAAAGCTATCTCATATACCCTTTTTGCCCTCCTGATTTCTCTCAAGTATACTCCTACTGCCTTTATACTCTCCTAAGGATTCACTCGATCTATCCTGTCTATACTTGACATATGCTTCCCTCATTTTCTTAACCAAACCCGCAGTTTCTTTAGTCATCCAACATTCCCTGTACCTACCAGCATTTCCTTTCATCCTAACAGGAATATACTTTCTCTGGACTCTTGTTATCTCACTTCGGAAGGCTTCCCATTTTCCAGCCGTCCCTTTACCTGCCCTTTACATCTGCACCCAGTCAGCTTTTGAAAGTTCTAACCTAATATTGTCAAAATTGGCCTTCCTCCAATTTAGAACTTCAACTTTTAGATCTGGTCTATCCTTTTCCATCACTATTTTAAAACTAATAGACTTATGTTCGCTGGCCCCAAAGTGCTCCCCCACTGACACCTCAGTCACCTGCCCTGCCTTATTTCCCAAGAGTAAGTCAAGTTTTGCACCTTCTCTAGTAGGTGCATTGACTTACTGTCTCTGATGTCTGAATGGTTCCATGGTCACAGTATGCTCGTATACCTGCAGTTGTTGGTCCAGCCATGTCTGTAGTGAGTAGAACATTTACATTGTCCAGACAGATACATTATACTTGCACTCCTGCAAACAAAATTGGTAAGCCAACATGTACTGAAAGTCTTACATGCATAAATTTTGTCATGGCTTCCCGTGTCTGTGGGAAAGTGTTTTTTTAGAACTCACAGGTATAGCATATTAATACTTGCACCTGTGTCAATTTTAGCCAATAATATACAGTCACCAGTTTTCTGAGGACAGATATTTGAGCTTTTGCAACCATTTCAGTCAGTGTGATGGCATTAATTTTTCTTTCATGAGATTGACAATGTGAAACGTATTCACCACTACTTTGTCTTGTTTTGTATGTCATGGATTATAGTTTGTCGATTATTTCTTGTAAATGCCTCTGTTGGGATAGATGGCCTTTAGAGTAGCTTGAAGGTATTCTTTTATGTGTGGTTTGTTTGTGTTGGTGCATGGCTGTTTGTAATTATACCTGCCTTTGCTCTAGTACACTGTCTCTGCTGTTGCCCTTTTCTGCCACATGCCTTGCAAAATTGATTGAAAGCTGGCCATTTCCTTGCTGCATTCCATAACTTCCACATGTCTTCCATTGTGAATTCATTTTCTTTTCAAATTCACAGGAATATTGTGTTGCCCCTTTGTCAAGCTTAGCCCATAGCAACTAGTTGCAGCAATTATGTGTTCTACGTTTTGTGTTAACCATCGAGTTTGTACTTGGGATTTGTAAGCTTCATCAATCCGTGAGGATTGCTTTGTACTTGCAGTGATCCTTCTGTAGTTCTTTGCTATAAGCTTTTGGTTTGACTGGTAATTTTCTTCTGGAAAATCTCCATGGGGGTGCACTGATGTCTATGTGAGCAGTTTGATAACTGTCATGACCACAGATAATATGTCTCAGACCACCTAGCAACACATTGAACATTAATTCCAACATTTTGTTTGAAAAAAAGGACATATAGCAAAAAGTTGACGAAAGATGTACATTCAGTGGCCGCTGAAAAAGAGTATATGAGAGAGAGAGAGAGAGAGAGAGAGAGACTCTGGAATGTCGCACTTGACAAGTTGTAAAAGAAGCTTCAAAGGGAGAAAATGCACTGTAACTTGTAATTGAAATCTCCCAAGGGGTATTTCAGACTGTGAACATGATGGTTCACTTCAGAATGAGTGAGAGACAAATGGAATTTTCCTTCTTTTAACAACGCACAGGGACAAAGTTTAATAGTGAGTTTAAACCCAAGTCTGTGTGTGTTGCTAGTCTGACATCACAGCTCTCAGAACAGCCATTTAAACATCTCTGACTATAGGTTAAAAAAAAAACACAGGGTCACTGGATTCGAAATGTTAATTCCACTTTCTCCCCAAAGATGCTGCCACCCCTGTTTCATTTTGCCAACAATTTCTGTCCTTGTTTCATAAAAAGAGAATTTGGCTTCTGTGTTGATTCTCTGTTGAGCTTTCTTAAGCTGGTCATGGTGGAAGTAAGTAAGTAGATAATCTTTTGTCTGGTCATTGTCAGATATAAAGGTTCCAACCTTGTCTGGATATATCTTGTGCAGATATATTTTAATAGTGTATTTCAGGATTTCCCAAAATACTTCAGGCCTGTGAAGCCCTTTTGAAGTATCATTAAGTTGTAATGCACTCCGTTTGTGCACAGCAATCTCCCACAAATGGGACTACAAGAGATGACTAGATAAATCTGTGGGTGATATTGGTTTAGTAATAATTGTTGAGTAAAATACTCAGCTCTTCAAATAGTGCCACAGGATCTTGCTCTTGAAAGATCAAATGGGATCTTGGATTAATGTCTCATCAGAATGACACCACTGATATTAATGCAACATTGCTTTCACCTGAGGGCAGTATTGAGACATTTTTTTAAACTCAAATCTATATTGGTAGCACTTTAAACTAAAACCATCTGACTCTGAGTTGCGAATGTCGCTACTGATCAGAACTTACACCATTTTAGTTGGAAAGTGTGTGTTATATGCAGCAGTTTTGGTAAATTAATGGAACATGGAATTTTGCAGCAGAAATACAGATTACAAATTACTTCACACAGAGGGTGGTTGGCATTTGGAACACGTTGCCAGCAGAGGAGGTAGAGGCAGGCATGATAGATTCATTTAAGATGCGTCTGGACAGATGCACGAGTAGGTGGGGAGCAGAGAGATACAGATGCTTAGGAATTGAGCGACAGGTTTAGATAGTACGTTTGGATCGGCTCAGGCTTGGAGGACCAAAGAGCCTGCTCTTGGGCTGTAAATTTTCTTTGTTCTTTGTTCTAAATAAGTTATTAGGCCCTTTGAGCCTTGTCCATCATTTGATGAGGCTAATGGTCTTATAGCTACCTTCTTATCTGCTGAATAATTGCAGGAATGCCAAACTTTTTTATGTTAATGGACTACCTAGGTTCCTTGAAATTTTTAAGACCATGATCAGTCTAGCAGTCACTGTTGCGCATAGCTTTCATTGCACAAATGTCTGCCTGTCCCACTTTCTGTTGGTGACATAGTTGATTCTAATGATTCTTTCAACTCTAAAAGAAGAAATTCCTCATCTCAATCTTAAATTGGCGCTACTTAATTCTGAGACTATGCCCTATGGTTCTACAGTCTCCCATGAGGGAAAACATCCTCTCAGCATTTACCCGTCAAGCCACTTAAGAATCCTGTATGGCTCAATGAGATCACCCCTCATTCTTCTAAACTCCAGTGAGTAGAGTCCCAACCTGTTTAACCTTTGTTCATAAAATCGTCCCTTCACATCAGGGATCATCCTAGTGAACCTTCTCTGAACTACTTCAATGGTATAACCTTACCTTAAGAAAGGGAACTAAAGCTGTTCACAGTACTCCAGATCTGGATCTCACCACATCTTAAACTGTTGCAACAAGATTGCCCCACTCTTATACTCCACCCCTCTTAAAATAAGGGTCTAAATTCCATTAGCCTTCCTAATTACCTGCTGTACCTGTGTGCTCGCTTTTTGTATTTCATGCACAAACACTTCTAAGTCCTTTTATGTTGTAGCTTTCCGCAGTTTTTCTCCATTGAAATAATACTCTGTTCATTTGTTCTCGCTTCCAAAATGAACAACTACATATTTTACTACAAAATATGTCATTTGTCAATCTTTTGGCCACTTACTTATTGTATCAATTTATCTCTGTAAATTATCTGCATCTGCCTCACAACTTGCCTTTCAAAAGTACCAAAAGTATTAGGAACAATAAAATCTTGTTTCACGAAACAATACACTTTTCAGGAATGCAACGCAGTGTTAAATGAGGAATTACTAGGAAGGTGACCAACGTGTCACATTTGCAGAATCAAACACTAATACAACAAACCTTGAGAATGCAGGAGAAACTCGACTGGTCTGTTATCTGTGGGGATAGAAACCCAGTTAACGTTTTGTGTCCAATATGACTCTTCTTTAAAACATGCAAGGATATAGTGCATGCCACTGATGTAGAGGCCCTTACCTACACCCCTTCAAAGCATCATGATTAACTCAATTAAAACAGTGAGAAAATCCAGGAATTACTGGCAAAGAGGCAACATCTTTGTGGCTTTTTTTTGGTGACAAGCCATCGCTGTCCAAATGTGCTGCTACTAAAGTGTCCACAGGACTGTCCAATGCAAGCTCAGCAATGCAAGACAATTGGCTGAATTCAAAAAGCAGACTACAAAGACCGGAAGAGACTGAAATGCTCTGAAATCTGACTACAGGGTCCCAGTGTAATTGTTCATCATTAATCCGGGATGCAAATGGATCAACAAATTCTTACCGCCGAGCATTTTAACCAAGTCTTCAATCAATCTTTATCCCTGAATGAAGAAACAATCACAACTCTGCAACAGGTTGATATCAACTCTCTTGATGACCTTCATACACTGTTAGAAGTGGCAAATGCAATCTTGTCGCGGAACTGATACTGTTTCAGCTGAGGTTTATGAATCAGGAGGTGAATTTCTGATCGAAAATGTTCACAGTTCTTTCAATCTGTGTGGGAGCAAGGAACTATCTAGCAAGAACGGGCCAAAGGGCCCATTCCTGTGCTGTACTGTCCTGTGCTCTATGATCACAGGAGTGACTATGTCTGCAGCACATTGTTGACTGAGTTTTGAACACAAAGGTGCCTTCATTATCCAGCTGTTCAAATGGTAAGGAACTTGTCAATCTTCAACAATCATAGAGGAATCTTGCTGCACTCCAGCATCAGCAATACCTTCTCAAGAATTCTTCTGAATCTCTTAATGTAATTTCTCAACTAAAATTTGCTGCCAAGAAGGAAGTGCCATTTAAGAAAAGGTCAAGGAGCCACTGGTACTTATAGTGTTTGCAGTTGGATAGTTCCAGAAGAAAGGGCAAAAACAGGACATGGACCTCTAAATCAATTTGCTGACCTGATCAAGACCTTTGACATGGTCGGCTGTGAGTGTCTTTGGAAGGTAATGGAGAAATTTGGCACCTCTGAAAAATTCATCATTGTGTGCTGATAATATCAACAGCCATATTTCAACATCTGAGAGGGGGAAAGTGCAAAGGAGATGTGAGGGACAAGTTTTTTACACATAGTGGTAGGAGTCTGGAACGTGTTGTTAGGGGTGGTGATGAAGGCAGATAGGATAGGGGCATTTAAGGAACTTTTAAATAAACATATGAATATGCAAGGGATGAAGGGATATGGACCAAGGGCAGGCAGAAAGGATTAGTTTTAATTTGGCGTTATGTTTGGCACAGGAAGGGCCCATTCCTGTGCTCTACTGTTTTGTGTTCTATAATCACAGGAGTGACTACGTCTGCATCACATTATTGACGGAGTTTTTAAAAAGAAATGCATACAGTTAAAGTTCTAGTGTTGTAGCGTTGTAAATTGCTGTCTGTGTAAATTGTTAGTCTGTTTCTTTCTAATGTTAAACTGGCTTGTGTCTCCAATTCAGTTTCTATGACAAAACCATTAGCAATCATCATTTAGACATTATGTGGACGTTTTTAAAGTAGGTAGTGAAAATATCATGCAGTAGCTTGTAATTTTGAATTTAAAAGGCTATGCAGTAAGTGATAATCTAATGAGTTGCGCAGCGACATTGATTGAATGTGAATATGTGACATTAGGTCATGACTGAGTGACTTCTTTAATTTCAGACTTCAGAGTCATAAAGATGTACAGCATGGAAACAGACCCTTCAGTCCAAATAGTCCATACTGCCCAGATATCCCAACCTAGTCTAGTCTCATTTGCCAGCACTTGGCCCTTATCCCTCCAAACCCTTCCTATTTATATGCCCATCCAGATGCTCATTCCATACATGCACCACCCTCTGCATGAAACATTTGCCCCTTAGGTCTCTTTTATATTCACCTCCCCTCACCCTAAACATATGCCCTCTAGTTCTGGACTCCCCCACCCCAAGGAAGAGACTTTGTCTATTTATCATATCCATGCCCTTCATGATTTTTTAAACCTCTATAAGGTCACCCATCAGCCTTCGACGTTCCAGGGAAAATAGCCCCAACCTATTCGGCCTCTCCCTATAGCTCAAATCCTCCAATGCTTCAATATCCTTGTAAATCTTTTCTGAACCCTTTCAAGTTTCACAACATCATTCCGATAGGAAGGAGACAAGAATTGCATGCAATATTCCAACAGTGGCCTAACCAATATCCTGTACAGCTGCAACATGACCTCCCAACTCCTGTACTCAATACTCTTGACCAATAAAGGAAAGCATACCAAACGCCTTCTTCACTATCCTATCTACCTGCGACTCTACTTTCAAGGAGCTATGAACTGCATCCTAAGGTCTCTTTGTTCAGCAAAACTCCCCAGGACCTGACCATTAAGTGTATAAGACCTGTTAGGGTTTGCTTTCCCAAAACGCAGCACCTCGCATTTATCTAAATTAAACTCCATTTGCAACTCCTCAGCCCATTGGCCCATCTGATCAAGATCCTGTTGTAATCTGAGGTAATCTTCTTCACTGTCCATTGCACTTCCAATTTTGGTGTCATCAGCAAACTTACTAACTATATCTCCTATGTTCATATCCAAATCATTTAAATAAATGACAAAAAGTAGTGGACTCAGCACCGATTATTGTGACTCACCACTGGCCACAGGCCTCTGGTCTGAAAAACAACCCTCCACCACCACCCTCTGTCTCCTACCTTCGAGCCAGTTCTGTATCCAACTGGCTAATTCTCCCTGTATTCCATGAGATCTAACCTTACTAACCAGTCTCCCATGCCTTACTGAAGTCCATTTGATCACAATCATCACTCTGCCCTTATCTGTTCTCTGTGTTACTTTTTCAAATCAAGTTCATGAGACATGATTTCCCAAGCACAAAGTTGGCCATCAAATATGCTGAATAAAGGTTATATACTTCTTCCAAATATTAAGGAAGTAAAAACAAACTATTCTGAGCTATCCTTGTATGAAGTCGAATGATCAAGGGACAGTTTCTAAGTTTATCCCCTACCTACACTTCTACTGTGAAATTGGTCCACTTATTAATTTGCCATGTGTGTTTGTGTGGGCATATAGATTGCTACCTGGTAATTTCATTTTTGAGATTAGAAGGGGGTGGCAATTGTTTGAACAATTATAACATCAAAAAATTTGATTTTACAGTATTTTCTTGAATCTCTGACAAAATCACAGTTGATTGGGGATCATTGAAATGGAGGGATTGTTCTACATGCAAAGGCTAAAAAGGTTGGGATGCTACTCACTGAAATTTAGAAGAATGAAGTGTGATCTCATTGAAACATATAGGATTTTTAAGGGACTTGACAGGACAAATGCTTAGAGTATGTTTCTGTTCACATGAGAGTCTGGGTTCAGAGGACATAGTCTCAGAAAAACGGGGCACCAGATTAAGACTGAGGTGAGGAGGAATTTCTTCTCTGAGGGTTGAGAATCTTTGGAACTCCTTGCCCTAGAGAGATATGGGGGCAAAGGTTTTTCATATATTTAAGGCTAAAATAAATAGATTCTTGATCAGTAGGGGAATCTATGGGGAAAGGGTTGGAAAGTGGACCTGAGGAATGGTGAATCAGCCTTGATCCTGTTGAAGGACTGAATGGACCAATCCTGTTCCTATTTCTTAAGGTCTTACAGATACTTTTTATCTCTAAGTTTTAATATATGGGGAAGTTTACATGCAATATCCTATGGTATTTATTTTAAACAATGTCCATGTTGACCTTGCCTGACATACCTAATTGCAATGTGCTTGAATATTTCCTAAATGTGACCTATTCAGTTTTATTAACCTTATTAATCCTGTGCACATCTGGGAAATGGAATAGAAAAGGCTTCTCTGGTCATGTGAATACTTTATTAATAAACTTTTCTTTGCAATCATTTTCTTATTTCGCATCTGTTTTGTACTTCAGGTAACCAAAGAACTGAAAATGTATGACAACAAGATCATTGAATGCAAGTTTGAAAACAACAGCTGGGTTATTATGCGTGAAAGATTAGACAAGAGCTTCCCAAATTCCTATGACACAGCTATGGGTAAGTAGTTCTTAAGAATTTCAAGTGGACTAATGATCTAAAGAATATGCTAGAAAACAATTAACTAATTAACACTAAATTGTCCCCTTATATCACAAAATAAATTCCAAATAATGAAGCAATCCTCTTCCAAAATGCTACAAATCTTTTTAGTAATGGTGAGACCTTGAATGAAAACAGAAACTGCTCAGAAGCTCAAATGCCTGTCATTTGTGGAGGGCGAACATTGATGTGACCTGGAAAGTAACCTTACAGAACTAGTGTGATGGGATGTTTCAAAGGGTGGGAGATAAGGGAACTTAAGTTGTATGCCAAGTTTACTATGTCTCTTCCAGCATACTCAGATTCCAGTGCCTTGCTACATGTTCTGATTGAACGTGTGTGCATTGTATCATTATATACTATTGATTGAACCCAGCAGCCTGTAGCTGTACCACTTGATCTATAAGAACCAATAGCATGTCAACATGGCTTCCTACCTGCTCACATAAAGACACTGGTGGTGTCAAATTTAGTGTAATTTGCAATGCTAGTTCCTTCAGCAGTCCAAATTTCAACTACTTCTTTATTAAATGTGATAGTACGTAAATATTAGACTTAATAAATAATGTATACACAACAAGCTGTCTATCTGTGCTTTTACCAGTTGGTTTAACATCCAGACTAGTCAAGGTGTGATTGGTCCCTGATGTTAGAGCTTCTGACTATACTGAATTCCAGTTTCCCAAAGCACAAAGCCCAATCTAATGTACCATAGCACTTCATCAAAGTATTCCTTATTCCTTATCACACTGATTTTTGCTGCCATTGACAACTTTCATTGGCTTCCTATACCTAATGTATCCTCTTCCAAATCCTTGTTCTCATTTATGGCCTGACTTACCCTTTTCTCAGAACCTGCAACAATTTTGTGTCCCTGTTCCTGCACTTGCCTCTTGCCTTCTCCCCACATTCAAAGAGAAAGTTTTCAATCACTTTAGCCTCCTTGTCTGCAAATACCTTCAGGCATAACTTGATCATTCTTCCACTATTGCACAATGCCTTATTGTTTGTTCCTACTTTGGATTTTTTTTTTAAAGTGAAAGCTAATGTTGAGAGAATCCCCTGTGTAGTTGTCATCATAATCACTGCCCATGCCAGCAGAAAACAAGAGTTGCTTCCCTCTAAGGAATACTTTACACGCATCCATATCTGTTCTGCTGATTTTATATTGTGTTGGATTGTTCAGTCTTGAATCTGTTGAGCAAGCAAAATTCACATGTCATTCATTTCTATTTTATGAACATTATTAAAGGATTTTGTTAAAAACAAAGACAGTGTTCAAAATATAAATATTCTGAACACAAGCTAATAAATCTTCATAATGCCTCCAGTTTCAAGGGAATCAAACTGCTAAGGAATATTGTACATCGTTAAATATATCCAGTTAACCAATTAACAATATTATTTTGTAATATAGAAATAGAATAAATGCCCTTTTATTATCCCTGATGTTTTTGTTTTCAGTTATTGACTTGTAGATGGAATGCCAATTACATCTCATAGGCATTCATACTTAAGCAAGCGATTTTGTGTAGATTTCTGTAGCAAATCTCCAAATGTTCAGATTGCTTTGACTGGCATGATCACCCTCCTCAATATTACAATGCTGTAATAAAGCATCCTAAAGGAAGTTGAATTGCCGTTTCTGAACAGATGTGAGTGATAACCAACACATCTCTTGTTTTATTCATGCTGCTTCATCCTCTCCATGATACAGTGTTAAAGTAAACAGCCAAATGCTCAGAATTAATTTCTGAGCTGTGGCAAATTCACTAGTCTAAGAACAGGCAAAAAGAAGGATGTTTTCCTCACCGTTTTGGTTGAGGAACAAGTGAGATAAGCTATTTTAGATTGCTATTCTCTGAATCCAAACAGAAGCTGTGGTTGTTTGAAGCACCATAAGAATAATAAACAGAACTGTGAAGCCATTTGCACCTTTCTGCCATTTGTCATCTAGACTTTAGTGAAGAATAGCTATTTTATTCAGTAGTGGAGGTATGGCGCTGTCCATTGAGCTCTACTCCAGCAAATAAGAAGAGAAATAATGCTTCACCACTTAAATTAAAGAAGCAAGAATAATTATGTTGATGTGAAAGAAATTAGCCCTGAGCAGTAGTGGAAAACAGATAGTACTGAATTAACACTCATATTCACATGCTTTGGAAATAAAATAAAGTCGAACTCAGATGGCTAAGCAATTCTTAATATTTTTTTCTTTTCTGTTTTCTTTTGTCTTTGAACAATAAATGCAGATAATATTGTGGGTGTCATCAAATGTAACAATATGAGAGAGCTGCAGTTCAGTTAATCACTAGGTTACTGCCTTTTGTTCACTGTTCACTGTTCAAACACAAATATAACCCAAGACAGACAAAAATAAAGATGAACAAAAGGATGTTAATGATAATTCTTTGTTACTGCTTGATTTGAAAAAGGATAGTGACATTTCCTACCGTACATTCCTTTTTTCTAACTATTTTTAAAGCCTTATCATCACTGGGGTTCCTCAGAATCTTGCTGAAATTAAATATTTTGCTGCTGTTCAAGAGTGGAAAGATAAATCATATTATGCAGTTCTTGCGCACTGATATAATGTGGCCAGAAAGGATTACTTGTTTTACTCAGTTATAATTTGTCACTGTCGTTTTAGTTGTCACTGTATCTCTGAATCGGGTAATGTGTTTGCTTTCACTAAGCAAACTGTCAAATTGCTTTCCAAAAAAAAATGAGCAGTTTCGAGTTACAAGTATTCATTTGTTGCCAATCATAAGGTCTAGTAACCAAATTCAGTAAAGATAAATCACAGGGACTAGGACTGACTATAGGGCCAAAAGTCCTTGGCCTCACTTTGGTGCCCAGCAAAGTCAGGATTGGTTGCAGATAATGGTGAACATAAAAATGTAACAAGGCTAGTACAGCAGTCTATAACATTCTCCTTGATAACATGTTACCACTGTTCTCTTTATAGAGACCAAAAAGAAACATGCTGCAGGGTTTGTCATTGGAGGTCCAGTGCCGAATCCATTCTCGATTCTTCTCACATCATGGGCCACAGATAATGGAATTTCCACCAGGAACAGGGGCAGAAATCATAGGCCCTGGTACTGCTCCAGACCTGGACCTCTGTCCCCTAGCCCCAAACTGAACAAAGTGGTTCCTGAATTGGCCATGCTAAATTGCCCATAGTGTTAGCTGCATTAGTCAGGGATAAATGTAGGGCAGGGGAATGGGTTTGGGTGGGTTTATCTTCGGAGGGGCAGTGTGGACTTGTTGGGCCGAAGGGCCTGTTTCCACACTGTAGAGAATCTAATCTGACCTGAGCACAGCAGGGTCCCCAGAGCCTCTAGTCACAGCTGTTGAGCCCTGATGTATCCCCTGTCCCAAGAATATATCGTACATTTTGATGTACAGGTCATTCTGCTATAATGTGCATTTCGTTAACACGAATTCACTAAAACACTTTTGATGAATTGGGAACACTTTTTATAGCACCAAGTTGTAAAGCATGTATTGGTTATAACATGGGATTGCACGAGAATGGAACTACCGCGTTATTGCAAAACTGACTGTTATGTAATGATATAATATATTGGTCAAAAAATTCAAAATGGGATTCACCAAAACTTGGAAGCAGTGCACAAGATTAACGAGGTTCCTTCTTCCTAATGCTACATGAAACCTGCAATGTAGGAAATGCATCAACACATTTATGCACACTGCGATCCCACAAACAATGCTCCCTCTAAGATTTCCTTGTGCTGGTGGGTTAGAAACTTCATTGAACACCAACTCTTCTGTCCATGAGCAGTTTACACTTTGTGTTGGAGATTTCTTCCAATAAACTGATGAAGCTGTGAGTAACGTGAAGATTTCATTGTGCAGTAGTTCCCAGATTGCTGCTTGACCACAGATATCAGAGGAAATGTTGCCCAAACGAACATTACAAAATTGGAGCAGGTATAAGCTATGTTGCCCTTGAAGACTGCTTTGGCATTCACTGTGGTCATGGGTGATTGAATCTTGGTCCCATCTACACTTTTCTACCTGTTCCCCTGTGGTTCAACAATTCTCAACCTTGAAATTGTTCAATGGCACTGCCATCACTGGCCACTGGCAAGGAATTCCAAAAATTCATAACACTTGCAGAGAAATATTTCTCCTCATCTTAAATGATGTACTCCATTACTATTCTGTTAGCATTGGTTAATGTTTAATGAAAAATCTAAGATCCTAACTATTAACCAACAGAACACTGCCACGAGATTTCATGTTCTTAAACAAAAATAAACTTTATTGTATCTAAGAAGAATTAACTGAAACAATTCCTTATCTAACTGAACACTATAGTTTGTAATTGCTAATGCCATAAATTCAATTCTTCATTTTCCTACCCTCGCAACCATCTTCTCGAGAATTCCCTGATAGGTTACAACAATTATAAAGGTGCATTCACTTCATTAGGAACTAACCCAAAAGGTATGCCAGATCCCTCCAGAATCCACTTGAATTCTCATAGGTGTTCCATTTTCTCCAAAGTAGGATTCTCTGAGGGTCCTTTTGTTAGCCTTTGGCTCCAACGTTTCTTTTCCAGCTGAGTACCTCAGGTCCTAGGCCTGATTGCTTTCAGGTACCAGCTGCCTTTCAACAGCTTCCCGATTTAAGTCTGCTAACAACTTTCTCCCACAAGCATCAATGTAGATCTCTTCCACAATTTGAAGCTAGACCAAATTATCTAGCTGCTTGTCCCTGATGAATTCTGACTTGAGATAGAATCTCAAGCATATTCCATGCAGTGACTGATGAAATTAATATTTCTTTGCTCTAAGTGCAAGCCTAATTGAATACTATGTCCTGTTGGCATTTCATCTATGAGATACAGTTCATGACAAAGCAAAGCAGCTACTTCCTCTATCTGTTATCAATTTGAACTGTTTGCTTCTATCACACATACCAAATTGAACGTTGTAACCGAGACTATCCTGAATCGCTATCTCTTTGGCACTATGGCAAATTTTGAGGCGGTTCAAATGGAACTGCAGAGATATTATTTTTACCTAGAATGCCGCTCTTTAATTCTGTTACCATATTTGATTTGCAATTTTGAAACCTCACATTCAATTCTAGATTTCTTCACTGAGGAAACATCTTCTCTCCATAGTCCGTGTCAAAGCCCCATCCAAACCTTGCCTATTTCAAATGAATCATCTCTCATTCTTTCTGAATTATAATGAGCATAGGCCTAATCTGCTCGGCCTTTCCTCGTAGTAAAATGCTTTTATCCAGGAATCAATCTAGTGAACCTTTTCTGCACTGCCTCTAATACAAGTATCTCCATTGAGGTAATCCCTTGAAGTATGGTCCCACAGTGGCTAAGCGCTTTAAAACTGTAATGTTTGAACTTTCAGCTTTGTTTCTTTATTTTCTACTTAAAACTAAGAAAGCGTCTAGTTTAATTTTTAATTTTGTTCTTTCTTTCTACCTTGTTCTTAAGATTCTACAACTAGGTACTTGTACCTAAGATGGTGCCTTGTGTGGTAACATTATGCACTTTTCACTGTGCTCATATACTTTTGTACTTGAATAAATGTGACAATAAAAGCAAATCCATCCTTGAATTAGGAGATCAAAAATGGGCACGGTGCTGTTGGTGCTGTCTCACCAAAGTTAAGACAGCAATGTGATTATGACCAGATAATTTGTAATTTTACTAATACCAGTTGACAGAAATTTTGGCCAAGACATAGGGGAGAATTACCCCACTCTTCTTCAAATTAGTGCAAGAATTTTAAGTCCACCTGAGAGGGTAGACTGGGCCTCTGTTTAACACCATATCTGAAATGACAACACCAGTGTGGTCATTCCCACCTTGAACTGCACTGAAATATCAGTGTAGATTTTGTTTTCAAATCTGAAGAGTGGCTACAGAGGTCCTGTAAGACAGATAAATATAGAATAATCCAGAAAGTCAAGGCAGTCTGTGTCTGGGTCTGCCAGAAAATTAAGGCAAAACAGTTAGCTGAATTCAGGAAACTCCTGTGTGTTCTAAAGTTTAAATTAATGATACTTTTAGCTTATCACTTGATCTAGCTGTCTCAAAGAGTGATACTAGATGAAGGGAAAAAACATCTTGTGATTGCGCAGTAATTTCCCAAAGGAAACAGGTTGTAGCTATTCCACTCTGAGTATAAGCAAGAAACTTGTGGATAGTTTTTACTGACATTTGAGCATTTGTAAAGGGTATTCTTGGGAATAAAGGGGTAATGTAGAACATAGAACATTACAGCACAGTACAGGCCTTTTGGCCCTCGATGTTGCACTGCCCTGTGAAACCAATCTGAAGCCCATCTAACCTACGTCATTCCATTCTTGACTATATGCCTATACAATGACCATTTAAAAGCCCATAAAGGTGGCGAGTCTACTACTGTTGCAGACAGTGCGTTCCACGCCCCTACTACTCTCTGAGTAAAGAAACTAGCTCTGACATCTGTCCTATATCTATCACCCTTCAATTTTGAAGCTATGCCCCCTCGTGCTCACCATTACCATCCGAGCAAAAAGGCTCCTACTGTCCACCCGATCTAACTCTCTGATTATCTTATATGTCTCAAGTCACCTCTCAAACTCCTTCTCTCTAATGAAAACAGCCTCAAGTTCCTCAACCTTTCCTCGTAAGACCTTCCCTCCATACCAGGCAACATCCTAGTAAATCTCCTCTGAATCCTTTCCAAAGCTTCCACATTCTTCCTATAATGCGGTGACCAGAACTGCATACAATACTCCAAATGCGGTCGCACCAGAGTTTTGAATAGCTGCAGCATGACCTCATGGTTCTGAAACTCAATCCTCTACTAATTAAAGCTCATACACCACATGCCTTCTTAACAGCCCTATCAACCTGGGCGGAAACTTTGAGGAATCTATGCACATGGACACTGAGATCTCTCTGCTCATCTATATTAGCAAGAAAGTTACCATTTGCCCAGAAGTCTGCATTCCTGTTACTCCTTCCAAAGTGAATCACCTCACACTTTTCCGTATTAAACTCCGTATGCCACTTTTCAGCCCAGCTCTGCAGCTTATCTATGTCTCTCTGTAACCTACAACATCCTCCGGCATTATCCTCAACTGTACGGACCTTAGTGTCGTCCGCAAATTTACTAAACCATCCTTCTACCCCTCATCCAGGTCGTTTATAAAAATGACAAACAGCAGTGGACCCAAAACAGATCCTTGCGGTACATCACTAGTAACTGAACTCCAGGATGAACATTTTTCAACAACCACCACCCTCTGTCGTCTTTCAGCAAGCCAATTTCTGATCCAAACCGCTAAATCGCCCTCAATCCCAACCCTCCATATTTTGGGCAGTAGCCTACCATGTGGAAACTTATCAAACGCCTTACTGAAATCCATATACACCACACCAATGGCTTTACCCTCATCCACCTGTTTGGTCACCTCCTCAAAGAGCTCAAGAAGGTTTGAGAGGCACGACCGACACTTCACAAAATCGTGTTGACTATCCCTAATCAACTTATTCCTATCAAGAGGATTATAAATCCTATCTCTTATAACTTTTTCCAACACTTCACCCACAATCGAAGTAAGGCTCACTGGTCTATAATTACCAGGGTTGTCTCTACACCCCTTCTTGAACAAGGGAACAACATTTGCTATCTTCCAGTATTCTGGTGTTATTCATGTGGACAAGATCAAAGCCAAAGGCTAGGTAATCTCTTCCATGGCTTCCCAGAGAATCCTAGGATAAATCCTATCCAGCACAGGGAATTTATCTATTTTCACATCTTCCAGAATTTCTAACACCTCCTTGTGAACCTCAATCCCATCTAGTCTAGTAGTCTGTTTCTCAGTATCTCTTGACAACACTGTCTTTTTCCAGTGTGAATACTGACGAAAAATATTCATTTAGCACTTCCATTATCTCCTCTGACTCCACATGCAACTTCCCACTACTGTCCTTGATTAGTCCTAATCTTACTCTAGTCATTCTTTTATCCCTTATATACCTATAGAAACCTTTAGGGTTTTCTCTGATCCTATCCACCAATAACTTCTTATGTACGCTCTTAGCTCTCTCTTTAGGTCTTTCCTGGCTTCCTTATAACTCTCAATCCTCCTAACTTAGCCTTCACATCTCATCCTAACATAAGCCACCTTTTTCCCCTTGACAAGAGATTCAACTTCCTCTAAACCACGGCTCCGGCGCTCGACAACTTCCTCCCTGCCAGAGAGGTACATACTTATCAAGGACACACAATAGCTGTTCCTTGAATAAGTTTCACATTCCTATTTTGCCCATCCCCTGCAGTTTCCTTCCCCATCCTATGCATCCTAAATCTTCTCTAATCGTATCATAATTGCCTTTCCCCCAGCTGTAGCCCTTGGCCTCTGGTGTATATCTATCCCTTTCCACCGCTCAAATAAACATAACTGAATTGTCACTATCACCCAAGTGCTCACCTTCCTCCAAATCTAACACCTGGCCGTGTTCATTACCCAATACATGGAGATCAATTTATGTAAATGTGAGGTGCTGCATTTTGGTTAGCAGGACTTATACACTTAATGGTAAGGTCCTAGGGAATGTTGCTGATCAAAGAAACCTTGGAGTGCAGGTTCATAGCTCCTTGAAAGTAGAGTCGCAGGTAGATAGGATAGTGAAGAAAGTGCTTGGCATGCTATCCTTTATTGGTCAGAATATTGAGTATAGAAGTTGGGAGAAAGTGAGGACTGCAGATGCTGGAGATCAGAGCTGAAAATGTGTTGGTGGAAAAGCGCAGCAGGTCAGACAGCATCCAAGGAGCAGGAGAATCGATGTTTCGGGCATGAGCCCTTCTTCAGGAATATAGAAGTTGGGAGGTCATGTTGTGGCTATACAGGACATTGGTTAGGCCATTTTTGGAATATTGAGTGCAATTCTGGTCTCCTTCCTATTGGAAGGATGTTGTGAAACTTGAAAGGGTTCAGAAAAGATTTACAACAATGTTGCCAGGATATGAGCTGTAGGAAGAGGCTGGTGCTGTTTTCTCTGAAGCGTTGGAGGCTGAGGGGTGACCTTATAGAGGTTTATAAAATCATGAAGAGCATGGATAAGATTAATAGACAAAGTCTTTTATCTGGAGTGGGGGAGTCCAGAACTAGAGGGCATAGGTTTAGAGTGAGACATGAAAAATATAAAAGAGACCTAAGGGGTGACTTTCACGCAGAGAGTGGTACATGTATGGAATGAGCTGCCAGAGGAAGTGGTGGAGGCCAGTACAATTGCAACATTTAAAAGGCATCTGGATGGGTATATGAATAGGAAGGGCCTGGAGGGATATGGGCTGGGTGCTGGCAGGTGGGACTAGATTGGGTTGGGATATCCACGGCATGGCCGAGTTGGACTGAAGGCTCTGTTTCCATGCTGTATATCTCTCTCTGACTCTTTGACTTTAAATCTAACATTGGCCTGTCTACATACTGTGTCAGAAAACACATTGAACAAAAACTGACCCATCTAAAGTACTTGAACTATAGTATTCCCAGTCAATATTTGGAAAGTTATAGCCCACCATAACAACTACCCTGTCACTCTCACTCCTATCAAGAATCATCTTTGCTATCCTTTCTTCTAAATCTCTGGAACTATTTGGAGGCCTATCGAAAACTCCCAACATGGTGACCTCTCCTTTCCTGTTTCTAATCTCAGCTCATGCTACCTCAGTTGACGAGTCCTCAAATGTCCTTTCTGCAGCCTTAATACTGTCTTTGACTAACAATGCTACACCCTCATCTCTTTTACCAGCTCCTCTGTTCTTATTGAAACATCTAAATCCCAGAACCTGCAACAACTATTCCTATCCCTGCTCTACCCATTTCTCTCAAATGGCCACAACATCGAAATCCCAGGTATGAACCCATGCTGCAAGTTCACCCACCTTATTCTGGATGCTCCTGGCGTTGAAATAGACACACTTCAAACTAGCTTGTTGCTTGCTGGTGCCTTCTTGAGACCCTGAAACCTTATTTCGGACCTCCTGACTCTCAACCTCCTCTATAGTTGAACTACAATTTAGGTTCTCATCCTCTTGCTGAATTAATTTAAACCCACCCAAAGAGCATTAGCAAATTCCCCCCCCAGGATATTGGTACCCCTCTGGTTCAGGTGAAGACCATCCTGTTTATAGAGGTCCCACCTACCCCAGAAAGGTCCCCAATTATCCAGGTATCCAAAACCCACCATCCCTGTAGCCACATGTTCAACTCTTCTCTTTCCCTAACATGTGAAGTTGATTTTTTTTGGGATAGGATAGAATAGAATAGAATCCCTACAGTGTGGAAATGGGCCCATCGGCCCAACAAGTCCACACCGACCGCCCAAAGAGTATCCCACCCAAACCCATTTTCCGATCCTATTCACCAACCTACACATCCCTGAACACTATGGCCAATTCACCTGACCTGCACATCTTTGGATTGTGGGAGGAAACTGGAGCATCCGGAGGAAACCCATGCAGACACTGGGAGAATGTGCAAACTCCTCACAGACAGTCACCCAAGACTGAAATTGAACTCGGGTCCCTGGCACTGTGAGGCAGCAGTGCTAACCACTGAGCCACCATGCTACTCCAACCTACAGTGACAGTTTTCAATTTTTTTTTATTTTGATGTAGCATAGTTCAGTTTTTTTACTGTTTAGTAAAAGTTTTATTCTGTGTTAAAAGTACACAGTGTCCTGTGAATGTTATACTGACCTCCACAGTTATATAAAAAATAATGAAGATGAGACCTAACATGCCTGGTTTTGCTCCAGGGTGTGATACGTCCAGTATTAACAGGCACTGGGATTATAAGTATTTGAAGAAATTTGGTATTGCAAAATCCACTGTCGAATGCTTCGAAGCAACTCATTTATCCAACGCTGTACATATAACCATTTACCTGTGTTCAGGATAAGGTTGTGTTTCAACTGTAACTAAGACTTATCCCTCAAATCAACAGGTGAATTTATCCATCACTGGTTAACAGCAAAGTATAAACATGAGAACAATCAACTATGGAGGAACTATCTTGGGTTTGATTGCAATCGCTGCTATAATTCTGATTATAAGCAGCAGGATTTTGAATTTGACATTCATTTGAAGCTAATTGCTTGCTCTCTGCTATGTTAAATTATCACCCGTAATGGCTCTCCTGGGGATCTAAATTCAGCTCTGTCGTTCAGTCTGGCTAGCTGCCAACTCAACCTTACCTCAGTTCCTTGGTAATGTAGCAGCTAACAAAATGTAGTTTGTAAGAGCCGGAAAGCAAAGTTAAGTTGATGGGTAATGGAACCAGTGTGAGACTCCTAAAGCAAAGCAAATCCTCACTATTGTAAAGAATGCTGATAAACCAGCAGGGAATGTAATTATAGAATTTGCAGTGTGGAAGGCCATCCGGTCTATTGCACCTGCGTCACTGTTACATCTTCAATGGAAGCTATCTATTTTTTCTTTGCCCTTTTCTTTTCGTTGTCTCCCTTTTCATATACTTCACACAGTTTTGTTTTAATTGAGGTTAAAGTCTGTACTTAAAAATGCAGTTGTGATAAAGCATTTTTGTTTGCTAAAAATTCCCTTCATGAAAAGAAACATTCTTCTAACTTCACTGAATTCTTCCAGTTGTGTTTGGGTTTCCTTGCTACCAATTTGCCATCCAGTTGAAGCCATCTCTTAATACTTGTCATCTTTGAAAATAATTTTGAAAACCAGTTTCAGTGAACAGATAACTTTTTAAAAAACTTTCTTTTATTATTTCAAGTTTTGTATGATTCATAGAAACCATTCTGCCTCTGAGTCAGAGAACTGAGATTTCCATTCAAGAGCACAAAACCCAAGCTGACCCTCTCACCTCGAAGCTACTGCACTGTTTGAGGTGTCATTGTCTAGAGGGGATCAAAATCCTGCCTGTTAACTCAGTGGATCTAAAAGATCCCATAGTATATTTCAAGGATAAGCAAGGATGTTCTCTCCATGGTTCTAGTCTGAAATTAATGCCCCAGCAATGTCATTTGAGAAAATTCAGATCATGTGGTTGGTATTACATTGCTGTTTGTGAAAACTTGTGAACGTAAGTTGGCTGCCACATTTCCTAAATTACAGCAATAAATTTACTCTATCACATCCTTGTTGGATGTTAAAAGCTTTGGATGGTGAAATCTTTTGCCAGAACTGCAAACCATATTCTGTGGCTTAATCAGTATCATTGCCAATTCATCATCACAGTCTTGTCTTTATACCCCAAACATAAAATCCAGAGTTCCACTTCCCTTTCTACTCATGTGCCTCCCTTGAAAAATAATGTATCTGTACTCCGAGATTTCTCTGTCACTTTGTTAATAGTTTACTATTTCAGTGTTTTGGGATGTATGCTATTTAGGTCTTAAATTTCCTGTTACTTTTTGAATATTGCACTTTTCAATACTAAGCATGGCTATTCTCCACATTAAACTTTAGTTTTCCTGTAGTCCTACGTCTCCATCTTCTGCAAACACTGGCGCAAAATACTTATTTATGCAATTCTAATATTTCTAAATTTTTTTTACTTAGATGGGGTTAATAAATAATTAGTATTCTCTTTTATTAAGAACAATAAGGAAGGTTATTTGTGTGTATCTTGTCACCGCATGTAAACAGTGAAGCATTTATTGAATTGCTAAGCATATCTGTTTTAATATAAGAAGAACCGTTCCAAAGTAAAGTCATTAAACTTGAAACATCAACTCTGTTTCTCTTCTACAAGATGCGACCAGACCTGCTGAGTTTCTCTGGTACTTTGTTTTCAGTTCAGAACCCCAGCACCCATAATATTTTGCTGTTTTTTGCTCATTTTTACTGTCAGGTGAGGAGTGGAAAAGGAGGGGGAGCTATTCTACCTCTTCTCATCTGGTCATAACAACAGTAAGATGGTATATATCTGCATACTATCTGAAATCATTAGCATTTGTGTTTAAAAAAATGATTTAATCTTTATTCAACCTGTGTTCTCATCTGAGTGTTTAAACATATAACATGAATTAGGCCTTGGCTGGAGTACTGTATACAGTTCAGATCGCTGCAGCATAGAAAGGATGTGATTGCACTAGAGAGAGCGCAGGGGAGCTTTACCAGAATGTTGCCTGGGCTGGAACAACTTGTCTGTGAAGACGGACCAGATAGGCTGGGGTTACTGTCCTTTGAGCAGAGAAAGTAGATGGGGAAATCTGATTGAGATATGCAGAGTTTTGAGAGCCATACCAGGGTGGATAAGGGGAAACTTTTCCCCTTAGCAGAAGGGCCAGTAACCTTGGTACAGTTTTATGGTATAAACCTTCAAGACATTTAAAAACTATTTAGAAGAGCACTTAAAACACCATAGCATTCAAGGCTACAGGCCAAGTGCTGGAAAATGGGATGACCGCATGGACATAATGGGACATAAATTTATAGGTATAAAATTATTGTATCATAACTAAAGCCCCTCATTTTGTTTAATGTTGACTGCCATTCCTTTCATGCTCTTAGCTTTTTCATTCACTCTCACTTGACTGAACTTCTGTATAATTGTCATTGTTTTCTTCTGTTTATATTCCCTGTATTTTTAATGTGCATTTTTTTATTGTAGTTTTACTCGTAACTTTATTTATCTGTTGAATTACTGCTTTTGAAAGATTGCCACTTTGCCTGCATCTTATGTCATTTTAAATATCTCCCAATGCTTGACTGCCCTTTATTCTAATATGACTCATAGCCCAGTAACTTGGACTACTTCCACTTCTTATCACTAAAATTAGCTTATTTTAAAGTGTTTAGCTCGGATAACAATTTATCTCTGCCACTGAATGTGTGTTGGCCGAAGGAAGAACCAGTTGTTTTCTGGTGAAGATGTGCATTCAGATCCTGTATTTTAAAAAAATGATCTATTGACGTTGGAGTTTAGTACAAATTCGCTTTTGTTTTCAGAATGTTGTAGATAGACATATTTGGAATGTTGTCATTTATTTTTAAAAAAATATTTTAATGAAAAAAATTTTCTTTACTAAATTATGAAATTACAAAAATATGAAAATATAACATTGTAACAACAAAAACAACAACTACGCTCATTACACATCAATAAATAAATAACGCCACTCAGCTCTCAACTTTCGAGAGCATCAATTATTAAACACACGTTTGCTTGAAATTCTTCCTTTTAGGACATTAGGCTTATGAAACCAAACCATCATGGCTAGACAAAAGCCCTAATCAAAATGGCGGAAAGATCTACTTCCAAATAATTCAAAAAGGGCTGCCATGTCTTATAGAAATTGTCTGTTTTCTGGTGCACCATGTTTGTAAGAAAGACCAAAGGAAGCTTTTTCCCATGCACATTTAAGGGAGATAAATTCGGCAAACCCAGGAGAAGAGAAACCGGGTCCGCTTGATTTCGGTCCCCAAGACCCCCTCTGTTACTCCTGCCATAGCGCTCCAGTACGTACGGAGGTTGTGGCAGGACCACAAACAATGAGTGAGGGGACCCGTATTTATTTTACACTTTGGGGCACATTGAAGACGCACCCTGCTTAAATTTTGCCAGATGAGCCCTATGAAGAACCTTTAACTGCGTAGCATGGGCCCTATTACATATTGAAATCTTCCTCGCATTCTCACAAATGTCCTCCCAAATTTCTGGAGTGATCTCCACCCCCAACTCTCTCTCCCAGACTTCCCGTAATTGGTCAATGTCACCTGAGGAACCATCCCCCCAACAAATGATCGAGAGTACTCACTGAAGGAGTGCTCTTAGCCTGAAGCACTCTCTTTTCCATGTCAGATCTATAACACTCGGGCAGAAGCATAGTCTCTTTTCGGATAAAATCTCTGATCTGAAGAAAACAGAAGAGGTCCCTACTCGATAATCCAAACTTATGAGTTATTTGATCAAATGACACCAACGTTTCACCCTCAAACAGGTCACCCAAACAAGAGACTCCCCTATCCGCCCAAGACCTAAACCAGGGTCCATTGTCCCTAGCCAGAAACCTGGCATACCAACTATGGGAGTATGGAAAGATGTTTTAGACATATTACCCTCCATCTGTCTCATTGCCCTTCCACGCTTTGACAGTATTAATAACTATTGGATTGTGGCAGTGTTCCGCAACTATCCTCATTTTAGCCAGGAACAACAGGTTAATAAGAGGACACTTTGCCTGGGAGGCCTCAATGTCTAACCGCATCAATGCAGAATCCTCACAGGCCCAATCACTCACAAAAAATAAAGGGAACTCAATTGGTATCATCTGATGTCCTGGAGATCCACTCCTCCCAACTCCTGGGGCATTTGTAATTTTGTAAGCTTGATAATGGGCCGTTTATGACCCAAATAAAAGAACTAAACCAACCATTTAATTTCTGAAACGTTTGTCAAGAAAAAAGCAAGGGAAGCATCCACAGAGGATATACTGAACAAGGAAGAACATTCATTTTAATAAGAGCAACTCAACCTAGCCATAGCATTGGAAGGTGCGCTCATCTTTGAAGGTTTTGTTTAATCTTGTCAAACAAATGAACAAAATTAGCCTTGAATAACTGACCAAAACTAGGGGTAACAGAGAGGCTCAAATAAAGAAAGCCTCCCTGTGCCCACTTAAAAGGGAACCCACCTTCAATGTCCAATATTCCCCTAAGATCCCCCCATAGGCATAGCCTCCGATTTTGAAAAATTGATCTTATAACCTGAGAAAAAGCCAAATGGGTTAATACACTGTATCCAATAGGGTACCGAAACTGCCAGGTACGAAAGAAAAATGAGAACATTATCCGCATATAATTTGGGGCAGGGTCCCCACGCATGGCCTCTGCCAGCAGCTCAATCACCAACGTGAAGAGCAAAGGTGAGAGGGGACAGCCTTGCCGGCTGCCCTTACCAATGTTAAAATTATCAGACCTAATACCATTAACTACCAGAGGATTACTGTAAAGGACTCTTACCCATCTAAAAAACACTTCACCCAGGCCATACCGCTCCAGGGTATAAAAAAGAAAAGGCCATTCCACCGGGTCAAATGCCTTGTCCGTGTCCGAGGAACCCACCGACCCTTGAACTGACCGTTGCTGGCACACTTGAAGTTGTCTCCTAACATTATTAGAAGATCTGTGATCCTTTATAAAGCCCGTCAGATCCTCCTTAACAATAGAGGGCAACACCCTTTCTAACCTCAATACCCGAGTCTTTGATAAAATCTTAACATTAGTTTAAAAGCGAGATGGGTCTGTAAGAAGCACAGTCTTCCAAGGTCTTTCCTTTCTTGAGGATAAGAGAGACATTAGCCTCTCTCAAGGATGTTGGGAGGTAATCCTGACTATATGAATAGTTATACATGTCTAGCATTTGTCCTAACAGTATGTTTACAAATTCTTTATAAAGCTCACTGGATAAGCCATCAGGGCCGGGGGCCCTACTACTTTGAAGTTGCCTCACTGCCTCCTGTATCTCCTAGGCTGTTATCGGAGCACTAAGGAGAGACGCCTGTTCATCAGTCACACCAGGAAGATCCATATTCCTAAAAAAAAGACTCCATCTTATCCCATCTGTCCTCACAGTATTCAGACTGGTAGAGTTCAGAGTAAAATCTCCGAAATGCCTCATTGATCTTTTTAGCATCGTAAGAGTCCCATTCCCTTCCCTAAGAGAAGGAACAGACTGGGAGGCATTCTTTCTCTTGACCAAATATGCCAAGTATTTACCCGGCCTATCAACATGCTGAAACAGCCTCTGCTTTGCAAAGGAATGTCCCTTACTTGCTGTATGCATTTGCATGGAGTTTAAGGTGGATCGGAGAACTGTGATCCGCTGCAGCTTAGTCACCGACAGCCTACTGTAATGTGCCGTCTCAGCTGCCTTCAGTTGTGCCCAAGCAGACACTGCTGCCATCGCAACTGTCACTGCGGGCTGGCAGAGTATGAGATAACTATCCCTCTAGCACAGGCCTTAGCCGTCTCCCAAAGAATGGCCGGATTACTCGCTGTACCTGAGTTGGTGGCCAAAAAATCTTCAAATTCTCGAAAGAAGTATTGTACAAACTTGCTGTCCTTGAGGATGAAGGGATCCATTCACCAGTACCGTGCGTCCATTGCATCACTCTTAATCTTAACCAATAAATACACCGCTGCATGATCAGAGATGGCAATATTCCCAATCGAATAGGATACCATCAAATCTAAAAAAGCTGCAGGAGTTGGGAAATAATCAATCCTCGTGTGGCATTTATGAGGATTGGAAAAGAACGTAAAATCTTTGCCTGTAGGGTGTAAACATCTCCAAACATCTACCAACCCCATTTCGGCACATAGATCACCCAACTGCTTAGATTGTGCTGAAAGGTTTGGGGCCTTTGGACATTCTATCCAGCACAGGATCCATCAGGCAATTAAAGTTCCCCCACCCCCATAATGATATTCCCCGACGCCAAGGCCATCAGCTTAGTTAGACAGTGCATCAGTCAGAAATTTAAGAGAGAGGGCCGAAGGACAGTAGACATTCAAAATACCATATTCCTCGACATGTATAAGAGCCTTAAGAATAACAAACCAACCATATTCACCTTTAATACAATCTATTAAATTAAATGGAAGACCCTTTCGGACGAATATTGCCACTCCCCTGCTCCTAGTACGAAAAGACGAGAAAACGCCCGATCAAACCCACTCTGCTGCAAATTCGAGTGATTAGATTCTCTACAGTGTGGAAACAGGCCCTTCGGCCCAAGAAGTCCACATCGACCCTCCGAAGAGTACCCACCCAGACCATTCCCCTCTGACTAAAGTACCTAACAATATGGACAATTCACCTGACCTGCACATCTTTGGATTGTGGGAGGAAACCGGAGCACCCGGAGGAAACCCAAGTAGACACGGGACGAATATGCAAACTTCACACAGACAGCCACCGGAGGCAGAATTGAACCTGGATTCTTCGTGCTGTGAGGCAGCAGTGCTAACCACTGTGCCGCCCATATTCCTTGTCATTTAAGATGAGTCTCCTTTCTAAGGCTTGACAACACTTTTTTCTTTTAACTGGCGAATGAATCCCTCTGATATCCCAGGTGCACCATTTTGAGAATGCTGTTAAACATAATCCTTTACAATCACCTTTGACCTGCCGAGAGGAAGAATTCATCTTGCAACATGCTGAGCATACTCAAAAGGAGACTCATAGAGGCTATTTACAAAAAAAACAAAAAAAAACTAACGACAAAACACAAAAGGCACTTAATGGGGGACTCTACCCCCTGCCCACAGAGGGCGCTTACATTTCCCCCCACAAACCTCAAACCGCCCTTCCAGGTCAAGCCGTATCCCAAACTCAAGCAATAGAAGAAACCAAACAAATGACATTGTAAACACAAAAGGTATAACAAAAATAATGAGCCCACACCCCCACAATATATCAATACCACTCCAGCTCAGAGAGAATAAAACCCACCAACAGCTTCTTTGGGAAAAGAGAAATAAAAACAAGACAAAAAAACAGACATTATTGTCTATGTCCATAAATTCATCCACATTATTTTAAAGTGTCCAAAAAGTTTTTGGCTTGCTCCAAGGAATCAAACGACCACACAGTCTCCTCGTAAGTAATACGAAGCATCGCTGGATATCTCATCGAATATTGAACACCAAGGTCTTTTAACTTTCTCTTAACTTCATCAAACGATTTCCTCTTCTGAATCACTGCTGCAGAAAAGTTGTATGTTGGTTCCCTGATAGGTCGAGGCCTGTGGATCTCTCCCCAACCTTCTAGAAGTTTCCATGACACTCTGCTTGTCCCTGTAGCATTGAAATTGTATCAGAACCAGGCGGGGACGCTGACCCTGACCGGATCTGCGCACCGTGACCCAATGAGCTCTGTCAACCTTCACCCGGTCCGCCTAGGCATCCCAGCCAAAAATACACGCTGGCTGCCCACCTTCTACTCCATCTGACAGGCCAACGATCCAGATATTCCTTCTCCTGCCTCTATTTTTCCAGGTCATTGACTTGCACAGTCAGGGCCCAAACCTGCCAAGGACTCGACCTCTGTCTCCGACGCCGCGGTCTGCCGCTCAACCTCTTCAACTCACTTCCCGAGCCCTTCCAATTAATTCACAGGCTTTTGCAGCAAGGCTTTGATGGGCTCCAGTCGATTACGAGTCTTCCCTCATCTCCTGGATCAGCTGACAGATCAGTTCGAGTTCCTCCACAATGTTCTGCTGTGTAGGCATTTCTTTCACAGCTGCTGAGGGAGAGGCAGCTGTTTCCCCAGTTGCAATTACAAGCCCACCCAACGTTTTCGAGTGTCCTGAGTGTTTAGACTTGGTCATTTGCTTCTCCTTAATCTTTCTCACACGCTCGACAAAGGATTTGAACAGTTGTATTACCGTTTAACAATCATTTTTCCAAAAATAACTAAGGAGCGGGTTGAAAAAATATTACTACCCTGGTTTGGGGTGCAGAGCTCAGCAAGGCTGATCTATTCAGATCACCACTATCTTGAATTCCTTATTGATTATTTTAGAAAGTTGTGGATTGCCTCAGCTGCTGTGGTGGAAACACATGCAACTGTTGAATTGTGACAGAATTTTCAGAGCAGGTTTGCTATTTTTAATTAGGTGTCACTAGCTGGGCCAGAATTTATTGCCCATTCCTTGATGTCCTTGAGCAGATAATGATGAGCTGTCACCTTGAACGGCTGGTGAGTGGCTTAGAGGGGTAATTTTAAGTGGTGGTGTTCCCATGTATCTGCTGCCCTTGTCCTTCCAGATGATAGTGGCTGTGGGTTTGAGTAGTGCTGTCTAAGGAGCCTTGGTAAATTTATGCAGTGCATCTTGTAGGTAGTACACACTGCTGCTACTGTGCGTGACTGCTGGCTGGGGTGAATGTTGTGGATGTGGTGCCAATCAAGCAGCTACTTTATCCTGGATGGTGTCAAGCTTCTTAACTGTTGTTGGTGCTGCACTCATCCAGGCAAGTGAAACGTACTGCATCACACCTGACTTGTGCTTTGTAGATGGTAGATGGGATGAGTCAGGTAGTGAATTACATAATTGCGAGATCTTCAGCCTCTGAGCTATTATTGTAACCACAGTCCAATTCAGCTTTTTGTCAATGCTAAAGCCCCCAGAATGTTGATAGTAGGGAATTTAATGATTGAGATGTCTTTGAATGTCAAGGGAGATGTTTGGATTCCCTCTCATTGGACATGACACCTGTGCAGTGCAAATGTTACTTGCCACCTATCAGCTCAAACCTGAATTTTGTTAAGATCTTACTGTATTTGCATGTGGACTGCTTTAGTATCTGAGGAGTAGTGAATGGTGCTGAACATTGTGCAATATGTTTTTGGATATAGATTAGCTAGAAGCTGCCTCAGTAAACTGAAAGCTCTGGAGAAACCTCGAGGAAGAGGGATGGAATTGTAATAATGCTGAGTTACACCAGATGGCAGAAATAAACATTCTGATCTGTGTGCTTGTCATTTGTCTTTTATTATTTTCAACATTAGAAGTATTGCAAGTATCTAATTTCAAATGACTATTGCTATGGTCTATCATGTCAGATTATTTCCCAGATGTTCACCAATAGACAAACCACTTACTTGTATCGGCTTTAGTATTCCGATCTAACGCTTCATTTTGCTTGCATATGTCACATACTGATTATGGAAATGTTCTTAGGCATATTCTGAGAAAATCCTTTCCTATTTTGATAGGCGAGATGTTGTGAAACTTGAAAGGGTTCAGAAAAGATTTACAAGGATGTTGCCACGGTTGGAAGGTTTGCGTTAAGAAGAGGCTGAATAAGCTGAGGCTATTGTCCCTGGCGCATCAGAGGCTGAGGGATGACCTTACAGAAGTTTATAAAATCACGAGGGGCACGGATAGAGTGAATTGCCAAAGTCTTTACCCTGGGGTGGGGAAGTCCAAAACTGGAGGGCATAGTTTTAAGGTGAGAGAAGAAAGATTTAAAGGATCCTGAGGGGAAACATTTCCATGCAGAGGGTGGTGCTTGTACGGAATGAGCTGCCAGAGGAGGTAGTGGAGGCTGGTGCAATTACAACATTTAGAAGGCATCTGGATGGGTACATGAATAGGAAGGGTTTAGAGGGATATAGGCCAAATGCTGGCAGATAGGATTAGGTTAATTTAGAATATCTGGTCAGCATGGACACGTTGGACCCAAAGGTCTGTTTCCATCCTGTACATCTCTCTGACTTTATGACTGTGTATTTTGCCTTGTAGAATAGTAAGCATTGCAGCTTACAATAATAATTTGTTTTACTGTATAGTGCACTTACATTTTAGTAACAAACGCCTCCTGTTTCTTAATTCCACCTCAGCAGGTTATGCCATCTCCTAAAATAAACTAAACACTTTGGTTCTTGATCATGCAGTGATTGAAGAAAATCAAGTGAGATCAAGTTTTCAGTATCATGCACAATTATTTTAATGAATGCTTCCAGCTGCCCAACATTCCACTTTCCATTACTGTCTTTCCCTTAACCTAACTGCTTTGTCAAGTTTCTGTATAGTCTTGCCAGATTTGAGGTTCTCAAGACTGCTTTTGTCCTTCACTGTGCTCATTTAACCCCTCCTCAAGATTGTCTAAAATTTGTGCTCCTTTATTAATTTAAATAAAGGAAGGACAATTGAACTGCACTTCGTAATCTTTGAAGGACTTGCACTAAAATGCAAATTTGAATGTTAATTTTCTGGCACCAGTGAATGTAACGCTGATGCTTTCAGGATGCATCGTGTACTCTTTGTTTGAAATATAATACTTTTGTCACATAAAACAAGAATTATTAATGAATTTAAAACAATGAGAGAAAGAGGTTGATTAGATCTCAGTCATAAAACATTCAGTTTTTAAAATTCATTTGTATGATGTGGGCAATGTTGGCTAAGCCAACAGTTGTTTATTATTCTTTGAGAATCTGATTCTGAACTGCTTGCTTAAACCATGGTATTCTTTGAGGTGTAGGACCATCCGTAGTGCAATTCGGGAGGGAATTTCAGGATTTTGACAATGAAGGAAATGTAAAATAGTTCCGGGTCAGGATATGTGCCTTGGTGGGGAATTTGCAGGTGGCAGGATTTCCATACATTCGCTTCCCTACTCTTTCCCGATGGTAGAGATTTCATATTCAGAAAGTACCATCAGAGAAACCTTAGGTTACTATAGTGCACATTATCGATGAAGCAAGTGAGTAGTGAAGGTGATATATAGGGTGCCAGATGCTTGTTCTTGATGGTTTTGAGCTTCTTGAGTGTTGTTAAAGGTGCACCTATGGCATGGACTATTCCACCAAACTCCTGACTTACGTCTTGTAGCTGGTGGACAGCAAGTAGGGGTGTCAGGAGATGAGTTACTCGTTGTAGCGTCATAGCGATGTACAGTGCGGAAACAGATGCTTCTGTCCAACTCGTCCGTGCCGACCAGATATCCTAACTAAATTTAGTCCCATTTGCCAGCACTTGGCCTATATCCCTCTAAATCCTTCCTACCCATATACCCCATCCAGATGCCTTTTAAATGCTGTAATTGTAGCAGCCCCCTCCATTTCTTCTGGCAGCTCATTCCATATACACACACCCTCTGTGTGAAAACATTGTCCCTTGGGTCCCTTTTATATCTTTCCCCTCTCACCCTAAACCTATGCCCTTTAGTTCTGGGCACCCCCACTCTAGGGAAAAGACTTTGTCTATTAATCCTATCCATGCCCATCATGATTTTATAAACCTCCATAAGGTCAATCCTCAGCCTCCAATACTCCAGGGAAACAGTCCCAGCCTATTCAGCCTCTCTCTATAGCTCAAATCCTCTAACCCTGGCAACATCCTTGTAAATTTTTTCTGAGCCCTTTCAAGTTTCACAACATCTTCCGATAAGAAGGAGACTAGAATTGCACACAATATTCCAAAAGTGGCCTCACCAATGTCCTTACACCCCAACATGGCCTCCCAACTCCTGTACTCAATACTCTGACCAATGAAGGAAAGCATACCAAACAACTCCCTCACTATCCTATATAGCTGCCACTCTACTTTCAAGGATCTATGAACCTACACTCCAAGGTCTCTTTGTTCAGCAACACTGTCTAGGACCTTACTATTAAGTGTATAAGTCCTGCTAAGATTTGCTTTTCCAAAATGCAGCACCTCGCATTTATCCAAATTAAACTCCATCTGCCATTCCTCAACCCATTGGCCCATCTGATCAAGATCCCATTATATTCTGAACTAACCTTCTTCACTGTCCACTACACCTCTAATTTTGGTGTAATCTGCAAACTTACTAACTATACCTCCTATGTCCAAATCCAAATTCTTTATATAGTTGACAAAAAGCAGTGGACCCAGCACCAATCCTTGTGGCACACCGCTGGTCACTGGCCTCCAGTCTGAAAAGCAACCCTTAACCACCACCCTTTGTCTTCTACCTTTGAGCCAGTTCTGTATCCAAATGGCTAGTTCTCCCTGTATTCTTTAGCTTGCTGTTGTAGCAACAGATTTATCTGACTGATCCAGTTTAGTTCTGGTCAATGGTAACCCACGATACTGATAGTGAGGGATTCATTGGGGGTTACGCCATTGAAGATCAGGGAGCGATGATAAAATTCCTTTTCTTGTGGATGGTCATTTGCCTAGCACAAATGTTACTTGCCATTCATCAGCTCAAACCTGAATATTATCACAGTCTTACTGCATATGAACACAAGCTGCTTGTGTTTGCGGATCATGAATGGTGCTGGACATTGTGTGATCATCAATGACCATTCCCGTTTCTGACCCGATAATACCAGGAAGGTCACTGATAGAGAAACTGGAGGCGTTTGAGCTTTTGACACTACCGTGCAGATCTGCAATAGTGTCTGAGACTGAAATGATTTTATCAACAGAAATGCTTACAATGCATTCCATGTACTCCCGCAGACTCTATTCCAGCATTTTTTTTATTTTCTGGCATTGTATTAGCAGCATTAGATCCAATAATGAAGAAATTTGTTTGGCTATGTACATTCAGTTGGAATTGTAATTAAGTGAGCAAAAAGGTTAATGAGTATCATTTTTCTGTTTTTATTACTTCTATCTTTTCCTTCATTTGATTCAATTACTTACTACCATCGCCTAAGTGGCATATGAGAAAGTAATCAGTCATGTTTGAATTGTATTCCTGCTGATAAAATTACAGTGGTAAGACCACTCCATCCATTTTTTAAGAGATTTCAAAAATGTATTTATGTGGGGTGAAACATTAAGATAATGATTGCAGTACCCAACACAGCCTGAAAGTCTTAGTTATTATTTTGCTGCTCTGAGACAATGAGTCATGAATACAGGCAAAGTCTGTTAGAAAATGGATGAGCTATTCAAGGTAAGTAAATCTGCAAGGAACTGTTGCAACTGTCTCTCATGTCAGTGCAGTCTTTCATGTAAGGATGTAATTCCTTGAATTCTTAGTAATGACTCATGTCTGCTCAATTATTTAATGTAGTTTGTTTATGACCTAGATGCACTTGCTAGATTATTTGCTGTTTTATTTGTCAGTGATGATGATTTTTGATTAGGCAGTTAATGTTTCCTCTTGCTTTCTCCAAAATAGAGCATGGTAATTTGAAATAATTGCATTTTTGATGGTATTACTGTTATACCACATTTTTCATCAAAATTATAATTACCACTGCTTAAATAAAAACACCAAGTAAGTCCGTTATTAATGGTGTATCTCCTTTGAATTAGCTTGTTCTGTATTTCTGCTTTTTAAAATCTAACTGAACTTAGCCCATTGTAGCTATATATCGACTGTGCAGAACAGCCATCGGTTCAGTACGTATTAAAATTTGGCTGACAATCTTACAGGATAGTTGGAATGAAAAATGTTATAGTGATGCAGGCGGTTGTTGTTTTGAGGTTGGAGGCATGGGTGCATTTGTTTCATCAGATCAGAGGGACCGTTTCTCTGATTTTTAAATCCATTCATGTATGTACGATTAGTGAGGCTAGCATTTGTTTCTGTTCCATAATTGACCTTGAGGTGAGCCACTTTCTTGAACTGCTGCTATACTTATGGTGCCAGTACACCCCAAAGCTGTCACGAAAGGTGTTCCAGGATTTTGACCAAGTTTTAGACCAACACTTATTGCACATTTCTAATTGCCTTTGGGAATGTGGTAGTGTGCTGCCTTCTTAAACTGCTGCAGTTCTTGGTATGTAGGTCCACCAGAGTGTTGTAAGGAAGAGAGTTGCGGATTTTAACACAGCCACAAGACTGAACATATACCTCCAAGTCAGAATGATGTGAGTCTTGAAGAGAATCTTGAATGTCATTGTGTTCCCATGCAACTGCTGTCGATATTTTTTTAGGTGGCAGGCATCTCTGGTTAGGAAGGTGCAATTGAATGGGCCTTGGTGAGTTGCTACAGTGCATCTTGTAGGTGATACACACTGCTGCCATTGTTATAATGCTACACAATCTGAAGGTTTGTCACCACCAAGGTTGGATATTAAATCCTGGCATCATCAGTTATTTCCACATTTGAAGAATGATAAAATTAAGTCTGACTTGTGAGTGTTTGTAGATGACACCA
This sequence comes from Chiloscyllium plagiosum, assembly GCF_037043375.1. Classification (NCBI taxonomy): domain Eukaryota; kingdom Metazoa; phylum Chordata; class Chondrichthyes; order Orectolobiformes; family Hemiscylliidae; genus Chiloscyllium; species Chiloscyllium plagiosum. The sequence goes on from NW_028270141.1 coordinate 104,999,366, forward strand.
GGCAACTGAAGTGGGAGAGTGATTAGATATTTTCTTGGAGTTAATCATTTTCAAGCAGTTATTGAACAAATAGTACAAACGACAGGTCAGCCAGTAATGACTTGTTTTTCTGCACACTGCCATGGACTTATTCATAATTAAAGAATGGATATTGTAGAATTGATCCACTTCTGGCTTCACGATGCCAGGAAAGTCTTTGACATTGTAGCTGAGGAAAGTTGCTACATGGATTCTATCTTGAAGAACTCCTACCACAGTGACTTGGCCTGTGAAAATTGGCCTCCAATAATTGCAACCAAGTTCCTTTGTGCCAAATGTAAGCCTCATGATTTGGGGAGGTTTCTACTGAAGCCCCATCCCTACTTTGCCTTCAGTTTTGCTGGATTCCTCACTGCCTTAGTCAAATGCTGCTTTGATGTTCAAAGCAGACAACCAGGAGGCCGGAAAAACACAGCAAGCTAGATGTCATAAGGAGGTGGAGAAGTCAACCTTTTGGGTATAACCCTTCTTCATGACTTCAGGACTTTGATATTCAAGGTAGCCACTTCCACCTCTGCTCTGATAGTTGGAACATACTCATGTCTGCACTTGATGAGGTGTTGAGCTCTGTATTTTGAGCAGAACACAAATGTTCAAAAATGGCTGTTGATATTGCAGAGGTTGCTTTCTCTTCCATCACTAGGAAGCGTTAAGTGGCTAGGTCTGTGTAATGTAGGTTTCAGAGAACCAGCCCAGAAGGCTGAATACCTTTTGAATGCAGTATATTTCCATGCTTTCAATCTTAGCAGTATAAAAGTTAAGAATTGAAACCCACAATCACCAAAATGAATGTAAAATTTACTTTACAATTGAGTAGTGTTTATTTTTCAGCACTTGAAATTCATTTTTCTACTTTAACGTTGTAGAATTATGTTGTATGTTGTATAATGTGTGTTGTATAATGTAAAATGTATAATTTACTGCTCAAATTATTAGCTTCAATCCCAGTGTTATCCTAGCTTTTACATTGTCATAGGAGCAGGTATATTGCGGCAGGTGTAAAGCTGAAGTCATTTGATTCACTATCCTGGTGGGGTCCCATCTGCATTGCTTAAATACGTTTTCTGTGGCTTTATGTCACAGAAAGTGGGCGGCACGGTGGCACAGTGGTTAGCACTGCTGCCTCACAGCGCCTGAGATCCGGGTTCAATTCCCGCCTCAGGCAACTGACTGTGTGGAGTTTGCACGTTCTCCCTGTGTCTGCATGGGTTTCCTCCGGGTGCTCCGGTTTCCTCCCACAGTCCAAAGATGTGCAGGCCAGGTGAATTGGCCATGCTAAATTGCCCGTAGTGTTAAGTAAGGGGTAAATGTAGGGGTATGGGTGGGTTGCGCTTCGGCGGGTCGGTGTGGACTTGTTGGGCCAAAGGGCCTGTTTCCACACTGTAATCTAATCTAAAAATCTAATCTAATCTAATGTCAAATAAAAATACCTAGTTTGCATTGATGTGAAGCCAGAAGTAGTGAAGTTGCATCTTAACTTGCAAATAAGTCACTGAATGCATTAAAAAAATCAAGTCCATGCATAAAGAGAAAAGAAATGCATACCTGACAAATCAGAGTTCAACTTCCTTTTTATAGTTGTGATGACAATGCCAACAAATAGGCAGATACAAATAAGAATTTATTTCCTGTATTTTCTGTTAAAATGTCTTTCACTTCTGTAGCTGCCACTGCAGTACAGTGCTGTTCCAACCAGCCATATACATTTAGTAAGTTGATCATTGGCTTGTGAACCTGTGAATCAGTATAAGCAAAAACAAATGTTTCTACCTAAAGTGGTAACTGAATATACTGGAATTTCAGAAACTACTTTGCAGAATTATGTTCTTGTGATTGTACATTTTATGTACAGTTTATTTCTCCCTGCCAGTGCACTGCATTTATGGACCCGCAAGGAAGCTGAAATAATTATGATTTTTAAATTATTCACAAATCTTTTAAGTGACAGAAAGCATATATCCTTATCATTGCTTGGACAAAATTGTTGCAGATATCCCTGGGAGGCAATGGCGTAATGGTATTTTCGGTGGACTATTAATTCAGAGACCCAGATAAGGTTCTGGGGACCTGGTTCGAAAACTGCCACGGCAGATGGTAGAATTTGAATTCAATACAAAGAAATCTGAAATTAAGGATTTAATGACGATCGTGTCAATTGTCAGGAAAAACCCATCAGGTTCACTATTGTCCTTTAGGGAAGGAAACTGCCATCCTTACCTGGTCTGGCCGACATGTGACTCCTGACCCACAACAATGTAGTTGACTCTTAACTGCCCTCTGGGGCAATTAGGGATGGGCAATAAATGCTGCCTAGTCAGCAACGCCCTCATCCCATGAATGAATGAACAAAATCATACAGACATATGGTTGCAAGGCTGTAGTAACACTTTCAAGAATTCCTATCTCACTGTAAATGCCATCTTCTTTTTCCAGCTGTTTGTGGCAGTATCACTAATCCAGTTACGAAGGAATTCCTGTTTGAGCTCATTGAAAGGAATCAGATGCAATCCCAAAGAGAGCCAAGGAAAAGGTCTCTGGATATGGACTCTGAACTAATGCCTCCACCACCTCCAAAGCGACCAAATCATGCTTTGTAAGCATCAGATTTGTAAACATTGAATCTCTGTAAAAGATTTCAAATACACTGTAATTGCTTTACAGGTCTTATGAATTATTATCAAAGCTATTCTCTTTATGGAGTTGGTAGAAGGAGAATAGTTTGAGGTTGCCTTCAACATCATTAAATTTTTTTGTCTAATTTCAACAAACTGTAAAATGTAAAGAAAATCTCATTAGGAAAGTTTTTTTATTCATTTTCTTTACATATTAACAGATCTCCTTATTTCAAAAGATGTTTGTAGACTCTTTTGTTATTGCAATACCACCTTTAGTCCCTATTTTATATTTGTAAAAGACTACAAATATATTCAATATTTCTTCTATGGAGAAAATCAGAGTTTTTCTTTGTTTTTTCACATTCTAAATAAGTTGAATCAAAGTACTGAATGCAGTGGAGCTGTTATGCTCACTATCATTTGGCAGTCTGTTCTAGATATGGCAATGGTGATTAAACTATCACACAGTTTTCTAGTTTTTATTTTTAAATTTAATGTACTTGATATTTTTAATAAACGAGACAGGCCACAAAATTAACGAATCATATTCATTAGGTTTATTTTATGCCACTGGAACATGGGAAATGAACCAACTTTCTGTTCATTGATAAAGATTTTCCCACTTATTTTTGCCCTTCACATATACTCTGCCACCATGTATTTGTTTTAATTTCAGAAAGCTAGGGTTGTCAACCTAAGTGCTCCCCACATTCCACTTCCCATGCTGGCTATGTTTCATGTTTTCACTTCTAAATTGTAGGGGACTTGATGTAAGCAATTGCAATAAGTAAAATATAGCACCTTCTACTTGCTTAAAGTGGATTGTATTGGATTATGTAATTTTAGAAGAACTTTGCACCATTTTTGTTAATTAAAAAATATAGATGTTTTGATGTTGTTATAAGGCTGCTCAATTTCATTTTCATTGCTGTGTTTCAACATCTGTCTACCAGACTGCATAGACTGTGACTGCAACTTATCCAAAAGGCACACACTTGAAGCAATTTGCATTTCTGAAACTACCCTATAACTGTTTTCTTAATTATATTAAAAGTATTTTAAATCATTGAAACTTTCAGGGAGATGAAAATAAATCAGTGAATTTAAGGGAGTGCTACGTTCCAATAAGTTAGCAAAGTTGAACCTTGTTATGGCTGTGTTGAACCCTGCAAAATAAAACTGTAGAGGCATGTTTAAAAATAACTTGAAAATGCTGTCCATGATTTTTCTGGATTTCACTTCCTCAGTGAAATATCCTAAGTTATGATATTGTAGCCTGTGTATATTGTGATGTTTTAGACAATCTGGGCTCTTCTAAAAATGGGAGGAGGGACCCAGATTTGGTAATCCTATCTCTACTTCTGGTACATCCTATTTTACAGGGATGTGTGGAATGGGGTCAAACAAGTGCGATGTGACCTCTACACATGGAAATCCCAAACTCAGCAAGGTCATTTGAACTCTGTGCTGAGGTTGAACAAACCTTATTGTCACAGCAGCCTTACCCCACAGTGTGGCAGTTATAAATCTTTAGAAAAAATGTAAATGTTCTTGAAGGATAGGTAAGGTAAGATATGCATAACAACAATGTTGTCAAGTTATTTGAAATATTGCAAATATACTTGCCCAAGCTAATGAGAATTGATAAAATATGTCTTAGCTATTTCAATACTGATTGTTGATATAAAACTAAGAGCTATCATTCTAATGTTCATAATGTTTGGCTGCTTTGCACAATCGATCATTATCATGGTGTACTTGTGCATTCACAGTTTGATTGACAGTTCAGAGGTTACGAAATAATCACCTACCTTCATGGGGTTATAATACAAATATATTGTTTGATAAGGAATTTAATATTTGAACTTTAAGTGTTTTGAATTGACTTTCTTGCATGGGAGATTTTTTTAATATAGTGAAAGATGTAATAGATATTTAGAATCTTTTCTTATTTTCCCTCAGCAAGGCTCCCAATGTCTTCCTCGTTGAGTTAGTATGGAGTATGTCAGAGTGAAGTGTGATGAATGGAGAGGAATTATGAGTTGGTGTTCAGTTGACATAAGAACTGTAGTAACGAAATGGGTGAAGGCCATTGGGGTGTATGGGGGCAATTGGGAATGTAAGGACAAAGGTTCTGAGGGGCCATTGGGTTGGGAGCAGCAAAGATTGTAATGTAGTGAGGGGATGTGAGGAGTAAGGACCAAAGGATGTAACGTTTAAGAAAATAGCTGGTTCAAACTACCAGAGAACCGAGAGCAAGACTTTTAAACAACCTGTCACAGCACTCAGCAATCCCTGTGACCCCTCCAAGCTGTATCTCAGGATAATGAGCTGACTCCATCCCCTGTACCATTCCTACTCACCACCTGCCCAACCCCCCAAAAAATAAAGAAATTAATATTGTAGACTGAGAAGTTTTTCAGCTCCCATTACCCGACTTGCAAGCAAAAATTCAGACGCGTGTTTACATTCAGTTTTTACAAGCTTTGGATTTTTCCTTCTTTCTTCAGAAGTTGCTGTAGAATAAGCATGGTGTAGTCATACTTACATCTTTCTGAGAGGAGAAATAGTGAAGGTGTTTCCACAGGATGAAGTCCTTCATTAAAGGATACCATCTTCTATTACTTTTTCAGATATTAGGTTGACACAAAAACTCAACCAAGTTGTAAGAAAATAATTCTATCTTGCCAATTAATCTAATTTCTTTTCATTTTCTTTACTCAATATGCAAACATTTATATAAGTAATTGTATTTATTTTAATTATTTGTTTTTGGGATGTTTGACAAGGCTTAACATTTTATTACCAATCCCCAAATGTCCTTAAGCAGGTGGTGGTGTTGCCCTGCCTCTCACCTCCTTGGACTATTAAAGTTAATGTGGGAAGATACTCTCACAGGATTATTAGGGAAGGTGTTGAGTATTTTGATTCAGCGATGATGAAGGAATAATGTTAGCTGACCAAAGAAGAACTATGAAAGAAACACAGAGGTCTTAGTGCTCATATAGAGTGCTACCCTAATATATACTTCTAAGTGGCACAGTATTTGTAGGGTGCTGCAGAAGAAGCTTTTGTCATATTGCCGTAGATAGTGCACACTGGCTTTATGAAAGGAAAACCACTCTTAACCAGTTCGTTGGAATTCCTTGTAGGATTAACGTGTGATGTGGATAAAAGAGAGCCTATTGATATTCTGTACTTGGGTTCCAGAAGGCATTTCACAAACAGCCACATAAAAGATTATTGTGCAGACTGATGCTTGTGCTGCAAGTGTAGCATGGAATGAAAAAAAGGAGATGGAAAAAAAGAAAATGGAGAGCATACATAAATGATAAGTAGGATATGATATGTAGGGTTCCGAATGGATCTGTGTTAAGCCCTCAATCTCTTAAAATTTATAACAATGACTTGAATGAGGGGATCAAGGGGAATGGTGGTGTTACTTGCAAATGACAATGTAGGAAAGTATTTTGTGAAAAGAACAGAAGGACTATACAAACAAATTTGTTAGGTTGAATGAGTGGGCAAAAATCTTGCAGTTGGAGTAAAATGTGGGAAAATGTGAAGTTGTTTGTTTTGGCAGGAAAAACATACAAAGCAAGATATTACTTTAATAAAGAACCACTGCATAAATCCAAGGTGCAGTGGGATCTGGGAGTTTTTGAGTATGTGAATTACAAAAAAATTAATATTCAGCTGCAGCCATCATTAGTAAGGCTAAAAGAAAGCTCACCTTTATTACAAGAGGAATTGAATATAAAAGTAAAGATGTTGTGCTTCAACTTTGGTGAGAATACATCTTGAATACTGTGTTCAGTTTTGGCTTCTTTATTTAACAACGGATGTAAATATGTTAAAAGCAGTTTAGAGGAGGTTTACTAGTTAACGCTTTGAATGAACAGGTTGTCTTTGGAGGAAAGATTGGACTGGGTGAGCTGGTCTTTACTGGAGTTTACATGAGCAAGAACGATTTAATTGAGGACCATGGGATTCTGAATGGTCTTTACAAGATGAACATGGAAAGGATGTAGGTAAATCCAGAACCAGGAGGCAATATTTTAAAATCGGGGATTACCCTCTTAAGACAGAGATGAAGAAGAATCTTTTTTTATCAGAGCGATGTGCAACTCTCGACCTCTGCCTCAGAATATGATGGTGGCAGTGTCATTGAATATTTTTAACGTGGCGATAGATTTTTGTTAAGCAGTGGAATTTGAGAATAGATGGGAATACGGAATTCAAAACAAAAGCATATCAGCCATGATCTTATTGAATGGTAAAATAGGCTTGAAGGACACTAGACCAACTTATGTTCCGATACATATGTTCACTGAAGCCATTATGCAGTGCTGGAGTGAGTGGATACTTATGTCAGTTAATGGGTTCCAAACAGCCAGGTTGCTTTGTTAGCATAGTGTTCAGTTTGTTAAGTTTAGTTGCAGCTGCAGTTGTTCACTCAAGTGGAAAGTATTCCATCACACTCTTGACTTGTCCCTGTAGTTGGTGAGTTCCTTACTAGTAAATATTCAGCTTCTATCCTACTTGTACCCATAGGATTTACTTGGCTGATCCAAGTTTAATTTCTGTCAGTTGTGATCCCTAGGAAATTCATGATCAGGACTTAGCAATTGCAGTGTTATGTAATGTCAAAATATGTTATTAGGCTCTTTTGGTGTGGATGATCTGTTCATGTTTCTTGTCATTTATCGTTCTAAGACTGAATGTTATCTCAGTCACATTGCAATCTGAGGAATTCCAAATGGAACTCAAGATTACAATGGTCAGTGAACATTCTCATATTACCTTGAAGGGCAGGTTATTAATGAAGCAGTTGAAGATGATTGAGCCTTGGATGCTGCCTTGGGCAACTTCCCTGGGCCTGAAATGATTCACCATCAACAACAACAACCATCTCCCTTCATATCAGGTATGACTTCAGAGATGTTCCCAGTCCTCCTTAATGTCAGTCTTACTGTGGCTCCTTATTGCCACACTGTATTAAACCTTTCACTGCTGTCACGAATTGTCACTGTCACCCCTAGAATGAGTTGTTAGTGTTAGATAGGGCACAACATTTTTAAATTTTTTTTCCCCCAAAAATTATAAAACCACTGTCCCCTGAACTTGCATAAATGTATAATGGAACATGATAGACCAGGGAAGATATTTCCTAGAGTCATAGAGATGTACACCATGGAAATAGACCCTTCAGTCCAACTTGCCCATGCCAACCAGGTATCCCAGCCCAATCTAGACCCACCTGCCAGCATCAGGCTTATACCCCTCCAAACCCTCATAAACTAAAGTTTACATGTAAACCTGCTCTCATGGTGAATAAAACATTTGACATGAGTTGTAAGATTCAAAATTTTTCTAAATGTTTGTATTTTAGCTAGCATTTAACTAACTGTAACATCAAGAATCTGTAGCAAAAAAACAGATCAATGTGAATCGGGGAGAACAACCCACTGGTTGGAATCATACCGAGCACAAAGGAAGATGGTTGTGGTTAGTGAAAGCAAAATACTGCAGGTGCCGGAAAACTGCAACAGAAACATAGTGCTAGAGAAACTCAGCAGGTTTGGCACCATCTGTGAAGAGCGAAACAGTGTGAACGTTTTGAGTCTTAGTAACACTTTTTCAGAACCTCAGAGTTCTAAATAAGAGTCATATCAAATTCTAAATGTTAACTCTCTTTCTCTTCACAGCTAGACCAATTGGTTGTGATTATTAGAGGTTAATTTTCTCAGCTCCAAAAGGAGTTCATCAGGGTAGTGTCCAAGGCCAAACTACCTTCAGTTGCTTCTTCATCAATGACTTTTCTTTCATCCTAAGTAATGGGGATGTGCACTAATGCTTTCACAATGTTCTGCACCATTCACGATTCCTCAGGACATTGAATTCCATGTTCAAATGCAGCAAGACCTAGACAATCTCCATGTTGCCAAATCCTACTATCAATACTGAAGCACTGACCATATCATGGGGATGCCACAAATGGCATCAGTAACAGCCTTAATGCATTTATGAGTGGTCAATTAAGGATTCCCATTCGGTTTACATTGGTTCCTTGGAATTCAATTGCTGGCACGCATTCCTTCCGGTCTCAGGTCCTGCCGGTGTAGTTCCGTGACAATGTCCCAGAACATGCTCAGACTGCGCCAACACCAGTTCTGAGGAAGTGTCACTGGACCTAAAGTGTTAACTCTGATTTCTCTCCTCAGATGCTGCCGGACTTGCTGAGTTTTACCAGCAATTTCTGTTTTTGCACCAACACTCTGCTCATTCGAAGGAACTGGCATAGAGGACAAGAGACTCTGGCCGTTCTATACCTGCTATATATCCTGAGAGCATTTGCAGCTGCGACCTCTTGTGCAGAGGGATTGGTGTCCACTGGTGATTGCTGCTTGTCCTGGGCTTGCTGGTGCATCCTTTTCCATTTCTCAACATCTTTGTTGCCACACAGCAATAGCTGTAGCTGGATCCATCAGTCATGCTTGCAATAACCCTCTGTGGGGAATATCAGAAACAGAACAGATCTTTAATAATGTGAGCAGTTGCTATTCACACATGATAGCATTGTATTCTTCTCTATGCAGTGAGACATAGAGCTCTCCAACAGGTAAGGTGACAGAATGACCTTAGTAAACCTTATTCCAATGAAAATACCACCAGTCATATTGCAAAGGCAGCAATGCATTTAAGAACACATTGCATTATATTTACAGTTCAAGGTGAGAGGAAAACATTTCTGTGTGCCTGTGCAGTCTGTGAGATCTTGCATTAACTTTTTGTTTTGTGGCCCACAGATCCCACTTTTAAGATTGCGTGTGATTGCTTTGGCTTCACCGAGATGGCTATTTTCAGTCTGTAACAACTTATGACATGGTCAAAATTGTGTGTGACCAGCATTTGCTGGTTGCGACACGACATATCTTACACATGCATAGAGAAAGACTTGGAGATAGGGAACTTCGGAAAATAAATATTGAAGTCTTGAAAACAGTCCACATTACAGAAGACAAGGTACTGGAGATCTTAGAGTCATAGAGATATACAGCATGGAAACAGACTCTTCAGTCCAACCCGTCCATGCCGACCAGATATCCCAACCCAATCTAGTCCCACCTGCCAGAACCCGGCCATATCCCTCCAAATCCTTCCTATTCATATACCCATTCAAGTGCCTTTTAAATGTTGCAATGGGACCAGCCTCCACCAATTCCTCTGGCAGCTCATTCCATACACATACAACCCTCTAGGTCCCTTTTATATCTTCCCCTCTCATCTTAAACCTATGCCCTCTAGTTCTGGACTCCCTGACCCCAGGGCAAAGACTTTATCTATTTATCCTATCCATGCCCCTCATAATTTTGTAAACCTCTATAAGGTCACCTGTCAGCCTCCGACACTCCAGCCTGTTCAACCTCTCGCTGTAGCTCAAATCCTCCAACCCTGGCAACATCCTTGTAAATCTTTTGTGAACCCTTTCAAGTTTCACAACATCTTTCCGAAAGGAAGGAGACCAGAATTGCATGCAGTATTCCAACAGTGGCCGAACCAATGTCCTGTACAGCTGCAACATAATCTCCTAACTCCTGTACTCTGTACTCTGACCAATAAAGGAAAGCATACCAAATGCCTTCTTCACTATCCTATCTACCTGCGACTCCACTTTCAAGGAACTGTGAAGCTGCACTCCAAAGTCTCTTTGTTCAGCAACACTGTCTAGGACCTTACCATTAAGTGTATAAGTCCTGCTAAGATTTGCTTTCCCAAAATGCAGCACCTCGCATTTATCTGAATTAAACTCCATCGGCCACTTCTGGGCCCATCGGCCCATCTGATCAAGATCCTGTTATAATCTGAGGTAACCTTCTTCGCTGTCCACTACACCTTCAATTTTGATGTAATCTGCAAACTTACTAACTGTACCTCTTATGTTTGCATCCAAATCATTCATGTAAATGACAAAAAGTAGAGGACTCAGCACCAATCCTTGTGGCACTCCACTGGTCACAGGCTTCTAGTCTGAAAAACAACCCTTAACCACTACCCTCTCTTCTACCTTTGAGCCAGCTCTCTATCCAAATGGCTAGTTCTCCCTTTATTCCATGAGATTAACCTTGCTAACCAGTCTCCCATGGGGAACCTTGTTGAACGCCTTACTGAAGTCCATATAGATTACATCTACCGCTCTGCCCTCATCAATCCTCTTTGTTACTTCCTCAAAAAACTCAATCAAGTTTGCGAGACATGATTTCCCACACACAAAGCCATGTTGACTATCCCTAATCAGTCCTTGCTTTCCAAATACATATTCATCCTATCCCTCAGGATTCCCTCAAACAACTTGCCCACGACTGACGTCAGGCTCACTGGTCTATAGTTCCTTGGCTTGTCCTTACTACCCTTCTTAAAGAGTGGTACCACGTTTGCCAACCTCCAGTCTTCTGGCACCTCACCTGTGACTATAGATGATACAAATATCTCAGCAAGAGGCCCAGCAATCACTTCTCTAGCTTCCCACAGAGTTCTAGGGTACAGCTGATCAGGTCCTGGGGATTTATCCACCTTTAACCATTTCAAGACATCCAGCATTCCTCCTCTACAATATGGACATTTTGCAAGGTGTCACCATCTATTTCGCTACTTTCCATATCTTCTATATCCTTTTCCACAGTAAATACTGATGCAAAATACCATTTAGTATCTCCCCCATCTCCTGCGGCTCCACACAAAGACCGCCTTGCTGATCTTTGAGGGGCCCTATTCTCTCCCTAGTTACCCTTTTGTCCTTAATGTATTTGTAAACACCTTTTGGATTCTCCTTAACTCTATTTGTCAAAGCTATCTCATGTCCCCTTTTTCCCCTCCTGATTTCCCTCTTAAGTATACTCTTACTGCCTTTATACTTTTCTAATGATTTGCTCCATCTATCCTGTCTGTATCTGACATGTGCTTCCTTTATTTTCTTAACCAAACCCTCAATTTCTTTAGTCATCCAGCATTCCCCACACCTACCAGCCTTTCCTTTCATCCTAACAGGAAAATACTTTCTCTGGATTCTTGTTATCTCATTTCTAAAGGCTTCCCATTTTCCAGCCGTCCCTTTACCTGCGAGCATCTGCCCCCAATCAGCTTTTGAAAGTTCTTGCCGAATACCGTCAAAATTGGCCTTTCTCCAATTTAGAACTTCAACTTTTAGATCTGTTCTATCCTTTTCCATCACTATTTTAAATCCAATAGAATTATGGTCGCTGGCCCCAAAGTGCTCCCCCACTGACCCCTCAGTCACCTGCCTTATTTCCCAAGAGTAGGTCAAATTTTGCACCTTCTCTAGTAGGTACATCCACATACTGAATCAGAGAATTGTCTTGTACACACTTAACAAATTCCTCTCCATCTAAACCCTTAACACTGTGGCAGACCCAGTCTATGTTTGGAAAGTTAAAATCTCCTACCATAACCACCCTATTATTCTTACAGATAGCTGAGACCTCCTTACAGTTTGTTTCTCAATTTCCCTCTGACTATTAGGGGGTCTATAGTACAAGCCCAATAAGGTGATCATCCCTTTCTTATTTCTCAGTTCCAACCAAATAACTTCCCTGGATGTATTTCCAGGAATATCCTCCCTCAGCACAGCTGTAATGCTATCCCTTATCAAAAACGCCATCCCCCTCCCCACCCCCGCCTCCCTTTCTGTCCTTCCTGTAGCATTTGTATCCTGGAACATTAAGCTGCCAGTCCTGCCCATCCCTGAGCCATGTCTCTGTAATTGCTATGATATCACAGTCCCATGTTCCTAACCATGCCCTGAGTTCATCTGCCTTCCCTTTTAGGCCCCGTCCATTGAAATAAATGCAGTTTAATTTATTAGTCCAACCTTGTCCCTGCCTGTCCTGACTGTTTGACTCGCTTCTGTTCTCAACTGTACCAAATGATCTGTTTCCTCACTGTCTCCCTGGGTCCCACCTCCCCACCTTACTAGTTTAAATCCTCCCAAGCAGCTCTAGCAAATCTCACTGCCACTATATTATTCCATTTCCAATTTAGGTGCAATCCGTCCTTCTTGTACAGGTCACTTCTACCCCAAAAGAGATTCCAATGATCCAAAATGTGAATCCTTCTCCCATACACCAGCTCTTCAGCCATGCATGCATCTGTTCTATCCTCCTATTCCTATCTTCACTAGCTCGCAGCACCAGGAGTAATCCAGATATTACTATTCTCAAACACCTCCTTTTTAAATTCCTGTCTAACTCTCTGTAATCTCTCTTCAGAATCTCAACCTTTTCCCTTCCTATGTCATTGGTTCCAAAGTGGACAATGACCTCTTGCTGGCCCCTCTCCCCCTTGAGAACATTCTACACCCTCTCTGAGACATCCTTGATCCTGGCACCAGGGAGGCAACAGACCATTCGACTTTTCGCTGCTGGCCACAGAAACATTTGTCTGTACCTCGGACTAGAGAGTCCCCTAACACAAACCCTTGGCCACAGAAATGTCTGTCTGTACCTCGGACTACAGAATCCCCTAACACAATTGATCTATCGGAACCAGACGTACCCCTCGTTGCATTAGAACCCGTCTCAATACCAGAAACGTGGCTGTTAGTGCTACGTTTCCCTGAGAATCTTAAAAAGCAGAAAGATAGATAAATCTCTGGGATCTGAAAGTGTATCCCAGGACATTGTGGGAAGCTAAGAAAGAAATTGCAGGGCACCTACAGAGATATTTGTATCATCTACAGACACGGGTGAGGTGCTGAAAAACTAGAGGGTGGCTTAGGTTTGCCTTTATTGAAGAAAGGCTCCAAGGAAGGTTTGGGAACTGTAGACCAGCGAATTTAACGTCAGTGGTTTATTGTTGTAGGAGATTCTGAGAGACATGACATTATGCATTTGGAGAGGCAGGGTCTGTTTAGGGATAATCAGCATGGCTTTGTGCATAGGAAATTCTGCCTCACAAGTTTGAGTTTTATGAGCATGTTTCCAAGAAGATAGGTTAAGACACAGCGGTAGATATTTTTTATATGGATTTTAGCAAAGCCTTTGATAAGACTCTGCGTGGTAGACTGGTTAGTAAAGTTAGATCACATGCGATTCAGGGAGAGTTTGCCAATTGGAAACAATATTAGCTTGATAGTAGGACACAGGGTGGTGGTGAAGGGTTTTTCATTTTGGAGGCCTAGTACCAGTGGTGTTCCATAGGAATTGGTTTTGGGTCCACTATTGTTTGCTATTTGTATAAATGAGAATATAGTCAGTAAGTTTGCAGATGACACCAAAATTGATTATATAGGAGACTGTGAAGAAGATTACCTATGAGTACAAAGGGATCTTGATTATTTGAGCCAATGGGCCAATTGGCAGATGGAGTTTAATCTAGATAAATACAAGGTGTTGCATTTTAGTAAGTTGAACAAGGGCAGGACTTAGACAGTTAATAGTAGAGCCCTGGGGAATGTTGTTAAACAAAGAGACTTAGGAGTTTGGGTGCATGGTTCCTTAAAAGTTGTGTCACAGACAGGGTTGTAAAGAAAGCTTTTACCACAGTTGTCTTCATTGCTCAAACCATTGAATATAGGAGTTTGGATATAATGTTGAGGTTGTACAGGTTATAGTCCTACAGGTTATAGTCCAACAGGTTTAATTCAAGGTGAGGCTGGATAGTCTGGGACCTTTTTCACTGGAGTATAGAAGGTTGAGGGGTGACCTTTTGGTTGTTTATAAAATCATGAGGAGCATAGATGAGGTGAATATCAAAGGTCTTTTCCTTAGGGTTGGGGAGTTCAAAACGAGACGGTATAATTTTAAGGTAAGAGGAGAAAGATTTAAAAGGGACCTGAGGGGCAAATGTTTCATACAGAGGGTGGTTCATATCTGGAATGAACTACCAGAGGAAATGGTAAATCCACGTACAGTTACAACATTTAAAAGACATCTGGACAGGTACATGAAGAGGAAAGGTTTAGAGGGATATGGGCCAAACGCAGGCAAGTGGGACTAATTTAGTTTGGGAAACCTGGTCGCCAAGGAGTTGGGCTGAAGGGTCAATTTCTGTCCCGTATGGCCCTATAATAACTGTGTATTCTACAAATGCTTGGTTGATGCTGTAGCTCCTTGAAGGGCCTCCCTTTAGTCAGAAGTGGATCCTGTGTTTTGGTTGAGAAATAGAAACTGACTGCGCCCTCTCCAGGTGTAGTTGCTGACATTTTCCATTTGTAAGTTGCATTTAGAATATAAGAGGATTCGGCAATTCAGCCCCTTGAGTCTGCTCTGATTTTCAATACAATCGTGCCTAATGTTATCTCGGCTTTCTCTATAACCTTTCGACCCATTGTTAATTAATCTACCCCTCCTTACATTTACTCAGTGTCCTGGCATTTGCGGCACTCTGGAGAAGTGAATTCCACAGATTCATGACCCTTTAAGAGAAGTAAGTTCTCCTCTTTGAAATCTGTTACTTCCTTAACGTAAAATTATGATCTCTTGATCAGGGTTACCTCACAAAGACAAAATCTGTTCTATGTCTACTTTGACAATCTCCTTTAATTTCTTCTTCACCACAATTAGTGTTTTTTATTCACTCTTGGGGCATGAGTATCACTGGCCGAGCCAGATTTTATTGCCCATTCCGATTTGCTCTTGAGAAGGTGATGGTAAACTTCTTAAACGGCTGCAGTCCTCTTATCCTTCTAAAGTCTTGGGGAATATCGGCGTAAACTGCTCAATCTCTCTTCAGAAGACAACCCCTCATCTCTGAAATCAATGTGGTGAGCATCCTCTGAACTACCTCCAATGCATCTACACCCCTACTGATAGACTGTGTTTTGACTTTCCAAAGTTGTATGCAGTACTCCAGATACTGTCTCACTGATGCCTAGTACAGTTGCAGCAACATTACCCTACTTCTGTACTATTCTTTTCAACATAAACGTCAAAATTCCATTGGCCTTCCTTGTTACTCAATCTACAGTTTTCTACATTTTGTCTCCTGCCCTTTTTGAATAAGTGTATTATATTATTGGGGCGGCATGGTGGCTCAGTGGTTAGCACTGCTGCCTCACAGCATCAGGGTCCCAGGTTCAATTCCAGCCTCGGGCAGAGTGTCTGTGTGGAGTTTGCACATTCTCCCCGTGTCTGTGTGGGTTTCCTCTGGGTGCTCTGGTTTCCTCCCACAATCCAAAGATGTACAGGTCAGGTGAATTGGCCATGTAAAATTGCCCGTAGTGTGAGGTGTATTAGTCAGAGGGAGATGGGTTTGGTTGGGCTGAAGGGCCTGTTTCCACACTGTAGGAGAATCTAATCTAATCTGAAATTAACATTTTTCCAATTCCCTGGAGCCTTTCCAGCATCCAGAAAATTTTGGAATATATCACCAATGGATTCATTCTGTACTAAGTCATAGGATGTAAGCCATCAGGCCCTGAGAACTTAATGTAAACTGAAAGAACAGTGGATGTTGTAGATCAGAAACAAAAGCACAAGTTGCTGGAAAAGCTCAGCAGATCTGGCAGTTAACATTTCGGGTCCAGTGACCCTTGCAGGACTTTCGGATCAGCGGACCTGAAATGTTAACTGATTTCTCTTCACAGATGCTACCAAACCAGCTAAGCCTTTTCAGCAACTATTGTTTTGTAGGCCCTGACAACTTGACTGCCTTCAATCCCCAATGGTTTGCTGTATAATTTTTCCACAGGGATGATTGTTTTAAATTCCTCCTTTTTTATAATCTGCATTGCTTGTTACTATTGAGATAAGACCATAAGACATAGGAGCGGAAGTAAGGCCATTCAGCCCATTGAGTCCACTCTGCCATTCAATCATGGCTGATGGGCATCTCAACTCCACTTACCCGCATTCTCCCCGTAGCCCTTAATTCCTTGTGACATCAAGAATTTATCAATTTCTGCCTTGAAGACATTTAGCGTCCCAGCCTCCACTGCACTCTGTGGCAATGAATTCCACAGGACCACCACTCTCTGGCTGAAGAAATGTCTCCGCATTTCTGTTCTGAATTTACCCCCTCTAATTCTAAGGCCGTGTCCACGGGTCCTAGTCTCCTCGCCTAACTGAAACAATTTCCTAGCGTCCACCCTCTCCAAGCCATGTATTATCTTGTAAGTTTCTATTAGATCTCCCCTCAATCTTCTAAACTCCAATGAATACAATCCCAGGATCCTCAGCAGTTCCTCATATGTTAGACCTACCATTCCAGGGATCATCCATGTGAATCTCCGCTGGACACGCTCCAGTGCCAGTATGTCCTTCCTGAGGTGTGGGGACCAAAACTGGACACAGTACTCCAAATGGGGCCTAACCAGAGCTTTATAAAGTCTCAGTAGCACAACAGTGCTTTTATATTCCAACCCTCCTGAGATAATTGACAACATTGCATTCGCTTTCTTAATCACGGACTCAACCTGCATGTTTACCTTTAGAGAATCCTCAACTAGCACTCCCAGATCCCTCTGTACTTTGGCTTTACGAATTTTCTCACCGTTTAGAAAGTAGTCCATGCTTCTATTCTTTTTTCCAAAGTGCAAAGCCTCGCATTTGCTCACATTGAATTCCATCAGCCATTTCCTGGACCACTCTCCCAAACTGTCTAGATCCTTCTGCAGCCTCCCCACTTCCTCAGTACTACCTACCTGTCCACCTAACTTTGTATCATCGGCAAACTTCGCTAGAATGCCCCCAGTCCCTTCATCCAGATCATTAATATATAATGTGAACAGCTGCGGCCCCAACACTGAACCCTGCTCCCATTCCTAAGGGAATCCTTTACCATGAGACTATTAATTAATCCCATCTCATTGCACAATAGCAAATCTAGAATAACCTGCTCCCTGGTTGATTCCACAATATATTTCTCCTCGAAACAACCTCTAATACATTCAATGAACTCTCCTTCGAGGCTGTCTTTGCTATTTGATTAATCCTATCTATCTACATAGTGAAAGTAACCCATGACTTAGGATTTGCTAGATGGTGGAAGACAACACAAGTCACCATGGGCACTGAGAGTCACAGGCTCAGGCTAGCCTTCAGGTTACCCCTACTGAACCTCCATGTCTTCTCTACTTGGATTGTCCTGGACAGCCCATCACCATTGGTCCTCCACATGTTCCCATCCACCGCATGGAACTATGACTCCCACTCTCATCCTTACCTGTGAGCCCCATCATTGAGTCCCCACACTTTGCTACCATGATCGTAACCCCTGATATTCTCCTCACCCCAACCCTCCAGGAGTGACCATGGTCTACCCCCATTAACTGACTTGATAGCCCTAATTGATGGGTGACCGGTCCCCTGACCACTTTCATTGCAAATCACTGACTGACTATTCACAAATTGTGACTGCTTGCACTGGACCAACTGGAGTGAGACAGATTTTGGGCATGAAAATGTGTTGCTGGAAAAGCGCAGCAGGTCAGGCAACATCCAAGGAGCAGGAGAATCGACGTTTCGGGCATGAGCCCTTCTTCAGGTCATGAGCTCATGCCCGAAACGTCAATTCTCCTGCTCCTTGGATGCTGTCTGACCTGCTGTGCTTTTCCAGCAATACATTTTCAGCTCTAATCTCCAGCATCTGCAGTCCTCACTTTCTCCTAGAAGATTTTGGGCATGTCAGTCATCCATTTAGAACAGGAGAAAGTGAGGTCTGCAGATGCCGGAGATCAGAGCTGAAAATGTGATGCTGGAGATCAGAGCTGAAAATGTGGCTTTCCTGAAGAAGGGCTTATGCCCGAAACGTCGATTCTCCTGTTCCCTGGATGCTGCCTGACCTGCTGCGCTTTTCCAGCAACACATTTTCAGCATCCATTTGGAACAGTCAGGGTAAGACTGTGGATACTGTGAGCAGTCGCTGTCCTTGACTAACTGTGCTGGGACCCCGAACTGACAGCAGCCCTCTTTGTCTTCAAGTGTGAAAAGACAATGCGAGGCAAGATGGTGTGAGCATCCAGGAAGGCGCAAAGTAAGTATACGCTAAAAGAGTGAGCAAGTAGCCATGAGGTGCATCCTGATCCAATCTGAAAGATGGGTGATTGCACTCCAGGACAAAGTGTTCTTGCATCAGCATTCTGATGAGAAGTGCCACTGCCCTCCAAAGCATCAAAATGCAGCTGTGTTCTGTAAGTTAATCAGGGATTTGTTATGATGAAGCAATGAGGCTGGTACGTGGCAGATGACAATGTCCTTGGAGGTGGATGTATGTGGTCACTGCCCACAGGGCATACTCTAAGATGTTTGTGCCACGTGTTGACAATACATGCCCAGAAGAATAAGCAGTGAATAGAGTCACCAGGTACCTGCTCAAATTTCCACGTCCGATGTCTCAGTGATTTATTTCTATCCAGCAGGTCTAAGGACGGAAAGCTGAGGTGAGATTTGGTCATGAATAATGAATGATTGATTATATGTATAAACAGGCTTCTCACTACTCAATAGCAAAAATCTCGCGTCAGTGTCCAGGACTTGTTTAAATAATGTGACATTTTAATCTAAACATCAGGATAGACCTCACTGGACACTCACCCAATTTTACCAAGTTTTTTGCTATATCCCATGTTGTTCAGTGGTTGAGGAGATTCCACCTGGAGAATTCTACATAACTATCTCATTTGTTAGAGAACTGCCCGGTAGACAATGGATTCTCCAATGCTTGGAGGCATTGAGAGTGGGCCAGTAAAAAAGCACATTTTCATGTCAATAAATCAGCAATCAGAGACAAAGATCATTCATTTCCTAAAGGTGAGTGATGTTCTGCCATCACTCGTGTATTCATTTAAGAGCAGCTGATCTATTCACCTGGCACCTTTGGTTTCAATCTTATTTTATTTTATCCACTAATTCCTCAGCTGAAGATTCTTACTCTTTTCCCAGGCCTCTGCCAGTTCATAACCTGTGTTTAATCAATAATTATCGCCCAGTGGGGCATCCAGGTTATAGTGTATTCTCCAGAAGTAAAACTCCTCAATCTGAGGAATGTAACTGTTTTCAACTCATTTGCAAATGCAAGAAAGGTTCTTTGAAACAGACTGCTTTGTTTCAGTGGAGGAAGACTATGTTCCCGCATGCAGGTGCAAATAAGTTGAAGAATCTTTTGCAGGATTTGAGGTTAGGCTATGAAAAATAAAAGAGTTTTATGTCCTCTTTATTTTGCAGGACCACTTCCAGTTGAAAAGCAGCGGAGTAAATGAGTGGTTGAATGAGCATTGCCAGGAGGCATTTGGAGCGTTGGAGGAGAAGAAAATGTTTCCATGAAATTATGAGGTTAGATGAGGGATAGCGTGTTTGTGAACCGAGTGCAGAAGAAAAAGAGTATTTCTTTGAAATTGGAAATGAGGATGCTGGACGTCAAATACAGGAATGTGACTGTCGGGGCAATCTTTGAAAAAATGATTGTCTGGTTGCTCTGTTGAAAATCCAAATGTGACTTAGATCATTAATCTTGGAAAACAAAGACAAAAATTTATGAAATGAAGGTTTATTTAAAATTAACCAGATGTTCCAGTTTTAATTAAAAAGAAATTGTGTGGACCCTGTTTCTGTCACCCTTCTTTACCACTGTTTGAACAACACCAGTCCAGTTGGGATGTAGTACACTTTGTAGAAGGAGTTGATGGCAAATACATTAGAAGTAGCAAAACTGAGCTATGTGGGTGGGAATAATAGAATGTTTTCTTTGGCGAAGGGCTGGAGGCGCCAGGTGAAAAGATCTGGGGTCAGGCAACCTGAACTTGCCAAGAGTGAAAAGAAAAGTGTTGCAACTGTGTCTCAGCAGAGACTGCATCATGAGGTAAGGATTCAAAATGGAACTGGGTTGGGCAGGAATTTGTAACAATCTCTGGGAAGAGAGGTGGATAGTAGAAATAGGAAGGCTTGGGGGTGGTGAAGTTGTGGCTGGTTTGAAGTAGATAGAGTTGCCTGGAAGAGAGCAGTCAGTGGAATTCTAAATAATCGATTGCCCCATTCTGACCATCACCAATGCTGCAGTACCTCTCCTTGCCCTGCACCATCGGACTCGCTTACTCCTGTCCCCTCAGTAGAATTTACTAAGTGGGGAAACAGCTGTTAGTGAGAATTTAAATCTTTGGTGGCTAATTCAACTGCCACAAGAGAACTTGTTTAAACAGCTGCTTCATAATAAGGTTGTTGGGTCCAAAGGGGCATTTAAATGACTCTTGAATGGGCACATGGATGATAGTAAAATGTAGAGTATGTGGGTTAGTTTGATCTTCGAGTAGGATAAAGGGATACATGTGCTGTATTGTTCTATGTTCTAACTATCAGAATTATGTAATTACCTGTCCTGAATAAGTTGCAACTAGGTTAGATGACAGACTTTGCATGCTGTGGCCTTTCAGAGCAACAACATGCAGAGGAATTTGTTCAGAGTGTGTGCTCTGAGCTAAGTATTTAATGATGTGGTCATTGCTGTATGTGGTCATTTAAGTTCATGACATCAGATTTTCATCTCCATTTCTAATATAGATTTGTGACATTCTATTTTGTATGTGAAGATTGATGAATTAGAGTGCTGGATTACCAAATAGGTATTCATTCCTTCAAAATGTCCTATCCTGCATACAAATCTGTTCTTTACTTGATTCTCTATTTTGCTGGAATTGGAATAGTTACGACTTAAAATAATCAGGTGTCTTATTACTTAGGAAATGTAGTCACAATTTCGATGCGGCACCCTCTGTTTGGAGAAACAATAGCCTGGACTTTCTGACAGATGATAATAGTTTCTGAAGTGTAGATAGGAATTGCACGTGGGAATCTTGCAGAATCCCCACCATAGCAGAGTCCAAAGGAATAGCCCAGGAAATTGAAGATTCAGTTGAGTGAATCCCCTGTGCCTGGAACCCTTTGAGAGTATACATCAAAATTCGAGAATTTAGTGTGTTCCACTGCAGTTAACTAAATAGTTATTCAGACTAGGTTATTCTATTAAATATCTAGAATAACTCCTAGTAACTACTCAATTAACCCATCCAACGTACTACAATTCCCCAGTTATGCCTCCCTGAGATCCCTAAAAACTTGCCAGGCCCAGTCCTGATACCTGACCCTCCTCTCCTCAACCCAACATATTATTTCTAGCCCCACTAGCAGACCCGCTATTCATCCCAGGATATGATATGTCATGCCCAGGCTCTTTGCTTGCCACCAGACCTGATGCCACCCACCCACCCTGACCTAACCATACATTCAACTACTTACCTAGCACTCTTGCCACCCTGCACCCCGGCTCTCTGTTCAACTCTCATGCTAACTCCTGGCACCCTAATCCCAGCCTCTATCCATAATGCCCTACCTATCTGCCTTAACCTGCTTCCTGGAGATAGAGCTGTGTGTGCTCTCCATTTACTAATGCAGTCACGTTATCTTATTCTTTTCCTGCTTTCTGCTATCCAGTGGTACCCTACACACCTGGCACTGCAACCCAATCCACCTGGCATCCTGACCAAACACTTAACTGACTACAGTGAAAAACCCAGTGTGATTTGTCTTCCCCTGACTGTTCTATACAATGAGGGACCTGTCAGAGTGGAAGTATGGCTCCATATTTCTGAAGGATCTCTAATCAGAATCTTTGATTTTTGTAAACAAGGCAACCTGTGTGAGATTGCCACACCTTGGAAAATCCTGCCCATCTGTGGAATGCAGATTGTCACTAGATGTGGTGGTATGTGATCCTCAAATGAATTCTTCTGTATAGCAAATCTGTTCATATATTTGAAGAGTACCACTATACAGATAATCAAGTGTTAAAGAAATGTAGTTTCTCTATATAAGTTGCCAGCAAAATAAATTGTCAATATGCAAATGACACTTGAAAGCTGTTTATGTGTTCTGTTTAAAATGTATACATAATAACTTGCTGTGCAAGAAGATATATGCTTCTTTCAGTATGATTAGATAATTTCCATTTGTCAGACTTGCATATAAGAAAATAGTCTATCCAGACTGTAGGGAGTACTTATGTTTTAAGATAAGAATGAAAAGATAGAAGTTTATCTGTTAAGTATAATACTAATGAATTTTCAATTTTGAATCAACTTCACTCTGATCATTAGCAAAATGTGCTACATTAGTTTCACAGTCCAGCACTTTAACATTGCAAAATGCGGTCTTTGTTTTCAATCACATTATTTTTGCTGATGGAAAAGAACATTTGCTTGTGACAGTTACAGCTATTAGCAAAACTGTAGTGCTCTCAAAAAAATAATAGTGTTAAGTTCATGACCTTCCTTATATTACAGACCATTTATGGGCTGGATGGAGATGGAGCTGTGTGTGCTCTCCATTTACTAATGCAGTCACGTCATCTTATTCTTTTCCAGGATTGCACTGTACGTGAACCCTTCCAAATCACAGTTTTAACATTAAAGCGGATAAAAAGCTTCTGTGGAGAGGCAGGAGGAGAATACAAATATTTGTTTGATATTATGTTTGGGAAATTTAATTCACCAGCATGGTAGTAAATTGTGGGTGAGTCCACATGTCTTTGATCTCTCAGTAAGGATGTGATTTGCATACACCTAAATTACAACAAAGAAACAGACTGTATCGTCCAATCACTCTAAATACATTTATCCTCCACATAATCAGGTCTTAAATACGTTTTCATCTGTTTCCACATCCCTATATTCTTCTTTCGTTTAATCTCCTAGCTAGTTTATGCTTAAATGTTGATATGCTCTTTGCTCTAATCACTATTCTAGAAGTAAGTTTCGCAACCTCAAAATCCTCAATTGCAAGGAAGAGTATATTTTGCTGTCAATCTTAAATATCTTACATTAAAAAGTATTCCCATTCAACTACTCTATATCTTTTCTCTTTTTCTCAAAGGTTTTAATCCAATTTGCTAGCATTCCCTAGCAGCATGCTCTTTAATTTTCCTCGCAGTTTTGTGTGTTATACTTGTCAAAGTTCATATACACCTCAGCCGTTACATGGCCTCCATCCACTATACTTGAGCACAAACTCATTACCACAATAATTCTACAATGTGTCCTAGCAGGTCCAAATACTTTGCCTTCAAATTAATGAACACCTCTATTACTTTGGCTGCAAATATCCAATTCATGGTTCATGTGTTTTGTATATAACTTTTGGTTCTGGTAATTATTTTTTAACAGTGCTTAGATTAGATTAGATTACTTACAGTGTGGAAACAGGCCCTTCGGCCCAACAAGTCCACACCGACCCGCCGAAGCGCAACCCACCCATACCCCTACCTTTACTCCTTTAACCTATCACTACGGGCAATTTAGCATGGCCAATTCACCTGACCCACACATCTTTGGATTGTGGGAGGAAACCGGAGCACCCGGAGGAAACCCACGCAGACACGGGGAGAATGTGCAAACTCCACACAGTCAGTCGCCTGAGTCGGGAATTGAACCCGGGTCTACAGGCGCTGTGAGGCAGCAGTGCTAACCACTGGGCCACCGTGCCGCTCGCCGGTTAGTGCTAAATGGGATAACTGCAACAGAAGCAGCTTAAAGTCTAGTACGTAAACACTCTCTGGTCTGACATTACTGTAACCACAGTAGAAACCACATCTCCAATTCAGCAAGGACATCTGCTGTTTCTGATTCTACATTCTTAAAGTCTTAAAGCAACATGTGTCCAAACTTCAAACTTTGAAGTTTAGTACACTTAATTGAGTGGGGTACAATAAGGTACAATGTTTCCAGTCCTCCAGTCCACTGTATCCAATGAGAATTTAAAAATGATGGTCAGACCAACTGCAATGCTTCTTTTAACAGCCTGGGGTACATTTTATTCTGACCCTGGTGATTTATTCACTTTCAATGTGTTTTAAAAAATTCTCAAGGTCAGGTTCGTAGGAGAGTAGTCTGACACAGAACAAACGACCAAGAGGCGAGTCTGCTAGAATATGAGCATTTTATTCCCCGCAGCGTCGCCACAACCAGGTCTCATACTTACAACGGGTCTGGCTTATACTCACTCTACATGTTACCGGAACTGGGAGCCGTCAGTTCTCGTAGAGCGGTTGCCAACAACCCACGCTCAGCGGTTAAACGTAACCCCGGAGCAGACTCACCGAACTGGAGACTTTTCCAGCTGATATACTCTTTTCCAGATATAAACATTCATGTGAACAGCAGAGCAAGGCTAAAAAACACATTCCATTCTGGTTACATACAGATAAGAAGATTCACACGGGGAGGTGTGTAATAAGATTCACACGGGACTAAGCAACACCTCCATTCCGGTTAGATTCACACATGTATTGGGACATAATTTTTAACCGTTTCACCACACAATGTTACTAAAGTCCTGCTTGTGGTTCCTATACAACCCACAGAAGGACTTGGTTATGCAGATTAAAATTGTGTTTATTCAAATAGCCTCTGAGATACAGCCTGCCTGGCTTAGCCGAATTCTGTTTGATACTCCGCCCACCTCTGTCTCATATATGCAAAAAAACCCATCAACTTTTATGCCCCCGTGACATTGTTAACATTTCATTTTCATGCAATAAACAGATATCTTCCATCCTAGATATTTTTCTCTTATCCTGTCTACATAACTGTGTTTATACTCTCTTGTCTGTACCCAAAGCTATTATATGCCTTTGGGTATACAAAGGTTCTGTCAGTCATTTTTGCTGACCCATAGGGGTTCAAGGTTCATGCCAAAATCTGCCTTACAGTACTAGCTTTAAAGGTGTTACTTTGCTCCTGTTGCAACCACTTTTCTGTAAAATCTTATTTAATTCACTACTACTTCCTCTATCCCTATATTTAGCACATCCAATAGTTTGCACACCTCTCACCTTAACTACAATGCCCCCCTTTTATAATAGCAGCTACAAAATATTAAGTAAGAATGCTAAGACTATAAGACATAGAAACCATTCAATGGTTGGTCTGATAATCCTCAATTCTGCTTTCCTGTCTTTTCCCCATAACCCTCAATTCTCTTACTGATTAAGAATTTGATCTATCTCAGCCTTGAATATACTTAATGACCCAGTCTTGACAGCTCTCTGCATTAAAGTATTTCACTAATTCACTAGCCTCTGAGAGAAGAAATTCTTTCTTTCTGTCTTAACTGCTTGAGCCCTTATTCTGGCATTATATCCTTGGGTCCTAGACTCCCACAAAGGAAAATAACCTGTCTACAACTCCACAGTCAAGTTCCCTAAGAATCTTATATGTTTCAGTAAGGTCTCCTCATAAGACAAGTTATCAGCTTAGTGAATCTTCTTCTTACTACCTCCAATGCTAGAATATCTTTCCTTAGTTTTTATATTATTCCCCCAATTCTGAACCGCTATTTCCCATCTATCTTTGCCCATATCTAAAATAATTTTACATTTTTACTGAATCGAGGTCATGTTGACTCAAAAGCCCCCCCCCCCGCCACTGACACATTTAGGACTTTCATACCTTCTTTCTGCAAATTAGATCCAGCACTACCTTTTCTCCTATTGGTTTAACAGGTTGTTTCGGACACTGGCCCCTCTATGTTCTTTGCATTCTGTCTCAGTTAATATTGGGGAAGTTGAAAATCAAATAAGATATAATCGTCCTCTTCCCTCCACTGTCAGCATTCCACAGAGACTGTTCCCTCCATGACACTCTGGTGCACACCTCTATCAATCCTAAAACTTCCTTTCTCCTCACTGTCCAAGGCCTCAAACTCATCTTCCAGGTGAAACAACATTTTACTTAAGCTTCTTTCCATCTTTTCTGCTTCATTCGCTGCTCACAATGTGGTCTCATTTGCATCGAGATCAAATGCAGACTGGGTAATCGCTTTGTGAAATATCTTCACTCTGCATGTAGGAAGACCCTGAACTTCCTGTGATTGCTATTTCAATAAACTGCCTTGCTGTCAGTTCTGAAGAAGGGTCATTGAACCTGCAGCATTAACTCTGTTTCTGTCCACAGATGCTGCCAGTTCTTCTGCATTTTTCCAACAATTTCTGTTTTTGTTTCTGATTTCCAGTATCCATAATTCTTTCATTGTTTTGCTATCATGTTAATATTTCCATTCAGGGGAAGTTCAAAACAAGTTGAAGGAGCAACACCTTCCAGTATCCATTTAGATATTTTACAGACTCTCAAACTCAATATTGACTTCCATAACTTCAAAGCTGACCTCTGTCCTCCATTTTGATTATCTCTCCATTCTCACCATCCCATGCCTTGTTTGCATCAGTTTGATCTCAAAAGTGCTATAAATAGCACTTTGTCTTTTACTATATACGTCCTCACTATCATATCCACTCACTCCTTCTTCCCCATTGTCAACAGCTTTAAAAAAACACAATTTTCCAGCCTCTTTCAATTCTGAAGAAGACTCATATAAGACTCAAAACATTAGCTCTGTTCATGACTCCACAGTTGCTGCCAGACTTGCTACGTTTCTCCAGTGACTATCTCCTTTTATTACAGAGATACAAATAATTGGCCTTAGTAATGGCATCTCAAAGTCAAATATGACTTTGAGATGCCAAATATGACACATACTACAAACAGTGTGGTTCTGAAATGGTTGGCTGGATGAAGGATGTAGTTGATGGCTACAAGGCAGAGTTTTTGACATTGGCCATAGACCAGCTGCAGTTGATGATTCGAGAGGTGCTGCCAAAATAGAAGGATTGTGGGGGTGAGCATCAGGGTGTAGTGGAAATGGTCACTGTTTTCAGATGATGTCAGGCAGAACATGGTTAGGAAAGGGAGGGAACAAGGGTAGATCCCTCAGGATCACCAGAGGGAATAGTGCAGGAGCAAGAAGTGAGGCCAATATAAGAGATTCTCAGGCTACAGTAAGTTAGATAAGAATGGAGCAGGTGACTGTGTCTCAGCTGGATTGAGGAGAGTCATTGGAGGAAGATAGTGTG
The DNA here is from genome assembly GCF_037043375.1 of Chiloscyllium plagiosum. Classification (NCBI taxonomy): domain Eukaryota; kingdom Metazoa; phylum Chordata; class Chondrichthyes; order Orectolobiformes; family Hemiscylliidae; genus Chiloscyllium; species Chiloscyllium plagiosum. The sequence continues at coordinate 105,026,929 of NW_028270141.1, forward strand.
ACCCACATTTTCTGTCCTTCCAGTGGATTCTCATTTTGGTCTTTTACTTTTTTTTAGTTATTCTTTCATTCATAATCTACTGATAAAACATTTTTGGGTGCTCCAGATTGTAGAATTACCATATTGCAAGTAATTAGGGATCACATAAAGGGAGTGGTAGCTTCATGCTATTGAGAATGGTCGAGGCTAAAGAGAATCCCTGTCAGCCATTGATATATCAATGCAGCAGAAAATTTAGTGAAGGAAGGCCACAGCAATATTTGCTTGATGCTGTTGAGGAAAAATTGGAGCTTGGAGAAACTCAGTGGCAGCTTGGTGAAGCTAGCTGTTTGATAAAAGCTTCAGATTTGGTAGTAATTAGATGTTCAGGATGCTTGCACGTCCTGGGGAAGTCTGTCTTGGAAGAAGTGATTGAACTACCAAGACATAAGCTGTTGAGACAGTCTGAGTCAGAGAGTTTTTGAGGGTGTTTCCTAAGCTAAATCTTTTTAATTGAAGACTTTGAATCTGTTGAAAAGGATACAGCATGTTAATGAGTCTTTGTGATCTACAGTGTCACTACCATTTGGTTGTGTGTGTCTTGACTGTGTTGACCCATTTAAAGTGAAAAAGTGTTTGACCATAGTTAGTTTGTACGTTAACTTATATTTATCAGCTGTTAACCCCATTCTTCTCTGTAGAATACACAGCCTCTGATCTGTTTTTGTAGCTTCAATTTTCTTTACCTTATTTGGAGTTGTTCTCAGAAGAGAGAGGTTTGCGACATCTAATGGAGATGTTCAAAATCACAAAAGTTTATTTTTCTTGTGAAGTTTATAGGAAGAAAGTGTTTCCATCGGCAGAAGTGTTGATAAACAAATTGCACAGATTTATGATGGTTTGCAAGAGAATCATAGATAACAAGGTAAAATCGTTTTCAAAAAGGAATTGGAGCAATATTTAAAGGAGAATTATTTGCTGGGAAATAAGAAAAGAGCAAGGGAGTGATATTCATTGGATAACTATTTTGAAAAGTAAGCTAGGCTTTTTGTCATTCTGTGATTCAACAATGATGACTCAAACATAAAAATTTATTTAAAAATAGTAATTAAAAAAGGGCTTCTGCTCAATTAGGTTAATTTCAAATAGCCTCCTCTAGCTTATCTCTCCACGCTTCAGGCTCTCTGCCTTTATTCCTGATGAAGGGCTTTTGCCCGAAACATCGATTTTGCTGCTCGTCGGATGCTGCCTGAATTGCTGTGCTCTTCCAGCACCACTGATCCAGAATCTGGTTTCCAGCATCTGCAGTCATTGTTTTTACCTAATTTCAAATACACACAGGTCTTCCTGGAACCCATCTTGTGAACAGTCTTTTGTGTGGAAGAAAAATGTCCTTCAATTGTTAACAGTTGTACTAAATTGCCCTCAACAGGAATGGTGATAATGACAGTGTGGTATTGTGAAGTTAACAGATGGTGGCATGCGAAAAAGTCAAAGAACACTTCGAAATCCAGCCATCCAGAACAGGTATCTTCTTCACTGGCTTTGGATCATTACCATTAGAATATGAATAATTCAAAAGATGGAAATTCTTTCAAAGTTATTCTTTTTCCTACAAACAGCAGTTTTCAGATTTAGTTTGCCACATATGAAACTATTAAACAAGAATAATGTTTTTCTGTGTAAATGCAGGTTGTAATTAGATTTTAAGAGATAAAACTACTTGTGTAATTTACTGTCGTACATACTTATATTGTGTTCACATGGAACTTGGATCAATAACAATGCAGTGAGCGTTCTGACTTGGCCTCTAGAGGAAGCAGCAGCAGTGTTACATGACCACTGAATCTTGACCTCCCACTAATTTGTTGAACAGTGTTTGAACAGTACTATCAAACTGGTAAGGCCATTAACAGAGTTCAGCTTCCCTGCTCTAGGCTGTGTTTTTTAGCAATTGCACAACATCAATACATTTTATGTCAAAGTACAAAAAATTAGATGTGCATAACTTGAAATATTGAAAGCTGAAGTAGTAAGGTAATTGAGAAGTTAGTTGAAGACAAAAGATCAAAACAATTAAAAATAGGAAATTACGTGAGTTAAGAGTACATTAACTCACTTTGGCACAATTCCAATTCACTTAAATTTTTCATTTTATTTTGACAGTTTAAAAGGCAAGTTGATTCAGAACTTTGCATCTCAAGGACAAGGAGAAATAGAAAAGGAATGATTGTCAGTTTTAACAATTGTTATTGATTAAAGTTTATCAGCTCACTGAAATATATCTTACGCATTCTGGGATTTATGTATAAAACATCAACTAGAATAGTTCTGTCTATGAAAACAGTATTAATATGAGAAATTATAGGAGAATTGTAGTGCAAAACTAAATGAATGACTTTAGAACCCTCAACTTCTAGATTACACAAACAGGGGGACAATCCATTAGATCATTAAATCTGTGCCAATATCGAAATGTATCTAACTGGTGTATATCAGTCACAATTACTTCACATTTGTATAACACCTCTAGTAGAGCATTACTAAACAGATTTGCTACTGAGACGCAAGATTTTAAGATAGGTGATTGAAAGCTTTGTTGAAGTAGTAGGATTTGAGCAGCAGTTTAAAAAGAAAAGCAAAGAGGTTTGATGAGGGAATCCCATAGCTTAGGGTTTACATAGTTGAAGGCATAGCTTCCTAAAGTGAAGCAACCAAAATCAAGGGTAGACAAAAAGCCAAAATTGGAGGGTGCAGAGATCCCTGGCTGGAGGAGGTTGCAGACATAAATGAGAGGTGAAGCCAGTAAAGGATTTGAAAATGCAAATGAAATTATTATATTGGACGTGTTACTCAATCAGAAGTTAAGGTATGTTTATGAGCATGGGATAATAATATCAGTCATGGATAACGCCATCTCTGATCATCTCATTATAACATTCTCCACCTGACAGACTTTAATTGATATGACAGAGAACTGATTAAACTATTCAAGGCAAAAAAAAACTGGCTGGACTGTCTGAAAAAATATCATGCACAACTATGCACCAAAACTGCTTAATATTTCAAAATTGTCCTGGAATGTAATGGTAACCCCAGGTTTCTTGTCTCAATTGCAAACTGTCTCTTAAATCCTTCTCCTCTGTGTCCTCTATTTTAACTTCCAGCGGGAAATGCAAAGGCGTCTTTGTCATTAAGATTGGGACCATATGAGCAACTGTCCCTAACACTTGCCTCTCTTCCCCAATCCACCCGACTAAATTATAGAGTCAAAACAGAATGGAAACAGACCTTTCAATCCAACCAGTCCATGCCGAACATAATCTCAAACTAAACTAGTCCCACCCGCCTGCTCCTGGCCCAAATCCCTCCAAACTTTTCCTATTCGTGTATATATCCAAATGTCTTTGTAATTGTACGCACATCCACCACTTTCTCAGGAAGTTCACTCCACACACAAATCACCCTCTGTGTAAAACATTTGCCTCTTATCTCATTTTTAAATCTCTCTTCTTTCACCTTAAAAATGTGCCCCTGAGTTTGGAAATCCCCCATCCAAGGGAAAAGACAACTACCATTAACCCTATCTATACCTCTCATTGTTTTATAAACTTCTATAAGGTCACCTCTCAACTGCCAGCCTAGCCAGCCTTTCTTTCAAACGTAAACCTTCCTTACCTGTCAACATCCTGGTAAATCTGTTCTGAACCCACTCAGCTTGATAATATCCTTCCTGGAACTGGGCGACCAGAACTGGACGCAGTATTCCAGAAGAGGCCTCACCAATATCCTTTTCAACTTCAACATGACTTCCCACTCCTATTCTCAAAGGACTGAACAAACATGTCAAATGCCTTTTTCAACCACCCTATCTATATGTGACACAAACTTTAAAAATAGGCACCTGCACCCCTAGGTCCCTCTGTTCTATAATGCTATGCAGTGCCCTACCTTTAATTGTATCAGCCCTACCCTTGTTTGTTGTGCCAAAATGCAATATCTTGCACTAATCCAGATTGAACTTTGCCATTTTTCAGCCCATTCATCCATTTGATCAAGATTCCTTTGTAATCTTAGAAAACCTTCTTTACTGTCTACAATGCTACCAATTTTGGTGTACTTTACAAACTTACTAACCATGCATTCTATATTCTCTTTAAGATTTTCCCTTAACCTAACTTCCATCTTGGAATAGATTCTTTCCTATCTCCTCTCATGCGCTTGCTGAACTCATCATATCCATGAGACCCAGGTCCTGCTCCCTCAGTCCTCTATTTCTCTATCTGTGAAACATCCTCATTGTCCAACAGGCACTGAATATAACTCAATGATGCCATAATATCACAAAGGGCAGGTGGAAGAATAAGGTCCCAAGAATCATCTCCATTGCTTCGGAGAAAAAGGGATATGCTGCCAAAACCTTTTAGCTTGCACTCTTCAGGACAGGACTTTATGAATACCAAATTTCAAATCAGATCAATCCTCCATATGGTTATGCCTTAACCAACCATAATTGAGTTGCCTAGTTACAATTTAAGCAAAAACGTGGGGCTTAACTCTTCCATAATGCATTTACCATGGCACTTCTTGACCAATCAGAACCCACATACTAATCAGCACTCTTTTCATACAGAATAAATTGTAGTTCCCTTTAAAATTTGGTATTCTTGTGATTCTGTTTCGATAAGTGAAAGAGGAAATCCATTGTTACAATATTTCTGTTGTTAGCAATATCTATTACTTAACTTGAAGCCCTGGACCAGAGTAGAATTCTAATGAGATGCTCATGTTTGAAATCTTTCATTGGATTAGACATAAGAATGGAAGAAAGTTCAGCCTCAGCACATATGCCTCCAAATCGAAATGTTGGACTACATTCAGTCAGTTATGCAAAGGAGAGGCAGCTTAACTCCTCTAACTGGATGCATTATCAGAGAATTCCCACAAGTCCGGCTGGTTTGGGAAATGAAAAGTATTAGACTTGTATAGTTGGAAATGCTATGACAGTGTAGTGGAAACTTCACTCGTAAACATTCTAATGAGATGCTTGACAGGAGGAGTTGTTGACAGTGAGGAAGGATGTGGCAGGTTACAGCAGGATATAGAGAAGCTGCAGAGCTGGGCAGAAAGGTGGCAAATGGAATTCAATGTAGCTAAGTGTGAGGTGATTCACTTTGGGAAGAATAACAAAAAGATGGGGTACTGGGCTAATGGTCGGATACTTGGTAGTGTGGATGAGCAGAGGGATCTTGGTGTCCATGTACACAGATCTCTGAAAGTTGCCACCCAGGTAATTAGTGCGGTGAGGAAGGCATATGGCGTACTGGCTTTTATTGGTAGAGGAATTGAGTTCCGGAGTCCTGAGGTCATGATGCAGTTGTATAAGACTCTGGTGCGGCCGCATCTGGAATATTGTGTGCAGTTTTGGTCGCCATACTATAGGAAGGATGTGGAGGCACTGGAACGGGTGCAGAGGAGGTTTACCAGGATGTTGCCTGGTATGGAAGGAAGATCGTATGAGGAAAGACTGAGACACTTGGGGCTGTTTTCATTAGAGAAAAGAAGGTTTAGGGGTGACTTGATTGAGGTGTACAAGATGATTAGGGGGTTAGATAGGGTTGACAGTGTGAACCTTTTCCCGCGTTATGGAGTCGGGTATTACAAGGGGGCATAGCTTTAAATTAAGGGGGGGTAGATATAGGACTGAAGTTAGGGGTAGGTTCTTCACTCAGCGAGTCGTAAGTTCATGGAATGCCCTGCCAGTAGCAGTGGTAGACTCTCCCTCTTTATGGGCATTTAAGCGGGCATTGGATAGGTATATGGAGGATAGTGGGTTAGTATAGGTTAGGTGGGCTTGGATCGGCGCAACATCGAGGGCCAAAGGGCCTGTACTGCGCTGTATTCTTCTATGTTCTATGTTCTATTATCACTAGTGTACTGAGAAACTCACTACCATCTAAATGTCAGTTATGGATGAACAATAAATGGTTAAGTAAACCTGCTGATCACATAACTGCTAGTATTATATGTCTAACTGGCAAGTCTCAAGCAGGGAAGTATGTATTGGAATATAGCAGCAGGTGATAATAGTGAGAAAGGATATGAAGCCGAGGTGCTAGACAGTCTTTGCTTACCATCCTTGGAAAAAGGGGTGTCTTTGGCAGGCTGTGGCTGAAGGAGATATCTCAGGGAAATCATGTCTGGCTACTTTACTGGAGTATTTTGAGGAAGTCTCACCCAGAGTGGATAGAGGGGAGCCAATAGATATATTGTATTTGAACTTCCAGAAGGCATTCAACAAGGTATCTGACAATAGGTAAAGTCATAAGAGCTCACAGTATTGGAGGTAATATATTGACATGGATAGAGAATTTGCTAAAGAGCAGGAAACAGCAAGTGGGGATAAGAAATTATGTTTCAGGTTGGTGAACTGTATCCAGGGGAGTTCCACAGGGATCAGTGCTGGGACTGCAACGGTTTACAATATATGTTAATGACTTAGAGGAAGGAAGGAAATGTCCTGTAGCTAAATTTGCAGATGGTACAAAAATAGGTAAAAAGGCAAGTTGTGATAAGGTTACAAAGGGTTTACAGAGAGATATTTGTAGGTTATGTAAGTGGGCAAAAAGTTGGCAAATGGAGTATATTTTAGGAAAATGTGAAGTTGTTCATTTTGGAAGGGAGAACAAAAGAGCAGAATATTACTTAAATGGGAGAAAAACTACAGAAATCTGCAACAGAAATGGGGTTGGGGGCAAGTTAGCAGACAGGTAATCAGGAAGACCAATGGAGTGTTGACCCTTATTTTAGTTGGGTTGGAGTATAAGAGTCAGGAACTCTTACTGCACAAGGTGCTTGTGAGATCACATGTAGTGTACTGTGAGCAGTTTAGACCCCCTGTTTAAGGTAAGAGATCATTTCATTGAAGGTAGTTCAGAGAAAGTTCACTTGGATGATTCCTGATACGGAGGGATTGTCTTATGACTCTACTCATTGGAATTTTGGAGAATGAGATGTGATCTGATTCTTAAGGAGTTTGACAGAGTAAATTGAGAGAGAATGTTTCTCCTTTCTGGGAGCGTGTAAGACCAGAGGGCACAGTCTCAAAATAAAGGGTGAGGCTGAGGTAGATAGGTTCTTGATCAGGAGGGGAATTAAGGATTGTGGGGAAAATACAGGAAAGTTGATGTGAGGAATGTCGGATCAGCCATGATCCTATTGAATGGTGGAGCAGACTTGAGGGGCCGAACAGTCTACTCCTGTTTCTCATGGTCATACAGGAGAAACTGAAACAGTTATCAACCAAGATATGCAACTACAGGCTCAATCCAATATAAATACTCATTTAACTACTTTTACTAACTTAACCTTAATTCCTCTTAATGCTTGTTAAAACCCAAGACCACTGGAATAATGTTGGGGCCAACTATGTCCTTAATTCTCATATTACACTTGCTTCCAGAACACTATTCCCTAACATGTTGAAAAATTGAATACACTGCATTGTCAAATGGCAGTAATAAATAATGTCACCAGACTTTCAATTGTGGTAATAATTCGTATCATTTAATAAATCAACCTCATGTAGTGTCTCACCAATAATTGCAATTTTCAAAAATATTCCAGTAATGCTTGGTAAGCTACCAATCAACTGTGAAAATGTATTTAGTATCTGAATGAGGCATTAACTAAATTACTTTCCTTAGATCAGTAAATGGACTTAATGTTGGGAAGCAAGATTTTCTAAATTTAAGGATTTAATGAAAGCAAAGAAAGTTGACTTACAGTGAGCCATAAGGAGAGTGATTTTTCACCTATTGGGGATCACCATGAAGTGTTAAAGCTCAACCTGTAACATTAAGAAAAAGCACCAATAGAAAGTGGGATTTTGTATTATTCCTGAACTCAGGCTCAAGAGGAATAGGCAAAAGTGAGGACTGCAGATGCTGGAGATTAAAGTCGAGAGTGGGGTCCTGATGAAGGGCTTTTGCCCGAAACGTCGATTCTGCTGCTCCTCTGATGCTGCCTGTCCTGCTGTGCTTTTCCAGCAACACACTCCCAACCCGAGGAATAGCCCTGACACCAGAAACCTTTCATACCATCCTCTTTTCAATTATTCCATATGTGAACACTTCCTTGTGTAGAGTATGGGGTTTGAAGATTTTCTTGACTTTTCAATTAAATGATGGGACGGGATTTCATCCAGGCCCTGGTGCCTCCAGCACTTGTTTGCATTTTCTATGCAGGATCTCATAGAAAATGTTGAATGGGATATCAGGGTTATGGGAGATTTTGGGAGAAAATCAGGGCAAGCCACAGCAGTGAAAAATTCACTGCAACTGAGATGACCAAAAGAGACATATGATAGAGAGATGGAGTTGGTTTTGAAAATTGAACTGCATCGTTTAAAGGGCATAAGGAATAATAAGGATAATAAGGAATTATCAGCTTCTTTTGCATGTCTCCGATTTTTATTTCCACTGAAGTCAATCGCGAGAGATGTAAAATGAACTGTCGATTCACTGTTTTGTACCCCTTTGGTGTAATTTGCAAATCCGCATGTAGAACATTCTGTACTTCATCAAAGTTTTTTTGTCAAAGTAATGCTGAGGCCTGAATCAATATCCCAAGAGAAGCTGCTGTTGTATTCTACTTGGCAATCAAGTATTTTTCTCTCTATCCCTACTCTTATTCTTAACTCTAGCTGAGACAAAGGTTTTTCTGTAACAGAGCTCAGGTCACTACTGAATCTGTTCCAAATGATATTGTAAATTAGTGTGTAAGCCATTGCACAAGATAGCTCAGTGTAGACCAGTTCCTTCGGGATTGTTTTCAATGAAATAAAAGCAGCTTCCAGATTACCTTGTTTAGTCTATAAATTGTGAAGGCAACTGTGTTCTATTTTCCTATCAGCAGTTTAGTAGAATTCATAATTTTCTGCTGTACTTCATTTTATTTTGTTTTGAATCAATTAGCATGTTTACTTTTTCTACAATTTATTTGGTTTGAAATAAGAAGGTTCACAGTGTTAATGCTCAGAAGCAATTATAACCAATGTGCTAACAGGGGATAGACTACAAGTTTCCAAAGTTCTATCCAAGTGTTGAGAAGGCTGGGTTCTTGACAGGTGTTCTTTAAGCTGACTATTTACTTTCAAATGTTATAACCCCAGGTGAAACCATTAATTTATATTACATTAAGCTTAAGAACCAATTTCATTTTTTTTGTTTGAAGAAGACAAAGTTTGAGGTCTCAATTGCTTACTAAGAGAATAAAGCCAAGGGATTCCATAGTTTGAACAAATGTAACTACTATGGAAATTTAGAAAATGAAACAATCCAGAACATATACAAATTATGCCCCAGTATTCAGGAATAACAAGGGAAATACGAATTAACAGACAAACTGTGGTTGAAAATCCCACAGATTGCACTTTAACTGATTGCATTGGATTGGACTTGACTCCATCAAATGTTCTTCACAGTGTAAGTTACCAAAACCTCACTAGTACTGTTTATGAGAGATTCCAAATCTTCACTTTTAAGATCAAATGGTGGACGTACTGTCAAAGTTTCTATGACTTGGATTGTCTCAATGATGGTTCACAAACACGGTGAATACAGGAATGATATTCCCAATGAGAATCTAGAAGCAGAAGTCATAATCTAAGGTTATGGTGTAACCATTTAACACTGGGATGAAGAGAAATTTCTTCGTTCAGAGAGTGGCGAGTCTATGGAATTCACTACTACAGAAAGCTGTCAAAGCCAAAACATTATATGATTTCAAAAATGATTTGAATGTAGCACATGGGGCTAAATGGATTAAAAGTTATGGGGTGAAAGCAGTAACAGGCTATTGAGTTGGATGATCAGCCATGATCATAATTAATAATGAAACAGACTGAAAGGGCCAAATAGCTGACTCCTACTCCTATATTATGTTTCTATGTCTTGGTAGCTTAATCCCTTATTCAGAGACTCCTGAGGCAGTTTCCAAGTATATAATTACTGGCATAATTTCAGCTTTAGTAAAACAGCTAGTTTCACCAAGCCGCCACTGAATTTCTCTAAGGTCTAATCTTTCTCAGCTGCAGCAAATAAGCATTGCTTCTGGGATTGCTTCACTCCATTCTCAGCTACATTGAACCATTAATGGCTCCCAGGACGTTTTATAGACCTTTCCATTTTCCATGGCAGACAAACACCACTCCCTGGGAATTCTCCTGGACCCTGAAGCCACCTCTTCTGCTCCAGCACCTCCAAATTTCAACTGACTCCTCTCCCAACTAACACAGTGATAAATTGAAACCAGTGAACATTCTTAAGGTTCACCCTTCTCCATAGTGACAAAGCTGGCTTTGTGTTGAGCTGCCTTTAAGGCCAAGTTTCTCTCATTTACAATTCTTTCTTTATTCTGATGAGATTTATACATTAAAACATATAAAATATTAACAAGATAGTTAGAACACATGATAAAAGATTGCTAGAATCCCAAGGATAGCTTATTGGCATCTTTTGACGAGTATATAATGAGTCTACAGAGGAATATAGACAGGTTAAGTGAGGAGGCAAAAATGTGGCAAATGGAGAATACTATGGGAAAATGAGAACCTATCCACTTTTCAGAAAGAATAGAAAAGCATTCCAGTAAAACTCCTGCTGTTCACAGGATTAAGTTCCCACAAAATCTCAGAAATGATGAAATTATGAACTGTGAATAAATCTTAAAATATCAGTCAATGAAATGGGTTCCAGCCATCTGCATGGGGGAGTGTCTCTCCCTGCTGTAAATGATACAGGACTGCACTATGCTCTTCCACCGTTATGGCAGATACTGACATGTCTAGAGTACAGTTTTCATGTTTAACTTATTTCAACTTTTTTTTCGCTTCATCGTGGGACCTTATACACATTGGCTCCAACTATTATATTGTTTTACAATATGGTAGAATGAACATTTAAGCTGAAAAGGGTGATCAAAAAAGACTTTCACATGGTTAAGCAAGTTTGAAAAAGAGGAAGTCATGAATAGTGGAACTTTATAGGACAACTGTTAAATGGAAAGATTGCAGAAGTCAGCAGTACATAGGGTCTTGGTACCTTCATCACAATAAGTTAAAATGGAGATAGAGCAAATGATTTACAGGCAAGTGAAATGTTAGTGTTTGTTACAAAGAGAAGGGAATATAAAAGTGGGAATTTTTAAAATAAAGTTGTCAGACTATGTATGGACTACTGTGTAGAATTTTGGTGGTCTTACTTGGAAAAAAAAGCATATGATTGTGTTAGAAATACCAGAGATGGCTCACTCATTTCTAGAGTGGCAAATATTCTGAAGAAAGATTAAACATGGCGAGGCTGTTCAAAATAAAGCCATTGGTGTTCAGAACCCAGGTGATTTTATTGAAATGTGTATGGTCCTAAAGGGATTTACAAGGCTGGCACTGAGAGGGTACTTTCTCTTGTGGCACAGACTAGAACCATGGGGCACAGTTTAAGAATAATCCTTTCGCCTTTCAGGCAAAGATGTGGAGAACTTTCTTTCTCTCAGTTTGACAATAAAATGTGGAAGACGAAAGTGAGGACTGCAGATGCTGGAGATCATAGTCAAGAGTGTGGTGCTGGAAAAGTGCAACATGTTAGGCAGCATCCAAGGAACAGGAAAATCGACGTTTTGGGCAAAACCTGATGAAGGGCTTTTGCCGGAAACGTCGATTTTTCTGCTCCTCAGATGCTGCCTGACCTGCTGTGCTTTTCCAGCAGCACACTCTGGAATAAAATGTGGAAGTCTTTTTTCCAGACAGCACGGAATTATTCAAGGCAAAGCTATGTGGAGGATTATATAAATAAAACAAAGAACTGCAGATGCTAGAGGTCTGAAAGAGGAGCAGAAATTGCTGGAGAAACTCAGCAGGTCTGGTAGCATCTGTGGAGAGAAAAACAAAATTAACGTTATCAGTCCAGAGAATGTTTGTCAGACAATTGACAGACATCAGTGAGGTAGACAGGAAAATGGGTTTGAGACAATAACTATATTAGCTATCATCTTATTGAATGGCAGACCAGGTTCAAAGCCTGAATGGCCTACTTCCGCTCTGAAGTCCTTTTTCTACCTGCATGGAAGGTTCTTGTGTTTCACATTGTCATGGCAATAGGCTTGTGTTTGGATTAAGGCTGAATTCAAGAGGAGTAAAACAATGCCGGAAGATTTGCCTAGCTTGTGCAAGCGGAAGAATCTCCAGTTGAAAACTGAGAAAGTCAGTTCTGAGTTTAAAGATTTCCAGACTGAGAAAGGAAAAGAGCATAAGTAAATGTGGTAAGAATCATAGTGGACTGATTCCAACGGAATTAAATTTCTACTTAACAAATGGTGCAAAGAATATATGTGAAGGGTGTATTTACTTGTGCTAAAATTAAAAAAAATGAGAAATGCTCTGGTTTCTGGTATGTAAAAGATTGCATTTAGTCTAGGGAAGTTTTGGTCTTTTGTTACAGTAAAGATCTTAAAATGTGAAATCTGACTGTGTCAATCTGTTAGCTTTTAGTTCAAATTTGTTTCCAAATGTTATTTCTATACACAAATCAAAATATCCCTGATTGCCTGCATCTGATCACATCTGACTTTTTAAAAATATATGTGGGCAGCTTTGGCAAAGTCTGCATTCATTGCCTATCCCTAATTGTTCTTGAATTTATTGGTTGTCTTGGGTAGTTTTGAGGGAAGTTAATATACAACCAGATTCTTGTGGATCTGGATCAACGTCGGCCATTACAGACAGGAATGGCAGATTTCTTTCCCTAAAGAACATCAGCGAACCAGATGAGTTTTTACTACAATTAACAATGGCTGTATGGTCAGCAATAACCTAGCTTTTGGTTTAATTCCAAATGTTACCGATTTCAAAATTCACCAACTCCGTGATGGGATTTAAAGCCGTGCTACAGGACACTGAAGCTCTGGATAATTTGTTCGGTTACCACTATATCACTTTCTCCCCCTTCTTCTGACGTTCTTCGATTTGTAAAAGTAAAGTGCCTGGGTTGGAGGGTTATCATGTACTAACATGGATAGAGAATTGGTTCGCAGGCAGGAATCAAAGAGTAGGAATAGACCAGCCTTTTTCTGAATGGCCAGTACCTGCTGGGGGATCAGTGCTTGGCCCTCAGCTCTTCACAATACATATTAATAATTTAGAGGAGGGAACTAAATGTAATATCTACAAATTTGGAGATAATACAAAGCTGGGTGGGAGATGAGCTGTGAGGTGGGTATAGAGATGCTTCAGTGTGATTTAAATAGGCTAAGAGAGTGAGCAAGTGCATGGCAGATGAAGTATAATGTGGACATATGTGAGGATATCCACTTTGGTTGCAACAACAGGAAGACAGATTACTGTCTGAATGACGATAGGTTGGGAAAGGGGGAGGTTTACACATACCAGGAGCTGAGCATAAATATGCAGATACAGCAGGCAATGGTACATTGGCCGTCATAGCAAGAGGATGCAAATACTGGAGCAGAGTGTCTTGCTACAGTTGCACAGGACTTTGGTGAGTCCACACCTGGAGTGTCATGTGCACTTTTAGTCTCCTTATCTGAGAAAGGATAATCTGGCTATGGTGGCAGTGCAACTAAGGTTTACCAGGCTTAGTATGGTCTAAGTCAGTAAGAAGAGTAACTGGAAGGGCAAGGACTATATCCAATGGCATTTAGAAGAATGAGGGGGCATCTTGCAGAAATGTATAAAATTTTAATAGGACTGGACAGAGTAAACATAGGAAGGATGTTCCCAATGACCAGAGAGTCCAGAATTGGGGTAAGCCACTTAGGACTGAGATGAGGAGAAATTTCTTCACCCAAATAGTGGTAAGCCTGTGGAATTCTCTACCACAGAAAGTTGTTGATGCCAAAACATTAAATGCTTCTAAGAAAGCATTAGGCGTACTTCTTGGGGATAAAGGGATCAAAGGGTATGGGGAGAAAGTGGGAACAGGGAACTGGGTTGGATGATCATGTTGAATGATGGGGCAGACTTTTGCCCGAAACGTCGATTTTCCTGATCCTCGGATGCTGCCTGAATTGCTGTGCTTTTCCAGCACCACTCTCATCTAGACTCTGGTTTGCAGCATCTGCAGTCCTTGTTTTTACCTGAATGATGGGGCAGACTGGCCTGGCCAAATGAACCTGAATCTGAAGCAGAAACAGAAATTGCTGGAGGAGCTCAGCAGCTCTGGCAGCATCTGTGGAGAGAAAGCAGAGTTAACAACTCAAGTCCAGTGACCCTTCGTCAGCCTTTCATTAATGCCTCTCATTGTATAGCCATATAAAAGGAGTCCATTGCTAAAGATAGGTAATAAATTTATCTCTTTCCAGGTGATGTTACTGAGCCTGAGTAAAATGCTCACTTTGAGGTATGACTAGAAACTAACTCAACCATATGGAATGCACTCATACGGTAAATCAAATGTTGGTGCAGATCTGTTTCAGTTCCATACCTGTGCTGTCTTTATGAGGGTGAAGCTATGTATCCAGGTCTGAAATGAGTGGAAAATCTCTTTTAGCATTTTTATTTTTCCCTGATGTAATGTTGGGCTGGTCTCTAAAATAAGACTGTATTTGTGTTGTTGCTGCAATAATAGTTTGCTCTTGGACTTTGGCTCTTGAGTCATTGTGGGCTGAATTGCTTATATTTCTCTCTTGTAGTCATAGTATTACCTGACTGGAGCAGTTGCGTTTCTGGTTAGTATATGGTCAAATTTATTTTTACGTGTTGCTTTGACTATTTGTATTTAATGTAGTTTGTTTTTTTTTCCCTTGCAGATCATTTTTGATACCTGTGCTGGTAGAGATTGAAAAATTTGGTTAACTCTAGATGTACTATTAGCTGGAGTAAGTCTAGGGCTGAACCTTGCTCCGAGATCTTGCGTTGGCTTTCAGAAAATCTGAGATATTGAGAGTTACGTTTTTCACTTCTTGAGTAACTTTATTAACCTTGCCTGACATGCTGATTCAGAATAGTATACTAGGGTGATGAAGGCTTTTTATTTCTTCATAGAACAAAATGGAAAAGTTAAAAAAAACATAAAGACATGCCAACTTTGAAAGCTAATAAAAGTTGATACAGTCCTCCAAGAGATGATGACTTTTAATAATGATCTATGATATGTGAAGATATAAAGTTAGAGTGTGGTGGGGCTTGAGCTTGTAACCTCTGCTGCAGATTAACTCAACATTCCAGCTTTTCTTTTTAAGTAAGCAAAATGACAGTTGACAGTCACGGTGATTTTAAAATAACTAGAGGGAATTTTAGTGTTGAAGGCATGAAAATTGCTTTCTGTAGAGGTATTTGGATACCTGACACCAATTTGGACACATCTATTGATAGTTTGTGCCTGTTGTACTTAGGATTCTGAATCATCGTGTTTTATTTTCTTAAATTACATCAATCATTTCATCCAGTCATCTTTATTTTATTTTAAAACCATAGCAACTTCAAATGTCATGGTCAAAGGAACCAGTTAGAGTACAGGAGTAAGGCAATTAGTCCCTCAAGCTTTTTCTACTTTCAAGTTGAATCAAGACAGATGTGCAACCTTACTCTGTCCTCTGTATCTTTCAATATCCTTGGTTAACAAAACACTATCCATCTCAAATTTAAAATTATCACTGAAAATAGCATCCATTACAATTCGTCAGAGTGGTTCAAACTTCTGTCATCCTATGCATGACAATATGTTTCCTAATTCCTCTCATAAAAGGGCTGACTCTAGTTCTTAGGTTATGGCCTAGTTCCAGATTTCTCACCTGGTAGCAGTAGTTTCTCTCCATCTACCCTATCTATTACCAAATAGTCATCTTGTAGCCCAGAACCTGAGAGTCACAGACATAATACAATTTGTTGAAGCTTTTTGAATTGCACACTGAAGGATAATTTGTAAGAATACCATTGTAAAGATATTGTTTGGCAGGAAAGTACTGATTTGTTGGCAAGTGGACTCTGGTAGTGAAGCTGCTAGTTAGATGATGGCAGACAGTTAACTGTTAAGCTTTGTTTGCATTCTAAACTAAGACAAGCTGTCTCTCATTTGCCAAGACATTGCCCAGAAAAAAGAACCAGAGAATAATTGTCTCCTATTTTGTTGGGTTCCAACAGGTCATTGTGCACGCATGTTATCTCTGCCTACAAAGGACCTTGTGTATTAAATGTGTAGATTCCAGTGTGTACAAACACACCAAACCTGACTGGCATTCATAAATTGGTCATTAGTGTAATTTGTTGCACCACTTTGGAATATTTCACAAGTACTGTCATGTTTGTAATCACAACTCATGCTGGACACTGTGTTTAATGTTTTCAAGCATTGGCTGGTTTGGTACAGTCAGTGAAATGAAAAGCATTGATTCAGTCTACCAGTGTCCAAGGCATATGCCCTACATACTTGGCATCATACTGATACTGAAATTCATATAATACTGTTTGCAACAGCACAAGCTTTGTTCACCAGTAACAGGACACTGCTGTCAAGCCTAAAAGACAGACTTCCTCACATACAAATGAATAACCTGTTATATGAATTTCAGTACCAGTGTAATATTAGGTTAAGTCGCAGTACGTCCAAACACTGGTGAATTATATGAAATAGCATACCCCTTTGGTTGTTTCCAATAAGCAAGGTACTGGTCACATCAAATTTGTCTGTATTGGCAAAACTTAAATGTCAGTGTCCAACATTAGATGTGATGCTGCTAAACAATCTTAAGCGTACAAAGAATTAACAATGAAAACCAATTTAAGTTGATGAGTTATACTCACAGGGTCGCACTTTTATGATGACAGGAAGTTTCATATAGTATTGAACAGAGCTCTGTTGTTTTTGTAGACAAAACATGTCCAGATACTCTGTCTGTTACTAAATAGGTGACAGTCATTCTCTGGTTCTTGCCTCAGGACAATGCCTTAACAATCTGTGTCAATATGCCTGGTTTAAAATTCAACAAGGTTTTGCCATTTACTGTCAATCATTGTTTAACTGCTGCATTTTCCATGATAATAACTCTACCATCAGAGTCCACTTGCCAACTAATTAGCACTCTCCTCTCAGGCAGTATAAATGTTAGTTTTCCTCTTGACTTGGTATTCTTGCAAACTTCCCTGATGAATGCAAAATGAAAAGCTCCAACAAGCTGTCATTTTTCAGCAATACTATCTGTTCCTTTTCATCTCTTGAAAAGCCAAATCAAATCATTCCATAACCTTCTGAATTCCAGTGATTACAACTCTAGTTTGTGAATTTTTTCTCATAATTCAGCTCTTGAAATACAAATATTCTGATGAATCTATTGCCACACTGCTTCCAAGACCTATTGATCGGTCTTGCCCACAGTATTTGAGATGTCTTCCAATCTGCACAGCTGAAGCAAGCTTCCAATCCTGTACATTCCAGTACTTGATATAAATTCCAGCAATCTGTTAGCTTCTTTGATTGCTTTCGGTATCTGTTCATAGCATTTTAATGCATCCCATGACTCTTTAAACTTTCACTGTTTCTAGCCTTTCATCACTTACGTACATTCCCTTTGGGGAAGCTGTAATTTTCTATCTCAAAAAGCATCTATAACTTGTATTGAAGAAAATAAATTTCATGTAAAACAACTACCAGACATGGCCCAGAATTGAAGAAAAAAGCTTTTAGAATCTGTCTTTTTATCAGTTTTTTTTGTTTTAAGCAAATCTTTTGTTGGAGGGATGGTGGAGTTTGGGGAATAGGGATGAGTCACTAACTAATTACCCCTGAAATCGTAAATCTCAGAAACCATTGACTCAATTTTTAACTGTTTCTTCTGGTATGCGTACTAAACAATGAGAAAAGTAATGTCTTATTTTAGGCTATCTGATTCTGACAGATGTAGTGATTTATCCTCCATGAGTAATGAAACAGTTGATTTTTCTTGTGTCTGATTTACTTGTTGTAAAGATTATCATTGACGTGTATAGATTTGATACTGAGGCAGCAGTATCTCTGATAACTTTGCCTGTACAAAGTAGAAATAATGATCTTTACAAAGGTTGAATTTGCAACCCTGAAATTAGTTCTCACAGTAGGAAAGGAAAGCTTTTGCCCCTCTGGCTTCTAGCCATTTTGTTCTTCCAAGTGCTACACAGTGCTGCTTAGGGTATCATGTTTGGTCACTGGTCCTCATCGTATTTGGATCTGTATTTGCTCTGTGAATCAACAATGTTCAATGGTTCTTTGCTGAGGTTCAGACCTTTAGATTTGGAATCTCTTCAGAATCACCTCACAAAACCATTCCTGCAACAGCAGCAATATCGCCTATCCGTGATCCATCTTTCTGAAAACGATTATCAGTTTAAAGACGGTATTGTGTGGAACCCTCATCACCAAGAGCCAATGTCAATTTATGTGGGGGAACTTAACATTGCTCCACGCACAGGTGTCTTGTGTCACATCTCTCTCAACTGAAATGGAACAAAGTTTCAGTCATAAAATATTTATGTCCAATCTGGTATGTCACCTTGCTCCTCTAAAGTATTCTAATAGATGCCCAATTCTTCCAAAAGGTTTCTCTCATATATCTAATTTGGTACAAATAGATAAAAGCTGAGTGTTGAATAAAATTGCTCGACATCCCACTGGAGTTTAAAGACTTTTGATTTGACCACACTTAGATTATTGCATTCACTTCTCATCACCACTTTACAGGAAGGATGTGGAGGTGCAGAAGAGTTTAACCAGGATGTTGCCTGGATTAGAGGGTATGAGCTTGAAGGAAAGGCCAGAAAAGCTCAGGCTGTTTTCTCGGGAGCAGCAGATTTGATAGAAGTTTATAAAATTATGGGATGCATAGAAAGGATGAACAGGCAAAATCTTTTTCCCCCGAGACTTGAAATGCCCAATGCTTGGGGGCATGCATTTAAGGTGAGGGGGGGGAAGCTCAAAGCAGATGTGATAGGTGAGTTTTTTTTTACGCAGAGAATGGTAGGAGTCTGGAATGCACTACCATGAGTGGTGATGGAGGCGGATACGATAGGGGTGTTTAAGGAGCTTTTAGATGGAGTCATAGAAATATACAGTACAGAAATAGACCCTTTGGTCCAACTTGTCTATGCTGACCAGATATCCTACGTCAATCTAGTCCCATTTGCCAGCACTTGACCCATATCCCTCTAAACCTTTCCTATTCATATACCGATCCAGATGCCTTTTAAATATTGTAATTGTACCAGCCTCCACCACTTCCTCTGGTAACTCATTCCATGCACGCATCACCCTCTGCTTGAAAAGGTTGTCCCTTGCATCTCATTTAAGTCTTTAAACCCTCTAGTTTTGGACTCGCCCACCCCAGAGAAAAGATCTTGTCTATTTACCTTATCCATGCTCCTCATGATTTTATATACCTTCACCCCCTCAGCTTCCAATGTTCCCGGGAAAATAGCCCTAGCCTATTCAGCTTCTCCCTATAGTTCAAACTCTCCAACCCTGGCAACATCCTTGTGGATC
This sequence comes from Chiloscyllium plagiosum, assembly GCF_037043375.1. Classification (NCBI taxonomy): domain Eukaryota; kingdom Metazoa; phylum Chordata; class Chondrichthyes; order Orectolobiformes; family Hemiscylliidae; genus Chiloscyllium; species Chiloscyllium plagiosum. The sequence goes on from NW_028270141.1 coordinate 105,046,431, forward strand.
TTTTCTGAACCTTTTCAAGTTTCACAACATCCTTCCTATAGGAAGGATATCAGAATTGCATGCAATATTCCAAAAATGGCCGAATCAATGTCCTGTACTGTTGCAACATGATCTCCCAACCACTATACTCACTGCACTGACCAAAAAAGGCAAATATACCAAACACCGGCTTCACTATCCTACCAACCTGCGACTCCACTTCCAAGGAACTATGAACCTGCACTCCAAGGTCTCTTTGTTCAGCAACACCCCCCAGCAGGACCTTGCCATTAAGTGTATAAGTCCTGCCCTGATTTGCCTTTCCAAAATGCAGCACCTCACATTTATCGAAATTAAACTCCATCTGCCACTGCTCAGCCCATAAGCACATGGATATGCAAGGAATGAGAAATATGGACCCAAGGGCAGGCAGAAAGGATTAGTTTAATTTGGTGTTATGTTCGGCATAGCATCATGGGTTGAAGGGCCCATTCCTGTGCTGTACGGTTCTATGTTCTATTAAGTTGTCTTCTAAATGTTCTATATTCACTGAAGCTGACCCCTTGGGTCAAACAACATTGTAGATTCATCTCTTTGGAATAAAACTTGAATTTCCACAGTGAAGACACATTTCCAGTTGATGAAAGGCATCCATATGTGATATCTTCTTGATCTCGCAATGATTCTTAATTGAAAACACTTTATCTTAAGCAAGTTGAACTAAATTACATGATAGTTGGCCAAATGTATTAACACTAAAGGTACGTAATTAATTTAGTGCCCGGTTTTTAACGCACTGTTTTATAAATCTCTCCTCCTTTAAAGTGGTGTATGTACTGTGCAAGAAAGAAACCTTTCCTCATGACCTCCCAAAAAAATTCTCCTTTCATTGTCTGCTTTTATATATGGATCCAGCAATTTCATATTCTTATTGGAGAGCAAATATATTGACATTAGTAAATTGAAGATTATTATAAATTCTTAGGTTGAAGTTGATTATTCTAGCAAAAGCAACAATATCTGTATACCTAATATTTATATTATATGCCTGTGTTCTAATAGGACCATTTATGAAATTTGGAATGGCTATAGGCTGTCATTGGGTTTGTCGCTTTTAGTTATCTTTATTTTGCTCTTTGGCAGCTCAACTAAACAGAAGCGTTTGTAATTTGTAGTATCTTTTATTACTGATTTCATATATCTTCTGTATTTATATATTTAAATCTTTTTTTCGTGTTGGTATTACCTCCAGCAGTACAATACAGCTTCAGTACTGCACTGGAAATGTCAACTGAGTATGTGTTGAAGTCTCTGGAATGCAACAATGAACCTACAGCCTTCTCAAGATGAGTGTTACCACTGACTCATGGCTGACAATGCGAATCATGGTACTCAACAAGGTGGCAATGGACAAAGTGAATATTGGAGTCAGCCCAGGCTGTTCTTCTAACACTAGCAGATGCTTAATTCACACGGATATGGGCAGATCATTTGGGAGCAGATTGCCATTCTCACTGTCAGAGTTGGTGAATAATAAAGAACATTCAAAAATTGAGATAGGGAGAAGTTTTAATGAAAGAGAAGAATGTTCAACATTAAATTTCAGAACAGCAGTCAATTCAATAATTCAAGAATGTAATCATAACAAAACTTACTTTGCTTTTGGCATCTTAGTTGGAGTTCAACCAATAAATGAAAGTCCAGAAAAAACAGATTGTCTGCCTTACAACCTATTTCATTACAAACACAATATCATTTCGTGGATTTCCAAACAAAGACGTCTGCACAATCCCTTAGGCCTTACTGATTCTCTGTACTGGGTTGTGTGTTTGGATTTTTCTGAAAAGTTATCCGCTATACTAATGCACTTGAGAACTACCCTGAAGGGGAATGCTGTCAATCAAATGTTACTGAATGGAGACTTAAGCAGAGCTAACGTTTTGAACAATAAATGTAAAAGTTTTAAGAGAAATTGACTGATGTTCACTGTATTCCCTCTGCCCCCGCCCTTTGTGCAAAATTTGAATTAATTCCTGTGTCCTTTGCCATTTATTTGATGGACATTTGCTTTCAGGCCTGGCAATTTGTCTCTATTGTGCTTTCCGTGTGTTTGTTCTGAATAGAAGGGGATTTTCATTTAAATTTGGATGGGTTCCAGTTAAGGTTTTGCAATTGCCTCAACCTGATTGTATGTAGAGCAGTGGCACACAAATTAAATAGCATAGACTCCAATCTTCTGATCACAGCCATCTCAGTAAATTTAAATTTATATTATTGAATCTCAGGGGCATTCCTCTCATACATTGATGAGAAGAATGGGTGGTCTTAGCACTAAGCTTAACATTCCCCCCAACCCCCACACCACCTCCCCTTCCTTTCTCATAAATAGTTAAGTGCAAATGCATTAGCAATATGCATAAATGGCAGATCCGGTAATTTTGACAGCAGAATATTGAACTGCTCATCCCCATAGGTGATCACAGACTGTCAATATGTGCACTGCATAACACCCCAGGCTTTTTAACCAAATTTGCTCAACTGAAGTAGCAGTATTTTAGCTAATAATTTATGCAAACACATCATTTGGCTCCTTTGAGTGAATTTAAAGGTCAAAGACACCATGTTAATTTGTAGCTGTCCTAGTGCATTATTTCTGTGAACTAATAATTTACAACCAGATTGCAAATTTAGTATATTGTATTGCAATGTTACACTAAGATTCCAGCTCCCACCCACAATTAATTTAATTTACATCTGGTTGTGCTCAGGACAATATTGCTGAAAGAGATTTTACATGTTAAAGATATTGTACAGGAAAAATCAGCTAAAATGCCTCCTTCTGTGCGGTATCATTCTTTGAATACACTGTGCTTCCACCACTGAAGCTGGGAAAGAACCCAATGCACCTAATAAGAACCAACACCTCTTCTCACTGCTGACTGCATGGACTGAATTTTGGTCAATCCCAGTTCAACATTTCAGTACTTATCAACTTTGGTTCAAATTGGAACCAAATTAGATATCTTAAACAATTTGTGAAGTTTGGTTTGTTTGCAGTATAAGACCAAAAGACATGGAGCCATTCTCCCCAATGAGTTTGCTCTGCCAATGAGATCATGAGTAATCTGAAAATTCTCAGGTCTACTTTCCTGCCTTTTCCCTGTAGCCCTTGATTCCCTTACTGATTTAAAAATTCATCTGTCTCAGCCTTGAACATACCTAATGACCCTGTCTTGATAATCCTCAGATAAAGAATTGAACAGATATCACTAGCTTCTGGGAAATTCTTTGTCATCTCTATCCTAAAGAAGGGCGTCTTATTCTGAGGATGTACCCTTTTATCCCAGATTCTCCCACAAGGAGAAACAACCTTTCCATGTCTACCCTGTCAAGTCCCCTAAGAATCTTATATGTTTCAATAATTAAGTCTTCAAAATTCCAGTGAACACCTCCCCAACCTCCTCAATCACTCCTTATAAGGCAGTCCCTCTATACCTGGTATTAGCCTGGTGAAGCTGCTCCACCTCCAATGTCAGAATATCTTTCCTTGGATAATGGACCGAAAATTGTTCTCAGTGTTCCAGCTGACTCCATTTACAATCTCCATTTCTTTCCTGTTCTTTGCCTTTTGATATTTTACACATTTTACGTCAAAATATAACTTTAAAACAAAACCTTGTTTAATTTTCCTCCTCCGCAAAAACCAAAATTGCTGAAAAAGCTCAGCAGGTCTGGCAGCATCTGTGAGAAGTCAAAGTTTACATTTTGGGTTGAGTGACCCTTTCTCATAACTGGTTTGAGGAAGGGTCACTGGACTGGAAATGTTAACTCTGATTTCTCTCCACGGATGCTGCCAGACTTGCTGAGCTTTTCCAGCAATTTCTGTTTTTGTTTCTCATTTACAGCATCCACAGTTCTTTCAGTTTTACTTTTCCTCCTGTTCATTTTTGATATGAAGGGACCTGAAAATATGAGGTGCATACTGATTTGAAAAGTCATATTTAAAAAGATATTTCCTAATACTCTGTCATCCCAACATGTTCTTCCTTTCAAGGTTTTGATTGATGTTGGTGTGTGGATTTCCAATACTTCACATGCAAGTCCTCAATATTAATGTAATGCCATATAGTAGTGTTCATTGTAAGCTGATTGCTGGGGCCAATAATTATGAGTATTCAAATGGGATGTACTGAATAGTGACCAGGGTTCCTGGTAATTCTTGTCCTCTCCCTGAAATTGAACTGATCAAGATGTCATTTTAGCTGAGATCCAGGAGCCTTGCTGCTTACAGTATCATATGCAACGGAGGAGGCCAAGGGCATTTGATGTAGGTATTTAAAGTCATGAATGGTTGGATACAGTATATAAAAATAAATTGTATTCAATCAGTAACAAGTCAAAGATTTAAGATTATTGACAAAAGGAACAGCATGAAGATTTAAAATATTTTGCAACGAGTGGTTAGGACTTGGGACACACTGCCTCAGATAAAAAATCAATAGGAATCTTCAAATAAAACTTGATAAACCCTTGAAGAAGAAAAAGCTGTACGGGCAGGGAAGAAAATCAGGCAGTGGGACTAAATAAATTGGTTTTCTTTGAGAAAGTTGGTATAGATTTAATCTTTTGACTAGCCTCTAGCTGTATATTACCAGCCACTATAGAGCATATGCACTCAACCAGAGAGGGTGAGCAGAATCGTATAGGGGTCTAAGTGACAAGGACTGTAGTGAGATGTGGCAGAATCAGGTGCCAAGTGCAGCGAATCCCATCTCAATATTGAGATCATCCCACTCTGTTATACTTTACACAAACAGTGTGGCAAGATTCCCACTAGGCAGTGGCAACATACTAATTGACGGGGATTAATGCTTGTTCACTTTACTACTTGCCTCATTAATATTCATCCTCTCATTTTACCAAACAAACTAAACATTAGGAAAACCCAACAAGGAAATCAGAGTGAATGTCAGGTGGATTGAGATCGCAGCCTGCAGCTGCAAATTCTGTGTTGGGCACCAACATCACTGGGCATGCTCCACGGGCACCAGCCACATGCACCCCACACCCACAGATACTGTCATGTGATATCTGCCAGCTTCTAACACAGATGGTACATCCCTGAACCACTTAGTGATGCTTCTGCACTTCAGTGCTGCACCAAATGTACAATTCTGCTTTGCTGTTTAGCCATTGGTGCAAATGGTGAGGTTCTCGATCAAGTGAGGAAGGCAGTGTAGAGGGTATGTTGGGGTTTGGGGTGGATGAGAGAGTGTGGGATATATGTTTCAGGTAATAGTGAGAGGTCAAGAACATGAGCCTTGGTGGGTGGCAAGGATACAGTGAGCACAAGGTATTGTAGAGAAAATGGTGGAACATACCATGGCAGAATGGAGACATTTGTTGACCTTCTTCCTATGGTGCTGGGATTGTCCAGGTCCATAATCGACTTTCAGAGATGTAAGGGATGCTGGTGGATTCCAGGATATCGGCTGTGCAGTGAGTTATTTCAGGAATGGCTCATGGTAAGATGTGAAGGAAATTGAAAACCAGTAACTGATTTCTTCCAATTAGATTTTTTTTGCTGCTGAACTAAGTTCACTGATCTGACTGGAAGAACTGCTGCGGCTCGAGACCAATTACACATTCGTTAGAGGAATGGTTGGTAATAAATGAGGAGAGTTTGCGAAGATACAATGATCAAATTTACTAGGCATCACGGTAACAAACCCTCCAGAAAACTCAACGCAATGTAAATTTAGCTAAAAGAACATTTGATTTAACCCAATATTTTGGCCAATTTTCTTTCTTCTCTATTGAGAAGCCCTTAATAAATTGAAATTTTCTCAAAATGGTATGACATGTGTGAACAGCATTCCAATTCTCCTCATTCACTTCCATTGCACGCCTGCAGTTGTGTTGGGTGAGATTTAGAATAAAGATAGAACTATTTTCTTTGTTTGCAGGAGTTAAAAAAATTCTCTAAACTGTTTCCCAAGTGATTTGTAATCATCAAGACCTACATACAGGAATTAAACCTGTTGGACTATAACCTGATGTTGTGTGATTTTTAACTTTGTACACCCCAGTCCAACACCGGCATCTCCGAATCATGACTACATACAGGAAAAAGGCCATTTTGGCCCACTGCATCGTGCCAGTCAAATTCAGGCACTAAACTATTCTCATCCCATTTTCCAGCACTTGGTCCATTGACTTGTGTTTTGGCATTGCAAGTGTACATCTAAAGACTTCTGAAATATTATGCGTGGCTCTGTCTCCACCACCCTTATAGGCAGTGAGTTCCTGGTTTCAAGAGGACATTTTTATCCTCACATCCCCTCTAAAGTTTCTGCTGCTTAACTTAAATCTATGCCCTTCCAGTCAATGTCCCCTCCATTAAGGGAAAGTTTCTTCTTCTTGCCCCAGTCTATGGCTCTCATGATTTTATATGTCTCTATCATGGTCCCCCACCGTGCCCCCCAGTCTCCGCTGCTCTAAGAAAAGCAACTCCAATCTGTCCAATCTCTTCATAACTGAAACTCTCCATCTCCGATCCCAGTAGATCTCCTCTGCACCCTCTCCAGTGCTATCACATCCCTCCTGTAATGTAGATTCCTGAGCTGTACGCGGTACTCTAGTTGTGGCCTAGCCAATGTTTTATATATGACCTCATCAAAAGCCTTACTTTTAGTTCTGAAGTGCTTGTGATTTTTGTGTCTTTAAAATCTAGATTGATGCTGTAACAGTATCGAATCAGCAATTCAGGCATTAAAATAGTTATTAATATGTTACAGAGATATACAGCACAGAAACAGGCCATTTGGCCCAACCCATCCATGCTGACCAGGCTTCCCAAACTGAACTCGTCCCATTTGCCTGCATTTGGCCCATATCCCTCCAAACCTTTCTTATCCATGTACTTGTCTAAAGATCTTTATCAGGTGTATTTCACCTGTGGAGTTTACAACTCAATGGCTTCAATATTGACTTCACCAGCTTTAAAATCCCTTCACTCTCAGCCTTATCCCATGCCCAGCTAACTCCCCCTCTCCTCCCTGACCTGACCTAACCTGTCCATCTTCCCATTCACCTATCCACGACACCCCTCCCCACTGACCAATCACAATGCCCCCCTAGCTGCATCCACCTATCACCGTGCCACCTTCTCTTTCTCCACCACCACCGCCGCGGCCCCATTTACTTCTGGGCTCCTCTCCCTCTCCCCCTCACCAGTCCTGACAAAAGTTTCAGCCTGAAACGTTAACTTTCCTGCTCATCGGACAGTGTCTGATCTGCTGTGCTCTTCCAGGAGAGAGGAGAGAGAGTGCGATGGTTCTTATTCTTTCCACACCTTGATTGACCAGAGACAGATCTGCTTTAAAAATAAAAACATAAGTGTTTTAACACCTTCATTGCTGTAACTCTCAAAATCAGACAAAAAAACAGGTTTTCTCTTTATAGACAAGATTCATTACTCAACACAGAAAAGTAGCTACAAGGGCACTGTTCTTTCTCTCTCTCTGTCTAACACACATATACTGAGGTGGTTGTACCATGTTTCAGTACATACAATTCCAGGGCACTGTCCTATATGTTTGTACATGTCCTCAAAATTATTGCTTTACAGACTGCCTGTAATAGTACTCTTCTTGTTTTCCAGATATCTATGATTGCAGCGAGTGTGCAGTATGTATCCTTGATGCACATTGTGCTGTCCCACAGTAGGCCTTGTTTTACTAATCTGGACAGCACCTTCACCCACACCTTGAACAGCAATCGCTCCCAACCCATCACTCCCACAGTCTGGACACACCCCAGTCCACTGCACCCATAACCTGGACCGTCCCTACTCACCTCACCACCCCCCCCCCCCCCCCGCCAACTCTCACCCCCACCACTCTCTCAGCCTGGAGAGCAGCCAAAACACTTACCACAACCTGGCATGGTGACTGCTCCGATATCCAGCATAGCCTCAAACCACACTCAAACAGTACCCCTACTCCAGCAGCCTAGACCGTACCCCTGCTCCAGCAGCCTGGACAGTACCCCCTGCTCCAGTAACTTGGACAGTACCTCCGCTCCAGATGCCGGGACAGTACCCCCGCTCCAGCTGCCTGGACAGTACCCCCGCTCCAGCAGCCTGGACAGAGCCCCCCACTCCAGCAGCTAGGAGAGTAACCCCCACTCCAGCAGCCTGGACAGTAACCCCCGCTCCAGCTGCCTGGACAATACCTCCTGCTCCAGCTGCTTGGACAGCACCCCCTGCTCCAGCAGTTAGGCCAGTACCCCATGCTCCAGCAGCTTGGACAGTAGCCCCACTCCACCATCCTGGACAGTACCCCGCTCTAGCAGCCTGGACAGTAACCCCCGCACCAGCTGCTTGGACAGCACCCCCTGCTCTAGCAGTTTAGATTAGATTAGATTACATTACAGTGTGGAAACAGGCCCTTCGGCCCAACAAGTCCACACCGAAGCGTAACCCATCCATACCCCTACATTTACCCCTTACCTAACACTACGGGCAATTTAGCATGGCCAAATGACCTAACCTGCACATCTTTGGACTGTGGGAGGAAACCGGAGTACCCGGAGGAAACCCACGCAGACACGGGGAGAATGTGCAAACTCCACACAGTCAGTCCCCTGAGGCGGGAATTGAACCCGTGTCTCTGGCACTGTGAGGCAGCAATGCTAGCCACTGTGCCACCGTGCCGCCCACAAGTTAGGCCAGTACCCCATGCTCCAGCAGCTTGGACAGTAGCCCCGCTCCACCACCCTGGACAGTCCCCTGCTCTAGCAACCTGGTCAGTACCCCCTGCTCCAGCAGCTTGGACAGTATCCCTCGCGCCAGCAGCCAGGACAGTAACCCCCGCACCAGCAGTTTGGACAGTAAGCCCGCTCCAGCTGCCTGGACAGTACCCCCGCTTCAGCAGCTTGGACAGTGCCCCTCGCTCCAGCTGCTTGGACAGTACCCCTGCTCCAGCAGCCTGGAGAGTAAACCCAGCTCCAGCAGCTTGGACAGTACCCCCCGCTCCAACAGCTTGGACAGTACCCCCCGCTCCAGCAGCCTGGCAGTACACCCCGCTCCAGCTACTTGGACAATACTCCTACTCCAGTTGCCTGGACCGTACCCCCGCTGAAGCAGACTGGACAGTACCCCCTGCTCCAGCAGTTGGACAGCATCCTTGCTCCAGCTGCCTTGGCAGTATCCCCGCTCCAGCAGCTTGGACAGTACCCATTGTTCCAGCAGCTTGGACAGTACCCCTCGTTCCAGCAGCTTGGACAGTACCCCTCGCTCCAGCAGCCTGGACAGTACTCCCCGCTCCAGCAGCTTGGACAGTACTCCCGCTCCAGCAGCCTGGACAGTACCCCTGCTCCAGCAGCTTGGACAGTGCCCCTCGCTCCAGCAGCTTGGACAGTATCCCTGCTCCAGCTGCTTGGACAGTTCCCCTGCTCCAGCAGCCTGTACAGTACTCCCCGCTCCAGCAGCCTGGAGAGTAACCCCAGCTCCAGCAGCTTGGACAGTACCCCCCCCGCTCCAGCAACTTGGACTGTACCCCAATCCAGCAGCCTGTACAGTACTCCCCGCTCCAGCAGCCTGTACAGTACACCCCGCTCCAGCAGCCTGGACATTAGCCCCCTCTCCAACAGCTTGGACAGTACCCCCGCTTCAGCTGATTGGTCAGTACCCCCGCTCCAGCAGCCTGGACAGTAACCCCAGCTCCAGCAGCTTGGACAGTAACCCCCGCTCTAGCTGCCTGAACAGTACCCCCCGTGTCAGCTGCCTGGACTGTACCCTTGCTCCAGCAGTCTGGTCAGTACCCCCCACTCCAGCTGCCTGGACAGTACCCCCGCTCCAGCAGCCTATTAAGTACCCCCGCTCCGGCAACCTGGACAATGCCCCGCACCAGCAGCGTGGATAGTACCCCCGCTCCAGCTGATTGGACAGTACCCCCGCTCCAGCAGCCTGGACAGCACCCACCGATCCAACAGCTTGGACTGTGCCCCCCGCTCTAGCAGCCTGGACAGTACACTCCGCTCCAGCAGCTTGGACAGTACCCTCACTCCAGCTGATTGGACAGTACCCCCGCTCCAACAGCCTGGACAGTACCCTTGCTCCAGCAGCCTGGACCATGCCCTGCAACAGCAGCGTGGACAGTACCCCAGATTCAGCTGCTTGGACAGTACTCCTGTTCCAGCAGCCTGGACAGTATCCCCGCTCCTGCAGGTTGGACAGTACCCCCACTCCACCAGACTGTACAGTACCCCCCGCTCCAGCAGCCTGGACAGTTACCCCGCTCCAGCAGCCTGGACAGTATCCTCCGCTCCAGCTGCCTGGACAGTACCCCCCACTCCAGCTGCCTGCACAGTACCCCCTGTGTCAGCTGCCTGGACAGTACCCTTGCTCCAGCAGTCTGAACAGTATCCCCCGCTCCAGCTGCCTGGACAGTACCCGGCTCTTGCAGCCTCGTCAGTACCCTCGTTCTAGCAGCTTGGACCGTACCCCGGCTCCAACAGCCTGTACAGTACACCCTGCTCCAGCAGCCTGGACAGTAACCCCCGCTCCAGCAGCTTGGACAGTACGCCTGCTCCAGCAACCTGTACAGTTTCCCCCCGCTCCAGCAGCCTGGACAGTACCCCCTCCCCCGCTCCAGCAGCCTGTACAGTAAACCCCGCTCCAGCAGCTTGGACGCTTCCCCTGCTCCAGCAGCTTAGACAGTACCCCCGCTTCAGCTGATTGGGCAGTACCCCCGCTCCAGCAGCTTGGAAAGTGCTCCCGCTCCAGCAGCTTGGACAGTGCCCCTCGCTCAGGCTGCTTGGACAGTTCCCCTGCTCCAGCAGCCTGGACAGTACCCCCCGCTTCAGCTGCCTGGACAGTACCCTCGCTCCAGCAGCCTGGACAGTACCCCCCGATCCAGCAGCCTGGACAGTACCCCCCGCTCCAGCTGCCTGGACAGTACCCCCTGTGTCAGCTGGCTGAACAGTACCCTTGCTCCAGCAGTCTGGACAGTACCCCCCACTCCAGCTGCCTGGACAGTACCCCCGCTCCAGCAACCTGGACAATGCCCCGCACCAGCAGCATGGACAGTACACCCCTCCCTCCAGCAGTTTGGACAGTACCCCCGCTCCAGCTGATTGGACAGTACGCCCGCTCCAGCAGCCTGGACAGTACCCACCGACCCAGCAGCTTGGACTGTGCACCCCGCTCCAGCAGCCTGGACAGTACCCCCGCTCCAGCAGCTTGGACAGTATCACTGCTCCAGCAGCCTGGACAGTACCTCTGCTCCAGCAGCCTGGACAATGCCCTGCAACAGCAGCGTGGACAGTTCCCCAGATTCAGCTGCTTGGACAGTAGTCCTGTTCCAGCAGCCTGGACAGTATCCCCGCTCCTGCAGGTTGGACAGAACCCCCGCTCCAGCAGCCTGGACAATGCCCCGCACCAGCAGCGTGGACTGTACCCCCGCTCCAGCAGCTTGGACAGTACCCCCGCTCCAGCAGCTTGGACAGTACCACTGCTCCAGCTGCTTTGACAGTACCCCTGCTCCAGCAGCCTGCACAGCCCCCCTGCACCAGCAGCGTGGACAGTACCCCTTGCTCCAGTAGCTTGGACAGTACCCCACGCTCCAGCAGCTTGGACGCTTCCCCCGCTCCAGCTGCCTGGACAGTTCCCCCGCTCCACCAGCCTGTACAGTACCCCCCGCTCCAGCAGCCTGGACAGTACCCCTGCTCCAGCAGCTTGGACAATGCCCCGCACCAGCAGCGTGGACAGTACCCCAGCTTCAGCTGCTTGGACAGTACTGCTGTTCCAGCAGCCTGGACAGTACCCCCGCTCCTGCAGGTTGGACAGAACCCCTGCTCCAGCAGCCTGGACAATGCCCCGCACCAGCAGTTTGGACTGTACCCCTGGTCCAGCAGCTTGGACAGTACCACTGCTCCAGCTGCATGGACAGTACCCCTCGCTCCAGTAGCTTGGACAGTACCCCTTGCTCTAGCAGCTTGGACGCTTCCCCACTCCAGCTGCCTGGACAGTCGCCCACTCCACCAGCCTGTACAGTACCCCCCGCACCAGCAGCTTGGACAGTACGCCCGCTCCAGCAGCCTGGACAGTACCCCCCGCTCCACCAGCCTGGACAGTACCCCCCCGCTCCAGCAGCCTGGACAGTAACCCCCACTCCAGCAGCCTGTACAGTACTCCCCGCTCCAGCAGCCTGGACAGTAACCCCCACTCCAGCAGCCTGTACAGTACCCCCACTCCAGCAGCCTGGACAGTAGCCCCCACTCCAACAGCTTGGACAGTACCCCTGCTTCAGCTGATTGGTCAGTACCCCCGCTCCAGCTGCCTGGACAGTACACCCCGCTCCAGCAGCCTGGACAGTACCCCCGCTCCAGCAGCCTATAAAGTACCCCCGCTCCAACAGCTTGGACAGTACCCCGGCTTCAGCTGATTGGTCAGTACCCCCGCTCCAGCAGCCTGGACAGTAACCCCTGCTCCAGCTGCCTGGACAGTACCCTTGCTCCAGCAGTCTGGTCAGTACCCCCCGCTCCAGCTGCCTGGACAGTACCCCCGCTCCAGCTGTCTGGTCAGTACCCCCCGCTCCAGCAGCCTGGACAGTACCCCCGCTCCAGCTGTCTGGTCAGTACCCCCCGCTCCAGCAGCCTATTAAGTACCCCCGCTCCAGCAACCTGGACAATGCCCCGCACCAGCAGCGTGGACAGTACACCCCGCTCCAGCAGCTTGGACAGTACTCCCACTCCAGCTGATTGGACAGTACCCCCGCTCCAGCAGCTTGGACAGTACCACTGCTCCAGCTGCTTGGACAGTACCCCTGCTCCAGCAGCCTGGACAGTAACCCCAGCTCCAGCAGCTTCGACAGTAACCCCCGCTCCAGCTGCCTGGACAGTACCCCCCGTGTCAGCTGCCTGGACAGTACCCTTGCTCCAGCAGTCTGGACAGTATCCCCCACTCCAGCTGCCTGGACAGTACCCCCGCTCCAGCAGCCTATTAAGTACCCCCGCTCCAGCAACCTGGACAATGCCCCGCACCAGCAGCGTGGACAGTACACACCTCCCTCCAGCAGTTTGGACAGTACCCTCGCTCCAGCTGATTGGACAGTACCCCTTCTCCAGCAGCCTGGACAGCACCCCCCGATCCAGCAGCTTGGACTGTGCCCTCCACTCCAGCTGATTGGACAGTACCCCCACTCCAGCAGCTTGGACAGAACCCCTGCTCCAGCAGCCTGGACAATGCCCCGCACCAGCAGCGTGGACAGTACCCCCACTCCAGCTGCTTGGACAGTACATCCACTCCAGCAGCCTGGACTGCACCCCCGCTCCCGCAGTCTGTACAGTACCCCCCCTCCAGTAGCTTGGATAGTATCCCTTGCTCTAGCTGCCTGGACAGTACCCCGCTCTAGCTGCCTGGACAGTACCCCTTGCTCCAGCAGCTTCGAATGAACCCCCCCCCCCACCCCGCTCCAGCAGTCTGGCAGCACCCCTCGCTCCAGCTGCCTGGTCAGTACTCCCACTCCAGCAGCCCGGCAGTACCCCAGCTCCATCAGCTTGGACAGTACCCCCACTCCAGCAGCCTGGACAGTACCCCCGCTCCAGCAGCCTGTACAGTACTCCCCGCTCCAGCAGCCTGGACAGTAACACCTGCTCCAGCAGCCTGTACAGTACCCCCGCTCCAGCAGCCTGGACATTAGCCCCCGCTCCAACAGCTTGGACAGTAACCCCAGCTCCAGCAGCTTGGACAGTGCCCCTCGCTCCAGCTGCCTGGGCATTAGCCCCCGCTCCAGCAGCTTGGACAGTACCCCCGCTTCAGCTGATTGGTCAGTACCCCCGCTCCAGCTGCCTGGACAGTACTCCCACTCCAGCAACTTGGACAGTGCCCCTCGCTCCAGCTGCTTGGACAGTACCCCAGCTGCCTGGACAGTACCCTCGCTTCAGCTGCCTGGGCAGTACCTCCGCTCCAGCAGCCTGGACTGTACCCCCCGCTCCAGCAGCCTGCACAGTACCCCCGCTCCAACAACCTGGACAATGACCTGCACCAGCAGCGTGGACAGTACACCCTTCCCTCCAGCAGTGTGGACAGTACCCCCGCTCCAGCTGATTGGACAGTACCCCTGCTCCAGCAGCCTGGACAGTACCCCGCGCTTCAGCACCTTGGACAGTACCACTGCTCCAGCTGCTTGGACTGTACCCCTGCTCCAGCAGCCTGGACAGTACCCCCCGCTCCAGCAGCTTGGACAGTACCCCCACTCCAGCTGATTGGACAGTACCCCGCTCCAGCAGCTTGGACAGTACCACTGCTCCAGCTGCTTGGACTGTACCCCTGCTCCAGCAGCCTGGACAGTACCCCCGCTCCAGCTGCTCGGACAGTACACCCACTCCAGCAGCCTGGACTGCACCCCTGCTCTCGCAGCCTGTACAGTACCCCCCCTCCAACGGCTTGGAGAGTATCCCCCGCTCCAGCTGCTTGGACAGTACTCCTCGCTCCAGCAGCCTGGACAGTACCTCGCTCTAGCTGCCTGGACAGTACCCCTTGCTCCAGCAGCTTGGAATGAACCCCACCCCCCACCCCGCTCCATCAGTCTGGCAGCACCCCCCGCTCCAGCTGCCTGGTCAGTACTCCCACTCCAGCAGCCTGGCAGTACCCCAGCTCCATCAGCTTGGACAGTACCCCCACTCCAGCAGTCTGGACAGTATCCCCGCTCCAGCAACCTGGACAATGCCCTGCACCAGCAGCGTGGAGAGTACCCCCCGCTCCAGCAGCTTGGACAGTACCCCTGCTCCAGCTGATTGGACAGAACCCCCCGCTTCAGCTGCCTGGACAGTACGCTCGCACCAGCAGCCTGGACAGTACCCCCCGCTCCAGCTGCCTGGACAGTACCCTCGCTCCAGCAGTGGGAACAGTACCCCAGCTTCAGCTGCTTGGACAGTACTCCTGTTCCAGCAGCCTGGACAGTACCCCCGCTCCTGCAGGTTGGACAGAACCCCTGCTCCAGCAGCCTGGACAATGCACCGCACCAGCAGCGTGGACTGTATCCCCGCTCCAGCAGCTTGGACAGTACCCCCGCTCCAGCAGCTTGGACTACCACTGCTCCAGCTGCTTGGACAGTACCCCTGCTCCAGCAGCCTGCACAGCCCCCCTGCTCCAGCAGCCTGAACAGTACCCCTCGCTCCAGTAGCTTGGACAGTACTCCTCGCTCTAGCAGCTTGGACGCTTCCCCCGCTCCAGCTGCCTGGACAGTACCCCCGCTCCACCAGCCTGTACAGTACCCCCCGCTCCAGCAGCCTGGACAGTACGCCCGCTCCAGCAGCCTGGACAGTAACCCTCGCTCCAGCAGCCTGGACAGTAACCCCCGCTCCACCAGCCTGGACAGTACCCCCAGCTCCAGCAGCCTGGACATTAGCCCCCGCTCTAACAGCTTGAACAGTACGCCCGCTTCAGCAGATTGGTCAGTACCTCCGCTCCAGCAGCCTGGACAGTAACCCCAGCTCCAGCAGCTTGGACAGTACCCCCACTCCAGCAACTTGGACTGTGCCCCTCGCTCCAGCTGCTTGGACAGTTCCCATCCTCCAGCTGCCTGGACAGTACCCTCTCTTCAGCTGCCTGGACAGTACCTCCGCTCCAGCAGCCTGGACTGTATCCCCCGCTCCAGCAGCCTGGACTGTACCCCCCGCTCCAGCAGCCTGCACAGTACCCCCGCTCCAGCAGCCTATAAAGTACCCCCGCTCCAACAACCTGGACAATGACCCGCACCAGCAGCATGGACAGTACACACCTCCCTCCAGCAGTTTGGACAGTACCCTCGCTCCAGCTGATTGGACAGTACCCCTGCTCCAGCAGCCTGGGCAGCACCCACAGATCCAGCAACTTGGACTGTGCCCCCCCGCTCCAGCAGCCTGGACAGTACCCCCCGCTCCAGCAGCTTGGACAGTACCCCCACACCAGCTGATTGGACAGTACCACTGCTCCAGCTGCTTGGACAGTACCCCTGCTCCAGCAGCCTGGACAGTACCCCGCGCTTCAGCAGCCTGGACAGTACCCCCGCTCCAGCTGCTCGGACAGTACACCCACTCCAGCAGCCCGGACTGCACCCCTGCTCCCGCAGCCTGTACAGTACCCCCCCCTCCAACAGCTTGGAGAGTATCCCCCGCTCCAGCTGCTTGGACAGTACCCCTCGCTCCAGCAGCCTGGACAGTACCCCGCTCTAGCTGCCTGGACAGTACCCCTTGCTCCAGCAGCTTGGAATGAACCCCCCCCTCCCCACCCCACGCCAGCAGTCTGGCAGCACCCCCTGCTCCAGCTGCCTGGTCAGGACTCCCACTCCAGCAGCCCGCCAGTACCCCAGCTCCATCAGCTTGGACAGTACCCCCACTCCAGCAGCCTGGACAGTACCCCCACTCCAGCAACCTGGACAATGCCCTGCACCAGCAGCGTGGAGAGTACCCCCCGCTCCAGCAGCTTGGACAGTACCCCTGCTCCAGCTGCCTGGACAGTACCCCCCACTTCAGCAGCCTGGACAGTACGCTCGCACCAGCAGCCTGGACAGTACCCCCCGCTTCAGCTGCCTGGACAGTACCCCCGCTCCAGCAGCCTATTAAGTACCCCCGCTCCAGCAACCTGGACAATGCACCGCACCAGCAGCGTGGACAGTACCCCCCCTCCCTCCAGCAGTTTGGACAGCACCCCCGCTCCAGCTGATTGGACAGTACCCCTTCTCCAGCAGCCTGGACAGCACCCCCCGATCCAGCAGCTTGGACTGTGCCCCCCGCTCCAGCAGCCTGGACAGTACCTCCCGCACCAGCAGCTTGGACAGTTCCCCCACTCCAGCTGATTGGACAGTACCCCCACTCCAGCAGCTTGGACAGAACCCCTGCTCCAGCAGCCTGGACAGTACCCCCCACTTCAGCAGCCTGGACCGTACCCCTGCTCCAGCAGCCTGGACAATGCCCCGCACCAGCAGCGTGGACAGTACCCCCACTCCAGCTGCTTGGACAGTACATCCACTCCAGCAGCCTGGACTGCACCCCTGCTCCAGCAGCCTGTACAGTACCCCCCCTCCAACAGCTTGGAGAGTATCCCCCGCTCCAGTAGCTTGAAGAGTATCCCTTGCTCTAGCTGCCTGGACAGTACCCCTTGCTCCAGCAGCTTGGAATGAACCCCCCCCCCCACCCCGCTCCAGCAGTCTGGCAGCACCCCCCGCTCCAGCTGCCTGGTCAGTACTCCCACTCCAGCAGCCCGGCAGTACCCCAGCTCCATCAGCTTGGACAGTACCCCCACTCCAGCAGCCTGGACAGTACCCCCACTCCAGCAACCTGGACAATGCCCTGCTCCAGCAGCGTGGACAGTACCCCTGCTCCAGCAGCCTGGACAGCCCATTGTCCTGCAATCTGTTCCGCACCACCAGCAGGCTTTCCTCCCCCTTGTCTGAGGGTTCCACGTGCTGAGGTACTGTTTACGTTTATCCCTGAAAACTGATAACCTTGACAAGAGAAAATGGTGATTACAAAGGAAGACTCCCAAGATTCACTGTCACCTCTTGATTTTCTTGAGATCCAGCCTTGAGACATTTCCGCCGGTGATTTAATTTTGATTTACTGTACATACGGACTAGATACAGGAGTAGGCCATCTGTCCCCTCGATCCTGCTCAGCCACGCAATAAGATCATGGCTAATCTGTTATTGGACTCCACTTACCCGCGCCCTCGCCGTATCCCTTAATTCCTTTATTTTTAAAAAAAATCTACCTTCTCTTCAAAAGTGTTTACTGCAGTAATATCAACTACTTCCCTGAGCAAGGAATTCCACAGATTCACAACCCTCTGGGTTCAGAAGCTCCTTCTCAATTCAGTCCTAAATCCTCTCCCTCTAATCTTGAGGCTATGCCCTCTTGTCCTACCTGCCTGTGGAAACATCCTCTCTACTTCTATTTTATCGATTCCCTTCATAATTTTATATGTTTCTGTAAGATCCCACCTTATTCTTCTAAATTCCAATGAATATAATCCCAGTCTACTCAGTCTCTCCTCATAAGCCAACCCCATCAACTCCGGAATCAACCTCGTGACCTCCTCTGCACCCCCTCCAGTATCAGTACATCCTTTCTCAAGTAAGGAGACCAAAACTGCACACAGTACTCTAGGTGTGGCCTCACCAGCACCCTGTAGAGCACCACATTACCTTTGTGCTTTTAAGCTCAACCCCTTTAGCAATGAAGGACAAAATTCCATTTGCCTTCCTAATTACGTGTTGTACCTGTAGACCAACCTTCAGTAGAAATGGAAGTTGTACGTTTCTGATCACAGATTCATTGTGGGTCACTGTTGCGCCGCATAAGGGTTTTCTGACTTCACTCTAGGTGAGATGGAATCAAATCCCTGCAACAAAATCATGGTTTTGTCTTCAAATGAGTACCTAAAAGCTGGCCCCCATCCTTTGCCTCCAGATGGACTTGAGGATTTGACTTTCCTGGATCTTCTCACTCTCTCTCTCTGTTCCTGAGGCTGCTCTCCAAAATGTACCTTGATAACTATTCCCTATCAAAATCTGATTTCTGTTAACTAATGTTCATACACTTGGCATTTGATGATTTGGACAATGACAAACGAGTCTTTTGAGTTACACCCATTTCCATCTCTTTATGGAGTGAGTTTCTTCTCAAACGGATTATGATCATTCTGAAAATTCATGGCTGTATTTGGATATTGGATGCTATTAGTTATCAGAATTTGTTTTGCATTTAATACTTTCTGTTTCAGTGTTATGAAAAATAATTGTACTTTAATATCCTGTTGAGACAAGTGGTCTACCTTTTAGCCTTATGCAATTCCAAATGTATTAGCAGATAAAAAGGTCATATAACTTCTTAACTTCATTTTGCTTCAAAACAGAAAGTCCAGCCTCCATTCTGATTTAAAAATTGTGTTCATTTTTTTAAAAAAATCTGAGAGTATGGGGCAGTCAGGAGATAGTGGTACATGTATTTGGAAAGGCAAGGACTGATTAGGGATAGTGCATGGGAAATCATGTCTCACAAACTTGGTTGAGTTTTTTGAGGAAGTAACAAAAAGGATTGATGAGGACAGAGCGGTAGATGTGATCTATATGGACTTCAGTAAGGCGTTCAACAAGGTTCCCCATGGGAGATTGATTAGCAAGGTTAGATCTCACGATATACAGGGAGAACTAGCCACTTGGATACAGAACTGGCTCAAAGGTAGAAGACAGAGGGTGGTGGTGGAGGATTGTTTTTCAGACTGGAGGCCTGTGACCAGTGGAGTGCCACAAGGATTGGTGCTGGGACCTCTACTTTTTGACATTTACATAAATGATTTGGATGTGAGCATAAGAGGTACAGTTAGTAAGTTTGCAGATGACACCAAAATTGGAGATGTAGTGGACAGCGAAGAGGGTTACCTCAGATTACAACAGGATCTGGATCAGATGGGCCAATGGGCCGAGAAGTGGCAGATGGAGTTTAATTCAGATAAATGTGAGGTGCTGCATTTTGGGAAAGCAAATCTTAGCAGGACACTTAATGGTATGGTCCTGGGGAGTGTTACTGAACAAAGAGACCTTGGAGTGCAGGTTCATAGCTCCTTGAAAGTGGAGTCGCAGGTAGATAGGATAGTGAAGAAGGCATTTGATATGCTTTCCTTTATTGGTCAGAGTATTGAGTACAGGAGTTGGGAGGTCATGTTGCGGCTGTACAGAACATTGGTTAGGCCACTGTTTGAATATTGCGTGCAATTCTGGTCTCCTTCCTATCGGAAAGATGTTGTGAAACTTGAAAGGGTTCAGAAAAGATTTACAAGTATGTTGCCAGGGTTGGAGGATTTGAGCTACAGGGAGAGACTGAACAGGCTGGGGCTGTTTTCCCTGGAGTGTCGGAGACTGAGGGGCGGCCTTATAGAGGTTTACAAAATTATGAAGGACATGGATAGGGTAAATAGGGGTCGGGGAGTCCAGAACTAGAGGACATAGGTTTAGGGTGAGGGGGAAAGATATAAAAGAGATCTCAGGGACAACTTTTCCACACAGAGGGTGGCATGTGTATGGAATGAGCTGCCAGAGGAAGTGGTGGAGACTGGTACAATTGCAAAATTTAAGAGGCATTTGGATGGGTAAATGAATAGGAAGGGTTTAGAGGGATATGGGCCGGGTGCTGGTAGGTGGGATTAGATTGGGTTGAGATATCTGATTGGCATGGACACATTGGACTGAAGGGTTTGTTTCCATGCTGTACATCTCTATGACTCTATTAGTAGAATAGAACCCTAGGCTGATGCTCTGTGGACCTGGATTCAAATCTTTCCATGGCCGCTGATGACATTTTAATTCATTAAAAAATTGGAATATATAGCTAGTCTAATGGAGACTACGTAACCACTGATTGTAGGATTTTACAACAATCTACTTTGCCACCTTTAGCTTAGGAACCTGCCTTCCTACCCGATCTGGCCAACATGTGAGTCCAACCCAGAGTAATGCAATTGCATTCTGGGTAATTAGCAATGGGCAGTAACCTTGTCAATGGCACCTACATCCCATGAATAAATTTGGATGTCAAAGAGTTACAGAGATGCACAACCTGGAAACAGACACTTCGGTCCAAGTCGTCCATGCCAGCCAGTAATCCAAATTAATCTAGTTCCATTTGCCAGCACTTGGCTCATTTCTCTCTAAACCGTTTCTATTCATATCCCCCTCCAGATGCCTTTTAAATGTTGTAATTGTATCTACCACTTCTCTGGCAGCTCATTACATGCACTCACCACCTACTGCATGAAAACGTTGCCCCTTAGTTCCTTTTAAATCTTTCCCTTCTCAACACCCTCTAAATTTGGACTCCCCCACCCCAGGGAAAAGACCTTGTCTATTTACAGTATCCATGCCCCTCACTGTTTTATAAACATGTAGCAGGTCACCCCTCAGCCTTTGATGCTCCAGGGAAAACAGCCCCAGCCTGTTCAGCCTCTCCCTGTAGCTCAAATCCTCCAACCCTGGCAACATTCTTGTAAATCTTTTCTGCACCCCTTCAAGTTTCAAAACATTCTTCCGAAAGGAAGGAGACCAGAATAGCCATGATATTCCAAACATTAGCCTAACCAACAGCCACAACACGACCTCCCAACTCCTATGCTCAATGCTCTGACCAATAAAGGCAAACATACCAAACACCTTCTTCACTATCCCATCTAAATGCAACTCCAATTTCAAGGAACTATGAACCTGCACTCCAAGATCTCTTTGTTCAGCAACACTTCCGAGGACATTACCATTAAATGTATAAATCCTACCCTGATTTGCCTTTCCAAATGCAGCACCTCACATTTATCTAAATTAAACTCCATCTGTTACTCCTCAACCCATTGCCACATCTGATCATGACCCTGTTGTAATCTGAGGTAACCTTCATCATTGTCCACTGCACCTACAATGTTGGTGTCATCTGCAAACTTACTAACTATACCTCCTATATTAAAATCCAAATCATTTATATAAATAATGAAATGTAGAGGACCCAGCACCATTCCTTGTGGCACTCCACTGGTCACAGGCCTCCAGTCTGAAAAACAACCCTCCACCACCACCCTCTGTCTTCTACCTTTGTGCAAATTCTGTATCCAAATGGCTAGTTCTCCCTGTATTCCATGTGATCTAATCTTGCTAACAAATGTGCCATGAGGAACCCTGTTGAATGCCTTACTGAAGTCCATATACATCACGCCTACCCTGCCCTCATCAATCCTCTTTGTTACTTCTTCAAAAAGCTCAATCAAGTTCGTGGGACATGATTTCCCATGCGCAAAGCCATGTTGACTATCCCTAATCAATCCTTGCTTTCCAAATACATGGAAATCCAGTCCTTCAGGATTCCCTCCAACAACTTGCCACCACTGTTGTCAACCTCAGAGGTCTGTAGTTCCCTGGCTTGTCCTGACCACCCTTCCTAAACAGTGGCACCACGTTTGCCTACCTCCAGTCTTCCGACACTTCACCTGTGACTATTGATGATACAAATATCTCAGCAAGAGGCCCAGCAATCACTTTTCTAGCTTCCCACAGAGTTCTAGGGTACACCTGATCAGGTCCTGGGGATTTATCCACCTTTTGAATTTTAACACATCCAGCACCACTTTCTCTTTAATATGGACAATTTTCAAGATGTCACCATCTATTTTCCTACTTTCTATATCTTCCATATCCTTTTCCACAGTAAATACTGATGCAAAATACTCATTTAGTATCTCCCCATCTCCTGCAGCTCCACACAAAGGCTGCCTTGCTGATCTTTGAGGGGCCCTATTCTCTCCCTAGTTACCATTTTGTCCTTAATGTATTTGTAAACACCCTTTGGATTCTTCTCAACCCTCTTTGCCAAAGCTATCTCATGTCCCCTTTTTGCCTTGATTTTCCTCTTAAGTATACTCCTACTGCCTTTATACTCTTCTAAGGATTCACTCAACCTCTCCTGTCTATACCTTACATGTGCTTCCTTCTTTTTCTGGACCAAACTCTCAATTTCTATAGTCATCCAGCATTCCCTATACCTACCAGCCTTGCCCTTAACCTTAACAGGAATTTACTGTCTCTGGACTCTCGTTATCTCAGTTTTAAAGGTGTCCCATTTTCCAGCTGTCCCTTTACCAGCGAATATCTGTGCCCAATCAGCTTTTGAAAGTTCTTGCCTAATACAGTCAAGTTTGACCTTTCTCCAATTTAGAACTTCAACTTTTAGTTCTGGTCTATCCTTTTGCATCACTATATTTAAACTAATAGAATTATAGTCACTGGCCCCAAAGTGCTCCCCCACTGACACCTCAGTCACCTGCCTTATTTCCCAAGAGTAGGTCAAATTTTGCACCTTCTCTAGTAGGTACATCCACATACTGAATCAGAAAATTGTCTTGTACACACTTAAATCCATCTCTATCTTAACCCTTAATACTATGACAGTCCCAGTCTATGTTTGGAAAGTTAAAATCCCCTACCATAACCACCTTATTTTTCTTATAGATAACTGAGATCTCCTTACAAAATTGTTTCTCAATTTCCCGCTGATGATGGGGTGGTCTACAGTACAATCCAAATAGGGTGATCATCCCTTTCTTATTTCGTGGTTCCACCTAAATAACTTCCCTGGACGTATTCCCAGGAATATCTTCCCTAATCCCTAATCAAAAATGCCACACCCCCTCCTCTCTTGCCTCCCTTTCTATCCTTCCTCCAGCCTTTGTATCCTGGAACATTAAGCTGTCAGTCCTGTCCATCCCTGAGCCATGTCTCTGTAATTGCTATGATATCCCAGTCCCATGTTCCTAACCATGCCCTGAGTTAATCTGTTAGGCCATCTGGCATCGAAGTAAATGTAGTTTAATTTATCAGTCCTACTTTGTTCTCTGTTCCTGCCTGCCCTGACTGTCTGACTTGCTCCTTTTCTCAACTCTACCAGTCTCAGATTGATCTTTTTCCTCACTGTCTCCCTGGGTCCCACCCACCCAGGTTGTCAACCACCTGATGAAGAAGCGACGCTCCGAAAGCTAGTGCTTCCAATTAAACCTGTTGGACTATAATCTGGTGTTATGTGATTTTTAACTTTGTACACACCAGCCCAACACGGGCATCTCCAAATTACAATGACCACCTGCTGGTCCCTCTCCCCTTTGAGCATATTCTGCACTGTCTCCGAATATCCTTGATCCTGGCATCAGGGAGACAATACACCATTCTGATGTCCTGCTGTTGGCCACAGAATTGTCCTTCTGTGCCTCTGACTAGAGAGTCGCCTATCACAATCGATCATTTAGAACCTAGGGTACCCCTCATTACATTAGAGCCAATCTCACTACCAGAAACCAGTTCTACACTCCCCTGAGAATCTTTCACCTCCTACATTTTCCAAAACAGCAAACTTGTTTGAGATGGGGATAGCCACAGGAGACTCCTGCACTACCTGCCTCCCTCTTTTACCTTTCCTGGACGTAACCCATCTACCGAACATATCTGTGGTTTTTCTCCCTTCCTCTGGGTTGGCACAGTGGCTCAGTGGTTAGCACTGCTGCCTCACAGCACCAGGGTTCCAAGCTCGATTCCAGTCTCTGATGACTATCTGTGTGGAATTTGCACGTTCTCCCCGTGTCTGCGTGGGTTTCCTCCGGGTGCTCCGGTTTCCTCCCATAGTCCAAAGATGTGTGGGTCAGGTGAATTGGCCATGCTAAATTGCCCATAGTGTTAGGTGCATTAGTCAGAGGGAAACGGGTCTGGGTGGGTTAGTCTTCGGAGGGTTGGTCTGTTGGGCCTGTTTCCACGCTGTCAGGAATCTAATTTAAATCTAATCTATAACTGCCATTCATCATACCCCCTGTAAATCCTCCCGAGCTGCTCCTGTAAATTCCTCATTGCTTCAAATGGCTGCTGCAACCGATCACTGTGATCTGATAAGAGTAAGTGAGGTCTGCAGACCCCGACGTGGTCGACGATGCCCTCCACCGCATCTCTTCCACTTCCCGCTCCTCCGCCCTTGAACCCCGCCCCTCCAACCGCCACCAGGACAGAACCCCACTGGTCATCACCTACCACCCCACCAATCTCCATGTACAGCGCATCATCCGCCGTCATTTCCGCTACCTCCAAACGGACCCCACCACCAAGGATATATTTCCCTCCCCTCCCCTATCAGCATTCCGTAAAGACCACTCCCTCCGTGACTCCCTTGTCAGATCCACACCCCCCACCAACCCAACCTCCACTCCCGGCACCTTCCCCTGCAACCGCAGGAGGTGCAAGACTTGCGCCCACACCTCCCCCCTCACCTCCCTCCAAGGCCCCAAAGGAAACTTCCATATCCGCCACAGATTCACCTGCACCTCCACACATATCATCTATTGCATCCTCTGCACCCGATGTGGCCTCCTCTATATTGGGGAGACAGGCCGGCTACTTGCGGAGCGTTTCAGAGAACACCTCGGGGACACCCGGACCAACCAACCCAACCACCCTGTAGCTCAACATTTCAATTCCCCCTCCCACTCCACCAAGGATATGCAGGTCTTTGGACTCCTCCATCGTCAGACCACAACAAAACGACGGTTGGAGGAAGAATGCCTCATCTTCCGGCTAGGAACCCTCCAACCACAAGGGATGAACTCGGATTTCACCAGTTTCCTCATTTCCCCTCCCCCCACCCTGTCTCAGTCAAATCCATCAAATTCAGCACCGCCTTCCTAACCTGAGATCTTCTTCCCGACACCTCTGCCCCCACTCCAGTCTGACCTATCACCCTCACCTTGACCTCTTTCCACCTATCACATTTCCGACGCCCCTCTCCCAAGTCCCTCCTCCCTACCTTTTATCTTAGCCTGCTGGACAAACTTTCCCCATTCCTGAGGAAGGGCTTATGCCCGAAACGTCGATTCTCCTGTTCCCTGGATGCTGCCTGACCTGCTGCGCTTTTCCAGCAACACATTTCCAGATCTGATAGGAGTCCCAATCAAATAAACTTCCTGAAGACATAATAACCAGTAACGTGGAAACTCTCCCTAATCTCCCATATCCAACAGGAGGAGCACATCACTACTAAAAGTCATCTTGACACTTTAACAGTCTATGGACACAGAAAATAACACAGTCCTACTGCTCTACAAAACACTGCTCCAGGCTAACTTAGGACCTATGTTTTATATTTTTAAAGTGTAATCAAGGGTGTTATGGACAGGACCAGACCACTCAAAAATATTCTTAAACAGGCAGCTCAGACCATAACTTTGCCAATTTGTTTCAGTAAGTGTACAGTGAAAATGACCCGGAGTAAGTTAGCTAGCTTGACTACCAGGTTTTAAAACAGACAAAACTTTATTCACAAAATTAAACAATGAAACACAAAGAAGAGAATAAAGAACCCCTACAGAAGTCAGTCTATCCAAACTAGACTTATTTATGCTGTTCCAAATATACACAACAGTTCCAATAAGTAAACCCCCTGAAACACAGTAAAAATAAAACAAATGCTTACAGGTTGAAGTTAGAAGAGCAGAAGGAGAGAGAGTCTGGCAGCCTGTTTCCACATAGCTCGACTGCTGAACTCCAAACTAGTTCTGGACTGAACTGCTCAGCTTTCCACTCCCCTTTTATTATACAGGTCACTTCTAAAACATGATCACTTTGGCCTGAAGTCTCATTTGTTTACAGATAAACAAAAGGCCTCTCAAAATCCTTTTTCATCTCTGTACCAAACTAGCCAACTCAGAGCTAGGAGTGTTTTATGACCCCTCTGAAAATAACCAAGGACCCAGTATCCTTGAGAAAAGGAACAGCTTTGTGGCAAGAGACAGATCTCAATAAAGCATATAATCAAAAAAGAACCCACTCTGCTGGATGTACTAAAAGGCAAAGAACAATAAAGAATACTTAAAAGCTATGCATCTGAGGGAATCCTAGATGGCAGCATCCTGTTAGGATCGCATTTGCTGGGCTGCACACCACAACACCAACCTGACAGACCTTGCACCCGTCCCATTCACTTTACAGGGAGTAAAAACACAGTAAAGGAGTTAGAAACCCGAATAAACGACTTACCTTTGTTCTTGCAGCTGAAGAATGCCAAAAAAAAGGAAGCTTGCTTGGGGTTGAAGCCATGGCCCAGCCCACTGAAGCTGCAGCTTGCTTATTCACCAGACCCTGGTTGAGCAGCTGGCCAAATCTTGCGAGCTCCTGGGGAAGCAGATCGAGAGAAAAAAAAATTGAAGAGAGGCTGGCTCTTGTATCTGCAACGCTACAATCCCTGGGAAAAAGAACCAATAAACTCGAGCGCCAGGCTGCAGGGTAAAGGCAGAGACTGACTCCTCCAAGAGGCGGTTTGAAGCTCTGGAAACACAAGTCCGTGGTCTGTTGGATCTGGTAGATAATCTCGAAAACAGGGGCAGAAGAAAGAACCTGCGCATTGCTGGCATACTGGAGGGGACAGAAGGTGAGAGACCAGTGGAGTTCTTTGAGAAGTGGTTCCCAGAATTCCTTAGTTTGGAAACTGAGGTGGGAAGCATAACAATTGAGAGAGCCCACCGGATCGCAGCACGAAAGCCAGGTGCTGATCAGCATGCACACCGTGTCCTGGTGAGGTTTCATCGTTATAAAGACAAGCAGCGGGTCATGGGAGCCTCTAGACCCTGAGTGAGGGTTCGATGAGCGTTGGTATGTGACGGCTCCAGGGTCATGTTCTTCTCAGTGGCAGTGGTCCAGAAAAGGAAGTCCTACGTTGGCGTCAAGAGGAAATTGAGAGAGCTTGGAGTCCAGTATTCTCTAAGATATCCAGCGGTGCTTTGGATCAATCATAATGGATCCATACATTTGTTCAACTCGCCAGAGAAAGTGAAGAACTTTGTGGATAAGTTCTTAAGTCAAACAGCCGAATAGGCGTAGAGGAAAGAGCTGTTCAGGTTTGTTCTTCTTTAAAAAAAGACTTAGTGGCATCTTCTTTCTGGTAATACATTGCATTAAGTGTCTGGGATGAATAGAGTATTTATCTTTAATCTCTAGGTTATGTTAAGGGATGGGTGATATGTTTATTTTTAGTTTACATGTTTATAGTACAAACCTTGCTCTTGGTGTTTTTTCTCTACCGGGTTGTTGGTTTATGTGGCGCGACCCGAGCTGGTAGTTGAGAGGGTGGTTGGGATGGTTAGTCGGGTTGTAGGATGTGTAGGTACCCACTTTGAAGTGGGGGGGGGGGTAAATTTCTCCAGTCAGAGCTTTTGGAGATTTTTTTGTTTTTCTGTTTTTGCTGTACATAGTTTTTATAAGTTTTGTAGATTCGTTGGCTGTAGTTATTTTAGTCTGTGTAGTTTTTAGATTTTGTGGATTCTCTTGCATTAAAGCTCAGTGATCTGTAGTTCGGGTTCTTCTTCTCTGGGGTCAAAATGGTGCTATGGAAGGTTTTGGCTCAGGATGTGTTTAAGTGGTGCACCTGAAATATTAAGGGAAGTCACTTTCTGGTCAAGAGGAAGAAGGTACTTTCTAGCCTTAAAAGGGAGAGGGTGGATGTTGCCTAATTACAAGAAATGCACTTGGATGATGCAGAGCTTTTGAAGCTGCAACAGAATGGGTTGATTTCTCATTCTTTCAATATGAGTAGAGGGGTGGCCATTTTAGTTAGAGAGAATCTCCCATTTAAGTTGTTAGAGTGTATTAAAGACATACAAGGGAGACTTGTAATCTTTAAAGCTTTGATACATGGGGAAGATTATGGGATCTTAAATGTTTAGTGTCCCTTGGCCCACACCCTTAAGTTCTTGACAGATGCACTTTCTAGGCTGGTTAACCTTGCATCTCAACATATTGCTGTAGGAGGGGATTTCAATTGTCTAATAGACCTTGTGATGGACATATTGCCCAAAGGCCCACCAATATCTTCTTCGCAATCTAAACAATTAAGGGATCTGTATACGGAATTGTGGTTGGTAGATGTTTGGAGGCACCTTCATCCCACTGGCAGGGACTTCACCTTCTCTTTGAACCCACATAAATGCCATACCAGGATTGATCTTTTTCTGACCCCGCAGCACATCTAGGCTCGGTGGCGTCATGTACATTTCCGATCACACCCCAGTGCATTTAAAGGTTAAGTGTAAGGATATGGTGGTAGGCTCGAAGCACTGGTGACTGGACCCCTTCATCCTCAACAATAGCAAGTTTATTGAATTCTTTTCTGCTGCGTTCAGGGCATCAGAAGCCCATCCATTCTCTGGGAAACAGCTGAAGACTATGCTGGGGATTGTTTATTTTCTATTCAGCCAGAAAGTAGCAGCAGACAGGTGAGCAGCAATGCTTGCTCGAGACACATCTGAAAGCAGCTGGAAAGGTATACTTTGACAGGCCCTCACTGACTAAACTACGGACATCCAAAAGGCATCTTACATTTGCAAGTCAAAGGCTGTTTGAGCATTGGGATAAGCCGGGCAAGTACCAGCATATCTTGCCAGGACAAGGAGTGTGCCCCCAAGCCATTACCACGATCAGGGAGGACACTGAAAGAATTAATGCAGCATTTCTGAAATTTTACTCTGAAAGCTGAGAGAGTGGGCAGGTTAGGATGGAGTCTTTTTTTTTTAAGAATTTGGACCTTCCGGGAGCGACCTCTGAACAAGAGTCTCTCCTCGATGCCCCATTGTCAGAGCAAGAGGTGCAGGAGGCTGTGAGGCAGCTCCAGGATGGGAAGGCACTGGGTCCTGATGGGCTCCCCAGGAGTTCTATAAGGAATTTATAAGTATATTGTCAGGGCCGATGCTTACTATGTTTAATGACTCACATAGTCATGGCCTCCTCCCACCATCTCTAAGAGAGGCAAACATCTCTCTCATTCTTAAAAAAAGGGAAGGCCCTGGAGGACTGTGCTTACTATAATCCCATTTCACTCCTGAATATTGACTTCAAAATCCTATCTAAGACTCTTGCATTGAGGTTAGAAACTGTACTGCCCTCTATCATTCAGGAAGACCTGAGGGGGTTCATAAAAGGTTGCAGATCGATGGATAATGTCAGGAGATTACTTAACATAATCCAAGTATGTCAACAGCAATTGGTACAAGGATTGATGATCTCCTTAGATACAGAAAAGGCATTCGACAGGGTCAAGTGGCCATATCTTTTTCATACATTGAAGCAGTCTGGCCTGGGAGAGACCTTCATCAGGTAGGTGGAGGTTTTCTATAGTGAGCCTCTTGCCACGGTCCTCACCAATGGTGTGTGGTCAGGCAAATTTAATATTTGTCAGGACAGTCGACAGGGCTGTCCCTTGTCACCATTGCTTTTCACGTTGGTGATCGATCTGCTGGTGGAGGCACTACACAGGGATCCCAATATAACCGCTCCAGAAGTGGGGACGAAGTCACATAAGATCGCACTGTATGTAGATGACGTTCTTGTCTTTTAGTCAAACCCAGCAGTCTCAGTGCCACACCTGATACAATGCATCAATTTATTTGGTGGCTTCTCGGGTTATAAGATCAATTTCGTGAAGTCAGAGGACGTGCCCATGGGTGGTCTCCCAAAAGTGCCTGATCCTGAGGGTGGAACTCGGTTCCCCTTTAGATGGTCGCAGGACAGCTCTCTCTACCTAGGTATATTTATTACTCCTGTTTTTGATCGCTTATTTAAAGCCAATTTTGCCCATTTATTCGGCAGAATCAAGCAGGACCTTTGTAAATGGGAGATGCTTCCCATCTCTTGGTTAGGTTGGATAGCCCTCGTGAAAATAAACATTCTGCCCCGCCTGTTGTATCCTATGCGAATGCTTCCTCTGCTTTTTACTAAGCAAATATTTAGAAGACTGAACAGCTGGTTTAGTTCTTTTATCTGGTATCACAAGCGGCCCCTAATTAAATTGACTAAATTGCAGTTACCTTACAGACTGGGAGGAGTGGGCCTCCCAGATATCAAAAACTATCAGCTCAGCTCATTGCTATCTTACGGGAATGATTGGGCCCAGGGGACCCCCACTCACTTTGGTTGGACATTGAAGCATCTCAGGCAAGATGTCCCCTTATTGGCCTGCTGTTCTTAGACAAAATGTGAACAGTCAAGGAATATTGTCGTAGCCCAATAATCATCAATACTATCAAGGCGTAGAGGGCAATGGGTAAGGGTGAGGGCAATATCGCTAAAACATCATTTTTGACACCCATATTGATGTCCTTTGACCAGTTGGCTTGGAAATATGAATTGCCCAATAGGGACCTCTTTCATTTCTTTCAAATTAGAAACTTCATATGAAATGACCCCACACTTCTAACTGATCCTTATAGGTCCCACATGGAGAAGAGGTTGTTGAGTGTGAGGGTACATTATCTGTTAGCAACGCTTATCATCTATTGGGAGAGAGTCCCTCTGACGAGACCAAATGGCTCTGTAAGGTATGGGAGAGGGAGCTTGATGTTGAGATCTCTTCTGAAATGTGGGAGGATATCTGGGAAAATGCAATAAGGATCTCGATTTGCAACAGGACTCATGCTTTGCAACTGAACATTTTCCACAGGGTCCATCTGGGCCCAGACCATCTCACTAAATCTAAAGTGGGAATATCTCCAAAGTGTCCTAAATGTAAAGTGAGCGTGGGCATGCTTACTCATTGTCTTTGGTCCTGCCACAGACTGTGGGCATACTGGAGCGCTGTGGTGGGTGAAATAGAGAAGGCCTTGGGGACGGAGGTGAAGATGGAACTGGTATCACTTCTTCTTGGCTTTGTTAATTCCTTCCACTAGATGCACACAAAGAAAAGGCTTTTCAGTATCCTCACTTTTTGTGCGAGAAAGAACATTCTATTAGGGTGGGTGTCAGAAAATCCCTCAGGGCTGGCGTAAATCATGGAGCACATCCCCTTGGACTTTGCCATGAGTATGGTGTGCCATAAAACTGAGAATTTCTATGAGACGTGGCGGCTGTGTTTGGACTAGCTGGGTACAGATTTGTTCACCATACTAATAAGAGCCTTTATAAACCCTGGCAATTCTATGTAATGGATTTGGTATCCAGAGAGGAGGAAGTATGAACATATGAATAGTATGAACTTCTATGCTCGATGATCGAGGGCTTTCGCTTTGTTTCGTTCAGCTGTGTTATTGTTATTATTATTCCTGTTAAGATTTTCCTTTTTTAGCTTATTTATTAGTTATTATTTATTTATCTATGTTATTAGTGAGTTTGATTTTTTAACATTGGGTTGAAGTGTTTGGTTTTGTATCTATTGTAATATTTTTTTAAAAATCCTTTTTTTTCAATAAACATTTTTTTAAAAATGCAGTTACAATTAAGAAACATTTGTATGATGTGGATTTTTTTAATGTATCTAGAATTCTATTCAAGCTTTGGACAGTCTTGAGACAAAGTAAATTACTGTTTATTTCCATATTTTCAGTAAAATGTTTGCTCAATATTAACCATTCAATTTTGTCCCAATTATCCATGGGTCATAATAATTAATAAGTCTTGTGTAAAAAATGCTATGCACTTAGCTTGTACTCAAACAGGGCAATTCTTGCAAAACCCAAATCGAAACATCCACTATTGGATGTAATTCCATCATTGTGAAGCATTTGCTGACCAATCCTGAGTGTGCTAATAGCTACACAAACAACCAATTTAAGATAACTGTTCAAACCCATAAAATGGCTCATTTATATTTGCTGGTTGCAACGTATGTTTGAATGTAGGGACGTGCTCTCTTCAAACAGAAGAACATGTTCAAGCCTTGAGCCACCTTATAATTACCTGGGCATTGGGGAGCTTATAGTTCCCTGTTGCTTTCTCCATAGCAATGCTTCAGCCAATTAGCATTGCCTTGCTAATCAATCAGCAGTCTTTTCGGCTTTAGCATTAATTATCACTATCATTTGAAATTTAGCATTCTTCCTGATAAATGAAAGATGAGAAGCATTGGTGACTTGTCATTCTTTTCAGTAATATTCAAGGTTTCCTTTCATTCAACCATGTCCAATTCTTCTGTTAAATTTAAGTCCGACTCCAAGTTGAGAAAGTTTTCCTCATATCATATGTTATCCACAATATGAGATGTCTATCCCCTTCTTATAACTGTTTAAATCAGTTATATGCTAATTGTATTCTACGCCATTATAATTAGTCTTTAACTGCCTTAACCTGAAGATGTGTAATCTGAATTTGCCCCTTAATGTGCATGATCATGCTCTTTATTTGAGTTTAGAATTTCTTTGTTTTTTAAAAAAATTACCTCATGAATAGATGGTTATAATTTAACCTCAATCGCACAGACCATTTGAGCTATTTGTTTCTTGTGATGATACCTGATGTCCCAGGAGCAAATGACAACCTTATAATTCATTCTCAGTTACTTGGCATTCAATATGTCACTGCAGGTAGATTTCATGTTACTGAAGAAATAACACTACCACCAATGCATAATTCAGTAAAATACCCTTGAGCCACCCATTTGTCACCCGTGAATTGCCAACGTCTTCACATACCCTGTAGTAATTACACTTAACATGGATGTCAGCACAACTCATGAATTGGGAATCATGCCTCACAAAGCAAAGAAGATTAAAAAGCTCATAAGGTACCATTTTCAAAAATATTACATCACTTCAGTAGTTTATGTTTAATATTGATGAAGGATGAAAGAGCAGTTTATTGACCCACTGCTGCATGATTTTACATAACCTTAGCAGGACAACATTATAACAGTAGAGACAGTAAAACACTCAAACTCGTGTCTTACTGAATCTACAATAACAACTATTTCATCCATCTGCAGCTGCAAAGTTTCTAAAATTCAGTTTACAAAAACATTGCAACATGATGATATTGCATAGATTTTACAAACACCTGCATTATAAAGTGAGTGTAAACTACATGGGATTTTAAAAGAATATAGAGATATTTCTTTCATAAATTCACTAAGCATTGTAGAGCCTTTGGGTGTATTAAAATTAAAATATGTGGAAGAGTACATTGTGTTAATGGCATTGTGACAAACATTTCTTATTTTCAACATTGTAAAATTATAAAACTTCTAAAACAATAGGTTATGATTTTCTTAAGATGTTGATCAGAAAAACTTGTCCCACAACGTTCACAATATCAAATGGTGGAAATCCTTTTCCACCCTGAACAAAGGAGAATGTCAAAAATATGTTCTTAATGTTGCAACAAAGAGCATGGGTAGAAATACTTCTTCTGTATTTGTGGGGGGTGAGAGAGATCTGTGTTTGTAGAGAAAATGGAAATAATAAGATGGTCATTAAAAAGCTGTAGTGCTTGAATATTCATGAGTGATCAGACCAGATGGAGTGCATGCTGAACTACTTAAGGAAATGAGGGCAGAACTGGAAGGAGCTGTGGCTGAACATTCTCACAGCTCATTGAGCACGTGGGTGGTGGTTCCAGAAGAGTGGAAAATAGCTAATGTTCTAATTTAAATAAAACATTAGGAGCCGAAAGCTGTGAATTATAGTCCTGTTGGTTTGACATAAATAGTGG
Source organism: Chiloscyllium plagiosum (assembly GCF_037043375.1). NCBI lineage: Eukaryota > Metazoa > Chordata > Chondrichthyes > Orectolobiformes > Hemiscylliidae > Chiloscyllium > Chiloscyllium plagiosum. The sequence goes on from NW_028270141.1 coordinate 105,080,426, forward strand.
GGAAAGTATTAGAACCTATTGTAAAGGAATCAATTAAAGTATAATTAATGATAATAATACTAACATTCCCTTGGTAACATAGATCTAAGAATGGTAAATTGTCGATAATGAATTTATTGGAATGTTTTGAGGCTGTGTCATAATTGATGAATTAACGTGATGAAATGGGTATTGTGTACTTCGAATTTTCAACGATAAAATAGAGGCTTTTGGATAAATTAAGGTTTTGTAAATTGGAGAATAATTTGGTAAAATAACGGGACAAAAAGGTGATAATCAATGGTAGTAGATCTAATTAGACAGCTGGGACCAGAGAAGTATCCTTGGATTCAGCCCTGGGGTCTGTTCTCTCTACTTAACCTGATGAAAGTACTGACATCTCGATGGCAGATGATACCAAGTCGTGTGGAAAAGCAGGCTGTTTGAGCAAGATGATAAAGTTCAGAATAATTTGCTGAGACTTCACTGGGCAGAGCAATGACAGATGGGACTTAAGAATGATTAACGTATGGTAATGTTCACTGGTACTGAGGTAGGAAAAATGATTACAGTGAGGAGACATCATTTCGCAATTCTTATTACAGAGGTAATGTTACAAAAGCATTAAAAAGAAGTAAAAGCAAATTCCTGCGAATAATGTTGATCTTATATTTATTCATTACTCTAATTCATAATTTATAGTTCTACTTATTGAACAAGGATGCAAATTTTCTATTCAATTATATTCTCTTAAAGTAACTTTGAAGTTAGACAAACGTTCATCTTTGCATTAAATAAACTTAAAGGATGCAAGCTAATTACAAATTTTTGCCTGATGAAAGCAAGAATGGACAATAAAAACAATACATTAAGCAACAAATAAATCAGATCATAAACACAAGGATAAGGCTGAATGAATTGTACTTTTACCAATCTGAGCAATAATGCTGATGGACAACGTGAAATGAGAAAAGGTCATGTGAGGTAATTATGTGTGCACAGTGGAAGGAGTGCAGCTGATGGGCCAATTGTAAACTCCTTCAACCCCGAAATTTAATCTTTTCTTCCAACAAACATGTTTATTGTTTTCTGACTCCCATTTGTTTGTAGGATCACTGCCTTCTTTCTGGTTGGCTGGTATTTTTCTTCTGTAATTTCTATGTTGGTTACTTAAATAAAATAGTCCAAGCATAAAATATATTACTGCAGGGTTTAATTGTTTTTGACCATTATTTAGTGTGCTCGGTTTAATTAGGAAACATAATTCTAATCAAATTAATTAACTGATATATTAAGCTCAGTTGCATCTTTCATTATTGTTCATATTAATTGTATTAGTGCGCAAAATGATTGTTTTCTTCCAGTTCTGTTTAAATCATAATAACTTATTTTATAAGTAAAGCAAAATAAAACAGAATTGCAAACATGCTGACGTACATCATTTCATTAATTCAAAGTGAAAGCAGCTATTCCCTTGATGAATCAGTGGGTAAATGCAGTGCATTTCTGGCACTAACCCACATGAGAAGGTTCCAGGTTAACAAAATGTACTAAAGCAACTAAATTCATCAAGTGTGTCTCTGGGAATAGGACAACACAGTTGACATCAGTATCATTAGGGCAGGAGGGGAAAAGGAAAGCAGGTTTGGATCCTGACACAATTCACTGTTGAACAACGGCTGCTAAATGTTTCCGTGTCTGAAAATTTGCAGTCTATCATCCTGCATATGTTGGTTGGTACCTGTGCCACTAGCAATGGATCTCAAGTGCCCAAAGAAAGAAGGTAACCTCAAAATTGTTGAGGATGGTACCTGATCAGAGCAAATTATGCTGGTGTTTTAGGAAGTATCCTTCACTTCTTCATATGAACTCAAACTGGAAGTCTAGGGTAGTGAGTTTTGGGAAGATTTGTAGCTCAAGTTGAGGTTCTAGATGTAGGTTTGCTCGCTGACCTGGAAGGTTCATTTTCAGACGTGTCGTCACCAGACTAGGTAACATCATCAGTGAGCCTCCGGATGAAGCACTGGTGGCATGCCTCACTTTCTATTTATGTGTTTAGGTTTCCTTGGGTTGGTGATGTCATTTCCTATTCTTTTTCTCAGGGGGTGGTAAATGGGATCCAAGTGAATGTGTTTGTTGTTAGAGTTCCGGTTCAAGTCTAGGTATTATTGGTCAAGTCAGATCCCAGACTTCTAACTGGCTTGAGATGTCATGTTTTGTATTGTTAGTTTTCTGATAAGATGGCAACAGAGTAGGACGCTTCAGCTAGAGCTCATTTGCTGCACCCATTCTTTTTCTTTATTTCTTCCACCTTTTCCTCTCTTCGCTCCCTTCTCTCGACCTTGGACACCGGACCCGTCTCCAATTCCCAGCTTCTGAGGCGGAGAGGCCAGCCACCAGTGTCCCAGTGCGGAGCATGGTGTCAGCGGCCCAGTGTGGGAGCAGGGACAGCAGTCAGCGGTCAGACCATATGGAGGGTCCCCTGTGCTAGTCTGCTGCAGAGAGCCCTTGGAGAGAGATGGTGATGTTTATCTTTTTAATTTTGCTTCTTGTTTTGTATGACCAAGGCTATATGGTGTAAAACTGTAATGTAACTGTTATTTCTTCATTTCTCTAATCTGTGACTAAAGATTGTACCTAAGATGGTGCTGTAAGTGGCGAATTATAAACATTTCACAGCACTCATTTAAGTTTATAGAGTCATAGAAGTGTACAGCATGGAAACAGACCCTTCGGTCCAACTCGTCCATGCCGACCAGATATCCCAACCCAATCTAGTCCCACCTGCCAGCACCCGGCCCATATCCCTCCAAACCCTTCCTATTCATATACCCATCCAGGTGCCTTTTAAATGTGACAATAAAGTTAATTCAATTCAATTAAACAAAGTGGACTTTCACCGAAACACAAGTATGCAATGCTGTATTTCTGGTTTAAACAATAAAACAGAAGTTTATTTTGCAAAAATAATGATAAGATAGAATAAATCAAAGTATTTACAGAATACCGAAATTTCAAATTGCAAAATATACTCAAATTGCGAAATAAAATCCTATCAATTTCAACAGTGCCCCTTTACATTACGCATACCAGAGAGAATTTCTTTCCCTATCATATCTATAGGGTTTAACCTTCATTTTTTGGTCTTGAGAATCTGATAATCTTTTCCTTGAGTTTTTGTACTAAGCTTAGTCTTCCTCAAATACATATACATATTCCAATGAGACCACCGAAATGACTAATTTGCATGACTGATTGCTACTTAGGCCAAAAGCAATCCACACCAGGTTTTAGCCGTAACAGAAAAATAATTCTATTTGTTGTAGCACAATTAACTTTAACAAGAGCAGTGAAATAAAGGATTTCTAATCTACTCGCAATTTAAACAACAAACCTTCAAATCCCCAAATATAAAGGTACTTAATCACGATTAAGACAGGAAAATGACAAATGGTATAACATACACTGTGCGTGGAAAAAGCTCCTGAAAATCAAAAATCCAGAATGCAAGGTGGAAAGTTATCTTCTCGTAATCCTTTTGATTTTTAAATGATGACATGCTATTGACTGCAGGTTAATGGTCGTTCTTTGATTCAGTGGTTGATCAGGTGGATTTAGGCCTTGTATGATTTTTTCTTTCAAGCTTCCTTACTTTTACTATGATTTCTCCACATGAAGAAGAAAGCGGGAGTGATGGATGCTTTATGTTTGCGAGCAGTCAATGTTTCTTTCTCTCTACTCATGGCACTAACAGTTTTTTAACTCTCTGCAGCTCACCAATCCACCATCCATAAGCCACAAATCAAGAATGTGATAGAAGGCTCCCCACTTGCCTGGATGAGTGCAGCACCAATAATAATAAACCTTACACCATCCAGGTCAAAGCAGCCCACTTGACAGACATCACATCGGCAAATATTCATTCACTCTACCACTGGTGCTCAGTAGCAGCAGCATGTGACATCTTCAAGGTGCATGATAGAAATTCACCAAGGCTCCTTAGACAATATCTTCCAAACTCACAAGCACTACCATCCAGAAAGACAGGGGCAGTAGATTCATGGGAACGTTACCACCTACAAGTTCCTACCCAAGTCACTCATCATCCACACTTGTAAACATATTACCATTCCTTCAGTGTCTCGGGGCCAAAATCCTAAAATTTTGTCTCTAACAGCATTGTTGGGTAGCCATGCCAAATGAACTGCGGTGGTTAAAGAAAGCAACTCACTAGCACTTTCTCATTGGCAGCTGGAGATAGACAATAAAGGTTGACCAGCCAGTGATGCTCACATCCCATGAATGAATTAAAATATAATGGAATTATGTAAACTGGGCATAATTTCAATGTATGGTGTCCTCAACCATTGCATAATGGGAGCTAGAAAATTTAGTAAGCAATGAGGATAGTAACTGGACATCCAATGGCTGGTGAAATGTGTAGAGATGTGGTAGGTTATATTTAATGCAAAAGAGTCTAAAGTAGTTCATGCTGGTTTGAAGACTACTGAGATGCAATTTAAACTAAATTGTACAATTCTAGGAGGGGTTGCAAAAGCAGTGAGAAATAGGGATGTAATTGTAAAATCTTCAAAAGTTGCAGAACAAGCTAAGAAGCTGTTAACAATGTATGTGGTATCTTTAAATATAGAAATCGAGGCACATGGAACTGGTGAAGTCCCAACTGGAGTATTGAGGCCAATTCTAGGTATTCAGGAAGATTTTCAAAGCTTCAGAAAGGATGCAGAGGAGATTTACAGGAACATTAGAAGCAGTAATTGTTTCAGTGATGTAGTAAGATTAGAGATCATGGGTTGTTCTTCTTAAAACAAATAAGATTGAGACAGTTCTTCATCGAGGTATTATTTCCACTGATTGAAGAGTAAGAATCAGGGGACACAGACTTAGCAAAAGAACCACAGGCAATGTAAGAGAACAAGAAAATATTTATTTGTTTCAAAAAGCTGGCCTGAGTATGATATTCAACATGGTTTCTTCAACCACAGTATAACTTTGGATTTTGACACACATTTTTCTCCAAACCCAGCTTGTGTTCTGTCTGTATCAGTGAACAGATAAACATCAGGGTTACAAGCTTTTATTGGAGGTGACTGAGAGAACATAAGAACCAGAACCAAGTGTGGACCACACATACAGCTTGAGCTTTCTCTGCCAATCAACTTCCACTCCATTTTCACAGGATCCCCAAATCTTGTGATTCTTTCAAGTCCTAAACTCTATTGAGCTCATCCTTGAATATACTCAATAACTGAACCTTCACAATGCTCTGGGGAGAGAATCTTAAAGACTCACAGCTATCTAAATGAAGAACTATCTCCTCATTTCAGACCAAAATAGCATACCTTTATCCTGAGGTCATTGTCCTTACTTTGGCACTTTCCAATCGGCTGAAATGCCTTCCCAGCATTTACCTCGTCGAACCTTCTCTGAATCTTTTTGGAGTTGTTTGTAAGGGGGAAGGGGGTGTGGATGTTGGCCAGTGGTGATGATGGTGGCATATTGATAATGTCACTTGATTACTATCAGAGTTCCAGGTTAATACTCTGAAGGCATGTGTTGATGGCAGTTAGTGGAATTTAAGTACAATAAATAAAAACTGGATTTAGAAGCTAGCTATCAGTAATAGTGACAATGATAAGTGTCGCTAATAATTGCAAAAAGTCATCTGGTTCACTAATGTCCCTTAGAAAGGAAAATCTGCTCTCTTGGTCTGGCCTATATGCGACCCTTGCAGTGATGTACACCTTCACTCTTAAGCACCCTCTGAAATGGTCTAGCAAATCACTTAATTCAAGGGCAGTTAGGAGTGGGCAACAATATGTTCACATTCCTTTAAAAAATAAATAACAGAAAGACTTGTCATTCTTCCTAACACCAACATATGCAGGCACATTCTACTCAATCTCTCACTGGAAGATAGTCATCTCATCCTCAGAATCAACCTTTGACACTCCTATTGCTATAAATATTGCTACCTAATTCTAAATATTTACATTATGTGCTATACCTTACCTCTGCTATAAAATCATTTCTGTACAATTTTAGTTTGTATTGTATTTTGTGTCAAAACATGTGTTGCTGGAAAAGCACAGCTGGTCAGGCAGCATCCAAGGAGCAGGACAGTCGATGTTTCGAGCATAAGCTCTTCATCAGGAAGATGACTCCGATCTCCAGCATCTGCAGTCCTCACTTTCTCCCACTGTTGTAGTTTGCCACACTTACATCATCTTTTTTCCCGTCATATATAGTTCTACCCTTGTGATAGGTTTTGTTGAAATAAATTTGTCAACCTGTGATTATATAACATGCCAGTTGTTTCCGGGGGTGGAAAGGAACGGCACTTTTTCTTATAATAAATTAAACGTCTAATGTACAAAAAATCTCCTTTTGTGGCTTTCTGAAGTGATCCATTGAAGCATTAAACCAGAAATTCTTCTGGAGACCTTCGTTTTACTCCATTACCTAAAGATAGCAAGCATCATTTACTTGTGTTCGCTTCAAATTATTGTGAAGTATGAGCCCAAGATTTTTTCTTCTCATTGATACTCTTATTCTAAACAACTAACGTTAATTTCACAAACACTATAGCATTATGCACTGTTGGGTGAACTTTCAGCTGTGAGTAGGTGGAAGTTAAAGCCTACTTCTTCAGAGTTTCTGATTTAATAATATAGTTATAATTATATCCACTCGGTCAGATTGATGGCAATCTGAATCTACTGCACTAAGATATAACCTTTTAACTCTCGCTCCTCATCTTTTCGAAGTGTTATTCTCCTCCTCAGGATTCTCTGTTGTTATTTTCCCACAGCTAATGATTTCTTTTGAATCCATCCCTGATACTTGTGCACTTTGGCCTTTGAAACCTTGTCTTCAGTGTTCCTGTTTATAACTATAGCTCTGTTGCTTTATACTTATTCCTGTTCAGCTGTTTGTTCTGTTTTTGTTTTGTTAGTCTGTACATCTGCAGTTTTCACTGCCGTTCCCATAGTGTGTGCTTTCCCTTGATGACAAAGTTCATTCATGGAGTGCTATACAGGCGTACTGTTTCCCAAAATGAATGTGCTGTGAATGCCTTCATTACCCAACAAGTAAGACCTATTCTGGGCCTACTTAAAGAGGATCTCAATAAGTTGCAAGCGAGGTGCTTCTCAATTATATGTGCGCTGGTAATGTTGGTGGAGGTGCTGTAGTGAGTTCATGGAGGAGTTTAAAGGTTTCTGCTAACCACAGAATGTCTGAACATTAATATCACAATGGACAAATACATGGACAGTATTGTAATGTTGTGGGTGTGTCAACAAAAGCACATTACAGGTCCTTCAGCCCATGATGTTGTACCAAGCATTTGTCTTAATCCAAGATCAACCTAACCTACACACCTTTCCATTTACTGCTGTCCATGTGCTTGTCCAACAGTTGCTTAAATATCGCTAATGTACCTGACTCTACTATCATCGCTGGCAGTGTATTCCATACACGCACCACTCTGCGTAAACAACCTACCTCTGACATCTCCCCTATACCTTCCTCCAATCACCTTAAATCACCCCTCGTGACAGCCATTTCTGCCCTGGGGAAATGTCTCTATCTACTCAGTCTATGCCTGCATTACTTTGTACACCTCTATCAAGTCATCTCTCTTCCTTCTTCTCACCAGTGTGAAAATCCCTCAGCTCACTTTACCTCTCTTCATAAGACACGCCCTCCAATCCAGGCAGCATCCTGGTAAATCTTCTCTGCTCCCTCTCTGAAGCATTTGCATCCTTCCTATAATGAGGTGAACAGAACAGGACACAATATTTCTAAGTGTGGTCTAACCAGAGTTTTATTGAGCTACAGCAAAACTTCCTGGCTCTCAAACTCAATCTCCCTGTTAATGAAAGCCAAAACACCATACACCTTCTTAACAACCCTATCAACTTGGGTGGCAACTTTGAGGGATCTATGTACATGATCCCCAAGATCCCACTGTTTCTCCACACTGCCAAGAATCCTGTCTTTAACCCTGTATTCAGCATTCAAATTCAACCTTCCAAAATGAATCACTTTGCATTTATCCAGGTTGAATTCCATTTGCCACTCCTCAGCCCAGCTCTGCATCCTGTCAATGTCTTGTTGTAGCCTGCAACAGCCCTTGACACTATCTACAACACCATTGACCTTTGTGTCATCAGCAAATGTTCTAACCCACCCTTCCACTTCTTCATCCAAGTCATTTAAAGAAACTACAAAGAGCAGAGGCCCGAGAACAGATCTCTGCAGGACACCAGTGGTCACCATCCTGCAGTTGGAATACTTTCCATCCACTACCACTCACTGTCTTCTTTTGGCCAGCCAATTCTGATCCCGACAGCCAAATTCCCCTGTACCCCATACCTCCTAACTTTCTGAATGAGCCTACCATGGGGAACCTTATCAAATGCCTTACTGAAATCCATATACACCACATCCACTGCTCAACCTTCATCAACTTGTCTCGTCATGTCCTCAAAGAATTCAGTAAGGCTTATGAGGCTTAATCTGCCCCTCACAAAGCCATGCTGACCATCTTTAATCAAATTATGTTGTTCCAAATAGTCATGAATCCTATCTCTCAGTCCTACTTAACTGATTTCAATACATTTGGGCAATATCCAGGTTTGGGGTGGCATGGTGGCTTAGTAGTTAGCACCAAGGACCGAGGTTTGATTCCACTCTCAAGCGCCTACCTGTGTGGAGTTTGCACATTCTCCCCATGCCTGCGTGGATTTCCTCTGGGTGGGCTGGTTTCCTCATACTGTCCAAAAATGTGCAATAGGTCAATTGGCCAGCTAAATTTCCCATAGTATCCAGGGATATGTATGAACGATGGATTAACCATGGGAAATCAAGGGTCTTAGCATAGGGGGTGGGATGGTCTTTGGAGGGTCGGTGTGGACTCAGTGGGCTGAATGGCCTGCTTCCATACTGTAGGAATTGTATGTTCTGTGAAAGGGAATACCAGAATAGGGCAGCAGGGCAAGATGTCTTTGAGTAACTCTGGGCAATAAAGTCCTGGCCTTACACCCATTTCCACACAGATGGCACAGCAGTCTGAGGCAGCTAGCTGAGACGCACCAAGCAGGGCACAGACAGTGCTGGGAACATGGGTGCTCAGAGATGTCAGCTGAATCATGCTCTACAATAAACCATCCCATTACCATTGTTCAATACATCAGCGTTTCTCATCATCGACAGTATCACAGGGTACTCATCTGCTGGCAACCACTTTCAGCATTGAGTTCAGCATACATGACAGCAGCAATCCGACTTTGATGATGACGAGCAAAGTTGATAGCATTTCACGCTAATCCAGGGATGTTGAGACCAATTGCATCTCTACCATAACCCAACTAGCCCCAGTATTTGCCAAACACCAAGGTCTCAGGATGAACTGTGCTAAAGGGCTGACTCAAACACGATTTTGAATTTCGAACTTGTCGCTGAATCAAGAATGATACAACACTGGAGGGTGGCTATTCGCCCCATTAGGTCTGTGCTGACTCTTCGATCGAACCATCTAATGAATCTCCCTACTCTCCTTTTTTCCTTTGTTTCCAATATTCTCCATTACCATTGAATCTACTTCCATCAGCCTTTCAGGTGAGTGTATCCCAGAATATACTGCCTCAGTGCGGAACCTCTTCCCTCCCCTTTTTGTAGCACATAATCTGGAATGTTCAGGTCACAGAGTCCTCTTTTGTCATCCATTCCAAAAGTAGACCGTTATACTGTCAAGCCATTCATTTTCAGCAACATCACACATCAAAGTTTGGGTGAAGATTTGTAGCTCGGGTGCTCGTTGTTGTGATTCCGTTCGCCGAGCTGGGAATTTGTGTTGCAGACGTTTCGTCCCCTGTCTAGGTGACATCCTCAGTGCTTGGGAGCCTCCTGTGAAGCGCTTCTTTGATGTTTCCTCCAGCATTTATAGTGGCCTGTCTCTGCCGCTTCCGGTTGTCAGTTCCAGCTGTCCGCTGTAGTGGCCGGTATATTGGGTCCAGGTCAATGTGTTTGTTGATAGAGTCTGTGGATGAGTGCCATGCCTCTAGGAATTCCCTGGCTGTTCTCTGTTTGGCTTGCCCTATAATGGTAGTGTTGTCCCAGTCGAATTCACGTTGCTTGTCATCTGCATGTGTGGCTACTAAGGATAGCTGGTCGTGTCGTTTCGTGGCTAGTTGGTGTTCATGGATACGGATCGTTAGCTGTCTTCCTGTTTGTCCTATGTAGTGCTTTGTGCAGTCCTTGCATGGGATTTTGTACACTACATTGATTTTGCTCATGTTGGGTATCGGGTCCTTCGTTCTTTTTTTAGATTAGATTACTTACAGTGTGGAAACAGGCCCTTCGGCCCAACAAGTCCACACCGACCCGCCGAAGCGCAACCCACCCATACCCCTACATTTACCCCTTACCTAACACTACGGGCAATTTAGCATGGCCAATTCACCTGACCTGCACATCTTTGGACTGGGGGAGGAAACCGGAGCACCCGGAGGAAACCCACGCAGACACGGGGAGAATGTGCAAACTCCACACAGTCAATCGCCTGAGTCAGGAATTGAACCCGGGTCTCTGGCGCTGTGAGGCAGCAGTGCTAACCACTGTGCCACCGTGCCGCGTTGCTGTCTGAGAGTGGCTGTTGGTTTGTGTGCTTTTATGAGTTCTAGTGGTCGCAGTAGTGGTCACACACCAGAACTGCAAAAAGAGGAAGAGGAACACCTATACAAGGTATTCGCCAAAAACGGATACTCTCGCAATTTCATCAACAGATGCCTAAGGGAAAGACAACGGAATGAGGACATGCCGCAACCCAAAGGACTAGCCACACTACTATACATCAGGAGCATTTCCGAACTGACAGCCAGATTACTGCGACCACTAGGACTCATAACAGCACACAAACCAACAGCCACTCTCCGACAACAACTCACCAGAACGAAGGACCCGATACCCAACATGAGCAAAACCAATGTAGTGTACAAAATCCCATGCAAGGACTGCACAAAACACTACATAGGACAAACAGGAAGACAGCTAACAATCCGTATCCATGAACACCAACTAGCCACGAAATGCCATGACCAGCTATCCTTAGTAGCCACACATGCAGATGACAAGCAACATGAATTCGACTGGGACAACACTACCATTATAGGGCAAGCCAAACAGAGGACAGCCAGGGAATTCCTAGAGGCATGGCACTCATCCACAGACTCTATCAACAAACACATCGACCTGGACCCAATATACCGGCCACTACAGTGGACAGCTGGAACTGACAACCGGAAGCGGCAGAGACAGGCCACTATAAATGCCGGAGGAAACACTACAGAAGCGCTTCATAGGAGGCTCCCAAGCACTGAGGATGTCACTTAGACAGGGGACGAAACGTTTGCAAGACAAATTCCCAGCTCGGCGAACAGAACCACAACAACATCACACATTTTATACACTGTCCATCCTTAGAAAACTTGCTGCGGCAATTTATTTCCCTCACTGAATGATTGATTGGAAGAAACTTGCTAATGGGGACCATTGTGATCTGATCACACTGTGAAACAGCTGAGCCATCTGAAGTCAGAAATTGTCTTTAATGTTGTGGTTTGGGCACTGGATAAACTTGTTATTTTAAAACTTATTTTAGGTTTTTGTACAATTATATGGTTTGGGTACTGGCAGTTGTGTTTTTTTTTAAATTAAAGTTAATCTGACGGTGATTAGATTAAAATACTCTATTGTGATAGAAGTGGATAGTCTTATCCAGTCTGTGTGATGTATTAGATTATAAATAACAAACTAAAACAGAGGTTGCTGGAAACACTGTAAGGCCCAGCCGAATATGGAGAGAAATCAGTCAAGTTAACCTTATAGTAAAGATGCTTCTTTGGAACAAGAAGTAATAACAGAAGAAAAACATTTTGAAGGCTGAATGGAATTAATAGTTGGGAGGGAGCTACAAAAGCACACACTGTAAAAGACAAAGACCTTGAGAAATGAATGGAACGTTCTGTGAAGTTGTGATTTTTTTAACCCATCTCCCTTCCCTTTGTTTGTTTTTTAAATGCTACTCATCTATAATATCTTCATATTCTAATGAAGTGTCCACACACCCAAAATGTTCATTAGTCTGGGCCTCTGCACCAAGCTGCTGATTTTGTCCCATATTGCCAGCATTAGCTGAGCTTTGCTTTGTGTTCATACAGTCATTAATAACATGGACAAGAGATGAAGGCGATGATAACATTTGCAAGGAACAGAATTAAGCAAGGAAGAAGCTTCATGTCTTACAAATATGAGGAATTGGAAAGAGTTTCTTCAGAAAGTGGGCCGATTAAGGGTGAGAATTTTCTGCATCTATGTTTTTACTCACGGCTGTCAAAAATGATGCAAAATCATGGTAGCAATAACAAAGGGAGCCAAAATAGCCAAGGTAAAGAGTGAATCTGTTACCATGGATACTGAAAACAGACTGAGCTGCAGGAGAATAGCATGAAGCATGGAGGTGAGAGATCAATAGACAGTCAATTGGTAATTGCACAAATAAACCAAGCAGGGAAAGGATAAAACCACTGACAAGACTTAGAACATTCAATGTGGAAGCCAGAGTAAAGTCATACCGAAGACCAAAGCTAACAGTTATAATTATTGATTCTGTTGTATGAGGGGTAAATTTGAGATTTGTTGAAATAATAAAGTACCTGGAGCCATAAAAAAAAAGTTATTGAATCAATGGACAAACTGTTGATGGATGTAGGAAATAAGTCAGTGTTAGTGCTCTGCTTCATGGAACATTCATTTGGAAAGGGGTGTAAAGTTGAGGATGATAAACAAAAGGTCAAAGTCTGTAGTGGGAGAGCTTTGGAATTTTTTTCTCTGTGCTCATTGCTATAACAGACATTTTCTCTTTGTTCTTCCTGCCACCTCCCCCTTTCCACTGGCTTAGAAACTCTTACTTTTCATTTGTCTTCAGTTCGGATGCAAAGTTGTCGCCTAAAATTTTAACTCTGTTTCTCTCCACTGATGCTGCCTGACCTGCTGAGCTTTTGCAGCTTTTTAAAAAATTCTAATTTCCGATTTCCAACACTTTTTCAAACGTGTTTGGCATTTTCAATGTGGATTTCACACGTCACACATACTCGAGAGGGAGCGATGAAATATTAATATCAAGCTTCTCAGTACATTGAAGCAGGAGATCAATCCTTCTTTATTCATTTTTTTTGCCATTCAGTGAGATCATGGCTGATGTGTGTCCTCAAACTCATAATTATCTGGGTAGAGTAGATAGGGAGAAATTGTTTCCACTTATAAAAGGAAGGAGAACGAGAGAACGCGGATTTAAAGTGATTCGAAAATGTAGAAAAAAAATACTTTTTTGCACAAGTGGTTGAGATCTAGAATGCACTGCCTGGAAGCAAGGTGGAGACAGGTTCAACAGAGATATTGAGAGGGCATTACATGATTGATTGAATAGAAACAGTGTGCAAGTGTACAGGATAAAGACCAGAGAATGGCCTTAAGAGGGAATACACATTTGAAGAGACAGACCAGCCATGATGGGTCAAATGGCCTCCTTCTGCTTTACAACATTTTTGATTCAATGAACTCTTTGTTTCTAGTGCTCTTGGGGGGGGGGGGGTTTAAACTAACTCTGCAGGGGCATGGGAACCTAGACTGTAGCTTTAGGGTGCAGGGCCTGGAGTGTAGGGAGGTTAGGAACATGGCATCAATCTCAAAGGAGGGTGTCTGTAAACAGGAAAGTGGCTTGAAGTGTGTATACTTCAATTCAAAAAGTATACGAAATAAGGTAGGTGAACTTGCAGCGTGGGTTGGTACCTGGGACTTCGATGTTGTGGCTATTACGGAGACATGGGTAGAACAGGGACAGGATTGGCTGTTGCAAGTTCCAGGGTTTAAATGTTTTAGTAGGGTCAGAGGTGGGGGTAAAAGAGGGGGAGGTGTGGCATTGCTTGTCAAAGATCGTATTACAGTGGTGGAAAGGACGATGGATGAAGACTCGACACCTGAGGTAGTTTGGGCTGAGGTTAGGAATAGGAAAGGTGAGGTCACCCTGTTAGGAGTTTTTTACAGGCCTCCTAATAGTCCTAGAAACGTAGAAGAAAGGATTGCAAGGATGATTCAGGAGAAGAGTGAAAGTAATAGGGTGGTTGTTATGGGGGACTTTAACTTTCCTGATATTGATTGGGAAAGCTATAGCTCTAGTTCGTTAGATGGGTCAGTGTTTGTCCAAAGTGTGCAGGAGGGTTTCCTGACACAATATGTAGATAGGCCAACAAGAGGTGAGGCCATACTGGATTTGGTTCTGGGTAACGAACCAGGCCAGGTGTTAGAATTAGAGGTAGGTGAACACTTTGGGGACAGTGACCACAATTCGGTGACTTTTACTCTAGTGATGGAGAGGGATAAGTGTGCACTGCAGGGCAAGAGTTATAGCTGGGGGCAGGGAAATTATGATGCGGTGAGGCATGACTTAGGATGCGTGGCTTGGAAAAGTAGGCTTCAAGGCAAGGGCGTAATTGATATGTGGAGCTTGTTCAAGGAGCAACTATTGAGTGTCCTTGATAAGTATGTACCTGTCAGGCAGGGAGGAAAGGGTCGTGTGAGGGAGCCATGGTTTAATAAGGAATTGGAATCCCTTGTTAAATGGAAGAGGGCGGCCTATGTAAAGATGAGGCGTGAAGGTTCAATTGGGGCGATTGAGAGTTATAAGGTAGCCAGGAAGGACCTGAAGAGAGAGCTAAGAGCAGCAAGGAGGGGACATGAAAGGTCCTTAGTTGGTAGGATTAGGGAAAACCCTAAGGCTTTCTATAGGTATGTCAGGAATAAAAGAATGACTAGGGTAGGAATAGGTCCAGTCAAGGATAGTAGTGGGAAGTTGCGTGTGGAGGCTGAAGAGATTGGGGAGACACTGAATGAATACTTTTCGTCAGTATTCACTCAGGAACAGGACATTGTTGCCGATGTGAATACTGAGTCACAATTAAGTAGAATGAATGGCTTTGAGGTATGTAGGGAAGAGGTGTTGGAAATTCTGGAAAGGGTGAAAATAGATAAGTCCCCTGGGCCTGATGGCATTTATCCTAGGATTCTCTGGGAAGCAAGGGAGGAGATTGCAGAGCCATTGGCCTTGATTTTTATGTCCTCGTTGTCTACAGGAGTAGTGCCAGAAGACTGGAGGCTAGCAAATGTGGTTCCCTTGTTCAAGAAGGGGAGTAGGGATAACCCTAGTAACTATAGGCCGGTGAGTCTCACTTCTGTTGTGGGCAAAGTCTTAGAGAGAATTGTAAGGGATAGGATTTATGAACATCTGGATAGGAATAATGTGATCAAGGATAGTCAGCATGGTTTTGTGAAGGGCAGGTCGTGCCTCACAAACCTTATTGAATTCTTTGAGAAGGTGACTAAGGAGGTGGACAAGGGGAAAGTGGTAGATGTGGTGTATATGGATTTTAGTAAGGCGTTTGATAAGATTCTCCATGGTAGGCTACTTCAAAAAATACGGAGGTATGGCATTGAGGGTGAGTTGGAGGTTTGGATTAGGAATTGGTTAGCTGGAAGAAGACAGAGGGTAGTAGTTGATGGTAAAGGTTCATCTTGGAGTGCCGTTACTAGTGGTGTTCCGCAAGGATCTGTTTTGGGACCATTGCTGTTTGTCATTTTTATAAATGACCTGGAGGAGGGGCTAGAAGGTTGGGTGAGCAAGTTTGCGGATGATACGAAAGTCGGAGGAGTTGTTGACAGTGAGGAAGGATGTGGCAGGTTACAGCGGGATATAGATAAGCTGCAGAACTAGGCAGAAAGGTGGCAAATGGAGTTCAATGTAGCTAAGTGTGAGGTGATTCACTTTGGTAAGAGTAACAAAAAGATGGGGTACTGGGCTAATGGTCGGATACTTGGTAGTGTGGATGAGCAGAGGGATCTTGGTGTCCATGTACACAGATCTTTGAAAGTTGCCACCCAGGTAAATAGTGCGATGAAGAAGGCATATGGCGTACTGGCTTTTATTGGTAGAGGAATTGAGTTCCGGAGCCCTGAGGTCATGTTGCAGTTGTATAAGACTCTGGTGCGGCCGCACCTGGAGTATTGTGTGCAGTTTTGGTCGCCATACTATGGGAAGGATGTGGAGGCACTGGAACGGGGGCAGAGGAGGTTTACCAGGATGTTGCCTGGTATGGTAGGAAGATCGTATGAGGAAAGGCTGAGGCACTTGGGATTGTTTTCATTGGAGAAAAGAAGGTTTAGGGGTGACTTGATAGAGGTGTACAAGATGATTAGGGGGTTAGATAGGGTTGACCGTGAGAACCTTTTTCCACATATGGAGTCAGCTATTACGAGGGGGCATAGCTTTAAATTAAGGGGTGGTAGGTATAGGACAGATGTTAGGGGTAGGTTCTTTACTCAGCGAGTCATGAGTTCATGGAATGCACTGCCAGTAGCAGTGGTGGACACTCCCTCTTTATGGGCATTTGAGCGGGCATTGGATAGGCATATGGAGGACAGTGGGCTAGTGTAGGTTAGGTGGGCTTGGATCGGCGCAACATCGAGGGCCAAAGGGCCTGTACTGCACTGTATTCTTCTATGTTCTATGTTCTAACTGTGGTTTTGAATCCATTAATATCCTTGCTGAGTAACTTATACATCTTGCGCACTTGACCAGCTGAACTGTAAGCAATGATGAGGAGGGTGAGGGGGTCTAAACGGTTGGAGTGAGCCAATATAATTTATATATATTGCAGATCCTGCCCCCCACATAATATATTTACTGACCGTCGCAGACCCCCAACCACTGTACCGTGTGAATGTAGTGAAGCCATGGGCACTATGAAGTGTCTACAACCACAACAGAGTCAGGGACAACCAAATGAATCTACCACAATGGGTTATGAAATGTTAAAAAACCATCTACGACCATTGGCTGTGAAAGAAACTTTAAACATGAAAGAGCTGCCTGACTAAACCGTGGTCACAATATAATATGGTAAACAAACTATTTACGTCAGATAGACTGAACAACAAACTACATACAAGTTTTCCAGATGCTGCTCACATGTGATGTCAATACCTTCTTCTCCCTCTCACTCGGCCGCACTGTGTTCTCTTGCTGCGGGTGAGCCTGCTCTATGCTTTTGCTCATTGGTTTTTGTCGGCGAAATTAGCCCAATAAATTAGAGATCAGAAAGCACAGTTCGAAGTGAAATTAACAAACGTTTTATGAGGATGGTGATATTGCAGAAGAGAAATTGACTAAGCTTAAACAGCACAGACAATCTGTTCAGCACCTTCATCCCCACCCCCATCCACCTATCGTAATCTTTGCTACCTTCTCCCATTTCTCTCTCCACCCTGGAGGCTCCCTGCCTTCAGTCCTGATTAAGGGGCTTTTGCCCGAAACGTCAATTTTCCTGCTCCTCGGATGCTGCCTGACCAGCTGTGCTTTTCCAGCACCACTCTGATCTAGACTCTGATTTCCAGCATCTGCAGACCTCACCTTTGCTTAGTTGATTTTAATCTGTCCAGGTAGCCAAGAATTCTCTTCCTCGAGCTGAGGATGAAGCCAGGTTTTATAGGAATCTTGTACAATGAGGTTAATTCAAATGGGGAAAGATGCAATGTATTTGAAAATTAAGTAATCCAGCTACAATGATGATAATTGAAAACCAGTTATCGGAAGAATGTCCTGTTGTCGATACAATGTAACATCCTGACAGTATCAATGAGTTCTTGATGGGATCAGGAGATTCCAGCTCTCTTTGTAGGTAAGTGAGAATGTCTGTTTTGAAACTGTAAGGTGCTTCCATTGTTCT
The DNA here is from genome assembly GCF_037043375.1 of Chiloscyllium plagiosum. Lineage (NCBI taxonomy): Eukaryota > Metazoa > Chordata > Chondrichthyes > Orectolobiformes > Hemiscylliidae > Chiloscyllium > Chiloscyllium plagiosum. Next base: position 105,098,269 of record NW_028270141.1, read on the forward strand.
TGTCCTGGGAGCGAGGTCCTTTGGTGCCTCTCCATCTGACCTGTTCTTTGTGTGGCTTTGGTATTCTGAGTTATGAGACTGCCTTCGGGGCTTTGGGACAGCTGTGTTGACCAGGTATTGTTAGTGTGTTTTGGGAAGTGTATCCCCTTGTCTGTGAGTGACTATAGTTTTGTGTGGTTTCACTTGTCAGCACGTTTGGTCACCACTGAGGCATTTTGGGTTTTCTGGTATAGTTTGGCCAAGTTTGCTTTCCTATGTTCTTTTCGCACATTTTCTTGGGTGAGCTGGTGAGCATTAGCTCTGGCTAGGATGGGACTTCTTGTCAAGCGGTGTTGACCCTCCTCAGTGCTCAAAAGGGAGCAGGCTGAGTGAGGGGGAGGGCCTAGCCATCAGAGTGGATACTGTCTAGGAGCTCTTTGTGAGCCTTCATAGGTGCTTCATTGGACAGCCAGGTCTCCTTCTGAGGAGGTAGAACCTGCACAAAGCTCAAGGCTTCCCATCCCACTCTCAGTCTGGCTCTCCAACTGCGCCTGAGGGTGCTAAGCCTCTCTCCATGGCAAACATCCAAACGATGTGCAGGTTAGGTGATTTGGCCATGCTAAATTGCCCATTGTATTCAGGGAAGTGTAGGTTAGGTGCATTTGTCAGCGGAAATGTAGAGTAAGAGGGTAGGGGAATGGGTCTGGGTGGGTTACTCTTCGGAGGGTCATTGTGGATTTGTTGGGCTAAATGGCCTTTTTCCACACTGTAGCGATTCTATAATCCTATGATTAAACGCCAGCACATCCATGGAGTCAGATGCTTGCAGGAGTAGCTGAACTATTGCAGCATCTGAGCAATGACAGGCAATGAATTGATGCAGTGCCAAGCCACTCCAGCTTCTCTGCCAGGAGGGTTAGTGCCTCCTCTATGTCTGACTCCCACTGCTGCTCCATCCTGTGCCACTGCACACTCCACTCCACCTCATGGTTAAGACTGCATGGTCATCTCCTGCCAGGGGCTCAGCAGGCGCTTAGTCTCCGGCAGTTCTCTGAGTGCCAGTAGCCTGGCAATTCCTCCCGCACATGTAGGTGGAGCTGTTGATGCCTTGAATTCACTTTGCATCCTTCCAAAGCCCACTGAGATGTCCTTACCTGTGCCGCTAGGGGGTCCAGGAAGCAATGCGCATGATCTGGGTAGGTTTAGGAGCTCTCCCCTGTGGAAGATGGCCTGGTCCCTGGGGGTATGGGTGTATCTGTCAGGAATAGGAAGCGAAAGATGTGGCAGCCACACGTCAGTCATGGTGGTTGACGCCTGGTTAATGTGACCTTTGCAGTAGGTTGACAAGTGCCACTTACTGAAGTGTTAGGATATGGATGTCTCCATATCCCAGCAGGAATGGTCCCTGCCTTTTCCTTTGAGGGCAAGAATCCTATCCAGAGAGAGGGTAAGAGCGTGGATATTGGACACCCAACCCCCAACTGCTGCACCATCCCCCCACCCCCCCAACCTGGATGGTGCCATTCAACCCATTATCTCCTGTAATGACATAAAGGAGGTGAATGAGTTAGATGCAAGTGGGAGGCATGGCTGTAAGGGCTGGTGCATGTGTGTGCACAGCGATCATGCAGGGTTCGCCCTGTAGGAGACTTGGAGAATAACAAGACCAAGAGATTGCATGCATGTGTTAGCTTTCATGGGAGCTAACTGCATTGGCACAGGTAAATGTGAGGCAGCAGACAGCAGGATATTGCAAAGTGGAGATCATTGACCTTCTTCATGCAGTGCTGCTCAATCATCCTCACCATGGGGAGGGCATTGATCCAAATGGCTACCTCTGCCCAGACTGACACAGTAAAGTGATGAGGCCACCTCCGCTAGTCCTTTGGGAAGAGAGTTCCTCTCCTCTCCACCTGCCCATTCACCAGGACATCCATGTCCCTCTCTGAGAGGAATGGTACTAGCTTCCCCTACATTGCCATCTCGTTTGATGTTTCACAAAAGCCAAAGGACACAGCTTGCACATGGCAGTGCACCTGCAGATGCAAAGGGGGTTTTGAAAGATGGTGCAGCCCCAAGGAATGCTGGTCTTTGTGGAGGACCCTGGCTGAATGGCGAGTTGCTCTGGAAGTGGTGCATGGGAAGATAGGTAAGTTACAGGATGGAATTCTTGCCACGAGAGCACAAACAGCCATTAATGCCGTGAATTTGGTAAGTTATGGCTATTTAACTCCATCAGACCTTCCCAATTTTGCTCCAGACCAATCACGATCCTCCAGGCTCCCACACCCCACTCTGTGCCAGACTGCATGTTATGATAGTAACACATCACTTTAAATTGTGCATGATTCAACTTTTGCAAACCTTGTTGTTTTTAGTCTCATTATTTTTAGTGATACACAGTCTGGAAATCTTTGACATGGATTAAGAGAAACAACATAGCATCAGATGTGAAGCAATTGTTAACATGAAGCTAACATCCATTCCGCCTGAGGTAGGATTCCTTATGGTGCGATTAATTAAATATCATTGCCACTGCAATGATACAGCAGGCTTCACAGTTGGCAGTCAATCTACTGCAGATATGAGGATTGTTTCCAAGGTCAGAATAATATACAAGATATTGATGACTACCGCATGGGATTTCTCCTTGCATGGTACGTATCCAGTGCTTTAGGAATCTGATATCTGCACCATCATCACTCAACAGCAAGCAACCTTCACGAAGGAATTGGTAAGGAAACCGCAGCAAAATGTTGGAGACAGACCTTGGACCATTGACGTGCCTGCTTTATATCATTTGACATTTTGCTAAGTGTTACTCCTCACCTAGCAACACTGGATGCCTATTGAGTTATGGCATTCCTCATAGCTTGCATTGCTGAGGTGATAATGATGGAAAATATAAGCTAATGGGATGAGACATCCTTTCATTATCACAGAATGGTTACAGCACAGAAGGAGGCCTTCAGCTCATCTTTCCATACTGGCCCTTTGAAGGAGCAAACCACTGAGTGCCGCTCCTCTATTTCAAAGCCTTGCATATGCTTCCCTTTTAGGTAATAAGCCAGTTCCCTCTCGATTGACGCGATTGAATCCACCTTCATCACATTCTCAGGCAATGTATTTCAAATCCCAACCACTCACGGTGTGAAAAAACATTTCTGCACGTTGCCATTGCTTCCATTGCCAATGATTTGCTGTTTAACTGTGTGCCTCTTATTCTCAATCCTTCCACCAATGGAACAGTTTCTTCCTATCTATTCTGTTCAGAACCAGCATTATTTTGAAACCTCCATTAAATCTTCTTCTACCTGTCTCTTCTTTGATGAAGCCATTCACAACATCTCCAACCTCTCCAGAAAACTGAAGTTCCTCATTCGTGGAATCATTCTTGTTTATCTTTTCCGCATTCTCACTAATTCCTTCACATCCATTTATAAGCATGGTGCCCAGAACTGGGCACAATAGTCCAGCTGAGACTGGAACAGTGTTTGATACAGGGCTGAACTTAACTTCCTTATTTTAGTATCTAGGAAAGAGTGAGGATTGCAGATGCTGGAGATCAGAGTCAAAGAGTATGGTGCTGGAAAAGCACAGCAGGTCAGGCAGCATCCGAGGAGCAGGAGAGTTGATGTTTCCAGCATAAGCCTTCATCAGGAATGATGAAGTAATGCTCTATGTTACTACTGATAAAGTCTGTTGCTGCTCCATTAAATTTGCTTTCTACTCTATAGCTCTACCTGTGATTTATGCATAAATATACACAAGTTCTCTGCACCTGCACTCTATTTAGAATTTTATCTTTTATTTTGTATTATCTCTCCATGTTTTCTATACCAAAATGAATCACTTCACACTTCTCTCCACTAAATCTCATCTGCCACTTGTGTGCCCATTCCACCCAAATTGCCCCAGTTCACAATAGGTTTTGCATTATCTATAAATTTTCAAATAGCACCTTATACACCAAAGTCTGTGTCATGAATTTCCATTCAGAAATGTAGGTCCTAATATTGCTGCAGAATAATGGGATAGTGGCAAAATTCATCATGTTTTCGAAAGCTTTGGATAGTTTGCCAGTCCAGGGATGATGGGTCAAGTGACTTCCTTCTGCACAATAATAACTCTGCGATTTTGTGACATGTTCTATTTATTTAATTTCAAGAAGTGGAAGCAATAATATTCTAAGTGTCAGATGTTCATTTGTTAAACATCTGCAGTGAAAGGAGAGCTTGTGAGGAAGCCGTTGGCTAGCAATCGACAAGAACATGAATGAGGTGTCACTAACAAGACATGCATTGGTTGCTCGTCCTAATGCCTCCTGGGCATGTAGTTGTGTGCTACTTTCACAAACTGCTGGGAGTGCAGGTATACAGGGCTCTAAGGGAGGGAGTTCCAGGACATTGACCCAGTGACTGTGTGAAGCAATGGTGATCCAGTTCCAGGTCAGGAAGGTGTATAAGTTGAAGGGATACTGTCAGACAACGGTATTCCCATGTGCCTCATGCACCAGTCCTTCTAGACGGTGTAAAAGGTGAAGGTCAAAAATGCTGTCAAAGGATTTGGGGGAATGCTTGCAGAGCATCTTATGGATGGTACATACTACTGCCATGGTAAACTGGTGTTGGAGGGAGCTCGTGTTTTGGTGGTGGGAGGGGTGCCAATCAAGTGTGCCATTTTGTCCTGGGTTATGTCAAGGATTCTGAGCATTGATGAAACTATTCCCCCCAAATATTTGGGCAGTATTCCATCACACTAGTGTTTGGTTAATGACGGGTAAAGATTAAGCAGATTGCTTGTGGAGTGTGTGGGTGATTCAGCAACTGGGGTAAGAGGAGTTTGAACAGGAAACACTGGTGATCAGAATCAAAACCAGATCATTCCGATTTTACAGTGAAAGGGAACTAATGACAATGCAACTGTCACAACTGACAACTAGTTTTATTTTCTTTTAAAGAAATCTTCAGAAAGTGTTGTCTGTTTTGTTCCATCAGGTTGGCTTTTGAGTGTGTTTTACCTGTGAACCTCCTGTTTCTTTGCTGAAGGAGGCAAATTACTTGCTATGCTGTTAGTGGCTGCACTGGGACAGATTTGATTGTTTCAGAGACAAAAGCAGAGAGGATCAGTTAGTTAGAGAAGCAGTAGCAGACAGTCTCTGTTCCAGCAGCCACAAATCAAACCAACCAAATCCAGTTATGGAGATGCTTATCAAATTCTGCAACAGTGCAAACCATTTAGTGATGGAAGTTTTGTCAAGGAATATTTGTTTGATGTGGTCAATAATCTGCACCCCTGGGATATCTCAAAATGTAATTCTGTCAGCCTTGGGCTGAATACTGCTCAGGAGGGAATGTGAGACATAGCAACTGAGGATTTCCATTTTATTAGCATAATTTCTGGAGCAGATGGGAACTAGTCTACAAGAATGGGCTCCACCTGGACAAGAAGGGGCTGGCAAGATGGTTAAATGGGGAAGTGAAGAGCTTCTTAAAAAGGGAAAGAACACGTAGGTTACGCGAAAAGATTCAGAAAGAATAAATAGAGAAGACTGCAAACATAAAATGAATGTAGCAAAATGTATAGTATGCAGACAGGAAGGTCAACAATCCATAACAACAAACATGAATTTCAGAAAGGAAGATCACAGGTGTGCCCTGAAGATGTAGGACTTATTGAATTATGCCATCGTGAGTTGCACATGTCATCCGTGGACATCTTGAGCTTTTTGAAGAGGACACTTTTCAAAGCGGAGGCGACAACAGCAACAATATTTCATTTATACAAAGCACACGGGCTAATTCAACAGATTGATTCTGCAGCGCTTTCAGGGAGTGTTGACCTGACCCAGTTTGTGGGAGGGGAATACATTGATTTTGAATATAGTCAAGAAGGACCTGCCATAGGAACAACAACCTTTGCCCTCACTCTCCTTTTCTGATACCCCTCGGGTCCAAGTTAAATAAAAAAAGACTGCTAGAAGATTCCATTGCTTTAAGTGGAGAGCTCTTAAAGGAGAAGTCCAAATCTGCATCACTGCATCCAGAAAAAGAGAATTCAACCAGCCACAACCAATTCAGGGAGGAACCACAGTCCCAATAAATTGTGTGAAAAGTGACTTTGGCTCCAAACCAACATTTAGATAATTTGTAAATAATTATTTTCTTTTTCTGATTTTAATTGTTACTTGGCCAATGTCGTATTCTATGCTAAATAAAAGTTGCGAAACTGAGTCAGTAGCAGATGATGAAGGAATCTACAAGAGGGAAAAATTTACTTGACCTCATCATCACCAATCTGTTTGTTGCAGATGCATCTGTCCATGAGCTTATTGGTAGGAGTGACGACCATACAGTCCTTGAGGAGATGAAGTCCCAAACTCACATTGAAAATATCCTGCAAGGTGTTATGTGACACTACCACTGTGCTAAAAGGAACAGTCTTCAAGCAGGGCTAGCTCTAGTCAAAACTGGGCATCAATGTGTTACTGTGGACTATCACCAGCAGCAGAATTGTGTCCAGCCATTATCTGTAATCTCATGACTCAGCATATCAGTCACGCTATCATTACAATCAAGAAGTGGATCAACCCTGGTTCAACGGAGACTGCAGGAAAGCCTGCCAGGAGCAACATCAGACATACCTGACAATGAGGTGTCAAGCTGGTGGAGCTACAATATAGGACAGCTGAACTAGCATGCAATAAACAGGGCTAAACGATTCCACAGTTAACAGAATCCATCTAAGTTCTGCAGTCCTGCCACATCCAGTTGTGTTGGTGGTGGAAAATTAAACAACTCATTGGTGGAGGAGACTTCACACTTATTATCTTCAATGATGGGGAATACCAATATATCAGTGTAAAAGATAAGGCTGAAACATTTGGAGCAATCTTCAGCCAGAAATGTCGAGTGGATGATCCATCTCGGCCTCCTCTAGAGGTCCCCAGCATCACAGATACCAGTCTTCAGCCAATTCAGAACACTGCACATGATGAAGACACCAGATACTGCAAAAGCTTTGGGCATTGACAGTATTCCAGCAATTGTCCTGAAGTTCTGTGCACTAACACTGGCCAGGCCATTAGTCAAACTGTTCCAGTACAGCTGTTACACTTGGATCTTCCTGAAAATGTGGAAACCTATCCAGGCATATGCTGTGCACAGTAAAGCAATACTACAATCTTACATTGGTGCCACATCCAACCACTCTTGATCATCAGCAAAGTGATGGAAAGGGCTATCGATAGTGCTATCAAGCAACAGTTGTATTCTTTTCATTCATGGAATGTGGATGTCTTAGAAACCTTCCAAACTCATGACCACTTCCATCTAGAAGGACATGGGCACCAGATACATAAGAACAATCACCTCCAGGCTACATGCCACCCTGACCTGGAAATTCTTGCATTGCCTCACTGTTGCTGAGTCAAAATCCTGAAACTCCAACTATAATGGCATTGTGGGTCCATGGATTGCAGCATTTCAAGAAGGCAGCTCACCACCACCTTCTCCAGGATAATTAGGGATGGGCAATAAATGCTGGGCCAGCAAATGACACTCACATTCCATGAATGAGTTTAAGAAAGGAAACTACAGATGGAATGACTGTGCAAATCCTGCTTTCATCATCACCCTCCTCCTCCGGCCTCCCCCTAATGCCATTATGCTCTCTGATCTGCATCTTCAAATGCACATGGCAAAGGAAGAGTAAGGTCATAAGAGTGAAAAGGAGCTTACACTCACTACAGCTTACGCTCACAGCCTCTAGCTTAGATAGTGGCAGCCACATTTGCTTCCTCAGTGCCTGCCTCTGTAAACAACTGATTACTCTTTGCTACCTCCCCCCCCCTCCTCTCTGACCTATCACCTCCATCCGCACCCCCATTCACCTATTGTACTCTTTGCTACCCAGTCCCCCCCCCCCCCCCCCCCCCCCCATTTCTCTCTCCACCCTGGAGGCTCCCTGCCTCTATTCTTGATGAAGGGCTTTTGGCCGAAACGTCGATTTTCCTGCTCCTCGGATGCTGCCTGACCTGCTGTGCTTTTCCAGCACCACTCTGATCTAAACTCTGGTTTCCAGCATCTGCAGCCCTCACTTTTGCCTTTGAATAGACACTCCTGGCAGGCAGGTTCTCCAGATGCCTCCTACAGAGGAAATGGTCTCGAAGATAAATAAGAGCTAATAAATAATCAGTAAAAAGCTAGCTCACAGAAACAAAGAAGGAGCTAAAATAAAATCTGATAAAGTGTGGAAAGCACAAGCCTAATAATGAGCCATGTTTATGAATTAGCTACAAATATGATGATATTTCATTGCAGTACCATACATCAGACTCATTGCATGCTCAGAAGCTGCCAAATAAATATCAGTCGGTGACATCTGGCATTTTTTAAAGTATTAATTTAATGCATGGTCAGGGTTTAAATCAAATTAATTTAGTCTTTTCATTGAAAAGATGGAGAACAAATATTCAGATGTCTAGTCATTCCAGGCAAAGTGTTGAAGTCACTCTCATGTCTTCCAAACAGAAATTGCTACATCTTTGAAGAACAGAGATATAAGCTGTTAAATCCTGCACTTGTTGAATTTTTCATCTCGCCTTAACAAATATTAAGAACACCTTTCATTTTAACTGGCTTTTGATGTCAGTATGATATTGTTAACTGCTTTAAAGGGAAGAAAATGGATTGAAACCTGAAGCTTTAGAGAATAGACACAGAAAATTGCAGTTCACGGTGATATTATATAATGACTTTTGATGTGCAATTGAGGAACCTTTTCAAAACTGGGAAACAAAGCTGTGCACTTGTTCAGACCATAATTGTGCAATCAGAATGCTACAGGAATTGTTTGTAATTGACAAGTTTAATTCAACATATTGCAGACTTCAAAACACTTCAAACAGATGGTGTTGAGAAGAACATAATGAAAAAGAATTGCAGTAGGTCATGTGGCCCCTTGAACCCCCTCCATTAGTCAATAAAGTCAAGGTGGTTCTGACTGTGGCCATAATTCCATGTTCCTACCTGTCATCCATAACCCTTGGCTCTCTCATCAATCAAAAATCTATTTAAGTCAGCCTGGAATATATATTCAGTCTCCACTACTCTGCAGAAGAGAACTGCAAACACTAATGATACCACTGAGAGAAGAAATTTTGCCTCATCCCTGTCTTAAATGGGAAACCCCTTACTTTGAAACTATCGCTCCAAATTCTCAACATCCTTCCATCTTACCATGTCAAACCCCTCAGAATCTGATCATAAAATCATCTCCAAATTGTTCAACTGTTTCTTATAAAGCAAACCCATCATCCCAGAAATCAGCCTGCTGAATCTTCTCTGAACTGCTTCCAAAATCCTTCCTTAAGTAAACTGACCAAAACTGCAAGAAATAATCTTAAACTTATTTCACTCCAAATCATTTGCAATAAAGGCCAATGAGTGGGTCAAATTGAAGTACGTCATGGCTAAGATGCAGAGTTGCATCTTATTGGAATTCTCCTGTTGCTAGCCTGTAATCTTAAGTGCATTGGCTGGTTACATTATTTGGGAGCACTGACATATATGAGCAGTTGAAGAAGCACAATGGATGTAAGCTGGTGAAAATGTTTTGTAATTTTTAAACTTAAAGATCAGGAATAAGAAAAAGTGTAGAGTATGTTATAAAAGGAGTAAAATTCAAATGGCATTTCACAATGTCAATGTGGATAAATGAAAGGAAGATCACACTTGACAAACCTTTTGGAGTTTTGGGAATGTAACTAGAAGAATAGATGATTGCATGTGGGTATTTGGAGCTAGAAAGCTTTTGATAACATCAAAATAGATTAGTATCCAAAAACAAAGTGCATGCAATTGGTGGTGACTTACTGATATGGATTGAAAATTGATCAGCAGGCAGGAACCAAAGAGTACGGATAGATGTGTTTTTTCTTCGATTTGAAAGTAGAGATGCTTTAGGTACCACAGAGATCTGTACTTGGACCCCTGCTTTCACATACATATCAATTACTTGGATGAGGGAATCAAATATAATATTTCCAAACTTGTTGAAGACAGAAAATGAGATGGGTTAGTGAGTGTGAAGAGGATTTAAAGGCAATTTAGATAAGTTGAGTGAGTTGGTAAAAACATGACAGTATAACATGGATATGTGGATATTAGATTAGATTACTTACAGTGTGGAAACAGACCCTTCGGCCCAACAAGTCCACACCGACCCGCCGAAGCGCAACCCACCCATACCCCTACATTTACCCCTTTTAACGTAACACTACGGGCAATTTAGCATGGCCAATTCACCTTACCCGTACATCTTTGTGACTGTGGGAGGAAACCGGAGCACCCGGAGGAAACCCACGCAGACACGGGGAGAATGTGCAAACTCCACACAGTCAGACGCCTGAGTCGGGAATTAAACCCGGGTCTCTAGTGCTGTGAGGCAGCAGTGCTAACCACTGTGCCACCGTGCCGCTGCCCACAAAGGTTGTCTACTTCAGAAGTTGTCTACTTCAGAAGGGAAGACAGAATGGCAGAAACTAATTTAAATAAGTATTGATTGTGAAATGTTCATGTACAAAGAGAACTAAGGCTCCTTTACAATGGTTAATGAAAGCAGACAGGCAGATGCAGCAAGCAATTAGGAAAGCAAATGTTATGTTAACCTTCAATGCAAAAGGGTTTGTGTATAGGAGCAGCTGTACAGGGCTTTGGTGAGACTACACCCAGAGAACTGAGTGCAGTTTCAATCTCCTTACCTAAGAAAAGATATATTTTCCATCGATGGAGTACGGTGATGGTTCAAAAGACCAATTCCAGGAATGGCAGGTTTGCTGTATAAGGAGAAATTAGATCGTCTGGAGTTTAGAAGAATCAGTGGAGACATCATTGAAACAGGGAAAATTCTGACAAGATTCCATTGACCCAATGCAAGAGATGCTGTTTCTCTTGGCCAGGAGGGTCTAGACCAAGATGTAATGGCCTCATGGATATGTAGTAGACCATTTGGACTGAGAAGAAGAGAAATTTTTTTTTTTTAGATTAGATTACTTACAGTGTGGAAACAGGCCCTTTGGCCTAACAAGTCCACACCGCCCCGCCGAAGCGCAACCCACCCATACCCCTACCCCTACATTTACCCCTTACCTAACACTACGGGCAATTTAGCATGACCAATTCACCTGACCTGCACATCTTTGGATTGTGGGAGGAAACCGGAGCACCCGGAGGAAACCCACGCAAACACGGGGAGAACGTGCAAACTCCACACAGTCAGTCGCCTGAGGCGGGAACTGAACCCGGGTCTCCGGCGCTGTGAGGCAGCAGTGCTAACCACTGGGCCACCGTGCCGCCCACTATTTCTTCACTCCTAGGTTGAATCTGTGGAACCTGCAATTGCAGAAGACTATGGAGGCCAAGTAAGGAATATAGTTAAGAAAGAGATTTCTAGAGGCTAAGGGTGTCTATAAGTATGGGGAGACAGCAGGAGTATGGCGGTGAGATAGAGGATTAGTCAGGACCATGTTACATGGTGGAGTAGACTCAATGAGCCTAATGGTCTGCTCCTGCTTCTATTTTCTATATTTCTATATCTCTGTTTACTACCTTCCTTTTTACTCAGTTCCCAGTAGGGACAAGTTGTTGAAAGAGTTGCATGCTTTGCTGTGAGGCTTCTGATAAAAGAAAAACTAGAAACAGTACTTGTTTAGACACTGCATCCCATCTTTATTGATTGGGAATATTTTCTGGCATAGAGTGGCTGATTCCAATTGGAAAATTGCCAGCTAGAGAAATCCAATAACTTATGGGTGACTGGTTATGATTCTATGTTAATGTTATTTATGGAAATTTCCTCCGTTATGGCCTTGTTTTCCTGAGCATCCCATTTACAGTGTAAGGCACCAAGTTCAAAGTGTGTTGGGATTGACCTACTGTCAGGCAATTGTTGAGCTGTTCCTTAATGTTTTCTCTGTCATCACTGACCTGTTTGAAGGACATCTATGGTTATTGCTGTGGTGCTGCCATTTTTCTACTCCTGATGCCATAATGCAAGAGTAAATTTTCCATTGCAAATCATCACATTTTTGAATGAAGAATAAGAGGACAACATCAGTCAGATAAAATAAAAACCAATGACATTCTGTTCTTATTTGCTGGTCCTGCAGATTTTGAGACTACTTCCTGTAAAATAAATATCCTGTCCTTATGTTCAGTTCAGCGCCAATCATTCCTATAAATGGTTTCCTTCCCTTTTGTAATTATGAGTAGAATCTAAATATACATTAGCATTACAAAGGGATATTGAGTGTGGGTTGATAGTTTAGAAACCAGTCTGAAATAATAACTATCATTGTTGGATTTAACATGTTCTTTGCACTTTTGAATTTGCACTGGTTACACGATTTTAATCACCATTCTCATTGTCTGTGTAGGTATAGCAAGAGAAGTGAACCTTGAATGACCAGGGAGTTAGAATGAAAAAGGAAGCATATGTAATGTCTAGGAGGATAGGAACTGATGAAGCCCTTGAAACATAGAAGGAAAGTCGGAATTAACTTAAACAAGGAATGAGAAAGACTAAAAAGAGTCATGAAAAGCAAACAGAATTAAGGTGAATCCTAAGGCTTTTTATACAGATATAGAAAACAAGAGGATAGCCAGGGAAAGGGTTAGCCTACTCCAGAACAAAGGAGGGGATCTAGGTGTGGAGCCAGAAGAGGTGAGGTCCTAAATGAATACTTTGGGTTGGTAATCACTAAATAGAAGGAACTGATGGAAGATGATCTTAGGGAAGGGAATGTCAAGTTTCTAAGCCAAGTTGCTATTAAAAAGGAGGAGGTGTTATCTGTCTTAAAACAGTATTAAGGTGGATAAGTCCTTGGTTCCTAATGGGATCTATCCCAGAATACTGAGGGAGGCAAGAGAATGCATTGCTGAAGCATTGACAGACATCTTTGTATCCTCTTTGGCCATAGGCAAGGTCCCAGAGGACTGGAGAAAGTCAATGTTGTCCCATTGTTTAAGAAGGGTGGCAGGGATAATCCTGGAAATCACAGGCTTGTGAGTCTCAGGTCGTTGATAGTTTTGTGTGGGGGAGGTTGTGCCTCACTAACTTGATTGAGGTTTTTGATGCGGTAACGAAGATGATTGATGTGGCAAAAGTGGTTGATGTTGTCTACACAGACTTCAGTAAGGCTTTTGACAAAATCCTTCATAGTAGACTGGCTCAAAAAGTGAAGTCTCATGGTATCAGGATGGTCTGGCAAGATGGATACAGAACTGGCTTAGTTATAGGAGACAGAGGGTAGTGGTGGAAAGGTGCTGTTCAGAATGGAGGTCTGTGATGAATGGTGTTCCACAGGGATCAGTGCTGGGACCTCTGCTGTTCATGGTCTACATAAATGATTGGAGAAAAATGTAGCTGGTATAATTTGTAAGTTTGCAGATGATACACAGATTGGTGGATTTGTGAATACTCAGGATGATTGTCAGAGGATACAGTAGGATATAGATCAATTGGAGGATTGGGCAGAAAAATGGAAGATGGAGATTAATCCAGAAAAATGTAAGGTGATGCATTTTGTAAGGTCAAGTACAGGTGGAAATTATACAGTAAATGGCAGAACCCCTAGGAATATTGATATGCAGAGAGTTCCAGGTGTGCAGATCCACACATCGCTGAAAGTGGTAGCACTGGTAGATAAGGGAGTGAAAAAGGCCTATGGCATGCTTGCCATCATTAGAAGGGGCATTGAGTAGTGTATAAGGATAGGCAAGTTATGTTGCAGCTTTCTAGAACTTTAGTTAGGCTACACTTGGAATATTGCATACAGTTCTGGTCATCACACTATCAGAAGGATGTGGATGCTTTGGAGAGGGTACAGAAAACATTTACCAAGATGTTGCCTGGTATTGGGGATTTAAGCTATGAAGCAAGGTTTGTTTTCACTGGAACATAGGAGGTTGAGGGGCAACCTTATAGAAGTTTATGAATGGCATAGATAGAGTGGAAAGTATGAGGCTTTTTTCCAGGGTGGAGGGGGTCAATTACTAGGAGACACAGGTTCAAGGTGCGAGGGGAGAAATTTAAATGAGATGTGCGAGGCAATTTTTTTCACACAAAGGGTGGTGAGTACCTGGAATGTGTTGCCAGAGGAAGTATTGGAGACAAAAAATCTGCAGATGCTGGAATCTAAAGTAAACAAGCAGAGGCTGGAAGAACACAGCAAGCCAGGCAGCATCGGGAGGTGGGGGTCGACGTTTCAGGTGTAACCCTTCTTCAGGACTGGGGGTGGGCGTAGGGGCTGGTGGGGGCAGGTTGGTGAAGTGGAGGTAGTGAAGACAGGTAGAGGGTATGAACTGGTTGGTCAATGGGAGGAATGAATCCGGTTGGTGGCTGGGAGGAGTGGAAGGGAGGGCTAGGGGCTGAGAAGGGAGACAGGGGATGGGAAGGGAGGTTATTTGAAATTGGAGAACTCAATGTTGAGTCCTCCCGGCTGTAGGCTGCCCAGGTGGAAGATGAAGTATTGTTCCTTCATTTTGCAGTGTGGTTCATTTTGGCAATGGAAGATGCCAAGGATGGTCATGTAGGAAAGGGAACGGGAAGGGGAATTAAAATGGACGGTGACTGGGAGGTCTGGTTGGCTTTTGCAGGCCCGGCTGGGATGCTTGGCAAACCGTTCCCTAAGTTTACGTTTAGTCTCCCCGATGTAGAGAAGACCACATCAGGAGCACCTGATGCAGTAAACTCGGTTGGAAGAGAGGCAGGTCAACCTCTGTCTCACCTGGAAGGACTGTTTGGCGCCCTGGATGGAGGTGAGGGGGTTGGTGTACCTGCAGGTTTGCATCTTTTCCGGTTGCAGGGGAAGGTACCTGGTGGTTTTGGGAGGGGGGGGGTTGTTGGTGGGGTGAGTGGCGCAAACCAAGTCCTGTGGAAGGCACATTCCTTGTGGAAGGCTGGGGGGAGTGGGGAGGGGAAGATGCTTTTGGTGGTGGGATCTAGCTGGAGTTGGCAGAAGTGTTTAAGGATGATGCGTTGGATGCGGAGAGTGGGGGGGTGGTAGATGAGGACAAGGGGGTCTCTGTCTTTATTACGCTGGGGAAGTTAAGAGCAGTGGAATGGGGAGTGGAGGTGATATGGTGAAGGGCCGTCTGGATGACAGAGGGAGGAAATGCACTGTTCGAAATTGGTGGACATCGGGATACTCGTGAGTGGAATGTCTCCTCGTCTGAGCAGATGCAACGGAGGCGGAGGAATTGGGAGAATGGAGGTGGAGTTCTTGCAGAATACTGGGTGGGAGAAGGTGTAGTCCAGGTAGTTATAAGAGTCTGTGGGTTTGTAGTAAATGTCTGTCTGGAAACTGCTGCCGGAGATGGAAATGGTGAGGTCAAGAAAAGGAGAGAGGTGTCCGAGGTGGACCAAGTGATTTTGAGGGCAGAGTGGAAGTTGTGGGTAAAGTCGATGAACTGTACTAGTTCAGCCTGGGTGCAGGATGCTGCACCGATGTAGCCATTAATGTAATGGCAGAAGAGTTGGGGCACAGTCCCTGTGTAGGTATTGAAGAGGGACTGTTCGATGTAGCCGACAAAGATGCAGATGTAGCTGGGTCCTATCTGGGTGCCCAGGGACACCCCGTTGATTTGGAGGAAATACGAGGAGTTAAAGGAAAAGTTATTGAGGGTGAGGACCAGTTCAGTGAGGCAGAAGAGGGTATTGATGGAGGGGGACTAGATGGGTCTGTTGGAAAGGAAGAAGTAGAGGGCCTGGAGGCCGTCCTTGCTGGGTATAGACATGTGTAAGGACTGCACAACCAAGTGAAGATAAAGCACTGGGGGTCGGAGAACTGGAAGTTACTGAAGAGATGGAGGGTATGGTTGGTGTCACGGGTGGAGGTGGGAAGTGCCTCACCTAAGGGGGAGAGGATGGAGTTGAGGTAGGACAAGATGAGTTTGCTGGGGCAGGAGCATGCTGAGACAATGGGCTGGCTGGGGTAGTTGGGCTTGTGGATCTTGGGGAGTAGGTAGAACCAGGCAGTGCAGGGCTGAGGGCTATGAGTTTGGAGACAGTGGAGGAGAGATCACCGGAGGCAATGAGGGTGTCTTGGATTTGGGCATGATGGGTCACGGTGGGGTTGTGGGCAAGGGGGAGGTAGGATGTAGTGTCGGAGAGTTGGCGTTCGGTCTCTGCAACATGTCCCTTCTCCAGACTACCAACGCCCTGCTTTTATCAGCAGGTTTGAAGGTGAACCGGAGGTTGGTGCAGAGAGAGTGGAGCACTGCACATTTGGAGGGGGTGAGGTTGAAATGGGTGAATGGGTGGAGACATTGAGGCAGCCGATGTCACGTTGGCAGTCTGCAATGAAGAGGTCTAGGGCGGGTACAAGACCGGTGGGTGGTGACCAAGCGGAGGAGGAAAGTTGGAGGTGGGAGAGGGGGTCCTCAGTGGGAGGTTGGGAGTTTTTGTCAAAAACAGAAGGCATGGAGGCTCCACGTTGCAGCGGATCTGGAATTCGTTGAAGTGGGGGTGGAGGGGTACGAATGTGAGCCCTTTCCTGAGGTGGTGGAAGCAGCATTCAAGAAGCACCTGGACAAATACATGAATAGGAAGGGAATAGAGGGATTTGGATCCTGTAAGTGAACTAGGAGAAAGTGAGGACTGCAGATGCTGGAGTACTAGAGTTGAAAAATGTGGTTTTGGAAAAACACAGCAGGCCAGGCAGCATCCGAGGAGCAGGAGAATTGACGTTTCGGGCATAAGCCCTTCTTCAGGAATGCCCGAAACGTTGATTCTCCTGCTCCTTGGATGCTGCCTGGCCTGCTGTGTTTTTCCAGCACCACATTTTTCAATCCCGTAAGTGAAGACAGTTTTAGAATGGAAGGTCAAAATGTGTTGGCACAGGCTTAAAGGGCCGAAGGGCCTGTTCCTATACTTTTTTTTTGTTCTTTGTCCTTTGTTCTTGATGTGTTAGAGGATGTTATTGTAATCTAAATTGGATATTGTGTGCTCGCATGCACCTTTTCAAAACTTCAAAAGGGAAATGACAAAGTGTCAGTAAAATCAGGCAAAATTTCATTGCTTGATATCTCGACAGCCAAGAAGTGCAAGTAACAGTCTAAACTCAATTAATTATATAACTCCAAACACAGTCTCACAAACTTGATTGAGTTTTTTGAAGAAGTAACAAAGAGGATTGATGAGGGCAGAGTGGTAGATGTGATCTATATGGACTTCAGTAAGGCGTTCAACAAGATTCCCCATGGGAGACTGGTTAGCAAGGTTAGATTTCACGATATACAGGGAGAACTAGCCATTTGGATACAGAACTGGCTCAAGGGTAGAAGACAGAGGGTGGTGGTGGAGGGCTGTTTTTCAGACTGGAGGCCTGTGACCAGTGGAGTGCCACAAGGATTGGTGCTGGGTCCACTACTTTTTGTCACTTATAAAAATGATTTGGATGCGTGCATAAGAGGTATAGTTAGTAAGTTTGCAGACGACACCAAAATTGGAGGTGTAGTGGACAGTGAAGAAGGTTACCTCAGATTACAACAGGATCTTGATCAAATGGGCCAATGGGCTGAGAAGTGGCAGATGGAGTTTAATTCAGAGGTGCTGCATTTTGGGAAAGCAAATCTTAGCAGGACTTAAACACTTTATGGTAAGGTCCTAGGGAGTGTTGCTGAACAAAGAGACCTTGGAGTGCAGGTTCATAGCTCCTTGAAAGTATAGTCGCAGGTAGATAGGATAGTGAAGAAGGCATTTGGTATGCTTTCCTTTATTGGTCAGGTTATTGAATACAGGGGTTGGGAGGTCATATGGCGGCTGTACAGGACATTGGTTAGGCCACTGTTGGAATATTGCATGCAATTCTTGTCTCCTTCCTATCGGAAAGACGTTGTGAAACTTGAAAGGGTTCAGAAAAAAAATTTACAAGGATGTTGCCAGGGTTGGAGGATTTGAACTATAGGGAGAGGCTGAACAGGCTGGGGCTGTTTTCCCTGGAGCGTCAGAGGCTGTGAGGTGACCTTATAGAGGTTTACAAAATTATGAGGGGCATGGATAGGATAAATAGACAAAGTCTTTTCCCTGGGGTCGAGGAGTCCAGAACTAGAGTGCATAGGTTTAGAGTAAAAGGGGAAAGATATAAAAGAGACCTAAGGGGCAACTTTTTCACACAGAGGGTGGTACGTGTATGGAATGAGCTGCCAGAGGAAGTGGTGGAGGCTAGTATAATTGCAACATTTAAAAGGCATTTGGATGGGTATATGAATAGGAAGGGTTTGGAGGGATATGGGCTGGGTGCTGGGAGGTGGGACTAGATTGGTTGGGATATCTGGTCAGCATGTACGGGTTGGACCGAAGGATCTGTTTCCATGCTGTACATCTCTATGACTCTATGATCTCCTTGTGAATAATAACTGCATCACATTTTCCCATATTACTGGGTTAACTTGCAGTTTCCTGCTTAGCTGTCAAGTTCTGACTCACTGTTTTCAAGAAGGTAAATTAATTTCTTGTCATTAAATCAGGCTTGCTTCAAAGATTGCATTGGACTAACCACATGCTCTTTGCTTCCTTTTGTTCTCTGCAGGCATGAGACAGCTGGGGGCTCATTTTCTGACCCCTCTGTTGATCTTATGTCAGCCTATAGGCACCAATTAACCAAACCATCACCCCCAGAGTGGATTTCTGTCAGACAATCCCACCTGACATAGCAGTGATGCCAACCTGTCATGTGTGAACACAAACTGGAATGTCTGAATTGAAGATCACAGGATAATTATGGATAAGGGCGATTATTCTGTCCACATTGGTTAATTCAGCGAGAAACAGCCTGCTGTGAAACTGTTCTTAATGCATCCAATGCTTTCACTTCCATCATTTTCTTTGGAAGTCCCTCCACTGTATTCATCACTTGCTGTGTGACAAATAACTTTCTCGTATCCATCCTAAAGTTACCATTTCTTTGATCGGTCCTATGGTCCTGATTTTAATAACCCAAACCATTTATTATCTTGCACATCTCCACTACATCAACGCTCAGAAACACCTTTGAAATCTTAAAAGGCCATATATCTTCTCAAATTTCAGGTATCTGACACCTAGGATCAGATTGTGTTTTTTGTCTACATAGCCTCCAGTATTTGAATGCCTCTCTGTATCCTGGTGGTTCAAGTAGGGCATTATATTCACGTGTGGTCTGACCAGAGCCATTTGATGGTATGTCATAAAGTTCAGTTGTGGTTTGGTGATTCCCAAGTTTGATGACTTTGGGATTTAATTGAAATAATTTGGGCCTTAAGGAATAGGCCAGTTTTTTTTCAGGTGAGCTGATTATCAAAGATTCACAATTATTGCAGCTGTCCCTTCCATAGGCAACAAGTCCTGGCATCAGTCTTGAGTTGGTCTAGTGGTAGGAAAACTTTCACTGTCTAGGGGTTGTCTAGAGATAGAAACACTTTTACTGCACCACTAGACTTCAGTAATAGTCAACATTGATCCTTTAACCTGAAGGCTAATAACATCATATATGATATTGAGGTGCAGGTGGTCAGAATAATTTTCTTCTTCTGTTAGCTTCTCTGTTCAGTGATCTTTTCATGAACTCCCAATATGGTTTATCTGCTGAGGCAGCTAAATACCACAGACAATGTCTGTCGACTCCAAAATGTTCCTTGCTTCTCAAGGGTAACTGAACAAAAACTCCAAATTATCAATGCAGCATGAGATTCCTAAGGTATTAAACTTCTACTTCTGAATTCCACACTGTGGTCCCAACAGGATTGGAACCATAGTGTTCGACAAAGTATTTCATCCTATAATGTCTATATTTATCTCTTCTTATCTAAACTTTACCACTGGGCTCCACTTGACCCCTTATTAATGGAAGGAGTGAATCACAGCAAGCCCTGTGTGATAATTCACTTTGCTGAACAGAGCACTGACAGTAACTATTCTATTTGGCTTCTGACTATTGTTATATTTATCCTGCCCTTGGATATAAAGCTATCTTTTGATCCATGGGAGTAATCCACTTAAAGAAGAAGCCTGTGACACTTAATATAATGATGGGTGAGGGCCCTCTTGTGGTGCAGTGGTAGTGTCCCTATTCCTGGAGGGGGATGCCTGGGTTCAAGTTCCACCTGCACTAGAGGTATATAGTAACATCTCTGAACAGGTTGATTAGAAAAATAGGTCAAATAACAACCTATACACTTGGTATTATTGCTAGACTATAATCCAGAGACCCCAGGTAATACTGGGGATCCATGTTCGAATCCCACCACACTGGAATTTGACTTCAGTAAAATGTCTGAATTAAGAGTCTAATGATGACCATGAAACCATTGCCTATTGCCAGGAAAAACCTATAATGATTGGGGAACCACTAAATATAGTGAAATGAACAAACAAGTTAAGCTGACTAACAGCAAGGAATAGGCATAAGACAGGCCATGGCAGAATCTTATAGGGGCTTGAATGACATGGGCTATTGTGGCATTTGTGGCAGAATTTTTCAAGAAGTCCAGTAAGGCCCATTTCAATGTCAGGAGCAACTCACTGCATCTTTTTCAGTATCTGCTGCTGAGGCAAGTTTCTCGCTAGGCAGTGGGTGAGTTTCTGGATTAGTGGTGCTGGAAGAGCACAGCAGTTCAGGCAGCATCCGAGGAGCAGTACTGCTCCTTGGATGCTGCCTGAACTGCTGTGCTCTTCCAGCACCACTAATCCAGAATCTGCTTTCCAGCATCTGCAGTCATTGTTTTTACCTAGTGGGTGAGTTACCAATTAAGGGGGATTATTGCTTGTTATTACTAACTGCGCACCTTAACTTCTATTCAGGTGTAGCTTCCCATTCTACCACCTGCTGTGAGCAAAGCATGGGTAGCTGCCGATTTCAGCTCATCACTGGCTTGAAGAGCAATCATGTTGTTCAGCATGAAACAGCATCTCAGGGCACAATCCATGGACACCAGCTGCCCTCAACCCTCGTCCACAGACAAAAGCATCCGATAATTACCAGCCCCTCATGATTGTCATGGCATCACTCTGATCCACTTGCAAGATGTTAAGGAAGTACAGACCATGCACTGCTGGGAGCATCAGCAATGAGCATTGAAAGGATGTTGCAAGGACACTTGCACACCAAGGCCAGGCACCCAGTTCACAGGCATCTCACGGCTACTCGCTTGCTCTCATATGGTTCACTCACCTAGTGCCTACCAGCATGCTCACAGTTTACTACCTTGCCTAGTCTTGCCATGTGGGCCATGCCTATGCGCACATTGGTTCTTAAGCCAGAACCTATAGGCTATTAGTATTGCCATGCTTGGCAGTAGCCATCTGTCTGTAAGGTGGGGACATCTTGCTGTGCAGCATACCGAGATGTCAATTTGATACATACAGTATGTGCCAGCTTTCTGTGTATTCAACTAAATGACCACGTCAGAAACTGGATAGAGTGTAGTCTTCAGTCCTGTCAAAGGGATGCAATTGTCTCTCTGGGTAAAACAGCATTGAAGAGCGTGGTGGCTACAGGTGGGATTGGCAGATGGGGATTATTAACAGTAACCATTGCCCTGACCACTAAGGGGAGAACATAGAGGACTAGGTTGGGCATCATTAGGATGGAATGCCAAGGTTCAAGATGTAGGGAAAGACAGTTGGAGGCAAAGTCTAATGTGATGGTTCTCCACATGAGGAAGATGGGTGAAAATGAGCTGTGACGGTAAAGTGACATAAAGATAAAATGACATGGCGCCTCTGGGAGGAGTGGGGAGAAGGAGGAGGAGAAGTGTGACCTGGAGAAGCTCTGTGCTGATGGATTCCCCCACATTCCCTGCCACCGCTTGCTGTTCTCTAGATGTGAAATTCAACTGGAAAATGACTGGGACAATCCCTGGATGGACACAATCAATGTCAGCTTGATGGGTGAAAGCATAGAGTCCATGTCTGCTGGTACCAGGACATTGAAGGAAGGATATCAAGCAGGCATTTCCAAACATTTTATTGAGTACAAATAGTCATCTTTCATCATCCATTTGCAATGCATGCAGTCTGAAAAGGCTTAGGGCTCATGTGCAGGTCAAAGGTGATTTGTACCAAGCCATTGGTGCTTGCAAATCTAACATTGGCACCTCCATGATGCAGGAGTTGGCAGGATTGGCCTAAAGAGAGGTGAATGTAGGCTAAAGGCATTAATTGTGAGGAAGGAATCAACATCACATATATCACATAAATATGATGGTGGATTCTACTGAATGCAATGAAAAGTTGAATGGTTGATCTGTACCTGGGATGGAAAGGGGCTTGGGCACAGCAGGCAATACCTTTTGGATGTAGTGTGTTGGTCACTCAGCCAGATGGCACCTTCACCAAGTTGATGCACAAGCTGCGGCCAGGGCTGTGGATGATGGATACTCCTGAAGACTTTGAGTGTTTCAGGCTCTCAGAGATCAGTGGAATCACTGAATGTTTTTAAAGCACAGGTAGGTAGCTTCTTGATGAATAAGAGAATTAAAGGACATTCCAGGTAGGCCAGATACAGAGTGACTGCCATAGTTCCAATTACTGTGATCTAAAAGAGTGATGGAGCAGGTGCAAGGGGCCAAATGGGTTTCTCCTGCTCCTCCCTTGGATGTTCCTATGTAACAGCGAGCCTGGGGATCCAACCATGATGTAACATTTGATGGTCAATGTCACAGCTTCCAATGCAGCACAAACAGCTTCTATCATAGGTCTGAGTGCTGTGGTGAAAATTCAGTCTGCAGCCTGGCAAGCTCAGACCACTGTCATGAGTGTGGGTGCCACTGTTAAAAGGGACTTTGAGGGCATCACAGCAATCTATCAATCTGTTCCATACCAGAGCAGCTCGATTGCTGAGGTGTCACCCAAGAGAGTGACAGAGGCTGCATGGAACACAAATCTGCTGAACTCTGTCTTGAGGTGTAAACATGCACAGGAATGCATAATGCATATTTATTTGCATGTATTATGATAATGAGATTGAAAATGAATTTTCTGGTGTGTTTAATTGTGTTGTTGAAATTGTGATGGCCTGTGATAGAACAGAGGAGCACAGACTGGCAGGTATGGGCTGATATACTTGATGTGAGTTGTATTTGGTCACACACAAAAAACCTAGGTAGAAAGGGAACCATCTAAATTGTAGCCTAAGTTCCAAATTCTGATCCTGCACTTCCTGTTTCACTCCCAATTCTTCCTCCTACTCCATGGTTATATTGAATGGTGGGGCAGGCCTGATAGACTGAATGGCCTAATCCTGTTTCTTTGTTTTTCACAGTCTTCCTTAGCTTCTCATCTAATAGCTGCTGGCAAGAAATGCTCCCTCACATTGACCAGGTTGCTCAGCAAGCAGCATACTATAGCAAATTTCAAATGTGCGCAGCTAAGTACTGCTGGGCTGTTTCAGAGCAGTACAGATAGCATAAGTATTACTTGAGGAGGCTTTTTGTTGTGCCCTATATTGTTCCTTGTGGCAACATAGCTTTTATTCTGTATCTTCTGTATATCTGTATAAAGTCAGGTGCAATGTCATGATTGATAACCATTCCAGCCACTAACTAGCCTTTGATGTACCATTGGAGGGTCTAACGTGCTGCCATTGTGTGACATAGTGGCTCAGTGGTTAGTGCTGCTGCCTCACAGCGCCAGGGACCCGGGTTTGATTTCAGCCTCAGGGAGACTATCTGTGTGGAGTTTGCACATTCTTCCTGTATGGGTTTCCTCCCACAATCCAAAGATGTTCAGGTGAGATGAATTGGCCATGCTAAATTGCCCATAGTGTTCAGGGATGTGTGGGTTAGGTGCATTAGTCAGGGGTAAATGTAGAGGAATGGGTTTGGGTGGGATACCCTTTGGAGGGTCGGTGTGGACTTGTTAGGCCAAATGCCCTGTTTCCATACTTTAGCGATTCTATGAAACATAAGGGAAAAGGGACTGCTGAAGGATAAAGGAATCATGACAACTGCTGGAATAACAGGCACTCACCTGCCCAACGCTGAAGATCGACCTACAATGCCATTCAGGAAGGAATTCCAGAATTTTGACCGAGGGTCAGAGAAGGAAAGGCGATAGATTTCCAAATCAGGATGGTGGGTGATTTGTAGGGGAAATTATAGGTATTGGTGGTCCTGTGTATCTGCTACCCTTGTGTCCTCCTAGACGGAAGTGAGTATGGATTTGGAAACTGGAAGTTGGAAGGCTAAGAATTTCTGCAGTGCACCTTGTAGATGATACACACTGCTGCTACTGAGCGTAGATGGTGGAGGAAGTGGATGTAGTTCAAAACAAATAAGCTGCTTTGTCCTGAATGGTGTCGAGCTTCTTGAGTGTTGTTGTTGCTACGCCAATTCAGGCAAGTGTGGAGTATCCTGAAGAAGGGTTCATGCCCGAAACGTTGATTCTCCTGCTCCTTGGATGCTGCCTGACCTGCTGCGCTTTTCCAGCAACACATTTTCAGCAAGTGTGGAGTATTCCATCACACCCTGATCTGTGCCTTGTAGATGGTGAACAGACTTTTGAGAAGTCAGGAAGTGAGTTACTCACCGCAGTTGCTTCTGATCTGCTCTTGTAGTCATTATATTTATATGGTAAATCCAGTTGAGTTTCTGGTCAATGGTAACCCTAGGATGTTGATAGTTGGGGATTCAATGATGATAATTCCATTGATTGTCAAGATGCAGTGGTTAAACTGTCTATTATTGGAGGTGGTCATTGCCTGGCACTTATATGGGGCGAATGTTATTTGCCACTTGTCAGTCCAAGCCTAGACATTGTCCAGATGCTGTTGGTTTGAACATGGATTGCATCAGTGTCCGAGTAGTTGCAAATGGTGCTGAACATTACATAAACATTACGAGCATCCCCACTTCTGACTTTATAAAGTCACAGAGTCATACAGCAAAGAAACAGACCCTTCGTCCAGCCACTCCATGCCTACAAAAATGCAAAACTAAACTAGTCCCACTTACCTGCCCTTACCCCATATCCCTCCAAGCATTATTTACTCATATACTTATCAAAATATCTTTTAAATATTGTAACAGTACCCACATCCACCACTTCATCTGGAAGTTCATTTCACACACAAATCACCTTCTGTGCAAAAAAAACTTCATTTTTAAAAATTCTTTTCTCCTCTCACCTAAAGAATATGCTCCCTGGTCTTGAAATCCCCATCCAGGGGAAAAGACACCTGCCATTCACCTTATCTGTATTCCTCATGATTTTATAAACCTATATAAGGTCACTTCTCAACCTCCTATGCTCAAGCGTTGGAGGGAAGGTCATTGATGAAGCAATTGAAGATTGTTGGGCCTATGACACTACCCTGAGGAATTTCTGCAGAGATGTCCAGGAGCTAAGATGACTGACCTCCAACAACTTTCCTATGTTCCAGATATGACTTCAACCAATAGAGAGCTTGCCTCTGATGTTCACTGGTTCCAGTTTTGTTCAGGCTCCTCGATGCTACACTCGGTAAAATATGGGCCTTAATATCAAGGGCTCTTGCTTTCAACTCACCTCTGGAACTCAGCTCTTTTGTCCATGTTTGAGCCAAGGCTGTAATGAGGTCAGGAGCTGAGTGGCCCTGGCAGAACCCAAACTGGGTGTCACTGAGCAGGTTATTGTTGAGCTGGTGCTGCTTGATAGCACTGTTGATGACACCTTCCATCACTTTACTGATGATCAAGAGTAATTATTTGAGTTGGATTTGTCCTGTCTTTTGCGTACAGGACATATCTGAGCAACTTTTCACATTGTCGGTTAGATGCCAATGTTGTAAATGTACTGGAAGAGCTTGGCTAGGGGTCAGGCAGGTTTTGGAGCACAAGTCTCAGTACCATTATCAAATGTTGTCAAGACCCACAGCTTTTGCAATATCCAGTATCTCCAACTGTTTGTTGTTATCACATGGAGTGAATCAAATTGCTTGAAGACTGGTATCTGTGTTGCTGGAGACATGGAGAAGGCAGAGATGGATCATCCACTTGGAATTTCTAGCTGAAGACTGCTGTAAATGTTTCAGCCATATCCTTTGCACTGATGTGTTGGGCTCTGCCATCGTTGAGGATGGGGATATTTGGGAAGCCTTCTCCCCCTCCAGTGAGTTGTTTAATTGTCCACCACTATTCATGACTGGATGTGGCAGGAATGCAGAGTTTAGATCTGATCTGTTGGTTTTGTGGTCACTTAGCTTGCTGCTTATGCTATTTGGTATGCAAATAGTCCTTTTTGGTGGCTTCACCAAGTTGACACCTCATTGACACCTGGTGCTGCTCCTGGCATGACCTTTTTCAATCTTCATTGAACCAGAGTTGATCCCTGGCTTGATGGTAATGGTTGTTTGGGGGATATGCTAGGCCATGAGATTACAATTACACTAGAGTATAATTCTATTGATGGCTCATGGCACTTCAAGAGTGCCCAGTCTTGACTTACTAGATCTATTTGAAGTCTGAACCATTTAGCACTGTAATAGTGCCACATAACATGATGGAGGTTATTCTCGATTGGAGGCAGGACTTCATCTTCAAAATGACAGTGCGGTCGTCACTCTTAACCATTACTATCATGGTCAGATGTGTCTGCAACCAGCAGATTAATAAGGATGAGGTCAAGTACCTTCTTCCCTCTTGTTGGTTCCCTCACGTCCTGCTACAGAATTAGTCTAGCAGCTATGTCCTTTAGGACCTGACCAGCTTGATCAATAATGCTGCTACCAAACCACTCTTAATGGTGGACAATGAAATAGCCCACCCAGAGTACATTTTGCACCTGTGCTACGCTCTGTGCTATCTCCAAGTGTTGCTTAACATGGAGGAACATTGATTCATCTGCCAAGACAGGATGGTAGGTTGTAATTAGCAAAAGGTTTCCTTGTCCTTGTTTGACCTGCAAGGTATATGTATCCTAACAATTGTATTTGAGCTATGGGAAAGCCTGCAGTCCAAGGAAACACCTTCAGCTTGCTTGTCTCTGAGAAGCAGAAGTAAGATTAAACTGTTTTCCCCAGTTTAGAGAGCTACACTGATGCCTCTTATACAGAATGCACTGCAAATAGCAAGATGCTGTTTATACTTCCAGTGACAACCTGGAAGACCGAAAAAAAGTAGAGTCACCGTTAGCTTGACCACAATTCGGAATGCTGTCCTAAAACTAATTGGTGTTACAGTTGTTGCTCCAGTTGTAACCTGATTAATGAAATGAAGATGTTCCTCGCATTGATCTGTATGGAAGATGAGATAAGAGAATTGCTTTGTTAAGACCCTCAGCAGATCTGGCCTCCTGCTGAGAGCATTTCTCCCTCTCCAGCTCCTTTCTTGATCAGCAACTTGGCCTGTTCTGCATGACCTTTCTTCATTCTCCTCATCATGTTCAATTCCCAGAGGAAGCCCATCCAGGTCATCCATGTCTGGAAACAACTTGTTTCAACAAGTTTCTGAATGAAGAAGAATGTACTTCAGAACCAGCCAGTATACCTGTTCACAACTCGGTAGAAAAGCTCCAAAAACACAATTAATGGGACTAACTACCAGAAGAAACAGTTCAGCAACTAACTCATAGATAGTTCATGGTCCCTTTAAGCAGTATTTTTGCAGGTTCCTTCATTTTGTTTAATGTTGTGTTCAGTTGTGCAATGCAGAATCAGTTACTAAACTTGATTTCTGGGTGTAGTTTAAATCAAACAGGCCAGTTGTCATTATGTCAAGTGTTCATATTCATCAAGTTTTGATTTCTTGCTTTCACTTGCAGATGTGTAGAGTTCGTGAAACAGGAATTAGTTTACATTACATTAACTTTATTTTTAAAAATGGATGGGGGTGGCAAGATGTTAATGTTATGAGAATGTGTAGTGGGCAACACTGTTATTCAACATATGAGCTGACCATTCTGGTGTCTGCCTTTCTTTGTAATTATATCTCAATATTTAAAAAGCCCCACATAGTTTTAATTTGATTATTTTGTGACTTTTTTCAAACAAGTTTGAAACTATGTCTTGGTTGTTTTTCATGAATATTGTACTGAGTTTGATTCAATCAAAGTTAAGGGATAATTCACGGATAACTCATTAAAAACAAGTAATAAACTAAAAATTCTAGAACGTTGTCCGGCTAATAAAAACAGTCGTACCAATGATTTTGCTACAGCTGATTTGCATGGTGTGAAGTTATTAACAGCTGGTAGAGAAAACCAGCCAATCCTGACACATAATAATGCTCTCTCCAAACATCTTAAGCTGCCATCTGGGCAGTTAACTAATACAAATGATTATCATTTAATTTACCCAGCTGTGGAGAGTGAAAAACCTTTTTATATCTTGTAACGCTATGTCTAAGTGCTGTGTAAAATTTGAAGAATATGATTCATTTGTTATGTTGAAGGTCTGAACAGAAATGGAGTGGGAATCTTATATATATAACTGGGGCAGCATGAAACTGAGGTTAAAAAAATCAGCATAATGTGAGAATAAATAGAAAATGCTGGAAATGCTCAGTCAGACCTGTTCTGTGTGAGATCTCCAGGAATGCCTCATGCCCTGGGTAATGCAGGAAGCGTCATCAACTGCAGCAGTTCAGGCTTTGTGTTTCAGAACCTGTATAGCTGCTCGCAGCACTGCAGCACCTCTGAAAGGTTGAGGGCTGTGTGAATCGCATGCTGACAGGTATGGTCACTGACATCTTGTGGGGATGCAGGAGAGAGGCAATGGGAGGCATGTCAACAAGGAGCAATAGGTAGTACACCGTCCCCTGTGTGCATCTCTCTTTCCAAATATAATACAATTCTTAATTCGGGGATGAAACAGACAAAGCTGAGTCCATGGCATCTTGACAGGTTCAGCTGTACAGGGGTGCGGCACGAGAAAGACTGGAATAGCAACTTTGATAAATGAGTCAATTGCAATGTTTCAGCAGCTGCAGATGTGGATCCAGCAGGATGCAGAGTTAAGGATGTCACTCAGTGGCTGCACAGCACCCTGAGGGGAGAGTGCAATCAACCAGTGATCATAGTTCATATACGTAATGACAACATGGTGCGATTAGCTGGCGTTTTTGAGGAGGGATTAAATTAAACTAGCAAGGGTGTGAGGACCAGGTGCTAAAATTAAAAGGAACGCTATGGCGTACGGGGAATTTGGAATAACAAATAGCACCAGATTTGGAAAAAGTAAGTATTAGATGGGGTCAGAGTAAGAGGGAATGCAATGAAGTCTAAATGAGTATTACTATACATGTATGTGAATCCACAGTGTGTGCTACTTAAGACAGGTGGATTGCCGATGCAGAGAGTCACATGGAAATATAATATTTTGACTATGATAGAGATTAGGCTCAACCATGGTACAGTCTGACCTCTAAATATTTCTGATACAAGGTGTTTGGGAAAGAAAGGAAAGGGGAGCTGGGAAGCAATGTTAACTTTTTTTTTGTTCAACCATGGGGTGAGACCAATGTTGTACAGCCAGCATTTGTTGCTCATGCAGAAATGCTCTTTAACTAACTGGCCAGTTCAAAGGCATGTACCAAACAGTCACGTTGCTTTGGGTCTGGAGTCACATATTGGTTAGACTAGGTAAGTCATTCCTGATGAAGGGCTTACGCCCGAAGTCAATTCTCCTACTTCTCGGATATTGCCTGACCTGCACTCTCGACTCTGAGCTCCAGCATTTGCAGTCCTCACTTTCTCCCAGACGGGGTAAGACTGGTAGAATTCCTTCCCCAAAGGACATCAGTGAACTGGATGGGTGTTTACGATATCAATGATAGCTTTATGGTCACAATTACTGAGACTAGCTATTATTTCCAGATTCTATTAATTGAACCTATATTCCCCTAGCTGGCATTATGACCAATCTCCCCAGGACAGGACTATTATGCCACCATTTTCCCATAGATTAAGGAGAACTTTGCAGCTGTGGAGAGAAACAACATCTCAGAGCAGTCATGGGCAGAATCTATTTGACGAAAGCCACAAAAAGTGTGTGGTGGAGGCTAGATTGTGAATTTCAAAAGAGAATTGGACTGTTATCTGAAGGGGAAGTGTTTTCAGGGCTTGAGAAACAGGCAAGGGAGCAGGAATAGGTGATTTGTTTTGCAGAGAACTGGTACAGACATGACAGGCTGAATGACCTCCTTTTGTGGAGTGACTATTCTATTATTCAGAATAACAGTCATGTGGTTCTAAGTCAGTCAGAGTCCTTGGAGTGATCAGACAAGTTAATCTTTCAAGTATGGACCGAGCATCAGGAACATCTGCAAATCAGCTTGGACTTAGCAGCTATGGGGAGGACTAGAAGAATTTGAAAGCTGTCAGAAGTGCATTTAAGTAGTCATGATTTGGAGATGCCAGTGTTGGACTGGGGTGTACAAAGTTAAAAATCACACAACACCAGGTTATAGTCCAACAGGTTTAATTGGAAGCACACTAGCTTTCGGAGCGACGCTCCTGACAATCACCTGATGAAGGAGCATCGCTCCGAAAGCTAGTGTGCTTCCAATTAAACCTGCTGGACTATAACCTGGTGTTGTGTGATTTTTAGCATTTAAGTAAGACACTGTGTTGTAAACGAGAGCAGAAACAATGACAACAATAAGGGAAATGCATGGAGAGAAAATTCTACTACAGTTATTGTCAGCTGAGGAAATCATCTGTTACTTGTTGAAGATGAATGTTAGAAAATGGCTTTTACTTAGGATTAAATATTCTTTCTATTTCTCAAAACCAAAGATATTCTTGAACTGTTCAGTTCAAGTGTTCATAAATTTGTTAAGCATGCAGTAAATGCAATAGTATTGAAATTGACACTTCAAAGATAATACTTTGCATACCTGATGGTTAGGTGATTCAATCATTTGCTTTCACATTTGTATTGCTTCGAGTCAAGAATACAAATATTTATTACAAATGTTCACATTTTTAAAACATTTCTCTGCCATGGAAATGTGATAATTTGTTCATATGGTTAAAACAAAAGATGTATTTATTTATGTATTTAAGGCTGATTTGATTATGACCTGTACTGGCAGCTAGAAATTTATGCTATAGGATTCGGCATGGGTGAGAGAAATTCAACTTTCACAATATTGTTTCTAACTCCTTTACACCTTGACTAAGAGAAGCACCCTCTCTAACCATCCAGCTTGTGGTCTTTCTCACACTGCTGCTTAACTCAAGTAAGGATTCAAGACGTTCTTGTTAATAAAATTCCTACATTTCTCTTTGTTAAAAGAGAACTTTTCTGTCTGCCTGTTACTGCATATCATTTCATATTCAGAACAGGGACACATCAAGGACACCATGGAGAGACAGAATGCGTCGGACATGGATCAGGGCTGGAGTGGAAGAAAGCCATCCTCAATCCTGAGGGAATTCACATTTTCTAAAGATTACAAAGGACATGGTTGGTTTTAAAAATTAGTTGTCACTCTTTGTCGCTGTTTAAGATGCTAGGAACTCTGCTTCCCTGCTTAACAAATAAAGTCTAATATATGAAGGAAAATCAGTATCAATAATGCATTAGGAAACCTCCAGTGAAACTGATCAGTCTGGGCATATTTCTTCCTGCAACAGTAGCCTACTTTGCCACTAGCATTGAACTGCAGTCGGTTAAATATCTTGGGAAATCTTCTTGTGGCAATTTCTTAATCACACACTTCACACCAAATTCAAAACTCTCCAATCCATGAGGCCCAGAGCTGACAGACTCTACCTCAGAAACACACTTATAGGTACAAGCAAAGAAATTATTAATCAGAGCTATCATGAAACATGAAGTATTTTTCTCAGTCACAGTGCTAGCCAGTCATCCTGACATTGGATTTTTTGAGGAAGTTACCAAAAAGATTGATGATGGCAGAGCAGTTGATGTTGTTTATTTGGATTTGAGTGGCAGACTAATTAGTAAAGTTAGGTCACATGGGATTCAGGGGGAGCTTGCCAATTGGACACGTAATTGGCTTAATGGCAGGTGACAGAGAGTAATGGCGGAAGGTTGCTTTTCAGACTGGAGGCATTTCACCAGCAGCGTTCCATAGGGATTGGATCTGGGTTCACTTTTGATTGCCAGTTATGGAAATGATTTGGATGAGAACATAGAAGGCGTGGTTAGTAAGTTTGCGGACAACACTAAAATTGGCAGCATACTAAACAGTGAAGAAGGTTTTCTAAGATTACAAAGAATCTTGATCAAATGGGTCAATGGGCAAAAAATTAGCAGACTGAGTTCAATCTGGATAAATTCGAGGCATTGCACTTTGCTACAACAAACATGGGCAGTACATTGGGTAGTTTCCATAGAATCCCTACAGTATGGAAGCAGGCCATTTGGCCCAACAAGTCTACACTGATTCTCCAAACAGCATCACATCAAGATTCGTCCCCTACCCTATCGCTATAACTCAGCATTTCCCATGGCTAATCCACCTAATCTACACATCTCTGGACACTATGGGCAATTTAGCGTGGCCAATCCACCTAAACTGCACATCTTTGGATTGTGGGAGGAAACTGGAGCACTGGAGGACACCCACGCACACACGGGGAGAATGTGCAAACTTCACACCAACAGTCACCTGAGGGTGGAAGTGAACCCAAGGCCTTGGCACTGTGAGGCAACAGTGCTAACCACTAAGCCACTGTGCCATTGTGTTGTAGAATAGAGGGTCCTAGGGGTGTAGGTACATAATTCTTTGAAGTTTGCATCACATACAGACAGGGTGGTTAAAAAAACATTTGGCATGGTTGCCTTCATTGCTCAGTCCTTTGAGTTGAGAAGTCATGTTGAGGTTGTGCAAGACATTGGTGAGGCCTCTTCTGGAATACTGTGTCCAGTTCTGGTCGCCCAGTTACAGGAAGGATATTATCAAGCTGGAGAGGGTTCAGAAGAGATTTACCAGGATGTCACCAGGTATAGAAGGTTTGAGTAATAAGAAAAGGCTGGATAGGCTGGGACTTGTTTCACTGGAGCAGAGGAAGTTGAGTGGCGACCTGATAGAAGTTTATAAAATAATAAGAGTTATAGGTAGAGATAATAATAGTTGTCTTTTACCTAGGAGAGGGAATTTCAAGGCTAGGGGGCACATGTTTAAGGTGAGAAGAGAGAGATTTAAAAAGGACGAGAGGCAAATGTTTTACATAGAAAGTGGTTTGCATGTGGAATGAACTTCCTGAGGAAGTGGTGGAAGCAGGTACAATCACAACATTTAAAAGACATTTGAATATATACATGAATAGGAAAGGTTTGGAGGGATATGGGCCAGGAGCAGACAGGTGGGACTAGTATAGTTTGCGATTATGTTCGGCATGAACTGGTTGTACCGAAGGGTCTGTTTACATGCTGTATGACTCGGGGATTCTATAACATGGAAATATATTGCTGATTCTTCAGTATAGTGGGCCAAAATCCTGCATTCCCCCTCCATAACAAAGCACGGCAACTGTTCAAGAGGGCAGCTCACTACCACTTTCTGAAGGGCAGCTAGGGACAGGCAATAAATACTGGACCAAACAGTGCTGGTGTATAATAGGAATGTACAAGTTATAGCCTCTGAACATTGTACTAATCTAATTTCTTCCATTAGCATAACATTAAAACTTAGAGATGCAGTTTTCTAAGGGCCAGAGGGCTGGTTTGAAGGTTTGATGTTGCACTCTAACAGACAAATGGTGAGATCCTGAATTTCTCGTCTCAGTTATTGTCAGGTTGTTTCATATGCAATCTCCGAAAGGGAGAATTGTGTTTGGGTTACCCTTGAATGCCTTCTAACTGATTGATCAGTTTGGGATATTTTCAAGCAGATTTACTACTCAACTCTCACAGTTGCTATATAATGTGGACACACACTGGCTGAGGTCACCATGAAGTTCCCACCTTCTCAACCTCACCGCCTTGTCTGAAGTGTGGTGACCCTCAGGCTAAACTGCCACCAGTTATCTCTGTCTCTCAAGAGAGAGCAGCCCTCAGGTCCTCAAGATTATGGCAACATTATTTACTTTCTACAAAACTGGAACCTCAACAATAGGGACAGAATTAGAGGGAGTTTTCCATTGTACCGCATCAAGCGAAAATTATTTTTGTTTTGGAGCGAAGGGTTTGTTTCCATGCTGTACAACTCTGTGACGCTATGTACCAATGACTGTCGAAGTGGGATTTGAAAAAAATTTGAAGCCGTTAGGGTTTGAGGTAAAGCTAGATTGCACTGTGAAGGAAAACCGTTAACCAGTTTACAACATGACCTATTGTTGCTAAGCAACACATTGCCGTAGCAACTACAAGGTAATAATTGCACAAAGCATTTTCAAATGAGAGAAATTCACATGAAAACACAGATTTTAAAATGCACCATTTCACGATTAAAGGTAGCTTTATTCTGAAAATGTTTCCACTTTGTTGCACACTTGTTGTTTGTCCAGAAACAAATCAAGTTCCTTATCCAAAGTATATTTCTGTGAACAGGATCTGAGCAACTATCGAACACAGATGAATTATAGGAAAACACGTTGGGTAAATTAATTAGGGCAAGTCATCCCTAGTAATTTCCAGTCCCACACAAAGAGGTTGCAACATGGAAATTATAGAGGTGTTCCATTGTGTTAGCTGTGATATATTAGTTATAATGTAGCAACTTATCATTAAAGTGGAGCTGTGTACATTTGAATAACCTTATGATCCTAAATGTGATAGAGCTATCCCCACACTTTCAAGTCTACAGTTATACTGCCACTTATGTTTTGCTATGAAGCATTTCTGTTCTGCTGTGGAGACTCCAGTCGGACTGGACAATAATTCCAGAAAAGGGTAAAGGCTAAACTCTAATGAGCAGTGGTGATGGTGTTGCTGGCACAGTCTGACTGATGGTTTGTATAGATATTTATATTGATATTTTGAGATTTCAGACATCTACCCTTAATGCTCTCAATACATTTAACAATTCTCAGGACAAAAATCCCAACCAGTAAAGCTGTAAGAAAGCTGATATCCAGTAAAGCTGTAAGAAAGCTGATACAGTCCTAAGAAAAACTGATATAATTGGGAAAAATACTGATAGCTCACAATTCTCTTCAAATGGAAACCTATGACATGTAACAATGAGTTAGACCGAAAATGCAGAGGCACTTTGACTTGTTGTAATCTATGCTGCACCTTTCTCCAATAGCCCATCACTTCTATTGAAAGAAAAGAATTGTTAGCAGCCATGGGGACTTAGAATTATGTTCTGAGTGTATTCTCATGAGAAACTTCTTCATTTTCCCACTTGTCCTGGTGCATTTAATGGTCATCCGGAGCCAACTTTGAGTTTAAATGTAATTTGCTTTGGCTAAGTGAAGTATGTTATCACCAGAACCTCGTCCTGTTCTAGTTTTAAAGCCTGTTGATGCTCTGAGTGTGATGACGGTCAATGGTGAATAAAACCCATTGATCATCTTCACACAAGAAAACATTCACGTTATCTCAAAGAAGCAGCTGCACTAACTATTGGAAATTAGAGTGAAATGAGTCACACATGTTCAGTAAGTTACTCTGGAGAAAATGAGAAATTGTTAGAAGCTTCACTTTAGAACTCTACTTGTTATTTATGACTTAGATTAGATTACCTACATTGCAGAAACAGGCCCTTCAGCCCAACAAGTCCACACTGACCCTCTGAAGAGTAACCCATTCACCTATCACTATGGGCAATTTAGCATGGCCAATTCACCTGTCCCGCACATCTTTGGACTGTGGGAGGAAACTGGAGCACCCAGAGGAAACCCACGCAGATACAGGGAGAATGTGCAAACTCCATGCAGTTGCCCGAGGCTGGAATCGAACCCGGATCCCTAGCACTTTGAGGCAGCAGTGCTAACCACAGAGCCACTGTGCCACTCCAAGCCACTGTGCTGCCACTTCTTTGAGATAAACATTAACTAAACAGAGCAGTGACTGGATATTCTGCACTCACAGATCATTGTAATTGTTCTGGCTTATGTTTTTGTGGAACATCATCTGATTGATTCATTGACTTCTATCCTCTGTATAATCTGTCTGGTTAAGACTGGCAATATACAGTGCCAATGATTGCCTTTTTTCTCTCAGTGACACCTTGTTAATTTTTCTACTCTCTCTACTCGCCTCTTGGTTCATGTGACCCAGCTCCAGCTCGCTCAACCTCATTCCAATTAAACTGCTGATCACTCAACTATCCTTCCTGCTAGGAGGAGAAAGTGAGGTCTGCAGATGCTGGAGATCAGAGCTGAAAATGTGTTGCTGGAAAAGCGCAGCAGGTCAGGCAGCGTCCAAGGAACAGGAGAATCGATGTTTCGGCCATAAGCCTGAAGAAGGGCTTATGCCCGAAACGTCGATTCTCCTGTTCCCTGGATGCTATCCTTCCTGCTACCCTTGCCAGTTACCTCTTCTCAATTACGGTCCCCTCTTCCATCAAGGCTGTCAGTACTGCCTCCCCCCCCCCCCAAATACCTACAGCCTCTGTGAACTTTCAAATCCATGTTAACCACCATCCATCCGCAACCTCTCTTTCTGCTCCAAAGTCCTGCATGTGCTATTGCTTCCCAAATCTATGTGCATCTTTGACATTTCTCTTCAGTCAGAATTCTACTCCAGCATTACATTGAAATGACCCTAATCAAAGTCACAAAAGATGTTCTCTGTGAGTGAGGCCATGGACACTGTCATTCCTCACCTATCTGACCTCTTTCAGCATTTGACATGGTCAACTGAATCATTTTCCTTTAACCCGGTCTGTTTTCTGGTGAGAGGGTTTCCCTCACTTGGTCTCACATTTAACTATCCCTAAGTAGCATCTGCAAAGGAAGGCCTGTATTCCTGCTATGTTATCTCTGGAGTCCTTCAATCCTTATCCATTCCCTCATTGTAATCACCCTGCATCTTAGCAAAACTATGTTGCACTGAAGTCACACAGTTCTACTTATTAGCCACCTCCCTCAATACCTCCACTGCCTCTGTCTTGTCTAGCTGTTAGTCTGACATCCAGGACGAGATGAGTTTTCATTTTCACCAATTAAACCTTTTGTTTGATTATGAGGTCAGCTCATGTGGTGGCACTATAATTTTTTTTATAGTTTACAGTTTATAAAATATTTTATCGCAATGTAGCTTGATTGATAAAGTTAAGTTTGGAATGTTTATTTTGGCATGTAGTCAAGTGGTTGCTATAGTAGTGAGTAACAGGATTTTAACAGAATGAAAGCATCATAACTACTGCCAGGATACTGGACATGGTCCTGTATGATGTTTTGTTCCAAAGCTGCATATCAGCTGGATGTTGAGTGAGTGTGATCTCTTTTAGTTGCAGTGTATCGAAGAGTTGTATGTCCGCAAAGCAATGTACATACAGTCAGGGCGAAGCCTGTGATCCTCACAACATCAGATGATTGATCTGTATGGTCCCCTCTGGCAGAAGAAAGTATTAAAATTTGGAATCCTGACCTGACCAGTCTTCAAACTGTCCACTTCCAATTTAATGATAGAGGTGAGCAGCTGACCAGTTCAAAGGAAGCTGAACAGCACTTTATAGATTGTAATGAGGCTGTTTACCTCATGTAACACCTTTGGAAATCACCACCTAAACTTGTAGCAAAACCCAGTGGAAGTTGATCAATGACAAACCTGACGCCTTTGAATAGCACATGTATGGTTGTATAAGGTTAAAAGAGCACATTAGCTGAAGGGATGACTTCCAAATTACATTATGATCTGCCTATTGTGCATCTGTCTGGGAGATGTACCCTGTGCTGACACCAAAATGCTGTCTGCTGTGTCTAGTCTGAATGTAAATGCACCATGATGGCATTTTGGAGGCAAATTGACTCTCAATACCATGGTAAACTGGACAGATTAAAGCCAAATCTTTTCAACACCTGAATTGGATATCCCTTACACATCCTGAGTATACTGCTATCATGAATATTCTCATATTCAAGCATCACTGAATTCCTTCCACAGGAAATATATCCCTTCCAAAGCAGAAACAAATAATTCTAAGGTGTTCTGAAGCCCATTCGCTCCTTTGATCATTCAGAGTCATAGACTTGTACAACACGGACACAACACTTCAGTCTAACACGTCCATGCTGACTAGATATCCTAAATTAATCTAGTCCCATTTACCAGCATTTGGCCTGTATTCCATTAAACCCTTCCTATTCAGATACCCATATAGACACCTCTTAAATGTTGTAACTGTATCAGCCTCCACCACCTCCTCTGGCGCACACACACACACCTTCTGTGCCTTTATGTCATTTAAATCTTTCCCCTCTCACCTTAGAGTGCCCACTATTTTGGACTCCCCTACACTGGGGAAAAGACCTTGGCTATTTACCCTATCCATGCCCCTCTTGATTTTATAAATCTTGAGAAGTCATTTCTCAGCCTCTGATGCTCCGGCGAAAAGCACCCCAGTCTATTCAGTCTCTCCCTATAGCTCAAACTCTCCAACTCTGGCAACATCCTTGTAAATCTTTTCTGAAGCCTTCCAAGTTTTGCAACATCTTTCCTATAGCAGGGAAATCTAATCTAATCTTTCCTATAGCAGGGAGACCAGAATTGAATGCAGTATTCTATTGTCCTATGCAGCTGCAACATGACCTCCCAACTCCTATACACAATGCACTGACCAATAAAGGCAAGCTTACCAAATGCCTTGTTCACCATCCTGTCTACTGTAACTCCACTTTTAATGAATCTTGAACCTGCATCCCAAGGTCTGTTTGATCAGCAGCACTCTCCAGGATGTTACCATTAAGTGTCTAAGTACTGCCCTGATTTGCCTTTCCAAAATCAGCACCTCACATTTATCTAAATTAAACTCCATCTGCCACACCCCAGCCCATTTGCCCATCTGATCAAGATCCCATTGTACTCTGAAATAATCTTTTTCGCTGTTCACTACACTTTCAATTTTGGTGTTATCTGCAAACTTGCTAACTATACCTCGTATATTCAAATCCAAATCATTTATGTAAATAACAAAAGCAGTGGATCCAGCACCAATCCTGTGGTCACAGGCCTCCAGTCTGAAAAGCAACCATCCACCACCACCCTCTGTCTTCTACCTTTGAGCCAGTTCTGTATCGAAATGGCTAGGTCTTCCTGTATTCCATGTGATCTAACCTTGTTAACCAGTTGACCCTGCGGATCCTTGTTGAAGTTCATATAGACAATGTCCACTACTCTGCCTTCAAAAACTCAAGTCAGTGAGACACAATTTTCCATGCACAAAGCCCATGTTGACTATCCCTCATCAGTCCTTCCCTTTCCAAATGCATGTAAATCCTATCTCTCAGGATTTCCTCCAACAACTTATCCACCATTGACGTCAGGCTCACTGGTTTATAGATCCCTAGTTTTTCTTTATCACCTTTCTTAAATAATGACACCACGTTAGCCAACCTCCAGTCTTCCAGCACCTCACCTGTGACTATTGATGATACAAATACCTCAGCAAAAGGCCCAGCAATCATTTCCCTAGCTTCCCCCAAAGTTCTGGGGTACACCTAATCTGGGTTGGGGGATATTTCCTTTATGTGTTAAGAAGTCAAGCACCTCCTCCTCTATAATATTTTCAAGATATCACTATTTATTTTCCCAAATTCTCTAGCTTCTATATCCTTTTCCATAGTAAACACTAATGCAAAATACTTATTTAGTGTCTCAACCATCTCCTGCAGCTCCACACATAGGCAGCCTTGCTGATCTGTAAGTGAGGAGAAAGTGAGGTCTGCAGATGCTGGAGATCAGAGCTGGAAATGTGTTGCTGGAAAAGCGCAGCAGGTCAGGAAGCATCCAGGGAACAGGAGAATCGACGTTTCGGGCATAAGCCCTTCTTCAGGATCTGTAAGTGATCTGTAAGTGACCCTATTGTCTCCCTAGTTACTCTTTTGTCTTTAATGTATTTGTAGAATGTCTTGACTCTGGAAGGATGTTTTTCAGAGCTTTTCACATTAAAATAATTCAAAACATGATGGTGACCCAATACATATTTTATGGCATGTCTTCCCTTATTTCAAATCACCAATGTCCGAACTTGCAGCATTATATTCTCTCGACTCCAACTCATTGATTATTATCATTAAATCCACAGGCAAAGGAGTCACTTGTTGTTTAGCTAAAAAGCCCTTTCCTTGCAGAGGCTGAATGATATCTCATTGACTATTCCTCCAGCTTTTGTGGAAACTGATGCCACCACAGAACATCATGTCATCATTTCCTAGTCGATCACTAACCTCAGCAATCCTGGAGATATGCCCGTACTCCTAGTTTCCAACCTCTTAGTTCCCTGCTCTCAAATCCAACAAGTAAAGTTTCATAAACAGGATTGTTTCATACAACTGCAATTCTAACCTGTTCATACTCCATGGAACTTACTTCTTTCAGTATCAGCTATAGTTCTTCTCATTTTGTCATTTTGTTTCTGACTCACATTGTTCCCCTAAGGTTTCTTTGTTAATCCTGGCCTGTTCGTTGAAATGAGCTGTTTTTTTCTGGAATGCTGTGCAGCCAAGGACCCATGCAGCTTAGATTAAATATTGTCAAGGACTAGTGACACCCTCTGCTACTTTAAGAATTTCTGATTTTCTAAGCCTACTTCATCCTTTTTGCTTTGGATATTAGTCCCTTGACTGTTGCAACCCCATCAGAATGGCGTGGGCCCTCTGCTTCTTTCTTAAATCTCAGCAGCACCCATTCATCCACCCTCTCCTGTGGGTGAATTTTTCTTACGGTACAGACCTTGTCTTATAACTATACCTTCAAATAAGAGCTGGTGCTTTGGGAGCCCAGATTAGTCCCAGCTTGTTCATGCGATGTGTAGGACACTCCTTGTTGGATCCTCTGCCTCACCATTTTTCTCAGTACAGATATATTGATCATTGTGCTAGTGCTACTTTCTCCTCTCACCCTGAACTAGACAAAGTCATTAACTATGCTTCAGATTCACCCCCTTCCTTACATTCTTGTCTCTGACTCTCCCCTTCTCTTCCTCAACTTTCCAAGCTTCATTTCTGGGAATACTTCATTAATATGTACTACTAGCCTCTAATTCTCAAAGTCACAATTACAAAGTTACAAAGGATCTTATTTCATTCTCCCAGTTTCTCTGTTGTGCCTGTTCTGACAATTCCAACGTCCACATGTACAGCTTTGAAAATGTCTTCTTTTTGCCTCAGTTGAGGATTTTCCTCCTTTGTAGTTGATGAACATCTCTGGCCCTTTTTACACACCAATTCTCAACCTTTCTGTTTCCTGTGTTAGGGTGCTCCTTGTACTTTCTTACCTTATCAAAAACAATGGATAATCCCTTACTATTTTTGCCATTCTGTAGCCCAATGCCACAACCAAACACATCCTCTCCTCCTCTTATTTCAACATTCTGAAAAGACTGTTCCATAATTGATTTCCAATTCTTAATAGTTCCTACCTTCCTGCTAGCACTTTCCCATGCTATAACAGGAGATGCAACATCTACAGTTTAACTCCTCCCTTCCCTCTATAGATATTTTAAATTATCTTGTTCAGAGATGTCATTACATGCCACTACAGCAGGTGGGACATGAATCTGGGCCTCCTGGCTCAGAGATAGAAACACTACTATTGTGCCACAGGAACCCTTCCTCCTTTCCCTCTATCCAGGACGTAAACTTTTCCTCCAGGTGAGATAGTAATTCACTTGTACTTGTTCAAATTCATTAACTGTATTTACTGCTTACAAAGCTGACTTCTTTCCACTGCTCTTCATCTGTTTTGTCCTGTCTGTCACAAATCATTTCCCTTTGTTCTTGGCCCTGTTTCCTTCCACTGTCTGTGTATTTGCTTTAAAGCCACTCACCATTAACAGCTTTCCATTCTGATGGAAGGCTTTCTACTGGAAATGCTGAGCTGAATTTTACCAGGTCATTCATGATCCTGATACCGGGTTCAGTCTTGAAACCTGTAAATGGTTGTGTAGGAAGTCATCTCCCAGAACCGCATAATTAGACAAGGCCCAGTTCCAACTTCAGCAAGGCTGCTGAGCCAGTCCTGTGGGTGGGGCAGCTAGTCCATGAAATGTAAAGGTTATGACAGGGGAGGCAGTGTGCAATGGGGCACCTTAAGTGTCAATGGCTAGTATTGCAGCAGCAGTTACATTAGCAGATACATCAATCTCCATGAAGGAGCTACAATTGTATGTCTTTTGCATGGGAAGATTAGGACTCTGTGGTTTAATAACTGAATAAGAAAAGTCTTTTATGGTTTGTTGTTAGCTGTAAAGCTGCTTCCATTTGGTTTCCAGCTGCCTGTGATCCACACCCACATATGGGGGCTAATTGCCTCATTAATTGCCCATATTAGCTACCATGAGGTGAGATCCTGCCTGTCGGAAATGACCAAGGAGGTGAGAACATGTCATGGAGTTGGGCTGACAAGAATCAATCACATTTTACTTGTCCTCAAATCTCAAAAGCCACTTCTGCGCTGCCAAGAAAGTTCAGTCCATTAACTCTGTTTCTTGATTCACAAATGTTGCTTGACTACGTAGTACATGCAGCATTTTGTGTTTATATTTCTGATTTCCAGCATCTGCAAAATTTTGATTTTGTTTGACATAAAAGCATAAGATATGTTACATAACTTGCCCCAGTGATATACAGTTACATACATTTTACATCCTACCAGAATTGACTCCCTCTTTGATTAATCTGTCACTGTCTATGTCTACCAGTTACCTGATAAAGGATCAATGCTCCAAAAGCTAGTACTTCCAAATAAACCTGTGGGATGATAACCTGGTGTTGTGTGATTTTTAACGATGTCTACTTCAGCTGCTTAATGTGCAATGATTCCCGGACTGGTCAGTTCACAGTTTAGATCAAATTGTCACTTTAATTCCTCTTGACAGGAGCAAACTGTGCTCTCTTCTACATTATAACATACCACAAAACGTCTTCAGCATTTTTATTATTATTGGTTGATGGGCTGAGTGATTTGCTTACTGGAATGACACAAGTAAATTCAGCACCAATTCGCATTTTTCTCTGACTCATAATGTAATACTAGTTTTCAGGTAAGCTTAAAATCAGACCGG
The DNA here is from genome assembly GCF_037043375.1 of Chiloscyllium plagiosum. NCBI lineage: Eukaryota > Metazoa > Chordata > Chondrichthyes > Orectolobiformes > Hemiscylliidae > Chiloscyllium > Chiloscyllium plagiosum. The sequence goes on from NW_028270141.1 coordinate 105,141,351, forward strand.
CATTTTAAATCTAAAGAACACAAACTGTTATAGTAGCAACGCTAAATTTAAGTGAAGAGATCTTCAATACAATAGAATGCAATAGTGATTTAGGTGAATACAGTTGTCCTTTTGTTACAATTGAATGCTTCTTCAAGGAGATGGGTTCTTTGGGTTGTTCACTAGTCCACACTGCCAATGGAGAACTGCTGCCAGCACGTATTTGCAATAGAAATCTCATTATGGTTTGCTCGATCAATGTAATTGAACATGTTTCATTTCAGGTCTGACAAATAGTTCAATGCTACAATTGTTTTCCAGGCCTGGGGAGGATCAGCTGCACGAAAGTTATAATAATGACTTTTGTCATTATCAATTTCTAAAACCACATGATTTAAATTGTTCCAGATTAAATGTATGAAACGTTTGCTTAACCCTAGTTTTGTTTGGAGTTTCCTACATATTTTCACCCATATACAGAAGCAGTCATGACATCGCTAAAAAGACAATAGAAATGCGGTGTAACTAATTGAGGTGTAAATTTGATACACTCAGATGTACTCTGTGTTCTGGGATCATTTATCAATCCCTTTGCCAGAATGTACTTTTGCAGTAGTAATGGTCCTACCCCATGTAACAGAACCTTGTTTAATAGACTAATGCTTACATAGAGCCTAGCCTCTTATTACAACTAGATTTCGAGACACAAAGGGTTGAATTTTGCTGTAACCAAAGAAACCCACTGCCAAAATGAAAAATGAGGGCTGACCTTGTTGTCTAATGGCTCACAGTCAGTATATCTTTAAGAGACATACTTATGATATCATCACTGCATGTGATGATCCAGGATCATCATGTGATCGCTGCAGCCAGGAAATGGCTGATGGAATTCAATGTGAGCAAATGCGAGGTCTTGCACTTTGGAAAAAAGAATACGAGCATGGACTACTTTCTAAAAGGTGAGAAAATTCGTAAAGCCATAGTACAGAGGGATCTGGGAGTGCTAGTCGAGGATTCTCTAAAGGTAAACATGCAGGTTGAGTCTGTGATTAAGAAAGTGAATGCAATGTTGTCATTTATCTCAACAGCGTTGGAATATAAAAGCACCGTTGTGCTACTGAGACTTTATAAAGCTCTGGTTAGGCCCCATTTGGAGTACTGTGTCCAGTTTTGGTCCCCACACCTCAGGAAGGACATACTGGCACTGGAGCGTGTCCAGCGGAGATTCACACGGATGATCCCTGGAATGGTAGGTCTAACATACGAGGAACGGCTGAGGATCCTGGGATTGTATTAATTGGAGTTTAGGAGATTAAGGGGAGATCTAATAGAAACTTACAAGATAATACATGGCTTGGAAAGGGTGGACTTTAGGAAATTGTTTCCGTTAGGTGAGGAGACTAGGATCCGTGGACACGGCCTTAGAATTAGAGGGGGTAAATTCAGAACAGAAATGCGGAGACATTTCTTCAGCCAGAGAGTGGTGGGCCTGTGGAATTCATTGCCGCAGAGTGCAGTGGAGGCTGCGACGCTAAATGTCTCCAAGGCAGAGATTGATAAATTCTTGATGTCACAAGGAATTAAGGGCTACGGCGAGAATGCGGGTAAGTGGAGTTGAAATGCACATCAGCCATGATTGAATGGCGGAGTGGACTCGATGGGACGAATGGCCTTACTTCCACTCCTATGTCTTATGGACCTAAGGATATAAGGTTTCATGCTCCATCTTACCTCAGATCTCTTGAAGCTTGACATTCTACTTGAAACATAATAACAGCTTTTGAAATGTGGGTATGGCAGAGAATGCTCAGAATCATTATTTGGACAAAAAAGATAAATGACGGAATAAGATCAAGTGTTGAAATTAGGAATGAACAGAGTTGCTAAGTATGATTCTACAAAGAAAGATACCAATATGGTCAATGGAAAGAAAGATCTGATAACCTTATCCTGGCAACAACTGAAGTAGAAACTGAAAGTAAAAACTGAAGAGGGAGAAGAAAATTTAGATGAGTTGATAATATTGAGACATGGACTGAAGGACTCACAAAGCTATCTGAAAAAATTCTATTTCTGCTGCAATGTATAATACTTATAGAATCATAGAGATGTTCAGCATGGAAACAGACTATATGGCCCAACTCGTCCAGGCCGACCAGATATCCCAATCCAATCTAGTCCCACCTGCTAGCACCCGGCCCATATCCCTTCAAACTGTTCCTTTCTATATTCCCATCCAGATGCCTTTTAAATGTTGCAATTGTACCAGCCTCCACCACTTCCTCTGACAGTTCATTCCATACATGCACCACCTTCTGCGTGAAAAAGTTTCCCCTTAGGTCTCTATTATATCTTTCCCCTCTCAACCTAAACTTATGCCCTCTGGTTCTGGACTCCCCCACCCCAGGAGAAAATCTTTGTCTATTTACCCTATCCAGGGTCTTCATGATTTTATAAACCTCTATCAGGTCACTCCTCAACCTCCGACGCTCCAGGGAAAGCAGTGCCAGCCTATTCAACCTCTCTCCATAGCTCAAATCCTCCAACCCTGCCAACATCCTTGTAAGTCTTTTCTGAACCCTTTCACGTGTCACATGTTTCCGATAGGAAGGAGACCAGAATTGCACACAATATTCCAAAAGTGGCCTAACCAATGTCCTGTCCAGCCTCAACATGACCTCCCAACTCCTGTACTCAATACTCTGACCAATAAAGGAAAGCATACCACTATCCTATCTACTTGCAACTGTACTTTCAAGGAGCTATGAACCTGCACTCCATGCTGCAGAAATGCCGTTTTTTCTGCATGATTTGTCCACGAAGTATGGCATCAGTACCGGCAGCTTTGCCCCTAACAATCAAGTCAATAGCTGTAGTAAGCTGCCAATCTTGGTGTGCCACAATTGGCAAGCTTGCAAAAAGCTGACAGCAAGCCAGGGGGTTCAAAAGAGAGACATCCAAATGAAAATGATTGCACTTTTCAAGATACACTCGTCAAACCTGTCTCACTAAAATGTCCCTGGAGTACTGAACGATTTCTTGATTTAAAAGCAAAAGAACAAAACATTCAGTGATTTTGATGTGAAGCACTTGTCACAATTAACTCGAGTTATAAATAATGGTACTTGCAGTTCTCTTCTTGGATCTGGAGAAGCAAATTACTTTCTGGTAGTGCCATTGAGCCATTGGTAAAAATATTTTAATTTGTGATTGATTTAATGCAGGATTCTCTTTTGAGATTTATTATAAATTGGTTTGCATCTAGAGAAAGGAGACAGCTATTTCCATAAACTCTCTGGGGTGTTCTTTTTGACAATAATATATTGTATCAATATATTTAGGCTGCATACCCTAAATGAATAGTTAATAAATACAGCCTGCAACCACTGGAAATTCATACGCTTTTGTTCTTTAATATTCTTACTAATTTGTGTTACTTTGTCATTGTCATGCATCAACAAAGGCTCCACAAGAAAATATGATCACTTTTCATTAGCGTAGTCAAATTCATAACACAATGAAAATTGTGGCACTGACGTTATGACACTTTATGTTAAATGTGGGGTTGAAAACAACAAGTTTTTGCTTTTATGGAATGGATAAAAATTCAATCACATTCTTCAAATTCAGAAAATATTTGATCTATATTGACTGTTAATGGGGTCTGCAACTAGTCTAAATGAGGGACATGCAATTCATCTTCTGCAGTGACTGACAGTTGTGGATGAGGCGAATTAAACACAAAGTCCCAATGATATCTTTGCTTCTTTTTAATAACTGCTTTAGTAATCAGGATTCAGATTTCATTTTATAGGTTGGATGAATGAGAGATGACCAATAACATTATAACATCATCACATTACCACATGCGTCTACGCTACACTTTTGTCATTCTTTCTGACTTCAATTTCTCTGCTTCTGAAGGAGCTAAACTCTGCTGTATGAGAATTTCATGAACATCAGCAACCCTTCAGCCTTTTGGTATTCCGAAGCAATAAGCATCAGCAGACTTTACTATTAGAACAGAACTTTATTCTGTCTTTTTCTGATCTCAGCACAAACCAGTATTTTCATTAGGGTTCACTCAGTGAATAATGCACGACTGCTAAGCCCTTTTATACCAAATCATCCCAGTTGTCTTTTGGCCAATTGTGGTGATTTCACCCTTCTGATTTGCACAGGTGAATATCATGCAGGCAATACGCCTATTCATTGAGCTATGGTGATGCTAAGGCAGATTTTCCTCTATTCTATTTGAGTGTAAATGATGCTGGAGTGGACTACTAAAATTGAGATGAGTCAGAGGGATGACTTGTTCAGAATGGAGAATTTGCAAGGCCCAATTATTTAAATTCATGGAAAATCAGGCAATATCACCAACATGCTACTATAATAATATCAATAAACAAGGATTTCATTCACAACATGCATCGCAATTCCTCCACCCTATTTATCCCCATTTGCTTCACACATGAGTTTGCCCTAAACTAGACATAAAGAACAATATTTCCTCCCCCAAAGATTTTAAATATGGTAAAACGATTCCTCACATCAAGCACAGAGAATGTTACATCATAATCTTTGGCAGCACAGTAACCTCTACAATAAACCTTTCATATTTTTAAAATTTTACATCCTTAATTATTTTTTCACAATCATTGAGTTTTCTTTTCTATTCTTTACAACGTTTCTTATTTTCCATAGTCATGGTGTGCTAAGTAGTCTTATTGTATCGATTCTTCCCCTTCTTGTTACATTAGTTTTGGCCTTGTCTGTACATTAGTGGATCTCATATGAACTTCTTCCTTAAACTAAGGGCTTGAGGGTGTGTGATCCTTTCAATAAAAGAAATTTTCAAAGAATGCTTTTGTAAATATCTCTTAGCCAACCTTTCCTTTCTGTTTATAAAAACACACAAAATAAATGACCAAATAAATAAAACTGGGAATGAATCACTGAAGTCCCAACATATTCTTCACATTCTCTCACCTGAAATTCAAATTTGTAATATTTCCCTCCATTGTCACAATGTAAGTTGTATCAGGATGCATAATTCCCTCACTTTGTTCCAGTGTCATTGCAAGAAAAAATTAAACTCACAGGCATTTGTAAATACTCTAGTTGTGAAGGCAATGTTACTTTAATAAAGAACATGGAGTGCACAAGCTCTTACCGACCTACCTCATCATTATCAGTATCAAGCATGTTCCAGTTTTCTCCTGTGCAATTCTAAATTGGAGTAAATATATTGTTAAGAACTGTACTGAGCTTTTATTATGTGAATGTGAATGACTATTAATTCAAGTCATTTGGATTCTGCACTGCAATTGTTGAATAGGATTTCTGTAGGGTCACCTGACTACCTGACATGCATACAAACCTATCATTTTGTTGTATAGTCTTTAACCCAAACAACTGAGAAATCATATTATCAAAGGTATCCATTTGCCTCTTATCAAGAGCACATATTGGCTAATAATATGGTCAGTGATGATCAAAATGTGATATCCCCATTATTAGGTTTGAGTAGGTTTGCGATGTATGTAGCACTTGATAAAGATCACGCAACTTTGTCGGATGTAAGTACATTGAGTATCATCTGGACCAATTTGTTAACCACCTAAATTTCATGGAAGTGATGAGAGTTGTCCATAATACAGGTATAGTGCTTGTTCAAAAAGGGTACTTGAAAAGGGTAGACACATGCAATTAAGCTATTCCTTTTTCTAGATGGTCTTCAATTGCCACCCTTTATTCTTGTCCTGCGACCTCACCATTGCTTGGCCAGTCTGTCAATCAGGCTTTGAGGCTGCTCCCTATTTTATAGTTGGTGCTGTGGAATATGTGACCCATCTTCTTCTCCAACTCCCAAACACCGATGCAGCAAAATATCAGATTTATTGTTCCAACTTGGTGGGTATTTTAGCCTCTGACATTCTTACTCTTTTTCTGAACTTTAATTTTGTTATACTGCATAACGTAGAGTCATACAGCATGGAAACAGACACTTCTGCTCAATTTATCTGTGCCAACCAAGTTTCCTCAACTGAACGAGTCCCATTTGCCTGCATTTGGCCACATCCCTCTTAACCTTTCTTATCCATGCCCCTATCCAAATGTCTTTTAAATGTTGTAATTGTAGCCATCTCCACCACTTCCTCTGGCGGCTCATTCCACACATGCATCACCCTCTGTGTGAAAAACTTGCCCCTCAGGTTCCTTTTAAATCTTTCCCCTCTTACCTTAAACCTATGCCCTCTAAGTTTGGACTCCCCTTCCCTGAGTAAAAGACTTTGGCTACTCACCTTATCTATGCCTCTCATGGTTCTATAAACATGTTTTGAATTTTGAACACAGAGGAGAAATTACATGACATGGAAAATACAGTAGATCACATGATAAACACGGTGGCTCAGTGGTTAGCACTACTGTCTCACAGCACCAGGGTCCCAGGTTCAATTCCAGCATTGGGCGACTATCTGTATGGAGTTTGCACATTCTTCCCGTGTCTGTGTGGGTTTCCTCCGGGTGATCCGGTTTCCTCCCACAGTCCAAAGATGTGCAGGTCAGGTGAATTGGCCATGCTAAATCGTCTGTAGTGTTAGGTGCATTGGTCAAAGGGAGGTGGGACTGGGTGGGTTGCTCTTCGGAGGGTCGATGTGGACTTGTTGGGCTGAAAGGCCTGTTTCCACACTGTAGGGAATCTAATCTAACACGTTTGGTTAATTTATTTTGATTAAAATAGAAAATGAAAAAAAAAGTTAAGCACAGCAATAACTTCTATGTGTTTAGTTTCATCAATAGCGCTTCCAAAACTCATGACTTCTTAATACCTAATAGGGCAAAGTCAGTCGGTACTTCAGAACACTACCACTTTCAAGACACACATCATCCTGACTTGGAAATGCTTTGCTGTTCCTTTGACATTGTTGAGTCAAGATCCAGGGACTGATGCATTTCAGGAAGGCAGGTTACAACCAGCCTCTCAAGCCCAATTAGAGATGGGGGGCTTTGCTAGAGAAGCCCATATCTCATGCACAAACAAATGGACTTTTACTGCAGCAGACTCCAAATGGCTGAATTTCCTCACCTCTCCCATCACTCCCAACCCCTCCTCCTGAGATGGATCTTTTCGCTCAGTACTTTATTTTGACTAATCGTTTTGAGAATTGATTCCTGCATAATCAGCTATTTGTGAGGAAATCCTGAAACGAATTATGTTTTGCTGTCTGAAATAACTATTCAGAACACCTGTCCAGGGTTACAATAACAAAAAGTGTCAGTGGGGATAATGAACGGCATGCCTTGTGGAATGCCAAGTGGCATATTTTAGCTGATAATGTGTAATTGTCTGCCTTAGCCTTCACTTAGATTGGAACAAATTATCATGATAGAAGTAATAATGACATGCTTTACAATGAAGTATCAAGAATAAGAAATGATCTTGGATGTGCATATAGTGGTACTAACTGTAGTGTTAAGAGAACCTGAGACCTTCTTATACATAACCCAAGAAGACAAAAGTTCTTTATTTTACTGATGATTTGCCATATTGTATATGATGAACATCTAAACAGCACTTGTCAGTTTTTACATTTGATATAGAATTACTTTATCTTTATCGCAGTTTTTCATGCTTTCCCTTTCAGAGCTAGTTTGCCAAATCATTTATCACTATAATAGTTCCCATTCATTTTCAAAAAAACTGTGTTGACAAGGTAATTCCGAACAAGATCAGTTTTTCCAAAGATATTGTCAGGATCTTCAACCAGACAGCTTTCCTTCAGCCATCATTACTGTGTTAATTATTGTATATTCATCATTTTGTAAATACTTAGGGAGCCATTGAAAGACTAGAAAATATATACAGTATCATCGATGAATCCAATCTATTGCTGTTTATTCAGTTAATAACTCTAGATCACTAAATGAAGAAAGCTAAATGCTTTAAAGCTGAGGAACATTTAACTTTGATTCATATAAGAATATTTTCTGTATCTGAAAATAGTTAAAACTAGGAGCTGCATACGGATGAGTACAGTCAGTTCTTCAAAAACCCATTTGAATAGGAACATTCTGGATTTGTAGATCGAAACTTTAAGAAGAGATTGAAAAGTTCTGAAACTTCTCTGTGGGTGAGGAACATACAGATGGATATCTCTGCTACTGAGGTCACTGCATTTGGAGTTTATGTGAATGATAGTGCCCAAGTGATAGAGAAAGGGATATTCCTGGATATACGCACTGAACCCGGTTTGTTGTATGTGAGTACTATTATCTTCCTAGTGAAATAAATAATTTGATTTTTATATTAAAACAATTCAAATTATGCGTAATGAAGTCAGGAATCCATCCAAGCACATTAGTTGCCTGTTCTTCGTTGCTGTGTTGTCATTGGGTGAAAGTCCTGGCTCTTAAGGGAGTATCATCAGCACAAGGACTTGCAGGTCCAGGTTAAAGCTTCCTGATTACTGTCACACACAAAAAAGCCATGTCAATGTTTCTCACATTGAGGTTAAAAAACAAGTTAAATGGAGACTCTAACAATTTGCTATCTTGTCCAGTTAACTACCTATGCAGTGATCACTTTGCTTTCATCTCCACAGTACGGTGGCATAGTGGTTAGCACTGCTGCCTCACAGTGCCAGAGGCCAGGGTTCAATTCCTGCCTCAGGCAACTGTCTGTGTGGAGTTTGCACATTCTCCCTGTGTCTGTGTGGGTTTCCTCCGGGTGCTCCAGTTTCCTCCCACAGTTCAAAAATGTGCAGGTTAGGTGAATTGACCATGCTAAACTGCCCATAGTGTTAGGCGAAGGGGTAAATGTAGGGGAATGGGTTTGGATGGGTTGCTCCTCAGAGGGTCGGTCTGGACTAGTTGGGCCGAAGGGCCTGTTTCCACCCTGTAAGTAATCTAATCTAATCAGTATTAGCAAGTCTTGGAGGTCTGTACACCTCAGTTGTTGTGAAGTACACAGACAACATTCTGAAGGGATTCTCAGCTGCTGCAGCAATTGTAATTTCCCCTGTTGCTTCCATGTTGTTGTTTGGCTTGCAGATAAGTAAGTATTACCTTTCCTAACACCGGGCTCTCGCTGTCTAAATGACACGTGCCATGTTGGTGTAGTGACACATTTTGCCTCTCGAGCAAATAGGGTTTATTTAGATGAGCCGAGATCCTGTGAACATTGGGGTTATTTTGGTGAAAGCTGAAAATGTGTTGCTGGAAGAAGGGCTTATGCCCGAAACATCGATTCTCCTGCTCCTTGGATGCTGCCTGACCTGCTGCGCTTTTCCAGCAACACATTTTCAGCTCTGATCTCCAGCATCTGCAGTCCTCACTTTCTCCTCGATTAATTTGGTGAAAACAAGGGCTGAATCAGTCCTGTATTATTACCACATACATATGTTTGAACATCTGGTTTAGTCCGCATTTTTGGTCGTAGTGACTTCTTTACAGGTAGAGAACACAACACACAATCTTTTAGGTGAAGTCCTCTGAGAATTTCAGGAACATATACTATTTGGTCAAGACTGTGCCAGTACTCAAAGTCCTCTTCAACTTTCCAGCAATGATGAACAATTGAAGATTATATCACTTTTTAAGTAACACTCCAAGTCCTCAGCAATTTGGAAGGAAATTGTATACGAAATAAGGTAGGTGAACTTGCAGCGTGGGTTGGTACCTGGGATTTCGATGTTGTGGCTATTACGGAGACATGGGTAGAACAGGGACAGGATTGGCTGTTGCAGGTCCCAGGGTTTAAATGTTTTAGTAGGGTCAGAGGTGGGGGTAAAAGAGGGGGAGGTGTGGCATTGCTTGTCAAAGATAGTATTACAGCTGTGGAAAGGGCGATGGATGAAGACTCGCCATCTGAGGTAGTTTGGGCTGAGGTTAGGAATAGGAAAGGTGAGCTCACCCTGTTAGGAGTTTTTTACAGGCCTCCTAATAGTCCTAGAAACGTTGAAGAAAGGATTGTACGGATGATTCAAGAGAAGTGAAAGTAATAGGGTGGTTGTTATGGGGGTCTTTAACTTTCCTGATATTGATTGGGAAAGCTATAGCTCAAGTTCGTTAGATGGGTCAGTGTTTGTCCAAAGTGTGCAGGAGGGTTTCCTGACACAATATGTAGATAGGCCAACAAGAGGTGAGGCCATACTGGATTTGGTTCTGGGTAACGAACCAGGCCAGGTGTTAGAATTAGAGGTAGGTGAGCACTTTGGGGACAGTGACCACAATTCGGTGACTTTTACTCTAGTGATGGAGAGGGATAAGTGTGCACTACAGGGCAAGAGTTATAGCTGGGGGCAGGGAAATTATGATGCGGTGAGGCATGACTTAGGATGTGTGGCTTGGAAAAGTAAGCTTCAAGGCAAGGGCGTAATTGATATGTGGAGCTTGTTCAAGGAGCAACTATTGAGTGTCCTTGATAAGTATGTACCCGTCAGGCAGGGAGGAAAGGGTCGTGTGAGGGAGCCGTGGTTTAATAAGGAATTGGAATCCCTTGTTAAATGGAAGAGGGCGGCCTATGTAAAGATGAGGCGTGAAGGTTCAATTGGGGCGATTGAGAGTTATAAGGTAGCCAGGAAGGACCTGAAGAGAGAGCTAAGAGCAGCAAGGAGGGGACATGAAAGGTCCTTAGTTGGTAGGATTAGGGAAAACCCTAAGGCTTTCTATAGGTATGTCAGGAATAAAAGAATGACTAGGGTAGGAATAGGTCCAGTCAAGGATAGTAGTGGGAAGTTGCGTGTGGAGGCTGAAGAGATTGGGGGGACACTGAATGAATACTTTTCGTCAGTATTCACTCAGGAACAGGACATTGTTGTCGATGTGAATACCGAGTCACAATTAAGTAGAATGGATGGCTTTGAGGTATGTAGAGAAGAGGTGTTGGAAATTCTGGAAAGGGTGAAAATAGATAAGTCCCCTGGGCCTGATGGCATTTATCCTAGGATTCTCTGGGAAGCAAGGGAGGAGATTGCAGAGCCATTGGCCTTGATTTTTATGTCCTCGTTGTCTACAGGAGTAGTGCCAGAAGATTGGAGGCTAGCAAATGTGGTTCCCTTGTTCAAGAAGGGGAGTAGGGATAACCCTAGTAACTACAGGCCGATGAGTCTCACTTCTGTTGTGGGCAAAATCTTAGAGAGAATTGTAAGGGATAGGATTTATGAACATCTGGATAGGAATAATGTGATCAAGGATAGTCAGCATGGTTTTGTGAAGGGCAGGTCGTGCCTCACAAACCTTATTGAATTCTTTGAGGTGACTAAGGAGGTGGACGAGGGGAAAGCGGTAGATGTGGTGTATATGGATTTTAGTAAGGCGTTTGATAAGGTAGACTACTGCAAAAAATATGGAGACTACTGCAAAATATGGTAGACTACTGCAAAAAATATGGAGGTATGGCATTGAGGGTGAGTTGGAGGTTTGGATTAGGAGTTGGCTGGCTGGAAGAAGACAGAGGGTAGTAGTTGATGGCAAAGGTTCATCTTGGAGTGCCGTCACTAGTGGTGTTCCGCAAGGATCTGTTTTGGGACCATTGCTGTTTGTCATTTTTATAAATGACCTGGAGGAGGCGTTAGAAGGTTGGGTGAGCAAGTTTGCGGATGATATGAAAGTCGGAGGAGTTGTAGACATTGAGGAAGGATGTGGCAGGTTACAGCGGGATATAGATAAGCTGCAGAACTGGGCAGAAAGGTGGCAAATGGAGTTCAATGTAGCTAAGTGTGAGGTGATTCACTTTGATAAGAGTAACAAAAAAATGGGGTACTGGGCTAATGGTCGGATACTTGGTAGTGTGGATGAGCAGAGGGATCTTGGTGTCCATGTACACAGATCTTTGAAAGTTGCCACCCAGGTAAATAGTGCAGTGAAGAAGGCATATGGCGTACTGGCTTTTATTGGTAGAAGAATTGAGCTCCGGAGTCCTGAGGTCATGTTGCATGACTCTGGTGCGGCCACATCTGGAATATTGTGTGCAGTTTTGGTCGCCATACTATAGGAAGGATGTGGAGGCACTGGAACGGGTGCAGAGGAGGTTTACCAGGATGTTGCCTGGTATGGTAGGAAGATCGTATGAGGAAAGGCTGAGGCACTTGGGGTTGTTTTCATTGGAGAAAAGAAGGTTTAGGGGTGACTTGATAGAGGTGTAGAAGATGATTAGGGGTTTAGATAGGGTTGACCATGAGAACGTTTTTCCACGTATGGAGTCAGCTATTACAAGGGGGCATAGCTTTAAATTAAGGGGGGGTAGGTATAGGACAGATGTTAGGGGTAGGTTCTTTACTCAGCGAGTCGTGAGTTCATGGAATGCCCTGCCAGTAGCAGTGGTGGACTCTCCCTCTTTATGGGCATTTAAACGGGCATTGGATAGGCATATGGAGGATAGTGGGCTAGTGTAGGTTAGGTGGGCTTGGATTGGCGCAACATCGAGGGCCGAAGGGCCTGTACTGCGCTGTATTCTTCTATGTTCTATGAAACATAGGATATTATTAAGCTAGGCAGGGTTCAGAAAAGATTTACCAGGATGTTGCCAGGGAATGTAAGGTTTGAGTTATAAGGAGAAGTTGGGCAGGCTGGGCTTTTTTCACTGGAGTGTAAGAGGCTGAGCGACCTTGTAGAGGCTTATAAAATCATGAGCGGTATAGATAAGGTTAATGGCAGGTGTCGTTTTCCTCGGGTGGGGGGGGGGTTTAAAGAACAGGGGCATTTCTTTAGGTGAGTGGAAAAAGATTGTAAAAAGACATGAGTGGCATCTTTTTCTTTACGCAGGGAGTAGTTCATGTGTGGAGTGAACTTCCAGAGGAAGTGGTGCATGTGAATGCGGTTACAATGTTTAAAAGACATTTAGATAAGTACATGAATAAGAAAAGTTTGGAAGGATATGGGCCAAGGCAGGTAGGTGGTTTACCATTGGCATAGACTGTTGGGACCAAAGGGCCTGTTTCCATGCTGTATGACTTTAACTCTACCAACACCTGGGAAAGTTGCAATAATAATAAGTTTTATTATTCCAGTTGAAGTAATGAGCTTCAAACTGTACTTTAAGGAAAATGCTTGATTTTTACATTTTTACATTTATGATCATCAAAATGAAAGCTGGCAATGCTGGGAAATGAAGTAATGATGGTGTGAAGAGTCTAATTTTGGGTGTACTGAGAAGCACATTTTCTCTTGTCTTGCTTTGACAATTAAACCTCATTGTTAGATCAACATTTCTGAGGCTTTCTTTTTTAATAAAGGATGGATTCTGGTGTACCTAGTCTCTGCACCATGATCTGGTAGATCACTTTGCACTCCTCATTTGAATCTATGAAGAGGTCTCCATTTCCTCATCAGCACCTCACTTCTAGCATTCAGGGACTGTTTCTGACTCAGCTTCGATGTCAGCAGTCTGAACTAGTGTTTTTAACAGTGGATCAGCTTTTTGAGTTGCTATCAGTGAAATTTAGATATTACCTCCTTGGAGATTTTTAGATTCTCAGGAAAAGGTTCAGCGACCCAGACTGGAAGGTTTTCTGTTGGCAGTAACACCTTAGCCTCCAATGGCTGAGCTTGTTTCATCACAGACCACATAACCGTACAGTCAAGGAAAATGCCAGGCACATTCACCCTGAGACAACAGACTTCTCACAGACCACCATTTTGATCCTGCTTGGTCATTACTGAGGAGCACGTTAATCTCAAAGAACAAAGAACAAAGAAAGTTACAGCACAGAAACAGGCCCTTCGGCCCTACAAGCCTGCACCGATCCAGATCCTCTATCTAAACCAGTCACCTATTTTCTAAGGATCTGTATCCCTTTGCTCCCTGCCCATTTATGTATCTGTCTGGCTATATCTTAAATGACACTATCATAGCCACCTCTACCACCTCCACTGGAAACGTGTTCCAGGCACCCACCACACTCTGCGTAAAGAACTCTCCCTTAAACTTTTTCCCTCTCACTTTGAACTCATGACCCCTAGCAATTAAGTCCACCACTCTGGGAAAAAAACTTCTTGCTATCCGCCCTGTCTATACCTCTCATGGTTTTGTAGACCTCAATCAGGTCTCCCCTCAACCTCTGTATTTCCAATGAAATAATCCTAGTCTACTCAACCTTCACAGCTAGCACGCTCCATACCAGGCAATATCCTGGTAAACCTCCTCTGCACCCTCTCCAAAGCATCCACATCCTTTTGGTAATGTGGCGACCAGAACTGTACACAGTATTCCAAATGTGGCCGAACCAAAGTTTTATACAACTGTAACATGACCTACCAACTCTTGTACTCAATACCCCATCCAATGAAGGAAAGCATACCATATGCCTTCTTGACCACTCTATTGACCTGCATTGCCATCTTCAGAGTACAATGGACCTGAACACCCAGATTTCTCTGTACATTGATTTCCCCCATCACCTCTCATTAGCCTGGATTGAACTCCCATCTGCCATTTATCCGCACAACTCTCCAATTTATCTATATTCTGCTGTATTCTCTGATAGTGTCCTTCACTATCAGCTACTCCACCAATCTTAATGTCATCTACAAGCTTGCTAATCAGACCACCTATACCTTCCTCCAGATCATTTGTGTATATCACAAACAACAGTGGTACCAGCATGGATCCCTGTGGAACACCACTAGTCACAGTTTTCCATTTTGAGAAACTCCCTTCCACTACCACTCTCTGTCTCCCGTTGCCCAGCCAGTTCTTTATCCATCTAGCTAGTACACCCTGGACTCCATGTGTCTTCACTTTCTCCATCAGCCTATCATAGGGAACCGATTCAAACACCTTACTGAATTCCATGTATATGACATCTACAGCCCTTGCCTCATCAATCAACTTTGTCACTTGCTCAAAGAATTTTATGAAGTTGGTAAGACATGACCTTCCCTACATGTTGTCTATAACTGATAAGCCCATTTTCTTCCAAATGGGAATAGATCCTATCCCTCAATATCTTCTCTTGCAGCTTCCCTACCACTGGCATCAGGCTCTCCGGTCTATAATTACCTGGATTATCCCTGCTCCCTTCTTAAACAAGGGGACAACATAAGCAATTCTCGAGACCTCTGAGACCTCACCTGTGTTCAAGGATGCTGCAAAGAGCTATTTCCTCTCTCGCTTCCCTCAGCAACTCGGAATATAACCCATCCAGACCTGAGGGCTTGTCCAACTTAATGCCTTTTAGAATATCCAACACTTCCTCATTCCTTATGCCGACTTGACCTAGAGTAATCAAACATCTGTCCCTAACCTCAGCATCTGTCATATCACTCTTCTCGGTAAATACCGATGCAAAGTAGTCATTACGAATCTCACCCATTTTCTCTGACTCCCCGCATAACTTTCCTCCTTTGTCCTTGAGTGGGCCACCGTTTCTCTAGTTACCCTCTTGTTCCTTATATATGAATAAAAGGCTTTGGGATTTTCCTTAACACTGTTTGCTGAAGATATTTCATGACTCCTTTTAGCCCTCTTAATTCCTTGTTTCAGATTGGTCCTACTTTCCCGATATTCTTCCAAAGCTTCATCTGTTTTCAGTCGGCTAGACCTTATGTATGCTTCCTTTTTTCTCTTACGTAGTCTCACAATCTCACCTGTCATCCAAGGTTCCTTAATCTTGCCGTTTCTCTACTGCACTCAAATGAACCTCACTTTAAAAGCTTCCCACATGTCAAATGTGGATTTACCTTCAAACCGCTGCTCCCAATCCACATTCCCCAGCTCCCGCCAAATTTTGGTATAGTTGGCCTTCCCCCAATTTAGCACCCTTCCTTTAGACCACTTTCATCCTTGTCCATGAGTATTCTAAAACTTACAGAATTGTGATCACAATTCCCAAAGCAATCCCCCACTAAACTTCAGCCATCTGGCAGGGCTCATTCCTCAACACCAAGGCCCCTTCCCAAGTTGGACTATTTACATACTGTTCTAGAAAACCCTCCTGGGTGCTCCTTACAAATTCTGCTCTATCTAGACCTCTAACACTAAGTGAATCCAAATTAAAACCTCTTATCACCACCACCCTGTCGCTCCTACATCTTTTCATAATCTATTCACATATTTGTACCTCTATCCCATGCTCGCTGTGGGGAGGCCTGTAGTACAGCCCCAACATTATTACCGCACCTTTCCTATTTCTAAGTTCTGCCCATATTGCCTGCTGCTTGAGTCCTCCATAGTGCCCTCCTTCAGCACAGCTGTGATATCCTCTCTGACCAGTAATGCAACTCCTCCACCCATTTTACCTCCCTCTCTATCCCACCTGAAGCATTGATGTCTTGGGATATTTAGTTGCCAATCATGCCCTCCCCTCAACCAAGTCTCAGTAATAGCAATAACATCATACTCGCAGATACTAATGCAAGCCCTAAGTTCCTCTGCCTTACCTACTACACTTCTTGAATTAAAACAAATGCAGCTCAGCCACCAGTCCTTTTGCGTTCATCATCTGTTCCCTGCCTACTTTTACCTTTAGTCACACTGACTTCATTATCTAGGTCCTTATAGGCTTTAGTTACTACATCCTTACTAACCTCCTCATTTGGTTCCCATCTCCCTGCCATATTAGTTTAAACCCTCCCCAACAGCGTGAGCAAAAACACCCCTGAGGGCATTGGTTCCAGTCCAGCCCAGGTGTAGACTGTCCAATTTGTAATAGTCCCACCTCTCGTAGAACTGGTCCCAATGTTCCAAAAATCTGAACACCTCCCTCCTGCACCATCTCTCAAGCCACACATTCATCCTGCCCATTCTTTCATTTCTTCTCTGACTAGCACAAGGCAATGGTGGCAATCCTGAGATTACTACTTCTGAGGTCCCACTTTTTAACTTGGCTCCTAACTCACTAAATTCTGCTTGTAGGATGTCATCCCGTTTTTTACCTTTGTCATTGGTGCCAACATGTATAACCACATCTGCCGCTGCCCAAATATATCGGTTCACTCACCTTCCCAGAGCGCAATTTGACCGCTCCCACTCAGCTCCTCACTCTCCCCGATCCCACTCAGCTCCTCACTCTCCCCGATCCCACTCAGCTCCTCACTCTCCCCGATCCCACTCAGCTCCTCACTCTACCCGCTCCCACTCAGCTCCTCACTCTCCCCGATCCCACTCAGCTCCTCACTCTCCCCGATCCCACTCAGCTCCTCGCTCTCCCCGATCCCACTCAGCTCCTCGCTCTCGCTGATCCCACTCAGCTCTTCGCTCTCCCCGATCCCACTCAGCTCCTCGCTCTCCCCGATCCCACTCAGCTTCTCAATCTCCCCGATGCCACTCAGCTCCTCACTCTACCCGCTCCCACTCAGCTCCTCACTCTCCCCGATCCCACTCAGCTCCTCACTCTCCCCGCTCCCACTCAGCTCCTCACTCTCCCCGATCCCACTCAGCTCCTCACTCTCCCCGATCCCACTCTGCTCCTCACTCTCCCCGATCTCACTCAGCTCCTCACTCTCCCCGCTCCCACTGAGCTCCTCACTCTCCCCGTTCCCACTCAGTTCCTCGCTCTCCCCGATCCCCGCTCAGCTCCTCAATTTCCCCAATCCCCGCTCAGCTCCTCACTCCCTCGATCCCACTCAGCTCGTCACTCTGCCCGATCCCACTCAGCTCCTCATTCTCCCCGCTCCCACTCTGCTCCTCACTCTCCCCGATCCCACTCAGCTCCTAACTCTCCCCGATCCCACTCAGCTCCTCACTCTCACCGATCCCACTCAGCTCCTCAGTCTCTCTGATCCCACTCAGCTCCTCACTCTCCCTGCTCCCACTCAGCTCCACACTCTCCCCGATCCCACTCAGCTCCTCACTCTCCTCAATCCCACTCAGCTCCTCACTCTCCCCGCTCCCACTCAGCTCCTCGCTCTCCCCGATCCCACTCAGCTCCTCACTCTCCCCGCTCCCACTCAGCTCCTCGCTCTCCCCAATCCCACTCAGCTCCTCACTCTCCCCGATCCCACTCAGCTCCTCACTCTCCCCGATCCCACTCATCCCCTCACTCTCCCCGATCCCACTCTGCTCCTCACTCTCCCCGCTCCCACTCAGCTCCTCACTCTCCCCGCTCCCACCCGGCTTCTCACTCTCCCCGAACCCACTCAGCTCCTCACTCTCCCCAATCCCACTCAGCTCCTAACTCTCCCCGATCCCACTCAGCACCTCACTCTCCCCGATCCCACTCAGCTCCTCTCTCTCTCCCGCTCCCACCCGGCTTCTCACTCTCCCCGATCCCACCCGGCTTCTCACTCTCCCCGATCCCACTCAGCTCCTCGCTCTCCCCGATCCCATTCAGCATCTCACTCTCCCCGCTCCCACCCGGCTTCTCACTCTCCCCGCTCCCACCCGGCTTCTCACTCTCCCCGATCCCATTCAGCATCTCACTCTCCCCGCTCCCACCCGGCTTCTCACTCTCCCCGCTCCCACTCAGCTCCTCGCTCTCCCCGATCCCATTCAGCTCCTCGCTTTCCCCGATCCCACTCAGCTCCTCACTCTCCTCAATCCCACTCAGCTCCTCACTCTCCCCGATCCCACTCAGCTCTTCGCTCTCCCCGCTCCCACTCAGCTCCTCACTCTCCTCAATCACACTCAGCCCCTCACTCTCCCCGATCCCACTCTGCTCCTCACTCTCCCCGATCCCACTCAGCTCCTCACTCTCCCCGCTCCCACTCAGCTTCTCGCTCTCCCCGTTCCCACTCAGCTCCTCGCTCTCCCCGATCCCCGCTCAGCTCCTCACTCTCCCCGATCCCCGCTCAGCTCCTCACTCCCTTGATCCCACTCAGCTCCTCGCTCTCCCCGCTCCCACTCAGCTCCTCACTCTCCCCGCTCCCACACAGCACCTCGCTCTCCCCGATCCCACTCAGCTCCTCACTCTCCCCGATCCCACTCAGCTCCTCACTCTCCCCGATCCCACTCAGCTCCTCATTCTCCCCGCTCCCACTCTGCTCCTCACTCTCCCCGATCCCACTCAGCTCCTAACTCTCCCCGATCCCACTCAGCTCCTCGCTCTCCCCGATCCCACTCAGCTCCTCACTCTACCCGATCCCACCCGGCTTCTCGCTCTCCCCAATCCCACTCAGCTCCTCACTCTACCCGATCCCACCCGGCTTCTCGCTCTCCCCAATCCCACTCAGCCCCTCACTCTCCCCGATCCCACTCAGCTCCTCGCTCTCCCCAATCCCACTCAGCTCCTCACTCTCCCCGATCCCACCCGGCTTCTCGCTCTCCCCAATCCCACTCAGGTCCTCACTCTCCCCACTCCCACTCAGCTCCTCACTCTCCCCGCTCCCACCCGGCTTCTCACTATCCCCGCTCCCACTCGGCTTCTCACTCTCCCCGATCCCATTCAGCTCCTCGCTCTCCCCGATCCCACTCAGCTCCTCACTCTCCCCGATCCCACTCAGCTCCTCACTCTCCCCGATCCCACACAGCCGCTCACTCTCCCCGATCCCACTCTGCTCCTCACTCTCCCCGATCCCACTCTGCTCCTCACTCTCCCCGATCCCACTCTGCTCCTCACTCTCCCCGATCCCACTCAGCTTCTCATTCTCCCCGTTCCCACTCAGCTCCTCGCTCTCCCCGATCCCCGCTCAGCTCCTCACTCTCCCCGATCCCCGCTCAGCTCCTCACTCCATCAATCCCACTCAGCTCCTCACTTTCCCCGCTCCCACTCAGCTCCTCGCTCTCCCCGATCCCACTCAGCTCCTCACTCTCCCCGATCCCACTCAGCTCCTCACTCTCCCGATCCCACTCAGCTCCTCACTCTCCCCGATCCCACTCAGCTCCTCACTCTCCCCGATCTCACTCAGCTCCTCACTCTCCCCGCTCCCACTGAGCTCCTCACTCTCCCCGTTCCCACTCAGTTCCTCGCTCTCCCCGATCCCCGCTCAGCTCCTCAATTTCCCCGATCCCCGCTCAGCTCCTCACTCTCTCGATCCCACTCAGCTCCTCGCTCTACTCGCTCCCACTCAGCTCGTCACTCTCCCCGATCCCACTCAGCTCCTCACTCTCCCCGGTCCCACACAGCTCCTCACTCTCCCCGATCCCACTCAGCTCCTAACTCTCCCCGATCCCACTCGGCACCTCACTCTCCCGCTCCCAATCAGCTCCTCGCTCTCCCCGAACCCACTCAGCTCCTCACTCTCACCGATCCCACTCAGCACCTCACTCTCTCCGATCCCACTCAGCTCCTCACTCTCCTCAATCTCACTCAGCTCCTCACTCTCCTCGATCCCACTCAGCTCCTCACTCTCCCCGATCCCACACAGCCGCTCACTCTCCCCGATCCCACTCTGCTCCTCACTCTCCCCGATCCCACTCTGCTCCTCACTCTCCCCGATCCCACTCTGCTCCTCACTCTCCCCGATCCCACTCAGCTTCTCATTCTCCCCGTTCCCACTCAGCTCCTCGCTCTCCCCGATCCCCGCTCAGCTCCTCACTCTCCCCGATCCCCGCTCAGCTCCTCACTCCATCAATCCCACTCAGCTCCTCACTTTCCCCGCTCCCACTCAGCTCCTCGCTCTCCCCGATCCCACTCAGCTCCTCACTCTCCCCGATCCCACTCAGCTCCTCACTCTCCCCGATCCCACTCAGCTCCTCACTCTCCCCGATCCCACTCAGCTCCTCACTCTCCCCGATCCCACTCAGCTCCTAACTCTACCCGATCCCACTCAGCTCCTCGCTCTCCCCGATCCCACTCAGCTCCTCGCTCTCCCCGATCCCACTCAGCTCCTCACTCTCCCCGCTCCCACTCAGCTCCTCGCTCTCCCCGCTCCCACTCAGCTCCTCGCTCTCCCCGCTCCCACTCAGCTCCTCACTATCCCCGCTCCCACTCGGCTTCTCACTCTCCCCGATCCCACTCAGCTCCTCGCTTTACCCGATCCCATTCAGCTCCTCGCTCTCCCCGATCCCACTCAGCTCCTCACTCTCCTCAATCCCACTCAGCTCCTCACTCTCCCCGATCCCACTCAGCTCCTCACTCTCCCCGATCCCACTCAGCTCCTCACTCACCCCGCTCCCACTCAGCACCTCACTCTCCTCAATCTCACTCAGCTCCTCACTCTCCTCGATCCCACTCAGCTCCTCACTCTCCCCGATCCCACACAGCCGCTCACTCTCCCCGATCCCACTCTGCTCCTCACTTTCCCCGATCCCACTCTGCTCCTCACTCTCCCCGATCCCACTCTGCTCCTCACTCTCCCCGATCCCACTCAGCTTCTCATTCTCCCCGTTCCCACTCAGCTCCTCGCTCTCCCCGATCCCCGCTCAGCTCCTCACTCTCCCCGATCCCCGCTCAGCTCCTCACTCCATCAATCCCACTCAGCTCCTCACTTTCCCCGCTCCCACTCAGCTCCTCGCTCTCCCCGATCCCACTCAGCTCCTCACTCTCCCCGATCCCACTCAGCTCCTCACTCTCCCCGATCCCACTCAGCTCCTCACTCTCCCCGATCCCACTCAGCTCCTCACTCTCCCCGATCTCACTCAGCTCCTCACTCTCCCCGCTCCCACTGAGCTCCTCACTCTCCCCTTTCCCACTCAGTTCCTCGCTCTCCCCGATCCCCGCTCAGCTCCTCAATTTCCCCGATCCCCGCTCAGCTCCTCACTCCCTCGATCCCACTCAGCTCCACGCTCTACTCGCTCCCACTCAGCTCGTCACTCTCCCCGATCCCACTCAGCTCCTCACTCTCCCCGGTCCCACACAGCTCCTCACTCTCCCCGATCCCACTCAGCTCCTAACTCTCCCCGATCCCACTCGGCACCTCACTCTCCCGCTCCCAATCAGCTCCTCGCTCTCCCCGAACCCACTCAGCTCCTCACTCTCACCGATCCCACTCAGCACCTCACTCTCTCCGATCCCACTCAGCTCCTCACTCTCCTCAATCTCACTCAGCTCCTCACTCTCCTCGATCCCACTCAGCTCCTCACTCTCCCCGATCCCACACAGCCGCTCACTCTCCCCGATCCCACTCTGCTCCTCACTCTCCCCGATCCCACTCTGCTCCTCACTCTCCCCGATCCCACTCTGCTCCTCACTCTCCCCGATCCCACTCAGCTTCTCATTCTCCCCGTTCCCACTCAGCTCCTCGCTCTCCCCGATCCCCGCTCAGCTCCTCACTCTCCCCGATCCCCGCTCAGCTCCTCACTCCATCAATCCCACTCAGCTCCTCACTTTCCCCGCTCCCACTCAGCTCCTCGCTCTCCCCGATCCCACTCAGCTCCTCACTCTCCCCGATCCCACTCAGCTCCTCACTCTCCCCGATCCCACTCAGCTCCTCACTCTCCCCGATCCCACTCAGCTCCTCACTCTCCCCGATCCCACTCAGCTCCTAACTCTACCCGATCCCACTCAGCTCCTCGCTCTCCCCGATCCCACTCAGCTCCTCGCTCTCCCCGATCCCACTCAGCTCCTCACTCTCCCCGCTCCCACTCAGCTCCTCGCTCTCCCCGATCCCACTCATCCCCTCACTCTCCCCGATCCCACTCAGCTCCTCGCTCTCCCCGCTCCCACCCGGATTCTCACTCTCCCCGCTCCCACTCAGCTCCTCACTCTCCCCGCTCCCACCCGGCTTCTCACTATCCCCGCTCCCACCCGGCTTCTCACTCTCCCCGAACCCACTCAGCTCCTCACTCTCCCCAATCCCACTCAGCTCCTAACTCTCCCCGATCCCACTCAGCACCTCACTCTCCCCGATCCCACTCAGCTCCTCTCTCTCCTCGCTCCCACCCGGCTTCTCACTCTCCCCGATCCCACCCGGCTTCTCACTCTCCCCGATCCCACTCAGCTCCTCGCTCTCCCCGATCCCATTCAGCATCTCACTCTCCCCGCTCCCACCCGGCTTCTCACTCTCCCTGATCCCACTCAGCTCCTCGCTCTCCCCGATACCATTCAGCTCCTCGCTTTCCCCGATCCCACACAGCTCCTCACTCTCCTCAATCCCACTCAGCTCCTCACTCTCCCCGATCCCACTCAGCTCTTCACTCTCCCCGATCCCACTCAGCTCCTCACTCTCCCCGCTCCCACTCAGCTCCTCACTCTCCTCAATCACACTCAGCCCCTCACTCTCCCCGATCCCACTCTGCTCCTCACTCTCCCCGCTCCCACTCAGCTCCTCACTCTCCCCGCTCCCACCCGGCTTCTCACTATCCCCGCTCCCACTCGGCTTCTCACTCTCCCCGATCCCACTCAGCTCCTCGCTTTACCCGATCCCATTCAGCTCCTCGCTCTCCCCGATCCCACTCAGCTCCTCACTCTCCTCAATCCCACTCAGCTCCTCACTCTCCCCGATCCCACTCAGCTCCTCACTCTCCCCGATCCCACTCAGCTCCTCACTCACCCCGCTCCCACTCAGCACCTCACTCTCCTCAATCTCACTCAGCTCCTCACTCTCCTCGATCCCACTCAGCTCCTCACTCTCCCCGATCCCACACAGCCGCTCACTCTCCCCGATCCCACTCTGCTCCTCACTTTCCCCGATCCCACTCTGCTCCTCACTCTCCCCGATCCCACTCTGCTCCTCACTCTCCCCGATCCCACTCAGCTTCTCATTCTCCCCGTTCCCACTCAGCTCCTCGCTCTCCCCGATCCCCGCTCAGCTCCTCACTCTCCCCGATCCCCGCTCAGCTCCTCACTCCATCAATCCCACTCAGCTCCTCACTTTCCCCGCTCCCACTCAGCTCCTCGCTCTCCCCGATCCCACTCAGCTCCTCACTCTCCCCGATCCCACTCAGCTCCTCACTCTCCCCGATCCCACTCAGCTCCTCACTCTCCCCGATCCCACTCAGCTCCTCACTCTCCCCGATCTCACTCAGCTCCTCACTCTCCCCGCTCCCACTGAGCTCCTCACTCTCCCCGTTCCCACTCAGTTCCTCGCTCTCCCCGATCCCCGCTCAGCTCCTCAATTTCCCCGATCCCCGCTCAGCTCCTCACTCCCTCGATCCCACTCAGCTCCACGCTCTACTCGCTCCCACTCAGCTCGTCACTCTCCCCGATCCCACTCAGCTCCTCACTCTCCCCGGTCCCACACAGCTCCTCACTCTCCCCGATCCCACTCAGCTCCTAACTCTCCCCGATCCCACTCGGCACCTCACTCTCCCGCTCCCAATCAGCTCCTCGCTCTCCCCGAACCCACTCAGCTCCTCACTCTCACCGATCCCACTCAGCACCTCACTCTCTCCGATCCCACTCAGCTCCTCACTCTCCTCAATCTCACTCAGCTCCTCACTCTCCTCGATCCCACTCAGCTCCTCACTCTCCCCGATCCCACACAGCCGCTCACTCTCCCCGATCCCACTCTGCTCCTCACTCTCCCCGATCCCACTCTGCTCCTCACTCTCCCCGATCCCACTCTGCTCCTCACTCTCCCCGATCCCACTCAGCTTCTCATTCTCCCCGTTCCCACTCAGCTCCTCGCTCTCCCCGATCCCCGCTCAGCTCCTCACTCTCCCCGATCCCCGCTCAGCTCCTCACTCCATCAATCCCACTCAGCTCCTCACTTTCCCCGCTCCCACTCAGCTCCTCGCTCTCCCCGATCCCACTCAGCTCCTCACTCTCCCGGATCCCACTCAGCTCCTCACTCTCCCCGATCCCACTCAGCTCCTCACTCTCCCCGATCCCACTCAGCTCCTCACTCTCCCCGATCCCACTCAGCTCCTAACTCTACCCGATCCCACTCAGCTCCTCGCTCTCCCCGATCCCACTCAGCTCCTCGCTCTCCCCGATCCCACTCAGCTCCTCACTCTCCCCGCTCCCACTCAGCTCCTCGCTCTCCCCGATCCCACTCATCCCCTCACTCTCCCCGATCCCACTCAGCTCCTCGCTCTCCCCGCTCCCACCCGGATTCTCACTCTGCCCGCTCCCACTCAGCTCCTCACTCTCCCCGCTCCCACCCGGCTTCTCACTATCCCCGCTCCCACCCGGCTTCTCACTCTCCCCGAACCCACTCAGCTCCTCACTCTCCCCAATCCCACTCAGCTCCTAACTCTCCCCGATCCCACTCAGCACCTCACTCTCCCCGATCCCACTCAGCTCCTCTCTCTCCTCGCTCCCACCCGGCTTCTCACTCTCCCCGATCCCACCCGGCTTCTCACTCTCCCCGATCCCACTCAGCTCCTCGCTCTCCCCGATCCCATTCAGCATCTCACTCTCCCCGCTCCCACCCGGCTTCTCACTCTCCCCGCTCCCACCCGGCTTCTCACTCTCCCCGATGCCATTCAGCATCTCACTCTCCCCGCTCCCACCCGGCTTCTCACTCTCCCTGATCCCACTCAGCTCCTCGCTCTCCCCGATACCATTCAGCTCCTCGCTTTCCCCGATCCCACACAGCTCCTCACTCTCCTCAATCCCACTCAGCTCCTCACTCTCCCCGATCCCACTCAGCTCTTCACTCTCCCCGATCCCACTCAGCTCCTCACTCTCCCCGCTCCCACTCAGCTCCTCACTCTCCTCAATCACACTCAGCCCCTCACTCTCCCCGATCCCACTCTGCTCCTCACTCTCCCCGATCCCACTCAGATCCTCACTCTCCCCGCTCCCACTCAGCTTCTCGCTCTCCCCGTTCCCACTCAGCTCCTCGCTCTCCCCGATCCCCGCTCAGCTCCTCACTCTCCCCGATCCCCGCTCAGCTCCTCACTCCCTTGATCCCACTCAGCTCCTCGCTCTCCCCGCTCCCACTCAGCTCCTCACTCTCTCCGCTCCCACACAGCACCTCGCTCTCCCCGATCCCACTCAGCTCCTCACTCTCCCCGATCCCACTCAGCTCCTCACTCTCCCCGATCCCACTCAGCTCCTCATTCTCCCCGCTCCCACTCTGCTCCTCACTCTCCCCGATCCCACTCAGCTCCTAACTCTCCCCGATCCCACTCAGCTCCTCGCTCTCCCCGATCCCACACAGCTCCTCGCTCTCCCCGATCCCACTCAGCTCCTCACTCTCCCCGATCCCACTCAGCTCCTCACTCTCCCCGATCCCACAGCTCCTCATTCTCCCCGCTCCCACTCTGCTCCTCACTCTCCCCGATCCCACTCAGCTCCTAACTCTCCCCGATCCCACTCAGCTTCTCGCTCTCCCTGATCCCAATCAGCTCCTCACTCTCCCCGATCCCACTCAGCACCTCACTCTCCCCGATCCCACTCAGCTCCTCGCTCTCCCTGCTCTCACTCAGATCCTCACTCTCCTCAATCCCACTCAGGTCCACACTCTCCCCGCTCCCACTCACCTCCTCGCTCTCCCCGATCCCACTCAGCTCCTCACTCTCCCCGCTCCCACTCAGCTCCTCGCTCTCCCCGCTCCCACTCAGCTCCTCGCTCTCCCCGCTCCCACCAGGATTCTCACTCTCCCCGCTCCCACTCAGCTCCTCACTCTCCCCGCTCCCACCCGGCTTCTCACTATCCCCGCTCCCACTCGGCTTCTCACTCTCCCCGATCCCACTCAGCTCCTCGCTTTACCCGATCCCATTCAGCTCCTCGCTCTCCCCGATCCCACTCAGCTCCTCACTCTCCTCAATCCCACTCAGCTCCTCACTCTCCCCGATCCCACTCAGCTCCTCACTCTCCCCGATCCCACTCAGCTCCTCACTCACCCCGCTCCCACTCAGCTCCTCACTCTCCCCGATCCCACTCTGCTCCTCACTCTCCCCGATCCCACTCAGCTTCTCATTCTCCCCGTTCCCACTCAGCTCCTCGCTCTCCCCGATCCCCGCTCAGCTCCTCACTCTCCCCGATCCCCGCTCAGCTCCTCACTCCATCAATCCCACTCAGCTCCTCACTTTCCCCGCTCCCACTCAGCTCCTCGCTCTCCCCGATCCCACTCAGCTCCTCACTCTCCCCGATCCCACTCAGCTCCTTGCTCTCCCCGATCCCACTCAGCTCCTCGCTCTCCCCGATCCCACTCAGCTCCTCACTCTCCCCGATCCCACTCATCCCCTCACTCTCCCCGATCCCACTCTGCTCCTCACTCTCCTCAATCCCACTCAGCTCCTCACTCTCCCCGCTCCCACTCAGCTCCTCGCTCTCCCCGATCCCACTCAGCTCCTCACTCTCCCCGCACCCACTCAGCTCCTCGCTCTCCCCGATCCCACTCAGCTCCTCGCTCTCCCCGATCCCACTCAGCTCCTCACTCTCCCCGATCCCACTCAGCTCCTCGCTCTCCCCGATCCCACTCAGCTCCTCACTCTCCCCGCTCCCACTCAGCTCCTCGCTCTCCCCGATCCCACTCATCCCCTCACTCTCCCCGATCCCACTCAGCTCCTCGCTCTCCCCGCTCCCACCCGGATTCTCACTCTCCCCGCTCCCACTCAGCTCCTCACTCTCCCCGCTCCCACCCGGCTTCTCACTATCCCCGCTCCCACCCGGCTTCTCACTCTCCCCGAACCCACTCTGCTCCTCACTCTCCCCAATCCCACTCAGCTCCTAACTCTCCCCGATCCCACTCAGCACCTCACTCTCCCCGATCCCACTCAGCTCCTCTCTCTCCTCGCTCCCACCCGGCTTCTCACTCTCCCCGATCCCACCCGGCTTCTCACTCTCCCCGATCCCACTCAGCTCCTCGCTCTCCCCGATCCCATTCAGCATCTCACTCTCCCCGCTCCCACCCGGCTTCTCACTCTCCCCGCTCCCACCCGGCTTCTCACTCTCCCCGATCCCATTCAGCATCTCACTCTCCCCGCTCCCACCCGGCTTCTCACTCTCCCTGATCCCACTCAGCTCCTCGCTCTCCCCGATCCCATTCAGCTCCTCGCTTTCCCCGATCCCACACAGCTCCTCACTCTCCTCAATCCCACTCAGCTCTCACTCTCCCCGATCCCACTCAGCTCTTCACTCTCCCCGATCCCACTCAGCTCCTCACTGTCCCCGCTCCCACTCAGCTCCTCACTCTCCTCAATCACACTCAGCCCCTCACTCTCCCCGATCCCACTCTGCTCCTCACTCTCCCCGATCCCACTCAGCTCCTCACTCTCCCCGCTCCCACTCAGCTTCTCGCTCTCCCCGTTCCCACTCAGCTCCTCGCTCTCCCCGATCCCCGCTCAGCTCCTCACTCTCCCCGATCCCCGCTCAGCTCCTCACTCCCTTGATCCCACTCAGCTCCTCGCTCTCCCCGCTCCCACTCAGCTCCTCACTCTCTCCGCTCCCACACAGCACCTCGCTCTCCCCGATCCCACTCAGCTCCTCACTCTCCCCGCTCCCACTCAGCTTCTCGCTCTCCCCGTTCCCACTCAGCTCCTCGCTCTCCCCGATCCCCGCTCAGCTCCTCACTCTCCCCGATCCCCGCTCAGCTCCTCACTCCCTTGATCCCACTCAGCTCCTCGCTCTCCCCGCTCCCACTCAGCTCCTCACTCTCTCCGCTCCCACACAGCACCTCGCTCTCCCCGATCCCACTCAGCTCCTCACTCTCCCCGATCCCACTCAGCTCCTCACTCTCCCCGATCCCACTCAGCTCCTCATTCTCCCCGCTCCCACTCTGCTCCTCACTCTCCCCGATCCCACTCAGCTCCTAACTCTCCCCGATCCCACACAGCTCCTCGCTCTCCCCGATCCCACTCAGCTCCTCACTCTCCCCGATCCCACTCAGCTCCTCACTCTCCCCGATCCCACTCAGCTCCTCATTCTCCCCGCTCCCACTCTGCTCCTCACTCTCCCCGATCCCACTCAGCTCCTAACTCTCCCCGATCCCACTCAGCTTCTCGCTCTCCCTGATCCCAATCAGCTCCTCACTCTCCCCGATCCCACTCAGCACCTCACTCTCCCCGATCCCACTCAGCTCCTCGCTCTCCCTGCTCTCACTCAGATCCTCACTCTCCTCAATCCCACTCAGGTCCACACTCTCCCCGCTCCCACTCACCTCCTCGCTCTCCCCGATCCCACTCAGCTCCTCACTCTCCCCGCTCCCACTCAGCTCCTCGCTCTCCCCGCTCCCACTCAGCTCCTCGCTCTCCCCGCTCCCACCAGGATTCTCACTCTCCCCGCTCCCACTCAGCTCCTCACTCTCCCCGCTCCCACCCGGCTTCTCACTATCCCCGCTCCCACTCGGCTTCTCACTCTCCCCGATCCCACTCAGCTCCTCGCTTTACCCGATCCCATTCAGCTCCTCGCTCTCCCCGATCCCACTCAGCTCCTCACTCTCCTCAATCCCACTCAGCTCCTCACTCTCCCCGATCCCACTCAGCTCCTCACTCTCCCCGCTCCCACTCAGCACCTCACTCTCCTCAATCTCACTCAGCTCCTCACTCTCCTCGATCCCACTCAGCTCCTCACTCTCCCCGATCCCACACAGCCGCTCACTCTCCCCGATCCCACTCTGCTCCTCACTCTCCCCGATCCCACTCTGCTCCTCACTCTCCCCGATGCCACTCTGCTCCTCACTCTCCCCGATCCCACTCAGCTACTCATTCTCCCCGTTCCCACTCAGCTCCTCGCTCTCCCCGATCCCCGCTCAGCTCCTCACTCTCCCCGATCCCCGCTCAGCTCCTCACTCCATCAATCCCACTCAGCTCCTCACTTTCCCCGCTCCCACTCAGCTCCTCGCTCTCCCCGATCCCACTCAGCTCCTCACTCTCCCCGATCCCACTCAGCTCCTTGCTCTCCCCGATCCCACTCAGCTCCTCGCTCTCCCCGATCCCACTCATCCCCTCACTCTCCCCGATCCCACTCTGCTCCTCACTCTCCCCGCTCCGACTCAGCTCCTCACTCTCCCCGCTCCCACCCGGCTTCTCACTCTCCCCGAACCCACTCAGCTCCTCACTCTCCCCAATCCCACTCAGCTCCTAACTCTCCCCGATCCCACTCAGCACCTCACTCTCCCCGATCCCACTCAGCTCCTCTCTCTCCCCGCTCCCACCCGGCTTCTCACTCTCCCCGATCCCACCCGGCTTCTCATTCTCCCCGATCCCACTCAGCTCCTCGCTCTCCCCGATCCCATTCAGCATCTCACTCTCCCCGCTCCCACCCGGCTTCTCACTCTCCCCGCTCCCACCCGGCTTCTCACTCTCCCCGATCCCATTCAGCATCTCACTCTCCCCGCTCCCACCCGGCTTCTCACTCTCCCTGATCCCACTCAGCTCCTCGCTCTCCCCGATCCCATTCAGGTCCTCGCTTTCCCCGATCCCACTCAGCTCCTCACTCTCCTCAATCCCACTCAGCTCCTCACTCTCCCCGATCCCACTCAGCTCTTCGCTCTCCCCGATCCCACTCAGCTCCTCACTCTCCCCGCTCCCACTCAGCTCCTCACTCTCCTCAATCACACTCAGCCCCTCACTCTCCCCGATCCCACTCTGCTCCTCACTCTCCCCGATCCCACTCAGCTCCTCACTCTCCCCGCTCCCACTCAGCTTCTCGCTCTCCCCGATCCCACTCAGCTCCTCGCTCTCCCAGCTCCCACCCGGATTCTCACTCTCCCCGCTCCCACTCAGCTCCTCACTCTCCCCGATCCCACTCAGCTCCTCTCTCTCCCCGATCCCACTCAGCTCCTCGCTCTCCCGAATCCAACTCAGCTCCTCGCTCTCCCTGCTCCCACTCAGCTCCTCACTCTCCTCAATCCCACTCAGCTCCTCGCTCTCCCCGATCCCACTCAGCTCACTACCCGCTCCCACTCAGCTCCTCGCTCTCCCCAATCCCACTCAGCTCCTCACTCTCCCCGCTCCCACTCAGCACCTCGCTCTCCCCGATCCCACTCAGCTCCTCACTCTCCCCGATCCCACTCAGCTCCTCACTCTCCCCGATCCCACTCAGCTCCTCACTCTCCCCGCTCCCACTCAGCTTCTCGCTCTCCCCGTTCCCATTCAGCTCCTCGCTCTCCCCGATCCCCGCTCTGCTCCTCGCTCTCCCCGATCCCATTCAGGTCCTCGCTTTCCCCGATCCCACTCAGCTCCTCACTCTCCTCAATCCCACTCAGCTCCTCACTCTCCCCGATCCCACTCAGCTCTTCGCTCTCCCCGATCCCACTCAGCTCCTCACTCTCCCCGCTCCCACTCAGCTCCTCACTCTCCTCAATCACACTCAGCCCCTCACTCTCCCCGATCCCACTCTGCTCCTCACTCTCCCCGATCCCACTCAGCTCCTCACTCTCCCCGCTCCCACTCAGCTTCTCGCTCTCCCCGTTCCCATTCAGCTCCTCGCTCTCCCCGATCCCCGCTCTGCTCCTCACTCTCCCCGATACCCGCTCAGCTCCTCACTCCCTTGATCCCACTCAGCTCCTCGCTCTCCCCGCTCCCACTCAGCTCCTCACTCTCCCCGCTCCCACACAGCACCTCGCTCTCCCCGATCCCACTCAGCTCCTCACTCTCCCCGATCCCACTCAGCTCCTCACTCTCCCCGATCCCACTCAGCTCCTCATTCTCCCCGCTCCCACTCTGCTCCTCACTCTCCCCGATCCCACTCAGCTCCTAACTCTCCCCGATCCCACTCAGCTCCTCGCTCTCCCTGATCCCACACAGCTCCTCGCTCTCCCCGATCCCACTCAGCTCCTCGCTCTCCCCGATCCCACTCAGCTCCTCACTCTCCCCGATCCCACTCAGCTCCTCACTCTCCCCGATCCAACTCTGCTCCTCACTCTCCCCGATCCCACTCAGCTCCTAACTCTCCCCGATCCCACTCAGCTTCTCGCTCTCCCTGATCCCAATCAGCTCCTCACTCTCCCCGATCCCACTCAGCTCCTCGCTCTCCCTGCTCTCACTCAGATCCTCACTCTCCTCAATCCCACTCAGGTCCACACTCTCCCCGCTCCCACTCACCTCCTCGCTCTCCCCGATCCCACTCAGCTCCTCACTCTCCCCGCTCCCACGCAGCTCCTCGCTCTCCCCGCTCCCACTCAGCTCCTCGCTCTCCCAGCTCCCACCCGGATTCTCACTCTCCCCGCTCCCACTCAGCTCCTCACTCTCCCCGATCCCACTCAGCTCCTCTCTCTCCCCGCTCCCACTCAGCTCCTCACTCTCCTCAATCCCACTCAGCTCCTCGCTCTCCCCGATCCCACTCAGCTCACTACCCGCTCCCACTCAGCTCCTCGCTCTCCCCAATCCCACTCAGCTCCTCACTCTCCCCGCTCCCACTCAGCACCTCGCTCTCCCCGATCCCACTCAGCTCCTCACTCTCCCCGATCCCACTCAGCTCCTCACTCTCCCCGATCCCACTCAGCTCCTCATTCTCCCCGCTCCCACTCTGCTCCTCACTCTCCCCGATCCCACTCAGCTCCTAACTCTCCCCGATCCCACTCAGCTCCTCGCTCTCCCCGATCCCACACAGCTCCTCACTCTCCACGCTCCCACCCGGCTTCTCGCTCTCCCTGATCCCAATCAGCTCCTCACTCTCCCCGATCCCACTCAGCACCTCACTCTCCCCGATCCCACTCAGCTCCTCGCTCTCCCTGCTCTCACTCAGATCCTCACTCTCCTTAAGTACACTCAGCACCTCACTCTCCCCGATCCCACTCAGCTCCTCGCTCTCCCCAATCCCACTCAGCTCCTCACTCTCCTCAATCTCACTCAGCTCCTCACTCTCCTCGATCCCACTCAGCTCCTCACTCTCCCTGATCCCACTCAGCTCCTCACTCTCCCCGATCCCACTCGGCTTCTCACTCTCCCCGATCCCACTCAGCTCCTCACTCTCCTTAAGTACACTCAGCACCTCACTCTCCCCGATCCCACTCAGCACCTCACTCTCCCCGATCCCACTCAGCCCCTCACTCTCCCCAATCCCACTCAGCTCCTCACTCTCCTCAATCTCACTCAGCTCCTCACTCTCCTCGATACCACTCAGCTCCTCACTCTCCCCGATCCCACTCAGCACCTCACTCTCCCCGATCCCACTCAGCTCCTCACTCTCCCCAATCCCACTCAGCTCCTAACTCTCCTCGATCCCACTCAGATCCTCACTCTCTCCAATCCCACTCAGCTCCTCACTCTCCCCGCTCCCACTCAGCTCCTCACTCTCCCCGCTCCCACCCGGCTTCTCACTCTCCCCGATCCCACTCAGCTCACTACCCGCTCCCAATCAGCCCATCGCTCTCCCCGATCCCATTCAGCTCCTTGCTCTCCCCGCTCCCACTCAGCTCCTCACTCTCCTCAATCCCACAGCTCCTCACTCTCCCCGATCCCACTCAGCTCCTCGCTCTCCCCGCTCCCACTCAGCTTCTCACTCTCCTCAATCCCACTCATCTCCTCACTCTCCCCGATCCCACTCATCACCTCACTCTCCCCGATCCCATTCAGCTCCTCACTCTCCCCGATCCAACACAGCCCCTTACTCTCCCCGCTCCCACTCAGCTCCTCGCTCTCCCCGATCCCACTCAGCTCCTCATTCTCCCCGATCCCACTCAGCTCCTCACTCTCCCCGATCCCACTCAGCTCCTCGCTCTCCCCAATCCCACTCAGCTCCTCACTCTCCCCGATCCCACTCAGCTCCTCGCTCTCCCCAATCCCACTCAGCTCCTCACTCTCCCCACTCCCACTCAGCTCGTCACTCTCCCCGCTCCCACCCGGCTTCTCACTTTCCCCGATTCCGCTCAGCACCTCACTCTCCCCGCTCCCACCCGGCTTCTCACTCTCCCCGATCCGACTCAGCTCCTCGCTCTCCCCGCTCCCACTCAGCTCCTCACTCTCCTTAAGTACACTCAGCACCTCACTCTCCCCGATCCCACTCAGCTCCTCGCTCTCCCCAATCCCACTCAGCTCCTCACTCTCCTCAATCTCACTCAGCTCCTCACTCTCCTCGATCCCACTCAGCTCCTCACTCTCCCTGATCCCACTCAGCTCCTCACTCTCCCCGCTCTCACTCAGCTTCTCATTCTCCCCGTTCCCACTCAGCTCCTCACTCTCCCCGCTCCCACTCACCTCCTCGCTCTCCCCGTTCCCACTCAGCTCCTCACTCTCCCCGATCCCACTCAGCTCCTCACTCTACCCGATCCCACTGAGCCCCTCACTCTCCTCGATCCCACTCTTCTCCTCACTCTCCTCGCTCCCACTCAGCTCCTCACTTTCCCCGCTCCCACCCAGCTTCTCACTCTCCCCGATCCCACTCAGCTCCTCACTCTCCCCAATCCCACTCAGCTCCTAACTCTCCTCGATCCCACTCAGCACCTCACTCTCCCCGCTCCCACTCAGCTCCTCGCTCTCCCCAATCCCACTCAGCCCCTCACTCTCCCCGATCCCACTCTGCTCCTCACTCTCCCCGCTCCCACTCAGCTCCTCACTTTCCCCGCTCCCACCCGGCTTCTCACTCTCCCCGATCCCACTCAGCTCCTCACTCTCCCCGATCCCACTCAGCTCCTCATTCTCCCCGCTCCCACTCTGCTCCTCACTCTCCCCGATCCCACTCAGCTCCTAACTCTCCCCGATCCCACTCAGCTCCTCGCTCTCCCCGATCCCACACAGCTCCTCGCTCTCCCCAATCCCACAGCTCCTCACTCTCCACGCTCCCACCCGGCTTCTCGCTCTCCCTGATCCCAATCAGCTCCTCACTCTCCCCGATCCCACTCAGCACCTCACTCTCCCCGATCCCACTCAGCTCCTCATTCTCCCCGCTCCCACTCTGCTCCTCACTCTCCCCGATCCCACTCAGCTCCTAACTCTCCCCGATCCCACTCAGCTCCTCGCTCTCCCCGATCCCACACAGCTCCTCGCTCTCCCCAATCCCACAGCTCCTCACTCTCCACGCTCCCACCCGGCTTCTCGCTCTCCCTGATCCCAATCAGCTCCTCACTCTCCCCGATCCCACTCAGCACCTCAATCTCCCCGATCCCACTCAGCTCCTCGCTCTCCCTGCTCTCACTCAGATCCTCACTCTCCTCAATCCCACTCAGGTCCTCACTCTCCCCGCTCCCACTCACCTCCTCGCTCTCCCCGATCCCACTCAGCTCCTCACTCTCCCCGCTCCCACTCAGCCCCTCACTCTCCCCGCTCCCACTCAGCCCCTCACTCTCCCCGATCCCACTCAGCCCCTCACTCTCCCCGATGCCACTCAGCACCTCGCTCTCCCCGATCCCACTCAGCTCCTCACTCTCCCCGATCCCACTCAGCTCCTCACTCTCCCCGATCCCACTCAGCTCCTAACTCTCCCCGATCCCACTCAGCTCCTCACTCTCCCCGCTCCCACCTGGCTTCTCACTCTCCCCGATCCCACTCAGCACCTCAATCTCCCCGATCCCATTCAGCTCCTCGCTCTCCCCGATCCCACTCAGCTCCTCACTCTCCTCGATCCCACTCAGCTCCTCACTCTCCCCGATCCCACTCAGCCGCTCACTCTCCCCGATCCCACTCTGCTCCTCACTCTCCACGATCCCACTTTGCTCCTCACTCTCCCCGATCCCACTCTGCTCCTCACTCTCCCCGCTCCCACTCAGCTCCTCACTCTCCCCGATTCCCGCTCAGCTCCTCACTCCCTCGATCCCACTCAGCTCCTCGCTCTCCCCGCTCCCACTCAGCTCCTCACTCTCCCCGCTCCCACTCAGCACC
Organism: Chiloscyllium plagiosum; assembly: GCF_037043375.1. Classification (NCBI taxonomy): domain Eukaryota; kingdom Metazoa; phylum Chordata; class Chondrichthyes; order Orectolobiformes; family Hemiscylliidae; genus Chiloscyllium; species Chiloscyllium plagiosum. The sequence goes on from NW_028270141.1 coordinate 105,176,743, forward strand.
TCGCTCTCCCCGATCCCACTCAGCTCCTCACTCTCCCCGATCCCACTCAGCTCCTCACTCTCCCCGCTCCCACTCAGCTCCTCACTCTCCCCGATCCCACTCAGCTCCTCACTCTCCCCGCTCCCACTCAGCCCCTCGCTCTCCCCAATCCCACTCAGCTCCTCACTCTCCCCGCTCCCACTCAGCTCCTCACTCTCCCCGATCCCACTCAGCCCCTCACTCTCCCCGATCCCACTCTGCTCCTCACTCTCCCCGCTCCCACTCAGCTCCTCACTCTCCCCGATCCCACTCAGCTCCTCACTCTCCCCGATCCCACTCAGCTCCTAACTCTCCCCGATCCCACTCAGCTCCTCACTCTCCCCGCTCCCACCTGGCTTCTCACTCTCCCCGATCCCACTCAGCACCTCACTCTCCCCGATCCCATTCAGCTCCTCGCTCTCCCCGATCCCACTCAGCTCCTCACTCTCCTCAACCCCACTCAGCTCCTCACTCTTCCCGATCCCACTCAGCTCCTCGCTCTCCCCGATCCCACTCAGCTCCTCACTCTCCCCGCTCCCACTCAGCTCCTCACTCTCCTCAATCTCACTCAGCTCCTCACTCTCCTCGATCCCACTCAGCTCCTCACTCTCCCCAATCCCACTCAGCCACTCACTCTCCCCGATCCCACTCTGCTCCTCACTCTCCACGATCCCACTCTGCTCCTCACTCTCCCCGATCCCACTCTGCTGCTCACTCTCCCCGCTCCCACTCAGCTTCTCACTCTCCCCGTTCCCACTCAGCTCCTCACTCTCCCCGATTCCCGCTCAGCGCCTCACTCCCTCGATCCCACTCAGCTCCTCGCTCTCCCCGCTCCCACTCAGCTCCTCACTCTCCCCGCTCCCACTCAGCACCTCGCTCTCCCCGATCCCACTCAGCTCCTCACTCTCCCCGATCCCACTCAGCTCCTCACTCTCGCCGATCCCACTCAGCTCCTCATTCTCCCCGCTCCCACTCTGCTCCTCACTCTCCCCGATCCCACTCAGCTCTTAACTCTCCCCGATCCCACTCAGCTCCTAACTCTCCCCGATCCCACTCAGCTCCTAACTCTCCCTGATCCCACTCAGCTCCTCGCTCTCCCCGATCCCACTCAGCTCCTCGCTCTCCCGAATCCCACTCAGCTCCTCACTCTCCACGCTCCCACCCGGCTTCTCACTCTCCCCGATCCCACTCAGCTCCTCACTCTCCCCGATCCCACTCAGCACCTCGCTCTCCCCGATCCCACTCAGCTCCTAACTTTCCCTGATCCCACTCAGCTCCTCACTCTCCTCAATCCCACTCAGCTCCTCGCTCTCCCTGCTCCCACTCAGCTCCTCACTCTCCCCGATCCCACTCAGCTCCTCACTCTCCCCGATCCCACTCAGCTCCTCACTCTCCCTGCTCCCACTCAGCTCCTCACTCTCCCCGATCCCACTCAGCTCCTCACTCTCCCCGCTCCCACTCAGCTCCTCGCTCTCCCCAATCCCACTCAGCTCCTCACTCTCCCCGCTCCCACTCAGCTGCTCACTCTCCCCGATCCCACTCAGCCCCTCACTCTCCCCGATCCCACTCTGCTCCTCACTCTCCCCGCTCCCACTCAGCTCCTCACTCTCCCCGATCCCACTCAGCTCCTCACTCTCCCCGATCCCACTCAGCTCCTAACTCTCCCCGATCCCACTCAGCTCCTCACTCTCCCCGCTCCCACCTGGCTTCTCACTCTCCCCGATCCCACTCAGCACCTCACTCTCCCCGATCCCATTCAGCTCCTCGCTCTCCCCGATCCCACTCAGCTCCTCACTCTCCTCGATCCCACTCAGCTCCTCACTCTCCCCGATCCCACTCAGCCGCTCACTCTCCCCGATCCCACTCTGCTCCTCACTCTCCACGATCCCACTTTGCTCCTCACTCTCCCCGATCCCACTCTGCTCCTCACTCTCCCCGCTCACACTCAGCTCCTCACTCTCCCCGATTCCCGCTCAGCTCCTCACTCCCTCGATCCCACTCAGCTCCTCGCTCTCCCCGCTCCCACTCAGCTCCTCACTCTTCCCGCTCCCACCTGGCTTCTCACTCTCCCCGATCCCACTCAGCTCCTCACTCTCCCCGCTCCCACTCAGCTCCTCGCTCTCCCCAATCCCACTCAGCTCCTCACTCTCCCCGCTCCCACTCAGCTCCTCACTCTCCCCGATCCCACTCAGCCCCTCACTCTCCCCAATCCCACTCTGCTCCTCACTCTCCCCGCTCCCACTCAGCCCCTCACTCTCCCCGATCCCACTCAGCTCCTCACTCTCCCCGATCCCACTCAGCTCCTAACTCTCCCCGATCCCACTCAGCTCCTCACTCTCCCCGCTCCCACCTGGCTTCTCACTCTCCCCGATCCCACTCAGCTCCTCACTCTCCCCGGTCCCACACAGCTCCTCGCTCTCCCCGATCCCACTCAGCTCCTCACTCTCCTCAACCCCACTCAGCTCCTCACTCTTCCCGATCCCACTCAGCTCCTCGCTCGCCCCGATCCCACTCAGCTCCTCACTCTCCCCGCTCCCACTCAGCTCCTCACTCTCGTCAATCTCACTCAGCTCCTCACTCTCCTCGATCCCACTCAGCTCCTCACTCTCCCCAATCCCACTCAGCCGCTCACTCTCCCCGATCCCACTCTGCTCCTCACTCTCCACGATCCCACTCTGCTCCTCACTCTCCCCGATCCCACTCTGCTCCTCACTCTCCCCGCTCCCACTCAGCTTCTCACTCTCCCCGTTCCCACTCAGCTCCTCACTCTCCCCGATTCCCGCTCAGCTCCTCACTCCCTCGATCCCACTCAGCTCCTCGCTCTCCCCGCTCCCACTCAGCTCCTCACTCTCCCCGATCCCACTCAGCTCCTCACTCTCCCCGATCCCACTCAGCTCCTCATTCTCCCCGCTCCCACTCTGCTCCTCACTCTCCCCGATCCCACTCAGCTCTTAACTCTCCCCGATCCCACTCAGCTCCTAACTCTCCCCGATCCCACTCAGCTCCTAACTCTCCCCGATCCCACTCAGCTCCTCGCTCTCCCCGATCCCACTCAGCTCCTCGCTCTCCCGAATCCCACTCAGTTCCTCACTCTCCACGCTCCCACCCGGCTTCTCACTCTCCCCGATCCCACTCAGCTCCTCACTCTCCCCGATCCCACTCAGCTCCTCGCTCTCCCGAATCCCACTCAGCTCCTCACTCTCCACGCTCCCACCCGGCTTCTCACTCTCCCCGATCCCACTCAGCTCCTCACTCTCCCCGATCCCACTCAGCTCCTAACTTTCCCTGATCCCACTCAGCTCCTCACTCTCCTCAATCCCACTCTGCTCCTCGCTCTCCCTGCTCCCACTCAGCTCCTCACTCTCCCCGATCCCACTCAGCTCCTCACTCTCCCCGATCCCACTCAGCTCCTCACTCTCCCTGCTCCCACTCAGCTCCTCACTCTCCCCGATCCCACTCAGCTCCTCACTCTCCCCGCTCCCACTCAGCTCCTCGCTCTCCTCAATCCCACTCAGCTCCTCGCTCTCCCTGCTCCCACTCAGCTCCTCACTCTCCCCGATCCCACTCAGCTCCTCACTCTCCCCGATCCCACTCAGCTCCTCACTCTCCCTGCTCCCACTCAGCTCCTCACTCTCCCCGATCCCACTCAGCTCCTCACTCTCCCCGCTCCCACTCAGCTCCTCGCTCTCCCCAATCCCACTCAGCTCCTCACTCTCCCCGCTCCCACTCAGCTCCTCACTCTCCCCGATCCCACTTTGCTCCTCACTCTCCCCGATCCCACTCTGCTCCTCACTCTCCCCGCTCCCACTCAGCTCCTCACTCTCCCCGATTCCCGCTCAGCTCCTCACTCCCTCGATCCCACTCAGCTCCTCGCTCTCCCCGCTCCCACTCAGCTCCTCACTCTCCCCGCTCCCACCTGGCTTCTCACTCTCCCCGATCCCACTCAGCTCCTCACTCTCCCCGCTCCCACTCAGCTCCTCGCTCTCCCCAATCCCACTCAGCTCCTCACTCTCCCCGCTCCCACTCAGCTCCTCACTCTCCCCGATCCCACTCAGCCCCTCACTCTCCCCGATCCCACTCTGCTCCTCACTCTCCCCGCTCCCACTCAGCCCCTCACTCTCCCCGATCCCACTCAGCTCCTCACTCTCCCCGATCCCACTCAGCTCCTAACTCTCCCCGATCCCACTCAGCTCCTCACTCTCCCCGCTCTCACCTGGCTTCTCACTCTCCCCGATCCCACTCAGCACCTCACTCTCCCCGATCCCATTCAGCTCCTCGCTCTCCCCGATCCCACACAGCTCCTCGCTCTCCCCAATCCCACAGCTCCTCACTCTCCACGCTCCCACCCGGCTTCTCGCTCTCCCTGATCCCAATCAGCTCCTCACTCTCCCCGATCCCACTCAGCACCTCACTCTCCCCGATCCCACTCAGCTCCTCATTCTCCCCGCTCCCACTCTGCTCCTCACTCTCCCCGATCCCACTCAGCTCCTAACTCTCCCCGATCCCACTCAGCTCCTCGCTCTCCCCGATCCCACACAGCTCCTCGCTCTCCCCAATCCCACAGCTCCTCACTCTCCACGCTCCCACCCGGCTTCTCGCTCTCCCTGATCCCAATCAGCTCCTCACTCTCCCCGATCCCACTCAGCACCTCAATCTCCCCGATCCCACTCAGCTCCTCGCTCTCCCTGCTCTCACTCAGATCCTCACTCTCCTCAATCCCACTCAGGTCCTCACTCTCCCCGCTCCCACTCACCTCCTCGCTCTCCCCGATCCCACTCAGCTCCTCACTCTCCCCGCTCCCACTCAGCTCCTCACTCTCCCCGCTCCCACTCAGCTCCTCACTCTCCCCGATCCCACTCAGCCCCTCACTCTCCCCGATCCCACTCTGCTCCTCACTCTCCCCGCTCCCACTCAGCTCCTCACTCTCCCCGATCCCACTCAGCTCCTCACTCTCCCCGATCCCACTCAGCTCCTAACTCTCCCCGATCCCACTCAGCTCCTCACTCTCCCCGCTCCCACCTGGCTTCTCACTCTCCCCGATCCCACTCAGCACCTCACTCTCCCCGATCCCATTCAGCTCCTCGCTCTCCCCGATCCCACTCAGCTCCTCACTCTCCTCGATCCCACTCAGCTCCTCACTCTCCCCGATCCCACTCAGCCGCTCACTCTCCCCGATCCCACTCTGCTCCTCGCTCTCCACGATCCCACTTTGCTCCTCACTCTCCCCGATCCCACTCTGCTCCTCACTCTCCCCGCTCCCACTCAGCTCCTCACTCTCCCCGATTCCCGCTCAGCTCCTCACTCCCTCGATCCCACTCAGCTCCTCGCTCTCCCCGCTCCCACTCAGCTCCTCACTCTCCCCGCTCCCACTCAGCACCTCGCTCTCCCCGATCCCACTCAGCTCCTCACTCTCCCCGATCCCACTCAGCTCCTCACTCTCCCCGCTCCCACTCAGCTCCTCACTCTCCCCGATCCCACTCAGCTCCTCACTCTCCCCGCTCCCACTCAGCCCCTCGCTCTCCCCAATCCCACTCAGCTCCTCACTCTCCCCGCTCCCACTCAGCTCCTCACTCTCCCCGATCCCACTCAGCTCCTCACTCCCTCGATCCCACTCAGCTCCTCGCTCTCCCCGCTCCCACGCAGCTCCTCACTCTCCCCGCTCCCACTCAGCACCTCGCTCTCCCCGATCCCACTCAGCTCCTCACTCTCCCCGATCCCACTCAGCTCCTCACTCTCCCCGATCCCACTCAGCTCCTCATTCTCCCCGCTCCCACTCTGCTCCTCACTCTCCCCGATCCCACTCAGCTCTTAACTCTCCCCGATCCCACTCAGCTCCTAACTCTCCCCGATCCCACTCAGTTCCTAACTCTCCCCGATCCCACTCAGCTCCTCGCTCTCCCCGATCCCACTCAGCTCCTCGCTCTCCCGAATCCCACTCAGCTCCTCACTCTCCACGCTCCCACCCGGCTTCTCACTCTCCCCGATCCCACTCAGCTCCTCACTCTCCCCGATCCCACTCAGCTCCTCGCTCTCCCGAATCCCACTCAGCTCCTCACTCTCCACGCTCCCACCCGGCTTCTCACTCTCCCCGATCCCACTCAGCTCCTCACTCTCCCCGATCCCACTCAGCTCCTAACTTTCCCCGATCCCACTCTGCTCCTCAATCTCCCCGCTCCCACTCAGCTCCTCACTCTCCCCGATCCCACTCAGCTCATCACTCTCCCCGATCCCACTCAGCTCCTAACTCTCCCCGATCCCACTCAGCTCCTCACTCTCCCCGCTCCCACCTGGCTTCTCACTCTCCCCGATCCCACTCAGCTCCTCACTCTCCCCGCTCCCACTCAGCTCCTCGCTCTCCCCAATCCCACTCAGCTCCTCACTCTCCCCGCTCCCACTCAGCTCCTCACTCTCCCCGATCCCACTCAGCCCCTCACTCTCCCCGATCCCACTCTGCTCCTCACTCTCCCCGCTCCCACTCAGCCCCTCACTCTCCCCGATCCCACTCAGCTCCTCACTCTCCCCGATCCCACTCAGCTCCTAACTCTCCCCGATCCCACTCAGCTCCTCACTCTCCCCGCTCCCACCTGGCTTCTCACTCTCCCCGATCCCACTCAGCACCTCACTCTCCCCGATCCCATTCAGCTCCTCGCTCTCCCCGCTCCCACTCAGCTCCTCACTCTCCCCGATCCCACTTTGCTCCTCACTCTCCCCGATCCCACTCTGCTCCTCACTCTCCCCGCTCCCACTCAGCTCCTCACTCTCCCCGATTCCCGCTCAGCTCCTCACTCCCTCGATCCCACTCAGCTCCTCGCTCTCCCCGCTCCCACTCAGCTCCTCACTCTCCCCGCTCCCACCTGGCTTCTCACTCTCCCCGATCCCACTCAGCTCCTCACTCTCCCCGCTCCCACTCAGCTCCTCGCTCTCCCCAATCCCACTCAGTTCCTCACTCTCCCCGCTCCCACTCAGCTCCTCACTCTCCCCGATCCCACTCAGCCCCTCACTCTCCCCGATCCCACTCTGCTCCTCACTCTCCCCGCTCCCACTCAGCCCCTCACTCTCCCCGATCCCACTCAGCTCCTCACTCTCCCCGATCCCACTCAGCTCCTAACTCTCCCCGATCCCACTCAGCTCCTCACTCTCCCCGCTCCCACCTGGCTTCTCACTCTCCCCGATCCCACTCAGCACCTCACTCTCCCCGATCCCATTCAGCTCCTCGCTCTCCCCGATCCCACACAGCTCCTCGCTCTCCCCAATCCCACAGCTCCTCACTCTCCACGCTCCCACCCGGCTTCTCGCTCTCCCTGATCCCAATCAGCTCCTCACTCTCCCCGATCCCACTCAGCACCTCACTCTCCCCGATCCCACTCAGCTCCTCATTCTCCCCGCTCCCACTCTGCTCCTCACTCTCCCCGATCCCACTCAGCTCCTAACTCTCCCCGATCCCACTCAGCTCCTCGCTCTCCCCGATCCCACTCAGCTCCTAACTCTCCCCGATCCCACTCAGCTCCTCGCTCTCCCCGATCCCACTCAGCTCCTCACTCTCCTCAACCCCACTCAGCTCCACACTCTTACCGATCCCACTCAGCTCCTCGCTCTCCCCGATCCCACTCAGCTCCTCACTCTCCCCGCTCCCACTCAGCTCCTCACTCTCCTCAATCTCACTCAGCTCCTCACTCTCCTCGATCCCACTCAGCTCCTCACTCTCCCCAATCCCACTCAGCCACTCACTCTCCCCGATCCCACTCTGCTCCTCACTCTCCACGATCCCACTCAGCTCCTCACTCTCCCCGATCCCACTCTGCTCCTCACTCTCCCCGCTCCCACTCAGCTTCTCACTCTCCCCGTTCCCACTCAGCTCCTCACTCTCCCCGATTCCCGCTCAGCTCCTCACTCCCTCGATCCCACTCAGCTCCTCGCTCTCCTCGCTCCCACTCAGCTCCTCACTCTCCCCGCTCCCACTCAGCACCTCGCTCTCCCCGATCCCACTCAGCTCCTCACTCTCCCCGATCCCACTCAGCTCCTCACTCTCGCCGATCCCACTCAGCTCCTCATTCTCCCCGCTCCCACTCTGCTCCTCACTCTCCCCGATCCCACTCAGCTCTTAACTTTCCCCGATCCCACTCAGCTCCTAACTCTCCCCGATCCCACTCAGCTCCTAACTCTCCCTGATCCAACTCAGCTCCTCGCTCTCCCCGATCCCACTCAGCTCCTCGCTCTCCCGAATCCCACTCAGCTCCTCACTCTCCACGCTCCCACCCGGCTTCTCACTCTCCCCGATCCCACTCAGCTCCTCACTCTCCCCGATCCCACTCAGCTCCTCACTCTCCCCGATCCCACTCAGCTCCTAACTTTCCCTGATCCCACTCAGCTCCTCACTCTCCTCAATCCCACACAGCTCCTCGCTCTCCCTGCTCCCACTCAGCTCCTCACTCTCCCCGATCCCACTCAGCTCCTCACTCTCCCCGATCCCACTCAGCTCCTCACTCTCCCTGCTCCCACTCAGCTCCTCACTCTCCCCGATCCCACTCAGCTCCTCACTCTCCCCGCTCCCACTCAGCTCCTCGCTCTCCCCAATCCCACTCAGCTCCTCACTCTCCCCGCTCCCACTCAGCTCCTCACTCTCCCCGATCCCACTCAGCCCCTCACTCTCCCCGATCCCACTCTGCTCCTCACTCTCTCCGCTCCCACTCAGCTCCTCACTCTCCCCGATCCCACTCAGCTCCTCACTCTCCCCGATCCCACTCAGCTCCTAACTCTCCCCGATCCCACTCAGCTCCTCACTCTCCCCGCTCCCACCTGGCTTCTCACTCTCCCCGATCCCACTCAGCACCTCACTCTCCCCGATCCCATTCAGCTCCTCGCTCTCCCCGATCCCACTCAGCTCCTCACTCTCCTCGATCCCACTCAGCTCCTCACTCTCCCCGATCCCACTCAGCCGCTCACTCTCCCCGATCCCACTCTGCTCCTCACTCTCCACGATCCCACTTTGCTCCTCACTCTCCCCGATCCCACTCTGCTCCTCACTCTCCCCGCTCCCACTCAGCTCCTCACTCTCCCCGATTCCCGCTCAGCTCCTCACTCCCTCGATCCCACTCAGCTCCTCGCTCTCCCCGCTCCCACTCAGCTCCTCACTCTCCCCGCTCCCACCTGGCTTCTCACTCTCCCCGATCCCACTCAGCTCCTCACTCTCCCCGCTCCCACTCAGCTCCTCGCTCTCCCCAATCCCACTCAGCTCCTCACTCTCCCCGCTCCCACTCAGCTCCTCACTCTCCCCGATCCCACTCAGCCCCTCACTCTCCCCGATCCCACTCTGCTCCTCACTCTCCCCGCTCCCACTCAGCCCCTCACTCTCCCCGATCCCACTCAGCCCCTCACTCTCCCCGATCCCACTCTGCTCCTCACTCTCCCCGCTCCCACTCAGCCCCTCACTCTCCCCGATCCCACTCAGCTCCTCACTCTCCCCGATCCCACTCAGCTCCTAACTCTCCCCGATCCCACTCAGCTCCTCACTCTCCCCGCTCCCACCTGGCTTCTCACTCTCCTCGATCCCACTCAGCTCCTCACTCTCCCCAATCCCACTCAGCCGCTCACTCTCCCCGATCCCACTCTGCTCCTCACTCTCCACGATCCCACTCTGCTCCTCACTCTCCCCGATCCCACTCTGCTCCTCACTCTCCCCGCTCCCACTCAGCTTCTCACTCTCCCCGTTCCCACTCAGCTCCTCACTCTCCCCGATTCCCGCTCAGCTCCTCACTCCCTCAATCCCACTCAGCTCCTCGCTCTCCCCGCTCCCACTCAGCTCCTCACTCTCCCCGCTCCCACTCAGCACCTCGCTCTCCCCGATCCCACTCAGCTCCTCACTCTCCCCGATCCCACTCAGCTCCTCACTCTCCCCGATCCCACTCAGCTCCTCATTCTCCCCGCTCCCACTCTGCTCCTCACTCTCCCCGATCCCACTCAGCTCTTAACTCTCCCCGATCCCACTCAGCTCCTAACTCTCCCCGATCCCACTCAGCTCCTAACTCTCCCCGATCCCACTCAGCTCCTCGCTCTCCCCGATCCCACTCAGCTCCTCGCTCTCCCGAATCCCACTCAGCTCCTCACTCTCCACGCTCCCACCCGGCTTCTCACTCTCCCCGATCCCACTCAGCTCCTCACTCTCCCCGATCCCACTCAGCTCCTCGCTCTCCCGAATCCCACTCAGCTCCTCACTCTCCACGCTCCCACCCGGCTTCTCACTCTCCCCGATCCCACTCAGCTCCTCACTCTCCCCGATCCCACTCAGCTCCTAACTTTCCCTGATCCCACTCAGCTCCTCACTCTCCTCAATCCCACTCAGCTCCTCGCTCTCCCTGCTCCCACTCAGCTCCTCACTCTCCCCGATCCCACTCAGCTCCTCACTCTCCCCGATCCCACTCAGCTCCTCACCCTCCCCGATCCCACTCAGCTCCTCACTCTCCCCGATCCCACTCAGCTCCTCACTCTCCCCGCTCCCACTCAGCTCCTCGCTCTCCCCAATCCCACTCAGCTCCTCACTCTCCCCGCTCCCACTCAGCTCCTCACTCTCCCCGATCCCACTTTGCTCCTCACTCTCCCCGATCCCACTCTGCTCCTCACTCTCCCCGCTCCCACTCAGCTCCTCACTCTCCCCGATTCCCGCTCAGCTCCTCACTCCCTCGATCCCACTCAGCTCCTCGCTCTCCCCGCTCCCACTCAGCTCCTCACTCTCCCCGCTCCCACCTGGCTTCTCACTCTCCCCGATCCCACTCAGCTCCTCACTCTCCCCGCTCCCACTCAGCTCCTCGCTCTCCCCAATCCCACTCAGCTCCTCACTCTCCCCGCTCCCACTCAGCTCCTCACTCTCCCCGATCCCACTCAGCCCCTCACTCTCCCCGATCCCACTCTGCTCCTCACTCTCCCCGCTCCCACTCAGCCCCTCACTCTCCCCGATCCCACTCAGCTCCTCACTCTCCCCGATCCCACTCAGCTCCTAACTCTCCCCGATCCCACTCAGCTCCTCACTCTCCCCGCTCCCACCTGGCTTCTCACTCTCCCCGATCCCACTCAGCACCTCACTCTCCCCGATCCCATTCAGCTCCTCGCTCTCCCCGATCCCACACAGCTCCTCGCTCTCCCCAATCCCACAGCTCCTCACTCTCCACGCTCCCACCCGGCTTCTCGCTCTCCCTGATCCCAATCAGCTCCTCACTCTCCCCGATCCCACTCAGCACCTCACTCTCCCCGATCCCACTCAGCTCCTCATTCTCTCCGCTCCCACTCTGCTCCTCACTCTCCCCGATCCCACTCAGCTCCTAACTCTCCCCGATCCCACTCAGCTCCTCGCTCTCCCCGATCCCACACAGCTCCTCGCTCTCCCCAATCCCACAGCTCCTCACTCTCCACGCTCCCACCCGGCTTCTCGCTCTCCCTGATCCCAATCAGCTCCTCACTCTCCCCGATCCCACTCAGCACCTCAATCTCCCCGATCCCACTCAGCTCCTCGCTCTCCCTGCTCTCACTCAGATCCTCACTCTCCTCAATCCCACTCAGGTCCTCACTCTCCCCGCTCCCACTCACCTCCTCGCTCTCCCCGATCCCACTCAGCTCCTCACTCTCCCCGCTCCCACTCAGCTCCTCACTCTCCCCGCTCCCACTCAGCTCCTCACTCTCCCCGATCCCACTCAGCCCCTCACTCTCCCCGATCCCACTCTGCTCCTCACTCTCCCCGCTCCCACTCAGCTCCTCACTCTCCCCGATCCCACTCAGCTCCTCACTCTCCCCGATCCCACTCAGCTCCTAACTCTCCCCGATCCCACTCAGCTCCTCACTCTCCCCGCTCCCACCTGGCTTCTCACTCTCCCCGATCCCACTCAGCACCTCACTCTCCCCGATCCCATTCAGCTCCTCGCTCTCCCCGATCCCACTCAGCTCCTCACTCTCCTCGATCCCACTCAGCTCCTCACTCTCCCCGATCCCACTCAGCCGCTCACTCTCCCCGATCCCACTCTGCTCCTCACTCTCCACGATCCCACTTTGCTCCTCACTCTCCCCGATCCCACTCTGCTCCTCACTCTCCCCGCTCCCACTCAGCTCCTCACTCTCCCCGATTCCCGCTCAGCTCCTCACTCCCTCGATCCCACTCAGCTCCTCGCTCTCCCCGCTCCCACTCAGCTCCTCACTCTCCCCGCTCCCACTCAGCACCTCGCTCTCCCCGATCCCACTCATCTCCTCACTCTCCCCGATCCCACTCAGCTCCTCACTCTCCCCGCTCCCACTCAGCTCCTCACTCTCCCCGATCCCACTCAGCTCCTCACTCTCCCCGCTCCCACTCAGCCCCTCGCTCTCCCCAATCCCACTCAGCTCCTCACTCTCCCCGCTCCCACTCAGCTCCTCACTCTCCCCGATCCCACTCTGCTCCTCACTCTCCCCGCTCCCACTCAGCTCCTCACTCTCCCCGATTCCCGCTCAGCTCCTCACTCCCTCGATCCCACTCAGCTCCTCGCTCTCCCCGCTCCCACTCAGCTCCTCACTCTCCCCGCTCCCACCTGGCTTCTCACTCTCCCCGATCCCACTCAGCTCCTCACTCTCCCCGCTCCCACTCAGCTCCTCGCTCTCCCCAATCCCACTCAGCTCCTCACTCTCCCCGCTCCCACTCAGCTCCTCACTCTCCCCGATCCCACTCAGCCCCTCACTCTCCCCGATCCCACTCTGCTCCTCACTCTCCCCGCTCCCACTCAGCCCCTCACTCTCCCCGATCCCACTCAGCTCCTCACTCTCCCCGATCCCACTCAGCTCCTAACTCTCCCCGATCCCACTCAGCTCCTCACTCTCCCCGCTCCCACCTGGCTTCTCACTCTCCCCGATCCCACTCAGCACCTCACTCTCCCCGATCCCATTCAGCTCCTCGCTCTCCCCGATCCCACTCAGCTCCTCACTCTCCTCAACCCCACAGCTCCTCACTCTTCCCGATCCCACTCAGCTCCTCGCTCGCCCCGATCCCACTCAGCTCCTCACTCTCCCCGCTCCCACTCAGCTCCTCACTCTCGTCAATCTCACTCAGCTCCTCACTCTCCTCGATCCCACTCAGCTCCTCACTCTCCCCAATCCCACTCAGCCGCTCACTCTCCCCGATCCCACTCTGCTCCTCACTCTCCACGATCCCACTCTGCTCCTCACTCTCCCCGATCCCACTCTGCTCCTCAATCTCCCCGCTCCCACTCAGCTTCTCACTCTCCCCGTTCCCACTCAGCTCCTCACTCTCCCCGATTCCCGCTCAGCTCCTCACTCCCTCGATCCCACTCAGCTCCTCGCTCTCCCCGCTCCCACTCAGCTCCACACTCTCCCCGCTCCCACTCAGCACCTCGCTCTCCCCGATCCCACTCAGCTCCTCACTCTCCCCGATCCCACTCAGCTCCTCACTCTCCCCGATCCCACTCAGCTCCTCATTCTCCCCGCTCCCACTCTGCTCCTCACTCTCCCCGATCCCACTCAGCTCTTAACTCTCCCCGATCCCACTCAGCTCCTAACTCTCCCCGATCCCACTCAGCTCCTAACTCTCCCCGATCCCACTCAGCTCCTCGCTCTCCCCGATCCCACTCAGCTCCTCGCTCTCCCGAATCCCACTCAGCTCCTCACTCTCCACGCTCCCACCCGGCTTCTCACTCTCCCCGATCCCACTCAGCTCCTCACTCTCCCCGATCCCACTCAGCTCCTCGCTCTCCCGAATCCCACTCAGCTCCTCACTCTCCACGCTCCCACCCGGCTTCTCACTCTCCCCGATCCCACTCAGCTCCTAACTCTCCCCGATCCCACTCAGCTCCTCACTCTCCCCGCTCCCACCTGGCTTCTCACTCTCCCCGATCCCACTCAGCTCCTCACTCTCCCCGCTCCCACTCAGCTCCTCGCTCTCCCCAATCCCACTCAGCTCCTCACTCTCCCCGCTCCCACTCAGCTCCTCACTCTCCCCGATCCCACTCAGCCCCTCACTCTCCCCGATCCCACTCTGCTCCTCACTCTCCCCGCTCCCACTCAGCCCCTCACTCTCCCCGATCCCACTCAGCTCCTCACTCTCCCCGATCCCACTCAGCTCCTAACTCTCCCCGATCCCACTCAGCTCCTCACTCTCCCCGCTCCCACCTGGCTTCTCACTCTCCCCGATCCCACTCAGCACCTCACTCTCCCCGATCCCATTCAGCTCCTCGCTCTCCCCGCTCCCACTCAGCTCCTCACTCTCCCCGATCCCACTTTGCTCCTCACTCTCCCCGATCCCACTCTGCTCCTCACTCTCCCCGCTCCCACTCAGCTCCTCACTCTCCCCGATTCCCGCTCAGCTCCTCACTCCCTCGATCCCACTCAGCTCCTCGCTCTCCCCGTTCCCACTCAGCTCCTCACTCTCCCCGCTCCCACCTGGCTTCTCACTCTCCCCGATCCCACTCAGCTCCTCACTCTCCCCGCTCCCACTCAGCTCCTCGCTCTCCCCAATCCCACTCAGCTCCTCACTCTCCCCGCTCCCACTCAGCTCCTCACTCTCCCCGATCCCACTCAGCCCCTCACTCTCCCCGATCCCACTCTGCTCCTCACTCTCCCCGCTCCCACTCAGCCCCTCACTCTCCCCGATCCCACTCAGCTCCTCACTCTCCCCGATCCCACTCAGCTCCTAACTCTCCCCGATCCCACTCAGCTCCTCACTCTCCCCGCTCCCACCTGGCTTCTCACTCTCCCCGATCCCACTCAGCACCTCACTCTCCCCGATCCCATTCAGCTCCTCGCTCTCCCCGATCCCACACAGCTCCTCGCTCTCCCCAATCCCACAGCTCCTCACTCTCCACGCTCCCACCCGGCTTCTCGCTCTCCCTGATCCCAATCAGCTCCTCACTCTCCCCGATCCCACTCAGCACCTCACTCTCCCCGATCCCACTCAGCTCCTCATTCTCCCCGCTCCCACTCTGCTCCTCACTCTCCCCGATCCCACTCAGCTCCTAACTCTCCCCGATCCCACTCAGCTCCTCGCTCTCCCCGATCCCACTCAGCTCCTAACTCTCCCCGATCCCACTCAGCTCCTCGCTCTCCCCGATCCCACTCAGCTCCTCACTCTCCTCAACCCCACTCAGCTCCTCACTCTTCCCGATCCCACTCAGCTCCTCGCTCTCCCCGATCCCACTCAGCTCCTCACTCTCCCCGATCCCACTCAGCTCCTCACTCAGCTCCTCACTCTCCTCAATCTCACTCAGCTCCTCACTCTCCTCGATCCCACTCAGCTCCTCACTCTCCCCAATCCCACTCAGCCACTCACTCTCCCCGATCCCACTCTGCTCCTCACTCTCCACGATCCCACTCAGCTCCTCACTCTCCCCGATCCCACTCTGCTCCTCACTCTCCCCGCTCCCACTCAGCTTCTCACTCTCCCCGTTCCCACTCAGCTCCTCACTCTCCCCGATTCCCGCTCAGCTCCTCACTCCCTCGATCCCACTCAGCTCCTCGCTCTCCCCGCTCCCACTCAGCTCCTCACTCTCCCCGCTCCCACTCAGCACCTCGCTCTCCCCGATCCCACTCAGCTCCTCACTCTCCCCGATCCCACTCAGCTCCTCACTCTCGCCGATCCCACTCAGCTCCTCATTCTCCCCGCTCCCACTCTGCTCCTCACTCTCCCCGATCCCACTCAGCTCTTAACTTTCCCCGATCCCACTCAGCTCCTAACTCTCCCCGATCCCACTCAGCTCCTAACTCTCTCTGATCCCACTCAGCTCCTCGCTCTCCCCGATCCCACTCAGCTCCTCGCTCTCCCGAATCCCACTCAGCTCCTCACTCTCCACGCTCCCACCCGGCTTCTCACTCTCCCCGATCCCACTCAGCTCCTCACTCTCCCCGATCCCACTCAGCTCCTCACTCTCCCCGATCCCACTCAGCTCCTAACTTTCCCTGATCCCACTCAGCTCCTCACTCTCCTCAATCCCACACAGCTCCTCGCTCTCCCTGCTCCCACTCAGCTCCTCACTCTCCCCGATCCCACTCAGCTCCTCACTCTCCCCGATCCCACTCAGCTCCTCACTCTCCCTGCTCCCACTCAGCTCCTCACTCTCCCCGATCCCACTCAGCTCCTCACTCTCCCCGCTCCCACTCAGCTCCTCGCTCTCCCCAATCCCACTCAGCTCCTCACTCTCCCCGCTCCCACTCAGCTCCTCACTCTCCCCGATCCCACTCAGCCCCTCACTCTCCCCGATCCCACTCTGCTCCTCACTCTCCCCGCTCCCACTCAGCTCCTCACTCTCCCCGATCCCACTCAGCTCCTCACTCTCCCCGATCCCACTCAGCTCCTAACTCTCCCCGATCCCACTCAGCTCCTCACTCTCCCCGCTCCCACCTGGCTTCTCACTCTCCCCGATCCCACTCAGCACCTCACTCTCCCCGATCCCATTCAGCTCCTCGCTCTCCCCGATCCCACTCAGCTCCTCACTCTCCTCGATCCCACTCAGCTCCTCACTCTCCCCGATCCCACTCAGCCGCTCACTCTCCCCGATCCCACTCTGCTCCTCACTCTCCACGATCCCACTTTGCTCCTCACTCTCCCCGATCCCACTCTGCTCCTCACTCTCCCCGCTCCCACTCAGCTCCTCACTCTCCCCGATTCCCGCTCAGCTCCTCACTCCCTCGATCCCACTCAGCTCCTCGCTCTCCCCGCTCCCACTCAGCTCCTCACTCTCCCCGCTCCCACCTGGCTTCTCACTCTCCCCGATCCCACTCAGCTCCTCACTCTCCCCGCTCCCACTCAGCTCCTCGCTCTCCCCAATCCCACTCAGCTCCTCACTCTCCCCGCTCCCACTCAGCTCCTCACTCTCCCCGATCCCACTCAGCCCCTCACTCTCCCCGATCCCACTCTGCTCCTCACTCTCCCCGCTCCCACTCAGCCCCTCACTCTCCCCGATCCCACTCAGCTCCTCACTCTCCCCGATCCCACTCAGCTCCTAACTCTCCCCGATCCCACTCAGCTCCTCACTCTCCCTGCTCCCACCTGGCTTCTCACTCTCCCCGATCCCACTCAGCACCTCACTCTCCCCGATCCCATTCAGCTCCTCGCTCTCCCCGATCCCACTCAGCTCCTCACTCTCCTCAACCCCACTCAGCTCCTCACTCTTCCCGATCCCACTCAGCTCCTCGCTCGCCCCGATCCCACTCAGCTCCTCACTCTCCCCGCTCCCACTCAGCTCCTCACTCTCGTCAATCTCACTCAGCTCCTCACTCTCCTCGATCCCACTCAGCTCCTCACTCTCCCCAATCCCACTCAGCCGCTCACTCTCCCCGATCCCACTCTGCTCCTCACTCTCCACGATCCCACTCTGCTCCTCACTCTCCCCGATCCCACTCTGCTCCTCACTCTCCCCGCTCCCACTCAGCTTCTCACTCTCCCCGTTCCCACTCAGCTCCTCACTCTCCCCGATTCCCGCTCAGCTCCTCACTCCCTCGATCCCACTCAGCTCCTCGCTCTCCCCGCTCCCACTCAGCTCCTCACTCTCCCCGCTCCCACTCAGCACCTCGCTCTCCCCGATCCCACTCAGCTCCTCACTCTCCCCGATCCCACTCAGCTCCTCACTCTCCCCGATCCCACTCAGCTCCTCATTCTCCCCGCTCCCACTCTGCTCCTCACTCTCCCCGATCCCACTCAGCTCTTAACTCTCCCCGATCCCACTCAGCTCCTAACTCTCCCCGATCCCACTCAGCTCCTAACTCTCCCCGATCCCACTCAGCTCCTCGCTCTCCCCGATCCCACTCAGCTCCTCGCTCTCCCGAATCCCACTCAGCTCCTCACTCTCCACGCTCCCACCCGGCTTCTCACTCTCCCCGATCCCACTCAGCTCCTCACTCTCCCCGATCCCACTCAGCTCCTCGCTCTCCCGAATCCCACTCAGCTCCTCACTCTCCACGCTCCCACCCGGCTTCTCACTCTCCCCGATCCCACTCAGCTCCTCACTCTCCCCGATCCCACTCAGCTCCTAACTTTCCCTGATCCCACTCAGCTCCTCACTCTCCTCAATCCCACTCAGCTCCTCGCTCTCCCTGCTCCCACTCAGCTCCTCACTCTCCCCGATCCCACTCAGCTCCTCACTCTCCCCGATCCCACTCAGCTCCTCACCCTCCCTGCTCCCACTCAGCTCCTCACTCTCCCCGATCCCACTCAGCTCCTCACTCTCCCCGCTCCCACTCAGCTCCTCGCTCTCCCCAATCCCACTCAGCTCCTCACTCTCCCCGCTCCCACTCAGCTCCTCACTCTCCCCGATCCCACTTTGCTCCTCACTCTCCCCGATCCCACTCTGCTCCTCACTCTCCCCGCTCCCACTCAGCTCCTCACTCTCCCCGATTCCCGCTCAGCTCCTCACTCCCTCGATCCCACTCAGCTCCTCGCTCTCCCCGCTCCCACTCAGCTCCTCACTCTCCCCGCTCCCACCTGGCTTCTCACTCTCCCCGATCCCACTCAGCTCCTCACTCTCCCCGCTCCCACTCAGCTCCTCGCTCTCCCCAATCCCACTCAGCTCCTCACTCTCCCCGCTCCCACTCAGCTCCTCACTCTCCCCGATCCCACTCAGCCCCTCACTCTCCCCGATCCCACTCTGCTCCTCACTCTCCCCGCTCCCACTCAGCCCCTCACTCTCCCCGATCCCACTCAGCTCCTCACTCTCCCCGATCCCACTCAGCTCCTAACTCTCCCCGATCCCACTCAGCTCCTCACTCTCCCCGCTCCCACCTGGCTTCTCACTCTCCCCGATCCCACTCAGCACCTCACTCTCCCCGATCCCATTCAGCTCCTCGCTCTCCCCGATCCCACACAGCTCCTCGCTCTCCCCAATCCCACAGCTCCTCACTCTCCACGCTCCCACCCGGCTTCTCGCTCTCCCTGATCCCAATCAGCTCCTCACTCTCCCCGATCCCACTCAGCACCTCACTCTCCCCGATCCCACTCAGCTCCTCATTCTCCCCGCTCCCACTCTGCTCCTCACTCTCCCCGATCCCACTCAGCTCCTAACTCTCCCCGATCCCACTCAGCTCCTCGCTCTCCCCGATCCCACACAGCTCCTCGCTCTCCCCAATCCCACAGCTCCTCACTCTCCACGCTCCCACCCGGCTTCTCGCTCTCCCTGATCCCAATCAGCTCCTCACTCTCCCCGATCCCACTCAGCACCTCAATCTCCCCGATCCCACTCAGCTCCTCGCTCTCCCTGCTCTCACTCAGATCCTCACTCTCCTCAATCCCACTCAGGTCCTCACTCTCCCCGCTCCCACTCACCTCCTCGCTCTCCCCGATCCCACTCAGCTCCTCACTCTCCCCGCTCCCACTCAGCTCCTCACTCTCCCCGCTCCCACTCAGCTCCTCACTCTCCCCGATCCCACTCAGCCCCTCACTCTCCCCGATCCCACTCTGCTCCTCACTCTCCCCGCTCCCACTCAGCTCCTCACTCTCCCCGATCCCACTCAGCTCCTCACTCTCCCCGATCCCACTCAGCTCCTAACTCTCCCCGATCCCACTCAGCTCCTCACTCTCCCCGCTCCCACCTGGCTTCTCACTCTCCCCGATCCCACTCAGCACCTCACTCTCCCCGATCCCATTCAGCTCCTCGCTCTCCCCGATCCCACTCAGCTCCTCACTCTCCTCGATCCCACTCAGCTCCTCACTCTCCCCGATCCCACTCAGCCGCTCACTCTCCCCGATCCCACTCTGCTCCTCACTCTCCACGATCCCACTTTGCTCCTCACTCTCCCCGATCCCACTCTGCTCCTCACTCTCCCCGCTCCCACTCAGCTCCTCACTCTCCCCGATTCCCGCTCAGCTCCTCACTCCCTCGATCCCACTCAGCTCCTCGCTCTCCCCGCTCCCACTCAGCTCCTCACTCTCCCCGCTCCCACTCAGCACCTCGCTCTCCCCGATCCCACTCAGCTCCTCACTCTCCCCGATCCCACTCAGCTCCTCACTCTCCCCGCTCCCACTCAGCTCCTCACTCTCCCCGATCCCACTCAGCTCCTCACTCTCCCCGCTCCCACTCAGCCCCTCGCTCTCCCCAATCCCACTCAGCTCCTCACTCTCCCCGCTCCCACTCAGCTCCTCACTCTCCCCGATCCCACTCTGCTCCTCACTCTCCCCGCTCCCACTCAGCTCCTCACTCTCCCCGATTCCCGCTCAGCTCCTCACTCCCTCGATCCCACTCAGCTCCTCGCTCTCCCCGCTCCCACTCAGCTCCTCACTCTCCCCGCTCCCACCTGGCTTCTCACTCTCCCCGATCCCACTCAGCTCCTCACTCTCCCCGCTCCCACTCAGCTCCTCGCTCTCCCCCATCCCACTCAGCTCCTCACTCTCCCCGCTCCCACTCAGCTCCTCACTCTCCCCGATCCCACTCAGCCCCTCACTCTCCCCGATCCCACTCAGCTCCTCACTCTCCCCGCTCCCACTCAGCCCCTCACTCTCCCCGATCCCACTCAGCTCCTCACTCTCCCCGATCCCACTCAGCTCCTAACTCTCCCCGATCCCACTCAGCTCCTCACTCTCCCCGCTCCCACCTGGCTTCTCACTCTCCCCGATCCCACTCAGCACCTCACTCTCCCCGATCCCATTCAGCTCCTCGCTCTCCCCGATCCCACTCAGCTCCTCACTCTCCTCAACCCCACAGCTCCTCACTCTTCCCGATCCCACTCAGCTCCTCGCTCGCCCCGATCCCACTCAGCTCCTCATTCTCCCCGCTCCCACTCAGCTCCTCACTCTCGTCAATCTCACTCAGCTCCTCACTCTCCTCGATCCCACTCAGCTCCTCACTCTCCCCAATCCCACTCAGCCGCTCACTCTCCCCGATCCCACTCTGCTCCTCACTCTCCACGATCCCACTCTGCTCCTCACTCTCCCCGATCCCACTCTGCTCCTCACTCTCCCCGCTCCCACTCAGCTTCTCACTCTCCCCGTTCCCACTCAGCTCCTCACTCTCCCCGATTCCCGCTCAGCTCCTCACTCCCTCGATCCCACTCAGCTCCTCGCTCTCCCCGCTCCCACTCAGCTCCACACTCTCCCCGCTCCCACTCAGCACCTCGCTCTCCCCGATCCCACTCAGCTCCTCACTCTCCCCGATCCCACTCAGCTCCTCACTCTCCCCGATCCCACTCAGCTCCTCATTCTCCCCGCTCCCACTCTGCTCCTCACTCTCCCCGATCCCACTCAGCTCTTAACTCTCCCCGATCCCACTCAGCTCCTAACTCTCCCCGATCCCACTCAGCTCCTAACTCTCCCCGATCCCACTCAGCTCCTCGCTCTCCCCGATCCCACTCAGCTCCTCGCTCTCCCGAATCCCACTCAGCTCCTCACTCTCCACGCTCCCACCCGGCTTCTCACTCTCCCCGATCCCACTCAGCTCCTCACTCTCCCCGATCCCACTCAGCTCCTCGCTCTCCCGAATCCCACTCAGCTCCTCACTCTCCACGCTCCCACCCGGCTTCTCACTCTCCCCGATCCCACTCAGCTCCTCACTCTCCCCGATCCCACTCAGCTCCTAACTTTCCCTGATCCCACTCAGCTCCTCACTCTCCTCAATCCCACTCAGCTCCTCGCTCTCCCTGCTCCCACTCAGCTCCTCACTCTCCCCGATCCCACTCAGCTCCTCACTCTCCCCGATCCCACTCAGCTCCTCACTCTCCCCGCTCCCACTCAGCTCCTCGCTCTCCCCAATCCCACTCAGCTCCTCACTCTCCCCGCTCCCACTCAGCTCCTCACTCTCCCCGATCCCACTTTGCTCCTCACTCTCCCCGATCCCACTCTGCTCCTCACTCTCCCCGCTCCCACTCAGCTCCTCACTCTCCCCGATTCCCGCTCAGCTCCTCACTCCCTCAATCCCACTCAGCTCCTCGCTCTCCCCGCTCCCACTCAGCTCCTCACTCTCCCCGCTCCCACCTGGCTTCTCACTCTCCCCGATCCCACTCAGCTCCTCACTCTCCCCGCTCCCACTCAGCTCCTCGCTCTCCCCAATCCCACTCAGCTCCTCACTCTCCCCGCTCCCACTCAGCTCCTCACTCTCCCCGATCCCACTCAGCCCCTCACTCTCCCCGATCCCACTCTGCTCCTCACTCTCCCCGCTCCCACTCAGCCCCTCACTCTCCCCGATCCCACTCAGCTCCTCACTCTCCCCGATCCCACTCAGCTCCTAACTCTCCCCGATCCCACTCTGCTCCTCACTCTCCCCGCTCCCACTCAGCTTCTCACTCTCCCCGTTCCCACTCAGCTCCTCACTCTCCCCGATTCCCGCTCAGCTCCTCACTCCCTCGATCCCACTCAGCTCCTCGCTCTCCCCGCTCCCACTCAGCTCCACACTCTCCCCGCTCCCACTCAGCACCTCGCTCTCCCCGATCCCACTCAGCTCCTCACTCTCCCCGATCCCACTGAGCTCCTCACTCTCCCCGATCCCACTCAGCTCCTCATTCTCCCCGCTCCCACTCTGCTCCTCACTCTCCCCGATCCCACTCAGCTCTTAACTCTCCCCGATCCCACTCAGCTCCTAACTCTCCCCGATCCCACTCAGCTCCTAACTCTCCCCGATCCCACTCAGCTCCTCGCTCTCCCCGATCCCACTCAGCTCCTCGCTCTCCCGAATCCCACTCAGCTCCTCACTCTCCACGCTCCCACCCGGCTTCTCACTCTCCCCGATCCCACTCAGCTCCTCACTCTCCCCGATCCCACTCAGCTCCTCGCTCTCCCGAATCCCACTCAGCTCCTCACTCTCCACGCTCCCACCCGGCTTCTCACTCTCCCCGATCCCACTCAGCTCCTCACTCTCCCCGATCCCACTCAGCTCCTAACTTTCCCTGATCCCACTCAGCTCCTCACTCTCCTCAATCCCACTCAGCACCTCGCTCTCCCTGATCCCAATCAGCTCCTCACTCTCCCCGATCCCACTCAGCACCTCACTCTCCCCGATCCCACTCAGCTCCTCATTCTCCCCGCTCCCACTCTGCTCCTCACTCTCCCCGATCCCACTCAGCTCCTAACTCTCCCCGATCCCACTCAGCTCCTCGCTCTCCCCGATCCCACACAGCTCCTCGCTCTCCCCAATCCCACAGCTCCTCACTCTCCACGCTCCCACCCGGCTTCTCGCTCTCCCTGATCCCAATCAGCTCCTCACTCTCCCCGATCCCACTCAGCACCTCAATCTCCCCGATCCCACTCAGCTCCTCGCTCTCCCTGCTCTCACTCAGATCCTCACTCTCCTCAATCCCACTCAGGTCCTCACTCTCCCCGCTCCCACTCACCTCCTCGCTCTCCCCGATCCCACTCAGCTCCTCACTCTCCCCGCTCCCACTCAGCTCCTCACTCTCCCCGCTCCCACTCAGCTCCTCACTCTCCCCGATCCCACTCAGCCCCTCACTCTCCCCGATCCCACTCTGCTCCTCACTCTCCCCGCTCCCACTCAGCTCCTCACTCTCCCCGATCCCACTCAGCTCCTCACTCTCCCCGATCCCACTCAGCTCCTAACTCTCCCCGATCCCACTCAGCTCCTCACTCTCCCCGCTCCCACCTGGCTTCTCACTCTCCCCGATCCCACTCAGCACCTCACTCTCCCCGATCCCATTCAGCTCCTCGCTCTCCCCGATCCCACTCAGCTCCTCACTCTCCTCGATCCCACTCAGCTCCTCACTCTCCCCGATCCCACTCAGCCGCTCACTCTCCCCGATCCCACTCTGCTCCTCACTCTCCACGATCCCACTTTGCTCCTCACTCTCCCCGATCCCACTCTGCTCCTCACTCTCCCCGCTCCCACTCAGCTCCTCACTCTCCCCGATTCCCGCTCAGCTCCTCACTCCCTCGATCCCACTCAGCTCCTCGCTCTCCCCGCTCCCACTCAGCTCCTCACTCTCCCCGCTCCCACTCAGCACCTCGCTCACCCCGATCCCACTCAGCTCCTCACTCTCCCCGATCCCACTCAGCTCCTCACTCTCCCCGCTCCCACTCAGCTCCTCACTCTCCCCGATCCCACTCAGCTCCTCACTCTCCCCGCTCCCACTCAGCCCCTCGCTCTCCCCAATCCCACTCAGCTCCTCACTCTCCCCGCTCCCACTCAGCTCCTCACTCTCCCCGATCCCACTCAGCCCCTCACTCTCCCCGATCCCACTCTGCTCCTCACTCTCCCCGCTCCCACTCAGCTCCTCACTCTCCCCGATCCCACTCAGCTCCTCACTCTCCCCGATCCCACTCAGCTCCTAACTCTCCCCGATCCCACTCAGCTCCTCACTCTCCCCGCTCCCACCTGGCTTCTCACTCTCCCCGATCCCACTCAGCACCTCACTCTCCCCGATCCCATTCAGCTCCTCGCTCTCCCCGATCCCACTCAGCTCCTCACTCTCCTCAACCCCACTCAGCTCCTCACTCTTCCCGATCCCACTCAGCTCCTCGCTCTCCCCGATCCCACTCAGCTCCTCACTCTCCCCGCTCCCACTCAGCTCCTCACTCTCCTCAATGTCACTCAGCTCCTCACTCTCCTCGATCCCACTCAGCTCCTCACTCTCCCCAATCCCACTCAGCCACTCACTCTCCCCGATCCCACTCTGCTCCTCACTCTCCACGATCCCACTCTGCTCCTCACTCTCCCCGATCCCACTCTGCTCCTCACTCTCCCCGCTCCCACTCAGCTTCTCACTCTCCCCGTTCCCACTCAGCTCCTCACTCTCCCCGATTCCCGCTCAGCTCCTCACTCCCTCGATCCCACTCAGCTCCTCGCTCTCCCCGCTCCCACTCAGCTCCTCACTCTCCCCGCTCCCACTCAGCACCTCGCTCTCCCCGCTCCCACTCAGCTCCTCACTCTCCCCGATCCCACTCAGCTCCTCACTCTCGCCGATCCCACTCAGCTCCTCATTCTCCCCGCTCCCACTCTGCTCCTCACTCTCCCCGATCCCACTCAGCTCTTAACTCTCCCCGATCCCACTCAGCTCCTAACTCTCCCCGATCCCACTCAGCTCCTAACTCTCCCTGATCCCACTCAGCTCCTCGCTCTCCCCGATCCCACTCAGCTCCTCGCTCTCCCGAATCCCACTCAGCTCCTCACTCTCCACGCTCCCACCCGGCTTCTCACTCTCCCCGATCCCACTCAGCTCCTCACTCTCCCCGATCCCACTCAGCTCCTCACTCTCCCCGATCCCACTCAGCTCCTAACTTTCCCTGATCCCACTCAGCTCCTCACTCTCCTCAATCCCACTCAGCTCCTCGCTCTCCCTGCTCCCACTCAGCTCCTCACTCTCCCCGATCCCACTCAGCTCCTCACTCTCCCCGATCCCACTCAGCTCCTCACTCTCCCTGCTCCCACTCAGCTCCTCACTCTCCCCGATCCCACTCAGCTCCTCACTCTCCCCGCTCCCACTCAGCTCCTCGCTCTCCCCAATCCCACTCAGCTCCTCACTCTCCCCGCTCCCACTCAGCTCCTCACTCTCCCCGATCCCACTCAGCCCCTCACTCTCCCCGATCCCACTCTGCTCCTCACTCTCCCCGCTCCCACTCAGCTCCTCACTCTCCCCGATCCCACTCAGCTCCTCACTCTCCCCGATCCCACTCAGCTCCTAACTCTCCCCGATCCCACTCAGCTCCTCACTCTCCCCGCTCCCACCTGGCTTCTCACTCTCCCCGATCCCACTCAGCACCTCACTCTCCCCGATCCCATTCAGCTCCTCGCTCTCCCCGATCCCACTCAGCTCCTCACTCTCCTCGATCCCACTCAGCTCCTCACTCTCCCCGATCCCACTCAGCCGCTCACTCTCCCCGATCCCACTCTGCTCCTCACTCTCCACGATCCCACTTTGCTCCTCACTCTCCCCGATCCCACTCTGCTCCTCACTCTCCCCGCTCCCACTCAGCTCCTCACTCTCCCCGATTCCCGCTCAGCTCCTCACTCCCTCGATCCCACTCAGCTCCTCGCTCTCCCCGCTCCCACTCAGCTCCTCACTCTCCCCGCTCCCACCTGGCTTCTCACTCTCCCCGATCCCACTCAGCTCCTCACTCTCCCCGCTCCCACTCAGCTCCTCGCTCTCCCCAATCCCACTCAGCTCCTCACTCTCCCCGCTCCCACTCAGCTCCTCACTCTCCCCGATCCCACTCAGCCCCTCACTCTCCCCGATCCCACTCTGCTCCTCACTCTCCCCGCTCCCACTCAGCCCCTCACTCTCCCCGATCCCACTCAGCTCCTCACTCTCCCCGATCCCACTCAGCTCCTAACTCTCCCCGATCCCACTCAGCTCCTCACTCTCCCCGCTCCCACCTGGCTTCTCACTCTCCCCGATCCCACTCAGCACCTCACTCTCCCCGATCCCATTCAGCTCCTCGCTCTCCCCGATCCCACTCAGCTCCTCACTCTCCTCAACCCCACTCAGCTCCTCACTCTTCCCGATCCCACTCAGCTCCTCGCTCGCCCCGATCCCACTCAGCTCCTCACTCTCCCCGCTCCCACTCAGCTCCTCACTCTCGTCAATCTCACTCAGCTCCTCACTCTCCTCGATCCCACTCAGCTCCTCACTCTCCCCAATCCCACTCAGCCGCTCACTCTCCCCGATCCCACTCTGCTCCTCACTCTCCACGATCCCACTCTGCTCCTCACTCTCCCCGATCCCACTCTGCTCCTCACTCTCCCCGCTCCCACTCAGCTTCTCACTCTCCCCGTTCCCACTCAGCTCCTCACTCTCCCCGATTCCCGCTCAGCTCCTCACTCCCTCAATCCCACTCAGCTCCTCGCTCTCCCCGCTCCCACTCAGCTCCTCACTCTCCCCGCTCCCACTCAGCACCTCGCTCTCCCCGATCCCACTCAGCTCCTCACTCTCCCCGATCCCACTCAGCTCCTCACTCTCCCCGATCCCACTCAGCTCCTCATTCTCCCCGCTCCCACTCTGCTCCTCACTCTCCCCGATCCCACTCAGCTCTTAACTCTCCCCGATCCCACTCAGCTCCTAACTCTCCCCGATCCCACTCAGCTCCTAACTCTCCCCGATCCCACTCAGCTCCTCGCTCTCCCCGATCCCACTCAGCTCCTCGCTCTCCCGAATCCCACTCAGCTCCTCACTCTCCACGCTCCCACCCGGCTTCTCACTCTCCCCGATCCCACTCAGCTCCTCACTCTCCCCGATCCCACTCAGCTCCTCGCTCTCCCGAATCCCACTCAGCTCCTCACTCTCCACGCTCCCACCCGGCTTCTCACTCTCCCCGACCCCACTCAGCTCCTCACTCTCCCCGATCCCACTCAGCTCCTAACTTTCCCTGATCCCACTCAGCTCCTCACTCTCCTCAATCCCACTCAGCTCCTCGCTCTCCCTGCTCCCACTCAGCTCCTCACTCTCCCCGATCCCACTCAGCTCCTCACTCTCCCCGCTCCCACTCAGCTCCTCGCTCTCCCCAATCCCACTCAGCTCCTCACTCTCCCCGCTCCCACTCAGCTCCTCACTCTCCCCGATCCCACTTTGCTCCTCACTCTCCCCGATCCGACTCTGCTCCTCACTCTCCCCGCTCCCACTCAGCTCCTCACTCTCCCCGATTCCCGCTCAGCTCCTCACTCCCTCGATCCCACTCAGCTCCTCGCTCTCCCCGCTCCCATTCAGCTCCTCACTCTCCCCGCTCCCACCTGGCTTCTCACTCTCCCCGATCCCACTCAGCTCCTCACTCTCCCCGCTCCCACTCAGCTCCTCGCTCTCCCCAATCCCACTCAGCTCCTCACTCTCCCCGCTCCCACTCAGCTCCTCACTCTCCCCGATCCCACTCAGCCCCTCACTCTCCCCGATCCCACTCTGCTCCTCACTCTCCCCGCTCCCACTCAGCCCCTCACTCTCCCCGATCCCACTCAGCTCCTCACTCTCCCCGATCCCACTCAGCTCCTAACTCTCCCCGATCCCACTCAGCTCCTCACTCTCCCCGCTCCCACCTGGCTTCTCACTCTCCCCGATCCCACTCAGCACCTCACTCTCCCTGATCCCATTCAGCTCCTCGCTCTCCCCGATCCCACTCAGCTCCTCACTCTCCTCAACCCCACTCAGCTCCTCACTCTTCCCGATCCCACTCAGCTCCTCGCTCGCCCCGATCCCACTCAGCTCCTCACTCTCCCCGCTCCCACTCAGCTCCTCACTCTCGTCAATCTCACTCAGCTCCTCACTCTCCTCGATCCCACTCAGCTCCTCACTCTCCCCAATCCCACTCAGCCGCTCACTCTCCCCGATCCCACTCTGCTCCTCACTCTCCACGATCCCACTCTGCTCCTCACTCTCCCCGATCCCACTCTGCTCCTCACTCTCCCCGCTCCCACTCAGCTTCTCACTCTCCCCGTTCCCACTCAGCTCCTCACTCTCCCCGATTCCCGCTCAGCTCCTCACTCCCTCAATCCCACTCAGCTCCTCGCTCTCCCCGCTCCCACTCAGCTCCTCACTCTCCCCGCTCCCACTCAGCACCTCGCTCTCCCCGATCCCACTCAGCTCCTCACTCTCCCCGATCCCACTCAGCTCCTCACTCTCCCCGATCCCACTCAGCTCCTCATTCTCCCCGCTCCCACTCTGCTCCTCACTCTCCCCGATCCCACTCAGCTCTTAACTCTCCCCGATCCCACTCAGCTCCTAACTCTCCCCGATCCCACTCAGCTCCTAACTCTCCCCGATCCCACTCAGCTCCTCGCTCTCCCCGATCCCACTCAGCTCCTCGCTCTCCCGAATCCCACTCAGCTCCTCACTCTCCACGCTCCCACCCGGCTTCTCACTCTCCCCGATCCCACTCAGCTCCTCACTCTCCCCGATCCCACTCAGCTCCTCACTCTCCCCGATCCCACTCAGCTCCTAACTTTCCCTGATCCCACTCAGCTCCTCACTCTCCTCAATCCCACTCAGCTCCTCGCTCTCCCTGCTCCCACTCAGCTCCTCACTCTCCCCGATCCCACTCAGCTCCTCACTCTCCCTGCTCCCACTCAGCTCCTCACTCTCCCCGATCCCACTCAGCTCCTCACTCTCCCTGCTCCCACTCAGCTCCTCACTCTCCCTGCTCCCACTCAGCTCCTCACTCTCCCCGCTCCCACTCAGCTCCTCACTCTCCCTGCTCCCACTCAGCTCCTCACTCTCCCTGCTCCCACTCAGCTCCTCACTCTCCCTGCTCCCACTCAGCTCCTCACTCTCCCTGCTCCCACTAAGCTCCTCACTCTCCCTGATCCCATTCAGCTTCTCGCTCTCACCACTCCTGCTCCTGCTCCTGTAAATGAGGCAGACAGACGAGGGAACAACTCCCACAGCCCCACGTCCCCACTCTCAAATGAACCTGCAACACAGGAAATGGCATGTGAACCAAAATTCAATCCTTTTTATCAGAGACTGATCCCACTCAGCTCCTCACTCTCCCCGATCCCACTCAGCTCCTAACTTTCCCTGATCCCACTCAGCTCCTCACTCTCCTCAATCCCACTCAGCTCCTCGCTCTCCCTGCTCCCACTCAGCTCCTCACTCTCCCCGATCCCACTCAGCTCCTCACTCTCCCCGATCCCACTCAGCTCCTCACTCTCCCTGCTCCCACTCAGCTCCTCACTCTCCCCGATCCCACTCAGCTCCTCACTCTCCCCGCTCCCACTCAGCTCCTCGCTCTCCCCAATCCCACTCAGCTCCTCACTCTCCCCGCTCCCACTCAGCTCCTCACTCTCCCCGATCCCACTTTGCTCCTCACTCTCCCCGATCCCACTCTGCTCCTCACTCTCCCCGCTCCCACTCAGCTCCTCACTCTCCCCGATTCCCGCTCAGCTCCTCACTCCCTCGATCCCACTCAGCTCCTCGCTCTCCCCGCTCCCACTCAGCTCCTCACTCTCCCCGCTCCCACCTGGCTTCTCACTCTCCCCGATCCCACTCAGCTCCTCACTCTCCCCGCTCCCACTCAGCTCCTCGCTCTCCCCAATCCCACTCAGCTCCTCACTCTCCCCGCTCCCACTCAGCTCCTCACTCTCCCCGATCCCACTCAGCCCCTCACTCTCCCCGATCCCACTCTGCTCCTCACTCTCCCCGCTCCCACTCAGCCCCTCACTCTCCCCGATCCCACTCAGCTCCTCACTCTCCCCGATCCCACTCAGCTCCTAACTCTCCCCGATCCCACTCAGCTCCTCACTCTCCCCGCTCCCACCTGGCTTCTCACTCTCCCCGATCCCACTCAGCACCTCACTCTCCCCGATCCCATTCAGCTCCTCGCTCTCCCCGATCCCACTCAGCTCCTCACTCTCCTCAACCCCACTCAGCTCCTCACTCTCCCCGATCCCACTCAGCTCCTCGCTCGCCCCGATCCCACTCAGCTCCTCACTCTCCCCGCTCCCACTCAGCTCCTCACTCTCCTCAATCTCACTCAGCTCCTCACTCTCCTCGATCCCACTCAGCTCCTCACTCTCCCCAATCCCACTCAGCCGCTCACTCTCCCCGATCCCACTCTGCTCCTCACTCTCCACGATCCCACTCTGCTCCTCACTCTCCCCGATCCCACTCTGCTCCTCACTCTCCCCGCTCCCACTCAGCTTCTCACTCTCCCCGTTCCCACTCAGCTCCTCACTCTCCCCGATTCCCGCTCAGCTCCTCACTCCCTCAATCCCACTCAGCTCCTCGCTCTCCCCGCTCCCACTCAGCTCCTCACTCTCCCCGCTCCCACTCAGCACCTCGCTCTCCCCGATCCCACTCAGCTCCTCACTCTCCCCGATCCCACTCAGCTCCTCACTCTCCCCGATCCCACTCAGCTCCTCATTCTCCCCGCTCCCACTCTGCTCCTCACTCTCCCCGATCCCACTCAGCTCTTAACTCTCCCCGATCCCACTCAGCTCCTAACTCTCCCCGATCCCACTCAGCTCCTAACTCTCCCCGATCCCACTCAGCTCCTCGCTCTCCCCGATCCCACTCAGCTCCTCGCTCTCCCGAATCCCACTCAGCTCCTCACTCTCCACGCTCCCACCCGGCTTCTCACTCTCCCCGATCCCACTCAGCTCCTCACTCTCCCCGATCCCACTCAGCTCCTCACTCTCCCCGATCCCACTCAGCTCCTAACTTTCCCTGATCCCACTCAGCTCCTCACTCTCCTCAATCCCACTCAGCTCCTCGCTCTCCCTGCTCCCACTCAGCTCCTCACTCTCCCCGATCCCACTCAGCTCCTCACTCTCCCCGATCCCACTCAGCTCCTCACTCTCCCTGCTCCCACTCAGCTCCTCACTCTCCCCGATCCCACTCAGCTCCTCACTCTCCCTGCTCCCACTCAGCTCCTCACTCTCCCTGCTCCCACTCAGCTCCTCACTCTCCCCGCTCCCACTCAGCTCCTCACTCTCCCTGCTCCCACTCAGCTCCTCACTCTCCCTGCTCCCACTCAGCTCCTCACTCTCCCTGCTCCCACTCAGCTCCTCACTCTCCCTGCTCCCACTAAGCTCCTCACTCTCCCTGATCCCATTCAGCTTCTCGCTCTCACCACTCCTGCTCCTGCTCCTGTAAATGAGGCAGACAGACGAGGGAACAACTCCCACAGCCCCACGTCCCCACTCTCAAATGAACCTGCAACACAGGAAATGGCATGTGAACCAAAATTCAATCCTTTTTATCAGAGACTGATCAGTTTTTCAAAATTTTTGTCTTTAAAAATGTTTGACTGATTAATACTTATTTCTAATCTGTGTGCATGTATGTTAAATGATTTTTCCCCATGTTTACTAACTGATAAATTCTTTTTTTTTGCAAATATATTT
Organism: Chiloscyllium plagiosum; assembly: GCF_037043375.1. NCBI lineage: Eukaryota > Metazoa > Chordata > Chondrichthyes > Orectolobiformes > Hemiscylliidae > Chiloscyllium > Chiloscyllium plagiosum. The sequence continues at coordinate 105,208,473 of NW_028270141.1, forward strand.
ATTAGCAATTTTTTTTAACTTTATAAACTTATTGAAAAAAGCAATCAATCACAAATATCAGTATAATAAAAAGAAAAAAAATCACAAATTACAATGCAACTACTATTTACTAACTATTAACCTACTCTATAATACAAAGCAAACCCTAACACTCTGCAAAGCAACAGCAAAAAAAAGAAAGAAAAGCAACAAAAGAACAAAAAAACCCACAAAATACAGAACAGCTATGCTCGGCGCAAGGCTCCCAAACATAGGAACGGGAGCATTGTACACATATCCGTATTAACCCGGGACACCCCCTCCAGGGCCCACGGCTTGACAAATCTAATCATCCTGGTTAAACAAGAGCCCGACTTAAGATAACTGATAAATCTATATCCAAATAACTCAAGTAGGGCTGTCATGTCTAATAAAAATTGTCTGTTGTGTGGTGCACCATGTTTGTGAAAAAGTCCAAGGGAATGTGCTCCATCATTAATTTCTGCCATCCCAGCAAGCCCGGCGGGTTCTCAGACACCCAATTCATCAGAATATTCTTCCGTGCGCAGTGTACAAGAATATTACATCGTTTCTTCCCATGCGTGTCTAAAGATGGTAAATTCGGTAGACCTAAGAGGAGAGATATCGGGTCTATTTTGACTTCGGTCCTCAATCCCCTCCCTATCTCTCCCGCCACAGCGCTCCAATAAACACGGAGCCTGTGGCATGTCCAGAAGCAATGGGTAAGAGTACCTACACTTATCTTACATTTGGGGAACACTGAAGATGCCCCTTTTTTAAACTTCACCAGACGGTCTGGTGCCAGATGAGCCCTGTGCAGTAGTTTTAACTGTGTAGTGCATGTCCTGTTACAGATTGAGATCTTTCAAGTATTCTCCCATATGTTCTCCCATGTTTCAGAAGAGATCTCCACTCCCAGCTCTTGCTCCCAGACCTCACATAGCCGGTTAATATCCTGCCAGGCCCTGCCACCCAGCAGGCGATAGAGGGCACTAACCGAAAGGGTGCTTGTGGAATGTCACAACATCCTCTAAGGCTTATAGGGCTTAGTGAGAAGCATAGTCTTCTTCTGGATGAAATCCCTAACCTGAAAAAAACGGAAAAGGTCTCTGCTGCGCAACACATATTTGCGGCTCAGTTGCTCAAAAGACATCATAACCTCCCCCTCAAACAGGTCTGCCAAACTAGAAACTCCTCTCGCTGCCTGAACCCTGAGCCCATCATCCCTGGTCGGAACCCTGGCATGCCAACTATAGGTGTAAGTGGCAAACTCTTGGATAAACAACCCTCACTCTGACGCATCGCCCACCATGCCTTGACTGTACTAATGACAATGGGGTTCTGGCAGTGGTCCATAACTGTCCTCATCTTATCCATGAACAATAGGTTAATAAGAGGGCACTTTGCTTGGGAGGCCTCAATATCCAGCCATATTGAGTTTGGATCATTACCTACCCAATCGCAGACAAAGAACAACAGGGAGCTCAATTGATACCTTCTGATGTCTGGGAAATCAACTCCTCCCCCTCCTTGAGGCAACTGCAATTTAGTACGTTTGATGAGGGGCCGCCCACGATGCCAGACAAAGGAACCAAACCACCCCATAAGCTTCCGCAGCGTTGACCTGGGAAACATTATAGGGAGCATACGCATGGGATAAAGCAAACGATGAAGAACATTCATCTTAATTAATCGGAAGAGCCTCCCATCTCTGGACATCTCACCTAATATTGTCGAGCAAATGAGCAAAGTTAGTCCGAAATAACAGATCAAACTTGGGGGTAATAAAAATGCCTAGGTACTGGAACCCTGCCCGTGACCACTTAAAAGGGAACTTAGAGCCACCTTCGACTTCTGGCACATCCTTAAGGTTCCCCAAAGGCATAGCCTCCGATTTTGCAAAGTTAATCTTATATCTTGAAATAGCCCCAAATGAATTGATTCATTGTATCAAATGGGGTACGGAGGTGATCGGGTTTGATAAAAACAGAAGGACATCATCTGCGTACAATGTAATCTTGTGTGCCCTCGATCCCACTTCCGTGGCGGTTATGTGGACGTTCTGACGAATAGCCCCTGCCAGCGGCTCTATCACCAACGTAAACAACAACGGTGAGAGGGGGCAGCTTTGCCGACTACCCCTACCAATTGTAAAATTCCCAGACTTCACCCCGTTGGTGATGACCGCAGCCAGAAGGTGGTGATATGAAACCTCCACCCACCTAGCAAAGACTCCACCCAACCCAAACTGTTCTAAGACAAAAAAGATACGGCCATTCCAACCGGTCAAATGCTTTCTTTGCATCTAAGGAAATCACCAACCCCTGAATCGATCATTGCTGACAAACTAGGACCACATTCAGCAACCTTCTAATATTATTAGAGGACCCACAGCACCTTATAAAGCCTGTCTGGTCCTCTTTAATAATATGGGGCAACACCCTTTCCAATCTCAACGCCAGGATCTTGGACAGAATCTTGAAGTCTGAATTTAATAGAGAGGTGGGCCTGTATGCGGCACAATCCTCAGGAACCTTCCCCTTCTTAAGAATTAAGGAAATATTAGCTTCTGTCAAAGATGGTGGTAGGCATTCATGCATATCGGAGTGATTGTACATCTCCAACATCATCCCTGAGAGAATCCCTGTAAACTCCTTATAAAACTCACCCGGGAGACCATCAGGGCCAGGTGCTTCCCCACTCTGAAGTTGCCTAGCTGCCTCCTGTATTTCCTAAACTGTCAAGGGGACATTAAGGAGAGAGGCCTGTTCCAAGTTTACCCCTGGAAGGTCCAGGTTCTTAAAAAAGGTCTCTATTTTAGCACTCCTGTCTTCGCAACCTTCAGACCGATACAATACAGAGTAAAAGCTCCAAAAAGCCTCATAATCTTTTTAGCATCGTATGTAAGGACCCCGGCGCTGTCTCTGATTGCAGTAATGGATTGGGGAGCACGCTTTTTCCTAGTCAGGTATGCTAAATACTTCCCTGGCCTATCCCCATATTCGAACAGCCTCTGTCTAGCAAAAGCAAGTTCTTTCTTTGCGTTTTGTGTCAGTATTGAATTCAAGGCAGCCCGAAGGGCTGTGATCCGCTGTAGCTTAGACACCAAAGACCACGCAAAATGAGCTGCCTCCGTGGCTTTCAACCGCGTCTGAAGTAGACGCTGCTGTTCCTCCTTCTATCATTTCTGGCGGCTGAATAGGAAATAGCTAATCCCCCAACAAAGGCCTTAGCAGTCTCCCATAGCATGGACGGACTACTAGCCATGCCTGAGTTGATAGTCAAGAATTCCTGAAACTCCTTCAAAAAGTATTCCACAAATTTGGAATCCTTAAGGAGAAAAGGGTCCAAACGCCAGTGCCACAAACCTAGCCCTTCACTCTTAGCCTTAACCTCCAAATATACTGCTGCATGATCAGAGATCCCAATTTTCCCAATTTTACAACCCATAATCGAATCCAGAAGGGCCAAGGGAGCCAGAAACAGGTCAATCCTCGTGCGACATTTATGTGGGTTTGAAAAAAAGGTGAAGTCCCTGCCTGTAGGGTGAAGACATCTCCAAATATCCACCAGCCCCAACTCCTCGCATAAGTTAACCACCTGCTTGGCCTGCAAAGAAATAGTTAGGGGCCCACAAGGCATCCTGTCCACTGTCAGATCCAAAAGACAATTAAAATCCCCCCCCCCACATAATAATGTGCCGTGTTCCAAAAGCACTTAACTTAGAGAAAGCACTTATCAAAAATTTGAGGGGATGCACCAGAGGACAGTAGACGTTTAAAATGCCATATTCCTCCCCATGTATCAGGGTTTTAAGTATCACAAACCGTCCCTGCTCATCTTTCACCTGTTCTAATAATGTGAACGGAAGATTTTTCTGGATAAGTACTGCCACTCCCCTACTTTTAAACTAAAGGATGAAAAGAGTACCCGGTCATAACCCCTCTGTTGTAATTTCAGGTGTTTCCCATCATCAAGATGGGTTTCCTGCAACAAAGCGATATCAACCCTTTCCCTCTTAAGGCTAGAAAGCACTTTTTTCCTTTTAATAGGTGAATGACTTCCCTTAATGTTCCAGGTGCACCATTTAATAAGACACTTAGCCATATCCCCTTTCAGACACCCTTGAACCCCTCGGAGGGAGAACCCTGCTTACAAAGCACTGAGCATAAGTAAATAAAGACTCATAGAATCGAAAAAGTATATATACAAAAACTACTCTATCATAACTATAAACAACTATTCCTACCAAAAAACTACAAAGAAAACCAACTTTAGAACTTTGAATGGAAGACTTTTCCCCCTGCCCATAGGGAGCACTCACCCTACCCATCCCCTCTTTCACAGCTCCTTCAAACCTGGACTGTGCCCCAGCGTTAGGCCAGAAAAAAAATCAAGGAGGTGATCCTTAAATCAGAAGACAAAGTCAGGATGAGCACTCCACCCATCCCTGCTTCATGACACCCCTACTTGTGACCCCTACTAAAAGAGAAGCAGAACAAACAAAAAAAAGGAGAGAGACAACAAAGAACATCCACAAAATTTCCCACCAGAAAATCCAGTTATTAAAAAAAATAGGAACAACTTATTCCAAAGTCTTTTCCCCCCTTTCCAAAAAGGGAATTATTAGGGAGAAAGAAAGGAATAAAAAAAAGGATTGGAAAACATGGGGAAAAATAGAAAAGAGAACAAACATTAACCATATTCTTCAGGCCAATCCGTCTATTTTAAAGTGTCCACAAAGTTTTTAGCCTTATCCGCCGAGTCAGATGTATAAACTGAGTCCTCACGGCTGAAACGAAGCACTGTGGGGTATCTCTGGGAGTACTGGATGCCCAGGTTCCTCAGCCTCTTTTTAACTTCATTGAAGAACTTCCTCTTTCGGATTACAGCTGCTGAAAAATCCTGGAAAAACATGATTTTTGACCCCTTGTACAGCAGAGCTTGCAGATTATTTCCCAGTAATCGAGAGGCTTCTATGACTTTTGGCTTGTCCTTATATGAGTGGAAGTGCACTAGGACCGGGCGGGGGTGCTGCATCGGCCCTGACCTGTGCACTGGAACCCGATAAGCCCTTTCAATCTGCAGGCTGCTGGACTGGATGTGAAGGCCCAAAAACTTTGGCAGCCAGTTTTCAAAGAAGCTGACTGGCTGCTCACCTTCCTCACCTTCAGGGAGCCCGATAATTCGGAGATTTATCCTCTGACCCCGATTTTTGAGGTCGTCGATATGGTTTCGCAAGGCCCGCACCTCTCGCTCCAGCACCTAGATCCGACTGGATGAGGACTCCATTGCAGCTTCCGAGGCCTTAGTTCGACCCTCAACCTCTTCCGAGGCCCTAGATCTCCTGCTCATGCTCCTGCAGCATGGATGCGATAGGTTGCACCTGGGCACGAATCTCCCCACGGATTTCCTCAATTGCAGCCGCACCGTTCAAGGTAAGTCTCTGCATCGCCGCAGCCAATTCCTGTGCGTCTGTCAGGTCCCCAGGGGGTTCAGGAGAGGTTGCTGCTGCTGCAGTCTCTGGTGTGGTAGTTGCTGCAGAGGAGTGTCCTCCCTGCTGCTGTTTACTTGCTCCTTTTCCCTTTGGCATCCTTCCCACTCCCAAATATTAACAAATATGTGTTCTGTAAGGTTTTAAACTAACATTTCCACCACATAAGTTGGCCAGGGATGGCAGTAAACACTGGTATGCTTTGGCTGTTAGGCAGAACTGTCCACAGCAGTCCTACAGAATCGCCGCCATCTTGCCGAGTCCCACACTCTTCTTTTGTTAATTCTAGAAAGCCTGGTTAACAATGCTTGACATTGGTTCAGTGGTAGGACACAAGGTGGTAGCAGAAAGCTGCTTATGTGACTTGAGGACAGTAACACAGGGATCGGGACTGGGTCCATTATTGTTTGTGATATTCATAAACAATGTAAAGCAGATTGCATGTGTGTGTGTGTGTGTGTGTGCTGGGGGTGGGGGGAGGACGGTGTTGGTGATGATACGTAAGTTTGTCAATGACACAAAGATTGACCAGGTGGTTGACAGTGAAGAAGAAAGTCTTAGATTACAGGAAGATACAAATGGATTGGTCAGATGGGCAGATCAGTGGCAAGGAATTTAACCCTGAAAATTGTAAGACAATACATTTTGAAAGAACTAACAAGATGAAGGAGAACTCAATGAATAGCAGGACAGTAGGAAATCCTATGAAACAGAAGGATCTTGGTGGGTTGGGGGAGGGGTGCTGTCCACAGATCCCTGATGACAGCAAGACAAGTAAATAGGGCATTTACCTTCAGCACAGCATAGATTATAAGAGCAAGGAGGCTATTTTGAAATTATACAGTACATAACTTAGATTGGGCCACAGCTGGAGTACTGTGTGCATTTCTGATCACCACACTATAGGAAGGACCTGATTGCACTGGAGAGGTGCAGAAGAGATTGATCGGACATTTAAACTATAAAAATAGATTGGATAAGTCACTAATTTCTTGGGAGGAGAGAAGGTTGGGAGGGAACCTGATCAAAATTTATAAGATTAAGAGGGGGCAGAGACAAAGTGAATAGAAAACAGCTGTTCTCTTAGTTGAGGGGTCAGTAACAAGGTCCATAATTTTAAGGTGAAAGGCAGGAGGTTTAGAAAGTACTTGCGAAATTTCTTTTCACCCAGAGGGTGGCCAAACTCTGGAATGCACTGCATGAGAGGAAACATCAAATACTTTAAACAGTACTTGGATAAGCACTTGAAATGTCATAACCTTCAAGGCTATGGTCCAAGTCCTAGAAAGTGGGACAAGTGGATATTTAGAGTAATTTTTGTCAGTACTCAATGGGCTGAAGGCCTCTTGTGTACTATATGATGCTATGATTCTATGAAATTGACTCCTTTCTAAACATAAGTTTGTTTGAATCTGTGTAAAAGATATCCAGAAATGAAGGGATTCTTTTAACATTACATTTGTTATGACCACCTGAGGGGGCAGATGAATAACCAAGGAGAGTTAATTCATCCCTCCTCATGTGGGATTTTTACAGTTTGAGGTACTCCATCTGGATTTGGGCATCTCCACCTGGGCCCGAGCTATAATACCTACAGCAATTAGATAAGAATGAATGTAAATTGAGAGATACAGAATAGTCAGACTTCAATAAACAACAAACCAACACGATTTTGATATTTAAATGGATTAATTTGGACATTTTTAGAAATATTGATGATTTTTATCATATCTCACTAACTGATGTTATGAAGGTATAGAGGTGTACTGTATCTTTAAGAGAGTTGAAAAGCTAGCAAAGACTGAAAACGCAGAGTGTCCTGAACAAGATAACAATGTAACACTTGGTCAAAATAAATAGCAGCACCTAGGTTGCCATGTAATAAAAACAAATTCAAATTCAGACAATCAGTTTAAATTATGTCCCAAGCTACCAAACTCCATTTAGTATTTTGATAATATTAAAATCAATGAAATGGTCCAATGTTTTGGGGTATAAAACCAGACATTTTGAAAAGTTAGGGGGAGAACTGCCAAAGAACGGCAAATGTAAACTGCTAACTGAAGAGCTCTCTGAAAGGTATCTGTCTATAAGGAGTTTGCACAGCAGAACATTGAAACCGACCTGGAGTGAATCTACACAGGAAAATCTACAGAAGAGAATTGGCAAAGCTGACTGGTTTTGAAACTTTTTTTTTGTAAATCTTAATTGGGACTTTTTTATCGGACCAGTATTGTAGAATGAGAGGTAAAAGATAGGTTTAAGAGAAAAGAGTTGTAATTAGTTGTTAGTTAATACTTTCTGTTAGACTTAAAGAAATAAAGTAGTTAATTTTTACTTTAAATAGTGACCTCTAGGATAGTTCTTTGTCTCTCGAATTTTAACAGATTACAACACGGGGTGAATCATTTCTGTGTTGCTAGTTTAAATTAGCAGAGGGATTTACCCTGTGTCGTAACACTGACAAAGTTATAATGGATACATAAGAATATAAGAAATGAAGGAAAGGTAAAGTAAACTCTTCGGCTCACATGTCTATCGTCCATAAATTTCACATTTATGCAGAAAGTCTCATTCACTTTCTTCCTCCCTTGGCAACACACTTTATCCTCACTTTTCTTTGAGATAGATTATTTCTTTATTTTTCAATCCACTTGGCTGGTATCTAGTTCTAATGTTAATAACTGCAGATCTGAACTCTGCTTTTGTTTGTTCCTGGGATGTGGGAATCATTAAAATGCCAGGATTTGCTCCCCATCCCTAATGGCTCTTCAGAAGGTAGTAATAAGCCATCGTCTGGAACACAACTGAATGGTTTGTCATTTAAAAAGGTCAGTTATTGTGGGTTTGAAGTTACACATAATCCAGACCAGGTATGGACAGCTGATTTCCTTTCCTAAGTTAGGGAACCAGATAAATTTAATGATCACCAGTGCTGACACTGACTTTTTTAAATCCACATTTTATTTGGTTAAGTGAATTTAATATCCCCTGATGCCACAGTGGAATTTGAATTCATGCATGTGAATCATGAATTCTGATCTCTGCATTACTAATTCAGTACAGTCGGTTCTGCTATAATGGATGCTTCTTCAGTGCGAACTGGCTATAATGCGATTGAAGAATTTAGACCATAGTTTGTAGAATGTGAAGTTCCCTCACCTGTATTGGCTATAACATGATTTCGGTCCCATTAGTTTAAATGGTGCTGCTATTAACGGATTTTCTCCTAATGCCGGATTGCAATGAACTATCGCATTATATCAGAACAGACTGTAACATAATGACTATGCTAACATTGGCATTACTTACCCTTTTTGATTAACTCAAAGTTCTCTTATGTTTTTATCAAATCTCCCAGATGCAGGGCAAAGAATTCAGTGTCTCTGTCAACGATTCCTAGCCACCTTTTTTCTACTGATTGAGCTTCTTCAGTCCTCTGGCACAGTTAATTGACTTGCTTTTTGTGATTGCTTCACTATCCTTGAGATTCTATTGTAACTGGCACTCCTCTAGTTTGATGATCTCTCTATATACCTCCACAAACTTCACGAACATTTAGCAAGCATTCCTATATGTTCCATTTGCCATTACACTTCAGATCCTGGAAATCACAGGGACTGCAGAAAAGTAGTTATTCTGATGTATGTGCCAATAAAAGCTTTATGATCCTAAAAAAGCACCTTCTCATACATGCTCATGTTGACATCACTTTCAGAAAGGTTTTAAGAAAATCTTAAGCTGAATATCAGAGTAGTACTGGTAGTTGTCTTATAACGTCATAGTTTGGTTCTTGTGTGTTCTTGAAAATCATACAATACAATTTAAACTAATGGGGCCGGAACCATGTTATTGCCAAAACAAGTAAGGATAGTTTGTGTTCTACAAATACCGGTCTAAATCCGACAAGCATGTTATAGCCAATTTGTTCTGGAAACACATGTTAAAGGAAAACCACAATTGCTCTTGTGTATAACATGATCTCTAGTATGTGTACAGTACAGTATATGTACTGTAAAATCAAGGCTGAGCTACATTTAAAATCCATCCCATTGCAAAGAATTAGGATCAGGTCAAAATGTTCATACCTAATGAACTACTTCTTTCAAGCTCCTTTGTAGAATTCCTATTATTTCCTTTATATATTTGCCTTTGTTTCTTGTGCCTTATTCCAGGTCCTTTAACAGCACAGGAGTTGAGTAATATTGAAAAAAAAATGTTGGTTTTCGTCTTGAACTTTTATTCTTACGAAATGTCCTGCTAACTGCAACAGAAATAGCTTTGATAAAATGTCTCCTTTTCAGCAATGTCTTATTCCTCCTAGATTTATTGTCTAGGAATTTAAGTTGCTTTAACTTTATCAAGGTTTTGGTCAGTTTTTGTATCGGAGTGATTGCAACTGATCACAAAGGCTCATACCGAACATTAGTATTCCATTTTTTCAGTAAATTATTGATGAAATTACTATTAAAAATTATTGTAAAAATTCATTTGAATTACATTGCTGCAGTGAAATTGATGAACTTCTGCAATTTAAAAGAAACAGTAGAGTCTTGCCTTTGTAAGTCTGAATGCCTGATTTAAGATACCTTGGTGCCAACTTCATTTAAACTGGAGGGATATGTTTTACGTCACATTAAGAATTTATCAGATAATAAATAAAACAGCAATTTTTAAAATTCGGAATAACACAGTCAGTAAAGAGCCCTGAGGCTGGTCTCCGGTTTCAGGAGTCTGAGATATGAGGAATAGCTGGGAAACCTCATGGTTCCCTAAAAGTTTGGGATTTTGCCTTTGAGCACGAGTGTAAAATAGACTTGCTGGTTGACTATAAGCCATTTTATATTCTCACACAAAGTCAAATGTTATCCCAAGGTGTCTCAGACGCTGACTTATAAATCTATGTAAGGGAAGTTCTACATCACTCTAGTGGTTAGTATCTTGCTGCCATGTGGGAGACCAAGGCTCAATTCCCTGACTGGGAGTAGCTGATCTCGATGTGAATGGTGTGTGTACATAAAGGTGTGATTTCCCTGAAAGGTCCCTTGTGGTGCTGTGGTAGTGTCCCTACCTCTAGACTAAGAGGCCTGTGTTCAAGTCCACCTGCTCTAAAAGTTTATCATAACAAGTCTGGTTAAATTTATCAATAAAGGTATGTCAAAAAAAGGAGCAGAAAGAATACATTCTGAATACTACTTTAGATTAAATGGAGCAAGGTGGCATGGACATCTTCAGAATGTATATAAGAAAGTTCTTCATTACACAGGCAGGAATCAACACCTGAAACATACTTCTATGCAGGGTGCTGGAGATTAAAAAGAAAGACTTTTGAATAATTTCAGATGAATTAGGTATTGTAATGGGGAACTGTCAGATGCTTCGGAATGGATGAATTAATATGGCTTGAATGGTCTCCATCATGCATAATTATCTTGTGCTCTTGTGAAGAATATTACAGCTCTTTAAACTATAATCAGCTTACAATCGACCCACAATGAGCTTTAACTGTTTTATCCAGCTTCTTATTTCTGTCTTTACCTGCTGTGTGTGGAGTATGACACGGCAGGTGGGGCTTGAAAGATGCAGATATTCTGTAAGAAATCGTGACTATCCCAGTTGAGAAGCAATCTATTGACAGAGCCAGCTGGTGCTTATGTCAGCATTTACAGAGGTTTGTTCATCATTCTATTGGAGCCATGTAGAGTAAAAAGAATCTCTTGAACTTTATAAATTCAATAATAAACTCAAATGGAAGATAAATGATTGGAGAATGTTTTGATTATATGTAGTATTTCATTTAATGCTAAGCATAATGATATGTTAATATGGCACAGTAATGTCAAATCAGTGAAATAAATTGTAATACTAAAATATTTTAAAAGTACTTATGTTCTTTCATTAGTTGTCATTTCCAGGTATAACACCATGAAACATTAGCATTTTTCTTCTCACCTAATGATCATTGTAGTGCAATAATTAAATACAGACCTTCTCAAATGGATGACTATGATTAAACTTCACTATACAATTTATAAATAAGTAATTGTTAACATTAATTCATGGAGTAATATTTGTTAAAGATAAGGATTGAATTACTTCCTCCTCTCTGAGATTAACATGTTAAATTCAGTCCTGATGGACTATTTTCATTGTGAGCTCAACTCTGCATCATTAGAGCTGACATAATTTAAAAAGACAAACAGAAAAAATTGCGTGCCATTATAAAGTAAATCGTAGCCTTCCCCAGCAAAACCAGGAGCTTGAACACACACACCAACAGGTTCAAGAATGGCTTCTTCCCTACTGTTTAGAGTGCTGAATGGACCTCTCTAATTTCAATTCTAATGTTGACCTGGCTTTTGTGCACCTCCTGTGCACTTGTAACCTTGTATGCTTCACGCTCTGTCTAAGCACCCTATGATCTGTATGTCCTTGTTTGTTATGATCTGCCTGTACTGCTCACAAAACAAAACTTTTCACTGTACTTAGATACATTTGACAACAATAAACCAAATCAATTGAACCTTATGCATCTGAAACTTTTTTATCTAAATCTAAGTTTAGATAACCTGTACATACAAAAGCAGAGAACAACTTATGAAAGAAAGCAATGTACGGGGAAGTGATGTGGCAAGATGTTGGTTGTGATTCTGGATTTTGAGGAAGAAATGGGTGATGGAGTATTCATATCAGAAGGGTTTGATGGAATGATAAATTGAAATTAAACATCCAAAGATCAGTTCTTAGTGATATATTTGACTTTTAACCTTGACAATAATTTTAGGTAAGAAAATTAAACTGTGGACAAACATAAATAGAATTTAAACTTGGCAGCATCTGTGGAGAGAAATCAGAGTTAATGTTTTGGGTCAAGTGACCCTTCCTCTGTTCTTTTTCTGACTTACAGCATCTGCAGTTCATTAGGTTTATAATCAGAATTTAATACACTTCAATTGTCTGTAGTGTCATCTTATGATGCATCTTCGTTGTTACCCACAGAACAACCAAACTGTGTTTGGTTGAATTTTTGGTTGAGTTTTATGATGGAACCTCATTCTATAGGTACCTCATCTTTACTGTAGAGCAACCATTCTGTATACCTTACTATAGAGTGCATGAACTATGTACCTAGTGCTGTAACATTGAATCTCTGAATTTAAAACAGAGTGCCTCAAATGTGTGTCTTAGCTTTACCACACAATGTATAAACAAACTCCCATTCCAACTCACCTCTTTGAAGCAGCACGGTGGCTCAGTGGTTAGCGTGGTTGCCTCTCAGCGCCAGGGACCCAGATTCAATTCTGCGCTTGGGTGACTGTCTGTGTGGTTTGCATGGGTTTCCTCTGGATGCTCCAGTTTCTTCCCACAGTCCAAAAATGCACAGGTTAGGCAGATTGTCAGTGCTAAATTGCCCATAGTGTCTAGGGATGTGCAGACTAGGTGGATCAACCTTGGGAAATGCAGGGTGATAGAGTATGAGGGGTGGATTTGAATGGGATGCTCTTCAGAGCGTTGATATGGACTCGATGGTCTGAATGGCCTGCTTCCACACTGTAGAGATTCTGTGATTCAACCTGGCCATGATCAGCTCTCCACCACAATGTTATACAGCATTACCTGAAAACAGAAGCAAAAGCAAAACACTACAGATGCTGGAGATCTGAAATTTTAAAAAAAACAAATGCTGAATTTATGAATAGGGTTGGGCAACATCTACTACCACAAACTTGAGAGACAAATGTCAATTCAATGACATTTCAATGTTGGAAAAAATAGAGATGTACAGCTTTTAAATACATAGAGTGAAATGGAAGGGAAATCATAAGAGATTATCAGTGGAAGGCAGGAGAGATTAAATTTTAAAAAAGGCATATTGGTAAAAAGCAAAAGCAGAGGATAATAGTAGAAATAAAACAAAAGATCTGTCGAGAAAAAGGTGTAAATAGGAACCTGAACAGGTATTGTCTTAAATATGAGTAAATTGCTGGCCACAATGCTGAGTTTGAAAGAACTCTGTGTTTGATTGAATGAGGAGCTGCTTGAGCTGAGGTTTGAACTTGAACTGTTACCAGTAGAAGGCTGAGTCAGGGAGGGAGAGTGGGAATGGAGCAGAGAATTAAAATGACAAGATACTACAGGTCCAATGACATTTATATGATTCTTAACTCCCTGCTATAAAGCTATTAGACTGAAGTATTAACACAAATTGCATGAATGTTTTCTTTATTGGATCAGTGCCATTCCCCACTGTTCAGTTCAAGATTTGATAGCCATTTTATGATCTTACAAAGAAAATATTATTTCTATCTGAATTTTATTATCAGTAAAACTAATAGCATACATTGGTGGACACATTTATTTTTTAATTTAGAGGAATATGGCCATAGCAAAGTGATGCAGTGTTAAGGTCGAACTGTAATGAGCTCCACCGTCTACTGAATTTGATCAAAGCTGAGGGAAAACATTGAGCAATACGCTTCTTTAGTTAACAATTTATCTCCCAGATTGGAATGACATACCGTATGTCAATCTGTACTGTGTATGTCCGGCGATTTTTAGCAACTTGATTCTCCACTGCATTACTTTCCGGGTTAACATATGATAGGGGTCAGTTTGATTTACTGCCGGAATGATCCAGGAGTCAAAACATTAACTTGGAAAATGAGCGAGAAACAATACATGAAAGTGATCATTATAGTAATTCAGAAGCTTTCTCTTAAATTAAAAACTTTCTTTTACAAAATTGTCACTTTTAAAAGTTCCTAATAATGATGAATGAAGGTTGCTATTATAAAGCTCTTTTTGAAAAGACACATCTAATACTTCCAACACGGAGTTCCTATCCAGATGGCTCTAGGTCTGAATCCCAAGGGCTGCCTGTCAGTATCTACCTGTCACCATCGGAAAAGTTAACTCAGCCATAGCTGTGTTTGTTGGACCATCTCATTGCACTCGGGAGAAGCAGTTACTCTCCCTCATTTTGTCCAGTTGCATTGCGAATCCAGACCTTGACGGTAGACCATACCGCAGCGTTGTCGGGAAGCCGCTGCTTTGTGACTGTGCCCGTCTCACAAAAGAATGGGATGCATGAAACATTCCCCCCCCCCCCCCCCCTCTCTCTCTCTGCTAATGCTCAGTCATTTCCATTCTAACCCAAAGGTACCAGCCGGCGCCACGGATTAGGAGACCGTCCATTTACCTCAGGGACCAAGATTAAACTCCAACTCAGACAGATGGGGTGAGAATCCCCACTATCTTTAACAGATGCAATCGGCTTCGAATATAATTAGCTTAGGCGACTAAGATAAACTAGGTCCCTATGGGTGCAATTCCTTGCATAATTAAAACTGCCGTCACAATTTGTAACAGCAAAACAATTTTTAAAGATCTTAAATCAATGTCTAATATTAAAAGCATCAATAATTCTTACAAGATAATTTATGACAATACAGAAGTAAGAGCATAAGTGCAAGAACATCCGTTAGTAAGTTAGCAAACAGGAGAGAAGGACCTTAAAAGCCAATAGAGTTAGCGCATTGATTAAAGATTATTGATTGCTGGGTAAATGGTGAAATTCTACTAAAATTACCTATATCTATTGAAATGCTAGGAAATCAGGTCCATCTGATATCTTTAATTTCCACAGCTCAGTAAAGTGACAGTGGAATGCATTGTGTCTTCTTTCTTCCATCTGACATCCATAACGACTTTTTCACATCTTTTCAATACATCATTTAGAAGTACAGCACTCAGAAGGATTTAACAAAGAAACAGAAAACCTGACAAACCTTCAATATCTGGAATAACACTAGAAAATGTTGGAATTACAAGTCTTCAGCCGTGAGGAGAAATTGGGTCACTCAGGATTGTGAAGCTTTAGAGTACTCTACTTCAGAATGCTATGGATTTTGCTTCATCGTTACATACAAGACAGAGACTGATAGAATGTTGGTTTTAAGGGAATTTAAAGAAATGGAGATATGAATAGCAGGTGGAGTTAAGGTAAAAGATGAGCTATGATCTTATATAATGATGGAACATACTCATATGGTCTATTCAATGCATTTTTAATGTTCCTATGTAAGCAAAAATGCAAACAATTAGTTCAGATTTTGTGACAAAAATTACGTTTGGGCTGAGCCATATCACCTATTTGATGCCCCTGCAAAAAACATATTGGTACCCCATCTGTCTCAGCCATGTTCTTTAAATTGATTTGTTGATGAAGCACACTGTTGCTTCCTTTGTCCACACATACTAGAGATGCCTGTATGAGGCACGTGCTGAAAAAGATTTCATTAGTCACTAAGTTGTTATTCAAAAGCCTGCATAAAGTCCAACACTCTAAGTGTAACAAATGGAGAATGCTGGATCATGGCAGTTGATTGTAATGTCCTGGTTGATCTTTCTGCTATTTACCCTTCATTTGTCATCTAGGTGGATCTTGTGAATAATCCAAGTTGGCAGATCTTTCAGTTTTGTGCAACTTTAACTGACTTCTTTTATTTTGGAATGATAATAGCCTCAAATGCAATCAGATTGCATTGGAAGGGCTTTCTTTTTGCACATTGCAGATGATTCAAAAGAAAAAAAAAGAGGAGAGCCAGAATATGATTCCGTCATGATTGATTGTGCTGAAGAGTTATATTCAAGGCATTTATTTCTCCTTCGCTTTCAGATGTCTACGTTACGATGCCATTCTGATATTTTCTAAAGGTAAAGCACCTTTCACAGCCTCAGGGTGCCAAAGTGCATCATTGCTGATGATAATCCTTGTGGATTGTCGTCAGTGTTGTAATATAGGCAAACTATTTCTATTTCTGAATCTTTTGGATGCAATAATTGCATTCCTAGTTCAAAAACTTTTATCAGGAAATAAAACTTTGTAATGAAAATGAAACTTATCTAAGACTAAGATAAATGAGTAAATATCATTTATTCAGATTGTCAGAAGCATTCAACAAAGTTCTCAAAATAAGATTAATAAAACTATGGACCCGAACTATAAGACGATCATTAATACACCCAATAAAGAATTTCGCAGATATGTCTTCATGCTAAAACACTATCACAAGGAGCACTGAAGTGAAAAACATTGGCACATACAAGGGGGAACATGGTTGGGAGTAGGTGATGGAGAAGGAATAGAAGGACACATTGACAGCCTTAGATAAAGTAGAGTGGGAGGAAGGGCATGTAGCGTATAAACAAAGACAAGTACCATTCCGGGACAGTAGCTGTTCAGGGTTGTAATTCTATGAAATAGAAAAGGCTACAACTTCAGATCTATAGTGGAGACATTTTCAGTTCCAGTGGCATCAGGGACACACTTTATTGATCTCACATTACAAGCTGGAGCTGACTCATGCTGTCCAAGATCTCCTTAACTTTAATAAAAACAATTTCAGTTTCTCATATACAGATGTGGAAGTATTGCTGCAGGAGGTTTATAATCCAGTCATGTAGATCACCACGAGAACGCAGTGGAAAGCAGAAATTAGACAGGGGACACTTACACTGACAGATAGTATTCAGCCACTCAGTTCCAGAAAAACAGTGATACACTTATTCAGTATAGCAATGAAGTACCTGTATACTTCCCTCTCTCACTTTCCAGTGCAACTTTATTCTTCTTTCCATTCCAGCACAGTTGTTACTTTTCTTACAGTCCTTTACATTTCATACTCTTCTAGTCTATCCCAGTTAGTGCAAAAATCTTCATTCCTTCATCCTCCCCGCAATGCTGCTTCCAGCTTCCCCTCTTCAAAGCCACATTACCTGCTTCAGCTGTGTTACCTTCATGGCTCTTCATTGTCATGCCTTTTGCACTTATATTAACAACTTTAATTATTACTTACTGCCTGCTAGCCCAGTATTTACTGCTCATCCATAATTGTCTTGGAGGAAGTGGCGGTGAGCTGCCTTCTTGACTGCTACAATCCTTGCAATGAAGGGACACCCACAGTACTGTTCAGAAGGGAGTTCCAGAAATTTGATCCTGCAAAAGTGAAGGAAGGGCAATGCAGTTCCAATTCAGGATGTTGAGTGGCTTGTTGACAGAGACTTGTAGGTGGTATTCCCATTCATCTGGTGTTCTTGTGTTTCTTGGTGAAAGAGATCATGAGTTTGGAAGGTGCTGTCAGAGGAGCCTTTGGGAAATTCTGCAGTGTACTTTGTACACACTGCTGGCACGATGCATTGGTGAAAGGAGTAAATGTATTGGGTCTGGTCTGCTTTGTCTGTGTGGTGTCAAACTTTTTCAGTGTCATCTGAGCTTTACCCATCCAGGCAACTGTAAAATATTCTACCACCGACCTGATCTGTGCTTTTAGAAATGGCGAACTGGCACTGTGGAAACAAAAGAGTACTTACTCAACACAGAATTAATTCCCAGTCTTTGACCTACTCTGTAGCCACAATATTTAAATAGCTGATCAATAGTAACCTCCAATATGATAATGGAGGGTGTTTCAACAATGGTATTGCCTTCAAACATTAAGCAGAGATTCTCCCTTGCTGGAGATGGTCATTGCCTGGCACTTGTGTGGCGTGGATGCCATAATCAATTCAAGCCTAGATGTTGGCCAGATCTTGCTGTATATTGGTACAACTGCTTCTGAGATTTGAGAATGGTGTTGAATTATCAGTGAACATCCCCACTTCTGACCTCATGATGGAGGGCTGTCATTAATGGAGTAGTTGAACATGATTAGCCCAAGGACACCACCATGAAGAATTACTGCAGTGATGCTCATGGATTTAGGTAATTGACCTCCAACAACAGCAACCAGCTTCCTTTGTGCCAGGTATGACTCCAACCAGTGAAGAGATTCATCAAGTATTCCTTCATACCACACTTTGTCAAATGATGCCATGATATAAAGGGCAGTCACTCTGGAATTCAGTTTTATTGTCCATGTTTGGGCAAGGGCTGAAATGAGATAAGGAGTTGAGTGGTTCTGATGGAATCCAAACTGAGCATCAGTGAGCAGGTCAGGCAGTAATTAGTTGGTTTGTATTTGTTCTGCTTTTGTGTCCAGTTTTTAACATTATGAGGTTGCCACTGTACTGGAACAGTTTGGTTAGGAGCATGATTAGTTCTGGAGCACAGGTCATCATTACTATTGTCAGGATTCATAGATTTTACTGTATCCAGTATCATCAGCTGTTTCTTGATAACACATAGATTGAAATGAATTGGTTGAAGACTGGCTTCTATAAGGCTGGGGAGTTCTGGAGAGACCAAGGTGGATCATCCATCCAGCACTTCTGCTAAAGATTTCTGCACATGCTTCAGTCTTATTTTTTGCACTGAAGTGCTGGGTTCTCCCATCATTGAGAAGAGAACATCCTGTTAATTGCTTATTTGTCTCCCAACATTCATCACTAGATGTGACATAATACAGAGCTAAGATCTGATCCATTGATGAGGGACTGCTTAGCCCTGTCTATTGTATATTATTCCCACAGTTTGGCATGCTAGTAGTTCTGTGTTGTAGTTTCCCCAGTTTGACAACTCATTTTAAGCCTGTCAAGTCCTGCTGTTGCCATGATGTCCTTCATCAAACCAAGGTCGACCTCCCAGATTGATGTTAATTTTAGATTGGGGGATATGTTGGGCCATACGGTTACACATTGCAGCTGAATATAATTTTTCTTCTGCTGATGGTTTGCAGCACCTCAAGAATGCCCAGTGACATTACCACTACATCGCTCCTCCCCTTCTACATCCAATGTTCATTGTTCTCCATTTAGAGTCATAGAGATGTACAGCATGGAAACAGACCCTTCAGTCCAACCCGTCCATGCCGATCAGATATCCCAACCCAATCTAGTCCCACCTGCCATCACCTGGCCCATATTCCTCCAAACTCTTCTTATTCATATAGACCACCGGACCACTCAAATGTAAGAAACCTGCGAGGAAGTGGGGTAAGCATGCCAGCCTGCAGGTAAGACTGAGACTATGCAGTTGCAAGACACCCCCTTCCTAGCTTACTCCTGGCAAATGCACAATGTCTGGAGAACAAGATGGATGACCTCAGACCACAGCTCAGCTTCCAGCGTGAACTGCAGGACTGCTGTGCACTCTGCTTCACAGAAACCTGGCTCAACTCATCCATTCCTGACTGCGCACTTCAGGCTGATGGTTTGTCTATCCATCGTATGGACTGCACAGCGTCCTTGGGTAAGACAAAGGGTGGAGGGGTTTTCTTTTTAATCAACAACTTGTGGTACACGGACATTGCAACCCTGGGCAACCATTGCTCCCCAAACCTTGAATGCCTCACCACCAAATGCCGCTTCCTCTATCTACCACGGGAATTTACCGCTGTTATACTAACTGCTGTGTACATACCACCACAAGCAAAGGTTGAGGAAGCTCTGGATGTGCTGTATTCCACCACTAACATCCTGGAGATGGAACACCCTGAGGCCCTGTTTATTGTAACTGGCGACTTCAATCAAGCCAATCTAAGGAAGGTGTTGTCCAAGTACAACCAGAACATTACCTGCACCACCCAGGGGCCCGAACATTTTAGACCACTGCTACACCACTGTGAAGGATGCCTACCACTCCATCCCCCGCCCTCATTTCGGGAACTCCGACCACAATGCCGTGTTTTTTCTCCCGGCTTACAGGCAAAAGCTCAAGCAGGGGACCCCCTCACGGATACAGGCCCAGTGCTGGTCGGAGGAGGCAGAGGGTCAACTCTGGTGCTGTCTGGAATCGACTGGTTGGGCCGTGTTCAAACAGTCCACAGGTACCTTGGACGAGTACGCCACCACCATCACAGACTTTATCAGCAAGTGTGTGGAGGACTGCATACTGAGGAAGTCAATCCAGATGTTCCCCAACAGGAAACCCTGGATGAATCAGGACATAAAGAACCTGCTAAAAAACCAGGTGTGAGGCCTTCAGGTCAGGAGTCTCACTCAAATATAAGGAATCCATGTATGACCTTCGCAGAGCCATTAAGACAGCCAAGGACCAATACCGATCCAAACTGGAAACCCAGACAGAGACCTGGCGACTATGGTAAGGACTGAATGACATCACAGGTTCTAAAAAGAGACAGTGCAAGATAGGAGACGATGACGTATCCCTCCCAGATCATCTTAACGCCTTCTATGCTCGCTTTGAGCAGAAGTTTGGTGGAGAGGTAATACCTATTCTGACAAGTTCTAACGAACCTATCCCAACAGTCACTGCACCAGAGGGCAGGTCAGTTTTCCTTTGTGTGAATCTAGGAAAGCAATGGGACCAGACAGAGTACCAGGCCGTGCACTCAGATCAACTGGCAGAGACCTTCTCAGACATCTTCGCCCTCTCCCTGCAGCAGGCCACTGACTCTGCCTGTTTCAAAAGGGCCAACATCATCCCTGTGCCTAAGACGGTTCATGCACATGTCTCAATGACCGCCCAGTGGCCTTAACTTCGGTGATTATGAAGCGCTTTGAAAAGCTGGACATGGCATTAATCAACTCCAGCCTCCCACTACTCTTGACCCACTCCAATTTACCTATCAGACCAACAGATCCACATAAGATGCAATCTCACTTGCCTTGACTCCTCCTTAGAACATCTTGACACCAAGAACAGCGACGTAACAATCCTACTCATTGACTACAATTCAGCCTTCAACACTATTATCCCCTTGAGACTGATTACTAAACTTAGCCCCACGGACTAAGCCCCACTCTCTGAAACTGGATCCTCAGTTTCCTGACCCACAGGCCACAATCAGTGAAGAGTGGAGAGTGTCAAGATCCTGGAAGTGGTCATCCACAACAGCTTTCTTGGACTCTTCATGTGGATGTACTGGTTACAAAAGCCCAACAATATCTCTTCTTCCTCAGGCAGCTGAGGAAATTTGGCATGACGGCGAATACCCCTGCCAACTTTTATAAGTGCATCATCGAGAGCATTCTGTCGAGATTTATCACTACCTGGTATGGCAACTGTACCATTCAAGATCGGACACAGTTACAGAGGGTGGTGAACTTGGCCCAGACAATCACAAAGGCCAACCTCCCATCTATAGAATCCATCTACCAGGCCCACTGTCAAGGAAAGGCTGCCAGCATTCTCAAAGATCCATCCCACCCTGGCAATATTTTTCGACAACCTCTACTATCGGGGAGAAGGTACAGAAGCCTGAACACATGCACCAGCCGGTTTTGGAACAGTTTCTACCCTACTGTTGTTAGAATATTGAATGGACTCACAAATTCTTAACATTTGCTTGTACCTATGTTTTTGTTTTTGCCAATGTTTACCTATTCTTTACTATCTATGCTCCTTAACTATGTGATCTGCCTGTACTGCTTGCAAAACAAAGCTTTTCACTGTGCCTCGGTACACGTGACAATAAATTCAATTCAATTTAATTCAATTCAATTCATATACCCATCCAGATGCCTTTTAAATGTTGCAATTGTGCAGCCTCCACCACTTCCTCTGGCAGCTCCTTCCATACATGTAGCACCCTCTGCATGGAAGGGTTGCCCCTTAGATCTCTTCTTTATCTTTCCCCTCTCACTCTAAACCTATGCCCTCTAGTTCTGGATTCCCCCGCCACAGGGAAAAGATTTTGTCTATTTATCCTATCCATGCCCCTCATGATTTAATAAACCTCTATAAGGTCACCCCTCAGCCTCTGATGCTCCAGGGAAAACAGCTCCAGTCTATTCAACCTCTCACTATAGCTCAAATGCTCCAACTCTGGCAACATCCTTGTAAACCTTAATTGAACCCTTTCAAGTTTCACAACATCTTTCCGATAGGAAGGAGACCAGAAATGCACGCAATATTCCAACAGTGGCCTAACCAATGTCCTGTACTGCCGCAACATGACCTCCCAACTCCTATACTCAGTGCACTGACCAATAAAGGAAAGCATACCAAATGCCTTCTTCACTATCCCATCTACCTGCAACTCCACTTTCAAGGAGCTATGAACCTGCACTCCAAAGTCTCTTTGTTCAGCAACACTCCCTGAGACTTTACCATTAGGTGTATAAGTTCTGCTAAGATTTGCTTTCCCAAAATGCAGCACCTCACATTTATCTAAATTAAACTCCATTTGCCACTCCACAACCCATTGGCCCATCCGATCAAGATTCTGTTGTAATCTGAGGTAACCCTCTTTGCTGTCCACTACACTTCCAATTTTGGTGTCATCCGCAAACTTACTAATTGTATCACTTATGCTCACATCCAAATCATTTATATATATGATGAAAAGTAGAGGACCCAGCACCAATCCTTGTGGCACTCCACTGGTCACAGGCCTCCAGTCTGAAAAACAACCCTCCACCACCACCCTCTGTCTTCTACCATTGAGCCAGTTCTGTATCAAATGGCTAGTTCTCCCTGTATTCCATGAGATCTAAGCTTGCTCACCAGTCTCCCAAAGAGGAACCTTGTCAAACACCTTCCTGAAGTCCATATAGATCACGTCCATCATTCTGCCCTCATCAATCCTCTTTGTTACTTCTTCAAAAAACTCAATCAAGTTTGTGAGACATGATGTCGCACGCATAAAACCATGTTGACTATCCCTAATCACTCCTTGCCTTTCCAAATACATGTACATCCTGTCCCTCAGTATTCCCTCCAACAATTTGCCCACCACTGATATCAAGCTCACTGGTCTATAGTTCCCTGGGTTGTCCTTACCACCTTTCTTAAACAATGGCACCACATTATCCAACCTCCAGTCTTCTGGCACCTTGCCTGTGATTATCAATGATACAAATTTCTCAGTATTTCCCTGAAATTTGATCATTTTATTGTCTTCCACACTCTCCAATTTCTGTTTTTATTGCCATTTATTTGCTCCTTTTCATTGCCAACCAATTCCCATGGCCTACTTAATTCCTGTTATATCTACGTTCAGCTACTAATGTAGTCCTCTCGCTCTTCACTTTACCTCAAATGCTAATGACAGCAACTCTGATCGCTATACAGTATTGACAGGAAATGTGAAATGAATATGATATTTGTCTGCAACAAACTCTGCCATTAGCCATGAGTGTAGGGAAAGACCTGCTCTTCTAACACAACAAGCTGGATTTTGAATGCAAAAAGATCATGAGCTGTCCAGGATGTGCTGAATTTTGATAACCAACTCTGCCTTCCAGCATATTCTTTGACATTCTTCGCAACTGTTGGCTTGTCTTGCTTCTGTTGGTGCCACAAATTAGTAAGCAAAGCCTGTGCACAGGCAATATCACATTATCTTTCAGGATAATAAAATATGTAGGACCTGACTCCATTGATGCCCACACATAAGAGAAAGAACAAAAGAAACCAATTTATCTATGTAACAATGCAGGTGAAGCAGCTTACAGCAGGTCCATTTCAGCACCTACGAACAAGGGGATCAGGATTGCAATTAGAATACAGAACTCAAAGTCTTGAACTGCTAAAAACAGAAGAAACACAAGGAATTGAATGCTTGCAGAATAATTATGGATCTTCCCAACTTCTTCACATCTGTATTCATTCAACCAAAAAGATCCTAATCTCTATCCTTTGTGTCATTCCATTGTTTCCTAAAGGCTTCCAGGGTTTTGTTCTGATCCTGAAGTGTGCAATGCAGTTCTGAAGAAGGGTCACTGGACTCAAAACATTAACTCTGTTTTCTCTGCACAGATGCTGTGAGACCTGCTGAGTTTCTCCAGCAATTTCTGTTTTTGCACATTTGACATCTGTGGATGTTTTGACCCACAGCCCAGAAAAAGGCCCTTCAGCCCACATCATCTATGCCAGTCAAAAACAACCCATCTAACCATTCTAATCTCATTTTCCAGCATTTGGCTTATAGCCTTGGATGCCTTGGCTTTGTTTTGTTTAGGTTGTCCTGCACATTGATTTCACTCCATGTGGGGGACTTCCTGATATAGTCCTAAATTACCTTCTAGTCATTCAAAGGATTGTTCACTTGTTTTATAATTTAATTTAATCAAAATCCTGAATTTATCTTCCAATAGATCAGCTTCAGTTGATCTGAGAAATTGAAATTGCTTCAGTTTGCCTCATAATTCAAACCTTTGACACTGGAGATTAGCTGTACTCTCTCTATACTGCTTCTGCTTGATTCTTTATGAAGACTAGAAATGAACAAAAGTTAAGATACAGCCTGGCCAGAGCAGTTCCAATGCATTTTCATCTAACTTATATGCTATTATTTATCTGTGTTTCAATGTTGCATTGAGTTTGTTGAATACTATTTGAAATTCCAAAGACATTTTAATGTCTACTAAGACTCATGCATATCCTTTTGACTTCATTGTTAGCTAGTTTAACATAATTCATGATAAGTACCGTCTATTTCTCCTTACTATGTGCAGTACTTTCCATTTAACAGCAACAAATTTGGCAATTTTCTGCCTGCGTGCACATTTTGTTCAGCATATTTTGTAATTTTTATGCTGCTGCCTCCAATTTACCAAAGCCCACTGTCAATGTAATGCCTTCTGTAAGTTTGACCGCAGTGCACTGAGCCTTTGATCCCAATATGTAAATAGAAAACAGTAATGATTCCAATGCTGGGGGATAGTTGGCATCCACTCAGTGCTTACGCCCGACATGAAGTTGCTCAATTACTGAGAGTACTTGTGTTTGCTTTATTTTTCAGAGTTTTTATATCCATAACTCTCACTGCTTTGAGTTTAACTAATAGCTTTTCATGTAGAAAGTTATTGAATCCCTTTGGATATCCAGGGCATTAGTTAATTAAGATCTTCACAGTCCATTTGGATTGTAATTTGCTTCAAGAATTCAAAGAGTTTGGTCAAATCAGATTTTTATCTCTTGAATCCATGTTTATCTGAGTTCACTGTCTTTTTTTGAGTGGCATCTTCCATCCTGATGAAGGGCTTATGCCTGAAACGTCAATTCTGCTGCTCATCAGATGCTACCTGACCTGCTGTGCTTTTCTAGCACTACACTCTTGACTCTGAGCTCCAGCATCCTGCAGTCCTCACTTTCTCCTAGGTATCTCCAATATCACAGGTCTGTGAGGCACTTTTTTTCTGTGAAAGTAATCATTGTGTTTGACATTATCTGGCATGGTTCAGGAGACCCATTCTGTCACAGTAGCAACTGCTGCATTGTCTACTAAGAGGAGCTGAGAAAGTGATGATTCACTGGCTTCTGTTTCCTCTGGGCCCTCTTCTGCCCAGCTCCTCCAATGTCCTTTCGAACTATCAGCCTCCAAAGGTCAGGAGCATCAGTGACTGTGTCCCATTTATCTCTGTTGTTATCTGCCATCTGGCCAGGCTGTACCTTAACTTTTGTTCATTTCCAGTCTTCATAAAGAATCAAGCAGAAGCAGTATAGAGAGAGTACAGCTAATCTCCAGTGTCAAAGGTTTGAATTATGAGGCAAACTGGAGCAATTTCAATTTCTCAGATCAATTGAAGCTGTACAAGCTGATCTATTGGAAGATAAATTCAGGATTTTGATTAAATTAAATTATAAAACAAGTGAACAATCCTTTGAATGTTCTTGTAGCAGTGGTAGGGACACTCACGAAGTTGTGACCCAGTGACAGTTCACCAATCAGAAGATCTATGGGAATACAGCCATCATTCATCCAAGGAAACATGGCCAAAGGATCACATGCATCTTTGGCTTAGCAATGAATCTATGTTCAACATGCACTGTGCTGGTGGCATGGTGCTCAGTGGTTAGCACTGATGCCTCACAGCACCAGGGACCTGGGTTCCATTCCAGCCTCAGGTGACTGTCTGTATGGAGTTTGCACATTCTCCCCGTGTCTGCGTGTGTTTCCTCCGGTTTCCTCCCACAGTCCAAAGATGGGCAGGTCAGGTGAATTGGCCATGCCAAATTGCCCATAGAGTTAGGTGCATTAATCAGAAGGAAACGGGTCTGGGTGGGTTGCTCTTCAGAGGGTCGGTGTGGGTGTGTTGGGTTGAAGGGCCTGTTTTCATTCTGTAGAGAATCTAATCTAATGCTCCAGGATCTTTCAGTTGTACGACTAACTATTATTTTAATTCTGATGATGAGTTTAATATAGATTGGGACTGCGGGTTACGTGTCTGTATTTTCCTGTAGCTGAATTGTCGTTTTGTAAATGAACACTAGAGGAGCTTGTTTTCAATCAGCCAGCACCATTCCAGCATCCATAGAGGTTCTTATTATCTCTCAAATCTTCTCCCTAATCTCATTCAGTTTTCAAAGAAATAACATCCATTCACAGTGATTCATCTGATTTGACTCCTTTTCATTATTCAGGATTTCCATCTTATTTCTGTGGCAATAATACATTTTACTTTGGTTACCAAAGCAGAAAATGCTGGAATTTATCAGCTGGTCTGCAAGCCTCAATGGAGAGAAAAACAAAGTTAATGTTATGATGATACAAAATTTGGGAGTATTGTGAGGAGGATAGGGTAGAACTGCAAAAACCAAAGATAAATCAGCACAAAGATAGCAAGCATGACCTACTGCTGACTGCAGCCAGAGACAGAGTGAGAGGTTGGAATTTGGTGAATGATGGGGGAGTAGTGAGGGGGAAGGGGTTGTCCACTTGAATAATGAGTTTATAAAAAGACTTCATAAAAGAGGGGTGAGGCTGCAGTTTGAGTCAGAATGGGGGAATGGCTCAGTCTGTGGCTCTGGAGAGGGCTGGCCAAGTTCTAAGAAACTCAGGCACGGTAATACAGAAAAAGGAGTATTCAATTGGTTAGTGTGCACTTCTCTCATTTATCTTTAAAACCTTAGGTTACTTTAATCATTTTAAAAGTTTATTAGAAATAGAATTTTTAATCAGTGTAGTAAAGCTTGGCTGAGGAAGGTTTTCTGTTTCAATCAGGGTAAATATTAGGAATGAGGAGGAATAGGCAATAAATGCTGGCTCAGACAGCAAAACCCACATGCCTTGAATGAATAAAAAATGTTGAAATAATATGGATATAAACAGCGACACGACTAGAGACATTAATTAATGTTTAATCAGTAAAAATAATTAACTGTGTAAATGTTGGAATAACGTTGGGGCGGAGGCTTTTACAGATTGTGGGAGGTCATGGGTGTCTGCGTGAACTGAGGTGAACATATTTGCATTAAGTGTCTGTGGCTGCAGAAACTTTGGCTCAGAGTCATTGAGCTGGAGGCTGTGCTGTAGACACTGCAACACAACAGGGAAGTTAAAAGTTGCCTGTGAATTTATTCCGGGAGGCAGTCACATCCTTTAATATGGGACAATCTGATTGGGTCTATGTGTGTGACTACAAGCAAGGCAGGTAAGGAGATCAAATAGTGGAAAATCCTCAGTCTTAGTCCAAAAGATTTAAATTCTTGCAGACAAAAGTGAAGCAGCAAGTTGGATGAGCAGACTGACCATGATATGGCAAAGCTATTCAATTAATAGGAGTTAATAGGAATGTAAGACACAGTATTAATCAGAAAAGGAGAGGTGCTCGCAACAAGGAGAATACAGTTCTGAAGAAGGGTCACTAGATTCAAAATGCTAGCTCCATTTTGTCTTCCCCGATACTGCCAGATACATTGAGTTTCTGCACAATTCTGGATTTGTTTGTTTCAGGATAATATAGTAACCACGAGATATTTCAATTTACATAGAAACTGGATAAATCTGATTAGCACTAATGCTGTGGAAAACAAATTCCTCAAATTTATATGATATTTTTATCAAGCATCATTGTTGAGACACTAATTAGAGAACAACTGTTTTAGAACTAGCATTATGCCATGTGAAAGAATTGGTCAATTATCTCATTGTAAAGGACTTTTTAGGAAAAACTGATCAGAATTTGGTGGAGGTTTATTTCAGTTTGCAGGTGATGTAGTTCAATCCAAGTATAGAGTCTTAAATCTAAGCAGTGAAGATCACAATGGCTTGAGGGGCAGATCAGCTGTGGTAGATTATGAAATTATATTAACCTATGATGACAATGATGAAAAACAGTCAATGGCTAGGATTTACAGGGTCTCTGCCCATATGCAGCAAGACCTGGACAACACTCAAGCATGGGCATGTAACTTTTGTGACACATGAGTGTCAGACAGTGACCATGACTAATAAAACATATTTTAACCATCACTTGCTTGATGTAGAATGATAATACCATTCATGAATCTCCCACTGTTAATATCCTGGGGTTGCCATTGATTAGGAACGGAAATGAACCAGCCACATGCATACTTTGACTGCAAGAGGGAGGAATTCTGTAGTGAGTCACTGATCTCTAGTCTCCCAAGTGCCTGTCCACCATTTGTCAGGCACAAGTTGGGAGTATGATGGAATACTCCTCACTTGCCTGGATGGGGTGCAGCTGCGAGAACACGTCTCCCTTGAACATTTTCTCTCTCACCTTAAACCTAACATTTAGGATTTCCACCCTGGGAAAAAGACTCCAATTATTCACTTTATCCACAATCTCACAATCTTATATACTTCACGTTATCCCCTTAGCACTCTAATGGAAACAATCCAAGTCTGTCCAACCTCTCTGTATGGTTAAAAAGCTCAAGTCCAGGCAATATCCTGGTAAACCCTTCTTGCACTCTCTCTAAGCCTCCACATCCTTCTAAAGTGTGAGGACTAGAACTGACACAATACTCCAAATGTGGTTCAACTAAAATCTCATACAGTTGCAACATGATTTGTCAGCTTTTATACTCAATGCCATGACTGATGAAGGCAAGCATGCCATATGACTTTTTTTAACCACCTTATCCATTTATATTGCCACTTTCATGGAGCTATAGACTTGCACCTTAAGATCCCACTGTATAACAATGCTCCCAATGCCTTTAACTGTATACTTTCCTCTTGCATTTGACTTCCCAAAATGCATCATCCTATACTTGACTGGATTAAAATCCATCTGCCATTTCTTTGTCCAACTTTCCAACTGTTATAAAGCCTGCTACATTCTTTGAAACCTTCCTCACTATCCACAACTCCACCAATTTTTGTGTTGTCTGCAAATGTCCTAACCAGAACAAACAACAGAGGTCCCAGCACTGATCTATGCAGAACACCACTGATCATAAACCTCTAGTTAGAAAAACACCCTTCCACAACCATCCTCTGTATTCTCTGACCAAGCCAATTTTGTATCCAATTTACCATGGATTTCATACGACTTAAACTTCTGTACTAACTTACCATGAGGCACCTTGTCAAATGCTTCAATAAAGCCCATGCTGACTACATTCACTGCCCTACCTTTATCAATCATCTTCATCACTTTCTCAAAAAACGTAATCAAGTTTGTGAGACAAGACCTCTACAAAGAGATTCTCCCTAATAAGTCCATTCTTTTCAAAATTAAATTGTGTCCCTAAGATTCTTCGCCAATAACTGTATAAATAGAAAATAATGAACATGATTTATGGCAAACTTGCATTCATTTTATCAACAAAGTCCCATCTAGAAATGTCATCCAGCTATGGTGAACAAGAGAAATTATTAAAAGTTATGAAAAAAATTAGAGTTAAAGAAGAAACTTGTCAAAAAAGTAAGCCTAAGAATTTGGCCAATTTCAGAATTCAGCAAATGAAATCCAAGAAGCTGACAAAGAAAGAGAAAATAGAACATGAAAGTAAGCTAGTGAGAAACAAAAACAGATGGTAAAATCTTCCATAGGTATTTAAAGTAGAAAAGATTAGCAAAGATAAATGAGAGTTCATTATAGGCAGAGACAGGAAAATTTAAATGGGGAATAGGGAATAACAAAAACTAAACAAATGCTTTGTGTCTCGCTCTTCATCGAGAAAGTTTAAAAACAAACCTCCCAGAAATATTAGAGACCCAAAGGACCAATGAGATTGGGAAACTGAAAGAAAGCTGCATCAATAAAAAAAAGTCATACTGGAAAATTAATGGACTGGAACTTGATAAATTCCACAGTCATGATAATCTTGAGTCCTGAGAAAGATGTTTGTAGTGACAATGGATCATTGGTGATCATCTTCCAAAGTTCTATTTAGTCTGGAATTATTCCTGCAGATTGGATGAACATGAACAAATATAACCCCATTATTTAAGAAAGGGGGGAGAGATGGAACAGAGCATTACAAAGCTATAAGTCTGATATCCGTGGCATGGAAAATGTTTGAATCTATTGTAAAGATGTAACACTTAGAAAATAATATTAAAATTGCACTGAGTCACTATATAAGATAATTATGTAATGCATATGTAAAATTATGTTTATAAGATACAGAATGTTTTACAAGCCTTCACCATTCATAATCTTTATAATTTATAATTTTGAAATTCCAGATTTTTTGCTCATGACTCAAAACTAAGTTGCAATATGAGTTGTGAAGAGACCTCAAAGTGATTTAGGTCAGTTAAGTTAGTGGGTAAGAACACAGTAGATGTAAAAGCAAGAGCGATAGTTGCCATAGTCCCGCTGTCTGATTAGAGGGAGATGACTGATGGTGGTTTAACTTGAGGGTTAAGAAGGAGAGCACTTCACAGTAACCTCTGCCAGTACAGGAATTGAGTGCATACGTTCGGCATTAGTCAACAGCTGTCCAGCTGACTGAAATAACCAACCTCCAAGGTGAATTTGCCACAGTCTTACTAGACCATAGATCTGCTCTCTCAGTGCAGAGAAAAAACTGGTGGTCACCAAGGCTCAGGCAAGGAGAGAACATAGGACCTTCATAGTAACCTCAACCAGTGCAGGATTTGAACCCGTGCTGTTAGTATCACTCTGCATTAACAGACTAGCTGTTCAGCTAACTGAGCTAAACCAGTTGATAGGTGTAATGTAATGTGGAATAACATGATGCTATCCAGTTTAGTAAAAAAAGCCAAAATTCTGAATATCTTATAAATAGCAAGAGATTGAAAATTGCAAATGATCAAAGGGACCTAGGTGTCCTTGTACAAAAGTTATTGAAACAAGCAGGTGCAGTAAGGAACTTGGATGTCAAATGGTATGTTGGTCTTTACTGCAAGAGAGAACACAGAAGCCTTGCTGCAATTGTATAGAGTGTTGCTGACATTGCACTTGAAATATTGTGGGCAGTTTGGTCTCCTTACTTAAGGAAAGATAGACTTGTTCCAGAGTGAGTGCAACAAAGATTCTGGGGATGATGGGATTCTCCTGTAAGGTGAGATGGTGAGATTGTCCTGTAAGGTGAGATGGTGGGATTGTCCTGTAAGGAGAGATGGTGGGATTGTCCTATAAAGTGAGATGGTGGGATTATCCTGTAAGGAGAGATGGTGGGATTGTTCTGTAAGGAGAGATGGTGGGGTTGTCCTGTAAGGAGATATGGTGGGATTGTCCTGTAAGGAGAGATGGTGAGATTGTCCTGTCAGGTGAGATGGTGGGATTGTCCTGTAAGGAGAGATGGTGGGATTCTCCTGTAAGGAGAGATCCCCAAACTTTCAAGATGGTGCCGGAGTGCAACATTTTGCGAGCTGTCTACAGCAGATCTAACTTTTACATATCTTATAATCGTTCTGCTCTTCCAAAGGTCAATTCCAAGTGTATCAGAATTACTAATAATGTTCTCTTAAATCTAGATTTCAGGTGTAAAGATTGTACAATCAACGAGGATCAATTACCAACACAATAACAGCAAACCCAGGGGAATAAAGGGCCTGCTGACTTCCCATAATCACACCATCGTCATGGAAACCTGGGACCAAGACCCGACCAGCAGGGGAGCAAGACCTGATTCCACAGTGACTCAACAATGAGGAGGCCCAGCCAGGAAGTTGATCTTGCTCTCTGTGTATCTTCTCTGTAGCTGTAACATTGTATTCTTCACTATGTTCTATTATCCCATACACTGTGTACAGTATGATCGGCCTGTACTGCATGCAAAACTAAACATTTCACTGTACCTACATACATGTGACAATAATAAGTCAAATCTAATGGGCTTGTGTGATCTAGAGTTTAGAAGAATGAGAGACAATCCCATAAAAAAATTCTTACAGGGCCCAACAGGGAAAGTATAGGAAGGATACTCTCCCAAGCTTTGGGTATCTAGAAGTTCTTGACATGTTCTCAGAGTAAGAGGTTGGCCATGTAGACCTCAATTGAAGAGGAATTTCTTCACTTTAAGGTGAGTGAATCTTTAGAATTCTCTACCACAGACTTCTGTAAAAGCTCTGTCATTGAGTATGTTTGAGAAAGAGATCGATAGATTTCTAAGGCTTTGAGAATAAGGAATAGCATTGAGATAGAAGAACAGGCATGTTCTCGTTGAATGCTGGAGCAGGCTTGAGAGACCAAATAGCCTGCATTGATCGGGGGATACTGGTCAGGAATGACTATATTAAAAGTATAGACTGTAGAAACTCATTAATTTGCCAGGAGATCACTCATGAGGATCCTATGGTGTAAAGCTGACCCCTTTCCTGTCAGTATTTAATACAACAGAGATGAGGGAAAACTGACTCAGTAAAACCAGCGAGATATTTATTTGCAAAAAGCCACTAGCAATTTCTTTGAAAGTTCTGAATTTCATTATTGGGACGTCTTTACTGACCATTGCAGCAGTTGTGAAATGTTCAATGATTTCAGTGATGCTCAAGAGTTTGACTCCTCTCTGCACTGCGATTATACAGGCAGCACCATCTTTGTTCACAGCAGCTGCTATTCCACTGCCAAGCTGTATCTATGCTAGTGAGGGCATTCACAATGAATGCGATAAAAGCCTTGGTGGAAAAGGTAAGAACCAGAGGAACAGATGTGAGATAATTGGCAAAGAAACCAATGGCAACATGAGAAATACCTTATGTGCGCAGTGACTAGTTAGGATCTGCAATTCACCGCCTGAGCTCATGGTAGAGGCAGTTTCAATTGAGGCATTCATGAAGGAATTTGATTATTATCTGAGAAGGAAAGCTGTGCGGGTTATGGGGAGAAGGTGTGGTAGTGGCTCTTGGTGAATCGCTCCTTCACACAGCCATGGCACGCCAGTTAGCTGAGCTAGCTGAGAAACCATTCTCTGATTCTGTAAAAATTTCCGATCAAAGACCAAGAATGTTAATTCCCTATCTCTCCACAGCTGCTGCCAGACTTGCACAGTATTTCTGGGCATTTAATACAACATTTTCAGTTTTTTGGGGTAGATTACCAGCAATTGCAGAGCTTTGCTTTAGATTAGATTCCCTACAGCCCAACAGATCCACACTGACCCTCCGAAGAGTAACCTAACCCACCCAGACCCATTTCCCTCTGACTAATGCACCTAATACTATAGGCAATTTAGCATAGCCGGTTCACCTAACCTGCACATCTTTGGATTGTGGGAGGAAACCGGAGCACCCAGAGGAAACCCACGCAGACGTGGGGAGAATGTGCAAACTCCATACAGACAGTCACCCAAGGCTGGAATCAAACCCGGGTCTCTGGCACTGTGAGGCAGCAGTGCTAACCACTGAGCCACCATGTCGCCCCTTTTATTTCTGCGGTAATTCTCCATGCTGGTGGGGAGCATGTTTTATCACCATGACCCATGTTTTGAGCAGATTCCCTATCTGGAAGCCATTTGAAGTTAGAGACTTGGCTGCCCAACAGGCAGGAAAATCATGTAACACATGGCTGCTGCCCAAAGGATTGTCAGTGCACAGCCCGCAAATGGGTTGAGGGATGGTTTAGAGATTGAGGGAAGAGTTGGGGACATTGGGAGCCTGTCAGAAATCACCAAGGTTTTGGTGTTGGAGTTGTTGATGGTCAAATAATGGTGGGAGTGGGGGTGGCTGTGGAGCTAGTAGGGGTTATGGTGGTATTGAAAAGCTAACCTGGCAAGCTCTGCAGAAAAGCTCCCGCTCCTCCCAGCCCACAAGCAGTGCTGGAAAGGCACTCTGCTGATGCATCCAGCCCTTCTCAACCTCTTTTATCTGCTAAATTACCCAAGGCTTAACCAACATGAATGAACAATAGAAGTCATGTTAAAATGATCCTCTTAGAAAGTTTCCACAACAAATCCACCTCGGTTGAAACCGGAAGTGACCGTGCTTGAGGTGATATCTGAAATCTGCTTTAGATTTTACCATTTTATCCAAACCATTCATTTTTGAGATAAAATCATGCCCGTCCTAAAGAAGCTCAGGCAGGCTTGTGTTAATGGTTAGCTGTGGAAGTTGATAACAAATGCTGACACAGTTAGGAGCTAAGTAAGCTTTTGTGTGGAATGGAAAATCAATAGAATGATGCTACTTTTTTGGGGGCTGGGTGAAGATTCACAGATGCCTGTTAATGCATTGGCCAGGAAAATATACTTGTTAGGTGAAGATCTTTTGTGAGTGTGGCACAAACGTGCCTTGTCATTAGTAACAGGTAGTCCTCTGCAACTACCTTTAGTCTCCTGTCCCTCTTACAAATCCTGGGTGGTCATTAAATGCTATCCATATCTGGGACTGCCAGGGTCAGGTAACTTTGAGGAATGTAGCTCTCAAGTATGACTTCTGAGGGCAAAGAGAGGCTAAATTATTCCCAGTTCAATGAAGCACGCTTGCCAGACTCTAATGGCATGCTCAATATTTAACCTGATGCATAAATGATCACCAAATTATTGACACTCAGCTGGTGTCAGTAGAAGCTACATGGAAACCAGCAGCCATAAGTGCAGTCAACAGCCTTGGTCTCTCATAAACTACTTTCTATTCCTGGTCAAAGCTCAAATTAGAAGGTGTTTTACCAAATTCCTGCAAAGGAAGTATTTGTACTATTCTGAAAACAACAAATGCTGGAGATCACAGCGGGTCAGACAGCACTCATGGAGGAGAAAGTGAGGTCTGCAGATGCTGGAGATCAGAGCTGGAAATGTGTTGCTGGAAAAGCGCAGCAGGTCAGGCAGCACTCATGGAGAGAGAGCAAGCGAACATTTTGACTCTTCATCAGAGCTGAAGTGTGGAGAGGACAGCAATTACACTACAATTTGTTGGGGGGAATGGTTTTCGGGTAGTGAGTGCAGGGTGCTGGTGGAGAAAAGATGTTTGTACAATTCTATTCTGCAAATTGCAAGCAAGCTGGACATTGAGAGTGTCGGACCTTTTGCCTTTGTCATAGACAGTTGCTGCCTGGGAGAGTGTACATGGGTGCAATGTTTCATATGTAAAACTGGGAAGCCCCATGACTGCTCTACTTCTAAATAGTCATAGGGACCTGTCATGCTGCTACCATGGAGAAGGAGATTAAACTACTTGTACAGGCAAAAGAAGCTAATGCTGGTGAAGCCCCCAGCAGCACCCTCGAAGCTTGGAATAGCTCATTGCTGTAAAGATCAATGGTATCGGAACGGTGCCTGTGCTAGAAGTATGTTGGAAATTGGGTGGTAGTATCCAGTGTAGTACAGTGACGGTTTCCCTTTTTAAGTCTAATCTCTGTAAACACTTTTCCAGGATGACAAGAAGTGCCTTTGTTTGTACTCTATGACAATGGGGTCCTGCTGGGTGGGTTGCTGTGCTGCTGGGTGGATTGCTGTGCTGCTGGGTGGGTTGTTGTGCTGCTGGGTGGGTTGCTGTGCTATCACACTCACCACCCCTCCTCTCTTTCTAATAAGTAAAAGTACAGAAGGGCTTCTATGAGAAACCTGTAATGTTCTGTCTAAAATGATAACTAGGAGAAATAGTTCCTCCTAACCTTACCTCTTCCACGTGACACCCCCCAGAAAATGCCACAAGGGTCATAGAGACATAAACCATACAGCATAGCTGAGTGAAAAACCATATTTTAATAACAGAAGCATGTGACAAGTAAACCAATGTCAAGACCATAAGACCATGAGGTACAAGAGCAGAATTAAGCCATTTGGCCCAATGAGGCTGCCCTGAATTTCGATCGTAGCTGATATGTTTCTTAATCCTATTCTCTTGCCTTCTCCCCATAAACATTGATCCCCTTACTAATCAAAATCTCAGTCTTAAATACACTCATTTACTTGGCTTCCACAGCCTTCTGCAGCAATGAGTTCCACAGATTAATCATAATCTGGCTAAAGAAATTGCTCCTCATCTCAGTACTAAAGTGTTATCCCTCCACTCTGAGGCTGTGCCCTCAGGTCCTAGTCTCTTCTACTAATGGAAACATTTTCTCTATGTCCACCTTATCCAGGTCTCTCAATATTCTGTAAGTTTTAATGAGAACCCCCCCTCATCCTTCTAAATTTCATTGGATACAGACCCAGAATCCTCAACCCCTCCTGATATGACAAGGCCTTCATTCCTGGAATTTTTCTTGTAAATATCCTTTCAGGCCAGAACATGTTTCCTTAGATAAAGGGCCCAAAATTGCTCACAATATTTTAAGTGCGGTCTGACCACAGCCATATACAGCCTCAGCAGTACATCT
This sequence comes from Chiloscyllium plagiosum, assembly GCF_037043375.1. Classification (NCBI taxonomy): domain Eukaryota; kingdom Metazoa; phylum Chordata; class Chondrichthyes; order Orectolobiformes; family Hemiscylliidae; genus Chiloscyllium; species Chiloscyllium plagiosum. The sequence continues at coordinate 105,245,296 of NW_028270141.1, forward strand.
CTGTTTTTATATTCTAGCCCTCTTGAAACAAATGCTAAAATTGTATTTGCCTTCCTAACCGACAACTGAATCTGCATGCTAGCCCGAAGAGAATCCTGAATTAGGACACCTAAGTCCTTTTGTGTTTTATATTTCTGAAGCCTTTCCCTATTTAGAAAATAGTCCACGCCTCTATTCTTCCTAACAAAGTGCATAGCTTCATATTTTACCACATTGTGTTGCATCTGCCGTTTCTTTGCCCTTTCTCCCAACCTATCTAATTTCTTCAGCATCCTTCCTGCCTCCTCACCACTACATGTCCCTGCACCTATCTTTGTGCTATCTACAAACTTAGTAACAATGCCCTCAGTTACTTTGTCTAGAACATTAATGTATAATGTGAATTGTTGTGGTCCCAATATTGAGCTTTATGGAACTCCATTCGTCATTGGCTGCTATCCCTAAAGAGACGCCTTTTATCACTCTCTGCCTTCTGCCAGTCAGCCAATCCTTTATCAATGCTAGTACATTGCCCCAGTACCATGATTTCTTATCTTATTTAGCAGCCTCTGTATGGCATCTTGTGAAGGACTTTCTGGAATACACCATGTCCACTGGCTCTCCTTTGTCTAACTTGATCATTATCTTCTCAACAGATTTGTCAGATATGACCTCCCTTGATGAAGCCTGAATGTTGACTCAGCCCTATTTTATATGCACTTCCATGTACTCCACAATCGCATCTGTAATAATGGACCCTAAATCTTTACCAAAAATTGAAGTTGGACTTGGCTCATCATGATCTCAAACCAAACGTTATTTGTAGATTTGATTACTCAAACTATACATGAAGTCGAGTTGGAGGGCGTGTGAAGGCCTGTGCCTTTGTTTTCAGTTGTTGAGATTATTTGACGACAGAGACTGCTCCATTTGGTTTATCTTGGGTTTATTTTTCCAATTTTCTGGGATCCAAATTACAGTTTCTGAAATTGGCCACTAGAACATCTTTCCATGTTCAGCCAGTTGTAGAATACTACCAGTATTCCCCCAAGAGAAACACATAGTTGACTCAGTGAAGCTAACCCCTGCTGAGCATGTTCTCAATGTCATGTGGGTAGCACATCTGAGGAACATTAGTGTGGAGGATTCCTTCCTGTTACTTAATGGTGCAAATTTATCTAAAATAATGAAGGTGTAGTACGTCTTTATGTGAGCTTGGTCAAATATAGTCCAACAACTATAATATCAGGAGACTGGTACGCTAAATGAAATGTTGAAAAGAGACTTTTCAGATAAAGGGTCAGTGGACTCGAAAAGTCAACTCTGCTTCTCTCCACAGATGCTGCCAGACCTGCTGAGTTTCTCAAGCAATTTCTGTTTTTGTTTCAGGTTCCCAACATCTGCAGCTCTTGGTTTTTTTTATATAACGGAGATTAGATACCTGGATAGACAATTCATATATTCCAGGTGAATGCTACAAAAGACTAGAAAAATTAATACAACTAGGGAAACAAAGAAAGAACTCAAGAAGCATAATGACTTTGAAATAATTATGGTGGGAGTTGGATTTATTGTGAAAAGAGTGAGAGAAATAAGACATTGGAGTAGTCAGGAAACAGAGAGCACATTGGCTATTCCAGAGGAAAAGAGCAATCAATTAGTAATCAAATTCAAATAAGGATAACAAATATTTATGAATGTGGTGGTTACAATTGCTCATCTTATCTAAGTGTAAAATCACTGAGGGAATACTATTTACAATGTGTGAACAGTATGATCAAATTGAAATTTATGGTGATGGATATACATGAAGAATTGAATAAAGCCAGAAGTAGCTTAAATGTGACAAAACTGTTTATGTCTGATGCATTATTAATGTGAATGCTGTGCAGTGGATAAAATACTAAAAGGGTAGATGCAAATAAGTTCTAAGATCTGAAGCTCAAGCCTTTCTTGGAAACTCAATGGGAAAGGATAAATCCCACTGCTCAGAAAAGAGGAGGGGGCATTAATTCATCATTTTTCAGAATGATTTATCTTAATGAGGGTGCTGCCAACTGGTGTGGAGAGACAAAACACAAGGGCAGAGGCAATCAAAGAGTCTTTTATATTCTTGAATATTAAACATTCAGTACAAAAGAGGTTAAATCACAGATAAAGAAAGAAATGACTGGTAAATCCAGAAATTACATGGTAAACTTTGCTTAGCCCCAAGATGGTTAATAGTTCAGGAAATTTAAATTTTCCAGGCGAGCCAGGTGTCATTTCTTACACATTTTCAATTCACATCGAAGTCAAGCATAATATTACAGTGATAATGTTCCTATCATGAAAGAAATAGCTTTATTACCTATTCAAATAAATACATAATAAAAAAAGTTTTTAAAGCTTCACAATACTTTTGTACATTTTTTCTTAATTTCTCTTTTCAATTTGTTTTATGTTCAATTATTTTCTACTTCAACTTTATTTTGATTTTATTTCTGATTAATATTGTCCCAAATTTTAACTTTGGTATCATACTTTACTCCAGTCAGTTAAGCCCAAGATTCAAAGGATCATTCTGGGTACTTCATCAAAACATCTGGTTTAGCTCTGACGTGTTCACGCAAGTGCATTCATACAGATTAGTTATTGCAAATCATACAATGAGATAACATTCTGACAAAATTACTCCTTATTTGTATCCAACGTGCTAATATATAGAGACTGTGGGATCTCCTGTATCAGACTGTGCAATGATTGCTAATAATATGAAGAAAGTTTTAGGATGTTGACTTAGAGATGATGTAAGGGTGGCAATATGGTTCCAAAGTCAAGTTCTGTGATGTGTGAGCTGGAGGGACCTTACAGCTTAAGTGGGGCGGCACCATGGCTCAGTGGTTAGCACTGCTGCCTCACATCGCCAGGGACGTGGGTTCGATTCCTACGTCGGGCGACTATCTGTGTGGAGTTTGCACATTCTCCCTGTGTCTGTGTGGGTTTCCTCTGGGAGCTCCAGTTTCCTCCCACAATCCAAAGATGTGCCGGCCAGGTGAATTGGCTGTGCTAAATTGCCCATAGTGCTAGGTGCATTAGTCAGGGATAAATGTAGGGTAGGGGAATGAGTCTGGGTGGGCTACTCTTTGGAGGGTTGGTATGGACCTGTTGGGCCGAAGGGCCAGTTTCCCTACTGCAGGAAATCTAATCCATTCTAACTATATCCAACTCCTTCTTGAAACATTCAAGATTTGGTCTCTGCCACTTTCTATGGCAGAGAATTCCACAGGCTCAACCACTCTCTGGGGGAAGAAATGTCTCCTTTTTGGAGGCAGGGGCAGAGACACTTGACTGCAGGGATCCAAAGATGGGCACATTTTTTGGAAGCACAAAAATACCCTCAAACATTTCTGAGAAAATGGGGCAACAGTTTGCAAAGACCAAGAATAGGGTCTTCAAGGGGAACAGTGATAATGGAAGAAGTAAAAGAGATGAGAAAGTTGAGAAATATTGAGGAATCAAAAGCCACAAATAAGTAATGGTTATTATTACATCCTCCAATAAAGACTGGAGAAATTTTCCCTATATGGCGATTAGAATGTGGGATATTCTATCGTAGGAAGGAAGGAATTGAGGTGAGTAGCAGAAATGTATACAGTATAAGACAAATTGGATAAGTGCATCAGGAAGAGAGGACTAGAAGTTTGTGCCGATAGGGTGAGACCATTGTGAGGTGAAAGGAGGCTCCTGCAGAATATAAACCTGTTTTTATGTTGTTAATTTTATGTTTAAAATGAGAAAGCACAATATTTTTATGTATCATTCATTTAGTACGCACCAAGAACCAGCCTAGGCAGCAATAGTTCCAGGAGTCACGCTTAATCTTGTGGACAACCATTGTCATACCTTTGTCCTATGCATACTATACACCAGTGTGTCCCAGTGCCCTTGGGTGGTTCTTGACAAATAAGACTTATAAAACAAATTTAATTAATGAAAAGGCTCCAACAAATTTGTACAGCTGGAACTGTGCTGTATTTCTCTGCTGCAGCCACAGGAAGGCAAAGGCACACTTGGATTCTGGGGGATAACTTCGTTTTTTTGGCAGGTAGCAACATTTAACAACATTTGAATTGTCGTCTAATTAACCAAGGAATGCAATTCAGCATGATGAGAATAAACAGAAACAGGAGCCGGTTATCTTTATTGATTATTCATTTAGCAGCTATTAATCAAAAAGGACAACTGGGGAAGCAATGCAATCATATACACCCCACTATCGAACTGGGGAGCTTCTTGTTATATTGAAGAATGGTATTTTGAGGAATTTGAGAGCAGAGTTAGTGACATCGTGGAGCTATAGCTCTATTATGGGAACAATTAGGGAGATAGAATTATTTATAAGCTGTCACTGCGCAGTGTCAATTTGGTGAAAGTGAGTAACATCTTCAAGATGAATTATTTCCACAGGATGATTACTGTCTTTTTATGCAGCTAATTCAATAAGATGGCTAAATTTGTTTTTGAATGAGTAAAAGCATTGCAAAAAGGAAATTATATTCATGCAAGAAAATTCCATTCCCAGTTACATTCCTGTGAAATCCTTTATATGGGAAGATAATTGAAATCAGAGTGAAGCAAACTTCTAAGGAAATCATACGAATTAGGAGGAAGGCCAGTAATTCAACCTCACGAGCCTGCTCTGCTATTCAATAAGATCATAGTTGATCTTACTGTGATCTTAACTCCATTCCCCCCAGTAAACCCTGATTCCCTTGTAGGTCACAAATCTGTCAAATTCAAACTTAAATATATTCAATGACTCAAATGCCAGTGCTCTCTGGGGAAGAGATTTCCAAAGATTACTGACCCTGAAACATGCTGGAAATACAAAGCAGATTGATCCATGCCTAAAACAGAGAAAGACAAATCTTTCAAGTAGAAACCACCGTAAATTCCCATTTTGGATATTTTCAGCAGCCCTTGTGTTACTAGGACTTGGAGAGATACAAACAGCATTAAGACCAAGAGTATTTCAGAAATAAGAGAAGTCAATCAGGAGAGAAAAATGAACTGAACTGAGGTGGTTTTGGTGTGGATGTGTGCAAATGCACAGGGCATGGTAAATGAGCAGGCACAAGTAATGTAATTATGGTGCTGTGGAGACAGCTAGAGACCTGGCTGAAACAAAGGAAGAAATGGAGAGCTTCCTGGTTATGTATTTTTGAGAAAGGTAGAGATGCATTTAGGAGGTAGTTTGAAATTGTTTTGAATTTGGCCTCAAATTGGATTTGTGCAATGCAGTATTCCAGGGTTCTTTAAACAGGCCAGAGAAACAAAAGTCAGTTTGAGTAGCTGTTTAAGTAGGGATTTCAACTTGTCTTTGTTCCATCTATATAAAAGCTCACTTACTGCAGCTAGCCTCTCAGCTCTTTCTGGCATACGCTTGTACAGAGTGTGAGTGGATTCCTGCAGGGGTCTGAGCGACATGTGAAATGGTGAGATTCGAGGCAGAATTGCAAAGTCTGGCAAGGTCTATTTCAACATCAGGACACCTTGTGCCATCTTTTATGCTTTTCACAAGCAGCGTGGTGAATTTCTCACTAGGCAGCGGAGAGTTGCCAGTTAAGGGGGGAGGTTATAGTTAGTTAAATGTTCAAGGGAGATTAAGGGGGTGTTTTAGTCAGATAAATGTAAAGGGGGGTGGGTTAAGGGGGAGGTTATGGTTAGTTAAATGTTAACAGCCCAACTTGTGTCATACATCCTACCTTACCAAAGGCGCCTATCAGGTTGGACATCAAGGAAGCTCAACATGGAAATCAGTGTGGGTACCTTGCAAATTCAACTTGCTGCTTGCTCCAAATGACCTCCACATTAGACACCGGGTACAAACATTACAGGAGATGCTTCGTGGGCACCAACACCCCATGCATCCAACATCCATGGACATAGGCATCCAATATGTGCTAGCTTCTAAGAACTCTCATGGCACATCTCTGAACCACTCATAGGATGCCACTGCACTTCAATGCTGCACCATGGCCTGCACCAGTAACTATCATTGTAACGCTGCTGAATGAACGCCATGCACCCGAGGTCATGCACCCAGTTCATGGACTGGACCAGATTGCATCTCCAGCCTGTCTGCATGCTCTCTTAGTACTCATTCTGAGCATACTCATTCCTGTCTTGCATTACCTTAACTTGCTTATTTGGTCTTTTCCCGCTCAGCCAGACTCATCAGCCACATTTTACTTTTCTTTCATCTTAGCCATTTACCACAGACATAAGGGAGGAAGCTTGTCATGATTGTCAGCAGGTGAGAAAACCCACAGGAAAACAGGCATGTGTGCACTGGTCTGAGGAGCATTGGAGGGTGGTACAGTAGAGGGAGATGTAAAGAAGAGGGACTGAGGCCAGAGGAGGGACAGGAATACCAGTTCCCTACTCAACCTGGAGGCTGGGGGTTCTGGACTAAATGTCAAGAGCCATTAACCATTTAACTGGAATCGTTACACAGTGAAAAGATTTTCACCACTGGATCCTTCCAGACCGTGACCAGAGACGTATCCACGGTCTCAGAGAAAACTGCATGTAAATCTGTAAGGCAATTGGATTGCTGACCAGGGCTGACAACATGCAAGTTTTCCCTGTGATGGCAAAAGCCAGAATGAGTTTCAACTTTGGATGAGCATCTCAGGTTAGCTTTCCACAACTTTAGGGTTGACTGTAGGCATGTAGCAATCTGAGTACCACTGTAGCACTCAGGGGATTTTATAAACAGCAATATCCAATGTACAACTGGTGTGCAACCACAAGAAGAACTGTATGCCGGTCTATACCTTCATACAGAAGCCTTCCAAGATCCCAGACCTTGTCATGCTGGAAAGCGGACTTAAACCCAGCTTGTAAGAGACAAGAGGTACCCACTTCACACTTGGCTCTTGTACCACACCACCTACACAAGGGTTATAACTAGAGCATATTACCACAAGGTGTGTCATCAAGCAAGTCATTAGATTCTTGATATCATGCTCCAGGTGCCTAGACCCATATAGAAATATCCTTCTGTATTCACAAGGAGTGATCGTGTTGTGTGCACCCTGCAGCAGGAAGTGAAAAGGGCAAGTGGAGCATGTTTTATTGGGGGAGCATGTAAAAAACACCGATCATAATATCAAGAGTAGCACAATAATCCTAGAAAAGGACAAGGAACATACAAATTTGAAAATATTCGACTGAAAAGGACTAATTTGAATTAAAAATGGATGTACTACTTTTGGATTTGAATCAAATATTGACAGTCAAAACTGTAGATGAGCAATGGAATGCATTGAAGGAGGAGATAGCTTGGGTACAGATTAGATACATACTCTTGAGGGGAAATGAAGGCTATCTAACACTAGAAGTTCCCCAAATGACTAAAGATATGAAAATTAAAATTAATCAAAAATAACTTATGACAAACATCAGATCTGTTATTCAGTGGAAATCTGAGCAGAATGCAAAAAGGGTAGAGATGAACTAAAAATACATAAGATCAACAATGAAGCTTTGTGGGAATAAATATGTGCAAAAGATAAAAGAGAGCCCAAAATTCCTTACTGAAAGTTAAAGGATAGTCTAAGGAAGCTAGAGTCTCTAAGGGATCAAACAAGTATTTTGCATCTATCTAAAGAAGAGAATGCTATCAAAGTTGATCAGCAAAAAGGTAGTTGAGAAATTGGATGAATAAAGCAGATAAAAATGAAAGAACTTAAAAGATCACCAGTGCTCAAAGTTGAAAAGCCACCTGGTTCCATCCAAAGTTAGTATAGGAAGCACAAACAAAAATTGTAGAGGCCCAAACTATAATCTTTCACTGCCCTCTAGATATATGATTCATGCTCAACAATTGAAGCATTGCAAAAGTCTTGCTCCTGCTCAAAGAGGGGGAAAGGGAGAATGCAGCTCACTGCAGTGCAATCAGGATAAAACCAGTGGTGTAGTCGAATTGAAGGGAACTTTTAGAGAGAGTGAATCAAAACAAAATTAATTGACACTTGAAGATGTTAGCAAATAAATGTCAGTGTGGATTTGTTAAAGCCAAATTGTTGACTAACTTGTTTCAAGTCTTTAATGAAATAATGGAAAGAATGGATAAAGGTAATCTGTTTGATCTTGACTGCTGCCTATAAGCTAATGGGGAGAATTGTAAGTATTTTAATCAACATGCTCAAGGACAATATAACATTCCTCTGGAACAGGTGGGACTTGAATTAGGGCTCCTGGCTCAGAGACAGGGACACTAACACAACACCACAAGCCATAGGGTGAAATGGCCAGCAGCTGCATTGTCTAAGAGTCAGAAAACAGACAACAGTGGTCAACAAACATCTTTCAGACTAGAGAGAAGAATATAATGACATTTCCCAGTGATCAGTATAAGCACCACTCTTCTTTCTGTAGTATATCAATGAACTGGGCTTGAGTATATACGATATAATACATGTTTCAGAAATGTACAAACAAAGATGAGGGTATAAAAAGACTTTAGGATGACATAGATGGACTGGTAAAATGGACAGACAAATGTAAAGCTGAAAATGATGTGGATGTGAGAGTATGAGTAACAGTAAATGATTAGGAGTAACAATTAGTAAGTTTGCAGATGACACCAAAATTAGAGGTGTAATGGATAGTGATGAAGGGTTCAGAAAAGATTTCCAAGGATATTGCCAGGGTTAGAGGGTTTGAGATATCAGGAGAGACTGAATAGACTGGGGCTATCTTTCATGGAGTGCGCTAGCTGAGGGGTGACCTAAGAGAGGTTTCTAAAATCATGAAGGTCATGGATAGGGTAAATAGACAAGGTCTTTTCCCTCAGGTGGAGGTGTCCAAAGCTAGAGGGCATAGGTTTAGATTGAGGGGGAAAATTTTAAAAGGGACATAAGGGATAACTTTTTCATGCAGAGCTTATTGTGTGTATGGAATGAGCTGCCAGAGGAAGTGGTGGAGGCTGGTACATTTACAACATTTAAAAGGTATCTGGATGGGTATATGAATAGAAAAGGTTCAAAGGGACATGGGCCAAATACTGGCAAATGGAACTAGATTTATTTAAGGTATCTGGTCAGCATGGATGAGCTGAACAAAACAGTCTATTTCCTTGCTGTCCATCTCTATGGCTCTGTGACTGTAAGTTTGAAGTGATTCATTTTGCTCATAAGAAACTATTTAAAGGGTCTGCAGAAACAGAAACATCTGAAGAGTAAGTATTAGGAGAAAGTGAGGAGTGCAGATGCTGGAGAGTCAGAGTTGAAAAGTGTGGCGCTGGAAAAGCACAGCAGGTCAGGCAGCGTCCGAAGAGCAGGAGAGTCGACATTTCAAGCATAAGCCAAAAGTCGACTCTCCTGCTTTTCGGATGCTGCCTGACCTGCTGTGCTTTTCCAGTGCCACACTTTTCCACCCTGGAGAGAAAGTACCTAAATCTTAGATGTCTTTTCCCTGACCTGGCTACTGTCCATTCATGCCTATCAATGCATCCAATACAGATGCCTACTCTACATCAGCTTTCAATATTTGCAACGTTTTAGCACTTAAGCTGGTAAGGTGAAGTTTAAATTGCCCAGAGTGTATCTAAGAATCAATCACTTTTCTGTGGATCTGGTGTTGCATGCGACCTCCTGTTGTGGTGATTGACAGCACTGTGTTTGGGTGATGTTCCTGCCATCGTTGAATAGCTGAAGGTCTGTGGAGAGAGGTGGGTGTGGGTGTGTTGGTGAAGGGGAGTACGTGAATGGCAGGCTGGAGCCCTGAGTGGCAGGGGTTGCTGGTGGGTAAGTGGTGGGAATGTGGCATATCAATCAGAGTGAGAGGTTGGTGGTGTGGTGGTTCTACAAAATGCCATGTGAGGTTCCATTCGATTACCTTGACATCATTGTGCAACCATTGATTTATTTTTGTGGCTCTACTGCCATTTCCTTGCGACCAGAATCTGAGCATTGGCAACCTGTCCCTACTCCCTTCTGAGGTTGATACGTGAAGTCTTCCTGGTCCCACCCAACCTCCACACTATGGAAACATTGCCTTCCTGCTGATCCACCTGGATCACCAGAACCTCCAAGATAGTGGCTCTAGATTGGAAAGCTTCACTCTCTCTTGTCTGATGCACTATTCTCCTTCACCTCCTGCCTCACCTCTTACTTTCCAACAGCTTTCATCTTAGGTATGTACAGCCTCTCTTTGCTAAGGGGTGAACCTCAGAGCCCAGCAGGCTGTACATGGTAGTCTCTGAACAATGCTAATTTGTTCTCCAGCTGAGTGCAAAGGAAGCCGGCATATTTAGGATTTTGGAAGCAGCATTGAAACTGTTCGCCCAGACACGCAGTGCTGCAGTTGATGTGGAAGCATCAGGTTTGTGTGTTACCCACCTTGACCTGAACAAAATAGGTCTTGACTTGTGCAAAAATGCCCAGAAGCTATCATAAACTTAGAACTTAGAACATAGAGACTTTGAACAGAAAGCATGACACCAAATTAAACTAATCCGTTCTGCCTGCCCTTGGTCCATATCCCTCCATTCCTTGCATATTCATGCAGTTATCTAAAAATCCCTTAAGCATGTCCACCATATCTGTCTTCACCACCATCCCTAGCAGTGTGTTCCACCGCTCTCTGTATAAAAAAACTTGCCCCTCACATCTCCTTTGCACTTTCCCCCCTCACCTTAAATGCATGTTCCCTAGAATTAGACATTTCAACCCTTGGAAAGAGATTCTGACCTTCAGCCCTACCAGTACATCTCACAATTTTATAGACTTCTATCTAGTCTCCTCTTAGCCTCTGTCGTTCCAGAGAATTTTTCTCGCCTCTCCTTATAGCTTACCTAACGTAAATCTCTTGAGTGTGTAAAAAGAGAGGACTAAATCCAATGCTATGCATTGAATGTCTGAGAAACATACTAAAGTTATCAGGAGCAATGTTAACCCATCCCACTTGGGGAAAGGGGTAAGTGGATAATATCATTAGAAGAAATTATTGCCACCTTTCCACTGATGGTCACTCTAACCTGACAATCCTGCAATGGTCTTGTGAACAGATGTGGATCTCAGTCCTATGACTATGTCATTAGGGACCCCATGATATTTTGACTCAACATCGCTGTGATCCCCCCCCACCCACCATCCCAGGCACCAGAAAAGTGTAAATGGGACTTGTCTTTCTCTGGGACATTGGCAGCAGCATTAAATGAGTTTCAGATGATGGGAAATTGGATGCTGGGCTGGTATTGTGCTGCTTGGTCAGTTTCAATTCTCCCAATCATATCCTTCTATGGAATTTTACCTTAATTATCCTCAGTAAACTTTATTGGCCTTTCATGTGTACTCTTGTTACCAATTTGATTTGTATGCAGGAGCAGTTAGCGAAAGAGGTTAAGCAGCAGCAGCTGTGTCTATCAGAAGACAGCAGGTGAGGGGGCTGCTTGTAAGATACCATACCCAGCACACAGACCACAGAGACACACAGTCACTTTTCCAGCTCTATATGCAGGGCAGTGCTTTAAGAGTTTGGCCTTTTCCACAAAGACTGTACTGACCCTTTACTGCCTCCCACATCAACATTTGCCATTTTTGGACCTGAGTCCATCAAAATCACCACGACCCTCAAGCTATTTGCTACTGGCTGCTTTGAACAGATGTCAGTCACATATCCCAGTCTGGAGTAGATTGAGTAGCTCAGGAATACCCTGTTAGCCAGGATAGACAAATCATTCACCTTCCCCATTGGCATCAATCCAAGAGAATACAGGGATTTGCAGCTTGCCTAATGGCCAGGATTTGATTGAGTACACACAGCCTACTAACAGGACACCAGAACGTCAGTATTCATGTGAAGCGATGTCTACCCATCCAATAGTGTTCAGTTAGCTGTCTGATCACAGAAATAGGATACTGCTATGCCAGGTTTGACAGTTGTTTCAATGGTTTTAACGTGCATTGCTCAACTATCATCCCAATATTTTACCCCTCCGTGAACATGCTGGAATGGCTATAGATGACCAAGAGATACCCCTTACACAAACAAACGCTCAATATTCTTCTGTAATTCCACTCTGTCTAAGTAACACAGGTGTAATCAAAGCTAGAGGAGCATTAGGGTCAAGATGGAGTGCACATTGTTTAAACAAAGGTCCGAGTGTCTCAATAGGCCTGACAGTGTGTTCCACAAAAAATGGTCTGCACCATAGCAGTGTGCCACCTTGCTACATAGAGTGGCTTGCAGGTGGATGGGGCAAGGCAGCAGCAGCTGCTTCTATCAAATTTGCAAGCCAACATTAAGGATGCATAATTAGAAATTGTCATCCAAAGTGCCAAATGTAATGAAGGCTAGGAGTTTAATTCATGCCAAATGCAATCATTGCCTTGAATTAATATTTTTATCAAGTTGTGCCTTTCTTAAAAGGGGCTTTTCAGATGGGTGTTCCCCTACAGGTCTCAGTAAAGCTGGTGGCAGGCTTATGCTGGGGCCTGTGCTGTTCCCGTTGTCAGTGAAGTTTGAGAGCTCCACTAAGTATAAACAATTTATTGACCATGTGCAGACCAAGTGTGGACCCCTCCAGTTTACTGTCAAGCCCATGATGAGTGACAATCTCAAAGTGGAAAGTTGGGAGGGATGGAAAGCATGAACGTGTTTCTCCAAAGTTCCTGCTTCATCAGGAACCATGTCCAGAGAAAAGTCAGGGGAGACAGGAGAGGAGATTTAGCAGAGCAAAGGCAAAGTGCTGCAGCTCACTGGAACCAAAATAAAAATAGAAAATATTGGATATATTCAGCACATCAGGCAGCACCTGTTGAAGGAAAAACAGAGTTGATATTTTAGGCCTGTGATCTTTCATTGAAACTCCTGGAGGAGCTAGCAGGGTCTTGGCAGGCTGTATGTTATGAGCTTCTAATCTTCAGATTGCAGTTTAAAGTGTCAAATAGGCTGCATGAATGATTTGCTAAGTTTTCTTATGTTTTGTAGTTATTTCTGATAGGGAATGTGGAACTGCACTTGAGGTTGTCAGAAGCTCAATGATATTTTACTTTCATGTTGCCTGTCAGGTTTCATTAAATATTTCTTGTCACTGGTCCACTCTAACGGGGTGGTTTAATAAAAATGTTCAAGATTATGAAGAGATTTGATACAGTAGGTGAGGAAGATCTGTTCCTATTGGTACAAGCATCAATAACCAGAGGGCACAGTTTTAAGATAATTGGCAAAACAACCACTGGGGAATGAGATTTTTTGTTATATGTTGTGAGTAATCTGGAATACAGAGATGAAAGGACATTGCTAACAGTTTCAATATAACTATCAAAAGGGAATGAAACATTCCATGTCCATTGCAATTTGACGGAACAACATTCAGGCTTGAGCTACTAAGTGGCAAGTAGGATTCATGCAACACAAGTACCAGGACGATGACCATCTCCAACAAAAGGAAGTCTGAGTCTCTCACCTCGATTTCTGAATCATCTGGTATAAACATCCCTGGGGGTCACCATTGACAAGAAACTGAACACTATCAGCTACTTGTGTACTCAAATCACTTCATAATCTTGAACACTTTTATTAAAACAGTCAAACTGTGACAAGAAATATTTATGGTGCAACACGGTGGCTCTGTGATTAGCACTCACAGAGCCAGGGACCCAGCTAGATTCAAATCTTGGATGACAGTCTCAGTTGAGTTTGCACATTCTGCCTGTGTCATGTGGGTTTTCTGCAGGTGCTCCCACCGCCCAAAGGTGTGCAGGTTAGATGGTTTGGCCTTCTAAATTGCCCCATAGTGTCCAGAGCTGTGCGGCTAGGTAGCCGAGCTATGGTAAATGTGGGGTTATAGGGATATGGTAAGTGGGCTATGGCTGGGGCTGGGCCTGGGCCTGGGTTGGATGCTGTTCGGAGGGTCGGTTTGGACTCGATGGGCCAAGTGGCCTCTTTCCACACGATAGGATTCTATGCTCCATAAAAGCTGAGGCTACTAGAGAAGGTCAAAGGCTGAGTATTCTGGGGTGAATAACTCACCTCCTGACTCCCAAAGCCTTTCCACAGTTATAAAGCACAAGTCAGGAGGTTGATAGGATACTCTCTTGAGCAACAGAATGGAGACTGGTAAACATGGTGAGTTAAAACAGTACGAAAGGGAGTGTAACTTCAGAACAAGAAACTACACCAGAGAGGTGGACCAGTGAGTTAAAAAAAGGATAAAAGAGATCTGCTTCAGAGCATGAAACAGTAGAGAGGTAGACCAGTGAGTTAAAACAGCATGGAGAGAGGTGGAGAGAGAAAATTGCTGATAAAATGCCTTTATTCAAAACAAGAGGGAATCAGAAAATAGGAAATTGTAGACCAGTTAGTTTAACATCTGTCATTGGAAAATTGTTAGAATCCATTATTTAGGAAGTAATGGCAGGATTTTTTGAAAAGTCAAAATATAATCGATCAGAATCAATATGATTTTATGATGGGTGAATCATGTTTGACTGATTTGCTAGAGTTTGTTGAAGATGTAACAAACAACATGGATAATGCAGATCCTTTCGGTTTAGTATATCTAGGCTTCCGGGAGGCATTTGATAAGGTGCCACACAAAAGGTTAATAGACAAGGTAAGATCACATGGGGTTAATGTATGGTTTTAGCTTGGATAGAGAATTGAGTAGCTGAGACAAGGAGTCCTGACTGACAAGATGTAACTAGTAGAGTTTGGTCTCTGGGCCCCAATTATTTGCAATCTATATTAATGATTTGGTTGCAGGGATGGAAGGTACTGTAGCCAAATTTGCAGTTGGCACTAAAATAAGTGGGAAAGTAAGTTGCAATAAAGAAATATGGAATTTACAAATTAGTACAGTTAGGTTCGATGAATGAGACAAATTTGTCTTATGGAGTTTAACATGGAGAAGTATGAAGTTAAACATTTTGGTCAGAAGAATATAAGCTCGGAGAAAGTGAAGACTGCAGATGCTGGAGATCAGAGTCGAGAGTGTGGTGCTGGTAAAGCACAGCAAGTCAGGTAGCATCCGAGGAGCAGGAGAGTCCGTGGTTCACACTGCTGCCTCACAGCGCCAGGGACCCGGGCTAGATTCAAACCTTGGGTGACAGTCTCAGTTGATTTCTGATGAAGGCTTATGATGAAATTGTCGATTCTCCTTCTCCTCAGATGCTGCCTGACCAGTTGTGCTTTTCCAGCACCACACTCTTCGACTCAGAAGAATATAAAGGCAACTTATTATATAAATTGAGAGAAACTTCAAAGTGCTTCAGTATAGAGGGATCTGAGTGTCCTCATGCTTGAGTGGCATAAACTAGAATGTAGGTACAGCAGGTTTAAAAGGAAGGCAAATGCAATTTTGGCAATTATTGCTAAAGAAACAGAGTATGAAAGCAGGGAGATTTTGCTGCAACTGCACAAGGTATTAGTGAGTTGGCATCTGGAGTACTGCATACAATTTAAGTCTCCTTACTTGAGGAGGGATAAAGTTGCATCGGATGAATTTCAGAAAAGATTCACTTGATTAACTCCAGAGGGAGGGATTTGCCTTCTGCAGAGAGATTGAATACTTTATGTCTATATTCTCTAGAATATAGAAGAACAAGAGGAGATGTAATTGAGGTATATAAGATGCTAAAAGGGATTGACAATGTAGACATAGAGAGAATGTTTCCTCAAGTAGGGTAGTCTGGAATAAGAGGTTTTAGAATGGGGGGCAGATTTAATGCAGGCATGAGGAGAAATTACTTCTGTCAAAGGGTTGTGATTCTGTGGAATTCATTAGAGTGTAGTCAAAATTAGGATATTGGGTAAATTTAAGGATAGACAGATTTTTAATTAGTAATGAGTTGAAGAGTTATGGAGAGTGGTTAGGAGAATAGAGCTGAGGCTGAGTTGAGATTAATCGTGATAATATCAAATGGCGGAGCAGGCTTGAGGGGCTGAATGGATTTCTCCTGCTCTTCATTTTTATGATTGTCTGGATTAGGCTGCTCCAACAACCTTCAAGAAACTCAATTTCAACAAATTCTATTGGTTGTCACTGCACCCATCACCTTAAACATTTGTTTTCTCTAGTACTAATGCAATGTGTCTTCAGTGTGTGGATACATGGGAAACCCATCACCTCCCGAGCTCCCCTCCAAATCGATACCATTGTAACTTGGAAATATATTGCTGTTCCTTCATTGTTGCTGGCTCAAAAACTTGAGTTTCCCAGCACTGCAGGAGTACCTCACTAAATGGACTACTGTGATTCAAGAAGCCAATTCATCATCTTTTCAAGACAATTAAAGACAGACAATAAACTCTGGCCTTTCCACTGATACTTACGTCCATGAATTAATGGAAGAAATTGAATATATTAAAGGAAAGAGTTGCAGGACCCTGGTGAAAAAACATGAGATTGATTACATGAATAGTTGTTCTGAGAGTGAGTATGGGCACAAATGGCTTCCTCCTCTGCCCCATGATTTATTCTGTCCCCAGTTTGTTAGCAGCTAACAGAATGTACCTTATTTGAATTAGATTGACAGGCACTCAAATGAGTCTTGATGTATCCCTCTTATCCCCTTGCTGAATAATCTTCCACTTGTCCATCAGTATGGTGAATATCTAGGGTTGATTTCTTCAAAATCACTTGAGCTTTCTACCCTTCGCTTCCCATAAACCAGTCTAGTGTTTTGTACAGAACGCTTTAGCCTCTTTTTGAGAATGGAGTGGATGGGATGGAATCTAGACTGTTGGTGTTCTTGGGCATTCTTTGATAATGCATCTATTAACACACCTCAAATAAAGGTAAGGAAGAAGAGCTTAGGCATATTGCTGGAAACACAGAGACAAGAATTTCATCAGCAGGCAAGATTCTAACTGTCATCTTTTGAAGATTTACATTTCTTATCCTGCTGATGATATGAAATCTCTCAATTTATCTCAAGTTCTCCTGATTTCCCAGGGGCACAAGTGACCAAAGCTATGAAGGTAGTTTTATGATTTAAACTTTCTTCAACAGCTTTATCTTCTGCAAACAACTTGATAACAGTTTCTGTAAGCAGATCACATCTCCTATCAGAAAAATCACCCTACATCTATTATTTTCTGCTGCAACAAGCTAACATAGCACAGCTCACTAGCTAACTATTAACCCCAATCACAGTATTTATTGATCCAAGCTACTAGCAGGATAAATGCATTTAGAGGCAACACAGGTTACACAGTCAGGGCAAAATTGCTGCAGCAATACCTATGAACTGAGCGCTCCTGTGTTTACCTTCCTTCTTAATGATCAACTCAACTTACATTTTAATGAATCTTGCAGAGAACAGCATTTGCAAACTGTGATGGCTTTGTTTTCAGACCGAAGTAAGTTTCATTATTGTTATGTCGAAAGTCTCTGCAGAGCAAATGCAATCGATGTCAATTAAGTTCGAGCAAGAGCTGTTTGTCCTGGTGGCTCAGTGAGTTGATGAGCCTTGCTCATGAGGAAGGATAGTGGGCAGCACGGTGGCGCAGTGGTTAGCACTGTTGCCTCACAGCGCCAGAGATCCGGGTTCAATTCCCGCCTCAGGCGACTGACTGTGTGGAGTTTGCACATTCTCCCCGTGCCTGCGTGGGTTTCCTCCGGGTGCTCCGGTTTCCTCCCACAATCCAAAAAATGCGCAGGTTAGGTGAATTGGCCATGCTAAGTTGCCCGTAGTGTTAGGTGAAGGGATAAATGTAGGGGAATGGGTCTGGGTGGGTTACGCTTCGGTGGGTCGGTGTGGACTTGTTGGGCCGAAGGGCCTGTTTCCACACTGTAAGTAATCTAATCTAATCTAATCTAAGTAATTTAATCTAATCTATGTTGTAGTTGTTGACCTTCGTAGTTGTAACTGTGCTTCCAAGTTGGAAAGCAAGGACTCACCCAACTACTATTAAACCCTTACATTCTCTGCAAATGATAGTTGAGGACAGGATTGGTTCTGGCTATGAAGGGCCCACTACACCCACAAGCCCAGACATGAAATTTAACCCTCTATAAAAAAAAGAAATTAATAACAGTGATATGTCTCAGGCACCTGTGATTCATATTGTAGGATACGGAGTCATTCACTCTATCTGTTGCTCATAGTTAAGGTTAATAAGATGGGTGTTTGAATTCCAGGGCATGCATATGGTTTATTAAAGCCCAGAAAATATAAATTAATGTTATTCAAAGCCATGCAGGAGCTTGCTGTGCAATAAATTCTGTGTCCAGCATGTTGGCTCTGTTCCTTAAACAGGAGTTTTGTTAATATCACTTTAAGCCTGTCACTATTCATAGATTACAGAACAAATGCATTGTCATGATAGCAAGCTAAGTATAGTGCTAAAACACTTGCATCCTTGTGCTTTTGGAAATCAGGTGAATGTTTGCCAAAATGTTATGCATTCTCCCTCTGTGATTTTCCATCTAGCTCACAGTAGAAAGCTGTTAGGACGCATTGTAAGGCAACATTGTGAAATTAAGCAAAGTGTGAGCACACATGCTTTGGCAACCTTGATGAGATGAGCAAATTTATTTCTCACCTGCTCCTCAGATCAGGTCACAGGTGAGGCAGCGTTCGCTCTTCTGCTGTCTTCATCAGGCTGCTCTTATGCAACTCTTCAGAAGGGCTGCTCGCTGGGTCCAAAACACACCATCTGTTGCTCCAGTAATATCTGCAACACAGCCACCAAGGCTAGAGCTCAGACCATGTCATTTGTCGTGATAGCCTTGCTGATATTATTTAACCTTCTGATAGCAGTACAGTTTCAGGATGACCAACAGACATGTAAGATTTACTGGCAGCAGAAACCATAGAATTGCTAAAGTTTGAAAACAGGCCCTTCAGCCCAGCAAGTCCACATCAACCCTTGAAAGATTAATCCACCCAGGCACATTTCTCTATCCTATTATCCTACATTTACCCCTGACTAATGCAGCTAGCCTACACATCCCTAAACACTGTGGGCAATTTAGCATGGCCAATTCACCTAACCTGCACGTCTTTGGACTGTGGAGGAAACCGGAGTACCTGGAGGAAACCCACACAGACACGGGGAGAATGTACAAACTCCACACAGTCGTCCGAAGCTGGAATTGAACTTGGGTCCCTGGCACTGTGAGGCAGCAGTGCTAACCACTGAGCCACCGTGCCACCCCTAATTTCCCTATCATGTCCCTATTTCTTTGAGTAATTATGAATATTATTATGAAAACCAGCTGATTATGGTGCCAGTGTCTCCAAAAAAAGTGACTATTTTCATCTAAAAAAATGATTCTATCAATTTACCTTAAAAATCCCAGTGCAAAAGCTTGTTTTTCAGGAATGCATCCCAGAATATGTCATCTCTTATTGACAGGGAAATATGGTGACCATATGTTCAACTTCCTGAAGGAGGTAATGCAGGAATCTGACATGGTGCTGGCCAGGAGCACCTCTTAAGAATTGCAGACAACCACAAGACTTTCCTTCCATTTTTGTAATGGAAAGATCAGAAGGTCCAAAACTTCCATGGACACTATTGTTGCCAGTTCCGCTCACTGGGTGCATCTTTGACCCATGCTCTCAGCAGTTGAGCTTTTGAGCACAGGACAACATTTTGTAAAATTAGCTCAGCATTAATTAATGGCACTTACTTCGATTTAGAATTTCTCCAATCTATGGAATTCCATGAGTGTAATAAATGAGAACCATAACAATTTCTATTGTCCTTGTAATGATTGAAATAACAGAAGCAATCTGTTCAGCAACCTAAGTAACAATTAGCATGTGCTGAGAACTTGCTAAATTGAATATTTTCACACCTTATACAACAGGATCTCTTCACTATCTTTGCTCATTTCTTTTAGGTGACTGTTTCATGAGAGATGTTCTCTTGCAGAACGTAAATACAGCCGTTAACACTTGCTGAAATAGTGATGTGGTAAATCTGCACACTGTTTGGAGGAGGTTTGGCTCCTCATACGCAATGTGCAGACCTGCCTACATATGAGCAGACACCGACACTCATGATCAAAATTGCCCACCAATGGGGAAACCACTCCATTGCTTTGTGGATGCCTCAAAAGAGATGAAGGCTCAGGGAGTAAATCCTGACAAATTCTGGAATGGGCTGTCCAGTAATGTCTACATTTATCATCTTTTTGGCAACTCCTAGAACTGTGCCAGTGCCAAATATAGTGCTGGGCATTCCTTTGGAATGCATCAGAGAGTTCAGGAGGGGGAACCTAACATTGGGCAGATCGGGGTCTGATAAACTTTGCCCTGCTCTGTGTTCTGGCAAGGACACTTCAGTTTCTTTATTGAGTGTTAACACAACAAGGGAGTCAGCAGCTACAAGTGATAAGTCAAACTCAAACTGATATTGAACAGTTGCCATGGAATATCTCTGCTGATGGGAGGGGTGATCATCTCCCACTGCTCAGCCACTATGCACTGAGTTGGGTAGTCCCCAGTTGGTAAGGGGCAGAATCATCACCTGTCCGTCTGCTTCAAAGGGTTTTTAGAGTTTACAGTCTCTGATGAGCAAGTGAACGGGACCCATCACAAAGGCAAACAATCAAGTAAGAAAAAAGTAAGGTGTTAACTCTTTGGCTGGCAAGCTGCAGCCTCAGGCCTTTGTGCGCAGGATTGTCAGATGACTTGTCAACAACATCTGGAAGGTAAAAACTATGATTGCAGATGCTGGAAACTAGAGTCTAGATTAGAGTGGTGCTGGAAAAGCACAGCAGTTCAGGCAGCATCCGAGGTAAAATACTGCTCCTCAGATGCTGCCTGAACTGCTCAACAACATCTTGAAGACAAATAAGATCAACACAGAACTTAATAGATTGAATATTGTCATAATGTCACAACAAGAAACCAGGCTTCTCAACAGCAGATCACTGAATCATACAGATTAACTGTTCCTCTGGCAGGGGAAGATTTACAAAAATACACGTGAGCAAGGATTGGCTGCAAGGAAATTACTAATCTCGATAAAACCTCTACTTCTGGCATCCATGGTGGTTAGCGCTGCTGCCTCACAGCACCAGGGGCCTGGGTTCGATTCCACCTTCAGGTGACTGTGCGGACAAACTAGCTGGAAACTGACCCACTATCACTAGTTTCTATACATACAGATAAAGAAGGACACCACTTTGACTGGGACAACACACAGACAGGCAAAACAAAAACACACACGGGAATTCTTAGAGGCATGGCATTCTAACCAGAACTCCATCAATAAACTCATCAATTTAGATCCTTTGTACCTTCCCTTGAAAAAAGGAACCGGAAATAACATCACTCATTAAGAAACCAAGACCTATAAATAGAGAGGCGTGACTTACCATCAGCGCTTCACCGGAGACTCTCACTGAAGACATTCCCTAGCATGGTGACGAAACGTCTGAAAACAAACCTTCAAGCTCAGTGAGCTAACTTACATGCTTATCATCAACCTGGGCTACAAATCTTCTCAAAAATCTCTAACTGTGTGGAGTTTGCTCATTCTCCCCATGTCTGCATGGGTTTTCTCTGGTTTCCTCCCACAGTCCAAAGATGTGCAGGTTAGATGGATTGGCCATGCTAAATTGCCCGTAGTGTTCAGGGATGTGCAGGCTAGGTGGAGTAGCCATGGGAAATGCAGGGTTATAGGGATATTTTAGGGAACTATGACTCGCAGGGTCGATGTGGACTTGATTGGCTGAATGGCTTGCTTCCACATAGATATTCTATGAATTTTGGTTTTATTCATCCACTAGATGTGGGGGTCACAGTCTGGGTTAGCATTTATTTATTCATTGTACATCTATTGCCTACCCCTAATTTTTTGATCCTCTTGTGAGATGTGGACATCACTGCTGGTCTAGCGTTTATAGTCCATCACTATTGGCCCTTGAGAAGATGGTGATAAGCTATCTTCTTGAACCATTGCAAGCCTTGTGATGTGGGTAGACCAATAAAGCCCTTAAGAAGGGAGCTCCTAGATTTGGAGAACTCCGAGCAACATTGAAGGAATGGCGATATATTTCCAAGTTTGGATGGCTTGGAGGGGAACTTATATGGTGGTGCTCCCATGTATGTTCTGGGAGAAAGTGAGGTCTGCAGATGCTGGAGATCAAAGTTGAAACTTTATTGCTGGAACAGCACAGCAGGTCAGGCAGCATCCAGGGAACAGGAGATGCTTCTTCAGGAAGGGCCTGTGCCCGAAACGTCGAATCTCCTGTTCCCTGGATGCTGCCTGACCTGCTGTGCTGTTCCAGCAATAAAGTTTCAACCATGTATGTTCTGCCCTTGCCTTCTAGATGGAATCAACATGGGTTTAGAAACCACTGCTGAAAGTTCTTTGGCAAATTTGTGCACTATCTCTTGTAATTAGAACACTGCTGCTACTTAGCATTGATGGTGGAGGCAGTGTTTACTTGTGAATGTAGTGCCAATCAAGTGGTCTGCTTTATCCTAGATGGTGTCAAGCTTTTGAATGTTGTTGGAGCAGTACTTATCCAGGCAAGTAGGGAATGTTCCATCAGACCCCTCACTTGTGCTTTGTAGCTTGAGGGCAGGCTTTGGAGAGTCAGGAGATGAGTCATTTATGGCAGTATTCCTAGCCTCTGATTTGGTCTTGTAGCTGCTGTATTTATATGGTGCGTCAGTTCACTTTCTGGTCAATGGATTACCCTGAGGATGCTGATAGTGGAGAATTCAATGATGGTAATGTGATTGAATGTCAAGAGGTGGTTGTTAGATTGCCTTTTACTTGACATTGCCTAGCATTTGTTTGGTACAAATGTTACTTTTGGCATTTGAGCCCAAGCCAGGATATTGTCCAGGTCTTGTTGCATTTGAACATGGACTACTTCAGTATCTGAGGAGTCGCAGATGATGCCATATATTGTTCAGTCATCAGCAAACATTTTTATTTCTGATTTTATGATGGGGCAAAGGCCATTGATGAAGTAGCTGAAGATGGTTGGGCCTAGGACACTATCCAGTGGAACTCCCGCATAAATGTCCTGAAACGGAGATGACAGGCCTCCAACAACCACAACCATCTTCCTGTGAGCCAGGTATGACTCCAACTAATGTAGCATTCTCCCCTGCAAATTCCCATTGACTCTAGTTTTGCTAGTGTTGCTCGATGCTACACTCGGTCATATGTACCCTTGATGTCAAGAGCAATCACTCTCATCTCATCTCTGGAATTCAAATCAGTTTCTGGTCAGTGTTTTAATTGCAGCATATTGATAATCGAGGATTCAGCAATGGTAATGTTCTGTGGAGATTATAACATTTTCTCTTATTGGAAATGGTCTTTGTTGAGCCCTTGTCTGTCCCCAATTGTTAGATACAGTTATCAACCTAAGCCTTAAAATTGTTTGTCTTTCTGCAGATGGACATGGCCTGCTTCAGTGTTTGGGGAGTGGCAAATAGTGAAATAAAATGGTGTAGAGCAACAAGTTCATCAGGGAAAAAAAGGTCTATTGAAAACATGATGAGGGAAGGTTTTCATTGATTGCAACAAAAAATTGGAGAGATAATATGGAACAGAACATTGAATTGTACTCTAGGGAGTACAATGGCAAAAGCTCTAGACAGCTGCCTGTCATACTGGTCCACATTTGGTTGTCATTTATAGAAATGATTTGGTTGAGAATATAGGAAGCATGGTAAGTATGTTTGCAAATGACACCAAATTGATGGTAGGTGCACAGTGAAGAAGGTTATCAAAGATTACAAAGAGATCTTGATCAATTGGGCCAATGGGCTGAGGAGTGGCAGATAAGGCATTATATTTTGGTTAAATGAATAGGGGCAATTAATGTTAGGACCCTGGGTAGTGTTGTGAAATAGAGAGACCTAGGGTTTCAGGTACACAATTCCTTGAAATTTGCATCACATTTGAGAGGGTGGTTAAGAAGGCATTTAACATGCTTGCTTTCTTTCATTGCTCAGACTTTTCAGAACAGGACGTTGGTGAGACCTCTTCTGAAGTACTGTGGACACTTCTGGTCACCTTGCTATAAGAAGGATATTAATAAATTCGAGAGGGTTTAGAAAAGATTTACCACAATGTTGCTGGGAATGGAAGGATTGAGTTGTGAAAATAGGCTCGATGGATTGGGACATTTTTCACTGGAGCATAGGAGGTTGAAGGTTGACCTTATAGAGATTTATAAAATCATGAGCAGCATAGATAATGAATCATGAGTAGTTCCCCTCAGGTGTGGGAGTTCAAAACTAGGGTGCATATTTTAAAGGTGAGAGCAGAAAATTTTAAAAAGAAAATGAGGGCCAACGTTTTTACACAAACAGTGGTTCGTGTGTAGAATGAACTGCCGGGGAAGTGATGGATGCAGGTACAGTTACAGTGTTGAAAAGACATTTGAATAAGTACATGAATAGGAAAGATTTGGAGAGATATGGGCCAAACACAGGCAACTGGGACCAGTTTAGTTTGGGGACATGGTCAGCGTCAGCTAGTTGGAATGCAAGGTCTGCTTCCATGCTGTATGACCCCTATGAACACTATGATTTGAGATATCAAACCCACAGTGGACGGGTTTAGCAAAGCTTTTGCCATGGGTATCAGTAAGACAAATGTCATGGTCCAGATTGTTTCCTTATTGCCATCTATCAACATTGACAAGGTGACACTGAAGGTTACAGAGAACTGCACATATCTAGGTTCCACATTCACTAGCAATCTGTCACTTGATGCTGAAATTAATATGCTTTGCAATGGCTGCAGTTAATATTCACACTCAGTAAGAGAGTGTGGAGCGTCAACAACCTGACTGAGAAAACTGAACTGCGAGTGTACCAAGGATGCATCCTCAATACTTTCCATTACAGCAACTTGGATAACATGAGCTAGGCAGTTTCCACCTTCACTGTCTTAGATATATCCTCAGCATCTCTTAGCAAAGCAAGGTCACTAAGCTGGAGTTCCTCCTGAGTACTAATTTAAGCAGTGATGTCTGCATTGACTCAGCCATGTCCATCGAATGGATAACAGCCATACACCAAAGATCTTCAGTACAATGAACAGGCCACTGGGTCATGATCCCTTGAGTGTCCATATCTCTGCTACAAGAACATCTGTGAATGAGAAGCTAGGAGACACTGCCAACATATCAGTATAGGTAATTGTTTCTGTGGCCACATATGAGACTAGAGGATGGTATGTTGCCTCTCGTGGGCTAGGGCTAAGGTTGTTTCAAAGCAGCTTAAGGACATTCTGTGAACACCAAGCGAATGTAATAAATATTAGTACCGACAAACTAGGTGAAAAAAAGGGATGAGGCCTTGCAAAAAGAATAAGGAGAGATAGGAAGCAATTTGAAAAGTAGGACCTCAATGTGGTGATGTTGGGATTGCTAGCAGTGCCACAGTGTAGAAACAGCAAGATATATTGGAGAGATAATGCAAGGGGAAAAGTTTCCAATTCCTGGAGTCTTGTGATCAGTTTGGGGACATGGGACCAATGGGTGGGTTGCACTTAGACAGGATCAGAACTGATTTCCTAGGGGGAGTATTTGCTAGTGGAGTTGGGGATGGTTTAAACTAAGATCACAGGGGAATGGAAATCTAAAGAGGGAGATGAGAGAGGGAAGCAAGAGCAAAAACAAAACAAAGAATTCGAAATAAGAAAGATAATAGGCAGACAATTTAAGCCACAGTATAAACTAATGTGAACAGGACTAAAAATGTTACAAAGATAAGACTTGAGGCCTTAGGTCTTCATGGGTGGAGCATTGACAAGAAAGTGGATGAGTTATTCATGCAAATAGATATAAATTTGCATGATATAGTTGGGATTATAGAGACATGGCAACAAGATGACCAGGGATGAGAACTGAACATCTCGGCCATTCAATGTTTAGGAAGGACAGACAAAGAGGAAAAGGAGGTGCGATTGCATTGCTGGTTAAAAATGACATCAACGCAATAGTGAGAAAGGATATGAGCTCTTCTGAAGTTGAATCTGTTCTGGGAGAGCCTAGAAATGCTAAAGGGTAGAAAATGACAATGGGGGTTGTACTTAGACCCTCAAACCATAGTCGCAATGTTCGGAAGGCATTAAACACTGGTAGAGGAATTGAGTTCCGGAGTCCTGAGGTCATGATGCAGTTGTATAAGACGCTGGTGCAGCCGCATCTGGAATATTGTGTGCAGTTTTGGTCGCCATACTATAGGAAGGATGTGGAGGCACTGGAACGGGTGCAGAGGAGGTTTACCAGGATGTTGCCTGGTATGGAAGGAAGATCGTATGAGGAAAGACTGAGACACTTGGGGCTGTTTTCATTAGAGAAAAGAAGGTTTAGGGGTGACTTGATTGAGGTGTACAAGATGATTAGGGGGTTAGATAGGGTTGACAGTGTGAACCTTTTCCCGCGTATGGAATCGGGTATTACAAGGGGGCATAGCTTTAAATTAAGGGGGGGTAGATATAGGACTGAAGTTAGGGGTAGGTTCTTCACTCAGCGAGTCGTAAGTTCATGGAATGCCCTGCCAGTAGCAGTGGTGGACTCTCCCACTTTATGGGCATTTAGCGGGCATTGGATAGGTATATGGAGGATAGTGGGTTAGTGTAGGTTAGGTGGGCTTGGATCGGCGCAACATCGAGGGCCAAAGGGCCTGTACTGCGCTGTATTCTTCTATGTTCTATGTTCTATGTTCTATGTTCTATGTTCTAAACACGAAATTAGAGATGCAAGATTAAAGGTATTTCTGTAATTATGGATGACTTCAATCTACAAATAGAGTGGACAATTCAAATCAATAACAATGCTCTAGAAGAGAAATTCCTGGAGTGTGCACAGGATGTTTTTCTGGATGAATATATTTAGGAACTAACCAGTGGACAGCACATCTTAGACTATTTGTTAATCAGAAAGGAATAATTGGCAATTGAGCTATGCAAGGCACCTTGAGGAAGAGTGACAATAAGATGATAGAGATTTTCATTCAGCTGGAGAATGATTCTGAGGTTACAGTCCTGAACCTAAAAAGAGGAAAATACAATGGTATGAGGCACGATCTGGCTACGAAAAATTGGGAACATTACTTAAAGGGTTGATAATGGATGGTAATGGCAAACATTCAAAGATAATTGTTCCTTCTTGTCTGTCAAAAAATAAAGTGGGAAAGATGAATTGGTTATGGTGAGCAAAGGATATTAGGTCTCAGGACAGACCATACAAGTTTGCGAGAAGAGTTGCAAATGTCAGGATTGGGAATAGTTTAGATTTCAATAAAGGAGGACAAAGGGATTGATTAAGAGGGGGAAAATAATGTTTGAGAGCAAACTTGCAGGAGATATACAAACTGATTGTAAAAGTTTCTATTGGAATAGGAAGATTAAAAAAGATTAGTGAAACAAATGTAGTTTCCTTACAATCAGAAGTAGGCAAGTTATAATAGGGATGAAAGAGATGACAGATCAATTAAATACATATTTAGGTTATGTCTTCACAAGGAGGACACAAATGGCATCCCAAAAATGTCAGAGAACACATGGTCTTATGAGAAAGAGGAAATGAAGGAAATCAATATTAACAGTGAAATGATGTTGGAGATATTGATGGGACTAAAAGGCAATAAATTCCCTCGTGCCCAATTACCTACATCTCAGAGAACTTAATGAAGTGGGCCTAGAAATAATGGTTGGATTAGTGGTCTCATTTAAGATTCTATAGACCCTGGAACAGTTCCTGTAGATTAGAAGGTAGCTAATGTAACCCAACTATTCAAAATAGGTGGTAGAGAGAAGAAATAGGGACTTACAGACTGGTTAGTCTGACATTGATAGTGGGGACAGTGCTAGATTTCATTATAAAACATTTAATAGCAGAGCACTTGGAAAATAGTGGCAGGATTGCATAGAGTCAGCATGAATTTACAACAGGGAAATCATGTTTGACAAATCAACTGGATTTTTTTCAGGGTGTAACGAATAGAGTGGATAATGGTGAAGCAATGAATGTGGTTTACTCAGACTTACAGAAGATGTTTGATAAAATTCCACGTAAGAGATTAGCTAAAAAAAAAGTGCATGAGATTAGGAATTAGTGTACTCATAGAGAGCTGGCTGGCAGAAAGGAAACAAAGAGTAAGGAACAAACAAGTCATATTCCAAGTGGTTATCGCAGGAATCAGTGTTTAAGACACAGCTAATCATAGATTATTTTAATGATTGAGATGAAGGAACTAAATACAATATCTCCAGGTTTGCAGGTGACAAAGCTAGGTAGAAGGGTAAACTGTGAGGAGAGATCTAGAAGTGCTTCTGTGTGATTTGGACAAGCTGAGAGACTGGGTAAATGGATGGCAGCTGAAATATAATATGGACAAATGTGTGTTATCCACTTTGATAGCAATAACAGGAAGTTATTATCTGTAAGGCAGTCGATCAGGAAAGGGGGAGGTGCAACAAGACCTAGATGTCCTTGTACACCAGTCATTGAAAACAAACATCCAGGTATAGTAGGTAGTGAAAAAGGAAAATTCTACGTTGACCTTCATAGTGAGAGGATGAGTACAGGAGCAAGGATGTCTTACCTCAATTGAATAGGACCCTGTGAAACCACACCTGGAGTATTATGTGAAATTTTAGCCTTCTTATCTGAGGAAGGATGTACTAGCTATGGAGAGAATGCAACAAAGGTTTACCAGAATGAGTCCTGGGACGGCAGGACTGACATATGAAGAGTGATTGGATTGGTTAGGTCTGTATAGATAGGAATTTAAAAGAATGAGGGAGATCTTATAGAAACCTAAAAAATGCTAAAAGGACTAGACAAGGTAAATGCAGAAAGGACTTTACTGATGCCTGCGGAGAGAAGAACCAGGGGCCAATGTCTAAGAATAGAGGGCAGACCATTTAGGACTGAGATGAGGAGAAGTGTCTTCATCCACATAAGGCTATGCCTGTGGAATTAACTGGCACAGACAGTGGTTGAGGCCAAAACATTGAAAGTTTTCAAGAAGGAATTGGTTATAGTTCTTAGGGCTAAAGGTTATGTGAGTTAGTTTATCAGCCATGATGCTACTGAATGATGGAGCAGGCTAAAGTAGCTAAAAGGCATGCTTCTGCCCCTATTTTCTCTGAATCTATATTTCCAACCAGTAGACAGTCTTTGCTATTCATAACTTCTCAAGGCTGACAGTTTGGAAAGGCACTGGAAGAGGCAGACAGAAACTAATAGTTCAGCTGATCAACAGGATGGTCCAAAGAAATCAGAGGCCAGTGCTTTGTGCCTCCTCTCACCCGGTGTCTTCTTATGCAGCAAATGCCAACTACAGTGAAGCTGCTGAGCCTCAGCAGGCTATATTTAACATTAAGTTGACCAACACGTGGCAAACCATTGTCTCATATTGTGTTAGGATGCTACCACATTATTTAATTGTGTGGAGGCCATTGAAGGTGCTTACGTGGACAATGAGAGGTTGTTGTTTCATTGGTAAAATATGTTTCTTTGACTTCTTTGGTATTTAATGGAAGGGAAAGCCCTGTAGAAAGGATGTCTGTGCATCTCTGTCTCTTGAACTCATAGACATCCCACAATTATCCATATGTTTGTTGTAGGAGGTGTTGCATTGCATCATATCCAGAGATGCAAAAATGGGTTACCCTTAAATTCTAGAGTATCATGCTGTAAGAATGATTCCATAATAAACACCTCATCCTATATGTAATGATATCTATTTCACTGACTAATGTTTACTTTAAAAAACATTAATACTTTAAACATATGTTGCATGACCAAAGTGAACTGTAACTTTCCCAGGGTAATCACACAACAATCAGTTGATACCAACTATGAAATCTATTTTAACTGTTACCTTTATTTATTATGCATCTTCAAGTATTGCAAAACAGATTGCATAAAATAGATTGGATAAAAAATCGCCCACAAAGTTTTGCTTCTTTTAGCTTATCCGAATGCCTCTCATGTTCAAACTTATTTAATAAAACTGGCACTCCTGATAATAAGCATGCATTTTCACATTATATTGACATTCTACCCCAAAAGATACAGGGAAGTATGAATGATAGAACTTTGACTATGGTATAATAAGAATCATTTGGAATTGTAAGTTATAACAAATTTAATCAAATCAGTGCATAAAGGGTGTAAACTCCAAATTTGCAACAAAGTAGCTGCAGACATGAAGCTATAATGAGGAATGTAATTCCTATTTATCACAGAATCGTCATCAAATGCCATCTGTGATTTCCATATGATTTAAGCTAGAATTTCTTTATTTTCTGGCTGTATTTAAGTTGCGTGATTCTCCTTCATGTAAATTTCCCTCAGCTCTGGTCTGATTCTTGGATTCATTCTCCAAGTCCTTCTTCACACTCTCCTAAGTTGCATATATTTTCTCTCAGCTCGTTGCAAAGTGTGGGATTACCCTTCTGGCTCTTCTACACTCTGCTGAAGCCCTCTGCCATTCTGTGTCACTTAACGCCTTCCAAGCTCTCTGTTTCCTTTCCTGGCTCCATCCCAAGAACTCTGTTTCCTCTGCTGGGCTCATGCCAAGCACCATGTTTTCAGTCCCAGTTTTGCCTTGTGTTCTGCATTTTGTTCTTCGGCCATGCCTAGACTTTGTGGTTTTGCCATGATACAATTTGCCTTTGTTTCCTGACTTGGTTCTATCCCCATTCCACACTTTTTGAGTTGTAGAATGTTGAATCTTTCAGATCCTAGTTAACAATCTAAAGCTCTTTTTCACTTATTTATCTCTCAATCACAATATTGTGTGGTTGCACTTAAACCAAGTTAATTTTATTGAACATTGAAGAGACCCTGAAAAATCTGTATTAAAAAACAAAAAAGATATAGATTAGATATAAATGATCATCTTGGTCTCAATAAATTGCAACAGTGAGCATTGCCATGGATAACACTATCACTGTTCACTATTGTATATCAGCCTTCGGTCTTCATCATATAAATGGGTTCCACCACCCCCAAAATAAAAGGTGAGACCATTGCCAAAGGGAAATCTCTGTTTTGCCTTATGTATATGAATTGCAAATCTTATACATGGAACCAGCTAAAACCATGGATCAGCTAAGACAAAGGACCATGTAGGAAAGGGAAAGCTCAGAGCGTTTAGGCAGTGCAGGTCACAAACAAAAAAATACATTTTGTCTCCATTGTTGACTTATTTTTAAAATATTGATACATTTTCTCACAATAGCTCAAATTCACTTGCTATTCGATCCCTACGTGACCTTGGTATCCCCTTTCCGCAGCAATGTCATTGTAATCACCATTTCATTTGATGCTGAAAAAAATTTCCCAACCTCATTTTGCATGTAATATTTTGTTTCCCCAATAGTTAACTAAGATCTATAAGAAAATCAATATCAAGTTTGCCTCTCTTGTAATGTCACTTAGGTGGTCAGAATAATGAATAATCCATTGAAAGACTCACATTTTTCACATTGCATTTCATGTTGCTACAACACACTTTATACTCAGTGAAGTATAGGACATGCAATAGTTTTTGGAGTGAAGCTTGAATTTACCTCACATTTCAGGATGCCACGACTGAGCCAAGGCCAGTTAATACAAGATACAGGTAACCACTTGGATCATCCAACAGCTGTACCATGCAAACACTCTGAATAACACTGTCATGTAATAACTGTTTCTATAGCAGTCACTTTACTGACTGATGGGAATTGATAATCATCACCTTATTTCAAATTGGATTTTGTATCACATGGCTTTGTGACATTACAATCAGTGTGACAATACTCAGTGAATCATATTTATATCCAATTTCAAATCCTATCACACTGTCACAGCAAAATCAGAGGCTCTCCTGGAATTGTGGTGGTGTCCCAGTCTTTAAGCTGGAATACCTAGGTTCAAGTCCCACTTGCTCCACAAAGAGGTTGATCTAGAACAATGAACATTCCCTGAGTTGGCAACAAATAAGGGACTGTGGTAGTACCCATACCTCTGAGTCAGAAGACTTGGACTCAATTCCTACCTGCTTCTGAGGTGTGTTATATAACACAACTGAACAGCTTGATTAAAAATAAGTAAATCTGCCATCTTTGCCTGTGCTGTGGTGGCATAGTGGTAGTGTCTCTTCCTTTAAGCAAGAAGGTCTGGGTTCAAGATCAACCTGCGTCCAGAGGTGCATTATAACACATCTGAAAAACTTGATTCCAAATATTTATAACAGCAATGATAAAAGTACTATCAGCATCACTAAACTTTTGTGCTTTACTGTCCTGTCCCCATTTGGTATTCAGTCCAAACTTCCAGTAAGCACTTCTAGCACTCAATAGTAATATCCTAACAGTGACATTTCATGATTGTGAGAGTTCCATGATAGATTAAGGGTCAGGAAATTTTGTAACACACACTGATATCTAAGTGTTTTAATCAGCTTAATATCCCTTTTTCAAGGGAAGAAGTATCACCTGCAGGCCCGAGGGCAGACATTAAGATATAATTGTACTTAAGTGCTCCAAGGGGTGCATTGTTGAATCAGAAGTAGACATAAACATGCTGTGTTTTGGGGAAGAAAAGTGCCGTTCATCTCACTAATGAGGATTGGTGGCAGTTTTGTTGATGAAGAGGCAGTCAAATTATGTAAAGTTCTACATAAATGATTGTAATTGTTGAGGAGTTCCAATCATGATGCACTTACCTATTAGAATTACGTTTTTATAAATTTCTACTTTGCAAGCATTCCAATTTCCTCATTTCTATTTTGATTAAAATAAACATGAGCCCTGCTTCTTACACTAACAATTTGCTTTTGTTGACAGTTTTGAAGTGAGGGTGTGTGGGATGCACATGAATGCAAAAATGAGCAAAAACATTCGAGGGAGTCCAAGGTTGCTGATGCTTGACTGATTTGAAAAGCAGCAACCGCTTTTTTGTGAATTTTCTCAATGACCTGACCAAACCCATCCAAATCCACTACCCGGCTGGCAAATAGGAATGAAAATGCAGTTGGAGGAGTTCACAACCCATAGGGTCACTCCTGAATGTATGAGTTCGTTGTGAGGAAAACTTTGGGCGTATTCTAATTCAGAATCGGTGAAGTGGAACGCTGGCTTTTCCTGGCCAGATTGAAATCTGAAATGGGAATTAAAGACCCATTTGCTTTGCCTCTTCTGCTCCAGGACCTACTTGCCAACAGGCAAAGGGAAAGCTGTTATTATATCCGTGATTCAGGTCCAACTAAAATTGTAGATATGCATATTTAAGATAAGACTCTACTGGTTTTCTGCAGGTATCCTGGTCACTTATAGAAAGGAGCATGTCAGCAATGGAACATATCAGTAAGACAGGTTGGCCGCCAAGAGAGATTAATTTCCAACCTTGCTTTAATGGAGGATGTTCAATTCAGGGCCACAGGGCCAAACCTCCTGCTAGCCTTCCTCATCTAACCCTGGTCCACTCAGTTATCAGACCCTCCTGATGCCTCAAATGCATTTATAAAAATAATCTGGATCAAGATGCCTTTTGTTTGTTTGGATGGAATTAAACACCAATGTTAGTCTTGATATGCTACTGTGCAGAACTGAACTGTATTTGTGACTATGTACATAGGGCAGCATGGTGGCTCAGTGGTTAGCATTGCTGCCTCATGGCGCCAGGGACCCAGGTTTGACTCCAACCTTAGGCAAATATCTGTGTGGAGTTTGCACATTCTCCCCATGTCTGCATGAGTTTCTGACGGGTGCTCCATTAGATTCCCTGTGGTATGGAAACAGGCCATTTGGCCCAACATGTCCACACCAACCCTCTGAAGAGTAACCCAACAAGACGCCGACCCTATATTTACCCCAACTAACACACCTAACACTCTGGGCAATTTAGCATGGCCAATTCATCTGACCTGCACATCTTTGAACTGTGAGAGAAACCGGAGCACTCAAAGGAAACCCATGCAGACATGGGGAGAATGTGCAAATTCCGCTCAGACAGTCACCTGAACTGGCATCGGGTCCCTGGCACTGTGAGGCAGCAGTGCTAACCACTGAGCAACCATGCCACCCTATTTCCTCCCACATTCCAAAGTTGTGCAAGTTAGATGGATTGGCCATACTAAATTGCCCGTAGTATGCAGGGATATATAGGTTAGGTGCTTAACCATGTGAAATGCAAGATTACAGGGTTAAGGGTAAGGGGATGGATCTGGCTGGATGGTCTTCAGAGGGTCAATGTGGATTGTTGGGCCGAATGGACTGTTTCAACACTGTGGATTCTATGATATGTGTAAAGATATTTTTATGAATAAAATATATTTTGAAATAAAAAGAATTATTATATTCCATTTTCTCTCATGTGTTGTTAGTCTCGTTAATACAAGTATGTTGTTCATTTCTATTACACCTTGCACGGCACGGTGGCACAGTGGTTAGCACTGCTGCCTCACAGCGCCAGAGACCCGGGTTCAATTCCCGCCTCAGGCGACTGACTGTGTGGAGTTTGCACATTCTCCCCGTGTCTGCGTGGGTTTCCTCCGGGTACTCCGGTTTCCTCCCACAGTCCAAAGATGTGCAGGTCAGGTGAATTGGCCATGCTAAATTGCCCATAGTGTTAGGTAAGGGGTAAAGGTAAGGGTATGGATGGGTTGCGCTTCGGCGGGGCAGTGTGGACTTGTTGGGCCGAAGGGCCTGTTTCCACACTGTAAGTAATCTAAGTAATCTAATCTAAAAAAAAACAAATTTCACAGTCTTAGAAAACTTTGGGTAAAAAAGGTTTTTTTAAATTTATCATTGGTTTTATATGGGTGGTGCGCTATCACACATTTATGGCCATAGTTTTGATCTCCCCCACAAATTTTCTCAAATACTACCCATCAAACCTTTCAGAATTTTAAAGTACTACGTCATGGCACCACTCAACATTTTGTTTTCTCATGAGAAGTAGTCTCCAGCCTGTTCAGCCTTTCCTGATAACCATTCCCTCGCGGTTCTGGAACCATCCTTCTAAATCTTTTTACACCTTCTCTGGTCCCTCCAATTAATTTCTGTATTGCAGAGACTAGAAAGGGCTTATTTTCACAACAAGGCTCCAATCAAAGTTACAGAGGAACCAGTATGATCGAGGGGCGAACCTTTTCCGTGATTCAGTAATATCACGGCTGATGTGATTGTAACCGCAAATCTGCATTCCCAGCTATCAGTGATAACGGATTGGCCTTTTGCTTAACAAGAAATTGTCTACCTCTGCCTTAAAAATATTCAAGGGATGGCATCTTATAGCACCCTGAAAGATGTGTGCTCCAGTGGGGATACTGGGAGAATCACATGAGAAGTCAAACAGGGCCTTCCTCGACTTTGGGAGCAGCAAGTTGTATTTTCCAATCAAGTTCTGGATGTGGAAATGAGATTCTCACAAGAGAGCAATGAGATTCCCACTAAAGAGAATTAATGCTAATTATCACTGTCATTGAGACTGAATCATGCCTCATTAGTGGACAACTTTCTATCTACTGTATGGATAGAAAATGGACAACAAGAATTCTGGACATGAAAATCAGAGCAGGTACCTGGTAATTCCATCTCTTCACTTGGTCCTCCAGACTGGCGTTTTGGACACCCGGCACCAATGTTTCTGGGCATGCTCCAGGGCAGTGGCTGAATACACCCCCACAATGCTGGCACCTGATACAAGCCAGCCTCTCTGTGGCATCATAGCACATCTCTGATCCACCTACATTATGACTCTGCACTGCAAGAACTCTTAGTATTTGAAACATGTAGGATTCTTGAGGGATTTGACAGGGTAAATGCTGAGAGGATGTTTCCCCTCATGGAGAGTCCAGGACCAGAGGACTGAGTCTCAGACTGAAGGGGCACCAATTTAAGACTAAGATAAGGAGGAATTTGTTCTCTCAGAGTGTTGTGAGTCTTTGGAATACCTTGCCACAGACAGCTGTAGCGGGGTGACTCCTTGTCTATATTTAAGGCTAAGATAGATAGATTCTTGGTCAGCAAGGGGTTCAAGGGTTATGAGTAAAGGGCAGGAAAGGATGTGAGGAGAATCAGATCCTATTGAATAGAGGAGCAGGCTTGGGAGACTGAATGGCCTATTCCTGTTCCTATTTCTTATGGTCTTCTTTTCTCATCCTAGAACTAGCACCCAGCTCACAGACTGGACCAGACTGTATCGTGGGGCTGCTCATTTGGTCTCTTCATTCACTCATAGCATCCTTGCCTTTTTGTACTTTGTTCCTTCAGCTAGGCCTCAAAGGCCCATGACACTGCTATATTGCCTTGCTGTTCAGTCTAGACATGAAACCAGACAGTTTGTCTGGTTAACAGTCATTATTCAAGACAGTGGACATGTTACTGTGTGGCACATTGTTACATAAATCTTACATCTGGATTATGTGTAAGAAAACATTGCATGTGCTTTAAGCAAGTTGCCATGTCTCAAAGACTTAGGGGAGTAGTCCTCACTGATATGTAGAAGACACCCATTGGTCAGCATCATAGTTCAATGGCAGTCTCCAATATCAGTTCAGAATTTGAGCATGGTTAGGCTCTGGTTGGGGTGATCACAGTCAGGGGGGGGTCTGTACCTTTCCATTCTGGACAGTAGGTCATGGTCTGCCCTGTGGTTCCATTGCAACTATCCATCGAGTTGGAAGAAGAAACTTGGAGAACAATGCCAATATTAGTCAGGTATCTGGGCACTCATCATTCAAAGCTGTCCAGTTATATAGCTCAAGGAAATAGGTCATGGTCAATCTAAGGGGTATGTCTACTAAACATCAAGCGGGAAAGAAGTTATCAGGGGGCAGTTCTGAGGAAGGCTGGAGAACTTTATGGTGGGGAGTTGAGGCAAAATTCTGGGATGCAACAGGAATGGCAATTGTGAAGAGGGG
Source organism: Chiloscyllium plagiosum (assembly GCF_037043375.1). Taxonomy (NCBI): domain Eukaryota; kingdom Metazoa; phylum Chordata; class Chondrichthyes; order Orectolobiformes; family Hemiscylliidae; genus Chiloscyllium; species Chiloscyllium plagiosum. The sequence goes on from NW_028270141.1 coordinate 105,282,138, forward strand.
CAACTCAATACATAATTTGGGGGGAGGGGGCGGTTGAGCAAGAGAGGGTAGGGGACATGCGGTAGGGTCATGTCAAAGTGAGCAACTCTCTAGGTTCTGGCGGGAGACAGAAAGCTACAATCAATGCAGCTGATTCACTTCATTGTGCATTCACCTCATTTGCCTGGAGCTACCGGAGGAAAGGTCAGCAAACTCAAATAGATGGGTTAGGTGGAGACCTGAGGAGGTGTAACATCTATAGAGTTGATGTGGAAGACTACCAGGAAGGGGTTGTTGATGTTTTGGGGTTTGCCTGCACAATGAGGTGAAGCCTTCCTGACGACCTCATGCAGGCTGATGACAGAACCCCACCAATCCCTGTGCTGTAATAGCACTGTCTGTGCATCTGGAGAGGTGGAGCCTGGTTGTCATGGTCACAGGTTCCTGCCATTCCCCCACTGTCTGCTCACAGTGCAGCAGCTGCTCACATCACACCCTGGTCCATGGATCATTGTCTAGGAATAAGACTCGGTGTCTTCAATTGTTGATAACTGGCATTTTCACCACACAAATCCAGCCTGAGGCAGCAGGGTCTGCATGGTGTTGCTGCCTTCCTGCAGCCAAATGTGCAAAAGTAGCCTTTGCCCTCAACAAACTTGCCAGCTGCTCCTATCTGCCTGTATATGTCAATGAAGTCACGAAGGGTCAACATTACTGGGTCCTCTGCTGCCTGGGACCTGGCAGAGGCCTAGTCTCCATCAACCTTCTGAATGCCAGCAACCAAGAGAATTTCTTCCTTGGCCAGCTGCATGAATGTGGCAGTGAAGTGCTCACCAGCAGGTTCTCCCAACTCTATTTTAGATAAGAGACCCACCGAGGTGTCACAAGTTGAGCTGGTTGGAGGTGTGCAGGAGGCAGCTTTGTTGATGCTTCCTCTGAGGGATCCTGTCTCTCTTCCCCAGGGATAAGGGAAAAGAGACCTAGGAGGGTGGCCACCTTGACCAGGACACACTGCATGGGCATGTAGGACACAAAATAGAAAAAGTATCATGAGTAAGAGTTGCAAGTTGCGGCAGGTGAAAAATACGCCGAGAATGGGGTTGGTGTGAGAGTTGTAGTACACTGAAAAATAGGACTTGGATGTCCCTGCACCTCCCCAGGACCCGGTCCAGTCCTCTACAGTGAGGATTAGGATCCTCTCTTTATAATGGCTGAAGAGTTGAATGCTGGATACCCAGAAACTGTCTTGGCCCTTTAGCCATATTGTTGCTTGTTTTGCCAATGTGATGAGAGAAAGGGAGGGATTGAGTAAGATAGCTGTTAGTGCTGGTACAGATGAGGCAAGGTGCTAACGTGACCCAAGTAAATGTGTAGATAGCACAGACGACATACAGGGCTTGTAGTCTGGAGATGTTGGGTGAGGGTGAGAGCAACTGACAGCATATGCTGCATACAATAGTTAGAGTGATAGGGCCTTGGTTGTGGGGAGGGGGGGGGGGGGGGGTGGGGGGGAGGGGAGCTGGGTGCAGCAACAGAGTCTGAGTAAGTCTGAAGTATTGGAGAGAAGATGGTGGCAGTGAAGGTTGTAGATCTACTTCTTACATTGCTGAATGTTCCTCTGCACTGTGGAAACTTCACCAACTCAGATAGTGACCTCAGACAAAGAGAGCAGGGTCTTGTGTTGTGGTCTCCTTTGGCAGCCCTGGAGGGGAAAAAGGATGTCACTGCTCTGCACCACCCCCTCCAATAACACCTTGAGGTCCCTGTCCACAAAGCTGAGCTTTGATTTTCCCTTTCCTGACTTTGAGTCCACCAAACTGTGTATGCAGGACAGATCCAGAATGCTGCAATTGCCCGGATACGCATCTGTCTTTGGAATATGATGCCAGTGCCAGGGATGCCAGTCTATTCCGGGATGTCTGGGCAGTGGTAAGAGCTTATGGCTATGGCAAGTGGGAGAATCAGACTAGCATCAGGAAAGTTGGGTGGCATTGGGCCTAGTAGTTTCATGAGGCAAATTTGGAATGATAGCATGAATAAACTCACTAAGCTTCAAAGACAGAAAGCTTCCATGAAATTCAACAAACAAATGACACGGCAAGAATGTGGTAAGACTCAGGCATGGAATCTACTTCCATCACTTTTTCAGGAAGAGAATTCCAAAGATTTACGATCCTTGAAAGAAAATATTTTGTTTCAGGTGGGTGATGCCTAATTTGTAAACAGAGACTCCTCGTTCTAGATTCTCCAACAGGACAAAACATTTTACTCCACATTTTTCAAAAGAATGAAAGAACTGTGAATGTTGAAAATCAGATACAAAAACAGAAATTGCTGGAAAAGTTCAGCAGGTCTGGCAGCATCTGTGGAGAAAAATTTGATTTCTCGTTACCACATTAACTCTGATTTCTCTCCACAGGTGCTGCCAGACCTGCTGAATATTTCCAGCAATTTCTGTTCTTGTTGCTCCACATTTACTCTGTGAAACTGCTCAGAATGTTGTACGTTTCACTCAAGTCACCTTTTACTCTTCTACATTCCAGCGGATATAAGCCAAGCCCGATTATACATTCTGAATAAGACAATGCTATCTTTCCAGATATTAGTCTGATAAACCTGAAGTGATTAATACTGTGCACAGGACACTAGATGGGGTCACCTCGGTGCTCTGTATAACTGAAGCATAACTTTTCTACTTTAGTATCTATTCTCCTCAAGATAAATGTTAGCTTTTCTAATTACTTGCTCTACCTGCATACTAACCATTTGTGTTCATGCTCTGGAACACCCAGATCCCTTTGGATCCCAACGCTCACCAATCTCTCACCATTTTGATAATATGCTTTCTTATTCTTATTACAAAATTGACAATTTCACATTTTACCACATTATTTCCATTTGCCAAATCATTGTTCACTCACTTAACCCAGCTAATTAAGGTTTGATTCAGGTTTCAAATAATTTATCTGCATTCAATTCTATTCCTCTGGGAATGAACCCTAGTAGTTGGTTTGCCTTTGTATGACCCTGTTGAGCTTTGTTGCAAATTCTGGATGTAGGTTTGCTCGCTGAGCTGGATGATTCGTTTTCAGACATTTTGTCACCATACTAGGTAACGTCATCAGTGAGCCTCCGGATGAAGCACTGGTGGCATGGCCCGCTTTCTATTTATGTGTTTAGTTTCCTTTGGGGTGGTGATGTCATTTCTTGCTCTCATTTGTTGCAAATTATATAGTTTAAGTGTCAGTACCCCAGATCCCTCTATTCCTTCATGGTAACTGGCTTCCTTGTTCATCCTATCAAATAGTTTCTGTTGACAAATCCTAATATTATCAGAATTACTGCTAGCAAACATCACTAAACCACACGGTTTCTCTTTCTTCCTTTAAAATGCTCCTTAAAACATAAGACTTTGATGAAGTTGCTTGATTGGTCTCTTTTTTTCTACATGATTCAGCATAAATAAATGATTGATGACATTCCTGTCAAATGTCCTGAGAAGCTTTACTATATTAAAGGTGCTATTAAGTGCAAGTTGTTGTTGTAGCAGTGATTAACATTGTAAACCATTTAACAGACAACATAGCATGGTAGAATGCATCCCATATAATGGAATACAGTTTGATAATTACCTTACAGAGGTTTGCAAAATTCTGAGGGGCATGGATAGCATAAATATGCAAAGTCTTTTCCCTGGGGCCGGGGAGTCCAGAACTAGAGGGCATAGGTTTAGGATGAAAGGGGAAAGATATAAAAGAGACCTAAGGGGCAACTTTTTCACACAGAGGGTGGTACATGTATGGAATGAGCTGCCAGAGGATGTGGTGGAGGCTGGTATAATTGCAACATTTAAGAGGCATTTGGATGGGTATTTGAATAGGAAGGGTTTGGAGGGATATGGGCTGTGTGCTGGCAGGTGGGACTCGATTGGGTTGGGACATCTGGTCTGCATGGACGGGTTGGACCGAAGGGTCTGTTTCCATGCTGTACATCTCTATGACTCTATGCACCAAGGCACTGGGTGCAGACATGATCCTGTGATGAAGAAAAAAAAAGTCCAAAATGTAAATGTAGTGGGCGGCACGGTGGCACAGTGGTTAGCACTGCTGCCTCACAGCGCCAGAGACCCGGGTTCGATTCCCCGCCTCAGGCGACCGACTGTGTGGAGTTTGCACGTTCTCCCCGTGTCTGCGTGGGTTTCCTCCGGGTGCTCCGGTTTCCTCCCACAGTCACAAAGATGTGCAGGGCCAGGTGAATTGGCCATACTAAATTGCCCGTAGTATTAGGTAAGGGGTAAATGTAGGGGTATGGGTGGGTTTCGCTTCGGCGGGTCGGTGTGGACTTGTTGGGCCGAAGGGCCTGTTTCCACACTGTAATGTAATCTAATCTAAATAAATGAGCAGGGTTTGAATAAGAATTAGTATTAATCAGACAGCTCATTGAAATAATCTGTTGGTTAATATCTCATTTTCCTGATACTGTGCTCCATTGTCATTGCCTAGATTCACTTAATCTTTCTACAAATTGAATAAAAGAATGAGGGATCTAGAGTGATTGCACTTCCTGTGTAGCAGCCCTACTCACGTTGGAGGAGATTAATTACTTTGCAACCTTGTGCCTGGATGCTCTGAAAATGATATCCACCCACAGCTACTTTGCAAATTACGGAGTGATTTATTTCAATGCATTTTACCATTCTGTGAACAACACAGTGATGTTTGTCTATAATTATGTACATGGTAGCTTTTGAGCTCAATTATGATATCAGGTAACATATTATTTTCTTTTTGCCATGTGTGGCATTAAAAAATGTGCAGGTACAGCATTTCAATGAAGGAATCCTTGATATGCCTTCCCAATTTAATACTGTTAGATGTCTTAACAAACATATGATTTATTGGGGCCAGTGACCAGAAATTGCTCCTGCTCTCTGACTCATTGTAAAGATTCAGGATATTGAGAAATTTAACACAAGACATTCAATTGATTTTGAACATGAGAAGCCAATAACCCTCTGCACCGTTCATGAATGGACATGAAAGGAAGCCTGACAAGTAATTTAGGAAGACCGTCAATGCAGTAAAACCTCAAAAACATCATTTCATACAGATACAAAACAGCATGGGTAAATAATGTATTAAAGGGTTGCATCAAAGCCACAGTAGCAGCAAAAAGAATGAATAAATATGCGCACGATAAAGCCAATAGAAATCCCACAGATTAAAATTACCGGTCCAGTGTAACAACCCACATGCACGTGGTGCTATTTAAAGCTCCAGCAGAGCTAAACACACTTAGAAAAACAAATGTTGCAACTAATATTAAATGTTAATGTGAAAAGGTGCTGTTCCAAAAGAACTTCCCCACTGTGACTCACAAAAGCTATCATCAAGGTCAAAGACAACAAGGGCTGAAAAATATTGTCTCCAGAATATGAACTGGGTCATTTTTATTCTGGACAAGCTCAGATTTAGGATATGGGAAAGCACAATATTATCAAGATATTCCAGATTTTAAACATATTTGAGCACAGCAGTTTTTGTGGATGATGTTATTCATTTCTTTCACAACCTCTGCAGCTGATGGAATAAGGAATGCAGTCTCCAGATAGTGAATGCTGGTGTTTACTGGCAACAAAAAGAATTTTGCTCCTTCCCCACCCCCACAGATTTCAGCAGCAAACATACTCATCAGCTCCAAGTTGAATAGTTTATTATAAACTTTGTTATATATTGCACTGAAACATTCATTTGAACAGTTAATGGAGCAAAATTACAATTCTGTACCATTTCAAGCTTCATCCTTGACTCTAGATAAATTCCTGATGAGTTGCTGTCAACAACTTTGCAATGAAAAAATAAATGAGATGCTATACATCTACAATGTACCAGTGAAATAAATGTCAATACTGCTGCAATTTAAATGACATGATTGAGGAACATAGGAACAGAAGTAATAAAAATAGGAAATGCTGGAAATCCTGACCCACAATTTCATTTCATTCTCCAATTCATTCAATTCTTTTTAAAACAACTTTCCCTTCTTTTCAGATGTAAAGGATCACAACAAATTGTGGGTCCAACTCACCCATGGAATCTTCTAATTTCACCTCTTGCCACGCATTCACGATACCCTCTCACCTCCCCTAACTGGCACTGAATGACGTGATCTAAGCTATGGCCTTAATTCCATTCCCTTTGGCTCCATGTCTGTGAATTTCAAGATCAGCATGACACTGGACTCTTTTTCAGTCGCCCTCACCTCTGCACCCAATTCACTGGCACGGGGTTTTACCCAAACAGACTAGTGACCTTTCATTAACTTCTAGTGCTGTCCCTCCATCTGGACTTTTTCCTCTCATCCCTCACCCTCTCTACACACCTTTATTGAGAACTGTCAGCATAACCACTCACTCACTCTAAACTGCCTCCATCTGAACTTGCAACACTCCTTCACTCAGTTTCAGTCCTAACATGATCACCAAACTGATGAGAAGTTTAGTGCTGTTGTTCTTTGGTGTACCAATCTTTACTAAGCAGAGGTGAAACAGGATTCATCCTGCTTTCTCCCCCAGGTCATGCTCCTGCCACTGAGCATTAAGTCAATAAGTCAGTGTTCCCAGAAGTGTGTCTGATCACAAACCCTCCAGAGATCTCTGTTCCACGATCTAGTAGAAGGGGACCCTGAACAGCTTAATTCAACCTCCTTCCTAAAAATCTCCAAATATGTCCATCTTACTGGACTCGTTTGTTCTGAATTTTAGGATATCTAGTTGGCATGAAGGAATATGGGCCAAATGTGAGCAGGTGGGATTATTTCAGTATGGGAACATGAATTAGTTGGACCGAAGGCCTGTTTCCATATTGTATGACTCTATGACTATGAACCTATGACAAGTTGTACCAGAAAGTGTAAACTTTGGTGAGTTTCATAGTTTGTTTCTCTCCTTGAGCCCTAGCAACATTTCTCACAGTATTTTTTGCAAGTTATGCACCATCCCCCAATGGTGACCTGCTCACCTCATCTTACCTTTCTCCAGAAACTGAAGTGCAAGCCACTGCTGGGACTCGCTGGGATTCCCAACACCATTTTATAAAGCCCAGCATGCATTAGGTCAAGTGCTGCCATTCAAAAGTGTGGATAATGGGAAGAGAACCAATAAGAAATGCTTCTCAGGGCACAACTGGCACTTCATTGCAAGTCCAAGTGCACGTTATTAAACAAACTGCTACTTCAGAACCAAATTACACAGATCATCCCTTATTAGTGTCATTCCACCTCAAAATGCCTTGAGGGAGTGCTGCTGTATCCTTCATGTCCACTATAGCCTGACATCTTCTCATTGTTCAATGTGGGACTATCATATACTAGAAAGCCTCATGACAGACTGGTCAAGAAAATATGACTCCATAGAATCCATGGCAAAATGGCACATTGGATCCAGAGTTGACTGAGAAACAGGAAATAGAGAGTTTCGGGGACTGGAGTTCTGTTTCCAGTGGTCTTCCACAGGGCTTGGTGCTGGGCCCTTCTGTTTGTAATGGAAATTAATGATGTGGACTTAAATGTAGTGCGTGTAGAGTCAAAGAGTTATAGAGTTATACAGCACAGAAACAGACTCTTTGGTACAACTTGTCATAGGTTCATAGTCATAGAGTCATACAACATGGAAACAGGCCTTCGGTCCAACTAATTCATGTTCCCATACTGAAATAGTCCCACCTGCCCACAGTTGGCCCATATTCCTTCATGCCAACTAGATATCCTAAACAAATCTAGTCCCATTTGCCCGCATTTGGCCCATATCCCTCTAAACCCTTCCTATTCATATACCCATCCAGATGCCTTTTAAATGTTGTAATTGTACCAGCCTCCACCACTTCCTCTGGCAGATCATTCCGTACACACACCACCCTCTGTGTGAAAAAGTTGCCTCTTAGGTCCCTTTTAAATGTTTCCCTTCTCACCTTAAATCTATGCTCTCTAGTTCTGGACTCCACCACCCCAGGAAAAAGACCTTGGTTATTTACCCTATCCATGTCTGTCATGATTTTATAAACCTCTGTAAGGTCACCCCGATATGCCAGGGAAAATAGCCCCAGCCTATTCAGCCTCTCCCTATTAGTTCAAGCCCTCCAACCCTGGCAACACGGTGGCTCAGTGGTTAGCACTGCTGCGTCACAGAGCCAGGGACTCGGGCTCGATTGCTGCCTCAGGTGACTGTCTGTGTGAAATTTGCACATTCTCCCTGTGTCTGTGTGGGTTTCCTCCGGCTGCTCTGGTTTCCTCCCATACACCAAGGATGTGCAGGTCAGGTGAATTGGCCATGCTAAATTGCCCATTTGTTAGGTGCATTAGTCAGAGGTAAATATAGGGTACGGGAATGGGCCTGGGTACGTTACCTTCGGAGGGTCAGTGTGGACTTGTTGGGCCAATGGGACTGTTTCCATACTGTATGGAATCTAATCTAACATCCTTGTAAATCTTTGTTGAACTCTTCCAAGTTTCAAAATATCCTTCCGTTAGGAGGGAGACCTGATTTGATTCGAAAAGTGAAAAAGTGAAAATTGATCATTAGTAAATAAAAAGGAAGATATCAGTATACTTCAGGAGGTTATCAATGGACTGGTCAGCTGAGAAATCTAATTCATTCTCGAAACATGTGAGGTCACGCACTTGGGTTGGGCAAAAAAGGCAAGAGATTACACAATGAATGGTGGAACCCTGAAAAGTACTGAAGATCAGAGAGACATTGATCTGAATATCCACAGATCCCTGAAGATGGCAGGGCAAGTAGATAAGGTGGTTAAGAAGGCATATCAGAGAGTCATAGTGTCATACAGCATGGAAACAGATGCTTCACTCCAACTCATCCATGCCAATACTTGCCCTTATTTGCCAAGACATAGAATACAAGAGCAGGGAGGTTAAGATGGAATTGTATAACATGCTGGTTAGACCACAACTGGAGTAGTACATGCAGTTCTGGTCACCGCATGATATGTTTTCATTACGCTAGGGACAATATAAAGGAGATTTAACATGATGCTGCCTGGGCTGGGGGATTTGAGCTCGGAGGAAAGTTTGGATAGCCTGGGATTATTTTCCTTGGAGTAATGAGGATTGAAAGGGGAACCTGATATAGGTGTACAAGATGATCAGGGGCTAATAGAGTAGATAGGAAAGCATATTTTCTATTAGTAGAATGATTAATAACCAAGGGGCAGGGATTTAAGGTAAGAGATGAAAGGCCAAGAGAAGAGTTGTACAGAAAGTTTTTCACCAAAAGGATATTAAGAGTATCGAACTCACTGCCTGAAAAAGTAGTTGAATCAGAAACTCCTATAACATTATCTTGAAACTCTCATAATGCAGTATTCAGATATTCATAGCTTGGAAAATGATTTTAATACTGTTGGATTTTTGTTGCCAGGTGCAGATATGAATAAGCTTTCTTTGAGTTGTAAATGTCAATAATTGTACCACACTCCCTCGCCACTTAAGAATGCACATTAAGTATAAAACAATACATATAAACAATTTCCTTGAAAATAATATGGCTACACCATATTAACAATACCTGAAATGTAAGAGGTGGATTTGTTTTTACTGTAATCATAACTAAAATAAATAACCAATGTTACCAGAGTAATTTACATACAAAAGTTGTTTTGCCATAACACCAGTATGTGTTTAACAAAAGTATCGTGTTTTGTCAAGAAATAATGTACATATATTTTTTCTTCCTTCCTTCAGAGTTTCAGAAAATCGATTTGGCTTCTTTGTCTTTTTATCTGGGTGTCTAATCTTTCATTAGCTAATGTCTGCACTCTCTCAACATCTCTCAGACCCAAACATTGACTTTAACTACCAACTCCATTTAGAACTGTGGCATTGATTCTTAAAAGCCATAAGACCTTGACTCAGTTTGTTCTGAAAACAGAAAAGTGCTGGAGAAATTCAGCAAGTCTAGCAGCGCCTGTGGAGAGAGGAACAGAGTTAATGTTTTGAATCCAATGTCTCTTCTTCGGAACAGAAGAACTGATCGGATAATGCAGGGACATCACTATGAGGAAGCAGTTGGCTGCTGGTCAGGGCAGACTTTGGCAAGATACAGATGTCAGGTATCCACTCTGATTTCTTGATAAAGGACAGGAAAATTGGAGGTGGCATGCAACTGAGGTGAAATGGAGATTTAATAAGATGCAAATACATGGAAATAAAATAGTCACTACTCAATGATCAGATTCTGAAGTCACCATCTAAGCCTTGAGTGATAAATCGGGAAACATTTTCTCAATCCCAAGAATCTGACTTTTTTATACTCATCACATTTTCCCACATTCTTCACTTTACAAACACCACACCAGAAAAATGGAAAAATTCTGCCCTTGAAGGTTTCATGCCTCATGTATCCTTATTCATGTTCACTTTTCTCTTGCTGTTACTGCTTTACCTTCAAGCTTAAACAAACCAAGCAGTGTCCTCAAAGCATATTTGCAAGAAATATTTTCTTGTATAGTAGGCAATGTGTTGTCAGTACTGAACTGATTCTGTAAAAGAACAGAAATGTGTTTGGTTTGTGTCGAAGAGAAACATGGGAATTACTGTCTAGCTTGTCACTGAGCACACAGTTCTGCAAAGACCTCTTCGCAATTTTTAACAGAACCATTTAATGATGAATGATATAGTGGTATTAAACCATGTTTGGCTCCATTCTTATTCTTTTTTAAATTCTTCTGATGAAAATTGAGGATCTTTTTCAGATACCAATACTTCTGGCAATTGTAACTTGCAAGCCAACTCCACAAAACCTCAACAGTTTGGGAATTTTTCATGCATATATACAACATTCACCACTTAATGTGGCTATCACCCAAAACAAGGTACTCTTTCTCTTCCAATTCAAATAAATTGACACGTATGCATTCCCACAGTTTTCTTGTATTTGATCATTAAATGAGAAAAAGCATGGTTGGATCATTTTTTATTCTGAGACACAATTCACATTCTCTTACCAACTCTTCACAATCTATTGATAGGTGTCAAAAATAGTGTTTTGTCACTGCTTTTAAAAGGACTATCCTGTGTGTTCCTGATGAAATTCTTCAAACAATCTCCCTCTAAACCTTGATGAAATAAATTCTTAAGCCCCATAGGAGACAATCTTGTTTCACATTCAGTTGTTTCAACATTCTTCTTTGAGTCAGCCACTCATGCCATAATTGCATACATTGCTGAGCATGATATCCTTGTGACTTTCTTTACTAATTTCTCTGGCAGATGCCAATATGTCCTTTGTGCATGCAAAATAACTCACCTCAGTGGCTAGAAATGTGTCAGTTTTCACAGAAAATCTTGACAGTAAGTCATCTTTTGCATCATCTGCTGAGTACAATATTTAGTATTACTCCAATGGCTAATTTTATCACTTCGTTCTGCTTGTTCAAAGCCACACCGTCCTCTATTAGCATTCCTCAATGCCAGATGTGTAGTGTTACTGATTAGTATTGAGAATAAGTGAGCCTCAATTAGTTATCTTCTTAAGCCAATTCCATCAAGAAGGCTTTATCCACTCCCACTTGCACCAATGTTAAGTAGGGTGGCACAGTGATTAGCATTGCTACCTCATAGTACTTGAGTCCCAGGTTCAATTCCAGCCTTGGGTAATTGTCTGTGTGGGTTTCCTCTGGGTGCTCCATATTCCTCCCACAGTCCAAGGATGTGTAGGTTAGGCGAATTGACCATGCTAAATTGCCCATAGTGATAGTGGCATTCTTCAGAGGGTAGGTGTGGACTTGGTAGGACCAAAGGGCCTGTTTCCACTCTGTAGAGAATCTAATCTAAGATAAATCATCATTTTTCACCCAGTCATTAAGGTGCAATGCATGGACTCGTAATCTTTAATTCCCAGGACTTCTGTTTGAAGGAAAACATTTTTCAATAAGTCAGAACACTGTTTTAAAATGGCTGTAGAAGCTACCTGACCTGCTCACTGACCACAGGGAGTTACAAAGTGATGCCTGAACAACGTTGCTAAAGACCTGACTTGCAATAAGATGCTTTAAACTGACAAAAGACAACCAAAGCGAAAAGGAAATTTACTGCAACCTATTATGTAAAGTGTCAAGACCTGTCTTATCTGCTTCAATGACAACTTGATAACTTTGATAATGGGTGACAAATTTCTCCTATTGGAAGGATGGTGTGAAACTTGAAAGGGTTCAGAAAAGATTTACAAGGGTTTTGACAGGGTTGGAGGGTTTGAACTTTAGGGAGAGGCTGAATAGACTGAGACTGTTTTTCCTGGAGCGTTGGAGGCTGAGGGGTGACCTTATAGAGGTTTATGAAATGATGAGGGGCATGGATAGGGTAAATAGATTAATTCTGGTGGAGTCCAGAACCAGAGGGCATAGATTTAGGGTGAGAGGGAAAAGATTTAAAAGGGACCTAAAGGGGCACTTTTTTCACACAGAGTATGTTGCATGGATGGAATGTGCTGCCAGGGGAAGTGGTGGAGGCTGGTACAATTACAACATCTAAAAGGTATCTGGATGGGTATATGAACAGGAAGGGTTTACAGGGATATGTACCAAATGCAGACAGATGGGACTAGGCGTATTTAGGATATCTGGTCAGAATGAATGAGTTGGACCAAAGGGTCTGTTTCTGTGCTGTACATCTCTATGACACGATGATTAACACTATACACCACAACTATCACATCATTAAAAATCTTAATTGTAAAAAGCTATGATTATAGGCAGTGTGCATGGGCACTAACTACATCACATGGAATCTCAATATCATACACAAAGGCCACACTGCACGATCACAGAGAAGAAGCACAACATTGAAATGGGCTTCAATGGGCTGAGAGAAGGCACAGGGAACTGAGGACGTATTACTGGGGAGTAAAGACATGGGGGAATGAGGACATGGATGGAGGAGTGAGGATGTGGGATGGGGCAGTGATGATACAGAAAGGGAATGAGGATGTGGTGAAGTGAAGACATGGAGGAGGGAGCAGTGAGATGTAGACGGGTCAGTGAGAATGAGCAACGCAGGGACTGAGAACAGAAATTAGGGGAGTGAGAACTCTGAGTGAGAATGTGGGACAAAGGACAGACAATGTGGAACAGGGAAGTAAAAACGTGGGATTGTGGAGGGAGGACACAGGACAGCGGGAGTGAGGAATCAGATGAATACAGAGAGGATGACAGTGAGTAAAGACACTGGGGATGTGAGGATGTGGGATTTGGGAAACTGGAGAGTTTGAGGACATAGGGTGAGGGGTGGGGACATGCAGTAGGTGGGGAGTGAGGAAGTGGGATGGGGGTGTGTGTGAGAGTGATGATATAGTAGGGGACCCAGGCTGAAGGGTAAAGAGAGAGGTGTCACAAAGGTAAGGGCACTTGAGAATGGGGAATTGGAGATGAGGGTCAAGATCCCCCAATTCCCTCCTCTCTCTCTCACTCTCTACTTCTCCCATTCCCAGCCACCCACCCCTACTCCCACTCAACCCCCACCACCCCACCCCACACCCTCATTTCTCTTTCTCAATCTCTCTTTCTATGTGATCTCTCCCCTCACTCGCAGTCTGCATCCTCCAGTCACCCCTCTTCTGGGCTACCTCAGTTATTGGGGTGTGAAGGGAACTGGGGACACGGGAAGGGATTCCTCAAACCCCCTTGTTTTCACAGCTGCTTGTGATTGTGAACCCATTTCAACGTATGCACATGAATTTAAACAGCAGCAGTGAGCTGGGTTCAGCAAACACAGCCTTGACTATAAGCTTGTCTGCTCATTACAGAATGGAATATGGCTATGAGGGTCTGCAGGATGGAGTAACAGAATATCCCTCTCCAATGTAATCTTCAATACTTCATTGAGATAAAGAATCTGAAAATAAATAGAACTCCAAATGTTGTAGCACCTGCACATTTAGCACAAAAAGCTCCTGCCTGTGTCAGCTGTAAAAAAAACAACCCATTCTAATGAACTCTGCTAGTACTGGGTCTGTAGGTTTGCAGGTTTCAGCACTTCAGCTACAGATCCAGGTGAGGGGGATCTGCTTTTAACATGTTGAGGATTTCTGGCTGCACCACCAAATCAGGCAATACATACACATCCATCGTCCCTTTTGAGTCTTCTAACATTCAGCTTGAATCTGTGTCTCCAGTAACTGACCAAGGGGAACATGGCTTTCTTGTCTCATCTATCCCAGCCCCTCACAATTTTGTGAGCTTCAACTAAGCCACCCCTCAGCCTCCTCTGGTCTCAGGAAAACAATAGAGGGCAGCAGAATGAGCTGTATAACAAATAGGCACGGTAGTTCAGTGGTTAGCACTGCTGCCTCACAGCGCCAGAGACCTGGGTTCAATTCCTCCTTTGGGGGCAACTTTCTGTGTGGAGTTTGCACGTTCTTCCATGTCTGTGTGGGTTTCCTCCCACAATCCAAAGCTGTGCAAGTCAGGTGAATTAGCCTCGCTAAATTGCCCGTAGTGTTAGGTGCATTTGTCAGGGGTGAATGTAAGGGAGTGGATCTGGGTGGGAGTTGCTCTTTGGAGGGTCGGTGTGGACTTGTTGGGCTAAAGGCCTGTTTCCATACTGTAGGGAATCCAATCTAATATACTGCAATTCTGACAACTTCATTTCCCACCAGGATGGTTTGAGGGTCCTCAGGCCCCTTGAATAGATCCCAATTCCATACCATCCTGTTTCACCCAGCCAAATCTGTTCACACATTTCACTCCAAAATAAAAGTATTGGAATGTATACCCACATGGGTTCAGGGAGTATGTGAAACATTCCTTGTTACAGTATTACTCATTACCTCTCTTGATCTTTTTTTCTGATACATTGATGACTGTATCTGTGCTGCTTTCTGTGTTCACTGTCAACTGGAAAATTTAATAGACGTTGCTTCCAATTTCCACTGTTGTCTCACCAGCACTTGGTCCATCCTTCCCTCTTTAACTTCTTAGTTTCCATTTCTGTGAATGGGCTTTCAATCATGATTTGCTGTAAGCCCACTGACTCCCACAGTTACTTTGACAACATAGGTTCATATCCCATTAATCTATATTCCCAGTTTCGTCATCGGCTCTTGGATGTCAGTGAATCCAATATTTTTTCCTTTTTCCACAACCAAAGATACCTCCATAATGATGACATGACCCTCACTGTTATCCAGAAATGGACGCAATAGTCCAGTTGAGACCACAACAGTGTTTTATAAAAAATCACCATCACACCTTGCTTTTACACTGATTGCTTCTATTTATAAAGTCTAGGATCCCATATACCTTGTTAACCAGTTTCTCAACTTGTCATGTCACCAAAAATGAATTAATGCCTGTCTGCCCCTGTAATCCCATTAAAATTGCACCTTTTATTTATATCTCATTTCTTTCTTTGTACAAAAATGTATCACTTCATACTTTTCTGCATTAAATTTTATGCCACATGGCACCCATTCCACCACTCTGTCTATGTCTCTTAATGCCTATCCCTATTATCCTCATAGTTCACAATGCTCCCATATGTTCTGTCATCATTAAATTTTGAAATTACGTCATGCACATCTAAGTCTAGGCATTAACGTAGATCAAACAAAGCCGTGGTTCTGATCTACATAGAACATAGAACATAAAATGTTACTGCGCAGTACAGGCCCTCCCACCCTCGATGTTGTGCCGACCTGTGAAAATAATCTGATGCCCATCTAACCTACACCATTCCATTATTATCCAAATGTATGTCCAATTCCCATTTAAATGCCCTTAACATCAGCGAGTCTACTATAGTTGCAGCCAGACAGTTCCACATTCCTACTACTCTCTGAGTGAAGAAACTACTCCTAATATCTGTCCTAAATCTATCATCCCTCAATTTAAAGTTATGTCCCCTTGTGATTTGGAGATGCTGGTGTTAGACTGGCGTGTACAAATCACACAACACTAGGTTATAGTCCAACAGGTTTAATTGGAAACCCTAGCTTTCAGAGTGCCGCTCCTTCATCAGGCGTTTCATCACAACTACCTGATGAAGGAGCGACGCTCCGAAAGCTAGTGCTTCCAATTAAACCTGTTGGACTATAATCTGGTGTTTTTGTGATTTTTAAATTTGTATGTCCCCTCATGTTAGCCTTCACCATCCAAGGAAAAAGGCTCTCACTGTCCACCCTATCTAATCCTTTGATTATCTTATACATCTCAATTATGTCACATCTCAACCTTCTTTCCAACAAAAACAGCCTCAGTTCCCTCAGCCTTTCCTCATAATACCTTCCTTCCATACCAGGCAACATCTTAGTAAATCTCCCCTGAAGCCTTTCCAAAGCTTCCACTTCCTTCCTATAATGCGGTGACCAGAACCGCATGGAATACTCCAGGTGCAGCCTTACCAATGTTTTGTACAGCTGAAGCATGACCTTGTGGCTCCGAAACTCAATCCTCCTATCAATAAACGCCAACACAGCATATGCCTTCTTAACAACCCTATCAACCTGGGTGGCAACTTTCAGGGATTTATGCACCTTGACACTGAGATCTCTCTGTTCATCTACACTGCCAAGAATTTTACCATTAGCCCAGTACTCTGCATTCTTGTTATTTCTTCCAAAGTGAACTACCTCACACTTTTCTGCATTAAACTCCATTTGTCACTTTTTAGCCCAGCTCTGCATTTTATATATATCCCTCTGTAACCCACAATATCCTTTGGCACTATCCACAACTCTGCCTTCCTTAGTGTCATCCACAAATTTACTAACCCATCTTTCTACACCCACATCCAGATCATTTATAAAAATGACAAACAGCAGTGGCCCAAAACAGATCCTTGTGGCACACCACTGGTAACTGAGCTCCAGGATGAACATTTCTCATTAACCACGACCCTCTGTCTTTTTTGAATTTCTGATCCAAACCACTAAGTTAGCTTCAATCCCGAAACTTCATATTTTGTGTAATAGCCTACCGTGTGGAACCTTATCAAATGCATTACTGAAGTCCATATACACCACATTAACTGCTTTACCTTCATCCATTTGTTTTATCACCTTCTCGAAGAACTCAAAAAGGTTAGTGGGGCACGCCCTATGCTTCACAAAACCATGTTGACTATCCCTAATCAAAT
This sequence comes from Chiloscyllium plagiosum, assembly GCF_037043375.1. Taxonomy (NCBI): domain Eukaryota; kingdom Metazoa; phylum Chordata; class Chondrichthyes; order Orectolobiformes; family Hemiscylliidae; genus Chiloscyllium; species Chiloscyllium plagiosum. The sequence goes on from NW_028270141.1 coordinate 105,299,259, forward strand.
TATTCCTTTCCAGGTGATTAGAAATCCTATCTCTTATAACCTTTTCCAACACTTAACTCACAACTGAAGTCAGGCTCACTGGCCTATAATTACCAGGGCTGTTCTGACTCTCCTTCTTAAACAAGGGAACAACATTTGCTATCCACCAGTCTTCTGGCACTACCCCTGTCGACAATGATGACATAAAGATCGAAGCCAAAGGTTCTGCAATCTCCTCCCTGGCTTCCCAGAGAATCCGAGGATAAATCCCATCCGGCCCAGGGTCTGATCTATTTTCACATCTTCCAAAATTGCTAAAACCTCCTCTTTGTCAACCTCAATCCCATATAATCTTGTAGTCTGTATCACCGTATTCTCACTAGCATTGCCCTTTTCCAATGTAATACTGATGAAAAGTATTCATTAAGCGCTCCCCCATGTCCTCAGATTCCGCACACAACTTTCCACTACTATCTTTGATTGGCTCTAATCTTACTCTAGTCATTCTTTTATTCCTTTGGGCTTTCCTTGATCCTATCAGCCAACAACTTCTCTTGGCCCCTCTTGGTTCTTCTTACCCCTCTCTTTAGATTTTTTTCAGGCTAACTTATAACTCTCCAGCCCCCTATCTGAGCCTTCACCCCTCATCCTCACAATAAGCCTTCCTCTGCCTCTTTGCAAGAGCTTCAAATTCTTTAGTAAATCATGGCTCCCTCCCTTGATAACTACCTCCCAGCCTGATAGGTATATACTTATCAGACCAGCCATAACTGTTCCTTGAATGAGCTCTACATTTCAAGTGTGTCCATCCCCTGCAGTTTTCTTCCCCATCCTATGCAACCTAAATCTTGCTTAATCGCATCATAATTGCCTTTTCCCCGGTTATACCTCTTTCCCTGCGGTATATACCTATCCCTGTGCATTGCTATTGTAAACATAACCGAATTATGGTCACTATTGCAAAGTGCTCACCTACCTCCAAACCTAATACTTGGCTAGGTGCAGTACCCAGTACCATATCCAATATGGCATCACCCCTTTTTGGCCTGTCTACACACTGAGTCAGAAAACCCCCCTGCACACATTGAAAACAAACTGACCCATCCAAAATACTTGAACTATAGCATTCCAGTCAATATTGGGGAAGTTAAATCATCTTTGCTATCCTTTGCTCTACATCCCTGGAACAGTTCAAAGGCCTATAGAAAATTCCCAATAGGGTGACCTCTTCTTTCCTGTTTCTAACCTTAGCCCAAACTACCTCAGTGGATGAGTCCTCAAATGTTATCTCAGCTGCTGTAATACTACCCTTGATTAATAATGCCACACTACCCCATCTTTTACCATCATTTGTGTTCTTGCTGAAACATCTAAATCCTGGAATCTGCAACAACCATTCCTATCCCTCCTCTAGCTATGTCTCTGAAATGACAACATCGAAATCCCAGGTATCAACCCATGCTGCAAGTTCACCCACTTTATTCCAGATGCTCCTGGCATTGAAGTACACTCATTTTGGATTTGGTACTGGTTGCCAATGCCCTCTTGTTACCTTGTAAACCTATCCCTGACCTCACTACCCTCAACCTCCTGTACACTGGAACTACAAAGCAGGTTCCCATCCCCTGCTGCATTAGTTTAAACCCCACCCACAAAAGAGCATTAGCAAACTCCACCCCCCGCCCCCAACGAGATATTGGTTCAGATCAAGACAATCCTCTTTGTAGAGGTCCCACCTTTCCTAGAAAGAACTCTAATTATCCAAGAATCCAAAACCCTCCCTCCTGCACCATCGCTGCAGCCATGTGTTCAGCTCCGTACTTTCCTTGTTCCTTGTTTCACTCACATGTGGCATGGGCAACAAACCAGAGATAACAACTCTGTTGTTCTAGCTCTAAACTTCTATCCTAGCTCCCTGAATTTCTGCCTTAGATCCCCACCTTTCTTCCTACTTATGTCATTGGTGCCTATGTGGTCCACGACTTGGGGCTACTCCCCCTCCCCCCAAGGATCCTGAAAACACGATCAGAGATATCACAACCTCTGGCACTTGGGAGACAACAAATTGTGAGTCTCTCTCATTCCTACAAAACCTTCTGTCTATCCCCCTGACTATGGAGTCCCCAATGACTAAAGCTCTGCTCCTCTTCCCCCTTCCCCTCTAAGCGACAGGGACAGATTCTGTGCCAGAGACCTGTACCCCATTGCTTACCCCTGGTAAGTTCCCAACCCCCCAACAGTATTCAAAATGGTATAGTTGTTGTTGAGGAGAACCACCACGTGGGATCCCTGCACTGTCTGCGGTTCCCTTTCCTACCCCTGACAGTAACCCATCTACCTTCTTCACATGGCTGTGGAGTAACTACCTCCCTGTACCCCCTCTCAATAACCTCCTCCACCTCCTGAATGATCCCAAGTTCATCCAGTTCCAGCTTTATATCCCTAACACGGTTTTCAAGGAGCTGGAGTTGAGTGCATTTCCCACAAATGATGCCAGCAGGGACACCAGAGGTGACCCTTACCTCTGCAATCACTGCCCGTTTTAATCCTTGTGCTTTAATTATGCTGACAAGCTTGTTTATTGCTATTATATTTCACACACCTTTTGGAAATCCACACACACTACTTCAACTCCCTTAGCCTCTTGGGCTTTTTGGTCACATCATCAAAAACTCAGTCAAGCTGGTTAAACACAATTTGCCTTTAACAAATCCATACTGACTTTCATTAATTAGTTCATATTTGTCCATCTGACTGTTAACTTTGATCCAAATTATATCTCCACAAGCTTTCCCAGCATGAAGTTAAACAGACTGACCTGTAGTTGCTGGGTTTGTCCTTGCACCCTTTCTTTGACCAAGTACATTGAACTTTTGCAAGTGTCGAGCCCTCTAGTACCACCCTGTAGCTAAGGAATATTGGAAACTAATAACTAATGCCACAGCAATTACCCTTCTTCATCCAGTATCCTAAGAACCATATACAGCTTGATCCTGATGACTTACCAACTTTGAGCTTGGCTGACATTTGCAATATCTCCTCCCTATCAATTTTAGCCCATCCAGTACATCAATGACCTCTTCCTTCATTCTACTATTGATAGATGGAGGACGGGAAAAATTTCTGGCTATAACAGCTGCTCCTTTTTTGAGGTATTTTAGGTGCTGGAGGTGATTTCCTCAAATTCCAGGAGCAGCAATTACTGTTTTATATGCTTTTGCGTTGTTTTGGAACTTTGGAAAAAAAAGTCAAAACAACAGCAGTTTTAAAAAGGGAGAGGTACAGACAAAGGAAGCACATGTTGAGGTCAGTGCAGGAGAGAGAGAAAGAAACTGACACCACAGTGAAGTTGCACAGTTACTGCCTTTGCTGTTTGAATTCATGTATCGCTGGACATCAGAGTGCATCTGGGAAAATTAACAAACAGTGAAATTCACAACTGATCTTGGAGGAACCGTTTGGGCGAAGTCACAATACAGAAACAGATAAGTGAATAGTTTTAAGTGTGGCCTACAGAAAGTCTGCAGTAGCGAGTAGAGTGGGTTCTTTCTTGATTATATGTTTTTTTGAGATATGTCTCTTGATTAAACTGAAAATATAACCCATAACTATTAATTTAACCTGGAGCTTTGTAGAGGAATAACACGGTGTTATTTTCAGGGTCTGTAGACTGTGAAGGAGAAAAAATGGCCTTTAGTGCAGTGATATGCACTTCTTGTCAGATGTGGGAGTTTAAGGAGAGTTTACGGGTTACTGTGGATTATATCTGTAAAACATGCTATTGGTTGCGAATCCTATCAGTTCGAATGGATTGATTGGAGAGACAGTTAGAGGCAATGAGGAATTTGCAACAGCAACGGTATGTGATGGATGGCAGTTATAGGCAAGGGGAAAAGTTGCCAATACAGTCACACAGGTGGGTTAAAAAGGAGATTCTCAAGAGTAGTAATATCTGGATTACTCCCAGTACTACGAGCTAGTGAGGGCAGGAATAGGAGGATAGAGCAGATGAATGCATGGCTGAGGAGCTGGTGTATGGGAGAAGGATTCACATTTTTGGATCATTGGAATCTCTTTTGGGATAAAGGTGACCTGTACAAAAAGGACAGGTTGCACCGAGATTGAAAGGGGACTAATATACTGGCAGGGAGATTTGCTAGAGATGTTCAGGGGGATTGAAACTAGTAAGGTGGTGGTGTGGGGGTGGTGGTGGGACCCAGAGAGATAGTGAGGAAAGAGATCAGGTTAGAGACTGGTACAGTTGAGAACAGAAGCGAGTCAAACAGTCAGGGCAGGCAGGGACAAGGTAGGACTAATACATTAAACTGCATTTATTTCAATGAAAGGGGCCGAACAGGGAAGGCAGCTGAACTCAGGGCATGGTTAGCAACATGGGACTGAGATATCATAGCAATTACAGAAACATGGCTCAGGGATGGACAGGACTGGCAGCTTAATGTTCCAGGTTACAAATGCTACTGGAAGGATAGAAAGGGAGGCAAGAGAGGAGGGGTAGGGGCATTTTTGATAAGGGATAGCATTACGGCTGTGCTGAGGGAGGATACTCCTGGAAATACATCCAGGGAAGTTATTTGGCTGGAAGTGAGAAATAAGAAAGGGATGATCACCTTATTGGGATTGTATAATACCCCCCCCTAATTGTCAGAGGGAAATTGAGAAACAAACTTTAAGGAGATCTCAGCTATCTATAAGAATAATAGGGTGGTTATGGTAGGGGATTTTAACTTCCCAAACATTGACTGGGACTGCCATACTGTTAAGGGTTTAAATGGAGAGGAATTTGTTAAGTGTGTACAAGACAATTTTCTGATTCAGTGTGTGGATGTACCTACTCGAGAAGGTGCAAAACTTGACCTACTCTTGAGAAATAAGGCAGGGCAGGTGACTGACGTGTCAGTGGGGGAGCACTTTGGGGCCAGAGACCATAATGCTATTAGATTTAAAATAGTGATGGAAAAGGATAGACTAGATCTAAAAGTTGAAGTTCTAAATTGGAGAAAGGCCAATTTTGACTGTTTTGGGCAAGAACATTCAAAAGTTGATTGGGGGCAGATGTTCGCAGATAAAGGGACAGCTGGAAAATGGAAAACCTTCAGAAATGAGATAACAAGAATCCAGAGAAAGTATATTCCTGTCAGGGTAAAAGGGAAGGCTGGTAGGTATAGGGAATGCTGGATGACTAAAGAAATTGAGGGTTTGGTTCAGAAAAAAAAGGTAGCACATATCAGACACAGACAGGACAGATCGAGTGAATCCTTAGAAGAGTATAAAGGAAGTAGGAGTATACTTAATCAGGAGGGCAAAAAGGGGACATGAGATAGCTTTGGAAAATAGAATTAAGGAGAATCCAAAGGGTTTTTACAAATACATTAATGATAAAAGGGTAACTAGGGAGAGAATGGGAGCGCTCAGAAGGCAGCCTTTATGTTGAGCTGCAGAAAATGGGAGAGATACTAAACAATAACTTTGCATCAGTATTTACTGTGGAAAAGGACATGGAAGATATAGAAAGTAGAGAAATAGATGGTGATATCTTGAAAAGGTCCATATTACAGAGGAGGAAGTGCTGGATGTCTTGAAACGTATAAAGGTGGATAGATCCCCAGGACCTGATCAGGTGTACCCTAGAACTCTGTGGGAAGCTAGGGAAGCGATTGCTGGGCCTCTTGCTGAGATATTTGTATCATCGATAGTCACTGGTGAGGTCCGGAAGACTGGACGTTGGCTAACGTGGTGCCGCTGTTTAAGAAGGGTGATAAGGACAAGCCAGGGAACTATAGACCAGTGAGCCTGACGTTGGTGGAGGGCAAGTTGTTGGGAGGAGTCCTGAGGGACAGGGTATACCTGTAATTGGAAAGGCAAAGACTGATTAGGGACAGTCAACATGGCTTTGTGCGTGGAAAATCTTGTCTCACAAACTTGATTGAGTTTTTTGAAGAAGTAACAAAGAAGATTGATGAGGGCAGAGTGGTAGATGTAATCTATATGGCCTTCAGTAAGGCATTCGACAAGATTCCCCATGGGAGACTGGTTGGCAAAGTTAGATCTCATGGAATACAGGGAGAACTAGCCATTCGGATACAGAACTGGCTCAAAGGTAGAAGACAGAGAGTGGTGGTGGAGAGTTATTTTTCAGACTGGAGGCCTGTGGCCAGTAGAGTGCCACAAGAATTGGTGATTTGGATGTGAGCATAAGAGGTATAGTTAGTAAGTTGGCAGATGACACCAAAATTGGAGGTGTAGTGGACAGCGAAGATGGTTACCTCAGATTACAACAGGATCATGACCAGATGGGCCAATGGGCTGAGAAGTGGCAGATGGAGTTTAATTTGGATAAATGCAAGGTGCTGCATTTTAGGAAACCAAATCTTTGCAGGATTTATACACTCAATGGTAAGGTCCTAGGGAGTGTTGCTGAACAAAGAGACCTTGGAGTGCAGGTTCATAGCTCCATGAAAGTAGAGTCACAGGTAGATAGGATAGTGAAGAAGGTGTTTGGTATGCTTTCCTTTATTGGTCAGAGTATTGAGTACAGGAGTTGAGAGGTCATGTTGCGGCTGTACAGGACATTGGTTAGGAATATTGTGTGCAATTCTGGTCTCCTTCTTATCAGAAAGATGTTGTGAAACTTGAAAGGGTTCAGAAAAGATTTACAAAGATGTTGCCAGGTTTGGAGGATTTGAGCTACAGGAGAAGCTGAACAGGCTGGGGTGGTTTTCCCTGGAGTGTCGGAGGCTGAGGGGTGACCTCACAGAGGTTTACAAAATTATGAGGGGCATAGATAGGATAAATAGACAAAGTCTTTTCCCTGGAGTGGGATAGTCCAGAACTAGAGGGCATAGGTTTAGGGTGAGAGGGGAAAGATATAAAAGGGACCTACGGGGCAACTTTTTCACGCAGATGGTAGTACGTGTATGGAATGAACTGCCAGAGGAAGTGGTGGAGTCTGGTACAATTGCAACATTTAAAAGGCATTTGGATGGGTATATGAATAGAAAGAGTTTGCAGGGATATGGGCCGGGTGCTGGCAGGTGGGACTAGATTGGGTTGGGATATCTCGTTGGCATGGATGGGTTGGACCGAAGGGTCTGTTTCCATGCTGTACATCTCTATGACTCTATGATAGCTTTGGCCAGCAAAGAATGTATTTATTCAACATAAAAACTAATAATTGAGAAAATATTTAATTTTTTGTGGGCAATTTCCACATTTCGTGAATGATGAAATGTTTCATAATGTGTCTCTTCAAGATGACAGCATTTAAATATGTTATGTGACTGTTTTAGAGATTAATGATAAATAATGGCGAAAGGAATATCAATTTATTTTCTATTTCTTGTATATGTCATATAGATTTATGCAAACTGGAAACAAATTCACAGACTCTATGGTGGCATCCTTCCATCTTGAAAAATGATGATTTGTATTGTGGCTATCAATTCTGAGTTAAGTGTCATCGACGTGAGCTCAGGAGCCGCACTCTGTGTGGTAGTCTCAATTGAAATTCCTACAGAAGATGTCAGTGGGCTCGAACAATGTATGATTTACTGGCACTTGTTTTCCTTGGGTCTTTTCCATGACTAGTGGAGGTTTTTTTTCTCTGCTTGCCTCTTTCACTACTCTTTCAACTGTCAAGCTTCAGTGGCCATGGCCATCACTAGCCATCTCCCAGTTGCATCCAAACAAATTCTTAGCATCTCTTAGTAGGACAAGGTCACCGAGTTAGAATTCACAGAGTGTACTGTTTCTATCAGCATACATTCACTGCTTAGCCAATAATGCCTGTACTGGTTCAGCCATTTTCATTGCTAGAAAGACAGCTGTATACCCAAAGGCCTTGTGTGTGTAAATTTGCCACTAGGTTACAACCTCCTGAGTATTCATACCTCCAGTTCAAAAAAAGCTACACGTGAGATCTGAAGACAGTACATATTGACATAGACAACTAGGAGACAGTCTCACTTTGTGACCTATACTTTATCATGATAAGAAGTCAGTTTTATTCTTTCTCACATGGATTCACATACATGCTGGATCGAGGGATAAAGATGGTAATTTGACACATTACTAGTATGCATAGTTCCATGCCAACTTGACATTTCCAACTGTAAAAAAGAAGTTTCCAAATCTATTAAAATGTATATTGAACATTATTGACAACTACATATAAACAGTTGAAAAACAAAAAGTGAACAATGTCTATTTGGCTCATTCCAATAATTTTAATCTTACTAGCCAATATAAAGGATTGACACTGTACGTACAGCTGGGCAAGAACCCTGAACTTATATTATATGCCAGGGTTTGTTGGCTCTGGAAGGTGCATTTGTAATGTGTCTAAAACAGGTTGTTAGCCTGTATATCACACGAAAACACACGATGGTAAGCAGTAAGATCAGCATAGTGTCCTAGTTAACCACCCTATAGAGGCAATGGCAAATGATTGCAGGACTTTGCCTGCATGTGTAGACCAATACAATGGAAACCCATAGTCCAACTCCCGGTAGTTATAGTGGTTAAAAAAGACAGATCTAGTATGTCGGAATATTCCAAATATTATTAGCCTCTGATTTAAGATGTATTTCCTATATCTATACATTTTCCACTTTATCTTTCACCATTTTAAATTTATGCTTTCTGTTCTTAATGACCTGTCTTACTTTTAAGAGTTTATCTGATCTATAGCATTCATTTAAATATTTCCCTCTTGCTGAGTTTCCCTCTCCTTCTCCAAGTTGGCTTTATGATTAATTTCCCTTCCATCTGGAATAATCCTAGTTGCTCTTCTACATATTCTGTCCAATGAAGCATATCTAGCTTGGAGTTTATTAACTTAAAACATATTCAGCACACCAGTGTAATCTAATTATGCAGTACAAGTTAACATAACCTCTGTGGACTTGTTTGATATTGGCAATTCATGTCTCTACAAATTGTGAGAGATGCTGAGAATACTTGCTGCATGGACCCAGACAACAACAGGTGTTGTAAAAATATTTCACCCTGTGAAGCGTTGTGGGATGTTCTAGCTTTAGATGGTTAAAAATCACACAACACCAGGCTATAGTCCAACAGGTTTAATTGGAAGCACACTAGTTTTTGGAGCGACGCTCCTTCATCAGGTGATTGTGAAGCGACGCTCCTGATGAAGGAGCGTCGCTCCAAAATCTAGTGTGCTACCAATTAAACCTGTTGGACTATAACCTGGTGTTGTGTGATTTTTAACTTTGTACACCCCAGTCCAAAACCGGCATCTCCGAATCATAGCTTTAGATGGTGTTTGAAAAATGCAAATATTATTAATTAGATTTGTTAGCATTTTCACTGATTTTACACACATTCTTGACACTGAAAGTATTAAGGGGGGGATCCAAGATGGCGGCGACCCAGCAAGTCTGAGTCTACAGTGCTCCTCCCAAGACTTGGGCTAAGTGGGTCACCCACCCCCACCACACTCACCAAATCATTTAAAATAGTTGTTTAATTTAATTAGTTGTTTAATACTGAATTTAAATAATTTAATCTTTAGTAAAAATGACCAAAGGGAAGGGAGCCCGCAGCTCTCAGCAAGTGGGAACCCCTCCCCCACCCTCTCCAGCTGCAGCAGAGGCGTCCGCAGCCGCCTCGGGGGAGCTACAGTGGCGAGCCTCGTGGAAATCATCTCTAAACTGGATGCGAAGATCAACGCTTTTATTGAAGAATCCCGAAGCCGATGGGACTCACTCTCGGCCGTGCTGCAAAAGCACGACTGAGACATTAAAGAAATCGAGCGCCGAGTCGGAGGGGCGGGGCTAAAGGCCATGACCTCCAAAACTACAGCGCAATCGGCCGTGGATCGGGTCCAGACTCTCGAACTGCGAGTCCGGACCTTACAGAATCACATCGACGACCTCGATAATCGAGGTCGTCGAAAAAATATTCGTTTGCTGGGCCTTCCCGAACAGGAAGAGGAAGGCCAGCTTACAGTGTCTCTCGAACTGTGGCTGCCACAGCTTTTAAACCTGGAGGCTGGATCAGGCCAGGTAAGGGTGGAATGGGCCTACTGGGTCGCAATACGCGGGCCAGGCTCAAACCAGCGCCCCCGTCCGTTCCTGTTCCGGCTGCCGAGCTATAGAGAGAGGCAGATACTCCTAGAAGCTTCTAGAAATCTTGGAAAAGATCCCCAAGCCATCATCTATAAAGGATCCAAGATCATGTTATTCCAGGACTTTTCCCAAGCTCTGGTCCAAAAGAGGAAGGCATTCAATGAGACAAAGAAGTGTTTAAGGGACTTAAATATTCAGTACTCCTAACGCTTTAACCATGAAGGATCCGTGTATAACTTTGGATCGCCGGAAAAGGCTAAGGAATTTTTGGACTCTCTTAGATAAATTGTAAGAGATAATTGATGTTGGTTTGCCTTCCCCCCACTCCGGTTTATATTCCCCCCTTTTCTTTTTTTACCTTACTGTTTAATATTATCTTGGGGATTGGGAAGAGGGATTTATGTATTTGTTCTCTATTTAACGATTTTCTCTCCCCCACTTGGGTTTTTTTTTATTATTCTATATATATATAGGCCGGGGGGGTCTAGTTAATGTTGGTGGGGGCAGGTGGTTACCTTATTCTATTTTACCTCTGTCTCTAGGAGCGGGGTTGTTTTCCCTTGTTATTTTGTATTATTATATTTAATTATTACTTTTTGAGGTTGAAATTTTATAGTTATATATGTTTATACATGGTATTAACATTACCAAATATATCCAGGTGTTGGTGTGGGTGGGGGGGTGGGGGTAGGGTGCTCACTGTTAACTCTAGCTCTGTAGTATATTTGAATTTTCCTCGTCCTATTGAGGAGCGCCTGGATCAAGGGTGGGGCACTGGTTGGGAGAGGATATGATGGACCTTTGGAAAGGAAGTGATACCCCCTGCGACCAAGGGGAAAATCTCCATTTAAATACGTTTTATATTTTTTTTATTTAGAAATAGTTTTTTATTATATTGTTGTGAGTGTATCAGAGAGCCTTTATTTTTGTGAATTTTATATGCTCTATGCTCGGGATGTTCTGGATAGGGTTTCCCCTCCCGAGGGGTCTCGGAACTGCCCGGACGATAATGGTTGATCAGTCGGTTAAGTGGTGCACCTGGAATGTCAAGGGGAGTAATTCGCCAGTCAAAAGGAAGAAAATATTATCAAATCTCAAGAAAGAAAGGGTTGATATAGCTCTTCTACAGGAGACACACTTGTTGGATAAAGAACACTTGAAATTGTGACAGGGTGGATTTGATCAGGCCTTTTTTTCTTCTTTTACCTCAAAAAGCAGGGGAGTTGTTATTCTGATTTGGAAGAATTTCCCTCTCAAAATTCTAAAACAGATAAAAGACGAATCTGGATGATATATTCTGATTAAAACCCTTATAAATGGAGATGAATATGGGCTTTTAAATTTGTACTGCCCTCCAGCACACCCCTTTAAATTTATAACGGAAGCCTTTTCAAAATTGATGGCTCTCGGTGCCTGTCATACAATTATAGGGGGAGACTTTAATTGTATTATGGATCCAGAAATAGATAGGATTCCCAAGAGTACTGCAGGAGTATCCAGACAATTGGTGGATTTGAACAAAGAATTAGGATTAGTAGATGTATGGAGATGTCTTCACCCACAGGGCAGAGATTTTTCTTTTTACTCCAATCCACATAAATGTCATACCAGAATTGATATGTTTTTTTGCCCCCTCGATTTTTTAAAATTCCATATCATCCTGTAAAATAGGTAGTATAGCAATTTCCGACCACGCTGCTGTATATATGGAAACCAAGGCGAGGAACAATGGGACATCCCCTCGGCATTGGCGTATGGACCCCTTCCTGATGAAAGATAGTAAATTTGTAAAGTACTTCTCTCAAGAATTTAAAACTTTTTTAGAAATTAATTTAGGTACGGCTAGCAACCCATCAATGATGTGGGAGACCATCAAAGCTTACGCGCGAGGTTTGATCATCTCATATTCAGCGATCCAGAAAAAAATTAAAGGGAGAACAACAGCGTCTGCTCAAAGCTTGCTTAAAAGCAGCTGAAACAGCATACGCCGATAGACCTTCTATTATCAAATTGCAAAGGATTACGGACCTTAGGACAGCTCTAAACACTACGCTTACCCAATTGACTAAGAGGGAAATATTATTTGCAAAACAAAGGTTATATGAATTTGGCGACAAACTGGGTAGATACTTAGCATTTCTTGCAAAGAAAAAAAGGCCCCTCAAGGAAAGTACGGGTATTTTGACTCATGATCATAAAAGGATTAAAGCAATCTTTAGAAAATTTTATTCTGATTTATATAAATCGCAGGATTGTGAAGACAGGACTAGGAGGATGCAATCATTTTTTAAAAATTTGACCTTTCCGGACCTAACTCCAGAACAGGTATCGGTCCTAAATGCTCCCCTAACAGTCCAAGAAATACTTGACGCAATCAGGCAACTTCAGAGCGGCAAGGCACCTGGCCCAGATGGTTTTCAAGCTGAATTCTATAAAGAATTTACAGGAATATTGGCTGGTCCTCTTATGGAGATGTATAACTACGCAACAGTCAGGGTTGTCTCCTGCCTTTGTTGAAAGAGGCAAATATCTTTCTTATCCTTAAAAAAGGAAAGGATCCAGAAGATTGTACGTCATATAGACCAATATCCTTGCTAAATGTAGATTTTTAAATCCTTTCTAAAACGTTAGCATTGAGACTAGAAAGGGTACTGCCACATATCATAAAGGAGGATCAGACGGGGTTTATTAAGGGCCGTAGATCATCCAATAATATTAAAAGGGTTTTGAATATGATTCAAGCCTGCCATCAGGGAAAGATACCAGGAGTAGTAGTTTCATTAGACGCGGAAAAGGCTTTCGATAGGGTTGAATGGTCATATTTGTTTTACACATTGGAAAGGTTTGGCATTGGAAAAGTGTTTACCAAATGGGTCTCAACATTGCATAGTGATCCCAAAGCAGCTGTGGTTACCAATGGATTAGGCTCGGATAGCTTCAGTGTGGATAGGGGCTACCGTCAGGGATGTCCTCTCTCGCCATTGTTATTTACGCTAATAATTGAACCACTAGCAGAAGCTATACGGGCTGATCCTAATATAACAGCCCCGAGGATTGGTACAGGTAAACATAAAATTACCCTTTATGCAGATGATGTTCTTCTATTCCTCAGTAATCCTCTGATGTCCGTACCTCGCCTAATCCAAGTTATTAATACATTTAGTGCATTCTCAGGCTATAAAATTAATTTCTCAAAATCGGAGGCTATGCCAATGGGTGGCCTTGCTATGATACCCCACTTAGTGGACGGATCCCATTTTCCCTTTCGGTGGTCCCTGGAGCGTTTCTTATATTTGGGCATTTTTATTGCCCCAGTATTTGGTCAGTTATACAAGGCTAATTTTGTGCATTTACTGGAAAGGATAAGGCAGGACCTCCAGTGATGGGGAGACCTTCCAATTTCCTGGCTGGGTAGAATAGCACTAATTAAAACGAATGTCCTGCCCCGTCTCCTATACCCTATGAGAATGCTTCCGGTGATGCTGCCGAGGCTGGCACTACGTAAATTATATGGCTGGTTGGGTTCCTTTATCTGGAATCATAGACGGCCCCTCATTAAGCTGAAGAAGCTACAGCTTCCACAGGAAAGGGGAGGATTGGACTTCCCAGATTTTAGGAAATACCAGCTAAGTTCCCTATTAAGTTACATAGCTGATTGGGTCTTGTCTGACCCGCAATCAATCTGGCTGGACATCGAGGCTTCTCAAGTAAAATGCCCACTTATTAACCTTTTATTTTCAGACAAGAGGAAAATCATTACGGATCACTGTAAAAAGCCTATAATACTAAACACAATTAAAGCTTGGAATATAATGCGGCAAAATGAGGGCAACTCACATAAAACATCCCCCTATGCGCTGATAGTGGGAGCATGGGGATTCCAACCGGGGTTTACAGATGCCACTTTTAAACTCTGGAGATCCAGGGGTATCTCATGTTTAGGGGACCTATTTAAAGAAAGGGTCCTGATGTCTTTTGAACAGCTGCGTCAGAAATTCGGATTACCTAATGGAGACCTCTTTCGATACTTCCAAATTCGAGATTATATACAGAAGAAGACTACGTTATTAGATAGTCTTTATAAATCAGATAGAGAATGTAGAGTGCTACGACAAATGGGGGTATCTTCCGTCAGTACTATTTATCATTTACTACATGATGAAGTATCGGGAGATATGGACAATCTGCTTAAAACATGGGATCGGGATTTGGGACTAGAAATCTCTATAGAAATGTGGAATGACATTTGGGAAAATGCCAGAAGAATCACCATCTGCAACAGAACTCAGGCTATCCAGCTGAAGATACTTCATAGGGCCCATATAGCACCGGATCGATTGGCAAAATTTAAGGCAGGAGCATCTCCAAGTGTCCCAAATGTAAAATAGAGGTGGGCACTCATGTACATTGCCTATGGACCTGTCATAAGATCTGTAGATACTGGACTAAAGTAGCAGGTACCCTGACAGAAATGTTAGGAACGGAAATTAAAGTGGACCCTATCTCTCCTTTTGGGCTTTTCGAACTTAGCCTCCCTGGATATGCATTGGAAGAGAGTATTTTCTATTCTCTCTTTCTGTGCACGGAAAAATATTTTGGTAAACTGGGTGGCTGAGGGCCCCCCTGGACTTTCAAATTGGCACAGATTAATTATGGAATGTATTCCCCTTGATTTCCTTACAAATATGGTGCACCGAAAGACCGAATTATTTCATAAAATATGGCAGCCCTTCTTGAATTTTATAAATACAGATATTTCGGCCATCCTAACAAGGGCTTTTATTTAATTGAGATTACGAACCTGGCTGGTCCGGGGCCCCTTAGGAGAGGAATCCCGCACGAATATGGGTTTTGTTATATTTGATGTTAACACATTCTGAGCATGTATCTCACTATCCAATTTCTGTGTTATCCATTTTTTTTCTATTTCTCTTAGTTGAATAATGTAAGAGACTTAATTATACACTTTGGTTAGTTGGAGGTTAGATTAGTCGTTAGTTGGGTTTTGTTGTTTGTTTTTCTTTTGGGTATTTTTCTTTTGTTAAATTTGGGTTATTATTTATTTAAGATTTAATTGTATATCAATGTTTGTACTTGAGATTTTTGTTTATTTTTGTAAACTTGTGAAAATGCTAAATTTCCAATAAAAATATCTATTAAAAAAAAGAAAGTATTAAGGTATTACACCTAGTTTCACTTCTATGTCACCATATATACATTCTTACTATTATTTTTAGGATGTCATGTTCATTGCAATAAGGCCATTTTCATAAGCAAACCATGTCCCTATGAAACCTGCTTTTTAAAAATATATATTCTATCTGAAATAGTAAGAACCCTATGACCGCAATGGTATATGGCTGATCAGGTAGGTTTGCCATCAAGTATCTCTAGTCATCTTAATTTTGAAAATGCCCACACCATTTGACCAAAATGCATATCCTAAAACTAACAGTCAGATTTATTTACAAATACAGTTGATGCAGATAGTAATTCACAGCAAGTTCTGTAAAGTATACTATTTAAAATAATATAAAAAGAATCACATGACACAAGGGCTCAAAACACTGCTGTTTTCGGACGAATGACAAGGTTCTTGGATGGAATAGTCTCTCACGGACCATCATAAAGCAAATTAACTATTTGACAACGCAAGTAACCCAGCCAAAGAGGTCAGGGCCATGAAATTCAATACGACCAGAAAACAGGCACAAAGGCCATCACTGGTGATTAACACAGACTTGTTGAATATAGGAACAGGAGCAAGCCATTCAGCCCATCGAGCCTGCTATGTCACTTAAAATGATTAAGACTGAGTAAGCACATCAATTCCTCTGACCTGAACTATCCCCATAACCTTTTATGCCATTAATAATCAAAAATGTATCAACCTCTAGTTTAAATATATTCAAACACTGAGCTTTCACAGATCTGTGGTCTATAGAATTCAAAGGTTCACAACCTTCAGAGTAAAAAAAAATCTGCTCTCCTCATCCTAAACATCATCCACTTTATTTTTAGATTGTGATCCTCAAACATAGACAACTTGGTTGAATCTCTTAATCAATAGAAAGAGTGTAGGGGTATTCTTAAGAAGGAAATCAGAAAGGCAAAAAGGAGATATGAAATAGCATTGGCAGATAAGATTAAGGATAATCCAAAGAGATTCTACAAATAAATTAATAAGAGGGTAATAGTGAGAGGGTAAGACCCTTAAAAATCAAGGAGGTCACTTTGTGTTGAACCCCAGGTGATGGGAGAGATATTAAATGAATATGCTGTGCTAGTTTTTACTGTGGAGAAAGAAATGGAGGCTAGAGAATGCAGAGAAATAAATTTTGATGATTTAAAAACAGTTCACAATACAGAAGAGGAAGTTTGGGAGGTCTTAGAGAATATAAAGGTGGATAAATCTCCAGGATATGATCTAATGTAACCCTGAATGCTGTGGGAAGTAAGTAAGGAAATTGTGAGTCCCCTTGCAGAAATATTTGCATTACTTATAATTATGCACAAGGTGCATGATGATTGGAGGATGGCTAATGTTGTACCTTTATGTAAGAAAGGTTGTAAGGAGAAATCAGAGAATTTAGACCTGTGAGTCTGACTTTGGCTATGGGTAAATTGTTGGAACTGACTTTAAAAAATAGAATTTATGGACATTTAGGAAGGCAAAAATTGATTCGAGAGAGTCAGCATGGTTTCGTATGAGGAAAATCATGTCTCACAAACTTGGTTGAGTTTTTTTGACAAAGTTACCAAAAGATTGATGAGGGCAGAGCAGTAGATATTGTTCACTTGGACTTTTGTAAAGCTTTTGACAAGTTTCTGCACATTAGATTAACTAGTAAAGCTAGGTCATATGAAATTCAGGGTGAGCTTGCAAATTGGTTGCAAACTTATCTTAATGGCAGGAGACAGAGATTGGTGGTGGTGGGGTAATTTTTGGACTGGAGGACTTTAACCAGTGGTGTTCCTCAGGAACAGTTCTAGGTCTTCTTTTGTTTGTCATTTATATAAATGATTTGGATGAGAATATAGAAAAAATGGTTAATAACACCAAATTTGGTGGCATAGTAGACAGAGAAGAAGGTTTTGAAGTTTGTGTCACATCTGAAGTGAATGGTTAAAAAGGCATTTAGCATGCTTGCCTTCATTGCTCAGTCCTTTGAGTATAGGAGTTGAGAAGTCATGTTGAGGTTGTACAGAACATTGGTGCGGCCACTTCTGAAATATTGTGTCCAGTTCTGGTCGCCTAGTTACAAGAAGGATATTATTAAGCTGGAGAGAGTTCAGAAGAGATTTACCAGGATATTGCCAGTAATGGGTGGTTTGAGTTATAAAGAAAGGCTGGATAGGCTGGGAATTTTTCACTGGAGCATAGGGGATTGAGAGTTGACCTAATAGAAGTTTATAAAATAATCAGGGGTGTAGATAGAGTTAAAGAAGGTTGTCTTTTCTCTAGGAGAGGGGATTTCAGGACTAGGGGCACATTTTTAAGGTGAATTTAAAAAAACATGTTAGACAAATATTTTACACAGAGGATGGTTCACATGTGGAATGAACTTCCTAAGGAAGTGGTGGATGTGGTTACAATTACAATATTAAAATACATTTTGATAAGTACATGAATAGGAAAGGTTTGGAGGAAGGTGAGCCAGGAGCAGGCAGGCAGGGCTAGTTTAGTTTGGGATTATGATCGGCATGGACTGGTCTGACCGAAGGGTCGGTTTCCACGCTGTATGATTCTATGACTCTTGGGTTTTAGACTCCCCAGCTAGGTGTAACATCTTAACTGCATCTATCCTGACTGGCCCTTTAAATATTTTGTAGGTTTCAATGAGATTACCTCTCATTCTTTGTAGCCCTGGAGAATATAGACTCAATCTTTCTTCATAGTTCAGTCCCCAAATTTAATCTTGTGTACCATGACAGCAAATTTAACAAAGGAGTTGTCACAAGTCATTCACCAAAAGGCAAGAAAATGTCACAAGATTGAATTAGAAGTAGGAATGGAATGTTATGGAAAACAGACAATGCTGGAGAAATTCGGCTGGTCTGGTAGCATCTCCAGAGAGTAGAAATAGAATTAATGTTGTGAGTCCAATGTGATTTTCATCAGAACAAGCTCAAAGAAGAATCATATTGGACTTTATGTTTGTCTCCACAAATGCTGCCAGACCTGCTGAGTTTCTCCAGCATGTACTTTTTTTATTTCAGATTTCCAGCATCCACAGTACTCTGCTGCAATTAATGTGGGAAATGTAGTCTCTCGTGGTGAGCTAGTTGACATCAGTCATTCCAGATACCACCAAAATTGAGTGTTGTCTCCAGCATTAAACACCAAAAGTGAGTGTTGTCTCCAGCATTAAACGCAAGAGACAGGCTTTCCTGTGCATCCCAAATGCCTCCTGCCTTCAGGGTGAAGTCCGTCAATGTCTGCTCAAAGGATCCAGGGTTAGAACTCAGGGTGGCTGTTGAAAGGCATACCCTCTGCCCTTCTCTCTCACTCACTTTGCCAATCCCTCTGCAACCCTCATCCAGCCCTCACTCAGCTAAGTGCAGGATCCAGATCTGGTTTAAAGCCCAGGAACAACTGATCCACTGATCCTGATGATGCTGACAGCTTTGGCATGTGGGATTTCCATTCCCAAGGTTCAATCTGCAAGGGAAATCCTGACAGATATTTACATTGGTCAGGCCTGTCAAATGAAAATGATGCAGAATCCTGGCCAAGTTCAGAAGGGGATATTAAATACTGCCAGTTATTTCTGACATAAATTTCGCTGATGTTGAGATTGAAGAATGGTGCCCTGGCAGATTTAGTTTCCTTCCTTTAATCACTTCCTCTTCTGCCTCCTTCTTTGAGCAGCTTGTTCTCCTCCGTGTCACCTCTGCTCATATTTGCCATCATACTGCTGGCAAGGGATATACAAGCTTTAGCTCCCTATCTGGGACAAATGTCTTGAGCACCACAAAGTCAGAAACAAAGCTATCGTTGCGCATCTATTCAATGCTTGCAACTTAAGCAGTTCTAAATAACATTGCAAATTACCAGGCATGTCTCCAAGCTCGGTAACAGCCAATAAAAAATAGTAGTTGATGATCCCTTTAAAGAACACTATTGAGGGCAGTCATTTTGATGACGATTGCACATTTAATTGTGAGATGTTAAAGAGGGATATTAGTTTCATGAGGTCAGCTTTGAACGCTGCCCGATATCAGAGGCTGTACATAAAGTTATAGAGCCTTCAGGCCCTTCAAACCAACTCAGAGAACGTGAGGACTGAAGATGGTGAAGATCAAGATTGTGGTGCTGGAAAAGCACATCTGGTCAGGCAGCATCGAAAGAGCAGGAGAATCGACATTTTGGGCATAAGTCCTTCATCAGGAATTCTTCAGACCAACTCTTCCATGCTGACCAGATATCCAAAATTAAACAAGTCCCATTTGCCAGAATTTGCCCATATGCTTCTAAATCCATCCTATTCATGTACCCACCAGCCTCCACCACTTCCTCTGGCAGCTCATTCCAAACACGCATCACCCTCTGCATGAAAACGTTGCCCCTTAGGTCCCTTTTAAATCTTTCTCCTCTCACCTTAAACCTATGCCCTCTAGTTTTGGACTCCCTCACCCTGGGGAAAAGACCTTGGCTACTGACCCTATCCATGCCCCTCATAATTTTATAAACCTCTAAAAGGTCACCCCTCAGTCTCCAACGCTCCAGGGAAAACAGTCCCAGCCTATTCAGCCTCTCTCTACTACTCAGACCCTCCAAACCTGGCGACATCCTTGAAGATTTTTACTGAATCTTTTCAAGTTTCACAACATCCTTCTCATGGCAGGGAGACCAGAATTGAACGTAGTATTCCAAATGTGGCTTAACCAATGCCCTGTACAGCTGCAACATGACCTCCCAATTCCTATACTCAGTGCACTAACCAATAAAGGCAAGCTTAACAAATGCCTTCTTCACTATCCAATCTACCTGTGAGTCCACTTTCAAGGAACCCATAAACCTGCACCCCAAGGTCTCTTTGATCAGCAACACTCCCCAGGGCTTATCATTAAGTGTATAAGTCCTGCTCTGATTTGCTTTCCCAAAATCCAGTGCCTCACATTTATCTGAATTAACCTCCATCTGCCCCTCCTTGGCCCATTGGCTCATTGGCCCATCTGATCAAGGTCCTGTTGTAATCTGAGGTAACCTTCTGCATTGTCCATTACACTTCCAATTTTGGTGTCATGGAGTCATAGAGTCATAGAGATGTACAGCACAGAAACAGACCCTTTGGTCCAACCCGTCAATGCCGACCAGTTATCCTAACCCAATCTAGCCCCACCTGCCAGCACCTGGCCCATATCCCACTAAACTCTTCCTATTCATATACCCATCCAGATGCCTCTTAAATTTTGCAATTGTACCAGACTTCACCACTTCCTTTGGCAGCTAATTCCATACGCGTAACACCCTCTACATGAAAAAGTTGCCCCTTAGGTCCCTTTTATATCTTTCCCCTCTCACCCTAAACCTATGCCCTCTAGTTCTGGACTCCCCCATCCCAGGGAAAAGACTTTGTCTATTTATCCTATCCATGCCCCTCATAATTTTGCAAATCTCTATAGGGTCAGCCCTCAGCCTCCAACGCTCCAGGGAAAACAGCCCCAGCCTGTTCAACCTCTCCTGATAGCTCAAATCCTCCAATCCTGGCAACATTCTTGTAAATCTTTTCTGAACCCTTTCAAGTTTCACAACATCCTTCCGATAGAATTGTTCACATCCAAACCATTTATAAAGATGATGAAAAGCAGTGGATCCAGCACCGATCCTTGTGGCACAGCATGGTCACAGGCTTCCAGTTTGAAAAGCAACCTTTACCACTACCCTCTGTCTTCTACCTTCGGGTCAATTCTGTATCCAAATGGCTAGTTGTCCCTGTATGCCATCTGATCTAACCTTGCTAACCAGTCTACAATGAGGAACCTTGTTGTATGCTGAAAAAGTGTTGCTGGAAAAGCACAGCAGGTCAGGCAGCATCCAAGGAGCAGGAGAATCGCGTTTCGGGCATAAGCCCTTCTTCAGGAATGACCTTGTTGTATGCCTTACTGAAGTTCATATAGATCATATCCACCGCTCTGCCCTCATCAACCTGCTTTGTTACTTCTTCAAAAAACTCAATCAAGTTTGTGAGACATGATTTCCCATGCATAGTCATGTTGATAATCCCTAATCAGTCCCTGCCTTTCCAAATACATGTAAATCCCATCCCTCAGGATTCCCTCCAACAACTTGCCCACCACTGACACCAGGCTCACCACTCTATAGTCTTCAGTGTATGTTCCCTGAAACTGCCCTTACCGAAATGGCAGGTGTGTGGCCAGACCTTGGATGCCAGTTTGCATCGGAAACAGTGCTCCTTGGCATTGAAAGTACAGAAGTCACACAACCAAACTTTGTAACCTAGATGTCCTCTTGTGGAGAAGATACTAATATCAGAATGTTGCTGCTATCCTCAAAACTCTCTTATTAACATTTCAAATATCAACATAATTGAGATCAGCTATCCTCAGTCTGTTGATTTTCATACTTTCCACAACAGTTAGTGCCAGTTGTTGAGCATGACTTAATTAATTTCTGGGCACAGATATTGACACTGTTAG
The DNA here is from genome assembly GCF_037043375.1 of Chiloscyllium plagiosum. Classification (NCBI taxonomy): domain Eukaryota; kingdom Metazoa; phylum Chordata; class Chondrichthyes; order Orectolobiformes; family Hemiscylliidae; genus Chiloscyllium; species Chiloscyllium plagiosum. The sequence continues at coordinate 105,321,008 of NW_028270141.1, forward strand.
AGAAACCATCCAAAACAGATACCTTCTTTGCCATGTATAATTACATAGCCAGTTGTAAGTATCGACCTCCTTCTTTTGCAATTGGCTGAATGTTGAATTCATATCTCCCTTATCTAGCTGAGCTGTTTGAAATTATAATAAATACATCTTCTATTTTATTATGTTTATCTTGCTTGTTTCTCATCAAGTAAAGAGTGCTTTAGTACAAATTTTATCTGTTTCTATCTATTCAGTTACCAATCTAAATTCCTCTGTAAATTGATTTTAAAAAGTCTATTTATCTCCACTGCCTTCTCTGTTTTAGTTTCGTCTATAAATTCAACAAAATTACAAATAGTTTGGTGACCAGGTTATCTGTGTCAAGAAGTATTTTGTATTCCAGCACCATCAATGAAGAGCTCCCAGCTCCCAATTCAAAATTACATCTCACAATGCCCTTCATGTCATTACCCCTTAACCACTTCCCTCAACTGTCACTTAATCTCCCATTTAATGTTGGTTTGTTATAGTTTTTAGTTTAACTAGAAGTCTTCAAGGTGGATTAAGTTTTTGCTCTTTTTTTCAAAATTGTTCACATGTTTGTTACAAATACAATGGGAATCTATCAGAACCCTTTGATTCTGTCATGGTTCTTGTCAGTACCCCAAAATCTCTGCCTTTCCACATCTTCCAATATATTCATGCACAACAGTGTACCAACACTTTGATCTTTGGTGAAAAACTTTAAGAATAATTCATGATTTGGAGGTGCTGGTGTTGGACTGGGATGTACAAAGTTAAAAATCACACAATACCAGCTTTTCGTCTAACAGGTTTATGTGGAAGCACTAGCTTTTGGAGCGCTGCTCCTTAATCAACCACCTGATGAAGGAGCAGTGCTCCAACAGCTAGTGCTTCCAAATAAACCTGTTGGACTATAACCTGGTGTGGTGTGATTTTTAATTATGTCAATTCAGCATTTTTCCTTTATTTCAAGTTGCTTGTTACTCCTACTTTAAGATTTTTACCTCTATTCAGTTTTGCACCAAGGTAACAAAACAAAACAGTTTTCATGAGTTTTGCTACATTCTGCTCTCATTGTCCTGGATTGTGCTATCTCTGTTAATTTCCTTCAGAAATATTCCATATTCCTTCCAAGATTCCACTCTTGCTCTTTCTCAATAGGTGTGGCACAATTCAAAAAGTTAGTGGGTGGCACAATGGTTAGCACTGCTGCCTCACAGCTCCAGAGACCTGGGTTCAATTCCAGCCTCAGGCGACTGTCTGTGTGGAGTTTGCACATTCTCCCTGTGTCTGTGTGGGTTTCCTCCGGGTGCTCCAGTTTCCTCCCACAGTCCAAAAATGTGCAGGGTTAGGTGAATTGGCCATGCTAAATTGCCTGTAGTCTTAGGTGTAGTGGTCTGGGTGGGTTGCGCTTCGGCAGGTTGGTTTGGGCTGAAGGGCCTGTTTCCGTGCTGTAAGTAATCTAAAATATGGAAATTTTCAATTTAATTTGAGTATTGCTGAAAAAGGCGCATTTCATCGAAGCTTTCATCTTGACCCGCATCAGAACATTTCACAAGAAATATCAAAGAAAAAACAACATTTATAATGTTGCTTTCCTTCACTTTGGCATTTTTTTTGTCAATCTAATAAAAGCAGGATGTACAACTTCAACAAAATGTGTCTTTTTTTTCAACAATACTGAAGTTCTGTCCTTCCAAGCAATTTAATTTCTTGATCCATCTACTTTGAGGGTTCTATCTTGGGGTTACAGCTATTCCTTTGTATGATGCATTTGTTTTGTGCATTTTACTTGGAAATTTGGGAAGACAGCTATGGTACCTTGGAAAGTGTGTTCCTCCTCCATTCTAGGGACATGGTAAGGGTTTCAGGACCACCTTGTTGTAATCTTCAGTTAGTTGGCAAAGGACAAATTGGTCAGTTACCAAAAGTACAAAGCTACATTACCCACATCACTGTTCCTACAAATAAATTATGATTCTGGAGAGAAGTCTAAAACTTCTAAGAAAAATATCAATATAATCATAGTTTTATCTTTCCAAAAGCTTTTGATAAAAAATAAATTGTACTTTTTTCTCATTATACCATCAAGTAATATGAACACTAATCTCCTCGCGGGTAACCCAGTGAGATATTTTTCGGTCAATCCATGTCGGCTCATTCTGATGTTTTGAGTTGTCCTTTTAGATGTGTTTTCAGGTTTAGTGTTTTAATTGGGATAAGAATTTCACTTCCATGTTCCTTTTGCAAACACGTTTGAGTTCGTGTGCTCTCTTTGTGTCTGCTCCCTGTCCTAAAATGTCAATCAGCCAGAGGTTTGCCCGGGATTATCGCATATTGCAACACAATGAGAGCAGCACTCTGAAATCTTGACGTTTGTCTGGAATCCGTTTGAATGACCATAATGTCCTACTCAGTGACAGTAATGCGACATGAATACCCGGCTTTAGTCAGACAATGTTTGACAGCAGGCAATGAAAGGGCTCGGAGGCTGCAGTGACAAGCGGTAGTACAGTGTACACTCGGGCAGAGATGCTGCCAACATATTAACTTCCAGGCGAGCTGTTGGTAAATTTGCCGTCCACTGCATTTAGCATGTCCACTCCGGAGGTCTGATGGGACATTACAGGGAGTCAGGGAGGATGGGGGTGGGGGGTGGGGGGGGAGACTTGGTGTGCGGAGGGTGTCATTCACTCCAACATGCACTGGAAATGTTATCAATTGATTCACTTTCACAAAATGCAATGGAGACAGTGAGAGACTTCACGGCAGGACTGTAACAATAAGCAGTTACATATGGATAGGTTAAAAACAAAGCTCGTGCTGTTAGGTAAAACAAGTCACGCCTTAAACGATTGAGTTCCTCTTTGAACCCCACCCCCCGACCACCCTCACTATTCCAGATTCCGGGAGGTAAATTAACCAGCTTGTGCCAAATGGGATTGGGAGACTGCCCCAAATTCTCAGCAGGTCAGGCAGCATCTGTAAAGAGAAACAGAGTTAGCAATTCAGGTCGACAGCTTTTCAAATGCAGCTCGGGAGTTCCCTAAAGTTCACAAGAGATTGAGTGCGGTCCAAGGTGGAGGGGGTATGGGGGACCTGGGTGTTTATTTTAACGGCAGGGAGCTTCTTTCAGGACACTGGACAGCAGCCTGAAGGTGTGGGTGGGATTGTGTCTGCTGATGGTCGATGTGTTATTGACATTCCCCCCCCCCCCCCGCTGAGGTTGTGCTGGGGTGTATTGTTGGTCTCGATTCAGACAACAACAATTAAATCGCTGGCCGGAGATCAAATGCCAACCGGCCGCCCCTGTCAGTCCTGTTCATTCTCAGTCAGGTCTTCAGGAAGACTGCGGTTTGCCGGACTCCTCAGCCCTGTGGCTTTTTGCAAGCGTTTCCCCCTCTCGAGCAAACTTGGAGCCGGGGCATTTACGGGAGCCCGCTCTGTCACCTTAAAATGACAATGGAGATTTGTTGGTGATAGGATGCAGGAGACGAACAGCGAAGTCGGTCTGGATATCCTCCCCAACGCCTCAATATTCATTCCCCCACCCACCGCCCTGTCCCAAGCCTCACTCTCCTGCGGTTTTGTTGCTCGCCTTCCCTCAGAAAGTCTTCCGTTAAAGAGCACTCGCCTGTGACTGAGCACTAAAACCAACAGCAGATGAACAGCAACACGTTAAAACCGTTGTGTGCACAAATTATTTGTTACAGATCTAGGAGGTGGGCTGTTTTAAGGATGTCAGGGGGGAGAAAAACTAGGGAATTGCATTTGTTCTAGGAGCTGTAAAGCGGCTGTTGGATTTATTCCTTGGCCAAGGTGACAGGATGGATTCCAGATCTTTTTTGTGCATTTCATCCTCTCACAGCATTCCCCCCCCCCCCCTCCCCCCGCCCCTCCTATGATTTACATGCGAGGTCCACAGTCCTGCAGAGAGCTCCCGGCGCGGATCGAGCATGTAAGAGTCTCCTTGACAGGGTGTCAACACGTGATAAGGTGACAAGGGCTTCATAAATGTGCCGGAGAGAGAGAGATAGAGAGGCGGAAAGCGAGGGAGGGAGGGAGGGAGAGAGAGAATCCCAAAAGCTAGCCCAGGTCGGGAGGGGGCAGCGGCGTGAGGTTCCCGGGAGAGACAGAAAATAGAGAGTGAGTATATGTGGGGGGGGTTGGGGGTGGTGAGAGAGATCAGTCAGCACTGGTACAAGCTCCCAGCAAATCAACTATGGAAATCTAATCGACCGAGCGCAGTATGGGAGGCAGCAGCGTTTTAATCCAGTCTCCAATTCCTTTCACTAGAGAAATCTCTTAGAAGAGGAGGGGGTAAAGAACACCACACAAAGTGCTTGAGAACCAGATCAATCCAAGCTGACAAAAGAGATCCCGAAGCTGTAAATGCAATTCGTCAATTAACGGTAAGTTCATTTTGAGGGAATGCTTTTGTACATCTCATATGTTTTATTTTTTGTATTATAAAAGCTGTTAACTTTCGAATGCAACGAGGCTGTGAATTGCATTTTCCAGGGGAGAGAGGTATTTCAGCATATTTTCCCTCGTGATCCAGTTGAATGCATTGTAGTTTAATGATGTTTGCTAATGATTGCTATCAAAACGACATTGATGACGAACATGATTAGCTTGGAACTACAGCACAGAGTTTGAAACACAAAACAAAGGGAAATTTTTGATGCAATGTTCCATTCAACTTCTGGCACCTTGCAAAATGTGAGAAGGAGTCAGAAATGGAGACAGCTCCATCATTTCCAAGGTGATTATCTTCGGCACTGGTCCTTGGGCATTCTTGCACCCTTTGTGTGAGTGAATGCTTCTCTGCTTGAAGCCTTTCCTTGGAGAGGCAGGTGCGAAAAATCTAACCACCTCTTTCATGTCTCCAATGTTAAACTGTTGTGATTTTGCACAGAAATACCATCGGCCGAGTCCAATTACTGTGTAGAATAGAACTATATAAATAAATCCTAGTGGTTAAAATTATGAAAAAAATTACCTTTGTTAAAAGAACCTTTTAATTTGTAATCATATCATAAATCTACAAAATGCAGCAGTTTTTTATGAATAATCTAAATATATTTGAAACAACTTTAGATACAAAGGGGAAAAAATAGTATTCTATTAGACCTGATTATGTTATTAACTTTTTATAAAATGTACTTTTGAGACCTGGGATTCTGTTTTAAAAACTAACAAACAAAAAGATAGAATTTCGGAATAAGAAGCTGGAGAATTCTCTCCCTGTAAAGAAAGAATGAGTTGTGTAGCATTCAAAGTACAATCATTTTTAAAAAAAAATACATCATATACAAAAATCAAACTTTGAAAATGTGAGACGTTATAGCGACGATTATCCCGTGCGCGTATGTAACTCTCATTCACTTAAATGCACTCGACAATACTAGTCATCCAGTACCTTGAACCTAAATGTTTCATGTCGCCAAAACAATCAATCATCACATGATCCTATCTTGGCAATGATCAGTCAGCCATTGAATGAGTGGGCGAGTCGCCCATCAACCTGAAAACCCAAGAGATTGATTGACATTTCAGCAAAACATAACTACATCAGTCAAACAACCCAGCAATTAAACGGAATTAAATTGTTTGATATATGTGTAGCAAATTCTCTTTTAAGAAAAAAATGCTCTTGCTTCTCTTAAATCTACGGACGGCTTGTCACCCCATTAGACGTCTGACTGAACGGCCGTGGACTGGCCCTAGATGATCACTGATTCGTGTTAAACAGTAACGACTCTGTCCTGGCACCGCGTGCCAGTTTGTGAGTTGCCACAGACACTCCTGAGTCTATCAGTCATCAGTGTGAATCATGATTCAGAAGGATGACTTCTTCCATCGCTGATAATTTAAAACAGCTCACATACCACCAGATCAGGTTATTAGCTTGTACACACGCATATTCTTGAAAGGTCTTTACAGTTAGTTTGTTCAGAACGGACGCATAGTGGGAAGTTATTTGACCCAATACCGAAAGAGCGCTGAATTTACTACAAACATCAATCAATGTCCCTGAGAACTCTGGAGGAGAGGAGTCCATTTAAATCTAGAGCTAACTGTACAACTTATTATTCACAATTAATACCCGCAGATTCTTCAAGACAACCTAAGTTGACAGATCAAGATGAGAGTACAGACGAAAAAAAAGCATTGGCTTCAGATATTGTACTTGGCGTCAGTTGAGTGGCTGACGATCATCGATGCCATGGTAAAGACTGAATTAAGATAGAACAATAGGATTTACAGAGGGATAATCTATTACTTCATGAAATCTCGCCAGAAGAACAAAGTTTCGTTTGTCCTTTGCAATATCGTCCTCACAATCTACTTGTGTAGAACGATTACCCTAATTTCCATACATCGTTGTAACCAGCTGTAAAAAAGACTTTGCAATGCTTCTTTTTAATATTTTCCAGCGGACTACAATCCTTCACATCCATTCATTTAAAGTACCTTTTTTCTTAAATCAGTTGACATAAGAGACAACGCACAAAAGAAATCTCAAACCATAGACATCTACAGCAACTCATATTATTCATGTCAATCAATTTTTTTTTACCCACTAAGGGTTTCTGGCAGATTAGATGCATCATCTGGTGCTTGGAGGCACAGGCAATAATTGAAAGAAAACATAGATACACTTTGTATGCAGTATACCAAGAGGAAAGCTCATAATTCCTCGTAGTGTAAAGGGAAAGTATTTATGCTCCATGTCTTGTGGGGAATGAGTTTTGGTTCTCCATTGGGGTTTGTTCCTGTGGATTTCAGTTGACTATTCTGTGCGTATAATTCCTGGATATCACTTGCAAGTAGTCGTATGATTCCTGACATAGATGCTTACCTTGATTCATTGGCAGTATTCTTGTCTTTGGTTTAGTAAGTTGTGGTGTCAAAGTCCCTCTGCAGAGGTTCGAGTCTATAACCTCGGCTGACAGTTCAATGCAGTACTGAGGCAGGGCTGCACTATTGCAGGTGCTGATGGTTTGGTTGCGACTTTAAATTGAAGTCCCATATTCTCTTGTAGATGGAACTAAAAGATCTCAAGGCATCTCAAGATACCTCAAGGTATTCTGAAGAAAATTATAGGATTCCCCTAGGTCCTGCCCAATATTTATCCCTCCGCTAACACCACAAATATGGATTGCCGGGTTATTTATCTCAGTTGTTCTTCTGAGATCTTGCTGTGCACATGTTGACTACTGCATTTTCATGCATTACAAAACTGATGATAATGCAGAAGTATGCAATTGTTTGCAATGCACTATGGGAAATCCTGAAATTATGAATGTCCCTGTATAAATGCAAGCTCTTTAATTCCTTGTTTCTTAATTGGTGAATGTTGTGAAGTGTAATATTTTAGCAGAATACATGTATTTTGAAAGTTATTATGTTGGATGAGCATGCTTCTTGCTTTAACATTGCAGGAGGTGCATAAATTTTCAATAATCCAAATAGTGTGCATATTTTTAGGGAAGAGTAGAACAAGTGACCACTACAAATCTAAAGTTGGGAGTGAGATCTTGATGATACAGTGACAGTGCATTTCTAACACTCATGATTGTACATTATACCCATATTACCTTATAGTATGCTATCATGATGGCTAATTTTAGACTGTGCCTCGTTGAGGCACACAATGGCTACTACTATAGCACTCTTAATCCTGTATGCACTTTCCTTCAGTGCCACCCTCTTTGGTCTCTTCAGCTTTGCAAACTTCTTCCTTTTATGCATATTCCCAACTCTTCTAAATAAACTACCCACAACTCTCTTTAACTCATTGGCCTACCCTCACCCTTTCTGTTAGCCTCCACTTGGTTTTCTGTGAAATTTCTGTCTCATTACCATGCCTGAAACCTTTCTAGACATTCATAACCTCTTTCTGGTTCAAGGCTGGCTTCCACCATGACTGGATATGACAAAAAAGACTACTGCACAAAGCGAAGAACTCATGGTGTCGAGATCAATTTATTAAAATGGATAAAGGATTGACTAACTGAACGAAAGCAGTGAGTTGTGAGGAATGAATAATTTTCAGATTAGCAAACCTGTAACTTGTCAGTTGCCACAGGGATCAGTGCTGAAGCCTCAGCATTTACAATTTACACTACTCAACTTGGATAAAGGGATTGATTAGAGTGGTGTTGGAAAAGCACAGCAGGTCAGGCAGCAACCAAGGAGGATGAAAATTGATGTTGCGGGCAAAATCCCTTCATCAGGAATAGAGGCAGGGAGATTGCAGGGTGGAGAGATAAATGAGAGGGGAGTGGGGGTGGGAGAAAGTAGCATAGAGTACAATAGGTGAATGGGGGTGGGGATGGAGGTAATAGGTCAGAGAGGAGGGTGGGGGAAGGTAGCAAAGAGTACAATGCGTGAATGTGGGTGGGGATAAAGGTGATAGGTCAGAGAGGAGGGTGGAGCGGATAGGTGGAAAGGAAGATAGGTTGGTGGGACAAGTCATGGGGATGGTGCAGAGCTGGAAGGTTGAAACTGGGGTGATGTGGGGGATGGGGAAATGAGGAAACTGTTGAAGTCCACATTGATGCCCTGGGGTTGAAGTGTTCCTAGGCGGAAGATGAGGCGTTCTTCCTCCAGGCGTCGGGTGATGAGGGAGCAGCGGTGGAGGATGCCCAGGACCTGCATGACCTCGGCAGAGTGGGATGGGGAGATGAAATGTTGGGCCACAGGGTGGTGTGGTTGATAGGTGCGGGTGTCCCGGAGATGTTCCATAAAGCGCTCTGCGAGGAGGCATCCAGTCTTCCCAATGTAGAGGAGACCGCATCGGGAGCAATGGATGCAGTAAATGACATTGGTGGATGTGCAGGTAAAACTTTGATGGATATGGAAGGCTCCTTTGGGGCCTTGGATGGAGGTGAGGGAGGAGGTGTGGTCGCATGTTTTGCAATTCCTGCAGTGGCAGGGGAAGGTGCCAGGAGGGGATGGTGGGTTGTTGGGGGGCGTGGACCTGACCAGGTGGTCATGGAGGGAACAGTCTTTGTGGAAAGCGGAAAGGGTGGGGCAGGAAATAGATCTCTGGGGTCCATTTGGAGCTGTTGGAAATGTCGGCAGAGTCTATTCTAACCAAACTTGCTGATGACGCAAGTTCTGAGGAGGACACAGACTGGATGAATGGATAAGGATATGTTAAGTGCATAGACAAAAGTTTGGAAGATGCAGCATAAAAATGTGTGAATGTTGATTTTAATTACAATAATAGAAAAACAATTATAATTAAAATGGAGGGAGATTCCAGAATTCAGTGAGACACAGGAATCTAGATGCCTTCATGCATCAAACACAAAAGCTAACATGTAGGTACAGCAAATATATAGAAAGGCAAGGGAAATGTTATTCCCTACTCCATGAAGGATGAAATGTAAAAGTCGGAAAATCTTGCTATGACTGTATGAGTGTTGGTGAGACCACACCTGGAGTACCATGTGTGGTTTTGGTCTCTTTATTAAAGGAAAACAATGCGAATGGGATGAATATACCATCAATGAGGAGGATCCATACCTCTAGAGCAAGATTAACGTGGAGGTCTCTGGTAGCCAATGTCCTTTTAGGGCATGGAACCTGAAGAGATAAGACACTTGTAGTTGAGGTAGCACAGTGAAGCTTCATTAGATTGATTCCTGAATTGTTTTATGAGAAAAGGTTGATCAGACTGGACCTATACTCATCAGAGTTCAGAAGAATGAAAGGGACCTTATTGAAAGATAAAACATTCCGAGGGGACTTAACAGACAAAATGCTGAGTGGATGTGCAGTGATCTAGAACCGGGGGCTAGAATATACTGCCCCGCACCAATCAACCACACCGCCCTGTGACCTAACATTTCAACTCCCCCTCCCACTCTGCCGAGGACATGGAGATCCTGGGCCTCCATCACCGCCGTTCCCTCACCACCCGATGCCTGGAGGAAGAACACCTCATCTTCCGCCTTGGAACACTTCAACCCCAGGGCATCAATGTGGACTTCAACAGTTTCCTCATTTCCCCTTCCCCCACCTCACCCCAATTCCAAACTTCCAGCTCAGCACTATCCCCATGACTTGTACTACCTGCCTATCTTCTTTTCCACCTATCCACTCCACCCTCCTCCCTGACCTATCACCTTCATCCCCTCCCCCACTCACCTATTGTACTCTATGCTACTTTCTCCCCACCCCCACCCTCCTCTCATTTATCTCTCCACCCTTCAGGCACTCTGCCTGTATTCTTGATGAAGGGCTTTTGCCCGAAACATCGATTTTACTGCTCCTTGGATGCTGCCTGAACTGCTATGCTTTTCCAGCACCACTAATCCAGAATCTGATTTCCAGCATCTGCAGTCATTGTTTTTACCCACACAATCAGATCACCCAGATCTTATTAAGTGGTGCAGCAAGTCTGACGGATTATGTGCTCTTATTTCTTATATACATATACAATGGTAGTGCCAAGTCCATTAATCAAGAAGGAGACTTAATATGGTAAATGTGGAGAGTTTATTTCTCCTTGTGGGAGAGTTTTGGTCCAGAGAGCATAATTTCAGAATAAGGGCTTGCGCAGTTAAGATAGAGAAGAGGAGGTATTTCTTGTCTCAGAAGTTTGTGAATCTGTGGAATTTTTTACTGCAGATGGCTATTGAGAGTGGGCTGTTACATATATTCAAGACAGAGATGGTCAGATTTTTAATCTGTAAGGGATTCAAAGTTTATAGAAAAAATGAGTTGAGGATTATCAGATAAGACATGATTTCATTGAATGCTGGAAGAGACTCGATGGACTGAATGGTCTAATTCTGCTCCTATATCTTGTGGTCTTTATTAAATGTTTCATATAAGTTGCAAGTTGTTGCTTTTGAGACTACCATGAGGGCAACAAAATTGGAATAGTTGATCAATGGTTGTCTATCAAAGAGAAATTTTAGGTGCAGGATGAAGCTAAAGAAGTCAAACATGGATTGGTGGAGGAAGAGATAGATGGTAACTTTTTCCAAAGATAGATCTGAGAAGAAATAAAATAATTGAATACAAAAGGTGAATGAAGTTTGGGATGAAGGTTCTAATAAAATGCAGGATCTTAAAGGAAATATGTAAGTGGTGGAAGTGTGGAAGCCAAATTAAGACAACTGGGAAGCAAACACGAGTTGAGCTCTTCCAATGTGTATCATGACACCACTACAGCAGTTAGAATGAAATACGCACAAAACCAGATGTGTGGCCTGTAAGGAAAAAGGAGTGAATCAAGTGCGTTGACTTCCCCATTAAAATTGCTTCACTCCAATGTCCTAGTACCTCTAATATTAATGTTGCTACTTCAAGACTGACCTTCTAAACCCATTCCCATTTCCTTGTTCATTGCTGTCATCACTCCTTAGCACACCCCAACAAGATTTATGTCACCTCTCCCTCATCCTTCCAATAATCTGTCTAATGAACATCTAATATAACCCTTACACATAGCCCTGCAAAATGTTTCCTTAATGAGAAACATCTCAACTTACAGAAGTTTGACTCATTCCTTCCTTAAATTATGAAACTACGCTCTCTGGTCCTAGACCCTCCCACAGGAGAAATAAACTCTCCACATTTACCTTGTTGAATCCTCTAAGAATCTTGTATGTTTCAATAAAGTCACCTGTCATTCGTCTAAACTCCAATGAGTACAGGGCAAACCTACTCAACCTCGCCACATAAATCTGAGTATCAGTATTCTGGACTGCTTCGTCTGCTAGTATATCCTGGATAAGGAATTCCAAGTTCACTAAAATTCCCCATCTATGTCATTAATATTTACTGTGAATAATTGTGGGCCCCAGGACTGATACCCATGGCACTCCAGTAGTTACAGATTTGCATCCTGATAATACCTCCCCTTATTCCTGCTCTTTGTTTTCTATTAGTTAGACAATCCTCTCCCCATGATAATATGCTACCTCCAACAGCATCACGTTATTAAGTAGTATTATGTATGGTACCTTATCAAATCCGAATATATATATCATTGTCTACTTCTCCTTTATTGATCCTGCTTGTTAGTGCCTCAAAGAATTCTAGTACATTTGTCAGGTCTGATTTCCCATTCATGAAGCCATGCCGACTCTGTTTGATCATATTATATATTTTTAAATATTCTATTATATTCTTAATAATAGACTCTAACATTTCCCCAATAACAGATGTTAAGTTAACCGACAATTGTTCCTTGCTTTTTGTCTTTCTTCACTTTTTAAATAAAGGTGTTACACTGGCAGCTTTCCAATCCTATGGGACTTTTCCAAAATCTAAAGTTTTTGGAAGCTTAGTACCAGTATATCCACTATCTCTGTTATTACTTCTTTTAATATCCCATCAGGTCCAGGGGGACATACATTAAGCATGGTAAATAAGCATATAGTCAATCATGTAGCAATGCTTCAGAGGAATATTATCATCAGAATTTGACATCGAACCACATGAGGAGATATGAGGAGACAGATGGCCAAAAGCTTGGTAAAATTATATTCTTGATATCAATCTCCATAATACATTCAAATCTGTCCCTATCACTTCTTAAGGTGAAGTCATAATTCAGGTTTTCATCACCTCAAAGGTTTGATGTTTCCCATTTCTCATTTGACTTCACAAGCTTCCAAAGTATACAGACTCTGTCCAAATTAAATTATTACCCTCGACTCCAATATATGCCTTTGGAGCAGCCTGTCAGATCCAAAATTCTTCATAGTCTTGCTCCATCTGTACTTTGCAATCCACTCCTGATCTACTTTCTAGTGTGTAAACTCTGCTCTGCTACTCTGGACTTCCCCGCGACTCAGAATTACTGAATGGTGTAGAAGGAAACCATTTGATTTGACCATCATGTCAGCACCTGTTCTTCAAATGAGCAATTTATCTTGTGTCATTCCTCCCCCTTCTTCTCTCAATTCTGCACATTCTTTCTTTGTTCACTCTGTTCTGCTATTGCAAAATGCTTCTTCAGATATTATGCTCCTCCCCACCTGAGTTCAGATTTATCAACCTTTACTGCATCCCATTCTGTTTCGAAAGACTCGACTTTGCCTTTCTGATTCTGATCTCGCCAATAATCTTTTCACTTTCCAATACTCCCTTTCCTATTTCTTGGGACGTATTTTAGGATATTGTCTCCATGCAAAAAGCCTACAAAAAGAATCATGCAACATAGAAGGGAGCCACTTAGCCAAACAACCTTGTGTCTGCTCTTTAAAAGAGCCATTTAATTAGTTCCACTCTCCTCCTCTTTTTTCAAACCCCTGACATTTCCTTTATCACATATATACCAACTTCCCTTTGAAGCTTCAACAGATACTGTGTTCCTACTCACAGCAATTTAATGCATTAAAACACTTTACGTCTCAATTCTGGTTCTTTTGTCAATCATCTTAAAATCTATATTCATTGATTAGCAATCACACTTGCCTTGGAAACAATTTCTCCTATTTATCACATCAAATCCGTTAAACCTTTCTGCTTCTCTCCTGTAAGAACAACTTTAGCCACTCTAATTTCACCACATAACTGGAGTCTCTTGTATTTATGTACCACTCAATAGCCTCTGCATGCTCTCTCCAAGTTATTGACATAATGATTGTGTGGTGCACAGAATTGGAGCACCACAGAATTCTGAGAGTATTATGATGAATCCTATAAGTCTTATTAAAGGTTAGAACGATCCAATTGTTAGCTTTTATCTTAGTGCTAGCATGATTTCAGTTTCAGATTTCATAAATACCTCAAATGTGGACATAGCATAAATGAAATAGTCAATAATTTCAAATAAGAAAGGAATAGAAGGTTAAGCTGATATAGTTTGATGAAGCAGGATGGGAGGAGGTGAATTTAAATTGCAGAGATTAACATAGGCCAGTTAAGTCAAATAATGTTCTGTTTTCTACATATATAATATAAATCTAGAGATACTCTATATGTAAATGTCTATTCCCAGTTTGATATTATTCTTATTTTTGGCAGAGTAATTAGGTTCACACTTGAGATTATATTAGATTCCCTACAGAATGGAAACAGGCCCTTCAGCCCAACCAGTCCACACCGACCCTCTGAAGAGTAACCCACCCAGACCCATTCCCCTACCCTATGTTTATCCTGGACTAATGCACCTAACACTACAGGCAATTTAGCATGGCCAGTTCACCTGACCTGCATAGCTTTGGATTGTGGGAGGAAACCGGAGCAAACCCACGCAGACACAGGGGGAATGTGCAACCTCCACACAGACAGTCGCCTGACAGGGCAGGAATAGAACCCAGGTCCCTGGTGCTGTAAGACCACAGTGCTAACCACTGAGCCCGTGAGTATAATTTTGATGATGGTACATATTTTTTATAGAATGAGCACATATGTGACAAAGCTAGAATTTGTTACCCTTTCCTAATTGTCCTTGAACTGAACAGTTTGCTAGGCCATTTCAAAGGAATCAACCACATTATTGTGGATTTGGAGTCACATGTGAGCCACATTGGGTAAGGATTGCAGATTCACTTCCCTAAAATATATTAGTGAACCAGATGGATTTTTTTGACAAATGGCAATCGCTTAATGGTACCACTAACAATCTTGTAATTGCAGGTTTTTGTTTAATTCCACCAGCTTCCATGGTGGGCTATTTCCCAGAGCATTATCCAAAACTCTGGATTACAATATCTAGTGACATTACCACTACACCACTATATGGTCCCAAATTGTTAGATGTTATGTCTAGCAGTAAACACAAACACTAGTTGGGACTCACCAAATATTTCAGTACATTTGCACTACTGAGCTTACATAAGAAATATGTTGCACTTTCACTCAAGTCTGAAGGAAATTGGAAAATAGTTTAAAAAGTAGCATTTCTTTATACTGCCTTCAATCTGCCATTAATGTCAAGAGGAGACAAAGGCCAAGTGCACACTGAGGGTTTCCTATTTGTCATTTAGCTACACTTTTACCATTTCACAGACTTATCCTTTTTTGTGTTTTCCTACTTCTTTTCCTACCTCTGTACTTTCTTAAAACTGTTACGTCTCTAATTCTAATGAAATATCATCAATTTGAAATATTAACTGTTACTAGCTACACAGATGCAGAAAAGCCACTAAATATTTTAGCCTTTTCCAGTTTTATTTTCAGTTTTCCAGCAACAGCAGTTTTTGTTAAGTAAGTACATGTTGTTTTGGCATTGAAGGGGATTAAGAGACACAATTCTGTCTGAGTTTACTAATAATCTTTATATGCAGGTTTCTAAGTTTACTGTTGTGGTTTTATTTCTAGGTCTAAATTCCCAAGACAAACACAGGGCTTAACTACATTCTGGAGACATATCATTGAACACAGGAGGAAATTATAGCTAAGTATCTGTAACTCCCTCTGTGGGTGTCATTTAGTAAGCGCAGAATAGTACAAAACTCCAATTCTATGCTCAATGAAACTGAACATTATGTGGAACGACCTCCAGATAATCACTCAGTAATATCAGGCAACAAAACTAGTATAGTTACAACAAGTAGATTTCCTTATGATGAAAGCCTTTTCTCAGCAATTTCTGGAAACACCAAACTGCGCAGCATTCTTTATCCCTCAGAAGAGTGGGCCATTATATTTCTAAGTGTCTGCAGCTCTCCGGATATGGGAGTGAGTGTACTTTGATAATTACATCCTAGTCACTGTCAATTGCATACCATGAGACATGTGAGGAAGCTTGGATAGCACTCTGAGAGACAATTAAACACAGAGAAGGCAAACAATGCATGCCCTTGCTTTCTGTTATGCAGCATGTATACCGTATTTGTTGTGCAGTCGAATCAGTAATTCCCACCCCCTCGCTGCATGAAGGGCGACCTCTAGTGACTGCGACACAAACAATATTCCAAAACGCCCAACTCCGTATTTTCAGTTTCTGAAGGACCAGCTGTTATTGTTTCTTAATTATCCTGCGGATTGCACACTTAAAGCAGCCAGTTTGCAAAAGATACATAAGTAATATTGCATTGGATTTTACATTATTGATGACTTCACAGCAAAGCAGCTCAATACTTAAAAAACAGTGAGAAGATGTTTATGACCGTTTACATTCCTATTGCTTTCCAAGATGCCACATTAATCTTTTGAGGTTAATATTGGAAATTTCCTTTTCTTGCATATTTAGAGATGATTAGAGGAATGTATTAGTATATTGAGTTTGTCTATGTCGCTACAATACCATAGCGAATGGACACCCACACACTATTACACTGTTGAACTAACTTTACACCCTTTGTGAAGGCTTCTGCACTTCAAAGGCATGCAATGTCCTTAATATACATGACACATTTTTAAAGGATATTTTAGCAAAGATGTAGCATGGGACAGCTAAGGAATGCCAATGTGGTCAGAAATTATCTAACTAATTTTCCCTCTGTTGTCTCCGAATTACCATCATCTTGTCATTGATTGACTGAATCCTAAAGGAAATAACCGCTAGACTGGATCTATGGCAGATAGTGAGGAAAACAACAAGAAAGAAAAATCAATTTGATTGCATCCTCACCTATCCACCTGTAGCAGATGCACCTGTCCATTACAGTATTGGAAGGAGAAACCACCTCGCAGTCTTTGTGGTGATGATGTCCTGCCTTCACATAAGGATATCCTTCATCATGCTGTATGGCACTACAACTATGCTGAATGGGATAGATTTAGAACAGATATAACAACTCAAGACTAGGTATCCACGAGTTGCTATATTCAACCACAACCTCATAGCCCAGCATATTCCGCATTTTACCATTACAAAACAGGCAACATTCCCCATATTTTATGAATAAATAATAAAGGAAAATCCCATTTTTCCTTCAGTTCAAAAATATATAAGAATATATATATATATCTGGCTTGAGCACCTAAATAATGAAGCATTCCCAGCCCCCTAGAATGGAGAAGTACATAGATTTGCAACCCTTTGAATAAAAACATTTCTCGTTATCATTAATGGTTGACCCCTCATCCTGAAATTATTACCTGTCACCCTTACACCATTTGAACAGTTATATTATATGCGATTTCCTTTCTTTAAATTTGTCCAATGTATATGATCATTTGCAATGCAACACTTCTCCAATATTGTCCTGCAGTATCAGGTATGATTATTGATTAACCACAATATGGGATTTTAATCCATAACAAGGCATCCAGTTGAGCCAAGCCGATGCACACTAAATGGCTATTATCAACTACTTCCTGAATCTTCTGAATGTAACTGCATTTCTACTTTCAATTTATTGAAAGAGAACTGCCCCCTGGGTCCTGAAGTATCTCACTTGTCATCCCTTGCCAGCTCACAATTTTCTATTTATGGCATTTTTTTACGGCTTGGGTTTGAACTATTTCCTGCCAATTACTTTTCTATAGCCATTTATCTTAGCTGCTGATTCCTGATAGGGAACCACATAGAGTCATGGAGTCATAGAGATGTACAGCATGGAAACAGAGCCTTCGGTCCAACCCGTCCATGCCGACCAGATATCCCAACCCAATCTAGTCCCACCTGCCAGCACCCAGCCCATGTCCCTCCAAACCCTTCCTATTCATATACCCATCCAAATGCCTCTTAAATGTTGCAATTGTACCAGCTTCCACCACATCCCCTGGCAGCTCATTCCATACATGTACCACCCTCTGCGTGAAAAGGTTGCCCCTTAGGTCTCTTTTATATCTTTCCCCTCTCACCCTAAACCTATGCCCTCTAATTCTGGACTCCCCGACCCTAGGGAATAGACTTTGTCTATTTATCCTATCCATGCCCCTCATAATTTTGTAAACCTCTATAAGGTCACCCCTCAATCTCCGACACTCCAGGGAAAACAGCCCCAGCCTGTTCAGCCTCTCCCTGTAGCTCAAATCCTCCAACCCTGGCAACATCCTTGTAAATCTTTTCTGAACCTTTTCAAGTTTTACAACATCTTTCCGATAGGAAGGAGACCAGAATTGCACGCAATATTCTAAAATGGCCTAACCAATGTCCTGTACAGCCGCAACATGACCTCCTAACTCTTGTACTCAATACTCTGACCAATAAAGGAAAGCATACCAAACTCCTTCTTCACTATCCTATCTACCTGCGACTCCACTTTCAAGGAGCTATGAACCTGCACTCCAAGGTCTCATTGTTCAGCAACACTCCCTAAGACCTTACCATTACATCAAACACCTTTGAAAATCCAAACAAATAGCATCAAGTACAGGACCCCCAATATTGGGGTTGCAATATCTTCTTCATCAAAACATCAACATTTAAGTTTAAAGGGGTAATGTTCCTTCCCGAAGGTGTGTCATTTATCATTGCTGTCATATCTGTTAATGTTCCATTTCTGCTGTTGGGGTGCTGTGGACGTCCGGGACTGATGGTAAATCTGTTATTGTGCAAATGGTGAGTTCACATCTTCTTGATCAGATGGCTGCAGTAGAAGAACACCTCCTTAAGTTGGTCATACATGCATACAGTTATGAGAGTATATCTGGTCATTTACTTCCACTACATACCTTCGAACTGACAATTGAATTTTCCTTTCTCAAATTGTCACATAGTTTGGCTCTTGTTGAGAGCATTGAAGGTTTTACTCTGACTGTCCCTCCAATTCTCAACTCCAGCAAAGGTTTAACTGTCTTCTCAAAATTAAATCTGTCTTACTGCCAATTCACCTTGATTCTATCATTCACTACTTCTGACTTCAGTGGATGTTTTGCTATTGGAAGAACAGTTTGGATATGGTGTGGCATTAATCTTTGTATGACTACTTTTCATGCCTTCAGTAGATGTATATCTCCTCTTGAGGATTACGTTGAACTCACATATGCTGAATTTGCTTTATCACATTCTGATACTTATTAAATTAGATTAGATTACATTACAGTGTGGAAACAGGCCCTTCGGCCCAACAAGTCCACACTGACCCGCCGAAGCGCAACCCACCCATACCCCTACATTTACCCTTTACCTAACACTATGGGCAATTTAGCATGGCCAATTCACCTGACCTGCACATCTTTGGACTGTGGGAGGAAACCGGAGCACCCGGAGGAAACCCACGCAGACACGGGGAGAACGTGCAAACTCCACACAGTGAGGCGGGAATTGAACCCGGGTTTCTAGCGCTGTAAGGCAGCAGTGCTAACCACTGCGCCACCGTGCCAATACCTTTGAAGATTCTCAGCCTTTCTATTTGACTGGGAATAGAGTGGAGATAATACATTGTGTTGAATTTCCCAAACATTTATGAATTGGCTGAATTCTTCACTCTTGAATTGAAAGTCCTTGTCACTTCACAATGTCAAGAGTGCTGTAACAGTTGAAATGTGTTCTCAAGGTGTTCAACAATCCCACTAGTAGCTGTTGAAATCAGCTGGTCTACTTCCAGTCAGAATAGTAGTCTGGTGACAAGATAATCATTTCATGTGAGGGTGAAAAGGTCTTCTCCTAGCTTCATCCATAGCCTATCTGGAATTTTATGTGTCATCAGTGGTTCCCTAGCTTGATTAGCTTGATCATTATTAGAAGCACTGGACTGGCTGATATGGTCTTTGATTTTGTTGCCATGTTTAGCCGGTAGAGTACATCACTTGCCTTCCTCATTCTTGGTTTGACTCCTTGATATGGGTGCACTTTGGCATCTCTCCTCTCAACTCTTTCGATATCATGACTCCATTTCTTTTGTACAATACGCCATCTCAGACTGTCAATTGCAGCACTGGTGTTGTCACCCCGAGTGGCTTGATTTTAGTGAATACTGCTTCTTGTTTAGTGCCTCAAAACCACTAGACTTCCTTGGCCATGAGTTGGTATAACATTCTGATGACAAATTGTCAAGAACTAATTAGAAATCCAGAAAATCATTGTGCTGTTCTATCACTGTTATAGCTTTTATCTTTTCATGATAAAGATGAAAATCTTTTGCTGTCAGTAAATGACCTGTGTACTTGATTTTGGGCATCTTTTATTGCAATCTTTCTTATTTGTTTGAGGTTAATCTGGGAGCTATCTCTAGCAGTCACACTAGCTTTTGACTATGGTTTAGGGGCGGCACAGTGGCTCAGTGGTTAGCACTGCTGCCTCACAGAGCCAGAGACCTAGATTTGATTCCTGCCTTGGGCAACCGTTTGTGTGGAGTTTGCACGTTCTTCCCGTGTCTGCGTGGGTTTCCTCCGGGTGGTCCAGTTTCTTCCCACAAACCAAAAGATGTGCAGGTCGGGTGAATGGGCCATGCTAAATTGCCAAATCACAGGTAAATATAGGGTAGGGGAATGGGTCTGGGTGGGTTACTCTTCGGAGTGTTGGTGTGGACTTGTTGGGCCGAAGGGCCTGTTTCCATACTGTAGGGAATATAATCCACATGGTGGTTCAGTGGTTAGCACTGCTGCCTCACAGCACCAGGGTTAAATTCCTGCCCCGGGTGATTGTGTGGAGTTTGCACATTCTCCTCGTGTCTGCGTGGGTTTCCTCCGGGTACTTCAAAGATGTGCAGGTCAGGTGAATTGGCCATGATAAATTGCCCATAATATTAGGTATGTTAGTCAGGGGTAAATAGGGGGTAGGGGAATGGGTCTGGGTGGGTTGCTCTTCAGAGGGTCGGTGTGGATTTGTTGGGCTGAAGGGCCTGTTTCCATACTGTATGTAATCTAATTTAATTTTTTCAATGTGATTCTACAACAATAAATTAGCAGATCATTCACAATGTAGCTCCAATTCCAGCAAGATCACTAATTATCTCGTGTCTTCTGCATTAATATTCCACTAGAGCTATGGAAATGCAAATGGCATGTGAAATCATGTGTATCTCAGGAACAGAATCCAATAACTATCCATCACATCCAGGGTAGTGAAGATTTTTGTCTTTGCAAGTTATGGCAACATCCCTTCAATGTGGCTTAGGCCACTGAGATCTCTTCAGAATGATATTTAATTCCTTTGGGACAATGCACACCCTTTGCTTTCCTGGTTGTTTCACTGCTAAACCATTCTGTCACAAGATCTGTCACTTTCTTAGTTACTCCCATCTTTTCCAGCTCTTCTATGTTTTCTTTCAGACTGGTCTTTATGGAAGCTGGAACATTCCGTAGCAGATGCTGAATTATACTTTCATCTGCTTTGAAATGATTTTACCTAGGAAAACATCTTAAACCGAACATTTACTATTGTACATCTTTCGGATCTGGTCTATGGTCAAAGTTGTGGCACATTACAAAACTGTTGAGGCATGTTTAGGATTACCAGCCAAGCTTTAGACTTGCTGCGGCTGAACGTAGCCACATTTGCTTGCCATCTATGATCTCGGAATCCAAATCTTGGTTCCACACATTGCATTAGACTCTCAGAGTTTCCTGTCATTTGTTTTCAAGTGTTGCTTCATCATACAGCCTTCCCCTTATTTTTGAAAGCTTAAATTTTGGATTTTTATGTTGAGTAACTTTACTCATTCCTGTGAAGCTCGTGATGTTGCAGGATTCATTTGTGTCTATCTGGCACATTAGGTTGACCCGGTGTTCTCCTTCTGGTGTCATCACTCCTATAGTTTCAAACTATTTGTTACCTATCAACCGAACCAATCTTTTGCTTGGTGTAGATTTGTCAGAATCTTCAGCTGATATGTCTCTAGTATTCATCTGTCTCTATTTGTTGCACTTCCTTCCAGCCCAGCACCTGTATGCAAACTAACCTCTAGCTGTGAGAAAACTGCTTCCCTGGCACTGACCAAACCTTCTTTTCTTTTGTGTCTATACTATTTGCATTCTTCCCTTTATCCATGATCTCTTGGCTGTTATAGCCCAGAATGTCTATCGGCATGGTGGTTAGCCCAGCTGCCTCACAATCCCTCCCAGTGGCCTTGGGTGACTGTGTGGAGTTTACATGTTCTCCCCTTGTCTGTTTGGGTTTCCTCCAGGTGCTCCAATTTGAACCCACAGTCTAAAGATGTACAGGTTAGGTGGATTGACCACACTAAATTGTCCTTGTAATGTCCAGGGATGTGCCAGCTAGGTGAATTAGCCAAGCAGGGTTTTATGGTGGGAGGCGTGGGTCTGGGTGGGATGCTCTTCAGAATATAGATGTAGACTCATTGGCCTCTGCCTGCACTACAGGGATTCCGTGATTCGATGAATGTAATGTAAGGTCTAGTCTGTCCTGCCATGAATCTGCTCAATTCCTATTTTACAACAGTGACATCTCAGCACATGTCATTTTCTTTTGAGAATACATTTCTCCTCTCTCAGTAGACTTGCTGTCATTGTAGGGTCTCTTAAATCTGTTGCAATCTATCAATAATTAGATCATCTTTTAGTTGCCTATGCCACAGGAGTCTGTGAGATGTTTTAATGCATTTACACATTGATCAATGGATTATTCTTCATCCTGATCCTAAAATTGAACTCATACCATTCATAAGTTATTTCTTTTGAGGTTCAAAGCATGCCTACAAGCCTGTCAAAATTTATGCAACTCTTTTTCTGTTTCCTGAGAGATTTGAGGTGGTATACACTTTGAAACAGGCTCTCATCAAGATAAAAGTACAGTTACTCAAAGCTGCTCTGACTGGTGAACTAGATCTTCACCATTTTTAACTGAGCTATTGGTGTGGAAAAACTGCCAGTTCTGTTTCACCTTATATTTCATTTCAACTGGTCTGGAAGATGAAAAGTTGCAGTCATAATTGTATCTTACTCAATGTTTCAGTGACTTTTAGTCGCTTTCATAGCCCTGAACATTCCTATCTCCAACTCTTTGGTTTTATGCAGATTTCCAATACTCCATCCCATCTTCAGTCCTGACAACATGTTATATGTTCAATCTGATACTATGCTGCCAGTATTATCTCCTTATTGAACTTGGCTGCAAGATGTATATGCCCTCTCAGTGCCTCATGCTAGAGGTTACATGAGTACAGCAAGCCAGGTGGCATATAGGTTGCAGTGATGCATTTCTAACCCAAACACCCTATGCCTTTGTTCTGATATCTTTGTCACAATCAACTTGAGATAATTTTGTTTCTGTCTCCACAGATGCCACCAGACCTGCTAAGTGCCTGCAGAACATTCTGTTTTTATTTCAAATTTCCAGTATTTGTAGTATCTTGGCTTTGTATTGCAATACAAAAGCCCTGTCTTTGATGAGAATTTGGTAAAACAGGTCTCTTTGCCTTGGTGGACATTTGCTAGTTCCTCCTAATTCCCACACATAGTGCTTTAATATATTCTTCTTGTATTCCAATGAACTCAGTGACTACTTTGACATCTTTTTCATGCATAAACATATACTGCATATGGCATATTCTCCAGTGTATGCTGTGAGTATATTACTGCAGTCTATGTTTTGTCCTTGTAGTTTCAATATTCCGCTAAACTATTCATATCTGTCAATATTCCTAAGGCAACATTAATATTTCATTTTGCTGACAGTTGTGCACATATTCAGTGAAGTAAATTTTGTTTGCTCTCTGTTGTCTTCCTACTTGCCAGTGTTGGATATATTTCTATGCACTAATGTTACAATAAGCCAATCTTTCAGTTATCTTTACCATGAGCTAACTATGATTATTTACAAGGTGTCCACAGTCTTCTGGCTTGATGAAAATGAAGCATGTTGCTCAGTATCATGTGTGCCTCCGGCCTGCCCATGCAGATGTAGGGATTGTTCACTTCACTCCAATTGTGGCCATGCTCAACATTCCCAACCACTACATCCAAATGTAGTCAATGCTAAACTCTTATCTGTTGGCTGTAAAAATTCTCCATCAGGTAGATCAACCATTTCCTAGTGTGCAGAATTACATACTATGAAATTCTGTATGTAGAGTACAGAATTTCATAGTATCTAGAACTTGGCACTACACTGATAATTACTCACCTTTTATTATGCTTGAACTTCTAAGTCACATTCAAATAATCAATTATCAATAGAGTCATAGAGATGTACAGCACCGAAACATACTCTTTGGTCCAACCATCCATGCCGACCAGATATCCTAAATTAATCTAGTCCCATTGCCAGCACTTGACCCACATCCCTCTAAACCTTTCCTATTCATACACCCATCCAGATAGCTCTGCAATGTTGTAATTGTACCAATCTCCACCAATTCCTCTGGCAGCTCATTCCAGACATGCACCACCCTCTGTGTGAAAAAGTTGTCCTTTAAATCTCTTTTCAGTCTTTCCCCTCTCACCCTAAACCTATACCCTCTAGTTCTGGATTTCTCCACCCAGGGAAAAGACCTTGTCTATTTACCATATCATTGCCTCTCATGATTTTATAAACCTCTATTAGGTCACCGTCAGTTCCAATGCTCCGGGGAAAACAACCCTAGCCTATTCAGCCTCACCCTGTAGCTCAAATCCTCCAAACCTGGCAACATCCTTGTAAATCTTTTCTGAACCCTTTCAAGTTTCACAACATCCTTTTTATAACAGGGAGATCAGAATTGGACATAGTATTCCAAAAGTGGCCTAATCAGTGTCCTGTACAGTTGCAATGTGATGTCTCAACTCCTGTACTCAATACCCTGACCAATAAAGGAAAGCATAACACACACCGTCTTCACTATTCTACCTACCTGCGACTCCACTTTCAAGGAACTATGATCCTGTACTCCAAGGTCTCTTTTTTCAGCAACATTCTCCAGGACACTGCCAGTAAGTGTATAAGTCCGGCCCTGACATGCCTTTCTAAAATGCAGCAATTCACATTTATCTAATTTAAACTCCATTTGCCACTCCTTAGTGCATTGGCCCAGTTGATCAAGGTCCTGTTGTACTCTGAAGTAACCTTCTTCACTGTCCACTACACCGTCTATTTTGGTATCATCTGCAAACTCAGTAAATATATTTCCTATGTTCACATCCAAATTATTTATATAAATGATTTAAAATAGTGGACCCAGCACCGATTCTTATGGCACACCGTTGGTCACAGGCCTCCACTCTGAAAAGCAATCATCCACCACCACAATCTGTCTCCTTAACTTGGAGCCAGTTCTGTATCCAAATGGCTAAATCTCCCTGTATTCCATGCGATCTAATGTTACTAACCAGTCTCCCATGTGGAAGTTTTTTGATGCCTGACTGAAGTCCACATAGATCATGTCCAATGCTCTACCTTCATCAATCCTCTTCATTACTTCTTTAAAAAACTTAGTCAAGTTAGTGAGCCACAATTTCCCACAGACAAAACCAATTGAATGACATTCTACTGCTCTCCTCTGTGTGAGTATTTGTGAAATGTCCATTAGTGACATCACAGTGAAATAAGCAGTTCCAGTCTAAATATGTAGAAAAGTCTTGCTCTAGCAGTACAGGATCATCACATACCTCAAAACTGCCTTTATACTTCCCATGAATCCCACTCCTTCGATTATGAACATTACCGACGTTTGGTTAATGATTGAGCTTTGCATTCTTTTGACCTTCAGAGGTTGTGTATGTGCGTATGTTGTGATAAGATTAACTGACTGATACAAGTGAAGCACACTAAGCAGATGCTGAAGCTCATCATGTGAAAAACTATAACAGTAGAAAAAGGGAAGGGGTTTGCTTTTTTGATACAATGGTACTGTCCCAACATCTGAGACAGGAGAATTTGGTTCAAGTTTCACCTGCTCCAGAGTGGAGTAATAACATCTCTAGGCAGGTTGCTTAGAAAACATCTTGCACTAGAGGGGCCGCAAGAATTGCTGGAGTGAAATTCTGTAGTTGCTTATTGAGCTTTGAGGTCCAGCCGTGAATCATGCTTCTGGTACAAGAATGGATATGTGTTGCAGTAAAATCCTTCACTTTGATGAGCAATAAAAACATTAACAAAGAGCTATCTTTCCTGGAAAGTAAATTGGGAAAACAAAGCATATAATATCTTGTTCCAGAGCTTGCAAATCCTATCTTTACACATCACATAAAATATATTAAAATAAGATTTAATTGAATACTCTCATGTCTCAGTTTTTGTTACATTGCTGGTACAATGTGCAGAATAACTTGTTTTTACTTATTCAAGGGTGTAGGAGTCTCTGGCTAGATCTGCAATAATTGCGCATCCCTTGTCGCCTCTTTGAAATAGTAATTCAAAACGAGAAAAACTTTCAACATTGGTTTAAGGCTTAGTTCAATAATTAATCATGAACTAACCTTTGAAGAATCAGTAATTTTAAAATGTGAGCTTTTTTACCATTAATGTAACTATGGTTTTTGGAGACCTCTGACGTTCCTGACTGTAGAGTAAGGATATATATGGAGATTTAAAACTTCCATATCATTTATTTGCTTCAATCCTATTTAAAGGTGTCCTGTGATAAAATCAATAGTGTCCTTGCTTCTGACCTGGAAACTGTACATTCAAATTTCACACCAGGACTTGTTGTCTAAGGAAGGGCTATCAAGAATGTATCAGACAAGCTGAGAATCATCTTGTAAATCTTCCCAGCACATGCCTGTGGCCAGTGTTAAGATAGAGTGAGATTCCTGGTCAGTCCATGTGATGGAAAGAAATTGGAGCCTCAACCATCACTATCCATAGATCCTTCCAAACTTATGACCTCCTACCAAATGGAAGGATAAGGGCAGCAGGAGCCTGGGAGCACCACCAGCTGCATGTTCCCTCCAAGACACAAACCACCTTGATTGGAAACTATGTCATTGTATTTGGGTCCTAATCCTGGAATTCCCCTTCCCATTTCATTATGGATGCACCTACAGCACAAGGACTGCAGTAGTTCAAGAATGCAACTCATCAGCACCTTCTCACAGGCAACTACAAATAGGCACTAAATGCTGGTCCCGCCAGCAATACTCACATCCTGTGAATGAATTCTTAATAAAGCTGAAATGCTAACCTGCTTTTTCCTCCATTGCCATGCCAACAGATCTGTTGTATACTTTGGAACGTTTTGCTATTATTTTGACTATTAAGGATTAGTAATTGGAAATTGTGACGGCTTCCATAAAGGGGCAAGTGATCCATTCCATCAGGTTAGCATCCAGGAAATCTATGCTGAGTTGCAGAGATGGTATACACTGTTGCCATTGATGGTGAAGAGAGTCAGTATTGATGCTGGTGCACGTGGTGCCAGTTAAGTAGCTGCTTTGACCTGAATGATGTCAAGCTTCTTGTTTGCTGCTGGAGTTCCTCTCCTCCAGGCAAATGAGGAGAATTCCATCGAACTCCTGAACTGTGCTTTGTAGATGGTGAACGGCTCTGGGGAGTCAGGAGGTGAGTTACTTGCTACAACATTCCTAGCCTTGACCTGTTCTTGTAGCTACAGTATCTATATGGCTGGTCCAGGTCAGCCAGATTGTGGTCAGTGACAGAATATTGTCAGCAGGGCAATTTAGTGATAGTAATGCCACTGAATATCAAGAGGCAATGGCTAAATCTTTGTTTGGCAATGGTCATTGTGTGGTTATACTCTGATTGCCAGATTCTCTTCAGACATGTTTAATGAAATGAAAGACGCTGTGATCTGCTCATTGATGTTCTCAAATTCCAACCATCTCCTAAACATCAATGCAGTGATTTTGTTTTTCAGCCTTCTTCAATCCTTTCTGAAAAATGTTAATAATTAATGGAGACCAGTGCCAAATTAGAGGCAGTTAGCTCTATCCAAACATATCCACTCAAAACTAATACGTCTCTATCCCTTTTTTAGGTGTCCCCACAGGATTTCTCACTTCCAACTAAGGAAAGGAAAATGGATTTTCCTTCTGTGCTACATCCAACTCTGCAAAACATAGGAACAGGAGTAGGCCAGATAGCTCCCACAACTGGTTCCATCCATTCAAGAGATCATCTCTGATCTACAACTGAACTCTCTGTATCTTTGTCCCATACCCCTTGCTATCTTCGGTTAGCTAAAGACTGTCAAACTCAGATTTAAAATCATCAAACATCAGTTAATGCTCGTGGGACAGAGTTCCAAGCTTTTGCCACACTTTGGGTGTAAAAGTGTTGCCTAATTTCATATCTGACACTGATTTTCAGGTAATATCTTCTATTTCTATACTTACCAATCAGTGGAAATACTTTCTCTCTATCCACTCTATGTTTTCCTCTTAATATCTTGATAACTTCCTACCCATAAACCTCTAAATACAGCCCACATTTGTATGATCGCTCCTTGTGATCTAATACTTGAATCCAAGCATCACTCTAATAAACCTATGCTGCACTCCTTTCTAAAGTGCCCAGCCCAGGAATGCTGACAGTATTCCAGATGTGGTTTAACAGCTACAACGTGACATCTATTCCTTACGTGTATATGCGCTAATTCCATTAGTCTTTAATCTGTTTTGATTATTTTCTATTTATGCTCATGACGATTGAATGATCTACATGGAGAAAGTGAGGATTACAGATGCTGGAGATCAGAGTCAAAGAGTGTGGTGCTGGAAAAGCACAGCTGGTCAGGCAGCATCCGAGGAGCAGGAGAATCGACATCTCAGGCATAAGCCCTTCATCAGGCCCTTCTTGATGAAGGGCTTATGCCTGAGATGTCGATTCTCCTGCTCCTCGGATGCTGCCTGACTGGCTGTGCTTTTCCAGCATCACACTCGTGAATGATCTACATGTCTGGATTGTTGAGTCTGTTAGATTTTCACTGCTTTTAGCTTTTCACCATTCAGAAAGTACCCTATTCTATTCTCTTAAAATCCAAAAGAAATGACTTCACACTTGCTGACCTCAAAATTCATTTGCCACAATTTTAACCCATTCACTTAATCTCACAGTCACATTTTAATGCTGTGTTTCCACATTTTAATGTTGTGCTTACCTTTATGCTATCATCACATTTGGATATGTGGCTATCCATTCCCATACCTAAATTGTGAATAAATAAGGTGAATATATGAAGATCCAGAACAGGTCCATGAGTATCTGCTCTCATCATAGAATCATACAGTATGGAAGAGGCTGTTCAGCCCATTGAGCCTATATTGTCAAAAATACAATACCTACACTACTCCTATTTTCCTGCACTAGACCTGTAAATGAATCACTCAATGGTTTTCTTATTCTTTTAAGATATTTCTTGAGAGCTCAGCTAAAAACATGTGGAGAATCATGAGCAAGATTTGCATCCTATGCTAACATAATGCAAAAACAGCAATCATCCTGTTAGACATCTTTGATTAGATTGCAAGCCTCTGAGAGTATATTGTAAATACAAAAATCAATATCATAAATATCAAGTATTTATCTTATTGCTGATGTGGCTGTGTCCCAGCAGTGTAATGTTATGCATCTAATGTGTGGGTGAAGAGTGTTAACAGGCTTTCTGCTTTTCTGCACTGGTTGCTGTTATTTTTAACCCATATCATGTCTAGCAGCAATGTGAGAGGAAATGGGAACCCAATGTGTAAGTCTCCCCATGTCAGTATAAAGCCTCTCCATTGGCAGGTTCTTGGCAGTCCTCCTCATAGCTACCCACAAAAATTGGGCTTCTCATGGCCCCAGGCTAAAACTTCAAAAAAATCAGGAGGAGGAGGCTTTACCTCCAAACATCCAGTGAGCAGCCGCACTAGTACACTGACACACCAGGCACTCATCGACCAAATTCCCAGCTATGGGCAAATGGCTCCTCTGTCCTTGTGGATACCTCAGAAGTTGCATGTCGTAAATCCTGACAAATAAACTGGAGTTCAGCCCAAAGCCAGGCTGATGGTTAGGTTTGCCATCTTTCCAGCAACTCTGACGACAAGCATTGAGGTTTGAATTTTTTCTAACTCAGCTGGGGAGGTCATGCAGAGGAACCTATTTTTTGGGCGGTCCATGGGCTTCATTAATTTTCCCAAGGCCTGAGCTTTGTAGAGGACACTCCAGCTCGGCTGAAGAGCACTAACAGGAGACTGCAGTTACAAGTGATAAGGCCAACTCGATTGGTGGAGAAACATTTGCTACAAACTGTCTCCAATGGTTGGAGGAACCATTGTGTCCCACTGGCCAACAAGCTAGGGCCTCAAGTCGTATAGTCCAACCCAGTGAGGTGCTAATCCA
Source organism: Chiloscyllium plagiosum (assembly GCF_037043375.1). Classification (NCBI taxonomy): domain Eukaryota; kingdom Metazoa; phylum Chordata; class Chondrichthyes; order Orectolobiformes; family Hemiscylliidae; genus Chiloscyllium; species Chiloscyllium plagiosum. The sequence goes on from NW_028270141.1 coordinate 105,351,042, forward strand.
CCATGGTTCCACCTGCTTCAAATGGGTGCTTGGAGCTTAGAGTGTCTGCTGAGCAAATGGAAAGGATCCATCACATCAGGCAAACAACAAAAAACAAGGAGGATTCCAACTCTTCAGTTGGTAAACTGGAACATTGGGCATGGGATGAGCATAAGATTGACAGACAACTTAAAGCTTATCAATAACAGCAGCTGTGATCAACATGGAACTGGATAGAATTATCATGGACACAGCTTCATTCCCAGGATCGCTGAGACCAGATCACCGAAACATAAACATTACATGTTCATCTGGCAGGGAAGACTTCATAGGAAATGGAACACACTTCTTTTGATGATAGAGGCCTCACAACTGTTCAGAATATGACCCCTACAACTGCCTCTCAACTCAAACATGATCAGTTAACATCACAAATGTCCATGCTCCACTACAGAACTGGAAGACCAATTTTAATAGAAGCTTCACACTGTTATTTTTCATGATATAGAGTCATTAAGTCAGACAGCAGGGAGACAGACCCTTCAGTCCAACTCATCTGCACTGAGAGGACATCCAAATCTGACCTACTCCCATTGCCGACATTTGGCCCACATCCCTCTAAACTCTTTCTATTCATATAACTATCCACATGTTTAAATGTTGTAATTGTACCCACCTCCACCACTTCCTCTCGCAGCTCGTTCTGTGCATGCACCACCCTCTGTGTGAAAAAGTTGCTCCTTAGTACCTTTTTAAATCTTTCCCCTCTCACCTTAAACCTATGCCCTCTAATTTTGGACTCCCCTATCCTAGGCAAAAATCCATTGGCTAGTCACCCCTTGTGTTTTATAAAACTCAATAAGGTCACCCCTCAGCCTCGAACACTTTAGGAAATAAAGCCTCAGCTTATTCTTTACCTACTGAGGAATTTCATAGTGGGCTTGGTTTGTGGGGCACAGCCTTCTGCCTTGGGCATTATGGTCTGACAAAAAAAAAGAGAGGTCTATTGAACTTCAGTGTTCCCATAAGCTTTATATAACAAATACCTTCTTTCAGAACAAGTCAGGGAAACTCGGTCTTCTGGGAATATTCTCTACCAAAGCATTGGCACCTTTCTGGAGCTGATCATTACCAGCATGACTTGTCAAACAGTATTCCCACGGCTACCACAGCACTGACTGCAATCCAGATCACTCCCATTCTGCACTAGGGTTAGGATGCAACAATTTCCCAAGAAACGTCAGATTATATGTGGGGCATAGCTACAAGTTGAGGGGTGACAGATTGAAGACAGCTGTCAGAGACAGGTTTTTTACTCAGAGTGCTAAGGGCATGGAATGCCCTGCCTGTCAATGTAGTTAACTCAGCCACATTAGGGGATAAGCGCCTAGATGATGATGGGATAGTGTTGGGGGATGGGGTTAGATTAGTTCACATGTTGGCGCAACATCAAGGGCGGAAGGGCCTGTTCTGTGTTGTATTGTTTTATGTTCGATGTTCTATGTTTTAAGCAATGCTTTCCTTGTATCAAAATCAACCATACCACATCACCAGATTAAAAAAAAAGTTGTTTGAGTTAATTAAACAAGTGCTCTCTGGCATTTCCATGAAATGTGCAACACCAAAATGAAAAATACTTTCAGACACTGTCTACAATACAAAACCCTCAACATATGGGAAGAAAGAGCAGAAAAATGCTGATTGGTTCAAGACTAACATCACTGTGATGGAACTTGTCATTAAAGTCAAGCAGTCTGCCCTTAATAGTTGTAAGAGCTCCAATTGCGATGGGGTTAAATGAACCAAGAACTGCATAAAACAAAATCCAACAGACTGGTTGGTGACACACCAATGACTATGGATGATGGTGGATTACTCTGCCAGGATATCCAGATGTACTTTAATACATGAACTAGCAGGGGTATTTATGAAAGGATCAAAATGACAGCAGGTCAATTAGTAAATAAAATGACTCAATTGAAAACAGAGGGAGCAGAGATCATCACCAACCACAATAAACAGTTGGAGAATAGGTAAAGTACCTTAAATTTCATGCTGGGAAGAATACTGCCACCAAAGAGATTCTAGACATAGCAGAACTGGAAATCAAACCAACAGCAGAGGAGCTTAGCAAATCTACTCACTTGCTGTCCATGAGCAAAGCTTCCAGGTGCTGAAGCTATATCGCCTGATAAGATGCAAGAAACCAGCACTCCTGCAGCAGTGGTAGTGCCCAGGATATGTGTAATGAAAGACCGTGACATTGCATAAGAACAAGAACAAGGGTTACGGCACTAACTGAAACAGCATTGAGGTGTCTCACTGGTGACCATCATAGAAAATGTGTTTGCTCCTGTTTGCTCGCCAGACTGTACATCCTGGCTGAACATATCTACACTGGATTCCAGCATGGTTTCGGAACTGAATTATCTACAATCGATACTACTACAGAGCTGTAATGGAAATGCTGTGAACAAAGGTGACCATTATATATTGCCTTCATCAATCTCAGTGAGGTATTTAACCTCCACATCATTCAACCATGTGAGCAGATGTATTTAAGCTGCTGCAGAAAATTGGCAATATGCATCAGAAAGGCAAATATCATGGCCCAGGATGTTGCTAAAGCATTGACAATATGGTTCTGAGGTTGTTGATACTTCACATAGCTAAGGTCTACAATTGCCAACAATCTGTCACTTGATGCTGAAGTCAATTCAGGAATCACAAAAGCTTTATCTGTTATGTCCAAGCTAAGTAAGAGAGTGTGGAGCACCAGTAACCTGGCTGAGAATATGAAATAGTGAATGAATAACGTGCAGTGTGTTCCTGCATACTGGTGAGACTAATATACTGGGCAGGAGAAAAGGCTGAAAAGTTCCACCTTCACTGTGTCAGATGTCTCCTCAGCACCTCTTGGTCAAATAAAGTTAACCAACAAGTTGAAGCATGCTAATTCCATCAACTCACACTCAATATCTATCCAACTCAATTTCCCTGTATTTCTCAGTGATATACTACAAATGCCTACTCACTTCATCTGCTCCCTCCCATCTGCATCTCTTTCCTAAATGTGGTGACCTCTTAGATATTTTCACCTCAAAGTTCAACCATATTCTCAGCTATCTATCACCTCTCAAACTTCCCATATTCTGTGATATCTACAACTGTGATATCATTAGTTATGTCCATGCCCACCATTTCCTTATGCCTCCTTTCAATTATTTTCTATTCTGTGCAAAGCATCAGGATTATTATTAACAGAACTATCAAAAAGATATGTGATTGCTTTTTTGTTGCTTCAGCTCACCTACCACACTCCAACATTGTCAACTGCTTAACTACTTTATCCAATTCTATCATCACTCCTCTATCTATTACCTGGTGATCTGTTAGAAATATCGAGTATTGTGATCAATTCAGGTCTTCATGTTATAAAAGAGAACATAGAGGCGCTGGAGGAGTTGCAATAAAAATTTAGTAGAACACAATCAGAACTGAGAAGTTAAACCTATGAGGAAAGATTGAATAGGCTGAGGATCTGTTCTATTTGTACTGAACAGATAGAGACTTTAATGTAATATTTGATTAGAATAATTGTCAAGAAGAAATGTCCAGGTAAAGCCAAAACAAGAGACCATACATGCACAATAGTCACTAAAAAAAATGAATAGGGAGTTCTGGAGAAATTGCTTGAACCAAAAATTCATTAGAATGTATAACTTAATAACATCAGGAGTGATTAAGGCAAATATCATAGACATGTCTAAGGGGAAGCTATATAAGCACATTAGCGATTAAGGAATACAAGGCAATGTTTATGGCATTATCTGAACATGCGGGGAGGAGGTTCATGATAAGCAGAAAATAAATCTGTCAGGTCAAATTGTCTTGCTTCTGTGCTGTTACTTCTCTCTAAGACTTTGTAACACAAAAAAAAATAACATTTATATAGCAGCTTTCATGACTTCAGGAACTCCCAAAGTGCTGTACAGCCAATGAAATGTATTTGTGGTATAGTCACTGTTGCAATGTTGCAACATGATTCTGTTCAGATAATTTGTTTTTATGATGGTTAGAGTAATGTCGCCAGGGGTAAACGTCTCCTGTTCTTCAAAATCATTGCATGAGTTCTTTTGGATCTATCTGAAAGTGCCTAAATGGTTAAAGTCTCATCTCACTCATTACTGCACTGGGTTGACAGCCTAAACAGTTGTGCTTAAGCTAGGAATGGAACTTAAATCTATAAGCTGCTAGTGCAGAGGCAAGAGTGCTTCTAACAAGTCATGCCTGACACAGTAAGAATACATTGTTTACCCATGTTCTTGTATTATTGGGCATTATGTCAACTTTACCATCTGGGATTAGGTATGCTTGAAGAAGGTGGACTTTAACTTATCACATAATACCTTGGTGAAGACTATATATTGAAATCATTGAGTCAATGAATTCATAATGTGTTGGGACTTACAAATAGAGTCATGGGAAGGAGTCTAGTCCACCGCTAAGTCTCTTCACAAATGAAATGGCTTCTATTTCACAACATGGTTTCCCAGCTGATGGCAATACTGGATACATCAGATTCCAAAATGAAAAACTTGACTTGAGAAGCTGTAAGTGTTATTTGACTTCATTCTGACATCACTTTAATTTTCTGCTTTTAGACTTTTCTTCTCACATTTCTAAGTTTCTCAGGACTTTTTCCCACCACTGACTACCTGGAGATTGCTACTAACTGCATCTCTGTTGTCATGCATAAAAGCAAATTACTGCGGATGCTGGAATCTGAAACCAAAAGAGAAAATGCTGGAAAATCTCAGCAGGTCTGGCTGCATCTGTAAGGAGAGAAAAGAGCTGACGTTTCGAGTCTAACTGACCCTCTGTCTAACTAGTATAAATGCCTCCCTATTTCTCCCTTTTATTAGCTTTGACAAAGGGTCAGTTAGACTTGAAACATCAGCTCTTTCCTCTCCTTACAGATGCTGCCAGACCTGCTGAGATTTTCCAGCATTTTCTCTTTTGGTTTCTGCTGTCATGCACCTGTTTTCTCTACATGAACCTACTCACCTCCCTCTCAAGAGCAACCACCATAGCAATTATCTCTCCTTGTGGCCTGCAGGATATTTAAGCTCAAATCACCTGACTTCATTGAAATGTTATTGAACTCACTGTTCGAAATAACATGCTGACCTTTTGAAAAAGGCAGTTAGACTATCACAGAAGAGAAACATAAAATCCATTTCCTTTAGTTTAGAATCTAGAATCCCAAGTATTAGTAGCGTATTATAACCTTGATTATAGAATATTACAGTAAAACATTTACGGTCAATATTTAAAAAGTTTCTGTAAAATACAGAAAGAATCAGGGGTGTTATTTCTCCTGATAAAAGCTTGGTGACACCTCCAGCAAGTGAGTAGAGAATAATAGTAGAATAAAAACTGGTTATTTCTCAAGAAAAATACAGTGAGTGGAGGAAGGATGGTCTCATATGTAAATTTTGTACATGATCTTACTTTTAGTCACACACATCCTCTGGTAGTGATTGATAGGATATTGATCCAATGAGAATTATTCTGTCAGAAATACAGTAGCTGGTTTTGTCATTATATGCAGCCATTCTGATGAACAAACGTTTGATGTCTTCAGATGAAAATTCTCCCTCTATGGTTTTAACAGATGTGGAAAGTAAGAGTTTCAAAGAATAAACTTAATTTGGCAACATAAAAGGATGTATTATTTAAAAAATTTCAATGACAATTAACAGCAATCATTTAAAAGTAATGCTAATTTATTCACATATTTGTTTAATAATTTCTATTTGTCTTTGTCCTAATTCTTTCCTACTTCAATTTGTAGCCTTTTGGAAAGAAACTGAAAGCTATTATGAAGTCTCTACTGGAAGCTCTTTCTGATACGACTTTCCGAACCATCACTACTGACCTCCTTTACATTGCATCCAATGAAGTACAGTATGATGACACTAAAGTAGACTTCAACATGACAAAACTTGGTTATGTCACTCAGAATCTGCATTCTTCCCTTGGAAAAGGCAATGCCTATCTCGAAAAAATGACAGCTGGAGAGGAGCTTTTATCCAATGCCAACCTCCATGATTCAATAAATGCTACTAATTACCTGTACAACCAATCAATTATGAACGATGAATCGACAATAACTTGTGGAGAAAACTTTATGGACATGGAATGCTTTATGATTCTGACCCCTAGTCAACAAATGGCAATCGCTGTATTGGCTTTAACTTTGGGAACATTTACTGTGCTAGAGAATGTATTAATTCTGTGTGTTATAATCCGATCTCGCAGTCTCAGATACAAACCATCCTACCACTTCATCGGCAGCTTGGCAGTGGCTGACCTCCTGGGCAGTGTGATCTTTGTATATAGTTTCGTCGACTTCCATGTATTCCAAAGGAAAGACAGTCCCAATGTCTTCCTGTTCAAACTTGGTGGTGTCACAGCCTCGTTCACAGCTTCAGTAGGCAGTCTCTTCCTGACAGCCATTGATCGATACATCTCCATACACAAGCCCCTTGCCTACAAGAGGATTGTCACACGGCCAAAGGCAGTCATTGCTTTTACAGTCATGTGGACCATATCAATCATGATCGCTGTGCTTCCTCTGTTGGGCTGGAACTGTAAAAAACTGAACTCTGTCTGCTCAGATATCTTTCCTCTCATTGATGAGACTTATCTGATGTTCTGGATCGGTGTTACAAGCATTTTGCTGCTTTTCATCATTTACGCCTATGTATACATTCTGTGGAAGGCACATGTTCATGCTGTCCGTATGATCCAGCGTGGCACTCAGAAGAGTATAATTGTACAGGTGACTGAGGGTGGAAAAGTGCAAACTGTTCGTCTTGATCAAACACGTATGGACATCCGACTGGCCAAGACGCTTGTCCTTATTCTGGTCGTCCTCATCATCTGCTGGGGTCCACTCCTAGCCATCATGGTCTACGATGTCTTTGGGAAGATGAACAAGCTGGTAAAGACGATATTTGCCTTTTGCAGTATGCTGTGCTTACTTAATTCAACAGTTAATCCTATTATCTATGCTCTGCGGAGCAAGGATCTGAGGCATGCATTCCGCAGCATGCTCTGTTCCTGCAAAGGGGCATCAGCTCAGCCACTAGAAAACAGCCTGGAGTCAGACTGCCAACAGAAACAGGGGAACCATCCTGGTACCATGCAAACAGCTGCCAGGACCTGCATCAAGAGCACTGTAAAAGTAGCTCAAGTGGCTATTTCAGTCTCCACAGAGACATCAGCTGAGGCCGTCTGAGTGGAGGAGTCTGACCATTCACAATGACAATAATTCTTAAAGGTTTAATTGTAATAATCGTATTGAAAAGAACTTAGGCAGCTCTTCTGCCATAACATCATTAGCACTAGCTCTGGAAATACAGCAAAGCCAGTTTAGAAACTGCATCCATCCAATTGGCTGATGCATGTCAAACTAAAACCATGCTTTTCACTGACAACTTGGTTTGTACAGTAAGAGTAAAACAGAACTATATGTGGCAATATAGCAGGTCTCACGAAAAAGCCATTCTCAAGGACAGTCCCTGAACTATCTTGAAACAAGGATGTCCTTTTAAGAATGTCAAGGAAGTTAATATCTGTCACGCACAATATTGATGCAGGTACTTCTAGTATTGCAAGGGCACTCACTTCATGGATGATGCCATCTCCGTGTTGCTGCTTCTCTATCCTGGCCCTGGTGATAACGTCTAGTTAGGACAGAACCAAATTTGGCAAAGCCTATACCTTTCTAATTATAACTGTCAGAATAAGGCAACACCTGAGAACACACAACTGCATAATGAGCTGCCCTTACGATACACGGTGATCCAAGAGACAAATGACTTATTGACTCATTATTAATGCAATCAGAGGTGCATTCCCTGTTGAATTAATATTTAAATTCACAAATTAATTATTGGCTTATAAAAATGAAAGAATTTATTCTTTTTTACCAGCAGCTAAGATAATTTTAATTCTTGGTGATGTGGCAGATATTGACCCTACTTATTCCTTTGAATGTGTAACACTGCTTGTTGCACATATATACACATAAAGATACTCAAGCTTGACATATGATGTGTGATATAACCTAATTGCTAGATCCATTAATTTTCAAATACTGGATTGAGCAACTTAGATTAAAAAGCACCAATTGTGAAACTATCTCATAGTTCCAGTGCTATTGGGCCATTTAGTGGACTAGTTCATTTCTCACTGATTGCCGCAGATTGATTTATAATTTGAATTTAGGTGTGTTGATACCTGAGATAAAAGCATTCAGTGTAGCATCAAGCAGTTACATTAATTTGGAGCAATTTAAAAGTAAATAATGGTCCAATGATTTATATATTTCAGTAAAATGTCACAATGATGGTTAAATGCTACCTTTCTTCCTGATCTTGGTTGTTGATTGGAATAATTACTCAGGTGGTTTTGAATTCAGAGGCATAACTCCTTTGAAAGTTGCTCAAAGCTGTTTTTCAAAATGGTATTATGCAGGTGGGCTACTAAATTGGGCTCATTTGCAGTTGAATTCTGGGTACCATGATGCTTTTAGAGCATCAAAGTGGTGCCCGTGATCCCCACGCACACTTGCGGGTGAACCAAGCTGAATTGTGCAGACATTAAGACACAAGTGAGATCCATTGGAAGTATGCAAAGCAGAAAAGTCACAATGTCAATTAGAAGCGATGTTGATTAGACGTCAGCGGTGGATTTTTGAAGCTCAATGCAGCAGCTAAAGCCCCTCCTAACCTTACATATCTGAATACATGCTTCCCCCCCACTCCGCCACAACCATTTCTCTGGTTCAAGGGATCATCAACTGCTTGTATGTTAGTTTGTAGTTAACGTCTCCTCTGGTTTCTTTTAAGTATTAGACTTCATCTTACAATTGATTCAGTTTGCAAATTCTACAGTAAGTACGACAGGGCAGCATGGTGGCTCAATGGCTAACACCGCTGCCTCAGAGCGGTCTGGGTTTGATTCCATCCTTGGCCGACTGTCTCTGTTTCTACTGGGTGCTCTGGTTTCCTCCCACAGTCCAAAGATGTGCAGGTTAGATGGATTGGCCATGCTAAATCATCCATAATGTCCAGGGGTGTGCAAGCTAGGTGAATTAGTCATGAGAAATGCAGGGTTACAGGGATGAGGTGGGTCTGGGTGGGATGCTATTTGGAGAGTCGGTGTGTACTCGATGGGCCGAATGGTCTGCTCCCACACTGTAGGGATTCTAGGACAGTTGCAGAAGGGGCTTATTGCTGACTTCAAAGCTTCAGCACAAGGCAGTTGCAAAGAGACGAGTGTGCACTATTAGACATCTCCCTTGGACTATAGTGTAAATTGGAGAATGGAAACAGCTTACACAGGACATAAAAATTACGAGCAGAAGTAAGGCATTTGATCCTTCATCCCAGCTCGGCCATTCAACAGGTCTTGTTTGATCTGTTCCAAATTCCACATTCCCATCTGTTCCCTGTAAACCTTGCCTAACAACAATTTATCAGCTTCTGCCTTAAAAATATTGAACAATCCTGCCTGTATTGCTTTCTGAAGCACAAAGTTGCATATCCATCTGAGAGAAAAAAAAATCCCCTCATTTCTTTTCCAAAAGGTTTCCAAAAATTTTAAAATGGTTTCTCCAGAGCAAGTCAAACTGCAGAAGGAGGGACTAGGAGAAAGTGAAGAGGTCTTGGTATGAGATTATTTCCATCCAGGATGTTCAGTGACCCTATCTAAGCCTCAGGGAGGAACAGTATGTGCAACAACTGTCCTTCAGTAAGGATGTCCTTCCTTGAAACTGCTGCAACATCAGTTTTTTTGTATTTGGCATTGCTGGCTGGGCCAGCATTCATTGTCCATTTCTAATTGCCCTGGAACTGTGTACCTTGCTATGCCATTTCAAAGGGCAATTAAGAGGCAATCACATTGCTGTGAGTATGGAGTCAAACACAGACCACAGAAGGCAAAAATTACAGATTTCTTTCCCAAAATAGCATTATTGAACCACATGGATTTTGCAATACTCATCAGTGGTTACGTAGTCATCCTGGGGCTAGCTTCTAATTCCAGATTTTACTGCATTCAAATTTCACCATTTTCAATGGTGCGATTCGAACACATGTTCCCAAACCATGTGCGTGGAGTTCTGGAATGCTAGTTGGTGTCTGTGAAGTTCCCTTTGGGATGTTTGTACATCTGCATCCTTCTAGGCTAGAGTTGGAATTGAGAAACATAATTGGTCCCTTTCTGCCTGGGATGTTCATGGACAACTGATCGGAATGTGAGGCCAATAACTGCAATCCATTCCCCAGTCCCCTGCAGTGTCTCACCTTGCCTTCTCTCTGTCACTGACTATCATTTGGACAGAAAAAATATCCCATAAAATCCTAAGGAAAAAATGAAATGATGTCCGATTACATAGAATAGTCACACACTCTCCCTTGAGTATTCCTTTACTGCTTCCGATTTGGAGATGCCGGTGTTGGACTGGGGTGTACAAAGTTAAAAATCACACAGCACCAGGTTATAGTCCAACAGGTTTAATTGGGAGCACACTAGCTTTCGGAGCGACGCTCCTTCATCAGGTGATATCACCTGATGAAAGAGTGTCGCTCCGAAAGCTAGTGTGCTTCCAATTAAACCTGTTGGACTATAACCTGGTGTTGTGTGATTTTTAACTTTATTGCTTCCAGTCTTGATTGTCCTGGCTCGGCTTAATAGTGCTATCCCAATGGTTACAGCGTGGCTAGTGGAATGCTGCTGATTTTCAGTGAGGTAAAATGAAGTTTTGCTTGAAGGTTAATCTCTAGAATACTGGATTCTGAACATCAGGTTGCAGACTGCAACATCTCAGCAACACTGGTGGAGTAGCAGGAATCGTCACTGTCTTACTGAGGTCAGTGGTTTTGTGCGTTGTGGGAGTCGTTGCCAGTTTCCAAAGGTGGCACCTTGGTAACACTTGTAATCTATTAGAGGATAGGTTACTGGTTTACTGCATTGTACACTGTAATTCAGTGCCATATACACAGCAAGGTGGAGGTTGTTTAGGGAGCACTTGCTGATAGTGCTGTGCAGGCTTGTTCCACTGAGGCAAGGAAGGGGTGGTAGGGTGAAGGAACCTTGATGTAGTGGTGTAGAACATTAGTCAAGATGAAAAAGGAAGCTTACTTAAGGTTGAGGAGGTAAGGATTAGAAAGGGTTCTAAGGTATTACAAGGTAGCCAGGAAGGAACTGAAGAATGGACTTAGGAAAGCTTGAAAGGGGCATGAAAAAGTGTTGGCGGGTAGGACTAAGGAAACTCCCAAGGCATTCTACACTTACGTGAGGAACAAGAGAATGGCCAGAGTGAGGGTAGGGCTGATGAGGGATAGTAGAGGGAACTTGTGCCTGGAGTCAGAGGAGGTAGGACAGGTTCTTAATGATTACTTTACTTCAGTATTCATGAGTGAGAGGGTCTTGTCATTTGTGAGTACAGTGTGAAACATGCTTGAACAGGTTGATGTTAAGAAGGAGGATGTGCTGAAAATTTTGAAACACATGAGGATAGATAAGTCCTCTGGGTCAGACAAGATTTACACACGGGAAGCAAGGGAAGAGATTGCTGCGCCTTTGGCGATGATCTTTGCATCATCACAGTTCACTGGAGTAGTGCCAGATGATTGGAGGGTGGCAAATGTTACTCCTTTGTCCAAGAAAGGGATTAGGGATAATCTTGGGAATTATAGACCAGTCACTGTTATGTCTATAGTGGGCAAATTATTGGAGAGGATTCTGAGAGACAGGATTTATGGTTATTTGGAAAATCATAGTTTGATTAGAGATAGTTGAGATGGCTTTGTAAGGGGCAGATCATGACTCACAAGCCTTATTGAATTCTTTGAGGATGTCACAAAACACATTGATGAAGGTAGAGCAGTGGATGTGGTGTACATGGATTTTAGCAAGGTGTTTGATAAGGTTCCCCATGGTAGGCTCATACAGAAAGTAAGGAGGCATGGGACACAGGGAAATTTGGCTGTATGGATACAGAATTGGCTGGTGCAGAGAAGACAGAGGGCAGTATCAGATGGAAAGTAGTCAGCTCGGTGATCAGTGGTGTTCCACAGGGATCAATTCTGGGACTCTGCTTTTGTGATTTTTAAAATGACTTGCATGATGATGTGGAGGGGGGGGTTAGTAAGTTTGCTGATGACACGAAGGTTGGTGGAGTTGTGGATAGTGTGGAGGGCTGTTGTAGGTTGCAACAGGACATTGACAGGATGCAGAGCTGGGCTGATAAATGGTAGATGGAGTTCAACCTGGAAATGTGTGAAGTGATTCATTTTGGAATTTGAATACATAATACATGGTTAAAGGCAGGATTCCTGGCAGTGTGAAGGAACAGAGGGATCTTGGGGTTCATGTCCATAGATCCCTCAAAGTTGCCACCCAAATTGATAGGGTTGTAAAGAAGGCATATAGTGTGTTGGCTTTCATTAGCATGGGATTGAGTTTAAGAGCTGTGAGGTTATGCTGCAGCTCTGTAGATCTCTGGTTAGACTACTCTTGGAATATTGTGTTCAGTTCTAGTTGCCTCATTATAGGAAGGATGTGGAAGCATTAGAGAGGGTGGGGAGGAGATATATCAGGATGGTGCCTGGACTGGAGGGCATGCCTTACGAAGAAAGGTTGAGGGACCTTAGGCTTTTCTTATTGGAGCAAAGAAGGATGAGAGACAACTTGATAGAGGTGTACAAGATGATGAGAGGCACAGATAGAGTGAATAATCAGAGACGTTTCCCCAGGGCTATCACGAGGGGGCATATTATAAGGTAATTGGAGGAAGGTTTAAGGGAGATGTCAGAGGTCAGTTCTTTACACAGAGAGTGGTGGGTGTGTGGAATTCATTCCCAGTGGTGGTAGTAGAGTCAGATATATTAGGGACATTTAAGTGACTCTTGGATAGCCCATGGGTGATAGTAAAATGAAGGGTATGTAGATTAGTTTGATCTTAAAGTAGGATAAAAGTTGGGTACAATATCGAGGGCCGAAGGGCCTGTACTGTGCTGTAATGTTCTATATTCTATGTTCAATATAGACATTCTAAAGCAAGCTAATTTTGTAAGACAGAAGTCTGAGCTTCCACTGCAAACTCACATGTTGGATGAATGTTGTTTGTGCAAATGTGGAAGCTGAAACAACATCTGTTAAACTTCGTATTGTGGTCGGTTCCAAACTGTGCAAATAGATTTTGCCCTTCCGAGCTGAGAAAAATGAGTTCCAAGCTCTGTGCAAAGTCCTGTAGGAAGTAGGTGCTGGACTCCTCCATGTTCATTGGCATTGTCAGCGGGATGTCTGGCAGCTTCTTCAGTGTTTTGAGTGACCTTGCCCTCCCCCCCCATACACACACACACACACAACTGGCCCTCATGTTCAAACCTCACCTCGATGCTCTTCTCAAATGTATGCACAATGCCAATTCTTGGGCTGGTTGCTGTGTGTAAACTACCTGACACTTTCTAGATGATTTCCCCCACTGTATGATCGGGTTACATGTCCTTGAGTCTGCAAAGAGAAAGACACAAGGGGAAGAGTGGGGATGGGGCTTCATGCGTACGTACCTTGAACCGTTTAAAACAGAAGAAATCATGTGATGAGAAGCACATGGCACCTGAGAAGGAATAGTAGGCATCCTCTTTCGCTCCACATGCAGGCCACAACCTCAGCATTAGGCAGTAATGACTGACACTAATTACTAACATGGACATGCAGGGCCTTCCATTATTGCAGACCATCTTGTTCTGCAAGAGAGGGAGGGCAGCGTGTCAGTGAGTTTTGTACAACCTGTTTAGCTGATGGATACATAGCTGACAGTGCACAAGCCATAAGCTGTGGATGTGAGGCTTCGATTAGTACTAAGAGTGTGAGGATGAGGTGGACCATATGGTTACAAGGTATGAACTTTGACTGATAAAGATTGAAGGTGGGTGAGTATTTAGCGTATAAGTGAATTGAGCAGTTTGACAGACAAATGATGCAGTTATTGGGAGAACACATTTGAAGATAAATTCACTGACATTGATCACTTGAAGTCAGTGAAGTTGCAAAAATGCATCCAATTCCTTGGAATTTGAATTTGGCATTGACATCCTTGGCTATCTGCTCTCACTGACTTGAGAGACTGAGAGTTCCTGGATACAGGGCTCTCACCTACTTCCTATGTCCTCCATAAAGATGTCCAGCACTGCACCTGAAACCCTTGGGACCCACCCTCCATGCCTCACTCTTTCAGTATAATTTCTGTTCACTGATGAGGCCCAGCTCCGGCAACAATGTACTCCCCCTTTTCAGAAATCAGCAACACTGGCCTCTACTGATGAATGGACATTTCGCACCTTGACTGGAAACAGAGATCCGTTAAATGAACAGGCAACACAAAGTTGGCATTACACTTGCATTACGGTCTATCGGTGGGTAATAACAAATGTTGTGATACACCCATGTTTTGGGTTATCCAATCTAGCCTCCAAATTATCAACTGGTCCAAGTGTATAATTTGATATATGCTCAGTTGTGAGTGATTAACAAAGTAGCTTCTTTGTATTCTTCACTCTTATCATTAATTATAACCTAAAAATTATCATTGAACTTTTTTTTGAATTACTCCATTCTGTTAAAGGATGAATAGGACACATAAGCCAGTTCCATAACGATAAGTACTCTGAAGATTTTCCATTGACGTATTGTTTGTCACATTTGCTTAATACTTTTCTATCCATTATCTTTCATCTAGCAGTAATAAGTTTATTTTATGTGGCCCAATATCTCTATTCAAGTAGCATTATGATGAATGGCTTAGAAATGATTTAAGATTCCATCCAGTAATATTCTAAATACTTTTTTAGCTAACGTGTCCATTTGATGCTGTATGCAGGACTCCAAGGAGCTTTTTTTGACATTCATGGAATGATATTGCTGGATGCATTGTTTTAACCAAACAACATGGGTGCCTTCATTAAGGTAGGCTACATGCTCCTCAGAAATTGTTTAGTGTTGGATCCTGCAAAAATCAAAAATCAACCCTACGTCTTGATTTCAGAGCATTCCTCACAGGTGCAAAGTGTACCAACTCCGCTCACAGTGCCAATCATTTTAAATGAAGATAGTTTATAGGTTTATGTCCATTCATGGCACCCTTATCTAAAATGTCATTTCATGGCACTGATAGACTCATTCAGTTGACGAATACCTTTCAGAATCCTGGTTTCTATGATTGTTATAATTATTTACCTTCAGCATTTGAGTGTGTAATGAAACTGGCTGTTCTCTGAATCCAGAACTGTAACCAATGTATTCAGCTTATAGTTAGAACGGATAGGAATGACAGGCGGCAGTCACATTATAAGGTAAATGTTTTTAGTCACATAAATGGTATAGTAAAGCAACTATTATTTGTTATAATATGTCCCATCTTTTTTGGGGCTATCCAATTTATCCTTTTGGGTCGGCACCATTTGAACATAAGGAAGTAGAGATGAGGGGAATGGCCAAGATGAGAGAGAGTAATAGTTTTATTAGAGACTCCAGTATTAGAAGTGAAGGTACAAATCAGTACCTGCAGAAATGTTGGGGTGAAGGTGGGCACTGAGGAGGGCAAAGGCTAGTTACTTGTGATTTTCGAAGATCAGTTATAAATTTATTATTTTGTAGTAGATCATCTAATTTGTTATCCTCACCGAGAAAACCTGATCCTGATTCTCAAAATCTTTTGCAAAGGTCAAACTTCAAACTTAAACTGCTATTCAAGTGGTGTAATAATTTCTGATTAATACATAATTCACAATTGAATGTCTACACAATGTCAGGAACATTATTTATGCCATGGAAGAAACCATTGAGACTATTCAGGTACAAAAAGGAGCCAAAAGGTGTGTAACCTGCATGGGAACATCCAGGTTGATGAGCAGCCTCATAGATTGCAAAGAACATTGGTTACAAGATAGAGCGATAGAGGCATCAGGACATAAATAGGCTGTTCAGTTCATTAGAGGAAGATTTCCAGACAACGAGAAACAGAAATGTCTGTTTATAACAGCCAGTGCATTAGTGCAGCCAAGCTGTCAGTAAATCATTAATGAAACTGACAGCCTTGGAAGGCTATGACCAGTGAAACTGAAGAGCTCCAACCATGGCCAAGTGAAATACTATTACTGAACTTCTCCAAAAGTGTACTATATCTACTTGACAGGTGATTACTGACCTCTTGTCAGACACCTCACCTATCCAGTACTTAACCCCACATTAAGTTGGACATTCCTGCTGCCAGAACTTTCACCTCAGCACGAGAGCACTCTATTTCTAGCCTCCATTGAGGGACATGAGGAACAGCCATAGCAATAATCCTCCAATGGTAAGTAACTCATCAATCACTGGTAATGTGCATCCATCTCCTCATGGGCGAAGCCAATCTAGCTCCAGGAGATTTTTACTCTGTTTTGAACCTTCTCTTCAACTGCATGCCACTCCACAGGGCAAAGAGGATGAATACAAATCCATTTGAAAGAGAATGGGACCACCCTCCCCCCAAAACAATGTGTACAGATGAAGGATTCAACTTTCTCATTATGTACTTTGGGGGCTTGGGCAATAATAACAGGTTGCTGCTGACATCCACCATCTCCTGGAGCTAGATTGACTTGTCATTGGGCAGGTAGATGCACATTGCCAATGACTGATAGGTACTTACCATTGGAGGGTCATCCCACTCAGTCACCTTCAGATCTCTGACTGCCACTGAAGTTGTGTACTATTTTCTCCTATGAGAAGAGAAAGTGGAGAGGTGTGAGTGATATGGATGTTTATGATGGATGGACAACATTTATGAAAGGTGACTATGAGGCATGGGCATGAGAGGGCTATACGTAGAGTATGAGTGTGGCCCGTTTTGATTGATGGTGGTTCAAAAAGGAGGAGCAGGAGAAGCTGCTAGGTGTAACATTTATGTAGTATGTCCTCCTGGGGTACAAAGTCCCCAAGATCACCCTCCTGTTGCTGACTTGCTCAGTCGCTTCCATCCACACTTAATTGGAAAGGCTTCCCTCTTCTTCTCATTCTTGCAAAAGATCACACAGCAGAATCTCCAGGTCAAAGGTGAAGAGCCTTCTTAGCACCCTGCTCTGCCTTTCATGGTCCCACTTGCTGAGCCTGATTCACCAGGGAAGCCACAATCAGGACGCTAGTGCCATGCCTCCATTAAAGACCCCCTGAAGCTGTCAACCCCCTAAAGATCCCATCATCTGGGCAGGGAGCAAACTTTTCTGTGCTGACCCTTTGCTACAGCAAATGCACCCTAAGCCCCACTGCCCATTTCTCTCATATATATCCTCCTATACGTTAAAAAACATTGCTAAATTTTCCCCAGGAAAGAAGCAATGGTGCTTGATGAAGCATAGTCAGTAGTGAAGAATCACATGTTCTGGTGATTCTCAGGATAAAGATGCTCCTCCTAATTGTCTCCTTACTTGCTCAGAGGCATATTTAAATTCTTGAGTACTCATTAGTGACTTCCCAACTAGGGGAATACTCTCTCACTATTAATTCTAAAAACACTTCATAACTTCTTGTAGCCCTGTCTGTATCTTTGGAAATATTTTCAACATCTTAGATCTCTCCCCATAACTATAGATTGGCATCATTCTGGTATTATAAGCAGCTTTAATGACCTTTCAAGACTGCTTGGAGCATACCATACTCTTTAACTGGAGCTGAATTAATAACAAGATTTAACATTACTGCTTTACTCTTGCACTCTGTGATCCGGTTTATATATGTTTTCCCTGGGTTTGGTTGGAATTACCTGTTAATGTAATGCATGGAATTCCATTCAATGTAGAGCACAGAGGCAGGGCTTTCAGCCCATCAAGGCCATGCTTCCATTTACATTCCTTATTTCAGCCTTCGCCATCATTGTCTATTGTCAGAAGCCTGTATTCCACTTCCATCATTAAATGCACCCCAACCAATCTCTGTGGTGGCAAGTTTCACATTGTCATCACTTTGGTGTAAAACAGCTTCTTTTAAATTTCCTATTTGATTTCTTGATGACTATCATGACCTTTAGTTTTTCACAAGTAGAAATGTTCCCATCACTATCACATTACATAGTTTTATGCCAGAGAACCCATGTCCATTAAAAGCTGGTAACTGGCCAAACTCAAATCATTATTCTATTATCACTATTGACCTCTTTGATCTGTGTGAGAGAGTAGAGTTTCATCCAATACAGTAATGCACAAGCAAGATTTGAATCCCATTTCTCAAAAATAAAATAACAGCAGTCTAACTCTCTGCAATTCTGAAATGACTTTTTAAAAGTGGGGTTTGTGTGATTTTCCCCATATGCATCAGAAGAGAATACTTCAAAATTAGTCCTGATGGACTCAAGTTTTAATCATTTATGCATATGTAAATCTGAAATTTGTAGATAGTCACTGGTAAGTTTGTACAGGTTATATGTCAATTAAACTCAGCACCTCTATACGAAGAAACAATATTCTATGGAGTAGATCTTTACAGTTAGTGCTGTTGAGTTTGGCTGTGTCACAGAAATTCTGATTGCTTTAAACAGAAGTCCATGGGACATATGTGTTGCAATAATAGTATTTAACAATTGATTTTGGCTTTCAGAACACTGATACACCCAAGTATTAGTTGACATTTATTAGTGTTGTACTACATCAGTACTTCAATTGCTAAATGTCTCTTGGTTAATTAGACGATTGATGGCAATTGTCAACATTTTCATTTTTGCCAGTATGACCCATTCACAGAAAATGCTGTCTGGTCTAAAGTACATAGGTAATTAATAGAGAGGCTTAAGTTTGTCCCTTATAGATTGCCTGTAAAATCAAATCTCAAGAGATTGTACAATAAAGGTTGAAACAAGAAAAATGTTGCTTCATGTAGTGTCCACTTGAAAACTCCTAAGCCTTTTTAAAAGCTCGATTATAAAAATAAATTTGAGGCAGCAATGCAGTCTCTAAAATACTGCACTTGCATGAGCATCTGTGCCTCCAGATCCCTGGAGTGTGACTTTTCAATCTCAGTTGGGTTGTTAGAGGAGGAAGGAAAGTCGAAGAATGAGTCACTCAGAATGCTCTTATGCACCTGCCAATAATTGACTTAAGAGCAGCATTGGCAGAAACCTTGGAGCAATCACCTCTGCTTGTCATGGTTAGGGAATGTATTGCACATAGCAAGGAGGGATTCTTTTTAAAGAGACAATACATAGTAAAACTTTAAAATTGGTTAGCAGCAAAGACTGTAGAAATTTTAGGATAATTAAAGGAATGAGTTGCAAAACTGAAAGTAAAAATCTCAACAAGGAAAAGTAATGTGCAGCCTGATTGCTGGCATTTCATGCTGCTGTCATCCTTATTGCTTGATGTTAATGGTTTCACCTTTTCATCAAAACAAATGAAAGAAAGCACAAGGTAAAAGTTTATTTTTTCAATTTGTTCAAAGATACCTTGATGATAACTGTCGCCTCTGAAAAGATGTAATATAACATTTGTTAGCAGTTCAAATGTTATCTACTAGAAAATGTGCATTACATTTGATCAGTGAGAAAATGCAATGTAATAAAAGACTCATCACATTACAAAGGCTGCATTGTCAGCTGCAAAATGTGCAATTTACATTTCTGTTGCTAGGATGAACATTAAAATGGGTAAAAAGAAATACATGGGCACTCATTTCCCATCTGTTACTGTTAAATAATTTCCATGCTTTGTTTAATGTATTTGCTCTGTACACCAAATTATAAAGTGGAAATAGTATTTTTCTCAAACTTGGTTATACAATAATAACTGAATCTTAGGTCAGGGGAAATTCCAGATTTACACAGTTCAGTTTGAGCAAAAACTGAGAAGAGAGAGAGAGAGACTGTTCTGCAGCTGCAATATGATTCATGAGTGTTACAGAAGAGACATCATCTCTTTGAACATATTAAGAAAATTGTACTTGTTATTTGCCAACAGTTGGCAGCTGTTTGACACAGTGGGTTTCTATAATGTTGTTCTACTGCTGAGATCTAGGTTCATATCTAGTCCAGTCTGATGAGACAAAAGGTTCTTCAATCTACTGCCTGTAAAGGTCCTAAGAGAAATGATTTGAGCAGCTTCGACTTAGTTCCTAATGGGTATGAATCCACAGCACAAATGGTTCTTAATTTGTCACGAAATTGGGCAATCTCACTCAGGGAGGTCACAAGTATAGCTGCTATGGGAAATGGGAAGAAAAATTACACTAATGCATTAGGTTTTGGTCTTCAGAAGTAAGGGTTAAGGATCTTGTATCTCTGCATTTAGCTGTTGCTGTACCTTATCAAGGAATGTTGTACACTGCCACTGAATATAATCAGTGCAAAAATGTTTCATTTCCCAGTTTTTTTAAACATGGCAAGAATGGTATTTAATTGTTTACTTTAGTCACAAATGTCTCACACTTCACTCAGCCTGGTAACAAAATTGGCACAGAAGAATTGGAAAGACAGAATATTTCTGAAAAACTATCAGCCTCCTTCCTTTAGGCATTTTCAAAATGCAAAGAAAAACATGAAAACAGCTCCAAGAAAGTCAACAGATGTTTGAAAAGTGTTCTTATAGACTTTGTTTTAAGCACATTTGACAGAACAAGTAGAGAATTTAAAAAAGCAAGTGGTACTGCCTATTTAGTTAAGCAACTGTAAATTGTGACAAGTTATTCTTAAAATGACAAACTAGCTGAGATTGGTATATGTAGTAGGTGTGTGAAATCTGTAACCTGAGATACACAGTTCTTTAGCAGGTAGGATGTGATTTCGCTTCCTGTTCTTTAGAGTCCTTTTCCTTGTACTATTCCAATGGGAAGCAGTGTTATTTATTTGTAAAATCTACTGTCAACCTCTGATTGTGACTTGTGTGCCAGGCTGTATTTGTATCTGCACTTTAAGACTGGTGAATTTGCATGTTAACGGTATAAATTCAATAAACTCCTGGTTTTATAGGACAAAGTCAATTGCTGTTTGCGATTTTTCATTGATGCCTATCATCCAGTGTATTAGTCTTTGAGATCCTGTAAAATAAAGATATGTTTGACGGCTAAGATTAATGTGGTGTTATTTTCTGGTGAAAATGTTATACGGGTATATGATTACATAGTCACATTCACATGAGCATATGCTTTAATCTGATAAAACACTACACATCATACAACATAGTAGGTATTAATCCTGCACTTTTTGCTGTCATATCCTTCTCTAGTTTCTGAATTTCTAATGTTTGATGTAGACATATATATATTTTTAGCATTCCACTTTGCAGATTTTTAATATGGCAAACTGAGGTTAATAGTCACAGATAGAACTAGAGGTCATAGCCTCAAAATAAGGAGTAGAAGATTTAGGACTGACTTGAGGATGAACATCTTCACCCAAAGGGTTGTGAATCTGTGGAATTCTCTGCCCAGTGAAGCAGTTGAGGCTATCTTGTTGAATGTTCTTAAGGCAAAGATGGATAGATCTTTTCACAGTGAAGGAATTAAGGGTCACGGTGAGAGGGCGACTAAGTGGAACTGAGTCCACAAAAAGATCAGCCATGACCTTATTGAAAGGTGGAGCAGGCTCGAGGGATCTGCTGGCCTACTCTTGCTCCTAGTTCTTACGTTCTAATGTCACAACAGTAGTGCTGCTCATCATCTAAAAACAAGGTACAACGACAACGACTTATATTTATATAGCACATTTAACACAATGAATCATTCCAAGGACCTTAAGAAGAGTATTATAAAATAAAATAAGACACCAAACCAAATAAGGATAAACTAGGATGAACAGATATTCAAAGATTGGTTGAAATGAAAGTATTAAAAGAAGAACACATGGTAAAGAAGCAAAAGGTGTACAGAGAGAATTCCATAGTTTAGGATCTTCGCAACTAAAGGTGCAGCCACCAATTGTGGGAATTATAATTGGGAATGCCCCAAAGGCTAGAATTAGGGAAGTGCAGATATCTTGGAGAGTTGTGGTTTGGAGGAAATAAGAGAAAATAAGGGAAAGGACCATGAGGGGAATGCAAACATGTATGAGAATCTTAAAATTAAGATTTTGCTTAATGATTGCCAATATCAATCAACAAGCCTGAGCCAATAGGAGATCAAGACTGAATACAAGTTAAGACTTGGCAGCATGGTTTTGAGGCCTTGCATTATGTGAAGTACAGAATGTGAATGACCAGTACATTGCAATAGTCAGATCAAGAGGTAACAAAATTATAGTTGAGAGGGAATCCCATCTTGGCCATTTCTGCAGGCCCTGATACAGTTGTCTGCCTAGGAGGCAGTTAGCCATTAGAATTGGTTTGTGGGTGACACCTAGGCAGAGATTTAGCCTGGGCCGTCCGAGGACAACCAGCTTTTCAATTGTGGCAATGCCACTGAGAGTGATGTGAATTGCTGGAACTGCAGTCAACAATGGTAATCATGTAGGCTCACTGTCCACAGTGCCCCAGGTAAATATGTGGGCTCACTGTACCAGTATCCCAGGTAAATATGTAGGCTCACTGTCCCAGTATCCCAGGTAAATATGTAGGCTCACTGTCCCCAGTGCCCCAGGTAAATATGTAGGCTCACTGTACCAGAGCCCCAGGTAAATACGTAGGCTCACTGTACCAGAGCCCCATGTAAATATGTAGGCTCACTGTACCAGAGCCCCAGGTAAATATGTAGGCTCACTGTCCCAGACCCCCATGTAAATATGTAGGCTCATTGTCCCAGACCCGCATGTAAATATGTAGACTCACTGTCTCAGTGCCCAGGTACATATGTAGGCTCACTGTCCCAGAGCCCAGGTAAATATGTAGGCTCACTGCCCCCAGAGTCCCCGGTAAATAGATAGGCTCACTGACCCAGGGTCCCAGGTAAATATGCAGGCTCATTGTCCATAGCGTCCCTGGTAAATATGTAAGCTCACTGACCCAGTGTCCCAGGTAAATATGAAGACTCACTGTCCCAGTGCCCGAGGTAAATATGTCGTCTCACTGTCCCAGAGCCCAGGTAAATATGTAGGCTCACTGTCCCCATTGCCCCAGGCAAATATGTAGGCTCACTGTCCCCATTGCCCCAGGTAAATATGTCATCTCACTGTCCCAGTGTCCCAGGTAAATATGTAGGCTCACTGTCCCTGTCTCCCAGGTAAATATGTTGCCTCACTGTCTCAGTGTCCGAGGTAAATACGTAGGCTCACTCTCACAGTGCCCCAGGTAAATATGTAAGCTCACTGTCCCAGTCTCCCAGGTAAATATGTTGCCTCACTGTCTCAGTGTCCGAGGTAAATATGTAGACTCAATGTCCCAGTGCCCCAGGTCAGTATGTAGGCTCACTGTCCCCATTGCCCCAGGTAAATATGTAGGCCCACTGTCCCAGTGTCACTGGTAAATATGTTGTCTCGCTGTCCCACTGTCCCAGGTAAATATGTCAGCTCACTGTCCCCATTGCCACATTGAAATATGTAGGCTCACTATCCCAGTGTCCCAGATAAATATGTCGTCTCACTGTCTCAGTGTCCCTGATAAATATGTAGGCTCACTGTCCCAGTGCCCCAGGTAAATATGTTGTCTCGCTGTCCCACTGTCCCAGGTAAATATGTCAGCTCACTGTCCCCATTGCCACATTGAAATATGTAGGCTCACTATCCCAGTGTCCCAGATAAATATGTCGTCTCACTGTCTCAGTGTCCCTGATAAATATGTAGGCTCACTTCCCCAGTGCCCCAGGTAAATATGTCGTCTCACTGTTCCAGTGTCCCAGGTAAATATGTAGGCTCACTGTCCCAGAGCGCAGGTAAATATGTAATCTCACTTCCACAGTTGCACAGGTAAATATCGAGGCTCACTGTCCCAGTGCCCCAGGTAAATATGTCGTCTCACTGTCCCAGTGTCCCAGGTAAATATGTTGTCTCACTGCCCCAGAGCCCAGGTAAATCTGTAGGCTCACTGTCCCCAGTGTCCCCGGTAAATATGTAGGCTCACTGTCCCCAGTGTCCCAGGTAAATATGTCGTCTCACTGTCCCAGTGCCCCAGGTCAATATGTAGGCTCACTGTCCCTATTGCCCCAGGTGAATATGTCGTCTCACTGTCCCCAGTGCCCCAGGTAAATATGTCATCTCTCTGTCCCAGTGTCCCAGGTAAATATGTAGGCTCACTGTCCCAGTGTCCCAAGTAAATATGTAGGCTCACTGTCCCAGTCTCCCAGTTAAATATGTAGGCTCGCTGTCCCAGTGGCCCTGGTAAATGTGTTGTCTCACTGTCCCAGTGTCCCAGGTAAATACGTAGGCTCACTGTCACAGAACCCAGGTGAATATGTCGTCTCACTCACCAAGTGTCCCAGGTAAATATGTAGGCTCACTGTCCCAGTGTCCCTGGTAAATATGTAGGCTCACTGTCACAGTTTCCCAGGTAAATATGTTGACTCACTGTCCCAGTGTCCCTGGTAAATGTGTTGTCTCACTGTCCCAGTGTCCCAGGTAAATATGTAGGCTCACTTTCCCAATGTCCGAGGTAAATATGTAGGCTCACTGTCCCCATTGGCCCAGGTAAATATGTTGTCTCATTGTCCCAGTGTCCCAGGTAAATACGTAGGCTCACTCTCACAGTGCCCCAGGTAAATATATCATCTCACTGTCCCCATTGCCACAGGGAAATATGTCGGCTCACTGTCCCAGTGTCCCAGGTAAATATGTAGGCTCACTGTCCCAGTGACCCAGGTAAATATGTAGGCTCACTATCCCAATTGCGTCAGGTAAATATGTAGGCCCACTGTCCCAGTGTCCCTGGTAAATATGTCGTCTCACTGTCCCCATTGCTCCAGATAAATATGTAGGCACACTGTCCCCAGTGTCCAAGGTAAATATGTTGTCTCACTGTCCCAGTGTCCCAGGTAAATATGTAGGCTCACTGTCCCAGTGTCCCAGGTACATATGTAGGCTCACTGTCCCCATTGCCCCAGGTAGATACATAGGATCACTGTCCCAGTCCGTCAGGTAAATGTGTAGGCTCACTGTCCCAGTGTCCCAGGTAAATGTGTAGGCTCACTTCCACATTTTCCCAGGTAATTATGTAGGCTCACTTCCCCAGTGCCCCAGGTAAATATCCAGGCTCACTGTCCCCAGTGCCCCAGGTAAATATGCTGTCTCACTGTCCCCAGTGCCCCAGGTAAATATGTAGTCTCACTGTTCCAGTGTCTGAGGTAAATATGTAGGCTCACTGTCCCAGTGTCTGAGGTAAATATGTAGGCTCACTGTCCCAGTGCCCCAGGTAAATATGTAGGCTCACTGTCCCAGTGCCCCAGGTAAATATGTCATCTCACTTCCCCAGTGCCCCAGGTAAATATGTCATCTCACTGTCACAGTGTCCCAGGTAAATTGTAGGCTCACTTCCCCAGTGCTCCAGGTAAATATGTAGGCTCACTGTCCCAGTACCCCAGGTAAATATGTAGGCTCACTGTCCCCAGTGCCCAGGTAAATATGTAGGCCCACTGTCCCCAGTGCCCCAGATAAATATGTTATCGCACTGTCACCGATCCCAGATAAATATGTCTCACTGTCCCAGAGCCCCAGGTAAATATGTAGGCTCACTGTCCCAGTGTCCCAGGTAAATATGTAGTCTCACTATCCCTGAGCCCCAGGTAATTATGTTGTCTCACTGTCCCCATTGCCCAAGGTAAATATGTCATCTCAGTGTCCCAGTGTCCCAGGTAATTATGTAGGCTCACTGTCCCCATTGCCCCAGGTAAATATGTCATCTCACTGTCCCAGTGTCCCAGGTAAATACGTTGCCTCACTGTCCCAGTGTCCGAGGTAAATATGTAGGCTCACTCTCCCAGTTCCCAAGGTAAGTATGTAGGCTCACTGTCCCCAGTGTCCCAGCTAAATATGTAGGCTCACTGTCCCAGTGCCCCAGGTAAATATGTCTTCTCACTGACCCAGTGTCCCTGGTAAATATGTAGGCTCACTGTCCCAGTGCCCCAGGTAAATATGTCATCTCACTGACCCAGTGTCCCTGGTAAATATGTAGGCTCACTGTCACAGTTTCCCAGGTAAATATGTTGACTCACTGTCCCAGTTTCCCTGGTAAATGTGTTGTCTCACTGTCCCAGTGTCCCAGGTAAATACGTAGGCTCACTGTCCCAGTGCCCCAGGAAAATATGTCCGCTCACTGTCCCCAGTGTCCCTGGTAAACATGTTGGCTCACTGTCCCAGTGCCCCTGGTAAATACATAGGCTCACTGTCCCTATTGCCCCAGGTAAATATGTCGTCTCACTGTCCCACTTTCCCAGTAAATATGCAGGCTCACTGTCCCAGACCCCAGGTAAATATGTAGGCTCACTGTCCCAGAGCCCAGGTAAATATGTAGGCTAACTGTCCCCAGTCCACCTGGTAAATATGTAGGCTCACTGTCCCCAATACCCCAGGTAAATATATCGTCTCACTGTCCCAGAGCACAGGTAAATGTGTAGGCTCACTTCCACAGTGCCCCAGGTAAATAGGTAGGCTCACTGTCCCAGTGCCCCAGGTAATTATGTTGTCTCACTGTCCCAATGCCCCAGGTAAGTATGTAGTCCAACTGTCCCAGTGTCCCAGGTAAATATGTCATCTCACAGTCCCAGTGTCCCTGGTAAATATGTTGTCTCACTGTCCCCATTGCCCAAGGTAAATATGTCATCTCATTGTCCCAGTGTCCCAGGTAATTATGTAGGCTCACTGTCCCTGAGCCCCAGGTAATTATGTTGTCCAACTGTCCTAGTGTCCCAGGTAAATATGTAGGCTCACTGTCCCAATGCTCCAGATAAATATGTAGGCTCACTGTCCCCATTGCCGAAGATAAATATGTTGTCTCACTGTCCCTGTGTCACAGGTAAATATGTAGGCAGATTGTCCCAGTGTCCGAGGTAAATATGTAGGCTCACTCTCACAGTGCCCCAGGTAAATATGTAGGCTCACCGTCCCCATTGCCCCAGGTAAATATGTCGTCTCACTGTCCCAGTGTCCCAGGTAAATACGTTGCCTCACTGCCCCAGTGTCCGAGGTAAATATGTAGGCTCACTGTCCCAGTGCCCCAGGTAAATATGTAGGCTCACCGTCCCCATTGCCCCAGGTACATATGTCATCTCACTGACCCAGTGTCCCTGGTAAATATGCAGGCTCACTGTCACAGTTTTCCAGGTAAATATGTTGACTCACTGTCCCAGTGTCCCTGGTAAATGTGTTGGCTCACTTCCCCAGTGTCCCAGGTAAATACGTAGGCTCACTGTCTCAGTGCCCAGGAAAATATGTCCGCTCACTGTCCCCAGTGTCCCTGGTAAATATGTAGGCTCACTGTCCCAGTCCCAGGTAAATATGTAGGCTCACTGTCCCAGTGTCCCCGGTAAATATGTAGGCTCACTGTCCTAGTGTCCCAGGTAAATATGTCATCTTACTGTCCCAGTGCCCCAGGTAAATGTATAGGCTCACTGTCCCTAGTGTCCCCGGCAAATATGTCGTCTCACTGTCCCAGTGTCCCAGGTAAATATGTAGGCTAACAGTCCCCAGTGTCCCAGGTAAATATGTAGGCTCACTGTCCCAGTGCCCCAGATAAATATGTCGGCTCACTGTCCCAGAGCCCCAGGTAAATACGTAGGCTCACTGTCCCAGTGTCCCAGGTAAATATGTAGGCTCACTTCTCCAGTGCCCCAGGTAAATATGTAGGCTCACTGTCCTAGTATCCCAGGTAAATATGTCGGCTCACTTCCCCAGTGCCCCAGGTAAATATATAGGCTCACTGTCTCAGTGACCAGGTATCTATCTAAGCTCACTGTCCCAGAGTCCAGGTAAATATGTAGGCTCACTTTCCCAGGTCCCAGGTAACTATTTAGGCTCACTGTCCCAGAGCCCTGGTAAATATGTAGGCTCACTGTCCCAGAGCCCAGGTAAATATGTAGGCTCACTCTCACAGTGCCCCAGGTAAATATGTAGGCTCACTGTCCCAGTGCCCAGATAAATATGTACGCTCACTGTCCCAGTGTCCCTGGTAAATATGTTGCCTCACTGTCCCAGTGTCCGAGGTAAATATGTCGGCTCACTCTCCCAGTGCCCCAGGTAAATATGTAGGCTCACTGTCCCCATTGCCCCAGGTAAATATGTAGGCTCACTGTCCCCATTGCCCCAGGGAAATATGTCGTCTCACTGTCCCCATTGCCCCAGGTAAATATGTCGTCTCACTGTCCCAGTGTCCCAGGTAAATACGTTGCCTCACTGTCCCAGTGTCCGAGGTAAATATGTAGGCTCACTCTCCCAGTTCCCCAGGTAAGTATGTAGGCTCATTGTCCCAGTGCCCCAGGTACATATGTCATCTCACTGACCCAGTGTCCCTGGTAAATATGTAGGCTCACTGTCACAGTTTTCCAGGTAAATATGTTGACTCACTGTCCCAGTGTCCCTGGTAAATGTGTTGTCTCACTGTCCCAGTTTCCCAGGTAAATATGTAGGCTCACTGTCCCAGTCCCCAGGTAAATATGTCGGCTCACTGTCCCAGTGTCTCCGGTAAATATGTAGGCTCACTGTCCTAGTGTCCCAGGTAAATATGTCATCTTACTGTCCCAGTGCCCCAGGTAAATGTATAGGCTCACTGTCCCTAGTGTCCCCGGCAAATATGTAGGCTCATTGTCCCAGTGTCCCAGGTAAATATGTAGGCTAACAGTCCCCTGTGTCCCAGGTAAATATGTAGGCTCACTGTCCCAGTGCCCCAGATAAATATGTAGGCTCACTGTCCCAGAGCTCCAGGTAAATACGTAGGCTCACTGTCCCAGTGCCCAGATAAATATGTACGCTCACTGTCCCAGTGTCCCTGGTAAATATGTTGCCTCACTGTCCCAGTGTCCGAGGTAAATATGTCGGCTCACTGTCCCAGTGCCCCAGGTAAATATGTCATCTCACAGACCCAGTGTCCCTGGTAAATATGTAGGCTCACTGTCACAGTTTCCCAGGTAAATATGTTGACTCACTGTCCCAGTGTCCCTGGTAAATGTGTTGTCTCACTGTCCCAGTGTCCCAGGTAAATACGTAGGCTCACTGTCCCAGTGCCCAGGAAAATATGTCCGCTCACTGTCCCCAGTGTCCCTGGTAAACATGTTGGCTCACTGTCCCAGTGCTCCTGGTAAATACGTAGGCTCACTGTCCCTATTGGCCCAGGTAAATATGTCGTCTCACTGTCCCACTTTCCCAGTAAATATGCAGGCTCACTGTCCCAGACCCCAGGTAAATATGTAGGCTCACTGTCCCAGAGCCCAGGTAAATATGTAGGCTAACTGTCCCCAGTCCACCTGGTAAATATGTAGGCTCACTGTCCCCAATACCCCAGGTAAATATATCGTCTCACTGTCCCAGATCCCAGGTAAATATGTAGGCTCACTTCCACAGTGCCCCAGGTAAATATGTAGGCTCACTGTCCCAGTGCCCAGATAAATATGTCGGCATACTGTCCCAGTGCCCCAGGTAAATATGTAGGCTCACCGTCCCCATTGCCCCAGGTAAATATGTCGTCTCACTGTCCCAGTGTCCCAGGTAAATACGTTGCCTCACAGTCCCAGTGTCCGAGGTAAATATGTAGGCTCACTCTCCCAGTTCCCCAGGTAAGTATGTAGGCTCATTGTCCCAGTGCCCCAGGTAAATGTATAGGCTCACTGTCCCTAGTGTCCCCGGCAAATATGTAGGCTCATTGTCCCAGTGTCCCAGGTAAATATGTAGGCTAACAGTCCCCAGTGTCCCAGGTAAATATGTAGGCTCACTGTCCCAGTGCCCCAGATAAATATGTAGGCTCACTGTCCCAGAGCCCCAGGTAAATACGTAGGCTCACTGTCCCAGTGTCCCAGGTAAATATGTCGGCTCACTTCCCCAGTGCCCCAGGTAAATAAGTAGGCTCACTGTCCTAGTATCCCAGGTAAATATGTCGGCTCACTGTCCCAGTGCCCCAGGTAAATATGTAGGCTCACTGTCCCCATTGTCCCAGGTATATATGTAGGCTCACTGTCGCTAGTGTCCCCGGCAAATATGTAGGCTCATTGTCCCAGTGTCCCAGGTAAATATGTAGGCTAACAGTCCCCAGTGTCCCAGGTAAATATGTAGGCTCACTGTCTCAGTGCCCCAGATAAATATGTAGGCTCACTGTCCCAGAGCCCCAGGTAAATACGTAGGCTCACTGTCCCAGTGCCCAGATAAATATGTACGCTCACTGTCCCAGTGTCCCTGGTAAATATGTTGCCTCACTGTCCCAGTGTCCGAGGTAAATATGTCGGCTCACTTCCCCAGTGCCCCAGGTAAATATATAGGCTCACTGTCTCAGTGACCAGGTATCTATCTAACCTCACTGTCCCAGAGTCCAGGTAAATATGTAGGCTCACTTTCCCAGGTCCCAGGTAACTATTTAGGCTCACTGTCCCAGAGCCCAGGTAAATATGTCGTCTCACTGTCCCACTGTCCCAGGTAAATATGTAGGCTCACTCTCACAGTGCCCCAGGTAAATATGTAGGCTCACTGTCCCAGTGCCCAGATAAATATGTACGCTCACTGTCCCAGTGTCCCTGGTATATATGTTGCCTCACTGTCCCAGTGTCCGAGGTAAATATGTCGGCTCACTGTCCCAGTGCCCCAGGTAATTATGTAGGCTCACTGTCCCCATTGCCCCAGGAATATATGTAGGCTCACTGTCCCCATTGCCCCAGGTAAATATGTAGGCTCTCTGTCCCCATTGCCCCAGGTAAATATGTCGTCTCACTGTCCCAGTGTCCCAGGTAAATACGTTGCCTCACTGTCCCAGTGTCCGAGGTAAATATGTAGGCTCACTCTCCCAGTTCCCCAGGTCAGTATGTAGGCTCATTGTCCCAGTGCCCTAGGTACATATGTCATCTCACTGACCCAGTGTCCCCGGAAAAAAGGAAGGTTCACTGTCACAGTTTTCCAGGTAAATATGTTGACTCACTGTCCCAGTGTCCCTGGTAAATGTGTTGTCTCACTGTCCCAGTGTCCCAGGTAAATACGTAGGCTCACTGTCTCAGTGCCCAGATAAATATGTCCGCTCACTGTCCCCAGTGTCCCTGGTAAATATGTAGGCTCACTGTCCCAGTCCCCAGGTAAATATGTAGGCTCACTGTCCCAGTGCCCCAGGTAAATATGTAGGCTCACTGTCCCCATTGCCCCAGGTAAATATGTAGGCTCAGTGTCCCCATTGCCCCAGGTAAATATGTAGGCTCACTGTCCCCATTGCCCCAGGTAAATATGTCGTCTCACTGTCCCAGTGTCCCAGGTAAATACGTTGCCTCACTGTCCCAGTGTCCGAGGTAAATATGTAGGCTCACTCTTCCAGTAACTCAGGTAAGTATGTAGGCTCATTGTCCCAGTGCCCCAGGTACATATGTCATCTCACTGACCCAGTGTCCCAGGTAAATATGAAGGCTCACTGTCACAGTTTTCCAGGTAAATATGTTGACTCACTGTCCCAGTGTCCCTGGTAAATGTGTTGTCTCACTGTCCCAGTGTCCCAGGTAAATACGTAGGCTAACAGTCCCCAGTGTCCCAGGTAAATATGTAGGCTCACTGTCCCAGTGCCCCAGATAAATATGTAGGCTCACTGTCCCAGAGCCCCAGGTAAATACGTAGGCTCACTGTCCCAGTGCCCAGATAAATATGTACGCTCACTGTCCCAGTGTCCCTGGGAAATATGTTGCCTCACTGTCCCAGTGTCCGAGGTAAATATGTCGGCTCACTGTCCCAGTGCCCCATGTAAATATATAGGCTCACTGTCTCAGTGACCAGGTATCTATCTAAGCTCACTGTCCCAGAGTCCAGGTAAATATGTAGGCTCACTTTCCCAGGTCCCAGGTAACTATTTAGGCTCACTGTCCAGAGCCCAGGTAAATATGTCGTCTCACTGTCCCAGTGTCCCTGGTAAATATGTTGCCTCACTGTCCCAGTGTCCGAGGTAAATATGTCGGCTCACTGTCCCAGTGCCCCAGGTAAATATGTAGGCTCACTGTCCCCATTGCCCCAGGTATATATGTAGGCTCACTGTCCCCATTGCCCCAGGTAAATATGTAGGCTCTCTGTCCCCATTGCCCCAGGTAAATATGTCGTCTCACTGTCCCAGTGTCCCTGGTAAATGTGTTGTCTCACTGTCCCAGTGTCCCAGGTAAATATGTAGGCTCACTGTCCCAGTCCCCAGGTAAATATGTCGGCTCACTGTCCCAGTGTCCCCGGTAAATATGTAGGCTCACTGTCCTAGTGTCCCAGGTAAATATGTCATCTTACTGTCCTAGTGCCCCAGGTAAATGTATAGGCTCACTGTCCCTAGTGTCCCCGGCAAATATGTAGGCTCATTGTCCCAGTGTCCCAGGTAAATATGTAGGCTAACAGTCCCCAGTGTCCCAGGTAAATATGTAGGCTCACTGTCCCAGTGCCCCAGATAAATATGTAGGCTCACTGTCCCAGAGCCCCAGGTAAATACGTAGGCTCACTGTCCCAGTGTCCCAGGTAAATATGTCGGCTCACTTCCCCAGTGCCCCAGGTAAATAAGTCGGCTCACTGTCCTAGTATCCCAGGTAAATATGTCGGCTCACTTCCCCAGTGCCCCAGGTAAATATATAGGCTCACTGTCTCAGTGACCAGGTATCTATCTAACCTCACTGTCCCAGAGTCCAGGTAAATATGTAGGCTCACTTTCCCAGGTCCCAGGTAACTATTTAGGCTCACTGTCCCAGAGCCCAGGTAAATATGTCGTCTCACTGTCCCACTGTCCCAGGTAAATATGTAGGCTCACTCTCACAGTGCCCCAGGTAAATATGTAGGCTCACTGTCCCAGTGCCCAGATAAATATGTACGCTCACTGTCCCAGTGTCCCTGGTAAATATGTTGCCTCACTGTCCCAGTGTCCGAGGTAAATATGTCGGCTCACTCTCCCAGTGCCCCAGGTAAATATGTAGGCTCACTGTCCCATTGCCCCAGGTATATATGTAGGCTCACTGTCCCCATTGCCCCAGGTAAATATGTAGGCTCACTGTCCCCATTGCCCCAGGTAAATATGTCGTCTCACTGTCACAGTGTCCCAGGTAAATACGCTGCCTCACTGTCCCAGTGTCCGAGATAAATATGTAGGCTCACTCTCCCAGTTCCCCAGGTAAGTATGTAGGCTCATTGTCCCAGTGCCCCAGGTACATATGTCATCTCACTGACCCAGTGTCCCTGGTAAATATGTAGGCTCACTGTCACAGTTTTCCAGGTAAATATGTTGACTCACTGTCCCAGTGTCCCTGGTAAATGTGTTGTCTCACTGTCCCAGTGTCCCAGGTAAATACGTAGGCTCACTGTCTCAGTGCCCAGGAAAATATGTCCTCTCACTGTCCCCAGTGTCCCTGGTAAATATGTAGGCTCACTGTCCCAGTCCCAGGTAAATATGTTGGCTCACTGTCCCAGTGTCCCCGGTAAATATGTAGGCTCACTGTCCTAGTGTCCCAGGTAAATATGTCATCTTACTGTCCCAGTGCCCCAGGTAAATGTATAGGCTCACTGTCCCTAGTGTCCCCGGCAAATATGTAGGCTCACTGTCCCAGTGTCCCAGGTAAATATGTAGGCTAACAGTCCCCAGTGTCCCAGGTAAATATGTAGGCTCACTGTCCCAGTGCCCCAGGTAAATATGTCGGCTCACTTCCCCAGTGCCCCAGGTAAATATGTAGGCTCACTGTCCCAGTGCCCCAGGTAAATATGTCGGCTCACTTCCCCAGTGCCCCAGGTAAATATGTAGGCTCACTGTCCTCGTATCCCAGGTAAATATGTCGGCTCACTTCCCCAGTGCCCCAGGTAAATATACAGGCTCACTGTCTCAGTGACCAGGTATCTATCTAAGCTCACTGTCCCAGAGTCCAGGTAAATATGTAGGCTCACTTTCCCAGGTCCCAGGTAACTATTTAGGCTCACTGTCCCTGAGCCCAGGTAAATATGTAGGCTCACTGTCCCAGAGCCAAGGTAAATATGTAGGCTCACTCTCACAGTGCCCCAGGTAAATATTTAGGCTCACTGTCCCCATTACCCCAGGTATATATGTAGGCTCACTGTCCCCATTGCCCCAGGTAAATATGTAGGCTCACTGTCCCCATTGCCCCAGGTAAATATGTCGTCTCACTGTCCCAGTGTCCCAGGTAAATACGTTGCCTCACTGTCCCAGTGTCCGAGGTAAATATGTAGGCTCACTCTCCCAGTTCCACAGGTAAGTATGTAGGCTCATTGTCCCAGTGCCCCAGGTACATATGTCATCTCACTGACCCAGTGTCCCAGGTAAATATGTAGACTCACTGTCACAGTTTTCCAGGTAAATATGTTGACTCACTGTCCCAGTGTCCCAGGTAAATACGTAGGCTCACTGTCTCAGTGCCCAGGAAAATATGTCCGCTCACTGTCCCCAGTGTCCCTGGTAAATATGTAGGCTCTCTGTCCCAGTCCCCAGGTAAATATGTAGGCTCACTGTCCCAGTGTCCCAGGTAAATATGTAGGCTCACTGTCCCTGAGCCCCAGGTAATTATGTCGTCCAACTGTCCCACTGTCCCTCGTAAATATGTAGGCTCACTGTCCCAGTGTCCAGGTAAATATGTAGGCTTACTGCCCCAGAGCCCAAGGTAAATATGTAGCCCCACTGTCTCAGTATCCCAGGTAAATATGTCGTCTCACTGTCTCAGTGTCCCAGGTAAATATGTAGGCTTACTGCCCCAGAGCCCCAGGTAAATATGTCGTCTCACTGTCCCCGTGTCCCAGGAAAATATGTAGGCTCTGACCCAGTGTCCCAGGTAAATATGTCGGCTCACTGTCCCAGTGCCCCAGGTAAATATGTCGTCTCACTGTCCCAGTGTCCCAGATAAATATGTAGGCTCTGACCCAGTGTCCCCGGTAAATATGTAAGCTCACTGTCCTAGTGTCCCAGGTAAATATGTCATCTCACAGTCCCAGTGTCCCAGATAAATATGTCGGCTTACGGTCCCCAGTGTCCCCGGTAAATATGTAGGCTCACTGTCCTAGTGTCCAGGTAAATATGTAGGCTCACTGTCCCCATTGCCCCAGGTATATATTTAGGCTCACTGTCCCCATTGCCCCAGGTAAATATGTCGTCTCATTGTCCCAGTGTCCCAGGTAAATACGTTGCCTCACTGTCCCAGTGTCCGAGATAAATATGTAGGCTCACTCTCCCAGTTCCCCTGGTAAATATGTAGGCTCACTGTCTCAGTGACCAGGTATCTATCTAAGCTCACTGTCCCAGAGTCCGAGGTAAATATGTCGTCTCACTCTCCCAGTGCCCCAGGTAAATATATAGGCTCACTGTCTCAGTGACCAGGTATCTATCTAAGCTCACTGTCCCAGAGTCCGAGGTAAATATGTCGTCTCACTGTCCCAGTGTCCCAGATAAATATGTCGGCTCACGGTCCCCTGTGTCCCCGGTAAATATGTAGGCTCACTGTCCTAGTGTCCCAGGTAAATATGTCATCTCACAGTCCCAGTGTCCCAGGTAAGTATGTAGGCTCACTGTCCCCATTGCACAAGGTAAATATGTCGGCTTACTGCCCCAGAGCCCCAGGTAAATATGTCGTCTCACTGTCCAAGTGTCCGAGGTAAATATGTAGGCTCACTCTCCCAGTTCCCCAGCTAAGTATGTAGGCTCATTGTCCCTGTGCCCCAGGTACATATGTCATCTCACTGACCCAGTGTCCCAGGTAAATATGTAGGCTCACTGTCCCAGTCCCCAGGTAAATATGTCGGCTCACTGTCCCAGTGTCCCCTGTAAATATGTAGGCTCACTGTCCTAGTGTCCCAGGTAAATATGTCATCTTACTGTCCCAGTGCCCCAGGTAAATGTATAGGCTCACTGTCCCTAGTGTCCCCGGCAAATATGTAGGCTCATTGTCCCAGTGTCCCAGGTAAATATGTAGGCTCACTGTCCCAGTGCCCCAGATAAATATGTAGGCTCACTGTCCCAGAGCCCCAGGTAAATACGTAGGCTCACTGTCCCACTGTCCCAGGTAAATATGTCGACTCACTTCCCCAGTGCCCCAGGTAAATATGTAGGCTCACTGTCCTAGTATCCCAGGTAAATATGTCGGCTCACTTCCCCAGTGCCCCAGGTAAATATATAGGCTCACTGTCTCAGTGACCAGGTATCTATCTAAGCTCACTGTCCCAGAGTCCAGGTAAATATGTAGGCTCACTTTCCCAGGTCCCAGGTAACTATTTAGGCTCACTGTCCCAGAGCCCAGGTAAATATGTAGGCTCACTTTCCCAGGTCCCAGGTAACTATTAAGGCTCACTGTCCCAGAGCCCAGGTAAATATGTCGTCTCACTGTCCCACTGTCCCAGGTAAATATGTAGGCTCACTCTCACAGTGCCCCAGGTAAATATGTAGGCTCACTGTCCCAGTGCCCAGATAAATATGTACGCTCACTGTCCCAGTGTCCCTGGTAAATATGTTGCCTCACTGTCCCAGTGTCCGAGGTAAATATGCCGGCTCACTGTCCCAGTGCCCCAGGTAAATATGTAGGCTCACTGTCCCTATTGCCCCAGGTATATATGTAGGCTCACTGTCCCCATTGCCCCAGGTAAATATGTCGTCTCACTGTCCCAGTGTCCCAGGTAAATACGTTGCCTCACTGTCCCAGTGTCCGAGGTAAATATGTAGGCTCACTCTCCCAGTTCCCCAGGTAAGTATGTAGGCTCATTGTCCCAGTGCCCCAGGTACATATGTCATCTCACTGTCCCAGTGCCCCAGGTAAATATGTAGGCTCACTGTCCCCATTGCCCCAGGTAAATATGTAGGCTCACTGTCCCCATTGCCCCAGGTAAATATGTAGGCTCTCTGTCCCCATTGCCCCAGGTAAATATGTCGTCTCACTGTCCCAGTGTCCCAGGTAAATACGTTGCCTCACTGTCCCAGTGTCCGAGGTAAATATGTAGGCTCACTCTCCCAGTTCACCAGGTAAGTACGTAGGCTCATTGTCCCAGTGCCCCAGGTACATCTGTCATCTCACTGACCCAGTGTCCCTGGTAAATATGTAGGCTCACTGTCACAGTTTTCCAGGTAAATATGTTGGCTCACTGTCCCAGTGTCCCTGGTAAATGTGTTGTCTCACTGTCCCAGTGTCCCAGGTAAATATGTAGGCTCACTGTCCCAGTCCCCAGGTAAATATGTCGGCTCACTGTCCCAGTGTCCCCGGTAAATATGTAGGCTCACTGTCCTAGTGTCCCAGGTGAATATGTCATCTTACTGTCCCAGTGCCCCAGGTAAATGTATAGGCTCACTGTCCCTAGTGTCCCCGGCAAATATGTAGGCTCATTGTCCCAGTGTCCCAGGTAACTATGTAGGCTCACTGTCCCAGTGCCTCAGATAAATATGTAGGCACACTGTCCCAGAGCCCCAGGTAAATACGTAGGCTCACTGTCCCAGTGTCCCAGGTAAATATGTCGACTCACTTCCCCAGTGCCCTAGGTAAATATGTAGGCTCACTGTCCTAGTATCTCAGGTAAATATGTCGGCTCACTTCCCCAGTGCCCCAGGTAAATATATAGGCTCACTGTCTCAGTGACCAGGTATCTATCTAAGCTCACTGTCCCAGAGCCCAGGTAAATATGTCGTCTCACTGTCCCACAGTCCCAGGTAAATATGTAGGCTCACTGTCCCAGTGCCCCAGGTAAATATGTAGGCTCACTGTCCCCATTGCCCCAGGTATATATGTAGGCTCATTGTCCCCATTGCCCCAGGTAAATATGTAGGCTCACTGTCCCCATTGCCCCAGGTAAATATGTCGTCTCACTGTCCCAGTGTCCCAGGTAAATACGTTGCCTCACTGTCCCAGTGTCCGAGGTAAATATGTAGGCTCACTCTCCCAGTTCCCCAGGTAAGTATGTAGGCTCAATGTTCCAGTGCCCAGGTACATATGTCATCTCACTGACCCAGTGTCCCCGGTAAATATGTAGGCTCACTGTCACAGTTTTCCAGGTAAATATGTTGACTCACTGTCCCAGTGTCCCAGGTAAATATGTAGGCTTACTGCCCCAGAGCCCCAGGTAAATATGTCGTCCAACTGTCCCAGTGTCCCTGGTAAATATGTAGGCTCACTGTCCCAGTGTCCCAGGTAAATATGTAGGCTCACTGTCCCTGAGCCCCAGGTAATTATGTCGTCCAACTGTCCCAGTGTCCCAGGTAAATATGTAGGCTCACTGTCCCAGTGCCCCAGATAAATATGTAGGCTTACTGCCCCAGAGTCTAAGGTAAATATGTAGCCCCACTGTCCCAGTATCCCAGGTAAATATGTCGTCTCACTGTCCCAGTGTCCCAGGTAAATATGTAGGCTTACTGCCCCAGAGCCCCAGGTAAATATGTCGTCTCACTGTCCCAGTGTCCCAGGAAAATATGTAGGCTCTGACCCAGTGTCCCAGGTAAATATGTAGGCTCACTGTCCCAGTGCCCCAGGTAAATATGCCGTCTCACTGTCCCAGTGTCCCAGGTAAATATGTCGACTCATGGTCCCCAGTGTCCCCGGTAAATATGTAGGCTCACTGTCCTAGTGTCCCAGGTAAATATGTCATCTCACAGTCCCAGTGTCCCAGGTAAGTATGTAGGCTCACTGTCCCCATTGCCCAAGGTAAATATGTAGCCCCACTGTCCCAGTGTCTCAGGTAAATATGTCGTCTCACTGTCCCAGTGTCCCAGGTAAATATGTAGGCTCTGACCCAGTGTCTCAGGTAAATATGTAGGCTCACTGTCCCAGAGCCCCAGGTAAATATGTCGTCTCACTGTCCCAGTGTCCGAGGTAAATATGTCGTCTCACTGTCCCAGTGTCCCAGGTAAATATGTCGGCTCACGGTCCCCAGTGTCCCCGGTAAATATGTAGGCTCACTGTCCTAGTGTCCCAGGTAAATATGTCATCTCAGAGTCCCAGTGTCCCAGGTAAGTATATAGGCTCACTGTCCCCATTGCCCAAGGTAAATATGTAGCCCCACTGTCCCAGTGTCTCAGGTAAATATGTCGTCTCACTGTCCCAGTGTCCCAGGTAAATATGTCGGCTTACTGCCCCAGAGCCCCAGGTAAATATGTCGTCTCACTGTCCCAGTGTCCCAGGTAAATATGTAGGCTCTGACCCAGTGTCTCAGGTAAATATGTAGGCTCACTGTCCCAGTGCCCCAGGTAAATATGTCGTCTCACTGTCCCAGTGTCCCAGATAAATATGTCGGCTCACGGTCCCCAGTGTCCCCGGTAAATATGTAGGCACACTGTCCTAGTGTGTAGGCTCACTGTCCCCATTGCACAAGGTAAATATGTCGGCTTACTGCCCCAGAGCCCCAGGTAAATATGTTGTCTCACTGTCCCAGTGTCCCAGGTAAATATGTAGGCTCACTGTCCTAGTGTCCCAGGTAAATATGTCGTCTCACTGTCCCAGTGTCCCAGGTAAATATGT
Organism: Chiloscyllium plagiosum; assembly: GCF_037043375.1. Taxonomy (NCBI): domain Eukaryota; kingdom Metazoa; phylum Chordata; class Chondrichthyes; order Orectolobiformes; family Hemiscylliidae; genus Chiloscyllium; species Chiloscyllium plagiosum. The sequence continues at coordinate 105,390,597 of NW_028270141.1, forward strand.
AGGCTCAGACCCAGTGTCCCAGGTAAATATGTAGGCTCACTGTCCCAGTGCCCCAGGTAAATATGTAGGCTAACAGTCCCCAGTGTCCCAGGTAAATATGTAGGCTCACTGTCCCAGTGCCCCAGATAAATATGTAGGCTCACTGTCCCAGAGCCCCAGGTAAATACGTAGGCTCACTGTCCCAGTGTCCCAGGTAAATATGTCGGCGCACTTCCCCAGTGCCCCAGGTAAATATGTCGGCTCACTGTCCTAGTATCCCAGGTAAATATGTCGGCTCACTTCCCCAGTGCCCCAGCTAAATATATAGGCTCACTGTCTCAGTGACCAGGTATCTATCTAAGCTCACTGTCCCAGAGTCCAGGTAAATATGTCGTCTCACTGTCCCAGTGTCCAGGTAAGTATGTAGGCTTACTGCCCCAGAGCCCAAGGTAAATATGTAGCCCCACTGTCCCAGTATCCCAGGTAAATATGTCGTCTCACTGTCTCAGTGTCCCAGGTAAATATGTAAGCTTACTGCCCCAGAGCCCCAGGTAAATATGTCGTCTCACTGTCCCAGTGTCCCAGGAAAATATGTAGGCTCTGACCCAGTGTCCCAGGTAAATATGTCGGCTCACTGTCCCAGTGCCCCAGGTAAATATGTCGTCTCACGGTCCCAGTGCCCCAGCTAAATATGTAGGCTAACAGTCCCCAGTGTCCCAGGTAAATATGTAGGCTCACTGTCCCAGTGTCCCAGGTAAATATGTCGGCTCATGGTCCCCAGTGTCCCGGGCAAATATGTAGGCTCACTGTCCTAGTGTCCCAGGTAAATATGTCATCTCACAGTCCCAGTGTCCCAGGTAAGTATGTAGGCTCACTGTCCCCATTGCCCAAGGTAAATATGTAGCCCCACTGTCCCAGTGTCTCAGGTAAATATGTCGTCTCACTGTCCCAGTGTCCCAGGTAAATATGTAGGCTTACTGCCCCAGAGCCCCAGGTAAATATGTCGTCTCACTGTCCCAGTGTCCGAGGTAAATATGTCGTCTCACTGTCCCAGTGTCCCAGGTAAATATGTCGGCTCACGGTCCCAGTGCCCCAGGTAAATATGCCGTCTCACTGTCCCAGTGTCCCAGGTAAATATGTCGACTCATGGTCCCCAGTGTCCCCGGTAAATATGTAGGCTCACTGTCCTAGTGTCCCAGGTAAATATGTCATCTCACAGTCCCAGTGTCCCAGGTAAGTATGTAGGCTTACTGTCCCCATTGCCCAAGGTAAATATGTAGCCCCACTGTCCCAGTGTCTCAGGTAAATATGTCGTCTCACTGTCCCAGTGTCCCAGGTAAATATGTAGGCTTACTGCCCCAGAGCCCCAGGTAAATATGTCGTCTCACTGTCCCAGTGTCCGAGGTAAATATGTCGTCTCACTGTCCCAGTGTCCCAGGTAAATATGTCGGCTCACGGTCCCCAGTGTCCCCGGTAAATATGTAGGCTCACTGTCCTAGTGTCCCAGGTAAATATGTCATCTCAGAGTCCCAGTGTCCCAGGTAAGTATATAGGCTCACTGTCCCCATTGCCCAAGGTAAATATGTAGCCCCACTGTCCCAGTGTCTCAGGTAAATATGTCGTCTCACTGTCCCAGTGTCCCAGGTAAATATGTCGGCTTACTGCCCCAGAGCCCCAGGTAAATATGTCGTCTCACTGTCCCAGTGTCCCAGGTAAATATGTAGGCTCTGACCCAGTGTCTCAGGTAAATATGTAGGCTCACTGTCCCAGTGCCCCAGGTAAATATGTCGTCTCACTGTCCCAGTGTCCCAGATAAATATGTCGGCTCACGGTCCCCAGTGTCCCCGGTAAATATGTAGGCACACTGTCCTAGTGTCCCAGGTAAATATGTCATCTCACAGTCCCAGTGTCCCAGGTAAGTATGTAGGCTCACTGTCCCCATTGCACAAGGTAAATATGTCGGCTTACTGCCCCAGAGCCCCAGGTAAATATGTTGTCTCACTGTCCCAGTGTCCCAGGTAAATATGTAGGCTCACTGTCCTAGTGTCCCAGGTAAATATGTCGTCTCACTGTCCCAGTGTCCCAGGTAAATATGTAGGCTCACTGTCCCAGTGCCCCAGGTAAATATGTAGGCTAACAGTCCCCAGTGTCCCAGGTAAATATGTAGGCTCACTGTCCCAGTGCCCCAGATAAATATGTAGGCTCACTGTCCCAGAGCCCCAGGTAAATACGTAGGCTCACTGTCCCAGTGTCCCAGGTAAATATGTCGGCGCACTTCCCCAGTGCCCCAGGTAAAGATGTCGGCTCACTGTCCTAGTATCCCAGGTAAATATGTCGGCTCACTTCCCCTGTGCCCCAGCTAAATATATAGGCTCACTGTCTCAGTGACCAGGTATCTATCTAAGCTCACTGTCCCAGAGTCCAGGTAAATATGTCGTCTCACTGTCCCAGTGTCCAGGTACGTATGTAGGCTTACTGCCCCAGAGCCCAAGGTAAATATGTAGCCCCACTGTCCCAGTATCCCAGGTAAATATGTCGTCTCACTGTCTCAGTGTCCCAGGTAAATATGTAGGCTTACTGCCCCAGAGCCCCAGGTAAATATGTCGTCTCACTGTCCCAGTGTCCCAGGAAAATATGTAGGCTCTGACCCAGTGTCCCAGGTAAATATGTCGGCTCACTGTCCCAGTGCCCCAGGTAAATATGTCGTCTCACTGTCCCAGTGCCCCAGCTAAATATGTAGGCTAACAGTCCCCAGTGTCCCAGGTAAATATGTAGGCTCACTGTCCCAGTGTCCCAGGTAAATATGTCGGCTCATGGTCCCCAGTGTCCCGGGCAAATATGTAGGCTCACTGTCCTAGTGTCCCAGGTAAATATGTCATCTCACAGTCCCAGTGTCCCAGGTAAGTATGTAGGCTCACTGTCCCCATTGCCCAAGGTAAATATGTAGCCCCACTGTCCCAGTGTCTCAGGTAAATATGTCGTCTCACTGTCCCAGTGTCCCAGGTAAATATGTAGGCTTACTGCCCCAGAGCCCCAGGTAAATATGTCGTCTCACTGTCCCAGTGTCCGAGGTAAATATGTCGTCTCACTGTCCCAGTGTCCCAGGTAAATATGTCGGCTCACTGTCCCAGTGTCCAGGTAAATATGTAGGCTCACTGTCACATTGACACAGGTAAATATGTAGGCTCACTGTCACATTGTCACAGGTAAATATGTAGGCTCACTGTCCCCAATTCCCCCAGGTAAACATGTAGGCTCACTGTCCCCGTGTCCAGGTAAATAAGTCGTCTCACTGTCCCACTGTCCCAGGTATATATGTAGGCTCACTGTCCCAGTGTCCCATGTAAACATGTTGGCTCACTGTCCCAGTATCCAGGCAAATATGTAGGCTCACTGTCGCATTGTCACAGGTAAATATGTAGGCTTACTGTCCCCAATGCCCCAGTTAAATATGTTGTCTCACTGTCCCAGTGTCCCAGGTACATATGTAGGCTCTCTGTCCCCATTGCCTCTGGTAAATACATCGGCTCACTGTCCCACTCCCTCAGATAAATATGTAGGCTCACTGTCCCAGTGTCCCAGGTAAATGTGTAGGCTCACTGTCCCCAGTGTCCCAGGTAAATATGTTGTCTCACTGTCCCAGTGTCCCAGGTAAATGTGTAGACTCACTGTTCCCATTGTCCCAGGTAAATACATTGGCTCACTGTCCCACTCCCCAGGTAAATGTGTAGGCTCACTGTCCCCAATCTCCCAGGTAAATATATTGTCTCACTGTCCCAGTGTCCCAGGAAAGGATCTAGGCTCACTGTCCCCATTGCCCCAGGTAAATACATAGGCTCACTGTCCCACTCCCTCAGGTAAATGTGTAGGGTCTCTTCCCCATTGCCCCAGGTAAATATCTAGGCTCACTGTCCCAGAGCCCCAGGTAACTATGTAGGCTCACTTTCCGAGGTCCCAGGTAACTATTTAGGCTCACTGTCCCTGAGCCCAGGTAAATATGTCGGCTCACTGTCCCTGAGCCCAGGTAAATATGTAGGCTCACTGTCCCAGAGCCGAGGTAAATTTGTAGACTCACTGTCCCCGTGTCCAGGCAAATATGTCGTCTCACTGTCCCATTGTCCCAGGTAAAAATGTAGACTCACTGTCCCAGTGTCCAGGTAAATATGTAGGCTCACTGTCACATTGTCACAGGTAAATATGTAGGCTCACTGTCCCCATTGCCCCAGGTAAACATGTAGGCTCACTGTCCCCGTGTCCAGGTAAATAAGTCGTCTCACTGTCCCACTGTCCCAGCTAAATATGTAGGCTCACTGTCCCAGTGTCCCATGTGAACATGTTGGCTCACTGTCCCTGTGTAAGGTAAATATGTAGGCTCACTGTCGCATTGTCACAGGTAAATATGTAGGCTTACTGTCCCCAATGCCCCAGGTAAATATGTTGTCTCACTGTCCCAGTGTCCCCGGTAAATATGTTGGCTCACTGTCCTAGTGTCCCAGGTAAATATGTCATCTTACTGTCCCAGTGCCCCAGGTAAATGTATAGGCTCACTGTCCCTAGTGTCCCCGGCAAATATGTAGGCTCATTGTCCCAGTGTCCCAGGTAACTATGTAGGCTAACAGTCCCCAGTGTCCCAGGTAAATATGTAGGCTCACTGTCCCAGTGCCCCAGATAAATATGTAGGCTCACTGTCCCAGAGCCCCAGGAAAATACATAGGCTCACTGTCCCGGTGTCCCAGGTAAATATGTCGGCTCACTTCCCCAGTGCACCAGGTAAATATATAGGCTCACTGTCTCAGTGACCAGGTATCTATCTAACCTCACTGTCCCAGAGTCCAGGTAAATATGTAGGCTCACTTTCCCAGGTCCCAGGTAACTATTTAGGCTCACTGTCCCTGAGCCCAGGTAATTATGTAGGCTCACTCTCACAGTGCCCCAGGTAAATATGTAGGCTCACTGTCCCAGTGCCCAGATAAATATGTACGCTCACTGTCCCAGTGTCCCTGGTAAATATGTTGCCTCACTGTCCCAGGTAAATATGTCGGCTCACTGTCCCAGTGCCCCAGGGAAATATGTAGGCTCACTGTCCCCATTGCCCCAGGTAAATATGTAGGCTCACTGTCCCCATTGCCCCAGGTAAATATGTAGGCTCACTGTCCCCATTGCCCCAGGTAAATATGTCGTCTCACTGTCCCAGTGTCCCAGGTAAATACGTTGCCTCACTGTCCCAGTGTCCGAGGTAAATATGTAGGCTCACTCTCCCAGTTCCCCAGGTAAGTATGTAGGCTCATTGTCCCAGTGCCCCAGGTACATATGTCATCTCACTGACCCAGTGTCCCTGGTAAATATGTAGGCTCACTGTCACAGTTTTCCAGGTAAATATGTTGACTCACTGTCCCAGTGTCCCTGGTAAATGTGTTGTCTCACTGTCCCAGTGTCCCAGGTAAATATGTAGGCTCACTGTCCCAGTCCCCAGGTAAATATGTCGGCTCACTTTCCCAGGGTCCCTGGTAAATATGTAGGCTCACTGTCCTAGTGTCCCAGGTAAATATGTCATCTTACTGTCCCAGTGCCCCAGGTAAATGTATAGGCTCACTGTCCCTAGTGTCCCCGGCAAATATGTCTGCTCATTGTCCCAGTGTCCCAGGTAAATATGTAGGCTAACAGTCACCAGTGTCCCAGGTAAATATGTAGGCTCACTGTCCCAGTGCCCCAGATAAATATGTAGGCTCACTGTCCCAGAGCCCCAGGTAAATACGTAGGCTCACTGTCCCAGTGTCCCAGGTAAATATGTCGACTCACTTCCCCAGTGCCCCAGGTAAATATGTAGGCTCACTGTCCTAGTATCCCAGGTAAATATGTCGGCTCACTTCCCCAGTGCACCAGGTAAATATATAGGCTCACTGTCTCAGTGACCAGGTATCTATCTAAGCTCACTGTCCCAGAGTCCAGGTAAATATGTAGGCTCACTTTCCCAGGTCCCAGGTAACTATTTAGGCTCACTGTCCCTGAGCCCAGGTAAATATGTAGGCTCACTCTCACAGTGCCCCAGGTAAATATGTAGGCTCACTGTCCCAGTGTCCAGATAAATATGTACGCTCACTGTACCAGTGTCCCTGGTAAATATGTTGCCTCACTGTCCCAGTGTCCGAGATAAATATGTCGGCTCACTGTCCCAGTGCCCCAGGGAAATATGTAGGCTCACTGTCCCCATTGCCCCAGGTAAATATGTAGGCTCACTGTCCCCATTGCCCCAGTTAAATATGTTGTCTCACTGTCCCCATTGCCCAAGAGAAATATGTAGCCCCACTGTCCCAGTGTCCCAGGTAAATATGTCGTCTCACTGTCCCAGTATCCAGGTAAATATGTAGGCTTACTGCCCCAGAGCCCACGGTAAATATGTAGCCCCACTGTCCCAGTATCCCAGGTAAATATGTCGTCTCACTGTCTCAGTGTCCCAGGTAAATATGTAGGCTTACTGCCCCAGAGCCCCAGGTAAATATGTCGACTCACTGTCATAGTGTCCCAGGAAAATATGTAGGCTCTGACCCAGTGTCCCCGGTAAATATGTAGGCTCACTGTCCTAGTGTCCCAGGTAAATATGTCATCTCACAGTCCCACTGTCCCAGGTAAGTATGTAGGCTCACTGTCCCCATTGCCCAAGGTAAATATGTAGCCCCACTATCCCAGTGTCTCAGGTAAATATGTCGTCTCACTGTCCCAGTGTCCCAGGTAAATATGTAGGCTTACTGTCCCAGAGCCCCAGGTAAATATGTCGTCTCACTGTCCCAGTGTCCCAGGTAAATATGTCGGCTCACGGTCCCCAGTGTCCCCGGTAAATATGTAGGCTCACTGTCCTAGTGTCCCAGGTAAATATGTCATCTCACAGTCCCAGTGTCCCAGGTAAGTATGTAGGCTCACTGTCCCCATTGCCCAAGGTAAATATGTAGCCCCACTGTCCCAGTGTCTCAGGTAAATATGTCGTCTCACTGTCCCAGTGTCCCAGCTAAATATGTAGGCTTACTGCCCCAGAGCCCCAGGTAAATATGTCGTCTCACTGTCCCAGTGTCCGAGGTAAATATGTCGTCTCACTGTCCCAGTGTCCCAGGTAAATATGTCGGCTCACGGTCCCCAGTGTCCCCGGTAAATATGTAGGCTCACTGTCCTAGTGTCCCAGGTAAATATGTCATCTCACAGTCCCAGTGTCCCAGGTAAGTATGTAGGCTCACTGTCCCCATTGCCCAAGGTAAATATGTAGCCCCACTGTCCCAGTGTCTCAGGTAAATATGTCGTCTCACTGTCCCAGTGTCCCAGGTAAATATGTAGGCTTACTGCCCCAGAGCCCCAGGTAAATATGTCGTCTCACTGTCCCAGTGTCCCAGGTAAATATGTAGGCTCTGACCCAGTGTCCCAGGTAAATATGTAGGCTCACTGTCCCAGTGCCCCAGGTAAATATGTCGTCTCACTGTCCCAGTGTCCCAGGTAAATATGTCGGCTCACGGTCCCCAGTGTCCCCAGTAAATATGTAGGCTCACTGTCCCCGTGTCCCAGGTAAATATGTAGGCTAACAGTCCCCAGTGTCCCAGGTAAATATGTAGGCTCACTGTCCCCAGTGTCCCAGGTAAATATGTTGTCTCACTGTCCCAGTGTCCCAGGTAAATATGTTGTCTCACTGTCCCAGTGTCCCAGGTAAATGTGTAGACTCACTGTCCCCATTGTCCCAGGTAAATACATTGGCTCACTGTCCCACTCCCCAGGTAAATGTGTAGGCTCACTGTCCCCAATCTCCCAGGTAAATATATTGTCTCACTGTCCCAGTGTCCCAGGAAAGGATCTAGGCTCACTGTCCCCATTGCCCCAGGTAAATACATAGGCTCACTGTCCCACTCCCTCAGGTAAATGTGTAGGGTCTCTTCCCCATTGCCCCAGGTAAATATCTAGGCTCACTGTCCCAGAGCCCCAGGTAAATATGTAGGCTCACTTTCCCAGGTCCCAGGTAACTATTTAGGCTCACTGTCCCTGAGCCCAGGTAAATATGTCGGCTCACTGTCCCTGAGCCCAGGTAAATATGTAGGCTCACTGTCCCAGAGCCGAGGTAAATTTGTAGACTCACTGTCCCCGTGTCCAGGCAAATATGTCGTCTCACTGTCCCATTGTCCCAGTAAATATGTAGGCTCACTGTCCCAGTGTCCAGGTAAATATGTAGGCTCACTGTCACATTGTCACAGGTAAATATGTAGGCTCACTGTCCCCATTGCCCCAGGTAAACATGTAGGCTCACTGTCCCCGTGTCCAGGTAAATAAGTCGTCTCACTGTCCCACTGTCCCAGCTAAATATGTAGGCTCACTGTCCCAGTGTCCCATGTGAACATGTTGGCTCACTGTCCCTGTGTAAGGTAAATATGTAGGCTCACTGTCGCATTGTCACAGGTAAATATGTAGGCTTACTGTCCCCAATGCCCCAGGTAAATATGTTGTCTCACTGTCCCAGTGTCCCCGGTAAATATGTTGGCTCACTGTCCTAGTGTCCCAGGTAAATATGTCATCTTACTGTCCCAGTGCCCCAGGTAAATGTATAGGCTCACTGTCCCTAGTGTCCCCGGAAAATATGTAGGCTCACTGTCCCAGTGTCCCAGGTAACTATGTAGGCTAACAGTCCCCAGTGTCCCAGGTAAATATGTAGGCTCACTGTCCCAGTGCCCCAGATAAATATGTAGGTTCACTGTCCCAGTCCCCAGGTAAATATGTCGGCTCACTGTCCCAGTGTCCCCGGTAAATATGTAGGCTCACTGTCCTAGTGTCCCAGGTAAATATGTCATCTTACTGTCCCAGTGCCCCAGGTAAATGTATAGGCTCACTGTCCCTAGTGTCCCCGGCAAATATGTCTGCTCATTGTCCCAGTGTCCCAGGTAAATATGTAGGCTAACAGTCCCCAGTGTCCCAGGTAAATATGTAGGCTCACTGTCCCAGTGCCCCAGATAAATATGTAGGCTCACTGTCCCAGAGCCCCAGGTAAATACGTAGGCTCACTGTCCTAGTGTCCCAGGTAAATATGTCATCTCACAGTCCCAGTGTCCCAGGTAAGTATGTAGGCTCACTGTCCCCATTGCCCAAGGTAAATATGTAGCCCCACTGTCCCAGTGTCTCAGGTAAATATGTCGTCTCACTGTCCCAGTGTCCCAGGTAAATATGTAGGCTTACTGCCCCAGAGCCCCAGGTAAATATGTCGTCTCACTGTCCCAGTGTCCGAGGTAAATATGTCGTCTCACTGTCCCAGTGTCCCAGGTAAATATGTCGGCTCACGGTCCCCAGTGTCCCCGGTAAATATGTAGGCTCACTGTCCTAGTGTCCCAGGTAAATATGTCATCTCACAGTCCCAGTGTCCCAGGTAAGTATGTAGGCTCACTGTCCCCATTGCCCAAGGTAAATATGTAGCCCCACTGTCCCAGTGTCTCAGGTAAATATGTCGTCTCACTGTCCCAGTGTCCCAGGTAAATATGTAGGCTTACTGCCCCAGAGCCCCAGGTAAATATGTCGTCTCACTGTCCCAGTGTCCCAGGTAAATATGTAGGCTCTGACCCAGTGTCCCAGGTAAATATGTAGGCTCACTGTCCCAGTGCCCCAGGTAAATATGTCGTCTCACTGTCCCAGTGTCCCAGGTAAATATGTCGGCTCACGGTCCCCAGTGTCCCCAGTAAATATGTAGGCTCACTGTCCCAGTGTCCAGGTAAATATGTAGGCTCACTGTCACATTGTCACAGGTAAATTTGTAGGCTCACTGTCCCCATTGCCCCAGGTAAACATGTAGGCTCACTGTCCCCGTGTCCAGGTAAATAAGTCATCTCACTGTCCCACTGTCCCAGGTAAATATGTAGGCTCACTGTCCCAGTGTCCCATGTAAACACATTGGCTCACTGTCCCAGTGTCCAGGTAAATATGTAGGCTCACTGTCGCATTGTCACAGGTAAATATGTAGGCTTACTGTCCCCAATGCCCCAGGTAAATATGTTGTCTCACTGTCCCAGTGTCCCAGGTACATATGTAGACTCTCTGTCCCCATTGCCTCTGGTAAATACATCGGCTCACAGTCCCACTCCCTCAGGTAAATGTGTAGGCTCACTGTCCCAGTGTCCCAGGTAAATGTGTAGGCTCACTGTCCCCAGTGTCCCAGGTAAATATGTTGTCTCACTGTCCCAGTGTCCCAGGTAAATGTGTAGACTCACTGTCCCCATTGTCCCAGGTAAATACATTGGCTCACTGTCCCACTCCCCAGATAAATGTGTAGGCTCACTGTCCCCAATCTCCCAGGTAAATATGTTGTCTCACTGTCCCAGTGTCCCAGGAAAGGATCTAGGCTCACTGTCCCCATTGCCCAGGTAAATACATAGGCTCACTGTCCCACTCCCTCAGGTAAATGTGTAGGGTCTCTTCCCCATTGCCCCAGGTAAATATCTAGGCTCACTGTCCCAGAGCCCCAGGTAAATATGTAGGCTCACTGTCCCAGTGTCCCTGGTAAATATGTCGGCTCACTGTCACAGTTTCCCAGGTAAATATGTTGACTCACTGTCCCAGTGCCCCTGGTAAATGTGTTGTCTCACTGTCCCAGTCTCCCAGGTAAATACGTAGGCTCACTGTCCCAGAGCCCAGGAAAATATGTCGTCTCACTGTCCCAGTGTCCCTGGTAAATATGTAGGCTCACTGTCCCAGTGCCCCAGGTAAATACGTAGGCTCACTGTCCCCAGTACCCCAGGCAAATATGTTGTCTCACTGTCCCAGTGCCCCAGGTAAATATGTCGTCTCACTGCCCCAGAGCCCAGGTAAATATGTAGGCTCACTTCCACAGTGCCCCAGTTAAATATGTAGGCTCACTGTCTCAGTGTCCCAGGTAATTATGTCATCTCACTGTCCCAGTGTCCCAGGTAAATATGTCATCTCACAGTCCCAGTGTCCCAGGTAAATATGTAGGCTCACTGTCCCCATTGCCCAAGGTAAATATGTAGCCCCACTGTCCCAGTCTCCCAGGTAAATATGTCATCTCACTGTCCCACTGTCCCAGGTAAATATGTAGGCTTACTGCCCCAGAGCCCCAGGTAAATATGTTGTCTCACTGTCCCAGTGCCCCAGGTAGTATGTAGTCCCACTGTCCCAGTGTCCCCGGTAAATATGTCATCTCACAGTCCCAGTGCCCCAGGTAAATATGTTGGCTCACAGTCCCCATTGCCCCAGGTAAATATGTAGCCCCACTGTCCCAGTGTCCCAGGTAAATATGTCGTCTCACTGTCCCAGTGCCCCAGGTAGTATGTAGTCCCACTGTCCCAGTGTCCCCGGTAAATATGTCATCTCACAGTCCCAGTGTCCCAGGTAAATATGTAGGCTCTGACCCAGTGTCCCAGGTAAATATGTCGTCTCACTGTCCCAGTGTCCCAGGTAAATATGTCGGCTCACTGTCCCCAGTGTCCCCGGTAAATATGTAGGCTCACTGTCCTAGTGTCCCAGGTAAATATGTCATCTCACAGTCCCAGTGCCCCAGGTAAATATAGGCTCATTGTTGTGGTCCTGTTCGCCGAGCTGGAAGTTTTTGTTGCAAACGGTTCGTTTCCTGCCTAGGCGACATCATCAGTGCTTGGGAGCCTCCTGCGAAGCGCTTCTTTGATGTTTTCTCCGGTGTTTATAGTGGTCTGTCCCTGCCGCTTCCGGTTGTCAGTTTCAGCTGTCCGCTGTAGTGGTTGGTATATTGGGTCCAGGTCGATGTGTTTATTGATGCAGTTTGTGGATGAATGCCATGCCTCTAGGAATTCCCTGGCTGTTCTCTGTCTGGCTTGCCCTATGATAGTAGTGTTGTCCCAGTCGAATTCATGTTGCTTGTTGTCTGCGTGTGTGGCTACTAAGGATAGCTGGTCGTGTCGTTTCGTGGCTAGTTGATGTTCATGTATGCGGATTGTTAGCTGTCTTCCTGTTTGTCCTATATAGTGTTTTGTGCAGTCCTTGCATGGTATTTTGTACACTACATTAGTTTTGCTCATGTTGGGTATCGAGTCCTTCGTTCTGGTGAGTTGTTGTCTGAGCGTGGCTGTTGGTTTGTGTGCCGTTATGAGTCCTAGTGGTCGCAGTAGTCTGGCTGTCAGTTCCGAGATGCTCCTGATGTATGGTAGTGTGGCTAGTCCTTTTGGTTGTGGTATGTCCTCATTCCGTGGTCTTTCTCTTAGGCATCTGTTGATGAAGTTGCGCGGGAATCCGTTTTTGGCGAATACCTTGTATAGGTGTTCCTTTTCTTCTTTTTGCAGTTCGGGTGTACTGCAGTGTGTTGTGGCCCTTTTGAATAGTGTCCTGATGCAGCTTCGTTTGTGTGTTTTGGGGTGGTTACTTTCATAGTTTAGGACTTGGTCTGTGTGTGTGGCTTTCCTGTATACCCTTGTAGTGAATTCTCCGTTCGGTGTTCTCTGTACCATCACTGTCGCATTGTCACAGGTAAATATGTAGGCTTACTGTCCCCAATGCCCCAGGTAAATATGTTGTTTCACTGTCCCAGTGTCCCAGGTACATATGTAGGCTCTCTGTCCCCATTGCCCCAGGTAAATACATAGGCTCACAGTCCCACTCCCTCAGGTAAATGTGTAGGCTCACTGTCCCTGAATCCAGGTAAATATGTAGGCTCACTTTCCCAGGTCCCAGGTAATTATTTAGGCTCACTGTCCCTGAGCCCAGGTAAATATGTTGTCTCACTGTCCCAGAGCCCAGGTAAATATGTAGGCTCACTGGCCAGTGTCCCAGGTAAAAATGTCGTCTCACTGTCCCACTGTCCCAGGTAAATATGTAGGCTCACTGTCCCAGTGTCCCAGGTAATTATGTAGGCTCACTGTCCCAGAGCCCCAGGTAAATATGTAGGCTCACTGTCCCAGTGTCTGAGGTAAATATATAGGCTCACTGTCCCCATTGCCCCAGGTAAATATGTAGGTTCACTGTCCCAGAGCCCCAGGTAAATATGTAGGCTCACTGTCCCAGTGTCCGAGGTAAATATGTAGGCTCACTGTCCCCATTGCCCCAGGTAAATATGTAGGCTCACTGTCCCCATTGCCCCAGGTATATATGTAGGCTCACTGTCCCAGTGTCCCAGGTAAACATGTAGGCTGACTGTCCCAGTGTCCAGGTAAATATGTAGGCTCACTGTCGCATTGTCAAAAGTAAATATGTAGGCTCACTGTCCCCATTGCCCCAGGTAAACATGGAGGCTCACTGTCACCGTGTCCAGGTAAATATGTCGTCTCACTGTCCCACTGTCCCAGGTAAATATGTAGGCTCACTGTCCCAGTGTCCCAGGTAAACATGTAGGCTCACTGTCCCAGTGTCCAGGTAAATATGTAGGCTCACTGTCGCATTGTCAAAGGTAAATATGTAGGCTCACTGTCCCCATTGCCCCAGGTAAACATGTAGGCTTACTGTCCCCGTGTCCAGGTAAATATGTCATCTCACTGTCCCACTGTCCCAGGTAAATATGTAGGCTCACTGTCCCAGTGTCCCAGGTAAACATGTTGGCTCACTGTCCCAGTTTCCAGGTAAATATGTTGTCTCACTGTCCCAGTGTCCCAGGTACATATGTTGTCTCACTGTCCCAGTGTCCCAGGTAAATGTGTAGGCTCACTGTCCCCAGTGTCCCAGGTAAATATGTTGTCTCACTGTCCCAGTGTCCCAGGTAAATATGTAGACTCACTGTCCCCATTGTCCCAGGGAAATACATAGGCTCACTGTCCCACTCCCCAGGTAAATATCTAGGCTCACTGTCCCCATTGCCCCAGGTAAATACGTAGGAGAAAGTGAGTTCTGCAGATGCTGGAGATCAAAGTTGAAACTTTATTGCTGGAACAGCACAGCAGGTCAGGCAGCATCCAGGGAACAGGAGATTCGACGTTTCGGGCACAGGCCCTTCTTCCTGAATCTCCTGTTCCCTGGATGCTGCCTGACCTGCTGTGCTGTTCCAGCAATAAAGTTTCAACCAGGTAAATACGTAGGCTCACTGTCCCACTCCCTCAGGTAAATGTGTAGGCTCTCTTCCCCAGTGCCCCAGGTAAATATCTAGGCTCACTGTCCCCAGTGCCCCAGGTAAATATGCTGTCTCACTGTCCCCAGTGCCCGAGGTAAATATGTAGGCTCACTGTCCCAGTGTCTGAGGTAAATATGTAGGCTCACTGTCCCAGTGCCCCAGGTAAATATGTAGGCTCACTGTCCCAGTGCCCCAGGTAAATATGTCATCTCACTTCCCCAGTGCCCCAGGTAAATATGTCATCTCACTGTCACAGTGTCCCAGGTAAATTGTAGGCTCACTTCCCAAGTGCTCCAGGTAAATATGTAGGCTCACTGTCCCAGTACCCCAGGTAAATATGTAGGCTCACTGTCCCCAGTGCCCAGGTAAATATGTAGGCCCACTGTCCCCAGTGCCCCAGATAAATATGTTATCGCACTGTCACCGATCCCAGATAAATATGTCTCACTGTCCCAGAGCCCCAGGTAAATATGTAGGCTCACTGTCCCAGTGTCCCAGGTAAATATGTAGTCTCACTATCCCTGAGCCCCAGGTAATTATGTTGTCTCACTGTCCCCATTGCCCAAGGTAAATATGTCATCTCAGTGTCCCAGTGTCCCAGGTAATTATGTAGGCTCACTGTCCCCATTGCCCCAGGTAAATATGTCATCTCACTGTCCCAGTGTCCCAGGTAAATACGTTGCCTCACTGTCCCAGTGTCCGAGGTAAATATGTAGGCTCACTCTCCCAGTTCCCAAGGTAAGTATGTAGGCTCACTGTCCCCAGTGTCCCAGCTAAATATGTAGGCTCACTGTCCCAGTGCCCCAGGTAAATATGTCTTCTCACTGACCCAGTGTCCCTGGTAAATATGTAGGCTCACTGTCCCAGTGCCCCAGGTAAATATGTCATCTCACTGACCCAGTGTCCCTGGTAAATATGTAGGCTCACTGTCACAGTTTCCCAGGTAAATATGTTGACTCACTGTCCCAGTGTCCCTGGTAAATGTGTTGTCTCACTGTCCCAGTGTCCCAGGTAAATACGTAGGCTCACTGTCCCAGTGCCCAGGAAAATATGTCCGCTCACTGACCCCAGTGTCCATGGTAAACATGTAGGCTCACTGTCCCAGTTCCCCTGGTAAATACGTAGGCTCACTGTCCCTATTGCCCCAGGTAAATATGTCGTCTCACTGTCCCACTTTCCCAGTAAATATGCAGGCTCACTGTCCCAGACCCCAGGTAAATATGTAGGCTCACTGTCCCAGAGCCCAGGTAAATATGTAGGCTAACTGTCCCCAGTCCACCTGGTAAATATGTAGGCTCACTGTCCCCAGTACCCCAGGTAAATACGTCGTCTCACTGTCCTAGAGCCCAGGTAAATATGTAGGCTCACTTCCACAGTGCCCCAGGTATATAGGTAGGCTCACTGTCCCAGTGCCCCAGGTAAGTATGTAGTCCAACTGTCCCAGTGTCCCAGGTAAATATGTCATCTCACAGTCCCAGTGTCCCTGGTAAATATGTTGTCTCACTGTCCCCATTGCCCAAGGTAAATATGTCATCTCATTGTCCCAGTGTCCCAGGTAATTATGTAGGCTCACTGTCCCTGAGCCCCAGGTAATTATGTTGTCCAACTGTCCCAGTGTCCCAGGTAAATATGTAGGCTCACTGTCCCAATGCTCCAGGTAAATATGTCGTCTCACTGTCCCCATTGCCGAAGATAAATATATTGTCTCACTGTCCCAGTGTCACAGGTAAATATGTAGGCAGATTGTCCCAGTCTCCCAGGTAAATATGTACGCTCACTGTCCCAGTGTTCCTGGTAAATATGTTGTCTCACTGTCCCAGTGTCCCTGGTAAATGTATAGGCTCACTCTCACAGTGCCCCAGGTAAGTATGTAGGCTCACTGTCCCAGTGCCCAGATAAATATGTACGCTCACTGTCCCAATGTCCCTGGTAAATATGTTGCCTCACTGTCCCAGTGTCCGAGGTAAATATGTAGGCTCACTGTCCCCATTGTCCCAGGTAAATATGTAGGCTCACTGTCCCCATTGCCCCAGGTAAATATGTCGTCTCACTGTCCCAGTGTCCCAGGTAAATACGTTGCCTCACTGTCCCAGTGTCCGAGGTAAATATGTCGGCTCACTGTCCCAGTGCCCCAGGCAAATATGTAGGCTCACTGTCCCAGAGCCCCAGGTAAATACGTAGGCTCACTGTCCCAGTGTCCCAGGTAAATATGTCGGCTCACTTCCCCAGTGCCCCAGGTAAATATGTAGGCTCACTGCCCTAGTATCCCAGGTAAATATGTCGGCTCACTTCCCCAGTGCCCCAGGTAAATATATAGGCTCACTGTCTCAGTGACCAGGTATCTATCTAAGCTCACTGTCCCAGAGTCCAGGTAAATATGTAGGCTCACTTTCCCAGGTCCCAGGTAACTATTTAGGCTCACTGTCCCTGAGTTGAAACTTTATTGCTGGAACAGCGCAGCAGGTCATGCAGCATCCAGGGAACAGGAGATTCGACGTTTCGGGCACAGGCCCTTCTTCAGGAATTCCTGAACAAGGGCCTGTGCCCGAAACGTCGAATCTCCTGTTCCCTGGATGCTGCATGACCTGCTGTGCTGTTCCAGCAATAAAGTTTCAACTTTGATCTCCAGCATCAGCAGACCTCACTTTCTCCTCACTGTCCCTGAGCCCAGGTAAATATGTAGGCTCACTGTCCCAGAGCCCAGGTAAATATGTAGGCTCACTCTCACAGTGCCCCAGGTAAATATGTAGGCTGACTGTCCCAGTGCCCAGATAAATATGTACGCTCACTGTCCCAGTGTCCCTGGTAAATATGTTGCCTCACTGTCCCAGTGTCCGAGGTAAATATGTCGGCTCACTGTCCCAGTTTCCCAGGTAAATATGTAGGCTCACTGTCCCCATTGCCCCAGGTAAATATGTAGGCTCACTGTCCCCATTGCCCCAGGTAAATATGTAGTCTCACTGTCCCAGTGTCCCAGGTAAATACGTTGCCTCACTGTCCCAGTGTCCGAGGTAAATATGTAGGCTCACTCGCCCAGTTCCCCAGGTAAGTATGTAGGCTCATAGTCCCAGTGCCCCAGGTACATATGTCATCTCACTGACCCAGTGTCCCTGGTAAATATGTAGGCTCACTGTCACAGTTTTCCAGGTAAATATGTTGACTCACTGTCCCAGTGTCCCTGGTAAATGTGTTGTCTCACTGTCCCAGTGTCCCAGGTAAATATGTAGGCTCACTGTCCCAGTCCCCAGGTAAATTTGTCGGCTCACTGTCCCAGTGTCCCCGGTAAATATGTAGGCTCACTGTCCTAGTGTCCCAGGTAAATATGTCATCTTACTGTCCCAGTGCCCCAGGTAAATGTATAGGCTCACTGTCCCTTGTGTCCCCGGCAAATATGTAGGCTCATTGTCCGAGTGTCCCAGGTAAATATGTAGGCTAACAGTCCCCAGTGTCCCAGGTAAATATGTAAGCTCACTGTCCCAGTGCCCCAGATAAATATGTAGGCTCACTGTCCCAGAGCCCCAGGTAAATACGTAGGCTCACTGTCCCAGTGTCCCAGGTAAATATGTCGACTCACTTCCCCAGTGCCCCATGTAAATATGTAGGCTCACTGTCCTAGTATCCCAGGTAAATATGTAGGCTCACTTCCCCAGTGCCCCAGGTAAATCTATAGGCTCACTGTCTCAGTGACCATGTATCTCATCTAAGCTCACTGTCCCAGAGTCCAGGTAAATATGTAGGCTCACTTTCCCAGGTCCCAGGTAACTATTTAGGCTCACTGTCCCAGAGCCCAGGTAAATATGTCGTCTCACTATCACACTGTCCCAGGTAAATATGTAGGCTCACTCTCACAGTGCCCCAAGTAAATATGTAGGCTCACTGTCCCAGTGCCCAGATAAATATGTACGCTCACTGTCCCAGTGTCCCTGGTAAATATGTTGCCTCACTGTCCCAGTGTCCGAGGTAAATATGTCGGCTCACTGTCCCAGTGCCCCAGGTAAATATGTAGGCTCACTGTCCCCATTGCCCCAGGTAAATATGTAGGCTCACTGTCCCCATTGCCCCAGGTAAATATGTAGTCTCACTGTCCCAGTGTCCCAGGTAAATACGTTGCCTCACTGTCCCAGTGTCCGAGGTAAATATGTAGGCTCACTCTTCCAGTAACTCAGGTAAGTATGTAGGCTCATTGTCCCAGTGCCCCAGGTACATATGTCATCTCACTGACCCAGTGTCCCAGGTAAATATGAAGGCTCACTGTCACAGTTTTCCAGGTAAATATGTTGACTCACTGTCCCAGTGTCCCTGGTAAATGTGTTGTCTCACTGTCCCAGTGCCCCAGGTAAATATGTAGGCTCACTGTCCCCATTGCCCCAGGTATATATGTAGGCTCATTGTCCCCATTGCCCCAGGTAAATATGTAGGCTCACTGTCCCCATTGCCCCAGGTAAATATGTCGTCTCACTGTCCCAGTGTCCCAGGTAAATACGTTGCCTCACTGTCCCAGTGTCCGAGGTAAATATGTAGGCTCACTCTCCCAGTTCCCCAGGTAAGTATGTAGGCTCATTGTCCCAGTGCCCCAGGTACATATGTCATCTCACTGACCCAGTGTCCCTGGTAAATATGTAGGCTCACTGTCACAGTTTTCCAGGTAAATATGTTGACTCACTGTCCCAGTGTCCCTGGTAAATGTGTTGTCTCACTGTCCCAGTGTCCCAGGTAAATATGTAGGCTCACTGTCCCAGTCCCCAGGTAAATATGTCGGCTCACTGTCCCAGTGACCCCGGTAAATATGTAGGCTCACTGTCCTAGTGTCCCAGGTAAATATGTCATCTTACTGTCCCAGTGCCCCAGGTAAATGTATAGGCTCACTGTCCCTAGTGTCCCCGGCAAATATGTAGGCTCATTGTCCTAGTGTCCCAGGTAAATATGTAGGCTAACAGTCCCCAGTGCCCCAGGTAAATATGTAGGCTCACTGTCCCAGTGCCCCAGATAAATATGTAGGCTCAGTAGGCTCACTGTCCCAGTGTCCCAGGTAAATACGTAGGCTCACTCTCACAGTGCCCCAGGTAAATATGTAGGCTCACTGTCCCAGTGCCCAGATAAATATGTACGCTCACTGTCCCAGTGTCCCTGGTAAATATGTTGCCTCACTGTCCCAGTGTCCGAGGCAGATATGTCGGCTCACTGTCCCAGTGCCCCAGGTAAATATGTAGGCTCACTGACCCCATTGCCCCAGGTATATATGTAGGCTCACTGTCCCCATTGCCCCAGGTAAATATGTAGGCTCACTGTCCTCATTGCCCCAGGTAAATATGTTGTCTCACTGTCCCAGTGTCCCAGGTAAATACGTTGCCTCACTGTCCCAGTGTCCGAGGTAAATATGTAGGCTCACTCTCCCAGTTCCCCAGGTACGTACGTAGGCTCATTGTCCCAGTGCTCCAGGTACATATGTCATCTCACTGACCCAGTGTCCCTGGTAAATATGTAGGCTCACTGTCCCAGTGCCCAGATAAATATGTACGCTCACTGTCCCAGTGTCCCTGGTAAATATGTTGCCTCACTGTCCCAGTGTCCGAGGTAAATATGTCGGCTCACTGTCCCAGTGCCCCAGGTAAATATGTAGGCTCACTGTCCCCATTGCCCCAGGTATATATGTAGGCTCACTGTCCCCATTGCCCCAGGTAAATATGTCGGCTCACTGTCCCCATTGCCCCAGGTAAATATGTCGTCTCACTGTCCCAGTGTCCCAGGTAAATACGTTGCCTCACTGTCCCAGTGTCCGAGGTAAATATGTAGGCTCACTCTCCCAGTTCCCCAGGTAAGTATGTAGGCTCATTGTCCCAGTGCCCCAGGTACATATGTCATCTCACTGACCCAGTGTCCCCGGTAAATATGTAGGCTCACTGTCACAGTTTTCCAGGTAAATATGTTGACTCACTGTCCCAGTGTCCCAGGTAAATGTGTTGTCTCACTGTCCCAGTGTCCCAGGTAAATACGTAGGCTCACTGTCTCAGTGCCCAGGAAAATATGTCCGCTCACTGTCCCCAGTGTCCCTGGTAAATATGTAGGCTCACTGTCCCAGTCCCCAGGTAAATATGTAGGCTCACTGTCCCAATGTCCCAGGTAAATATGTAGGCTCACTGTCCCTGAACCCCAGGTAATAATGTCGTCCAACTGTCCCAGTGTCCCTGGTAAATATGTAGGCTCACTGTTCCAGTGCCCCAGTTAAATATGTTGTCTCATTGGCCCCATTGCCCAAGATAAATATGTAGGCTAACAGTCCCCAGTGTCCCAGGTAAAAATGTCGTCTCACTGTCCCAGTGTCCAGGTAAATATGAAGGCTTACTGCCCCAGAGCCCAAGGTAAATATTCAGCCCCACTGTCCCAGTATCCCAGGTAAATATGTGGGCTCACTGTCCCAGAGCCCAGGTAAATATGTAGGCTCACTGTCCCAGTGCCCCAGGTAAATATGTCATCTCACTGTCCCAGAGCCCAGGTAAATATGTCGTCTCACTGTCCCAGAGCCCCAGGTTTTTATGTGGGCTCACTGTCCCAGAGCCCAGGTAAATATGTAGGTTCACTGTCCCAGTGCCCCAGGTAAATATGTCATCTCACTGTCCCAGAGCTCCAGGTAAATATGTAGGCTCACTGTCCCAGAGCCCAGGTAAATATATAGGCTCACTGTCCCAGTGCCCCAGGTAAATATGTCATCTCACTGTCCCAGAGCCCAGGTAAATATGTCGTCTCACTGTCCCAGAGCCCAGATAAATATGTAGGCTCACTGTCCCCAGTGTCCCCGGTAAATATGGAGGCTCACTGTCCTAGTGTCCCAGGTAACTATGTCATCTCAGTATCCCAGAGCCCAGGTAAATATGTAGGCTCACTGTCCCCATTGCCCCAGGTAAATATGCCATCTCACTGTCCCAGTGCCTCAGGTAAATATGCCATCTCACTGTCCCAGTGCCCCATGTAAATATGTGGTCTCACTGTCCCAGTGCCCCAGGTAAATATATTGGCTCTCTCTCCCCATTGCCCCAGGTAAATATGTAGGCCCACTGTCCCAGTGTCCCAGGTAAATATGTAGGCTCACTGTCCCAGTGTCCAGGTAAATATGTAGGCTCACTGTCGCATTGTCACAGGTAAATATGTAGGCTCACTGTCCCCATTTGCCCCAGGTAAACATGTAGGCTCACTGTCCCCGTGTCCAGGTAAATATGTCGTCTCACTGTCCCACTGTCCCAGATAAATATGTAGGCTCACTGTCCCAGTGTCCCAGGTAAACAGGTAGGCTCACTGTCCCAGTGTCCAGGTAAATATGTAGGCTCATTGTCGGATTGTCAGAGGTAAATGTGTAGGCTTACTGTCCCCAATGCCCCAGTGAAATATGTCGGCTCACTGTCCCAGTGTCCCAGGTAAATATGTTGTCTCACAGTCCTAGTGTCCCAGGTAAATATGTAGGCTCTCTGTCCCCATTGTCCCAGGTAAATATGTAGGCTCACAGTCCCAATCCCTCAGGTAAATGTGTAGGCTCATTATCCCAGTGCCCCAGGTAAATATCTGGGCTCACTGTCCCCAGTGTCCCAGGTAAATACATAGGCTCCCTCTCCCACTCCCCAGGTAAATACGGAGGCTCACTGTCCCACTCCCTCAGGTAAATGTGTAGGCTCTATTCCCCAGTGCCCCAGGTAAATATCTAGGCTCACTGTCCCAGAGCCCAGGTAAATATGTAGGCTCACTGTCCCAGTCCCCCAGGTAAATATCTAGGCTCACTGTTCCAGAGCCCAGGTAAATACGTAGGCTCACTGTCCCAGTGCCTCAGGTAAATATGTCATCTCACTGTCCCAGAGCCCAGGTAAATATGTCGTCTCACTGTCCCAGTGCCCCAGTTAAATATGTAGGCTCACTGTCCCCATTGCCCCAGGTAAATATGCCATCTCACTCTCCCAGTGCCTCAGGTAAATATGTCCTCTCACTGTCCCAGTGCCCAGTTAAATACGTTGGCTCACTGTCCGCATTGCCCCAGGTAAATATGTCATCTCACTGTCCCAGTGCCCCATGTAAATATGTTGTCTCACTGTCCCAGTGCCCCAGGTAAATATGTAGGCTCACTCTCCTCATTGCCTCAGGTAAATATGTAGGCTCACTGTCCCAGTCTCCCAGGTAAAAATTTCATCTCACTGTCCCAGTGTCCCTGGTAAATATATGTTCACTGTCCCAGTGTCCCAGGTAAATATGTCGTCTCACTGTCCCAGTGTCCATGGTAAATATATGCTCACTCTCCCAGTGTTCCAGGTAAATATGTCATCTCACTGTCTCAGAGTCCATGGTAAACATATGCTCACTGCCCCAGTGTCCCAGGTAAATGTGTCGGTTCACTTCCCCACTGCCCCAGGGAAATATGTCGTCTCACTGTCCCAGTGCCCAAGTAAATGAGGCCCACAAAGCAGCCCCTGCACATGTGGGATGGATAATTGATTAAAAATTCAGCAGGGGGAGATTGTGGGTTGCTGTCTGTGCCCCTTTTCTGGTTCCTTCATATCAGACATTTTGAATGTGTTTCAGAGTATCCCACTGAGTGGTATCCCCATAATCTCAGCCTGCATTGAGGGCAGTCTTCCCACGTGGAGTAATGTTGCCCCAACCGCTTGTAGACATCCGTGGTTGCAGACTAAACCCCTTTAGCAGCCATTAATTTACAACCTAAGAGCCTCAATTGGTACCTTCCTCAACCCTGACTGATTTGGTGGGAATCAGGAAGGCAATGAATCTCCCAACTTCCCATCCTGCTCCTGTCTGCAGTCTGTGTTAGTTTTATTTTTACTTAAGCCATCAGCATCATTGGTGGGCCCTCACAGGTGAGGATGACTCTCTTTCACTCTCTGTGTGAGTCTGTAGATGGTTGTAGGTAACTGTACAGACTGATACACCGACTGCAAGCTCTGTTACATTTGAGGCAGGTGATGGTCATGGGAAAGGGTGGTTAGGGCATTGGTGTGGTAGTGCGCTCCTTCCCCTGTTTTTGTTTGGATTCCATTTTTTTCTCGAGGTGCATGACACCTTCCCGGATGCTCCTCCTCCTCCACTTTGAACAAGCTTGGCCCAGTGATTCCCAAGTGTCTGTGGGGTTGCTGCACTTCACCAGTCAGGGTATGCCTGAAGTGCTTCCTCTGTCCACCTGGAGCTCACCTGCCGTTTCGAAGCTGGGATTAGAGCACCTGCTTGGGGAGTCTCATGTTGGTCATGCAGACGATGTGCCCAGCTCATGGGGCCGAGCAGTGCCACGATGCTGGGGAAGTTGGCCTGGTCGAAGATGCTGGTGTTGGTGCGTCTCTCTGCTCAGTGGATCTGCAGGAGTTTGGGCAGGCGGTGATGGTGGTACTGCTCCAGTGCCTTGAGGAGTCTGCTGTGGACAGTCCACATCTCAGAGCCATATAGGAGGAGGGGAACCACCACTAGAGCCCTGTAAACCATAATCTTTATTTTTATAAACCCCCTCCCGCCCTGTGTTTTTTTATAACACCCCCAGTAATTTTATAACACCCCAAAGCTCAGTCATATCATAACACCCTCCCAGCCCAACATTTGTATAACTTTCCCAGTCCAGTGTCTTCAGTGTTATTTAAACCCCCTCAGTAATCTTTCTCATCTTCCCCAACCCAGTGATCTTTTTTTATTAACAGCACCTAAGACCCTGATGTTTTATAAAAGCACAGACTGGGTGGGGGTGTTGTATAAGTACCCACAGCCAACAACCTTATAATACCCTCCCAGTCCACTGCTTGTATAAACTCCTACTAACCCAGTAATTTATTTAAGTATCTGTAGAGGAATGCCTATATTTTGAGAGGTTATTCTCGTTATGTGTTATATACAGTCTACTAAGGTATAGAACACAGCAACACATAAAGGCCTACAGAACATAACATTAAGCACAAAAATTAACTCAAAATGATTTGTCAAACTGATTTCATGTGTTAGAAGTAAGTAATGCAGCTGGAATAGTGTGGATTCACTTTACATGCAAAGCTCAATTTGTATTATTAACAGCCTAGAATGTAACTCGCAGTTACAGATCACAATCACACAACCTGCAGTCACTATGCTTCTTGCTGGACTGCACATGGTACTTGGTTATATGATTACATTCTGATCCTTAGCTCATTGGCATGTCATGCTCCTAAAGGAGCACTGCTATTAAAGCAGCAATACAATGTCACCTTTACTTTCCAAGATGATATTACATAAACCAGAGGGAAAATGAGAGCAGATGAGAGCAGTTGCAAAGTTATTTACACAGCGGTTTAAGAATTTTCGTGTCTTGTGATCCAGTGTCCAGAACCTGTGACGATGTAACATCCTGAAGATTTAGCTTCTATAGGTTTGCGAAGAGAAAAAGATGAGTGAAGACAAATAGAGATCTACTTCAGTAAGAAACAAGGTCATTTATAATGGGGAACAGAGAGATGGCAGACTAATTATGCTTTTACTTTAGTTTTGTTTTCACAAAGAAAGATACATAGCCTAATGGGAAGTAGAAATTGTGAAAAAAAAAATCTTAGTTGGCAAATGGTGTTGGGGAGCACTAACTAAATTAAAGGCTGATAAATCCTAGCACGTGATAAACTTCATCTCAGAGTATATAAGGATGTGGCCCTAGAAATAGCAGCTGTGCTAGTGGTCAGCTTCCAAAATTCTATAGAAACTGGAACAGTTCCTCAGGTTGGGCTGGTAGCCAGTGTAATCCCATTATTTAAGAATAGAAACAGAGAGAAAACAGCGAATTATGGACTGGATAGCTTGACATCAATAGTGGGAAAAATGCTAGACTACATCATAAAAGATATAATAACAGAACACTTGGAAGATAATGACAAGATAGGACTGAGTCAGCATAGATTTAAAAAGGGGAAGTTGTGCTTGACAAATCTGCTGAAATGTTTTGAGGATGTAACTAGTGGAGTGGTTGAGGAGAAGCCAGTGGATGTGATTTAGCTGGATTTTCAGAAAACTTTCGATAAGTCCCAAGTAAAAACTTAGCATGTAAAATTAAAGTGCATGGGATTGGAGGTCATGTGCTGAAATGAATTGAGAACTGATTGGCAGGCAGGAAACATAGAGTCAGAATAAATGAATCTTTTTCTGAGTCACAGGCACTGTCTATTGGGGTACAGCAGGGATCAGTATTTGGATCCCCAGCTATTCACAATAGATATTAATGATTTGGATGAGGAACCTATGTGTCTTATCTTCATGTTTGCAGGCAACACCAGTCTGGGGAGAGGGTGAGCTGTGAGCAGGGTGCAGGGAAGCTTCAGAGTGATTTCGACAAGTAAATGGGCAAAAATATGGCAGATGCAGCATAATGTAAATAAATGTGAGGTCATCCACTTTGATAGCAAAAACAGGCAGGGAGATTATTATCTGAATAACAATAGGTAGGAAAATGGGGAGCTGCAACATGACCTGGATGTCCTCATGCACCAGTAAAAATGCAGAAAGTAAAATGCCGATATAGCAAGCAGTTAAAAAAAATAAATGGCACGTTGTCCTTCACAGTGAGAGGATTTGGGTAAGGTGCAAGGATGATTTGTTTCAACTATGCAGTGCATTGGTAAGACCACACCAATTGTGAGCAGTTTTAGTCTTCTTATCTGAGGAAGGATGATCTGACTATGGAGGGAGTGCAACAAAGATTTATCAGACTGATTCCTGGGATGGCAGGACTGACATATGAAAAGACACTGGATCAATAGGACTATATTCACTAGAGTTTCGAAGAATGAGGGGCAAATCACACAGAAACCTATGAAATCCCAAAACTAGCCAGGATAGATGCAAAAAGGGCGTTTTCGGTGATAGAGGTGTCCAGAACCAGAGGTCATAGTATAAGGATATGGAGTTGGCCATTTAGGATTGAGATAAGAGACATTTCTTTACCCAAAGAGTGGTGAGCCTGTGCAAATATCTGCTACAGTAAGCGGTTGGGGTCAAAACATTGAATATTCTCAAGAAGGAATTGGATATAGATTTTAGGGCTAAAGGGAAGTGGAACAGGTTATTGAACTAGATGATCAGCCATGATCAAATTGAGTGCCAGAAGGTCCAAATTGCCAAATTGCCTGTTTCTAATTTCCATGTCATGTTTCATGCGGTCCTGGAGATAGGGTTTCATTAATGAAGACTGGCTTACTAGGTAATGAGCCAACTGCAATTTCTGCTGCAGCCAGCGAATAAAAAAGATTCAAAGCTACACCTGCAGTGCTGTTTAATAAAGGATGAAGCTGTTTTGCAATGATATGCAGGCTTTCAATTTTTTTGTTTCAGCTAAGGCTAGCTTGCACCTGCCCCCGTACTTATTGTGATTTTTTCCTGCACCTTGAAACTTGGTAGAAGACACTTGGAGAAATTAAGGCTTCAACCATGGGGTTGAATCTGAAAGAATGGATATGCTTGAGCCAGAGTCCAATTTAAAATTAGTCTTCTTGCCATTAACTATGACATTTGCATTTTAAAAAAAATCCTTCACAAAGAGTTGTTAGCTGGGCCAGTATTTATTGCTCTTGAGAAGGTGGTGGTCAGCCTGACAGAAATTGTCTTCTAAATCTACAGTCTCACCAAAGAGAAATAGAACGTAGAACATAGAACATAGAACAATACAGCGCAGAACAGGCCCTTCGGCCCTCGATGTTGCACCGACCTGTGAACTATTCTCAGCTCTTCACCCTACACTGTCCCCAAATCATCCATATGCTTATCTAAGTATTGTTTAAATCTCCCTAATGTGGCTGAGTTGACTACATTAGCAAGTAGGGCATTCCACGCCCTTACCACTCTCTGCGTAAAGAACCTGCCTCTGACATCTGTCTTAAATCTATCATTAAATGGACCTTCATGCCTGGTAGCATTTACTTCTTGAACAGTTGCAGGCTGAAACTGTCTGGTTTTAAACATTCATGTCAGAGATAGGCATCTGCTATTGCTACTTAGGGTGGCACGGTGGCTCAGTAGTTAACACTGCTGTCTCACAGCACCAGGGTCCCAGGTTCGATTCCAACCTTGGATGAGTGTCTGAGTGTAGTTTGCACATTCTCCCTGTGTCTGCATGGGTTTCCTCCCACAGTCCAAAGATGTGCAGGATTCCAATTTCATGGGAAATTGTCCATAGTGTTAAGTCAGAGAGAAATGGGTCTGGGTGGGTTTCTTTTCAGAGGATCATTGCGGACTGGTTGGGCCAAAGGGCCTGTCTCCACAGTGTAAGGAATCTAATCTAATCATAACTTGGGCTAAACGCCTGAAAACTGTGTTTTATATGACGTATATGGAACACATCAGGATGGGTGCTGAGCAGGGTCAGTTACATTTTACAATTACGAACAAGAAGAAACAGCGGGAGTGGCATTGTCTTTCCACTGTGGCTGCTGTCTCCCTGACACATTGGCAGCTCTCTGATAACAAACTGGATTGAGTTGGAGTCAATGATCTGGCCTCCATGGATTAAAAATACTGTTTTGTTCGTGAAGTTCAGCTCCCCTGGCAAACTGCACTGCTTCAGATCATGTAAGATCTTCCTTTGATGGTAACAATTTCTATAGAGATTCAACCCATAACTATGTATGAGCTCAACACTCAAAGTTCCACACAGGCGGGTATCCACCAGGTGATGTAACTTGCTTGTAGAAGAAAACTCCAAACTTTCCGCAAGTGACGCCGTGATAGTATACCTCAGAAGGCCTGGGTTAAAGTCCCATTTGCTCCAGAGGTATGTCCTAACACATCTTAAGAAGTTGACTCAAAAAAGTTCACCAATGGGTCTTGTGGAACAGTGGTAGTATCCCTGCCTGTCAGCCAGGTAACCTGGGTTTGAGTCCCATGCGCTCCAGCGGTATGGTATAATATTGCTGAACAGGTTGATTAGAAAATGTAACTAATAGCTGCCTGAAGGGGTCTTGCAGTACAGTGGCAGTGCCCCTACCTCTGAATCCAGGTAAGCTCAGGTTCAAGACCCACCTACTGCAGAGGTGTGACAAAGGGGTAAATGTAGGGGTATGGGTGGTTTGCGCTTCGGCGGGTCGGTGTGGACTTGTTGGGCCGAAGGGCCTGTTTCCACACTGTAAAGTAATCTAATCTA
Source organism: Chiloscyllium plagiosum (assembly GCF_037043375.1). Classification (NCBI taxonomy): domain Eukaryota; kingdom Metazoa; phylum Chordata; class Chondrichthyes; order Orectolobiformes; family Hemiscylliidae; genus Chiloscyllium; species Chiloscyllium plagiosum. Next base: position 105,418,736 of record NW_028270141.1, read on the forward strand.
AAATATGCTTGGAAAGGTTGATTAGAAGAATACCTTTTAAAAAAAAAATGATATGCAGTAGGTGGTGGTATCCCCTCTAAGACAGAAGGCCCAGGTTTAAGAGTCATTTTCCCAGAAGTGTGCTACAACCTGCTTGGAGAGAGTGTTTCAAACTAATGTTGAAAAGACAAGAAGAGTGTTGAGGATTCCTCTGGCACTCACTGTCAGAAGCTGGAGGAAGCCATTTACCAAGTGGTCAAACAGGACAGCTGGTCAGATATTGTATTATCACTATCTCTAAGGCGCTTGCACCACAGTGGTAGTGTCACTACCCTTGGTCTAGCTAAGCCTAGGTTCAAATCCCACCTGGTCCAGATGTGTGTAGAGATATTTCTGTGTATGTTGATTAGAATGTGCTAATTAAACTTTGCCTGTTTGACAATGGAGTCTTGCCTAACATAAAACGGGAATTGAAGGTTTATGCTACATGGTTGTATTTTGCAGTCTGTTCTGTTCTTTGTCTGAAGAGAATGATGTCAGCACTGCTGCCTGGCCTTTAATGGTTTTTCATTGAGGCCTGAAGCAGTACGATACCTTCTAAACTGTTGGCACAAGTGTATCTAATACAAGTTTGTGTCAGAGCCTTATGTGCAGTTACAGGTGTTGGTAAAGGTAAGACATTTTCATCTTTTAATATATTTGTCTTGTGGGCTTTGACAATCAAAAGATCCTGCCCTTTTTCAGCACTATGGAGTCTTCCTTTCCAGTGCGTAAAGACCTCTGATCTAGAGTAATCTAATACTCTCTGTGGGCCATTGGTTTTCTTCCAGCTTGCTGTGTTCCTTTTTAGTTGACTGTTTTCTTGTTTTCTCAGGTTTCCCTCTCCATAATCCAGTGCCCAGGTACTGCACTGTTCTGGCATGGGGCTGCTTTCCAAGCTTTTATCCCTCTCCTGTACGGATCTCTAGGCCTGTACTGTCGCTGAATTTGGAGTCATAGAGATCTACAGCACAGAAACAGGCCCTTCAGCTCATCTTGCCCACGCTATTCATAAACAGCTATTCTTTGCCACGGTCCCGCAGTTTGTGGTTCTGGTCAGTAATGAGACCATGTAGTCAGATCAGGCTCACAGTTAGATGACTGAACATTAACAGGTTTATTGAACATAGCAAAACATGAAAGAAAGGGCTTTTCTGGTACGCAGCTGTCTCAGGGTATTGTTTCATGTAATCTAACATCATAATAATATGGCTCCTTCTGCACATACTTAATAGCTATTCTTAAAGATGTAGTTAATCCCTGACTCCACAAAAGTGGAATTTCAACAATTAGTATTATTGTCCATAATGTAATAATATTATATACTAAACACTAACAGTGAAGGTGTTCAAAGCTCAATCCCTGCACTACATGCAATTCTCTAGTGGTTAAAAAGAAAGATGCACCTATTTGTTTGATCAATTTATCAGCAAGAGATTTGAATAACATGGAGAACAAAATCAGCGACAGTAAAATAGCTGCATTTATTTCATAAAGGAATGAGACATGAAGAAGATGCAGAAGCTAAATGAATGCAAGAGAGAAGCAGAGAGGGTTAATTTAGATTTGCTTTATTAGTAAGTGGTTGAAACATTTTTAGCTGTTAGTTTCTTAATGATTTATTTTGATTCCATGTTGCACTATTTGATTTATTGTAAATTGTTTGTAACTAGAACGTAATTTCTCTCTTCTGGTTTTCAGTTGTTCATAGTAATGGTCCAAATATTTGATTCAAGTGACCAAGATTAAAACTACATTTTTAAAGAAGTTTTCAAAAATTAATGAATGGATGGACTGTTTTGCGATTTCCACTTACCATACTCTAACTCCCCATCACCTAGTGCTAAATTTCCATTTACAGGAGCAAACCTTTCAATTTGATGTTGGTCATGCTCTCCATAATTTAGGCAATGCTAACATTGAAGGAATTGCTTCAGCTTTGTTATTAATTCTATGAAGATTTACCATTCTTCCTTGTGGCAGGAGTGGGTCCAGTCATATCATTTATTGACATTTTTGCACAGGTTAAATTCAGGAGGATGAAAATCAGGCTGATTCAACGACAGGTTCACTGCACAGGTGAAACAAGGAATGGGAAAATTACCGCTGCTTGAATCTCTGTTCCTTCTCCATATTGTCTTGTCAGAGGCAAAATTTCTCTCTGCACCTCAGAAAACAAACTATAGACAAGAAGTGGTGCCCTCTGTAAATCATAAGTTCTTGCCTCAGGCATTGGATTCAACAGCATTTGCAAGTTGCACTGGTGGGATCCTTACTTAGGCAAGAGATCTCTACTCTTGAGAAGATTGACCTGAAATACGATTAATCTCCAGGATTGTCTCCCTGCTCAGAGACTCATTGCATTGAAAAGTTTCTATGGACAAGCAGATAGTTCCCAGTTTCCTTGAAATTGGAGCAAGAAAACATGAGAAAAGCACCCACGAGCTACATGCGTTTACAGTTCCATACCAATGATATGCCCTCCGACGTCTCCTGGTACAAGTCAGAAAGTGATAGGTACAACCCTGTAGCAACCCGATGATGCAAGTCATCAGAAGTGAATTAATAGCTGTCACAAGTATCGCAATCTCTCACTCTCACAGTTGGGTTTTATTGATTTAAAGGATAAAGGGGAAGGGAAGTGATCAACTGGGAAGTCAGATGAGGCCGAGATATAACAAGGCTAGATTTTCATCCTTATTCATTGTACATTAAGCATTTACTTTACAAAACTGGATAAATGTGAGGAGATGCACTTGGCCAGGACAAAGAAGATGAATGGTAGGACCCTAGGAAGCACCACGGATCAGAAGGATCTTTGGGCTGCATGATAACTTGTCCCTTAAGGTAGTGGGACAGGCAGGTAAAGTGGTTAAGAAGCATATGGGATGATGATTTGTCTTAGCCCAGGCATACAGTTTAAGAGCAGGGACATTATGCTGGAATTGTATAAAACATTGATTGGACCGCAGTTTAAGTACTGTGTGCAGTTCTGGAATCCATATTATAGGAGGGACATAATTGTGCTGAAGCTGGTGCAGAGGAGATTTATTAGGGTGTTGGCTGGATTGAAGGGTTTTAGTTATGAAGGGAGATTGGAGCAGAGCAGATGCGTAAAATTATGAGGTGCATATACAGGGTAAACAGAAAGGAATTATCCTCCTTGGCGAAAGGATCAATAACAAGAAGAATACATTTAAGGCAAGGGTGTGAGGATGTGAGGGTGTGAGGATGTTTTTTATTCAGAGAGTGATGGAAATTTGGAACCAACTGCCTGTAGAGTTACAGAAGCACAAAGACCTCATAACGTTTAAGAAGTAATTAGATGTAAAGGCATATGAGGCTATGGACGAGTGCTGGAACGTTGGATTAGAAGAATTAAATGGTATTTGTACCTTCTTCCGTGCTTTAGACTTCTACGACTCTGAAGCACGCCAAGGAAAATATAGTGGAGAGCAACACAAACAGGACTTGCCTGATTTCCCTTACAATGATCTCTATCACAAAGAGGTATTTCGGCATTTTAATCCACTTAGGAATTGTGGATGGGAGCTTGCAGGAAGTGGCTGTCTCATGCATCTGCTCCCCTTTTCTTTCTTGGCGGAAGAGGTCATGAGTTTACAAGGTGCTGACAAAGAACATTGGTGAATTGTTGCAGTTGATTGTGTAGGTGGTACATTACAGAAAACTCTAAACAGATACAGTACGAATTCCTCACCTAGAGGGATGGGAATCTTTGGAATTCTCCAACCCTGAGGCCAACAGTTGAGTATATTTAGATTTTTAGATATAAGGGGATAAAGAGAAATGGAGTTAATGCAAAATGGCGTAGCAGAGATAAATGATTAAATATGATTGAATGGTAGGGCAGATTCAAAGGGATGAATGGCCTAATCCTGCTCCTATTTTTATTGCTCTTATGAACAAATCCTGGCACTTTTCACAAAGGACAGACAGAGCCGTCTCCAAGCCTGAGCTAATGGTATTCATTAGCCGTTTCCTAGAGTGCATGAAAGTGATCTATGATGACTCTGCTTCTGATTTTCCACCATTCATCCCACAGAGAAGCATATACCTCTGACGGCGTACTTCTCTGTGGCATGGTAGAAATTGGGGAACTGTATGCATAAATTCACTCTGCACCAATCTGTAGCACAGCATGTTGGAGCTGTGCCATTGTGATATTATTGGAATTCTTGTGCAAAGATGTAGTGAACTATACATTGGCATGAACTTTAAAGAAAGTTTCATTGCAGGGTGCATGCAAGGGAAAGCTGCCTTCACAGCAAAAAAAAAAAGATTTTATTCAGAAAGTGAACTCAGTACGTTGTGGGTGACAATCAGAACTGTACTATTGAGTCCATATGGAATCACAGGCAAAGTGTCACTATTAGACCAAAAGCTTTTCTCGCCTTGAGCGTAAAAGAAATTAAAATGGACACAAGTTATGAATTCACCAAGCAAAAGGACAAAGAGAGAATGAAAAAACAAATGTGCATTTATATAGCACCTTTTACATCCTCGGAATGATCTAATGTACTTTATATTGAATGAAATATCTTTTGAAGCTTTGTCACAGTCATGGTGTGGGAATAATGTAACTGGATAATAAACAAGCATTATTATGATGCGGCTGTGGATTACACTGTCAAAGCATTTTGCTTAATTAGGCAATAATTAGGGCCACGTGTAGGCTACTTGGTCCCTCAAACCTACTCTCCGATTCAATAATGTCATGGCTGGTCTGTTTGAAGTCTCCCATTTCTTTCTACCCGAAATATTATGATCCAAGGCCACTGAGTGAAGTATTAATATGAGAAAAGATAAACAGACAATGGCAGGAAGAGATAGAGAGGGCAAGTCATCAAGTTTACCAACATTTATGTTTAGACATTACAAGAAAGATAAAAGGATAAAACTAAAAGCTCTGTGTCTGAATACACATAGCATTTTAAGTAAACTAGATGAACTGACAGTCCAAGCAGAAATTAATAAGTATGATCTAATAACCATTACAAAGACATGGCTGCAGCTTGATATGGAGTGGCACCTGAACATTGAAGGATATTGACTATTTAGGGAGTACAGGAAGCTAGGAAAATCATAGTATCAATGAATTTTACATTCAGCTTGAAGGAGTGGATCTGAGACAATTTTTTTAAAAATTAGAAAAGAGCATGGAAGGAGAGGTAGCTAAAGTGAATTTGCAAATTAGGTGCATGATAGGTCAATATAGATGCAGTGACAGAGATTTAAGGAAGTATTTTAGAATATACAGAATAGACACTTTTTAAGAGTATGGAAAATTCTAAAGGATGACATATGATCTATGGTTAACTCGAAAAGTTAAAGATAATATCAAACTTAATGAAAATGCATATAATTGTGCAAAGAGAGATGGTATTTGAGAAGATTGGACAGATTACAAAAAGCAGGAGAGAGTGACAAAAAATTAATAAGGACTGATAAATGTGCCCATGAAAAAGCTAGCTAGAACTATAAAAACAGCTAGTAAGAGTTTCAATTCATTTTTTAAATATATTTTTATTAAAAAAGATATATTTTTCTTTTGAATATTACAACAAATGCAAAACCAAACAGTTCAAACCAATATTAAAAAACAAACCCGCTAATTATACAAAATAAATAATAACTAAAAACTCAGCTAATAAAGCAAAATCTTAACAATAATAAGAATGATAATAACCATAACACAGCTCAGCAAAACAAACCAATAGCCCTCGATCATTGAGCGCATAAGGTTATGCATATTCATGTGTTTGTAGTTCCTCCTCTCTGGATACCAAATCCATTACATAGAATTGCCATGACAACATAAAGGCTCTTATTTGTATAGCAGACAAATCTGTACCCAAGTAGTCCAAATGGGCCGCCACATCTTATAGAAATTCTCAGCTTTATGGTGCACCACACTCGTAAGAAAATCCAAAGGGGGTGTGCTCCATGACTAGCTTACGCCAGCCCCGACACCCACCCTAATAGAATGTTCTTTCTGGCACAAAAAGTGAGGATACTGAAAAGCCTTTTCTTTGTGTGCATCTAGTGGAAGAGAATTAACAAAGCCAAGAAGAAGTGATACCAGCTCTATCTTCACCTCCGACCCCAAGGCCTTCTCTATTCCACCCACCACAGCACTCCAGTATGCCCACAGTCTGTGGCAGGACCAGAGACAATGAGTAAGTGTGCCCACGCTCACTTTACATTTAGGACACGTTGGAGATGTTCCCACTTTAAATTTAGTGAGAGGGTCTGGGGCCAGATGGACCCTGTGGAGAATCATCAATTGCAAATCGAGATCCTTATTGTATTTTCCCAGATATTCTCCCACATTTCAGAAGAGATCTCAACTTCCATCTCCCTCTCCCATACCTTACAAAGCCATTTGGTCTCGTTAGAGGGACCCTCTCCCAATTGATGATAAGCGTTGCTAATGGATAATGTACCCTCTACACTCAACACCCTCTTGTCCATGTCAGACTTATAAGGATCAGTTATAAGTGTGATCTCTTTTTGTATGAAGTTTCTAATTTGAAAGAAACAAAACAAGTCCCTACTGGGAAATTCATATTTCCAAGCCAACTAATCGAAGGACATCAATATGCCCCCTTCGAATAAATCTTCCAAGCAAGACACGCCCCTAGCTGCCCAGTTTAAACCCAGAGTCCATCATCCCTGGCTGAAAGCCTGTATTACCAACTGTGGTTGACAAAAATGATGTTTTAACAATATTGCTCTCACCCTTACCCATTGCCCTCTACGCCTTGATAGTATTGATGATTATTGGGCTACGACAATATTCCTTGACTGTTCACATTTTGTCTAAGAACAGCAGGCCAATAAGGGGGCATCTTGCCTGAGGTGCTTCAATGTCCAACCAAAGTGAGTGGGGGTCGCCCCCAGGCCCAATCATTCCCGTAAGATAGCAATGAGCTGAGCTGTTAGTTGTTGATGTCAGGGAGGCCCACTCCTCCCAGTCTGTAAGGTAACTGCAATTTAGTCAATTTAATTAGGGGCCGCTTGTGATACCAGATAAAAGAACTAAACCAGCTGTTCAGTCTTCTAAATATTTGCTTAGTAAAAAGCAGAGGAAGCATTCGCATAGGATACAACAGGCGGGGCAGAATGTTTATTTTAACGAGGGCTATCCAACCTAACCAAGAGATGGGAAGCACCTCCCATTTACAAAGGTCCTGCTTGATTCTGTCCGATAGATGGGCAAAATTGGCTTTAAATAAGCGATCAAAAACAGGAGTAATAAATATACCTAGGTAGAGAGAGCTGTCCTGTGACCATCTAAAGAGGAACCGAGTTCCACCCTCAGGATCAGGCACTCTCGGGAGACCACCCATGGGCATGGCCTCTGACTTCACAAAATTGATCTTATAACCCGAGAAGCCACCAAATAAATTGATGCATTGTATTAGATTTTTTTTTTAGATTAGATTACAGTGTGGAAACAGGCCCTTCGGCCCAACAAGTCCACACCGACCCGCCGAAGCGAAACCCACCCATACCCCTACATTTACCCCTTACCTAACACTATGGGCAATTTAGTATGGCCAATTCACCTAACCCTGCACATCTTTGGATGGTGGGAGGAAACCGGAGCACCCGGAGGAAACCCACGCAGACACGGGGAGAACGTGCAAACTCCACACAGTCAGTCGCCTGAGGCGGGAATTGAACCCGGGTCTCTGGCGCTGTGAGGCAGCAGTGCTAACCACTGTGCCACCGTGCCGTATCAGGTGTGGCACTGAGACTGCTGGGTTTGACTAAAAGACAACAACGTCATCTACATACAGTGCGATCTTATGTGACTTCTTCCCCACTTCTGGAGCGGTTATATTGGGATCCCTGTGTAGTGCCTCCACCAGCAGATTGATCACCAACGTGAAAAGCAATGGTGACAAGGGACAGCCCTGTCGACTGTCCTGACAAATATTAAATTTGCTTGACCACACACCATTGGTGAGGACCGTGGCAAGAGGATCACTATAGAAAGCCTCCACCTACCTGATGAAGGTCTCTCCCAGGACAGACTGCTTCAATGTATGAAAAAGATATGGCCACTCGACCCTCTCAAATGCCTTTTCCGCATCGAAGGAGATCACCAATCCCTGTACCGACATACTTGGATCATGTTAAGCAATCTCCTGACATTATGAGCACCCAAATCCCTTAATTGTTTAGATCACAAAGAAGATATCGGTGGGCCTTTGTGCAATCTGTCTACCGTAGGGTCTATGAGACAATTGAAATCCTCTCCTACGATGATATGTTGAAATACAAGGTTAATTAGTCTAGAATGTGCGTCTGTTAAGAATTAAAGGGGGTGGGACAATAAACATTTAAGATCCCGTATTCTTCCCCATATATCAAAGCTTTAACGATTACAAATCTGCCGTGTGTGTCTTTAATGCACTGTAACAACTTAAATGGGAGATTCTTTCTAATTAAAATGGCCATCCCTCTACTCCTCATATTGAAAGATGAAAAATCAACCCATTCCATTGCAGCTTCAAAAGCTCTACGTCATTCAATTATGTTTCTTGTAATAAGGCAACATCCACCTTATTAGGCTGGAAAGTACCTTCTTCCTCTTGACAGGCGAATGATTTCCCTTAATATTTCAGGTGCATCACTTAAACACATCCTGAGCCAAAACCTTCCATAGCACCATTTAGACGCCAGAGAGGAAGAACCCGAACTACAGATCACTGAGCTTTAATGCAAAAGAATCCACAAAACCTAAAACCTAGAGATGAAAGTAACTACAGCCAAGAAATCTACAAAGTTTACAAAAACTATATACAGCAAAAACAGAAAAACAAAAAATTGCCAAATGCACTGATTGGAGGAATTTACCACCACCCCCTCCCATTCAACGGGGTTCCTACACATCCTACAACCCTACTAACCATCCAACCACCCTCTCAACTCCTACCAGCTAGAGTCGTGCTACATAAACCGATAACCCAGTAGAGAAAAAACACCCAAGAGCAAGGTTTGTACTATAGACAGGTAAACTAAAAATAAATATGCCACCCATCCCTTAACATAACCTAGAGATTAAAGACTCTATCAATCCTGGACATCATTTCACGCAACTTATTACCAAAAAGGAGACTCCACCAAGTCCTTTTTAAAGAAAAGCAAACCCAAACAGCTCTGTCTCTTATGCCTATTAGACCGTTCGACTTAAGACAATGTGTCCACAAAGTTCCTCACTTTCTCTGGCGAGTTGAACAAATGTATGGATCCATTATGATTGATCCAAAGCACCGCTGGATATCTTAGAGAATACTGGACCCCAAGCTCTCTCAATCTCCTCTTGACGCCATCTTGGGACTTCCTTTTCCGGACCACTGCCACTGAGAAGAACATGACCCTGGAGCCGTCACATACCAAAGCTCTCAGGCTCTCCCCCCCCCCCCCCTCCCCCCCCCAAGATCCAGAGGCTCAATTCATATTTTTTAAGAAAAAAAAGAGTCAACAAAGTGAGCATCTGTCCTAAAGAAGATGATTGTGGGGAATTAATAATAAAAAATAAAGAGATAAGAGATTATTCGAACAGCTACTTTGGATCAGTCTTCACAATAGAGGGTGTGAGAAACACCCCAGATGTATCAATAAAGCAGACAGTGGAAGTCAGGGAGGAACTCAAGAGAATTATAATCACAAGAGAAATAAATTATTGGGGCTGAAAAGTCCCCAAGTCCAGTTGGACAGAATCCTAGGATGTTAAATGAAATGGCTGACGAGATTATTATTCCGTTGGCCTTAATTTTCTAAAACTACCTTGCTTTTGGAAAGGGCTCATTAGGATAGCAAATATAATTCCTTTATTCAAAGTTGGAGGGAGACAAAAAGTTAGTCCAGTTAGTTTAACAATTGTCCTAAGGAAAGTGCCAGAAAGATTAGGCAGGCTCAGTTTGCCCAATCTCTGTTCACAGGATAATCTCTGAAGAAAATCTGGTGAACCCTTACTGTGTTCTCTCTGTGGCAATAATGTCCTTCCTGAGGTAAGGAGATTATTATTACACACAGTGCTCCAGATATGGGCTAACCAAGCTCCTAGACAACAGAAGCAAGACATCATGATTCCTGTACTAAAATCCTCTTGTGATTAACATACTAAAAGACTTCACAATGGATTGCTGTACCTGCATGATAGCCCTCAGTGACTTAATGATAAGAGCACCCTTGCCCCTTTGCACATTTACACTTCCTACTCAAGAAATATTCTGCCCACCTTATGTCGGGCTCTTGTTTGACTGATGTGACATAAGGCCTGAGCCATTGTAATTTGATATTGGGCCACTGTAATTTCTGATGCCTTCTTTGATGCCAGTTGCTCTATCTAGTTTCATTCCTTTTAGTGTGGTATTGATTAGATACAATTGGCTGGCTCTCTAGGCCATTTCATAATCATTCACATTGTTGTGAATCTGAAGTCACATGTAAGACTAATCGTGTGAGGATGGCTGATTTTCCTTCTTCAAGGGCATGAGTGAATCAGATGGATTTTTACTACAATCTTCAAAGGCTTCATGGTAATCGTTAATCCAGGTTTACCAACTGGATTAAAATTATAGAATCCCTACACTATGCATGTAGGCTTCCAAAGAACGTCCCACCCAGACCCAGCCCCCGATCCAACTCTGTAACCCTGCAAATCCCATGGCTTGTCCAACTAGTCTGCACATCCCTGGACACTATGGTCAATTTAGCATAGCCAATCCACCTAACCTGCACATTTTTGGACTGTGGGAGGAAACTGGAGCATCTGGAGGAAACCCATGAGGACGTGGGGAGTATGTACAAACTCCACACAGGCAGTCATCCAAGTATGGAATCAAACCCAGGTTCCTTGCGCTGACCACTGAGCCATCATATCATTGTCAAATATCAATGACAGCTAGACTGAGATTCAAACCCATGTCCCCAAAGTATTTGCATAGATCTCTGGATTACTAGTCCAGTGACAATGCCACTTTACCACTGCCTCTCACTTGCTGTCAGACAAACTTCATTGTAAGCCACATTATCCCCTTCAATTCACTTGAAGCTAAAGTCATACAAAACATAACAATCTTATCAACCTCCTAATAGTAGCAAAACTGTCAAGAATTTATTAGTTGAATTAATGTTAGTCAGAGGGAAAAAGACTGGAGGAATCCAAAAGGTGTTTAGAGAGGTGAAAATTTCAGGAAAGTGGTTAATGAAGGTTCTAGTATCATACCAAACCAAAAAAAAAGTAAAAGGAAGAGTAAACATTTGATTCTATACAAAATAAAATAGTCCAGAGTACAACAGAAAATTGTGAATCCTACTAACTATCCCAAATAAATTGGACCATATTTATAACTTATAGATTAGACTGCATGCCAGGAAGGTAGGCAGAAGTGGGTACTGCAGATGCTGGAAATCAGAGTCTAGATTAGAGTGGTGCTGGAAAAGCACAGCAGGTCAGGCAGCATCCAAGGAGCAGGAAAATTGATGTTTTGGGCAAAAGCCCTTCATCAGGAATGAATGTCAGGGAAGTAGTCTATCCTTCAGGTTCTCACACAGGGTTCTGTTGTCTGACACAATGTGATGACCAGGTGTGTTAGCTTTGTATATCTTCAGAAGGCAGTAGAAGTCCCCTACTGGCCGATCTGACCAAAGAACACACCTGTAAATTAAACAGATTGATCAAGACTTTTGATCCGGTCCTACAGCGATCACTACGCATTCTCATCTACGTCCTTCTCGTGAAGGTGACTTCTATTGCCTCCCGAAGATACACAAAGCTAACACACTGGGACATCCCATCGTATCAGGAAATGGGACCCTGTGTGAGAACCTCTCTGGCTATGTTGAGGACATCTTGAAACCCATTGTACAGGGGACCCCCAGCTTCTGTTGCGACACTACAGATTTCTTACAGAAACTCAGCACCTACAGACTAGTCAAACCAGGAATATTCCTTGTCACATGGATGTTTCAGCACCCTACACCAGCAAACCCCACAATGACAGCATCGCTGTGACAGCCTCAGTACTCAACTACCAATCTCTGAGCATCATCCTACAACTCATCTGCTTCATCCTTGACCACAATGTTTTCATCTTTGACAACCAGTTCTTCATCCAGACACATGGAACAGCCATGGGGATCAGATTTGTACACCTATATGCCAACATTTTCATGCACAGGTTTGAACAAGACTTCTTTTCTACGCGGGACCTCCAACCAGGTATAGTGACAACATTTTCTTCCTCTGGACTTATGGCGAGGAGTCACTGAAATAACTACACTATGATATCAACGGGTTTCATCCCATCATCAGACCTACCATGAGCTACTCTTTAGTATCTGTCTCAACCTTGGGCACAAGCATCTCCTTCAGGGATGGGCACCTCAGCACCTCACTCTACCGCAAACCCACGGATAACCTCACGATGGTACACTTCTCCAGCTTCCACCTTAAATATATTAAAACAGCCATCCCTATTGACAAGGCCTACACATAGACAGGATCTGTTCAGATGACGAGGAATGTGACAGACACCTGAAGGTGCTGAATGCGGCCTCATAAGAACAGGGTACGATGCTCAACTCTTCAATTGCCAGTTCCAATGTGCCACAGCAAGAACCCTCAGGAGACAGACACGGGATGCGGCCAATGGGGTACCCTGTATAGTCCAGTACTTCCCGGGAGTGGAAAAATGATGCTATATTTTTCGCGGCCTGCAACACATTATCGATGAGAATGAGCACCTCGCCAAGACCTTCCCCACACCTCGACTTCTCACCTTTAAACAACCACCAAATCTCAAACAGATCATTGTTCACAGCAACCTGCCCAGCCTTCAGGACAACATCAACCACAACACCGTACAACCCTGTCATGGCAACTGCTGCATGTCAGAGTGTCGACCTGGATACTACCATTGTACGTGAGACACCGCCCACCATGAACATGGCAGGTACTCATGTGACTTGGCCAACGTTGTCTATCCCATATGCTGCAGGCAAGGTTGCTCTGAGACATGGTACATTGGCGAGACTAAACAGATGCTATGACAGGTGAGTGGATACTGCACAACAATCGCCAGACTGGGATGTTCCCTCGCGGTTGGGGAACACTTCAGTGGTCAGGGACATTCGACCTCGGATTTTCAGGTGACCATCCTCCAAGGTGGACTTCAGGATACTCAACAAGGCAGAATGGCCGAGCAGAGGCTGATAGCCACGTTTGGTACCCATGGGGATGGCCTCAACTGGGACCTTGGGTTCATGTCGCACTACAGGTTACCCTACTACACTAAACACACACACACTCTTACAGACTCACATACTCATGCAGACCCTCTCTCATACACACACGCTCTCAGACACACACACATACACACATGATAGGCGCACCCCCCGCAAACACACACTCTTACACGGATTCACACACATTCACACTTTCTCTTACACACACTCTCTCTCTCTCTCCCTCTCTCTCTCTCACACACACACACACATGTCTGAGGTGAATTTGTGTTTGCAGAATTGTAATTGCAGATACATTCTATTTTGTTCAAAAAGCACACAATCTGTAGGCAGTCAGTCCATGTAACATTTTATAAATTCGTACTTTCGAAATAGAACCAGTCTGACTCAAGATTGGGATACAGACAGACTCTAACCTCACACCTTTAATGCATTGTCTGAGCTGAGATGTCACTTTTTTTATTAAACCTTAAATTATCTCAAGAATGTGATTTGAAAGAAGTTCTGGGATTTGCATATTAATGAACCAAAAGCTGCAATCCATTCTAAGAGATTAAAGACTTAACAACTATCCAGGTTTGTTCAATATATTGTTTCAGTTGCATAACACTGAACTTTTGCTATAAATTCTGTGTCTTATGATCCTGCTCCACACTATCTGATGAAGGAGCAGCATTCTGAAAGCTAGTACTTCCAAATAAAGCTGTTGGACTATAACCTTATGTTCTGTGATTTTTAAGTTTAACAACATCTTCCCTGTAGTAAGGAGACCAGAACTGAATGCAATATTCTAAAATGGCTTAACCAATGTCCTGTTTAGCTGCAACATAACATCCTAACTCCTCTCCTCAATGCACTGACCAATAAAGACAGGTGTACCAAACACCTTCTTCACTATCCTGTCTACCTGTGACTCCACCTTCAAGAAACTATGAATCTGCACCCCAAGGTCCCATTCACCAGCAACACTCCTCAGGATCCTATTGTTAAGTGCATAAGTTCTGCCCTGATTTGCCTTACCAGAATGAAACACCTCACATTTATCTAATTTAAATTTCATCTGCTGCTCCTTGGCCCATCTGACCTAGGTCCCATTGTACATTGAGATATCCTTCTTCACTGTGCAGATATCACCAATTTTGGTGATATCTGGAAATCTACTAACTATTCCTTCTATATTCACATCCAAACCATTTATATAAATGACAAAATGCAGTGGACCCAGCACCGATCCTTGTGGCACTCCACTGGTCACAGGCCTCCAGTCCAAAAAACAATTACCTTCTGTCTCCTACCTTATTTCGAGAATTCTTGCAATCAGTGTGTTCGGAATATTTGGTAAAACAGGAAGTTGCATATTAATGAGATGAGCAGCTAATAAGACATTCAACAAGTAATAATCCCCTTTATTTGGCAACTGATTGATACCTAGCAAGAATCTCACCTTGGCACCTGGCAGTGACATAAGAGACGGGGAGTATTGTTCCTGACAGAGAGATCAACCTCACTGGAATTCTCACATCATTCTGTCACAAATCTTGCCATTCAGGTCCCTCTAAGTTTCCACACTATGAGTAAGGATAGAGAGAACAATGTCTGATCATCAATTAGAATACAGCAGTGTTTCCCTGGGTCATTTACTAGTGCGTCAGCTATCTTTTGTTGAAGGAATAATTTTGATAGAGAATGGAGGGCTCTCCACACAGATTTACAAATTATGCTAAAGGAGTAAAAAAAAATCAAGAATGATAAGTTTCAATATGTCCTTCAAGAAGGTGGTTGATGCTAGCGACCTGAACACAGGTGCAGCTCCACTTCTCACATATCTCAAACATAGGCAGGCCAGTGGGATACTTTTCCAAAACGTCACAGAGATATTTGACTGTGAATTCTTGAATTGCACTGAGGATCTTTCCAATGCTGCTGGTTCTATCACATTAACATCTTTGAATGAGTAGGCATTTGTCCTTTGCATTTTACCTGAGTCCAATCAATTTTTTTCACTATTATACCTTATGGTATTAATTAACAACATCCAACTTTGATCGGCATATGGTTATTTATGGTCAAACCACTTCCAATTCCTTTGTCTGTGACTGAGTCTAAAAGCCATTATATTGAACCTTAACAAGACACTCTTACCTTAACAAGATACATATTATTGCATAATGGCAATTAAGTACAAGTTATATTAATTCATTAGTCATTGTTACTAAGATGATGAGAAGAATTCCAGACATTGGTCTGTTGTTCATGAAATCTTTATCTCTAACAAAACTAATATAAATATATCAGGATATAATTACCTGATACATAAAAGACGATTTCTCTATCCCTGAAATCAGTTTCCTGAACTTTGATTGCACTTCCCCAATGATAAGTATATATTTCCATTTCCATCTTCATTTGTTTGTTTTTTCCTCACCTACCATTTCAAGTTTTCTTAACTCTGCATCTGTTATTTTCTGTTTATCTTCTAATTAAGTCTTTATGCTTGTCACTGTATTTTAACCAATTTGAGCTGTGAAACCCCAAATTCAAGTTTCTTTTCTTCCATTTTTAGATATTCGATAGTCATATGAAGTATCATATTCTCACAAGATCTTGCTTTTACTTCCACCCCTGCCAATTCTCTCAGTCTCTCTTATGTCGAAGATCACAAATAATCCACAGTTATATATTCCATTTCCAGAAAACTCTGGCAATGCTCAAAACCATCTTCTACCTCTGTGCAATAAACTTCACTACAGCATAGCTGCATTATATATGGCAGCATCACATAGACAATTTCTCTAAAAAGAAAGACATAGATCCTTCTTAAATCCAGTGAATTCAAAAATCCTGCTTCAATTGTTATGATCCTGGCTGTGATTAATACATGAGAGTTCAAATGCCAGACTGAAACCTGACTTGATAGATCATACTTTGTTTTTGTCATTTGATGTTACCAAGGCAGTTTCTTACTGAATCATAAGCAAGCAATGTTGTGTTTTAAAAATAATGAAAAAAACTTACTTCATTTAAAAAAAAGATAAAATGGAATAAACCAAACAATTTATGGATAATATACACTGAAAAAAATTAAAGCAGACTGTTATAAAATTCCCCAAGAACAAAGCTTTATAGAACTCACACCAGAGAGAATTCCCTCCTCTATCACTTCAGTTGGCTTTAATTTAACTGTTGCTTCAATGCCAGTCTTACAAGTCTAGCAATTTCTTCCTGCAGCCTTTATAAATTGAACTTAAATTTTCTTGGCTTTAAATGATCCCTCCTGGGTTCATCCCTCCTGACTTCTGACCTGGAACTTTTACACTGAGGAAACCTCTTTCTTAACAGACCTAATACTACTTCCCTTTCTTGGGAGCAAGTAATGAGCAAGTTGGACAAAGGAAAGCCAGTAGACTTCAGTTATTTCAATTTCCAGAATGGTTTGACAAGGTGCCGCACAGGAGGCTGCTAAATAAATAAGAGCCCATGTTGTTAGGAAAAGATTTTAACATGGATAGAGGATTGGCTGACTGGCAGAAGATAGAGACAAAGGGATCATTTGCAGGATGGCAGCCAGTGATTAGTGGTGTTCCACGTGGGTCAATATTGGGACCACAACTATTTACGTTATACAGTAACAACCATGTCAAAGGAACTGAGAACATTTTTGTTAAGTTTGCAGGTAACACAAAGATAGGTGGAGGGACAGGTAATATTGAGGAAGTGGGAGGCTGTAGAAGGATTTGAACAGGCTTGGAAAATGGGCAAAAAAGTGGCAGATGGAATACACTATGGGAAAATGTGAGGTTATGTACTTTCGTAGGAAGAATAGAGGCACAGACTATTTTCTAAATGGTGAAAGGTGTCAGAAGTCTGAAGCACAAAGGGAATTGTGTCCTAGTTCAGGATTCTCTTATGATTAGCGTAGGTTCAATTGGTAGTAAGGAAGGCAAGTGTAATATTCGCATTCATTTCAAGAGAACAAGAAATATAGAGCAGAGATATACTGCTAAGGCTCTATAAGGCTCTGGTCAGACTGCACTTGGAATTTTGGCCCTGTATCTAAGGAAGGATTTTGGCACTGGAGAGGGTCCAGAGGACTTTTACAAGAATGATCCTGGGTTGAAGATCTTCTCATGTGGGGAGCAGTTACCGACTCTGGGTCTGTACTCAATGGAGTTTAGAAGAATGAGGGAGATTTGATTGAAACTTACAGGATACTGAGAGGCCCGGATAGGATGATGTAGAGGCAATGTTTCCATCAATGAAAGAGGGAACATCTTAGAGTTAAGGGAAGACACATCAGAATAGAGTGAGCAGCAAATTCTTCAGATGGTGGAGAATCTGTGGAACTCATTGTCATGAAGGCCACATCATGGAATGCATTTAAGACAGAAATGATAGGTTCTTGACTATTTAGGGAATCAAAGGTTACAGGAATAAGACAGGAGAATGGGGTTGAGAAACATGTCAGCCATGATCAAATGACAGACAGATTGGATGGGATGAATGGTCTAATTCTGCTCCTATATCTTAGAGTCTGATGGTTTTATAGAGCAACTGTTCTACACATCTGGTTTCAGTCAAGACTTTTGAACAGTGCCCTAACTGAAACTAAACAGCTTTTCTTGAAGCTATGCATGTTTCCCTGAAGCCCAAAAAAACCCATTCCAGAATTGTCTACCTGAAAGTCTAGTGTACTAATATGTTTATTTCATTCACTGGTAAACTCTCAAAATGTAAACAAAACCCCAAACCCGTCAAAGAGGTCTTTCTAATACTGTTTTAAATGAAATCATCACGGCTACATAAATACATACTCATTAATCATTAAATCCCTTCAAATACACCTGCAAAGTACTAGCTTAAATCCAACTCTAAAACAAATTAAATTAAAATATATGTAAATCTCACAATTTCCATCACATGACGCAGGAAAATTAATTCGCAAATAATGAGCTGAAAAATTAGATGAATAGCCAATAGCCTAGAAATTTTCTGGCAGCGCTCCTGCTTTCTGTACATTAAATGTGTGTCAAAACCACCAATGTGGGAGGCAGGCTGACTACCTGCACTCATTATAAATTGTAACTGTGCTCCACACCATATTGGGGAGAAAGTGAGGTCTGCAGATGCTGGAGATCAGAGCTGGAAATGTGTTGCTGGAAAAGTGCAGCAGGTCAGGCAGCATCCAGGGAACAGGAGAATCAACGTTTCGGGCATAAGCCCTTCTTCAGGAAGGGCTTATGCCATATTGCTCCACACCATATTGGTGCAGGCAAGTGAGAAAGGTGTCCAGGTTGCACAGCTGAGACAGGTCTAGTTTCCTTTTATATACCATTGAAGGATTTCTCTCACTGGTTTATGGCTCTCTGTACAATGTTGAGTCATCGTAGTTGTGGCTGATACAGAAAAAAATGGGTCAATGTGTCGCCTAATCACTTCATTAAACAGGTCAGTATAGGCCAACATCAAAGTTTTGGTATCAAGTAAATTCTTAAAACATTTCCCTGAAATGAAGGCTGGTATGAGCACCTCTGCTTATCCTGACTTTTGTAGGAAGTTGCTACTGCTCACCATTCACCCCTTCTCCCCTATTTCCCAGTTGTTGCCTCAATCCTTGTCCCATAGTCCTTATCAATCCTGTCCTTGTCGCCCATTGTCTCTCAGGCTCACTTTTCCTCATTAAATCATGCTTTCTACAAAATGACAAATGCTAAGACTTCAGTTGAGGAGATCTCGTGTGCATCTGCCAAATCATCCTGCTTGTCCAGTTTTGGGATACAGATATAAATTATAGTCTGTAATTCAGGGAAAGGAAAAACTGGCATGTGTCTGATTATCCCTGAAAGTATCACAGCTGGGTTTCAGAGAAACACTGGCAGTATTTAAAATCTGGTGTCAATCCTACCAGCATGGGAATCTGCTATAAATACTCAGATGAATTTATTTGCATACGTTATTCAAAATGTGGAGATAGTTTGGTGCAAACAGCATCAGTTGTTGGAGCAGATGACTCCAAATAAAATCATCTAACCTAACACTCCCTTCTGTGGCATGGTATCTTATGCAGTGTTATAATGCTCCTATGCAGTATCTTGGGACTGTTTATTACTTTAAATGTGCGATATAAATATAAGTTGCTGATAAACCTTTAAATAACACTGCAGGACTCCTCCTGCTGCTGAGCACATGTTCATCAATGCAAGGTCAAAGAAATGTATTAACTGGTGCGTTGAGCTGGCAAATGTAAAAGGTTGGTTCATGTTAGAATTTTCCTACTCTACATACTTTTGGCACACACTCCCAGACTGAAATAACGACTACCTAAAGGACCACCACCTTCTGCAGAAAGTATTTGCACAGCTTCATTCCGGATCCAAAGCAAAATGAGTTTAATTGCAGATAGTTTGAAGCATCAAGAACAGAAGTTTTCTTGCTTTGACTTGTTGTTCAATAAGCATTGGCTCCAGTTGGATGTACTAACCTGTTGGCAATATCTGAAGCTCGGTCTCATCATTTGGTACATTACAGAAGGATGGTTAAATATCTGTGCTAACTGGTTTGCTCAATCAATTAAACATATGTGACATGGGGTTGGATTTTCCAAGGAGTGGCAAAGACAAACAATTACCGCTTCACATCTTTTTTACATTAATGCCCATATTCACAAACAGCCACTTTGATTCACAGGAGGAGTCAAAGTGGCTGTCTGTGAATATGAGTACGTAAGGTACGTTTGTGATTAGGGTTCTGGGATGGTAGGGTCAGGTGTAGGGTGTCAGGTGGATAGACTGCCAAGTGGATAAGTAGGCAAGGTGTCAAGTAAATGGGGATTAGGGTGCCAGGGTACAAAGTGGAAAGGGGCCAGGCTTCAAATCAGTAAGGGAATCGTAGATTAAGAAAATGTAGGAAAATGTCATCAAGAATTGTCAGATCAGACATAATCTCATTGAATGGTGAACCAGACTCAATGACCCAAATGGCCTACATCAATGCTTATATCTTATAGTCATAGAGTCATACAGTCAGAGTCATACAGCACAGGAACAGGCCCTTCAGCAACTACTCATCATGCCAACCAGGTTTCCCAAACTGAACTAGGTCCCATGTGTCTGCATTTGGCTTATACCCTTCTAAAGCTTCTCTATCCATGTAATTTTGCAATGTCTTTTAAATGTTGTGATTGTACTTGCCTCTACCACTAACTCTGATAGCTCAATCCATATACACACCTACTCCTGCATGAAAAAGTTTCCCAGTGGGTCCCTTTTAAGTCTTTCTCCACTCACCTTAAACCTATGCTCTCTAGTTTTGGACTCCCCTACCCTGGGAAAAAGACCTTAGCTATTCACCTTACCTATGCCCCTTGCGATGTTATAAACCTTTATAGCATCACCCCTCAGTCACCTACCAGTGAAAAGTGCCAGCCTATCCAACCTCTCTTTACAACTCAAACCCTCTAGATTCAGTAACATCCTTGTAAATCTTTTATGCACCTTTTCCAGTTTAATTACACCCTTCCTATTGCAGGGCAACCAGAATTGTATTCCAAATGTGGCCTTAATTGATGAGTCTTTTGAGTCAGTTTGGGTTGACTTGAAGGTCTCATGTCTGGTAGGAGATGGGAGGGTTCGGAAGTGGAGTTAGGTCCAGTAGGTGTGGGGTTCAGGGGCAAGGAGTTGCTGGGTTACAGGGTTGGGGTAGGAGTCAGTCAGATTCTGAGAGGGTGCTTCGGGGGCTGGGTCATTTCTAGTGGTGTTAGGAATAGTATCAAGTCCTGGGAGGGCCTAAGGATTTCAGATCCTAGGGGTAAAAGGGTACCAGAAGGCAGGTAGGAGTTGTCAGGCTCCTCAGGGGCAAGTGGGTGTTGGGTTCAATGGTGGAGTATCAGGTCCTAGGAGAGAGGGATCTTTGGGTCCTTGCAGCAAAGGGAGGTGTGAGGTCCAGTTGATGAAGGAGGATAGGGTCTGTGGTGGTGGTTCTGGGTGTAGAGGTGGCAGGGAAGGTGGATGGGTGGTTTGGGTCTAACAGCGGGATGGCAAGGGTCTCAACTCTCAGGATGAGAGGGATACCAGGTTTACAGTTGGGGCAGGGTGGAGGGGCAGTGCTCGCAGGTCCCAGCAGATAAGGATCTGGGGGTGTTAGGGGTCTGTAGAGGGTGTATTGTTCAGTTTAATAATTCAGCAGCAGTTAGATTAGATCTGTAATAGTCTAACTTTTCCTGAGTAGCTATTTACGTAGCTGTAACAGAAACCACCGATTTTACTGCATACCTTTGGAGGATTCCAGGAGTAAGGGAATTTCCCAGCGCAATGTTCAATTTCCTGGGTAATCCCCTCAGTCTGCTACATTGGGAATTCCACAGGGTCCCTCTGCACAAATCCCATTTACGCTACAGAAATCTAGCCATCAGAAAATCCGGGCTAGTTATGTCCTGTGAGCAGTAACAGGGCACTAAAACATCAAACACAGACTAGAAATACCTATCAACACTTACAGGTTTTATTTCAAATGTTTTATATTGATTGTAGATTGTGTTGTGAATTATTTTACAACAATGCTGTTTTATTCAGTCAATGTTCTTTGATTACAGTTCAATAGGATTATCTTATACATGGAAAGAAACTGGTTTGAGTCGGTCAGATTCTTTGCTTTGCTTAAACTTACAACCGTTGCATACACATGGAGCTGTCAATGGCTGAAGTTAGCTCTTCCCCATATTGTCAGCCTTCCCCATATTGCAGCCTTGGCTGCATGCCTCTTCTGCACCAGATTTATTCATGTGGGGCAACTCTCTTGCCGATGCCATCACAGGCCCAGGAGTAAATGTAGGCCGAGGAGTAAATGTAGGCCCAGGAGTAAGTGTAGGTGCAGGAGTAAGTGTAGGCCTAGGAGTAAGTGTAGGCCTAGGGGTAAGTGTAGGCCCAGGAGTGAATGTAGGCCCAGGAGTGAATTTAGGCCCAGGAGTAAATGTAGGCCCAGGAGTGAATGTAGGCCCAGGACTGAATGTAGGCCCAGGACTGAATGTAGGCCCACGAGTGAATGTAGGCCCATGAGTGAATGTAGGCCCAGGAGTGAATGTAGGCCCAGGTGTAAGTGTAGGCCTAGGAGTAAGTGTACGCAGTGTGGGTGCAGACCGAATGGGACAGGGTGGCGGAGCTGTTGTAGGGTGTGGAATTGATTTCGAGCGCAATATTTGAGAAGCCGCTTTTGGACGAGGTGGTGGTGGACCGAGAGGCCGTGTTGGTCTCCTCCGTGGCGAGAGAGGTCGGGATGGCGAGGGAGACGGTGGCTGGGGTGGGAGGTTTTGGCGACTGGACGGAGATGCTGCCAGATGTGATTCCTGCTTCTTCACACGTTTCTTCACGAGTTTTCTGCTGCTGTATTGGGCGGGTAGTGGAGGTCGCGGAGGGGGCACCTTTTTCTTCACACTCTGCTTAGATCTCCTGCAACAGAAGAAGAGGATTTTTAAAAAGCTGAAAAAGCTGTACAGTTATAGTCACCCAAATGACTCATTTTAGTTTTTTTTTGCAAAGATATATTTTATTCATTAAAAAATGTCAATGTACATACACAGTCTCTAAAGCACTTCATTTCTGTATATTCTTTGCATCTTGATAACAAACAAACATTGGGGTTTGACTTTATAGTTATAACAAACTCAAAGGCATTTCTTAATTATGCAAAGTGCTATTTACATGCATTTGACGCACAGGGAATGGACCCCCATTGTGCTTTGGCAGAGAGACCTTAGATGGTGGGCTTTCCCCACTGAGCCTTTGGTGCATCTCTCAGCACGTGGTCCTGGAGCTTGGAATGTGCCAGTCTGCAACATTCGGTCAAGGTCAGCTCTTTGCACTGGAAGACCAACAAGTTTTGGGCAGGCTAAAGAGCGTCTTTCGTCAAGTTGATGGTCTTCCAGGTGTACTCAATGTTTGTCTTGGTCTGAGTCCTGGGGAGCAGCCCGTACAGCACTGGGTCCTGCATCATGTACTTCACTTCAGTGTTTGGTGAGATTGGACTCATATAGTTTCTTTCAGTTATTTTACATCACTGTTTGATGGGGAGGGTGGTTATTGTTTTCTCATGCAACTAATGATTAAAGAACAGCGAACACATCTTTAAGTCTTTAAACCCAAGGGTTTCATAGGCCAAATATCGGAAAAATGTAGGGAGCCCAGAAATACAAACCACAAACTGACAAGTCACCTATTTACACAGGAAGTGGTGAGAATGTGAAACACATTCCTCCAAAATGTGATTGAGACAAATAACAGACATGAACTAAAGGGGAACTAGTTAAAGACACAGGGGAGAAAGGGACATGTGGATAGACTTAAATGAATGGGGTGAGGATCACGTGGAACATTAAGATCAGCACAGGCTAGTCAGGCTGAAAGCCGAACTATTTAATTCCATGATCTCCTTTTAGAGAATTGGTGGAAATTATTCAGCTCCCTCTCAGCCGACTTTTCAAAGTTTGAATTGTCATAGATTGACAACTGGGAAGGTTCAAGCGGCAACAGATGCTATAACCTACTGCACACCCAAACAACTGCTTGATGTGTATTTTTGAAGTACTACTCAATGCTTTTTTTATGTACTAAGCAGATATCCGAGTTGTTGCAGACAGAGAGTTGGAACTTGCGCTGTTGCGGGAGTGGAACAGTGCATTGCCATAGGAAGAATTTATAGAGAAATTGTGGAAAACAATGAAATGTTTTGTTAAACATGCTGGAGAATAAATCATGTGTTCATTACCTACTGAATAATTATCATTTGGATAACAAAATAAAGAAGCAGATCACATTTATAGGAGCAAATACATGTGTGCATCTAACAGCTGTCAATGCATAAACCATCCCTTGAATATTATGGGGTGGAACTGCTTTGGACCAAAACATAAAATTGCAGCCCAAATGTACAAAAACTTTTCCTTCTCAAATTTCCAATAAAGTTCAGTTACAAAGTATAACAGTTTAGGCAACAAGAGCTAGTGCTTCCAATTAAACCTATTGGACTATAACCTGGTGTTGTGTGATTTTTAACTTTGTGCACCCCACTCCAAAACCAGCATCTCCAAATCATTGGAGACAGGCACTGGATAGATAATTGAACATAATTATGATGACTATTAAGGCCCTACTCTCACACCTACTGAGATTTCCCAGTCAGGCTGGTGCATCAAGTTGGGCTAGGTCCAGAAAGGTAGCAAGATAGTGGGGGGGTAGGCAGCATTACCCACCTGACCTGTGCCTGTCATACCAACATGAATTATGAGAAGGAATATGCCATTCAACCCCTCTATCCTGCTCCATCATTCAGTAAGATCATGGTTGATCTGATTGAAGACTCAATTCCGCAATTCCGTTTATCCCTAATAACGGTTAACTCTTTCATTAGTCAAGAATCCAGGAAACCTATGTCCTGATGTACGTCTAAGTTCTGCACTCTCTTTTTAAATAATACACTGAGTTTTAATTCTTCCTGCAAAGGTGAACAAAATACACCCTTTTACCCATTTATGGTGACTCAATATGCTAACATCTGTTTCCCAGTAGCCAGCCAATTCTCTATCCACACTAATGTGTTACCACTACACCATGACTTTTGCTCTGCATGGTAATCCTTGAAATGGCACTTTGTCAAATGTCTTCAGAAAATCTATGTACAGTATATCCACTACTTCTTTATCTACATTGCCTGGAACTTTCCCCAAACAATAAATTACCTAAATAATTTACGTGTTATGGACTATGCCAGACCACTTAAAACATTCTTAAGCAGACAGCCCAATTTGTTTTCGTAAGTGTACAGTGAAAATTACCTGGTTAAGTTAGCTAGGTTGACTACCAGGTTTTAAAACAGACAAAAATTTATTCACAAAATTATGGAATGAAACACAAAGAACAGAATAAAGAACACCTACAGTGTTCTACAGAGATCTACAAACTACCACATGCAGTGGTAGTTTGGCACACTGACCTCTACACTGCTGAAGCCAGGCGCCAACTTGAAGACACCTCCTCCTACCGCCCCCTCAACCATGACCTCACCCCCCATCACCAAACCATCATCTCCCAGACTATACACAACCTCTTCACCTCAGGCGATCTCCCACCCACAGCTTCCAACCTCATAGTTCGGGAACCCCGCACCGCCCGATTCTACCTCCTTCCCAAGATCCACAAACCTAATTACCCCAGCCGACCCATTGTCTCAGCCTGCTCCTGCCCCACCAAACTCATCTCTACCCACCTTGATACCATCCTATCTCCCCAGTCCAGGAACTCCCCACATATGCTCGGAACACCATCCACGCCCTCCACCTCCTCCAAGACATTCGTTCCCCTGCCCCGAACACCTCATCTTCACCATGGACATCCAGTCCCTCTACACCTGCATCCGCCATGACCAGGGCCTCCAACCCTCCGTTTCTTCCTCTCCCGACGTCCCCAACAGTACCCTTACTCTGACACTCTCATTCGTTTGGCTGAACTAGTCCTCACCCTCAACAATTTCTCTTTTGAATCCTCCCACTTCCTCCAGACCAAAGGGGTAGCCATGGAGACCCGTATGGGCCCCAGCTATGCCTGTCTCTTTGTCGGCTATGTAGAACAGTCCATCTTCCGGAGTTACACCGGCACCAACTCCCAACCTTTTCCTCCGTTACATTGATGACTGCATCTGCGCCACCTCGTGCTCCCACGAGGAGGTTGAGCAGTTCATCAATTTCACCAACACATACCACCCCCACCTTAAATTCACCTGGACCATCTCTGACACCTTCCTCACCTTCCTGGACCTCTTCATCACCATCAATGATGACCGACTCAACACTGACATTTTTTACAAACTCACCGACTCACACAGCTACCAGAATTATATCTCCTTCCACCCTACCTCCTGCAAAAATGCTATCCCGTATTCCCAATTCCTCCACCTTCGCTGTATCTGCTCCCAGGAGTTCCAGTTCCACCACAGAACACACCAGATGGCCTCCTTCTTTAAAGACCATAATTGCCCCTCCCATGTGGTTGAAGATGCCCTCCAATGCATCTCATCCATGTCCTGCATCTCTGTCCTCAAACCCCAACCTTCCAACCACCACAAGGACAGAACCCACCCCGCCCCCCCCTCCCCCACCCCGGTCCTCACCTTCCACCCCACCAACCTCCACATAAACCGCATCATCCGCCGAAATTTCTGCCACCTACAAACGGACTGCACCACCAGAGATATATTTCCCTCCCCACCCCTATCCACTTTCCACAAAAATCGTTCAC
This sequence comes from Chiloscyllium plagiosum, assembly GCF_037043375.1. Lineage (NCBI taxonomy): Eukaryota > Metazoa > Chordata > Chondrichthyes > Orectolobiformes > Hemiscylliidae > Chiloscyllium > Chiloscyllium plagiosum. The sequence goes on from NW_028270141.1 coordinate 105,445,318, forward strand.
TCCGTGACTACCTGATCAGATCCATGCCCACCAACAACCCACCCTCTCCTCCTGACATCTTCCCCTGCCACCGCAGGAACTGCAAAACCTGCGCCCATACCTCCCTTCTTACCTCCATCCAAGGCCCCAAAAGAGCCTTCCACATCTATCAAGGTTTCACCTGCACTTTCACACATGTCATTTATTATCCGTTGCTCCTGATGCGGTCTCCTTTACATTGGGGAGACTGGATGCCTTCTTGCAGAGTGCTTCAGGCAACATCTCCAGCTGAACATTTCAACTCCCACTCCCACTCTGCTGAGGACATGCAGGTCCTGGGCCTCCTCCACCGCCACTCCCTCACCACCCAATGTCTGGAGGAAGAACGCCTCATCTTCCGCCTCGGAATACTTCAACCCCAGGCAATCAATGTGGACTTCACCAGTTTCCTCACTTCCCCTTCCCCCACCTTACCCTAGTTCCAAACTTCCGGCTTAGCACCATCCTCATGATCTATCCCACCTGTCAATCTTCCTTCCCACCTATCTGCCACACTCTCCTCTCTGACCTATCACCTTTACCCCATCCACCTATTTCAATCTCAACTATCTTCTCCCCAGTCCTACCCCCTCCCATTTATCTCTCCACCCCCAAGGCTTCCAGCCTCATTCCTGATAAAGAGCTCCTGCCCGAAACATCGATTTTCCTGGTCCTTGGATGCTGCCTGACCTGATGTGCTTTTCCAGCACCATTCCAATCTTGACTCTAATCTCCAGCATCTGCCGTCCTCACTTTGGCCTACAGAACTCAGACTAGACTTATTTATGCTGTTCCAAATATACACAACAATCCCAATAAACAAACCCGCTTAACCACAGTAAAATGAAACAAAGGCTTACAGATCGAAGTTAGAAGGGCAGAAGGGGAGAGTCGAGCAGCCTGCTTCCACATAGCCCATAGCTGAAACCCCAACCTAACTTCAGTTTCTAGGACTGAATTGCTCAGCTAGAGAGCTGGCCCGCCCCCTTGACTTATACAGGTTACTTCTAAAAGCATAAAAGCTTTGGCCTAAAGACTCATCTGTTTACATATAAACAAAAAGGCCTTTCATCTCTGTACCAAACCTAGCCGTTTCGGAGCCTGGCCTATTTACGACCCCTCTAAAAAAAACCAAGGACACAGTATCCTTGAGAAAAGGAACAGCTTTTAGAAAAAAGTATCAGCTTTGTGATATAAGTAAATAATCAAATTAAATATTCAAACACAATTTCACTTTCACCAAACCATGTTGACTCCGCCTGACTACATTATGATTTTTGAAGTTTCCTGCTATAAATGCATTGCAGCAGATCAAGAAGCAGCTTACCATCACTTCTTCGAGCATGATTAAAGAGCCCATGTACCAGAAAAAATTAAAAAAACTTCTTAATTTTGGCTTTCAGCATTTCTCTATGACAGATGTTAGGCTAACCGTCGGTGATGGGCAAGTTGTTGGAGGGAATCCTGAGGGACAGGATGTACATATATTTGGAAAGGCAAGGACTGATTAGGGATAGTCAACATGACTTTAAGTGTGGGAAATCATGTCTCACAAACTTGATTGAGTTTTTTGAAGAAGTAACCAAGAGGATTGATGAGGGCAGAGCGGTAGATGTGATCTATATAGTAAGGCATTCGACAAGGTTCCCTATGGGAGACTGGTGAACAAGGTTAGATCTCATGGAATACAGGGAGAACTAGCCATTTGGATACAGAACTGGCTCAAAGATAGAAGACAGAGCGTGGTAGTAGAGGGTTGTTTTTCAGACTGGAGACTGGTGACCAGTGGAGTGCCACAAGGATCGGTGCTGAGTCCACTACTTTTCATCATTTATATAAATGATTTGGATGTGAACACAGGAGGTGTAGTTAGTAGGTTTGCTGATGACACCAAAATTAGAGATGTAGTGGAGAGCAGGGAAGGTAATCTCAGATAGATAGATGCTATCTATCTTCTAAATCTCATTAGCTCCTGCCCAAGCACCTGAATGACAGATTAACAAGTAGCAAGTCCCAGCATGTTCTGTGAATGGCTGGTCTTTCTGTCAACTGTAAAAGCTCCTCCTTGACTCAGAAATATTGGGAAGCTCACCAGCTTCAGAAGATATGTGACATCAGTGAATACATGGAATTTTAATCTCATTGTAATCTTTCTTACAATCACACTGAGATATATTGGGAAGTGTAGTTTGTGAATTGTTTGCACTTCTTTTATGTAAATAGATTGATTGCTCTGGGGAGCTTCAAAACTCAGTGGTCAGGCTTCTCAAAGAAGATGCCATAGTGAAAACATTAAGATGATGTTTCAAGCTCACAAGAGACAAGTGAAGATAAGTTTGATTTATTTTGTTACAAACATGATTATGGAAACCTTCTATGTTTATTTCTTGGAGACTTTGAAGGATAGTGCAAAAATAGGTTTATTTCAAGTTTTGTGAAAATACCCAGAGTGGTTTCTGTGAATTAAGTTACTGATAGGTCATTGTCAACATTGGGAGATTTTGATTTTAAAAAGCTTACTGAGAATTCACAACACTGGTCACAACTACTTGCCTTGCTGTGGACCCCGGTTGGGGCTTGAAGGCGGAGAGGAAAGAGTTGATATTTAAGATCTTGTAACAATGTAATTAACACATGGTAATACCTCAGGAAGATTCCATAGTTATCTGTAATAATGTTAGTGAGTCACAAAATGAGTATCAGACTTGGAACTGAAATCGAATCAAGGAGGACAAAGGCAAGGAGGCACTTGCGGAAGAGCTTATGAATACAGTGATTAATACCTGGGTACAAATCAAATCAAGGAGGACAAAGCCCATCGAGCTGGAACATCTGCTGATAACAGCGATCAGGAACAAAGGCAGTTTCTTGTGAAATGTACGCATAACTTGTAGATTCATAAAATTGTATAAATTAACCAGCCCAAGCTGTATTCAATGAGAAGTCTGGGCACCCATTTGAGAACTTGACTTTTCCCAAAAGCTTTTATCTGTTTTTGACCCACTATTGATCTGAGTGTGGTAATATTTTACCAACAAGAGGGCTTCTTTGGACAGTGCCAGGTTTAGAAAGTTTCTGTTTTCTTACTGCTTTTTATTCACATTTCATTGTGCCTTACATAAAGTTGCCTCTGCCACTCCCCTGCAGATAGGTCCCTACTGATGAGCAATGTCAAGCAGCCTCTCTGTGTAACTACACAAAAGAACATGTCAATACAGCAATGCTGACAGCCTTTGGCTCTGACTGAAGGACCAAAATGTTAACAGGGTATGGCAAACCAGGGTATGGATGCTGTGATCATGCAGGTAGGTGCTAACAGAGCAAGAAAGTAGCCCTGGGGTGCAGCCTGCTCCAATCCATTAGCTGAGTACCTGTGCTTGCACATAAAGTGTCCTTGCTGCAGCTTTTCAAAGCTGGTTGCCATTGCAACCTGCAAAGCACGTTTGTGCTTCTTCAGCATCCTGTAAGTGGATTAGAGAGGTACCATGATGATCATGAGGTATTGGTAAATGTTGGATACCAATGTCTGCAGATGAGGAGGGAGAATGAATGATGTCTGTGAATTGTGCCCTGAGTTTCTGTGTGGAGCAATGCAACATGGGTGCTCCATGCAGCAGTGGTGAGCTGAAGTTGCGGTGACCTCCATGTTGAGAATTCTCAACATCCAGCTTATTCGACAATTTTGGTAACATAGGAAGCTGAATATTAGTGAGGCGAGGTGGGATGTTAAAGGCATTTAAAAAGTAATAATCCCCCTAAGATAACTCTGCAGAGGCTGGTATCTTGTCACCAGTCATCCATTAATGACATGTGGAGAGTCCTTGACACTGATCCAGCTCCCTCAGAGCCAACTCTCAGAGGGAACAGAATGTCTGATACTTCTGTTCTTAACAGTCAGCCATGGTTTCAGGGAACTCATATTCAATGAGGTCCACCCAGCTGACCTCGTTACAATCATTACAGCCCATTAAAAGGCAACTCACCATTGCCTAGTAAGAAATTCACCTCACCACTCAGCAAATGCAGCAAGATGCTCCTGATGTTATGGTCAGCTATTGCCCATGTTGCTCAGGCTTCTACAAGATTCCACCCAAGATATTTAATTGACCATGTTATAACTGGTAAAACTATTTTAACTTGTAACCTATAAATTAAGAAGTATTGGGTTTATGAATGGTAGTGCACTCTTTTTTTCTCTACTTTTAGATGGAAATTTAGATTAGATTAGATTCCCTACTGTGTGGAAACAGGCCCGTTGGCCCAACAAGTCCACACTGATCCTCTGAAGAGTAACCCACCCAGTCCCATTTCCCTCTGACTAATGCACCTAACATTTTGGGCAATTTAGCATGGCCAATTCACCTGACCTGCACATATTTGGACTGTGGGAGGAAACCGGAGCACCCGGAGGAAACCCACACAGACACTGGGAGAATGTGCAAACTCCACCCGAGGCTGGAATTGAACCTAGGACACTGGTGCTGTGAGGCAGCAATGCTAACCACTAAGCCACCATGCTGCCCCATTATTTATCTGTTTTTGCTGGTTTATGAGGCTGACCACTCTTGCTGTGATTTTATTTTAAATGATTGCACAAATATATGAGTCAAACAAATCAAAGTGGTGAGTATATTACACATCATGAGTGATACTTGAATGTGACGTCTGAAGTATGTCACCTCACAAATGATTGACGTAGATGTGAACGGGATGCAAGGTTATCTATTTATAAACATTCTCATATGTGCAATTTGATGAATCACTTTTTCATTTTGAAGTTCTCAGGGCAATGTCACTGAACTTGTTATTTCAATAGGAGAAAGTGAGGACTGAAGAAGGGCTTATGCCCGAAACTTCGATTCTCCTTTTCCTTTGATGCTGCCTGACCTGCTGCGCTTTTCCAGCAACACATTTTTAAGCTTGTTATTTCAATACCCTGGCTACTAGTCTAGAGATGTAGGTTCAAATCTCACTATAGCAGTAGAGATAACTTAAATTTATTTAATTAAATTTGAAATCAAACATGAACAGTGACTATTCTCAATTGTTGCAAAAACCCATTTGGGGCAGAAGGTGTTTTTAAAGAAGGAAATCTGCCCTGTTCCTTTGTTTGGATGACATAAGACCCCAGATCCATAACAGTATGGTTGACCTTAACTGTTCTCAAGGGCAACTAGAGGGTACTTAGATGGTGGTCTGGTCAGTGATGCCCACATCACATGAAAGAACATAACAATCCTAAAATAAACCTACTAATGCATTGCTTTGCTTTCTCAGTTAGCCTGTCCATGTTTCTTTATGACCTTCTGTTCCAGTGATGCAATCTTCTTTGTAGGACCATAGTGAATAGCTGAGTGGAGTGTTAAAGGAATGCTACGAGACAGAATCTGCAAGGGGGTGAAAGCTTTAAACGTTTTTAGTGATATTTGGGAGGGGGATAGCTATTTTGAGGTCAATAAGTTGTTAGGAAAAGGGAATAGGTTAGAAATGGTACTGGAGATTAGGGAAATTATGGAAATACAGGTTTAACTGCTATTGAAGTGGTTTTAGATTTTTGTGGTATTGGTGGAAACAGAGGGCTTTAAAATCCAGGACTTCTCTGGCGCACTACTTGGATGACTTGGAGCATGAGAAGGGTATGGCAGAGAGCAGTGAATTCCTCGGCCAGTATGGCTCTTCTTTAGCAGAGTCTGTTTTGAAGAAGTATTATATCGGACGTGAAATGTTAACTCTGTTTCTTTCTCCTAATCCTAGACTCCCCATCCGGCAGAAATAGCTTTATCTCTACCAACCCTATCTTTTTACTTTACTACCCTGAAAACTTTGGTTGAATAATGCTTTAGCCTTTTAAATTGTAGGGAGCACAATCTTGTTTATAATAATCACCCCTCAGAATTTAATGTTTGGAGCTCATGTAGCTTTCTGATAAATCTATGTTACATTTCGTTCATGGTCAATATTTCTTTCATAATTTGAGCTATTCAGAACTGTTGACAGTACTCCACAATCAGGATTTCTCTATAGCTGAAGCATGGCTCTTACATCATTGTCTTTTCATTATTGAAAACAAGCCTTAGGTCCTCAACATATTAACATCAGCATTACATTAGCATTTTTTATTTTCTGCACTTGTTCATGACATTTTAATGATCTATGAGTGGTCCTTATTTGCTGGATTTTCACCATTTACAAAATATCATATTTTTATTTTAAGTTCCGAGATCATGGTCTCTCATTTGCTGGTGTTAAAATCCATTGGTAATAATAATATTTTCCATTCAGTTAATTTCTTAACAACTCCTTACACTATTACACTTCAACCTCCATTGTATTTAATGCTTTTGATCTGTATATCATCAGAAAATTTGGATGAACGCCTTTCTAGCCCCAAATGCTCTGTTTACAGAAAAACAGATTGCCACAATTTAACTTCAGTTGCAAGGGTGGACATGAAAATAAAATTGGGCTGGATATCATTACCACCCACACCACTTCCTGGGGTTTTCTGCCAGAAGGAATTTGGGTTGCAAAATGTTTGTCCAAATATTGGAAGACTTGTTTTAATTAGATGCAATTGACTAGAATACTTCATCCAATGTATGTCTCATTATTTTCTCCTTAGCAACAGTGGACACAAAGAACAGCATGTGCTTAGTGAACAGGTTAGCTACAAACTTAGGGAATGCGGGTATGGGGGATGGGTGGTGGTGGTAGCAGGAGTGGTAGGGTAGAAAAAAGGGTAATTTAAATATAAAGAGGTTGCTTTGAGTACTTCAAATCAATAGGAATGAATATCTGCTGCCTCGTTCCCATGGTAAAACAGGGTTCAATACATTCCCTTATGAAAAAGATGATTCAAATTTCTTCTGTAAGGCAAACATTATAACTTCAAATCTTTTCATTCTTTGCTGAAAGCAAAGAAGCACACAATACTGAAATCCATAATTGAACAAAAGGGTTTTATCCATGGCTTAAAACGTCTGTCCATAGTTCATCTCCAATGTTTTTTCCCTTGAAGAGAACATGTAAAATTGACCGCTGTTATTTATGTGCATCAACACCCTTGTGTTGTCAATTTGATTGCTTCCAGCAGAAGTAGCAGATGGTGATACACAACTAGGACGTAGGCTTGAGTTCAATAATTAAAAGACAATGATAAATCAAGCATTTACAATCATGTAAAAATTGGTTTTAAGCATTTGCAATCAATTATAAGAGAGCAATCAATGGGATGCAAAGGCTTCATCCACCTGCACTTACCTTTCAGTTTTTTTTTGTTCAGCCCTACATACTGGAGTCTGCTTCCTCTCAAATCACAGGAGGAGTTTTGCTTTGATGCAGCAGTGAGATTGATGCAGCCTGTTTGGCATTGCACCATTCAGTATCCACCTTGCCTGCAGGAACTTTGAGGATCAGATTTAATAATTCCATATTTGAGACACATGCTCTGGTCGGCACCTGCTGCTGTAAGCTTGCACTGAGGTGGGGAATAAGTAAGGGAAAGGGAGGAAGAATTGCCTGTGGATTTCCTTATTACATAAATGAATGCTGCTGCACATGTAATGTGGATGCAACAGAACATAAATAGCATAACACTGCAGGAATGTAAACAGAAGTGGTCAATATCTGAATGATAGTAAGAAGAGGGGGCAGTGAAAGTAGCAAACAAATGACAAGAAGCCTCTTCATCACTTGTTGAAGATGGGGAACCCTTTGACCTGCCCTCCTTCCCCATGTAGAGTCATAGACATGTACAATACAGAAACAGACCCTTTGGTTCAACTTGTCCATGCTGACAAGATATCCTAAATAAATTTAGTCCCATTTGCCAGCTTTTGGCCCATATCCCTCTAAACCATTCTTATTCATATACCCATCCGGATGCTTTTTAAATGTTGTAATTGTACCAGCCTCCACCACTTCCTCTGGCAGTTCATTCCATACACCCAACTTCTGCGTGAAAAAGTTACTCCTTAGGTGCCTTTTAAATCTTTCACGTCTCCTCCTAAACCTACCTCCTCTCATTCTGGACTCCCCCAACCCAGGGACAAGACCTTGTCTATTTACCATATATTAGACAGTGAAGTTCGAAGGGACATGGTTAGGCCAAGGTCTTTTTCCCAAGGTAAGGGAGTCCAAAACTAGAGGGCAAAGGTTTAGGGTGAGAGGGGAAAGATTTAAAACGGACATAAAGGACAACTTTTTCACACAGATGGTGGTGTGTATATGGAATGAGCTGCCAGAGGAAGTGATGGAGGCTGGTATAATTACAACATTTGAAAGGCATCTGGATGCGTACATGAATCAGAAGGGTTTAGAGGGATATGAGCCAAATTCTGGCAAATGGGATTAGATTAAATTAAGATACCTAAATTAGTTGGACCGAGGGTTTATTTCTGTGCTGTATAACTCTATGACTCTAAGTCATGCTGAGCATCCTTTAAAGGAGAGTGGTGCAACACAGCCAGGAAGATTAGCAGTGAGATCCAGCACAGTGTACAAGGTAGCTATAGACAAGATGTCAAGCCATAAGAATACTGTGCAGTGAAGTGATTCAACAGTGAACAAGTGACATATATCAGGTAAAGTTAAAAATCACACAACACTAGGTTATAGGATACATATGATCCTGCCCCACTATCTGACAAACGAGCTGCTCTCCTAAAGCTTGTACTTCCAAATAAACCTGTTGGACTATAACTTGGTGTTTTGTGATTTTTACCTTTGTCCACTGCAGTCTAACACTGGCACCTCCACATCATGTACCAGGTAGATTTAACCATAAATGGTCTCTTGTCAATACACTTTACATTGATTCCGGGCCTACAGGAAGTCCTGAAACTATCTTAGAGCTCTCCCCTTGCCTCCATGTATACTGGTATCCCAGACAAGCAAACATTCAAGTTTTTAAAAAGTTCATTCATGGGTTGAGGGCATCCCTGGCTAGACCAGCATTTATTACCCATCCCTAATTGCCCAAAGGGCTGTTAAGAGGCAACCACATTGCTGTGGATCTGGAGTCACATTTAGGCCAAACAAATTGAGGACAACAGATTTCCTTCCCTAAAAGACACTAGTGAAGCAAATGGGTTTTTACAGCTGTGGTTACAAGGTTGCCATTTGGCTAGCGTTTTATTCCTTTTTTTTATTGAGTTCAAATTTCACCACCTGCCATGGTGGGATTTGAACCCATGCCCCAGAATATTAACTTGGAGCTCTGGAATATGTCTGAGTGACATTAACAGTACACAACACCCCCAACCCCACTCCCACCCTGGACAGTTGTAACACTCAATAAAAATCATTGGCGTGCGGCCTCCTTTAAGTTTTCCAATATCAGAAGCTTTCTAAACAGATAAATTCACATGGTGCATATATCACGAACACACAGAACTGCAGGTTGGTTATTTTGCATAAAATTGCCTAAAATTTACAGCATAGTAGCTGGCCATTCATTCCAACTGGTCTATGCCTGTGTTTATGCTCCACACTCTTTCCTCTTCTCTGCATCAACACACTCCAATTCTTTTCACTCTCATGTGTTTGTCCAGTTTCTCTTAAAATGCACCTATGCTATGTGATGCAGCTACTCCATGGGGTAGGACTTCCATATTTAACAACTCTGTAGAAGAAAGTCTCTCCAATATTCATAACTGGATTTACTATTTTATATTTATGGCCTGCCTTATATTTATGGTCCATTGTTATAGTCTTCCCCATAAGTGTAACTTCTATAAATCTTAAAAAAGAGAACACCTCATGATAATTTATGTCTATGGGTTAACTTATAAAGTACAACTTATAAAAGAATTGATTCAAACTGAAGCAAGTCCCAGTGTGAAAGGCACTTCTTGACAGATGAATCATGCTGATTGAGTGAACAGCAGGTCTCCACCTCAATATTCAATACTAAGGAGCTGGTAATTTCTTCTCCAACAGGAAGAGGATGTGTTATCAGCTTCCTCTGGGGATGAAAGTGGCTTTCTTTGGTTGGGTCAATTACCCTGACTTATAGAGATGCCAAGGATATTTCTGGGGTGCTTTTCTGGACATACATACAGTCATATGGAAAGTTATTTGAGTGGGGTAGCCAGGTAATACTGGTCTGATATTGCCGAAATAGGCATTTCCTTTATTCATGCCAAGCTTTGTCATTTAATGCTGGGCATTCTCTTGCCTTAGAAAATTACTAGGCAACAATGAAATTGCTGAGGGCCTGAGTGAATCCAGGGCAGACTGTGTCCCTGGAAACAGTGTATTTATCATTTACTTTGAACTCGACTTATGTACATTTGCACCTCCAAGTCAATGGCCTAGGCCAACTCCCTGCAGGTGCAGAGTCATGCTCTGGTGGGGCCTTGTTTCTGGAAATCAGTGTAACCACTAAGTTCCAAAGAAATGGAAATGGATGTCAACTTGGGATCTGGTGCCTGCTTGTTCCCTTGTCTGTCTTGAGAATGCTCAGCTGTCTCTCAGAAAGCTTTATGCTACCGATATGTTGATCACACTTTATGTGAAGCAGAGTTTCTTGATTTTAGTCCTAAATTTCCATTGAAACAGTATGAACCTTTGATACAATTGTCCTGCCGTGATCCTTTATAATTTGGATTTGCATGTTATTATCACTTCATGAAATCTACATTCTTATGATTTGAATTTAGTCCAGCACTCATGATCTGACTCGTCAGAGCATGAAGCAATTTAAACATATCTTCCCCTTATTTATATTCCACTATTTTGGCTGTGCAATGCAAAGCTCTATTTTCTCTATTGACTACTGAAACTCTCAATGGCGCACTCCATCAGAGACTGCAACATCTGCTTGAGTACCGTTGGTGCGATAGTCAAATCTTCGTGGCAAAAATATTCCTCTAAGTTTGGGATGATATAATATTGTTAGATGAGAAGAATTGTACTCTGAAACAAAGCCATATTTCATATACTGGTCCCAAAGGTAAATTTTGCTGAAGTTGGGCTAGATTATCAACAAATCTAAACCTATTAATGTATGCCACTTTGTTATTTTAATTACCAGTTCCCAACGCTGTGGTGTACTTGCAAAGTAATTGTCACATCAGCACTTACACAGACAAATTCTTAAGCTTGTTACTCTATTGACAAAACAGGTCAGTCACTTACCTTCTAAGGCAGAAGAAGACAATTCCACAGATTATGCTCACAACAACCATAACTGCACCACCGGCAACAGCCATCAAAACTATCTGCGACTTGACTCCCAAACTAGGATTTCCAGATCTTGTTAAAGTCTCTGAAGAAAGTAAAATCTAGGTAGTAGGACTGTCTGACCCGAAAATGGTGAACAGAAAGCAAAAAAATGCATAATGTCTCCAATATAGTTTGACAACCCCAATTTTATTAGACATATCTAAATGCTTAAATGTCTAACCATGACTTGCACTCATATAGACTCTTTAACATCAAAGGGTCCCACAGCACAAATGACTAAAAATGTAAGTAAAACCAATGGGTGAGAAAAAGTAGTAAGAGAGAACAGGAGCTAGATTGAAGAGCTAGATATTAAAGTGACATTTTAAAAGTAGAGGAAGGTGAAGTGTAAAGAACAGAACTAAAGTGAGTGAAGCCTTTCTCACCAATCAAGTAAACTTGTCAGGAGTGGGGTGAGGAGGGTTTGTGAGGCCATATAGGGACCCGTGGCTGACAGCAAGGAACTTAGTTGGAATGCACCAGAGTTTAGCAAGTCAATGTAGTCAGGAAGTGAGGAGTGATAGTCCTGTGAGCTTTCATACAAGACAAGATTGGTGCAGGAGAGTTTTGGACTAGTTGGAAGTGGAGCGAAGCTGTTCAAGAAAAGGAATGTCTGAATACTTGATGGTGATGTAAGTGGGGCCAGAAATGTCTTTCTGTTTCACCACATGATACATCAGACAGGAATCCAACTAAAGATTCAAGTTAGAGTCACAGAGTCATAGAGATGTACAGCACAGAAACAGACCCTTCGGTCCAACTTGTCCATGCCAACCAGATATCCTAACCTAATCTAGTCCCATTTGTCAGCACATGGCCCATATCCCTCTAAACCCTTCTCATTCATATACCCAAACAGATGCCTTTTAAATACTGCTATTGTACCAACTTCCACTACTGACTCTGGCAGCTCATTCCATACACACACACCACCCTCTGTGTGAAAAAGTTGCCCCTTAAGTCTCTTTTATATCTTTCCCCTCTCACCCTAAACCTATGCCTCCTAGTTCTGGACTTCCCCACCCCAGGGAAAACACATTGTCTATTTATCCTATTCATGTTCCTCATGATTTTATAAAACTCTATAAGGTCACCCCTCAGTCTCCGACACTCCAGGGAAAGCAGCCCCAGTTTGTTTAGTCTCTCCCTAAAGTTCAACTCCCTGACCCTGAAAACATCCTTGTAAATCTTTTCTGAACCTTTTCAAGTTTCACAACATCCTTCCAATAGGAAGGAGACCATAATTGCTCACAATCTTCCAAAAGTAGCCTAACAAATGTCCTGTACAGCCGCAACATGACCTCCCAACTCCTGTACTCAATACTCTGACCAATAAAGGAAAGCATACTAAATGCCGCCTTCACTATCCTATCTACCTGCGACTCCACTTTCAAGGAGCTATGAACCTGCACTCCAAGGTCTCTTAGTTCAGCAACACTCCACAGGACCTTACCATTAAGTGTATAAGTCCTGTTCTGATTTGCTTTACAAAATGCAGCACCTCACATTTACCTAAATTAACCTCCATCTGCCCTCCTCAGTCCATTGGCCCATCTGATCAAGATCCCATTGTACTCTGAGGTAACGTTCTTTGATGTCTACTACACCTCCCATTTTGGTGTCATCTACAAACTTACTAACTATACCTCCTATGTTCACATCCAAATCATTTATATAAATAACAAAAGGCAGCGGACCCAGCACCATTCCTTGTGGCACACCTATGGTCACAGGCCTCCAGTCTGAAAAACATCCCTCCACCACCACCCTTTGTCTTCTACCTTCGAGCCAGTTCTGTATCCAAATGGCTAGTTCTCCCTGTATTCTGTGAGATCTAACCTTGCTAACCAGTCTTCCACGGGGAACCTTGTCAAACGCTTACTGAAGTCCATAGGGCTCATGTCTAATGCTCTGCCCTCATCAATCCTCTTTGTTACTTCTTCAAAAAACTCGAAAAAGTTCATGAGACATGATTTCCCACGCACAGAGCCATGCTGACTATCCGTAATCAGTCCTTGTCTTTCCAAATAAATGTAAATCCTATTCTTCAGGATTTCCTCCAACAACTTGCCCACCACCGAGGTCAGGCTCACTGGTCTATAGTACCCTAACTTGTCCTTACCCCCTTTCTTCAATTGTGGCACCACATTAGCCAACTTTCAGTCTTCTGACACCTCACCTGTGACTATCAATGATACAAATATCTCAGCAAGGGGCCCAGTAATCACTTCCCTAGCTTCATTATTCTGGGGTACACCTGATCAGGTCCTGGGGATTTATCCACTTTTATGTGTTTCAAGACATCCAGCACTTCCTCCTCTGAAATATGAACATTTTTCAAGGTGTCACCATCTATTTCCCCACATTCTCTATCTTCCATCTCCTCCACCACAGTAAACACTGATGCAAAATACTTGTTCAATATCTTCCCCATCTCCTGTGGCTCCACATATAGGCTGCCTTGCTGATCTTTGAGGGGCCCTATTCGCTCCCTTTTATCCTTAATATATTTATAATAACCCTTTGGATTCTCCTTAACGCTATTTGGCAAAGCTATCTCATGTCTCCTTTATGCCTGCGTGATTTTCCTCTTAAATATATTCCAACTGCCTTTATACTCTTCTAAGGATTCAAACTCTTCTAAGGATTCATTTGATCTCTCCTGACATATGCTTTCTTCTTTTTCTTAATCGAAACCTCAGTTTCTCTAGTCATTCCGAATTCCTTATACCTACCAGCCTTTCCTTTCTCCCTAACAGGAGATGTGCTGAGTCCTGAGCTTCCTCACCAGTTTGTGCTGGATTCTGTACATATTCCAAAAAGGGAGAAGTTTAAGAAGGAATGTGGTGGGTGAAGAGAACTCCTGGTCAGAAGATTCCCCATTCTTTTCCCTGGAGCATTGAAGGTTGAGGAGTGCCCTTATAGAGATTTACTAAATCATGAGGGGCATAGATAGGGTAAATAGACAAGGTCTTTTCCCTGAGATGGGGGTGTCGAGAACTAGACAATATAGGTTTAGGGTGAGAGGGGAAAGGTATAAAAGAGACCTAAGGGGCAACATTTTCACGCAGAGGGTCGTATGTGTAGGAACGGGCTGCCAGAGGAAGTGGTGGAGACTGGTGCAATTGTAACAGTTAAAAGGCATCTAGAGGGGTAGGTATATGAATAGGTTTTGGAGGGATATGGGCCGGATGCTGGCCCAGCTGGGGCTAGATTGGATTGGGATATCTGGTTGGCATGGATATGTTGGACCGAAGGGTCTGTTTCTGTGCTGCACATCTCTATGACTCTATGACTGTACCCAATAGTCACTCATATCCAATAGTAGGGATGATATCACAAAGAAGAAAATGTTTATCGAGAAGAAAGGATGATAAGAAAGGCACATTTTTAATGATCCTGGAGGTGATAGTGTGGGAGAAAGGAGGAAGGAGAACACTTTGCTGTAGGATTTCTGGTTGTGTTCATTTAAGCAGGAATGGAACCTTTGTCCGAAACATCGATTTTCCTGCTCCTCGGATGCTGCCTGACCTGCTGTGCTTTTCCAGCATCTCTCTAATCTTGACTCTAACCTCCAGCATCTGCAGTACCCACTTTCACCTTTCAAGAGGAACCCAGTAAGGGTGGTACGATGGAGGAGAAGTGTTAATGAAGGATGGCGCAGTCAATTATATGTTGAACACAATGAAAAAAATTGAGAAGGATGAGAAGGAATTTGCTCAAAATAAAATTGAATGAATCAGTTAAATACAATTTAAACAACATAACAGAAGCCGTGTCTCTTTAAATGTAGTTTCAATTTAAAGAATTCTAATAATTCAACTTTTTATTAAAGGATTTGAAGGAAATAACACAATTTTGAAAAGGAGAGGGAAGGTGCCAAATACTATAAGGTCCAAAGATGTGCAGGTCAGGTGAATTGGCCATGTTAAATTGCCCATAGTGATAGGTGCATTAGTCAGAGGGAAAATGGGTCTGGGTAGGTTACTCTTCGGAGGGTCAGTGTGGACTTATTGGGCCGAAGGGCCTGTTTCCACACTGTAGGGAATCTAATCTAATCTATTCAAAAAGGAAGTGAGTAGTCAGGAATTGAGCAGGAAGCTGAGTAAGTTGTCCAATTTAAAGACCTCTTATCACACCATTTCCATTCAGGTTGGTCTAGTCTAAACAAACACTCCGAGTCTACTCTGGTGTAAAACTTCCTAAAGATGTTTTAGAAACATCTGGTGTGTCAGAGTGAATATTAGGCTGTGTGTTTAGTATGCGCAATGCAAAATACTTTACAAAATTTTGT
Source organism: Chiloscyllium plagiosum (assembly GCF_037043375.1). Lineage (NCBI taxonomy): Eukaryota > Metazoa > Chordata > Chondrichthyes > Orectolobiformes > Hemiscylliidae > Chiloscyllium > Chiloscyllium plagiosum. The sequence continues at coordinate 105,460,856 of NW_028270141.1, forward strand.
TGCTTATCACTGGTTTGGAAGACCTGCTTTGAAAGTAACACTGAAGATTACTATTGTCAAGCTTTCACAAGCTTAACAAACCCAATCAGTTCTCCATTGAGATGTAGCATGAGGTATGAGATGGGGGGGCGGGGGGTATAGTGTGTCAAGTTTATTAATATGCATCAATTCATTGTAATTGGCAATTAACACAGCCATCCTTTCACCGAATTGTTAGTGAGTAAAAGGTGTAATTGAAGTAACAAAATAATTTATGTTTTCCATTGTAAATTTGTTCTGTTTGCTGTTTATAGTAATTTTGTTCACATGTACTTCACATACAAACACATTGATTTAGATCCCATCTACCTTCTCTTAAAAAAAATTGGAAAGGACATCACCTACCTTAAGAAACCAAGACTTACAAACACAGAGGTGGGACATACCACCAGCGCTTTACCGGAGACTCTCACTCTGATGAGAGTGACCTGGTATGGTGGTGAAACATCTGAAAACAAATCTTCCAGCTCAGTGAGCTAACTTACTTACATACTTTACATCCCTTTGAAAGATATTCAGTTTCAATCCCATCCCTGTCCACAGATGCAGATTTTCAGCTAGCAAAATGATACTGGCAGAGCAACAGGAGGAGTTGCAGCACATTGGGGAACCTGAGACTTGACACTGATGCATTCATACCCAGGATTTTATGTAGGGAGGAGTGGAGCGAATTCGCTCAATCACTTTCTCATGGCTACTTTTGAGAGACACAGGTTAGGTTGCCAAGGAACTTGGCTAAAAATCTGCAAGTATAATGAGTGAATATTTAAAATGCTGTGATGTCAGGCAAAAGTAAAATGCAAACCTACATTGTTGTTCTATATATGAATTTCATTGGTAAATCCACTAAAAAAGAAGTAACTGAATGTAAAATGTGACTTGTAGTTTTGATGGGGGATGCAATTCAGTATACGTCTAACAGCACCTCCTGAGATAACCCAATCTCATCCCATCAACTTCAGAGCCATCATGGTTGTGGAAAAATTTGGGATTCACTATCTGTCAATGGTGTCACTGTCCAACAGTTATATGCAATGCGTAAGTTGTCATTGGGCTTAACATCAATTCATTTTGAAATTGTAGGATTTGGAAATTTTGTAACAGTTCCCCTGTTCCGAGCCATCTTGACTTGCAATATACCATTAGTTTTTTTAAAAATACGGGTGACTTGTGTTATTTTGTCATCTCACATCACAATGCTACAGATAATATGTAAAAGTAAAATTATAGGCTTTTTTAAAAGGTAACTAACTGGAATCAATGTAATCACAATGATTTTTCAGTCAGTTTAATATTCTACAGAAAGCAGAAGTGCAGGAATTTGCCATCAGAATTCTGTGCAGAGTATAGCTGTGGTATCCACAGAACTGAAAGAATTCTTATTGAGGCAATGATCCTCCTAATGTATCAGGTGGTGTAAATAAATATTTGTTAAGTGTTTGTAAAATAACTCTATTCACATTTGCACCAAGTCTCTAGGATTTCATTAATGGATCAGCATGAATGTTGTTACACAGAATCTGGAAAGTTTAGAGTTTAAAATTGAAGTAATTGAAGTGCAAATAAGCGTGAATTTATTTGTGGCTAATTTATTTTCTACTGCTACACAAACCAATTTTCAAATTCGTTTTCATTTGTTCATGAGATGTGATGTTACCAGGAGTTTATTGCCCATCCCGAATTGCCTAGATTGCAGTTGAGTCAGCCGCATTACTGTGGGTCTGGAGTCACATGCAGGTCAGCCCAGGTAAGGATGACGGATTTCCCTCCCTAAACGGCATTAGTGAACCGGTCATCATTATGGCAATAATTATATTGTTACATTGTTGTCCTTAGTTCCAGATTTTATACAATTGTTATGCCATGTCCCCAGAACCTTAGCTTGAATTGAATTTATTACATTTCAAATTCAAGAATATCTTTGACTATAAGTGACAGGTAAATGCCTTTAAAGTATGAGCACAATGAACCATAAATGTGGGGAACCTCTTTGTATAAGCCAAGCTTTCCTAGTGTAAATAAGAACACAGAACTCTCATAGTGTACTGGGGAATAGGAAGACTAAGGGCAGTAGCAGAAAAAGAGTAGCACAACTTCAAAGGGACCTCTGTACTTCCTGTATCTTCCAAATGCTGCATTTGGAAATACAGGCATTAGAAATGCCTAAGGCTGGAGCAATGGCCTTAGGTTGCTCCCTACTTATTTGATCATGGCATGTGATGGTCGCTGGCAAGATCAACATTTGATACCCATTCATATTTGCTCTTAAGGGAGTGGAGCTGGTGATCCATCTCTTGAATCACTGCACTCTGTGTGCTGTAGGCATATCCAAAGTGCTACTAACAAGGGAGTTACAAGATTTTTACTCAATGACAATGAATTAATAGTGATAAAGTTCCAAGTCAGGAAGGTGTGTGATTCGGAGCGAAACTTGCATGTGATGGTGCTCCCTTTACCTAAAAAGCCATTGAGTTAATATTAGAATCATAGAATCACAGAGTCATACAGCATGGAAAGTGACCCTTTGGTCAAACCAGCCCATGCTGACTATGTTCGCAAACTAAACTAATCCAACCTACCTATGTTTGGCCCATATCCCTCCAAATGTTGCCTATTTGTGTTCTTATCCAGTTTTGAAATGTTGTAACTGTACTTGCATCCAACACTTCCTCTGGCAGTTCATTCCACACATGAACCACCCTCTGTGTAAAAATGCTGCCTTTCATGTCCTTTTTAAATCTCATTCTTCTCACCTCAAAAATACCCCTCGTTTTGAACTCCCTCACCTCAGGGAAAATACCTTTACCATTCACCTTATCTATGCCCTTCATGATTTTATAAGCTTCTATAAGATCAGCCTTCTACCTCCTAACCTCCAGTGAAAAATGTCCCAGCCTATTCTTAAAGCACAAACCCTCCGTTCCTGATAATGTCCTGGTAAATCTTTTCTGAAGCCTCTCCAATTTAATAGTACCCTTCTTATAGCAGTGCAATTAGAACAGTACACAGTACTGTACAACTTCCTCTACAACCTCAACATTACATCAATTCAAAGGTCTCAGCAATGAAGGCAAGTGTGCTAAATGCCTTCTTAACCACCTTGTCTATATATGAAGAAAATTTTAAGAATTATATACTTGAACCCCTATGTCTCTCTGTTCTACAACACTACCAGGACCCTACCATTCACTGTATAAGTCCTGCCCTTGTTTATTTTACCAAAATGCAATACCTCACATTTATCCAAATCAAACTCTATCAGTGACTCCTCGGCCCATTGACACAATTGAGTAAGATCTCTTTGTAATCTTAGACAACCTTCTTCATTGCCAACATACCACCAATTTTGGTGTCATTCACAAACTTACCAACTATGCCTCCTATATTCTCATTCAAGTCATTTATACGAATGACAAACAAAAGTAGACCCAGCACCAAACCCTGTGGAACATTGTTGGTCAGACCTCCAGTCCCGAAAAACAACCCTCCAACACCAGTCTCTGTCTCCTATCATAAAGCTAATTTTGTATCCATTTGGATAATATTATATAATAATATTGTATCCCATGTTACAAAAGGTGAAGTTAAGGTGGTTTGGTATATTTGGTATGGAAGAGTATTATCTGCTATCCTTAACAAGCGTCTGTACTGGACGAGGTGGTGGAAGAAGTGCAGTCTTTATAGTCATACTGATCTTGGCCTAGATGCAGACAAAACTATAACACCATGAAGAGAAGGCCACTATCAATTGTTTTCTGAGATCTATGTACAAAAATGAAACGCTTTGAAAACACAATATACCATGAATAAAAGTTCATGCACAACAACGTCTGAAACAAATAATTCCTTGACTGTATCATGAAGAGTACTGTATCAAGAGATTGTTCTTCAACAGCTGATCCATGCAGCTGTCATCTGCTGCCATGGTTGTTACGATCCTTAATTTTGCTCCTTTTGCCGGGCTGCTATCCCTCATGTGGGGACCATTCAAATGCTCACGTCCAACAACTCCTGAGCTCTGCATCCTCGGAAGGCTTGATTGCACAGTATAGCTGCCACTATGACAGCTTGGTGCAGGTGACTTTCTGGTACCTTGTGGGACCAGCCAAGAGAATAGCAATGTGTACATCTTCTGAAAGACAGAGTAGCGCCCTCCATGCCACTATCATTTTCATTTCTGCAAGAGATCAGCCTTCAGAAGACAAATGGCACCTTTAAACCCCTGTTTATTACTTTCACCAGTCTCTCCAAGATGGGACATCTGTCTCTCCAAAGCTAAGAACAGTTCTGAGCCCAGAATTGACAAAGTAGACATTTGAACTCCTACCAAAGCTGAAAAGACTGTGAGCCGATTACTGCTCTGGGGACCTAACTACAGACCTCCTGTACCTGGCCATATTCTTTCGATAGACAGCAGAATACTGTTATCATGCAATATGACACGATACAGGCTAGAAGGGGATTCCCCCAAACTTTCAACCATTGTGTTGAAATTCTTTGACAGGTCTTCCAATGGATTTTACAACTGTTAAAGGCAAGATGATTGTTTTTGCTCATTTCTGGATCCCTCAAGACTGCAAAGCTATCCTCTTAAGTGAACCTTGGGGAGGATCTTGACTCCTGTGAGCTGTTACTTTGAATTTCTCTGCCAGCAGTGCCTGATGCTTCTCACGAGTGCAATATATATCACCACGTGCAGTCTAAGTGACTCTCTTTAAACCATGACCAAATGTTTGTGATTGGGAATGATGCAATATGTAAAGATGCCCAATCAGGTAGATTCTCCTCCCCTGAGGTGTCCTCTTCTATGTGTTACAGATATTGTTAAGGTCCGAGAGGAAGTAGAGAGGCACAAGAGTTAGAAAGGCAGAGAGAGATTGGGCGATAGCAAATGACAGACATCATGATGTAACTTGATGTATACAAGCCGCCTGATAAAGTGCACGGGTACAAGTGATAATCAAAGATCATTTTTAGAGAGGCTCCTAGTCTTGAAATGTCCTAATTGGCTTTTTTGGAGAGGCCACTAATTTTCAGATTAGGCTGCCCTGACCCAGTGAAATTTACGATATCAGCAGATATCCCCCAACAACCCTCACCTCATTTTCTTTGGGTGTAATTTTCAGAAAAGGTGAAACTTAGTGAATATCTCATACAAGGGAGAGTGCTACCGTGTGAAATCAGATGCCGAGAGCAGAAAGGACCAAAGTGTAATTGTGGGGAGGCTTTAAATGGAAAGTGCATGCCTCTTCTGAAATTGATGAAAAGAGTCTGACAGTGGACTCTAGTCTTAGACCATAAGCCCATTAAATATTGGAGCAAATTAGACCATTTTGCTCATGAACCTGCTTTGCCATTTGACCATGCTAATATACTTCTCAACCCCATTCTCCCACCTTCTCCCCATAACTCTTGATCCCCTTATTAATCAAGAACCTCACTATCCTTGTCTTAAATACACTCAATAACTTGGTCACCATAGCCCTCTACGGCAATGTGTTCCACAGATTGAAGATCTTGCTCCTCATGTCTGTTCTAAAGGGTCATCCCTTCACTCCAAGGCTATGCTCTTGGGTCCCAGTTTATCCTACTAATCCAAACATCTTCTCCACCTCCACGCTATCCAGGTCTCTCAGTATTCTGTAATTTTCAATGAGATCCCCTCCCATCCTTCTAAACTCCATCCAGTACAGATCCAGAATCCTCAGGACCTTCGAGGCAAGGATCATTCTTGTGAATCTCTCCTGAACTCCCTCCAATGCAGTGCATCCTTCCATTGATGCTCATCTTCATCAGGAGATGAGGATGATCTCCAGGGAAAAGGGGAGGCTTGCCTACACTTCATGCTGATGTAATTCTTTCCTCTCCCATTCAAAGCAAAACTATTGGAGGATAAGTGATTTGGTTTTAAACACCATTAAGCCGGAGTTGGGAAGGGGCTCTGTGTCAACCTCTCGCATTCAAACCAAGCATGAGGAACCCAACATCGGGAACATGGTCATGGAACCGAAGAACCTGGCAATGATAAGATGGTCACTCAAAGCTGTCCCTGCCATTGTCTCTAATTCCCTGCTCCCTTTCCACTTAGCTCTCATCCGTCCTTCATTTGCATGTGCTTGGAAGTAGGAGTCCAATAACAATTCCTGATGAAGTGCTACCAGCAAAAGCCACCATTCCCAGTGGAAATGGCAATGGAGAGCTACCAACCTCTGATTGACTGATGGTTCTCAGGACCATAGGATTTCTACATCCTGGGATAAATCCTGAAGAGTGTCCAAAGCTGGCCAGTTAAGTTCTTGAAAGATGCTTAGCTTGTGCAGCCTTCCTCATAGAATAGCTGTGGGTCTCCCACCATCCTCTAACTAGTAGGCGAGACACCCAACATCCACTTTAATCTTCAACAAATCAACTGGCTCATGGTAAATACTGATCACAGGACATACTAAAGGAATGACCAGTAAAAGGAATAATGCACGAGCAGGCACATGTCAGGGAAAGCATTGTGTAGACGGCTTCATCCACAGTTGGTATCCAGGGAGCTTTCTTCTACACAGACCTTTTGAAGTTGTAATGTATGAGACTCCTTCACTTCAGCAAGGAGGTGGTTACTGAGCACGTGCCCTCCTACAATTACAATCTCAGCATTGCAGCAAGGAATTGAATATTTTTTGACAGTCAGTCAACATGGCACTTAACCATTATCCCACAGTTTTCTTCAGGTTACAATAAGTGATATCCATGACAAGTTGTTCCCTCAATGTCTAGCTGGTTCATACAGAGGCCTATGTCCAATCCCCTGTTAGCACTCAACTTACAGTCCTCCATACCAGCTTTAGATTAGATTAGATTACATTACATTACAGTGTGCAAACAGGCCCTTCGGCCCAACAAGTCCACACCGACCCGCCGAAGCGCAACCCCCCCATACCCCTACATTTACCCCTTACCTAACACTACGGGCAATTTAGCATGGCCAATTCACCTGACCTGCACATCTTTGGACTGTGGGAGGAAACCGGAGCACCCGGAGGAAACCCACGCAGACACGGGGAGAACGTGCAAACTCCACACAGTCAGTCGCCTGAGGCGGGAATTGAACCCGGGTCTCAGGCGCTGTGAGGCACCAGTGCTAACCACTGTGCCACCGTGCTGCCCTTTATTCAAACCATTATGCAAGAATCTGAATGGGGCCCATGCTCAGGCTGGGGAAATCCATTTTCATGATGTGTTGTAGTGGGGCTGGAGGATTCAACTAACCAAATGTTAGTGGGAGAATGCCTAAGAACCTCCTCACCTCAGAAGCATTGGAAATTTGGGTCCTTTTAAAGTTGAATTTTCTAGTATTTCCTGGGTACCATGAGATCTCATGTAATATAATTATTTCCTTTCCCCATAAAAAAACATTTCTCATTAAGAATGTCAAAAGGAAGCTGACAATAAATGCCACCAAGGCCTCTGTGTTCCACAGGCTGACAACAAATAATTATCTGGCATCATATGTATCCTATTATCAAAAGAAGGTTTAGGCAAAGAAAAAAAACAGTTCCCAACATGATTGAAATTGAATCTTCAGATGGAAGGTGGACCAGAGGAGGTTGAGGAAGAGTTCTCCAACACTATGACTAGAGACCGTAATGCTGTCCTCAAAACTACAATGAGATTGACACACTCCATGCCCACAGCCTGTTCATCCTCTGTATCAGTGAACCCTCCTCCATTGTCATGGGCCATAAACTTTACTTGTCTAAGTCACTAATGCATTTATCCAAACTGCTGATTCTTCACTAATTTAGTAAACTCTCTGAAAATTCCTTATGAATGGCTAAATATTTATGTTCGATAACTGGCCACAAACCTCCAAAACGTAACAGAAGTTAACTGGGAAAATAAGGAGACTGAGAGGGAATTTCTAGAAGTTGTGGCATTGATTATTTGGTTCCAGAAGATTTGAATAATCTCAAGAAACCATGAAGCTAAAAACACAAGAATTCTTGGCTCAAAGTAAATATACAATCGAGAGAGTTCTTTTTGAAATTTTGGTTTTGAAGTATAAGTGCTTACGAGGTTTAGTATTAAATTAATAGTGTTTGTTCATTTTCTTATATTTTTTCCTCTAAACTACGTAATCCCACTGCCTGGTCTTTTCAAATAATAACTGGGAATTCAAATTCTTTTTGGAAGTTACCATCACAGCAATATGGTGCTGATCTCCGAGCTAGAGCTTGATAGGGGTTAAAAATACTGAGAGGTCATGATTAGAGGTTCTAAAGTGAGGGAAATGTAGAAAATAGGGGCAGGAGTAAGCCTTCAAGCCTGCTCCTTCTCTCAATGTGATCATGTTTCATCATTCAACTCAGTGCTCTGTGCCTCCTTTCTCCTTTGATCCCCTTAGCCCTGAGAACTATATCTGACTCCATTTTTAAGGACATTCAATGTTTTTGGCCTCCACTCCTTTCTGTGGTAGAGAATTCCCTGGGCTCACCACTCACTGGGTGAAGAGATTGCTCATCATCACAGTCCAAAATGGCTTACCCCATATCCTTACCATGACCCCTGGTTCTGGACTCCCTGGTCAGGGAAACAATCTTTCTGCATTTACCCACCCTGTCTAGTCCTGTTGTAATTTTATAGGTTTCTATGAGATCATCCCTCATTCTTCTAAACTCCAGTAAATATAATGCTAACTGATTCAATCATTCTTCAATAAGTCAGTCCTGCCATCACAAGAGTCAGTTTGGTAAACATTTGTTGCGTTCCCTCCATTGCCACAACATCCTTCCTCAGATAATGAGACTAAAACCACACACAATACTTCAAATGTGGGCTCACCAAGACCATGTACAATTGCAGGGAGACATCCCTGCTCCTGTACTCCAATCATTTCACTATGAAGACCAATATATCATTTGCCTACTGTACTTGCATTATTACATTATTTCCACCATAGTTAATATGCCACAAGAACCTCCTCACCTCAGAAGCATTGGAAATTTGGGTCCTTTTAAAGTTGAATTTTCTAGTATTTCCTGGGTACCATGAGATCTCATGTAATATAATTATTTCCTTTCCCCATAAAAAAACATTTCTCATTAAGAATGTCAAAAGGAAGCTGACAATAAATGCCACCAAGGCCTCTGTGTTCCACATATTTCCACCATAGTTAATATGCCACAAGATATATATAAAATAACATACACACACATATATGCATAATAAATCAAAACTGGTGACAATTCATAACCCACCAGCTCTCTGTACTGCAGTTCTATAATGCAAGATCAGACTAAGAATTTTTTGGAATCAGTTTCACTGCCCTGGAAAGATGACTCCAGCCAACATCAATAAACATAATGAAAATAAACAAACAAACAAATATTCTTTGCCTCTGTCCGAAATGGCCTACCTCTAATCCTTAGACTGTGACTCCTGGTTCTGGACTTTTTGGTTATCGAGAACATCCTTCCTGTATTTACTCTGTGTAGTTTTGTTAGAATCTTGTATGTTTCTATGAGATCCCTTGTCATTCTAAACTCCAGTGACTATAGTCCCAACTGAATAAGTCTCTCCTCATATGCCGGTCCTGCCATTCCAAGAATTAGCCTGGTAAACCTTTGCTACACTCTCTCTCTGTAGCCACACTATCCTTCCTCAGATAAGGAGACCAAAACTGCACACAATAGACCAGTTGTGGTCTCACCAAGGCCCTGTCCATTGGCACCAAAGGTACCCCTGCTCTTGTACTCAAATCCTCTTACTGTGAAGACCAAAATACCATTTGCCTTCTCTTATGCCTGCTGCACCTGCACATTTACCTCCAGTGACTGGTGTGTGAGGACCTATGTCTCCTCCACCCCCTCCTATCCCAACCTCTTGCCATTCAGATCATAATCCACATTCCTGTTTTTTGCTACTAAGAATCCAGAGTTCAGGACTGCAATGAATTTATAGTAGTCTGTTTACCCCTACAAGGCTCATGGCGAATCACTAATTCATCTCCACATGGAGCTCATTGAGGATAAGTTTCCTCAGTTACAGGAAAAGGCCTGCCCAGCAGGAACTCATCATCTACCCCTTTATAAAGCAGATGCAGGAATGGGTCTGCAGTACTGAGTGGCCTGGGTTGGGACTAGAAGGGCTTTTGCCCGAAATGTCGATTTTCCTGCTCCTCGGATGCTGCCTGACCTGCTGTGCTTTTCCAGCACCACTCTAATCTAAACTCTGGTTTCCAGCATCTGCAGTCCTCACTTTTGCCTATTTACGCCACAAGTAGTGGCTCTATTTTATTGTTAAAAAATCAATGATGTTCTTTTCCAACCGGGTTTCCTGAGTAATTACAGTAAGGGAAAGAAAAATGAGGGACTACAGAAATGGAACAGGACAATGGGCCTTACTATGCAGTTGCAGAGAGCTGGTCCAAGCTGGATGGGTTGAACGGCCTCCTCCTAAACTGTAACCATTTTATAATGCTGTGAATTAACCTGGCTAAAGGCCTTGGTCAGAAAAAAATGTAGACATTGATAAGTGAATTTACCTTTCACATACTAAGTATCATGTTAATAGAACATAGAATAGTACAGCACAGAACAGGCCCTTCAGCCCATATACACCTCAATTAGGTCCCCTCTCTTCCTTCATTTTTCCAATGAAAAAAGTCCATGCTTAGTCAACCTCTCTTCATAAAATAAGCCCTCCAGTCCAGGCAGCATCCTGGTAAACCTCCTCTGAACCCTCTTCAAAGCATCCACATCTTTCCTATAATAGGGCGACCAGAACTGGACGCGGTATTCCAAGTGCGGTCTAACCAAAGTTCTATAGAACTGCAACAAGATCTCACGACTCTTAAACTCAATCTCCCTGTTAATGAAAGCCAAAACACATATGCTTTCTTAACAGCCCTGTCCATTTGGGTGGCCATTTTAAGGGATCTATGTACCTGCACACCAAGATCCCTCTGTTCCTCCACACTGCCAAGAATCCTATCCTTAATCCTGTACTCAACTTTCAAGTTCGACCTTCCAAAATGCATCACCTTGCATTTATCCAGGTTGAACTCTATCTGCCACCTCTCAGCCCATCTCTGCATCCTGTCAACATCCTGCTGCAGCCTACAACAGTCCTCTATACTGTCAATGACACCTCCAACCTTTGTGTCATCTGCAAACTTGCTAACCCATCCTTCAATCTCCTCATCCAAGTAATTAATAAAAATTACAAAGAGTAGAGGCCCAAGAACAGAGTCCTGTAGAACACCACTCACCACTGACTTCCAGGCAGGATACTTTCCTTCTACTATCACTCGCTGTCTTCTGTCGACTAGCCAATTCTGTATCCAGACAGGTAAATTTCCCTGTATCCCATTCCTCCTGACCTTCTGAATGAGCCTACCATGGGGAGCCTTGCTGAAGTCCATATACACCACATCCACAACTCGACCCTCATCAACTTGTCTAGTAACATCCTCAAAGAACTCAATAAGATTTGTGAGGCATGACCTGCCCCTCACAAAGCCGTGCTGACTGCATTTAATCAAGCCATGCTCTTCCAGATGGTCATAAATCCTATCCCTCAGAATCCTTTCTAACACCTTGCAGACGACAGACGTGAGACTTACTGGTCTGTAATTGCTTGGGATTTCCCTATTTCCTTTCTTGAAGAGAGGAATTACATTTGCCTCCCTCCAGTCCTCAGGTATGACTCCGGTGGAGAGCGAGGATGCAAAGATCTTCGCAAGCAGCGAAGCAATTGCATTTCTCGCTTCCCAAAGCAGCCGAGGACAAATCTGGTCTGGCCCTGGCGACTTGTCAATCTTAATGTTTGTCAAAATTTTCAGCACATCAGCTTCCTTAATCTCTATCCATTCCAGCATGCACACCTGCTCCTCAATGGTTTCATTCACTACAAGGTCCTTTTCTTTCGTAAAGACAGAAGCAAAAAACTCATTTAGGTCTTCCCCTACCTCCTCAGACTCTATACACAAGTTCCCTATGCTATTCCTGATCGGCCCTACTCTTTCTTTGATCATTCTTTTATTCCTCACATACGTGTAAAATGCCTTTGGATTCTCCCTAATCCTCCCTGCCAAGCCTTTTTCGTGCCCCCTCTTGGCTCTCCTCAGACCATTTTTGAGCTCCTTCCTCGCCTGCCTGTAATCCTCTAGAGCTGAGCAAGACCCTTGCTTCCTCCACCTTACGTAAGCTGCCTTCTTTCTTTTGAAGAAAAGCTCCTCCGCTCTCGTCATCTAAGGTTCCTTTATCTTACCCCTTCTTGCCTGTCTCAGAGGGACATATTTATTCATCACTCGCAATAACTGTTCCTTAAACAGTCTCCAAATGTCTATAGTGCCCTTTCCATGGAACAATTGCTCCCAGTCCATGCTTCCCAACTCATGTCTGATAGCATCATAGTATCCTTTTCCCCAATTAAATTTCCTCCTCCATAGCTATGTATTTTGAAAAGTAAAATATTTTCATTGAAGTACCTTAATTACACTTACAAATAACGATATCAACAGTAAATGTCACCTGTATTATGTGATCCTGGCAGCTACAGTAAGGCCAGGTCAGTTTTGATGCTAGAATATTTTTTGATATGCAACTGGAAGCAATTTTTTTCTTCCAAAATTTCTTTCAGTTGATGGTTGAAGAAATGTTTATATTCCCAAACACCAACCTGCAGGTGTTGGTGTTCCCATGAATCTGCTGCACTTGTCCTTCTAAGTAGAAGTGGTCATGGGTATGGAAGGTACTGTCTAAGCATCTTTGATGAATTTCTATAGTGCACCTTGTAGATAGTACACACTGCTGAGTGTTGGTGGTAGGGGAGTGGATGCTTGTGGATATGGTGCCACTCTCCAGGCTCCTGTTCCCTGGATGGTGTCAACCTTCTTGAGTAATGTTGGAACTGCACTTATCCAGGCAAGTGGGATGTATTCCATCACACTTCTTACTTGTGTTTTGTAGGAATCAGGAGGTGAGCTACTTGTTGTAGTGCTCCTAGACTCTAACTTGCTCTTGTAACCATTGTATTTGTATGGGAAGTCTAGTTCAGTTTTTGGTCAATAGTAGTAATGTCATTAAATATCAAGGAATGATGGTTAGACTCTCTCTTATTGAAGATGGTCATTTCCTGGTGTTTGTGTGGGGCAAATATTACTTGTTACATGTCAGCAGAAGTCTGAATATTGTACAGATTGTACTGCATCAGTATCTGAGGACTGACTGAACATTGTGTAATCACTGGAGAATATCCTCACTTCTAATTTTATGATGGAGTGAAGGTCATTAATGAAGCAGCTGAAGATTGTGAAACTTGAAAGGCTTCAGAAAAGATTTACAGGGATGTTGCCAGGGTTGGGGGATTTGAGCTACAGGGAGATGTTGAATAGTCTAGGGCTGTTTTCCTTGGAGTGTTGAAGGCTGAGGGGTGACCTTACAGAGATTTATAAAATCATGAAGGGCATGGAAATGATAAGTAGACAAAGTCTTTTTCCTGGGATGGGGAGTCCAGAACTAAAGGGCATAGATTTAGGGTGAGAGGGGAAAGATATAAAAGAGACCTAAGGGGCAACTTTTTCACGCAGAGGGTGGTATGTGTATGGAATGAGCTGCCAGAGGGAGTGGTGCAGACTAGTATGATTGCAACATTCAAAAGGCATCTGGATGGGTATATGAATAGGAAGGTTTTGGAGGGATGTGGGCCAGGTGCTGGCAGGTGGGACTAAATTGGGTTTGGGTATCTGTTCGGCATGGGCAAGTTGGACTGAGTGGTCTGTTTCCGTGCTGTACATCTCTATGACTCTATGATTCTAAGATGATTGGGCTAGGACACTATCCTAAGGAACTGCTGCCAGTGGAAAGTTCTTCTCCTGGTTACCATTGACTCCAGTTTTGGTAGAGCTCCTTGATGTCGATATCTTCCTTTTTGTCCAGTGAATACTATGGCTTGGATTACGGTAACATGGTAGTTATATTTTTAGATTTATAATTCTAAAGATCGGACTACGAGTCTAGAGTTCAAACCCCAAATTGGATGAACAAAATAAATGATGATGAAGCTTTTAGATTGCTGCTTAAAAAAACAGCAATTTCCTGCTGTCCTTTAGGGAAGGAAATCTGCTGTCCTTACTCAGGCTGACCTAAAAGTGACTCCACACCAATGGAAAATAGGTTGACTCTAACAGCCACTTGAAGTGATCTAGCAAGTCACTCAGTTCTAAATGCTGACCCTACCAGCCACTCCTACATCCTGAGAATTACTGTTTTATAAAGTGCAAGGGAATCTAAAAAAAAAGAAAACAGTAACATTGAACATAGCAAAGTTTATAAAGGGTAATTTTCACAGCTGGACTCCCCCTTTAAATACTAACCAACTGCTGCAGCAATGATACGCAGTGAACTTGAATAGAATACACACTAAGTATGACATTTTAAACAATAAAATAGAAAGGCAGAACAGCTTCTCTGTGCATTGGTTTACTGTAAATACAAGAATTAATCTTACTCCAAGAGGAAAAAAATCATGGTAAAAATGTAGTTACAAACCAAAACAAAAAAAAAATTGCTTCTTCCTGGAAATCATTTAGAATTTGATGTTAGATAACAGGACATTTGGAACTGAGTAATGAGACAGGAATTCATTTAAGCAGCTGTGATGATTCCAGAACCACGAGGCTAAAGGATAAGATTGTAACTCATTCTGTACCATTCACTTAGACAGTTAAAATTAGGTTTCAGTCTTTTCAAGATCTTACTAGAAATTTGCTGTATATACTTATTTTGCAAATCTGTCATCTTTTTACTTGAGCACTGCTGAAAAAGGAGCCTTTTAAGTTGACTTGACAATCCGTTGGCAAATTACTCAACTGCTCACTTTGTTGTGGCTCACTTTGAAATTTGAGATTCTTGGACCTCTCCTGATATGTGCAAGGTGAAACACTTGACAACACATATCTTTCTTTCAGCAATACTCAAAATTTATTGCTTGTTTTATGATTTGAAACATTGAAGCACTCTTGTTGACACGGAACAAATATGCATCACAAGAACATGCAAAAGGTCACCCTAATTTGAAAGTGTCAGGGTACAGAAAGCCAAGTATATTATGTCAGAGACCTACTGGGGGCAGTGTACTTAGCAATTCTGAAGGAAGTGGTTTAAACGTAAGGGTCACATTTGAATAATCAAGATGGCATTCTGTCATGGCCAGCAGACAGGAGCAGGAAATAGGGTCATAGGCAGCTTGTGAGAAATGAAGGAATTAACTAAGGCTTAAACCAAGAGCTGGGGTAGGTCGATGTAGATGCTGGCCACTCTGCTACATTCCACTCGGTTGTCTTCCTCCCAGTCTTTGTCAAGTCACCTCACAACATTTTGAGATTATTGATCCATGAATTCTGTAGTTAAGAAATATTCCCCTCAGTTGCCTGCAGCAATTGACTTCAAAGTTGCTGGAGACAAGATACTGCAGATTGGGAACGTTGTGGCCTCAGGCCCATAGTTGAGTTTGGCCAATTTTAACTCTTCCTTTCCCATTCTCACTAAGTCAAATGGGGTCAAAATTGCCCTCAACATATCTAAATATGACATCTAAGTAGTATAACAAGTTACAGTATGGCAGTAAATCACTAGAATGTACTCTATGTGCTAAACAGTATGACCAATGTAGTTTTTCCTTAATACATACCAGTATTAGTATATACTGAGTACTTTATGGATGCCACAACATCACCTTCAAGTAGTGTGTCACACTGGTAAGCTACTGGTTGGTCTTCTTTTTCAACATGGATGGTGGGTTGATCTTCTTTGAGAATAATCGGCTCCTGGCCAGAGGTGAAACCGTCAGCTTTAAACAGAGCTGGTACAGACAATCAAAGATATAAAAATACACATGTCTCACACTGGCACCTACCTTCTACCCAGATGGCTTTGTATGTCAGCCCCAGGACTTTCTGTCAATCAGATTCTATAGTCACCATAAGCAGTGACTGTTGCACATTTGCAACTGGTGGTCAGATGGGCTGTCATACCATGGTCAAACATTCCATCGCAGC
This sequence comes from Chiloscyllium plagiosum, assembly GCF_037043375.1. Taxonomy (NCBI): domain Eukaryota; kingdom Metazoa; phylum Chordata; class Chondrichthyes; order Orectolobiformes; family Hemiscylliidae; genus Chiloscyllium; species Chiloscyllium plagiosum. The sequence goes on from NW_028270141.1 coordinate 105,476,943, forward strand.
CCACAGTGAAAAACAAATCTAGGTGGTTTCCAATATTAATATTTGGGCCAATTATAATACCTCACTGATGGACATTGGGTCAGAATCCCTGCTTGATGCCCAGAGGAAGCTGAATGCGATAAACAGTTCCTGCAAGGCCAAAAAAGGACAACACTAATCTTCAAATAAGACAGTAAACAATTCTAAAAATAATCTACATTCAAACATTATGTTTGTTGCAACAGAGAAGGCGGTGGAGGGGGTTGCAATTTACATTGCTATCAGGAGCAATGTCACATTCTCAAATTCTCCTGTTCTCACCAGACTTTCATGTTTTCTTTTATTCATTCATGGGATGTGGGCATCACTGGCTAGGCCAGTATTTGTTGCCCACCCCAATTGTCCAGAGGGCAGTTAAGAATCACCTGTGGGTCTGGGGTCACATACAGGCCAGACTAGGTAAAGATGGCAGATTTCTTCCCTAAAGAATGTGAATGAACCAAATGTTTTTTTACAACAATCCCACTGTCACTACTAAAGTAGCTACTTTCTTTCATTTTCAGATTTTTAGTGAGTTTAAATTTCACTACCTGTCATTGTGGGATTCAAACCCATGTCCACAGATCATTAGCCTGGGGCTACTGGATGACTAGTACAGTGACATCATCATTACACCACTGCCTCCCCTAAAAGATCTTTATGGTATAGCTGAAGAAATGAGGCGAATCAGCAATCGTGTTAACCCATTCCCACATGTTCCTTTCGTTCAGAAGGCTATTAGTGGCAAAAATTGGGCAGCACAGTGGCACAGTGGTTAGCACTGTTGCCTCACAGCGCCAGGGACCCAGGTTTGATTCCTGCCTCGGGCAACTGTCTGTGTGGAGTTTGCACATTCTCCCCATGTCTGTGTGGATTTTCTCCGGGTACTCTGGTTTCCTCCCACAATCCAAAGATGTGCAGATTAGGTGAATTGGCTCTGCTAAATTGTTTGTACTGTTAGGTGCATTAGTCAGGGGTCAATGTAGGGGAATGGGTCTGGATGGGTTACTCTTTGGTGGGTCGGTGTGGACTTGTTGGGCTGAAGGGCCTGTTTCCACACTGTAGGGAATCAAATCTAATCAAAAAGGTCCAAATTGAACTTGATCTTTTCTTTACAATGATAGGTAAAGATGAAACTATGTGCTTTTTATGCAGTGATTAATAAGGCAGTAGATTTCTGATTTTCCCAAAACATAATCCAGATCTGTTTCCCAATGAGCAAATGGGGGATGGGGCATGCTGGTTTAGAATCTACAGCTGTACTAATAGGTTATTGTATCCTCACGGCCTCATTCTCAGGGCCAGTTTTAGTTGTTCTGCCTAAGAAAGATTATATAACTGCCTCCACTATTCATTGGAGTGCAGTCTTAGCAAAGCTGTCCTTGAGCTGAGTGTCCAAGCATCTGCACAAAGGACAACATATGTGGAGAAAATTGAAGAGGTACGATCAATGGGAAGGCTGAATCACAATGGGAAGTAAATACTCTTTTGAAAAAAAAAACCATAACGCTATTTTATCACAAACTAAAATTTGTTTTCAACTGAGTCTGTGCTAATTGTCCAATCATATGCCCCTGAAACTTCTAAATGATAGGGAAACATAGGTTGATGTACAACATGCAACAATGGATATTTTACAAGCTTTACATAAGAGCTCCAGAAAGCACACAATCAACCAGAATACTGAGTTCATTAAATCACTTGTAAGCTTCCCATCATTAACAATTGCTGATCATTGTAGAGTGAAGAATATGTTCCATTGCTGGAAATTAGTGAAGTTTTCTGTATGTGGTCTGATACCTTAAATTTAGCTGTTAGTTTCTTGGTTTATTTATCTGGCATCTTTCTACATCAGGTTGATGCATTCAAACTTTCACTCTGCTAGCTACTGGTTTGTTTCTTCTGCTTTTTTTATATTGGCATTACAGACTAATAACTGTATTGTGCTAACATCTTTCTGAGTGGCACTACCTAAATCAGGCATTACCTGTTTGATGATAATCCTGATAATGAAACTGTTAAAAATAAATAATTGAAGATTTCAAGCACTAGGGCAGTAACTATTTCCTTTGACAGGGTCTAGATTCGAGTGGTGCTGGAAAAGCACAGCAGGTCAGGCAGCATCTGAGAAGCAGGAAAAGCCCTTCTTTTGCCTATTTCTATTGACAGCTTGTTTGACTATGGGGATCGTCCTTGGGAAGAAAGATTTTTGAAAGTTTGAAAGATTTTGGAAACAAATAGTCTGTGGATGACAACTTCATGTTTTATCATTGTTGGAGGATACAAGGTATGTGTTTCGATCAAACTCCCCCTGTCTATTCCATATTTCATAGAACACAGTCAGGTTATTTTTCTCTACTTTCCTTTTACTTTTCCCATTCCAAATCTTTGATCAAAGATGTATGTGACACAGACATATCTCCAAGACCAATTCATGCAGAATTGCACAGTATGTCTGGGTATCACACTTCAATCTTGTCATATAAGGATGCAAAACATAACCTGGAAACTTCAGGATTGGACAAACACATGTTTGATAAGCTATAACTCTGATTTTTCTTAATACTAAAGGTGTGCTGAAATAAAGCTATCAAATTACCCCAGTGAAACTTCTCCTGCTTGACCTTGTTCAGTCTGCTTAGAATAAAGTGTTGAGAAACATTCCTCAAAGTTGAAGGAAGCAAGAAAGACTTACAATGTCTTTGTGACCAGAGGAGTCCCTAAGTGCTTTACAGCCAATGAGGTACTTTTAAAAGGTGGTTGTAACTTAGGAAATGTACAGGGGAACAATTTGCCACTCTTTTGATTTTTTGTATCCATCAGAGAGGGCAGATGGGCATTGGTTGAATGTAGGAACCAAAGGATAACACCTCTGACAGTGCAGCTTTCCCTCAGTGCTGCACTTGAGTGTTAGCCTGGGTTTTGTGCTCAAGTCCTAGAGTGGGAACTTGAACCAACAAGCATATGACCTCAAGATGAGAGTACCAAGTGAACGGTGGTCTCACAGCTTGGGTCAAATATCTCATGACCGCTGATTGTTGAAACTTGTGTCATAGATCAAACAAACAAATGGGAAGTGCCACACAACGTACCTTCCTGCCCACTGCTCCTCAAGTGGCAATTGTGCAATTGACATGGAGCCATCGAGGAAAAGCATTTCTCCCTAGTGGGCCAGACAAAGAGTTGGAGAGTGGGCCATCTGCCAAGTTCTGTGCCATTTATATTTAGCATGTTTATAAGTTTATTAAAGTGACAATGACTCTTACCCATCCCATCACTCTTGTCCCCAGTGCTCACATATTGATATGAAAGTGCACTCTGTTAATGGCAGAGTAATAAAGGAGCTTTCATTTTTGTTTGATTCCACATTGCAAATACTAAGCTTTAATTGTTCATTTTTGAATATTAGAATTTTACATTGTAATATATACCTCAACTATTAGTGGCGTAGCAGATTTTCATTCAAATTGTCTAATTATTGGCAGAAGATAGCAGGTTATGGGAAGACAGTAGAATAGTGGCAGTATCACTGCACTAGTAACCCAGAAATCCAGTCTAATGTTCTGGGGACACAGGTTAGAGGCTCAACAATGCAGCTGGTATAATTTGAATTTAACTATAAAATCTGTAATTAGAAGTTGGTCTCTATAATAATGACTGTGAAACCATCATTAATTGCTATAAAACCTCATCTGGTTCAATAATATCATTTCAGAAAGGAGGTATGCTATCTTTAACTGGTCTGGCCTACATGTGACTTCAGACTTGCAGCAATGTAGTTGACTCTTAACTGAAATGTCATGGCAAAGCTCTGAAGGATGGGTAACAAATGATGGCCATGCTAGCAGTAACCATTTCTCCCCATGAGAGAATGAAAAATTGGTTGTATAATGTATCGTCACATCATGGGAGGTTGTAATGCAAAATCATGCTGACAACATCCCACGCCTAACATTCCAGATTTTGGTTGTGAGTGGTAATCGATGTTCTCTCACAGAGAGCGAGGACATTCAGAGACGACATAAAGTTGTTAGTCATGCCTTCGATTATCTTTTTCTTTGACTTATCATCTACTTTCCCCATCAATGAAGTACTTTAGCATGTTTTTCTATATATTAAAAATGCAGGTTGTTTATGCATAGAACAGAGTTCAACATACATCTTATGGAGCAGCCCTTAAAAACTTCCTCAAATACCGTATTAGGAGAAACTCAGCAGGCCTGGCAACATCTGAGAAGGGAAAAGAGAATTAATGTTTCAAGTCCAGTGACCCTTCTTCAGAACTGGTCACTGAAGTTGAAACGTTAACTCTGTTTTCTGATTAGATTAGGTTCACTACAGTGTGGAAACAGGCCCTTCGGCCCAACAAGTCCACACCGACCCTCCGAAGAGCAACCCACCCAGACCCATTCCCCTACATTCACCCTGACTAATGCACCTGACATTACGGGCAACTTAGCATGGCCAATTCACCTGTCCTGCACATCTTTGGACTGTGGGAGGAAACTGGAGCACCCGGAGGAAACCCATGCAGACACTCCACCCAGACAGTTGCCCGAGGCAGGAATTGAACCCGAGTCGCTGGTGCTGTGAGGCAGTAGTGCTAACCACTGAGCCACCATGCCACTCCAACTTCACAAATGCTGCCAGACCTGCTGAAATTCTCCAAGAATTTTATTTGTTTGTTTCCGATATCCAGCAGCTGCAATGTTTTGTTTTATGTTATCTTCAAATATTATGTGCAAAGCCCTTTTCTAAAATAAAATGCTAAGATAATTCATCCCTGTCTACAACTCAGTCCACATCAGCATAACTGAATCACTACTCAGTACCATATCCCTGCACACCCACACAGATATTAATCATTATTTTAAGGGACGAGTTGACTCATTTTGAATCTGTTAACATCTTAAAATAATGAACTGGGAAATTCCATGTCACCTGCCTGATCACAAACAGTAACTTTGTGTTTGAGAGAAAAGGAAGTAAACTTCAATTCAAATCCCTAATGATTTATTATGGTTTCAGCATATTCTATTCAAATGTATCTGCAATACATAAATTCATGTCAATTTTCATCCAAAAAGATGTTAATCAAATTTTTCTCCTGGACTCAACTAATGTTGGAATTCATTGCCCTTTCACGTTATGATGAAAATTAAGTTTCTGCTTTCCAAAGCAAAAAGAGCTTGATTAAACACTTTTCTTTCCAAGCTCCTGAAGGTATGGGAAGAAGTCCATGAACTTCCATGTTGAGCTTTCTTCAATCCAGGAAAGTAGACGCGACACATTGAAACAGTTTCAATATTGTCGACTTTGAAAAGGGCATAGAACTGACGGTATTTACTGCTTTTCGAATAAACTGCTTTTATCACCATTCTTTCTGCTGACAAAGTTGTTCTGTTGACAAAGTTGAGAAAGTATAAGGTGAAGAGCCAAGGCACGTACAGCAGGGCACCAGCAAAGATGGACAGACAAAGGAAGGTAAATCAAGAAACAGTGAATGCTCCACCAATGATAATCAATGTGCCTGCTTTATCTGCCTTTTAATGAAATACTGTGACTTGATTACGGACTAGACGTTTTTGCTATTTGCGTTACTGCTGTACACAATACTGTAATCTGTTATTGTAACCTCAAATTTCAAATGTATTTTTACACTGCAGCATGTCATGAACTACACCAGTAATGCTGCATATTGTCTTAGCAAATGCAAGTTCATGAAATAAGCATTTATACAGGACTAAAGTGTCAACTGTGCCATGGAAGTCTCAGGTGCAGATGAGCAAGAACATCTTGAGCAAGAACATCTTCAAAGATAAACATTTATTTATTCGGAGACAATTTACACCACAAAAGAATATCATCCTCTAAAATAAGTTAACTAGTCTTGGTGTATATGGCGAAGTGAGCATAACCCTGAAATCAAACCCGACGAGTCAAAAACAAAAGCAAACTAACTAAATTTAAGCTTCGGTGTGAAAGGGAATCTGCAAGAAGTGAGAGAATGCTAGAGCTAATCCAATGGTTCGCATAATAGCAGCCACAAGAGGAATTCTTCAATTCACGAAGGAAGGAAAGACCTTGAGAGGTTAGAAGGTTTTAAGAGGTAGCTGATACTCTCAGTAATTGGACCATATCCAGTGCACAACAATGCTTCTCAGGTAGAAAATTCAAGACAGTAGGGAGAACAACATTACCACTAAGCTGTGTGGGTGCACAACCATGCTGCAACCTGGGAGTACACAGTTAGAAAACTGGCCATGTATAACAACTAAATTTTAAAGGAAATATTGGTGGAGACCGACCACTCAAGATCCAAGAGAACCTTTCAGCCAGTTAGTAAAATGAATAAGCACTAAATTATTACAATACATGAAAATGCAGAGCATTTAGGACTCATTGTAAATGGGTGCAGTTCTTTTGCGAACAACAAACAGAATCATAATTCACAGCCTAAGAGCTGATGAGATGTCATCTGGGATGGAATAATGGGCCACCTCACCACCACATAGCCGTCTCCTCCGATAGAGACTAACTTCCTCTCCAGAGGAACCAAATTTAAGAAGAGAGAGGCAACAGCAGGTCACCTAGCTGTGAGCAAAATTTCTTGGCTTATGAAATAATCATTTCATTGATCTCAGTTGGACGCTGGAGGATTTAGTTGAAACAACAAGGGCCAATAGATAAAGACCACGTGTGAAGACAAAAAAGGGAGTCTAAAAAGGCAAACAAAATACTTGAACCTATCAAATGCCCCTTTTTTCTTCCCCATATCCTCCAGCAGCAAGAACACACTGACCTTTATAGATTCCACTACTGGTCCAGAGACTCTTTCTCAGGGTCTCAATGTTAGGCTGTGGGCGATTCCCAGGAATCTATCAGCAAGCGAAGTAGCAGTCATCTACCTAAAAAAAAAAACCCGCTTGTAAAATCAGTCGACATGCTGATCAGTTAACTGTTATGTTTCAGCTTCTGCCCCAATACTTTTAACACAGCAAAAAATGTAGCTTTCTAAGAAGACAATGAGCCAAAAACCACAAACCCTGCTAATGTCAAATGTAGAAAATAATATGCACCAGGTTCAATGCACAGCTCAAGATTCCCAAATGCTATCAGGTCATATGCTCATATGAGGCTTCTGCTATGTCAGGAATTGTGTGGTATATATCTTTTCTCACCTTCCACTTTCCAATGTATATCACTTTTATCTCTACTGGCAGATAGAGGCTGCATATAATAGCAGACCACATGAGTTGATGGTAGTGAGGTCACCAAACCTGTGACTTTCGGCTCATAACTTGGGTGCCATGGAGACACTAGGTCTTTTTTGGCAATAGAAAGAGTGAGAAAAGTTACTATCACAGGATTTCACCTCAGTCATGATTGGTATCCTTTGCTTCTCATTCACCATCTCACACTACAGTAAGTGCAATTAATGCTCTGCAGGGTATTGCCATATGAAACAGTATTTCAAGGGGTGCCCTACATCAAGCATCGCAAATCATGCCCTTATTCTACTCCTCAAGGTGCTGAAGAAATTAAGATGGCCAAGTCAGATGTTTAGCCACAGCTGAACATCCAACAACAAAAGTGAGATAGAGGTACAAATATGTAAACAAGATTATGGAAAGATGTAGGAGCAACAGGGTGGTGCCCAACATTCACTGGGATTCACTTAGCGTTAGAGGTCTAAATGGAGCAGAATTTGTAAGGAGCATCCAGGAGGGCTTTCTAGAGCAGTATGTAAAGAGTCCAACTTGGGAAGGGGCCATACTGGACCTGGTGTTGGGGAATGAGCCTGGCCTGGTGGTTGAGGTTTCAGTGGGGGATTACTTTGGGAATAGTGACACCAATTCCATAAGTTTTAGAATACTCATGGACAAAGATGGGAGTGGTCCTAGAGGAAGAGTACTAAAGGCCAACGATACCAAAATTCAGCAGGAGCTGGGGTATGTGGATCGGGAGCAGCTGTTTGAGGGGAAATCCACATTTGATATATGGGAGACTTTTAAAGAGAGGTTGATTGGAGTACAGGACAGACATGTCCCTGTGAAAATGAGGGATAGAAATGGCAAGATTAGGGAACTATGGATGACGGGTGAAATTGTGAGACTAGCTAAGAGGAAAAAAGAAGCATACATAAGATCTAGGCGACTGAAGACAGACAGTCTTTGGAAGAATATCAGGAATGTAGGACCAATCTGAAACAAGGAATTAAGGGAACTACAACGGATCATGAAATATCTTTAGCAAATAGGGTTAAGGAAAATCCCTAAGCCTTTTATTCATATAAGTAACAAGAGAAAGGGTTGCCCACTCAAGGACAAAGGAGGAAAGTTATGTGTGGAGTCAGAGAAAATGGGTGAGATTCCTAATGACTACTTTGCATTGGTATTCATCAAGGAGAAGGACATGATGGATGTTGAGGTTAGGGATAGAAGGTTGACTACTCTAGGTCAAGTTGATATAAGGAGGGAAGAAGTGTTGGGTATTTTAAAAGGCATTTAGGTGGTCAAGTTCCCAGGCCTGGATGGGATCGATCCCAGGTTACTGAGGGAAGCGAGAAAGGAGATAGCTGGGGCCTTAACAGATATCTTCGCAGCATCCTTGAACATGGCTGAGGTCCTAGAGGACTGGAGAATTGTTAATGTTGTCCCCTTGTTTACGAAGGGTAGCAGGGATAATCCAGGTAGTTATAAACCGATGAGCCTGACGCCAGTGGTAGGGAAGCTGCAAGAGAAGATAGGATAGGATCTATTTACATTTGGAAGAAAATAGGCTTATCAGTGATAGGCAGCATGATTTTGTGCAGGGAAGGTCATGTCTTTCCAACTTAATAGAATTCTTTGAGGAAGTGACAAAGTTGATCGATGAGGGAAGGGCTGTAGATGTCATATACAAGGACTTCAGTAAGACATTTGATAAGGTTCCCCATGGTAGGCTAATGGTGAAAGTGAAGTTGCATGAGGTCTAGAGAGTACTAGCTAGATGGATAGAGAACTGGCTGGGCAACAGGAGACAGAGAGTAATCGTGTCAGGGAGTTTCTCAAAATGAAGAACTGTGACCAGTGGTGTTCCACAGGGATCCGTGCTGGGACCACTGTTGTTTGTGACATACACAAATGATCTGGAGAAAGGTATATGTGGTCTGATTAGCAAGTTTGCAGATGATATTAAGATTGGTGGAGTAGCAAATAGTGAAGGGGACTGTCAGAAAATGCAGCAGAATATAGATAGATTGGAGAGTTGGGCAGGGAAATAACAGGTGGAGTTCAATCGGGGCAAATACGAGGTAATGCATTTTGGAAGATCCAATTCAAGAGTGAACTATACAGTAAATGGAAAAGCCCTGTGGAAAATTGATGTCCAGAGAGATCTGGGTGTTCAGGTCCATTGTACCCTGAAGAAGGCAATGCAGGAAAATAGAGTGGCCAAGAAGGCATACGGCATGCTTTCCTTCATCGGACAGGTATTGAGTACAAGAATTGGTAGGTCATGTTACAGTTGTATAAAACTTTGGTTTGGCCACATTTGGAATACTGTGTACAGTTCTGGTCGCCACAGTACCAAAAAAAAAATGTGAGTGCTTTGGAGAGGGTGCAGAGGAGGTTCACCAGGAATGTTGCCTGTTATGGAAAGCGCTAGCTATGAAGAGAGGTTGAGTAGATTAGGATTGTTTTCATTAGAAAGATGGAGGTCGAGGTGGGACCTGATTGAGGTCTTCAAAATCATGAGAGGTATAGACAGGATGGATAGCAAGAAGCTTTTTCCCAGAGTGGGGGACTCACTTACTAGGGGTCATGAGTTCAAGATGAGAGTGGAAAGGTTTAAGGGAAATATGCGTGGAAAGTTCTTTACGCAGAGGGTGGTGGGTGCTTGGAGTGTTTCCAGTGGAGTATAGCAGTGGGCACAATAGCGTCATTTAAGATCTATCTAGATAGATACATGAATGGGCAGGGAGCAGAGGGATACAGATCCTTAGAAAATAGGTGACTGGTTTAGATAGAGGATCTGGATCAGCGCAGGCTTAGAGGGCCAAAGGGCCAGTTCCGTGCTGTAATTCTCTTTGTTCTTAGTTCTTTATTGCCTCTCACTCATGTTGACTGGCCAGAACCATCACAAATTTATTCAACCTACGGTCGTGCTTCAGTTACTGAGCTACAGGAGAACGTATTTGAAAAAGGGTGAGGAAGTGATTACTCAAAAAAAGCAAGTTTCAACAAAAATACAAGAGATGTAATCTGTTAGCTGGAGAACCAGCTTGAGGGCTTTGTTAGTTTTTGATCCCAATGATTCAGACCTCACTGGGTCAATATATTAATTTAGTAACTCAACATCAGCACTTTGTGCAGTCATTTGTCAGAATGACAAATTACCTGTACAGTTTAGGAAGTCAATGGAAAGGTTGGCAATCTGTATCTGTGCAGTGCTACATGGTCACTTGATTGAGCTGCAGACTGCCATGAGAGAAGTGCAGGACCCCTTGCAGTAGACCTCACATTGGTAGCTGTCACAAGTTTAGGTATGAATTCCATGATAAATGTAGCATGAACTTCATATTCTAGACATGTCAAGCTCAAATATACTGCAGTTTGTCTTGTCTGGATTCTTCAGTTGTGACACTGTTACCCTTATTGCTTAGGCATTGATCATTTCCAGGGTGCTATGTAAGAAAGTGGAGGTTTAATAATTTATATTAATCTCTTTTCCATTGTCCCAGAATATCAGAGAGAGGTGAGACAGGGCTTCCAATTATAATTGCACATCATGCCCCTTCCTGAAGAACTCTCATATTATTGCTTTGGAAGAATTTGGCAGAAGGCCTTCTGCTCTGAATTCCCCTCAGGCCAGAGTAGGAGGGGTGGGAAGTTAATTGTTAGAAGTAAGCAACTAGATTAACAAAGGCCCAAAGCCTTGCATATTTGTTCTAGGACCGAATGGATCTTTAAACCCAGGGCCTTCTGATTTGCTACAGTACTTTAAAAATGCCTTTAATTTAATCAACTGTCCAAAGGCCCTGCACTGAAATATTAAAAACAAACTTTGAGAATGAACCTGATAAGGAGACAAAGTTTTAAGGCTTGTCTTTGAGGGAGCAACAGAAATAGAGAGACTTATGGACAGACTTATGGATCTAACAACTTTATGGCAGCTAAAGAGTGCAGCAATTAAATTTGGGGATGTTTGAAAGGCCAGAATTTGATGAGTGAGCAATAATTTAGACAGTTGTGAGACTGAAGAATGTTGTATAATTAAGGAGGGAAGTGGTTAATGGAAGAAATTGAAAAAGAGAATGAGGATTTTAAAATAAATGAGTTAATAAAACATCAGTGTAAGTTAGTGAATGGGAGAAGCTGAGGTGGCCTTGTAATGAGCAGAAGACCTCTGCTTCAGAAATCCTGGGCCTGTGGTATGGTGTGGTTTAATCTTACCAATGATTTGGTCCATCAAAACCAGGCATTGTAAGGGCTGTAGGCATGGACCACACTCCAACTATTGAGTATTTGGGAAAAATGTTCGGAGGAAGGAGTAAGATCAGGTCTTGCACATTGGGAATGCGGCTGGTGATGCCCATTACACTGTTGTTTTCACAGCTGCCCCTGTCATGAACTTGTGAGCCTGTCTCGCTGTTGGAAAGTGGCTGGGGCTAAGGGTGTGACAGGAATGAAGTTGTTTTGTCCAGGACTGTTCACTTTTTTAATTCTGTGGTAAGTGATTGAAACCCAGCTTCACTTACAGTAATTGTAAACCAGTTTAAGTCAGTGTAATCTAATAGCAACTGTTCAGTTGGTTACTAAGCAATATGCTTGAGACAATGATAAGCAACACAATCCAATTAAAAATATGCTGTATGATTGCCTCAGTAGCATCCCTGATAGGCAGCACAGCTTTAATAAATAGCTATTCACATAACTGATTGGTTCTGGTTACTGTTTCTGAAGGTGGTTATTAGCCTATGTTTTTCAAGTCAGACTTTAAATTAGCATTTTCAACTCTGACAAATTATCTAACTGCGATCTCTGAGGGGAATTAGGTAAGCCAGACAACATTCATAATTGCAAAGGATTAACAAAACATCCATATAAAATGTAACAAGTCAGGTTTGTGGACTATTTATTATTTTCGGCTCAACCAAAGCTTTGTGGCAGTTCAAGAAGGCAGTAAAATATAATTGCCATAAATATAATTGCCTCAAATATATGTTATGTTTCTGCTATTGTTCACATGTTCTTTTAATATTTAATTAAATATTTGGTAAGTAAAGATGAAAATAAGGTTGACTCTGAGTGTTATTCTGCTATATTTTTAGAACAATGGGTCCATTGAAGGTATGGGAGGGAGCTATTGGTGTGATCATTTGAAAAAGAACATTGTTCTTTATTCAATGCAGAAAGTGCTGGACAAATTCTAAATGTCTGGCTGCATCTGTATAGAAAGAAAATCTTAGGACTGAATTTCAGTATTCTTAGCTAAGTCTGAGTCGTATCAAGTAAATTGGAGGATTTTCTTTTACCATATCATGCCACTTCTGAAAATTTTCGAAAATTAAAATGAGTGCTCCCAATGGCTGGATGGTCCTTGATGGACACTACACATTGCACCGTAGCTCACATCACTCAGATCCCTCTCCAAGTTTCCATCCAGAAATTATGCTTTGAGTCCAAAATGACTCTTCTTCAGAAACTGATCTTTGACCTGGCTGTCAAGGCATCAAGACAAAATAGTCAGTTTTTGAGGATGTTGAGAGGTAGGGCTCATGTATGTAATCTGAAACATGGACGCCAAAAATATCTTGAATAGAGAAATAAACAGGAAGTCAAAAAATGGCATCTTTCCCCACTGCTATTTTATCTTTGCCTTGGCTGATTGGGAATTTTCACACTTCACATGTTATGGATTCAAGTTTTCTTTCTGGATTTGAAGCATATAATCTACATGAGTGTTCAGGAGTACTGCAGTGTTGTGCTTTGGATGAAGATTTAACTAAAGACCTGTCTGCACTATCAGTGAATATAAAGAACTACTTAAAAAAAAACTGCCTCAGCCAATAATTACCTGATAACCATCAAAAACACATTCATTTCATTGCAATTTGTTGGAGTTTCTCTTTACAAATTGCCCATAAAACACTGGTGTCTACTCCACAATAGTAAGTAATTGATGGAGCTGAAAATGTGTTGCTGGAAAAGCGCAGCAGGTCAGGCAGCATCCAGGGAACAGGAGAATCGACGTTTCGGGCATAAGCCCTTCTTCAGGCTTATGCCCGAAACGTCGATTCTCCTGTTCCTTGGATGCTGCCTGACCTGCTGCGCTTTTCCAGCAACACATTTTCAGCTCTGATCACCAGCATCTGCAGTCCTCACTTTCTCCTCTAAGTAATTGATGGAGCATGCTATACAGTGACCTGAAGTTCTTTTCTTCATGCACCTATCTTTGGACATATCAAAATCAGAAAGACCTTGGCTTTCAGCACACAAACAGTGATGCATGTATAGATTCTAGTGGAACAAGCTAACTGAAAATTCATGTGAATTTCCTTCTTCCCTTCCAATTTTCATTCGAAGGGAAAATCAGTACAGTAGCAACGTCGGCTGTGCACAGAGGGCCGCACGAGAGGAGCTAGACAGCAAGATGTTTTCTTCATATTACTTTGTCTAACAGGACTAATTATGAAGCATCTATGATGATTCAGCAAAATAAAATATGCCTTTAACATTAACAACACAAATTTATGTGACAAATTAATAGACCAAAAGAATAGTTGTTTTATTTGGGTCCTTGGCCTATTTGGTGCTTTTCAACACGTTCACGTTGTGTTATGAGGACCCATTCATACCTTGTATTTGAACTGAGTCTTTAATGAGCCTAGTAAATAATGAATTCAGAGATTTCAAGGGCTCAAAGCACTTTTGAGGCACAATGACTTGTGAAGTTTGCATTGGATATAGAGTAAGCCAAGGGTTGCAGCAAGGTTCTCAGATAATATCACATCTCTATTTTCTTGAGAACTTTTTTTTTAGCAGATACTGAGACAAAGTACCCTTCCGCTTTACTGAAACTTTCCAGCAGGGTCAGTAGATCAGGATGCAGAGGTGAACACACCTTCTAACAATCACTCACCAACTTATTAGGCTGAGTGAGCCCCCTCGAAATGGTGGCACTGGCAAAGTAGATAGGGATTGGGCTGAGCCCAACTGCTCCAGGCCGGCTGCATTATTTTTCTCTCTCTCTCTCCTCTTCGTAAATTGTCTTTTTCTTCTTCTTTCCCTTATTTTCCTGGTGTCACAGGATGGCCGCAGTGATGGTGGAGCAGGGACTCCTGGCTCGTAAGCCCAATGTGTAGACTCCTAGAATGGTGTCAGGATATCAGCTGTAGTGATGGACTGCTGGCTGCTGTAGGCCCAGAGCAAGGACCTTGCAGAAGTCCTGGAGCCATATTTGGGACCCTGACTAATATTCTTTTGTACCTCAAGATGGTGCTGTATTGTCATAGAGATGTACAGCATGGAAACAGACCCTTCAGTCCAACCAGTCCATGCCAACCAGATATCCAACCCAGTCTAGTCCCACCTGCCACCACCTGGCCCATATTCCTCCAACCCCTTCCTCTTCATATACAAATCCAGATGCCTTTAAAATATTTTAATTGTACCAGCCTCTACCACATCCTCTGGCAGCTCATTCCATACATGTACCAACTCTGCGTGAAAAAGTTGCCCCTTAGGTCTCTTTTATATCTTTCCCCTCTCACCCTAAACCTATGCCCTCTAGTTCTGGACTCCCCCACCCCAGGGAAAAGACTTTGTCTATTTATCCTATCCATGCCCCTCATGATTTTATAAACCTCTATAAGGTCACCCCTCAGCCTCCAATGCTCCAACCTCTCCTTATAGCTCAAATCCTCCAACTCTGGCAACATCCTTGTAAATCTTTTCTGAACCCTTTCACATTTCACAACATCTTTCTGATAGGAAGGAGACCAGAATTGCATGCAATATTCCAACAGTGGCCTAACCAATGTCCTGTCCAGCCGCAACATGACCTCCCATTTCCTGTACTCAATACTCTGACCAATAAATGATAGCATATCAAATACCTTCTTCACTATCCTATCTACCTGCGACTCCACTTTCAAGGAACTATGAACCTGCACTCCAAGGTCTCTTTGTTCACCAACACTCCCCAGGACCTTACCATTAAGTGTGTAAGTCCTGCGAAGACATAGAAGCAGAAGTAGGTCATTCAGCCCACAGAGTCCACTCTCCTGTTCAACGAGATCATGGCCATTTTGATAATCCTCAACTTCACTATCCATCTTTATCCTCAAAATGCTTGATTCTCTTGAATATGCTTAATGACTTAGTCTTGACAGCCCTTTTTGGCAAAGAATTCCACAGATTCACCATATACTGAATGAAAAAATTCCTCCTCATCTCTGTATTGAATTTGCTATACCTTATCCTGAGTTTATACCCACTGGACCTAAACTGTTCCACAAGGTGAAACAACCCCTCCGTGTCTGCACTGTCAAGCCTTCTTAGGTTGTTATATTCTTCAATAACAGCTCCTCTCATTCTTCTCAACTCCAATTAACAATTCCAATCTACTCAAACTCATAAGAAAATGCCTCCATACCTGGAAACAATCCAGTGAACAGTATCTGGACTGTCTCCAACATCTATATATCTTTCCTTGGATAAGGGCAACAAAATTGTGCAGAGTATTCCAGCCATGGTCTGACTGTACCTTGTATAATTTTAGCAAGATCTCCCTATTTTTATTCTTCTTTCCCTTTGAAATAAAAGCCAAGTTTCTATTTGCCTTCCATATTGCCCACTAAACTTGTACACTAGCCTTTTGTTATTCATGTGGTAGGACTCCCAAATCCACCCGTGTTGCAGCCTTCTGCCGACTTCCCATTTAAATAATATTCACCTCTTGTATTCTTCCTGCCAAAGTGCATAATCTCATGTTTTCCCACTTTATATTTCGTCTGCCAAGAGGTTTTTCCCTGCTCAGATAACCCATCTATACCTCTCTGTAGACTCCCTGTGCCACCTTTATCACTTGCTTTCCCACCTTTCTTTGTGTCAGCATCGCTAAGGCAGAGGGTGGTACGTGTATGGAATGAGCTGCCAGAGGAAATGGTGGAGGCTGGTTCAATTGCAACATTTAAGAGGCATTTGGATAGTTGTATGAATAGGAAGGGTTTGGAGGGATATGGGCCAGGTGCTGGCAGGTGGGACTAGACTGGGTTGGGATATCTAGTTGGCATGGACTAGTTGGACCGAAGGGTCTGATTCTGTGCTGTACATCTCTATGACTCTATGACTCTATGCTGTTTTGAGGTTGAGGGATAAATATTGATCACAACACTGTGGAGAGCTCCCTTGACTCCTTTGACTAGCACCAATAGTTCATCCAGTTGAACAGAAGAACTGGAGCTCAGTTTCACAGCTGATTGCAAAGATTGACCAGTACTGCCCTCAAATGTTGGCCTAGATTTTCTGTTGAAGTCTCTGGAGTGAAGCTTAAACCTTCTGATTCAGAGGTGAGAGTGCTACAACTGAGCTGAGGATGACACCATAGGTACCGTTTGTGACTCTAGTCAAAGCAGCTCACACACACTGTGAAAGTTGTGCAATCTGTCCAGCTGCTTCCACAGGAAACGTGATGAAGGTGTTATCCTTGCAAATCTAGTAGTTGTCACTTCCCTGATAATAAGTGCGCTGCTGACTCCCTATTGTGGTAGCTGAGTCAATACTCTCAAGAAAATACACATCCTGAAATCTGTGTGAAGTGTGATCTCACAGCCAGCAACAACCCAGAGTAATGAAGAAAAGAGTTGCCAACAAAACAAAATGTCAGTATGAAGCACCACCCAATACAACCAACCAATGCATGCCACATCGAATGTAAACATACATGCAAACTTCAAGGTAAAATAAAAACCAATGGCAAACTCACCTTTGTACTTTAAAGAAAGTTTCCAGCAGGTAAGCTCGGAAAGAGAAACTTAGATTCAGCTTTTCAGCTTGGTCCAAACAAGAAGCAGAATATTACTCTACAGTTGAAACTGTATGTATAGTAAGATATGATTTAAGCACAAACAATGAGGATGAAAGTCACTGGCATCATGTCTCTCAGATTGCCACTTAAAATGAGCCCCATGCAGTTAGCTCCCAAGATTGATTGATCAAAGATTGTTGCAGTATGAGGCATAAAGTCTGTCAATTATGACCCTTTGATGCTATAATAAAAAGTCCAAGGAATTATAAACATAGAGCAGATGAGAATCAACATAAATGAAATGAAGATACAACACTTAGTGTCTAAAATAGTAAAAAATGAAGAAAGGATGTTTACAATGTAAGGTTAAGGAAAAGAATCAGTTGTTCATGACTTGCAAAAATGCTTGTGTATTTATTTTTATGACAGTTTTAAAAAATCTATGCATTCTCCACCCATCCCCCTCTGCCATGTTTGACTAATATCATTAATAAAAAGGGAGCAGAAATCATGTTCAAGGGCTTCAATCTGCATTTTAGACATATTTTATTTCCCATGAGTTTTATTAATTTGAAAGCCATTATCCTTGGGAGTTGGAATGTGATGTTAAGACACTTAGTTTTTTTTCACTTCACAATGCAACGTGTGGATGTTAACTAATTGCTCTCTCTAGGGTGCAGCCTTGACTTTTTCAGAAGTGTAGACAAAAGGCTTGAAGGTAGGTGGCTGGTTATAGATATTTCTGATTTAAGTAGTATTAAAGTGACATGAAAAGGATAACATTATAGGATTCATGGTCATTAACCCCAATGGACATTAAGTAAAAAGCAAGGGAACAGTATAAATTGCTGTAAATGATTAGGTACAGTGCATCAAAATTGACTAAACGTGGCTAGTTTATAATGAGGGACACAACAAAAGGCAAAATAATAAAATGAGTTTGCTGAAAACTTGCATTGGCTCATCCAGTGGGCATACTGAAACTGTGCATTGTAAAGGCAGAAAATTATGGTGAGTGACTGATTTATATGCCACACTATCATTTCAGGATATTATTGAGCCAGTCCATTCAAGATCCTACTTCACCACACCTTCATTAAAATTAATTACGATTTTGAATTTGTTTAAATAACACCACCTTAATTGTTGCTGCCACTTAAACCATTAAAGAATAGTGCTGGTAGGTTGTACAATGAATTTTTTTGGGTTTAGAGTTTGGGTGCCATGATTTGTCACAGGCTTAGTCTTATTCTATAGAACTTAGAAAAGGATGAAGAATGAACAAGAGCTAGGAAGGGAAAATATCCACAAACCAAAAAAATAGGCTGGCTGGAAGGATTATGCCATTCCACCATTTGGTTTCTGTAGGCAAAATCTTGCCTTCAATCTTACAGTCAGATTTTAAAAAGTTTAGATTTGTAAACAAATATCCTTTTAATATTGTTGCAGCATGTTCAAGCTTAAAGTTAACAGGACAAGTAGTCTTTAAGTGCAAGATCATGTTCAGGCATTGCCTACCAACTGCTCTGACCCAGATAATTTAAACCATTCAGTTTTATTCCTGCTGATAGTAAATTATTGTTAGAGATATTAACCATGTCAAATTTGAACATTTTACATGTTCTTCTTACTTTATATCTCTGTCTCTCATTTTATTTCTCTTTCTGCACCTGATTTGACTCTGGAGTAATAGAGCTTTATAGAGCAGGAAAAGAGGCCCTTCAGCCTATCATACCCCTACCAGTCATATATGTCCATCTGTTCTAATCCCATTTTCGATCACTTGGCCTGTAGCCTTCTATGCAATGGCATTTTAAGTGTTCAGATAGCCACAAACCCTCTCTCTCTGGGTGAAATAAATTTCCTCAAATCCCCTCTAAATTTTCTACTTATTTTAGTAAAACAGGAAAACTTGTGGTGTGTCACATGATACGGAGTTCCAATCACAAAAACTTCCTTTGACCATTACCTTCTGTTTTCTACCACTAAGCTAATTTTGGATCCAATTTGCCAAATTGCCTTGGATCCCATGGGGTCTTGACATTTTAACATGTCTGCCATGGGAAACCTTGTTAAAAGCCTTACTGAAGTCAATATAGACCACATCAACATAACTAGTCACATTGTTGTCCTTTGAAATTTGTTAGACATGATCTCTCCCAACAGAGATGTGCCGACTATCTTTGATTAATACTTCTCTCTCCAAATAGAGATTAATTCTGTCCCTCAGAATTTTTCCCAATGCGTCTCTACCAGAGATCAGGATTAGAGTGGTGCTGGAAAAGCACAGCAGGTCAGGCAGCATCCGAGGAGCAGGAAAAATCAGCGTTTCGGGCAAAAAACTCTTCAGGAACGAGGCTGGGACCCTCGGGGATGGAGAGATAAATGGGAGGGGGTGTGGGGCTGGGGAGAAGGTAGCTGAGAGTGCAATAGGTGGATGTAGGTGGGGATGAAGGTGATAGGTCAGAGAGGAGGGTGGAGTGGATAGGTGGGAAGGAAGATTGGCAGGTAGGGCAGGTCATGAGGATGGTGCTGAGCTGGAAGGTTGGAACTGGAGTAACGTGGGGATGGGGAAATGAGGAAACTGGTGAAGCCCACATTGATACTATGGGGTTGAAGGGTCCCAAGGCAGAAGATGAGGCGTTCTTCCTCCAGGTGTCAGGTGGTGAGGGAGCAGTGGTGGAGG
This sequence comes from Chiloscyllium plagiosum, assembly GCF_037043375.1. Lineage (NCBI taxonomy): Eukaryota > Metazoa > Chordata > Chondrichthyes > Orectolobiformes > Hemiscylliidae > Chiloscyllium > Chiloscyllium plagiosum. Next base: position 105,496,660 of record NW_028270141.1, read on the forward strand.
AGGCCCAGGACCTGCATGTCCTTGGCAGAGTGGGAGGGGGAGTTGAAATGCTTGGCCACGGGGTGGTGGGGCTGATTGGTGTTGGTGTCCTGAAGCTGTTCTCTGAAGTGCTTTGCGAGAAGGCGTCCTGTCTACCCAGTGTAGAGGAGACTGCATCGGGAGTAATGGATACAATAACTGACATGTGTGGAACTGCAGGTGAAACTCTGATGGATGTGGAAGGCTCCTTTGCGGCCTTGGAGAGAGGTGAGAAGGGAGGTGTGGGCGCAGGTGTTGCAATTCCTGAGGTGCAGGGGAAGGTGTCAGGAGGGGAGGGTGAGTTGTTGGGGTCGTGGACTTGACCAGGTAGTCACGGAGGGAACGGTCTTTGCAGAAAGTGGATAGGAACGGGGAAGGAAATATATCCCTGGTGGTGCCGTTCATTTGGAGGTGGCGGAAATGTCGGCGATTTATGCAGGGGTTGGTGGAATGGAGGGTGAGGACCAGGGGCGTTCTGTCCTTGTTGCGTATGGAGGAGTGGGGTTCGAGGGCAGAGGTGCGGGATGTGGATGAGATGCATTGGAGGACATCTTCAACTACGTGGGAGGGGAAGTCACAGTCTTTAAAGAGAGAGACCATCTGGTGTATTCTGCGTTGGAACTGGTCTTCCTGGGAGCAGTTGTGGCATAGGCGGAGGAATTAGGATTCCGGGTTAGCATTTTTGGTAGGGAAGGAGGAGCTGTAATCCAGGTAGCTGTGCGAGTCAGTGGGTGTTGAGTCAGTCATCGTTGATGGAGATGCAGAGGTCTAGGAAGGGGAGGGAAGTCTCAGAGATGGTCCAGGTGAATTTAAAGTCAGGGTGGAATGTGTTGGTGAAGTTGATGAACTGCTCAACATCCTCGTGGGAGCACAAGGTGGCGCCAATGCAGTCATCAATGTAGTGGAGGAAGAGGTGGGGAGTGGTGCTAGAGTAACCCCGGAGGATGGACTGTTCTATGTAGCCGACGAAGAGACAGGCATAGCTGCCCATGACTACCCCTTTCACCTGGAGGAAGTGGGAGGATTCAAAGGAGAAATTGTTAAGGGTGAGCACCACTTCAGCCAAATGAATGAGAGTGTCAGTGGAATGGTACTGGTGGGTATGTCAGGAGAGGAAGAAACAGAGGGCTTGGAGGCCCTGGTCATGGTGAATGGAGATGTAGAGGAACTGGATATCCATGGTGAAGATGAGGAGTTGGGGGCCGGGAAAACGGAAGTCTTGGAGGAGGTGGAGGGTGTGGGTGGTGTCCCGAATGTATTTGGGGTGCTCCTGGACCGAGAGGAATAGGACAGTATTGAGGTAGGTGGAGATGAGTTCGATGGGGCAGGAGCATGCTGAGACAACGGGTCGGCCAGGGTGGTCAGGCTTGTGGATCTTTGGGAGGAGGTAGAATCGGGTGGTGCGGGGTTCCCAAACTATGAGGTTGGAAGCTGTGGGTGGGAGATCCCCTGAGGTGATGTGGTTGTGTATGGTCTGGGAGATGATGGTTTGGTATTGGGGGGGTGGGGTGAGGCCATGGTCAAGAGGTCAGTAGGAGGAGGTGACATCGAGTTTGCGCCTGGCTTTGGCAGTGTAGGGGTCAGTGTGTCAAACTACCACTGCACCCTTTTGTCCACTGGTCTCTTGGTGAGATTGGGGTTGGAGCATAGGGAGTGGAGGGCTGCGCGTTGTGAAGGTGAGAGGTTGGAGTGGGGGAGAGGGGGGTGGACAGGTTGAGGAGGTCAATGTCTCGGCGGCAGTTGGAAATAAAGAGGTCGAGTGTAGGCTCAGTGACCTGTAGTTTTCTAGTTTATCCCTAACACACTGATTTGAAGGGTGTCCTGTAGTAGAGAGGACTCTAACTCACTCTGCAGCTGCTCCATCTAAACCTCCTCACAACATGGTGGCCCATATGTCAGGACCTGAACGTTTTCTCCTGCCTCTCCTCTGTCCCCACCCTGCCAACCCAACATCCCCAAAGCCTTCTAATCACATGAGAGTCAGAAAACCCAGCATCAATAAGAGGATAAAAAGATGCAATGGAAAATTATTTGCTGATACCCTCAGGCATTTCTCTGTTCCAGGCCTATATTGTTGTTTCTGCTACTTACAGATGCCCTTACTCTGCTATTATCATCTCACACATCCAGCAACTAATGGAACACTTAAGTTTCAAACTGAGGGGCAAACGTCTAACCAAGGGTGTATGTTCCAGCAAGACCTAATCTGAAGTGTTATCGACACAAATACTAGGGTCAGTCACATATTTCTGGCATTTGGATCTGACAACAATTACGTCAAGCTGTGCATCAGCTGCAAAGCCTCCAACTCATTCCACTTACTGCTGAACTGCAGGCCAACAGTAGTTCTTAAAAGAGACTGAAGGAAAATTAATCAAGAATGGGTCATTGAAAAGAGAGACAGATTGATTGCCACTTGCCCTGAACTCATTTGCTGGAATTGGAATTGCACAGAAAAGTTTCCGAATATGGGAAATAAATGTGAATTACATGCTGACAAGACAGGTTGTCAGAAATGAAATTAACTAGAGACTGGAAGGAGCAATAATGAGCAACCCTTGTTTCCACAGCCACTGATTATAATAAACAAGCTTGAACCAGGAGATAAGAAAACAGAATCATCAGGGTACAAGCAAGAGCATAAACATTTCCAATATGGGGAACCTGCTTCAATTGCATAATTCATTTCCTCTTGGAGGGGTTGAATAAGCTTCTTGGATGTATATTTGGCCTCGATATCGTCCTGAATTTTAAATGGTCCATTCGGAATTTGGCAGTGCACATGCTGCAGCTCCTCCTGATCCACTCTCTGGCAAACTTTGAAATGAAGTTGCCACCAGAGGATCAGATAGAGTATAGAGTAATAGAGTTGTCACACCAGGGAAAGGGCCCCTTTAGTCCATCATATTTACACCATTCATCAACCATCCATCTATCCTAATCCCATTTTCCAGCATTTGGTCCATCACATCCTCTCTAAACCTCCTGTTTTTTACCTGAAAACTGTTCCCCTGGTGCTTGACCCTTCTGCAATGGGGAATTTTTCTCCTGTTCATACCCCTCAGAACTTTATATGCCTCAATCAGATCCTTCCTCTGCCTTCTCTGCTATTAGGGAAACAATCCGACCCTGTCTAGTCTCTCTACATTGCTGAATTGCACCAGCCCAGGCATCATCCTGATGAATCTCCTCTGCACCCTCTCTTGTGCAATCACATCCTTCCTTTCATGTAGAGACCAAAACTGCATACAGTACACCAGCTGTGGCCGAACTAACATTGCATACGGCTCATCATGACCCTTTTGCTCTTGTATTCAATGCTTTGACTAATACACAGAAAAATCCCATATGCTTTCTTAACCATCTTATCTTCCCATCCTGCTGCCTTCAAGGATCTGCAGACATGCACACTAAGTTCCCTCTGATCCTCTGTAGTTCCTCATGTCCTACATTCATTGTGTACTCACTTGCCTTGTTCGTTCTCCTTACATCACCTCACATTTCTGAGGATTAAATTCCATTTGCTACTATCTAACCTATCTGACAAGCCCATCTATATTGTCCTGTAGTCTAAGGCTTTCCTTCTCACTATTTCACCACCAATTATTGTTTCATCTGTATCTGCACTTACTGAGCAGACTTCCTATGCTCTTGTCTAGAACATTAATGTACACAACAAACAACAAGGGATCCAGCACTGAACCCTGTGCTGTGCCACTGGGCAAAGGGTTCCAGTCTCACTAACACCCTCTGACTTTTACCTCTGCTTCCAGCTACTAAGCCAATTTGGATCCAATTTACCAAATTTCTTTGGATCCTGCAAATTGTTAGCTTTTTACCATGTCTGTTTATCTGTATCTTGTTTTGTCTTTGCCTGTTTTAATTTGACAGTTTACATCTTGAATTTGCAATAAATTCCTAGCTTTTGAACTCACTGGAGTTACAGTACCATATCCATATTTCTGTGACAATGGTGTAGAATTATGTGGAAAATATTGGGCTTGTATTCATAATTCTCCATGAAATGAGCTTCCAATCTTAGACTTGGGCAAGAGGATGAGGAATGAAGGAACTTATATAGCTTTCCACGAACACCTCACCCAGAATAGTTATGGGCAAATTATAGTCAAGAGCAAGAATTAAACTTTCCTGCCAATGTGGAACAACAGCTACCAACTGAGCTCTTTCTACTTTAGTATTTGAAGGAAATCAGAATAAAGATTCCAACCTTCACTCCCGTGAATAAAGCCCTATGAATCACAAATGTAAAATATGCAGATGAGTCCAATTATAGCAATTAATAAGCCACTCATGATTATATTTTATCAGTCCTAACAGGCCATTAACTTCGATTTATTGTTAGTTAACACTAAAGTTTTGCTGTGTTAAGCAACTTGAGATTAATTTGGAATATAAAGTATCATTTAAACAGAGCAATTGCTGTGGAGCACTTGGATGTCCTTGTACAGGAATTACAAGAAGCCAGCAGGCAGATACAGTAACTAATTATAAGGCAAGTGGCATGTTGGCCTTTATTGCATGTGCAATGGAATATAAAAGTAAGGAAGTCATGTTACAACTGTAGTTACAACTACTTTGATGAAACGACACCAGGAGTACCACTGTGTACAGTTTTGAACAATTTGTTCAAGGTGAGTACTCTGGAAGTAATTCAGAGAATGTTCACTGGGCTGATTCCTGAAGTGAAGGAATCACCTTTGGAGGAAAGGTCCAGCAGGTTGTTGTGCCTGGAGACAGTGGAGTTTAGACTAAAAATTAATTTTACTGAACGAAAAATGGAGGGCCAATTTAAGACTGAGATGAGGAGGAATTTCCTCTCTCCAAGAGTTCTGAGTCTTTGCAACGCCGTGCCACAGAGGACTGTGGAGCAGAGTCTTTGGGTATATTTAAGGCTGAGATGGATGGATAGATTCTCGACAGTAGGGAAATCAAGGGTTATGGAAAAAACATAGGACAGTGGAAGTGAGGAGCATCGGATCAGCCATGATCCTACTGAATAGCATAACAGGGCTGAGGTGCCAAATAGCCTACTCCTGTTGCTCAACCTTACGGTCTTATACTTACAGTCTTATTCTCAGGAATCTTGAAAGGGAGCATATGAGACAGCATTTCCCCTATAAAGACAGAGTGAAGAGGATTTGGTTTCTCTTAGAGGTTTATGGGTCCTTTGAAATCTCTCCCCCAGGAGCACAGTGGCTGGAGAGAGCTGAGTGGTGGGACAATCTTGGTAAAGGAGCACAGGTCATCTACTCCACCTTGGGAAAGGAAGCTGTCTTCTGTTAGCCCCCAGACTCCATCTCTATCTCACACCCTGCCTCCCCTGGCCCCTCATCTCCAGCCGAGTCACATCAATGTTGTGTGCACGAACATTTTCGAACACAGTGATGTCAGGGGCTTCGTTTAGCCTGTCACAGCCTGCTGACAGCACAGGTCATTTTTACATACATGTGGAGGCCATTTTGGTTTAATAGGTAATCACTTAAAGCCTGTGCACTATCAAATCCATCTTCCCTTCACCCCCGCCTCTGCCCACGCCTCCAACCTCTGCACCCACACCCCACATTTCTCTCCTGCTGTCTTCAAAATGTTGACTCACAGTATAGCAGAGTAACATGGGCTCTGATTGTGCTTTGGTATCTCAGTGCAGTCACCCTTCCCCTACAATCAGAGTGGGAGCACTCCCACTCTAGCAGTAAAGGCACCCCAGGCACATGGGATTGTACACAACCAGAGTTGGTCTCCATCCAGGATTTCAATTTTGCAAAATTTGCCTCTCAATTGCCAGGAGCAAAGCATTAATAAAGACTTTGCTGCAAGCAATTTTAAGGAAAAGAAAATCACAGGTTTTTTTCCCCTCATTTTCATTTCATTCTTCTGCTTATCAGTTTTAGAAATATTGGAAGCAGTGTGTTTGGCAGTTGTTTGACAGTCAAGCAGAGTCGTGTGCCAGGCTGATGACCAGGTAAAAGGCAGTGCAGGCATTCGGAATTTAGAGGAAAAGTGGGAGACCAAAATTTACATGCAATGGAGAGTATGTGGGCTGGTAATGTAGAGCGGGGGTTGGGGGGGGGGGGGGAGGGTACCAGGTGCTGCATTTCCTGCAATCACATGGCAAGTAGGAACAACGCTGAGGGAATTTACAAACAGGAAGAATATTCCTGTGGTGTTATGAAGTGTTTAGCACAAGACAGGACCCCAGTACTAATGAGACTCATTTCACTGCTTCACAACCAACTAGAGGGAGCGGGGGGAGGGGTACAATGTGGAGTGGAAGTTTCCAGGGTGGTGATCTTTCTCTTAACAGAAGGATTAACTATCAGCAAAGCTCCTCATTATGATAATTCAGCTGGGCTCATTTCAACTGCAGAGGGGAAGAATTTCAATCATTCCAATAATTAGCGGCTTGACAGATCCTCCAGAAGATGGCCACGCTTATGAAAAATTGAACCACTTTCGTCCTAATGATAGGGCTGTCTTTGCTGTGATGGGGGAGGGTAGCCTCCGTCAGAGACACTGCTGTTGAGGTGGTCTTCATAGGCTGGTGTTTATTTGCTATTTTATCTTCTATCAGCTTCCGCTGACAGATTTTAGGCTGAAGTACACAGAGCACAAATATAACTACTCACCGTAAACCCCATTCTCTGTAGTACATGATCTATAATGTGTCCAATTATCTCCTGTAATGGTTATGCTTCACTAGTCATATTATACCTTTTATGTTATTAGAATGTGCTTGTATCGTTTCTTCCTTTCTGTCTTGCTCTCTTCCTTGTTAAACGCTGCTGCTATTCATTTGTAATACCTTCCAGCTCTGTTGAAGAGTCCACAACAAAAATGCCTTGTTTGTTTTCTCCTTGGTTGCCGCCTATTCACCTGCATTTTCAAGTGTTTTCTGTCTTTTGGTTCAAATTTCAAATTTTAGGCAACTGCAGCATTTTGTGTAAACTTCCAAAGAGAATGTTGATGAATGCATAGAATAGAAAGTGAAAGCTGCTAAATTTCAATCAGCGATGCACACAAAGAGTTGATTGACCCAAACTTAAATATTGCTGAAAAGAGACATGTTGCCAAAGATTTCCATCTTGCCCTCAACTAGACAAATGCAAGTCTGCTAAATTCCAAATGTGATAGCAATATTACTGTAGTTTCAATGATTCTCAAAGATCGCTAGCTATAAAGAACTCTTATCTTTTGTCACAAAAATTCTCATACCTGATACACTGAAGTGAATTTCTCGGGTTAAGGCTGTCTGCAGGCTGTGAATTGATATTGGTACATGGTGTGAGGGAGGCCATATTTCCTTGGTACAGCATTCCATGTTTTTTCAAAAGGTCCAAATCATCGGAGTGCTCTTGGAGTGTGTGAAGGGGTGTCTCCAGAACCAGGACTGGTATCCAAACAGATCACGGTACCCACGACAACCCCAAAAGGGAAACCACAGGTGACAAATTAACAGAAGGAAGGGACATTATCCAAAAAGGCGCTGCTTACGCAGATTCTAAGCAGTCAGGGCTCAGAGGAGTCCTGGGAGCCAACAGCTGCAGCTATGTATTGGTTAGCACTCAGACAAAGCCTTAGGGACAGCAGGAGAAGTGGGCACTCAGAAGAAACCCTGAGTCCCATTAATATTTCTGTGTAACCAAAAGTAGGCAGGGAGGATGCCGAGAAACAATATTTGCCTTCTTCAGCAGAGGAAGATTGGAGCTCAAAGAAACTCAGACACAGCGTCAAATTATTGACAGTGGCTATCTGTGAAACCACTGTAACTGTGGGTGTGCAGTATTTGTAATGAGGTCAGCCATGTGGACATCACAGAATATGAGTTCTCTGATTGGGGCTGTTAATCTAGTCCAATCAGGGAGCCCTGGCTGATGAATATAAACAGGAGTTGTCAGAGGTTTGGTTCACTCTGAGAGCTGGCTCTAAGGGAGCTGGATCAGTGTCAGGGACTCTCCACATGAAATAAAGTGTGGCTTGGTGACAGTTTACCGGTCTCTGTGGAATTATTTCAGGTAGGTGCTAGTGTGCAGTCTCAGGAATTCAGTGAACCATGGTCTCAGCAGAAAGGATTGAATTATCAGGGTCTGAGCACATAATCAAGCAGCCCACAAAAAGTTGCTTTTGAGGAAGTTATAAAACTAAGTCTTTGAAAATAAAAATTGAAATCCTTGTAAATAAAACAAAGTTTGAATGAGACTTGGTGATCCATCTGGCTGGGTTAGACCATATGATGAAGGGGCAGAACTAGAGTGTTTGGTTCATTGGGTTAACTCAAACATTCAATGAGATCATGGCTGATCTGATAAATCTGAACTCCACTTTCTTGCCTCAAACAATGACCATATTCCCTTCCTGATTAAGAAAACAGCTTTTCTGAGCCTTGAGTATACTTAACGGCGAACCCCTACAGTCCTCTGCAATAACAAAACATCCATAGATTCACTACTGTCTGAGAGAAGAAATTTCTCCTAATCTCTGTCTTAATTGGACAACCCCTTACTCTGAGATTGTGACTCTCCCACAAGTGAAAAAGACTCTTCGGGTTGATGAAATGTGGAGCTGGAAAAAGCAAAGCAGGTCCAGCAGCATCAGACGAGCAGGAGAGTCGACGTTACAGGCAGGCCCTATTGTCAGGACTTTTAGGGTCCACCTTGTCAAGCTTGCTAAGAATTTTACATGTTTTAATAAGGTCACCTCTCATTCTTCCAGAAATCCTTTGGAACAAATTTGAATGCATTTGTTATTCAATGTGCTCTGCAGAATGATGACTACAGTTTGTGTGGTACTAATGTTTACCTCATGGTAATTCTGGATGGGTGTATAACTCATGTATATATATGTATTGCAACTTGTTTCGCTATTCTAACTTTAGAAAGTAAAGGTTAGGAGAGGATTGTTAACTGGACTTGCACGGTGACCAACATGCGTGTGCTGGCTATATATATTTATTCACAGGGCTCTTTTTTTTCCAATTTTTGATCCTGTTACAACTCAGCAAAACAGCTGACAGCCATTCATTAGTTAATTTCCCAGAGCAACGCCCTGACCAATCAGAGTCACCCTGACCTGGTTTAAAATTTAAATGAAACTTGGCTATGAGCTGTGGATCAGCATTAATGGGTCTATTCTCCATGGCAACACTAGTACTAATTAGTCCTCCCTTGCATGTGTTCAGGACTCTAAGGGCTTGTGTGGTCCAATATCTCTAGACTGGCAGGCGTCGTGTTGCCATGGTCTGGCGATGGAGGAGGCCAAGGACCTGCATGTCCTTGGCGGAGTGGGAGGGGGAGTTAAATTGTTCAGCCACAGGGCGGTTGGGTTGGTTAGTACGGGTGTCCCAAAGGTGTTCTCTGAAACGTTCCTCAACGTTCCTCCACGCCTGGAGGAAGAGCACCTCATCATCCACCTAGGAACCCTCCAACCACAAGGGATGAATGCAGATTTCTCCAGCTTCCTCATTTCCCCTCCCCCCACCTTATCTCAGTCCCAACCCTCGGACTCAGCACCACCTTCTTGACCTGCAATCTTCTTCCCGACCTCTCCGCCCCCACCCCCTCTCCGGCCTATCACCCTCACCTTAACCTCCTTCCACCTATCGCATTCCCAATACCCCTCCCCCAAGTCCCTCCTCCCTACCTTTTATCTTAGCCTGCTTGGCACACCTTCCTCATTCCTGAAGAAGGGTTTATGCCCGAAACGTCGATTCTCCTGCTCCTTGGATGCTGTCCTTGAGAAGGCAATGGTGAGTAACATCTAACAGTAAACTTTTTGTTTTATATATCACAATCAGAACCCACTGAATGAAGTCTGTATATTGCTTATTACAAATAGCATACTGTTCAATAGCATACTGTTCAGACTGAAAAGGGTTTTGAATTGCCCTGGAAAGGTAAAGGATCTGAAAATACTGAACAACAATTTAAGCAAACTGTCTTGTGCTACTATCATGCATTGGCTTCATGAGTAGTGTTTCCACTAATAAAATGTTTCCATCAGTCCATAAACATGTCCTGCCTGCCACACAATTGTGTCTAAATTTTATAGCCAGTGTGATGCCAGTAACACAGGCTGTATTTCCCATCAGCATGTTCCTTCAGCAGTTCATGATTAGCAGAATACAAACTGTACTCAACCAGCCATTATTTCCAAAACACACAAAACAGATCTATTGCTGACTGAATTTCCATGATTGGACATCACTGGCTGAACAGCACTCTGGCTACGTGCACCAGTGTTCCTGGTGTCCTTCCCGGCAGCAGCTCTCCATTTTGCACCTTTACAACAGTCATCAACAGAGCTTCATGTTCATCTGGTCACAACTGGGAGACCGTTCATGGGGATCCTATATGCAAAGGAGCTTTTCTCATCATAGTCACTGACCAATACAAAAAAACCTCCCCCCCCCCCCACCCCCTATGCAGTCCACACGGCTTTGTGAGGGGCAGGTCATGCCTCACAAACCTTATCGAGATCTTTGAGGATGTGACTAGAAAAGTTGATGAGGGTTGAGCTGTGGATGTAGTGTATATGGACTTCAGCAAGGCATTTGATAAGGTTCCCCATGGTAGGCTCATTCAGAAGGTCAGGAGGAATGGGATACAGGGGAACTTAGCTGTCTGGATACAGAATTGGCTGGCCAACAGAAGAAAGCGAGTGATAGTAGAAGGAAAATATTCTGCCTGGAAGTCTGTGGTGAGTGGTGTTCCACAGGGCTCTGTCCTTGGGCTTCTACTGTTTGTAATTTTTATTAATGACTTGGATGAGGGGATTGAAGGATGGGTCAGCAAGTTTGCAGACGACACAAAGGTTGGAGGTGTCATTGACAGTATAAAGGGCTGTTGTAGGCTGCAGCGGGACATTGACAGGATGCAGAGATGGGCTGAGAGGTAGCAGATGGAGTTCAACCTGGATAAATGCGAAGTGGTGCATTTTGGAAGATCGAATTTGAAAGCTGAGTACAGGTTTAAGGATACGATTCTTGGCAGTGTGGAGGAACAGAGGGATCTTGATGTGCAGGTACATAGATCCCTTAAAATGGCCACCCAAGTGGACAGGGTTAAGAAAGCATATGGTGTTTTGGCTTTCATTAACAGGGGGATTGAGTTTAAGAGTTGTGAGATCTTGTTGCAGCTCTATAAAACTTTGGTTAGACTGCACTTGGAATACTGCGTCCAGTTCTGGTCGCCCTATTATAGGAAAGATGTGGATGCTTTGGAGAGGGTTCAGAGGAGGTTTACCAGGATGCTGCCTGGACTGGAGGGCTTATCTTGTGAAGAGAGGTTGACTGAGCTTGGACTTTTTTCATTGGAGAAAAGGAGGAGGAGAGGGGACTTAATATTGAGGTATACAAGATAATGAGAGGCATAGATAGAGTCGATAGCCAGAGACTATTTCCCAGGGCAGAAATGACTAACACGAGGGGTCATAGTTTTAAGCTGGTTGGAGGAAAGTATAGAGGGGATGTCAGAGGTGGGTTCTTTACACAGAGAGTTGTGAGAGCATGGAATGTGTTGCCAGCAGCAGTTGTGGAAGCAAGGTCATTGGGTACATTGAAGAGACTACTGGACATGCATATGGTCACAGAAATTTGAGGGTGCATACATGAGGATCAGTGGTCGGCACAATATCGTGGGCTGAAGGGCCTGTTCTGTGCTGTACTGTTCTATGTTCTCTGATGCAGGACCAGAACATGTCGAAAGCTGTATTTCACTTTCTTCCAGCCTCTTTAGGGAATATTTAGATTGTCACTCACCTAGGATCTTACATTTTCCTATGTCTCCACCCATCATTTGCATCAATTTACCGAGGTGCCAGGATGCGTTTTTGATTTTAGGTTGGAAAATGAACATTGATTAGCCAGTGGAGGCTAGTGGAGGTCGGCAAGACGCAGCAGGAATAGTGAGGGTCTGCCTGTGTGGACCATCCCACTATGATGCAGAAGGAGTTGGTGGGAGAGAGAATAAGAACCAATGGAGGTAGGAGATTTTGGATCATGTCCAATGATCCGGCAAGCATTGCCAACTGGCCTTCTTATTTCCATGTCGAACGTTCTCAACGTCTAGCCTGCTGGACAATTTTATTAAGACAGAAAGCTGCTTATTAATGAGGCAAGTTCGGCCATCAGCAAGGCATTTAACAAGCAATAATCCCCCTTTAGTTGGCAACTCATGCTTCTTTGTGAGGATCTTTACACACTGCTTGTGAAAAGCATTAAAGATGCAGCGGGATGCTCCTGACGTCAGGATGGGCCTTATTGGACTTCTCATCCAGTTCTGCCACCAATCCAGCCACAGACTACACTGTTCACACCCCAAAATGATACCACCCAACATGTGCTCTTGGTGGAACACAGGCACCAACCGAAGGGAGCATTCACAATGGTTGTCTTTTCATAAAAGCAAAATAATGACTGAGTGGAATCTTTCCAGTCACTAAATGACATTAGTGTTGGTGTGAAGTTGGGAGAATATGCGAGATTGGCAGCAAGGAGATTCTCTATCATTGGCGAGTGCTCCCCACCTGTGGTGTCTGTGGAGAGACAATGAGTGGAGTGATGTAGGTGCGTGGTGCACAGGTCATCTTGTGAGCTTGGGAACAAAGTGTGTGAAACTCCGCAAGTGCTCATGGATGAAGCCCTCCTTGAAACCCGTCAAGATTTGTACCTTTGCTAATTTCTGATAAATTTCAGTCTAACCACACAGCAAAAGCGCCATCAAGCTAAAACACATAAAGCCATATTAATTCCCATCCTGGCTACTGTATTAATGGATTAGCCCAGTAAGAATCAAGGCTTGGACAATTTGCTAGAGATAGCTGGACATCTTCCTTGAAGAACAACAAGTATATTTTACAACAATCTGATAGCTTCAGGGTCGTATTTCCCCTGATGTTATATCTGTTGAATTTCACAAGGTGATGGTCTAAGGATAGAGGGTAAGCTATTTAGGACTGAGATGGGGAGAATCTTTATCACCCATAGAGTTGTGAGCCTGTGGGATTCTCTGCTACAGAAAGTGCTTGACGGCAGAATGTTGAATGTTTTCAAAAAATTGTTAAACATAGTTCTTACAGCTAAAGGGATGAAAAGGAATGGGGTGGAAATGGGAACAGGTATTGAGTTGGATGATCTGTCATGATCATATTGAATTGCAGAGCAGGCTTGAAGGGCTGAATTGCCTACTCCTATTATTTGTTTCATTTCACAGTTAGCATTGACATTTCTTCAATTTACATCTTCGAGATTGTTGATCTCACATCATCATTAAATGTGCTTCCTTATAATTTGAACCACACCGAATTTAAACTAGACCATACATGATTCAATGTCTCCTTGGAAAATATATTATACATAATTGTCTGCCTATTGAAGAAGTCATCCGAATAGAAGATGAAAATTATCCCATGATGTTTTTCTAAGTATGAATGTGGGAGATGCAACAGGACTTGATCCATCCAGACATTCCTGCAATGATTCCTTACTGATGATAAATGTTACATCAAAATTACAAAAAAAAAGTAACAAATCCACAATTTGCGAAACAATCCAACTACCTCAGGCTAATTTTATTGGAAAGGAATAACAGTCATGGTGTACAAATGGTTGGCAGACTTTCCACCACCCACTTCCTGTCAAGCACAAGGAAGGCATTCGTATGGTTGGCCTTTCACAAGAGTAGAGAGAATATCATAACACTTCCAACTGCTCAACCAAAATACAATTTTTAAAAAAATATTATCATGAATTAAATGTTGATATATTTACCTAACAGCTGCAGAAATGAATTTATAAAATTGCAAACAAGATGCAAAAAGTCTTCACCTGCTTAACACCATTTATACATTAAGAAAATAACAATGATTGAAAGTCAAATATTCATTAGTTAGATGCACCTAACATATTGTTAGGACAAACAACCAAATTATTTTAAACTGTTGCAACAGAATGGCACAGTGCAAATGTGGGATGGCACACTAATTTGTCCCTTTTGGGTCTCAAACATACCAACTAGTGAAAACAGAATATCCTTTCCTTATCCTGTCAAAATCGTTCACAATTTTGACCACGTCAATAAAGTCAACTTTGAATTTTTTTCTGTTCCAAACAGAACAAGTCCAATTTTTCTACATTTTCTTTGTATCTAAAATCGCTCATTCCTGGTATCATTCTAGTAGATCTCCTCAACATCACTTTAACATCCTTCCTTAAATAAGGTGTCCAAAACAGAAGAAAATACTCTAAATGTGGTCTGACTAATGATTTGTAGAGATGTAGCATTACTTGCTTGCTTTTATATTCTATGTCTCTATTTATAAACCCAAGGATCCTATAAGCTTTAACTCCTGTTTCAACTTTCCTGGTCACCTTCAGAGAATTCACTATTCTCCCTAGTTTAGCATCATCTGCAAATTTAGAGATTTTTTCCCTCAATTCCCACCTCCAAATTATTTATATAAAGCAGAAAAGGCAAGGATCCCATCATTAATTCCTGTGAAACATCATTTTCAACTTGTCTCCAGTCTAAGAAATGTCTATTGATAACTACTCTCTGTTTTCTACCCTTTAGCCAACTTCTAATCCGTGCTACCAAACATCAATCCCAAACATTTCTCATTTGCTAATCAACCTGCCATGTGGTACCATATCAAATGCTTTCTTAAAGTCCAAATATACAACACCCACAGTACTGCCTTTGTCATCTTGACAAAGAATTCAATTAAATTTGTGCAACACGACCTGTCCTTGACAAAATCGTGGTCTCTGCCTCATCTTCCGCCTCGGAATACTTCAACCCCAGGGCATCAATGTGGACTTCAACAGTTTCCTCATTTCCCCTTCCCCCACCTCACCCTAGTTCCAAACTTCCAGCTCAGCACTGTCCCCATGACTTGTCCTACCTGCCTATCTTCTTTTCCACCTATCCACTCCACCCTCCCCCTGCCCCCGACCTATCACCTTCATCCCCTCCCCCACTGACCTATTGTACTCTATGCTACTTTCTCCCCACCCCCCACCCTCCTCTACCTTATCTCTCCACACTTCAGGTTCTCTGCCTTTATTCCTGATGAAGGGCTTTTGCCCGAAACGTCGATTTTGCTGCTCCTCGGATGCTGCCTGAACTGCTGTGCTCTTCCAGCACCACTCTAATCCAGAACATGACAAAATAATGTTGACTGTCTTGTATTAACTTATTTTTCTCTAGCTGAAGTGGTGTTAGCCTTTTTAGCACCTCTTCTTTATCTATCATTATACTGTTCAGGTGCTCAACAACAACAATTTCAACCAGGCCATTGTCACCATTTTCTATTTCAGTAAAGACAGAAGCAAAATGTTCATCTAGCATTTTTATCATACCCTTTGCTTCAGTAAGCAATTTAACCTTTTTCTTTATGGGCCGCACTCTATACTTCACTAATCTTTTACCATTAATATGTTTGAAGAACATTTTACTACTTATTATAGCACAGTCTACCATTCTTTCCTCATGGATCTTCTTAGCTTTCCTTGTTCCAGTCTGAGCTTCTCTTCTGCAATACAGATAGTCTTCCTCTTTTCTATTGTAATTATTCTGAAATGCATCGTATGCCTCCTTTTTCTTCCTTTTTTAAAAAAATCTTCTTAAAAAGTTGTTGGTTAAAACTTTTGGCTGGTTTTACTTGCATATGTATTTTTTTTGGTACATTATTGCTTGCTTTTAATTCATTCTCCAGAAATTACGGAGCTTTGATTTAACGCTTGTTTCCCATAAACAATCTGATTTACATATCAGTTGCAGCAAGCTAACTGCTGGGGATGGGGAAATCCTTTGGAATTTCCAGCTGCATTCCTTGCCTTGAAGGAAAATCACTCCAGTTGGAGACATGAAATGGTAAATTTGCCATGTTATGTACTCAACTGGGTCACTTTTCTTGATCATTTCAAAGGGGCTGAGCTGGACAATAAGAAAATTCAACGGTTATAGGGAAAAGGCAGAAAAGTGGATTAAGGATTATCAGACCTCATTGAATGGCAGGGCAGGCACAATGGGCTAAATTGCCTGCTTCTGCTCCTATAACTTTTGGGCTCCAAGTTCAACATTTCCACACCACAATGGTAACTGGCACATTGCTATTCCATTGACCAGAAAGCACCACAAAGGGATTATCGCACGATACGTGCTGTGCCGTTGTATGTGCTGTGCCACTATATCCTTCCAATCACTTCTGCTTCATCTGTTTGACCAAAGGCAGGTCCTTGGCAATTATTCACTAAAGCATTTCAAAGTACTGTACTTCTAACTTTCCTTCAATAGTCATAATCATACCCAGCAAAGAATACCTAGGCTGAAAATGTGTTGCTGGAAAAGCATAGCAGGTCAGGCAGCATCCAAGGAACAGGAGAATCGACCTTTCGGGCATAAGCCCTTCTTCAGGAATGAGGAAAGTGTGTCCAGCAGGCTAAGATAAAAGGTAGGGAGGAGGGACCTGGGGGAGAGGCGTTGGAAATGTGATAGGTGGAAGGAGATCAAGGTGAGGGTGATAGGCCGGAGTGGGGTGGGGCGGAGAGGTCAGGAAGAAGATTGCAGGTTAGGAAGGCGGTGCTGAGTTCGAGGGATTTGACTGAGACAAGGTGGGGGGAGGGGAAATGAGGAAACTGGAGAAATCTGAGTTCATCCCTTGTGGTTGGAGGGTTCCTAAGCGGAAGATGAGGTGCTATTCCTCCAACCGTCGTGTTGCTATGGTCTGGCGATGGAGGAGTCCAAGGATCTGCATGTCCTTGGTGGAGTAGGAGGGGGAGTTGAAGTGTTGAGCCAACCACCCCGTGGCTCAACACTTCAACTCCCCCTCCCACTCCACCAAGGACATGCAGGTCCTTGGACTCCTCCATCGCCAGACCATAGCAACACGACGGTTGGAGGAAGAGCGCCTCATCTTCCGCCTAGGAACCCTCCAACCACAAGGGATGAACTCAGATTTCACCAGTTTCCTCATTTCACCTCCCACCACCTTGTCTCAGTCAAATCCCTTGAACTCAGCACCGCCTTCCTAACCTGAAATCTTCTTCCTGACCTCTCCGCCCCCACCCCACTCTGGCCTATCACCCTCACCGTGACCTCCTTCCACCTATCGCATTTCCAATGCCCTTCCCCCAAGTCCCTCCTCCCTACCTTTTATCTTAGCCTGCTGGACACACTTTCCTCATTCCTGAAGAAGGGCTTATGCCCGAAACATCGATTCTCCTGTTCCTTGGATGCTGCCTGACCTGCTGCGCTTTTCCAGCAACACATTTTCAGCTCTGATCTCCAGCATCTGCAGTCCTCACTTTCTCCTCAAAGAATACCTAGGGAACACATAGTCCATATGGTGAGACTGAATGTGCCCCCTACTACCAGCTGCAGCTATTCTGCTGAAACTCAATGTAGAATTCAGGGCCTGAGTTTCAGTCTTTACATGCCAGGGCTGTCTGGAGTGAGGATTCATCTCTGCACCTTCTGTCTTGGAGGTGGGAATGCTATCAATAATCCAAAGTATCTATCTTGACATCCTATTAATGACATTCACCAAATCAATAAGTTGAGGGTCTGTGGTTGTGTCACACAATCTTTGTGTGGGCAGTATTTTCACTTTCTACATGAAAAGGATACACCAGCTTGAGAGAACACACAAAGGTATTCTAGGTTATTGGTAAAGGAGTAGAGAAAGTAGAAAGCATTATAGATAGGACCAATGTTGTCCTCTGGTTTTACATCTCTGTTTCCCCACTGCCCATATGGCAATCTGTTTTTCACTTGTACCCTCAACCAATGGCACCTTAACAAACTCACTATTTGTATACGCTGACATGCGTACTGCTGTCTTATTGCTTACAAACATCAGTGAGAGCCATAAGGGATCCTTTGTAACACTGCCTCACTTTAACCAACATGACAAGCCATTCTTCTAAGTCTGCAATGGTAGACAAGGTTAAAATGTTAACAGACTATAGTTTGCTTGCTTTCGATAAGAAAAACACTTTACATCATGCGTTGTTAGTGTGGTTATGACAATGGGTAAGAGGAATAGTAATGGGTTAAGGTTTAGAGAGTAGAGTACTCTGGGGTACCGTCCACAGTATCGGACCTTATTTAACAAGGATTATGAATGCATAGGTGGCAATTCAGAGAAAATCTACTAGACTAATACCTGGAACTGGATGTTGTCTTCTGAAGAAAGGTTGCACAGGATCAGGACTGTATTTGCTGGCGTTTAGAAGTGTAAATGTTGACTTGATTGCAATATAGGACTTTTACAGTTGATGATAGGACCCTGGAGAGTGTTGTCAAACAGATAGACCAAGGGGTTCAGGTGTATAGTTCCTTAAAAGTTACTTCTTTTGTAGACAGGGTAGTCAAGAAGGCGTTCAGCATGCTTGGCTTCATTGTTCAAACCTTTGAGTATATGAATTGAGAAGTCAAATTGAGGTTGTACAGGACATTGGTGAGGCTTCTTCTGGAGTACTGTATAAAGTTCTGGTTGCCCTGCTATAGGGAAGGATATTATTAAATTAGAGAGCGTTCAGAGATTTACCAGGATGTTGCTGGGAATGGAGGGTTTGGGTTATAAGGCGAGGCTGAAAAGGCTGGCACTTTCACTGTTGTAGGAGGTTGAGGGGTGACTTTAACGAGGTTTATAAAATCATGAGGGGCATAGATAAAGTGAATAGCAAGGATTGTTTTTTTCCCTAGGGTGAGATAGTTCAATTCTAGGTAAGGTGAGAGGAGAAAGATTTCAAAGGGAGCTGAGGAACAAATTTCCCACACAGGGTGTGGTCCAGGAAGTGGTAGCTGCAGGTACAGTTATAATATGTAAACGACATTTGGACAGGTACATGAATTACAATGCTATTAGGCAGGAACTGGAGCACCTAAACTGGGATCCAATGTTCTCAGGGAAATGCACAACAGAAATTTAGATTAGATCCCCTGCAGTATGGAAACAGGCCCTTTGGCCCAACAAGACCCTCCAAAGAGTAACCCACCCAGACCCATTCCCCTACCCTATTTTTACTCCTGACTAATGCACCTAACACTATGGGCAATTTAGCATGGCCATTTCACCTGACCTGCACATCTTTGGATGCAGACACGGGGAGAATGTGCAAACTCCACACAGCCAGTCGCCCGAGGTGGGACTCGAACCCGGGTCCCTGGCGCTATGAGGCAGCAGTGCCAACCACTGAGCCACTGTGCCGCCTAAAATATGCCATCTAAAAAATGTGGCGGTTGTTGAGGAATCACTTGCTGACAGTGCTGGACAGGTTTGTCACACTGAGGGAAAGAACGGATAGTAGATTGAAAGAACCTTGGGTGACAAGGAAAGTGGAATATCCGGTCAAGAGGAAGAAGGAAGCTTGAGGAGGCAAGGATCTGACAGGGTTTTAGAGGGTTACAAGGTAGCCAGGAAGGAACTGAAGAATGCACTTGGGTGAATTAGAAGGGGGCATGACAAAGCTTTAGTGAGTAGGATTAAGGAAAACCCTAAGGTGTTCTACACTTATATGAGGAACAAGAGGATGGCCAGAGTGAGGGTAGAGCTGATCGGGGATAGTGGAAGGAACTTGCGCCTGGAATCAGAGGAAGCTGGGGAGGTCCTTAATGAATACTTTGCTTCAGTATTCACTACTGAGAGGAACCTTGACGTTTCTGAGGACAACGTGAAATAGATTGATATGCTTGAACAGATTGATATTAGGAAGGTTTTGAAAAACATAAGGTTTTCTGTATCCCATGCCTCCTTACTTTCTGAATGAACCCACCATGGGGAACCTTATCAAAAGCCTTGCTGAAATCAATGTACTCTGCATTCACCTGTCTGTCTGGATACAAAGTTGGCTGGCCCATAGATGATAAGAGGGTGGTCAATGGAAAGTAGTCTGCCTGGAGCTCAGTGACCAGCGGTGTTCCACAGGGATTGATCTGGGACCTCTGCTCTTTGCGATTTTCACGAATGACTTGGATGAGGAAGTGGAAGGGTGAGTTAGTAAGTTTGCCGATGACACAAAGGTGTATGGAGGGCTGTTGTAGGTTGCAATGAGACATTGACAGGATGCAAAACTGGGCAGATAAGTGGCAGATGGAGTTCAACCTGGAAAAGTGTGGAATCATTCAATCTGGAAGGTTGAATTTGAATGCAGAACACAGGGTTAAAGGCAGGATTATTGGCAATGTGGAGGAACAGAGGGATCTTGGGGTCCATGTCCAAAGATCCCTCAAAGCTGCCACCCAAGTTGATAGGGTTGTAAAGAAAGAATATGGTGTGTTGGCTTTCATTAGCAGGGAGATTGAGTTTAAGAGCTGTGAGGTTATGCTCTATAGATTCCTGGTTAGACTGCACTTGGAATATTGTGTTCAGTTTTGGTTGCCTCATTATAGGAAAGATGTGGAAGCTTTAGAGAGGGTGCAGAGGGAGATTTACCAAGATGCTGCCTGGACTGGAGAGCATGTCTTATGAAGAAAGATTGAGGGAACTAGGGCTTTTCTCAGTGGAATGTAAGGAGATGAGAGGTGATTTGGTAGAGGTGTACAAGATGTTGAGAGCCCGGAGACTTCTTCCCAGGGCAGAAATGTCTATCATGAGGGGACATAATTTTAAGGTAATTGGAGGAAGGTTTAGGGGAGAAGTCAGAGGTAGGTTCTTTACTCAGAGATTGGTGGCACATGGAATGCACTGCCAACAGTGGTAGTAGAGTCAGATGCATTAGGGACATTTAAGCGATTCTTGGATAGGCACATAGGAGTTAGTACAATGAAGGTTATGTAGACTAGTCTGATCTTAGAGTAGGATAGAAGGCCGACACAGCATCGAGGGCCAAAATGCCTGTACTGTGCTGTACTGTTCTATGTTCTATGTATGGATCGGAAAGGTTTAGATGGATATAGGACTAGTTTAGTTTGGAAACCTGTTGGCATGAATGAGTTTAACTGAAGGGTCTGTTTTTGTGTTGTATGACTCAATGATTTTGTGTAAGATTCTGACAGGGTGGATATGGAGGGAATGCTTTGTCTTCTGTGAGCATCTAGTAACATGACAAGTAACATTTATGCCACACAAATGTCAGGCTATGACCATCACCAATAAGAGACAATCTAACCACTACTGCTTGACATTCAATAGTGTTAGCATCACTGAATCCCCTACTATCAATATTCCGTGAGTTATCATTGATCAGAAAATTAGCTGGACACACCACATAAACAAAGTGGCTATAAAGCAAATCAGAGGTTAGGAATACTGTGGCAAGTAACTCACCTCCTGACTCCTCAAAGCCTGATAACCATCTACAAGGCACAAGTCAGGAGTGCAATGTAATATTCCCCACTTACCTGGCTGAGAGCAGCCCCACTAACACTAAAGAAGCTTGGTACTATCCAGGACACAGCCACTCCATCCACTACCAACACTCAGTAGCAGCAGTATGTACTATCTACAAGAAGTTCACCAAAGATCCTCTGACAGCATCTCCCAAACCCACAACCATCTAGAAGGACAAGGGCAGCAGATACATGAGAACACCACCACCTTCAATTTCCCTTCAAGCCACTCACCATCCTGATCTGAAAATATATTGCTGTTCCTTCACTGTCGCTGGGCCAAAATCCTGGAATTCCCTCCCTACTGGCATTGTGGGTCAACCCCACAGCAGGTGACTGCAGCAGTTCAAGGAGGCAGTTTATCATCACCTTTTCAAGGGGCAACTAGGGACGGGCAATAAATGCTGGCCTGCCAGCAATGCCCACATCCCATTAAATGAATTTAAAAAAGAGTTACTCTTTAATATCAGCAGTTCATATTACTATGAATGGCTACCTGTATTCCCTACGTTGTTGTGAAGCCGTGTTACCTGAAATATCAATTTATAAAATCATCACCGGTTATATGTAAATACTTTAGATATGGAGTCATAGAGTCATAGAGATGTACAGCACAGAAACAGACCCTTCGGTTCAACCTGTCCATGTTGACCAGATATCCCAACCCAGTCTAGTCTCACCTACCAGCACCTGGCACATATCCCTCTAAACCCTTCCTATTCATATACCCATCCAAATGCCTTATAAATGTTGCAATCGTACTAGCCTCCACCACTTTCTCTGGCAGCTCATTCCATACATGTACCACCCTCTGTGTGAAAAAGTTGCCATTTAGGTCCCTTTTATATGATTAGATTAGATTACTTACAGTGTGGAAACTGGCCCTTTGGCCCAACAAGTCCACACCGACCGTCTGAAGAGCAACCCACCCAGACACATTCCTCTACGTTTACCCCTTCACCTAACACTACGGGCAATTTAGCATGGCCAACTCATCTAACCTGCACATTTTTGGACTGTGGGAGGAAACCGGAGCACCTGGAGGAAATCCTCGCAGACACGGGGAGAATGTGCAAACTCCACACAGACAGTTGCCCGAGGCGAAAATTGAACCCGGGTTTCTGACACTGTGAGGCAGCTGTACTAACTGCTGTGCCATCATGCCTCCCTGTCTTTCCCCTCTCACCCTAAACCTATGCCCTCTAGTTCTGGACTCCCTCACCCCAGGGAAGAGACTTTGTCTATTTATCCTATCCATGCCCCTCATTATTTTATAAACCTGTATAAGGTCACCCCTCAGCCTCTGACGCTCCAGGGAAAACAGCCCCAGCCTATTCAACCTCTCCCTATAGCTCAAATTCTCCAACCCTGGCAGCATCCTTGTAAATCTTTTCTGAACTCTTTCAAGTTTCACAGTATCCTTCCGATAAGAGGGAGACCAGAATTTAAAAGAACACTTCAAAACAAATGATAGTGCAAAACAAGTTGCAGTTGCACAAAAAAAACCAATATGCTTTACTGGAATAAACCAAATCCATGACAGTTTATGAGAGAGCTCACATGATCCAGTGTGTGGATATACAATATATCGGTTTGGAGAAAGTCATTGTAGAAACAACCATTGCCCTCTCTCATTCTCTGAAAGCCCTCTCATCAAAACTGGGGATTTGAAAAATCACATCGCTGCAAGTGGAGAGTGCTTAAGAATTCTGAATCAACACCACTGACTCCAGAAAAAGGAATGCAACCAGTAGCAACCAGTCATAACTGATCCAGGAAAAAAACCTCAGCAACAGAAATTCACATGAGAAATAGGTCTAGCTTCAGACCAACATTTGAAACAACGTGTGAATCTCTTCTTCGTTTAACTACTATTTGGCCAGAGGGTGAGTGTGAGGTTTCCACAAGTAGTTAGATATATTTTTAAACTTTTGTTAATTATATTCGCAACTTTGTTGTGGCCATTGGAGGAGTGGGCCAAGGAAAGTTCCCTTCTCCTAATTTAGATTAGATTAGATTAGATTAGATTAGATTAGATTACTTACAGTGTGGAAACAGGCCCTTCGGCCCAACAAGTCCACACCGCCCCGCCGAAGCGCAACCCACCCATACATTTACCCCTTACCTAACACTACGGGCAATTTAGCATGGCCAATTCACCTGACCCCTGCACATTTTTGGACTGTGGGAGGAAACCGGAGCACCCGGAGGAAACCCACGCAGATACGGGGAGAACGTGCAAACTCCACACAGTCAGTCGCCTGAGGCGGGAATTGAACCCGGGTCTCTGGCGCTGTGAGGCAGCAGTGCTAATCACTGTGCCACCGTGCCACCCACAAACCTATGCCCTCAAGTCATAACATCATGTTCAGAGAGAATTAAAGGTGTGCGATTTTTGAGCAGTTCTTCAGCTTTGGCTTGTCAAAGTAATTTTCCAACCTTTACTGCTCGTAAGGAGCTTTATTTCCAAAAGGCTATATTGAAAATTTGGGTACATACTGCACAAGACCTCCGAGTAGGCATTCCCATAAGACAAGATGCCCTCTTGTGAGGGTTGAAATATCCTCAAATGATGACCAAATTGTTAGATACTATGTACTTACATAATGCTGTCAAAGCAGAAAAGTACTCTTGAAATATATGTTGAAGGACAAAATGTGTAGTGACAGATATGTGCCCAGCCTGCAGGTTATTCAAACTGTTTGTAATTGACTGTGGTTCTGCTATGTACAATGATTTTTGAAGATGTGAGTAACTCATGATGATTAATTGTACATTGAATGTGTACCCTCATGCATATCCATATTTCAGCAGGGTACCTAGTTTTATGTCATCCACAAATTTGGAAATATTACATTCTGTCTCTACATCCAACTCATTGATATAGGCTGTGAACAGCTCATCAAGTGCTCATCCTTGCATTGCACCACAAGTAACAGCCTGCCACTCTAGGGATCTATTTATTCTGACTCTGTTTTTTGTCTGTTATCCAATTCTCAATCCATAGCAGTATATTTCCATCTATCCTGTGTGCTCTAATTTTGTTAACCAACTTCTTGCATGCAACCTTATCAAAAACCTGCAAATCTAAATACATGTTGTCTTTCATCAATATTACAGGTAACAGCTTCAAACACCCCAACAGATTTCATGAACAGGCCTTCCCTTTCATATAACCTTATTGACTCTACTCAATCATATCATTATATTTTAACTGTCCCGCAATCATATCTTTTACAGTAAATTCAAATACTTTCCCTAAAATTACATCAAAGTAACAGGTCTATAGTATTCCTTTTCCTCTCTTATACCCTTCTTAAATGGTAAGGTTATATTCATTAGTTTAGTCTGCAGGAATCTTTCTAGAATCTATACAACTTTGAAAGTTAAACAACAATGCAGCCATTATCTCTCTAGCCACTTCCTTCAACAAACTAGGATGTAGCTTATCTGATCCAGGGGATTTCAATCCAATTATTTTTCACGTGCTGCCTTTTCAGTAATGCTATTATTTTCCTGTTCATCATTTCACAAGTTTGTTAGTTGTCCAGTGTGTCTGGAATATTTCCAGTATCTTCCTCCTTGAAGACAGACCCAAATTAATTGTTTAGAGTTTTTCCAGCATTTCCCCATTCTCCATTTTAGATTCTCCTGTCTCTGCCTGTAGACGATCCCCATTTGGCCTTGTCAATTTTTTTTTCACATAACGAAAAGCATTTGAAGTCTATCATTATGTTATTCACTTACTTGTACTCATATTCTCTTTTCTTTATCAGTTTCTTGCCCATCCTTTGATTTCAGAACCCAATCTCAGCATGAAATATATCAGTTTCAAACTTAACGTAAAACTCTATCATATTATGCTCACTATTTCCGAATGGTTCATTTGCAGCAAGGTTATTAATTATCACTTTGTCATTCCATCATACTACATCTAAAATGGCATGATTATTAGTTAGTTCCTTAACATGCTTTTCCAAAGCTCATCTTATTCACACTCCAGTAAGTTATCCTCCACAACATTGGTACTTATTAGATTTGTCTAGTCTATGTGTAATTTGAAGTCACCCATTATTACTGCATTATTCAAGTTACAGATAGTTCTAATTTCCTAAGATATAACATATCCAACATTACCAAAACAATTTGATGGCCTAAAAACAATTCCCACAGTGTTTGCTGCCCATTGCTGTTTCTTAGCTCCTCCCAAACTAGTTCGACACCTCAGTCTTTCAATCTGACATCCTGTTTCATTAATATGTTGATCTGTTCCCTTACTTACAATGCTACCTGACATTTTCCCCTGTGTCCATCCATCCTCAAAATAGCTTTGTGTATTTAGTTCTCAATCATTGTTACCCTGTAACGATGGCTCCATTATGGCAATTAAATCATATTCATTTATCTTTACTTGTGCCTTTAAGTCATCTACCTTCTTATCAGTTGCAATCAACCCGATTCTTTGGAGAGATCGTTCAGGATGGGTAGCACTATTCTATCACTTTCACACACTCACATGTCCAGTCATCTCTGTTACTTGGTTAAAGCCTAGATTTTGCTTTCAGGCTAGATTTTTTTCATTTTATTTTTAGCTAGCCCTAGAAAATTTCAGGCAATCAGCTCAGTACAATGAGTAAAAATCCATTCCCAGCACCATTTCACTGGGATTGGAATACAGTCTTTTATTGTTCCAGCAGGAACTAAACATCAGATTGAGAGTACACACTTACATAAACTCACATAATGAAGCCATTTTAACTGCCGTTCTACTAGTGGAAGCTGAACATATGCTTCTAGACAATGGGGAAGAATTTTTTCTCACTTGCACCCAGTTTCCAGGAGAGAAATACAAGATAATCGGGTCAATGTGTGAACACAGTCATCTGTGCTTGATTTTCTCATTGCCTGATGTAGCCTCTGTGCCTCTAAAACAGTTTCCATGATCCTGGCATATGCTATGTCAAGCCTACTGCCTATCCTAGGGCTATGCTGCCAGTTTAGCATCAATTGAGCTAAGTTACATTCACAGGTCTGACTTTGACTGACTAGTAGTTCTTAACAGGACTTCAGGTAGCCACCAAGGAACAGAAAAGATTATTAGTTTTTCCTCACCTTTAACATGGAATCAGAATAATCAGGGATTCATCATCTTTCTGCTACTCCACACCATCCAACCATTCTCAGGAATTAGATACAGGTCAACTTTGTCACCCAAGGCAGCTAATTTTAACAGGGCATAAACCATCAACCTGCAATGAGAATGCTCAATTTAAATCTGAAAACAACAAATGCTGCAGATCCCAGTGGGTCAGACAGTATCCATGGAGCTAGAGCAAGCTAAAGTTTTGAGTTTAGATGTGATGAAGAATCAGCTAGACTCGAAATGTTAGTTTGCTCTCTCTCAGTGGATGCTGCCTGACCCACTGGGATCTCCAGCATTGGTGTTTTCAGTACAGATTCCGACATCTGCAGTAGTTTGTTCCCTGGTTTACATCATTGGCTTCTGTGGAATCAGGTCCAATCCAACGCCCAATCTTGAGGGAGCCTCAAAGCTCTGTGTTTCAGGAACATCACCCTGTTTGTGCCAACTACACAATCCAAAAATCTTAGCCAATGTTACCAACCAGTGTCTTGTGGGTCATGAATACATCGTCGTGAACTTCCCAGTTACTTGCCTAACAATAACCTTGTTAGTTAATATGGAAAACATGATGTGCGATTCCTAGTTTGCCAAAATAATGTGCCACTTTTTAATTTAGTCCCTAATAACGTTTATGGTATTTGGTTTATGCCAAATTCTGCAATTCGCTTGAATTCACCATGACATTGACTGCTGCAAGAAATTGAAATGTCTCTTTAGTGCAATAGATCTGGTTTCTTTTATCAGGAGCTAATGTGCAATACTGATGAGAGAGCTTTCAAGAAATCTTACTCTGCGATTGTACTACACATCTGCCAAGAATGCTTGAAAGGCAAAAGGCAGGAAATGTTTGACTTAACATTCAGGATCTAAGTGTGTATAAAACATAATTTTAAAAAGTCTTGAATGTGGACAACATATATTACTTATCTCTATAAACTCTATTAGCAGCTAAAATCAGTCATATTAGGCTGTCAAAATTCATCAATGCGACCTTTCTAAAATGAGTTGGATTATTTATTTGCACCTTCATCCTCCCTAACTCCTGGGAAGGCTTAAAAAAACACAGGCTGCTTTGTATTGGAAGAATGCCAAAAGATAAGTGTTTGGATTACGCTGAGTAATCCAGAGAGATAGATACAATCCTATTACGGTGCCAGAAGTGAAAGTGAATGACTCTGCCAAGTATGTTTTCTTTAAAGTGCAATATCCTTTGTCCAAGGCTTTGATTTTCTGATGCATAAACCGGAAAAAACATCCAAAGACAGAAAGAGGTTTATAATTTTTGAAATCAAGCATAATTGCAGGTTGTATGGACACATTTATGCAGCATATCTGCATACCCCACTATTTGCTGGAGATGGATTTTGTATTGTTAACAAAGTGATGAAAACAATTTTTATATATTTGTTACAAAGTCTTGTTTCTCTAAGGAACAGTAGTGCTATGTCATTTCCATAGCAGTCCAACATCCAGGAAAACACACATACTTCTCAATATTTAATGATAGAGTAGCATTCTCAAAGATGCAACAGTACGACTCTCAAGTAATCCAAACTGACCATCTCATTATTCACCACTGTCCTTGTGTGCTGACATTGTATTTTTTCAAAAGCAGGTTGAATCACTTATTTTCACACAGTCAGGTACAAATCATTACGTTGTTTGATTTTACAAGCAGCAAGTGGAAGAACAGAGTAAAACTAAAATAAAATCTCACATTGTTTAACTAATTAAGTGGGTATAAATCAACACCAACACAGTACGTTAGATCCTTATTAAACTATACCATCAAACAACCAGCCAAGATCACAAGAGTAGTCAAGAAGAGAAAGGATCATTCGGTTTATTCTTTTAAGGCAACCACACATGAGAATGGCTCTTCTGACAAGATAAGCAATTTATTTGTAAGCTAACAATCGAAGCCTCCTTGACTTTTCTTTTCGAAATTAAACATAGGTTGTATTATGACTGATTCTTAATTCCTGTGATGAAGGATAAACGTCAGTAGGTATAAAAACAATTGATGATGCATAGACTAGCTTTAATCATTTACAGATATGGAACACTCAGCAAACACTGTTGTTACAATGATAGCCTCTGTACAATCTCCACTTCTGTGTAAATTTTGGAGCACAGCTTGTAAAGTGAATGTTAGGATCTGTTCTAATTCCCAGTGGATTTGTTTTATCAGATCTGAGACATACAGTCGATTCAAGGTTAGTGCACAACGTTGGACTATCTACTCTATCTGTGTAGTTAAATACAATGGATCAAAATGTTCTTAATAAATAGTAATTACCTTATTACAATGGATCTATAGTTGGCATACCAGAAATCTAGAAGGTGAGGGGAGTTACACTAAACAATAATTCACAAATGTTGACGCAGTTTTGTCTCTTAGGGTAACAAGGGTTAAATTCTGGTTTTCTTATTTTATCTTTAAGCACCTGATAATATAAAAATGTGCTATTTTTGTTCCAATGCTCAGCCTAAGGTGTTTTTTTAAATTTTATTAGTCATTTTATTATCTATGTTATAAGAACTAGGAGCAGGAGTAGGCAATTCAGCCCCTCTAGCCTGCTCCGCCATTTAGTACAATCATGGCTGATCTCATCTCAGCCTCAACTTCACTTTCCTGCCTGTTCTCCATAACCCTTCAACCCATTACGAATTAAATACCTGAGTATCTCCTCCTTAAATTTATTCAGTGTCCACCACATTCTGGGATATAGAATTCCATAGATTCATGACCCTGTGAGAGTGACTACTGTTCAACTCAGCTTCACTGGCTGACAGAAAATAAATTCTATTTTGTAATTGAATCAAAGGATAAAGATATCATTGGGCATCCATCCGTGGTTTTACGGTGAGCTGCTTTGTGTGTGAAAAGTTCCACATCAAATCCTGAGAGATTCCGCAGACATTCCCACAGACATTCCCAAAGACCTGCCTGAGTAAGGACGTGCCTACAACTGTGCCTACAGTGATTGCAGCAAATTATCATGGACCCCACATAGTGGAACACCATAAAAATTAGTGGGTAGGCCAAAAGAGGTGTGGGTTACTTAACCTAACATTTTGGCTGGTCATGAAGCATCTCCATCCATTTAAGGCAATGTTGAATTTATTAGTCAGATATCACAGTGATGTCTAAAACATCTACCAATTTACTTTGATAACATAGTTCCCATCCCTTCCTCGTGTTTCCTTTTGGTGGAAGATGAGGACCAAGGCAGATATAGTAGGTAGGTTAAGCTACATGTAATCAGGTCTCTGCCTACTCACTGGTCCCCTCACAGCTTTGCCTGAAGACAGAGGCATACTTATCCATTTGTCAAAGAAGTAGTTAATTGGCAGGATAGATCAATCATAGAGGCCATAACAAGGTAATGTGGTATGTTACCAGGATACCTGCATCTTACGGCCACAGCACTTTCAGTGCCCATCAAGGTCAAAGCCTACCTTAATTTAAATGTTTCTGTGTCAATTTAGGGTGTCACTGGGGAAACCAACAGCTTTAGCCAATCGGCAGCCTATTGATGTACAAATAAGTAATTACATTTCCTTTTCCACAGGCAGAATGAGAGAGCTGCACAATGTTTGAGTAGCAGACTTTAGATTACACCAACACACTTCACTGCACAACATTGCTGCTGATGTGAATCAGAAAAAGATTCCGCTCTGAAAGTTCAACTTACTTCCAACTACCAACATCAAATTGTGCAAGTCAAAGTTTACATCCCAGGCAGTGGCATGACTTTGTTTTGAGACATCTGCCTTCCCTTCAATATATGACTTCAAAGTCAAGTGATAACTTCAAAGTAATGTAATTTCTAAATATTTTCTGTATTCTTTTATGACATAGGAATGTCACTGGCAAAGCCAACATTTGGCATAGCCCATCCCTAATTGTTCATGAACTGAATGGCTTGTTAAGTTATGTCTGAGGGTGGCTAAGAGTCAACAATATAACTGTGGGTCAGGAATCACATGGAAGCCAGATCAGGTCAGGACAGCAGGTTTCCTTCTCTAAAGGACATTAGTGAAACAGATGTATTTTTAAAAAAATAATGATAGTTTCATGGTTATCATTACTGAGACTAATATTCAATTCCAGATTTATTAATTGCATTTAAATTCCACCAGCAGGTAGAATGGGTATTTGAACCTGTTTCCCCAGAGAATTAGCCTGGGATTTTGAATTACTATTCCAGCAATACTAACACTACGCCACAATCATTCCTTGAGATGAGGAAATTGCACAACTAAAGAATCTGAGATCTGCAGCATTATACAGCCATTATATAATGATATAATAGCCAACACTTGGGCATGTAATACCCTTCTGGATCAGTGGTGCTGGAAGAGCACAGCAATTCAGGCAGCATCCGAGGACAGGCAAAATCGACGTTTCGGCCAAAAGCCCTTCATCAGGAATAAAGGCAGAGAGCCTGAAACGTGGAGAGATAAGCTAGAGGAGGGTGGGGGGTGGGGATAGAGTAGCATAGAGTACAATAGGTCAGTGGGAGAGGAGATGAAGGTGATAGGTCAGGGAGGAGAGGGTGGAGTGGATAGGTGGAAAAGGAGCTGGGCAGGTCGGACAAGTCCGGACAAGTCAAGGGGATCATGTTGCTGGAGGTTAGAAACTAGGATGAGGTGGTAATGAGGAAGCTGTTGAAATCCACATTGATGCCCTGGGGTTGAAGTGTTCCGAGGCGGAAGATGAGGCGTTCTTCTTCCAGGCGTCTGGTGGTGAGGGAGCGGCGATGAAGGAGGCCCAGGACCTCCATGTCCTCGGCAGAGTGGGAGGGGGAATTGAAATGTTGAGCCACGGGGCGGTTTGGTTGATTGGTGCGGGTGTCTCGGAGATGTTCCCTAAAGCGCTCTGCTAGGAGGCGCCCAGTCTCCCCAATGTAGAGGAGACCGCATCGGGAGCAACGGATACAATAAATGATATTGGTGGATGTGCAGGTAAAACTTTGATGGATGTGGAAGGCTCCTTTAGGGCCTTGGATGGAGGTGAGGGAGGAGGTGTGGACACAGGTTTTACAGTTCCAGCGGTGGCAGGGGAAGGCCTCGGAAACACCATTAGCCATGCGGCTGATGCAGCTACCACCCCCATGCTGATTGATGATGTCACTTCTGTCCCCATCATGGCCACTCCCACAGCCACTTCCGGCCCTCACATCATCGCGGATGCCACACGCTCAGTGACTTCCGCCACCCCTACTGCCATGTCTGCCACCACTTCCGCCCCCACCAGCGCCACTCACCTGCATTCTGCTGACACGCCCCCCACAGACCCCACTGTCACTATCCCCACCCACCAGAACCCCGAGGGGAACACTACCCCTGCTCATGACTCTACCCCCATTCCCCCCACCATCACACCCACTCCAGGTACTGGCTCTGACCCCACTCCCAGCTCTACACCCATATCAGCTCCCAGCTCCCAGCCCTGCCGAGTTTTCACCATCCCTCCAGACCTCCCCCTCACTGAGGACGAATGATCAGTCCTCAGCAAAGGACTCACCTTCGTCCCCCTCCATCCACGCATCAATGAATTTAATACACGCCGTGACATCTAACAATTCTTCCGTCGCCTCCGCCTCCGAGCTTACTTTCACAATCAGGATTCCCGCCCACCTTGCGAGGACCCCTTCGCCCAGCTCCAACACACTGCATCCACCTGGACACCCCGTGCTCGCCTATTACCTGCCCTCGACCTCTTCATTTCCAACTGCCGCCGGGACATTAACCGCCTCAACCTGTCGACCCCCCTCCCCCACTCCAACCTCACAACGCGCAGCCCTCCAATCCCTCTGCTCCAATCCTGACCTCACCATCAAGCCAGCGGACAAAGGGGGCGCAGTGGTAGTCTGGCGCATTGACCTCTACATCGCTGAAGCCAAACGCCAACTCGAGGACACCTCTTCCTACCGCCCCCTTGACCATGATCCCACCCCCCATCACCAAACCATCATCTCCCAGACCATACAGAACCTCATCACCTCAGGAGATCTCCCACCCACAGCTTCCAACCTCATAGTCCGGGAACCCCGCACTGCCCGGTTCTACCTCCTTTCCAAGATCCACAAGCCTGACCACCCTGGCCGACCCATTGTCTCAGCATGCTCCTGCCCCATTGAACTCATCTCTACCTACCTCGACACTGTCCTATCCCCCCTAGTCCAGGAACTCCCCACATACGTTCGAGACACCACCCACGCCCTCCACCTCCTCCAAGACTTCCGTTTCCCCGGCCCCCAACGCCTCATCTTCACCATGGATATCCAATCCCTCTACACCTCCATCCGCCATGACCAGGGCCTCCAAGCCCTCCGTTTTTTCCTCTCCAGACGTTCCCAACAGTACCCCTCCACTGACACTCTCATTCGTTTGGCCGAACTGGTCCTCACCCTTAACAATTTCTCCTTTGAATCCTCCCACTTCCTCCAGACCAAAGGGGTAGCCATGGGCACCCATGTGGGCCCCAGCTATGCCTGTCCCTTTGTTGGCTACGTAGAGCAGTTGATCTTCCGTAATTACACCGGCACCACTCCCCACCTCTTCCTCCGCTACATTGATGACTGCATTGGCGCCACCTCGTGCTCCCGCGAGGAGGTTGAGCAATTCATCAACTTCACCAACACATTCCACCCTGACCTTCAATTTACCTGGACCATCTCTGACACCTCCCTCCCCTTCCTGGACCTCTCCATCTCCATCAGTGACTACCGACTTGACACTGACATTTTCTACAAACCCACCGACTCCCACAGCTACCTGGATTACACCTCTTCCCACCCTATCTCCTGCAAAAATGCCATCCCGTATTCCCAATTCCTCCGCCTCCGCCGTATCTGCTCCCAGGAGGAGCAATTCCACCATAGAACACACCAGATGGCCTCCTTCTTTAGAGACCGCAATTTCCCTTCCCACGTGGTTAAAGATGCCCTCCAACGCATCTCGTCCACATCCCGCACCTCCGCCCTCAGACCCAACCCCTCCAACCGCAACAAGGACAGAACGCCCCTGGTGCTCACCTTCCACCCTACCAACCTTCGCATAAACCAAATCATCCGCCGACATTTCCGCCACCTCCAAACAGACCCCACCACCAGGGATATATTTCCCTCCCCACCCCTCTCCTCCTTCCGCAAAGACCATTCCCTCGTGACTACCTGATCAGGTCCACGCCCCCCTACGACACACCCTCCCATCCTGGCCCTTTCCCCTGCCACCGCAGGAACTGTAAAACCTGTGCCCACACCTCCTCCCTCACCTCTATCCAAGGCCCTAAAGGAGCCTTCCACATCCATCAAAGTTTTACCTGCACATCCACCAATATCATTTATTGTATCCGTTGCTCCCGATGCAGTCTCCTCTACATTGGGGACACTGGGCGCCTCCTAGCAGAGCGCTTTAGGGAACATTAGATTAGATTAGATTACTTACAGTGTGGAAACAGGCCCTTCGGCCCAACAAGTCCACACCGCCCCGCCGAAGCACAACCCACCCATACCCCTACATTTACCCCTTACCTAACACTACGGGCAATTTAGCATGGCCAATTCACCTGACCTGCACATCTTTGGACTGTGGGAGGAAACTGGAGCACCCGGAGGAATCCCACGCAGACACGGGGAGAACGTGCAAACTCCACACAGTCAGTCGCCTGAGGCGGGAATTGAACCCGGGTCTCTGGCGCTGTGAGGCAGCAGTGCTAACCACTGTGCCACCGCGCCGCCCCCCAAGGGTGGATGTGCAGGTAAAACTTTGATGGATGTGGAAGGCTCCTTTAGGGCCTTGGATAGAGATGAGGGAGGAGGTGTGGGCACAGGTTTTACAGTTCCTGCGGTGACATCTCCGAGACACCCGCACCAATCAACCAAACCGCCCCGTGGCTCAATATTTCAACTCCCCCTCCCACTCTGCCGAGGATATGGAGGTGCTGGGCCTCCTCCACCGCCGCTCCCTCACCACCAGACGCATGGAAGAAGAACGCCTCATCTTCCGCCTCGGAATACTTCAACCCCAGGGCATTAATGTGGATTTCAACAGCTTCCTCATTTCCCCTTCCCCCACCTCATCCTAGTTTCTAACCTCCAGCAACACGATCCCCTTGACTTGTCCGGACTTGTCCGACCTGCCCAGCTCCTTTTCCACCTATCCACTCCACCCTCTCCTCCCTGACCTATCACCTTCATCTCCTCCCCCACTGACCTATTGTACTCTATGCCACTCTCTCCCCACCCCCACCCTCCTCTAGCTTATCTCTCCACGCTTCAGGCTCTCTGCCTTTATTCCTGATGAAGGGCTTTTGGCCGAAACGTCGATTTTGCCTGTCCTCGGATGCTGCCTGAATTGCTGTGCTCTTCCAGCACCACTGATCCAGAATCTGGTTTCCAGCATCTGCAGTCATTGTTTTTACCATGTAATACCCTTACACAACGTTCATTCCCATCAGCTAACTGCGACATGGATTTGAAATCTTAGGAAGAGCACTTTCTGCACAAAGACCAACTGCAATGCAACCAGTCTTTTCCTGTAAATAATCCAACACATAATTTTGCTTGTGCTTGTTCTGTAGTGTTTCCACTTGATGTTGATAGATCCTCTTCCCGGTAATCTAGTACTTTACCAGAGTGTTATTATTTCAGAAGGGAAGCATGTGAGATGTTTAACTGGCAGAAAGAAGGATTGTTAATTCCCTGTGCACAAGAAGCAAAAATCCAAGAGGTTGATGTGCATCTATCACTGGCTGGAGATCAAAATGACCCCAGTGTAGACTGTGCCACTTCCATAATTAAAGAGCCACACTGGCCATGCATGCTCCCTGGCACATGTGCAGACTTGGGATGGGACTGGTGTGAGGATGTTGGCTTATGACCTGAGGGACAGAAACATTATCCATGCTCAGTGCTGCTGGACATTGCCTCACCGTGACCACTGAGCAGAGTGACAGCAGACCAATGACAACAATCAGATCATTAAAGACCTGTCTTTTCAGACAGCCACAAGTCCAATGAAGCTGGAAGAGAGAGAATCCATTGAACACTGGAATCATATATTCGTCAACATAAGAGGTACAGTTAGTAAGTTTACAGATGACACAAAAATTGGAGGTGTAGTGGACAGTGAAGAAGGTTACCTCAGATTACAATGGGATCTTGATCAGATGGGCCAATGGGCCAAGAAGTGGCAGATGGAGTTTAATTCAGATAAATGTGAGGTGCTGCATTTTGAAAAAGCAAATCCTAGCAGGACTTATGCACTTAATGGTAAGGTCCTAGGGAGTGTTACTGAACAAAGAGACCTTGGAGTGCAAGTTCATAGCTCCTTGAAAGTGGAGTCACAGGTAGATAGGATAGTGAAGAAGGCGTTTGCTATGCTTTCCTTTTTTGGTCAGAGTATTGAGTACACGAATTGGGAGATCATGTTGCGACTCTACAGGACATTTGTTAGGCCACTGTTGGAAAATTACGTGCAATTCTGGTCTCCCTCCTATCGGAAAGATGTTGTGAAACTTGAAAAGGTTCAGAAAAGATTTACAAGGATTTTGCCAGGGTTGTTGGATTTGAGCTATAGGGAGAGGTTATATAGGCTAGGGCCGTTTTCCCTGGAGTGTCGGAGGCTGAGGGGTGACCTTTGAGGAGTTTATAAAATTATGAGGGGCATGGATAGGATGAATAGACAAAGTTTTTTTTCCCTGGGGTGGTGGAGTCCAGAACTAGAGAGCATAGGTTTAGAGTGAGAGGGGAAACATATAAAAGAGACCTAAGGGGCAATGTTTTCACACAGAGGGTGGTACGTGTATGGAATGAGTTGCCAGAGGAAGTGGTGAAAGTTAGGACAATTGCAACATTTAAAAGGCATCTGGATGGGTATATGAATAGGAAGGGTTTGGAGGGACATGGGCCAGGTGCTGGCAGGTGGGACTAGATTGGGTTAGGATATCTGGTTGGCATGGACGTGTTGGACTGAAGGGTCTGTTTCCAGGCTGTACATCTCTATGACTCTATGCTGTTTTGAGGTTGAGGGATAAATATTGATCACAACACTGTGGAAAGTTCCCTTGACTCCTTTGACTAGCACCAATAGTTCATCCATTTGAACGGAAGAACTGGACCTCAGTTTCACAGCCAAAGGGTCTGTTTCCGTGCTGTACATCTCTATGACTCTATGACTCTATAATATCTTTAGGGACTCAGAAAGGGACAGGATAGTGCCCCTTAAAGACCAGCTAGACTGCCTATGTGTGGAACTGCAGGAGATAGCGGAGATACTAAATGAGTATTTTGCATCAGTGTTTACTTTGGAGAAGGATAAGGAATATATAGAACATGGGGAAATAAATAGCAATATCTTGAAAAATGCCCATACTACAGAGGAGCAGGTGCTGGACGGCTTAAAATGCATAAAGGTGGATTAATCCCTGGACCTGATCAGGTGTACCCTAAAACTCTGTGGGAAGCTAGGGAAGTCATTGCTGGGTTCCTCGCTGAGATATTTGTATCATCGATAGTCACAGGTGAGGTGTCAGTAGACTGGAGGTTGGCTAACGTGGTGCCACTATTTAAGAAAGGTGGTAAGGAAAAGCCAGGGAATTATAGACCAATGAGCCTGACATCGGTGGTGAGTAAGTTGTTGGAGGGAACCCTGAAGGATAGGATTTACATGTATTTGGAAAGGCGCAGACTGATTAGGGATAGTCAACATGGCTTTGTGCATGGGAAATCATTTCTCACTAACTTACTTGAATTTTTTGAAGCAGTGACGATTTATAAGGGCAGAGCAACGAACATGATTTATCATGACTTCAGTAAGGTGTTCAACAAGGTTCCCCATGGGAGACTGGTTAGCAAGTTTAGATCACATGGAATACAGGGGGAACTAGCCATTTGGATACAGAACTGGCTTGAAGGTAGAAGACACAGAGTGGTGGTGGAGGGTTGCCTTTCAGACTGGAGGCCTGTGACCAGGGGAGTGCCACAAGGATCGGTGCTGGGTCCACTGTTTTTCATCATTTACAAAAATGATTTGGATGTGAACATAGAAGTATAGTTAGTAAGTTTACAAATGACATCAAAATTGGAGGTGTAGTGGACAGCGAAGAAAGTTACTTCATAGTACAACAGGATATTGATCAGATGGGCCAATAGGCCGAGGAGTGGCAGATAGCGTTTAATTCAGAAAAATGTTAGATGCTGCATTTTCGAAAGGCAAATCAGGGCAGGGCTTATACACTTAATGGTAAGGTCCTGGGGAATATTACTGAACAAAGAGACTTGAAGTACAGGTTCACAGTTTCTTGAAAGTGGAGTCGCAGATAGATAGGATAGTGAAGAAGGTAGAATCACAGAATCCCAACAGTATAGAAACAGGCCATTAGGCCTAACAAGTCCACACTGACCCTCTAAAGAGTATCCCACTCAGCCTCATCGGGTAGGGAAGGGAAAATGAGGAAACTGGTGAAATCCACATTAATCCTGTGCGGCTAAAGGTCCCAAGGCGGAAGATGAGGCGTTCTTCCTCCAGGCGTCGGGTGGTTAGGGACTGGTGATGGATGAGGCCCAGTACCTGCATGTCCTTGATGGAGTGGGAGGGGCAGTTGAAGTTGGTGAAAGTGAGGACTGCAGATGCTCGAGATCAGAGTCAAGATTAGAGTGGTGCAGGTCAGGCAGCATCCAAGGAGCAGGAAAATCAACGTTTTGGGCAAAAGCCCATCATCAGGAATAAGGCAGGGAGCCTCTGGGGTGGAGAGATAAATAGGAGGGGGTGGGGGTGGGGCTGAGAAGAAGGTAGCTGAGAGTACAATAGGTGGATGGAGGTGATGAGGTGATAGGTCAGAAAGGAGGGTGGAGCAGGTGACTGGCAGGTGGGACAGGTCATGAGGAAAGTGCTGAGCTGGCAGGACGGAACTGGAGTAAGGTGGGGGGGTGGGGGGGGAGGGGAAATGAGGAAACTGGTGAAGTCCACATTGATGCCATGGGGTTGAAGTATTCCAAGGCGGAAGATGAGGCGTTGTTCCTCCAGGTATCGGGTGGTGAGGGAGTGGCAATGGAGAAGGCCCAGGACCTGCATGTCCTCGGCAGAGTGGGAGGGGATTTGAAATGTTCGGCCACGGCGTGGTGGGGCTGATTGCTGCGGGTGTCCTGGAAATGTTCCCTAAAGTGCTCTGCGAAAAGTCTCCCAAATGTAGAGGAGACCGCATCGGGAGCAACAGATACAATAAATGACATTGGTGGATGTACAGGTGAAACTTTACTGGATGTGGAAGGCTCCTTTGGGACCTTGGGGATGGAGGTGAGGGAGGAGGCGTGGGCGCAGGTTTTGCAATTCCTGCGGTGGCGGGGAAGGTGCCCGGAGGGAAGGGTGGATTGATGGGGGGCATAGACCTGACCAGGTAGTCACAGAGGGAACGGTCTTTGTGGAAAGTGGATAGAGGTGCGCAGGGAAATATATGCCTGGTGGTGGGGTCCGTTAGTAGGTGATGGAAATGTCGGTGGATGATGCAGTTGGTGGGGTGGAAGGTGAGGACCCAGGGGGGTTCTGTCCTTGTTGCAGTTGGAGGGGTGGGGTTTGAGGGCGGAGGTGCAGGACATGGATGAGATGCATTGGAGGGCGTCTTCAACCACGTGGAAGGGGAAATTACGGTATTTAAAGAATGAGGGCATCTGGTGTGTTCTGTGGTGGAACTGGTCCTCCTGAGAGCAGATACAGCGGAGGTGGAGGAATTGGGAATACGGGATGGCATTTTTGCAGGAGGTAGGTTGGGAAGAGGTGTAATCCAGGTAGTTGTGGGATTCGGTGGGTTTGTAAAAAATGTCAATGTTAAGTCGGTCGTTATTGATGGAGATGGAGAGGTCTAGGAAGGGGAGGGGGGTCCAGGTGAATTTAACGTCGGGGTGGAATGTGTTGGTGAAGTTGATGAACTGCTCAACCTCCTCGCGGGAGCATGAGGTGGCGCTGATGCAGTCATCAATGTAGCGGAGGAGGTGGTGGGGAGTGGTGCTAGTGTAACTACGGAAGATGGACTGTTCTACATAGCCAACAAAGAGACAGGCATAGCTCGGGCCCATGCGGGTGCCCATGGCTATCCCTTTGGTCTGGAGGAAGTGGGAGGATTCGAAGGAGAAATTATTAAGGGTGAGGACCAGTTCAGCCAAATGAATTAGAGTGTCAGTGGAAGGGTACTGGTGGGGACGTCGGGAAAGGAAGAAATGGAGGGTTTGGAGGCCCTGGTCATGGTGGATGGAGATGTAGAGGGATTGGATGTCCATGGTGAAGATGAGGCATTCAGGGCCAGGGAAACAAATGTCTTGGAGGAGGTGGAGGGCGTGGGTGGTGTGTCGAATGTATGTGGGGTGCTCCTGGACTGGGGAGGGAATAGGACTGTATCGAGGTAGGTAGAGATGCAATCGGTTGGGCAGGAGCAGGCTGAGACATTGGGTCAGCTGGGGTAGCCAGGCTTGTGGATCTTGGGAAGGAGGTAGGACCGGGCAGTGCGGGATTCCCAGACTATGAGGTTGGAAGCTGTGGGTGGGAGATCACCTGGGGTGATGAGGTCATGTATGGTCTGGGAGATGATGGTTTGGTGATGGGGGTTGGGGTCATGGTCGAGGGGGCAGTAGGAGCAGGTGTCTTCGAGTTGGTGCCTGGCTTCAGCGGTGTAGAGGTCGGTGTGCCATCACTGCACCCCTTTTGTCCGCTAGTTTGATGATGAGGTTGGGAGCAGAGGGAGTGCGCGTTGTGAGGGTGAGAGGTTGGAGTGGGGGAGGGGGCAGACAGGTTGAGATGGTTAATGTCTCAGGTGCAGTGGGAAATGAAGAGATCAAGGGTGGGTAATAGGCTTGCACAGAGTGTCCAGGTGGATGGAGTGTATTGGAGGCGAATGAAGGAGTCCTCGGAAGGTGGGCGGAGTCCTGATTGAAAAAGTAAGCTCGGAGGCGGAGACGGCGGAAGAAGTGTTCGATGTCACGGCGTGTATTAAATTCATTGATGCATGGATGGAAGGGGATGAAGGTAAGGCCTTTGGTGAGGACTGTTCGTCCATCCTCAGTGAGGGGGAGGACTGGGGGGATGGTGGAAATTTGGCAGAGCTGGGAGCTAGGGCTTGGTGTAGGTGTGGAGCTGGGAGTGGGGGCGGAGCCTGTAACTGGTGTGGGAGTGGTAGTAGGGGGAATATGGGTGGAGTCATTAGCAAGGGTGATGTTCCCCTCAGGGTTCTGGGGGGCAGGGATGGTGGCAGTGGGAGTGTTGAAGTGGTCAGCCACGGGGCGTTGGGGTTGGTTGATGCAAGTGTCCCGCAGATGTTCTCTGAAGCGCTCTGCGAGTAGGCATCCTGTCTTCCCAGTGTAGAGGAGACTGCACCGGGAGCAATGGATACGGTAAGTGCCATGTGTGGAAGTGCAGGTAAAACTCAAATGAATGCAGAAGACTCCTTTGGGGCCTTGGACGGAGATGAGGGGAGAGGTGTGGGCGCAGGTTTTGCAATTCCTGTGGTGGCAGGGGAAGGTTCCGGGACGATATGGTGGTTTGGTGGGACGGCATGGATCTGACGAGGGAGTCGTTGAGGAAATGGTCTTTATGGAAGCGGATGGGGTGGGGAGGGAACTATACCTCTGGTGGTAAAGTCCGTTCGTAGGTGGCGGAAATGTCGGCGGATGATGCAATGTATAGGAGGTTGGTGTGTGAAAAGTGAGGACATGGGGGTTCCATCCTTGTTGCAGTTGGAGGGCTGAGGTTCGAGGGCGGAGGTGCGGGACATGGATGAGATGCGCTGGAGGGCATCATCAACCACATGGGAGGGGAAATTGCAGTCTTTCAAGAAGGAGGCCATCTGGTGTGTTCTATGGTGGAACTGGTCCTCCTGGG
The DNA here is from genome assembly GCF_037043375.1 of Chiloscyllium plagiosum. NCBI lineage: Eukaryota > Metazoa > Chordata > Chondrichthyes > Orectolobiformes > Hemiscylliidae > Chiloscyllium > Chiloscyllium plagiosum. The sequence continues at coordinate 105,538,048 of NW_028270141.1, forward strand.
AGCAGATACAGTGGAGGTGGAGGAATTGGGAATACGGGATGGCATTTTTACAGGAGGCAGGGTGGGAAGAGGTGTAGGGTAGCTGTGGGAATCTGTGGATTTGTAGAAAATGTCAGTGTTGAGTCAGTCATCGTTGATGGAGATGAAGAGGTCCAGGAAGGGGAGGGAGGTGTCTGAAATGGTCCAGGTGAATTTAAGGTCGGGGTGGAATGTGTTGGTGAAGTTGATGAACTGCTCAACCTCCTGGTGCCCGAGATGGCGCCAATACAGTCATCAATGTAGCGGAGGAAAAGGTGGGGAGTTGGTGCCGGTGTAACTGCGGAAGATGGACTGTTCCACGTAGCCAACAAAGAGACAGGCATAGCTGGGGCCCATGCAGGTGCCCATGGCTACCCCTTTTATCTGGAGGAAGTGGGAGGATTTGAAGGAGAAATTATTGAGGGTGAGGACCAGTACAACCAAACGAATAAGAGTGTCAGTGGAAGGGTACTGATGGGGATGTCGGGAGACAAAGAAATGGAGGGCTTGGAGGCCTCATCCCGGCAGATGCAGGTGTATAGGGACTGGATGTCCATGGTGAAGATGAGGCATTGGGGCCAGGGAAACAAGTCTTGGAGGGGGTGGAGGGCGTGGGTGGTGTCCCGAATGTATGTGGGGAGTTCCTGGACCGGGGGAGATAGGACATTATCAAGGTATGTGGAAATGAGTTTGGTGGGGCAGGAGCAGGCCAAGATGATGGGTCGGCCGGGGTAGTCAAGCTTGTGAATCTTGGGTAGAAACCCAAATTGCAAAACCTGTGCCCACACGTCCCTCCTCACCTCCGTTCAAAGCCCCAAAGGAGCCTTCCACATCCATCAGAGTTTTACCTGTACTTCCACACATGTCATTTACTGTATCCGTTGCTCTCGATGCAGTCTCCGCTATATTGGGGAGACGAGACGCCTACTTGCAGAACGCTTCAGAGAACATCTCCGGGATACCCACACCAACCAACCCCACCACCCCGTGGCCGACCACTTCAACTCCACCTCCCACTCTGCCAAGAACATGTAGGTCCTGGGCCTCCTCCATCGCCAGTCCCTAACCACCCAACGCCTGGAGGAAGAACGCCTCGGGACCCTCCAGCCACTCAGCATCAAAGTGGATTTCACCAGTTTCCTCATTTCCCCTCCCCCCCCACACTATCCCAGTTCCAATCTTCCAACTCGACACCACCCTCATGAACTGTCCGACTTGACCATCTTCCTTCCCACCTATCCACTCCACCCTCCTCTCCAACCTATCACCATTACCCCCATCTCCACCTACCTATCACACGCTAAGCTACCTTCCCCCAGCCCCACCCCCCTTCCAATTATCTGACCAACCCCTCGGCTCACAGCCTCATTCCTGATGAAGGGCTTCTGCCCGAAACATCAATTCTCCTAGTCCTTGGATGCTGCCTGACCTGCTATGCTTTTCCAGCACCACATTCTTGACTCTTATATTCTTGACAGCTGTAGTCCCCACTTTCTCCAGGGTTTAGAGGGATTTGGGCCAAATGCTGGCAAATGGAACCAGATGTAGTTGGGATATCTGGTCAGCATGCACGAGTCGGACTGAAGGGTCTGTTTTTGTGCTGTACATCTCTATGACTCTAAGTAGGGAAATTGTATTGAAGATATCCCAGGAATTGTCTAGCATGTTCCTTGCTGAACTTTTCGAAGAGGTCCACACATGGCAGACCTGCTGCTGTTCCACTCAAGATACCAACTGTAACACGTTAGATAACATGGTCCCAGTGATTGCAGATATGTTTACATCTATACTCTTTAAAACAAAGTTAAAAATCACACAACACCAAGTTATCGTCCAACAGGTTTATTTGGAAAACCTGTTGGACTATAACCTGGTGTTGTGTGATTTTTAACTTTGTCCACCCCAGTCCGACACCAGCACCTCCACATCATGACTACCATTGACACCTCTTTAAAACAGATCCTGTGAGGTCTACAGCCCCAGGCTCAAATGAGGTGAGCTGCAAGTTGACCTTCGAGTCAGTGGGTTTATGGTCTTACCCACTGTACTCTACACCAAATCTCAGTTTCTAATTGTTTCTGGGCTTAAGAGGAATGGCATGAATGGATGCCCTCGGCAACAACTCTCCTGATAGGGCTCTGAGAGTAGGCAGGGCAGTTACTAAGTCATTCTTGAAAGCAGCTTTGTACTGCAGCAGTGGAGAGACTTCATAATGTGGTTCAGTGTAAGCTTTAGTTCATATAAGTAAAGGGGGTGAGAACGTAGACCAGGAGAAGGTTCTGAACAACCTCAACAGCACGTGATGTCTTTTAATCTCCCCAATACAAACACATTGTTGAAGTTCAACATTCTCCCTGTTATAGAGTCTTCTCGTCCAATTCTTGTTCTCACTCTTTTACCATTGGCTGTCTTTTCCTGAAACCAGAGAATAACGATGACAGGCTCTGGATGTCATAATGCTATAAAGTCATACCCAAATTTCAGCATGAAACCATTGTAGTTGTCATAACACGTACATATGTCAGGCAGTTATATTGAAAAGAGAGTTAGTCTGTGATAAATGCATGCAGTGTTAAATGAAGAAATTTTGCAAACTGCAAGCTGGGAATGCGAAGTGTAGAATGCAGTGGGAATTACTGAACGGCTTTTCAATTTGAATGTATTTTACAATTGGGGAGCAATCCACAGAAGTTGAAGAGATAGCCAGAAGTAATTTTGGATGATGTCAGGAAGATTCAAGGATGCAACAATGAAAAAGTTCATACAATATGCCGCTCACTTTCCTGTATGCTTTGGAAACCCATACAATGGGTAAAGATTTATGAAAGAAAATAGAGGTCTTTACTAACGTAGATGCTAAGGCGAATGCTAAAAATTCTAACTATGGATCAGAAGATAAATGAAGACATGCTTGCAATTACAAAAGCAAAATAAATCTAAAACAATGAATTCCAGAACAGAAAATGTCAGTATTTTAGACTTTTGCTGAGAGCTGAAAAGCACCTTCCTCTTCCAGAGGGCAAAGTGGAGGGCAGCAGAAAGCAGAGACAGCTTCGGTGCAGTTGCATGATGGATGTAACAGAGTGCTTGCAACAAGCTGCTGTGAATGTGAGGATGGTCGAAGCATGGCAAATCATGACAATAGGTCTCCTGGCAGGAGTCGCTACAAGAACAAGCTCCACCAATTTACAGCCCGCAGAAAATGAAAATTAGTCATGGGGTCTTCCCACAGTCAACAGGTCAGTAAATGTGGCTGTCGGAATCAGTTATAGCAACTTTGTCGAATCCACACAAACACACTAGAACTTTACTCACAAATAAAAAATGCAAACGTGATTGAAAAAATATTTTCCAAAATAAGTCACTAGTCATCATGAGAAAAGGTGGATTTTCATTGATACTCATTCTGAATCTGTAATTTGCTTCAGTGTAAAGGTTTTCAATACAGTATTCATACAGTAGGCTGTGTGCATTGAACCAGCCTAAGCCTGCTTAATTAAAAATCAGAGAAGCTCTTGATTAAAAAAAAGTTATGGATTCAATCTGCAGCATTTGAGCATAAGTTCAATATTTAACTTCTAATTGTGCATTATTTTCTCTTTCAATTTTCTTTTGTACTCTATATGCAGTTCAGCTATATTTCCCACCCTAGGGATCTTTAAAGGTTTATTTTCTAGAGAGAAGTCTCACAAATTTGAACAGCAGTGGTTGGCAGGGCAACGCTGCATAGCAACTCAGAAAGCAATCAAAAGAGGGCTTAAGATTCAACTGGGCTTTCCTGTTATCAGATAAGATGAACACAATACCTCACAAGAGACAGCAGGCTCCAACCAATCCTTTTGTTTGTACAAAAACTGTGCAAAAGCTAGTCAGAAGTTAGCATTTGTTAAAGAGCTGTGTTAACCTTATGAACTCACCTGGTCTGTAGCTACCAACTTCCAGACAAAGTCATACTTTTTTGACGGATTAGTGTAAATGCACTGAAGCTCTACCACATCATCAGAAATGTAAACAGGTTTGCCCCCTAAGTAAAGAAAGAGTCAGACATTTCATTTTAGTCATTATTCCTCGGAACACACTACAATATACTTAATATTGGTGTTCCCGCCAATCATCTTGGAACATTCAAAGGCCTCACAGTATCCCTTCCCCTCCTTGCTTCACCCTCCTGCTAAATGGCACTCAATCTAACAGTTAATGGTGGTCAGTGTCCCTTCTATGAGCTCTTTTATTCTGCCTCCATTTAATGTTTTATTGACGTCTGTCCTAAGAACCCAAAATTTCCAGGTCTGATGATACATTTCATACACATTCTGTAATGATTGCTCAGGCCCCAGTTGGAACTCCTATCGAGGTAAAAACAATGACTGCAGATGCTGGAAACCAGATTCTGGATTAGTGGTGCTGGAAGAGCACAGCAGTTCAGGCAGCACCCAAGGAGCTTCGAAATCGACGTTTCGGGCAAAAGCCCTTCATCAGGAATAAAGGCAGTAAGCCTGGAGTGTGGAGAGATAAGCTAGAGGAGGGTGGGGGTGGGGAGAAAGGAGCTTAGAGTACAATGGGTGAGTGGGGGAGGGGATGAAGGTGATAGGTCAGGGAAGAGAGGGTGGAGTGGATAGGTGGAAAAGGAGATAGGCAGGTAAGACAAGTCCAGACAAGTCATGGGGACAGTGCTGAGCTGGAAGTTTAGAACTAGGATGAGGTGGGGGAAGGGGAAATGAGGAAACTGTTGAAGTCCACATTGATGCCCTGGGGTTGAAGTGTTCCGAGGCGGAAGATGAGGCGTTCTTCCTCCAGGTGTCTGGTGTTGAGGGAGCGGCGGTGAAGGAGGCCCAGGACCTCCATGTCCTCGGCAGAGTGGGAGGGGGAGTTGAAATGGGCCATAGGGTGGTGTGGTTGATTGGTGCGGGTGTCCCGGAGATGTTCCCTAAAGCACTCTGCTAGGAGGCGCACAGTCTCCCCAATGTAGAGGAGACCGCATCGGGAGCAACGGATACAATAAATGATATTAGTGGAACTCCTATCGCCCAATCATCCTTTAATGGTGAATGTAATCAGTACAAATGTCAAAGTTCCCTTCTCCGGCCTACCACCTCCCCTCCCATTTAAAATTTTGTAAACCCAGAGTTACCTACACCTATTGGAAGTTAGAAGAAAGAGAGGCCATTAATGAAAACTACAAGATTCAGAATGGGCTTAACAGGGTAGACGCTGAGAGAATGTTTCCTCCTTTGGGGAGTTTCCATTGGGCGGGGTAGGGGGGGAGGGTCGAGGTGGGGAGTTGCAAGTGGGGTGGGGAGCTCACAGATTTAAAGTATGGGGTCTTGCATTTAAGACAGAATCAAGGAGGAATTTGTTCTCTCAGAGTTGTTGGCCTTTGGAATTCAGTGGGTGGGGTAGGCTGGGTCATTGAATATGTTCACAGCTGAGTTTGTCAGATTTTTAATCTACTTTTAAGGGAATCAAGGGTAATGCGGAGCAGGCAGGAAAGCGTTGCTAAAGTCATAATCAGAAAGCAATGATCTTATTGAATAATGGAACAAGCTCAATAACGCTGAACAATCAACTCCTACTTCTTAGGTTCTTATCTGGCGGCCAATGATAATTACCCTGCAAAAGGCTGGCAAGGGCCTACTCAGCATTCAAAAGTTGTGGCCCAGTGGCATCATTGACACCATGGTGTGGAATTAACTGAAGATTGGCAGTAGTTGCAATCTCTTTGTTGCCCAGCAACAGAACAAGGCAAGAGGCGATGACAGGCCCAAGATCTAACAATCTGCTCCTTTTGAAACTCCTTGTGGGCGAATCATAGCAGGTGGACTATTCCTGACAAACTGAATCAGGAGTCTCTTTGGTTTCCCTAGCCTCAGCTTCTCCCCACATCAATCTCACTGGAACCGCCCATCCTCATCACTCGCACACCCCTTTAACTCGGAGGGACAATCTCTTTGGGTCTCCCTGTTGTATCTAAAACCCTACTCCCACCCACCAACTCAAACAGTTAATTTGCCTAGGAGTCAGACCCATTTATATCAAGGTTATTATTTCTGACACAATTTTCATCTACTGTTTTTGATAGAAAATTAAAATACAACAACCTTTCTTCCTAAATGCAATATATTTCTATTAAGTTATTAACCACCCCCCAGGCATTTTTTAAATGATTTACTTAACATTTGTTACTACATTGTTGGTGACCAAGGACAGTTGGATTTTTCAATTTCAAGTTTTAAGAAAAGTAACTGTTCAACCATTACCTTGGATTCATTTCTTGTTAAAAGAAGCTGAATTAAGTTAAAAGAACTGCTAAAATCCAACAGACAAAAGAAGCATACTGGGAAAGGTGACCAAATAGGAAAAGGGCTTTCTGGACTGGCCGTGATGCTACAAACAGGGAGGTCATGAGAGACTGAGAACCCATCATAATCATTCATCAACTTAATCATGGGTGGGACAAAACATATACTAAAAGGTTTGTCTGCATTAGTAAGAATGTGAAATAACTCCACAGACGCTGGCATCACCAAGTCACCCAATATTTACACATGGAGAGCCCATGATGCTGATCCACCTTCCTCAGAACCTGCTCTCAGGGTGAACAGAATTGCTGACACTTCAGTTCTTTTTTTGTCAGCCAGGGCTTCCTGATGGGACCAGATTAACAGCCCCAATCAGGGAACTCATATTCACCTAGCTGATCTCATTACAATCACTACAGCATGCTTTAGGAACAGCTAAGCTGACCAGATAGCTCACAGACTGTCTGGAGATACAGCAGAGACATAGTGAGAGAAAAAGAGAAAGAGAGAGAGAGAGAAAGAGAGACAGGGACAGAGAGAAAGAGCGAGAGAGAGAGAGACAACAAAGACAAAACTGATACAGTGCAGAAACAGCCAGAAACAGAGTCAATCCAGACTCAGAGTCAGAGTTTAACCCCATTTCCCTGCACTTGACCCATAACATTCTAAAAGTTTCCTATTTGTGTATTTGTCCAAATATCTTTTAAATATTGTTAATGTATCCACTTTAACCACCTCCGCTGGCAGTTCATTTCATATGTGGACCACCCTTCGTGTAAAAAAGTTGCCCCTCAGGTTCCCTGTTATTCTTTCCCCTCTAACCTTAAACTGATGCCCTCTAGTCCTCGATTCCCCAAACTTGGGGAAAAGGCTGAGTGCAATCATCCTATCCATGCCTCTTATGATCTTACATACTTCTATAAGATCCTCCCTCAGTCTCCTACACTCTAAAGAAAAAAGTCCTAGCTTGTCCAATCTCTTCCTATAACTCAGACCTTTCAGTGCTGGCAACATCCTTGTAAATTTCTTCTGCACTGTCTTCAGTTTAATAATATCCTTCCTATAGCAAGGTGACTTAAACTGAACACAATACTCCAAGCATGGCCTCATCAATGTCCTGTACAACTGCAACATAACATCCCAACTTCTATACTCAATGCCCTGACTGATGAAGGCCAGTGTGCCAAAAGCCTTCTTCACTGCCCTGTGTACCTGTGACGTCACTTTCAGAGAATGGTGCACCTGAACTCCTAGCTCCCTCTGTTCCACTATACTCCTTAAGGCCCTACCATTCTCCATGAAACTCCTATGTTGATTTGATTTTCCAAAATGCAAGACCTCACATTTATCTATATTGAACTCCATTTGCTATTTCTCAGCCCACTTCCCAGCTGATCAAGATCCTGCTGCAATTTCTGATAACCTTCCTCACTGTCCATGATACTGCCTAAACTTACTAATCATGCCTTGTATATTCTCATCCAAATCATTAGTATAGATAACAAACAGCAATGGGCCCAGCACCGACCCCTGAGGCACTCCACTAGTCACAGGCCTCCAGTCTGACAAGCATCCTTCCACTGTTGCCCTCTGCTTCCTACCATCAAGCCAATTGTGCATCCAATTTGTCAGCTCCTCCTGGATTCCATGCAATCTAACTTTCCAGAGCTGCACAGGTTTCCTGATGAAGGCCTTGTGCCCGAAACATCGATTCTCCTGTACCTCAGATGCTGCCTGACCTGCTTGCTTTTCCAGTACCACACTCCCAACTCTGATCTCTAGCATCTGCAGTCCTCACTTTCCCCTAACATTCTAGAGCAGCCTACCATGTGGAACCTTATCAAAGGCCTTACTGCAATCCATATAGACCATGTCTATCACCCTGCCCTCATCAACCTGCCTGGTCACTTCATCAAAGAACTCATGTCTTTCTCCAGGGTAAACACTGAGGAGAGGGTGAGGTTCATTGAGGACCTCATCCATCTCCTGCAGTTCTCACATATATGTCCACTTTGGTCCTTGAGGGATCCTTTTCTCTCTCTCGTTATTCTTTTTCCTTTAATATACTTAAAGGACCTCTTTGGAATCTCCTTAATCTTCTCAGCCAAGACTATCTTGTGCCTCCTTTTCACCTTTCTGATGTCTTTCTTCAGTAAACTCCTGCATCTCCTATTTACCTCCAAGGATTCCATTGATCCAAACTGCCTGTATCTGAGCCATTCCTCTTTCTTTGTTCTGGTCAAGTCCTCATTATCTCTTGTCATCCACAGTTCCCTAATCCTGTCAACCTTGCCTTTCACCCTCACAGGAACAAATAGACCTTGAACTCTAGTTATCTCATTTCTAAAGCCCTCCCACAAACAAACTAATCCAACCACCCCCAGCAAGCTCCCATCTAATTCCATCAAAATTCACCTTGACCCAATTTAGAGTTTGAACCTGTGGACCAGCTTTGTCTCTCTCCATAACTATTTTAAAATAGTGACAGAGAGAAGGTCCAGAGACAGAAGTAAAGTCCAGAGACAGAGCCAAAACAGAGATAGAGACAGAGACACCAGAGACAGAACAATCTTTCCATAGATAGTTCAAAGACAGTCCAGAAACAGGACAGATCAGAAACTGATGAGGTGAGTATTGCAGTATTGCATACAATTCTGGTCACCCAGCTGTCGGAAAATTAAACTGGAAAGTGTACAGAAAAAATTGACAATGATGTTACCACAACTGGAGGGTTCAATTACAAGAAGACGCTGGGACTTTTTTCCCTGGAGCAGAGGAGGCTGAGGGGTGACTTACGGAGGTTTATAAAATCATGAGAGACATAGATAAGGTTAATAGCCAATGTCTTTTTCCCAGGGTAAGGGATTCCAAAACTAGAGGGCATTGGTTTAAAGTGAGAGGGAAAAGATTTGACAGGGACCTGAGGGCAACATTTCCACACAAAGGGTGGTGCATATTTGGAACGGATTGTCAGAGGTAGTGTTAGAGGTGAAGTACAACATTTAAAAGATATTTGGACAGATAATGGAGAGGAAAGATTTAGAGGGAGAGCAGCCAAATGGCTGAAACAACTTCAGATGTTGGAAATCTGAAAGAAAAGCAGAAATTGCTGGAAAATCACAGCAGATCTAGCAGCAACTATGGAGCAAAATCAGAGTTGACGTTTCGGGTCTAGTAACCTTTCATCAGAACTGTTCCGACCTCACCCGAAACATCAACTCAGATTTCTCTCCACAGATGCTGCCAGGCCTGCTGAGATTTTCCAGCAATTTCTGTTTCTGTTACAGGCAAATGGGACCACTTCAGTTTAGAAAATGTAGTTGGCATGGATAAGTTGGACTGAAGGGTCTGTTTCAGTGCTGTAAGACTCTATGACTCAATGACTCTATAGCCATTAGACATTAACAGACCAAACAGAGAGTAGAAATTTGATGGAACATTAACCTCTTTCCCAAAGTAGAAGGAGTGGTCATCCTTAGTTTTGAGTTGCAATACCAGCTCAAAAGTTATTCTAGCTTCATCTGTTTATATTGTTTTTTAATACTAGTAAAACCAACGTGTTAAAAAAGCTTAAAGTTTCTGTATATTTTATTTATGACTACTCTAAGGAAAGTATCTTTAAAATATCTCCGATTGACTACAAGGTTTATGGGAATAAAATATGCATTGAGTGAATGAATGATGTCTAAAAATGTCAAAGTTATTCCTAATTGAAACATAAATAGGTTTCTTTCAATAGTTTCATCTGATGTAATGAATTTTGGCTTTCCTTTTTTTTCCACGGATCGCAATCAATCATTTAAGCATGCTTCAGGCGAATAAAACATTAACTGAACTACTCTATTTTAAAGACAATATCAGCTCCTCTCTTCAATAATTGAAAATCATTATCCGGAGAGCATGAGAAATTGAAGGAACTTAGCTTGCGCCTGCTCTGCTAATCATTAAGATATTGACTGATCTGTTATCTTCTATCTCTATAACATTAAATCCCTTATTGTTACATGATGAAAAACATGCAGAATTTTGCCATAATGTCCTAGTGTTGGAATGTATAGAAGTGGAATTAAGAAAAATTCTATAAGGGTCTAGATGCCACAGACTGTGTTTTCTCCTCCCCAAAATATTCTTCCTTTTAGATTTCATGGGGGAAATCCTCCCAGTCCCACAGAAATAGGTTTGAAGGTGGGACATGGAAATTTTTATATGAGACCATTGGGTGAGCATCACAATGAACTCTAGCCTCCAACAACCATCCTTCAGGAGTTGGGTCATCAAAAGTGGCAGCTAACTGTCCAACAGTGGTGGGTGGTCAATTTAAATTAATTAATCGTGGGCAGAATGTAGCTGCATCCAGGTTCATCTCATTGGTGGATAGATCCCCTGTTAAAGCCAAGGCCTGACAGGTGCCTGGAGGGGGTGGTATGATGGGAGGCCTGGGACAACTACGACATACTCCCTGCCAGAGTTACAAGGATCAATGCGTCACAGCTCAGCCATCAACAATCCTGGGGTACTTTAGTTGAAAGTCAAGACCAATTATAGTTTTGAAAAATAAATATTTCTTCCAGGGGGTACTGCGGTCCTTCCAGAACGGAGACAATTCAACAAATAAATTGGGCCATCAGCCTCAGGAATCCACCTCCATCCTTAATTGGATGGTGGAAGGCAATGGCATCCCAATAGGAATATGTCTACTGGAAAGGTCATTAGACATCTTTGTAGGTAATAGTCTAGTGGTATTATCGCCAGACTATTAATCCAAAGACCCAGCTAATGCTCTGGGTTCAAATCCCAACATGGCAGGTGGTAGAATTTAAATTCATCAATAACCTGGAAATAAAAGTCTAATGATGACCATAAAATCACTGTGATTGTCAGGTGAAAAACCCACTTGATTCACTAATGCCCTTTCAGGAAGGAAATCTGCTGTCCTAATCCAGTGTAACCTACATCACACACCAATGTGATTGACTCTTGATTTATTGGTGTGACATTTACTATGACACAGTGAAAAGTGTAGCTTTGCATGCTATACAGCTGGATTGCATCATATAAAATGTATGTGGGTGACAGAACAGAATGCAGAATTCTGTATTATAACAGCAGAGAAGTTGCAGAGAGAGAGAGAGAGATCAGAATTAAGATTTGAAAGGTCTAGTCAAAACTGTGACAACAGAGGGGAAGAAGCTGTTCTTGAAGCTGTTTGTAAATGTATTTAAACTTTTATACCTTCTGCCCAACAAAAGAGGATGGAAGAGAATATAACCAGGGTGGAAGGGGTCTCTGACCATGTTGGTTACTTTGCCCAAGACAGCAGGAAGTATAATTGGAATCAATGATGAAAGGCTGGTTTGCATGATGGACTGGTCTATGTTCATGACTCTCTGCAGTTTCTTGTAGTCTTTGAAAGAGTAGTTGCCATATCATGCTGTAATGCATCCAGATAGGATGCTTTCATGCATCTCTAAAAATTGGGAAGCGTTCTTGTTGACAAGCTGAATTTCCTAAATGCCCACGGGGTAATTAGGGATCGACAATAAATGCTAGTCCAGCCAGTGACACCCACATCCCATAAATGAATTAAAGTAGGTCACACCCTGAAAGGCACACAGTTGTGGAGTGTGATCTGGAAATGGCCTTGCCCTCAATTATTTTTAAGAGGCAAAGACTTGGGTCTATTTGACAAATGCTTATAAAACACAACAGGTATTTGACCATTCCCCTTCATGGGAGAACAATTGTCTATATGTGAGTTCCATTTTGTTGCACAGTGCACACAGAAATATTCCACCATCATGAAAGATGCAGATGAGGCAAACTATTTGGTCCATGAGGACCATCCATTTGCAAGGGAACTGAATTCTGTCCTTCACAGAATAGCTCTGGTGGCTTACAATTTCTACTCGCTTCTCAAAATCTGGTAATCTGGCCTGACATCAACCCATTTCACTGGTTCATCTGCCATTTGACAAGCACGGCTGGTCAGCTTCTTCCATAATATGGAGGCTGCCAATACAAAGCACGAATAAAACCTAACGCTGCTGCAGAGACATCAAACAGGATTGGGTAGCAAAATCTATTTGCTCATGTCACAGCATTTCATCACTTCTTAAATTGTTCCAGGATTTAAGCATTTTTGGATGTTTTGTAAAGAACTATTTAGAGTCATAGAGTCATAGAGATGTAGAGCATGGAAACAGATCCTTCAGTCCAACCTGTCCATGCTGACCAGATATCCCAATCTAGTCCCACCTGCCAGCACCTGGCCCATATCCCTCCAAACCCTTCCTATTCATATACCCATCCAGTTTTCCAGTTTGAATAGTGACTGGTTTGCTGTTCCTTTAATATTTTATCTGGAAGGCTCCCTCATGGAGATGGGTTTCATGTCCAGTTAAGCGCAGACGACAGGCTTTCGTAGCTGGTTGATAAATTATGTCTCACATTCAATATGTCAGAATATCTTTAAAAGAGATGCTTATTGTAGCATTGCTATATCATGGGATATGACCTGAAGTATAAAGATCTCACACTCCATATTACCCGAGGATCACTTGAAGCATGACATGCTACAAAAGGCATACTTCTCTATGTAACCCACTAACTTAAAACTAGCCTGACGTTGTGTGCCTGAGGAATATATTGTTTGCGTATAACACTACTGCAATAAATGGCTGCTGAATTCTTCAATACCATAATATATTTGCTGGAGTTAGCAAGAATAAAAGGGGATCTCACTGAAATCTCTAAAAGGATCAGGGAGAGTAAATGCAGGAAGGATGTTCCTGATGATCAGAATATCCAGAAACAAAGATCACAATCTCAGGATACAAGGTAGGCCAATTAAGACTGAGAGAAGGAGGAATTTCTTCATCCAGAGAGTGGTGAGTCTGTGGTATTCACTGCCACAGAATGCAGTTGAAGCCAAAACATAGAATATTTTCAAGAAGGTGTTAGATAAAGTTCTTAAGGCTAAAGGAATCAAAGGATTTTGGGAGAAAGCCAGAACAGGGTACTGAATTCGATGGTCAGCCATGATGCTATGTTGAATGGTGGAACAGGATGTGAGGGCTGAATGGCCTACTCCTGCTCTTATTTTCTGTTTTTTAATATTAATAACCACTCCCATATGTCATAAGAAATAACATAAACATTGTCACATTAGATAAAATGCTGGAGGCAAAATCACCTTAATAGTTATCAGCATTGATAATCAAAGCAGCAGCATCAGTTTCTGTGAGCATGGAAGTGTGCAGCTATTAGATTCGGCATTGACAAAGTTAGTTTTATCTGACTGGAATTTGAGCTCTTTCAAGAGAAAGAGACTTTTTCTAAATAGGCTCAATTTTTAAAAAAATCTGCAGTCCCTTTTGAACTGAGACAAGGAGAGCTGGAAACCTAGCAATGATACAAAAGTAACAACTTCTCTCAGAACTAAAGCTGCACAGTTTTTTGCTAGTGAGGAAGGAAAATGTTTAACTTACCCTGTCAGGGGCATGAGGCTTAATGGTACAGTCAAAAGTGGTTAAGGCTGAATCTTGGATCACAGAATGAATGGGTTTCCAGAGGCAGCTTCATTGAGTTACAAGCCATTGAGCAATAAAGAAACCTGAGAAAAGTGTCTAAAAATCTTGCTTGCTGCAAACAAGGGAGAACTTCATAGAATGCCCCTGGAAAAATCCTGAAAAAATCTGAAAAGTTATTGAAGACCAGTTCAAGATCAAATTAACTTCAGGATGAAGAGTCCAACTCCACAGAGTGCAACCCCAAAGAGTGTGTTGACCAGTTTGTTCAAAGGTGTTGCAGCAGAGGACATGAGTGTGACCTTTCCAAAGAGGAACTGTCAGAGGCTGATGATTGAGCGAGTTATTCACCCACCCCAATTAAACACTTTTGAAAGGATCTTCTGGGCAAGAAACAGGGCCATACTTGTAGCACATTGCTTGAGGATGGATATAGGTATGAAGCCATTGTTGCAGGCTTGCAAAACCATTAGGCTACAAATGTACTATTACTAAAGTCACCAATCTAACAAAACCAACTGCATAATCATTTCAAGACACACGACACTTTTCAAAAACAGAGAGAATGAAAAAGGTACACAATGAGTGAACAGATAGAGAACTATTAAACCTACATACCAGGCAGAGAATGTGAGAATACAAATACAAATACAAATATTTGGATAAAAATAAAGGTTTTTAAAATATGCAAGCAACCTACATCATACAAAGTTAACATTAATCATAACATTACATTGCAAAGGAACACAAGCTAGCTCAAACCAATCATGCACAAAGGCAGCGAGAAGACCGTTGGTGATGATCACCAAATCAAGGTGGGTTGTTAAACTATCAAAGTGTCACACTGAAATTTGAAGCCTTCATCTTGAAAACACTGTTTTACCTATTTGTATGATTATTAAATTGACAACATGTGCCTGTGCAACCAAGTACATCTGGCTTAATAAGATTGGCTGATGGACCTTGCTTGTTAACATCACTGCTGCTGGAGATCCTATTGAGTTAGCGTTAAACAGACACTGGGTAAGTCAGGAAATGGAAAGTTTGTACCAAAAAGATCATTATGTGGACAGCTGACTTCATGTTCTGTGATGGTGCCGTTGCTTCACCACTGCCCACAAACTGTAGGCCTGGGTCCACTAAAACTTGAGACATTCAACTCGACCATAGTGGCCCTGTAAAGTGGCAGAAAGAATGTATCATGGCAACTCCAAGGGCAGTGGCATTGTTTTTAAATTCATTTACAGATTGCCCATCTCTAATCATCTATTAGAAGGGGGTGTGGAACCGTCATCTTAAACTACTGAAGTCTTGGGATCGAGGAACACCCACAGTGCTGGTCAGAAGGGGGGTCCAGGGTTTTGATTCTGTAGTGTGGAAGGAGTTGTAATACCATCTAAACCCAGATGTTGAGTGATGGTGGAGGGGAGCTTAGCTGGTGGTGTCCCCTTGCTGTTGTCTTTCTTGGGTAGTAGAGATTGCAAGTTTTAAGGTACTGTCCAGGGAGCCTTGGTGAGTTACTACAGTGTAGGTTGTAGTTAGTACACATTGCTGGCTATGTGATATTGAAGTAAATGAGAGTGGAAGTTACAAGGCCACTGGTCAATCTTCTCTAGACTTACAGGAGATGCCAGAGGAATGGAGAATTGCAAACATGGTCTTGTTCAGAAAAGACTGAAATGTTAAGTCCACCAATTATACTTCAGCATTTTAATCTGAAACTTCGAAAAACAATTACTCAGGAAAAAATTACCAAGTGCTTGGCAAAAGATGGGTTAATTAGGAAGAGCCTGCATGGGGGATATCAAAAGGGGAAAACATATTTAACTAACTTGCTGGAGTCAACAGAAAGGGTCAATGAGGGAAATGCTGTTGATGTGATATTCATGGGCATTCAAAAGACATTCGGTAAATAGCCTTCTGAAAAAGGTTATAGCTCATGGAATAAAAAGGATACTAGTTATGTGGATACAAAATTGGGTGAGTGGTATGAGCCAGAATATAAAGATTTGTAGCTAGGTTCTCCAGAGGGGACTGTTGGGACCGTTGCTTTTGTTAATTTTATATTAATGGTCTACATCTTGGTGCACACAGGGGGCAACTTCAAGATATGGAGGTGCTACAAAATTTGGAAGCATATAAACTGTAAGAGAAACAGTATAGAGCTCCAAAAGAACATAGACAAATTGGTGAAGTGGGCAGATTGGAGGCAGAAGCAGAAGCCACATTTCCTATCTCCTTCAGTCCGGATTGGATAGAGCATCAAAGGTTAAGTTTGATGAAGAGGACTAAAGAGTTTTCTCTTTTCTTTTTAAGATGTTCCTTAAGTCTAACATGCCAACCCATATTGACACTTGAGAATATGTTACAAGGCTGTGTTCTTTAAACCAAGCAAATTAAAAAAGAAACTATGCTCTTTACTTAACAGCTCAACCAATCATAGTTAAAAATCACACAACACCAGGTTATAGTCCAACAGGTTGAATTGGAAGCACACTAGCTTTCGGAGCGACGCTCCTTCATCAGGTGATTGTCCGAATCACAACCAATCATAAGTATCCTGGAATATCTGAGATCAAAGTATTCAGCCAAAGAAAAATTAACGTGAGGCACCAATTGGAATTTTACCCTCCACATGAATTTTGCATGTGTAACTACTTTCCAAATCTGCCAAAGGCTTTCAGTAATGTGCAACTTGATGTGATCCATTCACAATCGGTAATCTTTTGTGATTTTTGTATAGCTATCATGAAACATGATGCACACTTCACCACAGTGCCTTCACATCTGTGAAACACTCATGTAGAGGACCATCAGTCTGCAACTTTCAACATTATTCAATGTGAGCCATAGGCAAGCACAATTTCATTGTTGACTGATACTGAGTATTTTATGTTTTCAATAATGCTGAGATGACAGCAGTGATTTTGTGCTGAGAATTTAACAGGAAAATTCGAGCCTCAAATTTCCACCAGCAACAAATTCAATGCAAATGGAGGATAATTAATTCCTATGAAAGTTCCCAACTGTGATTAGTAACCCTGAAGGTTAGATCATATGAAGTCTGGCTTGCAACATTTAAAAGGCATCTGGTTGGGTATATGAATAGGAAGGGTTTGGAGGGATATGGGCTGAATGTGAGCAGTTGGGACTAGATTACATTGGGATATCTGGTCGGCATGGACAAGTTGGACCGAAGGGTCTGTTTCCGTGCTGTACATTTCTATAACTCTATGACCCCATGTCATTTAAACTTGTGATATTTAATTATGTGATGTATGATCACGTGACTTATATAAATGCAATTGCATTTACTATACAAAAGTCAAGTCCTCACAGCGCCAGGGACCCGGCTCAATTCCCACCTCGGGCGACTGACTGTGTGGAGTTTGCACATTCCCCCCGTGTCTGTGTGAGTTTCCTCCAGGTGCTCCAGTTTCCTCCCACAATCCAAAGATGTGCAGGTTAGGTGAATTGTCCAAGCTAAATTATCCATAGTGCTCAGGGATGTGTAGGTTTCTTGCATTAATCAGGGGAAAATATAGGGCAATAGGGTAGGCGAATGGGTCTGGGTGGGTTACTCTTCGGAGGGTTGGTGTAGACTTGTTGGGCCGAAGGACCTGTTTCCAAACTGTAGAGATTCTAATTCCTGTGTAGTTGTTCCTTTGCGTGCAATTTTGCACCAGCAAAATCAGGAGCCCCCTGCTTTTTAGGTCTCATCTCTCATACTCACTCCTTGGAGCCAGTTTTGGCTCTAGTTTCAGATCAATGTATAAACATTGAATTGAGGTCTTCAGTCAGAAGTTCTCCAAACTTCGACCACACATATCAAAACCAATCAATAGATATTAACCCAAACTAAATTATAAGATTGTACATAGAGCAGTGGATTATGTTTAGGACCAATCCCTTAGCACTTGTTACCTTAAACTCAGCTCCAAGTGAAGTTTTCTAAATGACTTCTGAGCTTGGGCACAACAAAAGTGGGTTTTCTTAGTATTATAAATGTTACCGCACAGAAGGAGGTCATTCAGAGGTCATCTCTTCGAACCTCATTCCCAACAAACCATTTTAAATATCTAATCCCTTCCTTTTCAAGTTAGATTAAAATTCCTATCTGAACAGTCAAATGTGGTGAAGTATCCCAGTTAATTAGCCATAATCTAAGAACTGTCCTCGACTAATAGTCCTTACCACCTTGTTGTTGCTGTTCTTGTTATGAAGAAAATGCAAACCCCCAAAACCCACGATACCCCACCTAAATTCTAGCTTCATTCTCTTGTTTGATTTCTTCTCCACAAACTCCAATTCTTCAGTGTCTGAGGCTTCTCCAAAACCCACATTTCACAGTCTCTCTGTGAGTGATCCACCCCCACCACACATAGAGTAAATGTTGAATGCGGTGGATGAGCTACTCATCAAACAGGCTGCTTCGTCCTGGATGGTATTGAGTTTCTTGAGTGTTTGCATGATTTGCTACCTAAGCTCACCAGCTGTACAGTCATGGTATGGATTTAGTCATGAATCATAATGGCAAGAGGGGTCGGGGTCAGGTCACATATAGGTGATCAATAATACACTTCAGTGATTCCGACCAGACTGTAAACATGTTGGGCTCCATTGGTACTATTTTTAATCATGGGATAATAAATCAACTGAATAGCATAGGTATCTGTGATCTACATTAGGCAGCTGTACTCCGTAGGCCAGGAAATATGGCATATATACCCTGTTGTCGATTAGAATGGCCCAGTGGTATAAACGTTCAAAGCCGCAGTCACCTTGACAACTGCTGATTGCTATCCTTGCACCGGAACATCTCACTATAGGCCTGGCTGCTGGAATGAGCACAAATCTTTGATGGCCTCCTTGGGAAATCATGGCTTAAGTGGGGATATTTGGACATGTCTCACTCTAATTACCCTGTCTTGTGCATGCAAGTTGATAGCATGAGGACCATACTTGAATGACAAAGTGTGCACAATTGATATGCTTCCCTTGATCATTCTCCTTATCTACCTCTGCCAAAGCCTGCAAGTACAGAAAATGCCCAGTGGAATAGAGACTAATGAGGCACAGTGTGAAATATTGCTGAAAAGAGGTAAACCAAGCAGAGAGCAGCTTTAAGGGTTTTTAACTGTAATTTCCTTTAGAGCAAACCAGTTAAACAGCAAAATATCAAGAGCCATAAAACTAAGTCGTTGGAAAATAAATAGCAAATATTAATCTCAAGAAGAGTATTTAGTACTTGATCAGTGGGATGCTACATTGTGTTTCTGAATTAATTTGACTAAATCATTTTGTCATGTAGGCAAAAGTGGCAGCAGATTTTCATGCAGCAAAGTCCAGCTCATAGCAAATGCATGAATAAACCATTTATCTAGTTATAATGACATTGGGTTTCTGGAATCTTATTCAATAATTCCGGGCACTTTATAAGCTCCAATTCTAATTTGAATTTTGTGAGCCGTAACGAGCCCATTGCACAAGATGTGCACAGACTCGGAGCAAAAGAGGCTCTGTGCAGATCTGACCTCAGCCCTTAACCCCATAGGACAAGGACTGCAATACTACAAGTGGGTACTCTTATATTCTTCGGTGCAACAGTGTAATGATTGTGGTCCTGGACTAGAAACCAGAGGTTATAGTTCCAATCTCACCAGAGCAAGTTGTGAATTGAATTCAATAAATGTGGCCATTTGAGGATTGGCAAAAAAAATAACATTGTGACAACTGACAGGCTGTTATGAAACAACTGATCCATTAATTTTCTTCAGGAAAGGGAACCTATCATCCCAACCGTGTTTAGCCTCCACAGTTTCAGCCGTACAATAATTAGGTGACTGTGCCATTGAAGAAATATTGATAGGTCACCTTCACTGTCATTTCATCAGGGAATCAGGGGAAAATTAAGAAATGCAGCTTTATCCCCTCTCGTGAATAAAATAAAATTCTACATTACTAAAGCACCAAGCAGAAATATTGAGGCCAGCTCATTAAATTCCAAAGTTTAAGCATGTCAGTAAATCTATAACATCTGCCAACATTTTTATTGGCCACACCTCCTCAGCAGTGGAGTGAGGCTTTGCAAAATGTGCCTGACCTTGCAAACTGTAGGAAAACCCAACCTGCAGTGAACCCTGCACCTATGATTCCTGCAACAGGTTTTGGGGAGCCTTTTAGCAGGGTGTAAATGGACTATGTGGAGCCTCTGCCAGTATATTGTCACCATCACGGATGTCGCTACCTATTTCCCAGAGGCTGGTACCCGAGAAGCGTATTCACCAAACAATGGTGAGGGAATTGACTCAATTCTTCAGACAGGTATGGTCAGCCCACTGATATCCATGGTGCAAATTTTGTGCCTAACATTTTCCAGATAGTCATGGATAACCTTGCATGACCCACAGAAATTTTCAGTATATCACTCACGGTTGAAGCAGGCAGTAAAATGGTACCGAGAGAGTGGTGCTGGAAAAGTACAGCAGATCAGGCAGCATCCCAGGATCTGGAGAATCAACGTTTCGGGCATAAGCCCTTCATTAGGAATGAAGCTTGTGCACCAGGGAGGGCTGAGAAATAAATGGGAGGGGGTGGGGCTGGGTGGAAGGTAGCTGAGAATGCCATAGGTGGATGAAGGCGGGGGAACCCTCCCTCAGCCCCGTCCCCTCCCATTTATCATTCAGCTCCCACCGCCCACAAGCCTCATTCCTGATGAAGGGCTTATGCCTAAAACGTTGACTCTCCTGCTCCTCGGATGTTGCCTGACCTACTGTGTTTTTCCAGCACCACACTCTCAACTCTGATCTCCAGCATCTGCAGTCCTCACTTTCTCCGAGTAAAATGGTACCCACCAGAAACTGAAAGCAATGATCAGGGCATTCTGTCACATGGGCTCCATGACAGATAAAGACTAGATTTCTTTTGGTTTGCCATTAGGGACTTGCTCAATGAGTCTGCTAGTTTCACTCCAATTGCATTCATTCATGGGCACCAAGTGTGGGCATCTCTGAAACTAATCAAGGAAAAATTTTTCAAATTGAAGAAGGGGGCTCTTGTGGCACAGTGGTAGTGACCCTACCACTCTAAAGGAAATTACAGTTAAAAACCCTTAAAGCTGCTCTCTGCTTGGTTTACCTCTTTTCAGCAATATTTCACACTGTGCCTCTGAGGCAGGAATCCCAGGTTCAAATCCCACCTATTCCAGAGGTGTGCCATGACGTCTCTGAACAGGTTCAGCGGAGAATATCTAGGCTAGAAGAAATTCGTCACTCTGTTAGACGATATAGCAATGTTCTGGGGGCAGCTCATGTGAGCCAGTGATACACCCTGAAAGCACTCGCAAATAACCCTCACAGCAATAGAGCTGTTGACAAATATGCAAATGCCTCAACCTTTCAGCGAGGGGATATATATTAGGGCTCCTATCAATACCAGGTGAACCCTTGGAAGTCCAGTTTAATGGCCCATACAGTGTCGAAAAGAGACATAATCAAGGAAGTTAAGGATAGTATCAAATGAAAATAAAAGATATACAATGTGGCAAAGATTAGTAGTAAACCAAAGAATTAGGAAAGCTTTTAAAAACTAACAAAATGAGACCAAAATAAAGAACAGAAAATAAACAATGAGGGTAAACAAGCAAGTGATATCAAACCAGACAATCAGCGCTTCCTTAAATATATGAAAATAAAGAGAGGGGTTAAAGTGACCATATGCCCCTCAGAGGAGGAAGCTGGGGATATAATAATAGGGAAGCACAAAATGGAAGAGGAGTTGAATCACAATGGATGCATATCCTGCCAATGGATTTACAGGATTTTGTGAAGGCAACGCTGGTGGTAACTCAGGGATCTGAGATGTCTTCTGTAAATGATCTATGTTTCTGATGGATGCATGGAGGGTAGGGACCATGACTGCTCTGTAGACCATGAGCTTGGTGCTGGGTTTGAGGTCTCAGACTTTGAACATGCCATTCCTCAACTGTCCAAAACTGCACTGGTGCATTGGAGTCGATGTTGGAATTCATCATCAATGTGTCTCAAGAGGAGGTTCCTGAAGTGTGGGAAATTATCCTTGTCGTCCAGGGGCTCATTGTGGATTTAGATGATTGGGAGGGGGTCAGTGTTGTGTAGTAGGAGCAGGTTGGTACAGAACCTTTGCTTTCCGGATGTTCTCTCATATGCCTTGGTGAATGTGTTGATGTTGTTTTGTTG
This sequence comes from Chiloscyllium plagiosum, assembly GCF_037043375.1. Taxonomy (NCBI): domain Eukaryota; kingdom Metazoa; phylum Chordata; class Chondrichthyes; order Orectolobiformes; family Hemiscylliidae; genus Chiloscyllium; species Chiloscyllium plagiosum. The sequence goes on from NW_028270141.1 coordinate 105,560,107, forward strand.
CTTGGCGTCTGAGTGTGTGCACACACAGGTGTCAAACTGTGTACTGCACCTCGATGACAGAAGTTGAGTTGGTCTTGGCTCTGGCCTGGAGGCACCAAAGTTTGAACGAAAGTTCCTGCTCATTCTATAGCTTAGCTCCATTCTAGTGAGGGAAGTGAATGTGCTATTGGCAAGCCTGTGGACAAGATAAAACATAGTGGGAAGGCAAGTAGTAAAGTTGACACAAAGAGTCTGCAGAGTGATGCAGAACATGTTAAGTGATTGGGCAGATACCTGTCAGATCAAATATAATGTGGGAAAATGTAAGGTTATGCTATTTGGCAAGAAGAATTAAGCAGCTAAACGTTATTTAAATGAAGAAAACTGTGCAAAGCTGCCACTCAGAAAGATTTAGGGATCCTTGCACATAATTCACAAAAAAAACTATCTTGCAGTTTCAACAAATAGGGAAAGTAAATGGATTTTTGCTGAAAAATGTGTTGCTGGAAAAGCGCAGCAGGTCAGGCAGCATCCAAGGAACAGGCGAATCGACATTTCGGGCATAAGCCCTTCTTCAGGAAATGCCCGAAACATCGATTCTCCTGCTCCTTGGATGCTGCCTGATCTGCTGCGCTTTTCCAGCAACACATTTTCAGCTCTGATCTCCAGCATCTGCAGACCTCACTTTCTCCGAATTGGAGTTTTGGCCTTTTTTACAAAGGGAATGAGTATACCAAAATAGGGAGGTCGTACTAAAACTATACAAGGCACTAGTAAGATCAAACCTAAAATACCGTGAAACAGTTTTGATCTCTTTATGTAAGGGAAGATAAAATGACATTGGAGGCAGTCCAGAGACCGTTCTTCGCAAGTATGGAGGGATTTTCTTATGAGGAGAGCTTGAGTTAGTCAGACCTGTGCTCACTGGAGCTTAGCAGAATGAGGGGCAATTTTATTGAGACATACAATATTCTGAGGGGGCTTGACAGGATAGATGCTGAGAGCTTGCTCCTCCTTGTGGATGACCAGCGGGTATAATCTCAGAGTCAGGAGTCATCCTTTTAAGATCGGAATGAGGAGGAATTTCTCTTTCAGAGGCTTGTGGATTTGTGCAAAGAACTGGTAAGGCTAGGTTGTTAAGTATATTCAAGACTGAGACAGACAGATTTTTAATCAGTACGGAAATCAAGAGTCATGGGGAAAAGGCAGGAAAGTGGAATTGAGGATTATCAGACCATCCACGAGCTCAACGAACTGAAGCAGGTTTGATGAGCTGAATGGATAATGTCTGCTCCTAGGTCTTATGGAGGTAAACTACCTAACTGAGACCTCAGACTAAGAGGACAAAGCAAAGGCTGTGTCATATCCTCTTCTGGAGTACTGCGTCCAGTTCTGGTTGTCCTTAGATAGGAATGATACTATGAAGCTGGAGAGGATTCAGAAAAGACTTACCAAGACGTTGCAGTGACTGGAGGGTTTGAGTTATGAGGAGAGGCTGGATAGGCTGGCACTTGTTTTACTGGAGCATAGAAGTTGAGGAGTGACCTTCTAGTGATATATAAAATCATGAGGGGTATAGATAAGGTGTTTTTTCCCTAGGTTGGGGGAGTTCAAGACGAAGGGGCATATTTTTAAGGTGATAGGAGAAAGATTTAAAAATGAATGAGAGGCAACTTTGTTTTAGACAGAGAGTGGTTCATGTGTGGAATGAACTTCCAGAGGAAGTGGTGGATGGGAGTTCAGTTACAATGTTTAACAGATGTTTAGATAAGTGTATGAATAAGAAATGTTTGGAGGGACATAGGTCAAGCACAGGTAGGTGGGACTAGTTTAGTTTGGGATTATGGACTGGTTGGACCGAAGGGTCTGTTTCCCTGCTGTATGATTCTATTACTCTATGGCTCTATGATAAAGTAATATCACTGCTGAGCGAGGTATAAGCAGGTATAAACATCTTTCCAATTGCCACTGACTATGGGAATGAGGGTAGCAGCAGGAATTAATTGGAGGGAGATGTTGGTGTAGCCTTCATTGAAGCTTCCCACAACTTCCCAACTAATTACTACAGAGATACTCACAAACATCCACCTTATTCACACACCGAGGTGCAGAACAGCAAGTGGACCTGAAGAGGCTACTTACTGCATTCTGAAGCTTATGCAGAGACAAGTCAGGCTGCAGCAGCCCAACTCTACATGATTAGGATGTGGGAGAGGCCCCTGCCATAAAACACTATTCCTATTGGCTATGCCCAGAAAAGTTGGCTCCTTGCTGTTACACCAATTAATACAGTCAGTCAATATTAGCTGGAGCTTGTCAGTTGTGTGTTTTTCCCAAGGTAGACTGTTCCACAAGGATTTGCTTTGAGTAGTGAAATGTTAATGTAGTGAGCAGAGTTGAATCCTAACCAATACCCTGGCTGGAAGATTATATTGATAGATTAGGTAAAGCGGCCTTCATCATTCTCGTCCTGGCTCACGTGAAGGAAACGTCATTCGCCCTAACGCTAATCAGGTTTTGTCAGTGTCGCATCATGTCATTTGGACTCCAAATTGCCCCAACCTCCTTTCAAAAGCTGACGAATCAGGTAACAGTTGGCGTACCTAATTGGAGAGTGGGGCCAAGATTAGAGTGGTGCTAGAAAAGCACAGCAGGTCAGGCAGCACCCGAGGAGCAGCAAAATCGACGTTTTGGGCAAAAGCCCTTCATCAGGAATGAGGCTGGGACCCTTGGGGGTGGAGCGATTAATGGGAGGGGGGGTGGGGCTGGGGAGAAGGTAGCTGAGAGTGCAATAGATGGATGGAGGTGACGGTAAAGGTGATAGGTCAGAGAGGAGGTTAGGACAGATCGGTGGGGAGGAAGATGGACAGGTGGGACGAGGGCGGTGCTGAGCTGGAAGGTTGGAACTGGGATAAGGTGGGGGGAGGTGAAATCCACATTGATGCCATGGGGTTGAAGGGTCCTGAGGCGGGACCTGCTGTGCTTTTCAAGCACCATTCTAATCATGACTTTAATCTCCAGCATCTGCAGTACCCACCTCCGCCTAATTGGAGAGTGGACCTAATGATCTTCTAGCGTTTATCTTTGGGAAATGCACCTGGAGTAACTAAAAGTCATCTTCCAGAAAGTACAGTCAGCTGAACTAGCATGTAGTGGCATAAGGGTCAAGCAATGGCATAAACACATGTGCAGAGCCCTGTCCACACAACAAACAGGAAATCATTACTTTCGTGGGAATAAGTGTGTTCTACAATAAGTTTGTCGAAAACCTCAAAACAGTAGCTACCACAGTGACAGACAAGAAAACAAAAGCAGTCTAGACTGAAAAATGCTAAACAGCCTTTGAAAAGCTGAAGGTCATTTTAATTATCAAGCCTGTGCTTTCAGCTCCAAACTTTAACAAGCATTTAAATTGGCTTTCAATAGAAGTGACATTGGAGTAGGAGCTGCTGTCCTTGAGAAATATGAATCTGAGACAGAGAGACCAATCGGAGACTTTAGCAAAAAACAGCAAGCATCGGAAATGACACTGCACAGTCAAGTTGGAAACTGTTGGCTTATTACTGGCTCTCAAACCCATTGTGACCTATTTCCTAAATGGGAACAGGGAGACCACAACCTGCAAAATTCTATGGAAGGTTTATGACAAAGAATACCATGTTATTCCATTCTACTTCCAAATATATCACCTACAATTCACCCACATTGCTGGGATAGTGAATATCATTGAGGACACCTGCTCAAAATGTACAGAAACCAGTTAGAACTGAAAGAATAATATGATCCAAGGCTCTTAAGAGTGTGTGTTTGTTGATAATGAGTTCCTTTTTTTCCCTTTTTTTGAAAAGAGAATGAGAATTAATTAATTTCATTTGTCATGAGGGAAAACTGAAATGACAATGGATAATGGCTCCAAATTACTACGGAAACATTGAACTTTTAAGTAAGACAGTTTTATTTTGTTAAAATGGAATTAAACAAAAGACAGAAGACATTGAAGTCAAAGGTAACTGGGAATGTAAATTCTGACAATGGAATTCAGTGACTGTCTAAAAGATTTCTGTGTGTTTTAAACACAGTTCTGAGAGAGAGCACAAAATGTCATACCTGAAAGGTATCAAGAAATTAAAGAAAGAGAGACTTCATAAAAGTGATGCAATGCAAAATCAGAACAGTGATTTCCTGTGGTTGCAGAGATAATGGAGGTTGATTACCACAAGAGCAGAAACAATCTCCTGTGGCTTAATCCTAGATAATGGACATAATGTGAGGTTAAAAAAGAGATCCAGGAAAAAGATATGTTTTCCTCTTCCAGGAGTATCACAAAGAAGGGGTTAAACAGGTGTCAGAGAACATCTCTGGGACACATGCACTAAACAACCCCACCACCCTGTGGCCAAACACTTTAACACCCCCTCCCACTCCACCAATGACATGCAAGTCTTGGGCCTCCTCCATCTCCAAACCATAACCACCCGACGCCTTGGGACCCTTCAACCACACAGGATCAATGTGAATTTCATCAGTTTCCTGATTGCCCCTCCCCCCCACCTTATCCCAGATCCAACCTTCCAACTCGGCACCGCCCTCTTGACCAGTCCTCCCTGTCCATCTTCCTTTCCACCTATCCGTTCCACCCACCTCTTCGACCTATCACCATCACATCCCACCTTCATTTACCTATTGCATTCCAAGCTACCTTCCCCCCAGCCCAACACTGTCCCAGTTATCTCTTAACCCCCTTGGCCCACAAGCCTCATTCCTGATGAAGGACTGATGCTAGAAACATTGATTCTCTTGCTCCTCGGATGCTGCCTGACCAACTGTGCTTTTCCAGTACCACACTCTTCGACTTAAAACAGCGTCTGTCAGCTAATCTGGTGTTTGAGTTCTACAGGGCTGGTGTCTGCGATGGGAAATGAAAACCATCCGCTGGGTACTCTGTACGTACAGATGAAAACAAAAGTGTCTCTCTCTCTCTCTTGCTGACTGCTGAAAGTAAGTCCCAAGTCAGCAAGGCCCCTATCAAAAAGGAAATGGGATATACCTTTCATCTGATGTGCAGAACCATGAACTTCCAGACCAATTATTCAACTGCCGAGATCAGTGCTCTCGGAACCCCACAATTTAATGCTTCACCATTGACTTCTCACTGGCAGGCCAAAGACTGAGTTGTTTATCGTTTTCCAACCTGCCTGTATGTCTCTTGCACTTTATTGTTCTTCCTCACGTTTTAGTAATTAATTACCTCTCTCTTTCCTTAACCCAAGGAAGCCTGGTTAAATTGACTCCTTTTAAGACATAGATACACTGGACCTGGAAAGACATCCAGGAGGGAAGGAATCCCTGTGTGATATTAAATAAGTTGCGAGCAACAGAGGCAAGGAGATTTGAAAGAAGATGGAGAACCAGTACTTCCCTCCTGACCCAGCAGGATAGCAGTTTGTCTCGTCATAATGAACCGTGAAGAATCATGGGCCCTCACCAAGGGACCAGTCAGAGGAAATGTAATTGCATTTGCTCCAGTATTATTGTGATCCACAGGTGCCAAGTTACCCTTCTGATGCGCGGTGCTCAGTTTTGTTCTCTAACTAAGTTTTTGAGTTGGTAGGATGGGTTTTCAGGTCAAGTGAAGAAGGGCTTATGCCCGAAACGTCGATTCTCCTGTTCCCTGGATGCGGACTGACCTGCTGCGCTTTTCCAGCAACACATTTCCAGCTCTGATCTCCAGCATCTGCAGACCTCACTTTCTCCTTTCAGGTCAACCAAACATACCAGACTGGTCAAAGATTATTCCTCAACTTCAGGAGCAAATATTGAAGCTTTGACTTCAGGTCACCATTGTACGGTCATTTCTAACGTCACCAGCTGGTCAGTGTTCTTGCAGTATGGATTTGAATTGAATTGAACTTATTGTCACGTGTACTGAGGCACAGTGAAAAACTTTGTCTTGTGAGCTATACAGGCAGATCACAGAGTTAAGGAGCATAGATAAGTAAATAATAGGTAAACAGCAGCAAAAACAAAAACACAGGTACAGGCGAATGATTTCCCAGCCCTTGCAGATCCCACCTTTATCAATGAGGAGAGTATCAGGCAGACCTTGCAATAATAAAACAATCTGCTCAACCAGGATAGCACTCAGATAAACATTTCTACCTTGTGTCTGTAAGATTGCAATTTGCAGCTTAATTACAAAATGGAGCTGGATGTAAATTCAATCAGTAGACAGATTAGGAAAAAATAATTATTTGATTGGCCAATGTGGTAAGCATTAATATTGTTTAAAAAGCTTGCTTTTCTAAGTAAACTGATCTAAATAGTAATTGATGAATATGCTAGTCTGTTTTATGTTGGAAAGGGGATGGTACAATGATTAAAGTATTTGTCAGCATTTTACTCTTTAATTAGTTTTCTGTCCCCTACTTGAGCAGAAGGCATATTGTAAAATTTACTACTGCCATATGGTCACATTAATCTAATGTGCTTTCCAACTAAAAATGAAAAGTTTCCAAAACAAGTTACATTACAAATGATACAACAGTATGATCCCAGACTGCTGATATCATTGTGGTTCCTAATAAATCTTATTTCAGATCCATTGTGGCACACAATAGTATTTTTAAATTAAAATCTCACCCCTATGGGGATAAAAAAAACCTACCAGAGTAACTGTCTATGGGGGTTTCACTGCTACTGTTTTATGCACAAGTTCAATTCAAGAGTTGGCCTTGCACTGGGAGAAGAACTGCCCGACATGAGTAACGTAAGATGGAGGTGATGGGGCAGCTTTAATGTCACCAGACCAGTATTCCACAATGCCAGGTTAATATTCTGGTGATGTAGGTTTGAATCCCATGATATTTGAGAGAAATTTGAATTCAGTAAAATCTGAAATTAAAAGCTGGCCTAATTGCAACCATGAAAATTGTTTTAGAAATTTTTCATTTTTGACTGTCATGAAAACCCATCTGGTTCATAATGCCTTTTACAGAAAGCAATCAGCCATCTTTACCTAGTCTGGCATACATGTGACTCCAGATCCACAGCAATGTAATTGTCTCTTAACTACCCTCTGAAATAGACTAGCATGATACTCAAATATACTGCTACAAAAATTAAACAAAAGATTGAAAGACACTCAGGCACCAGAAATAACATCAGTCATTGCCACCCTGCCGACAATGAAAAGTCCTCCTTCTTAACTTCTGGGAGTTTACGCCAAAATTGGAAGAGCTGTCACACAGATTAGTCAAGATTTGGCCTGAACATCAGATTCATGGAATCATACTTCACAGACATTGTCCCAGACACTACCATCACTATCCCCTGGTACATTCAGTCCCACTGGCAGAACAGAGCAACCTGATTTGGCAGCACAGTCAAGAAGGAGTTACCTTGGCAGTCCTCAATATTGACTCTAGACCCATGAAATCTCATAGCATCAGGTCAAACATTGGCAAAGAATCTTCCTACAGATCTCCACCTCCACACCCTCCCCACCAACACTCCTTAACAGACGAATCAGTTCTATTCCATATTGAACACCGCTTGGAGGAAGTACTGAGGGTGATAAGGGCACAGAATGTACTCTGGCTGGGGGGCTTCAATGTTGATCACAATGAGTGGCCCAATTTAATCAAGAATAGTCAGTATGGCTTTATTAAGGGAAATTTATATCTTACTAACAACTGAATTTTGAGGAAGCAACAAGGAGAATCGATGAAGATCGTGGAGTGGATGTTGTCCCGCATGGTTTTAGTAAGAAGGCATTTGATAAGGTTCCACATGGCAGACTGGTCAGAAAAGTCATTTACAGAGGAATGTGACAAATTGGATCCAAAATTGGCTGAATGACAGGAAGCTAAGGATATAGGTTGATGGACATTTTTGAGAATGGCATGTGATTTCCAGTGGTGTTCCACAGGGCTCAGTATTAGGTCCCTTTCTGTTTGTGGTATACTTTAATGATTGGGATATAAATGTGAGTGGAATGATTGGGAAATTAGCAAATTTCAGAAAACTTGGCTGAGTAGTTGAGAGTGCGGAGGACGACTGTTGACTGTAGGATGATATAAATGTTTTGGCTGAGTGGGCAGAAACAGAATTCATTCCAGAGGAGGAGAAGGATATGCATTTTGGGAGAGCAAACATAGCATGGAAGTACACAAGAAAGGGAGGTAAAGGAAGTGAGATACCTTGATATGTATATCCCCAAATCCCTAAAAGTGGGCAAGACAGGTAGATAAGGTGATCTATGAGATGCTTTTCTTCATTGGGTAAAGTATTGACTACAAAAGCAGGGTTGTTATGCTAGATAGTATTATGCTGGATACAAGATGGTGGAATTTCATGAACACGAAACAAGAAATTCTGCGGTGAGTAGCTCCCAATGCTTGTCACTGTTACAAAGCGCAGGTCTGAACCAAAATTCTGTCTAATTATTTTTTCCAATGCGCAGACATTCAAGGTTCATGCATGGACAGCTATGCAGCTTAGACGGAACTTTGGTCAGAAGGGTAATGGAATACTACCCACTTGCCTGGATGAGTTGAGGCCCAACAGCAATCAAGAAACTTGTCACTATCAAACACAAAGCAGCCCAAAGGTTTGGTACAACATTCCCCACCTTCAACACTGACTAACTTTACCACCACTGGAAATTAGCAACATTGTGTATCATGGCTTTGTGCGTGTAAAATCATGTCACACTAACTTAATTGAGTTTTTTAAAGATGTAAGAAAGAGGATTGATGAAGGCAAAGTGGTGGACGTGATCTATATGGACTTCAGTAGGGCATTCAACAAGATTCCACATTGGAGACTGGTTAGCAAGGTTACATCACATGGAATACAGGGAGAACTAGCCATTTAGATACAGAACTGGCTTGAAGGTAGGAGTCAGAAGGTGGTGGTGGAGGGTTGCTTTTCAGACTGGAGACCTGTGACCAGTGGTGTGCTATAAGGATTGTGCTGGGTTCACTGCTTTTTGTCATTTATATAAATGAATTGGATGTGAACATAGTAGGTATGGTTAGTAAGCTTGCAGATGAGACCAAAATTGGAGGTTTAGTGAATGGTAAAGAAGGCTACCTCTGAGTGTAACGGAACCTCAATCAGATTGGGCTAAAGAATGGCAGATGGCGTTTAATTTAAATAGATGTGAGGCGCTGTATTTTGGAAAGGCAAATTAGGGTAGGACTTATATACTTAATGGTAAGGTCCTGGGGAATGTTGCTGAACAAAGAGACCTTGGAGTGCACGTTCATAGTTCCTTGAAAGCAGAGTCATAGGTAGATAGGATAGTGAAGAAGGTGTTTGGTATGCTTGCCTTTATTGGTCAGTGCATTGAATATAGGAGTTGGGAGATCATGTTGTGGCTGTACAGGACATTGGTTAGGCCACTTTGGAATACTGCATGCAATTCTGGTCTCCCTGCCTACAAAGGATGTTATGAAAGATTTACAAGGATGTTGCCAGGGTTGGAGGGTTTGGACAATGGGGAGAGGCTGAACAAGCTGGGGGTATTTTACCCTGGAGAGTTGGAGGCTGAGGGGTGACCTTATACAAGTTTATAAAATCATGAGGGGCATGGATAGGGTGAATAGCCAAGATCTTTTCCCCAGGTTAGCAGAGTCCAAAATTAGAGGGCATTGGTTTAAGGTTTAATTTAAAAGGGACCTGAGGGGCAACTGTTTCATGCAGAGGGTGGTGTGTGTGTGGAATGAGCTACCAGAGGAAGTGGTGGAGGCTGGTACAATTGCACCATTTAAAAGGCATCTGGATGGATACATGAATAGGAAGGGTTTAGATGGATATGGGCCAAATGCTGGCAAATGGGACTAGATATATTTAGGATACCTGGTTGGCATGGATGAGTTGGACCGAAGGGTCTGTTTCCTTGCTGTACATCTCTATGACTCTATGACTTTATCTACAAGATACACTGCAATAACTCATTGAGGTTCCTCTGGCTGCATCTTACAAACAGGCCACCTCTACCATCCAGTAGGACAAGCAGATCAGGTCCATGGCAGCACCACCTTCTTTCAGTTCCTATTCAACTCATACACCATCCTGACTTGGAAATATCTCTGCAGTCCTTCACTGCCATTGAATCAAAATCTTATGATTTCCTTCGTAACAGCACTGTGGGTGTCCTTGCACCCTGAGGGATGTTGACTTCACTGATATGGCCAACATTTCACACATATTTCTAACTTTCTTAGAGAACTATCTGGCTGAGCAGAGGCCGACAGTCAAGTTCGGTTGCCATGGGGATGGCCTCAGCTGGGACCTTGGTTCATGTCACACGATAGGTGACCCCACTACACTATGCTTTCTCTTTCTCTCTCTCTCTCTCTCTCACACACACACACACGCACTCTCTCACAGACTGATACCCCTTTACACTCACGCTCACACACATATACACACACTCTTATAGACACTCATAACCTTCCCCCCCACCCCACCTGCACACACACACATTATAAGTTTATGGGGTGAATTTGTACTTGCAGAATACACATTTTATTTTGCTCAAAAACTGCATGAATCCATGTAAGATTATGTAAATCGTTTTTCTAGATTGGAATCAGTCTCAACATTGGGGCACAGAGGGCCTCACACAGGGCACCTCACACCTTCAATGCTTTATCTGGGCCGACATGACACCTATTGTTAAAGTTTACTTGAGAATGTAACTTCAAAATGTTCTGGGATTTACATATGAAAGAACTGAAACCAACATTCTAAAAGATGAGAGATTTAACAAACAATCCAGGTCTTTTTCAATATATCACTTCAGTTGCATCACATTGTAAACTTTTGCTACAAATTCTGTGCCTTACTCCACAACTAGTGCTTCCAAATAAACCTTTTGGACTGTAACCTGGTGTTGTGTGACTTTTAACCACCCTGGAGAAGGTGATGACAAGCTGCCTTCTTGAACCATTGCAGTGGGTGAAACTCTTAGAACACCCTCCCTAACCACACTGTGCATATACCTACACCACTTAGAACACCCTCCCTAACCACACTGTGCATATACCTACACCACTTAGAACACCCTCCCTAACCACACTGTGCATATACCTACACCACTTAGAACACCCTCCCTAACCACACTGTGCATATACCTACACCACTTAGAACACCCTCTCTAACCTAGGGCGGCACGGTGGCACAGTGGTTAGCACTGCTGCCTCACAGCGCCAGAGACCTGGGTTCAATTCCCACCTCAGGCGACTGACTGTGTGGATTTTGCACGTTCTCCCCGTGTCTGCGTGGGTTTCCTCCGGGTGATCCGGTTTCCTCCCACAGTCCAAAGATGTGCAGGTTAGGTGAATTGACCATGCTAAATTGCCCGTAGTGTTAGGTAAGGGGTAAATGTAGGGGTATGGGTGGGTTGCGCTTCGGCGGAGCGCTGTGGACTTGTTGGGCTGAAGGGCCTGTTTCCACACTGTAAGTAATCTAATCTAATCTAACCACACTGTGCATATACCTACACCACTTAGAACACCCTCCCTAACCACACTGTGCATATACCTACACCACTTCGACTGCATTATTTTAAAAGGCAGCTCACCAGCACCTTCTCAAGGGCAAGTCAAAGAATATGGGAGACATATGTTGAGGTAGATTTAAAAATCATTCCATTTAAAGCCCAGAGCACATCTAACACTGGCAGCTGAAAACACCCAATACAGGAAGGTGACAGCAGTGTGGTTCCTTTAGTATTGGGTGAAAATGAAGCAAACTTGTACCGAATCAAACTTGAGAGAAGAAAAAGAGATGATTGAGAATTTGAATTCCCTAGAAATCGGAATATTCAATGGACTCTGACATTAGCATTCACCTTCTCGCCTCGCCCACTCCCCTCCGACATTTAATAAAACAACACCTTCCAATTATGCAGGACCATTATCACACAGAATCTTACAACAAGTCACATAAGGAGATAATTGTTGACAGCTTGGTAAACAAGGTAGATTATGGAAAGTATCTTAAAGAAGGAAAGAGGTTTAGGGAGGGAATTCCTGAAGGCAGGGTGACCAATGCAGTAATAAAATCAGGCAGGCACCATAATTGGAAGAGCACAGCTAAATCGGAGGGTTTCTAGGCGACGGGGTGGAGTCAGTCGCTAGGGAACAGGGTTTAGAATAGGGACAGACGACAACTGCTTTATTTTCTCAATGTTTAGTTGGAGAAAATTTCTGCTAATCCAGTATCAAAAGATAAATAAAGCAGCCTGATATTTCAAAGCCAGTGAAGAGATTGTGAAAGCTGGCAGTGTGATTTAGGATTTGTCAGCCTGCGTGTGACCTGTTTTCAGAAGAGGTTGCTAAGATGCCGTACGGAGATGAGTTGGTGAAGAATAGATCCTTGTTGGGATACCAGAAGTAGAATAATGAGGAAGGAAGAGAACCCAATGCAAGTCATTTTCTGGCCACAATTAGATAGATATTAGAATTAGAACTAGAACTAGAATCCCTTCAGCGTGGAAACAGGCCTTTCGGCCCAAACATCCACAGCGACCCTCCGAAGAGTAACCCACCCAGACCCATTCCCATACCCTATATTCACCCCTGACTAAAAACCTACACTACAGGCAATTTAGCACAACCAATTCACCTAACCTGCACATCTTTGGATTGTGGGAGGAAACTAGAGGAAACCCATGCAGACACAAGGAGAATGGGCAAACTCCATACAGTCAGTCGCCCGAGGCTGGAATCGAACGTGGGTCCCTGGCACTGTGAGGCAGTAGTGCTGACTACTGAGCCAAAATGGAAGCAGGAGAGTTCGGCCCAAACCTGCTAAATAACAGTGCAGATGTTATGGAGGAAGTGTGATCAACCGTGTCAGAAGTTGCAGACAGGTCAATGAGCATAAGGAGCTAAAGTTTACTGCTGCCTCAGTTACAAAGGATGTTATTTATGACTTGGACGTGACTGTTTTGTACTGTGTCGGGCAAAAACCTGATTGGAAGGATTTAAAAATGGCGTTCTGCAAATAATTTGGACAGATTTGAGATGTAACAACACGTTCAAGAGCTTTGAAGATGAAAGGGAATTTGAAGATGGTAGAGTAATTTGCAAGGAGTAAAGTGTTGATTGTTTGAGTTGAGACATAGTGACAGAGTTGACTGAGTTCTGGCTGAGATGGAAGAAGAAGGTGCAATTCAGCTCTGATGAACTGCAAGTTTCGTTCCACAACTCAGATATTGTACAAGACTACCCTGCAGCTAAAGCACAAACAGCTTGTTTCTGAGTCAACAGATGGCACAGACACTGAAATAGCATTGATGTTTCAAGACCTCTCAACTTCCTCAAAGTCATTTACTTTGGTGTTACCTATCTTATCATTTTGTCAACTATTTTTACACAGAATTACAAGTGACTATACAGAACACACAGTATAGAAATAGGCCATTGAGCCACATTGCTTTTTGCCAGTGTTTGTTCACCGTTTGAACCTCTTCCCACCTTGCTGTTGGTATTACTTCTCTTCCTGCCTCCTGTACTTATCTAATTTCCCCTTAAATCAATTTAAGAATTAAGTATCTTTTTGCATTACCAATTGCATGTTTGCATTTTCTTGCATACGTATGGAGGTTACATCAGATTAAGGGTATTTAAAGTCATTGCCATTGGGCTGTCTACATGGTGAACCCACAGGCAAGCATTGCCAGAGTAGCAATATGTGTAAGCAATATGAATTGCAAGTATTTACCCTGAATATTAAAATCAACACTGTTGAGCAGTGTATATGGACCCTGAGGCGCAGTGAAGAAACACATAGGCTTATGCAATGACTGAATCACACTCAAGTTCAGAATTTTACAATTCCTTTAGAAAGTGATATCTTTTAAATAGACATTTGAATTGTCAGTGAATCATATGTCAAAATTTCATATTTTTTAAGACTTTTATTGTATTAATCAAACCAAAAGCAAAATTGTGAAAACATTATCAGTAACCCAAAGTCCAGAAAAGATTCCCAATGACCATATATTCCCCCTCAGCATCCATCCTTTATTCCTTATGTGTCCTTTAATTGGATGCTTCAATCTATCCTCAAGTCCTTCCATTTTCCTTTTCTGAATAGATAATTTTGAATCCCCAAATTAAGTTTAACAGTGCGTATTACCATAAAGATTTCTCCCTCTTTAAATCTCTTCAACCAGAGAATGAAACCCCATCAACAAGTTATGTGATGTATATTGGAGACTGCCTACTACTAACTCACTGCCCTCTCTCTCTCTCTTCAACCCTTGCAGAATGATTCTGTTTCCAACAGGTTCAATGATATCTCGAAAAACCTTATATCCTTATATAAGCCAATATCAGAATGTCTTCAATGGATTCACCCATCAAAATCTATCTCCATGCAATGTGAATCACATAGGCCTTGTATCCAGGTAGAAATGCTAATTAGCTATCTCTAAATTTCAACTTCAATTCTATATTGAAATTAAAAAGGTAGTCTAAAGTGTAAGCATTTATAAAATCTGACATTCCTAACACCTTAGTGACAAACAGTTTGCCCACAGTCATGAATAATGCACTACCATTATCCACAGATATGAACAGTCTGCACTTTCTTCTCAATAAACAACACAGGCCTCCTTTAACTTTTAACAACCAAGTCACCCAAGAATGTTGGTGGGTAGAATCCAGAACAGGTCAGGTGGCCCCTTTCATTCTTCCATTTTACACTAAATTAAAAACATTGTTCCAAAAATAACAACTTTATAAATTTTAGACTAGTAGCAAGAGCTGTTAGTAAAGATAAGATGTTCCTGCAAAGAAGTCTCCTGTTGACTAGTTGCTGCAAAAAATTAACATGCTGAAGATCACCATTAATCAGAAAGTGAAGTGAATCAATTGTGTAAATACTGTGGCTACAAGAGCAGATCAGAATCTGGAAATTCTGGATGAGTAACTCACCTCCTGACTTCCCACACCCTGACAACCATCCAAAGGCATAAATCAGGAGGGTAATACATGGGTGCTGCAAATGCACTCAAGAAATTCAGCCCCATCCAGGACAAAGCAGCCCCAGTGACTGGCACTGTATCCACCATTGTAAACATTCCCTCCACCAAAGTGGCATCGTGGCAGCTGTATGTGCTATCTACAACATGCACTGGAGCAAGGCCTCTTCAACAGCAACTTCCAAACTCATGACATGTACCACAGAGAAGGACATTGGCAACAGAAACTCAAGAACACCACCACGTCCATTCGCCCCCAAACCTCACACCATCCTAGTCTGAAACTATATGACAATTCTTTCACTGTCATGGCAC
Source organism: Chiloscyllium plagiosum (assembly GCF_037043375.1). Taxonomy (NCBI): domain Eukaryota; kingdom Metazoa; phylum Chordata; class Chondrichthyes; order Orectolobiformes; family Hemiscylliidae; genus Chiloscyllium; species Chiloscyllium plagiosum. The sequence continues at coordinate 105,575,402 of NW_028270141.1, forward strand.
TGAATTCATGGAATTCACTTCCCACAGACCAGTGGGTGGACCTGCAGGAGATTGAATGCGATTGTTAAGAAGGTGACTCACTGTCTCACGTGAAGATCGACCAAGGATGAATGCTATTGATGTTTGTATCTCATGAAAGAAGAAAAAGAAATTTCTTGATTACTAGTTTCACAGATGACACTAGTGGAACCCTTTAGAGAAGTACCTGCTGACATGATGGAGTGTTACAGGGAAGGGGAAAGGTCACCCTGAACGAATTCCTCTTAAAACTAGGAATCCACTTTGAGGTTTAATATGTGAACTTTAAAAACACAGAAGACAAACTTGATTTGCAAGCCACTTGGAGTCTAATTTGAAACGAAGAAAGAAAGAATTTGCCTTCATAAAGTGTTGCCTGCATCCTGTGGAGATCCCAAAATGCCTCACAGACAATGCATTACTTTTGAAGCATACTCACCGTTGTTGTGAAGGCAAACATGACAGCCAACTTGTGCTTGACAAGATGCCACAAAATAGCAAAACATCAATGAAATAAACAATTAGCGAATGCGTTTTTTGGTTGTATTAATTGAAGGATAAATGTCATCCAAGATAGAGTGAGAACTCTCCTGCACTGAAGTGTAAGGCTGGATGATGTGCTGAATCCCTGAATTTGTGTTTGATCTCACAACCCACCTGACAGAAGATTAAAATGCTGCCATTGAAATAAGGCGACACAACATTAAGAAAGGTTTTACATTTGGAGATGAGTCACTTGTGGAACTTATCAAATATTGAGCTTTTATTTTAATCAAACAACATTATCCCAATCTGCCTGGCCAATTTGCATTCTAAGTTAAAATTTTAGTACAAGTATCTTTGACTGCCCCAAACGTGAAATCTCCTTAATAATTGTGAAGAGCATTTTTTTTTAACTAGACTTCTCCCTGAAACACGATACAGTGCCTCAATGAGTCATGGACTGGGAATAGCTTTTAGCTCTGCAACTTGGTGTAAATCAATAAAAGTAGAAAATAGCTTTTATATCTGGAGGTAAGACACATATACAACTGTGGATGCAATAAATTTCACTTTCACACAGTAACCACAGGCTATATCTGACATTTTTTGGCGAAATATCAGTTGCGTCAAGGTATTTGGAGGGTTTCTCATTGCAAGAAGTAATGAGATTTCTCAGCCACATCTTACCAAACTCACCTCATTCACTACCTTTCTGCCCTGTGGCAGCCCACTTGTCCAATTCAATCCAGCTCTTAGGACATGGTGTTCCTGGAACAACTCGGCACTAAGCGGATATCAGCTAGAACATCGACATCACTGGTGCCCATGCAATTTGTAAGAGGCTGCAGTCTATCCAGACGATCCCTGGTATAGTGAAGCTGCCCTGCTCAGTGCCCGATGTAAACTGTGTCACGTCAGAGGAGACTGATGCTACATTTCTCCAACAGGGACCTGAACAGGGTCCTGGTGGATGGAGAGTCCAGAAGAGAGACATCTCTTCCCAGCACCATGCCTGAGGTGAGAACCTGGATCAGTACCATTTCCACAATGCTGAGGAATGGGTAGCAGTGTTCTGTTAGGGAAGTGACACATTGGTGTCTCTGCTGCCTCACACTCACTCTATTTCTGCGACTGCACACAGACCTCCCAACAAGGCTCATGCTCTGCCATTCTCACTTTGGTCTGCAACACCTTCAAACACTCACGAGCAATCACCACCATTAGCCTTGGAAACCTATACCGCTTACTCAGTCCTTCAGAACACCTCACCGTCTTTCTATCACCGCCCATTTTCACCTCACTCTGTATTCCCTTTCTCCGATTCCAGAAGAAGTCAGCCCACAATAGGACCAAAAGATGGGAGCAGAGGTGACCTACATCAAACCTCTCACCTACCATGGGAAGAGAATTCTATCTCTCAAAGGGGAAGACCAGCAGCATTCCTGTAAGGATACTGAGATCCCTAGTCCTGTCAAATGAGGAAGTCACCACTCTTCATTTTGCTGCAATCCCACTATCAGTCTAATTCATTGCACAACCCTCCGAACCATTGGTGAGGCTATCTTCTTTCTCATGTCTTGCTGGTACCAGTTGCACGTCCATGCATTCAGTGAAGAAATGGCCTTTCCTTCAGAAGCTGCTACCTCAACCATCAAGGATGAGCATGATGGGTAATGGCAAGGCTGTATCTCGCACACCCCACCATCCCATATCATGGAAATGGTAGCCTTAGAAAGCTTGACTTCACAATCTGGTGTGAACATTGCTGTGACAGCTCTACAGCTGGCTGAGGAAGAAACAGGCAAGGTCACTGACACTTGGAGGACTCCCAGAGACCAGGCACTGGCTCAGCCACCCCATTCCCCCCTCAGCTACAAGAGGACCCAATGGTGTCAGTAACCAGGGGCTTCATCCACACACACAGGGAGGAACAGGAAGAGGCTGACCCGTATGTGAGAGGCAATGGGCTGTATGACCCAGGGGCTGCAGGAGGTGGTCATCAATGTCTGGTGCAGGGAGATGATGCACTACAATTTATCAGGGATTAGGGAGCCCCCAGCCCTGTGTCCTGTACAGCTCATGGCTTCATGCGTAACACTGTTTCCCTTAAGGGGCCTCACATTGATGGGCTTTGTAGCCCACTCCCTCAGAAATCAAGACAATGAACTTGTCCATTCCAGCCATTTATTTCAACATTTACTTCAAATTCCAGCACTATGGCATGTGACTGGGAATGCCCTTCAGCCAGTGGCTTCCAGACTCTGCCTCCACATTGTCAGTGAGCACCCAAACATCTAGATGCCCTCCCTGATAGTCTAACTATTGATGTTACACCTCCCCAGAGGTCCACCCAACCCATCTACATAAGGCTTCACTTGCCCACCTTGCCCCCTCAGCCCCTGGCCTATGAGATGACCATGCAGGTATGGTCATAAATACAGTTGCCGCCAACACGTTCCCAATCATCATCCCCCATTTCCTCCACAACCTGCATCCTCAATGGATAGGTTCCTGAGTCTCCTGCCCAGAGCAGCAGATCCCTTGCCCCCAACCCCATTCCCTCTTCAAGGTTTTTAGTTTCTGCAGATGAAACCCACCTCCTTGAGTGGCCGAACCAATCAGGCGTCAGATAAGAAGTTCTCAGACTACTTACTTGATGCTATAGATTTAACCCCTCCTCCTCCAGCTCCCTGGAGGGACCGCCATGGAACGACGTGATCACCATGTGAATATCAGGGGCATGGAGCCCTGAGCAAGAATACCATATCCGGACGCTTGATCATGGCCAAACCGCCGGACTGGTCTCAGAGGTTCTCCTTGATTTACTGTGACAAGATCCATGGACAAGGGGTAAGTGTGGTTGGCACTCTTGGATAGTGTCCATTGGTTGTTCCTCACGCCCAGTGGTGAGCAGGAGTCCACAGCTACCCACTCTGACTTCCATGTTGAGAATTCTCAGTATCTGGTTTGTTTGGCACATTTGCTAAAATAGGAAGCTGAATATTAATGAAGTGGCCTGTTCCATTGATAAGATATTTAATAAGCTATAATGCCCTTAAATTATTAACTGGTTACTGCTGATGTCGAGATAGGCCTCATTGGGCTTTTCACACAATTCTGTCACAACTCCCATCTTTGCCCACACTATTCAGTCTCCGCTCCCCGTTTTTTGTGAACAAATTACCATTGTTTCCTGTTCTCTAATTGTATTTCTGATGTTGAAGCAGCAACATGAATGGCCAGTGAGTTTAACGAGATTCTCTGATTTATTGATGATGAACTTCCATATGGTATTGAGTTTGGTGATACCAGCACCTTGCCAAAGGGGTGTGGCAGGAAACTGTACACTTTAGTTACCCTTATTTAAAGGAAAAGGACCCCTCAAAGGAAATGGCGAGGCAAACAGAATAAGATCAAAATGCTTAGGGGCAGAGGAAGGCCATTCAGCCCATTGAGTCTGCGCTGCCACTCAATGAGATCATAGCTGACCTGATAATCCTTAACTCCACTTTCCTGCCTTTCCCCCATAACCTTTGATTCTCTTATTGATTAAATATCTGCCTCTCTCAGCCTTGAATATACTTAAGGACCTAGCTTTGGCAGTCCTCTACGGTAAAGAATTCCACTAATTCGTAACCAGCTGAGACAAGGAATTCCTCCTCATCTCTGCCTTAAATATGCAACCCCTTATTCTGAGATTGTTCTGAAATGCTTTTCCACTTTTAAAAACACTGGAATACGGAAGCATATAGAATTGACAGACAAGAAGGGACCAAAGTTCACCTCATTCAGCTTCTACATCCCACTAGTCACATGATAATAATGTTGACTGACCATAGCGATCAATCCCAATCAATTAGACTGCAGCAGACACAGGCACTGAGTGAGGAAGTCCCAAAGGATAGCAAGGTTTGGGAAGTGTAGATCCAAAGTCACCTGCTCCTCTCAGCACGCTTCACTTACCAGTGACATGTCTCAAATTACCAAGATACCCGATACCAAAATGTTATTTCCTGACAGAAATATCTCTATCTTGCACTTGATTGAATCAATATTATCTGCTTAGACTGCTCCCAAAGGGAGCCTGTTCCATTGATTGACCACTTGCTCATTGGTCATATTGAAATGTGCTTTTCATTCTTTCCAAATGCTAGGATATAAAAGGCGCCTGGCACAGCTCGAAGGAAAGCCTATGAGATATGAAGGCATGGAACAAAGTTTATGAGCAAACTATAATGCAATGACACACACGGAAGCTTATATTTGATGGCTGTCAAAGTACTGTATGAATGATTTTACTACAGTCGACCCTTCGCACCACAGGAACACAGTGAAGAATGCCTGATAGGGGATGGAAGCCAGGCTCAAAATTGTATACAATACCGAAAGACTTAAAAGATATTATCCAAACCACCCTCTACCAGGTAGCTGACCCAAGTACACAGCACACAAGTTATTGCCCATCAAACTGCTAAATATTTACTTTCAATGGAAAGTCCCAAGCGAACCTTAAAGCCTATCTATTGGTTAACTTGTTTGTTCGTTGTGGAGGAGAGGCAACTTGGCACATGCATATTTTCAGAAGATTAGACACACAACCTCTTGGCAACGCAATCTCCGTCCCGGACACACGTTGCAGCCATCAATGATTATTTACTGTTAGAAAATGTGGCAGTGCTGTAACCATGGACTGCTGTGCCACTCTCCTGTTTGATTTCTGTGTGATCAGAGTTCTGACACAGTAAATGATTCCCACGTTCGCCTGGATTGAAATGATGCTGATGGTGAGTGGGGGTGTGCGGGAGGGTAAACTGAAATTAAGACACATTGAAGGGGATGCTGCCTTTGACAATTTGTGGTTTTTGTATGGTAGTCAGCTTTGTGGTGGATTGGAACACAATATTTGGCCAGTGTCTGACTCCACTTAAACATTTTGTTCTTAGGAGGAAACCAAGTTTTTAACGTACAAAAAATAACTTTTATGAGAGGAATTAGTAATGGCATAATGTGGAAAATTAAGCTTGCCTTAAGCTCACCCCAGATGAACTAAGAGAGAACTCAAACATTGACCAGACAGGAAAACAAATCCTGACTTCAATGTAATTGTATTGTAATATTTAAATTAGCTATGGCTCATTTTCAGTGAAGCCTCCGATATAAAAGGCAAGGCTGAAGATCGTACACAGTGGTAAAATGACATGCCAAATGAACCTCAGCCAAGTTTTTCTGTCAATTCCCAGCCCTTGTTTCTGTCGTCAACTGACAGTCGATCAGCCATAGCAACTGGAAAGAACATCTCAGTACCTTAATACATTCTAATTTACAACAAAACAGAGATGCGAATGTATTCTCTGGAAGACAATTTCCAAGAGGCACAAAAGCAGAGAAGATCAAGACAGATATGATTCTCATGACATACTGAGTAGTGTTAAAATCCCCTCCGCATTTGTAGCAATCCTTATTAATGCAAAAATCAAGAACTTTTGTTTAATGTATTATGCATGAATGGAATTTTCAATGGGCAACGTGGAACACAGAATTAATTCAGTGTACAAGAAGGACATTAATAACTCATTTCTAAACACCTCCCATTCGTTATGAGATCTTCCTTAACACTGGAATATATTTGTTATTACTGATTAATGAAATAGTTTGCAGCTTTTCCTATGTAGCAGGTGGCATAACAGAGTCCAGCCAACAGCGACGGTAATGACAGCAAATGTCTTTTGAATACGACCCCCTGCTGTGGTGTTGAAAGCACAGGAAGACTATGAGTAATTGCCATGGGGTGCTAATGAGCAAGCCATAGGTTACCCACAACTCAATTTATCTTCTAGCAGCCCCATTCCCCAATTAACAATGTAGTCTTTGAATGGCTGCATACAAGAGACAAAGTTGCAGGTAACAGTATTGGCTGTATCTGAGTGCCGACAGGAGATGCATTGTTGAAGCCCTTGCTCTCCCACTGATATTCCACACTGGCCTTTTTGGAATGAGGCAGCTGCAGCTGTCCCGGAGTTCTTGACACAAGAGTGGAGGCTGGCAGCCTCTTGGCGTCAGTCCAGAGTACAGCATACATCCCCTGTGTTGTGGAAAGTGAATTCTGGCATGAGGCCCATCATTGTTGATGTTTGTGACTCAGGCTTATTAATGTGACAACGGAGCAAAATTTCCCTATGCTTTGAGTGTCTCTGCACTCCCATTCTAGCCTTCCATCTTGAGTGGCATGTCCAAAGCCTATATATATATATCTTGTCATTCAGTAGGCGATATACATGAGTCCTTTCTTGTCTGGGTTAACTCTATCTCTCTTTTTTGTGCACACTCTTTGTGCAATGTATTGAACTCAATCCTTCAGTTTCAACTTCAAATGGCTTCATACTACTTCTACCTCTACAATCTTCAGCTTCACATTTTCTGCACAACTCATTGGGAAAACTCAGCCTTGGTCCTATAAGGAATGTCCACTTCAGGAAAATTTAGGTTTACCTTTCCAATTAAATCAAGCTGTTTCATTGTTTCCAGATAAACACCTAATGCTGGAAATACTAGACAGCACAGAGCTGGTCCATTCTTCACTGTATCTTGTGTTCGATGTCATTTTGCACAGTTCCCTTACACAGAAGAAAGGAAAATTTACCCCCATTTCAGTACTAAGTGAGCACTGCACTTCAGAGGTGCTGTCTTTCAGACATGAAATCAAAGCATTATCTGCCAGTTCTGGTGCATCTAAGAGATTCTACAACACAAAAATGAAAACTAGTTGGGGAGTTATATCTAGTGTGTTCCACTATTTTATCCCTAAACAGACATAAAAAAGGAAACACAAATTAATCATCACGTTTTCTATGTTACAATAGGGACTACACGTCCAAGTGTGTTCAATGGGTTATTTTGATGCATCTATAGTGTGCAGGTGACATGCTGTTCAAAGTGATTTGCATTCCTTTGGACTGGGGCAGACTCTGACATTGGGCAGCCTGAGATCTCCATGTGCGCAGGATCAACAGACAACCTACAGCTGGTTAACAGTGCATGGGAGATAGCTCTGACTGACAGCCAATCTGGTAGGCTGACCATAGACAAAATTGCACAAGCAGGGACCAGACTTCCCGAGAGCAGGGTCACTGAACAATAAACATTGCATGTTCATCTGCCAGAAAAGAGTTCAGTGGAAATGTGTTAGCAAGGTGTACATTGTACAATAGTGGTCTTGGTACACTCAATGATTGAACAATACTATGTCTACAAGACATACAGAGAAATAAATTTTTGTTATAAAAGTTGTATGTTTAGTTTATAAAATAGACTCTTCTGGGCTTAAAAGAAGAACATCTGCTGATCACGAGGCAAATCGATGATAATTTTAGTAAGTATCAACCTAGACAGAGTTTAGACCAACTTCTGGAACTCAACATAATTGTATTATTCGTGTCTTGCAATCAACCAGTACAACAGACAAGTAAATAGTATGTGTCCCCAGGAGGGACTGAGAATAAAGGGGAGCAGTTGAATTTGATTATGCTTAAAGTGTGCTAATGGCTCAATATTTACCTTATGGAACAAATAATGGTCTTTGACCAGAGGCACAGAAATTCATTGCTAAATTGGAAAGTGACTCACCTGGGAATATTACTTGACCAAAAACCATTTTACGTCTGGAGAGGTTAATTGTAGTCCCGAGAAAACACTGCATCTGTCTGGTAAGAGTCTAGCTTCCTGCAACATCCAGTCTTACTTGTTAACATCTAATCTACTTACAGGTCGCTCTCTCGAAAACCAGATTCCTCCAGTCTAAATGTCTTCAAAACCTAGTCTCTGGAAAAGAGTCATAAATTCTTCGGCAGAATAGACCAAGTCTATGCATCAACATCATCTTTTTCAGCTTCACAAGGAAATTTGTAACACCACCCCACTGCCCTCACCTGAATCTGAACCTCTTCCCTGGACTCTACATTTCTGGACTCAGACAAAAATAACATATTCATATATTTAATTTATTAAATATTAATTTAAATTCATTTTAATTGCAACCTCTTTGTTATCTTTTTTTCTTACTTGCATGTGTGTGTGCATATGTGTGTATATATACATGTATGTGTGTATAAGTGGGTGTGTATGTGTTTATTTATGTTTGTGTATGTGTGTATGTACGTATTTATGTGTATGTATCTGCTTGTATGTGTATTGTGTATGTGTGTGTATGGGTGCGCATGTGTATGCGTGTGCGTATGTATGTATGGGTATGCATGTGTGTATGTATGTATGTATGTGCGAGCATGTGTGCGCGTGTGTATATGTCAATCATGCCCCAGGTGTGAATGTGTGAATAAACGATACTTCTGTGCTAAACCCTAAAGACAGTTTGTTGTACATCATTTAAAAATTAGACTTCAAATCAATGTGGTTTTGCACAATACACCATAGCCTATTTTGAAAGGGGTAGAAAGATTTTTTTTAAAAAACACCTGCTTACAGGCAGCAGAGGATATGGGGCTCCTTGGTGGGGGTGATGGATATGGGGCTCCTTGGTGGGGCATAATGGATATGGGGCTCCTTAGTGGGAGATGATGGATATGGGGCTCCTTGGTGGGGGATAATGGATATGGGTCTCCTCCGTGGGGGATGATGGATATGGGGCTCCTCGGTGGGGATGATGGATATGGGGCTCCTTAGTGGGGGATGATGGATATGTGGTTCCTTGGTGGAGAATGACGGGTATGGGGCTCCTCAGTGCGGGTGTTGTATTTGGGGCTCCTCGGTGCAGGTGCTGTATATGGGGCTCCTTAGTGGGGGTGATGAATATGGGGCTCCTCAGTGAGGGATGATGGATATGGGGCTCCTTTGTGGGGGATAATTGATATGGGGCTCCTTGGTGAGGGATGATGGATATGGGGCTCCTTGGTGGAGGATAATGGATATGGGGCTCCTTGGTGGGGGATGATGGATATGGGGCTCCTTGGTGGGGGATGATAGATATGGGGCTCCTCGGTGGGGGAGGTGATGGATATGGGGCTCCTCGGTGGGGGATGATGGATATGGGGCTCCTTGGTGAGGGATGATGGATATGGGGCTCCTCGGTGCGGGTGATCAATATGGGGCTCCTTGATGGGGGATGATGGATATGAGGCTCCTCGGTGGAGGATGATGGATATCGGGCTCCTTGGTGGAGGATAATGGATATGGGGCTCCTTGGTGGGAGATGATGGATATGGGGCTCCTCGGTGGGAGATGATAGATATGGGGTTCCTCAGTAGGGATGATGGATATAGGGCTCCTTAGTGGGGGATGATAGAAATGGGGCTCCTCAGTGGGGGATGATGGATATGGGGCTCCTCGGTGGGGACGATGGATATGGGGCTCCTTAGTGGGGGATGATGGATATGTGGTTCCTTGGTGGAGAATGACGGGTATGGGGCTCCTCAGTGTGGAAGTTGTATATGGGTCTCCTCGGTGCAGGTGCTGTATATGGGGCTCCTTAGTGGGGGTGATGAATATGGGGCGCCTTGGTGGGGGATAATCCCCCTTGGTGGGGGATAATGTATATGGGGCTCCTCGGTGGAGGATGATGGATATGGGGCTCCTTGGTGGGGGATGATGGATATGGGGCTCCTCGGTGAGGGATGATGATTATGGGGCTCCTTGGTGGGGATGATCAATATGGGGCTCCTTGGTGGGGGATGATGGATATGAGGCTCCTTGGTGAGGGATGATGGATATGGGACTCTTTGGTGAGGGATGATGGATATGGGGCTCCTCGGTGCGGGTGATCAATATGGGGCTCCTTGGTGGGGGATGATGGATATGAGGCTCCTTGGTGAGGGATGATGGATATGGGGCTCTTTGGTGAGGGATGATGGATATGGGGCTCCTCTGTGGGGGATGATGGATATGGGATTCCTTGGTGGGGGATGATGGATATGGAGCTCCTTGGTGAGTGATGATGGATTTGGGGCTCCTTGGTGAAGGATGATGAATATGGGGCTCCTCGGTGGAGAATGGCGGGTATGGGTCTCCTCAGTGTGGGTGTTGTATATGGGTCTCCTCGGTGCAGGTGCTGTATATGGGGCTCCTTAGTGGGTGTGATGAATATGGGGCTCCTTGGTGGGGGATAATCCCCCTTGGTGGGGGATAATGTATATGGGGCTCCTCGGTGGGGGATGATGGGTATGGGGCTCCTTGGTGGGGGATGATAGATATGGGGCTCCTCGGTGAGGGATGATGGTTATGGGGCTCCTTGGTGGGGGTTGATGGATTTGGAGCTCCTTGGTGAGGGATGATGGATATGGGGCTCCTCTGTGGGGGTGATGAATATGGGGCTCCTTGGTGGGGGATGATGGATATGGGGCTCCTTGGTGGGGGATGATGGATATGGGGTTCCTCAGTGGCGATGATGGATATGGGGCTCCTTGGTGGGGGATGATGGATATAGGGCTCCTTGGTGAGAGATGATGGATTTGGGGCTCCTTGGTGGGGGATGGTGGATATGGGGCTCCTTTATGGGGGATGATGGATATTGGGCTCCTCGGTGAGTGATGATGGATATGGGGCTCCTCTGTGGGGGTGATGAATATGGGGCTCCTTGGTGGGGGATGATGGATATGGGGTTCCTCAGTGGCGATGATGGATATGGGGCTCCTTGGTGGGGGATGATGGATATAGGGCTCCTTGGTGAGAGATGATGGATTTGGGGCTCCTCGGTGAGGGATGATGGATATGGGGATCCTTAGTGGGGGTTGATAGAAATGGGGCTCCTTGGTGGGGATGATGGATATGGTGATCTTCGGTGCAGATATGGGGCTCCTCAATGGGGGATGATGGATATGGTGATCTTCGGTGCGGATGTTGGATATGAGGCTCCTCAGTGGGGGATGATGGATATGGAGCTCTTCGGTGGGTGATGATAGATACGTTTAAGGCCAAGTTGGATAGTTTCTTGTTAAGCAAGGAACAAATGGTTGTCTGGAAGATGGGAACAAGGATTTGAGGTTAAAATCAAATCAGCCATGATCTTATCAGATGATGGAGCAAGCACGAGGGGCTGAATGGCTGTAGGTAGCATCAGACATCAGGGATCCTCGAACCCTGAGGAATACACTGCAGCTAAACACAATGTGGAGGGACACATGGTAGGGCCAGTCCTAGCATATCTAGTTTAGGATCGAGAATATGGAATCAGTGACAACCCGACTTGTGCCTGAAGGGTGAGCTTCATTCTCCATATCAGGTTTGTAAGGGAGTGTATTGCCATTTGAACCTGAGGAATGTGCAATGGGCAGCTCCCACATTCACTCTCCCTCAAAGCTGAGTGAGTGCACGAAGTGCTGCCTCTTGCAGGTTCCAAACTGACCGAGAGCATTTCTACACACACTCTAACATTGAAGAGTTACGGATGATGAAATGATCAAAAGGAAGTTCCTCAGGATTCATCTCAATCTGCTGCTTATCAAGACAGACTTCACTGTACAACTCTCAGATATTACATCCTGACTGAAGCTTTATGGGTTACCTAACCTAATTACAATGCAAAGTCAGTGCCCAGTTACACTGACCACTGCTTTTCCCCTTGAGGTCAGTAAGACATGTGATGGATTGTACTTTTCAAGTGAATCACCCAAAAATGTCAAGTGAACAATCATATGGAAAAGAAACATTTATTCAGCAAAACAAAAGATCAAGCACTGCAAAAGTAACAAGGTCCACGTCACTTTTGCGCTAAGTGGGAGCTGCTTGTCATATTGGAGAAAGTGAGGACTGCAGATCCTGGAGATCAGAGTTGAAAGTGTGGTGCTGGCAAAGCACAGCAGGTCAGACAGCATCTGAGGAGCAGGAGAATTGACATTTCAAAATGTTGACAGTCCAAAATGTTGACTCTCCTGTTCCTTGAATGTTGCCTGACCTGCTGTGCTTTTCCAGAACTCTCAACGCTGCTTGTCATACTGCCAACTGAACATTGAGCAATTAAAACAAAGTCCAAACCCATCTCATTCAATGAGGAATTGTCTGGCTTCTCACACTTGATGATGCATTACTCTGTCACGTTATGTTGAGCACATGATGTGGGACACATTTTCTGGACTTCAGAAAGAAGAGCAGACCCGGTTTCTAAACCTCACCTTCAGGAGGCTAATGCTCTGTTCTCCTCTGACCCCCTGGTTGAAAAACGAGCAGTGTTTTATCTTCATTCTGCATCAGTCTGAGGGGTTTGTGAAGGTGTCATCAGCAATGTCACCCACTAACCATTTCTCAATGGCCTGAGGACCTTGGAAGGAGCTCTTCAGTATGTCAGAAGCATGGCATATCCCAGGATGCATGGGGAAGACTTCCAGAATTTAACATTGACGGTCACATGCAATTTGAACATTGATGGAGTGAGAGTGACAAACTCTGCAGCTTGGTGATGGGGTGCTCTCATGGGTGCAGCTGAGAGTGGCCTGCACCAGGGAGTAGCCAGCAACAGTGAAGAGTTCCAGTGCTTGGGCTGTGGGACCCCATGTTACTGAGGGGTGTTACATTGGTCCCCAGTTGCTCCGTGGAATGAGCTGCTGACATAACAATTCCGGTGGCCACCAGAACGGAATGGACACCTGTTAGTACAAATCCTACTCCTGCAGGTGATGTAGGCTCAGTGACAGTAGACTAGGACATTCCTCATCAACACCGACCTGGTCTCTCAGGCAGAGGAAGGAAATGAGAGTGAGGTTTGTTGTTTTTCATCACTTTGTTCCACTTCCTCTGTTTCACCCCCCCCACCATGAGTTTGCTGCTTTTGCTGGGCTTGTTAATGAAGATGCAGTTGCTGTCTCCTTCTAATGTGTCTTCAGAATAGCATCAAGGCTACAATGACTCCAATGATGGCATTATACATAGGTGAGCAGATAATCTGCAGCAGATATTTAGGATGAAAATGTAGTGTTATTGAAGGAACCCTTGACGCCTCACACCCACCACAATAAAGCCTCATCTTGTGCCCTCACAATGAGCTCTGAAACCTGCCATATTGTCCACAACCAATGTTTTCACACCACATTGGGAGTAGAATTCTGCCATAAGCGACCTCCCTACAAAAAGGTCTTCCTTCCAGGCCACACATTGCTTCCTTGCAAACTTACAGTTCAGTGTGTGGGATCTGGCTGCGGTGAGACATTGCATTCCAGAGCTTGCTCGAGAAACTTTAGTTTCAGTTTTTTTTAAGTATCTTTGACTGATTACTTTTGTTTAGCTGAAATGACAAGGAAGCAATTAGTGAACACAACATAATCTCCATGATTGCTCGAGGTCAGCATTTTAAATATGTATTCTTGGAGCATGGATGAGCTGCCGGTGAAGTGTAAATTGAAAACATGTGGGTGGCATGACTAAATCCATAGAGGCACAATTACTGCAATTGCCCCTCGCAGAGATTTACACTGCCCGGAAGGAAACAAAATCAGTAACTTACTCTACCCACTGCGCATTACGCAGTCAGTCATTTTGTGTGGTTACTGTTTTTGATCTGACATGGAGAGGTTCTATCTATGTTACAAGCTCCACTTGTGAGGCACAAGTCTCCCAAACTGATCATGCTCTCGTTTTGTGTTGTGGTCCTTATGACCTTTCAGCCTCACCCTATTTCCATTGACCCCTTTGCATAACTCTAAATGTCCTCCATGACTGCAAATGTCCTCACTTTACACTCAGAGACCATGACTTTGGAAATTCCCATTCCCTCGTCCACTCTACAAATTGCCCAGTGAAAGGCCTTAATCACTATAACCTGTTTGAACACGTTTTTCCATGGCTCCCAGCCCTCTCCTCTTGAAAATAAGGTTCCATCGCCAAGCACTGTCATTACTCCCTCAGTAACCCTTAACAATGAAGTCCATACCCAGACTTAACTTGCCCATTTGCCCCAGCATTCCATGGAATAACCCATGATTCATCTCATTACTGTTATTGAGCAAATCCTCAGGAGTTACCTTGGCCCCACCCCCAGACCTGGGGGAGGAGAGCAATCCAAAATTGGTCATGAAACATCCCGACTGACCTGGTTGTACTCCCTGGACTGACTGCACTTGACTTGCAGGGCTGCAAGGTTATGGGTCCTCAGACTTCCCAAGCTAGTCTCCATGGGTTAGCACTGTTGCCTCACAGCACCAGGGACCCAGCTTCCATTCCAGCCTCGGGCAACTGTCTGTGTGGAGTTGGCACATTCTCCCCATGTCTGCGTGGGTTTCCTCTGGGCACTCTGGTTTCCTCCCACAGTCCAAAGATGTGCAGGTCAGGTGAATTGGTCATGCTAAATTGCCCATAGAGTTAGGTGCATTAGTCAGGAGTAAATATGGGGAATGGGTCTGGGTGGGTTACTCTTGGGAGGGTCAGTGTGGACTAGTTGGCCTGAAGGGCCTGTTTTCACACTGTGGGGAATCTAATCCTGACTTGGGAAATATATTGCCATTCCTTGGGCCAAAATCCTTCCCTAATGGCATTGTGGGTCAACCTACAGCACGAGGACTGCAGCAGCTCAAGAAGGCAGCTCAGCACCACCTTCTCAAGAGCAACTAGGAACAGGCAGCCAGCGAGACCCACATCCCATGAGAGAATAAAAACAATAAGTCTGGTAGGAACAAATACCGGACTGATCATGGTCCAGCCCCCTGACTGGAATTGGATAAGCCCCTTGACTGAGTGTAACAGTAGATGGAAATGTGTTGCTGGAAAAGCGCAGCAGGTCAGGCAGCATCTAGGGAACAGGAGAATCGACGTTTCGGGCATTAGCCCTTCTTCAGGAATGAGGAAAGTTGGTCCAGCAGGCTAAGATAAAAGATAGGGAGGAGGGACTTGGGGGAGGGGCGTCGGAAATGTGATAGGTGGAAAGAGGTCAAGGTGAGGGTGATAGGTCAGACTGGGGTGGGGGCGGAGAGGTCGGGAAGAAGATTGCAGGTTAGGAAGGCGGTGCTGAATTTGATGGATTTGACTGAGACAGGCTGGGGGGAGGGGAAATGAGGAAACTGGTGAAATCCGAGTTCATCCCTTGTGGTTGGAGGGTTCCTAGCCGGAAGATGAGGCGTTCTTCCTCCAACCGTCGTTTCGCTGTGGTCTGACGATGGAGGAGTCCAAAGACCTGCATATCCTTGGTGGAGTGGGAGGGGGAATTGAAATGTTGAGCTACAGGGTGGTTGGGTTGGTTGGTCCGGGTGTCCCAGAGGTGTTCTCTGAAACGCTCCGCAAGTAGGCGGAGTGTAACAGCACCCTCTGACTGACTTAGACACCACCGAGGGCTTTCACACATGGCCATCTGGCTTGAAGCCCAGGCAGTATATTCACCAAGTAAGCTCCTGGAATGTGTTGAGGGTCTAATACGCACAGTGCCACAAATGGACATGTCCACCCTCTATTGGACTGAAAGGTTTACTGTTCAATGCTTCCCGCCATCACAAGCAGTCTGCCTCTCCATCTGCGCTAACAGACAAGGCAGCCTGTAGAGGTTGGTTTGAGCTCTAGAAACCCTGTGCTCTGAGAAAGCAGTGTGAGCCACATGAGAGGCTGCCAGCCATTAATCCCTGCTGAGTGAGTGATTGGCTGCTCAGAAAACAGGCGAAGGGCCACAAGATGCATCCTGTGCAGATGCATATGTGTCCCTGCACACAAGATGACCTGGCAGAGGCATACACATCGTACATGTTCCCCAGCTCCAAAATAAAAGTGAAGTGGGTTGCATTATAGGATTTCAAAGGAAGTAATTACAGAGATAGTGGATACAGTGGTGGTAAAATTGCAAGAATCCTTAAATGCTGGACAAGTCCCAGAGCACTGGAAACCTGTGACAGCCTTATTCAAAAGGGAGGGAGACAGAAAACAGGTAACTATAAGACATCTGCAATTTGAAAAATGTCAAGGGTCCATAATAAAGGATATAGTTATAGAGCATTTAGAAATACATGATACAACCAAAAAAAGTCAGCGTGGCTTCACCGTGCTGAAATCATGCTGAACAAGTTCTATTAGAATTCTTTGAGGAGGCAACAAGCAGGATAGGTAATAGGCGAGAGATGGGACTTTCCACCTGTAACCTTGCAAAATTTGCACCAGAAAATAAAATGATTTTAATTGTGGAAAATTAATAGGTCAATAATCTGGACCGTTGCTGTCTTTCTGACTGTTTATTTGGCCTCTGTTGTAAGAGTAATGATAACCTCAGAGAATTGTATTCACCTGTTAGAGTCTTCCTATCAGTCAGTAACCAGATGTGTACATCACTAATGGTTTTGCACAGAGAGTGTGATCAGTATGAGCTTTGCCTTTTTTCTACTGATCTGCTGCTAATAATCAAGCACATATATCAGGGGTTTTACCACCCCAGTCAATATTTTAGTACCTAGGTTTCTCCAGTAATGATAAAACCTTAGTGCACACAGCTCCCTGTTTATTATTCCCTCTAAAAGACAGGCTGTGTAAAATGTTCTGATTAGACTTCATCCCTGTTCACTGTCTGCTTGTAAAAATCAATAACCATTTGAATGTCATGACTTTAACATGGCCTAAGGCTCCAACTGCAGAGATCCGAAGCCAAGCATCAGCCAACCTTGAAAGATGAACATTGGCAGTTGGTGTTTAAGGATAAAAAAAAACTTCTAAAATTGATGATCCATTTGTGTATACTGCTGGGCATTCACACTTGCTGTGGTTGATCAGAATGAGCCTTATAAGCAGTTTCTCCTAGTTATTATAGTGATCTTACATCCATCTGCAAGTGCTTGCATACCAATTCATGCCGAGTGGACAACTTTCTACTGGAGATGTTACTACATATGAGTTGGATAGTTCCTTAAGATGATCATTCCAGTTATCCTTAAAATGACACGCCTTTCTCTCTTTTTCATTAGTATAATTATTTATCTTGTTTGGACCTATTTTTATTTGAGAAAAGGACTTTTGAATGTGTGAAAATCAATAAAGAAACGGATTCCATATCATAAAATGCAGATTATGACTGAAATTTATCCAACCAAAGTCAAAGCATTAATATTAGACAGAAGAGGCTAGTCTAAATAGTAGGCTATATAATGAAAGAAAAATGTAATTAATGTGACAGACTGGAGCATCAATTAATGTCAAAGAAGGTTTGTTGTATGCTTTCATTTAACAGTTTTTTTTTGACGTGTTTTTCTCTTTGTTTACAAACTATTATTTCTTTTCCTCTTCTGTCTGCAAGTCTTGGATACTGTGTCAATCCTGGTTCCTGGATGATGGGGATAAAATTGGGATCTGCTAGTGCTCCTTTGTAAGCTGGAGAGTGTGTGTCAGAGAGGTGAGGAGCTCATCTCCTCCACCTCAATTAGTTATTCCTCCCTCACTCCCAATAGCAAGTTGGCCATTAACTTGCTGAGACCATTAACTTGCAGGGACACCTATTACCACAATCTCCACTGCTTGGGGTTTATGGCAGCTTTATTGATGTTCCCCCTTTCTTCAAGTCCCTTATACATTCTTCTCCTGAGAAGGGCAATTAGCGTTACTAAAACAGATTACAGGCAGTCCCCAGGTTTAGGACAGGTTATGGCCTGAGTACATTTGCAAGTCAGTTTGTAAACAGGTCGGTAACACAACACAGTACAATATAAAATGGCTGTTCATAAGCATGACTGAATGTTCGCATGCTTAAAATTAATAATAATATGGCATCTCATGGTTAAGTGTGAACGTTTGTAAGTCAGCGGTTCAGAAATCAGGGACTGTATCTGTTCATTATTGCACTGCAGTTTGTGGGAGTTTCCTGTGTCCAAACTGACTGTAACATTTAATATATTACATCAGTGACAACAATGCAATAGTACTTGATTAGTTGTTAAACATGTTCAGGTGGCCTGAGGACAAAAACGATGCTATATAAATGCAAGTTCTTTCATTTTTGTTTGTCAAATGGCTATTCTCCATATGTAAGTCCAAACAGTAAAAGACAACATGTGGTCTTATCAGAATTCCATGCCATCTGGAACCAACATCCACGTGCATCTCTTTAAGCACAGAAATATTGGGAATTGATTATGAATCCAGAAAAATGAACTAACTCAATCTTACTTCCATCCCCAGCTGACATCAGCTAATCTGCGCATTGAATCGAATCTGTCTTTTTCTATATGGGCTGTGTAAGATATGAAACACGACTCATTTAGCAGACACAATTTTAACAACAAGCACCAGCCAGGCAATTTAAGATTCCTTTCAGATTTTGACATTGCACTGTCTTCATCAAATTTGTGCAGTGGTCTTTTGTGACACCTGGTGGTTGAATGCAGCACTGCAGACCAGTGGGAAATGTCTCCCCACATCTATACGAAGAGGGAATCTTAGCCCTCCACGACTGATGAGAAATGAGCCTCAAGTTCCTGTTCCCTCTCCATTAGTTTCCCATTATAATGTCTCTGGTTTTGTTGGAAGTCCCTACCAGGAGCGATTTGTGATAACTATAGGACAGATGTCAGAGGTAGTTTCTTTACTCAGAGAGTATTAGGGGCATGGAACACAATGCCTGCAACAATAATAGACTTGCCAACTCTAACGGCATTTAAATGGTCATTGGATAAACATATGGATAAAAATGGAATAGTGTAGGATAGACAGGCTTCAGATTGGTTCCACAGGTTGGCGCAGCATCGAAGGCCGAAGAGCCTGTACTACGCTGTAATGTTCTATGTTCTATGAGCCTCATTACTAAATGCAAAGTTGTCTTAAGTCACTTCGGTCAGCTTGTACCTAAAGAGCCAGGTCTATCCTGCCTGATAAAGATATCAGTGGAATAGTGGTAATGTCAGTGGTTAGTGAGCGAGAAGCCCAGGTTAATTTGCTACGGATGTAAGCTTGTATCCACCACAGTAGTTGATTATTTGAAATTAATAAATCTAGAATTGAAAGCTGGATTCGGTAATGTTGACCACGAAACTATTATTGGATGCTGCAAAAAAGTCCTATTAGATTCACAACCTTCCCCTTTAGGGAAGGAAATTTGTCTTCTTTACCTGGTCTGTTCTACATTTGACTCCTGACACATTGCAATGTGGCTTACTCTTAATTGCCTCAGAAATGGCCAAGCAAACCACACCATTCAAGGCCAGTTCATAAAGGCCTTGTCATTGATGTCTATGTGGTATGAAAGGACAAAGGAGATTAGTGTGGTCTTCCAATGTAAGTTTCAGATCCTTCCTTTGCAGGAATGCACTACAGACCTGAGCCTCTGACAATAACTGTCTCGGGATTGAAGTGTCTGCAGCCTTCTCTTGGTGTTGGCAGATAGAATCATCGCGCAACATCGAGGGCCAAAGGGCCTGTACTGCGCTGTATTTTTCTATGTAATCCATCCCCCACATCATCCCACCTGGAGTTCACATTAGCCCCACAACATTTCCAGGTCACTATTAACAGGGTGAAAGCAGATTCCATTGACAATTTCAGAGCTTTCCTGCAGGATAGACATGCGACAGAAACATAACACGTTGACGGAAATAAGGTGACAGGGAGCATTGCTGACCTCTCACCTCCTGTACAATAGATTAGGGCATGGCGTGGAGAGGAAACAGTGGTCACTTCAGTTTCACTGTTGTGGTCCAGAAGACAGCTGGGGATGATGATCTGGAAAATCTAACCCTCACACTCTGTTTGGAATAGAAATACAATACAGTACTTGTGTGACTCCTGTCCTGCGATATCATGTGGTTTCTATTGTGAAGCACTTCCTGGAACATTGATCTTACAGCCAATTCAATGAAGACAGAGTCGAAGCCAAGCTTGTTTGCACAGTGAGCTTGTCACACGTGTCAAAGTGGAGCTGAAACTGAGTGTTGTGGAGCTGTAAAAAAGCACAATTATGAGAAAAGGGACACAGGAATGTTCAGAGCTGCTGATCGCTGGAAAAGCCACTGTACAGGAAATAAGAAGCACGCTACAGCTGAAACAGTAACTGCAACATTTCCTCTTCTGCACCAGTTGAAGTGAAAGCCAATATGAAAAGGAACTGGTCACTTTTCTACGCACAATGACAAAATTTTAAAATTCTGACGGATTCAGCTGACAGAGCAGCTGCAAATAGTTACACACTTATCATTGCTGGAGATGGATAGAAATGTTGAAACATACAAAAACAGGAGCAGGAAGAGGCCATTTGGCCCCTCAAGCCTACTCTACCATTCAGTATGATCATAGCTGATCATTCAGCTCAGTACTATGTTCCCACTCGGCCCATACGTTTTGATTCCTTTAGCCTGAAGAACTGCATCTACCTCCTTCTTGAAACATTCATTGTTTTGATGCCAACCACTCTCTTTAGTAGAGAATTCCACAGGTCCATCATTCTTTGTCTGAGTGTAAACACCCTTCGTGTGTTTACGCTATCTAGTAATGTTAGAATTTTGTTGGTTTCTAGGAGATCACGCCTTATTTTTCTGTATTCCAGTAAATATAGTCCTAACCCATCTAGTCTCTCTTCATATGGTAGTCCTGCTATCTCAGGAATCAGTCTGGTGAATCTTCATTGCACTCCCTTCATAGCCATATTGTCCTTCCTCAGGTAAAGAGACCAAAACTGCACAGAATACTCTAGGTGTGGTCTCACCAAGGCTCTGTACAATTACAGCAAGGCATCCCTGCTCTCGTACTCAATTTCAAAACATATTTTAACCACGCAACCAATCAACTGGCACAGTGGCTCAGCGGTTAGATCTGCTGCCTCTCAGTGCCAGGGACCCGGGTTCGATTCCACCCTGGGTGTATAAGTTATAGGAAATACAGGGTTACATGAATAGGGTGGGATGCAGTTTGGACAGTCGCTGTGGACGCAATGGGCTAAATGGCCTGATTCCATACTGTGCAGATTCTCTGATTACACTAACTCACTGCCAGAGACCTGCAGCGGTAATAACGCAGGGAACAAGAAGAAGCTTTCTCTAAAATTAAGCAACAAGCGATGGCAATGCCAGTTCTGAAATGCTATGATGTAAATGATGAAGTCACCCTGCATCAAGACAGGACTTGGAACAATCATAATGCAGTAATGACAACCAAACACATGGCATGGTGCTGTGTTCAAATCGCACAGACGTAGCTGATCCTTGTCTAACAGATTAATCAGTACCCAGTTGGAAGAGACAAAGTGACAGTCAACTCCAATCACAAGCCACTCCAAAGCATTTTCCTCATGCCAGTTGCATCAGCTCCAAAGTGCCTGCAAAACATGTTACTCCGGTTACAGAGATACCATCTGGATGTAACTTTCAGGCGAGGGATGTAAATGCAGATCGCTGCATGCTATCAAGAGCAGTAGCTTTGTAAAGGAAGCAGAGGATGCTATGACAGAGTGTGAAATCTTCCAGATTCAATGTGAAGTAGCAGCCTCAATGTGCTCCAGGAGTGAACAACACAACAGAGGTATTCAGTCTAACAAACAGGCTCCTTGATCAAATCAAGCAAACAATCCATTTTATGCCACTGTCCAAGTACGGCCTGAAAGCATCAAGAACACTCCTGTTATCACAACAGCATTTGGTCATGTAACGATGAATTGACATCCCAAGAAGGCAGATTACATGATAATAGAAGAGTTATAAGGATACTTGGAGCAGAGGAGGTTCAAAGAGGGCCTGATAGAGGGGTATAAGATTATGAGGGACATGGACAGGGTAAATAGAAAGCAGCTGTTCCCCTTAGATGAAGGGTCAATACAAGGGGACATAATTTTAAAGTGAAATGCAGGAGGGGATTTGAGGGAAAAATTGTTCATTCAGAGGGTGGTGGGTCTGGAATGCACTGTCTCAGAAGACAGATGAGGCAGGAAACATCACAACATTTAAAAAGAATTGGATGAGTGCTTGAAGCACCATTAGTTTTAAGGCTATCGGTCCAACGTGGAAACATGAGAGCTGCGTTGTTAGTAGGGCATTTTTGGCAGTACAGATTCGATTGCCTGAAGTGCTCTTCGATACTCTCTGGTTTTATGTCGTTTGTGACTTTAAGAACATCCAGTTTAGGGCAGAGGGTTTCAAGATAGAGTTCCAGGAAAGATGAGAGAGGATTTGGGAGATGACACAACATGCATTGGAGAGGAAAGGGAGGTTAGAGATGGAGCAGGAGTTCACAAATGACATCCCAGGTATTGACGACAAAGGAATCTTTCCTTCCTCACCCTTCATGACCTATCTGCAGCCTTTGACTGCTTCCTATCTCTACAAACTCCTTCAGGCCCACAAACTTCTGATATATCTGCCCCTCATCCAATAGTGGCTTCCTCGATTTAATCACTCCACTTTCAGCGGCCGTGTCTTCGGCTGCCTTGACCACAAGCTCTGGAATCTCTTTTATTGGTCTCTCCACTTCTCTAAGATGTTTTCCTCCTTTAACGCACTCCTTTAAAACTACCTCTTTGACCAATCTTTTGGTCACCTGAGTGAATGTGCTAGAATTTGAAACTTCGATTCGTGTATGGCAGCACTAATTGCCACTATTCCTGGGACAGTTGTCAATTGTCAAAGGACCTGCCAGGAAATGGCTCAGGAAATGTATTCTGGCCAATTACCAGACCATTAACTTCTTTAAGGAGATTTTATGAGGATCTATCCAGAACAGAATGGGATTGTCAATCTTTTTTTTCCAAATGAAGCCAGCCTGGTGCACCTCAGTGCACAATTGGTGGGGTTGCCACTGTTCAATAGGGAGTTTGTTTCCATCTGTGTTTACTTGAGGGTGAAGCTCATGCTGGGGTTGAGCATTATACCTTAACTTGGCATCCAAGATCTTCTTCACTACAATTTTATTCTCCAGGCCCTTTCACAAGCTCCTTGGTGTCCTTCAAAAGCCCCCAACATGGCTGCTGCCTGCCTCTGCAGCTGGCACCGGACAGACAGCTCTGACCTCCTGGAGATTCGTAGCATCTCACCTCCCGATTCCCCAAAGCCTGCCAATCTTCTTCAAGGCACAAGTCAGGTGTAAGATGGAATACTCCCCACTTGCCTGGATGGGTGCAGCCCCAACAACACTCAAGCAGCTTGACACCATCCAGGCCACTCAATTGGCACCAGATCTGCAAACATCCACTCCCCCTACCACTTACACGTAGTGTGTACCATGCACTGCAGAAATTCGCCAAAGATGTTTAGACAGCACCTTCCAAATCCACAACCATTTTCATCTAGAAGGACAAGGGCAGCAGATAAATGGCAACACCACCACTTGCAAGTTCCCCTCCAAGCCACTCACTATCCTGACTTGGAAATATATCGCCTTTCTTTCCTGGTCAGTGGGTCAAAATCTTGGAATTCCCTCCCAAAGGGCATTGTGGGTCAATCTACTGCACATGTCCTGCTGCAGTTCAAGAACGCAGCTTACCACCACCTTCTCAAGTACAGCTAGGGACAGGCAATAGGTGCTGACCCAGCCAGTGGCAACCACGTTCCACAAGTGAATTTGAAGAAAACCTCCAATTGGTTGCCAAGTGTGCCTCCTGCCCAATCAGCCCATTTCCTTTTAGAAATAGAAGTATAAGAGTAATCTAGCTCAGGGATTGGGCCCTGGAATCCATCTGGGAGCCAGCTTCCCAACCCAAGCTGAAAATCCACTCAATCCCTCCTCAAGTGCTACAGTGTCTAAATTTACTTTATAGTAACTTAGAGGTGCCAGTGTTGGACTGGGGTGGACAAAGTTAAAAATCCCACAGCACCAGATTATAGTCCAACAAGTTTATTTGGAAGCACTAGCTTTCGGAGCACTGCTCCTTCGTCGGATGGTTGTAGAGAATAAGATTGTAAGATGCAGAATTTATTGCAAAAGTTTACAGTGTGATGTAACTGAAATTATATATTGAAAAAGACCTGGATTGTTTGTTAAGTCTCTCATCTTTTAGAATGACTATGTTGGTTTCAGTTCTTTCATATGTAAATCGCAAAACCTTTTTTCAAAGTTAGATTCTCAAGTGAACTTTAACAATAAACCTGTTGTACTGTAACCTGGTGTTGCATGATTTTTAACTCGATTTATTTGGAAGCACTAGCTTTCGGAGCGCCATCCCTTCATCAGGTGGTTGTGGAGAATAAGATCATAAGGCACAGAATTTATAGCCAAAGGGGTCCAGTGTCATGGAGATGTAATACAGTAAACAACCTTAGATTAAATTTTTCATCTGGTGGCTCAGTGGTTAGCACTGCTGCCTCACAGCGCCAGGGACCCGGGTTCAATTCCCACCTCGGGCAACTGCCTGTGTGGAGTTTGCACATTCTCCCCGTGTCTGTGTGGGTTTCCTCCGG
The DNA here is from genome assembly GCF_037043375.1 of Chiloscyllium plagiosum. Taxonomy (NCBI): domain Eukaryota; kingdom Metazoa; phylum Chordata; class Chondrichthyes; order Orectolobiformes; family Hemiscylliidae; genus Chiloscyllium; species Chiloscyllium plagiosum. The sequence continues at coordinate 105,600,169 of NW_028270141.1, forward strand.
GTGCTCTGGTTTCCTCCCACAATCCAAAGATGTGCAGGTTAGGTGAGTTGGCCAAGTTAAATTGCCCGTAGTGTTAGGCGGATTAGTCAGGGGTAAATATAGGGGGGGGTGGGTTTCTCTTCAGAAGGTTGGTGTGGACTTGTTGGGCCGAAGGGCCTGTTTCCACATTGTAAGTAATCTAAGTAATCTAATCTAGAAACATAAAGAACAGAAACCAGCATATACCATTATAAAAGATGAAGATTTAATCTGAAATTGTTTAATGTATCACATCTCTGTGACACTGGATTCCTTTGGCTATAAATTCTGTGATCATGGTCTTATTCTCCACAACCATTTGATGAAGGAGTAGCGCTCCGAAAGCTAGTGCTTCCAAATAAACCTTTTGGACTATACTCTGGTGTTGTGCTATTTTATAATGCTCCTTCATTTTATTACAGTGAATGTCAGCATATGGGTTTAACCCTGAAGCCCTAAAAAGCACCCCCCCCACACACAGAAAAATGGGTTGATCCGTGCCTTGAGTTGATTATTCCTCGAACACCCAGCATGGGTGTGGGTGGTTGCCATGTTAAAACAGTTTCTGATGCAGAGAGTGGGCAAGGCCTAAAGTCCTTGTCCATCTTCACAACACAGTCAGAATCACTTGCATGATCCTGTGTGCCCAGTTTTAAGATACCCGTAAATCAAACTTGCACTAGTGGGAGAAAAATTGCGACTGATTACTCATCAGATACAGGAGCAACTAGGAGCTGACTTGGATCTGTTATTGTGGAGTTAAGTTAAAATAGACTGTACCAGTCAGAGAATAGTATGTTGTTGCTGGTATGGAGGGAGAGGGGACTCAACTTATTTGTCAAGCAAATGCAAATGTATGATTTCTCGGGCTAGAAAAACTGAGACATCAAATGCTGCAATTTATGGTATGTTAAAAATGCTCTATAACTATAAGTTGCTCCGCGTTCTGATGCATGATAGTGTACATATGTATCTGAACTATAATAATCCTTCAAGTTTCACTGAGAGTAAATGGTGTGGAACTGGGGTAATGAGTCCAGCACAGTTGAAGTGACATTTAATGCAGTTACCTCAGGCCAACAATTGATATGACAATATTATCCTATTATCAAAAGCTATGGTCATATTAAAATATTATTTTCTTATATTTCTGGTGCTTCATATAGACATACTTGTGGATTGAACAGCTTTAATGTTGGACGAAAGTAAAATAAAATGAAAGACCAGAGTAAAAAAAATAGGTCAAGGTAATCTGTCCTAAAATCATTTTAATATTTTTTTGGCCTTGCTTGCCAGAGAGAGCAGACTGCCAGCCTAGAAGCTAAACTTCCCACATGGTGAGTTCCTGCTGCTTTCCAGACAATCTACAGGAGGCATCAGATTGAAGAAAAAGAACACTACGCTGTCGAGGGAGCTTAGGAAAATTACTGCTCTCACATGCTGTTTATTGGCACAAGAATGCGAGACAGCCATTCAGTCCATTGATCCTTCTCCACCACTCACTTATAACAACCTCCAAGCAAGAAAAATATTTTAGTGAGAAGAACGATGAATTGAAATATTTGCTGGAATTTTCCCGTGCTGGTGTGAGTTAATCAATTGGTACCCAGAAGCTCAAATCTGCTCTTTCCTCAATTGCACATTTAAAATGGTTATTTCTTTTTAGTTCGGGTCAGCTGCGTTTGCATAACCATGTGACCAGGGGATTCAACCCCATGCAGCAAGGCCTGAGTCGTTTGAACTCCTAAACTCAGTTTGTAATTCCATTGTACTTCATACTTTCAGTAAGGGGACAAACTGAGGGCTGAACCCATACTTCAACAACACTATACATCACTAGGAGATAAACAGAAGCAATCAGCACTGTCCAGCCCTCTGATTTTGATACTCAGTATGAACGTAACGCTGGTATCCTTTAACAGCTTTCTATCTCTACACAGCAGTTACACTGTCTCACCTAACAAAAAAGCACGCAGCAGGAATTCATAGTCTGAGATAATCACATATTCAATCCAGAATACACACTGCATGGTAACAAATGCAAATTTAAGCAGATAACTAATGATCACAGCCTCGCTAACTTTGATGTTGGGAGAACACTTTTTCAAAAATATTAAATTTCCCTTCCAAAGGTACTTGACCCTGGAACCTCTTGCCCTGACTGCTTTGAAGCTCCATTGGAGAACAGAAAAAACAGTGCTGAACTCTTTGGGATGCTGTCTCACCCTTATACAGATTGACTCAAACACATCCCTCTCTATCCATTGTTTCTGTATTGTTGGATAACAACAGAAATTTCATAATCAATACAACGCTAATGTTCTCTGTCAGAGAAAGCATATAAAATGCACTGTAGCACACTGTAGCAGCAGCACTTCACCTATTATGATAGATTAAGAGATTAGCTGGCTCATAAAGACTTAACTGGCTCTATTTTCTTACATGTAAGAAAACTTAGAGATAACCTTGGCATTCAACAATATCACGGTTCACAATCAATGTCATCGTATTGGTTTCTGCGCAGTTCTGCAGTCCTTGAGATGAATGTAACAAACATAGACCAATTTTGAATTAACGAATAATAAATACCAGTTTCACAGCAAGTGTTGGGGACTGAGTAAGTGTCCAATGTGTCCAACAAGAAACATCACTGAACCCTTCACCTGTTTGTGCCCAGAAGTCTGTGTCTCTTGCACTGTGACTTCAGATGGCAGTTTGCTCACTCTCAATTGGCATAGTGGTGGAAACAATTCAGCGTAAATTCAGTAAGTGAGAGTAAACTGCACTGGTACAATCAGTTGGAGATTTCATCCATGGTCTAGTGTCTTGGAGTCCAGCTTCAGTCGATGATTTGGGATCATTAAAGGCTGTAATTCTAAAAACACAAACCAAAGAGAAATCTGCCAGGCTAGTTACTTAGAGTGAACCTCCCTAGCCAGCAGTTATAAGCCAGTAGCCCTTGGATGAGGCAATTAAGAAGGCAATATTGGTCCACTAATACTTGGTTCACACAATACCACCCCCATCGCTGGTATAATTGTGGTGGCCCACCCACCTCTTAAATTTAATGCCCACCCCTCATTTGAAACCTATGGACTAGAAGCATTAAATCCACCTCCAGTGTCTCAGGTTTTGTTATCTACAATACCAAGTGAGGAAAGTTAGAAATGCAATAGTTTTTGAGAAAGTGGTGTGGGGTGGTGATAGCAGAACAAAAGGAGAGGCCTGTGAAGAACAGGAGAAATAAAATAACTAAAAGTCTTGTATGCCAATTTTTTCCCTCATGATTTTTTTGGCTATTCTTTACTTTTTTATATAATCTATCCAATCAGATGGCAGGAGCAAGTACCGAATCTTCTGTCAGCTATCCAGTCCAAAGATGTGCAGATCAGGTGGATTGGCCATGCTAAAATGTCTGTTAGTGACCACGGATGTGTGGGCGAGGTGAATTAGCCATAGGAAATGAGGGGTTAAGGGGTTAGTAGGGAAGGAAGGTAATCTGGGTAAATTGCTCTTCGCAGGGTCATGCAGACTCGATGGGCTAAATAGCCTCTTTCTGCACTGTAGGGATTCTATGATTCTAACCTGCCACCTGTCTTTTCACAACTATATTGTTTTTTTAACATCTTTAACATTTCTAGTTAACCAAGGCCTGTCCTTCCCTTAGAATTTTTCTCACTCTTTAGAACGTAACTATTCTATATATTATGAGCGGAATATTCCCTTAAATGTCTGTCATATCTCTATTGACTTCTCTCTCATCCTAATTTCCTATTTCACTTTTTCTAGCTCTGCTTTCATTCGATTATAATTGCTCTTATTTAAATTTAATGAAATAGTCTCATACTCACTCCTCTCTCCCTCAAACAAATTGTAAAACTCAATTACATTACATTCACTGGTACCTAGAGGTACCTTCACTATAAGATGATTAAGCAATCCTGTCCTGTTGAATAATGCTAGGTTTGTATAGTTTGCTCTCTTGTCAACTCCAAACATGCTTTTCTCAGCAACTATCATGAAAACATTCTATGAACTTGTCTAGGCTACCTTTGCCCATCTGATTTCCAATTCATAAAAAGACTAAAATCTCCCATGGTTATCGCTGTGCCTTTCTGACAAGGTCTCATTTATAATTCCTTTATAATCAACTCTATTATGTGGCTACTCTTATGAAACCTGTACACCACTCCCACAAGTGACTTTTTACCTTTATCATTTCTCATCCTTCTCGCAACTGTTACCATATCCTGGTATCCCGAACTCAGGTCATCTCTTTATATTGTGCTAATACCATAGTTAGCTAAGAGAGCCACCCCTCTACCTTTTTCCCTTGCTTTCTATCCTTCCCAAATATTTTGTACACCTCAAGATTCAAGTCCTAATTCATATCATCCTGCAACCATGTCTCTGTAAAAACTGCTAGATCATACTTATTTATTTATTTTGATGATCTCAGCTCATCTGTTCTGTTTCAAATGCAATGTGCATTCAGAAGCAGTCTGGAGTTTTATGCTTCTTTTGGTAAATCCTTATTTTATTGGGTCATTCATTCTTAGATTTGTACTTTCTATCCCTTCCTCTCAGAGTCTCTTTATCATTTCCTGTATTAATCACTTTCGCTTCAGCCTTGACCTTACTCATTAATTTACTTCATCTTTCCAAATTTAATTCCTAGTCCCCACTATTCAATTTCAAATCCTCTCTACTTCTCTAGTTATGTGGTTGGCATTTATGTCGGGTCCTGCAAAGCTTAGGTGGAGACTGTCATATCCATATGGAACCCATTTTCCCAGTGCCCCACAACCAGAACTCACTTCTCCCACATCAATCCTAGAGCTATATAATCAGCTCTCTAACCTGATACCTTCTGAGTCCTTACTTTATCCATTACCATTCACTTTGTTTCTTTTAGCAATAAAAAATTGTCATTTAATCTCTCTTGTCCTCTAGAGACCTTCCACTTTGTTCTTCTACCCCACCTTTCCCCTTTCACTTGCTCAAAACATTTTTAACCTCCCCAATTTTGATGAAATGTCACAATGCTAAAATGCTAACTTCTGTTCTCTCTCGTTCCTCAGATGCTACTTGACCTGCTGAGCATTTCCAGCATTTCTACATGTATTTATTTTCTTGTGGCTCCAATTCAAAACATCTTTCCATACTTGCTGCTGCCTCAGGACACCAACCAACATAATCAAAGATCCCACCCACCCCAGCTATACTCTCTGCCATCCTCTTCCATTGGGCAGAAGATACATAAGTTTGAATGCACATATGAACAGATTCAAGAACAGCTTCTTCCCCACTGTTATTAGACTTTTGAACAGACCTCTCAAATGTTAATTCTGACCTCTCACTCTGAACCTGGCTGTAACACTGTATTCTGCCCTCTGTTCTGCTACCCTGATGCATGGTACGATCTACTTGTATAATATGCAAAACAACACTTTACATGGCATCTTGGTAAATGGGGCAACAATAAATCAGATTCAAATACATCAACCATCGGTTACATATATTTCTCCATAATCAAATTGGCATCTTTAGTGACTATGACTAAAAAAAATCAATTTTTGTCCTTTTTAATCTGACTGTAGCATTTAAGATGATTTGCCACACCATCCTCCTCCATTACCTTGTCTCTGTCATCTGGTTGGATGGGACTGCACTTGCTCAGTGCAATTCATATCTATTCTATCATAGCCAGAAGATCACTAGCAAAGTGATCACTATTCTTAGTCCCACTCTGTTAGCTCTGGAGTCACCTAAGTCTTATCCTCAGTCTCTCATTTCAGTTCAACCTGGTCCATAACGTTCAATTCCAATGTCTTTGCAGTTTTCTCATTCTCCCTTGGAGACATTTGTAAATCTACCAATTAGTTTTGCAATAATGAATGCAACTAATTGAAAGGATGACCAGGGATGCATTACTCAGACTTCCACACATTTAGCATTTCCATTACCCATTTGTACTTGAGTAATGAAGACTCATGACAACACAAGCTTTTAACTCAAAAGGTGAAATGTTACCAAGTTACAACAGTGATCATTTCCAATCTACATTTCAATCTACAATCTAGCCTCATCATTCAATCGACAACATACATTCACCTCAATCTCTCTGCACACATAATTTGCTTGTAATTTGCTTAGGTTCAGTGTAAAGAATGTCAGAGAGTAAGTGGGCTTGTTTCTTGCTGTGTATTCCATGGAATTCCATGTAGAACAACAAATGGCCACACTTTACAGATAATTAATTGACTGTGAAGCACTTTGCAGCTCTTTGTAGGTATGAAAACACTCACAGGGCCATTATTGTTGGGAGCCTTCTGTTTCAGGAGATGAGCATTTGCACCTTGGTTGCCCACTCTGTTTGGCATTGCCAAGTGTAGCCAACTTTGGTGATGGCAGCCTCTGCCACATCTGGACTGAAGAAAGATTTTGGGTTGAGAAGGTGCACAATTCTCTGGTCTCTGTTTTCTCTGAGTCCTCTTTGTTCAACTGAGCTGCCTCTTCCACCGCCCCTAAGTCAGTCAGCCTCTGGAAGTTACAGTTTCTGTGTATTTCAGTGTTTGAAGCCAAATCAGTAAAGAAATAACAGGTTTTCATACAGTTTAAATTTCAGAATTTCTTATAATCATGAGAAGTTCAACATTTCTGGATTAGGTTTGATGCCCTCAACAGTTAACACTGGCCTGAAAATACAAAGTCAATAACTTACATTTATCTAACACCTTCCCACATCTCTATCAGAGGACTTTCAAAGCTTTCTAAACACATTGAATTAATTTCTTCAGTATAGAAACGTTGTTGCTATGTGGGAAAGAAAGACAATAGCACAAGAAGATGCCACTAACAGCAATGAGATGAAAGAAACTTGATAGATGATTAGATCACCAAATATGCCCTAAGGACACCACTTTCAACAACTCTTCACTGAAATTCTGGGCTTGATAATCTGCCCAAATCTTGGAAAGAGGTGACAGTGCTATCAGCTGAGCCAAATAGACATTTCAATGAAGGAACAAATTATTGACTAGAAAACTCCACCAGATATTTTGATATTTGGAACGTAGAGTATTCGCTCACTTTCCCAACACTGGGGTTTTCTGATTTTCTCTCTATGAGACAGAATTTAATGGTAACAAGCTGAGGACTATTTTTCAACCCCTATGATGCAGTTCCACCGAAGAAGTAGCTAAGATCCAATTTTGGGCCCTATAGTTACAATGTTACAGCAAAGATAAATATGGAATATTTAAAATTTAACTTTCATCATCTGATTTTTAGACCTGAGAACTTTTACCAGACTGGAGTGGTTTTAAAAATGTACAAATACTGATTTAAATTGCCTGTACAGAGATTGAGTTCAGTCCAGGAGATCCAAGTGGAATAAATGAAACTATCTGCACTGAAATAACCATTTTGTCTAAAGATATTAAACCAAGGCATTTGAGTCACAGCCAAGAAACTTGCATCTTCTCTTTTAATTCACTATTATGTGATAAGTATACACGTTGCCTGTGGCAGTTTGAATTGGAATGACAATGGAGCCAGACTGTGAAATATAAGAACAAACTATATTTTTGCAGCAATTTTTGAGCGGTTGAGCAGTGAGATGGAAAATGAATTTGTGACAACAAGACAAACATATGGTAAAAAGTGGAGAAACAAATAATCATTGAGAAATTAAAGATATTCACAAACTTTTCCTTTGTTGTTACAAGTCAATGTTTAAACAATTGTGGTTTCATGATAAAATCTTAATTGAAGTTGAATAAGTGAGTATGATAAGAGAACATGAAAGTTCTAAATTAGTGAAAAATGAATTTTAAATAGATTGTTGAAAAAAAGACTTTTCGCGAAGAGCTGATAAACATTTCAGCTCCTTGATTCAGAGTTACTAACAGAATAAGATTCAGCGAGATCAATGACCTTTTAGCAGCCTTGGCGTTTTCTTAGGGGGTCTTATATATTTCTAGTATTCCTCTAATAACACAATAAAACTGCAAAATAAGCTAGAGTTTCACTCAAGATTGTACAAAAAAATCAGGGAGCCCAATTTTTCCCCCTTTGCTCTGTCATTTCTCTCCCATCCCCAGGATCAGTAACTTTGTTGCTACGACAAACTTTGGTGATGATATAATGAGACAACAGCATGTCATCACTATCCACGGTTCATGCTCTCGTCAGGATGTCACAGGCAGTCTTTTAGGAGCAAGTGAGGACTGCAGATGCTGGAGATCAGCGCTGAAAATGTGTTGCTGGAAAAGCGCAGCAGGTCAGGCAGGATCCAAGGAACAGGAGAATCGACGTTTCGGGGATCAGCCCTTGTTCAGGAATTCCTGAAGAAGGGCTTATGCCCGAAACGTCGATTCTCCTGCTCCTTGGATGCTGCCTGACCTGCTGTGCTTTTCCAGCAACACATTTTCAGCACAGGCAGTCTTTTACACAAGCTGCACATAACAACAGTCAATATGAAATAGCAGTGTAACTAACTCACTATCCTTAGGCTGTATTCTGAAAACAGCAATTTTATTCCCTTAACACGAGTCACATTTATTGATGTCTAGCTTCATTGCTACCAATCCTTCTTATTGGTATCACTATATGTTTATGATGCCAAATGCAGAAATATGCCCACACAACAGAAAAAAGGGTCCGGTTTGAGAAACTGAATACATCTATTATACAATGCTTAATAGTTCGTTACAGTACATCTGAGATACACTATACTGACTTAAAAATACTCGATGACTTAGCCTCAACAGCATTCTATGCCAATAAGTTCCACAGATTAACCACCCTCTGGCTGAAGAAATTGCTCCTCATCTCAGTCCTAAAGGGTTATCCCTTCACTCTGAGACTGTGCCCTTGGGCCCTTGTCTCTGCTACTAGTGGAAACATCTTCTCCATGTCCACCCTATCCAGGTCTCTCAGTATTTTGTAAGTTTCAATGAGACCACTCCCCCCACACCTACCCCTCCCCCCACCCAATTTCCTTCTAAGCTCCATTGAGTACAGACCGAGTCCTCAACTGCTCAACATTTGACATTCCTGGGATCACTTTTGTGAACCTTCTCTGAACTACTCCAGCAGCACATATCCTTCCTTTGATATGGGGCCCAAAACTGCACAATATTCTACATGTGTTCTGACTAGACTTTATATACTGTAGTACATCCCTGCTGTTGTATTCAAGCCCTCTTGAAATGAATGATAACATTGCATTTTCTTTCCTAACTGCCAACTGAACCTGCATGTTCACCTTGAACTAGAACTCCTAAGTTCTTTTGGGCTTCAGATTTCCGAAGACTTGCCCCATTTCAAAAATAATCGAAGTCCTCTATTCATCCTACCAAATTGCATAATTTCTCACACTTTCCCACACTGGAACATTAATCTGTCTGCTTGATGTCTGCCTGTTGGAACTCAGCACACCGTGTGTGCCATGGGCTTATCCCACTTGTATTTGAATTTCACATTGAATTTGTATGACTGGTGGAGGATTTCTACTGGGGAGCCTAGTATTTATTTCAGTCAGACAAATTGGCAGATGAGAAGCTGCCTTAAGTCATAGAGTCATAGAGACATACAGCACGGAAACAGACCCTTCAGTTCAACTCATCCATGCCGACCAAATATCCTAAATTAACCTAGTCCCATTTGCCAGTATTTGGCCCATATCCCTCCAAACCCTTCCTATTCATATACCTATCCAGATGCATTTTGAATGATGTAACTGCCTTCACCACTTCCTCTGGCCGCTCATTCCATAGACGCACCACCCTCTGCGTGAAAAAGTTGCCCTTTAGGTCCCTTTTAAATTTTTCCCCTCTCATTCTAAACCTGTGCCCTCTAGTTCTGGACTCCCCCACCCCAAGGAAAAGACCTTGTCTATTTATCCTATCCATGCACCCCATGATTTTATAAATCTCTATTAGGTCACCCCTCAGCCTCTGATGCTCCAGGGAAAACAGCCCCAGCCTATTCAGCCTCTCCCTTTGCTCAAACCCTCCAACCCTGGCAACATTCTTGTAAATCTTTTCTGAACCCTTTCAAATTTCACAACATCCTTTGTGGGCGGCACGGTGGCACAGTGGTTAGCACTGCTGCCTCACAGCGCCTGAGACCCGGGCTCAATTCCCGCCTCAGGCGACTGACTGTGTGGAGTTTGCACGTTCTCCCCGTGTCTGCGTGGGTTTCCTCTGGGTGCTCCGGTTTCCTCCCACAGTCCAAAGATGTGCAGGTCAGGTGAATTGGCCATGCTAAATTGCCCGTAGTGTTAGGTAAGGGGTAAATGTAGGGGCATGGGTGGGTTGCGCTTCGGCGGGTCGGTGTGGACTTGTTGGGCTGAAGGGCCTGTTTCCACGCTGTATTGTAATCTAATCTAATCCTTCCAATAGTCAATCTGTGCTTTTACACACTTCCCATTCAGAATAGAATAGAATCCCTACAGTGTGGAATCAGGCGATTCGACCCAACAAGTCCACTCCGACCTTCTGAAGATCACCCCACCCAGACAACATTCCTCTACCCTATCCCTGTAACCCTGTATTTCCTGCTAACCTATATATCCCTGAATACTATGGGCAATTTAGCATGGCTAATTCACATAACTTGCACATCCTTAGACTGTAGGAGGAAACCGGAGCACCCAGCAGAAACACACGCAGACATGGGGAGAACATGCAAGCCCCACACAGTCACCTGAGGGTGGAATTGAACCTGGGTCCCTGGCGCTGTGAGGCAGCAGTACTAACCACCAAACTATAAATGACAATTAGCAATTTCTATCTCGATTCGTAGACTCCCTGCTATGTGGAAGCAGGACATTGAGCCCACTGAGTTTACACAAACCTTCTGAAGAGCATCCTGACTAAACCCACTCCCTACCCTATCTCTGTAACCCCGCATTTCCCATGGCTAACCCACCTAGCCTGCACACCTCTGGACACCATGGACAAACTCAGTTGCAACATAGGACAATCACAAGATAGGATAAGCAAGATACTTCTCTCTATTTCCAATGTTGTCTTTAAAAAGATCTGAACAATCCAAATAAATTGCACAATTTGGGTGAGCAGATGAAACAAGCATATTTTACTTGCAACAACACAAATAACACCTGAGCCTTCTTAATTTGGATATTCATATCATACTCCTTTAGTCTGATGAGATCAATGCAGGCTTTATAGTTCAACCAATTGTTCTTTGTACCTGCTCCAACTTTCCCAGCTTTAGTTTTCATAGGCTATTGAAAACATACCTGGTAAATAGTACATAAAGGACTAAAAGAAGGAAGATAACCAAAGAACCCAGCTTGTATGAAGGCATAGAAAATCACTGAGGAAATGTTAGAACAGAATGTGGAGCAGCCTGATGTGAGCTGTATGAGCCTCTGTTTACATTCCACACAGCACAGAAGCCTGGATCAAAATCGTCATTTCAAAGGTGGAGACTTTGACTGGTGGCCTTGAGGCAGTGAGAAAGAAGGCAGCAATACCTTGACCAGGCGTGAAATGTTCAGGTCAGTTTTTCAGAGATTTCGCAAGATATTTCTGATGGGATATTGAAATTGCCAAACGATGCTCCATCCCTTGCCTGGAGAAAGAGATGGTAGTGTGGTTTCTGCCTTGACTCCAGTCAGTGCTACAAAGACCCATCCCTGCAGTCCCTTCAGGTATTTTCTCAGTTGAAAGAAAGTCACAAGTCAAGACTGTGGAAATTTCAAGCCCAGAGAAGAAGTCCATTGTTGATCCTTTCTCACATCCCACTGTCCTTTTGTTAAAGTTAATTTTGTGGAATGTGAGTGTCGCTGGCTGGCCAGCATTTATTGCCCATCCTCAGTTGGTCTTGTGAAGGTGGTGCTGAGCTACTTTCTATAACTGCTGCAGTCCACCTGATGTGGGTTGACCCACAATGCCATTATGGAGGGAATTCCAGGATTTTGACCCAGCGACAGTGAAGAAATGGCGATATATTTCCAAGTCAGGATGGTGAGTGGCTTGGAGGAGTAAATGAAGGTAGTGATGTTCCCATGTTTCTGCTACCCTTGTCCTTCTAGATGGAAGTGGTCGTGGGTTTGGAAGGTGCCATCTGAGGATCTTTGGTGATTTTCTGCAGCATATCTTGTAGATAGTACACACTGCTGCTACTGAGTAGTGGTAAAGTAGTGGTAAGCGGCACGGTGGCACAGTGGTTAGCACTGCTGCCTCGCAGCGCCAGAGATCCGGGTTCAATTCCCACCTCAGGCGACTGAATGTGTGGAGTTTGCACGTTCTCCCCGTGTCTGCGTGGGTTTCCTCCGGGTGCTCCGGTTTCCTCCCACAGTCCAAAGATGTGCAGGTCAGGTGAATTGGCCATGCTAAATTGCCCATAGTGTTGGGTAAGGGGTAAATGTAGGGGTATGGGTGGGTTACGCTTCGGCGGGTCGGTGTGGACTTGTTGGGCCGAAGGGCCTGTTTCCACACTGTAAAGTAATCTAGTAATCTAATCTAATCTAAAGGGATTGAATGCTTGTGGATTTGGTGCCAATCAAATGGGCTCCCTGTCCTGAATTGTGTCAAGCTTTTTGAGTGTTGTTGGAGTTGCACTCATCCTGGCAAGTGGGGAGTATTCCATCACACTCCTGACTTGTGCCTTGTAGATGGTGGACAGGCTTTGGGGAGTCAGGAGGAAGTTACTCGCCACAGTATTTCTAGCTTCTGACCTGCTCTTGTAGCCACTGTGTTTATGTGGTGAGTCCAGTTGACTTTCTGGTCAATGATAACCCAAGGGTATTGTTAGTGAGGGATTACAATGATGGTAACTCTATTGAATGTCAAGGGGCAGTGGTTAGATTGTCTCTTATTGGTGATGGTCAGAGCCTGGCATTTGCATGGTACAAATGTTACTTGCTACTTGTCAGCCCAGGCCTGGATATTATCCAGATCTTGTTGCATTTGGGCATAGACTGCTTCAGTGTTTGAGGAGTTGTGCATGGTGCTGAACATTGTGCAATCATTGGTGAACATTCCTACTTCTGACCTAATGATGGAAGGAAGGTCATTGATGAAGCAGCTGAAGATGGTTGGGCCTAGGACATGACCTTGAGGAACTCCTGCAGAGATATCCTCGAGCTGAGACAACTGACCTCCAATAATCACAATCATCTTCCTATGTGTCAGGTATGTCTCCAACCATTTGAGAGTTTTCCACCTATACCCACTGATTCCAGTTTTGGTAGGGATCCGTGATGCCACACTCGGTTAAAGGGCTGTCACTCTCATCTCACTTCCAGGATTTACCTCTTTTATCCATGTTTGAACCAAGGCTGAAATGAGGTCAGGAGCTGAGTAGCTCTGGCAGAACCCAAACTGGGCATCACTGAGCAGGTAACTGCTGAGCAGGTGCTGCTTAATAGCCCTGTTGATGACACCTTCCATCACTGAGGGAAAAGTCTCCTTTCTCCTTCGGGGCTAACATAAAACAGCATCCGTCCACATCTCAAGTCTCAAGTGACATTTTGGCGAAAAATGGTAGAATAGAAATGAGAAAGAAAAATGATTCACAAAGAGATTAGACTGTGATGATTCTTAATAACCTCTCAGATATAAAGCATCAGAACCTTCGTGTGATATTTTTGACAGAAATACTGTCATTTACTGCAAGGAAAATGGAATATAAACAGAAACATGAAACAGAGTACTCTGGATGCTGGAGATCTGGAACAAAAACAAAAATTACTGGAAAAACTCAGCAGGTTTGTTGCTTTCTCCCCACAGATTAGTTTTGCCAGCAACTTCTGTTTTTGTTGTGGAATATCGGATGTTTTGTTAGTTGTTGGGGAAACCGCACCAGGAGTACGATCCACAGTTTTCATCTCCTTATTTAAAAACAATGTACATGTGCTGGCATCACTTCAGCAAGGCTGACACCCGGGATGGGCTGTAGCATAGTTACCATATGAAGAAAGGCTAGACTGGCTGGGCCAATTTATAAGGATGAGTTTAGAATAATAAGACATGATCTTTTCTGTTTCTCTAAGATCCCAAAGGAATTTGATAATTTGAATGCTGAAAGGATATTTCCTCTCTTGAGAGATGCTGGAATGAAGGGAACCAGTTTAAAAATAATAGAATTGCTATTTAAGATGGAAATTATTTTTCTTTCTCTCTCAAAAGTCTTTGTTACTCAGAAACAGGTGGAAGTGGAACCATTTCATACTTCTAAAGAAGATAGGTCCTTGATTAACAAGGGAGTCAAACATTGTCAGGGGTAGCCAAAAATGTAAAGTTAAGACCACCATCAGATCAACCCAGATTGTATTAGACCATAAGACACAGGAGCAGAAATTAGGCCATTCAGCCCATTGAGTCTGGCCTGCCATTCAGTCATGGCTGAGAAGTTTCTCAACCCCATTCTCCTGCTTTCTCCCCATAACCCTTGATTCCCTTGATACACAAGAACCTATCTATCTCTGTCTTAAATATACTCAATGACCTAACTTCCACAGACTTCTGTGACAGTGAATTCCACAGATTCACTACTCGTTGGCTGAAGAAGTTTCTCCTTATCTCCATTCTAAAAGGCCTTCCCTTTACTCTAAGGCCTTGGGTCTTAGTCTCTCCTACCAATGGAAACATCTTCCCAACATCCACTCTGTCTAGGCCATTCAGTATTCTATAAGTTTCAACTAGAGCCTCCCTCATCCTTCTAAACTCCATCGAGTATAGACTATTGAATGATTGAGCAAGCTTGAGGGACTAAATGGCTTATTCCTACTCTTAATTCATGTTGTTATGTACGATGTTCATAGTTTTTGTATTGGAAATATAAAATTGCTCCAGATTTTATTAAAATGTTGATGAGCACAGAACCCTCATGCAAATTCTGCATTTACTGATGAAAGAGGTGTTTGGAAAAGGTATAAAATGGAAATGAACCAGCATCGCTTGGTTATCATACATGTGTACATTGACAAATAGACACTACTGCTTGTCCCTCTGACATTCTCTCCACAAATTTCTTCTAGCAGCTACCTATGACCCCACTTATGTTTCAGTTTTTCACTCTAAGGCATTTATCATCTGACACGGTTTTCTTGGCAATTTCAATTTCAGGCCTTTGTGAACAACAAAATTGCGAAGGGCCCAGTTGGCCAGAACAATTTATCAAACAACATTGGGATTTACTCAAGGGATGCCTCAGATCTATTTGTCCGCCTAATTCTTTGCTTCATCGTGGCAATGGACCATCTATAATCCTTGATCTAATCTTGATAGATTCAACTGAACTCACCGATTTACAAAATTTAGAGGAAGGAATGAAGCTCTTAACTGAAACTGAAGCTGGGTCAAAATGAAGAATCTACTTATAAATTTTAAATAATAAACAAATAAAACTTATCACAGAATCATAAAATTATTATGCAGTAGAAAGGTGTCATCTGGCCCATCCTGTCTGCAGTAGTTCCCCAAATGAGCATTATGATTTAGTGCCATTCTCCTGCATTTCCATCTATCCCTTCTAGATTTACTTCTATTCAAGTAATATCCTTATGAATGCTTCAATCGAACCTGCCTCCACCACACTTTCAAGTGTACTATAAAGATATGAAGATCATTAATTTATAGCAGGGAAAGCATGGGTCCCAATACTGACTCCTGGGGAACTCCACTCCAAACCTTCTTCCAGCCTGAAAAATATTCATTGACCAGTACTCTCTGTTTGCTATCACTCAGCCAATTCTTGTGTCCACATTTCTACTGATCTTTTTATGCCATGAACAATAACTTTTCTCACAAGTCTATTGTTCTGCACTGGCCCAAATAACGATTCTATGAATGAATGCACAGTGTGTAAGGAATAAATTAATTGAGCTGCAGGCACAAATTTGAATTGAAGATTGTTATATATTAGCCATTGCTGAAACATGGTTGCAAGATGGTCAGAATTGGGAACTAAATATACCATAGTGCCAATGAAGGCTTTTGAAACTGAAATAACATTTTTTTTTATGTAACTCAAAGCAAGTGGCCTGTCAAGTAAACAATTCTAGAAACAGATTTTTTTTTAGCCCCTCAATTAGTACTGGTGTCTTGCAGTACTTCCAGACTACTCAGACCCTTTGGTGTCATGGTAGTCCACAAACCTACTAACACACGTAAACACAATGACTAACACAATGAACCTAAAGGATCTATTAGATACCACCAGCAAAACTAACGTCATTTACAAGATACCATGCAAGAATTGTAAAAAACACTACATCGGACAAACTAGCAGGAAACTTGCCACCAGGATATATGAACACCAACTGGCCACCAAAAGACACGACCCACTATCACTAGTTTCTATACATACAGACAAAGAAGGACATCACTTTGACTGGGACAACACACACATCCTCAGACAGGCGAAACAAAGACATGAACGAGAATTCTTCGAGGCATGGCATTCTAATCAGAACTCCATCAATAAACACATTGGTTTAGACCCTATCTACCTTCCCTTGAAAAAAAAGAACTGGAAATGACATCACCCACTTTAAGAAACCAGGACCTATAAATAGAGAGGTGGGACATACCACCAGTGCTTCACCAGAGACTCTCACTGATGATGTTATCTAGTATGGTGACAAAACATCTGAAAACAAACTTTCAAGCTCAGTGAGCTAACTTACATACATATCATCAACCTGAGCTACAAATCATCTCAAAAATAGCTAGTACTGGTGTCTCCCTGTAATTTACAACTCCACTGAGATGTCATGAACCATGTCTATCTATAGAAGATATTCAAGTCCACAAACCTACTGAGGACCATTGAACTACCCATCTCTGCTGGAGGAAACATAGGAACACAGAGGTGGGACAGGAGGTTCACCACATTGAGCCTGCTTCACTGTTATAGAGCATGGCTGATCATCTAATTCAAAGCCATTTCCCACATTATCCACATATCTCAGTGTTGAACATAATCAATGTCTGAGCTTCCACAGCCCTCAGGGATAGAGAATTCCAAAGATTCACTCTCCTCTAGGAATTCTCAGACCTATATGGCTTGCCTTTTATTCTGACTGTCCCTGATGGTTCTATAGTCCCAGATAGGGGAAGCATGGTTTTTTATATCTAACCTCTCTCATCCTTTAAGAATGTTGTGAGTCTTTATAAGGTTACCTTTCATTCTTCTGAAGCACACAGGCCCGGTTTCCTCAATCTCTCCTCAAAGATCAATCCCACTGTTCCAGAAATTAGTCTTGTAAACATCCAGTGCACTCTCCCTATGGCACGTATCTCCTTTCTTAGTTAAAGGGATCAAAACTGCACTCTTTACTCCAGGTGCACTCTCAACAGTGTTTATTACAAAGATTTCTTTACTCCTCTTGTAAAATACTGGGTGTGATTTTGTGCTTACTTAAGGAAAGATTTAAATCCTTTGGACGCACTGCAGAGAAGATTCACTAGATTGATACATGAAGTAGCAGATTGTTTAATGGAGAACAGTTGGACAGGCTGAGCTTCGTTTCACTGGAGTTTAGGAGAGTGAGGGGTAACTTGATATATGACTTGGCACATACGATGCCGAAAGGTCTTATCAAGGATAGCATGGAAAGGATGTTTTGTCTGATGTCTGAGCTCAGCCTATCTAGAGGACACTTACACAATTAGGGGTCACCTTTTAAAGATGAGGAGAATTCCTTTCTCTCAGAGAGTTGTGCAACTTTGGAACTCTCTCCTTCTGAAGGCATTGGAGACAGGGTCATTGAATATTCTAAAGATGGAGGTACATTGATTTTTGTTAGGGAAGGGAATTATTGATGAAAGGACAGAATTCGAAACACGAACAGATTAATAATTATCTTACTGAATGACAGAGCAGTCTCGAAGGGCCAAATGGCCAACTTCTGCTTCTGATTTTTATGTATTTAAATCTTCTGTTTGCCTCTTTAATTATTTGCTGCACCTTCAGGGTAACTTTCAGTGATAGATGAACAAAGTCACCTTGGTCCTTTTGGACATAACACTTCCCAATTACTCACTATTTCAGATACATTCCACACCTCAGTTCCTCCTACCACAGTTATCCACTTTATATTGCACATGCCATGTCATTGCCCATTTATTTAGTTTGTCTGGATCCAACCGAAGTCTCTTTGCATCACTCTCACAACATAAATTCCCACCTAGTTTTTTTCACCTGAAGCTTGGAGTATTACTTTTGTTTTCACATCCAAATCATTGATATACATTGTGAATGGTTAGTTCTAAGCATTGATCCTTTGCAGTACACCACTAGTCACAGCCTCCCAACCTCAGAATGACCTACTTACTGCTACTCCCTGTTTTCTTTCCATTAGTCAATCCTAAATCCAGGCCAGTATTTTACCGCCTCCCCCCACCCCATCCCATGTGCTGTAATTGTGTTTAATAACCTCCTGTGCGGAACTTGTTCAAAGATTTTCTGAAAATCCAAACACACTACATTCACTGGTTCCCCTTTTTTTTGCTCTGCTTGTAACATCCTCAGAAATGCTGTAGCAAGTTTGTCAAATATGATTTCCCTTGCATAGATCTATGTTGACTCGACCCAAGCAGATCATTGTTTTCTAACTCTCTAGTTGCTACTTCCTTTGGAATTGATAACAGTATTTTTGCTACTTCTGATGTCATGCTGTTAGGTCTGCAGTTCCTTGTTTTCTCCCTCCCTCCCTCTTAAATATTGAGGTGATATTTTCAACCTTGGGACCACCAGGCAACATTCTAGAATGCACAGAATTTGAAAGGTGACTACGGACGTGCACATCCATTATTTCTGTAAGTGTCCCTTTCAACACTCTGGGATTTAGATTTCTTTTAGTTTATCCAATATGATCAGACATATTCATACTGAATGAAGGGGAAAGTTTGTTGGGCTGATTGGCCTATTCTTGTCCCTACATTCCTAAAGAAGCACATCGAGCCCAGAAAGGTGAAAAGGTGTCAGCTAAAACATCTGACAAATCACTCTGCATTAACCAGTGGGTTGGAATTATGAGGTCTAAAGGTGATAACTGATTTGTGAATATTGGAATACAGAAGGAGAACATTAAGTGAATGTGAAGCGGCGGATAGACACTGATGTTTCATGCGACATCATGAGTTTTCCGAAGTGGCTGAAGATGATGGCCCTTCAAGGTGAGGTGTGCATCCTATGAGGACAAATGAAGTGGAGAACCCATGGAATGGGAAGAATGAAGATATGGAGATACGCAAAATCCACTCATCTCAGCTAGACCACATCTATAGCTTGTACCAAGAACTCATGCCAGAAGAGATCGCAGCATGTCACATGTTTCATGAAACCCTTCACTGCTGTACAGATCCTGAAAGATTATAAAAATTATTTTCCAGGTCTTGAATCTCTTCTTGGTGAACATCATCTCCTATTAGATGAAAATGTGAACAAACACAGCATCCACCATGGAGAATTCCAGACCAAGAAATCCTTTGTTGAGGAGTTAATGGCAAATGGTAAACAACAGAAAGCCAAGAAGCAGTCATCAGAGAACGCAGAAGAAAAAGAGTGGTAAGAAAATGAAAAAAAATGTAATTAAGATGCCTAAAGTCAAGTACATGGCAGGGACCAACAGATGTGAAAGCAGTCAATGGTTTGTTGAATTTGTAATCTACCTAAAAAAGTTATTTTCTAATTTGTCATTAGAGTTTGAACCTCTATGCATGCTCATGGCTAACAGTGTGCGGTAGTATTAAGGTACAGAACAAGAAACAACTCAAGTGATGACTAAAGAAATTGACTGTTCGGTTAAGAAAAAGAAGGAAGCATATGTCAGGTATAGATAGGATAGATCAAGTGAATCCTTAGAAGAGTATAAAGGCAGTAGGAGTATACTTAAGAGGGAAATCAGGAGGGCAAAAAGGGGACATGAGATAGCTTTGGCAAATAGAATTAAGGAGAATCCAAAGGGTTTTTACAAATACATTAAGGACAAAAGGGCAACTAGGGAGAGAATAGGGCCCCTCAAAGATCAGCAAGGCAGCCTCTGTGTGGAGCCGTAGAAAATGGGGGAGATACTAAACGAGTATTTTACATCAGTATTTACTGTGGGAAAGGACATGGAAGATATAGACAGTAGGGAAATAAATAGTAACATCTTGAAAAATGTCCATATTACAGATGTGTAATACAGAAGTGCTGGATGTCTTGAAACACATGAAGGTGGATAAATCCCCAGGACCTGATCAGGTGTACCTTGAACTCTGTGGGAAGCTAGAGAAGTGATTTCTGGGCCTTTTGCTAAGATATATGTATCATCGATACTCACAGGTGAGGTGCTGGAAGATTGGAGGTCGGCTAACATGGTGCCACTGCTTAAGAAAGGTGGTAAGGACAAGCCAGGGAACTATAGATCAGTGAGCCTGACGTCGGTGGTGGGCAAGTTGTTGGAGGGATTTCTGAAGGACAGGATGTACATGTATTTGGAAAGGCAAGGACTGATTAAGGATAGTCAATATGGCTTTGTGTATGGGAAATCATGTCTCACAAACTTGATTGAGTTTTTTGAAGAAGTAACCAAGAGGATTGATGAGGGCAGAGTGGTAGATGTGATCTATATGAATTTCAGTAAGACTTTCAACAAGGTTCCCCATGGGAGACTGGTGACCAAAGTTAGATCTCACAGGATACAGGGAGAACTAGCCATTTGGATACAGAACTGGCTCAAAGGTAGAAGACAGAGGGTGGTGGTGGAGGGTTGTTTTTCAGACTGGAGGCCTGTGACCAGTGGTGTGCCACAAGAATCGTTGCTGGGTCCACTACTTTTGCATCATTTATATAAATGTTTTGGATGTGAGCATAAGAGGTACAGTTAGTAAGTTTGCAGATTACATCAAAATTGGAGGTGTAGTGGACAGCGAAGAGGGTTACCTCCGATTACAACAGGATCTTGATCGGATGGGCCAATGGGTTGAGAACTGGCAGATGGAATTTAATTCAGATAAATGTGAGGTGCTACGTTTTGGGAAAGCAAATCTTATACACTTAATGGTAAGGTTCTAGGGAACGTTGCTGAACAAAGAGACCTTGGAGTGCAGGTTCATAGCTCCTTGAAAGTGGAGTCACAAGTAGATAGGATAGTGAAGAAGGCATTTGGTATGCTCTCCTTCATCGGTCAGAGTTGGGAGGTCATGTTGCGGCTGTACAGGACATTGGTTAGGCCACTGTTGCAATATTGCATGCAATTCTGGTCTCCTTTCCATCGGAAAGATGTTGTGAAACTTGAAAGAGTTCAGAAACGAATTACAAAGATGTTGCCAGGGTTAGAGGATTTGAGGTATAGGGAGAGGCTGAACAGTCCATCTTCCGAAACTACACTAGCCCCACCCCCCACCGTTTCCTCCGCTACATCGATGACTGTATCGGCGCCACCTCGTGCTCCTATGAGGAGGTTGAACAGTTCATCCACTTCACCAACACCTTCCACCCCGACCTCAAATTCACCTGGACAGTCTCAGATTCCTCCCTCCCCTTCCTCGACCTTTCTATTTCTATCTCAGGCGACCAAATCAACACGGACATCTACTACAAACCGACCGACTCCCACAGCTACCTGGACTACACCTCCTCCCACCCTGCCCCCTGTAAAAACGCCATCCCATTCTCCCAATTCCTTCGACTCTGCCGCGTCTGCTCCCAGGAGAACCAGTTCCAAAAACATACAACCCAGATGGCCTCCTTCTTCAAGGACCGCAATTTCCCCCCGACGTGGTCGACGATGCCCTCCACCACATCTCTTCCACTTCCTGCTCCTCCGTCCTTGAGCCCCGCCCCTACAACCGCCACCAGGACAGAACCCCACTGGTCCTCACCTACCACCCCACCAATCTCCATGTACAGTGCATCATCCGCCGTCATTTCCGCCACCTCCAAACGGACCCCACCACCAAGAATATATTTCCCTCCCCTCTCCTATCAGCATTCCGTAAAGACCACTCCCTCCGTGACTCCCTCATCAGATCCACACCCCCCACCAATCCAACCTCCACTCCCGGCACCTTCCCCTGCAACCGCAGGAGGTGCAAGACTTGCGCCCACACCTCCCCCCTCACCTCCCTCCAAGGCCCCAAAGGAAACTTCCATATCCACCACAGATTTACCTGCACCTCCACACACATCATCTATTGCATCCTCTGCACCCGATGTGGCCTCCTCTATATTGGGGAGACAGGCCGGCTACTTGCGGAGCGTTTCAGAGAACACCTCTGGGACACCCGGACCAACCAACCCAACCACCCTGTGGCTCAACACTTCAACTCCCCCTCCCACTCCACCAAGGATATGCAGGTCTTTGGACTCCTCCATCGCCAGACCACAACAAAACAACGGCTGGAGGAAGAGCGCCTCATCTTCCGCCTAGGAACCCTCCAACCACAAGGGATGAACTCGGATTTCACCAGTTTCCTCATTCTCCCTCCCCCCACCTTGTCTCAGTCAAATCCATCGAATTCAGCACCGCCTTCCTAACCTGCAATCTTCTTCCTGACCTCTCTGCCCCCACCCCAGTCTGACCTATCATCCTCACCTTGACCTCTTTCCACCTATCACATTTCCGACGCCCCTCCCCCAAGTCCCTCCTCCCTACCTTTTATCTTAGCCTGCTGGACAAACTTTCCTCATTCCTGAAGAAGGGCTTATGCCCGAAACGTCGATTCTCCTGTTCCCTGGATGCTGCCTGACCTGCTGTGCTTTTCCAGCAACACATTTTCAGCTCTTTAAGTTGTTAACCCACCAGAGACATTGAATCTGAAAGACTAGGATCTTGCTCTAATCAAGCACTCACCATGGACCAACTTTCCACAGAGATAGAGCATCATCCCAGGAATAGCCAGATACGAGAAGTTCAGCCAAAGATAATGCATGCATGCACCATTACAAGATCTACATTATTTAAAGATTATGTATGCAATGTTCAGAGACCGATGAAACCAGCATTGACCAGAATTAACATAAAATTTTAATAATAAATATCGGACATTAGGTAACTTGGGTGACTTGCATCTGCAAATAGTAATGCAAGAATCTATTTTTTGTTTTTTTTAATGAAAATGGGATGTTTGGAGAAATGTAGGTGCATATTATATGCTAGGGGAGAAAGTGAGGTCTGCAGATGCTGGAGATCAGAGCTGAAAATGTGTTGCTGGAAAAGCGCAGCAGGTCAGGCAGCATCCAGGGAACAGGAGAATCGATGTTTCAGGCATAAGCCTGAAGAAGGGCTTATTTTCAGCATATTATATGCTAGCTAGCTAACAGTAGCCATATGATTGTTGCCTGTACTGTAACTTCCTTTCACTTTATTTTGCACCAACCATTTAACACATTACCTGAAGCAGACAGTGCTTAGAAGCAGGGAACCTTTCCTGAATCTAAGGTATTGAGGTGAATAAAAGAATCCTTAATGCCAACCTGGCTGAAAACTGATAGAAATATCACTTGGGATGAAATCTGGGACACTCCTTATCTAGTCATGGACAGTCATAGAGTTTTTACAGCACAGAAGAGGCTCTTTCGCCTACACTGCCCATCAAACATCCATCTATTCAAATCCCATTTCCCAGCAGTTGGCCCATGACCTTGCGTGGAATGGCATGTCCTGTGCTCATTTAAATAGTTGTCAAATGTTTTGAGGGCTCCTGCTATAAGTTCCACATACGCACAACACACTGGAGGAAAACTATTTTCCTCAAATCCCCTCTAAACTGCTTTCTCCTTGCCTTAAAACCTATGCTCTTTGGTTATTAATTCCACTGCTAAGGGGAAAGATCATCCCTATCTGCCCTGTCCATGCCGCTCAGAACTTTATACACTTCAACGAGACTCTCCTCAATCTTCTTTGCTCCAAGGAAAACAACTCCGGCCAATCCCGTCTCTCTACATAGATGAATCATTCCAGTCCAAGCAACATCCTGGTGAATCTCTTCTGCACCCTCTCCAGTGTAATATCATCCTTCCTATAGTACTCCAGCTGTTGCTCCATCATACAGTCCTTGCTCTTATAATCAATACCTTGACTAATAAAGGTAAGTATTCCATATGCCTTCCTACTCACCTTATTTATCTGCCTTCAACAAGCATACCAAGGTCCCTCTGATCCTCTCCAGCTCTAAATTCATCACTTTCAAATATACATCCAGCTCTTTTTTGAAACCTCTTATGGAATCCACCTCCACCACTCTCCCAGACAGCACATTCCAAATCCTAACAACTCTCTCTCTAGAAAGTTTATCGTCATCTCATTCCTCGGTCTCTTGCTGGCACAGTGGGTCAGTGGTTAGCACTGCTGCCTCACAGCGCTAGGGTCCCAGGTTCAATCCCAGCCTCGGGCGACTGCCTGTGTGGAGTTTGCACATTCTCCCCGTGTCTGCATGGGTTTCCTCCGGGTACTCCATTTTCCTCCCACATTCCAATGATGTGCAATTCAGGTGAATTGGCCATGCTAAATTGTCCATAGTTATTCGGTGCATTAGTCAGAGGGGAATGGGTCTGGGTGGGTTAGTCTTCGGAGGATCGGTGTGGACTTGTTGGGCTGAAGGGCCTGTTTCCACACTGTAGGGAATCTAATCTAATCTCAATCTTGAAATTGTAGACCTTAGTTATTAACATATCCACTAATGGAAACAGAATATTTTTCTCTACCTTTTCAAAATTGTTCATAATTTTGAACACCTCATAAGGTCACTCTTAATCTTCCCTGCTCCAAGGAGAATACACCCAATCTTGCCAGCCTTTCCTTGTATCTAAAATCCCCCATTCCCAGTATCTTCCTAGTAAATTTCCTTTGCATTGTCTCCAGAGCTTTAACATCTTTTCTTAAATAAGGTTCCCTGAACAGAAAACAATACTCCAAATGTGGTCAAATCAATGATTTACAGAGAGGTAGCATCACTTCCTTGCTTCTATACTCTATGCCTCTATTTATAAACCCACGGATCCCATAATCCTTCTTCCTTGACAATTGCTTCAATTTGCTTGGCCATCTTCATCATCAATCGTATAGAATAAAGAAAAGTTTAGAATCTGCTAAAGAAGGGTAAGTTAATGTTGTTAATATAGGACTAAACCTTTTCTTTTCAGAATTCCAAATAAAGAACCTGGCTAAAGATTATACTTCATAATTGTATTTACATGTTGGGTGACCAAACAGCTGAAAACAAACATGATTAAAAATCAGTACATGCAAAGCTGATGTACAGAGAGATCTGAGAAATCTGCATCAAGAACCCAAATGCACAAGCTCCTTCACCAGCAAAGGTAACTCAGCAAATGTTGGTTAACTGCTCCTGTTAATTAATTTACCCTATTTGGAAGTACTGACATGTAGCTACATCGCTCCAATGTTTCCAACAGTGAACACAGCTGTTTGGCTTAAAGCAAAGCCACATTTGATGGTGGAGTTCTGGCGATACTGTAGGAAGGGACTGCAGCAAAGTTCAGATATTGACCACCACCAACCAGTTCACGGGCCTCAATGACTTCGGAATGCACTTAGTTCCACAGCAAGAGAATTTCTTTTCTTGCCAAGACTTAACTTTAGATTGAATTTCTGAAAAACAAAGCTAAACCACCTAAAGAGGAAAACATGTCTTCCTTATCTTAGTTAGGAGATAGAAATAGAGCTGAAAAATTTGCAAATGAAGGGAACGTAGATTCTTTGGAGGTTTACTTGCTGCATGGTTCCAGAAGACTAATGCAGAAGTTCTGAGGGAGCATAATGGAAACAAGCCGTGCTGCAGCCCCTGCTGAGTTTCCCACTCAGCCTGGAAAAGGTTAAAGCCTACAGAGACAGAGGACACAGCACAATGAAGGCAGACTGGGGTTGGAACTCCAATTGGACTGTTCCCACTTCCCTAACCACAATGGTATCCAGCACTGAGGCCTGGTATTCCAGTCATATTAGCTTTACCATCCACAAAAAAGGACATTTCTTGGTTCCATGGTGGAGGGGTCAAAGGAGGGTTTCATGTCAGAGAAGCAGTTTGGCTCCCTATAATGAGTCACATAGAGTCACTACAGCAAAGATGGAAGCTATTCAGTCCATAATGCCCTGGCTATTCCTCTGTAAACCAATCTAGTGATCTCATTTGCCCTCACTATCCCCTGCAGGGTTATTTCCTTCAAGTACCCATACATTTTCAATTTGAAATCATTGATTGTTTCCATTTCCAACGTCCTTGTGGTCAGTGACTGCCAGATCATTGCCACTTGCTCTAATGAGAAGAGTCTTCTTCACATCCCTCCTGTAGCTTTTTCCCCATAATCTGTTTGCCCTGGTCTTTCTATCATCATCTAATGAGGACAGTTTCTTTTTGGCCAGCATGCTTTTCTTTGGAAGATGAAATTTCAGCCATAAAGGATGGGAAAGGAGCAAAGAGGGCCTGGAAGTCGGAGCTGGTAGGCAGAGATATTAGCACTAGTGTGGGAACCTGCCAGATCCATGGAGGTTTCTCTAATCAGTTAAAAATCTCCAAATTATCTCTAATCAGTGATATCTTGTTGCAGTCTACACCTTTTTTCCCCACTATTAACTACAAAACCATGTGGGAATGACAGAGACTCGCAGTTGGTGTGCTGCCTCCCAGGTGCCAGGGTTCGTGATGTCTCTGATCATGTTTTCAGGATCCTTGACGCAGAGGGGGAGCAGCCCCAAGTTGTGGTCCACTAGGCACCAATGACATTGGTGGGAATATCAGATGGGGATTTAAGACAGAAATTCAGGGAGCTAGGGTGGAGGCTTAGAGCTAGGACAAACAGAGTTGTTACCTCTGGTTTGTGGCCCATGCCATGTGCTAGCGTGGCGAGGAATAGGGAGAGAGAGGAGTTGAACACCTGGCTACAGGGATGGTGCAGGAGGGAGGGTTTTGGATTCCTGGATAAGTGGGGCTGTTTCTGGGGTAGGTGGGACCTCTACAAACAGGATGGTCTTCACCTGAACCAAAGCGGTACCAATATCCCGTGGGGGAGATTTGCTAATGGCCTTCGGGTGGGTTTAAATTAATTCAGCAGGGGGTGAGGGAACCCAAATTGTAGATCGAGTATAGAGGAGGTTGAGGGTAAGGAGGTCCGAAGTAAAGTTTCAGGGTCGCAAGATGGCACCGGTAAGCAAGAAGTTGGTTTGAAGTGTGTCTATTTCAAAGCCAGGAGCATCCGGAATAAGGTGGGTGAACTTGCAGCATGGGTTGGTACCTGGGATTTCGATGTTGTGGCCATTTCGGAGACACGCGTAGAGCAGGGACAGGAATGGTTGCTGCAGGTTCCGGGATTTAGATGTTTCAGTAAGAACAGAGAAAATGGTAAAAAAGGTGGGGGTGTGGCATTATTAGTCAAGGACAGTATTACGGAGGCAGAAAGGGCATTTGAGGACTCATCTACTGAGGTAGTATGGGCTGAGGTTAGAAACAGAAAATAAGTAGTCACCGTGTTGGGAGTTTTCGATAGGCCTCCAAATAGTTCCAGAGATTTAGAAGAAAGGATAGCAAAGATGATTCTTGATAGGAGTGAGAGTGACAGGGTAGTTGTTATGGTGGGCTTTAACTTTCCAAATATTGACTGGGAATACTATAGTTCAAGTAGTTTAGATGGGTCAGTTTTTGTCCAATGTGTGCAGGAGGGTTTTCTGATACAGTATGTAGACAGGCCAACAAGGGGCAAGGTCACATTGGATTTGGTACTGAGTAATGAATCTGGCCAGGTGTTAGATTTGGAGGTAGGTGAGCATTTTGGTTATAGTGACCACAATTCGGTTATGTTTACTTTAGCGATGGAAAGGGATAGTATACACTGGACAGCAAGAGCTACAGCTGGGGGAAAGGCAATTACAATGCGATTAGAAAGATTTAGGATGCATAGGTTGGGGAAGGAAACTGCAGGGGATGGGCACAATTCAAAGGTGGAGCTTATTCGAGGAACAGCTACAGTGCGTCCTTGATAAGTATGTACCTGTCAGACAGGAGGAAGTTGTCGAGCACAGGAGCCATGGTTTACTCAAGAAGTTGAGTTTCTTGTCAAGAAGAAGAAGAATACTTATGTTAGAGTGAGATGTAAAGGCTCAGTTAGGGTGATTGAGAGTTACAAGGTAGTCAGGAAAGACCTAAAGAGAGAACTAAGATGAGCAAAAAGGGGATATGAGAAGTTGTTGGCAGATGGGATCAGGGAAAAACCTAAAGCTTTCTATAGGTATATAAGGGATAAAAGAATGACTAGAGTAAGATTAGGGCCAGTCAAGGACAATAGTGGGAAAATGTGCATGGAGTCAGAGGAGATAGGGGAAGTGCTAAATGAATATTTTTCGTCAGTATTCACACTGGAAAAAGACAATATTGTTGAGGAGAATACTGAGAAACCTGCTACTAGACTAGATGGGATTGAGGTTCACAAGGAGGAGGTGTTAGAAATTCTGCAAAGTGTGAAAATAGATATATCTCCTGGGCCAGATGAGAAGCCAGGGAGGAGATTGCTGAGCCTTTGACTTTGATCTTTATGTCATCATTGTCTACAGGAAGACTAACAGAAGATCGGAGGATGTCCCCTTGTTCAAGGAAGGGGGTTAGACAACCCTGGTAATTATAGACTCGTGAACCTTACTTCAGTTGTGGGTAAAGTATTGGAAAAGGTAATAAGAGATAGGATTTATAATCATCTCGACAGAAATAAATCGATTAAGGATAGTCAGCACGATTTTGTGAAGGAGGGATGGGATTGAGGGCGATTTAGCGGTTTGGATCAGAAATTGGTTAGCTGAAAGCAGACAGAGGGTGGTGGTTGATGGGAAATGTTCATCCTGGTATACAGATATTGCTGTTTTGGGTCCACTGTTGTTTGTCATTTTTATAAACAACCTGGATGAGGGCATTGAAGGATGGGTTAATAAATTTGCGAACGACATTAAGGTCGGTGGAGTTGTGGATAGTGCGGAAGTATATTGTAGGTTAGAGAGGGACATAGATAAGCTGCAGAGCTGAACTGAGAGGTGGCAAATGGAGTTTAATGTGGAAAAGTGTGAGGTGATTCACTTTGGAAGGAGTAACAGGAATGCAGAGTTCTGGGCAAATGGTAACTTTCTTGGTAATATAGATGAGCAGAGAGATCTCAGTGTCCATGTACATAGATCCCTCAAAGTTGCCCACCTAGATTGATTGGGTTGTTAAGAAGGCATACGGAGTATTAGCTTTTATACCGAGGGATTGATTTTCGGAACCATGAGGTCATGCTGCAGCTGTACAAAACTCTGGCGCACAAATCACTCGCACTAGGAGTATTGTGTGCAGTTCTGGTCAACGCATTATAGGAGGTATGTGGAAGCTTTGGAAAAGGTTCAGAGGAGATTTACTAGGATGTTGTCTGGTATGGAGGGACGGTCTTATCAGGAAAGGTTGAGGGACTTCTTGAAGTTATTTTCTTTAGAGAGAAGGAGGTTGATAGGTGACTTATTTGACACATATAAGATAATTAGAGGGTTAGATTGAGTGGACAGTGAGAGCCTTTTTCCTTGGATGGTATTGGCTAGTACGAGGGGGCTTAGCTTTAAATTGAGGGGTGATAGATAGAGGACAAATGTCAGAGGTAGTTTCTTTACTCAGAGAGTAATAGGGGCGTGGAATGCACTGCCTGCAACAACAGTAAACTCTCCAACTTTAAGGGCATTTAAAGGTCATTAGATAGACATATGGATGAGAATGGAATAGTGTAGGCTAGATAGGCTTCGGATTGGTTTCACAGGGCAGCGCAACATCAAGGGCCAAAGGGCATGTAATGTACTGTAATGTTCTATGTTTGATTTCTTTGTCAACCGAGCAACAATCTGAGCACTGTAACAGCATTGTCATCACAAGAAGCAGACTACTAAAATAACACATCAATGCAGCATGACTTCTGCATAACTCTCACCATCTTCAGATAATCAACCAAAGACAATCATTGACCTTCTGCTCTCTGTTGTTCTGTGTCATATAACACATATTAGAAGGAAGCAGGGATGAATCTCTTGAGCCTTCAGAGAAGATGGAACTCTACCTCCTGGCACCAAAGGTGACAGCAGCCATAACACTGGCATGGCTGAACACAGAAGGCGTTCCTACTTTGTTCTCATTCTCAGTCCCCAGCAGACCATCAATTTACTTTTCTGACATCGTGATTGAGCCAATAGAGTGAGCATGAATCATGGCTTTGCAACCCCACCAATCCTCCCTTCACAACAACTTTTCCTTGGATATGGATCAGACCCATGAACAGCTACCTGCCCAGCCACAGTACAAGCAGAGAGAGAGAAAACAGCAACTCAGCAACTGGTGGAGGGGTCCCATTATTTCTTTTTTAAAATTCATTCACAGGATGAGGGCATCTCTGGCTAGGCCAGCATTTGTTGCCCATCTCTAATTGTTCAGAGGGCAGTTAAGAGTCAACCACATTGCTGTGTGTGTGGAATCACATGTAGCCCAGACCAGGTAAGAATGGCAGATTTCCTTCCATAAAGAGCATTACTGAACCAAATGGGTTTTTCCAACAATCAACAAAGAATTCATGGTCATCATTAGACTTGCAATTCTGGAGTTTTATTGAATTCAATTCCCATAATTTGCCTTATTTCAAAGTTGAGTCCCCTGAACTTTACCCTGGTTTCTGGATTGATATTCCAGCCAGAATACCACTAGGCAGTCACTTTCCCTTCTGCTGACACTCACAGACATGTATGGGCAGCTTTAAGCACCTTGGAGATTGGTAGAGGGGGATCAATCCGAGGCAAATCAACGGACAGGAGTGCACTGCATCCAGGTGAGGGTTTAAGGATGGTTTGTTTGCTAGCACCTGGAGAGCGGGATTATGGACTAATTCTGCTGCAAAAAACTCAAAGATGAGAAAGTCAAGGTATGGGAACAAGAGAGCATTAGTGGGCACATACACATTCAGGCTGGGTGGTTTATCTGGCTCTAAGTTGGTATAAGGTGCAGCATGGAGCTTACTGTCTCCTCAGTCTTTGCTCCGTCTCCCTGCCATATCACTGTTGCCTCTCTGCCTGATGCAGTCTTTGTGTGGACAGGTGACCTCCTCCTCTGCCTTCCTTGTGGTGAGGATGAAGCAACATTTCATTGCAAAGCCCAGGACGCAACATACGTGACCTCAGGAAATATTGAAGGGTACCTCGTGATGTCAAAAGAAACCTTAGTTGTGATGTGCGTCCCTGGTCTTTTAGCAGCACTAATGAACAGTGTCTCTTGCAGCCTCATGGCAAATCTTTGCAGACTGGCATGTACCTTTATTTCCACAACAAGGTACTGCCCAAATTTCAGATCCCAGCATCACACCAACCAAGTGTCGCCAGAAAAAGATGCAAGGCCTCTGTACTACCATTTGCGTTGTGCCACAGAAGTGAATTTCTGTCTATTCTTCCCTCTTCTACCCCTTTATCTTTTAGAAACTTCTTTCACACCAGCGGATCTGCATTGATTCTTCTCTCTAGCCATGACAGGCCACCTACCGGAATGTCCCACTGGGAACTTGTCATGATTTGGAATTGGCTGCTAAACAGGAAAATGGGTGGTGTTTAGCCAGGCCGATAGTCAATGCTGCAATCCCATAATGTCCACAAATAGAATTCCCCTATCCAACTATTTGTTTGCTATGTTACACAATTCAAAACAGAAACAAATGTGTTTTTTGAAACAAAATAGTGCTTTCTGTTTAAACTAAAAGATGCTTTCATCAGTAGTAGCAGAAGGGTTAAATTGTCAGGTTTAGAAATTAATTCTATCCACCTCGATTGCGAAGGTTCTTTTGAAAACTAAATTAAGAGTTCTTCAGGAATGGCATATAATCTCTTTCAGCAGAGATTATGAAAACATTAAGATGCAAAAATCCCATGTGTTCACCACAGGAGGTACTCACAGCCACATCTTACAGGTCCTCTGCATTCTTCAACTCGTATCACACATTTTTTTTCTTCGCCTGGACATCCTTTAGTCAGTAAGACCTCTCTCGATCCAATACCTACACAGAAACAGGGTCAAAATTAACCCCTTGAGATAAAGATTATTTCTGTTACAGTATAATTTCAACCAGCTTTGAATACAGTTGGTTCTTTCACATTGTTCAGAATTCTGAAAAAGGTTACACAGAACACCTACAGTGTGGAAACTAGCCATTTGGCCAAACAAGTCCATACTGACCCTCCAAAGGCTTTCCTACCCAGACCTATTCCCCTATCGTATTACTCTACATTTCTCCTGACCAATGCACCTAACCTACACATCCTGAACACTATGGGCAATTTAGCATGGCCAATTTACCTAACCTGCACATCATTGGACTGTGGGAGGAAACCCGCGCAGGCACTGGGAGAATGTGCAAACTCCACACAGTCACTGGAGGCTGGAATTGAACCCAGGTCTTTGTACTGTGAGGCAGAAGTGCTAACCACTGAGCCACCATGCCTTCTTGATCTGTGGCCACACCAGGGCTCTGAGCACAATTACAATCTGTGGGATTAATGGAACAGTGGAGGAGTTAATATGAAACTAACTCTGAGGCAAAAAGCAGAGAGTGGCAGGAAGTAGATGATAACAGAATATAGTGGTGACCAGTTAGCTTTTAGACTGGAAGGAAATGTATAATGGTGTTCCCCAGCAACTGATATAAGGAACTGCTTTACTGACGTCTGCATTAATGACTCATTATTTTGTGTGTGCATAGTCGCAGAGTGAAGCAATTGTCTTATCAATGGCCAGATGGAATTCTTTAAGTCCACCATCTTCAAGTTTAGTCAGTGAATGCTCTTTGACAATGCAAGTCAATGTTTGGACACCATTAAAGGTGGATGGTGTTGGAAGCTGCACAGAGACTTCAGACAGCGCAAAAACAGTTTTATAAATGCCACTGTTGCCAGAAATCAAAGAAAATGGCTTCCACTGTTTGCTTTCTCCTGCCAATTTTCTTGTCATAGGCCCTGAACTGTTAGGGTGGACATAAGAATGAACATCAACTGATAGCATAGTAAGACAAGGGGCAGGTGATAGAATGCCTTTTGGTAGGGGGAATAAGGAGAGACAATATAAAAGAGACTGTAGACATTTAAACAGGTGTGAAACAGAATATTAGAATATTTTAAAAAAATTTGAAGGTTCCAGGGCAAGTTGATAAGCATGCTGAAACAAACATTTCAAATCTTGGGCCTTGTAAACAGAGAAGTACGAAAGCAAGGAAGTTAAGCTAAACCTTTATAACTCACTGATTAGTGTTGGGCATTAACTGGAATATTATGTTCAATTCTGGGCACACAGCTTCAGAAGGAGAGACAATGCAAAAGGGATTTGAGAAATTTGAACCAGGGGTGAGAAACTGTGGCAGAGATGTTGGAAGCTGAGTACATTCTGCTTAAAGCAGAAAGGATTAAAGACAACACATTTAGTATTCAAAAGGACACGGTTTAAGGAAAATATGAAAAAAAATATCCTGAGGGGATATGAGCAGAAATTATTTGAGTAATATATTACTGGCCCTGAATTTGAGATGAGCCATAGAAAGTTGCAGCCCTGAGGTAAATCCTTCATCCCATTGTGTCTGTAAAACAAACAAGGTGCCAAAAGATTGAATTCCACATTCCAGCTCTTTATGAGGAGCATAATACATCACAGCACTTTATGTGTATATGCAGGTTTTAAAAATTATTGAGAGTGTTTCAAACTCTACCACCCTTTCAGGCAGTGAGCTCCAGATCCCTACTGCTCTAAGAGGGAATAGTTCTGAAGGGGTTAATGTTTGAGACTGCATTAAGTTCGAGCAAATCTGATGATGTCCACAGTCTTGGGTAAGAAAATAGGGAGAACCATTCCGGAACTCTGTTATGGACCAGGCCAGACCCCTCAAAACATTTCAAGAAGGTAGCCCAGACCTTAACTTTTCTCGTTGTTTTAAGCAGGTGTAATGTGGGCATTCCAGGAGGGATGCTACTGGTCAAACCATCTAGTTTCAAACAAAACAGAATTTATTTACAAGAATAGGATATGATCGCTTTACCCATCATGTGTGTGGTAGCTCGTTGATAGAACTCTTCAACATATCCTACCACCCTGTTCTTTTCTCCAGTCCTGCAGATTTTTGCCCTTCAAATATGGGTGGCTTAGTGGTTAGCACTGCTGCCTCACAGCGCCAAGGGCCTGGGTTCAATTCCAGCCTCAGGTGACTGTCTGTGTGGAGTTTGCACATTCTCCCCGTGTCAGTGTGGGTTTCCTCTGGGTGCTCCAGTTTCCTCCCACAATCCAATGATGTACAGATTAGGTGAATTTTCCATGCAAAATTGCCCATAGTGCTCAGGGATGTGTAGGTGAGGTGCATCGGGGAAATGTAGAGTCATAGGATAGGGGAATGAGTCTGGGTGTGATACTCTTCGGAGGGTCAGTGTGGACTTGTTGGGCCAAACGGCCTGTTTCCACACTGTAGGGAATCTATGATTACCAACTTAATGTTGCTGTTCCAATACTTGCAACAATTCCCATAAACACCCCTTGGCACAGCTTCTTACAGGAGAGAAGTCAGGGAGAGAGAGTACCCACCTGGACCAGCTTCTTTGGGTCCAGCAGCTTCTAAACACTACTGCTAAAACCCAAACCAAACCAGAGAAAAGCTGAGCGGGGAGAACTGGCCACTCCCCTTTCACTGTACAAGTTTTTTTTCCAAAAACTTGAAAACCTGTTGACTGAGGCAGTATCTGTTAGCTATAATCAAACTGGCTCTAAAACCCTTCAACTTAGACTTCTCAGAGTCTATGTCTTTTACAACCTCTCTGAAAAAAGGACCAAGGACAACAGAACCTTGCTAACGGAGCAGCATTGTCACAACTTGAAGGGGACAGGTGTATCATTTATATCACCCAATAGCTTTGCTAAGAATATTTAACTAGCTAATGTAACTAGTATCTGATTACAATCATGATGTCACGACATGTTGTTAAGACAACAACCTCTTCTTGTTAATATTCATTAGTGATTGTTCCTCTCCCACATTAAACCCAATTGGCCCTTCAACCTGAGGACGGGTGGCAAAATGCCACATGGTGATCAATGGTGGCCATGATTGCTAAATACTGCAATATACAACAGTAAACAAAATGCACTGGACCCAGGTGAAGAGAGTTCCAAATGAATAAGTTACAAAGAAGTCGCCATTTTACCCACACAGACAGTTAGCAGTTGCAAGTTTTTGAGCATGCAAGCAGTCAGCAGGAATTATGGAAAGACCAACAAGGGAGAATGAGCACTCCAGGGCTAAAGCTTTTACTTCACACCTGGTAAGGAGAGCATTCAAAGCAGCGTGGAACAGAAAGAGTTTAAAGACTGGCCACATCTGATGATCATAGATTCCACCAGGAAGTGAGGATCTTTAGGACCTTTCCTAATTAGTTGTTCAGCTCGAATGCAAATGTGTTGGAGCTCCTTGAATAAAGTTTATAAATCCCTGTTGACAAGTATGAAAACTTTAAACTGATGGTGCGGAAAAAAAGCTGGGAAGGATAGAATTAACAAAAGGAGTACCTCATATTCACAATGTGCTACAAGGAACATTGTACAATAGGGAAATCGAGTCATAAAAATACTTTATAGCAAAGTCATGGCACTGGGAACTATGTGGGGCAGAATTAAAGAAATAAAAAGGGCAATTTAAAAGCAAGAGCAGACAGACTCTAACAGAAGAGAATAGTTACAAGATATTTGAGGCTGCATTGAAAGCAGGGGATCCATAACTAAACGTGGTTTTGGAGAGAAGACTTTACTGTGGTCACAGGCACAAGACTTAATAGATCAATATTGGAAAAGAATATGCATTGTGCATTATGTCACGCAAGGCAGAAAATTGTCCGCTTTGACTTGAAGAAAATGGGAAACTTTCATTTTGCCTACAGCAGATTTGAAACCTTCATTTCACCACAAAAATGTAGGAAAGCCAGAAGGTATAGAAGCAGACTTAAGTCATTCAGTCCATCAAATCTACTGAGGGATGTGATTTGATCATGGCTCATCTGTTTCTGTATCACATTCTTCTGACTTCTCCCCATAACTTTTGATATTCTTATTAATCAAGAACCTATCTGTCTCTGTCTTAAATACACTCAATAACTTTGCCCCAGAAAACTGTGGAGGCCATGGGTTCCACAGATTCACCACCATTTGGCTGAAGAAATTCCTCCTCATCTCTGTGCTAAAGGGTTAGCCCATCACTCTGAGCCTGTGCCCTCATGTACTAGTCTCTATTACTAGTGGAAACATCTTTTCCACATCCATTCTATCCAGGCCTCTCAGTATTTTGTAAGTTTCAAAGAGTCCTCAGAAAGTTGGTATGGTCTCCAGTTTGATATGGTCTACATGTATTTTAGCAAATCTTTTGACAAGGTCTCTAATGGTGAAGAGGGTAAAGTGGGAGCAAGGCAAAGTGGTTTGAGAGACAGGACCATAGGGTTGAGAAATCTTTCTGTGACTGGATGTTTATTTCCCATTGGGTCAGTGCTGTGTTGTTTGTGTTGTATATTCATGATTTGCACTTAAATATGATCATACGTGATCAAGACATTCACAGAACACACAAAAACATTTGTAGGGTTATAATTAGTGAGAAGGATAGTTGTGAACTACAGGAGGATACCAATGGATAGAGTAGGTGGGCAGAGTGATGGCAAATGGAATTCAACTTGCAAAAGTGTGAGGTTCACTTTGGGAGGGCTAACAACTCAAGAGGGCTAACAACTCAAGAGGGCTAACACTATGAAGGGTAGACCTGAGAAAGTATGTGATACTTGCCTTTATTTGCCAAAGCATATAACACAAGAGATATGAGGTCATGTTGGTACTACATAAAATGTTCGATAGTCCAAAAGTGGAATACCAGGTACAATTCTAGTCAGCACATTATTAGAATGATGCACTCGAGATAGTGCAGATAAAATTTGTCAGATGCTGCATGGGCTAGACATCTGAGATGTGAGGAAAGATTGGATAGGCTGAGGTTATTTCCTTCAGAGCAGTAAAGGTTGAGAGAAGACCTGATAAAGGTGTACAAGATTATTAGGAGTATAGATGGAGTCCTTTTTCAATTAGTAGAGCAGTCAATAACTTGAAGCATAGATGAGAGATAAGAGGTAGAAAGCTAATAGGGAAGTTGAGGAGAACAATCCCAAGAGGGGGATAGGAGTTTGGAATACTGCCTGAAAGGGATTTTTAGTCAGAAACTCCAGAAGATTTCAGCAGTACTTAGATATTCACTTGTGTCACCATAGCCTCCAGAGCTGTGAAACAAATAGCTTCACAAGAACAGGCAATACCTAAATATAGCAAAATAATGTTACATCAATCAAGCTATAGGCCACTTCCAGAGGATGTGCAGAAATAAAGTGCAGGCAAAAAGTGAAATGTCTATCATAAAAACATAGAATCATCAGCACAAAGAAAGATAGTCAATGCATGCCTAGGGGAAACTGGTGATACAAATGACTCCAGTTTGACAAAAGTGTTTGTCAATGGACATCTCATTAATTTTAAAATTGATACATGAGTAAATGTCACTGTCTTATTCAATGAAATACTATGGCTCAACAAACAAAATCCTACAGAGATTACACTACATGTTCCAGGGCCAGAACTGTTAAGATTAAAGATATCCTACAAGCAAACTTCCAACATAAGAGTGTAAGAGATTTGAGAACACACACAAGTTATAATCAAAATCTATCAGTTTAGCTTGGCCTCAAAATGCTTGAGGTAGCCGATAGTGTTCAAATATTTCCAAGAGATAATTATCGTCAAGAGAAGCCAAGTTCTGTCAAGACTGTGAAAATAGAAAAGCCAATGAAAAAACAACTGGTCCATGGAGAGAAGAGAGGGGGGGGGGGGGAGAGAAGAGAGGGGGGGGGGGAGAGAAGAGAGGGCGGGGGGGAGAGAAGAGAGAGGGGAGGGGGAGAGAAGAGAGAGGAGATGTGTGTCCTCTGTTTGCTATCTTTTAGCTAACTTCTAATCCATGCTGCAAAGGAGCCATCAGTCAATTACAGTGCAGAAGGACGGCGTTCAGCAATCATTTCTAATCTGCTAACCAACCCGCTATGTGACACCAGATAAAATGCTCTCTTACAGTCCAAATATACAACCTAATCACCCCGTGGCTGAACACTTTAACTCCCCGTCCCACTCCGCCAAAGACATGCAGGTCCTTGGCCTCCTCCATCGCCAGACCATGGCAACACGACACCTGGAGGAAGAGCGCCTCATCTTCCACCTCAGAACCCTCCAACCACAAGGGATGAATGCAGATTTCTCCAGCTTTCTCATTTCCCCTCCCCCCACCTTATCTCAGTCCCAACCCTCGGACTCAGCACTGCCTTCTTGACCTGCAATCTTCTTCCCGACCGCTCCGCTCCCACCCCCTCTCCAGCCTATTACCCTCACCTTAACCTCCTTCCACCTATCGCATACCCAACGCTCCTCCCCCAAGTCCCTCCTCCCTACCTTTTATCTTAGCCTGCTTGGCACACCTCCCTCATTCCTGAAGAAGGGCTTATGCCCAAAACGTCGATTCTCCTGCTCCTTGGATGCTGCCTGACCTGCTGTGCTTTTCCAGCAACACATTTTTCAGCTATCTCTGCAGCCCTCTAATTTAACCACTTCCCAGTAAATATCCAGCTCCTTTTTTGAAACCTTCTATGGAATTCACCTCCATCACTCTTCAAGGCAGCACATTCCAAATCCTAATGGAAAGTGTCTCATCTCAGTCCCAGCTCTCTTGCTGGCAATCTTGAAATTGTGACCCCCTTGTTACTGACATTCCAATCAGTGGAAAAGGAATATCCTTCTTTAACCTGTCAAAATTGTTCATAATTTTGAATGCCTTACTAAGGTCCCTTCTTAATCCTTAATGTGAGGAGAATAGGCTCAATTCTTTGTATCACATATCCATCATTCCTGGTATCATTCTAGTAAATCTCAATACCTATTTCCAAATTAATTTATATAAATCAGAAAAACCAAGCGTCCCAACACTGATCCCTGGGGAGCACCACTTTAAAATTGTCTGCAGTGTTCTTATCCTCTGTTTGCTATCTTTTAGCTAACTTCTAATCCATGCTGCAAAGGAGCCATCAGTCAATTACAGTGCAGAAGGACGGCGTTCAGCAATCATTTCTAATCTGCTAACCAATCCGCTATGTGACACCAGATAAAATGCTCTCTTAAAGTCCAAATATACAACAACCGCAGAACTACCTCATCAAAGGGTCAAAGAACTCAATTAAATTTGTCAGACATGAAGTGCCCTTGACAAAGCTATGTTGACAGTCTAATATTAACTTCTTTTTCTCTATGAGTATAATAGTCTTATCCCATACCATGCCCAGCACCAGTTTTCCCACTATTGCTGTCAAGCTGACAGGTCTGTAGTTTCCTGGATTATCCTTTGCCCGTTTCTTAAACAACAGCATCACATTTGCAATCCTCCAGAACCCCAGGACTAATCCTGGAAAATGTCACTCAACGGCTCCACAATTTACTCCTTCACCTCTCTCAGCAATCTAGGATGGTTACCATCCAGGCCTGGCAAATTCTGTACCTGGAGGGCTGCCAGCTTTTTTAGCACCTCTTCTTTATCTATCACTCTACTGTTCAGTTGCTCATCATCCACGTTTTCAACTGGGCCATTGTCACCATCTTCTAATTTGGTAAAGACAGAAGCAAAGTGTTCATTTAGTCATACCCCTTTGCTTCAGTGAGCAGTTTACCCTGTTTGTTCACTATGGGCCTCACTCTAACCTTTGCTCAACTTTCACCGTTGATATGTTTGAATCCATTCGTGTGACTTAGGTTGGCATAAGAAAATTGTTTCATATGCTCAACAGGAAGGAAGCCTACAACTAAACATAAGTGGTGGAAATATTATCCACTCCTATTGTCACTGATGAAGCTTCAGATGACAGATATCAGTGAGTATGTGAAAAGTAGCAACAAGAATGAGCAGTACAACCTGTTCAACAATGAGGAATTTTAAACAGGCTAAATCTTGTGTTTTTTGGCTGAGTGCCTGTTGCATCCAGTTTTTTAGAGGATATTTCTCATGAGACTTCATGAGTGTTCTTGCCATTGCATCCCTCTTATCGGATTCCATTCCCATCACACCACACACTATTCCTGCAGCAACTCGCCACTGCTGGGATACCAGGGAACTGACAGGTACCCCAGCACTGGCACCATTTTTGAAAAGCTATTATGCACCTGCTAATCTAGAGCTTCCCCGTACAGTTGCTGACACTTGCCCCGGACATTGTAGACAGAGGGAATATTAACATCCCACTTTGCAGGCAGGGGCCTGGAGGGCGTGCTGGATGAGGTGATGCAGAGGCCAGACTTTCTGTCTCTCCCAAGGCCAGCAGAGTCTGTGACACCAGACAATACCAGCCTGGTCTGTGGTTGCCACCTGGGTCACTGTAGTCTTGGCTGTTGAGTAGAATATACTTTGATGTGACAAGAAGATCAGGAACCAGTATAATGCCAGTCTCAATGCCACCATCTTCTCCCCAATACCACAATTCTTTAAATCCTTTAATTGGCAATTTGCCACTGCTAAGTGAGGAATTTGTAACACAGCTCAGCATATACATACTTGATGTTGCAAATTGTTCCAAACTTCGAGATGGGGCTTGAAGCTTCTCATGTTATTCTTTCACAGATCATGTCTTAGTCCATGTTATTTGAACTCCTTTATAATTCCACCTCAGAAATCATTCAGACTACAAAATGCTCTACATGACAAATAGTTATTATAAATCTGAATTTAATGTTAAAGGATGAGGCAACACAAATTCAAAAGAAACATTTCAATCCCTTCTTCCAAAGCAGAATTATCAGTACCAGTGATGAATGCAATGCTTCAGGAAGCATTAATCCTCCAATATCATGACTGAGGTTGGGAAATATCTGGTTCACCTGAACAACAACTTAGAAGGGTGAATGAAGGCATCACACCTCATTAACTAGTTGAAGTACAGAGTTTTCACACTTCAACACGGATATATTAGTAGATTGAGAACAAAGCCAGGCTTAGACAAGATGAAGATGAGTTGCACATGAATCCATTGACCCACACCAACTTCCACAGATCTAGGACACGGTACAAAAAAGCAGAAATTACCTGGCTCAGAAATCAAAGATGCTGCTGTTTGAGCCATTCTGTGCTGACACCAAGCAGCCAGTTTCCATGATTGAAATTCATGAGATTTAAAGCTGATTGTTTAGGAGCAACTACTTCGGTCAGCAGGGAAGAGTTCCTCTGCAAAAGAGATTCCGAGATGAAGGTCCTCCAGGTACGTTACTGGACCCAACCATTTGGATTAGTAAGAACAGTGTCCTCCAGGGAGAGCATCTAAGAGATGATGATAAAGCCCTCCATTGCAGACCATGCAAGATCAAGAGACTTCAGCTCAAAGCTCTATGAAT
The DNA here is from genome assembly GCF_037043375.1 of Chiloscyllium plagiosum. NCBI lineage: Eukaryota > Metazoa > Chordata > Chondrichthyes > Orectolobiformes > Hemiscylliidae > Chiloscyllium > Chiloscyllium plagiosum. Next base: position 105,641,682 of record NW_028270141.1, read on the forward strand.
CTTCCCAGTCCAAAGAGAATATGTTTTTCAAGAATCGTGAAACCTCCAAACTGTCAGAGTTTGTGAAGTCAGAGACTTGGGGAGGAGAAATAGAATAGTGGAAAATGTGATGATTACATATATAAATCTATAGATACTAACTTTGGGTTAAAAAACATGGAAGAGTATATAAGCAGTAATAGTTCTGAAAAGGATAACGCTAGAGACTATTGAAGACCCCCGAACTGAAGATGCCACACAGTCTTGAGTGGGGAAATGGGGACAATAGCTCAAAAGGGACCAACATGTCATCCATACCTCCCACTAGTCTCAGTAACAATGTCTAACTAGCTAATGTATCTAATTACTATAGGCAATAAATCAAACTTTATTGAGACAAGAACTCTTCCTTATTAAGACTCATAAGCAGTTGTTCCTGTCCCACTATAAACTAAATAACCTCTCAGACCCATTCAAAGAGAGAGCATCAATCTACCCACACAAATATCATCTCACAATCGGCTGAGCAAAAATGTCTCACCTTGAATTGCCTCTAAACTGTAAAATCTCACTGAAATCTATGCTCCCAGGTTAAATACACGTAGACTCACACACAGATTTACAACACAAACACATACACATATCTAGTGTAGACCCCAGACTAGAGGGGGTATCTTCATGATAAATCACCAAGCACCAATGTGCAGGGGAGGTGGAGCAGGGCTGTTTAACCCGAGGGTGAGTTAGGTACAGGTTTCCCTAAGGAAAACAGCAAGTGGAGGTAGAACTTTTTTTAGTATTCTCTCATGGGATGTGGGCGTTGCTAGCTGGGCCAGAACTTATTGCACATGCCTAATAGCCTCTTGATCTAAGTGGCTTGTTCAGACTGCTTCAGAGGGCAGTTAAGAGTAGCCACATTGTAGTGGATCTGGAGTGATGTGTAGGCCAGACCAAGTAAAGATGGAAGATTTCCTTCCCTAAAAGACATTACTGAACCAGATGGGTTTTTGCATCAGTTGATAATGGTTACATGGTTGCCATATTATCATTGGACATCTGTCAAAGGGTCGGATGTTGATATTGAGAGCCCAGAGTTCTGAAGAAAGTCGATAAACATGCAAAGAAACATGTTGTGTAATGGTTTGCCTGCCAGGATGCTCACTGGTAATAGCTAAGAGAACATGAGAAGAGACCAGTTGAAACTTGCATTGAGGCTTTGCAGGAAATATGGAAACACTGCTGTCAAACGTAGTGAAAGATCTGTCACATGAGCACAAGGGATACACAATGACGATATCTCTAGTGATGGGTGTAATTGTTTCATGGTAGCATTATTAGCTTTTTCTCCTAAGATAAATGGTGCATTGTGATTCAAGATAAGGCAAAGGAGGCTATTGGATTGTAAGATTATATCTGAATGTAGAATCCAAACAAATCCTAATTACCATCATAATCATCAAAAATGAAGGCGTGCAAAGTAATATTTACCACATGTTACTGAACAGGGTCCAGTCTCCTCATATTCTTCAGCACTGAAGATATCTGTAGCATCTGAAATGAAAAAAAAAAGTTCAATATAAAGTGTCATGCAAACAAACAGATGTAGACCACATGTCTTGCTTACCCTTCATCTTCCTTCACAGATTAACTTTTGAGGTCATTGCAGTTTCCAGTTATTATTGTTACACTGCTCTAAGTACAATGAATCCATTCGCAAAGCTTAGACAACTGGTGGAAATGTGTTGCTGGAAAAGCGCAGCAGGTCAGGCAGCATCTAGGGAACAGGAGAATCGACATTTCGGGCATTAGCCCTTCTTCAGGGCTAATGCCCGAAACGTCGATTCTCCTGTTCCCTAGATGCTGCCTGACCTGCTGAGCTTTTCCAGCAACACATTTCCATCTCTGATCTCCAGCATCTGCAGACCTCACTTTCTCCTCTTAGACAACTGGTGTTCAATTTGTAGAAATGTTATTCAGATTGGAGTTCACTGACCATTATTATAATGGGATTATAAGCAAATATCAATTGCTTTAAAAATCTTCTGGCAGTGTATCTGTATCTGTTTACTTACAGGGTGCAATTCTTTTTCCTGTTGTTTATTAAATAATTTCTTTTTAACTAAGATGGTTCAATTTTTCTTTGTCTTTTGAGGATTGGAACTGCAGTTCTCAAGATTGCTTCCAGAGGAAGTTCTGGAGTGTAATCAATATGAATGGGACGTCTGGTACAGAGAAATGTTTGAAAAATATTGGCTCATTAAGGCAGTTGTCCTTGGATGATCTGAAAAGTTTCAGTTTTTAAAGTTTTAAACCTTACACCAAAAGTCAAAATGTGCTCTGTTTACATTCCTTTAGGTCCAAAGAATTCTAATGATGCAAGTGTCTCAGTAAGGGAAAACAAGGAAAAGGAATTAGAAGTATAAAAATCAGTTGAGTATTTCGCCCAGAAAAAGGCCATTCAATAAGTAAAACATCAGACACACATTGCGTACATGCTCATACGCACCTTTTCCTGATATGATTACATTACTTTTCTTTCAAGCACTTACCCAATTCACGTCCTAAGGCAGTTGAAGAAGCATTCACTACCCAATAGGCAGTGCATTTCAAAACTTTAACCACTTATTACATTAAAAAAATGTCTAGATAGATGAGTAGATTAGATTACTTACAGTGTGAAAACAGGCCCTTCGGCCCAACAAGTTCACACCGACCCGCCAAAGCGTAACCCACCCAGACCCATTCTCCAACATTTACCCCTACACCTAACACTACGGGCAATTTAGCATGGCCAATTCACCTAACCTGCACATTTTTGGACTGTGGGAGGAAACCCACGCAGACACGGGGAGAATGTGCAAACTCCACACAGAGAGTTGCCTGAGGTGGGAACTGAACCTGGGTCTCTGGCACTGCGAGGCAGCAGTGCTAACCACTGTGCCACTGTGCCGCCCACCACTTTGATTATGTTGCCTCTTATTATTTTTGGTCAACCATCTGACATCTGTGCCCTTTGGTTATCAAGCCTTCAGCTATTGGAAACAACTTCAATGTAGTTATTCTTTTAAAACCAGACATAATTTTGACCACTACTAACAAATTTCATTTTAATCTTCTCTCAAGGAAGAAACTCCAGTTCCTCCAGTTCAGCTCTGTAGATGTAATTCCTTATCCATGTACTGCGGAATTTGTTTTATGGAGTTTTTGTATTTTCCTTTATAAATGATACACACCACTGCAATGGTAATGGAGCAAGGTGAACTTACACAGTCATTTCCTGTAACTGTGTGGCACAAATATTACTCAATTTCCCACTACCATTCACAACTGGCATGGTAGCCCTGCAGCGCATTAATTCGATGCATTGGTTGTTGGATTGCTAAGCTCTGTTTCTGATTCCATTTTTTAGCATGCATATAGTCCTGCATTGTAGCTTCAACATTGTGATATCTTGGTTTTAGTTACACCTGGTCTCAATATTTCCTGCTGTCATTTGACTTGATTGTAATGGCAAACTGTGGTGGAAGATAATTTGGCTGTTGCTGGTAGCACGCAACTCCTCATTATTACCCAGCTTTGAGCAGCTAGATCTGTGCTGAATTTATTCTATTAAGTGTGGTGGTAGTTCCACAAAACATGTCTGAGGGTATCCACAGAACTTCAATAGTTGCTCATTCCTACTAATACTGTCATGGCCAAGTGCATCTGCAACAGGTAGAACTGGTGACGACGAGACCAAGAAAGTTTGAAAATCAATTTTGCATTCGCTTCTGAGTTTCAGAGGCAAAAACAGAGTTTGTGGTGATAAAAAAATTACATTATTCCTAATTTGATTTACTTAATAACCAAAATCAGTAGCCCTGATTTTTAAAATATGTGAACTACATGACATAACATCCTTATCCTTATTCTGGTGAAACAATATTCCTTACATTTGATTATAATGCATAATTTTACAACTACAAACACTGTGCATCAAAAATGTACCAGAGAGAAGTATATTGAGAGCTAGTCTAGAGAATAAGAACAAAATCCAAACTAAGATGACTTCTATATGAATTCACCTGATGTTTATTTCATTTCAATTAGATTTGATATCCATCAAAAAAAACACACACCTACATTTTAGCATCTATATGTTGTTTTAAAATAATCTGAGAAGAGTACCCTGCAGTCAGATCTTGTTGAAAGAAACAAGACGTGTGAAAGATTAAAAAGTCTATGAGTTCATTGGCTGGTATTGGAAAGACAGAACTTGCAGGCAAACCAAATATCAGACCACAATCTGACCGACACCAATCTATTAATTGGTTTAAACTTGTTTAATTCTGAAGTTTTAACATAACTTTATCACCAATGTATTTATCAATATCATACATAAAAGGCAACATTAGTTAATAGAATAACTAAATAATTAAAAACTCATGAAGAATGGTAGGAAAGGTTCTGTCTCAAAGCTGTAGTATATGAGAGCCCTAGGGCAAATTTATCTACAGTGTTTGATATTGAAACAATTGCAGCACAGAGTTTCAAAGTCGGTTAGCTCAATTGGACAGATGGTTGGTTTGCAATGTACAGTGATGCCAACAGCATGAGTTTGATTCCTGACCAGCTGATGTTACCATGAAGAACTCTTCTTCTCAACCTCTCTCCTTACTTTTGAGACGTGGTGGCCCTCAAGCAAAACCACCTTTGTCTCTCTCTCTGATGAGACAGCAGCCCTCTGGGACTATGGCAAGTTTATCTTATTGGCTGGAGGTTGAACTACAGATAATGCGATGCATCTGGGAGGGAGGAAAGTTACCTGAATACTTTGTACCAGGAGACTGTCGCACCTCTTAAGAAAAGAGTGTTCTGATGCTGCCAGTGGTCAGAGACAGGAGGGTGTGACTGCAAATGAAGTAGCTAAGGGCAGTCAGAGGAAAGGAGTGGAGTGTCAGCCTCTGCAAATGTCCAACAGGATTGATGTGCCCTCAGCTTGTCAGGTTGAGACCGGGGGCTGTGGGATGGATGGGTTAAATGGTCATGGCACCATGGTACAGGAGGACAATCAAGTGTTGGGAGACAAAGGAATGTAGTGATAGTAGGGGACAGCATAGTCAGGGGAATTGATGCGGGTCTCCGTAGCAAAGCCCCTGAGTCCAGACCCCTGGTACCAGGGTTCAGAATATCTGCTCGGGGCTAGAGAAGAATTTGAAGTTGGAAGGGACAGGTCCCATTGTTGTGGTCCGGGGTAGGTACAAGTAATACAGAGAGAACTAGCATAGTCGGTATAAAAAGCCAGGCACCAAATTAAGAAGAACGTCAAAGGTAAGAATCATTGGATTATTACTTGAGCCACATAGAAATTGGCAGAAGGTTAGACAGATGAATGCGTGACTTAAGGGTAAGGGAGAAGTGGGTTCCAGTTGTGGGGCACTGTCACCAATACTGGGGAAAATGGGATCTATACCATTGGGATTGTCTACACCTGAACTATACTGAGACTGATGTTTTCTTAGGAACCACATAACGACGGAAGTAAAGCAGATTTTAAACCAAATAGTGTATGGAAGAGCTCAAATTTGGGAAGATGTGGTGAACCAAAGAATGGGGGAAAGGCAACAAAGGAAGGAATTAATGTGGGAAATGATAAACAGATAATGTCTGGAAAGGACAGAGAATGCAGATCGAGGAGTAAATCAGTGAGTAAGACCAGAGGTTATAAAAAAGCCTTGTACTGAATGCATATTGGATTTCAAACAAACAGCTGAACTTGTAGTACAAAGAGTTAAATAAGTACTACCTGGTGACCGTTACTGAGACATGGCTGCATGATGACCTAGATTGAGAATTGAATATTGAAGGCTATCTGACATTTTGAAGGACTAGGAGCTAGGAAAATGTGGAGGAGTAGCTCTGCTATTTAAAGATGATATTAGCACAATAGAGAGGGATGTTCCAAATCCAAGAAACAAGGATATAGACACAGGCCAGCTAGAGATAGAGAATGATAAAGGTAAGAGCTCACTTGTGGGATTTGTGTTCAGGCCCTATAATAGTAATCACATGGTTGGAGAGGATATCAAAGAAGAAATAATGGGACTTGTAATTGGAAGGAATACAAACTGTGAGGATGGCGGTGTGGAACTCCAAAAGGACATTTTGAGAAGTGGCAGGATAGGTGGCAGATGAGGTTCAATGCAGCGAGATGTGAGCCGATACACTTTAGTTGGAAGATCATAGAAAGATAGTACAAAATGAGGGGATATAATTCTAAAACGGGGATAGGAGCAGAAGGACATGGCTGTATATATGCATAAATTATTGAAGGTGGCAGGACTAGTGAATAAAACATACAGTGTTCTCAGCTTTATTCATAAGAGCATGGAGTACAAGAACAAGGAAGTGTGTTGAATTTGTATAAGGCACTGGCTAGACCTCAACGAGAGTATCGTGTAAAGTTGTGGGTACTACATAATAGGAAAGCTGTGAATGCATTGGAGAGAGAGTATGTGAAAGTGATTTACAAGAATGGTTCCAGGAAGGAGACATTTCAGTTATGAGGATAGATTGAAGAAGTTGGGATTTTTCTTCTTGGAGAGTAGAAGGCTGACAGGAGATTTGTTGGAGGTTTACAAAATCCACTAGTAGATAGGGAGAAGCCATTCCTACTTATCAAGTGGAGCAAGGGTGATGTGGGAAAAAGCTAGGAAATGACATATACTGCCTGGAAATGTGATGGAAGCAGGTTGAATTGAAACGTTCAAGAGAGCATTTGATAATTATATAAATAGAAATATAATGCAGGGATATGAGGAAACAGCTGGTGATTGGCACTGGGTTATATAACTGGTACACAGATGATGGATTGAATTGGCCTCCTTCTCCATCAGAACAACTCTGTGATAAGATCCAAAGGAGACTTGACTGAATGAATTGGTGAAGGATGTTTCCACTTGTGGGAAAACCTCGAACTAAGGGTCATAGTTTCAAAATAAGGGGACGCCCATTTAACACAGAAATAAGGCAAAGAAATTGCTGAGTGTTGTTAATCTTTGAAACTCCATTCTTTGGAACTCCATTTGGAATGGCAATCAATGCAGAAGCTTTAAACATTTTTACAGCAGAGATAGATAAACTGTGATTACAATGGGGATGAAAAATTATCCGGGACATGGAGGAATGTGGATTTGAAGTTAAAATTAAATCAGCCATGATCTTATTGAATGGTGGAGCAGACTTGAAGGACTGAGCAGCCTACTTTTGTAGCTTGTTTTTATACTTGTATAATGTTCTTCCCTTTTAGAACAAAGATCCTTTAACAATGTGACCAGTACTATGGGAGATCTCATAGTAATTAAAAATGGAGCATCAGTGTACACTGCCATCACAGTCCAGATGTTCCATTTTATGGCAGCTGCTAAACTCTCATAAGACCCTGACTGTTTGTGCTGGGGGCAAAGCTGAGAGGGTCAAACAAATTTCAAGCTGTCAATTTCATTCAAGCAACATAACCATAAATGAACCATTTAAGAAGAATAACATTCTCCAGTGTTATCAAAATGATATTTGAAAATTTGCCATGCAGTTGTCTAAAATGAGTTAGACGAGCTCATTGCAATAACATATTTGCAAACCCTGCATGTTATCCATGATGTTGTGTTCTTCCCAACAATGCAACACCCGAGGGCTCAGTTGGCTGGATGGATTGGCAATGGCCCTGTGATGCCAAGCGGCATGGATTCAATTCCTCCACCAGCTGCGGTTATCACAAACATTCTGCCTTCTCAAACTTGCCTGAGACATGATGACCCTCAAGTTAAACCACCACTAGTCTTCTCTCTGTGGTCTGGTAAGGCGATGGCAACTTTACCTTTCTCCACACAGAAAAATCTAACAGAGCATCCAGTGGATGATATAAATATATACTATACAGCGACCATATAAAGTAGGCAGCATAATTCTTGATCCTGAAATGACCATGCCTGTGAGAGAAAATTAGGAAGCTAAAAGATTGTCCAATATTTATGCTACCAGATGTGTTAGCTGTGGTTTGGTGCTTATCATTTAGAAATTAGATGAGTGCTCGAAGGAAATAAACATAGGAAGTTATTGGGATAGAGTGGAACTAACTCATCTACTCCAAAAGTTTAAGAAGTCATAGCTAACATTCTGATACTTAATCCCATACTGATAGAGATAGCACTCCTGCAAGCTTCACATTTGCACCACATAGTTTGTGCACTATGGTTGTTATTCAACCACAACAGCCACATCATCTGAACAGACTGTATGGTGTTTACTGACAAAAGCCCCTCTCTCCTTGAAAAGGTTCAGGTTCTGAGGCAGCAGGTGTTAACCAGGAAGGGGCTTGACTGCTTGTTTTAATCTCTACGGAAGAGACACTGTTTGTCTTTACAGAAAGAGTTGTTGCTAATAGTGGGCGGCACGGTGGTTAGCACTGCTGCCTCACAGCACCTGAGACCCAGGTTCAATTCCCGCCTCAGGCAACTGACTGTATGGAGTTTGCACGTTCTCCCCGTGTCTGCGTGGGTTTCCTCCCACCGTCCAAAGATGTGCAGGTCAGGTGAATTGGCCATGCTAAATTGCCCGTAATGTTAGGTAAGGGGTATGGGTGGGTTGCACTTCGGCGGGTCGGTGTGGACTTGTTGGGTCGAAGGGCCTGTTTCCACACTGTAATGTAATGTAATCTAATCTAATACTGTGACCCAAGGCAGACTAAAACCTTTGAAGGTGACAGCATCCGCCTTCTCACATCTCGCAATCTTTTCTGACTGAAAACCTCTGGATGGTGTAAAGTCAGGCTTTCTATACTCTCCTCTCCCCTTGCTACAAACCTCCCCCCTTTCTCATTTCCAATACACAAGAACTGAAAACAGACTGGGTGGTGGATGAGGAGCAAGAAGGCAATGCAGAAACATCATCATCCAGTTTCTCATTTGCAGTCAGATACTGACATTGCATATAAATGAGAGGATAGGATTTAGGCGTGAGCACTGCAGCCAGCACAGCAAGTAAAGGTGTGTATAGGCACACACATTGCCATGATGTTGCATATAGTTTTTGCTGGAGGTCTTAAATGATGGCATTGCTGGGCCTGTTGACAGAAGAAGGCTGATGGGTGTACACATCCAAATACTTGTTTCAGTGGGAAGCCTACTAGAAAGCATGAAGTAAATGGCAAGGAACGTGGATGAATCAGCACTGTCTTGGCATAGGAATATACACTGAGCTTGGAAACCACCCTTGGCAGCGTGGAATGGGGGAGTTACTGCTAGCAGCATACATGTGGACCCAACCAAGATGCAACATTTGATCATTGCTGTTACAGCTTCCATTGCAGCACCAACAACTTCAATTCAAAGTCTGAATGCTGCGTTGGAAACTCAGATTGTAATCATGCAATACCAGGTGGCAGGCAAGAAAGTTCAGAATTCTCGGCTCTGAATGCCTGCGTTCCAGCAAATGCTCTCAAAGCAATATTCTCCCTGAAGACCTTCAGTGAAGAGTCTTCTCCTCCATTTTCTTCTAGCAACTTATCCTCCTCGGCGTAATGTCTGCCTAATTCCCTCAGTCATGCTCAATGTCACAAGTAATTGAAGCAGCTACTTCACATCAGCCAGGCTGCTCCCTGAGGAAAAATGAAATTCAACAAATGTGGAAAAGACCTTAAACACAGGAACAGCACCTGAAGGTGCAGAATTGCAATAGCAACTGGATTATATAATCCAGCAAACAAAATTCCTCTACATAGAGCTGGGGTGTGGTAGTGGTTATCATTCATGCCCTGGAAGATGCCAATGAAGGACATTGGCATGCTCCTAATGCTGCCAGACCACCCTCAACCCAACAGCTCTGAAGCCTGAGCACTACCATGGGGAAAGGTGCTCACTGCAGAGATATATAGGAGACCTCACCAACTAGGCTGGGTAAGTTAGCCGTGAATTTTAAAAATTTACAGAACTGAGTGTTAGAAGGTAAAGCCCTCAATGGAAGTGGTTGGGATTTCCCTGCCTGTGATCCCTGGCCTTTGTCACATCATCCTTGAGCAGCTCCTGAGAGATTATTCCTGTTTAGCTGGCAACCTCCTCATGCAGAGTGAGGTGGTCGGTTGAGGTTGTCCCATTGTTGCCAAAATATGAACGATAATATAAAATGATTCCGATAGGGGCCTTTAATTGTGTATTTCAGCTGCTCACCCCTTTGGATGTCTCTGCGTTCAGTCTCACCTCACGAGATCCTGGCCATTATCTTTAAATATTCAATTCCATTGTTCCTTAATTGGCTTTCCCTGAGCCCAGGAGCTATTAACTGTGATGAACTTTGTCTTAATTTTACTTTTTTTAATTATGTTTGACTTCTGTCATTAATATAGGTGCTGTGGTAGGGCGACTTATAAAACTTGTAGCTGTATTTTTCACTTAAAAGTATACATGACAATAAACTTCTATTCTATTCTAGATCTTCAAACATAACCTCCATTTCGGAAATCTATGTTGGCCATTACATGTAGACACTTAATAATTATCGTTACTTGATTCATTCATTCAAAACTTAAAAGAAGAAATAATGACATGATGAATAAACTTTTATACAGTTATCATTTGCGATGTGGAAAGTGTGGCTGACATTGGTTTAATCCTGGTGTTCAAAGGGGAATTTGACGGTCTCTTATAGTGAAAATATTGCAAGATTACATGGAAAAGCAGGGAGGTAGGACTAGCTGAGTAACTCCCTCTCAGAGGGATGGCATGGGCATGATGGGCTGAATGGTCTCCTACTGTCCTGAGACAGTTCTATGATTCCAACTTTAATCTCTTTCAATCCTTCTAACCCCTTCTTTCATAAACAGCAAAAAACTTTACCACTTCACTTCGCACCAGTTCCTCTGCCCTAGATGATATTGGCTCCAGAAATCATCTGGTACACTGATACACTCCACTAATCTTCCAGAAATGGCCACAATGCCCTCTAGAGATCTTTTTTTCTCAAACTAGACAATAATTCCTGCAACATTTTATCAGGATCTGAATACAATTCTTCCACATGCTCCAGTATGAACATGAACTCCCCCATCAAGACCCCTATCAAATGTACCATCTGAGAGACATATATATTCTTTGGTGGCTTGCAGTCACTCACTTTTGAGGCAACATATCACTTAGGACTTACAAAAATATTGACAACTCTCAGCCAGTGGCTCAAGTTTCAGTCCTGACATGGTCATACAATGCAGGTTGAGATTACACTTTATCATCTTTTGGATGGACGCTAAATCAAGGTTTCCAGGGCGTAGCCAACAATTATCCCTCAGCGAACATCCCTCAATAATAACATATTATTTAGTATCACAGTCAGTAGTGCATTCATACTTTGTATGAATTGGTTCTCACGTTTGCCCATACTACAATATTGACTGTACTTCACAAGCAGTTAATTGGTGGCCAATTGTGATAGAATGTTATGAGAATATGAAAGGCACTAAACAAATGAAACTTTTTGGTTCAAAGAAGAAACATTTGTAGCATCGAAGAAAATGTACTTACTTAAACGTGACTTCTTTCCTCTGTTAAAATTATGATCAAACTCCAGTTCCTTTGCATGACCAGTCAGACCATGGGAGAGCAAAAATAATAAAAGACCACTCAAAATAATTTTATAATTTAGTGACATTGCCTGAAAGGGTGAACCATGAATGTACTGGAGGTGTGGCAATGAGGTGGTCACACTCTGTATATTGCCATTTCTGCAGTATGTGGTAGGAAAAGTTACCAAATGAAATGATAAAAAAAAACCAAGATTACCACGGAGACCATGAAAATAGATTCTTAAATTGCCACGGAGACAGAGCCACATCACAATATAACCTGATGTCAGGATCTGAGTTACTATAGAGACCACATTCATAAGACTATAGTGAAGGATCTAGGAGGTTTTATGACCTACGTGGCTGAGAATTGCAGAGCATGTGGGGAGCCAAAGGTGCTTTCTGGGTCTTGATGACCCCTCACCTTTTCATAACATTTGCCATATGATTCATTATATTTGTTATTAAATGAATCAAGAATAGCTATTTTGAATTGTGCTTCAAACAGTTCTAATTATAAATTTTTCCCTTTTTTTTTCATTTTTGGCTTGGCATCTATTTGGAAAGCTCATTTTGTTTTGTGCTGCAAACATTCTAGCTCAGTGGTTTATTGCTAGACTTTAAAACCCAGACATTTGTGGAATCCAATCCCAGTATGTTAACTTGTGATGGGTGAGTTCAATAAGTCTGATAATTTATAAACTAAGAGAGGAAAAAAGCCGAAGGTGGAGTCTTATAGAGGTCTGAATGACACAAGCAATGGTGAGATTTGTGGCAGAATCAGCTGAGATGTCTAGCAAGGCTGATCTCAACGTCAGGAGCATCTTCTTGTTCCATCTTTAATGATTTTGCGGAATGGGGAGGTGAGTTTATCACTTGGCATGGCGAGTTATCAATTAAGGGAGATTATACCTTGTTTAACAGCAATTTTACAAAATGTGCTAAAGAGGCTAGCCATTGATAAGCCTTGACGTAGAAACAAGAGTACCTGGCACCATCAGGTTGCTACAGGTTGCAGAAAGCCTTCGGTTTCTCACCATGAAACAGCATCTCAGGAGCATGATCCACAGGTAATGGGCGCATGCACCCTTCATCCACAGACATTGGCATCTGAAGCTTGTCAACCCCTCACAACCATCATGGCTCCTCTCAGATGCACTAGCAGGCCATTGCGCAAACACAGACTTACAGGAATTTCAGGAATACCATGCTCTAGCATTGAAAGGGACACTTTGCACTCAGGGTCAAACACCCAATTCACAGATTGGAACAGGTTGCCCGCTGGCTCGTTTAGCATCTACTTGCCTTGCCATGACAGTTATCATGTTGGCACTTCAGCCAGATCCAAAGGCTAGCACGGTGGCACAGTGGTTAGCACTGCTGCCTCACAGTGCCAGAGACCCGGGTTCAGTCCCCACCTCAGGCAACTGTCTGTGTGGAGTTTGCACATTCTCCGCGTGTCTGCATGGGTTTCCTCAGGGTGCTCCGGTTTCCTCCCACAGTTCAAAAATTGGCCATGCTAAATTGCCCATAGTGTTAGGTGCAGAGACAAATGTGGAGAAATGTGTCTGGGTAGGTTGCTCTTCAGAGGGTCAGTGTGGACTTGTTGGGCCGAAGGGCCTGTTTCCACACTGTAAGTAATCTAATCTAATATATCTGTACTGCTGTATTGACATGCTCCTTTGTGCACACACATAGACATGCTGCTTGCCAGTAGCAATGTGTCAGGTCGTAGGGACATCTTGCTGTCAGGCACACCAAAACGAAAACATAAAATCTGTGCCAACTGCCTGCATGACAAACGCACTGCAAGTGTACTCAAGTGAACCATCATGTCAGAAACTGGTGGGGCTAGGCTGGCAGCAACACACCCCCTTGATTACCGAGAACAAGCGTAGGCGAACAGTCAGCAAACAGTCTGAGAGCTTCAACACGGTCAGTTGTCCATTTGGAAGGCTCACCATCAGGGGGTCTCTCCAATAGCACTCTGGGGAGTGGGCAGCGGAGTGTCATATATGGTCCAGCACAAGGAATCAAGGGACTGAAACAACACTCATGGACTTCTAGTCAGTCACATCTAGGGGCAGCTTATTGAAGTTGATCAGAGGTCTGAAGTGAATCCTGGCCTGGTTATCCATCTGTTGATTGTTAAGGTGCAAGGTGGGGGCGTGTAACAACAGTGAGAGTGAGATCACTGCCAAAATGGAGGAATCAAGGCTGAGGAATCAAGGGGTGGGGGATAACAGAAACATTTGTGAAGGTGGCAAGAAAGATGGTGAGGGAAACATGAACAGTGTTAGAGGGCATGATTAACAATGAAGTGAAGTTTATTGACAGTGTCCTGTATGCTCCCCTTGTGAATTCCACAAGGGAATTCCACAGGAGCAGGGTGGATGTTATTAATGTGTAATGTCAGGGTTCGAGGATAGGAAGGACACCCTTTCTGCCATCTATGTTGTTCCCACACCAGATGGACTGCAGCAGATCAAGAGCAGTTAGGGATGGACAATAAATATTGGCCTGCCCTACTGCCCATATCCCACAAAAGAACAAAATAAATGACTGATTGTGGGAAAACTTTATAGGAGGAGCTCAGGAATTTCAAATTGGGGAGTGTTTGTTTAAAGCGAAAGCTGCTAGCCCTCGAAGATGGACTCCTGCTCTTTCTGGTCCCCAGCCAGTGTTATAAAGACACTTAATTTATGGATATTCAGCATTTCTCATTTTTAATTTCCACTCCATCTTCTTGGTGTAAAGAAAACCTGATCATTCCTGATGAAGGGCTCTGGCCCAAAACGTTGATTTTCCTGCTCCTTGGATGCTGCCTGACCTGCTGTGCTTTTCCAGCAACACACTCTCAACTAACAAAAACCCAGTCAATAATTAAAAACAACAACCTGCAACACGGTTGTGGGTTGCGCTTCTGTGGGTCGGTGTGAACTTGTTGGGCCGAAGGGCCTGCTTCCACACTGTAATGTAATCTAATCTAAATCTAATAAGATTACATGATTGTGAACAAACTTCAGTACCAAACAAGCTACAGTCTACAATGAATGTACAACCTATTTCTAGCTCCAGAATTAATATATGGGAAACATGGGGAATATTGGGCGATTGAAATCTCCACACCACATATCAAATAGCAAATGTAATCGAGGTTACATGGATTTCTTAGCAACTCCTCCCTGACACTAATGACATGGTAGGTCATAAAATCTCATTACACTTCACAAGGGATAATAATACTACATCTTTTTCTGATGTGGTCTTGAGAATATTTACCCTCCCCCCCACCCCGCCCCTCCGTCATTCCTGCCCAAACACCCCTCACCTCTCATTCCCCCAAACCCTGTTATAGGCTAGCTCAGTGACTACTCCTTTCTGATCCTTTCCTGGGTCTATGTAAATTTGGACTCCAAAACTGCAATCTAGTACATGTTCATAAGCAGCTCTCCACCAAAACTAGCTTCACTGAGCCACATATGCCCTGGGATTTCCTTGACCTCTGAACTTTCTGCATTGTATGAAACAATATTATTTATGGCCTCATCTCTAAGCTGCACCAAAAGCCACTAAGAAGAAGGGCCTGTGCCCGAAACGTCGAATCTCCTGTTCCCTGGATGCTGCCTGACCTGCTGTGCTGTTCCAGCAATAAAGTTTCAACCAAAAGCCACTAATGGCTCACAGGCTTCCTATTGAGCCTGTAATGATTGTAACAAGGTCAGCCAGGAGGACCTCATAGAGTATGAGCTCCCTGATTGGGACTGTTAATTTGGTCCAAACAGGGAGCCCTGGCTGACAGATAAGGATAAGAGTGTCAGACTTCCTGTTCACTCTGAGAGCTGGCTCTGAGAGAGTTGGATCACTGTCAAGGATTCTCCTCATGTAAATAAAGGGCGACTTGGTGATAGGACACTGGCCTCTGTGGGATTATTTCAGAGATCTTCACAGCTACCCATAGCACAGAGCCAAAGACCTGAGCCCTGATTACACAGAGCTAATCAAGTGCTCTTTGACTCCCCAAAGAAATACAATCTGTGTGGTTCCCATCAGTACACCTAACTCTGAGGAATCCTAAAATACAGTCTGCCCCATCTTTGTCTTCAACTAACTGCCCTTAGGTCTCTGTTTCATTTGAACTCCACTTCATGCACCCATTGAAAATATGGCAAAATCTCCTGCCCCTATTGCAGGGCAGAATTGAATGTTGCCACCCAACAACTCTTGGAACCCAGTGAGCTCTGAATGTTACATTTCACAGAACAGTGGTGCAATTCGATACATGATTTCATTCCAACGTAAGTTGTTGATGTATTAAAATTGAGGCATACAGCCATCTTGGAAAAGTTGTCATGGTTGATCTATCCTGAGAGCTGATTGGTCACTCATGAATCTTCCTATTTGCATTAAAAACTCTGAGTGAATTTGAGGAGACCTGGGTTTGGATTTTAAACGTTAACAACCGTAATGGAGAATGTAACCCACACCCACCAGGTACGGGTTAAAAGTACCTTGTATAATTGAAGTGGACATATCTTTTTCTTTCATTCAGTGCAACTGTCCTTAACTCTCCCCTTATGCAAACGAATAATACATACTACAGATAATTTGGATAAGTTGGATTGCTATTTGTAAAATGTGTTTTTGGACAATAGTGGAGGTAAAGGTTCTTTGGTGCTCGTATACAATTAGATTATAAGGATTGTTGGCTGTAAAAAAGTTTTTTGTCGTGATGTAATGATAAAGAGAGCTGTTTGTGTATACTTGATAAGAGAATGGGTTCTTAAGAATGTAAATTGCAAGGTATCAGCCATGGAACAAACCACCTTCCCTCCCATGTTATCACCACCCCATACTTCCTGCTTATTGGGCTAAATGGAAAGGTGAGGTTGGAGTACAGAGTTACGGGTCAGAGTTATAAATTTGTTGCAAAGATGACTCTGAATTTTGTGGCATTGATATTGGCTGGGTACCAATCTATGTACATACCAATTGTTTTTTGTAGTTCAATTTATTCATTATAACCAAAATTCAACAGGCTTCTCTTAGACCTCAGAATTATAGAGGAAACTTTATGCTTTAGAGCATCAACTACAAGGAGAACTTGAAGGTCAGTTCAGAAGAAGGGTCACTAGACCCAAATCTTTAACTCTGATTTTTCTCCGCAGATGCTGCTGAGCTTTTCCAACAATTTCTGTTTTTGTTTTGGACAAACTTGGATTGTTTTCATTACAGCATATGTCAGAGTTTTTTTCCCAGGATGGAAATTGCAAATGCTAGGGGTTCACAGGTTTAGCGCGAGAAGGAAAAGATTTAAAGGAAATGTGCAAGGCAAGTCTTTTACATACTCGGAGACAGACTCTGGAGAGGGCTGCCAGAGACGATGGCAGAAGCAGATAATAGAGCAGCTTTTAAAAGTCATTTAGATAGAAACGTGAACAGCCAGGGAATAGAGGAATGCAGACCTGCACAGGCAGATGGGATTAATTCAGAATGGCATCATGGTTGGCATGAACGTAGTGGGCACTGTGTTGTATATCCTAACATAGGGAAGAAAACAAGGAAGAAATGGTATCATCGCATTGATGCTGCAATTAACCATTTCCTGAATTAATGGTGAATGAGGAGTTGTGAAATGTAATTCTAACATAGTAACACATCACTTTTTCATTGCTTCCATCAAGTTTTCCATCTTTCTTTGTCCCATTAATGTCCTTTAGCTTCAAAAGTAATACACAGAACCAGTCAGTTCCAACTTCAATTGATAGAATTAATGGCATAATGGTCTGGAAATTGTTTCAACTAATGTGTGTTTAATGGTTCCCACAGATTTCACAGAGAAGCACTTAAAACAGAGATACCAAAACCACATGACAACAGCAAGCCAGCCTGTATACTAAAGGAACAATTGTATTTCACTAGATGACTCCCTTTTCAGAAAATATAACAAAAATTCAATGTAATATCATTCATAGTTACAAATTACATAAGTTACCTGGTCATGGTCCCAAGTAAAATTCTTATTCATAAATAAAATGGTAAGACCATCAGACATAAGACATAGAAGCAGAGTTCAGCCTTTCTGGACATCAAATCTGATCTGACATTGAATGAGATCACAGCTGACCCAATGAGCCCCAACTCCATTTACCCGCCTTTTTCCCTTTAACCCTTGATTTCCTTATTAATTAAAAATCTGTCTTTCTCAGCCTTGAATATACTTAATGAATTAGCTCAACAGCCCCCTTAAATAATGAATTCCACAGATTCATTACACCCTGAGTGAGGAAATTCCTCCAAACCTCTGCCTCAAATGTGCAAGCCCTTCTTCTGAGATTATGTCCTCTGGCCCTAGACTCTCCTTCAGGAGGAAACCATCATTCCACATCTACCTTATCAGGTTCTCTAGACAGCTATAGACCAAATCTACTCAATTCTCCTCATAAACGAGTCCCTCACTAACCAGCATTAACCTAGTGAACCTGCTTCTAATACCATAGAGAAATATTGCATCAAAACAGGCCCTTCGGCCTACTATGTCTCTTCTGACCAACAAACACCAAACTACTCCAATCCCATTTGGTTCATTGACTAAGATGGCCTGGTATTTTAAGTACTCATCCAAATGCTTCTTAAATGATGTGAGAGTATCTGCCTCCACCACCCTCTCAGGCATCATGTTCCATATTTCTATGATCCCCTGGGCGAAAAAAATTCTTTCTCAGATCTCCTCTAAACCATTTGGTTCTCACCTTAAATATATGCCCTCTGGTTTTAGACAAATCTGTCATGGGGAAGAGATTCACATGATCTACTCTGTTTATGCCTCTCATAATTTTATACATCTCATACAGATATTCCCTCAGCTCCCTCACTCCAAGGAACATAATACCAACCCAACCAGTCTCTCCTTAAATTGAGGCCTTTCATCCCAGTCAACATCCAGGTAAATCTCCTTTGCACCCTCTTCAGTGTAATTGAGTCCTTCAGATTGTGTGGTGACAAGTACTGCACACAGTATTCCACCAGTGGCCCAACAAATGTTTTATAAAGTTGTAGTAAAATTTCCTTGCTCATACATTCTGCATCCTGGCTAATGAAGGCAAGCATCCTATCTGACATCTTCCGGGTTCAATGGACTTGTACACCAAGGTCCCTTTGTTCCTCAGTACTCCTTAGGGATCTACCATTCATTTTTATTATCCTTCTTATTGCCCATCCCAAAATACATCTTCACATTTATTGAGATTAAATTCCATCTGCCAATGCTCTGTTCATTTTACCAGTTGATCAATATCAGATTGTAGCCTGAGACCATGCCCTGGCTCTATGCACAAGTTGCCCCTTTGATATCTTATAGGTCCCACCCTTTCCTCAGTAATCCAAAAGATGCCAAAGATGTTTCATAGCCCCTCTTTACCCTTCTGATTTCCTTTTGACGTAATCACCTACACTTCCTACACTTTTGAAGGTCTTTCACTGTTTTTAATGCAAGTTACCTACATATGCTTCCTTCCTTTACTTTACCAAAAGTTCAATATCCCTTGACATCCAGGGTTCATCAGACCTGCTGCCCTTGCCCTTCACTCTTACAGCGATATGCTGGCCCTGAATTCTCACTGTATTGCTTTTAAAAGATTCCAACTGGACAAATGTAGACTTACCTGCAAGTCGTTGCACTCAGTCTATATTTGCCAGATCCTGTCTAATGATATTGAAATCAGCTTTGCTCCAGTTTAGACACAACTTTGCAATATCCTTATCCTTTGCAATAATGACTTTGAAACTTAAGTTATGGTACTATCCACAAAAAGCTTGCCCATTGAAACTTCAACAACTTGACCAGCTTCCGGTTCCCTAGGATTATGTCTAGCACTGCCCATCTTCAGTCAGACTGTAAATGCAATGACACAAAAAGCTCTTCTGGATGCACTTTAAAAATTCCATCCCATCTGATCCCTTCACACAAAAGCAATCCCAGTTAATGTTAGGAAAGTTGATTCCTACAACTATAACCTTGTTTCTCACATCTTTTTGTGATTTGCCTGCATATCTGCTCCTCTATCTCCCTCCGTCTGTTGGAATCTAGTTTAATCCCAGCAAGGTAATCACGCCTTATTTTATTCCTAAACTCTACTCAGATAGCCTCATTTAAATACCATTCTGTAACTGCAGTGATGGTTTGCTTTATTAATAAAGCAATGCCCCACCTCTTACTTCCATGCCTCCATCCCACCTGAAATCTCTATACCCTGGTATGTTGAGCTGCCAGTCCTGTCCTTCCTTCAACCATATCTCAGCAATTGCAACAATGTCATATTCCCATGTGTTGATCAATACTCTAAGTTCACCCACTTTATAGTCCTTGCCTTAAAATAGATGCAATTTAGCTTTCCAGTCCTCCCATGTGTCTTATCATGCCCATGTCTGTTCCTGGCATTCCTTCTGATTGGGTCTTCCTCCTAACTTATCATCTGCTGATTGCCACATACCCTTATCAAATCAGTTTAAAATCTCCCCAACAGCATGGACAAACGTCCCGCCATTCCTGGTCAGGTGCGCCCATCCAGCTTGCATAGTTCCCACTTACCCCAGAAACTGCCCCAATGATCCAAAAATCTAAAGCACTTCTTCCCATCGTTCCTTTAGCCATGCGTTCATCTGACCAATCTCCCTATTCCTATACTCAGTAGCACGTGACCTGGAAGTAATCCGGAGATTATAACCTTAATAGTCCTCCTCTTTAATTTACCACCTCGTTAAACTGCTGCTGCATTACTTCCTTTCTTTTTTTACCCATGGCATTGGTAACCGACATGTACCACATCTGCTGGCTGTTCACCTTTCCCTTTCAGAATGTAATGTTCAGTATATTTTTTCTTAGATAAAGGGACCAAAAGAGTTTACAGTATGCCAGCTGTGGAATTAATGCTTTGTGGAGTTTTAGCAAAACTCGCCTATCTTTAGACTCCATTCTCTTTGAAATAAAGGCTGACATTCCATTTTCCTACTCTATTATCTGCTGAACTTATATACTAGTTTTTTGTGACTTGTGCATGAGGACTCCAAAATGCCTCTGTGTTACAGCTTTCCGCAGTCTTTCTTCACTTAAATAGCATTCAATTTCTCTATTCTTCATCCCAATGTGCATAATCTCACTTTTCCACATTATCTGCCAAGGTTTTGCCAGCTTGCTTCACCCATCCATATCCCTCTGCACTCTTTGTCATCCTTATCTGTTTTTGTACCATCAGCAAACTTGGCTATAGTACATTCACGCAAGTGATTTATTTAAACTGTACATAATTGTGGTCCAAGCACCGCTCCGTGCCATTAGTTGCAGGTTGCCATCCTGAAAATGCCTCCCTAAGCCTTACGCTCTGTCTTCTAAAACATCTCAACAAAGAGAATAACATTCTCTGCAGATGCTTTGGATCAGATAGACTTGGTTTGTGGAAGATGTTTTGAAGTGGCTTTGTAGTTAGGCTCCACCAATATTTTGTCTCTCTCAGACAGGTATGAATTAAAATACCCTCATACAAAGACAATAGCTAGACATTCTTTCTCTATCTGAATGTTGCATTGTTGAGTTTGTATTAAGATCCTTGATGCAGATAGAACAGGGTGTTCCTTGCTGCAGAAGTGTTGCTCCAAGTCCAGCATTGCTGTCATCGTCATGCAAGGTGATCTCATCATTGACATCATAGAACTCAGCACTGGCATTGTTGTCCAATAGTTGTTTGATTTCAGTGAAAGTTGCTTCTTGTTTTGTGTCTCAATACCACTGCGTGTCCTTAGCAGTGAGCATTAGCGTATTCCGATGCCAAATTAGGCAAGACCATTGCTAAATAATTAGTGAATCTGTCGAATTATTGCATCTGCTTTCACAACTGTTGGTTGCTGCATCTCTGCTACAGCTGTTACTTAATGCTGATGAAATCATTTTGCTATCAAAATTTGGCCTATATATTTAACTCCACACATCTCCAATACATCTTTGTACTTGTTTAATTTCCAGTTCATTTGGCAAGTTCTCTCTATTTGTTGCACTAGATTCTGATTGTTTTCTGCAATGGCTTCTTCCATTGTGCCTCTGCAACCATAAACTGGCAGGTCATCCACAATAGCTTCACTCTGAGAAGGTCACTATTTCAAACTGTATTGATACTCTTCTGAAAGGCCAAACAGCATGAGCAACACTTTCCTGGATGGCATCAGTTGGAAAACTGCTGTTTTCATCCAACTTCAGTTGCCAATAATCAACCTGTGCATTTGTAAGTTGTAGCAAAATTTATTCAGCTATTGGCACGGGGAAGGGAAATCTTCAAAGCTTCATTGAGATTGTTTAGATCAATGCTTACTGTTTTCTAGGGTTTTTTCACTATTATCATGCTGCTAATCTAGTCTGGAGGAGTTGTCACTTTCTTGATTAATTCCATTCTATCCATCTACTTTATAGAACATAGAACATAGAAGAATACAGCGCAGTACAGGCCCTTTGGCCCTCGATGTTGCGCCGATCCAAGCCCACCTAACCTATACTAACCCACTATCCTCCATATACCTATCCAATGCCCGCTTAAATGCCCATAAAGAGGGAGAGTCCACCACTGCTACTGGCAGGGCATTCCATGAACTTACGACTCGCTGAGTGAAGAACCTACCCCTAACTTCAGTCCTATATCTACCCCCCCTTAATTTAAAGCTATGCCCCCTTGTAATACCCGACTCCATACGCGGGAAAAGGTTCACACTGTCAACCCTATCTAACCCCCTAATCATCTTGTACACCTCAATCAAGTCACCCCTAAACCTTCTTTTCTCTAATGAAAACAGCCCCAAGTGTCTCAGTCTTTTCTCATACGATCTTCCTTCCATACCAGGCAACATCCTGGTAAACCTCCTCTGCACCCGTTCCAGTGCCTCCACATCCTTCCTATAGTATGGCGACCAAAACTGCACACAATATTCCAGATGCGGCCGCACCAGAGTCTTATACAACTGCATCATGACCTCAGGACTCCGGAACTCAATTCCTCTACCAATAAAAGCCAGTACACCATATGCCTTCCTCACCGCACTATTTACCTGGGTGGCAACTTTCAGAGATCTGTGTACATGGACACCAAGATCCCTCTGCTCATCCACACTACCAAGTATCCGACCATTAGCCCAGTACCCCATCTTTTTGTTATTCTTCCCAAAGTGAATCACCTCACACTTAGCTACATTGAATTCCATTTGCCACCTTTCTGCCCAGCTCTGCAGCTTCTCTATATCCTGCTGTAACCTGCCACATCCTTCCTCACTGTCAACAACTCCTCCGACTTTCGTATCATCCGCAAACTTGCTCACCCAACCTTCTAACCCCTCTTCCAGGTCATTTATAAAAATGACAAACAGCAATAGTCCCAAAACAGATCCTTGCGGAACACCGCTAGTGACGGCACTCCATGAAGAAACTTTGCCATCAACTACTACCCTCTGTCTTCTTCCATCCAGCCAATTCCTAATCCAAACCTCCAACTTACCCTCAATGCCATATCTCCGTATTTTCTGCAGTAGCCTACCATGGGGAACCTTATCAAACGCCTTACTAAAATCCATATATACCACATCTACCGCTTTCCCCTCATCAACCTCCTTCGTCACCTTTTCAAAGAATTCAATAAGGTTTGTGAGGCACGACCTGCCCTTCACAAAACCATGCTGACTATCCTTGATCACATTATTCCTATCCAGATGTGCATAAATCCTATCCCTTACAATTCTCTCTAAGACTTTGCCCACAACAGAAGTGAGACTCACCGGCCTATAGTTACTAGGGTTATCCCTACTCCCCTTTTTGAACAAGGGAACCACATTTGCTATCCTCCAGTCTTCTGGCACTACTCCTGTAGACAAAGAGGACATAAAAATCAAGGCCAATGGCTCTGCAATCTCCTCCCTTGCTTCCCTGAGAATCCTAGGATAAATGCCATCAGGCCCAGGGGACTTATCTATTTTCACCTTTTCCAGGATTTCCAACACCTCTTCTCTACATACCTCAAAGCCATCCATTCTACTTATTTGTGACTCAGTATTCACATCGACGACAATGCCCTGTTCCTGAGTAAATACTGAAGAAAAGTATTCATTCAGTGTCTCCCCAATCTCTTCCGCCTCCACACGCAACTTCCCACTACTATTCTTGACTGGACCTATTCCTACCCTAGTCATTCTTTTATTCCTAACATACCTATAGAAAGCCTTAGGGTTTTCCCTAATCCTACCGACTAAGGACCTTTCATGTCCCCTCCTTGCTGCTCTTAGCTCTCTCTTCAGGTCTTTCCTGGCTACCCTATAACTCTCAATCGCCCCAATTGAACCTTCACGTCTCATCTTGAGATAGGCCGCCCTCTTCCATTTAACAAGGGATTCCAATTCCTTATTAAACCACGGCTCCCTCGCACGACCCTTTCCTCCCTGCCTGACAGGTACATAATTATCAAGGACACTCAATAGTTGCTCCTCGAACAAGCTCCACATATCATTTACACTCTTGCCTTGGAGTCTACTTTTCCAAGCCACACATCCTAAGTCATGCCTCACCGCATCATAATTTCCCTGACCCCAGCTATAACTCTTGCCCTGTAGTACACACTTATCCCTCTCCATCACGAGAGTAAAAATCACCGAATTATGGTCACTATCCCCAAAGTGCTCACCTACCTCTAATTCTAACACCTGGCCTGGTTCGTTACCCAGAACCAAATCCAGTATGGCCTCACCTCTTGTTGGCCTGTCTACATATTGTGTCAGGAAGCTCTCCTGCACACATTGAACAAACACTGACCCATCTAACGAACTTGAGCTATAGCTTTCCCAATCAATATCAGGAAAGTTAAAGTCCCCCATAACAACCACCCTATTACTGTCACTCATCTCCTGAATCACCTTCCCTATCCTTTCTTCAATGATTCTAGGACTATTAGGAGGCCTGTCAGGTTGCCTGTCTTGCCTTTCAGGTTGAATCTGAGGACAGTTGAGCTCACCTCAGCAGTCACTGAGGTTTTCTCACATCTGTGCCAGTTGCAGAGGGATTGGTACTCACCAGATCAGCCACAAAAGATGTTCAATCAAGAAGTCACATAAAGATGGGTACAGATTTTCATTTCCTGTGATGGATGGATACCATCATCTTCAAGCACTCCTCCAGTGATAGATAGGTCTCCCAACCAGCACATTTTTTGATATATTTGCACTTGCCTCCAGTATTGGCATTTGTGCCTTTTACTATGTGCACAAGAGAATATTGTCTCTTGCCTTAAGACTTTTTACTACTCTTACATAGCATCCAATTAGATCCATGCTAGCACAGTCGCTCAGTGGTTAGATCTGCTGCCTCACAGCACCATGGTCCTGGGTTCGATTCCTGCCTGTCTGTGTGGAGTTTGCACATTCTCCCTGTGTCTGTGTGGGTTTCCTCTGGGTGCTCTGGTTTCCTCCCATACTCCAAAGATGTGCAGGTCAGGTGAATTGGCCATGCTAAATTGCCCAGAGTGTTAGGCCCTTTAGTCAGGGATAAATATAGGGTAGGGGAATGGGTTTGGGTGGGTTCCTCTTCGGAGGGACAGTGTGAACTTGTTGGGCCGAAGGGCCTGTTTCCACACTGTAGAGAATCTAATCTAATCTATGGATGTGAAGGTAATGGAAAAAGCCACTGCAGAGTGTAACCAGAATTTAGTGCAACTAGTAGCTGAAGGCTGTCTGATGAACCAGAAATTAAACAAATAAAATTGAAGATGTCCAAAGTCAAATACACAGGGCAAGTTCTGTTGCACTAGTTACATTAAGTAACAACTGTCGCAGATTTACAGTTGAGAAAGCAGTGCAACGATTTGATGGATTCACAGATTATTTAGCAGTGCTCTTAGCTAACTTGTCATCAGCTCAAGCTCACTGCTAAGGACCTGAGGTGGTATTGGGGCGCAGCACAAGGAGCAGCTTTCACTAAACCCAAACAACTATGAACAACAATGCCAGTGCTGAGGTACTATGACATCAATGATGAAGTCATCTGGTAGTCTGATTGCTGGCAAAGCTGGCATTTTTTTACCCTTTCCTAATTGCCCTTGAAGTGAAGGACTTGTAAGTGCATTTTAGAAAGCTGATAGGAGCCAACCACATTGCTGTTGATCTGGAATCACATATAAGCCAGATCATATAAAACAGTGGATTTCCTTCCCTAAATGACATTAGTGAACTAGGTTTTATATGGTAATTTCATGGACACAATCACTTTCAAACCCAAATTTTATTAACAGAATTCAATGAGCTGCTATGGCGTGATTTCAACCCAGAACTCTGAAACAATATCCGAGGCCTCTAGATTATTAACAATAGGAATATTTGGCAGACATTGTATCTTTCTATGAGGCTGTAAAGCAGCAAGATCATGTCATGTGACACTGCAAAACCATATCTGGCATTCAGCATACTATCTTATTTCTAAGGAAGGGTCATTGGGCTCAAAAGTTAACTCTGATGTCTCTCCATAGATGCTGCCAGACCTGAGTTTTTTCAGCAATTTCTGTTTTTGTTTCTGATTTCCAGCATTTGCAGTTCTTTAACCCTTTATTCTATGTGCTCTCTCT
The DNA here is from genome assembly GCF_037043375.1 of Chiloscyllium plagiosum. Taxonomy (NCBI): domain Eukaryota; kingdom Metazoa; phylum Chordata; class Chondrichthyes; order Orectolobiformes; family Hemiscylliidae; genus Chiloscyllium; species Chiloscyllium plagiosum. Next base: position 105,667,887 of record NW_028270141.1, read on the forward strand.
TGCCCTTAGCCTTTCTGCACCTCTCTCCTCCAGATATCTGAACATGGCACTCTTTCTTTTGCTCGTGCTTTGCAACGTACGAGCTGGTTGTTTATATGAAAGTCTCTACAAAAATGCAAAATTGTTGATCAAAAATTCAATGCTGATTAATGTGGCAAAAAAGCGAAATTAATCACTTCATCTTTAAAAAAATTGTTCTTCATGTTTTGGTAGTTTGCAAAACCACCAACCTGTAATCTCTCATTTGTAGTACTTAATATATCAATTTTTTTTAGAAAAGTAAATAAAAACCCATATTTCCAAAATAAAAATGTTCATATTTTTCATTTATCGGGTGCAGAAAGGCATTTGCTCCCTCCCCCACCCTCAAAATTCCCACTGAAAAAGGAGAAACCATACCTTGCGAGTTATTTTAAAAATGTTAATTTGTAATTAAATTTAAACCAAACAGGGGAACGAGGAAGGAATACACCATTTGTGAAGCACATATTGTAAAACAGAAATATGAAAGCTCATTTCCTTATTTTTTTTCAAAAAAGAAACTTATGGGACTTCCTAGTAGGTTACACCAATTGGTGCTGTGAGTACTCTCATTGATCACAGCATCTTGTTACTGCTTGAATGTACCAATGGGGGATTTAAATGCAACAGCTGGGAGGCGCGCATCCCGCGGTTCACGCTGGGGGTTGTAGTTCCGCTTCCTGTCAATAATGTGCTGAAGGTGGAGGTGTGGACTACAACTCCCGGCAGGTGGCGCGGACCGGCTGACGTCTGCGCAGTGACGCGTAGGGGCTGGCGTTGTTTATTGTGGCCGGGGACGCCATCACGGTACAAGGAGCCTTAGTGGGTGCAGCAGCAGCAGCAGCAGCAGGAGGAGCTGGGAGTGGGGGGGGGAGAGAGAGATCATCCATCGCCATCCGCTCCGCTGCTGGTCGATATTGACTCGGCCGTTGCTGCAACACAACCGCGGCGAGTGGCGCTATCAACCCGGGTGGATATTGGAGCGGAGAGGTTGTTGTTATTTGGTGGCGGTGGTTGGGGAGGAAGAAGGAGAGACATCAACCGTTTTCCGGCCGAGGGAGGTTTTGTTTTAATATTTCACAAGGAATCGATAAACCGGCTTTTTCCACCACCTCTTCCGTGAATAGAAACCGGCGACTTTGTGCGGCCGCTCGTCCTTCGTTCCTGCTTTCTCTCTCTCTCTGTGTGTGTGTGTGTCTCTCTCGCCCCCCTCCCCCCGTTCCCACTCCGGGCGGACACACACTCAGTCGCCATGGCCTGCGGAGCCACTCTCAAAAGGACTATCGATTTCGATCCCCTGCTCAGCCCCTCGTCACAGTCCCCGAAGAGGAGGCGCTGCACCCCGCTCACTCGGCCGCTTCCCCGCAGAAATACCTGAAAATGGAGCCGTCACCCTTCCGGGAGGTCACCCCCCACCTCACCACAGGTCAGTCAGTGTCAGGGCCGGGGGGGGGGGGGGGGGGGAGTGTGGCTGCCAGCTCGGACTCGGTGAGTGAGGGACTGGGCGGTGTCTGGGCTCCCCCCCCCCCCCCCCCGGTATGTAGCCGGGTTTGTGGCTCAGCTCAGGTGCTCCTCATCCCTTCCTATTCGCTTCTCCGTTCCCCCTTCCCCCTCCTCCACCCTGTCCTCTCCCGCTCCCACAACCCCCCCCCCCCCCACACTGTCCTGTCTCTATCTCGCCCACACTACCACTACCATCCTCTCTCCAACACCCCCCCCCCCCCAACTGTCGCCCTGTCTTCACTATGTCCTCTCCCCCCAATAATCCCCCCCAACTGCCCCAATAATCCCCCTCTCTCCTCTCCCCTCCCCCCCCCTCTCTCCCCTCCCCCCCCTCTCTCCCCTCCCCCCTCTCTCCCCTCCCCCCCCTCTCTCCCTCCCCCCCTCTCTCCCCTCCCCCCCCTCTCTCCCCTCCCCCCCTCTCTCCCCTCCCTCTCTCCCCTCCCCCCCTCTCTCCCCTCCCCCCCCCTCTCTCCCCTCCCCCCCCTCTCTCCCCTCCCCCCCCTCTCTCCCTCCCCCCCCCTCTCTCCCCTCCCCCCCCTCTCTCCCCTCCCCCCCCTCTCTCCCCTCCCCCCTCTCTCCCCTCCCCCCCCCTCTCTCCCCTCCCCCCCCTCTCTCCCCTCCCCCCCTCTCTCCCCTCCCCCCCCTCTCTCCCCTCTCTCCCCTCCCCCCCTCTCTCCCCTCCCCCCTCTCTCCCCTCCCCCCCCTCTCTCCCCTCCCCCCTCCCCCCCTCTCTCCCTCCCCCCCCTCTCTCCCCTCCCCCCCTCTCTCCCCTCCCCCCTCTCTCCCCTCCCCCCCCCTCTCTCCCCTCCCCCCCCCTCTCTCCCCTTCCCCCCCCCTCTCTCCCCTTCCCCCCCCCTCTCTCCCCTTCCCCCCCCTCTCTCCCCTTCCCCCCCCCCCCTCTCTCCCCTTCCCCCCCCCTCTCTCTCCCCTTCCCCCCCCCTCTCTCTCCTCCTTCCCCCCCCCCTCTCTCTCCCCTTCCCCCCCCTCTCTCTCCCTTCCCCCCCCCCCTCTCTCTCCCCTTCCCCCCCCTCTCTCTCCCCTTCCCCCCTCTCTCCCCTTCCCCCCCCTCTCTCCCCTTCCCCCCCCTCTCTCCCCTTCCCCCCCCCTCTCTCCCCTTCCCCCCCCCTCTCTCTCCCCTTCCCCCCCCCTCTCTCCCCTTCCCCCCCCCTCTCTCCCCTTCCCCCCCCTCTCTCCCCTTCCCCCCCCTCTCTCCCCTTCCCCCCCCCCTCTCTCCCCTTCCCCCCCCTCTCTCCCCTTCCCCCCCCCTCTCTCCCCCTTCCCCCCCCTCTCTCCCCCTTCCCCCCCTCTCTCCCTTCCCCCCCCTCTCTCCCCTTCCCCCCCCCTCTCTCCCCTTCCCCCCCCCCTCTCTCCCCTTCCCCCCCCCCTCTCTCCCCTTCCCCCCCCCCTCTCTCCCCTTCCCCCCCCCCTCTCTCCCCTTCCCCCCCCCTCTCTCCCCCTTCCCCCCCCCCTCTCTCCCCTTCCCCCCCCCCTCTCTCCCCTTCCCCCCCCCTCTCTCCCCTTCCCCCCCCCTCTCTCCCCTTCCCCCCCCTCTCTCCCCTTCCCCCCCCTCTCTCCCCTTCCCCCCCCTCTCTCCCTTCCCCCCCCTCTCTCCCCTTCCCCCCCCTCTCTCCCCTTCCCCCCCCTCTCTCCCCTTCCCCCCCCTCTCTCCCCTTCCCCCCCCTCTCTCCCCTTCCCCCCCCTCTCTCCCCTTCCCCCCCTCTCTCCTTCCCCCTCCCCCCCCTCTCTCCTTCCCCCTCCCCCCTCTCTCCTTCCCCCTCCCCCCCCTCTCCTTCCCCCCCCCCTCTCCTTCCCCCCTCTCTCCTTCCCCCCCCTCTCTCCTTCCCCCCCCTCTCTCCTTCCCCCCCCTCTCTCCTTCCCCCCCCTCTCTCCTTCCCCCCCTCTCTCCTTCCCCCCCCTCTCTCCTTCCCCCCCCTCTCCTTCCCCCCCCCCTCTTCTTCCCTCCCCCCCCCCTCTTCTTCCCCTCCCCCCCCCTCTCTTCTTCCCCTCCCCCCACCCCCTCTCTTCTTCCCCTCCTCCCCCCCCCCTCTCTTCTTCCCCTCCCCCCCCTTCTTCTTCCCCTCTCCCCCCTCTCTTCTTCCCCTCCCCCCTCTCTTCTTCCCCTCCCCCCCTCTTCTTCCCCTCCCCCCCCTTCTTCTTCCCCTCTCCCCCCTCTCTTCTTCCCCTCCCCCCTCTCTTCTTCCCCTCCCCCCTCTCTTCTTCCCCTCCCCCCCCTCTTCTTCCCCTCCCCCCCCCTCTTCTTCCCCTCCCCCCCCTCTCTTCTTCCCCTCCCCCCCCTCTCTTCTTCCCCTCCCCCCCCCTCTCTTCTTCCCCTCCCCCCACCCCCTCTCTTCTTCCCCTCCCCCCCTTCTTCTTCCCCTCCCCCCTCTCTTCTTCCCCTCCCCCCTCTCTTCTTCCCCTCCCCCCTCTCTTCTTCCCCTCCCCCCTCTCTTCTTCCCCTCCCCCCTCTCTTCTTCCCCTCCCCCCTCTCTTCTTCCCCTCCCCCCTCTCTTCTTCCCCTCCCCCCTCTCTTCTTCCCCTCCCCCCTCTCTTCTTCCCCTCCCCCCTCTCCTCTTCTTCCCTCCCCCCCCCTCTCTTCTTCCCCTCCCCCCCCCTCTCTTCTTCCCCTCCCCCCCCCTCTCTTCTTCCCCTCCCCCCCCTCTCTTCTTCCCCTCCCCCCCCCTCTCTTCTTCCCCTCCCCCCCCTCTCTTCTTCCCCTCCCCCCCCCTCTCTTCTTCCCCTCCCCCCCCCTCTCTTCTTCCCCTCCCCCCCCCTCTCTTCTTCCCCTCCCCCCCCCTCTCTTCTTCCCCTCCCCCCACCCCCTCTCTTCTTCCCCTCCCCCCCCCTCTCTTCTTCCCCTCCCCCCACCCCCTCTCTTCTTCCCCTCCCCCCCCCTCTCTTCTTCCCCTCCCCCCCCCTCTCTTCTTCCCCTCCCCCCCCCTCTCTTCTTCCCCTCCCCCCCCTTCTTCTTCCCCTCCCCCCTCTCTTCTTCCCCTCCCCCCCTCTCTTCTTCCCCTCCCCCCCTCTCTTCTTCCCTCCCCCCCCCTCTTCTTCCCCTCCCCCCCCTCTCTTCTTCCCCTCCCCCCCCCTCTCTTCTTCCCCTCCCCCCCCCTCTCTTCTTCCCCTCCCCCCCCCCCTCTCTTCCCCTCCCCCCCCCCTCTCTTCTTCCCTCCCCCCCCCTCTCTTCTTCCCTCCCCCCCCCCTCTCTTCTTCCCTCCCCCCCCCCCCTCTTCCCTCCCCCCCCCCTCTCTTCTTCCCCTCCCCCCCCCCCTCTCTTCTTCCCCTCCCCCCCCTCTTCCCTCCCCCCCCCCCCCTCTCTTCTTCCCCTCCCCCCCCCTCTCTTCTTCCCCTCCCCCCCCCCTCTCTTCTTCCCCTCCCCCCCCCCTCTCTTCTTCCCCTCCCCCCCCTCTCTTCTTCCCCTCCCCCCCCTCTCTTCTTCCCCTCCCCCCCCCCCTCTCTTCCCCTCCCCCCCCTCTCTCCTTCCCTCCCCCCCCCCTCTCTTCTTCCCTCCCCCCCCCCCCCCTTCCCTCCCCCCCCCCTCTCTTCTTCCCCTCCCCCCCCCCTCTCTTCTTCCCCTCCCCCCCCCTCTTCCCTCCCCCCCCCCCCCCCTCTCTTCTTCCCCTCCCCCCCCTCTCTTCTTCCCCTCCCCCCCCCCTCTCTTCTTCCCCTCCCCCCCCCTCTCTTCTTCCCCTCCCCCCCCTCTTCTTCCCCTCCCCCCCCCCTCTCTTCTTCCCCTCCCCCCCCCCTCTCTTCTTCCCCTCCCCCCCCCCTCTCTTCTTCCCCTCCCCCCCCCCTCTCTTCTTCCCCTCCCCCCCCCCTCTCTTCTTCCCCTCCCCCCCCCCTCTCTTCTTCCCCTCCCCCCCCCTCTCTTCTTCCCCTCCCCCCCTCTCTTCTTCCCCTCCCCCCCCCTCTCTTCTTCCCCTCCCCCCCCCCCTCTCTTCTTCCCCTCCCCCCCCTCTCTTCTTCCCCTCCCCCCCCCCTCTCTTCTTCCCCTCCCCCCCCCCCTCTCTTCTTCCCCTCCCCCCCCCTCTCTCTTCTTCCCCTCCCCCCCCCTCTTCTTCCCCTCCCCCCCCCCTCTCTCTTCTTCCCCTCCCCCCCCCTCTCTCTTCTTCCCCTCCCCCCCCCTCTCTCTTCTTCCCTCCCCCCCCCCCCCCTTCCCTCCCCCCCCTTCCCTCCCCCCCCCTCCCTTAAAATCTATTGATCTATGCCTGAGATTAGCAGAAGATGTAATGGCTTTCTCAAAGGGATTGACCATTTGTCCTAGAGACTGCAGTGAAAGCAGTGTGTTTCTCATTGAGTGAATTGTTTTTCCCTGCTTCAATTTGGTATTAAAATTGAGTCTCGCTGAACATCTAACCTTAAGCCAGAAAGGAAATGATGTATGAAGCTTGTGTAACTACCTTTCAGACCATTTACTTTAAGGGTGTGTTCTGCAAATTTTGAAAAACTTGCTTAAATATCTAATCATTTACAGTGTGAATGCAGATCTGTATTGTAGAAGGTCAGGACTCCTTAATTTCCAAATAAGGAAATGTGCTAAATTTAAGTTGATTACTTTTTTACCTATTTATTAAGACTAGTTTCTTGTGGTGAAGCTCTTGACAGCCATTTTGTCATGAATTTTTTGTTTCAGTACCTTGTTAGTTTAAACTTTCCCCATCTTAATGTGCAATGACTTGATAGAAATTAAAGTGTTCAATTAACAACTAGAATATTTAAATGTAACTCCAATATTCACTTCAAATTTTTTACTCATTAGCTCTCTTTATTTTGCAACACAAGTGGTATAATGTGCTTTTTAAATTGAGGATTGACTAAATCCATAATTTACCCTCCTAGTTAATCCCTGGTTGCTCGGGTAGCAGCATTGGGTAACTGGGAAAATTCTGCGTTAGTGAAAGTGAAACCCAGACCTTTTGTTCTGTTGTCAGATGTTTGTTTTGAAAACTTTTTTATCCAGTCAAGCACTCATCAAATTTGTTAGATGGGTTGCCTGTACTTTAACCCTGTGATGTCTCCTTTTAATTCCTTCAAAGGATGTGGGTATCGTTGCCAGTGTTTATTGCCCGACCCCCAGTTGCTAAGAAGGTAGTTAAAAGTTGATCACATTGCTTTTGTTCCAGTGTTTTTATGTAGACCAGATTCTATAAGGATTGTGGATTTACTTTCCTGATGGACAATAGTGAACCAAATGGTTCACAATCTTAACTATTACAATTTAAGAGTGGCTAGCTTAGACATTGAGCCAACATTTAATTCTAGATTTGTATTGAATTCAAATTTCATTTGATGTGATGGATTGATAATGATCATTGCTAAATAGCACAAGAGGTCCTTTAGCCTAATTGTCTGCCCAACCTAATTACACTAATCCCATTTTTCATCATTTAACCTTTTTTTTTTAAATTATGACACTTCAACTGCTCAACCAGAAATGTTGCCTGGCATTCCCTCAATTTCTTGCCCTTCACTTTAAACCTATGCCCCTCAGTTCATTATTGACCCTTCAGCTAAGTGGAACAGCTGCTGTTTATCCATCATGTCCATGCCCCATATAATCATATGCACCTCAGTTGTGTTTTCCCTCTGCCTTCTCCATGCAAACGAGAATAACCTGAGGCTAACCAGTGTCTCTATGGCTAAAATACTCCGGCCCATCCTAGTGAACCACCACCACCTGTGCAATACATCCTATAGTGAGATGATCAGAACTGTACACAGTGTTTAAGCTGTGGCCTAACAGAAATTCTGTACTGCCCCAACATAATCTCCCAGCTCTTATAAATCTATACCACAACTGTTAACTAACTGCTGCCCTTAACTAACCTTATTAACCTTCCCTGTGCCTTCGGGCCGGTGTGGACAAGCACCCAAGCTTCCATTCTCCCTTTTGAATTTCCTTTGTGTCCTGCCATTCATTGAGTTCCAATTCTAAAGTGAGTCACCTCGCACTTGTACAGAGTTGAATTTCATCTGCCACTGATCCATATTGGTCATCCAAAAGTTTTACTTATCTCTTCTCCACACTCCTTCAGTTCTGGCTGGGAACATGTTACAAAGTGTTGTGAAGGACAGTGGTTTTAAAAATAAACCATTTAACTCCCATTTCTTGCCTGCACTGTATGTGTATGTTAGCACTTATTTGATCATTGAGATCTATCTTTGGTGTGTGGTCTGTTTACATTTTCCATTACTGCCAAATAAGTGAAATTCAGTTGCATGCACTTTTATAGCTTTCAAAATGCCCATCCAAAGTTGTCATCTGTTTCAATCATACTATTAATGCGTACCTTGTTCTAATTTTGCTATGAACAACGGATGTTATTTGGAGCAATACTCATGTGACCATTCATCTGTCAGCTTGAGTTCCAGTAGATAACTCCTTGCAGAAAGCGTCATGAACAAGCTGATCCTCAATTTGCTTGTTGATCTACATTTCCAATGGGTATACTGACAAATGATCAAGAGGCCTGGGCTTATGCTTTTATTTCTCTTCGTGAATTAGTGTCAGGGCATGTGCCCCAACCTACCAAATCTAAGTGCTAAATGAAGCAGCAAGAAAAATTTGGCGAATTGGATTGAAAGTCATACAAGCAGCCTACAATCTTTGCTGAAACTGTTGGACAGCTTGCATTAGTATTACAATTGATTGTACTTGTAATGCGTTCTATATCTAAGGCATTAGTAAACACGATATTAAAAGCAGCTCTGTCTGTAGCTATAGATACTTGTCTGCAACAGGGTCATGATTGATAGGCAGGAATGTGACTGCAATGTAAAATGTGGTCATATTTTTTTTTTCATTTTTGATCAAATCTCTTCATGTAAGAAAGCTTTTAAATTCTACTTTGTAGAAGGATCATTATTGACTGGTTACAGCAGACACCAGGGAAACATTTGATTGTGACTTCCCTTTTTCACCATTTGAGTATGAAGGTGACTGACCTTTTTTAAAGGTATCTCTTTTGTTCAGTTACATAAGAGACAACATCTCTCTAGCTTGGGGAATAATAAAGGAGCTGGAAATGTGTTGCTGGAAAAGCACAGCAGGCCAGACAGCATCCAGGGAACAGGAGAATCGACGTTTCGGGCATAAGCCCTTCTTCAGGAATAATAAAGGAGGCAGGGCGTTGACATTGTATTGAATGCTCTAGGAGAAAGTGAGGACTGCAGATGCTGGAGATCAGAGCTGAAAATGTGTTGCTGGAAAAACACAGCAGGTCAGGCAGCATCCAAGGAGCAGGAGAATCGACGTGGGGGCTCATGCTCAATGTCAATTCTCCTCCTTGGATGCTGCCTGACCTGTGCTTTTCCAGCAACACATTTTCAGCATTGTATTGAATTACTTTATCTTCACACTCAAAATTGGACAAATTGATCTATCAATATAAGGTATGTTTTGCATAATTTTGGGGATTTAATTGCACCATTAATAGTGTCATATGCAATTATCTGAAGCAAACTGGATAAACCTTTTTTTTTTAAACAGATGATATGCTTCACAACAGTAAAAGCTTTTGAGTCTCAAGGCATTACATCGTTTGCTGACAGAACCTCTGATTTGCTTGAATGCAACGTGCTTTAAAGTGCTTCTTTCAGTTGTAAAGACCTTGTGTTTTTCTTCCAGAGCAAATTCTCTACAACATAAAACAAGAGTACAAACGCATTCAGAAGAGGAGGCATTTAGAAAGCTTCCTGCATCAAACTGAGGGAAGTTGTTCAAGTGATACACAGACTCATGTTCCAATTTTAAATGGACCAGCTTTGCAAGGTATGTGCAGTCTTCAGTGTGGAAATCCAGGTTCCTAGTTAAGGTCTACATTACTAATGGAGTTTACTGTAGTGGTTAAACAAAACAACTGTTATCTGTATGCTTCAGCAGTTGACATTTTTGGAATGATTACTGGAATCAAATAGCAGTCAGGATGCAAAGCAATATGTCCATTACTGACTAATTTATAATTGGACTTGGAGGGTTGGTATCTTAAAGCATTGTCCTTGGAATGGGTTTCCTTTTGTGCAAGAAATATATGCTGTTTCACAACTTTATATACCTTCAAAGTTACATGGCAGATACATTTTTTAATTGTCTGAATTCATAGAGCAGAACTGAATGCTGGGCAATAACTTTGTGCATCACAGCTAGTATTGGCTTACACTGCAGTTATTTCAGATCTACAAATGATCATGATTTTATTTGAATATTACTTCATAATTTAAGATGAGCAGTAGTTTACTGCTACAACTGACTTCATGGAAATAGGGCGACATTACAAGCTGCTCCTGTGCACACAAGTTGAATTAACTTGTAGAATAATAAACACTAGAGTAGTTTTCAACAATAAAATGTTTTTCAGGTTGAACCTATTTGCCCAGTTTTTCTGCTAATGGCAGTACAGAATAATGTGAAAAGACAAGTCACTGTATAGCAATTATTACTGTTTAACTGCTATATTAAGTTAGGGAGGCAATGCAAACATTGATTTTTGAATGAGTTTGAAAATAATTTACTTTAATTGGGGGGAAAACTTCACAATTGTGGATTAATATGGTTAGTAAATGTCTGAGGATGGAGGTGCTGTTCTAGTCTTTCACAAGGTCAGGAGTGACATGAAAGACTAAGACAATGAGAACCGAAGTCTCAAAGAATTAATTGGTGAGCCAGTTGAAATCTAAATTTTTCTTTAGACTGGAACAGCAGAAACTAGATGAAGATGTAATATTTAAATTGTTTGATTAACTGTATATTAATTAGTGATATTTCTAAACTTGATATGCTAGTTAAATGTGGCAGGGCAGGTGAATTATGGGAGCTGGTGAGCACAATTATGATCCACAGTAACCATATTTGCAACCTGAGGGTTTCACTTTAAAGAGCTAGTGTTAAACCTTTTGCTATGATGCATTAGGGAGGGGAAAAGTCTGACTTGGGCAATTTGTTCCATTCAGTAGTCACCTCCTTAGGTGAAGTACTACAGGCTCGGACTGTAGTTAGGGATAAAGGGTGTGACTTCCAAGTGAGGCAGGTATAGGGATTTGGATGATGCCAGTGAAGCGGTTTCAGCTTTTGGAAACTTACCCAATGGGAGCAAGATTTTTGCAACCTGTTGGGATGAGCCAGGATGCCATAAGATGAGCAAATCTGAGCACTGTACCATGCTCCAGGTGGCATTAACTTACCACTATATACTAGTTTTCAATATGGAAAGAGTGGATATTTATGGACACTAATCTGTGCAGCCTTCAGAGTAAGTTCTGAAGATTGTGTGGCTTGCCCAGTGTCGAGGTTGAGTGAACCAGGCTTCAGCAACTTTGTATGGGTGAAGAAGAATCCTAATGTTACCCAAGTGGATACTGCCTACATAAGTAGATCTGAGGTTCTTCTACAGAAGAATGAGCAACTAGCTATAGTACTAAACTCAGCACTGTACATGCTGAAACTTCTGGATCTCTGCCTTGATACATTGGCAAAGGCTGCCTCAGACAAGAGGTCTGTGAATACTAGTTCTATGGGGCAACAAATATGGGTTTCAAATCCTCCAGCTCTGACACTAGCATAGTGGTGGAAAGGGGAAGCTGCTGCATTGGGATAATCTTGACCTGGGCAATACTGTGACCAGTATCCTTGTAAATGAAACAACTAGGACTGTTGAGTCAGTGTAGAATTCTGTGGGAGGGTATTTAGAAAGTTCTTGAAAGAGGATAAGACAATGCAACAGGTTAGTGACGTGGATAATGTCATGAGTATTGCAGTAGACAAAATGTAGAAACATGACTGCACTAGCCAGTATGCTCTTTGAATTCTCTAATTTTGCCATTTTCCCTACAAAGCTGCCTTCAACACAGTTTCTAGTTGATGGCACAAATAAAAACAAATGAAGAGGTCACTGTGTATGTCAGTGTGCTGTTAGTGTTTAATTATACAAGTTTTCCTTTTACCTGTTTGATTGATACTTTAAAGTTTTAGAGTTAAAAAGCATCTGAAGTTGCTTCAGGGCCAATCATCATGCAACCTACTCTGAAAACTTCTGCTCACGTTTGAAAGCTGATAGCTGAGACAATCAAAGCATTTAAATAAATAGAGACAACATCATCGTTTTGAAGAGCTTCCAGGATTTGCATCTTTACTGCAAACTATCTGTTCCTGTCGCCCCATCTCTAGCTCAGATTTTGAAATCTGTTCTCTAGTCCATGAACAACATGAACAACAAGCAAAAGTGAGCACTGCAGCTGCTGGAAACCAGAGTCTAAATCAGTGGTGCTGGAAAAGCACAGGTCAGGCAGCATCAGAGGAGCAGGAAAATCAATGTTTCGGGTAAAAGCCCTCCATCAGAATGGAGGCAGAGAGCCTCCAGGGTGGAGAGATAACATTTCGGATTCCTGATGAATGGCTTATGCTCAACATCTATTCTCCTGCTCCTTGACTGCTGTCTGACTGGCTGTGCTTTTCCAGCACCACGCTCTTCAGCTCTGACCTACAGCATCTGCTGTGTTCACTTTCTCCTAATCTACCTATTTCAGAAGGGTTTGAAGAAGGGATAAGGACATGAGATCTTAACAGTAGTAACTTAAGAGGAGGTGCTGGTGTAATGTCAGTGGGCTAGTAAGCAAGAACCCTGGTCTAATTTTCCGCAGATTTGGGTACCACGGCAGATGGTGGAATTTTAATGAATTAAAAGTCTGAAATTTAAAGCTGACATAATGGTGACCATGTAGCCATGTTGTGAAATGAAACCTTTCTGCTTCAAGTCCTTTTCTAAAGGACCTGTTTGAACCTATGCATGGCTCCAGGCTAACTACCCTGTGGATAACTGGATGGGCAATAAGTGCTGGGATGGTTAGTGATATCCATGTGCCAGCTCAGAAGATAGAAGTGAGCAATAACAAGGATGTAAATAGTAGAGAATTACGTTAGTGTCCTACCTTGGCCAGAAAGGTTAAGCTTCAAATCCTACCTGGTTCGGGGTGTATCGAACTTGCCTGACTGGGTTAATTTTGAAAAGCAAAATGTCACTGATAGGTGTAGTGTATATAGGATCCTTAACCATATCAATATGGCAGATTATTTTTTTAAAATTCTGAAAGAGGACCATCTAAAAAGTAATACATGTGATAACTTTTAATGTTTGAATAAATCAAAGGCATGAGTTGAGTTCAAAGTTTTTTTTACTGTTAGTGACCATCTAGCCCATTCTGTTCTGGCCAAAAAAAAACTGCCCATTCTAATTCCTTCCACCTAAAACCCAGTAACCTGCAGATCTATGCATCATTTAAATTTGTTGAGGGATTTCTATCTTCACAACCAAACCAGGCAGAGAGCTCCAGCCAGCTGCCATCCTAGGAAAATCTTGCTTTCCTTTTTTTTCTCCTGTCTCATCCATTCACCAATGATCCCTGGCATTCCCCAGTAATTTATGTCTGGTACGGAAACTGGTGTTTCTGCCTAGTCTAGTTAGACCTCTCATAACTTTGTTCTCTTAAATGCCACTTCAGCAGTCTCTTGAGAATGTGTATAGGGCATAAGCAGGCAGGGGAAGAGTTGAGTTCTGAATTTTGTTTTACAAGATTGCTGAGCGTGTCTCATCTGATGACTTAACAAAGGGTGCTGCAGGCAAGGGTAATGGGTTAACAAGGTGGAAATGCATTCCTTATGTATAGAGCCATTTAACAATATTGGAAGCATTCAGCATATGAGGTCAGTTTAACAAGGTGAAAAGTACTCATTCTGAAGTCGGTTCTTCATTGTGTAACAGCAGATGGTTTAATCTTTACTATTGACACTTGCTGATTGTAACTGTCACCCAATCAATATGTAGTTGCCTTATCTGGATGCTCCTCCCTATAAAATGGCTATGTAGTTCATTGAGAAACTGCTGTTCCAGAGAAGACTGAACTCGTCCCTATGCACATGAACGGTCATGCTGTCTCCCTCCAGGGCCTGGAATAAAAATGGAGGTAAAACCACACTGAGCATTTTGCTTCAACTGAAAGGGGAAAGCGGGATGACATTCTGTTCTAAGAATAGACTAGAGTTGGTTTTTCTATCTTTCCTCAAGTTGCAATTTTCTTCACCTGCCAACAAACTTGTGAATCTTGTTGATATTTTCTCTACAGAGCAATTATGTCCTTCCTGTAATGTTGTGAGCAGAAATGTACATGAAATTCCACTTGCAACCTAAACAGTGGTATACCAATTAAAACGCTGCATCCACCATTTTTTCCTTTTTGTTTTGTGCAGTGGAAGAAAGCATTGTTTTGCTTTTTAACAATCTTATCTCTCTGTCTCACCACCTTCAAGGACCTGTGAAAATGCATTTCAAGGTCTTTCAGTTCACTTCCTCAGCCCCTCAATGTCCTCTTATCCATTGTATACTCCTGAGCTTTGTTTTTCCCCCATGATATTACCTCATTTACTTCTGTACATTAAGTTCCATTTAAAACTGCTCACTCCACCAAATCATTGATAGTTATTCTGCTCATGTGGCTAGTTGTTCTTGTCTGAAAATTGAGGTGTGACTGGTAAGTTTGAAATTCAAATATTAACACACAAACAGCAAGGGACCAAACACTTACTGGTGGCACACCACAGTTCACTTTTCCATTTGCTGAAACATCCACCAATTACTACCTTAAAGTGTGATGTTCCCTTCAAATCATGTTAACTGTCCCTGATTTAATCCATGTCCTTCTAAGTGAAAGTTTATCATGTCTTAGAATTGACATGAATGATTTGCCCCACCACCAAGATCAGCCTGACAGGCTAGTAATTATTTGACCCCTCCCTCATTGTTTTTGTACAATTTATTTAATGTTCTTTGACCATCAGTCTACAGTACATCCTGTATCTAATGAAGAATGGAAAATTATCCTCAGCATGTTATTTCCTCCCTGGTTTCCCTTTAACAGCCTGGGATGCAATCCATATGGCACTTATGATTTTCTTTCTTCAAGGAATGTCAGTCCCTCAGGAACTATCTTTCGCATTGTGCTTATTTTATCCAATATTTCACATTCCTCTTAATGAGAATATCTTCACAAGGATGGATAGGGATGATGCAAAGTACTCAGGAACCCTGAGCACAGCACCTGTGTTCACTCAAGTTAATGGGTACATTTCTATTAAGCCCCAATTCTTTCCTTGGAAATTCTCTTGTTCTTAAAATATCAATAAAACAACCTAGAATATTTCTTTCTAAAAACTAAAATCCTAAACATTTCTGAAAAGCTCAGCAGGTCTAGTAGCATCTGTGGAGAACTCGAGGTAACATTTTCGATCAAGTGACCTTCCTTCAGATTTTCTTGGTCTTTATCTGCTAATATTTTTCATATCCTAACTTTGGTTTTCAACATATTCAGTTTTTTTACAACTGCCATAGCTTGCTTTCTCGACTTTATCTTGTACTGTTTTTTATTCGGTAAGGTGTTCTAGGTTTAGAAGTACCTTTTTTTTTGACAGGACATGTCTGCATTGCCTTCAACAACCTGCTGCTTTTGTTTCAATCTACAAGATTTTTTTTGTAAAGTTTACCTACTCCTTTTCCATAATGCTAAGTACAACTATTGTGATCACTGTTTCGATCTTGCCACAACTCGTGCATTTGCACACGTTTGCCCTTTAAAAAGGGGTACTTATTTAAGTCTCTTGAATGTTGTTCAAGAGCTGTGCCATCTGTGCTTTCACACTATATTCCAGTTGTGAGGTCATTGAAATCATCAAATGTATTACCACTTTGATTTTGCACTCAGATTTTCTACAGATCTGTTTTTCTCTTCCCTTCTATTTGGAGTTTTATGGTATGCTCTTTAGTTTTATTTCTGAGCTCAACACGTCTGTTTAATTTTTGTACATCATATTTTCCTCAGCTGTAATTTTTTTGACTGATAATGCTACACCTTGACACCTTTGTCCTGTCTGAGAACTACCTGAACTCTAATGCTGAGTTAGCATTTTTGCCCTCTTGAAGCCAGGTTTCCATTTCGCAATTTTGTTATGCTACTATGTGTCTCTATGCCATATTCATGACTGACTTAGAAATCCATCCTAGTGCCACTTAGAGAGTAAGCTATTTTTAAATCTGGTAGGGAGTGGGGGGAGGAATGAATTAATCTAAATTTATGATTTGGCAACTTCAGGAAAAAACTGTTAAAACAATGAAAGCAAAATTCTGGGTCACAAAGAGCAAAGCATTTAGTTTTCCCAATATGATTTGGACAGACATTAAGATATCGAGTCTGCTCTGAGATTTTGGTTGTGCTGCTGATCTTTGATCGTCGTCACTGTCTTGAATATGTAAAGACCCAGCCATCTATCATTAAGAATTCCACTGCTTCTCTACCTTCTGAAGGTCCTCATCTGTTATAAATGGGTGACCCTGTATTCTGAGATTATGCCCTCTGGCTTGAGACACTCCCACAAGGGGAAACAACCTCTGTATTTGCCAAGTAGCCTAAGAACCTTTTGTATGTTTCAGTAAGGTTGCTTCTCAGTCTTCTAAATTCCAAAGACTACATGCCCAGTGTACTCGACTTCTCGAAGAATCTTTCCACACATGGGATCAACCCAGTGAACCTTCTCTGGATTGCCTACAATATCAATATATTTTTTCCTTGGAGAAGGGGCCCAAAACTCCAGTGGTAGACCATCTGTAGTCTGACTCGTGCCTTGTTTAGTTTTAGCAAAACATCTCTACTTGTATACTTATTGCCTTTGAAATCAGGGCAGCGTTCCATTCACTTTCCCATTTACCCACTTGGATGTTAGCTTCTCATAATATATATACAAGGACTCTCAAATCCCCCTGTTCTGTATCTTTCTGCTGTTGGTCTCTCTAATATTCACTCTTCTTTCTCCCAAACCCCACATACTTTTGCCCTACATACTTTGTAATGTCCTTATCCCAATTATCTTTTAAATAACTGATTTGTTATCCATGCTAATATACTACCTCCAGCAACATGGTCTGTTTTTCTGAAGTAGCTTTGTCGTACCTATTCAAATACCTTCTGAATGTCTAAAATTATATCCAGTCCTTCATCTTTATTTATCCTGCTTGTTCAAATTGTAGTAAAATTTATCAGGCACTATTTTCATCTCATGAAGTCATGCTGACTCTTTGATCATTGTGCTTCACAAACATTTTTTAGTTTTTTCAGCACATTACCAAAAACGATTGAGGGTAGAACAGTATGTGTTATTTGGGCTTTAGTAAAACCTTTGACAAGGCTCCGCATGGTAGACTAATGAGTAAAGTTAGGTCACATGGGATTCAGGATGGATGCCAAATGGATACACAATTGACTCAATGGCAGGAGACAGTGGTGGTCGAAGGTTGCTTTTCAGACTGGAGGCCTGACACCAGTGGTTTTGGATCTGGGTCATCTTTTGTCATTTATATTCTCATCTAAATCCTTTTATTTAAAAGGCATGGTTAGTAAGTTTGTGGACTCCACCAAAATTGGTGATATAGTATGGTGAAAAGGTTTAAGATTATCAAAGGGTCAATGAGCTGAAAAATGGCAGGCTGCGTTCAAGGTATTGCATTTTGGTACAGCACAAAAGGGAGACTTCTACAGTTAATAGAGCTTTTAGGTTGTGTTGAAGAACAGAGGGACCAAGGAGTTAGTACATAATTCTTTTGAAGTTTACATCACCGGTAGTCGGGTTGTTAATGTGCCTTCATTGCTCACTCTTTTTGAGTAGAGGAGTTGAGAAGTAATGTTGAGGTTGTGCAGGATGTTGGGGGCCCTGTTGTGGAATAGCGTCCAGTCTGATTGCCCTGTTATAGGAAGGATTGTAAGCTGGGGTGGGATCTCAGACTTAGAATTGAAGGTTTTGAGTTATAAAGAAGCAGGAAAACCTGTGGATACCAGATATTATTCAGTCCAAAATGGAGAAACAGTCCTGAAAAACATTAGTTTACTGCTCTCTAGAACGAGCTTGGTCTGAGTATAGGAAGTTGAGGTGGATTTTATAGATTATAAAATAATGAGGGATATAGATAAGGCTAGTGGTAGGTATCTTATTTTCTCTAGGATGGGGGAGTTTCAAGACTAGGGCATACTTTTAAGGTGAGAGGAGGGAATTTTAAAGATATGGGGCAAATGTTTGACAAGTTCATGTGGAATGAACTTCCTGAGGTGGAGGAGGATGTGGGCATAGTTAAACCATTTGAAAAATGCTTGGTACATAAAGGTTTTGGAGGGCTTTGGGCCAGGTGCAGGCAGTTGGGACTAATTTAGTTTGGGATTGTTAGGCATGGACTGGCTAGACTGAAGCGCCTGTTTCTGTGCTGTATGTCCATGCTTTTCTAAATGTTCTGCTCATTATATTCTCATGTTTTTTGGCCTTTTTTTTTGTCTTTTTTTTTAAAAGGTGTTATGTTGGCAGTTTTCCAATCATCTGGGACTTAACAATCTTTTAGGAGACTACAACCTATGCATCCATTGTCTCTAGTAGCTTCCTTTTAAACTCATCTGATCAGGTTGATGGTCTTTAGTCCTATTAGGTTACTTAGCATTTTTTTTTCCCTAGTAATAGCTCTTGTACTGTATCTGCTCCTACTTCCTGAATTCCTTTAATCTTCAGATCTCAAGATTCTGAGAGGTGTGATCCTCTAACGATGGCCTTATTTGGATTCCCAGGCATTTTGAGGGCTGTGCCTTCAGGTGCCA
This sequence comes from Chiloscyllium plagiosum, assembly GCF_037043375.1. NCBI lineage: Eukaryota > Metazoa > Chordata > Chondrichthyes > Orectolobiformes > Hemiscylliidae > Chiloscyllium > Chiloscyllium plagiosum. The sequence continues at coordinate 105,686,079 of NW_028270141.1, forward strand.
AGGCTCCAATCTCTTGAATTCTCTCCCTACACCTCCAAATCATAACATTGGTTTCTTTCTTTAAGAACATTCTCTACTTGACAAATTTTTCATTGAGCTAGTACAGGTAGTTCTTATGCAACTTTGCATTATAGAAGTATCGCACTTCAGAAACAGTGCTTATTGTTGATGTAATCGCATTACAGCCAACATGTTTTAAAAGTTTGTGCTTTAGAAGCAGTGTCCTCAATTTGTCAGTTACATTGGTTAATTCTAGCTAACGAAATGTGCTTTATAGCTAAACAAGGTGTATCTCCTAATGTAGCAATACTTTATTGCTTCTGTGAAGTACATTGGATTGTTTGATTATGAATAATTAAATATAGTCCTAACAACACTCAATGCAATTGGCATTTTATTGTCCCCTCAGCAGAATACCACAAGCTTCTGGGATAAGTGGCAGATTGCAGTGGAGAGCTAGACATCATTATGCTCTGCTGCTTTGGGAATTAGCTTTGGCCCTATAATCACTTGTCAATAGGAGCAGTGTGGAAAGATAATGGAAACTAGTAAGTGGGGAAATGTTCACTCTTGTTGGCTGCTAACTGATTTTGAGCACTTTCAGCTTCTCCACTTAAAACAACAAGGCTTGTATTAACTTTTTTTATGTTTTTCTTTTAAACCCCAGGTACTTCATCCGGATCATTGTCACCACAGTCAAAGAAAGATCAGCCGCTCTTCACCTTGAGGCAAGTTGGAATAATCTGTGAACGCCTGATTAAAGAGCGTGAAGAGAAGATCCGTGAGGAGTATGAGGAAATACTGGACTTAAAGCTGGCAGGTAAATTTGGGTGGGCTGTTGACATTTGGGCAAGTGCAATATCCGATAAGAATATAAAGACAAATACTGAATTCCTTCCAACTAAATTGTGGTAGTCTTGGCACCTCTTTAAAACGTCTACAATTTTGGAGGTGCCAATATTGGACTGGGGGTGTACAAAGGTAAAAATCACTACCAGGTTATAGTCCAACAGGTTTATTTGAAAGCACTAGCTTTCAGAGTGCTGCTCCTTCATCAGGTGGTTGTGGAATATAAGATCATAAGACACAATTTATAGCAAAAGTTCAGTGTCTCATTCTGCATACCTTGCCAGTGCTATGTCAGACTGACAAATCCTCTATAGTTTGAGTTTTACATGGATTCATCCAGTTATTGAGCAAAATAAAATGTAATTCTGCAAAAACATTCACCCCATAAACTTGTGTGGGGATGTAGGAGTGACAGATTGCATGTGATAGTAAGTTTGGTTAAGTGTGTGATGGGTTGTGTGAAGGTGCATGTCATTGTGGGGGGTGTATGTGTGCATATGTGAGAAGGAGGGTCTGCATGGATGAGTATGTGGGGCTGCGTGTATTGAGCAGTGGGATCACCTGTAGTGACATGAACCCAAGGTCCAGGTTGAGGCCGTTCCCATGGATACTGAGCTTCTGCTCAGCCACTCTGTTAACACACAATTGAGCTGTCTTGAGAATGTAATTTTAAAAAGTTCTGGAATTTACATATCAAAGATCAGTAGTTAGCATATCCCATCATAAAAGATGAAAGTTTTAATCTAAGATTGTTTACTGTATCCCATCTCCATGACACCGGACTACTTTGGCTATAAATTCTTCAGCCGTTCCTGAAGTAGGGCTTATGCCCGAAACGTCGATTCTCCTGTTCCCTGGATGCTGCCTGACCTGCGCTTTTCCAGCAACACATTTTCAGCTCTGATCTCCAGCATCTGCAGTCCTCACTTTCTCCTATAAATTCTGAACATGGTCTTATTCTCCACAGCCACTTGAAGAAGGAGCAGCACTCAAAGCTAGTTTTGTGATTTTTAACTTTGAATAATTCCTGGATCAGGCTTGATAGTGTGGGGAAATATAGAATTGTGGTTATGGAATAGCTTCATGGTGAACAGAATGGATTTGAATTTACTCTTTTGTTTTTGTTAATGGCGAAGTACAACATCTAGGAGTTAGAAAGGAAGTGGGAGCAGATCAGAATATGGAGCAAGAAAAATAGGGGTACTAACCAGTCATGAGTACAGGACAATCTTAATTATCTGAGCAAGATCTCAAGGTACCATAAAACAGTTCATATGCGAGCAATCTGTTATCCAAACAAAGTACTTCTTGCTCATCTCGTTCAGATAATCAAGGTTGTTCTGTAAGTGTTTAAGGTCTTGGGCTTTTATTCTGCTTGATGTGGTTCTTGACTTGGACTTGACTGAACGGATGAGCAAGACATCCTGAAAGCAAGATGTTTAGCAAGCTTTGTTTTAACTGGCACTCTGGATGAACCAGCACAGTTTTATATACCTATTTTCTTTATTACCACTATGTCCGAGTAATCGTTTGAGGGAGAGTGAAGGCTGTCTAGTAAACTTTTTATTTAAGGCAAAGTTGCATTATTCTAGTGATTTTATGCATTAGGTAACTTAACAGTTGTGTATACCACCGCATTATGTTTCTATTACTTAGTGTTTTTACATTGTGACTTCTCATTCAACTGGAATACTTGATCAACTGGTTCATTCCTGGTTGCATAGGTGCTGGTTAATGAGGTTTGCTGTACTCTTATGGTGTTAGTTCAACTAATTTTGCTGGTGGATAGTTTTTTTGGAAGTAGCCAATTTACAATTTGTGGTATCATCTTTCATCTGTAGCTCTATATAAATGGACAAAATGAAGGACTGATATGAGAAAATCGGTAGAATGGGGAAGAATACTGCATACCTTGCCAGTGCATGCTCATTTTTAAGTGTACAATTGGCATGTAAAATTTACAAAATCCTAATCTTAATCAAATTTTTAATGTGTTGCATGGTTAGACAAAGTCTTATTAGAGACGTTTGATTTGAATGTTTTTCAGAACAATATGATACTTTTGTGAAGTTCACACATGACCAGATAATGCGACGATATGGAGAACAACCTGCAAGCTGTACGTATACAGATCAGTTTTTTTAATGTCATCTTTCAGTTTGTGCCACCCCCTAGTCTAAGGGGACATGTTCTCCCAGTCTTTACTGATCAGCTTAGATGCATTGAATGTGGTCTGAGGTAGCATGCCTTTGAATTTTTTAAATGCATGTTTCTCAAAAGCAAGGCTGAAACCCACAGTTTTGTATTGTTTTGTTTGCAGTCATGTGCCACCTTAACAGAACACCTTTAGTTATTAGGGACAGAGAGCTAAAGTTTTAAAATGTTAAGCTTGACAGTATTCTAGAAAGACCATGGTGATAGTGAATTTAATATGCCTGGCAGAATTAACCTTTTGAGTCTAATATGACTACTTTGGAGTTCAGAAGGAATCGTCAGAATTGTTAATTCTGTTTCTCTTCCATAGTTACTGTCAGACCTGATTTCTCTAGTGCACTATTTTAAATCTGCAGGTCCCACATATATTTACTTTAAAAAAAAGTATGTTCAAAGCAAATTGATGCTGTTTCTTTATTTTAGAAATATTGGTGATTGTGTACTAAATCAGAACTTCTAGCCTTGCAGAATTTAGTTCTGTAAATGATCAGCATGTCTGAACTTTGTCGACAGTGCCTATGTATGTTCAGCTTGTTGCCAGTTGTGTCCCTTTCCATTTACTTGATGGAATGATATTGATGTAATTGGCAATGTGAAACAGTGCAGTAGCACAATGCAAAAATTGCAATTACAACTTTAATGGATTTGGATGTGCTGCTGTTGGACTGGGGTGTACAAAGTTTAAAAATCTCTCCATACTAGGTTACTGCCCAACAGGTTTATTTAGAAGCACAAGCTTTTGGAGCACTGCTCCTACATCAGGTGGCTGACAACCACTTGATGAAGGAGCAGCGCTCCAGAAGCTCGTGCCTCTAAATAAACCTGTTGAACTAAACTGGTATTGTGATTTTTTTTTTTCCCTTCTAACAGAAGAATTATTGGTTTACAAGAGCATGCTGTACACCTACATAGGGCAAAGTGCATGGTATGTGCTCTCAATAGTTTGCATTTGTATTGGCCTTCACCACAAGTAACTACTTTTTGTCTAGTGTAGACAAAAATGATTAATTAGATTCCCTACAGTGTGGAAACAGGCTGTTTTGGCCCAACCAGTCCATATCAACCCTCCGAAGGGTAACCCACCCAGCCCCATTTCTCTGACTACTGCAACTAACAGTGCAATTTAGCATGACCAGTTCACCTGACCTGCACATCTTTGGACTGTGGGAGGAAACCCACACAGACACTGGGAGAATGTGTGCAAACTCCACACAGTCGCCTGAGGCTGGAATCGAACCTGGGACCCTGGTGCTGAGGCGGCAGTACTAACCACTGAGCTGCCCTTTTTTAAAATAAGAAATGGCATTTTTTTATTTTACAGTATCTGTAATATAATTTCAGACATTTGGTTTATTCCAAACCTTTTAAAGAATGCTAAATACAGTAACCTTTTCCTGCTGATAAAATTAGATAGCATTTAAAGCTAAGCCTTGAAGAAAAACCTTGTTGATTTGGTATATTGTTCAGTGGTAGTTGGTGGGGAAATCTTGTTACGTTGCTTTCTGTGTAACAAAGAAATCATAACTTCTATCTCTTGCGTTAAAATAGAAAATTGTGCTATTTAGAAGCTTTTTAACCTTTAATCTGCCCTTGATTTGACACTTATTTTCTTCTAATTCACAGATGTGTCTTGAATTGTCCCATATTTCTGCGGAGTACCCTTTCCTTTTGAACACTGCAAGTTGGCTGTTTCTCTGAGACTTGTAGCAGTGCCATATTAACCACCTGTGAGCACAGGGTGTTTCCAGCTTGTCAGTGGCAACCACTTTTCTGCAGCGTATGTTTGTTGGAGTGCTCCCTGATATGTCATCACTTAATTGGACCTTTGCTACCTGTACTTATATACCAGTGGCTCCCTGTTTAAAATTTTGCTGTATTGTTAAAATCCAAAAAAGCTTTTCCCTTGATTTTAATGACTTTAAAAGGAGCAATACTGGTATTCCAGAATTAGCCCTTCGCATATAATTTCAGCATTGTATCATAAATGTCAGACTTTTAGAAGAATCAGTCCCGTATGGTTTTGATAATGAGCCTTTTTTGCAAACTTTTGACTTCTAGCTACAAAAGGTGTTCAAGGAGATTTTAAACTTACTGTTACCTGTGTAAGTGTTCTTAAATTTTCTCAAGCTGGATTAGTGGCAGCTTTTTGTTGCCTGGTTTTAGAACCAATTCATATTGACAATACTGAGGTTCACTATCAGATCTGCAGGTGAGCAAGGTGAAATGTTGCTTTCTTGTTTGAATGTGATTTAGAATGTTCATGTAAACTGATTAGTGAAGAATAATTCCAATCTAGTCATAAGTTTTGAATCCAAACATTGAACTTGACTGGGTTGAAGCAACTTCTTTTGTTTTCCTGACACCCAAAAGGCCACGCCTGCAGTTTGACCTTGTTTTCGTTTTGGACATTTACCTTTGTTAATAGTAAATATGTTAAATCAAAATGTTGCATTCCAAAAACTGTTTGGGATGCTAGGATACAAATCTGACTCTTTTAAAACCTGAGGTTGATTTCTAATCTTTACTATTGTGGTGATTCAAGTGAATTTTGAAAATGATTTGCAAAAAACTAGGTCAGATTAACTACTAAACTACATATATCCAAGAAAACTGAAAGTGAACATGCTTCCAAGAGAGCAGCTGTGAAGATGAAGCAGTTAATGGTAATCTTTTTAGTGTCTGCGGGCCTATGATTTTAAAATGGCTGGAGGGCAAAGATTTGCAAAAACTCATTGTGCACTACAACACTTCTGCAGGCAATAAATCAGTTTGAATGTTGAATGATGAGATTTAATTATCCCTACTTTATGATATGAGAGATTGCCTGCATGTATCTGTGGTCGTGCCTGTTAAAGTGCTCAGAAACTAGCTTTTTCAAGAAGAATTAAGAGGGGCTTGGAAGGGGTAACTGAAGCTTCATAGTAATTTTTTTGGAAAATAGTAAATTTTATTTATTCTGGCAGTCTTTCAAAGTTTATTTCTGCATTTTGATGTACCATTATTTTACTGTTCTTTGTAGTGTAATGGAATTTAGTTGACAATAAAAAAGTTTACATCCAGTTCTAAGAATTACTGTTTAAAATTCTGAAGAATATGTTGAACAGAATTCAAAGTACAGTGGTGCCTCGGAATCCGACTTTAATTCATTCCAGGAAGCTGATCGGATTGTGAAACTATTTCCCCATAAAGAAATAATGGAAAGTGAATTAATCCTTTTCTGGGCCCCAAAAAATTTCAAGACACTTTTTTTTAAACTGCAAATACACATGGTTAAGGTAAAATAAGATGAGTAAGGGACTTAAACATCAATTGTTTAGAATCTTTAAATGCTTTTTAATACTTTTGAATCATGTTTTGGTTTCTAACAAGCAGGATATGACATAACTAAATTAATGAAGTAATGTTGCACTGACATTATCTTCCACTGTAGTTGATGCTAAATCTCAGATTTCTTGAAATGAGTATCAAATTTCCAGAATCCTGTAAGTATTAAGTATCACCTTGGTTCAGTGGTAGCACATTCTGCTGAGTTTTATGTTGTGAACTCCCGTCCCATCCAGTGCACCAACCAGGCTGACTGTTTAGTGCAGTTCGGAGGGAATGATATTTGAATATATTGACTGCTAAGTGAGGTCTTTTGTGAACCCAAAATAGATTAGCTGATTACAATTGTACTGATTTGAGTGAAAGATTTTAGTCAAATGTGAAATTGAATTTAACATGCTGTATTTTTTTCCCATCTATAAACTTTGCAGGTAATATCTAGCCTCTCGTTTGTCAAACGTAGTTAATTTCTGTATAGCAAACTACCAGTAGGATACCAGTTGATGTCAGGAATGGTGTTTTTTTTAATTGCAACACCGTCCCTCAACAGTTCTGCACTCAGACTATTGTGTGGGGCTTGAATTCACAACATTGTTACCATTAAGTCAATAGAGTACTTGTTGATCAGGACTAGGAATAAACAAATCTGTTTGCAGTGACTCTAGCATTGTGGGCATCCAGTAGCTCAAACCCATTGATCATCTGTTCCTATAACTTCATGGGTAATGATTTCATGATGCTTCCAGCAAATAAACTTAAGGGGGAAATGGGACAGGCCAGTTTGCCCTTCATCAAACTGGCATGGAATTGAAAGTCTGAGGTTCCACCAGAGGTAATTCAAAATGTGCATGAACATAGAATTGGCCAGAGGTTACAAAAGTCTTTTTGTTTTACTTTAACCTGATATGTATGAGGTGTACTTTGGTCATTACAGATAATCAGTGAATCGAAGTTGATGCAGCCTGTCTGTAAACCTGATTTTTAATTTGCTGAATGATTTACCTGTTTTGCTAATACTGGGTGCAGTATCAGTTCCTTCATAATTTGATCTTTTTAATCACTTTGCAAATCTTTGAAAATTGACCTTGCACCCACTCCGGTTTGTTCATGTAGACTTCTCAGCCTTTTGAGCCTGCTCTGCCATTCAGTAAAGATAATGTTCAATCTGACTTTAACCTTAACTCTAAATTATTGTATATGTCTGATAATTATCCCCTTGGTAAGCAAGAATCTCTCTAAAAAGCTATCTTAAAAATTCTGCATCCACTGTCTTTTGAGGAAGGGAATTTGAAGACACTCAATCCTCTGACAGAAAAACTGATTCCTCATTTCTGTAATGGAGTGAAACTTTTTTAATTATCAGCCCAAGTTCTAGATTCTCCCACAAGAATAAATGTTGTTTACATGTCCCAACATGTCTAGTTCCCTCTAGGATATTTTGTTTCAATTAAGTCACCTGTGGCTCTTAACTCCAGAACTGTAAGAGCCATCTTTCGATTTACAAGAAGCAGAAACCTCCAATTGTGCTTAGTTCATCCTAGCCACTGTGGCCAGTTTTGTCTGGGACTTTGTAATAGAATGTTTTATATGAGCAAAATAAATCATGAATTAGAGGAGGAAAATAAAGTATTGTGGATTCTGGAAATCTGAAAGAAAAACATTTGCAGGGGAAGCTCAGCAGGTCTGATGGTATTTGTGAAGAGAAAACAATTAACATTTTGGGTTGAGAGACCTTTCAGAACTGACTGCAACTAGGAAAAAGTGGTATATGTTACTGAAATGGGGGTAGGGGAGGGAAAGGAGTAAATGACAAACAGATATGCAGCTCAAAGAACAGTTGGGTTGGCAAAGGAATGGATAATGGTGAGCTGAGGGGAAGGATGAGCTGCTTAATAGAGGCAATTAATGTGTTAAAATGGGTTGGAACCATTGGCTTCCAATCTCTGTTCGGTTAGGCAAAATGGCTCTTAGCAACATTAGGGTTTGCTATAATTTTTCATTAAGTTTGAAATGCATGATAGCAGGAAGATGCAATATTCAAATTTATTTTAAACATTGCTCTAAATAGTTCCAGTTTATGACCACCATGGAATTAGCTTTTTTAAAAAAAAACTGTTTGAACTGGACCCAAGCGCAGGTGAAGTAAAAGAAACCTCCAAATGAAAGCCTCATGAAAATTGTGATCAGTCTCGACAGCTAGATTTTTCCAATTCTGATATCTGCAAAGTGTATTTTTCAAAAAAATTTTGCGTTAAGAAATGTATGAAACCGCAACTGTGATTTTAAGTAAAAACCGAAGTTCACTTTCAGGTCACTGCAGCACAAGTGTTTACTGCAATTCCTGGCAACTTCAGAACATAGCTTGCTGATTAAGTTTTGGTATTTTCAATGATAGGTGTAGGGGAAAAAAAGGACATTCCAATTTCTAGGATCTCTCTGAAGAGAGGTGGTAATTTAACTTATTTGAAAGGGCTGTCTAATTATTTTCCCCCTAGATTCATTCTTTTTTAAATTACTAATTGATGTCATTATCGCCACCAGGCAGTGCATGAATGGGCTCCTTTGCAATGTAAATCACTTTGTATTTGTATTGCAATACAAATACATCCTCAGTGCAGTTATGTGGTGTTCATATTTTTTAAATGTTACTTTTATTTTTGTTTTTTCCAATTGATTCCTATTTCTTCACTATTGAACATGTTTATTAAATTACTATAACCTAAGATAAGAGCAAATTAAGTGGCACAACAGGAAGTGAATGAAATGCATGACAACAATAACCTACATGCAGGCCAACTCTTAGTTTGTACATGAGATGTGTAACATCTATTTTCTTAAGGTATCTGGAAACCTTGAGAAAAGACTCTGGACATTGGATGCATTCATAATTAGTAACCAGGGACTGGAAGTGCTTTGAGTATGATTAGGACATTATTAATTGGTGCATTTGTTTTCTTAAGAGTATCTTAGCCTACAAGTTATACAACCCTCCTTGAGCTCAGGAAGAAGGTGCTGAGGCTTGAGAGTACATAGGATGATCCAATAAGTTATTGGAGCGATGGGGTGACTGTCTCTGTATTAGGGTAGTAGCAAATGTCTCATGGTCTTGAAATGGGAAGACATGGCTTCTGGAAAGCTCTCCCTTGGAAGGGAGGCAAATTCAAGAGACTCCTGATATATGCTTGGCCTAGTTGGGAATAGCCATACACCATCTAATAATTTACCACCTATCCTTTTTCAGGACCATTATTTGTATTGTTATCTAACATTACGTAATTAAAATCAGAAGTTGATTTATGCAGTTACCATTGTTTGAACATTCTTACACCTTAAATGATTCCTTGTATTTTCCTAAAAGAAATAACAGGATTGAGGGCAGAGTGGTTCATGTAATCTACATGGACTTCAGTAAGGCCTTTGATAAGGTTCCTCCCAGGGAGACTGGTTAGCAAAGTTAGATCACCTGAAATACAAGGAGAACTATCCACTTGCGCTCTCAACTGGTTGAAAGGTGGTGGTGGAGGGTAGCTTTTAGCCTGGAGGCCTGTGACCAGTGGTGTGCCACAAGGACTAGTGCTGGGTCCACTGCTTTTTGTCCTTCATGTAACTGATTTGGATGTGATCATAGGAGGTATAGTTAGTAAGTTTGCAGATGACACCAAAATTGGGAGGTGTAATGGACAGCAAAGCTTACCTCTGATTGAAATGGGATCTTGATCAGATGGGCCTATGGGATGAGTGGCAGATGGAGTTTAATTTATCTAATGTGAGATGCTGCATTTTGGAAAGGATAATAAAGGTGTTTGGTATGCTTTTATTGGTTAGAGTATAAGAATTGGGAGGTCAAGTTGCAGCTGTACAAATCATTTGGTTAGGCCACTTCTGGAATATTGTATGCAATTCTGGTCTACCTCCTATCAGAAAGATGTTGTGAAACTTGAAAGGGTTCAGAATAGAATGTTTCCATGGTTGGTGGGTGAGCCATAGGGAAAAGGCTGCATAGGCTAGGGCTATTTTTCACTGGAGCTTCAGAGGCTGAGGTGATTTTTTTGAGGTTTTTATAAAATCATGAGGGGCATGGAAAGTGAATACACAAAGTCTTTTTCCTGTGGGGAGTCCAGAACTAGAGGGCAGAGGTTTAGGGTGAGAGGGGAAAGATTTAAGAGACCTGAAGGGCAACATTTTCATATGGTGGTGTGGGGGTATGGAACAGGCTGCCACGGGAAGTAGTGAAGGTTGCTAAAATTACAACATTTTTAAAAGGTATCTGGATGGGTATATGAATAGGAAGGGTTTACAGAGATAAGGGCCAGATGCTGGTAGACAGAACGAGATTAACTTAGGATATCTGGTTGGTATAGACTTTTCACCAACTATTCCATAGAATCCCTACAGTGTGGAAACAGGCCCTTTGGCTCAACAAGTTCTATTTTACTTTCATGAACAGAATCTGAGATTTGTTGTTTTTTAAATATGTTCCTATAGAACAGGATTAGTTGTTGGCTGGTAATATGTGGAAAAACTCACCTTCACAGGATCTGAGGAGAACATAGCCAAAGGGTTGCAGATATGAACTGGGAAATTCTTGAAAAAGTTCTGTAATGTGATGGTTATATCCTTATGCACCATTCCTAAAGCATGATTGCTCAAGTGCTGGTGATGTAATCAGGTTACAGCCAACATTTTCTAAAATGCAACCTTTAAAACGTGCCCCTCGTTCATCAAGTGCATTACATTTTGCTTATGCAAATTCAGTATGTTATAGTGGAATGACCTGTATTCAGCTGTGCACGTTGGTAAATAGTTAGGGCAAGTTCTACTGACACAATTGGCTGAGTCAAAAGGATATGGGTTTGTGAGCCACGCTCAGACGACAACTCACCAGAACAAAGGACCTGATACCCAACATGAGCAAAACTAATGTAGTGTACAAAATACCATGCAAGGACTGCACAAAACACTATATAGGACAAACAGGAAGACAGCTCACAATCCGCATACATGAACATCAACTAGCCATGAAACAACACTACCAGCTATCCTTAGTAGCCACACACGCAGACAACAAGCAACATGAATTCGACTGGGACAATACTACTATCATAGGGCAAGCTAGACAGAACAGCCAGGGAATTCCTAGAGGCATGGCATTCATCCACAAACTCCATCAACAAATACCAACCACTACAGCGGACAGCTGATACTGACAAACGGAAGCGGCAGGGACAGACCACTATAAACACCGGAGGAAACATTAAAGAAGTGCTTCGCAGGAGGCTCCCAAGCACTGATGATGTCGCCTAGCCAGGGGACGAAACGTTTGCAACAAAAACTTCCAGCTCGGCGAACAGAACCACAGCAACGAGCACCCGAGCTATAAATCTTCGCACAAACTTTGATATGGGTACTAGACTGTCTGGGGTAGGTGGTGAGGAAACCAGGTAGAGGGAAAATGCACCTGCCCTTGTCTTCAATGTGCTTGTAGCATATACAGCTGTCTATAACAGTATCAACAATAATGACCATTGTAATCTTTCAGAAGAGACAGTGTTATGGTATTATCATGCTGCATAGGATAGATTTTGAACAGGTGTTGTACCTCAAGCACCTATTAAGAGTTGTCAGTCATCACTAGTTGATTTACTGACAATCTAAAACCACCTGGCCAGGCTAATCTCTCACTTCATTGAGCCAAAGTTGGTTCCTGCATCATGAGTGCAGGAGGGTATGCCAGGAACAGCACTAGCCATACCTAAAAATGTGTTAATCTGGTGAAGATAAATGCAGAACTATTTAGGATGCCAAGCAGTGTAATCAGTCTGCAGTACAGGCAGGAGATTGTACAACTGATGCTGGTCTCCATAAGTTAAATTGACTCCATGTGATAACAAGAAAAAGCACTGAAGACTTCTGCTCCAGAATCAGTCCTGCTGCTGTACCTACACCATGAACCTGACAATGTGGAAAATTGGTCAGGTATGTCCAGGACAAATCCATCTGGCCAACTACTATGTTCAGTCTAACCTTGATCATTAAATTGGTATAAGGAGTCACTAATAGTGCTAATCAAGTGGCATTTATTCAACAATAAACTACTCAACAAAAAAAATGCTGGAAATCAGAGCAAGTCAGGCAGCATATGTGGAGAGAGAGCCTGCTAATATTTTGCATGTAGATAGCTCTTTATCAGAGCTTTGAAGTGAACGAGACTCAACATTCTCTCTCTCTCTCTCTCTCTCTCAATGCTGGCTGACCTGGGATTTCCAGTATTTGTACTAATGTGCTCTTAAACTACTCCTGCTCAGTTTAGGTTTTGCAAGGCCAACTTGGTTTCTACCCTTATTACATGTTGAGCCCAAGCATAGTGAAGAGCTTTAATCAAGAGAAGTGAGAATGGCTGTCATTGCCATCAATGTACCATTTGATTGAGTGTGGATTAAGGAGTCCTATCAAAACTATTATCACTGAGAATCAGCCAAACCTCTGCTGCTTGGAGTCATACCTAACAAAGAAAGAGTTTCTCACGCTGGTGTCCTCAATCCAAACATCCTCACTGACTTTCCCCCTACTTAGGTCAGAAGTAGCAATGTTTGCTAATGTTCAGTACATTTCATCAGACACAGATGCAGTCTATCCAAATACAAGACCTGGACAACATTCAGGCTCAGACTGCTAAGCGGGAAGTAATATTCATTCCATTTACAACTGCAGTAATACACCAAAGTTTATTTGACAGCACCTTCCAATCTCATAGCCTTTACCACCCAGGACAGCAGTTACAAAGGAATGCACATTAGTAGCTTGAAATCTATCTCTGTTTTGAACTTGGTTCATGACAAAATTTCCACAGCCCTCCTGGGTTAGACAATTCCAAAAACCTACCCCTCTGAGTGAAGTAGTTACACCATATCAGTTCTAATTGCTTGTTTTTTTTTATTCTGAAACCAGGTTCTGGAGCAGGGTTTAGATAGTTTTTCCTCTAATCACCAGAGAGTACAGTTGACCAAATGTCTCTTCATAGATACTCAAACCATTGCAGGAATTATTCTGGAGACTCATCTTTCTAACATTTGGTGCAGAGGCCTGGGATCATGTCCCAGCTGCTTTAGAGATGTATCATAACAATTGAGCATAATAATTAAAAATATCTATCCTTCCTTAGACTTGACTCAAAGAAGTCTTGGACCACACACAAACTTCAATATTAAAACTTTATTTTGATTAAGCTGGCCAGAGATCAATAGTCTATGATCCAGAGTATCAATCAAGACATCCCTAGATGGACTAATGAGAGATCTCTGATATTTAGCAAAAAGGCAACATATTTTATAACCCTTTTTGTATGTAAGAATTTTGTATGGTTTCAGTTCCCATGCAATGTAATGTTTCTACTTTTAATAATCTAATTTTAAATATAATTTATACATTTTAGTCTTGTTCACGTAGATCTAAGCTATTGATTTAAAGGTTTCTACCTCTGGTGTCATTCTCTTGTGTCAAAACAGATAAAGCTAAACATTTATCAGTATTTTATTTGGAGATGACCAAAGTTCTGCCTGGGGAAGTACAACTTCACGGTTATGCCAAGAGTCTTACCTTTTCATTGTCATGGTCAGGGTGACATCCATTTTAAACGTGTAATAATAATTTGTCCTACAAGTTGGAGACTTAAAATGGAGGTTTTTAACCATTATTGCCCCAATACTTTATCATTCCCTCCTTTTAATTGTCTTTATGATCAACCAGGCCATCCCTAAAGTTTGATGATAGCAACTAGGTGTTAGTGACCATAAGCATTTGAATGCAACAGTAAGTAATGTTGTCCCAAAATGTGAAAACATGCCCCGATAGTCTAAAGAGGCCCTTAAATAGCCACCATCCTGTAATACTACCAAATGCGCCAAAATCTCTGTCTGAGTTTTGGAACCTCCTGGGTAATGTGCCTGGAGAGGTCAGGATCTGTCAGGAACATAGGTACAACATTCCTTTCCTACAATGGCACAAGTGCTACCCTCCTTAGCTAGTTGAAAGTCCAAGACCAAACAATTCTAAAGGGCCACTGTCCTGATTGATTTCAGCATTGATGTTAGTCAGGGCATTGCCAGTATTATTGGTGACAATTTTCAGTATTGTCCTTAGTCTACTTAACTCACTGCCCTGCAAATGGAAATGCAATTGGGGGGGGGGGGGGGGGAGGAAAACCCATCCCCATCAAGGATAGACCAGGAAGGTACCTCTTGGTCCTTGGGGGCGAAGGTAACTTGTCTAAAACCCAAATGAAAGGAAGTACATACCCTATATAACAAGATTCCTATCAGTCTGAGGGGAGCCATGGATAGGCTTAGGGTCCGCAAATAAAATAAGTGCTGTTAGGCGATTAGGCTAGTATCTCCATCTCTCCATGGCTTGGGAGTGGGGCCATTCCAGAGGGACCCTGATGTTTTATTATGGACGGCAGACCAATCAAACAAAACGTAACCAATGTAGTCCAATTTTGGCTACGTTCAATCCATGGGATAGTAAAGGAACCATATATAAATCACCAGAGAAGTTTCCATTTTTACTAAAGCAGAGTGTGTCATTAATGGCATTGTTAAGGACCACAAGGAAGGGGGCTTTATGGGATCTGGTATAGCCAGGTTGGTATCAATCCCTGAATAGGGTCATCTCATACCCTGCTGACGGCTATTCTTACACTTCCTTAATTTTATCAGAATCACCAGAAGAGTTTCGGTGTATTAGCCATTCGATCACCTTGGGCCAGCTAAAGGAGATAGGCCATAAAGGAATACCCCGCCCCCCCCCCCTCCCTGTGAATAGGGCAGTACATGAGCACATACCCAACAATTGTTACTTTTCCCATCATTTGGGCACTTTGGTAAGCCAATTACAAAAAGGCATCATGGGGTATAGATCATCTTAGTCGCCTCCCAGGGACGAAGAGGTGTCAGTCTGAAATCCTTCTGCCCTCAAAGTAAATCCACCCCAAAGTCATCAAAGTCACCAGTATCCAACGCATTTTTTCTTAGTCCTTGTCTGTTCCTTCAGTGACTCGTTCTCACTCTGTTCTATGGATCCAGCAGAGTTGTCCTTGCACCTTTGTGGCCATGGGGTGGTCAACAACACCTGAAATGCTCCTTTCCAAGTTACCCGAGTCTCAGTTCTTAATCAGGACAAAACCTCCAGTTTCTACAGTAGGGCAGTCTCCCTCAAATGACCTTCTCAATAGGCTTGCCATACCCGTGGATGTAAACTTTGAAGAGTTTGGGTCAACTAATTTAGATATTTTCCCACGTTTTCATCACTTTTGTAGCAGTATTATCAGTCGTTGGGATGGCTTTGATCCATCTACTACTACCAGACAATACTTCCAACAATGTATGAAGTAATTCTATAAAACCAAGTTGTAGGCAAGGGGGTAGTTCCAGAACCGCAGGGCATCCCTTTTCCAGCATTTTGTCTTTTTACAAATTAAACATGCTCTAGCTCTTAGCTGCTTTCTGGAAATCCGGGTGCCACTAGGTTTGAAGTAAAGTATTAACCATCCTCTCCTTGCCCAAGTGTGTACAATTATGCACATAATCAACTACAATAAGTCGGAGCAAGGATGGAACAAACATGTCCTGCAGGGGTGACCACAGCTTGGTTTGAGTGTTGAGGGAGCACCCCATTTGAGTATATAGTTCATGCTCCTCAGCAGGGGCGTCCCCCTGTCATTCCTATATCTCACCAAAGCCTGGCATACCAGTCCTTATGCTATTTCTAACCAGATTTTTTGGGGAACCCAATGGAACCAGACGTATGGAGTGTAAGGCCACCTGCTTGGCATCAGTGTCTACCTGCTCATTGCCTTTGGAGACCGTAACCGTTACACCAGTGTGAGCTAAACATTTGTTTACCGCTAGACTGGCTGGCAATTGCAAAGCCTGTAAGAGGTTATACACAAGAACAGCATTCCTGATAGGCTGTCCTGTGGAAGTTAAAAATCCCATGTTCCCACAAGGCTCCGTAATTGTGGGACACGCCAAAAGCATAAACGAGTCAGTATATACATTGCCGATATTCCTTTGCTGATATACAAGCACGAGCGAGGGCAAACAAACTCAGCTTTCTGTGCCATCAGCAGAGTTTCAAAAGCTGCTTGCTTAACAATCACAGAATCAGTGGCAGCTACGTATCCTGACCAACATCGTCCTATCCCAGGGACGGTAAGTAATTAAGTAAAACTGCAGTATTGGTTTTGCAGCTGGACTCGCCGTTGCTAACAAATCATTGACATACTGTACAACTGACAATCCCCGTGGTAGTTCCATGGTCACGATAAGGATGCTTCACTCCCCGGTGGCCATATCTCCCGTGGTTAAAACAAGGGTCTGCCATTCATCCCGGAGGGGATTTCACTGTCTTATTCCCAGTCCCAGAAGTGTATTACTGGGGCCTGCCTGTTCCCCTTTCCAGGGTTCCCTCAGGAAAGGGTTACTCAGCGGTGGTCGATTGGCAGGCATCTGAGGTAGGATCTGCCCCCCCCCCCCCCCGTGGGCACCCCGGTCCCAATCAACCTCGTCAGGGTTGGCACACTGGGTATAGGGACTGAGGTCATTGGACATATTTGTTTTTTACCTGTAACCTGGATCACCTCAGCCTCTGGCCATCCCAGAAGACTACCACCGCTCACCTCAATTGCAACTGGGAATTCTGGGAATTCTTGGAACAGTTCATATTGTTTGTCCAGATCATGTCAACGACACCAGTAAGAAAACATTGCAAAAGCGTAGCATTAAACAAAGGTGAGTCATCTTAATTATAGGCTTGATCACCTGCAAATGTTCCTAACAGGCAACAAACCTCTCCCAATAATCACTTCCTGACCCTCCAGATTTGGATCTTACGCCAGTACTTTACTAATTTTTACAGATTGTTGTAAGGCTTGTTCTAATGCCTGGATTAAGTGGTCCACCTGGACATCATTGTTAGGGAATCTTGCCCAAGTCCTCATAACTACGGACTGGCCCCACACCACCCTGGTCCATCTGTTCATGACACTTGGTAACTTCTTCAGGAGAAAGGATCATACAGCAAAGAGCAAACAAGTCCTCAGGAGTGGCATTATACGTCTGTATTGTCCTTTAGGAATATTGAGCAAATCGGGCCGGTCTCTCCTTGCGGTCAGGGGCTTGGTTCACTATCATTTCTTGAGATTTCCAGGGGATATAAACACCGAGAGTAGGTGGTTGGTTGGTGTCTTTGGCAACCTTAGGATTCAGAGTTTATCAGTGAAAATTGCTCCCTGCCCCATCAAGACTTACTCTGTTTCCCGGGATGGCCCTTGGTTGAGGATGATCCAGGCCGCTCATCCCAGTGATGTCGGAAATGAAACTGGTGTCCGATACTGGACCCTACATCTTCAGAGTAAGGGGGAGGTTTAGAATTAGGTGTGCAGGGACTATCAGGTGATGTTCAGGGCTCAGCGGGTATCCTGGGATTAAAAAACCAATTCCTCGTCCTTATCAGTGTTATCCCCTTCCTCATACAATGTCGGTATGCCAGGCATAGGCTCAGGATCCTGAGTAGAACTTAGGTTCTTCTTACAGTGCTGTTGCTTTATTCCTTTCTTATCTTTCTCAGACTTAGTGTCCTTACACTGTTTCTCCTGTTCCAGTATTCACCTTCCAGCCACCCTCAGCTTTTAACATCTCCCAGCTTTTGGGAGTTCCATCTGCTGTACATACTTCTATCCCCCTATCACATGCATTATTCCTCCAACTGGCCATTAAGATGTCTTTCCATTTACTATCAGCTTTATCCTTCCATTCTTCAATTAATAATTTACACTTTTTCTCTCAATTTTTCTTTCAAATTAGGTTTACCGCCTGTTCACAAGAGGTCACATTCCAGATCCCTAGTTTCCTGACCTATACAGAAGGTACAGAATCAAGACTTAAATGTCATATACTTAGTATGACACTTCCTAAAGTGTTTAAATAATAAATTTACAGTCATTAGTAATACTTCTAGTACATCCCTGTTAAATTTTCAAATTTTTTTTAAAAATAAGTTGATTAACTATTGTTGAGTCCTAAAATTTTCAATGTACCCACTGCATCTGCTAAACTGGCTGCTGATCTGTTTGTTTGCGGCCAATGTTGTAATTCCCCCAAGAATGACCTTTCTTTTGCAACTTTTGCTTTCAATTCTTTAAATTTTCCTTTTTGCCCTGTCAATTTGAACATCCATGAGAATTCATGCCTTCATACTATCCAGAAATAGCTTTGTATTCAAGAATTTTTGAAAAAAACTCCAAGTTAGATTTTTCATACTCTTAAGCAAGTTTATCATAATTACAAAATCAAAATGGCTGCAGTACAGAATGTTATCCAACCTGTTGTTTCAGTGTCAGTTCTTTGCAATGAGGAACGCAGCAAGTCTCAATCGCCCTTAATGTTTCTTCTTTCGCTCCACTTCCATACATTTTACTGAATATTGCCGTTACTTCTATTACCAATTGCATATACAATGCTCAATTTATTTTAAGGGATGGTCTAGGTGAACATTAATCATTACAGCCATGCGTCCACTTAACCATGAGGCAATGACACAGATCACTGACAATGTATAAAGGTATACATTGAACCAATTGAACTTGCCAACTAATTCTGATTTTGTAATTCAGGACTAATACAAATATGTTGACTAATATAACCATATCCTCTAATTGAGAGATGGAAACTGAACAAGTGGCTAAGACATTTCACTGTAAATTAGAAATCTATTTTATACCACATCCACAATTTCCTTTTCTACCCTCTTCAGAGAAAAACAAAAGCAATTTAAAGCATTCGGAACTGCTGTAGGTCTGATTTTTTACACTACTGGCACTCTAACTTAACCCTCACTAATTCCACAGATTTTAAAAGGCACCAAACGCAGAAAAACAAATTAATATGGTCAAGCCCACATAGGAAATGAATATTTTCCATGTCTGTGAGCACAGACATACCAATTTATAACCATAGAGATAATTGATTTATCATGCCTGTTTTTACATTAACAAAAATGGGACAGACTCAAAAGTGAATCAAATGACATAAACAGTATAAATTTTATTTCCAATTATCCCAAGTGACTAAACAGATTATGATTAGAATTATCAAGTCAATCTGTCCATTCCAAAAATTCTATTATACCAATAAGATGTAAATGAATGCTTCCTTGGCCACCATAACCATCTTCATTACATATTCTGAGTAAATGTTATATTCGCATGCGAACCTCTATGAAAAGGTCAAGAAATAATCACTCTCCATAATGATGTATACTGGTTGAAATGCCTACATATTAATCCCACAGCAGCAGACTAGTTTTTCTTTCCAGAGAAGGGAGTGTTTTTTTTTTAAGTAGAGTGATTTTTTTTATTATGCTCGCATCGCTGATCACAGAACTACAGTAGCAGTTACAAGGGCAGGAGCCTTCACATCTCCTTCAATACCCAAATATCAATGAATGTCACCCTCACATTTTGATCAGTTTTCTCAGATTTTGGAACATTTTTCGAAAATTTAGTTCCAACAGGATTGTATTTCAAAAATTCCAATTTTCATTACAGTTTCAAATCATCATGGATTTCCAAAATGTAGATTTAAATCAAAACATTCCCGGATCTCAAGTTCCAGGGACAAAAAAAAGATATTATTATACAAGACCACGTGTAACCACCAACAAACAAAAGTACATTCAAACCAGACCACAAAGAGATCACACTTAGTTCAGTGGTCACACTTAGTTCAGTGGTCACACCCACCAAAAAGCTGCCGTCTGTCTCAGATTCCTTTGCCTTTTTGATTTTTTTCAAAATTTCTACCAATTGTCTAATGAAATCATAATTAAATGTGCTATCAGGTGGAAACGGCTTCTCAGTTCTTTGTGTCCATTTCACCCATTTTATGACAAAGTTATTGTTTTGGAATCAGTTCTCCAGTCTTTAGGCAGCTCTCACACAAACACACACTATCAAAATCATGCAATCATTCAAACTGGACGTCACTTAATTTGTATATTACAATTTACCAAGTTGCCCAATTTACACAAAGAATTTACTAAAATGTCCAATGTTTCTGAGGGGTCTCTCACCCTTATAAATCATTTTCCTGATCAGATATTCACTCACACATAGTCTGAAATAGAGTCCCCTATCCAGTTATCTAGGGGGACTGTCCCATCATATGTTATGACTTCTTACTCTAATATAAACATATTGCAACTGGCTTTATCAATACTACGGAGTGAGGAATTTACTGAGCCTGCTCTCCTTTCTCTATAATCTCATAATTTCAACTGGCCATATCCGAGTGAGGCAGCTCTCAGTCAAATCTGTCAGATAGTGGTAGCCACTTCCCTGACTGGAGTCCCCAGTCTCGATTCTATCTCAGGAACAATACACAACAGCCTATGTCACCCCACAACAAGCTAGAGCAACCTCGTCAAAAATAAAATCCTACAGACTTTATAATCCAGGTCCGCGTGGTTTGTTTGATCCCTTCAAGGCACTAGTCTCACTGGGCGAGGGGCAGATCATCTGCCCAAATACAAGGAGTGGTCTGAGGTAAAATACCTTGGGGCGCCCTACCACTCCATTATGCTCAATTCAAACTCTCAGTCACTTATTCAGCCCAGAGAAATGTTTCCTATGTTGCGATCGGAATCATGGCACCAAAAATGGTGACTCAAAGTAGTCTTGGACCACACAAAAATTTCAATGTTAAAACTTACTTCATTTCAAGTAAGCCGGAAAGAGATCAATAGTCTATAGTCCAGAGTATCAATCAAGATATCCCTGGGTGGAGTATTGAGAGATCTCTGATTTTCAGCAAGACGACAACATATTTATGGCCCTTATGTGCATAACAATTTCATATGTTTCCATTCCCACACAATGTAATGTTTTTAACTCTACTTAAGTTCTCATAATTTAAATTAGATGATTAATATATTTTAGTCTTGTTCACACAGAACTAAACACATGGATTTAAATGTTTCTACATCTGGTGCCATTCTCTTGCTCAAATAAAGGTAAACATTTGTCAGTATTTTGTTTGGAGGTGACGAAAGTTCTGCCGAGGAAAGTACAACTTCACGGTTATTGCAAGAGTCTTATATTCCTTAATAATTCTCATGGTCATGGTGACTTCCATTTTAAATTTGTAAGACAAATTATTATTGCAAGATGGAGACTTAAAATGGAGGGTTTTAACCATTGATTCCCCAATACTTTATCAAGACAAAGGAACTAGAACTGCACTCAACACTTCAACTAATTGTCAGTTACACCCCATCAAGTCCATTCTTTCCAATCTCCATGGGCTTCCCCTACACCAGAAAATTAAGGTCATCACCAGAGAATTTGTTCTGATGAAAGGTTAACTGATTCTCTTAGAGGGTCTTACATGCTCAGTATTTTCAGCTTATTTTGTTCTAACACTTGCAGTATTTTGCTCTGCATCACTTAATTTTATTCCTCTATGAACGTGATCCTCTAAAATCTTGAACAATCTATTCTCCTTGCAGACCACTTCCAAACGTTTACTTATTTTGAGCTCCACCAGTTACTTTTTCTTTCAGCCACTGTACCCCATCTTCTGCAATTCTCCCCTTCAATCTCACTCTCTGTTGCTACTTTGATTTGTCTTAAAAATTTCCTGAAATCTTTCCTCTTCTCTTGCACCTACTACAATCCTGTGGTGTAAAATTATGTCCCAATACATGTGTGAATCATAATGTAACACATGTATTGGGCCAAGCAGTGGAATGTGGTGAAACGGTTAAAAATTATGTCCCAATACATGTGTGAATCTAACCGGAATGGAGGTGTTGCTTAGTCCCGTGTGAATCTTATTACACACCTCCCCGTGTGAATCTTCTTATCTGTATGTAACCAGAATGGAATGTGTT
Organism: Chiloscyllium plagiosum; assembly: GCF_037043375.1. Lineage (NCBI taxonomy): Eukaryota > Metazoa > Chordata > Chondrichthyes > Orectolobiformes > Hemiscylliidae > Chiloscyllium > Chiloscyllium plagiosum. The sequence goes on from NW_028270141.1 coordinate 105,708,411, forward strand.
TTTTAGCCTTGCTCTGCTGTTCACATGAATGTTTATATCTGGAAAAGAGTATATCAGCTGGAAAAGTCTCCAGTTCGGGGAGTCTGCTCCGGGGTTACGTTTAACCGCCGAGCGTGGGTTGTTGGCAACCGCTCTACGAGAACTGACGGCTCCCAGTTCCGGTAACATGTAGAGTGAGTATAAGCCAGACCCGTTGGTTGTGGCGACGCTGCGGGGAATAAAATGCCCATATTCTAGCAGACTCGCCTCTTGGTCGTTTGTTCTGTGTCAGACTACTCTCCTACGAACCTGACCTTGAGAATTTTTTTAAAACAAATCCTGAGCAACTAGATTGTCTTAGTTGTGATGTACATGAAATGCAATTAAGATATAATAGATGACTGGACGACTCTATAAACTTTTCTACCTCCCTCCAATTTACATTCAGATACATCCAATTATTTGCAACTTGTTCTGACAAAGGATAATTTAATTCCAGAATTTCCAGAACTAGAATGAGATTACTCATTCAAAACAATTGTATACATTTTTTTCTTTCACAACCACTGAACAAGACAATGTGCTTACCGCTTATGATATATTTTGAACTTGCAGGAAGCACAGCAGCCAAGGGTGGCCCAGTGGTTAGCACTGCTGCCTCACAATACCAAGAACCTCGGTTCGATTCCACCCTCAGGTGACAGTCTGTGTGGAGTTTGCATATTCTGCGTGGGTTTCCACCTGGTGCTCTCACAGTCCAAAGATGTGCGGGTTAGGTGTTCAAGCGATGTGCAGGCTAGGTAGGTTAGCCATGGGAAATGCAGGGTTATTGGGTAACGGGGTTTTGGGTGGGATGCTCTTTGGAGGGTTGGTATGGACTCGATAGGCTGAATGGTCTGCTTCCACACTATAGTGATTCAATGATTTTGGTCACAGCAAGCCCCCACAAACAGGAATGTGGTCATGAGAAACTGATTATCTATGTGATGTTGATTGAGAGATAAATATTAACCAGGTTTGGGTGCCCTACTCTTCTTTGATATAGCATATTGGATATTTTACACCTACCTTCGAGAACAGTTGGAGCCCAAGTTTAAACTTTTGCCTGAAAAGTTTAGGTTTCTCATGGGGAGGGGGGGGGGGGCTTTAAGCAACAACTTTCGGAATCAAACGGAGGGAGTGCTACCAATCCAGCTCCTTTGCATCTGCTCTCTTTTCTGTTCTATTGACTACAAAATACACTTCAAATGTGCTGTGAATATCTAGCAATGGGAACAAAAACAGAAACTGTTGGAGAAACTCAGCAGGTCTGGCAGCATCTGTGGAGAGAAAGCAGAGTTAACGTTTTGGATCATGACCCTTCATCAGAACCCTTCTTTCAGGATCACTGGATCTGTAACCTTTATTATAACCTATTAAATAGTGGATGGGTTTTGGACATAAACTTCCCTGAAGCAATACTAGTAGTTTTAAAGAGAAGCAAATTTAACTTGTATAATAATAACTTTAAACTCTCAATTTCTGAAAGCTAATAAACTTAATTAATTGCACATTTTTGGTGCCCCTACTGTCACAAACTGCATAGATGATCAGGTCCATGATAGTCTCAACTGGGGTGGTTTTTCCAGAGATGACAAGGTGAGAACATTCTCAGACAATAGGAAGAAAATAAATATAATGCAATGTATCAACTAGGTTATTGTTAGACATTCTGCTATCTGGTCAAAGACCACTTTGGACTGGTAAGTGTTTGATTGCATGCATGCTCATCATCTGTTAATGTGAAAGTACAAACAATATCTTCATAAAGTGCAACATGTATGAAATAGATCTTTTATTGGCCATTGTAAATGTTCATTCTATACTATAGCACATCAAATTCTAAATAAACACGTTGTTAGCATGATCTCCAGTTCTGGTGCAAAATGTTCAAAAAAAACAGAAAGGAAGTTGGGGTGACTGTGATCAGAAGCCACCCCACGTTAGCCTCGCCACGTGATCAGTCTTCTGTTTAGTTGGTTTAATAAAGCCCAAAAACTCCAGCTCAGAAACAGCACGAATAAAACGAGCACTGACAAAGTTAGTCAAGGAAAGCTGTTTGCTTCGAAAGTACTATTTAAAATTTAGGCAAGTTACATTAACATTTCCTATAATTAATCTTTCTTTTCCATGACTATCCCTGGTTCTGGACAATACTCATTTATGGCAATGTAAATGAAGAGACAGTCCAAATTATTTTCCTCACTCTCCATTTAAGAATGGGGAGCACTGAGTGAATGCACTATGTGGTCTTTCCTGTGTGCGAACATCCAAGTTCAACTCTTGATCAGTGCTTCACAGCCTGTCACACTGAGGCGGGAGTGAGTTGCTATGATTGGCCTTGAATCATGGCTAAGAAAGCACTTTGAAGAGAAAACTTGTTTTATTTGAAAAATATTTTTTAAAAATCATATGGATGGAGGGACAGGATCAGAATTGGCTGCGATTTCCTGAAATACTGGAAGAATCTCATGATCTTGCAGATAACAAAGAAAGGGAGGCTTCACTTATTGTGTAGCAAATTGAGACTTGCAAACAAGCAGAGATGTACTGCCATTCAATTGCCTCATGTACCACAATTACTTGTGCCTCGTCTGTTATCTGACTCTAAGTTTGCTTGCCTTTTATTCTCCTCTGGCGTCTCTATCTACATTCCTGTCTCTAAACATTTGTCAAACCTCATCAATATGTGGTTTCATAATGACAAGAAGTGATTCATGCCCGTAGCCAGGCAGCTGATTGGAAAGTTGAAAAATAGCAAATACTTCAAAATCAAACCTAGTCACATTATTGCATAAAAAAAAAGAACTAATTTTAAATAAAAATTGGGAGCAATTCAGTTTAATTGCACGCATGAATTTTGGTCACTGATTAGTCACCGTCTACAAGTCTGAAGCATGCAACATTATAAGAAACAAACTCTAGCATGGCTTTCACCAACCTCACTTCCTCCCCCTCTCTGTCTCTCTCTCTCACACAAATGCACAAAACTGTGCCTAATGGTCCCTTTCAGAAGTGGATTGTTACCACGTCTCTGAATCAACCAGCAAACCATCTCAGCTGCCATGCATAGTAGGGGCGGCTGGAACTATTGCTGAATTATTATTTGAATGAATTCCAATTGCAGGGGGAAAGGTGAGGAAAAATTGTGGTACCAAGGAGATGTTTTAAAAAAAAAAAAGACCCCTGCACCCTGGGAGCTTCCTCTTACACAGCCAAATGGAATTAATGGTCCAATTCAGATTCCTTTTTCCTTCGTGAAGCTTAGGATAGCACATTCTGTTCAATATCTCAAGGTCATGGGAGAGAACACTGGTTTTGCGTAACTGAATGCTAGGTCATTTAGCACAGCATAATTCAATATACTCCATTTCTTGCATATCTCTAAAAGGATTCGGGTCGGGCTGGCTTCACCAAATGGTCATGAAACAATAGACTAGTGACCACAACTTATCGTCTCTCTCTCAAACACCCTGTCTGAGCAAGGATATAAGTGGGGCTGTTGGTGGGTGGGAAGAGGGACATGAGCATGTCCTGAACTCTTACATTTCATTGTAAAATTGAACAATATTGCTATGGCAAAAATTATAAAATTAGAAGATCAAAAATAAGATAATGCCTGATCTGGGTTTTGCCTCAGTTGCATTTTCCTGCACGTCCCCCATAATCCTCCACAGAAGTTAACCCTGCCTGACTATTTAATGGTTAGAACAGACACACATCACTTACAGTGTGCATTGTATGTGACAGGAAGCATGATGAATAGATTGTAACATCTGCCTGTGTGCACATTAGCATTTGCAGTCTCCCATTGAGCTGCATGCATGAGCCGGAGGATGTATGAAAATGTAATTTATTGCAGTGCCTGAAGAGTGACAGCTAACAGCGCCAGGAAGCCTTCAGAATACAGAAGATTTCACTGATACATCTATCTACACGTTGTACTTAACAAACTACTTTTGTTGCTATGGGTTTCTAATAATAGAACAGGTCGGTATGTAAATGCAAGAAAGGATACTGCAGAACCTGATCCACCTGTCCTTTACTTGGTTTATCTGGGTCCTGTCCTTCTGAAGCACTAACGACAGTAATAAATGCCTAGGAATAAAGAAAAATCCAGTTCAAGTAACAGCAAAAGCAGCAGCACAGGTACACTGTCTGGCCACACGGCCATTTTCAGTCTCATAAGCAACTCTTGCTAAACAAAAGAATTATAATTAAGGGGTAAAGTGTACTTAGTTTGAGAGACATTCATCCATTCAATCTTCCTAAATAATATGTCTTTATCAATACGGCAGGATTTTCAGAAGGTATAAAGGAAGCAGCAAGAGGCAAAGAAAGTTCTATCAGGCAAACTGATTTTATTTTAAACAATTAAAAATAACAGGGACGTTCACTGATGATTGCACCATGTTCAGCACCAGTCACATTTCCTCAGATACTGAAGCAAATGCAGCAAGACCTGAACAATATCCAGGCTTGGGCTGACAAACTGCATTTAATATTTGCACCACACAAAGGTGCCATACATCTTCAACAAGAGAAAATCTAACCATCTCCCCCTGACATTCAATGGCATTACCATGAATTCCACACTATCCACAGATAAATAAAGCAGCTTAGCAGTACACCATGATGAGGGCTCCAACTGCACTGCTGCATGGTGACAGGACAACATCTAGAGGGCTCATTCCCCACATAACCAATGTTCCAAATTCCAGTCAGTATATTAAATATTCTTTCAGATTGCAAACAATTCTTCTGAATCCACCATTATCTACCCAATATCTCAGAACACAATATCACAATGTAACAGGGAACTCTTACTCTCTTTCTTCTTGAGTTCTCTGCCGAAAGGCAGGTCTGACTCTCAGAGCTATGAGTGGTAAGGTACATGGGTAGATCAACAATTCAGCCAGTCAGAATGGGGATGAAACCCTGTGGCTTTGGTACAGGCTCCAAATCCTTGCCAAGACGTGGCTGACCAGGATTCCCTCCTGCTCTTACCACCTGGCATTGGTGTACATTGGAAGGATTTGCAAAATGATACCCATCCTGCTTGGCTGCGGTATGAATGCACTTTCCTCAGTCATTACGTCACACAGATTCTGGGGTCATAGGGACACTACCCACTGCATCTTCTGACCTCCCTTTACGGTTTACATCCACATCGCAATACGTTTCCAGCAGTTAGTGCACAGAGTGAGCATTTTGGCAAGAATCCCGGTTTGCAATATCATTTATCCAAAAATCAGGAAGAAAGCAAGTGCATTCCTCATCAATATACCCACCTATTTAAACTGAGGTCGACAGAAACTCTGATTAACCCGACATGCAATCACTCAGCCAATAAATGGTACTATTTACAGAAGCTGGATTGATAACAGTACACAGTGAAACAGTGACATTTATACTCTTTCATGCATAAAACAGACGCCACTCAGTTTCATTCTAAAACTGAAAACAGAAAACCACTTTCTGTAAGCTCAATCTAACAGAGCTCATTAAAAAAAAGATGCCGAGGCCTGTATAAAACAGACAGCCCTTTGACTATTGTCTGTAAGATGTGCACTCACTACCAATATAAAATGTGTATAAGGTCTCTGGCCAATGGCCAATAATTCAAGATAACAACCAATTAAATTGCTAACAGGATTCGAAGGGAAAGCTGTATATAGGCTAGCACAACTAGCACTAGGCATAACTATCACCAGGAATTTGTTGGTGGTGTTAGGCCAATCAGCTCTGTTCCAGGATATCACTCAGAGTGCTGGAAGCTCCTCATTAGTATAATGGTTATTATTCACGCTTATTACACAGGAGGGGGTCCACTTCCTGACGGGGAGAGCTTGATCTCTGTGCAATTAAAAGCATCAGTCTTTGTGGTCAGTACATTCAGCAGTTCACCGAAAGGTTGGTATTGCCAAACCGTGAAGGTCGGTCGCGCCTTTCACCGTGAGCATCCAGGAACCCCTTTCCAATGGGTGTACCTACACCACATAAACAGAAGCCATTCAAGACAACAGCTCACTGACAAAATCTCAAACGGCTGTGAGAGGGTGGGTGATAAATGTTGGCCGTATCAGCAATGCCCACTCTGAAAAACAAATGATAGAGATCCTGCCCTTATTCAAAGGACTTTGAAACTGCCATTAATTAACGTTACTGCCCAAAAGTACATTATCCATTATTTCTGTGCCATGGGCAGGGAGCTTCTTCCTTAATCAAATGCCAGACAACCCAGTGAAGCACCACCTTAAGCAGCAGGCTATCCTAAAGTGATAGGCAAAAGTGAGGATTGCTGATGCTGGAAATCAGAGTTGAGATTAGCGCGGTGCTGGGAAAGCACAGCAGTTCAGGCAGCATTCAAGCAGCAGTAAAATCGACATTTCGGGCAAAAGCCCTTCATCAGGTCCTGATGAAGAGCTTTTGTGCAAAATGTTGATTTTCCTACTCCGCGGACCTGTTGTGCTTTTCCAGCACCACTCTAATCTATCCTAAAGTAGTTCTGAGCAGCAAACAGCACAAGCTTGTTGAGGCTGCACATAGCTCATGGGGTGATTCATCAGGTCGCTACTGCACAGGGTCAAACAAATGTGGCAAACCTGTGGCAAATTCAGCAGGCAATAAAATACTTTACACAGCCCTTGGAGTTGGCCCCTTATATGTTTATGTCAGCAATTCATAAATACAAGTGATAGAAATTCCAAGAGACAAATAATTTAAAGGAATCACCACCTCAACCATACTCAGGCTCCTTCGAGGGACTGTTGCAGCAATGGGAAAAAAGAAATGCAATTTACTTAATCATCTCTGTTGCACATCAACTTCTTTCATCAATGCTCCTCCTTTCTCAAGCATTTGGCTTCTACTTAACATTCGATTCCATACTACTTTTGGCTACACAGGTAAACCTGGCCAGTTTTCTGAGCAAACGGTGATCCAGCAATTGCTTGCCATCAAACTCATGGGATTTCTCATCAGCCAATGCCCTGGACCTGCTTTTCCAGTATGTGCCATTGGATGGGAATCAAAAAGAGGGAAACCTCCTTCCCCTCAGCAAGAAGCAAACTACGGCACCTACATTATAGCCCTGGCTGAGGCAAGCTAATTCAGCCATAAACAAAACAGTTGTTTTATATTATTACACTGAGTCATCAGGGAGTTATAAAAATAATTTTAATAAAATCATTTACGTTTGTATTTGGAACCAGAGCCATGTAAAATCCAATGGATAAAAACAATAATTGCGATCTCATGCACTCTTTAAGAACGCACACAATAGAACAAGGTCTCAAAGGGAATGCAGTCTATTTCATCTGGTACAGGAAGTTACAGCTAAATGACACCTCTGCCTGAAACAGCTGTTCCCACCATTCAAAATTATCGTGCAATTTTATTTTTAGAAAAATTTCAAAATTTCTATTTCAGCCTATCATGGTTGTAACTATTGTCATTAAATTTTAGTGGGAGTCAAATCACAGATGTCTGGAATTGTTTCCAGCAAGTTGGGATTATTGGTGTAAAGTTTGCACTATGCTGTTAAATTACTGCTTCTTCCTGCAAAGGGAAGTTAAACTGGGAAACTTACTACTTTCCTGAATTTGACCAGAATTCAACCAGCGCAGCGTGTGGGGAAATGGGCGGTAATAATAAATGGCTGAGGCCGTGAGATTAGCCAAACAGGGAGCTAATATGGTGCCAGGTGGAGATAATGCTGGCTTTGATAACTTAACCTTCGATGTTTATTTCAAGTCAGCCTAGTCTACCTCAGATTACCCCAGAAGGGGAAAGGGTTCTCAGAAATGTGAATAGGTGAAGCTCACTGTCTCGTGTTACTATTGTGCAGCAAATCCACAAGTAGGTTTGTCCACTGAAAGGCCAAAAGGATGTGTTCCCTACCACGCGAATGAGGGATGTGATAACTGAGCTTCAGTGCCAGTGTGATGTAGGCTGGACATTCCAATGACTGATGGATCAGATTAAAAACACATTCCACTGACCTGTGACAGCTGGCAGCATGCCACTTGTGCTCAACTAGCTCATGTTTACAAGTCTCAGAGAAGCATATCCTCCATTAGATATGATTCTGTCATTGTCATTTAATAAATAAGCTGGAGTGAGCGAAGACTCTCAGTGAAAATCAATTTAAGATCCTCAGCCAGGCCTGCAGTGTGATGCATTTGCATGTGCTAGAAACTGCATGCGTGAATACACAGGACCACATACACATTCACTGCACCTTTTTCCAAAAGGAAGAGGGCTGAGGAGCCAGCCAAACTCTGCTGCATCCCCATGGCAACACCAGGACCAATCAGAATCATCCTGCCTGGTCCGAGCATTAAGATAACTGTTCTTGCTGCATCTCCATGCAGATATCAGCCTGACCAATCACCATCCTCTTTTCATTCTGTATAAAGTCGTCTCCCTTTTCTCCAGTCTGATTCTTGTGTCCAATGAGTGCAAGACAAAAAAAAAACTTCAACTTAATGTCTCCTTTCAGCAATGGTTTAATTCTGAGCTGAAAAGAAACTTTAAAATTTGGGAGTCTGGAAATAGCCACACAGTTTTGTCTATTGTGGGGCTGCTGGAGGAGCACAAAGGCCTTTTGAGGCCCAGGTCATTTGAAGACTAGGCTTCATTGACCTGTTGCTCGTAAGCTACCTGCTCCGAAGAGATATCTAATTGTTTAATGGTCTGCAACGTTTCAAACAGTATAATTTTGCAACTTCAGGCATGGGAAGAATTGCAGTACACCAGCAGGAATTTAGCCTGTAACCACGACAGAGATCAAGCTTAAAATTGGCTGTTGGACAACAGTCAATAAATGAATTCATTTTGAAACTGTAGGGTTACATTTTTACAGTCTTAACATTTTTGGATTTAATTAGTTGGAATAATATTTTTCATCATCAGATGCATTTACTGTCTTCTAGGTTAATAATGATGTGAACAGAGTACTGACTGCCAGACAGGACACAATGAGTAGGAATAAACAAGTCTTTTTTTGAGTGGCAGCAGTGACTAGGGGATGGATCAGTGCTTGGACCTCAGCTATTCACAATAAATACGAGTGAAAAATCTCCAAACTCGCAGATGACACAAAGCTGAGGGAGAAGGTGAGCTGTGGGGAGGATGCAGAGATGCTTCCCTGTGATTTGCACAAGTTGAGTGAGTGGGCAAAAGCACAGCAGATTAATATAATGTGGATAAAAGTGAGATTAACCACTTTGGTAGCAAAAACAGAAAGATGGATTATTCTCCAAATGGCAATTTAGAGGGGGAGGTCACAGATCAAGGATATGGGGTGGGATACTTCGGATTGAGATGAGAAGTAATCTCCTCACCCAGAGTCTGTGCAATTCTCTGTTACAGAAACAGCTGAGGCCAAAATATTAAACGTTTTCAACAAGGAGTTAGATATAATTCTTGGGGCTAAAGAGATCGAAGGGTACAATTGAAAGCAGGAACACGGTACTGTTGGATGAACAGCCTTGATCATATTGAATGAAGGAACCAGCTGGAAGGTCCTGTTTGCTAAGTTCCCCAGAATATATAGCTGCATACAACTGGACTGCTCCTTAGGTGTAAAGATCAGCTTGGTTCAGTACAAGGCTGAACAGGAATATGAAAACAGACTTCATTCTTGTTTTCACAGCTGAGATGTATGCTCTTATACAACACCGTGAAACAGCTGGTAAAGTGATCCTCGCGCTCTGGATGTAAGCGGAAATTTATTCTCATGACGACCCAGATCATAAAACCTTAACATAACCCTATTCAGTTTGATGAACATTAGTGGCAAGTCACAGAAAGGTTCTGTGCCAAGCACGTCCAGGAAACTCAGTGTCGACTTGATTCTACAATATCTGAGTGAGGCACGTTGTAAAATTGTGGTCGTGAATATTCAGGCTTAACTATTATTGATGAATGAAGCATAAATCAGAACATCAATATTTGTTAGTTCCTAAACCCAGCTTGAAAGATATGCAATTTAATGGCAAGAGCCTAAAGTGGTACATTAAGTTGGAAGGATTAGGCACTCCTAGTAAAATTACTATATTAACTGGGGGAGGCAATGATCTAATGGTATTATCGCTGGGCTATTAATCCAGAGACCCAGAGAATGTTCTGAGGACCAAGGTTCGAATCGCGCCATGGAATTTGAGTCTAATGTTGACCATGAATCTATTGTCAGGAAAAACCCATCTGTTTCACTAATGCCCTTTGAGGAGTGAAATACCTGGTCTGGCCTACATGTGACTCCAGACCCACAGCAAAGAGGTTGACTCTTTTCTGCCTAATGGGCAATAAATGCTGGCCGAGCCAGTGATGCCCTCATCCCCTGAATGAATAAAGAAAAAAATTAACTGGAAAGCAAGACATGAATACAATTTGAGCGACAAAGAAACGAAAACCCACCTGCAACCAGTCATACAGGTTAATCAATCGCCCGCATTCCAGGTGAAGTTTATAGACTATACAAATATCAGGTGCTGTATTAGTAATGGTTCCTCCCTCACTCCTCAAGGCTTCATTCTGTTCCAGTGCAAAATGGTAAAATTAAATTTCCTTTTAGAAAGATGCCACGTGCTGTATAATAATGATATTTGTGGAACTGAAAGTGAAACTGTGTTTCATAAAATCAGAAAAACATTCTAAACCAAATATAAGTATTTAGCTTTCATGTCTCTACATTAAAACGAAAAGAGCTAGTAAGAGGCAGCTACTTAAGCTTGATTTTATACTTAGCTGAATCAAAGGGAATTATATGGATGAAATTATTAAATGCTTCAATAAATAATTAATAATAAACAATTAGTGAAATAAATACAAAATAAAAAAGCTAGCGCTAGTTCACTAGTAGCCCATCAGGAAGCAAATATACTAAATGGTAAAGTCATGACTGATTGTTTGCTGTGTTTTACCTGTAGATAGTTGTACGGCTTACTTAAAGCTGTCTGCAAGGCAGTGCGAGGGGTAGCATTTAAGTGTCTACGAATAGTGTTGGCACCACTGAAATATACAACCTCATGGAGTGGCTGGGTCTCTGGTGGCAAAAGATACTGCCTGCAAAAGGCACAAGAAACACATGTAGTTGACGTTTACAAATTCAAAAAACACATCTATCTCAGCTGACTAGTTAGAGTCCACTCTGCTCCAATAAAGAACCTCATTTTCTTATTGAGAACATCCAGCGGGAGATAAAACACTCTCGCACTAGTGTTTCTCTTCAGTTCTTTGCAAAAAGCATTATAATACATTTTAATGCAAAAATGGGCCACAAATAAGACAACCACTGTTAAACACAATAAGGAATTCAGGAAGGAGTTCTATATCCAAACAGTGGTGAGAGCATGGAACTTGTGAGTGAGTGGAGCAGTTGGGACAAATAGCACAGATGCATTTAAGGGAAAGCTAGGTAGGTACACCAGAGAGAGAGAAAAAAATAGAAGGACATGTTCATAGGATGAGATGAAACTTCGGTGGACCACAAACACTAACTTAGTGTGCTCAGCCAAATGGTCTAATTCTGTGGTTTAAACTATGTAGCAATTCTCAAGTTGACAGGATTTTTCTAATTTTGCAATCTTGGGCAGGGATGTTAAACAATTAAAGCTGGAGACGAGACTAGCAATACCTGACATGACAGCAATGGCAGCTGATTAAAGTTTGCAGGCCACACATTTCTATCATCAACGTTACTTCCAGCAACAAGAGAGTGTTTCCAAGTCATTGCCTGGCAACTGGGAAGAAGAACTAACATAACATTCTTAAAGACAAACACAGATTGAATCACGTTTGGTAAAACAATAAACATTCAGCTCTGGGTGATGTGAAGAGAGCAGAAATGTCCGACTATGTCAACATGCAAGCAGAAACAAGAACTGCCTCTCAGCAGATGGTGAGTGCAATGCTTGAAAAATTATATGCTAGAATAAATTTCTCTTCTTTTCTGGGTATGCTTTAATTTTATTTCTTCAAAATTATTTTTCAGTTTTATTTGCAAATTGACTGATCCAAAGTATGTTTCAGTCTGATGGTTTCAACTGAGTTTGGAAATTTTAAACTCATTTAAAGTTAGGGCAATTGCTTACAAATAACAAGCAAGAGTTGGCTCTAAGTTGTATGCTTTAATTTTTTTCAAGCTGGTATTTTGACTACTTTATGTAGCAAAAGGGCAAAACAGAACAAGCAAATTCTATAAGCAATTGTTGATTTTCATAGCCAAGGATCCATTCCTCAGCTTTCATTTTAAATGTTATCCACAAATTGTATAGTTGGGAGTTGGCGTGGTTCAGTTATCCAGATGGTTACAGTGCAATGCAGAGTGATGCCAATGGCACAGGTTCAAATCTCCTTGCTGGCTGTGAAAGTTCATGGAGCTCTGCCTACTTACCTTGTCCCAATGCCTGCTGAGTGGTGCCCTTCAAGATGTATGTAATAATTGTCTTTCTTCAATGGGTAGAGACGGATAAAGAACAGGAACAGGCCTCTCAGACCACCAAACATACGCCAACACATGATGCCTTTCTAAACTAAAAACCTTTCATCTCTGTAGGATCTGTATCCATCTATTTCTTGTCTATTCATGTAACTGTCAAGATGCCTCTGAAACGCTTCTACTGCCTCCTCTGGCAGTGCATTCTAGACACTTATCACCCTTTGTAAAAAACCTTGCCTCACTACTACTTTAAACTCTTCCCTCTTTTACCGTAAACCTATGTATTTTATATTTCTACCCTGGAAAAAGACTCCAACTATCCATTTTAGCTATTCCTCTCATAATTCTGTAAACTTCTATGAGGTCACCTCACAGTTTCCAACATTCAAATGAAAACAAGTCAAGTTTCTCCAGACTCTCCTTATAACTAATGCCGTCCAGTAAGGCAAAGTTCTGGTAAACCATTTCTGTACCCTGAAAAGCCTCCACATCCTTCTGGTAGTGTGGCAATCAGAATTGTACACAATTTTCTAAATGTGGCATAACTGAAGTTACACATAGCTACATCATGACTTGCTAATTTTTATACTCTAAGCCCCAACTGATGAAGACAAGTATGCCATACATCTTCTTGACCACCTTATTCACTTTAGTTGCTCTTTCAGGAAACCGTGGAATTCTACGCCTAGATCCCTCTGAATATTAATACTTCTACAGGCTCTGTCATTTACTGTATACTTCCTTGTTGCATTAAACTTTCCAAATCTTCCATCTGTTTAGATTAAATTCCATCTGCCATTTCTCCACCCAAGACTCCAGCCTATCTACATATCTGGCAATCCTCCTCACTATCCGCAGCCCCCTCAGTCCATGTGTTGTCTGTAATCTTACAAATCAGACCACCTACAATTCTCCTACAAATCATGTATGTATATTACAAACAACAGGGGTGCCAGCACTAATCCCTTCAAAACACCACTGGTCACATATCTCCAGTCAGAAAAACATCCTCTCCCGCTACTGTTTCTTCTATAACCAAGCCAGTTTTGTATCCGTCTTACCAAATCACTGCAGATCCCATGTGACCTCACTTTCTGTATCAGCTTGCCAGGAGGCACCTTGTCAAAAGCCTTGCTAAAGTCTACCTAAACAACGTCCACTGCCCTGGCCTCAATTATCTTTGTCACTTCCTCAAAAAACCCAATCAGGCTTGTGAGACACAATCTCTCCCTCACAAAGTTATGCTGCCCATCGCCAATAAGTCCATATTTTTCCAAATGTGTGTAAATCCTGTCCCTAAGAATCTTCTCCAATGATTTCTCTGCCACTGATGTAAGGCCCACCAATCTGTAATTTCCCAGATTAACCCAGTTGCCCATCATAAACAAAAATGTTGTGCACTATGCTAATTACTTACTAGTATTTATAATGAAAAAATGATTGAACTAAAATGCTTTATGTTGCAAATTACATACTAGTCATACAAATTTCCTAGCAAATTACAGGCACTTTCCTAGCCTTGATTGTAAGCCATAGGCGGAGTTAAAATGCTTGACATTGCCAGAGCTCTTTGCCTTATTTTACCCGACAATCAGGATTACATGTAAGGGTTAAAAAACATCGGCAATAGTTCTGTACAGGGAAAAATAAAATTTTTACTTTATAGAACTTTAGAATAAATGTATTGCATACTTTGTAAATACTCACTTATACTCAACAGTGATACAGCTGCATAGATACACTGAGGGAGTCATTTTGACATCATTATTCTATCAACCAGAGACTAATCAGTCAGAGCAATACTCTGGCTACTAATCATACTGACATCAGTTTGGCAGAAAGCAAACTTGAATTTGATTTATTTCCTGTTACGTTAGATTTTGAAACCACATCTTCTTTCAAACAGGCCTTTTGGAAACTCTACCAAATATATGGTGCACTATCAGACCAGTCACCACTTAGATAAATATAACCCTTTTGTTAACTATTTAACAGAGATATTTGTCTGATTGGGGGAGTGGATGACTTCAATTTGAACTTACCAAACCTCAAGTTCAAGCTCAATGATGTAAAAGGTCAAGTCGCCACGGTCCCACAGGAGTATATGGCTACTTTCTTGTTAGACAGAGCCAAGGCCAGTGGTGCTTTAACCGGAGGGTCACCATGCCTCAGACAAGGAGCAAATCTGAGAAGGTGGGCCCTTCATGGGAAATTCAACCTGCGCTCTTGGCATCACTCTGCTTTGCCAATCAACCATCAAGCCAATGGAGCTAAGTGACCTCCGAGACTCAACAATACTTTGCTGTGAAGCGGACGTAGATCACAGTTAATCAAAATCACTGGTTATAACCTGGAGACGAGAGTGTGGTGCTGGAAAAGCACAGCAGGACAGGCAGCATCTGAGGAGCAGGAGAATCAACATTTCAGGCAAAAGTCCTTCATCAGGAATCCTGATGAAAGGCTTCAGCCTGAAACTTCCGTTCTTCTGCTCCTCGGATGCTGCCTGTCCTGCTGTGCTTTTCCAGCACCACTCTCTCGACTCTGATCTCCAGCATCTGCAGTCCTCACTTTCGCCTCAAAACCTGCAGACCGGCCATCTAACTCATTCAATCGCAGGAGGGAAAGAAACTGGGGGAGAAAAGGGGGATAAGACAGAAGAAAGAAGTGAACCTACAAGTACAGAAATCCTCTCAAGCTGTTAAAAAAACCAATCAGATAGAAGGTAGCAGAGACAGTGGGCAGATTTTTGCAAGCATTCTTAAAGTGTGCAAATCACTTAGTGAGATTCCAGAACAGCCAACACATAATTTTTCAACAAGGAGGGACAGGAGGCTAAACTGTACAATGAACCAGTTAGTCTGACATCAGTCCTGGGTAAATCTTGGAATCCATTATTTAAAGTAAAATTAGTGAGTATTTAGAAATATGAGTTGATTGATGACAAATGCACATATTTGCAAAAAGCATTGTATTTTACAAATTTAAAGATTTTGTAGGATGACCATCTGTAACAGATAAAGAACCAACAGTGCATAGAGGAAATAGATTTTCAGAACATGTTTAATGGGGTGTCTCACAAGAGATTTTACAGGAAAATACAGCATGTAGAATTAAATATCGAAGATCAAAAGATCAAAACACGCTGTAAGAATTATGAACAGGGCATTCAGCCCGTCAAGCCTGTTCCACTATTCAATAGGGATCATGGATGATCCAATATTCTTTTAGTCCCCTTTCCTGCGTTTTCCCTGAAACCCTTGATTCCCCAACTGATCAAGAATCTATCGAGCTCAGCCAAGTATAGACAAGGACTCAGCCCCCACAGCTCTCTGTGGCAATGAGTTCCAAAGACTCTCAATCCTCAGAGAGGAAATTCCTCCTCATGTAAGTCTTAAATTGACACCCCTTTATTCTGAGACTTTGCCCTCTGATCCTAGACTCTCCCAAGAGGAGAAACATTCTGTCAAGCCCTTTAAGAATCTTTTATGTTTCAAAGAGATCACCTCTCATTCTTCTAAATTCTAATGAGTAAAGTCCCAGCCTGTTTAATTTTTGCTCATAAAACAATCCTTCCATACACAGAATTATTCCAGTCAATCTCCTCTGAACTGCCTCCAATTAAATGACAGCTTTCCTCAAATAAAGGGATCAAAACTGCTTTCACTATTCGAGATGTAGTCTCACCTTCTACAGTTGCAGTAAGACTTCCCTATTATTATATTCCAGCCCCCTTGAAATAAGAACCGACAGTTCATTCACCTTCCTGATTAGTTGCTGTGTTTGTGTGCTGGCTTTCTGTGTTTCATGTGCAAGTACCCCCAAGTCCCTTTCAGGTGCAACTTTTCTCCATTTAAATAATACTTCATTCTTTAGTTCTCCCTTCCAAACTGAGCAACTTCACCTTTTCCGATTTGTAGAAAATGTGTTAGCAAACAGAAACACGGGTTAGGTGAAAGGGGACTGCTTGGATGGGGCGGGGGGGGGGGGGGGGGGGGGGGCGAGGTGGGTAAAAATGATGTCCCTGAGGGGTTTCTGCTTGACCACATTTGTGCTGTGCTTGATACAATTTAGACTTGGGCAGTGGAAATGCAATCCCAATCTCGAAGGAAAACCCAGCAAGTTACACAAGTCTTGAAGAGGACTCCGATATATCAGCGTGTTCAGCATGATAAGTAAGTGCTTCACTTTAATGTGAATTTTCCCTGGAGTGTTGGAGGCTGAGGGGTGACCTTAAACTAGTTTTAAAAATCATGAGGTGCACAGATAGGGTGAAATAGAAGTCTTTTTCCCAGGGTCGGGGAATCCAAAAGTGGAGGGCACAGGTTTAGGGTGAGAGGAGAAAGATTTAAAAGGGACCCAAGGGGCAACCTTTTCACACAGAGGGGTGCGTGTGTACAGAATGAGCTGCCAGAGGAAGTGGAGGAGGCTGGTACAGTTGTAACATTTAAAAGGCATCTGGATGGGTATGTAAATACGAAGGGTTTAGAAGGATATGGGCCAAAAGCTGGCAAATGGAACTAAATTAATTTAGGATATCTGGTTGGCATGGATGAGTTGGACTGAAGGGTATATATCTATGCTGTACATCTTTATGACTGTAAGTATGAGGTAATATATTTTGAGAGAAACAACAATGAATAGCAGCATACACTCAACAAAAAATTACTAACAGTTGTTATTGGACAGACAGAGCCAACAATTTGAATAAATAATTCCCTGAAAATGAATATCTATATGGAGCACTGCATTTAAAAAGGTCAACAGCATTTTGGGTTTTGTGAGGAGGATAAAGCAGAAAAGTTCACAATTAATGAGAAGCCTCTACAAAATGCTAGAGAAGTTAGCATTAGTTCTTGGTCACCCCTTTGAAGAAAGGATGCACAGTGATGGCACAGAAGAAAAACAGGAGGAAAGGCTGCGCTAACTGGGCTTGCTATTCCAATTAAGTGCAGCAAACTATGACAAGACTTAACATGGCCTTTTAAAATGCTTGATGATTTTAATCGAAAGCAAATAAGGACAAGCTGTTTGGTTTGGTCGGAGAGCCAATGATAAGTTGTTGTCAGATTTGTAGCGGTCACTAAGACAGTGAGTGGGGCTTGGAGAAAGAACCCGCCGGGGATTCTCTGTGATGGGTATTTTTCAGAGCTTTTACTTATGTCTTGACACCCACTGCCCAGAGATGTTTTAGCAGCCTCCTGGTTGTCACGTTTCAGTCAGGAAGCAGGAAGAGATCAAAGTGTGTAGGGAGTATGGGGAGGGGGAGAGAAGCTGAGAGATATGAGAGCGCAGTGAGACAGAGAGAGGAGAATGTGGATAGAAGGCTGGCACAGAGATCTGCCACAGCACACTCACAGAACAGATGCAAATGCTCAATATTTTCTTTACACCTACCATCCTTCGAAGATCGAAGGGTTTTAGAGTCTTAGGGACATAACACACCATCACCTTGACTAAATCTAGCAGGAAAATGGCACCCAGCTCCTGCATCACAGGAGCAGTACGACACAGACGTGCTCACCAAGTTGAGAGGTCCAAAGGAAATCATATTCCTGAATCAATCATGACATTCCAATTGTTCCCACTACCATTTTTTCTGTCTCACCTCACAAGTTTGTCCATAAATTCAAGAACTTCCATCCGCAGTGCCTCAAACCTGCTTAGTTTTTTGGATCTTCTTGATTTCTTCATTTCCATCAAGGTCTATGAAATTAAGAATAATACAGTAGGTTTCAACAACCACTCATTCATAGAATGGGTAAACTGAGCACAATGCCTTTGTCCCATGCTCTAATATTGCTGGGGTCTGTTTTTGTAAGCAAGGGTGCTCTCTTGCTGTGACTGGGCTCATACACCTTGCACTGCGCAGCTCTTTCCCCAGACAGAGAAGTAAAACTAGGCAACGATTCCAAGTAGTGTGATCAGCTTACAATTTGAAGCCGTTCTGATCATCATCTAAAGGAAAACAGATTGTGTGAGAGACAGAATGTGCGAGACTGTGACAGAGAGGAGGTTAAGAGTTACAAAAGAGAAGTCAGAGATGGAGAGAAAATGAAAAGAAAGTAGTCATTAGAACTGCTCAACTTTCACTGGTACTTGGAGCTCCCTGACATACACCAAATAAATATATCCTTTGGTTGTTCAGTACATTTTTGCACTCTTCATATGCCGAACAAAACAATATTACAACTAAGCTGAAAATGATAAAAGTAACATTCAAAATCATACAACACCAGGCTACAGTCCAACAGGTTTATGTTCACCTATGTTTTTGAATGCAAGTCAAATACAGAATTACAGAATGGCCCATGATCAGTCAAAGTGTAAAACAAAAATGTGGTGCATTCAGATTATCCCTTGTATTCAGCAGGTGCTGATGGACTTCAATGGTTAGAACTAAAGGACAGGAAATGACGCAAGATAGTAGCTGCATATTTATAATTGTGTGTATGAGAGAGATTTTAACATCTGTGTATGCATAGGCCAAAGAACCTAGCAAGAGACGTGTGGTAGTAAAAGTACATCTTAACAACTACAATTTAGGAGACATGGATGGCCGCACAGATAGAAACATAGAAACTGGAGAAGGAACAGGCCAAAATTCAAGCTTGCCCCGCTGCCATTCAGTATGGCCACGGCTGGTCGGCTAACACAGTATCCTATATTGCTTTTCCCCCATACCCTTTGATCCCTTCAGCCCTGAGAACTATATCCAACTCCTTCTTGAAAACATTCAGTATTTTGGCCTCAACCACTTTCTGTAGCAGAGAATTCCATTGGTCACTGCTCTTTGGGGGAGGGTAGAAATGTTGCCTCATCTCAGAAAACAAGATCAACTATTGATCTTGGAGAGTTCAAAAACAAAGAAAGTTTCCAAAAACAGTATGGAACAGGAATTGATACTTGTTACGCCTGAGCTCTTGAAAATAACCCTATGCTATGGAAGCATCCAGGGTGGCCTTTTAAAACAGACATCCAGTCCATTCCATATGGTAACAAGAAGCTTATGAGGACCTCTGAGATCAAGAATGCTTTTAGCAGAGTAGTATTCAGCATGCAAACTACCAAAAAAAAAGTCAGTGAATTTAAAACAAAGTTGAAATTTCTATTGTACACACTGTACTCCCTACTGCTGCTTTCTGCCTTCATCAGCTCTCCTCCCATTCTATCCCTCTCTTCCCTGAGGATGTCTGTCAATGTGCCCACAATGACAGATGTGTACAAACCAAACATTAAATCATTATGACTTCTATCGACATTTTTCAAGTAAGGGTTTCAGCAATGTAAACCGTACCATTTTGTCATCTTTTTTAAAAGACAGCACAGAAACAATCTGGAAATTTGGCAACATTACAGAAAAATAAGGTAATTGAGAATTGAAAACCTTTTGGAGTTCATAAAGGTCAGTCTTTTTCTGTAGTGATTTCTCTGGTGACGTTTTGTTATTTTCATCGCCTTCTTTGTCGTGCATCTCAGGAGCAATGTCTAGATACAAATGAGAAAAGATTTTTGTAAGATACAGTGAGGTAGTTTTTTTCCCCCTCCAAAGAACACTTACAGTCATAGTGTCATAGAGATGTACAGCATGGAAACAGACCCTTCGGTCCAACCCGTCTATGCCGACCAGATATCCCAACCCAATCTAGTCCCACCTGCCAGCACCCGGCCCATATCCCTCCAAACCCTTCCTATTCATATACCTTTTAAATGTTGCCATTGTATAAGCCACCACCACTTCCTCTGGCAGCCCATTCCATACAAGTACCACTCAACAACTACTTCGGGACAAGAGAAAATAAAACTGACATAAAAACAGAATCTCCTTGTGATACTGTGAGGTAAATGCCACTCACCAAATGGCATTACTTCACCTATCCACTGCTGGGCGACAATGCTATTAACTAAAAGGGCCAAATAGCCGCTGACTGTGCTCCCTTTGCTGTTACAGAAGGCAATCCAGCCTCTAGAAACACTTCAGAGACTCCATCAGCTAAAGGCTAATTTGATCAACACAAGAAACAAAAAAAAACCACAAAGGTATTTAAAAGAAGTGAGTTTTCCTCTCATTTACTTTTAAGGCAAAGCGATACCAGTATGCGAGCAATAAAGGAACAGAAAGATATGCAAATCAGGTTTGATAAAACAAGGAGGGAAGACAGACTCGTGAGGAGCTTAAACACTAACATTGACTAAATGGCCTGTTTCTGTCCTGTTATAACAATGCAATGTCTTTGTTCATTAGTTATAAAAATATTAAAGATCGGGGATAAAGGCTTTTGGACTAGACAGTTAAAGTGGGAGGTCATCTAATGAAACCTCCAACTGGAGTTGGCAACTTCATTAAAACATCCAAGTGGCCTTAAGTACTCCCATTGTAAATGTTTGTGCAACTGTCTGATCAGGACCAAGACTTCTTAAATCGGAATCAAAACTAATTGGCATGGAATTTTTTAAAACCAATAAGGCAGATTGGTCTCTTACACATGTAACGCCAATAGTTAGCAGGAAACTCTCATTGTAGGCTTAACACAAACACAAACAAGCAGAGAGTATGCCTGCCTAGCTGTCCAAGGGGTTTGAAAATATCCTTTCACCTCAGAAATAAAGGTCCCAAGGCAGCCATCGGCCAAAGGGCTTCTTCTCTTTTGCCTTCTAAACCAACTGGCAGGATTGTCCATTAAATGCGTTTTGGTTGTCAGTGGGCCAGGGATAAAGAACACTCATTACATGGAAAAAAAATTGACAATCTCATCCAAAGATCATTGAGATAAATGGCGAGTGTACTGGAAAAATTCACATTGCCACCATTAATTTTGCTTAACTTCTGACCCGTGTCTTAATTCATCTGACATTACACAGCAGAGGATGACAAATGGATTTCATTTCTCCATCACTGGAATTCCTCAGCATGATAAACATAACTCATGACTAATAGGTTGTGACCATCACAACTAACTGGAACAAAAGGTCTTGTATCCATTTCTACATTCACTGATGCAAACGGTGACCAACTCCAAACTGATTAGCTATTGCTCAAAAGACAGCAACAGTCTGTAAGCACACCGATTTAAAACAAAAGATACGAAAGAGTGGTCAGGGATATGGCAGATGAAATTTGATGCAGGGGAGTGTAAAGTGTTGTATTTTAGAAGGAAGTGGCAATTATAATTAAACGGTGCAATTTTGAAGGAGGTGCAGGGATACAGAAACGTGGAGGTTTAGATATGCAAATTAGATAAGTAAACAGTTGGACAAATTGAGAAGACTGCTGAAATTGCACATCCTTTGAATTTATTAATAGAGGCATAGAGTACTAAAATGAAAGAATTATGCCAAAACTTTTTAAATCACGGGTTAGTCTCTGTGACAGAGCTGTGTCGAATTGAGTCTACCTCATGGAGGTTGTTGAAACTTTCAACAGAGTGTGCAGAGGAGATTTTCTCTAACTTTACCAGAGTTGAGGAACTTCGATTGCACAGAGTAACTAAAGATGGGACTGTTTTCCTCAGAACAGAAAGGTGAAGGAAAGATTTGATAGAGAAGTTGGGGAGAATTGGTTTCCATTTACTAACAAGAGTTCACAAATGAGAGATGATCAACCAAACACATCTTAGTGGCAATGAAATGGCTTTTAAAAAACAACTCAAAAGTTCTGACAATCTGGAATGCATTACTTAAAGTTTGTTGGAAGTAGATTTATTATTATACGCAAAAGAGAAGTGTACCAATTCCGAAAAAGGGAACTATTGAAAAAGAGCAGTGAGTGGAACTAATGAGACAACTCTTTCAAACAGGCACAATGCATCAAAGGATCCCTTTGTATAGTTCTAGGAAATTGAATTGAATGAATCATTTAATATGCAAGAGTCTTGTCAGCTGACACATTCCACAATGATACTGGAAATCTCAGCACTGCAAGGCAAATTGTGACTTGTCATGCAACAATATTGTATCAGTGGAATACATTGCTCAGCACTTACCATCCAGTTTCTGAAACTTTGAGAGGAATTCTTCAAGTTTTTGCCTTATGTCAGTGAGAGGTTTTTGTTGCTTGGAAGACTTTAGTACGTCTATGCATTTCTGAAGCAGACACACCAGTTCATCATTTGCCATCATTCTGTGCCAGATAGAAAAAAAAACGTACTTTAACCCGTACCATAAATTCAACAAATGTACTGAAATGAACCTCCCTTTTCCACCTAAGGTAGGAACAGGTCAGACCATTCAGCCCCTTGAGCTTGTCCCTTCATTCAGTGAGATTGTGGGTAACTTGACAACAGCAGAATACTGTATTTTTCCAATGCTTTAGAACATATGGGTAGCTATGTGCCCTGCATAATATTGTTTAATTATTACAAAAAGGAAAAATGCATATAGCAACTGATCAGACAAAGATAAGAGGAGAAAATGCTGACCACGAGATGGAAATAATCATGCCAGGTGTTTTGCATGTCTCCTAGCAGATTAGCTCAAAATTGGAGCAGCACTGAACTGCTTTACTCACTCTACCTCTGGAGTAGAGCGGTGCTGGAAAAGCACAGCAGTTCAGGCAGCATCCGAGGAGCAGGAAAATCGACGTTTCAGACTAAAGCCCTTCATCAGGAATATAGGCAGAGTGCCTGAAGGGTGGAGAGATAAATGAGAGGAGGGTGGGGGTGGGGAGAAAGTAGCACACAATAGGTGAGTGGGGGTGGGGATGAAGGTGATAGGTCAGGGAGGAGAAGGGTGGGGGAAGGATGCAAAGAGTAAAATGGGTGGATGGGGGTGGGATGAAGGTGATAGGTCAGAGAGGAAGGTGGAGTGGATAGGTGGAAAGGAAGATAGGCAGGTAGGACAAGTCATGGGGACAGTGCTGAGCTGGAAGTTTGGAACTGGGGTAAAGTGGGAGAAGGGGAAATGAGGGAACTGTTGAAGTCCACATTGATGCCCTGGGGTTGAAGTGTTCCGAGGCGGAAGATGAGGCATTCTTCCTCCAGGCGTCGGGTGGTGAGGGAGTGGTGGTGAAGGAGGCCCAGAAACTCCATGTCCTCGGCAGAGTGGGAGGGGGAGTTGAAACCTTGGGCCACAGGGCGGTGTGGTCCAACCAGAAGAAAAACAGGGAATTCGACCTCTTAAAATTTAAGAAATGTAAACCAGTGTTACAGCAGGAATCAGCCCCTACTTGACCTTCCTGTTTCAAGTCATTAAACTGCTGCTGTAAACAAAAATGATAGGTTTTACAGTCTCAAACTCATCTGGCAAATAGGCCATATTCCTGCAACAATGTAAATGTAAAGTCTCAATGACATTCCTTAAGGAGCAGCAGTGATAGCATCACTGCACTAGGAATCTGGAGCCCCAGACTAATGTTCTAGGGTCATGGGTTTAAATCCCATCATGGCAGGTCTTGAAATCTAAATTCAATAAAAAAAACTGGCAATCATGTATCACGGTCAATTATTGTAAAAACCCATTTGGTTCACCAGTGTCCTTCCAAGAGGGAAATCTGCCATCATTATCTGGTCTGGTCTACATGTGACTTCAGACTTACAGCGATTTGTCTTAAGTGGCCTCTGAGACATTAGAGCTAGCATCACCCATATGAATGAATTTTAAAAGAAATTGTGAATACTTTACAATTGTTGAAACAGTAGTGAATCCTGTGGTCTGACATAAATGAAAGAGTTGAGTTGGGGTTAGCTGACGAAAGGACTGAATTAATTTAGCACAGATGCATTTATGAAACTAGATAACACACAAGTACACAAAGCACAGCGGATTATAGAGTCAGAGAGATGTACAGCATGGAAACAGACCCTTCGGTCCAACCTGTCCAGGTCGACCAGATATCCCAACCCAATTTAGTACCGTTTGCCCATATTCCTCCAGACCCTTCCTATTCATATACCCATCCAAATGCCTCTTAAATGTTGCACTGTACTAGCCTCCACCACTTCCTCTGGCAGTTCATACCTCACACGTACCACCGTCTATATGATAAAGTTGCCCCTTACATCCCTTTTATATCTTTCCCCTCTCACCCTTAACCTATGCCCTCTAGTTCTGGACTCCCCCACCCCAAGGATCAAACCTTGTTTATTTATCCGATCCATACCCAAGATTTTATAAACCTCTAAGGTTACCCCTAAGCCTCCGATGCTCCAGGGAAAACAGTCCTAGCCTAATCAGCTTCTCCCTATAGCTCAAACACTCCAATTCTGGCAACATCCTTGTAAATCTTTTCTGAACCCTTTCAAGTTTCAAAACATCCTTCCAATAGGAAGGAGACCAGAATTGCACGCAACAATCCAAAAGCGGCCTAACCAATGTCCTGTACAGCTGCAACCTGATATCCCAACTGCTATACTCAAGGCTTTGACCAATAAAGGAAAGCATACCAAATTCCTTCTTCACTATCCTATCTACAAGCAACTCCATTTTGAAGAAAAACTACCTGCCAGTATATTCATCCCCTTCCAATTCAGGTGCAATCCATCCTTCTTGTAAAGGTCACTTCTACCCCAGACTAGATTCCAATGATCCAAAAATACGAATCCTTCTCTCCTGCACCAGCTCCTCAGCCACGCATTCATCTGCTCCATCCTCCTATTCCTACCCTCACTAGCTCGCAGCACTGGGAGTAATCCAGATATTAGTACCTTCGAGGATCTCCTTTTTAAATTCTTGCCTAACGTTTTCTATTCTCCCTTTAGAATCTCATCCTTTTCCCTTCCTATGTCATTGGTTCCAATGTGGACAATGACCTCCTGCTGGGCCCTCTCCCCCTCGAGAACATTCTGCCCCCTCTCTGAGTAATCCTCAATCCTGGCACCAGGGAAGCAACACAACGTTCTGATTTTTCACTGCGGGCCACAGAAACGTCTGTCTGTACCTTGGACTAGAGAGTCCCCTATCACAATTGATCGCTTGGAATCTAACGTACTCCTCATTACATTAGAGCCAGTCACAATACCAGAAACTTGACTATTCACTCTACATTCCCCTGAGAGTCCATCACACCCTATATTTTCCAAACACAGCATACTTGTTTGAGATGGGTTATGTTGACAGGGCTCAATAGCGAGGGCTGCAGCCAGCATCAACCAGTTTGGCCATACGGACTGTATCTGTGCTGTAAGCTCTTTGTAAAATGACCATATGAACCATGAAGGTAAGGACGCATCGTTGACAGTCAGCCTCTCCTGAAGTGGCAGGAGGCACTTAAAAGCAGTAAGTACAGTGGCTTACAGCTGCAAAACACTGAGATTCCAAAGGAGTGAGTGAAATTAGAGAATGTAATCACTGCCGATCATAATTACCCAAGCAATTGGAAGGCAGAGCTATACTCCTCCGTTTCCCATATGTTCCTCTCCAAACATGTGATATAGAGTTCCCTGATCTGTGGAGAATTACGGGTCATGTGTAAATTGCATAGAATGGGCAACTGAAGAAAAAGTTCAAAGTACATTGAAAGAGAAAAACAGCACCATTAAATAATAATGATTTACGCAAGACTTTTTGCCCAGAACAGCAAATTGTTGGTTTCTCATGACTTCATTCAGCATGTTGCAGAGACTAAAAGTAAAGATGAAACACAACCTTTTTGGGTGAATTTGAGTCACCTGCTTCAGATCTAGGTCTTGGATGCCTGCTGTACTCCTCAAAGGTAGGTGACCACACCTCAGGCACAGGATGTGAGAGCATACAGTGTTAGCTCAACTGATCATCAGATGCCCAGTACAGAGCTGTAAAATGGCACCGTGCAAATGAACATCTTGCCTTATGTTTCACTGCGATCAATCTCTCACTCCCCTAAGATGTCTGAAACATCCATGTAATTAATTGCCCTCTGGAGTAAATGATGACAAAGGGAAATCACAGCTTCGATAAGAAAATGTTTGCAATATGTATAAAAGCTGTTACCAGCTGAAGGGCCTTAACTGCTGGAGCAAGACCATGTCATTTCAAGCTGCATGCCCCCTGGATGGTGGTGAATCCTTGACTACAGAGGACGGACTCTCTTTGCTAACTGCAGCAGTCACTCATAACACAATCCACAGTAACAAGAGGACTGCCTTCCCAACAACAACTCGGTTTCTTGAGACACAGGGTTCTTCACGTTTTAAAAAGTAACATCCAGATGAAAACTGTCAGATAGGGTAGGATCTTACTGCTCCCTGTGAAGCAAGCTGGAAGACTTGGGTTTTCGGGCTCCTTGGCATTGGTGCCACACCCACCTCCAATGGCTCTTTTACCAGTGGCAGGGGAATCCAGTGACCTGGGAGATATGGGGTCTCTCCCCCTGGTGGCACCCTGACCCCAAGTCGGCTGTTGCATTTTCAATATTGATTCCATCAGTAATGAAAGCCTAGAACCTGCAGGTTTGTCTCAGCAACACGCTGTAGCAATCCAGAGATCAGTGTACTGATTGGTTGGTTAGTGGGCTCTTTATCCAGCAATACTCAAGTTCTGGACTATAAACAACAAATTAACATCTTGAATAAATAATCACTGATCCCCGGAGGATTAAAGAATCAATAAGCATTGAGGAAACGCTATAGAGCAGAGTTTCACTAAGTTAAATATTTAAACGAGTGATATTGACTGCTGAGTGCAATACGCTGCAGCCCTCCGTTCTGACTGCTAGAATTAATTAATTTTCAACTATGGAGGACAATAAGACACTCCCTCCTTCCAGTAACAATTACCAATGACAATTTCGTTGACATAAAGAGAAAGTAATTCCATTCAGATGGTCAATTGTAGATTCTAAAGTTTCCCTGTTACTTTATGCTTAAATTCATAGAATCTCTACAGTGTGGAAGCAGGCCATTCAGCCCATCAAGTCTACACCGACTCTCTGAAGAGCACCCCACCCAGATCCACCCCCTCTACCCTATCCCTATAACCCTGCATTTCCCATGGCTAACCTACCTGGTTTGCACATCCTTGGACACTATGGGCAATTTAGCATAGCCAGTCCACCTAACCTGCACATCTTTGGACATTGGGAGGAAACTTGAGCACCTGGAGGAAACCCACACAGACACTGGAAGAATGTGCAAACTTCACACAGACTGACAGTCACTCATGGCTGGAATTGAATCCAGGTCCCTGGCGCTGTGAGGCAGCAGTGCTAATTACTGAGCCACCGTTAGCATCATTAAAGCATTGTTGGTAGTTTTAGACAATAACTCATCTGTATCAGAGTAGCAGCATAATGAGGAAAGGGTTTGCGAATAACAGTTGGGTCTTCTCAATGTGAATGACAGAGGATAGCTCACATAATAAGCCTTCCACAAACCCCGAAAGTATTAGAAGAGGCGTTCCATTAGTCTTTAGAAGCATAAACAATATAAAAAATTCCAGTTATGTATTTCAAGTACCATTTAAGGGAGCACTCACCTGTTTACCCAAAGGGTATTTTGGAAGACAAGATGTGAAAACATGAAGGCATTTCAGAACTGGGAAGTAATTCCCGTGGTAAATATGGAGGTCTTTCAGCAGCTTCTGTACATCATCCTGCATCATTTGAGGGACAAATAAAACGGAAGCAGCTTTTACTGTTTTATCGTCAATTAACATCCAACAATGAAATGAAAATTCTCAGAAAGTCATATCTTTATATATCCCTAAAGTATTTAAACGTTTTGGATCTGCTATTGCTAGGACCAAAGTCCACGGTTCTTGCCAGTTTTGAAGTAGATTGGCTGGAATGACCTCCACAGACCGGGTAAAACATTTCACAGTTCGTGACATTACCGCACTTGGGTCACTCATAAATTGTAGACAACAGATAAGATTCTAAATTGTGTCCATAAGCAAAACCATGCAACTTAACAGCATTGAATAAGAGCTATCAATCCATTGTGTGGTTGCCCATCGCTTCCGGAGCAATCCAAAACCGTACTTTCTTGCAAAAAGATGAGTATCTCTCTGCATTTACTCGAAGTTTCCATAAAATAGTCAACAGCCTATGTCACAACTATCATTTGTGTCAAACGTCCCATATTCCATAAAACAAATTCCCCTAATCTGGTTTCTCTTACTTCCCTGTTCTGCCTATCCTAGTCTTTTGTTGCGAGGGCCTCCTAGCTTGGGTCAGGCAGTACCCCCTCAATCTGCTCAGCTTTCATGTTGCTTCGGTTCCTCAGTACTGGGGCTATTGTGATCCCAGCAGTGCTCGCTAAACCATTGCTGAGAAGGTGCGAGTTCCTGTCCTACTCTGGGCAAGCTCCTGGACTCTGACGCAGTGGGAAGGACCTCTGTTAAATTCAGCCCAAAATCAAATATTAATCCATATTCATTCTACCCAATTCCTTTGTAGCCTTCGTAACTGCTCAGTGAAACTCCTTTAAGTTCTCTTTTGAACAGGAATTGCCCTGGTTCTCTTCATTAATATGGGTTCTCATCATCCTGGTGTATCTAAGATGAATTTCGCCAATGTTTCTAACATCTTTACTGTAATGCGGCACTCAAAACAGCGCACAGTGCTCTAGTTTCAGCCTAACCAATTTCTGCATAAATTATTTCTTTACTCTTGTAGTCCAATCAAGAAAATCTTTCCACTTTAGAGAAACAACAGTATCCGGCAGCACAACGTTATCAAATCTTACAACTGGGTCAACTTCAGGTGGTAAAAGCAGCTTCAACAGCAACTTGCATTTATGCAGCAACTTTTGTTTTAGGAACATCTCATGGCGTTTTTAAGTGGTGGAAAGTAAAAGTGGAGAACAGTTAAGAGCTAATAGTTGAAGGGTCACTGAGTGAGACTGTAACACATTGTGAGAGGTAGAAGGCGTGAACAGACATTTGCCTATTAAGATGGGTCTATGATGAAGCTGTGAAAGTTGCAGAGAGATGAAGAGCATGGAGGCATTGGGAACAAATCTCAGAGAGGGGTCTTTGAGCAACTGAAAGGTCTACAAACATAAGGAGCACTGGTATAACAAAGGCTGGAGTCAAGAGGACTGAAGGTTGTGCGAATATACACAGGACTAAAGAAAAATACAGGGATAGGGCAAGGTGAGGACATGAGGAAGCTTTAAAGGGACAAACAGTTTAAGTTTAGAGCAGTGGATGATAAGTGGCTGGCTTGATTAGTAAGGAGGAGCAGGATAAGCACTTTGCCCCCATAACTTGTTTGGAATGCTGAATAATCAAATAGTTTACCTTTAAATATTGATCATTAGTCAAAAGTTCAATCTGCTTCTCAGAATCCTGACAATCAACATATCTAAAATGAAAATGCATACACAGATTAATTTTCCCAATAGGAGATACAACAATAATAGGGCTTACACAAACAGAGAATGCTGGAGAAACTCAGCAGGTCCGGCAGCATCTGAGGAGACTGAAATAGAGTTAACGTTTTGTGTCCGATATGACTCTTCTTCAGAACAGTGATCAGTGCCAACAGACTGGGGGGAGGGGGTCAATGAAGTAAGGCATTGAATTGTAGCATTGACATCATAAAATACATTGCTGGATTTTTAGACCACAACACGGGGCCAATGTAATAATATAGAAGAAATGCCCAGGTAACAGACCTCTAAACTTTGGCTGCTGATTTAAATCATATCACTGAAGTACAAACAGACCGAGACTTTCTTTAGTCAGCCAGCAACCTCCAACTCTCTTTAGCCAATTGCCTGCAAAATGTACTAAAACTTACCCTCCACTTATATTCCCATGACAGCTTCACAGCTCACTTCAATTCAGATCACTGCAACCTCCTGGCACTTAACTATTGTACATTCATTGGTGAAAGGCGACAGCTTCTGGAGTACATACATAACTAAGTCAGTGCCATCTTTCTGTTGCCTTCCAAATCTGAGAGAGAGAGGAGGTGCAGAAAGGTTCTTGCCTTTCACAGAATCACGTTGATTAAATCAGATAGAAGCAGGATCAAATGGCAAAAAGAAGCAGGAGGATGGTAAAAGACACTTACTCAAAAGCTATGCATCATTACAAAATATTCGAGTGGAACAGAATGGCAGCTTTACTGAGATGTTCCAATATGGCAGCATTAATGAGAAGTTCAAATACAGCATTAGTGCCAAAGATCACACAGGGAATGGTTTAAAGAAAAACTTAAATTTACACAGTTAAGGTTAAGGAATAAGAAGGAAACTTATTACACAATGCAAAACAATGAAAAGCAAGAGTTCAGTGAAATTTTGACATACTAGAGGCTGAAGGAATAAAGACGGCATAATAAATAAAAATGCAACAGTCCTGAAATACTCAGCAAGGCAACTAACATCTGGAGTCAGAAACCAGAGGTAAGGTTTGAGGCTGATGATATTTCAAAGAGTTGGAAGACATTAGAGATGAACAAGTCAAGGAAAAAAAAAATAGGGAGAAATAAACAAAATGGAAATTTTATTTCAGGACAGAACTAATTAACGGACAAAAAGGATGATAGTGCAAGGCAAAAAGAGAATGACAATGGATTAAATTTCTTCAATGATAGAACCGACACAGTAGGTAGTGTTTAGGATCATCGGAGCCTGTCCACTCCAGGCTGGCAGCATCATTTTCTCTATGTACTTCTTGTCTTTTTTCCTTCTTTTCTTCTTCATCGTTGAGGCTGAAGCAGTGTCAGCAGAACACCGGTTGCAGCATGGGGGTGTGGACTGGGATTTCTGGTGGTGGTAGTGGTACCCAGAACCTGGATTCTTGGCAGTGGTACCCCCAGAGCCTGGACCCCTGGTGACAGTAGGCCCAGAGCCTAGTCTCATGGCGATGGTAGGCTCAAAGCCTGGACCTCTGGCAATGGCAGTGTCCGCAGTGGAGGATCCCTGCTGGCAGCAAGGCCCGGCATCTGGATTCTCGGCATTGGTGGTGCCCAGAGCAGGGACTCCTGGTGGCAGTAGGCCCGGAGCCTGGAATCTTGGTGGTGTCAGTGAGGCAGTGGCGGCAGCAGAGGTCTTATGGGATATCGGCATGGTCGCTGCTGTTGCTGGAACAGGACTCCTCGAGGATTGGAAAATCTTGTAGAAGCTCTGAAGCCGTGTTTGAGGCCCCAATTTGAACAGAAGCTGAACTCTTATTTAAGTAATTTCTTTTTGTCCCTATTGTACCTCAAAATGGTGCTGGATTGTAGCAACAAAACATTTTTCACAGTTTCTTCAAGATATGTGAGACAATAAATAAATCATTAATTCATTCATTTACTTGTTTGCTCATCTCTCATGGCTACCAATACACAATGCCAAAGCTTACACATTAAGAATCACTACTTGGATGAAATGAACCAACTCAAAATACAAAACAGGGCGGGATGGAAACACTGGAGGGAGAAACAGAAAGTGACAGAAAAATAAATCATGGCCTTTGATGAGAAACCGGTAACTTCTACTTACCTCATAAAAGATGGCACTTGGCGGATACGTTCACAGTCACCATGGACAAGATTCCGAATCCTGCCATTGGCCTCATCTAGTGAACAGCACAGGAGACTAAGAGGCTGAGAGTAGAAGTGTTCTAACAAAGATAGCTGGTAAAACAAGGAGCCATGAGAGGTGGAAGGGATGATATACAAGGTATTGATTAATAACAAATTTCAACATTTTTGCCATCTACTTAACTCCTTCAGCTTGCAACTTCAACCTACCTGAAAACCTTTAACGAAATTCCTTACAGAAAAATCATGGTACAGGAATATGACAATCAAAACCTGAAGCACTTTTCCACTCAACTTAAAAGGGAATTTCGTCGTCAGCACCAACTGTGAAAGATTGCAAAAATTAGAAAGAACATGCATTTATAGAAATCACTGAATCATATAGTAGAGAACATGCCCTTCAGCCCACTGAGTATACATCAAGAAAAAAAACCTCTAAATCAACAATAGACTCACTTTCCAGCACTTGGCCCATAGCCCTGAACGTTATTTCAAGTATTCATCCAAGTACAGTTTAAAAGTCGAGAGGTTTCCAACCTTTCCTCTAAACCTCCTGCCCTTCACCTTAAAATTATGGTCCCTTGTTACTGATCCCTAATCTAAGAGAGACAGCTGCTTTCTATTCACCTTGTCCTTCCCCCTCATTATTTTATGTACCTCAATTGTCAGCCTCCAAAGAAAGCAACCCAAGCTTACCTGGCCTCTCTTCATACCTGGGCTCCGATCTAGACAACATCCTGGTGGTTCTCCTCTGCACCCCCTCCAGTGTAATCACACCCTTCCAAAAGTGTAGTGATTAGAATTGCAGATAGTACTCCAGCTGTGGCCCAACCAGAGTTCTGTACAGCTCCAGCATGACCTCCCTGCCTTCAGAATTTATGCCACAACTGAAAAATGCCTTAACTACCCCATTAACCTCTCGTGCCACCTTCAGAGATCTGTGGACAAGCACCCAAGATCCTGCTGTTTCTTTGAGCTTCCTCGTGTACCATCATTCATCAAGTACTCCCTTGTCCTGTTATTCCTTCCTCACACTTATCAGGGTTAAATTTCATCTGCCACTGATCTGACCAGATAAAGAGTCACTCTCAGGAGCATGCTTAACTAGGCACAATATGCTTTAATAAACTAAATTAAAACAACTAGGAGATAGAAACAAGTATTTGTGAATTGAAAAGGTCACAAGAAATAGAGCTATCCAGTCTGGTCCACTGGTCAATAACATCTGACTGCAGCCTTAACTTCACTTTCCTGAATATCCCTCAGAACGCACCTCTCCCTTGACAATCCTAAACAAAAATCTGTTTAACTCAACCTTTAATATCATCAATGACGCAGTGTCACTGGTCATTGAGGGAGAGAATTCCAAAGACAAACAACACTTTGAAAGCAGAAATTCCTCCTCATATTCACTTTTAGGAGGAGACATCTTAGTTTGAAATTGTGCTCCTTCATTCCAGATTCTCCCACAAGGGAAAACATCCTCTCAGCATTAACCCTGTCAACCCCCGTCAGAGTTGGTTATCTTTCAATAAGGTTACTACTCTTTCTTCTGGACCCCAATGAGTAAAGGCCCAACTTGCTTCACTTTTCCTCATAAGACAACTCTTTCAGCTGAATGATCAGACGGCTGAACTTTCTCTGAACTATTCGAAGTGCGAGTATATTCACTCCTCAGTAAGGAGACCAAATTGTACAATGTACTCTGGGTGAAGTCTCACCAACATGTTGGATAATTGTAGCAAGACCTCGCTACTTCTTTTAAACACCGCGAATGCTGGAGTAACTCAGTAAGTCTGGCAGCATCAGTGAACAGCAAAACAGGCTTTATGTTTCATGTCTGGTATCACTCTTCTTCAGAACTGTTCTGGCACATGCTACCTTACAAACAACATTTCATTTTAAGATTAAAAAAAACATTTATTCTGACACTGACTTCACTCTGGAAGCACAGGCCTTTAGATAAACACAGAACATTGGTGGTCGGCAAATTGTACTTTCCACAGTAAAGCGTAGTGATTACCTTATCTATAACTGTAGTCAGGTGATCACTGCAGGAAAGAGACTGAAATAGTTCAATGCAGAGCAATGAGGTAACTGCGTGAGGCAGCATTCGGTGAATAGTGATCGGGGATGTGGCAATTCCAAAAACCAGCACTAGAGGCAGCTGTTGGATATAGTTACTGCAACAACAGTAAAACAGAATTAATGATAATTTCTTCATAAGATGGAACCTGTTTAGAAATCACATCATTCATTAACCCAAATAGACCTACAATCCCACAATCCATATTGCAACCTATTTCTTTCCCATAAGCTTCATTGCAATTTGACTATCTTCCTTTAACATTCAATGGCATTATCATTGCAGAATCCTCCATCAACATTCTGGAACTCACCATCAACCAGAAATTATCTGAACCAGCTGCATAAATACATTGGCTGCAATAGGTTGAGGAATTCTGCAACATGCAACTCACCTTCTTGCAACCTCTACAAAACCAGGCAGGAGTGAGATGGAATATTCAGCCTTGTGTTGTTGGATAGGTGAGGTCCCAACAACACAAGAAGCTTGACTGCATTCTTGGTCAGTACCACCTGAAATATTCACTCCCCTCACCACTGATGCTCAGTAGCAGCAAATGTGACTAACTGCAAATTATGTTGCAGCAAATTACCTTTCAAGTCCACCTTTCAAACGGGTGACCACTACCATCGTGAAGGACAAGGACAGTCGATACGTGGGATCACTGCCTGCAAGCTCCCCTCCAAGCCATTCCCTACCCAGACCTAGAAATATATTGCCGTTCCTTCATTCATCAGACTCCCTCCCTAACAGCATGGGGTACCTGTGCCAGATGGACTAAGGCAGCCGGCACGATCATCTTAATTAAGGACAGGCAATAAATGCAGACCCAGCCAGTGACACACACACATCCAAAGGACAAATTAAATAAAATATTGGAGGTGTTCACTAAACACAAAAGCACTTGTTCACACTGAGGAAGTCTGCAATTCACAAAAAGGCTGAGGATGCTGAGCCAACTGAGGCTTTCCTGACAGATTGGTAGATTTTGTCAGGGAATAGTGTCAAGTAAAAAGGAACAAAGGTTGGTAAATGAGCTGCTTGTACAGATGAGCTATGACCTAACAGTGAGAGTGAATAGCCTTGTCCAAACATAGAAAACTGCAGGAGGAGGCCGTTCAGCCCTTCGGGCTTGCTCAATAATTCATTGCGATCATGGCTGATTGTTCAGCATGGTAGCCTGTTCCTGTTTTTC
Source organism: Chiloscyllium plagiosum (assembly GCF_037043375.1). Lineage (NCBI taxonomy): Eukaryota > Metazoa > Chordata > Chondrichthyes > Orectolobiformes > Hemiscylliidae > Chiloscyllium > Chiloscyllium plagiosum. The sequence continues at coordinate 105,743,542 of NW_028270141.1, forward strand.
TCCCATATCTTTTGATCCCTTTAGCCCCAAGTGCTGTACCCAACTTCTCTTTGAAATCATACCTTGCGCTCACTACTCTCTGGGTGAAGAAATTTCTCATTTCAGTTCTAAATGGCTTAGCCCATATTCTTAAACGATGACCCCTGCCATGTTTCAATGCTGCTGTTGTGTGTGATAACGGTGCCTTTTACCCATTCATCAATGATAGACACCAATGTGGCAGGAGAGCTTTCCTCTGCCCTCGATATTCAACTTCTATTAATATCCAGGAGCAAACACATGATCAGTGTTGAATTTCTCCCACGAGGAGTGCCATAGCCCCTTCAGATAGTTATTCTCTCTCTGTGCCTTAGCCAGTATATGTAGTTCAGATACTTCCAATTAATTGGTAAACTGTTTACCTAGGTTCACTTGGTCACATCATCGCTCACTCACAAACCACTGTAAATGTCAAGGGCAACAGAGAACTTCATCCACCTCAAAAGTAACATTTTCCAAGTTCTCAGACTAATGCTCAGCACAATAAGTTCAGGAGCTTCTCCAACTGATGGTAAGCAGTAATATTAGAATAGACTTGTGTGCTCATCCATTACCTACAGATGGTAATGAAATTCTGCAGAACTTCGGGTAGGAATGTCTCGAGGTCTTTGAAAATGATGACAATAGGAGGGGCCTGCCCCTTCGCAACGGCACAGGATTTCCTCTTTTTGGACGGGCTCCCTGAGCCTGATGTCTGCATCGGAACAAAGTACATCAAAATTAATACCATTCAAGGAAAGCCTAAGGTCCCTGGCTACAATAAAAACTGAAAGAACTGCAGATGCTGTAAATCAGAAACAAGAAGTTGCTGGAATAGCTCAGCTGGTCTGGCAGCATCTGTGGAGTGATACTGCAGAGAAGCCGGTGTTGGACTGGGGTGGACAAAGTTAAAAATCACAAAACACCAGGTCACAGTCCAATAGGGTTACAGTAAGTAGAAACACTAGCTTTCAGAGCACCGCTCCTTCATCAACATCCTCCATAGCATCTATGGAGGTAATGTTTCTGAGGAAGGGTGAGTGGACCCAAAACATTAACTCAGACTTCTCTTCACAGATGCTGCCAGACCTTTTCCAGCAACTTCTCTGTCTTTGACTCTGACTATAAGGTGAGTTTTGTTAGTTTTTTTAAAAAAAAGATTCTCTGGAAGAACACTAAGATATCCTGTTTCCCAATTTGGAAAAGACAAACATTTAAAAAGTAACGCCATGTCACAGAAAGACAACTATGAATTCCTTACCCTGGCTATGCTATTCTATTGGGTAGAGAGAAAACTATTCTCCACACAGCAGGACAAACTGGGGAGGCGGTGGCCTATCGGCAAAACAGTGTTTCATGGGTTCAAATCCCACCGGAGCAAATGGTGAAATTTGAATTCAATAAATAGTTGCAATCAAAAGCTAATCCATTGACGACCACATAATCACCGTCATAAAAATCCATTTGGTTCACCAATTCCTTTAAGCAAGGAAACTCCTGTCCTCACCAGATCCACAGCACCGTGGTAGACTCTTAACTGCACTCTGAGATAGCTAAACAACTCAGTCCAAGGAATCTTAGAATGGACAATAAATGCACACATAAATGAATAAATAAAAGAGAAAGGCACAAGAACAAGATGGTGGAGAGCATTGTCCCATGTGGTTCAGGAATGCCCGGCAGCTGTTTAGCTGCAGTCACTGTGGTATCTGCTGCTATATGTACCACCAACTTCTGTTTTTGACTCTGACTACAAGGTAGGTTTTGCTAGTTTTTAAAAAAAATCTCTGGAAGAACACCAAGATATCCTGTTTCCCGATTTGGAAAAGACAAACATTTATAAAGTAATGCCATGCCACAGAAAGGCAACCATGAACTCCTTACCCTGGCTAAGCTATTCTATCATTACTTCATGATATAGAGGAGCCGATGTTGGACTGAGGTGGACAAAGTTAAAAATTACACAATGCAAGGTTATAATCCAACAGGTTTATTTGCAAGCACAAGCTTTCGGAGCGCTGCTCCTTCGTCGTGTGGTTGTGGAGCAGAATTTATAGCAGAGACTACAGTGTCATGGAACTGAAATGATATATTGAACAAACCTGAAGCAGGAGCTACCAGTGTGGTATCGACGGCGAACAGGAAACAGCCATTGTTCTGCTGAAGAGAGCAAACAGCTCCTTACGGGAAAAGCAGTATCCTTAGAGATGTAAGGAAGCCACACAGGCAAATTTACAGAGCAGAGTTACAACTGGCACAAAGAGGTTAGGAGAGGCCAATTATAAATTGATGGACGGAAAGTGCTGATCTGGCAGGAATGTACTATCATGCACCAAACTGCTAGGGCTTCCCCAATCAAGATTTAAGTTCTGATGATGCAGGTGTGCCCCATGACGTGCTGCTTGTTGACCACAAGGGACCATTAACTAGCAGCCGTTTAACTTCTAATTCCCTCCCCTCTTTGAAAATACAAGACCACCCCTGAGATGTTGGAAATCTGTGATGACCTCCTGGATTTCCAGTTTAAATTTTCACCTGCACGGAGTCCCAACCTCCATGGTACTTTGAAAATCCGGTTCCATGATTTTGAACATGCACTGAAAATGCAACAGCGATCACGATGGCAGATTAAGAAAAAAAGGCAAGAATTTTGTGAGAAAGCACTATAAACAAAGAACAAATTTGTATTTATACAAGATAGCCTCGGGGCATTCAAATGGGCTTCACGTACAATGAAGTGAATCCATTTTCTAGTTGCTGCTGTGAAATGCGAAATGCAGCAACAGCCAACTTGCACATAGTTTGATCCCACAAAGAGCTTTTATTAGCACTTTGGTTGGGGTATAAATGTTGGCGAGAATGTTGGGGAAAACTGTGCTTCTTCAAACAGTGTCTTGGAAGCTTTAATACCTACTTAAAAGGGCAGATGGGACTTTAATTGAACACCTTATTCAAAATCCAGCACCTCTGGCTCATTCCTCACAATGTAAGTTGAGATATGGGTGTACAGCAGTTATGTGCTCAAGTGTCTGGAGTGGAGCTGAAACTCTTAACAGTTCAACTCAGAGATTAACATAAGACCACGGTTGTTTTATTTTGTAACGAACCAGTTCCAACACAGGATTAACAAATCATGAATGCGATCTGATTCATCACAGCATGTCTTTCTTTCATGTCTCAATTTGTCTTTGGCATAACAGTGCTGCTCTGATTCTGTGAGTTACGTTATGCAGTGTCCTCAATCTTTCACAGCGAAGAACAGAAAAAGAAAAATTAACAGAATGCAGTTCTAACCATTTAGCAAGAATCAGTCACAAATCAAATGTTTCAGATGCTGGAGAACAAAAATGGCAGTTTGCAATGCCTGAGACTTTATGTAAAAATTCTGTTCAGGACTTAAATGCTAACTGGTGAAATGGAAAATTCTCTGATGCTTTTAAAAGTTAAACCCTCATTAGTTACTTAAGTGGTTTGGAAAATTGTCATGTCATGATAATCAAGATAATAATGGTGGCTGCTGTCACTTACCTGTGTGATAGCTTTGTACCACCCAGAGAGGGAGGCCATAGAGCAGTGTATTCTCCTCTGGGAGAGTGGAGTAGAATGGTGCATATCCTCCTCTTCTGCCTCTTCATCATTCACAGTGCCACCCAGGAGGTGCATCAGAACTTTCTGTAAAACCTGCTTCACAGCTAGTCAGAAAAATAAATAAACATCATGGCAAAATGCCTGACGCAGCTAAGACACCATTATCTGGAAAGATCTTGATGGAACATTCGATAGTATTAGGCGGGTTGTCAAATCAGGCGAATAAATGACCCACAGTCAGGCTTTTCTCATTACACCATTTCAAATTAATTTGTCTGCACTGAGCGTCTTAAACTATTTCCAGGTCGGGGGGGTCACTCTGACAATCCAAATGGCAAAAGTATGCCATTGCTCGCAGGAGCATTGATAAACAAATGAACTTGAGCAATGTTCAGACATTGGAACTGACTAAAGGAATATTTGCATGTTAACATTACTATGAATTTGTAAGTACAAGTGACTTAATTTTCATCATTTCACCCTTGGCAGCTACCTAGGCTCTAAATCCTGGCACTGCCTCCTGAACATCTCCACCTCACTGTTCGCCTTCTTAAAACCTGCCTCTTGGTAAACTGCCCTAATATCTTTCTTTATGTGTTACAAAGTTAAATATCACCGAAATGTTCTCCTGGGATATGACTTAGGACACATTTCCCACACTGAAATGTGCCATATGAAGATGCTGTTGTTAACTGAACTTTCTCTATATGCAATTGAAAGCACACACTTCTGAAAGTGGCTCATGGAAACACAGAAGATAGCAGCAGGAGGCAGCCATTTGGCCCTTCGAACCTGCTTTGCGATTCATCACGATCATGGCTGATTGTCCTATGCAAAAACCTGATCCTGTTTTCTCCCCATAACCTTTGATCCCATTTGCCCCAAGTGCTATATCTAGCCACCTCTTGAATACATTCAATGATTTTAGCATCAACTACTTCTGTGGTAATGAATTCCACAGGTTCACCGTTCTTTGGGCGAAGAAATGTCTCATCTCCATCCTAAATGGTCCACCTCGAATCCTCAGACTGTGACCCCTGGTTCTGGACACACCCACCATCGGGAACATCCTCCTTGCATCTACCCTGTCTAGTCCTGTTAGAATTTTATAAGGCTGTATGAGAACACCCCCCTTTTCAATCATCTGAACTCCAGTGAAAACAATCCTAACCTAATCCCCCTCTCCTCACATGTCAGTCCCACCATCCCCGGAATCAGCCTGGTCAACCTTCGCTGCACTCTCTCAAGAGCAAGAGCATCCTTCCTCAGAAAAGGAGACCAAAATATTCTTGGTGTGGCCTCACCAAGGCCCTGTATAACTGCAACAACACATCCCTGCTCTGGTAGTCGAAACCTCTCACTATGAAGGCCAACATACTATTTACCTTCTTTACCGCCTGTGCACCTGCATGCTCACCTTCAGAGACTGGTGCACAAGGACGCCCAGGTCCCACTGCACACTCCCCTCTCCCAATTTACAGCCCATTCAGGCAGTAATCTGCCTTTTTTTGCTTTCAAAGTGAATAATCACACATTTATCCAAAACAAACTGCATCTGCCATTGATTTGCCACTCAGCCAACCTGTCCAGATCATGCTGAAGGATCTTTGTATCCTCGTCACAGTTCACCCTCCACATAACTTGGCATCGTATGCAAACTTTGAGATGTCACCAAATCATTACTATATATTGTGAATAGCTGGGGTTCCAGAACCGATCCTTGTGGCATCCCACTAGTTACTGGCTGCCATTTTGAAAACGGCCTATTAATTCCTACTCTTTCTTTCCTCTGTGCTAACTAGTTTTATATCCTCCAGCACTAACTTCTTCCTGTACCACAAAAACTAGCTGTTCTGTGGATTCTGAACTCATGCACAATCTAAAACCAAATTACAAAATCCAAAATGGGTTTTGTTCTGCACGTCTGAACATTAGGAGAAAGTAAGGACTGCAGATCAGAGTCAAGAGTTTGTTGCTGGAAAAGCACAGCAGATCAGGCAGCATTTGAGGAGCAGGAGAATCGACGTTTCGGCAAAATTGACGTTTCAGGATTCCTTATGCCCAAAACATCGGTTCTCCTGCTCCACAGATGCTGCCTGGCCTGCTGTGCATTTCCAGCACCACATTCTCAACCCCTAAACATGAGTCAGTGTGAGGGAGCACACTCGGATGCCAAGCCTGGAGTTTCGCACAAAGTTGTTTAAAATCCTAAAGGAAACACAAATAAGAGCCTAAGCAGGGAATAAGTACATAATCATTGCAGAAAAACTAGGATGAGACCATTAGCAGATTGTCTCACATAGAAAGCATAAAGTTGGTGTGGCATTAAAGTAGACTCGCTCTTACTTGTACACTCCTTCCCATGCAGACAAACCACATGTGGGGTAAGAGACTGTTTCACGAGGTCTGAAAATCTTTGAAACGTCATTTCATGGTCAGGAACATTCACACCTGCAGGGTAAGTGGATGAACAAGAGACAAGCTAAAAAAACGCACTGCACAGAATCACAGAAAGATCAGAATCTCACATGCAACTGACTGACTGCTTTCCTCAAACACAGTCCTATCCCACCAATCGAAAATTGTACCTTATCTTCTCAATTGTTCACCAAAACAATGTTATTATTTCAATACATTGTCTTGATTTCATCCAAACATTTCTGTCCTAGGCCAGTCACAGTGTTCCAGTGAAGACCAATGCAAACTACAGGAACAGCACCTCATTTACCATATAAGCACTTTACAGCCTTCAAGTCTCAACACTGAATTCAACAACTTCAGACCATAAACTCAGTCCTCCATTTTGATTAGTCCCTTCCCAGCCCACTCCCCACCAAGTCTTGCATGCATAGGTTTGCTCAGTACAGTTGACACACTTTCTGATTTTCTGCTATTAACGCCTAACCTTCATCTAATACTATTAGCAGTTTGCCTTATGGTCTGGACACATTTCCATCCGTCCCAAATGGTCCTCCTCCCCACCGCCATCTAAAACAGCATAGAAATCATCACATTTTTAGCCCTCTTCAGTTCTGAAGAAGTCATACTGGACCTGAAGCATTAATTCTGCTTCTCTCTCCACAGATGCTGCCAGACCTTAGAGTCATAGAAATAGATGTACATCGTGGAAACAGACCATTCAGTCCAAGTCATTCATGCTGACCAGATATCCTAAACTAATCTCGTCACATTTGCCAGCATGTGGTCCGTTTCCTCTAAACCCTTCAAATATCTTTCCAGATGCCTTTTAAATGCTGTAATTGTACCAGCCTCCACCACTTCCTCTGGAGCTCACACCACCGGTTTCTCCAGCATTCTCTGTTTTTATTCCACCAATCTAATATTTGCCACACACTGGTAGAACAGTCAGGTATGTCCAATCACCTTCATCCATGTGCGTGACCCCAAATTTTCTGTAGTTTGCAATCTTCTTAACCCAATATGCACGCTGTCCCCTCAATCCCTGTCTTCTAGACTGTTTCAACCAAGTTGTGGTGGGTCCCTTGACAATGAGGGTATGAAGTAGAATAAGGGCTTGGGGAAAGTGAGGACTACAGATGCTGGAGGTCAGAGTTGAAGAGTGACAATCAAGTTCCTCTGTTGGACATAGTCCTGATGAGTTACTGCTGTGCCCTTGTGTTGGCTTGAATCTTTTTCCTCCATTTTGGACATGACACTCTCATTGTCTGCCTACGTCTTTGCAGTGATCATGCCCTGTCTTGATGTGCAGGCTGATTTTATTTCTCAATTTTCTTACCTTGTTTCTTTGTGCCTCTCTCTTATGACCTTAGCCATCTGCATGTTTGATTTTCTATTTGCTGACTAAGATGATATTATAATCTCATCAACTAGAGTATTGGTTATTTTCCATCTTAACGATTTTCCCTTTTCCTAAAACGTTTGTTTGACTTTTCGATTCTAAAGGAGATTAATAATAGTCTTTTCTTCAACACGTGCTAACTTGTGCAGTTCCAACACTCTCTTGTTCTCAGGCTCTCCTCAATTTGCTTGAGGGACTGCTGGATTTTAATTCCAGTCTGAAGGTTTCTAAGTTCACACTTCTGTTTACTTGCTGCTTCTTTTGTTGAAGTCCCTTTGCCAAAATATGATACTTTAAGGAGATTGTCAGTGAAGGGAAATATGAGACTTTGTTCCTCTCTGTAAACCACAGCTAAGAATCTCTCTCTAAGAAAGCAAAGTCTGAACTGATGAGGATTTATCTTGATCTTGACTTCTGTCATGCCATGAGAGTCACCATGGAAATACAATGAATGGGGAGGGTATATGCTATCCTTTGCCATTTTGATGGAAAGGCTGGAGGCACGTGACTGGTCTGTGCCAAACCCGTCATTAGGAATGCATTAATCGGTTCATTTTGGAGCCGTGGTGGTAGCAGTTCGGGGATAATATCTCTTATAATTATCTCACTTTTCTATAAGTTAATAACTTCAGAAAGATATGTTCAGAAATGGATCTCAAATTGCCCTGACTCTTATGGAAAATTGAGGTAATACCAGAATAGGGTAAATAAAAATAAACCATTCCCACTGATTGAAGATTCTCGAACCAGGGGCATACTCTCAAGAATTAGGGCCAGACCTTTCAGGAGAGATGTTAGAAAGCACTTCTATACACAGACAGACAGAGGCAGGCAGACACACATGTGCACACACACACAGCAGTGCAGCTTTGGAACCAACTGTTAAAGTTAAATCTGAGATAGACAACTGTTATTAAGCAAAGATATTAAGGGATATGGGCCCAAGGTAAGCAAATGGAGTTAGGTCAAAGATCAATTATCTTGTTGATTGACAGATCAGGCTCAAGGGGTTCAATAGTCTACACCCGTTTCTAAGTTCATGTAGGACATTAATCAATTCTGTAGGTCATCAATCTCCAAGGGTTTAGAGTTAGAGAGTCATAGAGATGTACAGCACGGAAACAGACTCTTTGGTCCAACTCGTCCATGCCGACTAGATATCCCAATCCAACCTAGTCCCACCTGCCAGCATCTGGCCATATCCCTCTAATTCCTATTCATATATCCATCCAGATGCCTTTTAAAATGTTGCAATTGTACTCACCTCCACCACTGCCTCTGGCAGCTCATTCCATACACGTACCACCCTCTGCGTGAAAAAGCTGCCCCTTAGGTCTCTTTTATATCTTTCCCCTCTCACCCTAAACCTGTGCCCTCTAGTTCTGGACTCCCCAACCCCAGGGAAAAGACCTTGTCTATATACCCTATCCATGTCCCTCATGATTTTATAAACCTCTATAATGTCACCCCTCAGCCTCCGACGGTCTAGGGAAAACAGCCCCAGCCTATTCAACCTGTCCTTTTAGCTCAAAATCCTCCAACCCTGGCAACATCCTTGTAAATCATTTCTGAACCCTTTCAAGTTTCACAACATCTTTCCGATAGGAAGGAGAACAGAACTGCACACAATACTCCAACAGTGGCCTAACCAATGTCTTGTACAGCCACAACATGACCTCCCAACTCCTGTACTCAATACTCTGACTGATAAAAGAAAACATACCAAACGCCTTCTTCACTATCCTATCTACCTGCGACTCTATTTTCAAGGAACTATGAACCTGCACTCCAAGGTCTCTTTGTTCAGCAACACTCCCTAGGACCTTACCATTAAGTGTATAAGTCCTGCTAAGAATTGCTTTCCCAAAATGCAGCACCGTGCATTTATCTAAATTAAACTCCATCTGCCACTTCTCAGCCCATTGGCTCAGCTGATCAAGATCCCATTGAAATCAGAGGTAACCTTCTCCATTGACTACTTCACCTCCAATTTTGGTGTCATCTGCAAACTTACTAACTATACATCTTAAGCTCACATCCAATTATTTATATAAATTACAAAAAGTACTGCACCCAGAACCTATCCTTGTGGCACTCCACTGGTCACAAGCCTCCAGTCTGAAAACAACCCTCCACACCACCCTCTCTTCTACTTTTCAGCCAGTTCGGTATCCAAATGGCTAGTTCTCCCTTATTCCATGAGATCTAACCTTGCTAACCAGTCTCCCCATGGGGAACCTTGTCGAACGCCTTACTGAAGTCCATATAAATCACATCTACCGCTCTGCCCTCATCAACCCTTTTTGGTACTTCTTCAAAAAAAACTCAATCAAGTTTGTGAGAAATGATTTCCCATATCCCAATCAGTCCTTGCCTTTCCAAATACATTGAAATCCTGTCCCTCAGAACTCCCTCCAACAACTTGCCCACCACTGACATCGGGCTCACTGGTCAAGAGGTCCCTGGCTTGTCCTTACCACCCTTCTTAAACAGTGGCACCAAGTTAACCAATGTCCAGTCTTCTGGCATCTCACCAGTGACTATCAGTGATACACATATCTCAGCAAGAGGCCCAGCAATCACTTCCCTAGCTTTCCACAGAGTTCTCGGATATACCTGATCAGGTCCTGGGGATTTATCCACCTTCATGCATTTCAAGACATTCACCACTTCCTCCTCTGTAATATGGACATTTTCAAGATGTCACCATCTATTTCCCTACATTCTATACCTTCCATGTCTTTTTCCATAGTAAATACTGATGCAAAATATTCGTTTAGTATCTCCCCCATCACCTGTGGCGCCACAGAAAGGCCGTCTTAATGATCTTTGAGGGGAGAAAGTGAGGACTGCAGATACTGGAGATCAGAGCTGAAAATGTGTTGCTGGAAAGCGCAGCAGGTCAGGCAGCATCCAAGGAACAGGAGAATCGACGTTTCGGGCATAAGCCCTTCTTCAAGATTCCTGAAGAAGGGCTTATGCCCGAAACGTCAATTCTCCTGTTCCTTGGATGCTGCCTGACCTGCTGCGCTTTTCCAGCAACACATGATCTTTGAGGGGCCCTATTCTCTCCCTAGTTACCCTTTTGTCCTTAACGTATTTGTAATAACCCTTGGGATTCTCCTTAACTCTATTTGCCAAAGCTATCTTATGTCCCCATTCTGCCCTCCTGATTTCCCTCTTAAGTATACTCCTACTACCTTTATACTCTCAGAATTCACTCGATCTATCCTGTCTATACCTGACATATGCTTCCTTTTTTTTAAACCAAACCCTCAATTTCTTTAGTCATCCAGCATTCTCTATTTTCCTACCAGCCTTTCCTTTCACCATAACAGGAACATACCGTCTCTGGACTTACTGCAAGAATTCTGCTTAGGGCTGAAATACTAACGAGTGGAATGGAAAATCACCAATACTCTTAAAAGGCAGAACCTCATTAGTTTCTCTGGTGGTATTCACGTGTTTGGAAATACATAATGATAATAATAATCAGTATGATGATGGTGGCTGCTGTCATTTACCTGTGTAGTAGCTTTGTACTATTCAGAGAGGGGAGGCCTTGTCTACTGACATCAGAGATCAACGTACTTACCAAGAACAACCGCTGCCGTGGGAATTTCACTGCATCGCATCCGATAGCTCCAATCATTTACTTTCGAATTAAGGTGAATGTGGGAATTTTTAATAAATGATAATAAACTATCAAATATCTTCTCATTTAAATTATCTTGAAATATCTGTAAATTAAAAATATGTACGTAGTATATTATAAACATGTATTTTTAAATTATATATGACATATATACACTATGCAAAAAAAAAAACACACTTGAAAATGACAGATTTGTCCAAAGAAAAATCCTACAAATGTTCATATCTGTGTTTAACAATTGTTATGGGAAATGCTAGATTCTATGACGAAGATGTTATAGCAAAACATATGGATAATCTCAACACAATCAAGCAGAATCAACACAGTTTTGTGAAAGGGAAATTGTCTTTGACTAATTTATTAAGAGTCATTTGAGAAGGTAACAGTCAAGTTGGATAAAGGAGATGCTGTAGATGTGACGTACTTGGTTTTCAGGACAGCAAGTGATAAAATACCGCACCAAAAGTTTTACAAAATAAGAACTAATGGTGTAGGGCTAAGCTAATAGCATTAGTACAGGATTGGTTAGCTAACAGAAAATACAGCACAGGCCGACTTCTGTTCCTAACTCATATGTACATCAACCAATATAGAAATTGCCCCAGCAACAGAAAGTATCTTCAAACTAATGTTCTTAAATTAACCCGGCCTGTTAAACTTTTTCTTTCCCGACATGTTCTGTTTTTATTTTAGATTCCAGCATTTAGAGTATTTTGCACTTTGATTACCTTCAAATTATCCTCAGCGCAGATGGCTGCAATTTCCAGTACGATTTCTCAATCTCTCACTGGAATTGAGGTATAACATCCAGTAAAGTGCATTAGCAGCTATTGACGAATTTCCTCAGAGCCTGCATTGACGTTACAGTGGGGCAACTGGGAGAACCGTGCATAAATTCTATCCCAGGATTTTACAGTGTGCAACTAGATTCAGCATGGCCTGGCAATTAGAATTCTTGATCTTGACAGACACCAAGAGAGGCATAGTCAGACCTCTGGCAGCAGAATTACTGACTGTCCCTAACATGGCACACTGCTGTCAGTGTGAAACACTGTAATGTACCTAAAGCAAGGCTTCAAGAATATTTGAAACTTACTCATGCAGCCATACACACAGGGTATTGGGATAACCCAGCATAGATCACCCGTATCAAACTGCTCTTGGTACAACTGAATGGCTTGCTAAACTCATTGCTCTAGATCTGGAGTCACACACAGGTCTGACTAGATATTGAAGGCAGATTTCTTTCCCAAAAGAACATTTGTGAACCAGACGGCGTGTTACAAAATATCGAGCAGTTTCATGGCCACTGTTTCTAGCTATTCCAGATTTACTGAATTTACAAAATTTAAACTCTCCAGTGATGGAATACAAACTGGTGTCTCAGGCTTACTAGCCCAGCAACATAAGCAATTTAGTATGATATCCCCAAGCTTTCAATTGATTGTCGAGGATTCTAGATAATCCAAGATGGAGAACAGAAAAAAAAAATTGGGGCTCCTTTTTTTGAGGTATAATCAGTGTTGGAGCTGATTTCCTCAAATTCTAGGAGCAGTAATAACTGCTTTATAAGCTGTTGCATTGTTTTGGAACTTTGGGGGAGAAGAAAAAGATCAAAACAGCAGCATTTTAAAAAGGAGGAAGGACGACAAAGACAGTGACCACATGGGAAATAATTCAAAAGGAGAAAGTAACCTACACTGCTGGCTGACCCAGCAGTGAATCTGCACAGCTGCTGCCTTTGCTGTAGAGTTTCAAGTATCTCTGGACATCAGATGTAGTTCTAAGAAAAATAAACAAACAGCGAAACTTACAGCTGACCTTAGAGAAACCGGTGCGCGGGATCTCATAGCAAAGGAGCAGCTAACTGGCTTTTTAAAGTATAATCTTACTATTTTTCTTTTGTAAATCTACAACAGTGAGTAGAAATGGGCCCTTTTTGGATTACGTGTTGTTATTGAGATCTGTCTCTTGATAAACTTTAAAAACTTGAAAACATAGGTACCAAGTTAGCCTGGAGCAGGGATTTTAGAGCAGTAAGATTGTGCTATTTTCTGGGTCTATAGATTGTTAAGGTGCAAAGGCAGCCTATATTAGAGTGATCTGCTCTTCTTGTTGGATGTGGCAGATTAGGAAGAGTTTCCATGTTACTGATGTTTATGTCTGCAGGAAGTCTGTTTAGTTGCGAATCCTATTGGTCCCCATGGATCTTATGGAGCAGCTGTTACAGGCAATGAGGAATTTACAGGAGCTCAGGGTGTGATGGATGGCAGTTGCAGGGAGGGAGAAAAACTGAAGATACAGTCAGGTAAATGGGTGACCTCCAGGAAAGGTAGGAGAGAGGGGCAGATAGCCACAGGAGACTCCTGCACTATCCCCATCTCAAACAAGTTTGCTGTTTTGGAAAATGTAGGGGGTGATGGACTCTTGGGTGAATGTAGCATGAACAGCCATGTTTCTGGTACCAAGACTGACTCTAATGTAAGAGTCTGGTACATTAGTTTCCAAGTGATTGATTATGATTGGGGACTTGCTAGTCAGAGATACGCGATTTGGCAGCTGACAGCGAGATATCAGCATGGCGTGTTGCCTCCCTGGAGCCAGGATCAAAGGTATCTCAGAGAGGGTGCAGAATATTCTCAAAGGGGAGAGGGACCAGAAGATGGTCATTGTACACATTGGGAATAAAGACATAGGAAAAGGATGAGATTCTTAGGAGAGAATATAGGAAGTTAGGCAGGAATTTAAAAAGGAGGTCCTCGAGGGTAGTAATATCTGGATTGCTCCTGGTGCTACGAGCTAGTGAGGGCAGGAATAGGAGGATAGAGCAGATAAATGTGTGGCTGAGGAGCTGGTGCAGGGGAAAAGGGATCACATTTTTGGATGATTAGAATGTCTTCTGGGGTAGAAGTGACCTGTACGAGAAGGATGGATTGCACCTGAATTGGAAGGTGACTAATATACTGGCAGGGAGATTTGCTAGAGCTGCTCAGGAAGACTTAAACGAGTAAAGGGGTGAGGAGGGTGAGATCCACAGAGATAGTGAGGAAAGAGATCAGTCTGAGAATGGCACAGTTGGGTAAAGGAGGAAGTTAAACAAACAGGATAGACAGGAACAAAGTAGAGCACAAGGTACAACTGATAAACAGCATTTATTTCAATGCAAGAGGCCTAACAGGTGAGGCAGATGAACTAAGGGCATGGTAAGGAATATGGAACTGGGATACCATAGCAGTTACAGAGATGTGGCTCAGGGATGGACAGGACTGGCAGCTTAATGTTCCAGGATACAAATGCTACAGGAAGGATGGAAAGGGAGGCAAGAGAGGAGGGGGAGTATAGGAGTTGGATGGTTATGTTCTGGCTATACAGGACATTGGTCAAGTCACGTCTGAAAAACTGTGTGCAATTCTGGTCTACCTGCTATAGGAAGGGTGTTGTGAAACTTGAAAGGGTTCAGAAAAGATTTACAAGGATTTTGCCAGGGTTGGAGGGTTTGAGCTGTAGGGAGAGGCTGATTAGACTGGGGCTATTTTCCCTGGAGCGTTGGAGGCTAAGGGGTGGACTTATAGAGGTTTAAAAAATCACATGAAGCACGGATAGGGTAAATAGACAAGGTCTTTTCCCTGAGGTGGGAGAATCCAAAACTGTAGGACATAGGTTTAGGGTGAGAGGGCAAGATATAAAAGACACCTAAGGTGCAACCTTTTTGCGCAGAAGGTGGTGCGTGAGTGGAATGAGCTGCTGGAAGAAATGGTGGAGGCCGGTACAATGGCAACATTTAAAAGGCATCTGGATGGGTATATGAATAGGAAGGACTTGGAGGGATATGGGCCGGGTGCTCTCAAATGGGACAAGATCCGTTTAGGATATCTGATTGGTATGGATGATTTGGATCGAAGGGTCTGTTTCTGTGCTGTATGACAACGTATCCAGAACAATTGTGTTGTGTTCTTACATGACGAGTCTATCAGTATACAACATTTTTGTTGAAAACCCTGGCTGTATTTCTCTGCCATGGATTATATTCAATGGGTGAAAATCAGTCAATAAATATAACTGCATCTAATCTGTGCATTAAGGCTGGAACAAGAGCCATTTATAGTCCCTGGAGCTTTGGGTATTTGAGTTTTGTAGCAAGATATTTGATTGGCAGTTACCTTGGCAGGCAGGATGCTGCAACACCCCCAACGCATTATGGTTTCTACAAAACGAATTTGTTCAATCGTGAAGATCTAAGCATAACTGCCCTATGAAAGCCACTCAATTCAAGGGATTTAGGGATTGGCCAACAAATGCCAGTAATTTTCACAATCCATGCAAAAATAAAAGAAATTACCATTGTTGAATCCCCCCACATGTCCTGTATAGAAACTGGGTCAAAATCCTGCAACTCCCCCCCTCTAAAAGTACAGTAGGTGGACTGACCACCTCAAAGACTGCAGCAGTTCAAGAAGGCGGCTCTCCACCACTTTCTCTAGGACGATTCGATCTGGGTAATAAATGCTGGTCTAGTCTGAAGTGCTCATAAACCATAACAAAAAATAAGCTATAAGCACAGTGTCAGAGCAGACAGTAGTCTGTAACATCCTGCATCCTCATTCTTAATGAACAGCTTATGCTCAAAACATCGACACTTCTGCTCCTCAGATGCTGCCTGACGGGCTGTGTTTTTCCAGCACACATTTTGACTCTGATCTCCAGCATATGCAGTCCCCACTTTCTCCTGTAACATTCTGCACTCACGTGATATCAAGTTCCATTCCACTGCACAGGATTAGTATGCAACACACCAGGTCTGGGGACATGTTTTCAAACCTCATCATGGCAGAAGGTGAAATTTGAATTCAATTAAAAATTTGGAGTAAAAGAACCAAAGCAAACTGTTGCAAAGACCCAGCTGGTTCACTAATGTGCTTCAAGGAAGGAAATCTGCCATCTTTACCTGGTCTGCCTACACATTACTCTCAGTCCACAGCAATCTCGTTGACTCTTAACTGCTCGATGGACAATTAGACGGGCAATAGTTGCACCATCTTATGAACAAATATTAAAAGATGTAGTAATGGTGGACAGCAGGTATATTTTTGATGCCAGTAAGATCTGACATGACGTGACTGGAGAGGAAGGCTACACAATCCATCTGGGTACAGGTTGGCACTTTTTAAGGAGCACAGTCCTTGACTGTGATTCTGGATCAGTAAGCAGCTGTGAGGTAGAGCGGCCCCTTTTAGTGATTAAGTTTGACCTTCCATCCTGCATTCTGTTTTATCCCTGACATTTTACACAAATCTGGAGCAGGTGGGATCTGAACCTCAGCCTCCTAGTCTAAGACGTAGGTACACTACCAATGTGCCACCCAAGAGTCTTACCCTACTTCCACCTTCCAGTTTTTAAGCACTTATAGATATTAATAAAATCACAAAAGGATAGGGTGAATAGCCAAGGTCTTCTCCCCAAGATGGGGAAGTCCAAATCTAGACTGCATAACTTTAAGGTGAGAGGGGAAAGATTTAAAAGGGACCCGAGGGGCAACCTTTTTTACACAAAGGGTGATTCGTATTTGGAATGAACTGCCAGAGGAAGTGGTATATGCAGGTACAGTTACAATGTTTAAAAGACATTTGGACAAATACATAGCTAGGAAAGGAAGGATATGGGCCAAATGCAGACAAATGGGTCTAGTTCAGTTTGGGAAACCTGATTGGCATTGACGAGTTGGACCGAAGGATCGGGTTCCATCCATGACCGCTTGTTCCTTTTTTTTTGAAATCTGGAAGTGCTATCACACACACAACTGAACAACTTCCCCATGACCAAAATCACTGTGACTGTGTGTTTTTGTTTTCCTTTTTAAATAGTAACTACCACCAGTAAAACACCCATGTAATTAATTCAATATTTTCATGCAAAGCCTGTTAAAGGCAATTCAAATCATCAGAAGTGAGAGGAAAGTAGGGAGAGAGGGAAAGGACTAAATCAAAATTGAGTTGGAAGGGGAGATAAAGCACTGTATCCCCCACGTTGCCTACCTCACTCTAAAAACATTAATGGACATGCTTTCATCGGTCACAGCATTGAGTATAGGAGTTGGGACATCTTGTTTTAGCTGTACAAGACATTGGTAAGACCACTTTTGGAGTACTGTGTGTAGTTCTGGTCATCCTACTATAGAAAGGATATTATTTAACTAGCAAGAGTGCAGAAAACACTTACTAAAATGTTACCTGGATTGGAAAGTTTGAGTTAGAAGAGGCTGGACAGCCTGGGACATCTTTCCCCAGGAGTGTAGGAGGCTGAAGGGTGACCTTATAGAGGTCTGTGAAAACATGACAGGCATAGAGAGGGTCGACAGCCAACAGCTTTTCCCCACTGAGTCTAAAACTAGATGGCATAAGTTTAAGGTGAGAGGAGAGAGACACAAAAGGGTCCAGAGGGGCAATTCTTTCTCACAGAGGGTGATAGTCAGGAATGGGCTGCCAGAGATAATGGTGGAAGCGTGTACAATTTTATAAATTAGAAATGTTTAGACAGGTACATGGAGGGATATGGACCAAAGACAGGGAAATAGGACTAGTTTAATTGTGCACACTGAGTGGCATGGACAAGTTGGGCATGCTTCCACACTGTAAACCTCTATGATTCTATGATACAATGTTATCCCTCCCTTGGGAATGAACATGACCATGCAAGAGGGGCGGACAGTCGGCAGAAGTGACTTTCTCCAGAGCCCAATGCCTGGAACTGTTAATAGCCAGCCTGGCTAGGCCCAGGAACTGACCCATGAGGATATTCTCCCATTACCCACACCTCTCCCCACTGGCTGCCCAGCGATTAGGAGCAAGCAGCTGAAGCACAACCAAAAACACAACAAAAGGTTTTTCAAATAATTAAAAAGAGAGTGCAAACACCCACAACCAGTATACACATGGTCCATGGAGCCGAAAAATAAACAGTTTGGTTTGGGAGTCTGTGAACCGCCACAAACTGTGGTTACGTGGGACTGCTGTGTGCAACAAATCCACCCCAGGTCACCGAGTGGAAGAAAGAGGTCTCCTGTGTAAAGAGCTCTCTACTGGGGATTCCTGCTGCATGGCAGTAAATAAGCAGACCAAGGCCTGTCTGGGTGACAGATGAAGGAATCAAAGTGGATGGAGTGTAGCAGAATCTCTGTGCCATATGGAGAGACACACTACACATTTTCAAGATGTGGCTCAGGTTGTGGGCTCCTAAGGGCGGTCCAGGAGCCTGGGGCCGATATGAAATTCTCTCCAAACAGGGGTATACACACACACACGATCCAACCACACACCTGAACACCCTCCAACTGGTGCACTACGTTGGGTCCAAGCACCGCCATCTTGAGGAGATTGATGGCAGGGGCTGTGAGTTGGATGTCCACTCTGCCCTGTGTCCACAATTCCCGGGGCAACATCCAACCCAGGTCCCCACCACCCAGCATGTGCCCAACTCTGGCCACGGTGATGGTGGAAGTGTGGATTCCTGAGCAGCAGCTTTCTGATAAAAGCAGTTACTCCTGATGGTGGGAAGACCCGGCCCAAGTTGACCGTGTTCCAGACATTGCTGAGGTCCAATTGCCGGGCAGCATTCTGAGTGAAACCTTAAGACCCTTATGATCTATGACTAGGAGCTGTGTATCGGAAATGTGGTCATGCACCTGGCAGGAGAAATACAATCCCAGAGCACACCATAACTTTCAACTCTCTATCCCTTTATACGAAGGGTAAACTTAAACAACTTGCATATAATAAAAACTGTAGAAATTAATTGATTAATCTTCACTAAATGCAGCACATTTAAACTCACTGAACCGAACCTGCATTTATTTACACAAAAACACAGTAATGATCCCGTGAAGTGGAGGCTGCTCAAGTGGAAAGCACAATTTTACGATTTATATAAATCAATTAAATGACACCTTCTGTTAAACTCATTATAATCCGAATGCGTCATTAAAATCCAGGCCTGACTTCTATACAAGAGCTTACCTCAGTTTCCTCTTTCATCTGTTGCCATAGTGACTCATAAGTACTAAACCGCAACCTGTCACTCTCTGAAATAGCATCGCCTTTATTGAAGAAGTCAGCTGCAATATAGAAATCAGAGCATAGCTTTGGTCAGAGTTATAATAATTGTCATAACTAAGCAGCTCTGATCAACTTCAAAATTTAAGAAATAAATATTTTAGGATACCTTAAAATCCACCGCAGCCATCTTCTTTTTGTTGCCTTTTCAGCACACACCTTCTTTAGTGAAAACAGGCAATAGGTCCCCACTCCGGGCCCTTGTAGAGGGGGGAAGCACCTGAACTTCACATGGGAAGGTTTTTATAAAATGCAAAAATGATTTCATTGAATTTCTTCCTAAAAGCTCAATGCAGCATATCAAACAGCCAGCAATGTCCTAAAGTGCACGTAATATAAATAACATTTTCTCGTGCAACAAAAGGACTGCGTTTCCTTGTTGTTCTCACTGACTATAAGTATCAAGGAGACTGCCTATACCACTGATAATGGTTCACAAATTCTTTGCCACCTTGGATCCAGGGTGACAGACAACTCGTCTCTTGATGCTTAGGGAAAGCACCCATCACATATAGACAAATGACAAAGTGTGCATGGAAATACATCAAGCCCTGTCTGAGGTCCAAGGTTTTGGTTTAATAGGCCTGTATTCTGAGCACCTTGTGGTACAGCAGGAAGCAGAGACAAGAACAGCTGCTCAATGATACTCACCTTCACTGTTTGGAGTGCATTCTGCACACCTTGCAGAAGGACAACAATATGAGCACTGCAGTCCTCTCAAAGGCAAACCTCCAAAGTAACACACTGCAGCAAACAAGTCAAATCACCATATCCGATTACTTCAATTTTCTGCTTCAAAAATTGTTTCTTTGGATAGTCTTGGGATATAATTCCAGCCACAACATGCCAAACTCACATTCATAGTCAGCATCATCGTTTTGCCCAAGAAATGCATGTTCTAACTGGAGGTAAGGGATCGGCAGGTGACCAGGTTGTTGCTGTGAAGTTTAAGGCATGGTCACACAGAGATGATTCAATGTGGTCAACAGTGAAGTCAGTCTTCTAACAAGATGAAGGAAGCTGGTTTCCAGCTAATAGTCATAATACTTGCCAACTCGGTAAATATATGTACTACAGTGAGGGAATTTGGTGTTCATGAAGATCTGGTAAAAGAATGGAAGTAGTAGGAATTGACCCCGAAAGGGATGCTCAAGACTAAATGTGCATTGAGCTTTTAGGAAGAATTTCAATGAAATAATTTCTCTATTTTTGTTGCCGTAAATCAAAACAGGGACAGCCACTGCCTGATATTGGAAAGCATGTAGTGGAATGGTTTCATCCTCATCAGAAATGCAATGTGTTTATACTCACTTCAGTGGGCCCAGTAAAACCCAGAGCTCAGCAAAGATTTCCGAGCAACAGTTAGCTGGTGTAGTCACCTTATGGAACAGCAATGACTCATGTTGCGGGAGAGATGACAAAATGACCAGCTAGCAGGGATTCATCATCAAACAGCAGAAAATACAGGAGTAACCATTATATCACAGCAGGATGAGACACACATACATTCCGATACTCCCAGCAACCATGTGATGGGGTGGAAAGATGCAAAAACAGTTCTGATGAAAACAACAGTGCACGAGAAGACAAGATTCACAGTGGTGTAAGCCTGCAAGGCCAACAGAATAAAGCTGATGTCTGTTCGCATTTTCAAATATAATATCACGCCAAACAATGGAGTTCCCCGAAAACATGTTAACACAAATCTGTGAAAATGGCGGGAAAAATAAGAGGGAGTGAAGTTATTAATTGGTATTGTGTGGAAGAGATGTCACAATCTTTTGCATTAATAATGCAGCTTTTATTCCGATCCCATTTAACCAGTGAGAGCTAGAAACGCCTACAAAGAAATAATGTACACATTGTAATTATACTGTGGGGCCTCATGTCTGCAGTCCAACCTTTGGAAGAGCTGGTTGGCTGATAAGGGAAAATACAAAATCACCAAGACTGGAAACGTACACACTAACCCCTTGATGGTCTGTCAACATTTTCCCATCAAATCATGGGAAGTCAATAATGTAAAACCTATCAGATTATTCAGACAACAAAAAAATGTTAACTATCCAATTTGATGGCAGAGGGAGGATTCTGAAACAAAAACACATCTAGCTAAAGGGACTCAGAATAAATTCTATGAACTCTTTGCATCAGACTCCAAACACAATGAAATTAACAGTTTTTAAGACTTCAATGTGGTTAATGGTATCTTTACACAACTACTTTCTGCATAAGCTTTGCCACAAACTTCATATGAATTACTGGTATTTTGTCCCCCTGCATTTTAACATGAAAACCACCCACATCAGTGATCACACTTTGGTGTATAAGTTCACTTGACCCCCAATCCCCATTTTGGAAACACCTTTTGGAGGCTTCAAAGGTCGATTTGTATGACAACATCTTCAGTATGTTGGCACTCATTCAGCTGCAGCACTTGTATGTAGAATGATGAATGAGAACAGGGATATTTCCTTCAAAAGCTTCTGAATCAGCTGTACCAGAAGGTGGTGCTGTAATAGGTATTATCGACATCAAATAAATTGCACACATTTTTACAATTTGAATATAATCCCTTTTTTAGTCCCTTGCTCAAAATTTTAATTTGAAGTTATCAGACTCTCCCAAAAATCTCCAAGAAAAGCAAAGTTTCACACCTCGGCTTGGACAAGTTAGACCGAAGGGTCTGTTTCTGTGCTGTACATCTCTATGACTCTATGTTCATTGTTGTTCGGAGTGAGAGTTGAATTTAAATGTGCCGTCTGAATGTATGTCTGGTTACCTGCAAGACTTTGCATTTATTTGGTAGCAAGATTATAAATTTCCAAAGTAAGTTATCAAACTAAAAGTTTCTCTGCACCTTAGAAGTTCAGTTGTTTCTCCGTTTTAAGTAATAAACTATCCTGATATTCTTCCTGCCAAAGTGAACAAATTTACATGATCCTCCGTCTTCCAGGTTTTTGCTCACTCACTTACCCTATACAAATCAGTCTGCATCTGTGTATTCCTCACACAACATACTGTCCTATCTCTCCTACTGTCATCTATAAATCTTGCTAGCATATCTTTGCTTCCTTCATCCAAGTCATAGAGACATACAGCAAGAAAGTCATTGATATGTATTGAAAAAAAATTGATGCCCCATCACAGCCCTTTGCGGGACCCCATTCATGACATCCTGCCAATCTGACAAAAGCCCATTTTAAAATCCTCTGTATTCTGCCAGCTAGCCAATCTTCTATCCACGCTAATATATTACCTCTTATCCTGTCAGCTTTTATTTTCTGCAAGAATCTTTTATATGCCAACTTATCAAATGCCTTCTTGAAATCCAAATATGGTATAGTTGCAGGCCTCCCTTTATCCATAACCATGTTAGATCGACCAATGGGCTGAGGAGTGGCAGATGGAGTTTAATTTAGATAAATGCGAGGTGCTGCATTTTGGAAAGGTAAATCAGAGCAGGACTTCTATATTTAATGGTAAGGTCCTGGGGAGTGTTGCTGAACAAAGAGACTTTGGAGAGCAGGTTCATAGTTCTTTGAAAGTAGAGTTGTAAGCTGCTTTTGGAATAGTGTGTGTAATTCTGGTCTCCTTTCTATCAGAAGGATTTTGGGACATTTCAAAGAGTTCAGTAAAGATTTACAAGGATGTGGCCAGGGTTGGAGGATTTGAGCTATAGGGAGAAGCTGAAAAGGCTGGGACTGTTTTCCCTGGAGCATCAGAAGCTGAAGGGTGACCTTATAGAGATTTATAAGATCTTGAGGGACATGGATAAGATAAATAGACAAGGTTTTTTTTCCCTGGGGCGGGGGAGTCCAGAACTAGAGGGCATAAGTTTAGGGTGAGAGGGAATGATTTAAAAGGGACAACTTTTTCATGCAGAGGGTGGTGCATGTATGGAATGAGCTGCAAGAGGAAATGGTGGAGGCTGGTACATCATTCAAAAGGCATTTGGATGCATATATGAATAGGAAGGGTTTAGAGGGATATGGGCCAAGTGCTGGCAAATGGGACTAGATTAGTTTAGGATATCTGGTCAGCATGGACGATTTGGACCAAAGGGTCTGTTTCCATGCTGTACATCTCTATTACACTATGACAGATATGAAGCCAACGTGTTTACAGTTGCTGTTTTCTCTGTCCTCCTCTCTTTTTTTTAAGATTAGATTTTTTTTAGATTACTTAGTGTGGAAACAGACCCTTCAGCCCAACAAGACCATACCAACCCGCCGAAGCGCAATGCACCCAGACCTATTCCCCTACATTTACCCCTTCACCTAACACTATGGGCAATTCAGCATGGCCAATTCACCTAACCTGCACATTTTTGGACTGTAGGAGGAAACCAGAGCACCCAGAGGAAACCCCACGCAGACACGGGGAGAATGTGCAAACTCAATACAGAGAGTCGCCTGAGGCGGGAATTGAACCCGGGTCTCTGGCGCTGCGAGGCAGCAGTGCTAACCACTGTGCGACTGCACCGCCCATTTCTTGAACAGAGGTTTAAGATTTGCTACTTTCCAGTCTGGAACCTTCCCTGAATGGAAGGATTTTGGAAAAGTAACACCAACAGATTTTCTATCCCGTTAGCAGCCTTGTTTAAGATCTGATCCCAGAGATTTCTCCGCCTGAGGTTCTATCCATTTGTTTCCCTCATGATTGTAATTTTGTCAAGTTCCTCTCTCCCTTCTGCCTCCTCATGTACAGCCATTATCAAGATAATTTTGTAACCTCCATAGTGAACATAGAAGCAAAATTTGCTACTTTCATCTGCTTTAAGCATATTGTAGCTTTTTATCTTTCAGTATTCTTGGGACTTAAATGCAAAAAGATTCATTTAAAAGCCAAGCACAGTGGAAGCGATTGCTGTACTTTTTAAAATCAAGAAACCTGACTCATTGTTCAGGCTGTTTACACTGATGCAATGCTGTTTACTCAGCCAGTGATGGGAGACTAGTTGCAGATGAATTGGATCAGTGTGTACAAAATGGGATTCAGCCAGTAACAAGAGGCTGATTGGTCTGTGGAGTCAATGACAAAGCCCTCCTGCCTGCCAACAACTATGTGTTTGTTGATGTGAACAAAACAGGCAGAAGCTTTCATGCCTCCTAAACGGTAGGTGGTGCCCTTGGCTCTGCAGTGAAATAGCTCCAAAAGCCTGAAAGTCACCAGTTTACTTTCCCTTAACAATTGCTGTAGGATGTTGCTTTTAAACGTTAAGCCAGAGACTTTATAAATTGTGAATCTTTGTCTCCTACAAGCAAGTTAAAGTACCTGGAGAAGGAAGATCGAGACGCAGAAAGTGCTGACCACCCACAAAGCTCACTTCAGTTAACCCTATGGACAGGGACCACTGAACTGCCCTCCCAGTTTCTTCCCTCCGCTAAGAACACCAATTTTTTTTTTCTATGTGTGAGTGTATGTGTGTGTGTAGGGGGATGTTAAAGAAAATCAAGAGTTTTAGAGTTTTAATATAGGTTGACAGTTAATAATTATTTACCTGTAGCTAGAACTGATTTATTTGTAATAGATAGCAGTTATTGTTATATACAAAAACCTGGTCTGTACTTTCCGTTAATCTGGGTCTTGAAAGAGTGGTAAATTGGGGAATTTTGCATATATTGATGAAACTTTTGTGACAAATTGAGGAAGAGCAGGGCTTGATGTCCAGATGTTACCCTAGTGAGGCATTGAATTGTTGTATATATAGACTCGTCATTCTCATTCTCTGGAGAACCAACACATGCTTTACATATTCATTTCCTTTTTAAATACACACAGAAACGCTTGCTGGTTTTAAATTCCTAGCTAGCTTCTTCTCACACTAATTCCTTCCTCCCGATTCACCTTTTATTCATTCTCTGCCATTCTTTATTTTCTGACCAATCATGTGTACAGCCAGTCATCTTTGCACAGATACACTTCTTCCTTAAGTTTGACGCTTTCCCTACCTTTTGTTAGCCATGGATAGTGGGTTCTCCTTCAGGGCTTTTCTTTATAATAGGAATATATATATTCTGTGTATTCTGAAATATCCGCTGTGTCTCTATTCTATCCCTTACCTGGGAAGCCAGTTCACCTCAGTATCGTCAGCTTTCATACTCACATAATTGCTATTATTTCAATATTAATCTTAGTCCTAATCTTATCCCTTTAAAACTGGATGTAAAATTCAAATCACACTGAGGTCATGGATTCCCATAGTTAAGGTCATTAATTAATCCTGTCACAATACCAAGTCTAACATAACCTGCTCTCTGGTCTGCTGTAACACTCATTGTTCTAAACATTCAATGAACTCCCCATTCATCTGCTACTGATAATCTGATCTTTTAAATTTATATTAAAGTCTCCCATCACTATAGCCGTCCCTTTACCACAAACATCCAATATTTCTTCTTGTAAACTTTGTCCCACTGTATGATTAGTTAAGGACATTCAGACCACTAACTCAAGTAATTTCTTTCCCTCCTATTCTAGTCTACTACACACCCCTCTCTACCCAGGACCCAACAATTCTCACCTCTCCAACCCTGCACGCTCCCATCTTTCTTTTCCTGCTCATATTTTTGAGAGTAAATTAATTATTTAGGTTAATAATGCAGCTGAGCAAAGGGGCCAGGATTATCACTTTCATTTTGTACTTTACAAATTTTTAACTGTATGCAAGCTAATTTTAAAAATGGAAATGCATGCAGTAGCATCCTAGGCTGAATCATCCACTTGTATTAAGATACATTGCACCTCTTTTTGCAGCTGAAGTACAGGGTAGCAGTTGGTCAGGAAAAGGCACACACTCCAGTTCCCAGAACCTTGTGCACGTGCATGTGTTCATCCTCAAAACACCCCTTTATTGAATCAATGTTTTGGGAGGGGAAGTGGAAACGTAGGAATTAAAACATTTGAGGAAGAGACAGCAGAAACAAACAGGTGATAGAAATAATGATTGGAACATCATTAAATATGGCGGTGTTTTTGTTTTAAATGCAATACTTATTTACTCAATGTTATCATGGGTACAAACCTGCAACAGGTATCTTTCTCTTTTTGGAATCTTTTGGCTTGAAGACAAAACAACCCTGGAGGCAAAAGAAAAAAAAACATCAAGCTTCTTGCAGCAACATATTAAAATGATCAACACGTGTGGAACACATCACTAAATCTCAGGCAGTATTTATGGATGTGGAGATGGTTAGTATTGCAAAGAGCTGCCTACATTAGTTTTTAATTAATTGGTCTTCTATTGCCAATTGTAATATCCCTGCGGCCAAACCATCTGAACTTGCTACCTCAGTAGTCTTCAGCCATTTAACCCATTATATCAGTTTATATGAATTAGCCACCTTCAAAGGAAAACAGCAAGTAATGAATTTGACGAAAAACGTACGATAATTGACATTAATTTAATATCTTGTTCATGACACACTGAAGACAAGAATACAAAGAACATAAAGTTTTAAAACAATCGAAGCAGCAATCTGTCAGCCAGAATGGGCTGGATACATTAACACATCTACACGCCAATGCTGCTATCCAACACTGTCAACATGTGGCTACACCAACATTGTCAACATGGCTCCAGGCTATACGTAGGGGTAAGAAGCTGTTACTGAAGTGAGCAACTGGCTGGAACAAATTATTGTAGCTCAGGTGCTGGATTCTGTCGTGGAATACGGAGTTCTCCACACAAGTACATTTAGGAAGATGGCAGCACATAAACTGCTCCCTTAGCCAAGATTTTCCATTAGAACTGACACGGTGTCTACTTAACAGAGTGTAAGATTGCTCTGATACAGTTCAGCCTCAGAAAGCAAGGAAATTCAACATTTTCAAATTGCGCTGACTTATCCTCTCCACCAATATCAGCAGCACAACAGCAGTAATCTATAATGCAGTCAAGACACACCAAATTATCAATAACTTCGCAACATTATGTAGGTTCTGCCAGTGTCACCTGGCTCCGGATATTATCATAGCCTCAATCCAGACCTGGTGCAGGAACCGAGTGCTGGAGGAGATGGAAGAATTGTTTTCCTCAACATCAGTCAGCAATTAATCCAGAGATCTAGGTAACGTTCTCAGAACCTGGGTTTAAATCCCTCCACGGCAGATGGTGGAATTTGAATTCAATAATAATCTGGAAATGAGAATCTAAAGATGACCATGAAAGCATTGCTGATTGTCAGGAAAGGCCCATCTGGTTCACCAATGCCCTTTATGGAATGAAATTTGTTATCCTTATCCAGTCTGGCCGTCATGTGACTCCAGACCCACAACAATGTTGTTGTCCCTTAACTCTCCTCCGGCAATTAGGAATAGCAAGAAATGCTGGTCCAGTCATGGACACCCACATCCTATCAGAATCCCACCGGGTCAGTACTGAAGCTCTGAAGAGCATCCCATCCAAGCCCAGTCTGCCAGCCTATCCTCATATTTCCCATGGCTTATCTCCCTGGCCTACATTCCTGGACACTACAGGTCAATCAACCTAACCTGCACATCTTCAAACTGAATGAATAAAAATAAAAAATCAAAATAAAAAACAGTTTGGTTTAAGAAGCTGTAGAAAAGCCAGGCCTGGAGTGTCATGAGGAGGAATACCCCTAAATAGTTGGAGCTATATGTTAGGCAAAGCTGGGATGATGAGAGACCATGAGTGCAGGAATTCCTCTGAGAAGTGTTGTCGGTCCATGACCTTCCATCTATAACCTGGAACTGTTTACTCATGATTGCACAGTTCCACTCCCAACTCGTTCTGCAGGATATCCAGGCTATGAAGCGAGAGCTAAATGTCCACACACCCGTCAACTCAGTTCCATTCTACTTCTATTTCTTTCTTGAACTGTATAGTGTGGTTGCAAGCCTCATTCCTGGATTTAAACGCGCCTTTTAAGCTGAAACCTACATTGTACTGAGCTGGTGCTGTTTTTGAGAAGAGTCAGTACACTGAGGCCACACTTGCCCATTCAGGTGGATGCAAAATATCCAAATATTTCATTTGAACAAGGCTAACGAGTTTCTGCTGCCGTATTGGTAAATACTGACACCTCAAGTAAAAATTAACAACCATCAATTCTCTCAGAGCTTATAATAGTTTCTTTAGGTGGGGTTTTCTGGCACAGTGGTAGTTCCCTATCCCTGAGTTCAGGTCCTACCTGCTCCAAAAATGCATAATAACATCTCTGAACACGTTGATTTGAAAATATCAAACATAATTTCTTCTCCTTGTGACCTTTGTTTTGTGACTGGCCATTTGTTGGGAAAAGCAATTAATTTGTTCTGAATCATTTGGGAAATCAGGAGGAACAGAAAGATGCTTCATAAATTATTTAATTCATGGATCTGTGGGTGATGCAATAGACTGTTCTCAACAATGTAGCCTCAAGTCTATGACTCCAGAAATGATCAATAAGGCAAAATCAGAACACTTAGAATTAACCATTTAGGGTATAATCAAGAGGTGTTTTAAAATTCTCTATATTGTGTGAAAGCTCATTGTATATACGCATGAGGCTTGCACAATAAAATATTTGGGGATACTCCTACACACTCTGCTCACTACAACATCACACAAGTTTGTTAAAGACAAAGTAAGATTACATATGAATTTTTACATTAATATATTAACTGGCCTCCGACATAAAACAACTACAGTTGGAGTTGCATGCATGGAGGCTTCCGCATCTGCAACATTACTGTAGTCCCTAAATTCACAAAATCATTACACTACAGGAGGCCATTCAGCCTGTCAGAATCCTCTAACTGTGCAGGGTTATGGGGAGATGGCAGGAAAACGGCACTTCCTTCCTTTTCAAATAACACCAATTCCTTTCAATTGATGCTGGCTCAGCCACACCCTCAGACAGCGCACTGCAGCCCCAACACCTTCATGGCAATGCCCAGGCCCCACTGACAAGGCTGAGACAGGTTCAAGCACCTTCAGCCAGATGTGCTGAGTGGACAATTCATCTTGGTGTTTGCCTGAGGTCCCACAGGTTGACATACAGTTAATTTGATTCACTCCATATGCTATCAGGAAACAGCTGAAGACACGAGATATCACAAAAGCTATGGGCCCTGATGACATTTGGGCAGCAGTACTGAAGACATGAACTCCAGATCTAGCTGTGTTGCTAGTCAAGCTAGAACATTGGCGTCTACCTAACAATGTGGAAAATTGCCCAAATATATCCTGTCCTCAAGAGGCAGGACAAATCCAGTCCAGCCAACAACCATCCTATCACTCGACTCCTGGTGATCAAGGGATGCAAAGTGTAGATGACTGTGAATACAATGAAGTTGTATTCACTCAGATGGGTTCAGCCCAGGCTAAACCACTCCTGTCCTTGTTACAGCCTTCGTCCAAGCATGCACAAAAGAGCTGAACCCCTGAGATGAGGAGGGGGTGACTGCCTTTGACATCAAGGAAACACTGAATCAAGTGCAGCATCAAGGAGCCCCAGGAAAACTAGTGCAGTGTAATGGGAATTGGGGTAATTCTCCACTGGCACAAGAGGATGATGGTTGTGGTTATTGGACGACAATCATCTGAGCTTCAGGACATTGTTGTAGGAGCTCCTCAGTGTAATATCCTAGGCCCAACCATCTTCAGCCACGTCAGAGGTTGGGATGTTCCCTGAAATTGCAAATTATTCAGCACCATTTGTCACTTCTCAGATACTGAAGCAGTCTTTATCCAAATGCAGGAACACCAGAACATAACTGCCTGGACTGACAAGTGGCACCTAATGCTTGCACCACACAAACGTAAACAAAGACAAAAGCGAACATAACCATTGCCCCTTGACATTGAATGGCATTACAACTGTCTGAAGTGCCCAGTTTCAACACCCAGGGGTTACCATTGACCAGAATCAGAAATGGACCAGCCATAACAATATTGCGGAAAGAGAGCAATTTAGAAGCTGGGACTTTTGACTCTCCAAAACCTGTACATCATCCTCAAGTCAAGAATGTGATGGAATACTGTTGAATGCAGCTCGAACACAATCTGTTTGATGCTAAAAATAAGACAATGCTGGTGAATTCCTGGCCTGCTTTCCTTGTTTATCTAACTGTTTCAGCTCTCTCTCTCTCTTTCTGGGCCTCATTGTCACCTTTCCACTCATCCCTCCCCTCCTTTCCAAGACCTCCATTTCCTTCTCTCCCACCCACCCAACCAGTAAACTTCTACTGACACACTCACCCACCTGGCTGAACTGGTCCTCCCCTTCAACAATTTCTCCTTCGAATCCTCCCACTTCCTCCAGACCAAAGGGGTAGCTACATGGGACCCAGCTATGCCTGCCTCTTTGTACATGGAACAGTCCATCTTCTGCAGTTACATCGGCATTACTCCCCACCTTTTCTCCCGCTACATTGATAACTGTATTGGCACCACTTCGTGCTCCCACGAGAAGGTTGAACAGTTCATCAACTTCACAAACACCTTCCAGCCTGACCTCAAGTTCACCTGACCCATTTCAGACACCTCACTCCCCTCCCTGGACCTCTCCATCTCTATTTCCAGCAACCGACTTGACATGGACATCTACTTCAAACCCACCAACTCCCACAGCTAACTGGACTACACCTCCTCCCAGCACCCTCCTGTAAGAACGCTATCCCTTACTCCCAAATCCTCTGTCCCCGCTGCATCTGCTCACAGGAGGACCAATTCCATCGTAGAACACCCCAGATGGCCTCCTTCTTGAAGAACGACAATTTCCCCTCCCACGTGGTCAACGATGCCCTCCAGTGCATCTCCTACACTTCCCGCACCTCCGCCCTTGAACGCTACCCCTCCTTCGCCAAAAGGACGGACCTAGCCCATCGTCACCTTCCCCTGCACCAGCCTCCGGATACAACGCATCATCCTCTTCCATTTCCGCTACCTACAATCAGTCCCACCATCAGAGATATATTTCCCTCTCAGCCCTTTCAGCATTCCGTAGAGACCATTCTCTCCGCGACTCCCTCGTTAGGTCTACATCACCTCCCCACTCCCTGTCCACCAAACCAACCTCCACTCCTGGTATCTTCCTTTACCACCGCAAGAGGTGTAAAACCTGCACCCACACCTCCCCCCTCATCTCCATCCAAGGTCCCAAAGGATCCTTCCAAATCCGACAGATTTCCCTGCACCTCCAAACACCTCATTTACTGTGTCTGTTGCTCTCGATGTGGTCTCCTCTACATTGGGGAGACGGGATGCCAACCTGCGCAACATTTCAGAGAACATCTCTGGGGCACACGCACTAAACAACCCCACCACCCTGTGGCTGACCACTTCAACTCCTTGTCCCACTCCACCAAGGACTTGCAAGTCCTGGGCCTCCTCCATTGCCAGATTCTAACCACCCAACACCTGGAGGAAGAACACCTCATTTTCTGCCTTGGGACCCTCCAAACACACAAGATCAATGTTGATTTCACCAGTTTCCTCATCGCCCCTCCGCCCACCTTATCCCAGATCCAACCTTCCAACTTGGCACTGCCCTCTTGAACTGTCCTACCTGTCCATCTTTCACCTTATCCCAGATCCACCTTCCAACTCAGCACCGCCCTTTTGAACTGTCCTACCTGTCCATCTTTCTTCCCACCTATCCACTCCACCCTCCGCTCTGACTTACCACCATCACCCCCCACCTCCATCTTCTATCGCATTCCCAGCTACCTTCCCCCAAGCCCCATCCCCTCCCATCTATCTCTCAGCCTCCTTGGGCCTCCCTTACATTCCTTTTGAAGAGTTTATGCTTGAAACATTGACTCTCCTGTTGCTCAGATGTTGCTTGACTGGATGTGCTTCTACAACACCATACTTTTTGACACCTTCCCACTCACCCAAATTCACCTTCAGCATAAATACCATTTTTTCCTAGCTGTTTATGGTTCTGATGAAGAATCACTGGACTCAAAACGTTAACTCTGCTTTCTTCCCAGAGTTGCCTGTTTTGCCTGCAATTTTTTAAAATTTTTGTTTCAGATCTAGTGTCCAGTTATTCATTTTACTGTTTGTCACCACTCAGCACAAAGCATCAGCCTGACTGACACCTAATCTAACACCTTTGACTATCACTTCCTCTAATACCCCAGATAGTAACAATAAGACACACTTATCAATTAGTGTCTAGATTAGAGTGGTGCTGGAAAAGCATAGCAGGTCAGACAGCATCTGTGGAGCAGGAAAATCAACATTTTGGACAAAAGCTCTTCATCAGGGATAGAGAAGGGATCTCCAGCACCACTCTAATCTAGACTCTGGTTTCCCGCATCTGCAGTCCTTGTTTTTACCGACACACTTATCAATTAGACAGCATTTCCAAACGGACAAACTCCACTAAGTAGAAGGATGGGGGCAGCAGATTCATGGAAGCACGACCTGCAAGCTTCTCTTCTGAGTCACATATCATCCTGAACTGGAACAACATTAATGCACTTTCACTGGGTCAAAACTCTGGAGCTCTCTTCCTATCAACGCTGTGAGTCTACCTAGGCCACACAGGCTTCAGCAGTTCAAGAAGGCAACCCAGATCCATCTTCTCCAGGGTGACTGGGAACGAGGAATAAACGGTGGCCCAGCCATCAAAGACCACATCTCCTGTATGATTAGGAAAAAAATCGCCCACTTCATTTCAGTGCCCAGATGCGGGTGCTGCACAGTGGCGGATGTGCTCAACTCTCAACACCTATCAGCATGCAAGCAGAATCTCATATCATCGCTCAGTTCACAGTCAGGAAAAAGGTACGCTGCAATATTTCTACCAAACGTGACTGCACTGGCTATCCCGTTGAGCACATCGTTTAATTCTGTATGGTCCAGCCTCCCTCCGTCCCCTTGCACATTGTTAGTATTTAAATAATCATCTGGAAAACCCTTCTAAGTGCCTATGCTTCCACCGCACTTGCAAGCTGCAGACATCTTTGGCACTGGACAGTACTCCTTGGGGTTTACAGTGAGTTGCAGCCTGCCCTGAGCTGCTGGGGGAGTCTCAGTAAGAGCTGCCTTTACCCGGGACACTGACGAAGTCGCCATTGTCTCCACATTCTCTTTCCGAACGTTGCAACATCCGCCCGCCAGCAGCCAATCAGCGCGCCTCTACCTTCCCCCCGGCAGCCGAGCGGCATCGCCATTGGCTGAGAGTTCCCCCCCCCCCAAGCATCTCCCCGGAGAAGAGATCAAAGGTCGGAGGTCGGAGGGTAGTTGTTGCTGCTGCTGCAGCCGGTGGTGTATAGAGTTGAGCAGATGTCAGCGGTCGGATGGATCAGGCACAGTCAGACCGGGAATTGAGAGCGGATTCCTGAATTTTAGGGCCTGGGCAAATGATGGTATGGCTTGTCTTTTCCGAAGGTCTATAGCAGCGCAGGTACGTAGCAGTAAGCAATGCTCTTCACATACACTAATGCAGAGGTTCCGTACTGCGTGACCTTCAGGTGCTGCTTGCTGAGGGTTTTCTTTTGGCAGTATATTCTAAATAGCCCAGCTTTTTAGGTTTTTCTAAATAACGCTTCATTTAAAAAAAATTGGAAGCTGAGAATTGTAGAAGCTTTATGTTACGCAGAATGACAAGACCTAAAGATCTTACTTTCTAAGCTTTACTCTTTTTAAAAAATGTGAAATGAATGTTTGCAGGTTGGAAGTGATATTCTCATAATCAGAGGTATAAACTATTTCATTTGATGAAATGTATGCTTAATCAGTTAATTTCCATTAGCATCAGCAGTAAAATAAACAGAAATATTTGGCATTTAATGATTGTATCGTACAAAATCATTTTACCTTCAGCTGCCTGAAGTGCCAAAATGATTTTTTAAAAATACTAATATTAGTAAAGTAAATTGGATGCCCTTCTTTCCCCATCACAAGCTCTGTCTGGGGCTTTGAAACTGTGGATAGATGCTGTTGAGGAATTCTTCATTCCACATTGTATCCCACAATCCAGACTGTAGCTTCAGTGCAGCACCCCTGAAGTTCTGCATCATTGAAGATGGCATCTTTGGCATGTGATTTAGACTACAGCTATTGTTCACAATAATATGGTAGTTCCTGTGGCATTACTGAAGAAGTGCATGGAGTTGCCCTGTAGACCTGGCATTGTCCATGACCTTGTCACCAAACCAAAATCACTAATAATTAGTTGGACAACAAAATACAGGTATTTGAAATCTGAAATGACAACATAAACTGCTGGAAACATTCTGGTGCATGTGTTAAGAGATGAACAGACAGTTAACCTGGAGGGTCACTGATCCTCACATCAGTTCTGATAAAGTAGTTGACTTGAAATAATAAGCCTATCATTGTCTTTTCATAAATGCTGTCTGTTGTGACAGTATTTTCAATTCAAAACAATGTTGCTTTGTGAAATACTTTGGGATGTTCTGTGGATTTGAGGAAATCTCCTGAGGAGATCTCTGCAGGCTGCTTCATCAATGACCTCCTCTCCATCAAAGATCAGAAGTGAGGAATGTTCACTGCTGATTGCACAATGGTCAGCATAATTTGTGACTGTTCAGATAATCCATGTCTAAATGCAGCAAGACCTGGAAAATTTCCAGACTTGGGCTGCAAAGTGACAAGTAACATTTGTGTCACACAAGTGCCATCTCCAATGTGGTACTATCTCCCTGTCATCCCTTGACATTCAATAGTACTACCACCATGCAGTCTCCAGAATTAACATCCTGGGACGGGAAACTAACTGGACTAGCCACATGAATACAATGGCTACTAGAGCAGGACAGATGCTAGGAATTCTGCAGTGAGTAACACACCTCATGACTCCCCGAAGTATGTACATCATTTACAAGGCACAAGTCAGGAGTGGGATGGAATATCCGTACTTGCCTGAATGAGTGCAGCTCCAACAAAACTGAAAAACTGACACCATCCAGGACAAAATAGCTCACTTGACTCGCACCATATCTGCAAACATCCACTCCCTCCATCACTGATGCTCAGTTGTGACTATCTGCAAGATGCACTGCAGCAATTCACTAAGGCTCCTTCCAAACCCATGATCACTTCCATCTGGAAGGACAAGGAAGCAGATACAGCTGCAAATTCCCCTCCAAACCACTCCCCATCCCGGTATGGAAATCCATCACCTTTCTGGAATTCCCTTCCTAAAGGCATTGTGGATCGACCTCCAGCACATGGACTGCAGTTTTTCAAGAAGGCAGCTCCCACCATTTTCTCAAAGGAACAAGGGCCAGCGATATTTGTTGGCTCAGCTAATGTTGCCCACAACTGAAGTACGACATAATTTTCTTTCAGAAAACATGTATTTATTTTAACATCAATGGTTTACTACTGAAAGCATTTCAACTAAACTTAAAGTAATAGGATTAATGAAGCTAATATAATTATTAGACATTTACAGCACAGAAGGAAAGCCATTTGGTCCAAAGTGTTCTTGTTACACTCAACTGTGTTTCGCTGTGTTTCCCTCAACTGTCCTTTCAGACCATGAGTTCTGGATTATCACCACTCGCCAGGTGAAAATGTTTGACTTGAATCCTGTCTGAGCATCTCGAAATCCTCAAACGTTTTGACCCAAGTCTTGTTATGGACCTCTTAACCAAAGTGAATAGAGATTTCATGTTCACCATTTCTAGAGTCCTGCATAACTTTATACATTTGGAGAGGTCTCTGCTCAGCCTACTATTTCCAAAATATGAGTTCGAGCTTATGCAACCATTCCTCAATGACTAAAATTCTCCATTTCATGGAATATCATTGTAAATGTCCTCTGTAGGCTCTCGAAAGCATCTTTCCTATCATGCAGTGACTAGAACTGTACACAGTACTCCAGCTGTGGCCTCACCAATGTTTTACACAGTTGCAGCATACCTCACTGCTGGTAAGTGCCTTGGCTAATAAAAGCAATGTTTCCATGTGTTTCCTTTACCATCTTATCTACCTTCACAGGAACTTCGGGGATCTGTGAACCCACATAGCAAATTGCTTCTGTTCCTGTACACATCTCAGAAGATCCTGTACAGTTCTCGGTTTACAGCTATTTATTGTACATTTGGTTGCCTTATCATTCTTCCCCAAATACATTATTTCTCAATTCTCTGGTCTGAACTCCATTCACCACTGTTTTACCCAGGCTTCCACCAATTTTTAAGCATGAATTGATAGAGGTTTACAGCTTTGCAATTCTGATTCCTAATTTATCCTGTTGAAACTTCAGGAACTGTGTACACTGTATATTTATTACAAGACTTTAAATAGAAGATCTTTTAAATTGTCACTTCTGTTTCAGTGACACTATCCAGACCATTTGACTTTGTGAAGAGGTAAATGAGTGTGACAACATGTATTAAATTGTCTAAGTATTTCGGAGTTCTTTTTCTTCCTGTCCGTGTCAGATGTTTTCGGAATTCAACGTACCGTTTCATGTGAACCTCTTCCTCTGTGTAGCTATAATAAATAGTCTTTTAAATTGTTGATAGAAAGCTATATCATGTAAGATGCACCACATCATAAATATTATATGCAACCTTTTTTGGCATGAGATTGCTAATGGTGAGATTTGTAATGTGGGGATTAACAGTGGTGTACTGGTATGGATAGAGAACTGGTTGGCAGACAGGAAACAAACAGATCCATTTCTGAGTGGTAGGCAGTGAACAGTGAACTGCATGGATTAGTACTTGGACACTAGCTGTTCACAATATATTTGAATGATTTTAGATGAAGAAGCTAATTGTAATATCTCCAGGTTTACAGCCAACACAAAGCTGGGTGGGGATGTGAACTGTCAGGAGGATGCAGAGATGCTTCAGTGTAATTTGCACAAGTTGAATGAATGGGCAAATACATGGCAGATGAAGTATAAGTAGATAAATGTGAAATTGCCCACTTTGCTAACAAAAGCACTCCAGCAGATTATTGTTCAAATGACGATCGATTGGGAAAGGGGGCCTTGCTCATTCAGCAGTTGCTGAAAGTAAGCGTACTGGTGCAGCAAGTGATTAACAAGACAAATAATATGTTGGCATTTGTAGTGAAAGGACTCAAGCACAGTAGCAGGGATGTCTTTCTGTAATTGTATAGGGCATTGGTGAGACCTTAGCTGCTGAAGGGTGGAGGGCAGCACAACAAATATTTACCAGATTAAACTCAATCCCAGGAATGAGATGAGTCAGTGGGGATCTCACAAAAACCCATAAAGTTCTAACAGGCCTGGACAGGTATTATTGCTAGACTCTGGATCAGTGGTGCTGGAAGAGCACAGCAATTCAGGCAGCATCCGAGGGCCTGTCCTCGGATGCTGCCTGAATTGCTGTGCTCTTCCAGCACCACTGATCCAGAATCTGGTTTCCAGCATCTGCAGTCATTGTTTTTACCCCATTATTGCTAGACTATTAACCCTAGAAACTTAGCAAATATTCTGGGAACCCAAGTTAGAATCCTGCCATGGCAGATGATGGAATTTGTATTCAATTTAAAAAAAAAATTGAATTAAGAATTTTCTGACCAGGAAACCCCCATTGTCGATTGTTGGAAAAACCCGTCTGGCTCACTAATATCCTTCGGGGAAGGAAATCTGCCACCTTCACCCAGTCTGGCCGACATGTGGCTCCAGACCACATGGTCGACTCTCAACTGCCCTCTGAAATGGCTCAGCAAGCCACTCGATTTGTTTCAATCGCTACAGAGCTGGCACAGTGGTTAGCACTGCTGCCTCAGCGCCAGAGACCCGAGTTAAATTCCAGCCTCGGGCAACTGTCTGTGTGGAGTTTGCACATTCACCCTGTGTCTGCGTGGGTTTCCTCCGGGTGCTCCGGTTTCCTCCCACAGTCCAAAGATGTGCAGGTTAGGTGAATTGGCCAGGCTAAATTGCCCGTAGTGTTAGGTGAAGAGGTAAATGTAGGGGAATGGGTCTGGGTGGGTTGGTCTTCAGAGGGTCGGTGTGGACTTGTTGGGCTGAAGGGCCTGTTTCCACACTGTAAGTAATCTAATCTAATCTCAAAAAAAAAGAAATGAAACCGATGGACCACGCAGTATCAACTGAAGCATCAGAAAAGACAACGGCAGGCTACAGCCCTGTTGACCATGCAGAGTCATCCTTACTAATATCTGGGGGCTAGTGCCAAAATTGGGAGTCCTCAACATTTGACCCTATGAAGCCTCATGCTTCAGGTTAAACATAGGCAAGGAAACTTGTCGTTGATTACAATTCACTGTGCTCTCTTGGCTGAGGAATCTGTATTCCCCTGTGTTGAACAACTCTTGGAGAAGCACTAAGGGTGGCAAGGACTCAAACGTGCGCTCGGGTGGTGTTGATTTCAATGTCCACCACCAAGAATGGCTTGGCAGCAGTACTACTGTTCACATTGGTCGAGACCTAAAGGACATAGCTACTGGACAGGGTCTGCAGCAGGTGGTGAGGGAACAAACAAGAGGGAAAAACATTCTTGACCTCGTCCTTACCAAACCGCCATCTGCAGAAGCATCTGACTAACTATCGGTAAGAGTGATGATCACATAGTCCTTGTGGAGATTAAGTCCTGCCTTCACATTGAGAATAACCTGTGTCGTGTTGTGTGGCATTATCACCGTGTGAACTGGGATCGAGTTCAACAGATCTAGCAACTGAAGACTGGGCATCCACGAGGCACTATGAACCATTCTCCAGCACAATCTGCAACCTCATGGCCTGACATATTCCCCATTCAACCATTAACATCAAGCCAGGGCATCAGCCCATCTACCCAAGTTCAATGGGGAGTGCAGGAAGGCATGCCAGGAGTATTACCAGGCATACCTAAAAATGAGGTATCATCCAAATGAAGCTACCAAACACAACTACCTGCGTGCCAAGCAGCAAGTGATAAAGCTAAACTCTATCCCACAAACAGCAGATCAGATCTAAGCTCTGTAGTTCAGCCACATCCAGTCGTGAATGGTGGTGGACAATTAAACAACTCACTGTAGGAGGAAGCTGCACAAATATCCCCACCCCCCTCTGATGGAAGATCCCAATCCATCAGTGCAAAACATAAGGCTGAAGCATGCGCAGTAAACTTCAGCCAATTTCATTCACTCCACATGACATCAAGAAATGATTGGAGGTACCGAGTATAGCTATGGGCTCTGGCAATAGTACTGAAGACATGGGCTCCTGAACTTAATGGTCTCCTCACCAAGCCCTTCCAGTACAGTTACAACACTGGCATTTACCTGACAGTTATGAAAATTGCCCAAGTATATCCTGTACATGAAATGCAGGACAAATCCAATCCAGCCAATGACCATCCCATCAGTCTGTCGATCATTAGTAAAGTGACGGAAGGTAATGCCCAGTTTGGGTTCCACCAAGATCTTTCAGCTCCTGATGTCATTGGTTCATGCACGGACAAAAGGGCTGAATTGCAGAGGTGACAGTGATAGCCCTTGATATCAAGGCAGCGTCCGACCAAGGAGTTCTAACAAAACTGCAATCAATGGGTATCAGGGGCAAACTCTCCACTGGTTAGAGTCATACCTAGCACAAAGGAAAATGGTTGTGGCTGTTGAAGGTCAGTCATCTTAGCTGCTGGGCATCTCTGCAGGTCTTCCTCAGGGTAGTGTCCTTGCCCCTCATCAATGCTTTAATTACCTTACCTCCATTATAAGGTCAGAAATAGGGATGTTCAAACATCAGTAAACAATGTTCAGCACTATTTGCAACTCCTCAGATACTGAAGCAGGCTATGTTCAACTGCAACAAGATCTTGGGCTGACATTCATGCCTCATGAATGCTAGGCAATGACCATCTGCAATAAGAGACAGTCTAATCACCACCCCTTCACATTCAGTGGTGTTACCATCACTGAGTCACTGAATAGCAACATTCTAAGAGTTACTATTGACCAGAACTCCATGAACTTGCTGTATAAACAAGAACAGGTCAAATGCAAGGAATACTGTGGCGAGTAACTTGCCTCCTGACTCCCCAAAGCCTGTCCACCAGGCAGTGTCTACAGGACTCCCGGCAGTGAATGTGGTGGCAAGGCGAAGGGACTCTAGGCATGGCCGACTGCTTTGTGCTGATGTTGGACTCTGTGTCAGCGTGGGGAAAGGGTCTGATCCACATCCGTAGCTCAGGCACTTGAGGACTGTAATTTTGAACTTTTAAATTTTTACCTTGATATTCTTTTGAGTTGGTTTCTTTTCTGTATTTTTAAGATGGCACCAATAGTGACGACATTACGCAACATTTTCACAGTATTTGTCTCAATTACATGAAATGACCACATGATGATAAATCAATTAACATTTAGAAGGACAAGGGCAGCAGACAGATGGGAACACCACCACCTGCAAGTTCCCCTTCAAGCCACTCACCATCTTGTCTTGGAAATATATCGCCTTTCCTTCACTGTCACTGGGTCAGAGTCCTGGAGTTCTCTCCCTAATGACATTGGGGATCTGCCCACAGCAGGTGGACTGCAGTGATTCGGGAAGGCAGTTCACCACCACCTCCTCAAGGGCAACTTGGGCTGGACAATAAATGCTGGTTAATGCCCAAGCCCCATGAATGAATAATGTTTCTAAAAATAAAATGCAGGGAGGATGTTCCCGATGATGATGAAGTCCAGAACCAGGAGTCACAGTTTAAAGTTAGGGGGCTGAACCATTTAGGCCTGAAATCCAGAGAAATTTCTTCACCCAGAAAGTGGTGAGCCTGTGCAGTTGTCTGCCACAAAAAGAGGTTGAGGCCATTGTTTTAAGAAAGAGATAGATATCGTTCCTCCGGCTAAAGGGACCAAAGGGTATGGGATTGGTACCAAGTTGGATGATCAGCCATGACCATGTTAGACGTTGGGATCGGTTTGAAGAGCTAATTGCCTACTCCAGCTCCTATTTTCAATGTTTCTCAAATCACTAATAGCATCATTATTTGACTGTTATATGAAGTGTACAAATAGTTAACATCCTCATTGATGAGCACACTCATTTCAAAGATGTTTTAACTGTTACATAAATGAAAGGAGCCTGTGGTCAAATATCAGATAGTAATGAGATCATTAAAGTTTAAAAAAAAATCACGCAAGCCAATTGCACTTCAATAAATTGCCAATTTAACGTAATGTGATTAAATTACAGCCTCATACCTCAGGTGCTTATTGCTGTTTACATATTTAAATAACATTTTTAATTGTCAAAATTTTGGAAAATTCAGTTTGCATATTCTCAAGTTTACTCTAATTTTGTTGTTTTCCTCAGCTTTCCAAAGTCCTGGGGACCTCTACAGAGAATCTTATTCCTATGGTGTCAGCTGTTCCTGTCTCCAAAAAACAGTAATTTAACCATTTTATATATTTTATGTACACTGTTGATTTAGATTGCATTAGTAAAACCTTGATGCCTTTGTAGCAGTTTAGTTAGTATGTAGCCTAAAGTGACACAGTTTTCATATGCTCAGTCATGTCACTGTCAGGGATGCATCCTACTTTCAGCCCCTTTAATTCATCTCGACTTGCCTCCTCCAGTTCCCGCCCATCAAATCTCCGTCCACTCTGTATGCTATGCTTTGCCAATCATTGTTCATGCAGATATTGCTCCTCTGTGCTTGGCTGAGTGCAGCACATCAACACTGTACATCTGACCATGATTGGGATTCAAGGGATAATAATTAAATGCTGAATGAACTTGCTGACTGGGAAATAAATATTTTTAGACTCATGGAGCAAAGGAAGGAAAATCAGCAAAGTAAAGGGAAAAGTTTAATGTTGCTGAAATAGCTCTCTTTACTGAGGAGGAACTTATGATAATCATGTAATATTTATGATGCTTTATAGGCATGTTTTACAAATCACAAAAACAAATAATGTAAATCTTTTAGAAGTTCCTTGACTGCTTTTGAATTCTGAGTATTTAAAAATATCCAGGTGCAAGCAAAGATCAAGACTGAAAAGAATAGGGCAAGATATGAGGCAAAACCATATGCAGTGCCATGCTGTTTTTTTTTTATTGGAAGTCTGAAGATCATCAGATAAAGGGAACATTTCAAAGAAAACTTTGATGTCCTGGAAACAAATGTGTTCAAGGTCATAGGTTGAGAATATAGTGCAACTATAACTGACACTTCACAAGATACACTTAGAAGTGCTGGCCTATGTGTTATTCTCATAATTGCAATATAAATAATTTTCAAACAAAAATTTTAGATTTCATTCACCTACTTTCCATAAATTCATAGTTAGCTTTCTGTATTTTCAATTTTAAATGTTGAATCTCTTTTTATGTATAGATTCAGATTTCCTGTTTGAGTCCAATCTCAATCTCTGTCATAGGAGCAGAGTTGGGTAATGGTGCAGAGCTGAGGCATTTTGGATTTGACTTCCGTTCTGGCGAGCTCAGAAAATAATGATTTTGGTTTTCCCAATGCTGACCTGAAAGAAATTATCGTGCATCCAAAATTTGATGCAGGTCATGCAGTACTTGAGCACAGAGATAGAATGACCTGTAAAAGTGATTGATTTGATTTGATTTGATTTGATTTGATTTGATTCCCTACACTGTGGAAACAGGCCCTTCAGCCCAACCGTCCACACTGACCCTCCGAAGAGTAACCCACCCAGACCCATTCCCCTCTGACTAATGCACCTAACACTATGGGCATTTTAGCACGGCCAATTCACCTGACCCGCACATCTTTGGATTGTGGGAGGAAACCAGTGCACCCAGAGGAAACCCACACAGACACAGGGAGAATGTGCAAACTTCACACAGATAGTCACCCGAGGCTGGAATCGAACCTGGGACCCTGGTGCTGTGAGGCAGCAGTGCCACTGTGCCAGTGTGCTGCTGAGCCACTGTGCCAGTGGTTCCTGGAAGCTGATCTCCTGTTTGTAGCTGGTGTAGATAAATAGGCTCCTCCTGCCCTGCAATTTTCCAATTTTTAAATAATTCCACCACCAGTGAATGTGCTTTCTTCCTTGTTTCTTAGATTATCCTTAATCTGGTTTTTGGTTATCTGCCCTAAAACCCTCCACGTGTGGCATGGTGTCAAATATTGTTAGTTAACGCTTCTTTGAAGCAGCTTCCAATCCTTCATTCTGCTAAAGACACCATATTATTGCAAGCTGTTATCCCTACTGATGGGGAAGACCCCGATAAAGGGTATGAATGATGAAATTGTAAGGGAGGCAGATTATTAGAGCAGAATAAACGTGTACATTCAATAACCTGAATTTTGCTGTTGCAATGACCGTAACACTGTCAGTGTTGTCGTAACTCCACTGAGACCTGATGGCAAATGTCTAGTTAGACACGGAATACCACTGTGTTCTCCTCAGAATGCAAGCAATTAGAAATTACTAAATTGACAAAAATACTTCCATTCCTTCACGCTTAATCTTTCTGTAACAAGCTTTATGTGAAGTAAAGCTGGGGTTTTATAACTGACATCTTACCTTCATTGTTATTTTGAGACATCCTCACTGTTGTAAAAAGATGAACTTTAAATATTTATGTATGAATATAGGCCATTCAGCCCCTCGAACCTGCCTCACCATTCAATAAGATTACAGCTGATGTGATCCCAACCTCAAATCTGCCTTCCTTCCTGC
Source organism: Chiloscyllium plagiosum (assembly GCF_037043375.1). Classification (NCBI taxonomy): domain Eukaryota; kingdom Metazoa; phylum Chordata; class Chondrichthyes; order Orectolobiformes; family Hemiscylliidae; genus Chiloscyllium; species Chiloscyllium plagiosum. The sequence continues at coordinate 105,787,302 of NW_028270141.1, forward strand.
CTCTGATAACTTTTCACCATCGTGATGGGGAATTCTAAATGCGAAAGAGAAAGTTTGCATACAGTACTTCTATTTTCTTACTCTCGTGTGTTGCAATCCATTATTGGTCTATCTGTAAAAGCTGAAAATCCAAAATCAAGCAATTCAGTGATATATGCTTCCTGGTTTGCTCTTTGTAAGAATGCATCAATGTGATTTGGCTGTACACCCTGTCTTGACGATACCAGTATTATTGGTTACCTAGAGGTCTCATTGATTTGGAGCCAGATCTCAATTGCTGTCAGCAACTGGATAGTTGTGCTGCAGAGCTCTGTAGATTTTTGTTTTTTGGCAGCAGTTTTAAAATTAGCAACATATGACTTTGTTTTGGCATTGACTGCAAACATGCACTGAATCGATCCATGCTTCTATTCTGTGTGCCAGTCACTGTGGTGTTTTTGCAACCTTGTTGCAGAATCAGTAGCTTCTGCAGCCAGGCTGTAGGAAACCACTGCATCCTAATGACTACCCCAAGGAACTCCTGTTGTGAAGAAGCAATGCATTACCAATGGTGAGAAATCAGTGTTGTTAGCAACAAAAAAAACTTCCACAGCGTTACATAAAAAAGCAACAGGTAATGAACTGTAATAGTCAATGTTGACGTGACGGCCAGTGTCATGACTTTTTAAAAAAAAGATTTTGGAAGGTTTTTTTAAAGATGGAGACTAACCGAGTCTTCTGCAGATACTTTTTTTTGAATACCCAACTCAGTATACAAATAGATAAGCCAAGGCAATCAACCCCACTTCTGACCTGATAATGGAGGATGTCATTGAAGCATCTGTAGATTGTTCAGTTTAGGACACTACCCTGAGGAACTCCTGCAGGGACATCCTCAGACTGAGATGATTGGCCTCCAACTACCGTAACTATCTTCCTTTGTTCTAGGTGTAAGTGCAACAAACGGAGAGTTTAGAAATAATAAATAAAGCTAAGCTGATTTAAGAATTATGATTATGTTTTTCTTTCCTGATTTTCTTATCCAGTTGTCTGAAAATCCAGCGCACTTTGGAAAATATGGATGGTAATAAGATCAAAGTTCACCATCTTTTTGTTTCTGTTTTGTGTGACCTATTTAAATAATACTGGAGTTTAAAACAACAAATGCCTGTACCTTATTGGAAGGCCAAGGCCTGATTGAGCTAATTCTGAGCCAGAATTAATGTAATAGTTCATGGAAAATAGTGCAAATATCCACCCACGAAAGGCAGTTTGAAATTAAAAACTTGCACTGTGTGTAGCATTTTTTTCCAAGCCCACTGGATCTCCCAGAGTACCTTACAAACATTGAAGGACTTTTCAAAGTTGTTATTACAACTGTTGTAATGTAGAAAATGTATTCGTCAATTATATCACAGCAACTCCCAAAAACAACAATACAGTAATGAGTAGACAGCCTGTTTTGGGATGTTAAATAAGGGATAGATATTTCCAGGACACAGGGGATAATCCTCCTACTCTCCTTCACAGCAGTGCACAGGATCTTCTAAATCTAATGAAGGATAGATGGAGCCTCAGTTTATTATCTCACTAAAAGTGGGCTTTTTGAATCCGGAACTTTACGGCACCAAACTTGCTAGTAACCGGGGTGTGGGTGATACACTGCCTGCATTTATTTGCAGGATTACAAGTAACTCTGTGTAATAGCCATATACCTCCATCTTATTCATCTGTCCAGAAACAGCACCAGTTTTTTTTGGTAAGGATGAACGTTTGTTTTTTGCCTTCACTATTACCAGAAATCCATTCCATGTATTGATTTCTCTTTTTAATTTGGAGAATAATATCAGTACCCCATTCTGCCTTTTGCTAACTTGAATCTTCTTGCCATACCCTTTTAATTTACATTCAAACGATTCTCAAATGATCATATACGTCTCCTATAAGGCCACTTCCTAGAAATTTCCTTTGAAAAATTGAAAATAATTTAAGAAGATGTCTGAACTCCACCTTATCCAAGTCCTAACTGGCCCGTACATTGTCCTGAGATACTACTTAGTTGTATGTTATAAAATCAGAGGAAACAGCCCCTCAACATCTATCTGTTCATGTTCTCTATGAACTATATATCTTTCAATAAGATCTCTTTTCAAGCACTTAAATTCCAGGCAGTATAGGCCCAGTCTACACCATCTTGCAGTCATCATTCATTACTCTGAGGATTAAAGTATTAATTGTCTCCATCATGTCTATGACCAGAACTGGATGTGATACTTGAGGACTGCATTTGACTCAACCTCTATACAGTTTAACCATATTCCATTGGAATTATTTTTTCTTTGTGATGTAGTTCAGCGTTTTGGTTGATGATTGTTGTGCTAAATTGCTTGGATGTGTTCAGTCGAATGGAGACTCTAAATCTCTTTCTGTTTCAACCTTGGCCATCTCAACACTCTTCACTGAGTGCCTGTATATTTTTTTTCTTCTCTGCAATGTTTTTTATTTAGAGCCATGGAGTCCTAGAGCTGTACAGTACGGAAACAGACCTTTCAGTCCAACTCATCAAAGCCAACCAGATATCTTAAATTAAGCTAGTTCTGTTTGCCAGCCCTAGCATCCCTCTGAACCCTTCCTTTTCATATACCCATCTAGATGCCTTTAATTGTACCAGCCTCTACCACTTCATCTGGCAGCTCAATCCATATATGCACCCCTCCTCTGTATGAAAGATTTGCCCCTTCGGTCTCTTTTATATTTTTCCCCTCTCACCCTAAACCTTTGCACTCTAGTTCTGGACTCCCCCACCCCAGGGAAAAGACATTGTCTGTTTACCCTATTCATGCCCCTCATGATGTTATAAACCTCTATAAGGTCACCCCTCCGCCTCCGATTCTCCAGGGAAAACAGCCCCAGCCTTTTCGGCCTCTCCTCATCACTCAAACTCTCCAACCCTGGCAACACTCTTGTATATCTTTCCTGAACGCTTTCAAGTTTCACAATATCCTTCCTATAGGAGGGAGACCAAAATTGCTCATACTCTTCCAACAGTGGCCTAACCAACGTCCTGCACAGCTGCATCATGACCTCCCAACTCCTATACTCAATGCTCTGGCCAATAAAGGAAAGCGTACCAAATGCTGCCTTCACTATCCTATCTACCTGAGATGCCACAATGTGAATTAAATTTTATTCGTCAGCATCCAGTCAAATGTTTGCTTCGTTAACTCATGCTACAATTTCTGGGCCACTTCCACTAATTCCATGGCCACTTCCATTTTAGTGTCAGTAAATCTTTCCACTCTCCGTATCCAGATTGTTTGTGGACTTGAGAAGTAGTAGTAGTGGACCTAAAACTAATCAAATACAATACCCCTACTTATTCTGGCTGCATTTATCTGCCTACTAATAGTTCAGTCTTTTTGTCAACCCAAAAAGCCCTGAATCTCCACACCTTCTAGTATGATCTTTCATGTGAATTTTTTTTCTATTGTCCTTTTGGAAGCCTGCATTCACCTGTATGGTTTACAGACTATTTTTAGGCTGATGCCTGTTCAGAGATGTGAAAGAGTTAACCCAGATAGTATCTCCCTACTCTGAATCCATTTTGGCATCTGTTTGCGAGGATCTTTTATATATAAGACATAATATTCAACTTTACTCCTGACGCATCCGTTATATTATATTGCATGAAGTAGAAGTCAGGTTGGTGGGTCTGGTGATGTCTGTGTCAGTTTTGCTATCGGTTTTGAAAACGGACACTACATTGATCAGCTTCCAATCCATTTGTAACTCGCTTGTTAAGTCTTTGCAAATCTCCTATCAGATATGTCTCCACGCTCCATCTGTCTGTGGTGGTATTAATTTTGAGCTCTTTTAATCTGACTCTGATATCCATCTGATTTACTGTGCATTCACTGGATTTTATCTTGGTCATCTGTCGTGTTACTCATAATCACCTTGCAAAGGAAGACATGTTCACCTTCAGTTTTAATTCTGATTACATCGTTTATGATTCTGTTTCCTCTCTGAGAGATCTTACTGTTGAAACACTGATAACATTCTTTACCCATCTGTTTGAATTTTGCTGCCGTGTTTTATTTTTCTGGATCACCCTTTTGTCCCTCTGATCATAATGTTCGCGTCTTCATCCCAATGCAATGCTAATTCATTCTGCTGCAGGATTTAAAGAAGTTCCTTTGTTTTAAAATTTGTAATAATCCATCAAAGACATAACCTGTTGACACAAACAGAAATGTCTGGTTAAACTCAGCAGGTCTAGCAGCATCTGTGGGGAGAGAGCAGAGTTAATGTCTTGATTCCAGTAATTTTTCATCAGAAGTTTTCATCAGGGTGGTACGGTGGCTCAGTGGTTAGCACTGCTGCCCCACAGCACCAGGGTCCCAGGTTCGATTCCAGCCTCGGGCATCTGTCTGTGTGGAGTTTGGACTTTCTCCCAGTGACTTTGTGGATTTCCTCCGGGTGCTCCGGTTTCCTCCCACAATCCAAAGATGTGCAGATCAGGTGAATTGGCCATGCTAAATTGCCCCGAGTGTTAGGTGCATTAGTCAGAGGGAAATGGGTCTGGGTGGGTTACTCTTCGGAGGGTCGGTGTGGACTTGATGGGCCGAAGGGCCTGCTTCCTCACTGTAGGGAAGCTAATCTTAAAAACCCCAGTTTCCATAAAGATGTACCAGACTCGAACTGTGAACCCTACTTTCACACTCCAGAAGCTACCAGACCTGCTGAGTTTCACTGCCAGTTTCTGTTTTTTTTTCTCCAGCATCCACATTCTTTGTTTTATTGTAACCTGTTGACTTGCCTACCTGTTTCCTCCCCAATGTCTGAAACTTATTGGTGTTTCCACAACTAGCCCCTAAAGCCTTTCATAAGCAATGGTTAATCTATAATTTTGTGACTTGTGTTTACCTTTATGCCATTACTCATGCTATAACCCCAGTTCCCATTCTGTAGAGTTGGTTCTGCTATAGCACGGTAGTTCCTTTCTCGAGCGACCCCAAATTATAAGAAAATCATGTAATAGCAGCACCATTTAAATTAATGGGGCTGGAATTGTGGTGTAACCAATACAACCTTTAAACGTTCACACTTTAGAAACAGTGTCCCCAGTTTGTCAATCGTGCTGTAGCGAATTCACATGAAGGAAACCCGCATTATAGCCAAACGACTTGTACTGCTTTATTTCCCCCTCAGTGCATGCATGTTAAAGTCTTCATTTTGAAATTCCTCCTTATTTGAGTCATTGAGCATGGAAACCGATCCTTCAGTTCAACTAGCCCATGCCAAATTAAACTAGTCCCACTTACCTGCATTTGGTCCATATCCCTCCAAACCCTTCCTAGTCATGTATTTACCCAATTGTCTTTTAAATGTTGTAACTGTACCTGCATCCACCACTTCTGGCAGTTCATTCCACACACTAACAGCTCTGTGTTTTTAAAAAAAAAAGCCTTCCTAACTTTTAAAAATCTTTCTCCTCTTGCTTTAAAAATCTGTCCCCGGTTTTGAAATCCTCTATCTTTGCTCTTCACCTATCTATATCCCTCATGATTTTATAAACCTCGACGAGGTCACCCTTCAATGACTTACGCCCCAGTGGAAAAGAAACTTCTAAAGATTGAACCCTCCCTAGCTCGAAGGGAAGGATTTTTTTCTTCACTGTAGTCTTAATTAGCTTAATGTCTTAAATATAAACTGACTGTGTTATAAAAACAGACTATAAAACCCTGTTTGGTTTGTTACTTGCTTGCCAACGTATTATTCATAACTCAAGTAATACTTTACTCTCTGCTCGTGTAAAATTGAAAGCTTTGGTTTGAGCAGCTTGGCACTGAATTTTCATTTGGGTGCAGAGGCATGTTCTGACACAAATGCTTACACTACTTTTGAGGTGAAATCCTCTTTTCTTTCACATGCCCAACGCTGGTGTCATTTTCATCAGGCCTTTTTGAGTCTTTGCTAAGTTTTGGTCTGAGAGTTTCCTTTCTTATGGTTCTTGTTTTCTGCTTGTCCTTTGGTTTCCAGTTGAACAATGGAGTTCACCATTCAGCTGTTCCACTCTTATCTGTTGAATAAATTTCTGTGTCCTTTGAAATAACTTGTGACCTTAATCTCGCATTTGGTTTTGACTTTTTTTTTTAGTTTTTCCTGCATCCTGATGTTGTCCGCGCTTCTTTGCAGCGGATTTTGACATTGTCTATCTGTACGTCTGTCTAATGTGTTGAGGAAAGGCAAGTTGCGTTTAATGTTCTTTCAAACATTTTTCAGGCAGACCCTAGATTTTCGCATATCCGTGAACTCTGTGCTGGAGAAAGGCTGCCTAAGATCGGGGTCGACTGTCCAGAGTCAAGCAAGGCAATTGTCTGAGCAGGTACTGTTACTTGAGGACACCAGGTTGTGCATGTTGCTTTGGAAGAGGATGGTGGTTATTACTGACTTGAAGGTAGAGGTATTCCTGGGTCTGTATCAAAGCATTGGCTAGACGCTGTGATTATCAAGGAATCTCATTGGTTGGAGTTTTGCTTTGAATGGAAGGAATATCAGGCAGATGGGCGATGTTTGGCTTGGCTTTCCAGTTTTTGTTGCAGTCAGGCAATCCAGTGTGTTTCGATGGAATCCCAGGATTCTGTCCCTTAAATCTTTGAGGCTAACAGAACAGAAAATGTAGACTCGGTATTGATTTTATATTTAAAAGGTGAACTCCTCGTACTGAAAGTGCCTGTGATGTACAGCCATTCCTATCTTGTAGCATCTGTAGCAGGGGAGTAGGCGTTTACTTTGGCAGAAAACAGCCACCCTCCCGATGATGAACGTTGCAGTTGGATCTGATATGCTGCCATCAAGTAGCCGATTGAAAATACATCTTTGTTTCTCTTTCCTAGTGAGAATAAATCCAATTGTATATAAACAGAAATCTTAATAAACAGAAATGTTTATCAGCAAGGTAAAATAAATAATTTTAGAAATTTTTGTTATAGTTTCACTCTTTACTGGATGATAAAGTCCTAAATGGCTTGAAGTAGGTTTCTTCTCATTGCCAATCTGTATACTTATTCTTCAGGATGTGGATGGTGCTGACAAGCATAGTGTCTATTGTTGCTTGTGAGGAGGTGGTGATGAAGGATCTATCTTTATTGGACCTCAGCATTCTGTGTGGTGAGGGTATTCTTCCAGTGCTAAAGAACTATGGTTTGTGTAATGTCGACACTGTCGAGTATTTTGCCCAAATCACTCCCTGGTAAAAGTAAGGCTGAGAAGAAATGCTTTTTTAAAAAAAAAATTGCAAAGAACTGTTGATGCTGAAAATCAGAAAAAAACATAGAAATTGCTCAAAAAGGTCTGTTGGTCTGGCAGCGTTTGTGGAGAGAAAGCAGTTAACATGTCAGGTCCAAAGTGTTCTGAAGAAGGGTCACTGGACCTGAAATGTCTCTCAATAGATGCTACCAGATCTTGAGTTTCACCAGCAATTTTGAATTTTTGTTTCTGAGAAGAAATGTATTTGAATCTATTTTCATCAAAGTTGTGAAGAAACATGATTCTTATGGGGTCTTAAAGTTTACCTATTACATAGAACATGGAAAAGTACAGCACAGAACAGGCCCTTCTGCCCAAGATGTTGTGCTGAGGATTAACCCTAATCTAAAATAACCTAACCTAGGCACCCATCAACTCACTGCTATCCAAGTGAATGTCCAGCAATCGCTTAAATGTCCCCAATGATTCTGCTTCCACCATCACAGCTGGCAATGCATTCCATGCATTCACATCTCTCTGCGTAAAGAACCTACCTCTGACGTCTCCTCTACACCTTCCTCCTAACACCTTAGGACCCTTTGTGGCTGTCAATCCTGCCCTTGCGAAAAGTCTCTGGCTATCGACTCTATCCATGCCTCTCATTACTTTGTACACCTTGATCAGGTCTCCTCTCTTCCTCCTTCTCTCCAGAGAGATAAGTCCGAGCTTAGTCAACTTCTCTTCATAAGACAAGCCCTCCAGTCCAGGCAGCATCCTGGTAAACCTTCTTTGCATCCTCTCCAATGCCTGTGTATCTTTCCTAAATAAGAGATGGAAATGTGTTGCTGGAAAAGCGCAGCAGGTCAGGCAGCATCTAGGGAACAGGAGAATCGACGTTTCGGGCATTAGCCCTTCTTCAGGAATGAGGAAAGTTGGTCCAGCAGGCTAAGATAAAAGATAGGGAGGAGGGACTTGGGGGAGGGGCGTCGGAAATGTGATAGGTGGAAAGAGGTCAAGGTGAGGGTGATAGGTCAGACTGGGGTGGGGGCGGAGAGGTCGGGAAGAAGATTGCAGGTTAGGAAGGCGGTGCTGAATTTGATGGATTTGACTGAGACAGGCTGGGGGGAGGGGAAATGAGGAAACTGGTGAAATCCGAGTTCATCCCTTGTGGTTGGAGGGTTCCTAGCCGGAAGATGAGGCGTTCTTCCTCCAACCGTCGTTTCGCTGTGGTCTGGCGATGGAGGAGTCCAAAGACCTGCATATCCTTGGTGGAGTTGGAGGGGGAATTGAAATGTTGAGCTACAGGGTGGTTGGGTTGGTTGGTCCGGGTGTCCCAGAGGTGTTCTCTGAAACGCTCCGCAAGTAGGCGGCCTGTCTCCCCAATATAGAGGAGGCCACATCGGGTGCAAAGGATGCAATAGATTATATGTGTGGAGGTACAGGTGAATCTGTGGCGGATATGGAAGTTTCCTTTGGGGCCTTGGAGGGAGGTGAGGGGGGAGGTGTGGGCGCAAGTCTTGCACCTCCTGCAGTTGCAGGGGAAGGTGCCGGGAGTGGAGGTTGGGTTGGTGGGGGGTGTGGATCTGACGAGGGAGTCACGGAGAGAGTGGTCTTTACGGAATGCTGATAGGGGAGGGGAGGGAAATATATCCTTGGTGGTGGGGTCCGTTTGGAGGTGGCGGAAATGACGGCGGATGATGCGCTGTACATGGAGGTTAGTGGGGTGGTAGGTGAGGACCAGTGGGGTTCTGTCCTGGTGGCGGTTGGAGGGGCGGGGTTCAAGGGCGGAGGATCGGGAAGTGGAAGAGATGCGGTGGAGGGCATCGTCGACCACGTCGGGGGGGAAATTGCGGTCCTTGAAGAAGGAGGCCATCTGGGATGTGCGTTTTTGGAACTGGTCCTCCTGGGAGCAGATGCGGCGGAGTCGAAGGAATTGGGAGAATGGGATGGCGTTTTTACAGGGGGCAGGATGGGAGGAGGTGTAGTCCAGGTAGCTGTGGGAGTCGGTCGGTTTGTAGTAGATGTCCGTGTTGATTCGGTCGCCTGAGATAGAAATAGAAAGGTCGAGGAAGGGGAGGGAGGAATCTGAGACTGTCCAGGTGACTTTGAGGTCGGGGTGGAAGGTGTTGGTGAAGTGGATGAACTGTTCAACCTCCTCGTGGGAGCACGAGGCGGCGCCGATAGTCATCGATGTAGCGGAGGAAAAGGTGGGGGGTGGGGCCAGTGTAGTTGCGGAAGATGGATTGTTCCACATATCCTACGAAGAGGCAGGCATAGCTGGGGCCCATGCGGGTGCCCATGGCTACTCCTTTCGTTTGGAGGAAGTGGGAGGATTGGAAAGAGAAGTTGTTCAGGGTGAGGACCAGTTCAGTCAGTCGAAGGAGGGTGTCAGTGGAAGGGTACTGGTCGGTACGGCGGGAAAGAAAGAAGCGGAGGGCTTTGAGTCCTTCGTGATGGGGGATGGAGGTGTACAGGGACTGGATGTCCATGGTGAAAATAAGGCGTTGGGGACCGGGGAAGTGAAAATCATGGAGCAGGTGGAGGGCATGGGTGGTGTCCCGAACGTAGGTGGGGAGTTCTTGGACTAAGGGGGACAGGACGGTGTCAAGGTATGCGGAGATGAGTTCGGTGGGGCAGGAGCAGGCAGAGACAATGGGTCGGCCGGGGCAGTCAGGTTTGTGGATTTTGGGCTGGAGGTAGAAGCGGGAGGTGCGGGGTTGTGGAACTATGAGGTTGGAGGCGGTGGATGGGAGATCCCCTGAGGTGATGAGGTTATGGACGGTCTGGGAGATGGTTTGGTGGTGGGGGGTGGGGTCATGGTCAAGGGGGCAGTAGGAGGAGGTATCTGCGAGCTGGCGTTTGGCCTCAGCGGTGTAGAGGTCGGTGCGCCAAACTACTACCGCGCCTCCCTTGTCTGCTGGTTTGATAGTGAGGTTGGGGTTGCAACGGAGTGAGTGGAGGGCTGCGCGTTCCGAGGGTGAGAGGTTGGAGTGGGTGAGAGGGGTGGGGGAGTTCAGGTGGCGGTTAATATCGCGGCGGCAATTGGCTATGCAGAGGTCGAGGGCAGGTAGGAGGCCAGCACGGGGTGTCCAGGTGGATGGTGTGTGTTGGAGGCGGGAGAAGGGGTCGTCAGAGGGTGGGCGGGAGTCTTGGTTAAAGAAGTAGGCGCGGAGGCGAAGGCGGCGGAAGAATTGTTCGATGTCACGCCGCGTGTTGAATTCATCAATCCGGGAGCGTAGGGGAATGAAGGTGAGGCCTCTGCTGAGGACTGATCTTTCATCCTCAGAGAGGGGTAGGTCTGTAGGGATGGTGAAAACACGGCAGGGCTGGGAGCTAGGACCTGGTGTGGGGCTGGAGCTGAGTGTGGGGGCGGGGTTAGGTCTGGGGGCGGGGATGGAGATCGGTGTGGGGGCGGGGTCGGGCGTGGTGATGGCGATAGGCGAAGGGGCGGGGTTAGATGTGGTGATGGAGATGGGCGTGGGGGCGGGGTTAGGCATGAAGTCGGAGATCGGCGAAGGGGCGGGGTTAGGCGAGGTGACGGAACTCGCCGGGGGGGGCGGGGTTAGGCGTGGAGATTTATCTTTCCTAAATAAGGCAACCAGAACTGGACACAATATTCCAAGTGAGGTCTCACCAGGGTTTTGTAAAGCTGCAGCAAAATCTCAACTCTTAAACTCGATCCCCCTGTTAATGAAAGCCAAGACACCGTATGCATTCTTAACAACCCTATCCACTTGGGTGGTAACTTTGAGGGATCTATGTACTTGAACACCAAGATCCTGCTGTACCTCCACACTGCCAAGAATCCTATCTTTAATCCTATATTCAGCATTCAAGTTTGACCTTCCAAAATACATAATTTCACATTTATCCAGGTTGAACTCCATCTGCCATTTCTCAGCCCAGCTCTGCATCCTGTCTATGTCGTGCTGCAGCCTACAACAGCCCTCAATACTATCAACAGGACCTCCAGCCTTTGTGTCATCAGCAAATTTACTAACCTGTCCCTCAACCTCCTCATCCAAGTCATTTATAAAAACTACAAAGAGCAGAGGTCCAAGAACAGAGCCCTGCGGGACCCCACTCAACACTGACCACCAGGCAGAATACTTTCCATCTACAACTACTCTCTGCCTTCTGTCAGCCAACCAATTCTGAATCCAGATAACCAAATCTCCCTGTATCCCATATCTTCTGACTTTATGAATGAGCCTACTTTGGGGAACCTTATCAAATGCCTTGCTGAAGTCCATATACACCAAATCCACTGCCCAACCTTCATCAACCTGTCTTGTCACCTCCTCAAAGAACTCAATAAGATTAGTGAGGCATGACCTGCCCCTCTCAAAGCCACGCTGACTGCTTTTAATCACTCAATGCTTTTCCAAATAGTCATAAATCCTATCCCTCAGAATTCATTCCAAAACCTTGCTGACCACAGATGTAAGACTGACTGGTCTGTAATTGCCAGGGATTTCCCTCTAACCCTTCTTGAAAAAAGGAACAACGTTTGCCTTCAGTCCTCCGGTACGACTCCTGTGGAGAGTGAGGAAGCAAAGATCTTCGCCAGCAGCTTAGCAACCTCCTTTCTCATTTCCCGGAGCAGCCTAGGATAAATCCAGTTTGGCCCTGGGGACTTATCAATCTCAATAAATGCCAAAATTTCCAACACGTCAACTTCCTCAATCTCGATTTATTCAAGCCTGTTTTCCAGCTCCTCGAAGTTCTCATTCGCAACAGGTCCCATTCCTTTGTGAAAACCGAAGCAAAAAACTCATTTTGGGCTTTCCCTTTCTGCTCAGACTCCACGCACAAATTCCCTTGCTATCCCTGACTGGCCCTACCTTCTCCCTGATCATTCTCTTATTCCTCACGTCTGAGTAAAATGCCTTTGAGTTCTCCCTAATTCTTCCTGCTAAGTCTTTTTCGTGCCCCCTCCTGGTTCTCCTCAGTCCATTTCTGAGCTCCTTTCTGGCAAGCCTATAATCCCGTAAAGCTGTGCTAGACACTTGCTTCCTTCACCTTAGCTGCGGCCTTCCTTTTGATGAGAAGCTCCTTTTTTTCTCATCATCCTAGAATCCTTAATCTTACCTCTTACCCCTTCTTGCCTGTCTTCGAGGAACAAATTTATGCATCACTTGCAACAACTGCTCCTTAAATAGTTTCCACACGTTTGTTGTGCCCTTTCTGTGGAACAATTGCTCCCAGTCTGTACTTCCCAACTCCTGTCTGATAGCATCATAATTTCCTTTTCCCCAATTAAATATCTTCCCATGGTAACTGCTCCTTCCCCTCTCCATGGCTATGGTAAATGTGAGGCAGTTGTGGTCACTGTCACCAACGTGTTCTCCCAACGTGAGATCTGACACCTGTCCTGGCTCATTGCCGAGCACCAAATCCAAAATGGCCCCCTGTAAGCCTGACTACATACTGAGTAAGAAAATCCTCCTGAACACACTTCACAAAAACGGCTCCATCCAAATCATCTGCACTCAGGAGGTTCCAGTCAATATTGGGGAAGTTGAAGTCACCCATAACAACAACCCTGCTACATCTACATTTTTCCAAAATCTGCCGGCCTATGAGATCTTCGATTTTCCCTACTGCTACTAGGGGGTCTGTAGAAAACCCTCAATGAGGTGGCTGCTCCCTTGCTGTTCCTAACTTCCACCCATACTGACTCAGCAGACAGACCTTCCCCAACAACCTTCGTTTCTGTAGCCGTGATGCACTCTCTCTGATTATCAATGCTACACCCCCTCCTCTTTTTCCACCCTCCCTGTTCTTTTTAAATGTTCTAAACCCTGGAACATCTAGCAACCATTCCTGTCCCTGTGAAACCCACGTCTCCGTTTTGGCCACAACATCATAGTCCCAAGTACTCATCCATGCTCTAAGTTCATCACTCTTATTCCTGACATTCTTTGCATTAAAGCAGACACGCTTTAAGCAATCTTTGTTCCATCACATGAAAAACCTTCCCGATAGATTCACTACATTCTATCACTGCCCCATCTGCAACTAGCCCCATATCAGATATGTAGCACTGATTCCCATCCCCCTGCCAAACTAGTTTAAACCCTCCCAAACACATAAACAAATCTCCTACCCAGGACATTTCTGTGCCTCCAGTTCAGGTGCAACCCATCCTTCATGTATAGGTCCCACCTTCCTCAGAAGGCATCCCAATGGTCTAAGTATCTGAAGCCTCCCTCCTGCACCAGCTGCGCAGACATGTGTTAAGCTGCACTCGCTGACAGTTCCTCACCTCACTATCTTGTGGCACCGACAGCAAACCTGAAACCACTGGTCGACTTGTCCTGCTCTTCAGCTTCCAACCTAGGTCTCTGTAGTCACTTTTTAGATCCACAATCTCTTTCCTGGCTATGTCATTGGTGCCAATATGTACCACAATTTCTGGCTGCTCCCCTTCCCCCTTCAGAACCTTGTAAACCCAATCAGCAACATCCTGGACCCTGGCACCAGGGAGGCAACATAACCTTAAAAAAAATCACTTGCCCTTCCCAGCAGCCCTTGCTTCTCTCCGCCCTTTCTCCTCGCTGCTCTGTGACAAACAGTTCGATCTATTACCTTCCAGTAAAGGACACAATCCAAAAGATGTTCAAACAAACTTAAATCGAATTATCTTGACATGTCTAAAAGTGTCATCAGGTTTGACTTGCACAAGGAAATACATGTAGAGGTATGCTGGAGTCTTAGTACTATTGCTCTGAAGCCAAGACAGTATTAGGCCAGTGTAGGGCCAACCTGGTGAACATGTGCAGTACAACACAGTGATAGTGTTGGGGGTGAATGTTGTAGAATTACTGGAGTCTGTTGGCTTGAGACTGCAGGTAACAAATTCCTTAAGCTTCTAACATCTATTTAACATGGCTTCAAAACTGAAGTTGAACTATAATTGTGCTGCATTTTTAAAATAAGTTTTCATGTCTTGGTTAGGCCTAACACTTTTTTTGTTTTAATATTTACTTTAGTTAACTTGTGATGATGTGGTTACTGAGATTGCTGTCGGGCAAGGAACCATTAATTTCAAAGTGAACCGATCCTTACTTGCTGAGGTGGGTGTCTAATGTTTGTTTGTTTGGCTATCAGTGACGCTCCAGCATTATTACAGACCTTTCATTCTGGAACTCTAATCAATAGGTGAAATTTTCTCCCCTCTGGGCTGGCTATGGCTGAGAGTACAAAGAATCTCAATGTGAGAGTTGTTTCCGATTTTTCCCATGTTCAATTGGTAACTTCGGACTCTCGTTATTGAGCAGTCACTATCTTCTTTCCTTATTTGCATGTCGCTAATAGTCCAACTCACCTTATTTATGCGTTGCTTCCAATTTTCCTCTCCTTTCCTGAGAAACCCGACAATGTAAAGGCCTGACGTGTTTGTCAGAACAAGTAGCTGCCCTTTGTGTGTTCTTGCCATTATCCAACTGTGTCTTCAGTGCAATGTCCCGGCACACTCCATCGGCATCATTCTCCTTGAGCATGGACTTGTCACTGTATGGCACCAGGCTATAATGCATGTACCTCCAGCATTATGTCTGAAAGGAAAAGGGCAGCAGTCAAGATGTTCTGCATTCCATGAGGGAGTGCCTCTACAGTCAGTCAAAGGCCCTGCCCAATTCCAATCCAGGGGGTTTTCAGTAGTCAGGAGTTTAGTCCTACTAGAGCCTGGGGCCCTTACAGTCTGGGTTCTGGGACTTGGTTAGTCTGCAGATCAAGTCTCAGACTCCTCTGGGGTCTGCAGGTAGGTCAGTCAGCAGAATGTGGACAAGTCAGGCCATGGGGGTGGAGCAATTGTTCCTGACGATGGAAGTGTACAGCAGAGTACTTGGGGTGATGCAGGAACTCGAGAGGTGGTGAGGTGACCCCAGTGAGTCCCCATGAGCATTAGTGACGTGAGTGAGTGGCCTTGTAGGTGTGAAGTAGCATTGTTGGTGGAACTTCAAAGGTGAAGGATTCTGGGTAAGCCAAGATGGAGGACGGGAAAAATTTCTGGCAATAACAGCTGCTCCTTTTTTTTTGAGATATTTTAGGTGAATTCCAGGAGCAGCAATTACTGTTTTATATGCTGTTTCATTGTTTTGGAACTTTAGTCAAAACAACAGCAGTTATAAAAGGGAGAAGAACAGACAAATGAAGCACATGCTGAGGTCAGTCTAGGAGAGAGAGAGAGAGAGAGAGAGAGAGAAAGAAACTGACACCACAGTGAATCTGCACAGTTACTGCCTTTGCTGTTTGAATTCATGTATTGCTGGACATCGGAGTGCGTCTGGGAAAATTAACAAACAGTGAAATTCACAGCTGATCATGGGCCTGCTTCCAGCACTGCCGGGCATTCCTTTGAAGCCAGACACCTAGCTCCAGTCTGGCTGTGTCTGATGATGTGGCCTCATGTGACAGGGAGTTGGACCACACCATTCACCAGCAACTCCCAGGTCCCTGTCCACAAAGCAGGGAGTGAGCTTTCCTTTCTGGGTCATGTCCTCAGTGACTGACTCTGGACACGCATCAAGAGTAATTGTCGTCATCATCTCAAGTAGTGTGCAACTCGGTTTTAAATATGGGGTCAGCAGAGGGATCCTTCCTGTACGACCTCACCTTTATGATTCCATGGAAAGGCCATTAGTGATGAGCCTGGTGGCAAAATTAATGAGGTGAAGAGCAAAAGATTGCACGAGAGAAATTTCTGTGAATTATGACAAGTGACAAAACATGTTAACTGAAGATGAGAATTCCACCCTGTGTTACAATAGGCACTGGGCTTGTTTGAATACTTGGTTGTGGCTGTAGCACTGCATTTCTGTCATCTTACGTTCTGTATCTTTTACATTACAGCTTGTGATGCAAGAGATTTCAAAGAAAGGTTCGAAATATGGAATAGAGAGTGAACTCTTCCAAGGTTACCCCTGTGGCCGAGTTATAGTGGAATTTAGGTAGGTTTCTGACTCAAGAAAAATGTCCCTAAATTTAAAACTAAATCTATTTATTTTGTTTTATTTCAAATTGGCTCTTTTACATGAATTCATTGAAATTTTATTCAACCTTTCCCTGGGGCATGGTGACCCTCAGATTAAACCACGACTCTCTCCTCCCTCTAACTTTCCGTCTCTCCCCCACTCTTTTTCTTCCCCCCCCCCCCCCACCTCTTGCTCCAGCAGCCATAGTATTTCTGCTCACAGGTAAGTCACAGCATGCTGATGGTGCGGAACACAGTAACGGTAAGGTTGCTGAATTTCAGAGAGAGATAGATACTCTCTCTCTGGTTGATGGTTGTTTCTCGTGCAGATACGACTTGCCATTTATTAGCACAAGCTTGAATTTTGTCCGCAACATTTGCTACGTGTCTTGATTTGTCTGAGGGTTTATGAAGGGTACTGAGCACTGTGCAATCACATCTGACTTTACAATGCGGGGCAGGTCATTGATAAAGCAATTTGAAGAGGGTTGAGCCTAGAGTGGAACCATGACTAAGAGCTGCAGAGATTTCTTGGGACTTGGATGATGAATCACTACAACTACCTTTGTGCTTTGAGAATGTCTACAGCCAGTCTGGTTGAGTGAACCAAGCTGAGCTTCTGTGCGTCTTTTGAGCAAGCTGAGCAATATTAACTTTTCTTTCTTTCTTTGCAGCTCACCAAATATTGCAAAAAAATTTCATGCAGGACATTTGCGTTCAACAATTATAGGTAAAAATTTGTCTTTGTACTGCAAGAAATGGTACTGTTTCTAGAATTATTTCAAGTCTGGAAAATAATATTAATTTGAAAGCCTAACAAAGAACCCAAGTAAACACTGAACTGCATTTGTGACCCAAAGTGACTTTTTCCTTGGAGATAAATTTGCTGATGTGCAAGTTACAAGCTGCATTTCAAATTTCATCACCAAAGGTAAATTATAAACCAAAAATAAATTAGCTGATTACTTGTAGAAGGTAAGAAAATATGATCTTGCCTCTAAAGCTGCTCAACAAGATCTTAAAAACTGTATGCAACTCCTTAGACAGGCAGACAAACTGGGATTCTGTTACTGTAGCTCTGCACTCTAACCCAAGGTTCTGCATCTTTCCTTGTCCTAGGAGTTACACTGCAGTCATGTCCCCAGCTCAAATTTGGCTCGGGAGGTCCCAGTGCCTCCGTATTACTTTATCCACTTCTGCAATTGAAAGCAGCCACATTTCCACCAGGTGAATGTTGAGGAATTTCTCCTTTTTGGTTTCATCAGTGAAGTGTGGCAGCTGATCGCTCACTGATAGGGGAAGTGTGAGTATTCTAGTGCCCATAATACAGGAGCCAAGTCATTGCCTCCTGCTTTTCCGGGCTTGTTGGAGTGAGATACCTTGACAGAGAAACACAGCTTGAGCATTAATTACCGACAGTCTCAGACAGGTGGCACTTCAAGCTTTCTGTAGGTTTGGATGTACATCACATTAGATTGCACTTTGTGTGATCATTCAAACTATCTTGGAGAGGACTTCCCAAAACCAACACTTTGATGTGTTGATAGTGCAAAAATATAGTTTCTCGAAAGAAAGAATTAAAAAAAACACATTTGGTGGTTTATGCCTTTTATGTCCTTTGGAAATTAGTATTTGGAAACTCTGATACTCCATATGTAAATGCGGTAACTGCAAACTATAGCAAAATAAATGAGTGAATCAGAGGATAGTCACAACACAAGGGCCCATTTTAGTCCCACCTCTCTGTTTTCTCCCTGTGTCCTACCAATCTTTTCTTCCTCAAATATTTACCCAGCGTCTTTTTAGAAAGCTGCTGTTGAATATGTGTCCCTTATTCTGTCAGATATTGTTTTCCAAATCTTAACCATTCATTGCACTAAAAATGTTTGGGTTTTTTTTGCCAGTTACCTTTAAATCTGTGCTCTCTGTTTATAATTTATAATCAAGCTGCTCAGAGGTGTTATTGCGCAGCTCTGTAGCAGGTGAGACTTGGACTCAGGTCTCCTAGCTCAGAGCTATGGTCATTAGAACTGTGCCACAAGAACCTGTGCTCCCTGTTTATTGACTCTTCAGCTATTGGCAACAACATATCTTTATTTAAAACCTTAGTAATTTTAAGCGCCCCTTCCAAATCTCCTCTTAGCTTTCGCTAGAGAGATCCTCTCTAGCTTCTCCAGCGGGTACACATAACTATAATTCCTCCCGTTTGCAGGTATTCTGTTAAATTGTTTATGTAACCCTAAGTTCTCCTTCAGTTCCTTCCTAAATCCCCGTGGTCTTCAGTACTTTTCTAAAGTGTTATAGAATGTGGATGTTGTAGATCTAAACTTAAACACTAAATGCTGGAGAAACTCAGCAGTCTGGCAACACCAGTGGAGGGAGAAACAGATGTAACATTCAGAGTCCAGAGGCACTTCTTCAGAATTGAAGGGGATTGGAAAATTATGGTTTCGATGTTGTTGACAGAGGCAGGGAAGGAGGAGTGATTGATTACAGATGGTGATAGTGCCCAGAGCAAAAACTGAAGGGAGTGTTCATGGTGATAGAAGTCACAACTAGGTGAGCTCAGTTGAGAGCAAACCCGTGCAAATGGGATATTGGTTGAAGGGGAAGAATACAAAGTGTGGTGCTCTGAGTTGAAATTGTCTAAGACTGCCAGATTATTAGATTAAGGTAAAATACGTCGGGTGCTGGAAATCTGAAATCGAAACACAAACTGCTGGAGAAACTCAGCAAGTCTAGCAGCATTTGTCGAGGGAGAAACTAAGTTAATGTTTCGAGTTCCATCTGACTCTTCGGTGAAATCATTGAACTTGAAGCATTAACTCTGTTTCTTTTTCCACAGACTCTATCAGGCCTGCTGAGTAATTCCAGAATTTTCTGTTTTTAATCTAGTTTTGTTCCTGTTGTTTGAGCAAAGAATGTTGGCCTTGGTACTCCTCACAGTATTTGATACGTTCCATGGGACCTTTGGTTGAGAGGGCAAACCTTGCACTAGTTTAATAAATCATCGAAAAGATGGCACATTGGGCAATGTAGCACTCTCTCTTTGACCTGCACTAGAATGTCACCCTGGGTTATCATCTTGCATCCAGAGTGTAGGGCTTGAACCCTTTTACCCTATGACTCAGGTGGAATCTTGCCAACAAATGGCAGTGCTAAAACAATATTTCACGATTTATTTTGAAAAAGCATAATTAATACAGCAGGGATAACTTGTATTTGTGTTGTACTATTTTGTTAGGTAACTTCATTGCTAATATAAAGCAAGCTTTGGGAAATGATGTGATCAGGATCAACTACCTTGGAGACTGGGGCACGCAATTTGGTAAGTTTTTAGGGCTATTGCTAATTCTCAGTGTTTTTGTCCTGATTAATATGTGAATCTAAGGCTATGGTTGTAAATGGTTTTGAGCTACTAGCTAATGTTGACAGGGGAACTGTCGAGATTCTATTCCGTTCCAATATTTTATCAACCTGTTCAGACACAGTCATAGAGATCCACCGCAGATACATGGAAACACCACCTGCAAGTTTCCCTCCAAGCCACTCACCATCCTGACTTGGCAATATATCGCCATTCCTTCAGTGTCACTGGGTCAAAAATCCTGGAATTCCCTCCCTAAAGGCATTATGGGTCAAATGTGGGAGATGTCTAAAAT
This sequence comes from Chiloscyllium plagiosum, assembly GCF_037043375.1. Lineage (NCBI taxonomy): Eukaryota > Metazoa > Chordata > Chondrichthyes > Orectolobiformes > Hemiscylliidae > Chiloscyllium > Chiloscyllium plagiosum. Next base: position 105,807,171 of record NW_028270141.1, read on the forward strand.
AATGAGGGGCATTGATAAAGTAGACAAGAAGAAACTGTACTCCTTGATGGAAGGGCCCTTAATCAGGGGACATGGATTTAAGGGAAGTGACAGAAGGCTTTGAGAAGGAAAAGCTTTTTCACCCAGTGGTGAGAATCTGGAACGCATTGTGTTTAAGGGGGAAACGCAGAAACCTTCCTAATCTTTTAAGAAAGCTTAAGAAAGCTTTGGCACTTGCAGTGCCAAAACATGCAAGACTATGGACCAAGTGCTTCTTTCTCGATGGAAGTGATCTGTTACGACGCACTCAGCCCTCTGGCCCAGAGGCAGGGACACTATCACTATGTCATATATCCTGTTTTTCTTCAGCTGCCTCTGATTTAGGTTGTAAGTGGCTAGCGAATGTTTCTCTTCGAGAAAGTGGAATGGGATGCTGGCTGTGCTGTTGCCTTGACTGGGTAACAAACACATTAAATCTAAGGTGTCGTGAATAATTGTGAAGTGGGCATCTTGGCTAATAGATACAACAGAAACTTCAGGCCTTTTTGAGTCAAGTTGGGTGTGTGAGTGATCTTTAAAAGGGCAAATTGTATATCCTTCTGTGAAGATAGTCTCCTTACTGCTGCATTGCAATTGTGGTAAATTAGAAAGACAAAGGGTTTTACATTTTTTGGCTGGTTTGTTCTTTGTCAATTACTTTAGGCTTGCTTGGAGCAGGATTTCAGCTCTTTGGTTCAGAGGTGAAACTGAAAGCAAATCCATTACAACATCTTTTTGAAGTAAGTAAAAATATAAGAATATGTGTTCCGGGCAAAGGCAGGAGAATGGGGTTGTGAAACAGCCATTATTGAATGGTCTAATTTTGCTCTTCTATCTTATGGTTTTACACATATTTTTGTTTTTAATGATCTATAGAAGTTGTCTTCAATGCTGAATGTGAAGTTAAACTTGGAAATCCCAGCAAGTCTTAGCACTGGACGTAATGTTCGTACATGACTCTGGGTATACGCATGCAAAAAGGGTTCTTGTTTTGATGCAAAACTCTGCATGTGACTTCTGCAAAAAGCCATTCACTGGCTCAACTCATCCAATCAAACCTTGTAAAATTGAAGTCTGAGTTGCACTCACATTTGGTGCAGTAGATTTTTAAAATTAAGAACGTAATAGGAAGGAGTCACCGAAAAGTGTTGACAGACCGATGCATGCACAGGTACGCAGTTGCACGAGCGTGTTCATTCACGTGCGCACATGCACGACTGAGTGTAATTCAGGCCACTGCTGGGTGGACTGTACACCTTGCAGTTCACATTTGTGGGACCTCCTGTCCCTGAAGTGTGCAAGTCCCATTCTTATCTGGTTAAGGCTGCTTTCAACCCCCACCCAGTGTATTATTACAGAATGCTGCTTGTCTTAAATTGGTTAGTTTGTGCTAAGAGAAGGTGCCGAGTGCCTAGTGGGTGTGGAAAGTGGCGGGTTGTAAGCAATACGCCCCTGTCCCACCATCAAAAACTTAGCATGAGAAGGGATTTATAAAAAGAGTTAACCTGAACTCTTGCTCTGAAATTAAGATTGGGGACCCACTGGATTACCTTTTCAGGATTGTACAGATGCTGGAACAATGCATGCAGATTGGAAGGTTACAAATTTAAGGAAGGATGGAGAAAGAAAATGAGGAATATAACCTGCAGTCAGTCGAGGGAACTTACCAGAATCCAAAGGAATGAATGTGATAATGTGACACTTAGAAATAAGGATCGGATTGCGCAGCATCAACATGGAAACCTGTTGGAGGTTTTTGAGGATGTTATTAGCAGGATGGATGTGATAATTTGGATTTCTCAGAAGGCTTTGGATAAGATACTACACAAAACGTTAGTGAACGAAATCGGAGCTTGTGGAGTTTGGGGATATGCTGACATGAATTAAGGGTTGGTTAAAGGAAAGACATCCTGGCATAGGATTGAAGGGGATAAGATCCAGATGGTCTTGACAAGGTGGATATGGAAAACATGGATGTTTTCCCTTGTGAGTCCATCCAGGTCCAGGGGACAATGTTTTAAAATTAGGTGTCACCCTTTCAAGATCGAGATGCAGAGACATTTTCCTTCCTCAGTGGGTTGTACAACTTTTGGAACGCTGCCCCAGAAGATGTTGGAACGTGGTCAGTGAATATTGTTTAAAACAAGTGTGGATAGATCCTTACGACTGGTGAATCACAGACAAAGCTGAAAATGTGTTGCTGGAAAAGCGCAGCAGGTCAGGCAGCATCCAAGGAGCAGGAGAATCGACGTTTCGGGCATAAGCCCTTCTTCCTGAAGAAGGGCTTATGCCCGAAACGTCGATTCTCCTGTTCCTTGGATGCTGCCTGACCTGCTGCGCTTTTCCAGCAACACATTTTCAGCTCTGATCTCCAGCATCTGCAGTCCTCCCTTTCCCCTCGAATCACAGACAAAGCCTAATGAAATAACAATTATGATTCATCGGTAAACAGATACCTCCAACTGCATTTTTTTTTTCTTTCACTTCTCCATTTCTCACCCAGAACTTGCTGTCCCCTCTTTTTTTTTATTTTATTCATAGAAACTTACTGACAGGGAGCACAAAATTAAAACCCCAGTTTTGACATCAAGCAGACCAACTTTTGAAAAATGTAAAAATAGATAATTGGCATGGTTTGCGAAATGAACTGAATTGTTAATGGAGAGCAGTATGGAAAGTGATATACAAAGTAGCTAGCCCAAAACACGTGTTTAAGCACTAAACAAAATCAAAGTCATAATACAACCAGATTGTCAGTATTAAATGTCTTGTATTTGTGTTGCAGGTTTATGTTGAAGTGAACAAGATGGCAGAAACCAATGAAGACATTCACAAAGCAGGGCAAGAGTTTTTCAAGAAACTAGAGGGAGGGGATGAGCACGCCTTGAGATTATGGCAACAGTTTAGGTCGATTAGCATTGAAGAATACAAAAAAATTTATCAGGTGTGAAATAGTGGATTCCAGTTGTTCCTGCTATGCTGGCGCATATCAGCCATTGTTCTACTGTAACCAGGTATCTTCCCCCACTCCTAGCTCACAAAGCATGGTGAGCAGATGTGTGCTGATGTGGCTAACTAACAAAACATCTCTGCATCATAAGTAGGCCTTAAGTAAACCTTGATATGTAAAAATGCTGATCCAGGGCAATTTGCATAACATTATTTTATTGATGTTGATTGTCTTACACTACTGCACTTGGGATTACCACAGCTGCAGTCTTTGGGTGAAATGGAATCAGGGTATGGAGATGTAATCCAGTGCCCATTTTAAAGTCATACAATCTGTCATTATTATTAAATATACTTTGATATTAACTAGAATTGAAATTAAGAAATAACAATTTTAAGCTAAGAAACAGAGTTGATTGGAATATCGGGGTGTCTTTGCTGTGTTGGCTAAGGAGTTGGGGGAATTGGAAAGGTACCAGAGTGACTAATATTGAGAGGGCATAATTGCAGCATTATATTTATAATAGAATTTATAATAAAAACAAATGACAAAAGTGCAGCAGTTTCCACTTTCAAAATTTGGTTTTATTAATTTCACTGCAACACCTTTAGTGCATAAAATCAAATGTTCCTGTGGCTCTATTATATCCAACGGAGACCCTTTCAGTAAGTTAAAAATTGTACATCAGAGAGACAGTATCTGCATGACTTCGACAGACTTTGTAACTGCAAAATAGCTGATCTTAAACTTTTCATTACAACAGGGCTGCAATTTAACAGATGCAGCTTGATGAACAGAAATTTATTTTCTAATCATTTTCACATGTAATGAAAATCTGGGGAAGTATGTGCAAAGAACAACAATTATTGGTCATGATCCCATTGTCAAAGGCATTTATTACCCAGCATGATACCATTAAAAACCTATTCAATTAATTCCTATTTGCTTCCGCTCCACCCCCCCCCACCTTATTTATTAGCTTCCGTTCCCTCATTGTGTCTTATTGACATTGTCTATAGAATGCTAATATTGTAAGTCTTCCAGGAACTGCCTGATTTTAGATATGTGTGTGTATATATTTTAGAACTTAGAATCCCCATAGTATGGAAACAGGCCCTTTGGCTCAACAAGTCCACACCAACTCTCCGAAGAGCAACCCATCCACACCCATTCCCCTACCCTATATTTACCCCTGACTAATACACATCCCTGAACACCTGTACATCTTTGGATTGTGGGAGGAAACTGGAGCACCTGGGAGAAATCCACGCAGACACAGCAAGAATGTCTGTGGAGTTTGCACAGTTGTCAGAGGCTGGAACTGAACCCGGGTCCCTGGTGCTGTGAGGCAGCAGTGCCACCATGCTGCACTTAATGTGCATGCCTACCAGCATGTTGGGTATGTGTTTGCGCATGCACAATTTTGGCTGTGTATGCAAACATGTCACCTGTGTAGAAGTCCAGAAATGATCAGGTTACATTTTCCATGCAAGCTTAAGTGGCACTATGTAGGAATGCAATGGGCCTTCCATTTAAAATCACATTTACAGTCAGTTCTGCTATAATGCAGTAGTTCCGTTCTCATGCAATTCTGAGTTTTCAGAAAATCGCGTAATAGCACCATTTAAATGAATGGGGCTGGAATTGTATTATAACCAATATGCCCTTTAAAAGTTTGTGCTGTAGAAACAGTTCGCGTTCTACTGAATTTGTGTTAATGAAACGTGCGTTTTAGCAGAACGACCTGTACAAAGTTAAAAGTAAAATGCCTTAAAATACCCTGAACAAATATTTTTAATTCAAAATAAGTGTATTGTTCACTGTGTTGACGAATGGAAATAATAAGTGCACTTCTGTTCAGCATTTTGTTTTGTGATCAAGTAACTTTGAATATTTGAATTAAATTTCTGAAATGTTTCTGATACAGTTGCTGCAAGCTGCTTGTGGTTAATCTAAATTGAATTGTGATTTTGCTGAGAGACCTGATTTGAAAGTGATCTTTTACAATTAACCCAATTTGTTAAAATTGTGTATTCTAATAGCGGCTTGGTGTGCATTTTGATGAGTATTCTGGAGAATCGTTCTACCAAGAAAAAACGCAGGAGATTCTGTGGCTGCTGGATCAGAAAGGACTACTCAAGAAAACAATGTACGGTTAGACTTCAGTAGTCGTATTTTGTAAATCTACCTGTGTACAAACATCAGATTAACGAATAGAAGTAAGCCATTCAGCCCCTTGAAAGCAATCCAACCTTCAATAAGATCGTTCCCATTCACCCGATAACATTTGATGCTTTTGCCTGATGAGAATCTATTCTCCACCTCCCTGAAAATATTTAATGGCCTTAGCGTCACCATTTTCTAATGTAGAAAATTCCAAAGTGTCTCAACTCTGAGTGAAAAAAAATTCACCTCATCTCTGTCCTAAAAGCGTGACTGTTAATTTTAAAACAGTGCCCAGTAGGTCTGGACTGACCTTTTCCACATGCACCCTATCGGGAACCAATCAGGATCTTACATTCTTGAGTCATGTCACCCTTCACTCTGGTAAACTTCGGTAGAAACTAGGCCAGTCTGTACAATCTATCACCATAAGATAACATGCTCATTCCAGGTATCAATATAGTATACCGCCTCTGAACCTCCTCCATTTCATTTACAACCTTCCTTAAATAAGGAGACCAAAAAGATGTGCTGTTACCAATGCTCTGTATAACTGAAGCAGTAAGATCTTTTGTTTTTTTTTGTTCATTTCCTCTTAGCATTCCATAATTTCTTTAATTTACTTACTGTAGCTGCATTCTAACTTGTAAATCATGTATTAGAAACGCATAAAGGTGGCTAAATCCCCAGGACCTGATCATCGAAAGATGTTGTGAAACTTGAAAGGGTTCAGAAAAGATTTACAAGGGTGTTGCCAGGGTTGGAGGATTTGAGCTACAGGGAGAGGCTGAACAGGCTGGGGCTGTTTTCCCTGGACCGTCAGAGGCTGAACATAGAACATAGAAAAATACAGCGCAGTACAGGCCCTTTGGCCCTCGATGTTGCGCCGATCCAAGCCCACCTAACCTACACTAGCCCACTATCCTCCATATGCCTATCCAATGCCCGTTTAAATGCCCATAAAGAGGGAGAGTCCACCACTGCTACTGGCAGGGCATTCCATGAACTCTCAACTCGCTGAGTAAAGAACCTACCCCTAACATCTGTCCTATACCTACCACCCCTTAATTTAAAGCTATGCCCCCTCGTACTAGCTGACTCCATATGTGGAAAACGGTTCTCATGGTCAACCCTATCTAAACCCCTAATCATCTTGTACACCTCTATCAAGTCACCCCTAAACCTTCTTTTCTCCAATGAAAACAGCCCCAAGTGCCTCAGCCTTTCCTCATACGATCTTCCTACCATACCAGGCAACATCCTGGTAAACCTTCTCTGCACCCGTTCCAGTGCCTCCACATCCTTCCTATAGTATGGCGACCAAAACTGCACACAATACTCCAGATGCGGCCGCACCAGAGCCTTATACAACTGCAACATGACCTCAGGACTCCGGAATTCAATTCCTCTACCAATAAAAGCCAGTACGCCATATGCCTTCTTTTCCGCACTATTTACCTGGGTGGCAACTTTCAGAGATCTGTGTACATGGACACCAAGATCCCTCTGCTCATCCACACTACCAAGTATCCGACCATTAGCCCAATACCCCACCTTTTTGTTACTCTTACCAAAGTGAATCACCTCACACTTAGCTACATTGAACTCCATTTGCCACCTTTCTGCCCAGCTCTGCAGCTTATCTATATCCCGCTGTAACCTGACACATCCTTCCTCACTGTCAACAACTCCACCGACTTTCGTATCATCTGCAAACTTGCTCACCCAACCTTCAAGCCCCTCCTCCAGGTCATTTATAAAAATGACAAACAGCAATGGTCCCAAAACAGATCCTTGCGGAACACCGCTAGTAACTGCACTCCAAGATGAACCTTTACCATCAACTACTACCCTCTGTCTTCTTCCAGCCAGCCAATTCCTAATCCCAACCTCCAACTCCTCCTCAATGCCATACCTCCGTATTTTTTTGCAGTAGCCTACCATGGGGAACCTTATCAAACGCCTTACTAAAATCCATATACACCACATCTACCGCTTTACCCTCGTCTACCTCCTTAGTCACCCTCTCAAAGAATTCAATAAGGTTTGTGAGGCACGACCTGCCCTTCACAAAACCATGCTGACTATACTTGATCACATTATTCCTATCCAGATGTTCATAAATCCTATCCCTTACAATTCTCTCTAAGACTTTGCCCACAACAGAAGTGAGACTCACCGGCCTATAGTTACTAGGGTTATCCCTACTCCCCTTCTTGAACAAGGGAACCACATTTGCTATCCTCCAGTCTTCTGGCACTATTCCTGTAGACAACGACATCAAAATCAAGGCCAATGGCTCTGCAATCTCCTCCCTTGATTCCCAGAGTATCCTAGGATAAATGCCATCAGGCCTAGGGGATTTATCTATTTTCACCCTTTCCAGAATTTCCAACACCTCTTCCCTACATACCTCAAAGCCGTCCATTCTAATTAATTGTGACTCAATATTCACATCGGCAACAATGTCCTGTTCCTGAGTGAATACTGATGAAAAGTATTCATTCAGTGTCTCCCCAATCTCTTCAGCCTCCACACGCAACTTCCCACTACTATCCTTGACTGGACCTATTCCTACCCTAGTTATTCTTTTATTCCTGATATACCTATAGAAAGCCTTAGGGTTTTCCCTAATCCTACCAACTAAGGACTTTTCATGTCCCCTCCTTGCTGCTCTTAGCTCTCTCTTCAGATCCTTCCTGGCTACCTTATAACTCTCAATCGCCCCAATTGAACCTTCACGCCTCATCTTTACATAGGCCGCCCTCTTCCATTTAACAAGGGATTCCAATTCCTTATTAAACCACGGCTCCCTCACACGACCCTTTCCTCCCTGCCTGACAGATACGTACCTATCAAGGACACTCAATAGTTGCTGAGGGGTAATCTTATAGAGGTTTATAAAATTATGAGGGGCATGGATAGGATAAATAGACAAAGTCTTTTCCCTGGGGTGGGGGAGTCCAGAACTAGAGGGTATAGGTTTGGGGTGAGAGGGGAAAGATATAAAACAGACCCACTGGTCGGCGAGGGCGGGTTGGACTGAAGGGTCTGTTTCCATGCTGTACATCTATGACTCTAGGTGTATCCTAGAACTCTGTGGGAAGCTAGAGAAGCGATTGCTGGGCCTCTTGCTGAGATATTTGTATCATTGATAGTCACAGGTGAGGTGCCGGAAGACTGTAGGCTGGCTAAAGTGGTGCCACTGTTTAAGAAGGGTGGTAAGGACAAGCCAGGGAACTATAGACCAGTGAGCCTGACATCGGTGGTGGGCAAGTTGTTGGAGGAAATCCTGAGGGACAGGATGTCCATGTATTTGGAAAGGCAAGGACTGATTAGGGATAGTCAACATGGCTTTGTGCATGGGAAATCATGTCTCACAAACTTGTTTGAAATTCTTGAGGAAGTAACAAAGAGGATTGATGAGGGTAGAGTGGTCGATGTGATTTATATGGATTTCAGTAAGGCTTTTGACAAGGTTCCCCATGGGAGATTGATTAGCAAGGTTAGATCTCACAGAATATAGGGAGAACCAGCCATTTGGATATAGAACTGGCTCAAAGGTAGAAGACAGAGGGTGGTGGTGGAGGGTTGTTTTTCAGACTGGAGGCCTGCGACCTGTGGAGTGCCACAAGGATTGGTGCTGGGTCCTCCAATTTTTGTCATTTACATAAAAGATTTGATGCGAGCATAAGAGGTACAGTTAATAAGTTTGCAGATGACACCAAAATTGGAGGTGTAGTGGACAGCGAAGAGGGTTACCTCAGATTACAATAGGATCTGGACCAGATGGGCCAATGGACTGAGAAGTGGCAGATGGAGTTTAATTCAGATAAATGCGAGGTGCTGCATTTTGGGAAAGCAAATCTTAGCAGGACTTATACACTTTATGGTAAGGTCCTAGGGAGTGTTGCTGAACAAAGAGACCTTGGAGAGCAGGTTCATTGCTCCTTGAAAGTGGAGTTGCAGGTAGATAGGATAGTGAAGAAGGCGTTTGGTATGCTTTCTTTATTGGTCAAAGTATTGAGTACAGGAGTTGGGAGGTAATGTTGCGGCTGTACAGGATATTGGTTAGGCCATCTTTGGAATATTGCATGCAATTCTGGTCTCCTTCCTATCGGAAAGATGTTGTGAAACTTGAAAGGGTTCAGAAAAGATTTACGAGGATGTTGCCGGGTTGGAGGATTTGCGCTATAGGGTGAAGCTGAACAGACTGGGGCTGTTTTCCCTGGAGTGTCGGAGGCTGAGGGATGACCTTGTAGAGATTTACAAAATTGAGGGGCATGGATAGGATAAATAGACAAAGTCTTTTCCCTGGGCTGGGGGAGTCCAGAACTAGAGGGTGAGAGGGGAAAGATATACAAGAGATCTAAGAGGCAACATTTTCACGCACAGAATGATACGTGTATGGAATGAGCTGCCAGAGGATGTGGTGGAAGCTGGTACAGTTGCAACATTTAAAAGGCATTTGGATGGGTGTATGAATAGGAGGGGTTTGGAGGGATATGGGCCAGGTGCTGGCAGGTGGGACTAGATTGGGTTGAGATATCTGGTCGGCGAGGACGGGTTGGACTGAAGGGTCTGTTTCTATGCTGTACATCTCTATGACTTAGAGCCCTCTGCACCTTGGAATTCCATCGTGTTTCTCCATTATTCTGGTGTAATATTCTGCTTTGTTTTAAACTCTTCCGACCAAAATGAATAACTTCGCATTTTCTCACATTGCACTCCATCTGCCAGATATTTGCCTGGCCTCTGTCTATATACATCTGCATCTTCCTTATGCCCTCTTCAGAATGTACTTTCCTACCTATCTTTGTGTCATCAACAAATATATCTACCATGCCTTTCCTCCCACCATTGATATCAATTGCCAAAGATTGAGGGCCCACCACGGATTCCTGCTGGATACCACTTGTTGCATTCTGCTAATCATACAAAGATCCATTTGTATATACTGTTTTCTGCCAGCCAGCCATTCATGTATCCATGCTAATATATTACCTCCAACAGTATGAACTCCTCCTTTGTACAAATCTTACTGCACGACATGATTTAATGTTTTAATAAGAAGACAGCTGGAAATGTGCACATGTTCAGCCAACATTTGAAAAGAAGGTCTCCTGGGTTGACATTCTTCAGAGCTGAGAGAGGAAATCTGGACGGTTACTTCCAAATGAGGTCAAGTCTTACAGTTCTGGAGCATGGGCCCACAGATGCCATGAGGCAGCAAGTTAAAGTGACCCAACAGAATTTCAGTACATGTTCTCCTAAATCATTTGAAGGATGTTGGGAATTAAAATGATCTTTGGTTCTCCTCAGACATTTAACCGTATTGATCTCATTGTACCAACGTACAAGTCCTGGATGAGCCCATGGGCTTGAAGGACTGACTCGTTCTTGTGCTCAGTGACGTTTGTCCAAAACTTTGTTTTATTTTGTTGGGACATAATGAAGAGGGAGATTGGGTGCTTTGGTGAAATTGGCAGCTTCAGTCTTCCCAGTGATTATCTTGGGTGAGCCAAAAGTCTCTCTCAGCTAGTGGGTTGGATGACTAGGACCAAGCAGTGGGGAGAGGTCAGAAGAGATGATAGGCAGGTAGAGCTTGGATGTTATCAGCAAACATATAGAATATAGCCAAGTGAGTTTGGAAAATCTTACCGCTAAGCAGCCTGAGGTATTAGATTTTGGGTGTTCACGATCACAGTTATCTAATATTGATAATCAACTATTGAATTCTCAGATAGTCTATACGTTTAAGAAGTAGTTACCTAGACAAAAAAAGATTTGCAGCCCATGATGATTGAAGCACTGTTATTCATCCTCTGGCGTCAATCTCATTAAAATTGTGAAAGCAGCATCCTAAATGTTTGGGAACCCTTCCCTGAGTCTTCCTTAAATGTCTCCTGGTCCAACTTCCACAGAAGCTAGCTGACTGACTCTGACTCTGACTTGGACTGCCTCCTACAACCCTCTGACCGTAACAAAACAAAAATCTACAATCAACCTGCCAGAGATGTTATGAGACGCCTCTGGGTCTCCTGATTCTGAGGTAGAGACACTGTCATTATGTTGCGAGAGTCCTAGGTGTTCAGCACAAAAGAGGAATGATGAAAGTGGGATTAATGCGCCCTATTTTTGGGCTGACACAGCATGGGTTGCCAATCACATGTCTGAATCCTTTTTAACCGTTGAATATGAGCCAACCACTTGCAATGTCAGCACAACTATTGTTACCCTCTCTGCCCACCTCCATTTTATGGTCAGTTTACCACTTTTTTTTTCATAAGAACAAACCGTTCTATTTCTCTGAAACAAATGGGACACCAGGTTTCAATAGGCTGGTAGCTTTTGTAATCATTATCTTTATAGCTTGCCATTTGTCCTTGTTTAAGAAACCATTTGTATGGGGAAAGGATAGAACTGTTGTACTATCAGTTACATGAGGTCTCATGTAAATACTTGAAAAATTCTATTTCATAGGGACCGCAGTCTCCAATAGACCACAACACACCTGGGGGGGGGTGGGGGTTGTGATTTTCTGCACAAATTATGACAAGATCCTCAGCTTCCTCCAATTTGGCTACTTGCACATCTCCAATTCCCAAGACTGTATTGTTGGTGGCTGTGCTTTCAGTTGACTAGACCCTAAACTTTGCAATCCCTTTTCTAAACCTCTTCACCGCAGTATAGTCTGCCCTCCTTTAAAACGGTAGGTTTCAATGTGTCAATTATCTAAGTTTTTGGTCAACTTTGCTCATGCCTCTGTGGCTTTAACTCCGATTTCATTTCATCATGCCTCGGATGTTAAATGTGGGCTGTATAAGGACAAGTTGTCCTTGTTGCTAAAGGATCAAATACTTCAAATGCGGTCTGAAAGCTGGTTGGAATTTTGGAGTTTTCCAGAAGACAGCAAATAACTAATTCCTACTGAAAGATATTAAAATGCAACTGACATTCTGCGTCCCAACGCCAGTCTAAGTATCATCTTCCCTGAAGAAAATTCTGGAATTCATTGTTTGTTTTTGTGATTTGTAGTCCCCCTCTGGTGCCACCTGACTTATTGTATTCAGATCAGCGCCCCATCTTAGTGAGTTTGCAGGCAATCTCTTAATTTTTCTCTCAGAATTTAGAACGGGTAACTTTTGGAAGTAAGCCTTTAATTTGCTTGACGAAAGTGAGGATTGCACATGCTGGAGATCAAAGTCAAGATTAGAGTAGTGCTGGAAAAACACAGCAGGTCAGGCAGCATCCGAGGAGCAGAAAAATCGACGTTTCGGGCAGGAGCCCTTCATCAGGATGAAGGAGCTCCTGATGAAGGCTTCCTTTAATCTGCTAGGTTCTTGATTATTCCATTGGTAACTGATTTTTCTAATGTACATCACATAGCGAGTAGATTCATTGTAAAACTGAGGGAAAATTGGTATCAACTTAGATTACATCATTTAGGCAAGTCATTGAACCTTCTGGCAGGTGGATGTGAAAGACCCCATGGCATGTTTTTTTGAAGGAGAGCAGGAAGGTCTATTTTCTGATCTATACTTTTCTTATCTCGTACTTCACTGATAGTTAAGCCAGCTATTAATTGCTTTTACTTTAAAAATGCATTAATTAAATATACAGTAATAAGGGATGTGATGAGGTGCTCCCTTTGTTTGATATCTAGATTGATCTAATCGATAAAATTAACATTAAGAAAGGGTATTTATGTTCTCTGTAAGCTGCGTGTCTGTGCAGAAACCTGAAAACTCTCAAACACACCCACATCAAAAGTTTAAAGGCACCATGTATTTGAGCAAATGACCCAGTCACACCAGCGGAAACAAAATGAGAGATCAAATCTCTGAGGTCTTGATCACATTATCTGGGCTGGTTTCAGTGGAGTACTTTCAAGGTGTTGCACTGTCTTAAGGTATGGCATTTGGCAAGATATTAAGTTTTTTTCTGTTTGTCTCCTCTGGTGAACAGGATCGTCCAGACACTGTTTAAGAAGAACAGAGAATCTTGTATCATCCTGGTCGGTAAATTATAATGTCCAAAATATCAGTGGGCACTTTAATCACATGCAGCTTCCTCCAGGCTCCAGGTGTAGGGAGAGAGCAATATCTGATGAAATTGAGTTCTGAGGAAGGGTCACTGGATCCAAAATGTTAACTCTGATTTTTCTCTATGGGTGCTGCCACACCTGTTTCCTTCAGAGTGATTGGGCATGATGCCTTTAAAACTTTGTGCATGTGAGGTCACCAGGAGCTGACGTCTGCTTGGGAGTCTTCAGGTTCCTGCTCAGACACACAGCAATTTCTGTTTTTGTTTCTGATGAAATTGGGTTGGGTTGGAAAGAATATGGAGTCCTTTCCCATTCAGAATTATCAAAAGCAAATTGTGGTCACTTCTTTGTTTGCTTTTGGATCCCGTTGTTATGTTTGCGACTGTTTACTTAACTAACACTAATCACTCCATTCATTGTAAAATGCTTTATGATATTCTGGGAAGGGAATAAATAGCAACCGTTGTCACACATCAAATAAGATTTCATTACAAGTGAGTGTGGCACAAAGCCAATACCTCCAAGGTTAATTTTGTATGCAGTATTTATAATCAGTTATGCAAATAATGGTCCAACTTTTTTTAAAAAATATCATTGGACAAATTGGATCTCAAATTGAAATCTGGCCTGATAGAAAATATATTGTTTTATTTTTATTTGACACACTGTCATTCATGGAAGCACAGCACACAATGCTGCAAGTCTGGTTTTAACAATTAACACAAATTTGTTATATTAAGGAAAATATAAAATAGAATAAAGCAAGCTATTTACATGTAGCACAATTGTGTAAAAATACAATATTCCAGCTATCCTAATAGCATCTCTTTACAGTACTCAAACACCAGAGAATTCTCTTCTCTGACACATCTATAGCTTTGACAGTTTGATAACTTCTTCCTTGAGTATTCATGTAACTGAGCTTCTACTTTGAGTAACCCCTTTGGGATACTAACCAAATACGTCTGGCCCGAAACGTTCACTCTGAGGGAACCTGTTTTCTAACTTTTCTGAACTAACTGCTGTCTTGAGGAGAAAAAGTCTTATACACCAAACATCAACTAGGGCTTCAGTAAACTGAAACTAAAAGCTTTCCAAGCAATGGATGCTTCCCTTCAGCAAAAAAGATCAATTCATGATCCTTCTAACTGAAAGCTAGCTAATGCTCTTCAGCATTTACTCTGCCCACTCTTAAAACTCTCTGAATGCAAACCAGTTAGCATTGTCACTTCAGGAAGCTTCTCTCATTCTCATTTCAAAACTAAACCATGGCCCCAGAACTACTCACCAATAAAGTGATATTAAAATATATAAAAATTGGATACCTTGCGCCTCAAAATCGAGACTTTGCCTAACATCACATATAGAGTCATAGAGATGTACAGCATGGAAACAGACCCTTTGGTCCAACCTGTCCATACCGACCAGATATCCCAACCCAATCTAGTCCCACCTGCCAGCACCCGGCCCATATCCCTCCAAACCCCTCCTATTCATATACCCATCCTGATGCCTTTTAAATGTTGCAATTGTACCAGCCTCCACCACATCCTCTGGCAGCTCATTCCATACACGTACCACCCTCTGCGTGAAGAAGTTACCACTTAGGTCGCTTTTCTACCTTTCCTCTCTCACCCTAAACTATGCCCTCTAGTACTGGACTCCCCCAGCCCAGGGAAAAGACTTTGTCTATTTATCCTATCCATGCCCCTCATGATTTATTAAACCTCTATAAGGTCACCCCTCAGCCTCCGCTCCAGGGAAAACAGCTCCAACCTATTCAACCTTTCCCTACAGCTCCAATCCTTCAACCCTGGCAACATCCTTGTAAATCTTTTCTGAACCCTTTCAAGTTTCACAACATGAAACAACATCAACCTTGAGTTAAGCCAGTCTTTCTTTCTTGTTAAACATTCATCTGTCAAAAACATAAAAATCCATCATATAGAGTGGTGCTGTATATGACAATGACAAATTCAGTTTTCTTTATTTCTCCGTTTCAAATGACAAAAATATGCAAACAAAGTAATGGAAAATTTGCCTCTGTGTTTTTCTCCAAAGGCAAGGAACTGGAGTAGTCGATCTTTCACCAAACGGTGACCTCTCAGCTTATGCCAAGGTGCTTCGCCCTGATGGAACAACCCTTTACTTGACCAGGTAATTCTTCCCCATGATTGGTGTATTTTTGTTCCTATATGTTAAAGTATTGGTGAAATTTACATATTATCCATCCAAACATTCACATCTGAAACTATTATATTTGGTCAAGCTATACTTTACCATACTTTCTGCCACCTACAAACAGCCCCTGCCACTAGGGATAAGTGTCCCTCCACACCCCTATCTTTGTTTCAGACCATTCACTTGTCAGATCCACGCCCCACCCACCCACCAGTCCACGCCCCATTCCCAGCACCTTCCCCTGCCAACGAAAGAAGTGCAAAACCTGCACCCACACCTTTTTCCACCCCCCCCCCCCCCCCCACCTCCGTCCAAGGCCCCAAAGGATCCTTCCACACATGTCATCTACTGTATCCATTGTACCCGATATGGACTCCTATACGTTGGGGAGACAGGACATCAGCTTGTGGATGGCTTCAAAGAATGTCTCTGGGACACCCGCACCAACCAACTAACCCCACCCCCCATGGCTGAACACTTCAACTCCCCCTCCCTCTCCACCAAGGACATGCTGGTCCTGGGCCGTCTCCATTGTTAAACCCTAACCTCCTGACGCCTGGAGGAAGAATGCCTCATCTTCCATCTGGGGACCCTGCATCCACACTGGCTCAATGTGGATTTTACTAGTTTCCTCATTCCCCCTCCCTCCCCCTAATCTCAATCCCAAGCCTCCAACTCAGCATCACCCTCATGACCTGTCCATCTTCTTTCTCACCTATCCATTCCACCCTCCTCTCTGTCCTTTCATCTCTCTCTTCCCCCGTCTCTCCCCCCAATCTTCATCTACCTATCACATTCCCAGCTACATTTCCCCCCCAAGCCACATACCCCCTCCCACTTATCTCTCAGCAGCCCTCCCTGGCCCACAAGCCTCATTCCTGATGAAGGGCTTGTGCCTAAAACATCGATTCTCCTGCTCCTCGGATGGTGCCTGACTGGCTTGCTCTTCCAGTGCCATACTCTCGACTATACCAGCTGTATGTCTGCACTGGCAATGCTTTGTTCTTTCCTATAGGTTTCCACATTTTCTTTTAAGCTTGAAGGGAGTTATAAAATGGCTGCAATTAAGGTCAGGAACAATGGTTTTAACAAAGGTAAACCTTCAAAGTTTGTGAGAAGATTTGTAGATCGGGTGCTCGTTGCTGTGGTTCTGTTCGCCGAGCTGGAAGTTTTTGTTGCAAATGTTTCATCCCCTGTCTAGGTGACACCCTCCGTGCTTGGGAGCCTCCTGTGAAGCGCTTCTGTGGTGTTTCCTCCGGCATTTATAGTGGCCTGTCCCTGCCGCGTCCGGTTGTCAGTTTCAGCTGTCCGCTGTAGTGGCTGGTATATTGGGTCCAGGTCGATATGTTTGTTGATGGAGTTTGTGGATGAGTGCCATGCTTCTAGGAATTCCCTGGCTGTTCTTTGTTTGGCTTGCCCTATAATGGTAGTGTTGTCCCAGTCGAATTCATGTTGCTTGTCGTCTGTGTGTGTGGCTACTAAGGATAGCTGGTCGTGGCGTTTCGTGGCTAGTTGATGTTCGTGGACAACAAGCAACATGAATTCGACTGGGACAACACTACCATTATAGGGCAAGCCAAACAAAGAACAGCCAGGAAATTCCTAGAAGCATGGCACTCCTCCACAAACTCCATCAACAAACACATCGACCTGGACCCAATATACCGGCCACTACAGCAGACAGCTGAAACTGACAACCGGAAGCAGCAGGGACAGGCCACTATAAATGCCGGAGGAAACACCACAGAAGCGCTTCACAGGAGGCTCCCAAGCACTGAGGATGTCACCTAGACAGGGGACGAAACGTTTGCAACAAAAACTTCCAGCTCGGCGAACAGAACCACAGCAAAGTTAAACCTATCCATCACTGATTAGTACTCTTACCATGAGCCATTTTGAGCTGAGTCTAAATTTACAAAATTGGATTTGCTCTGCATAAGTTAAAGTAAAAATTAAAAAGGTTGAAGTTGGAACATTTAGCTGTAATTAGCTATTGACTCTGTGCAACAGCAAGAATGCTGATGGACCAATACTCCACATCAGTGTTGCAGTCCTAAGGCTGATGTTCACTTCCTTGTGCAGATAGTTTTCAGTCATGACGTTGTGAAGAGAAAGGTGTAAGAGATGAGATGAACTGCTTTCTCCTTGTGAAAGAACAAATTCAAGCAGATGGGTCACTTCAGCCTGCTGTTGTAAATTGCTGCAGTCAATTAAAGATTCATGGGCAGAGATTTGGAGAGAAAACCTTACTAAGTCCTTCATCCTGGGAAATGTGGTGTGCCTTTGTCGGAAGACATTTGAGAAGAAAAGAGTTAGTTATGTCACTGAAAGCCCGCAAAATTTCTGCAATTGATTATTGTTAAGAATAATTGAGACACTGTAAAAAGTGTTATTAAATCATGTCCTTGGGGGAGTTGATGTGGTTGGCCACAGGACAGTGAGGTTGTTTTATGCATGTGGACCAGAGATGTTCCCTGAACTGCTCTGAGTTGGTGTCCTGTCTTCCCAATATAGATCAAGCGCCAACGCACGGAGCATTTCAAGGAACATCTCTGGTCTGCACACACCAACCAACCCTACCACCCTGTGGCCAACCACATCAACTCCCCCCTCCCTCTCCCCCTCCCCCAAGGACATGCAGTGGAGGTGGCCCAGGATTTGCCAAATCAAAGTCACCCACTGACTGGAGGAAGAACACCTCATCTTCCACCTTGGGGCCCTTCAACCACACCACACTACATCAGCTTCAACAGTTTCCAAATCTCTCCTCCCCCCACTTCATTCCAGAACCGACCCTCCAACTCTGCACAGTCCTGTTGAACTATCCTACATGTCCATCTTCCTTCCCACCTATCTGCTCCATCCTCTGCTCCGACCTATCACAATCACCTCCTACCTGGATCTCCCTGTGGCCATCCCACCTACCTACCCCCAGCCCCAGCCCCACCTCCTATTTGTATCTGAGCACCTCCCCCATCCCATTCCTGATGAAGGGCTTTTGCCCAAAAGGTCGATGTTCCTGCTCTTCAGAAGCTGCCTGACCTTGTACTTTTTCCAGCGCCATGCATTTTGACTCTGACTCTCCAGCATCTGCAGTTCTCACTCTTTCCACTTTGAATAGCTGAATGCTGTGGACTATAAACCAGAGAGCTTTCCAGAGGCAGATTTCGCCCATCGACTTTACGCTGTTCACCGCTGACTTGATCTCATGAGAATTTTGAATTGTACTTTTTCCCCATTTACGTCGTGGGTAATATGTTTGATCAGATATGCAGAAAGCTAATTGATTTTCAAAGTGGTAGATTGTACACAATGAAAATAATTAGATATGTTTTTAACAACTGACTTTTTCTTTGTTTACATAAGGAGTTGACTGTATCCACCCTTTTGTCTCCAATTACTCTCTACCCTTGAATTTTGATTAGGAGATGCGGTAGCAAAGCTAGACCATTTGGTAGTCCATTTACATTGAGAAGTATTTATCTTTATCGTTATCTTCCACCTTGGTATCAACCCCCAGAATCCTGCACATCCTGGTGTTGTCAATTAAATCAGTTTGGAAATATCATGTGTTCTGTAGAATCATTGTTCATTGCCTTTCCAGAGCATGGCCAATTTGAGACCACAAACATCTTCCTTCCCACGTAGGCATTTTCAGTTTTGCATTTTCCAATGTTTAGACAATGTCTAAAAGGATATTGTAACCCAACAGTTCAAATAACTTGAATTGGCATTTTTAAAAACCTGTTTCCCTTGCTACATTCAGTCCATTCCCTGGAAGAGATTATCCTCCTCTGCCAACACGTTGAATTATCATAGAGTCCTACCCATGAGGTGTCACAAATATGTGGGTGAGGTGTTGCCTAAAAACAAATGCAAAACAACTCTCTGTTCGTGTTCTAATTTTTTGTTGTATCTTTAGCTGTAATAAAATATTTGGTGCAAGTTATTCCCACCTCTACAAATTGTTTGTTTGAATGAAAATGGTGAGGCTTATGAATAGTTTGCACGTTTACAGATAATCAATCATTTATGTTAAATAAATGGTGTAAATGTCTTTCCCAGTTCACCTTCCAGTCGGTGAGCAGATCTTTTTAATAGCTGTAATATATTTGCTTACTTGAATCAATGCTTCTGCAGAGAGTTTCTACATCATTAAAGTAAAACTAAGACTTTTTATTATGTGTGGATATGGGGATATTTTAAAGGTCTGTAATTAGAAATGGGTGTGTCTTGGTGCAGTACTGAAATTATAATCATAAGCTTTCTACTTTTTTTACGGTGGGACATTTCAAACAACATTAGTAAGCTCTTCGAGCTAAAGAAAATATGCAAAATGTACCTTCGCATGGAAATATGTCAATAGTAGAAGATAAAATGAAAAACATCAGCTTTTTTTTTCACGAGCAGATGAGAGAAAGGTTCAGTGATGGAAATAAAGACTAACAGGAAATATCAAAGTGGAAGAATGTTACAAATATCCCTTGCATCATATGTTATTATTTCATTCGTAATGATGTATTACCAGACATCACGACTGTGTGGCCTGATTTTTCCCTAAGTTTCCATTACTGTTTAAAGCAGCAGATTGCTCTGCTCTGTGTTAATTTATAGGCCAGCTTTGTAAAAATAGACTGTTTAGATCTGCTGTTAACTACCTTCCTCAATTTCCTGAACAAGGGAGTACAATGGATATCCTCTTTAGTGAATGACACCAGGGTGAAATTTTAATTCGTTCACTTTTAGAATTAAAATCAGAGCATTGATTTCTGTATTAAGTGTAAACACTGCATTATTTCTGCTAGTGTAAACTAATGAACGTATTTTGTTTGCAACGGTATTGTCTAAATTTGAACAACTTGTCTGTATCACCCCAAAATTGAGATGCGGTTCATTGAAGAATATCAACATTTGCAGAAAATTTACTCCAAAACTTGAAAACAATTGTTCACATATGTTTGCTCTCCTTTGGTTGCCTGTGTTTTGGACGACGAACAACGATAAGTGAGCAATTCACCACATAATATATTATTAAACTGCCGGAGGTATGGGATCTTTTGCTCCTTTTACGTTGTGAAAGAGAACACCCATTTGTAAGGTTTGGTACCTGATCTACTTGATGGGAGGCATTTTGATTTTCAGCAAAAAAATATTGAAACAAGAGATATCATCCATGGAAATAATTGCTGTTCTTTCACTATTTTGTTTACAGAGATATTGCAGCTGCCATAGATCGAATGGAGAAATATAATTTTGACCAAATGATTTATGTGGTAGGTAACTAAAGTGTTTTAACAAGAACTGCCCTTGGGAGCCTGAGAATTCATGTAACTTGCAGTTTGGTTTTTAATTAAGCAGTTTGGATGTACAATCATTATTTCTACTACCTTTTATTTCCATTCTGAGGGAATTCTTTTTAACTGGAGTACTCAAAAGATTGAATAATGTCAAATTAAATGAAAGATCTGATGAAACTTGCATGAAATTATCTTGCTAAAGTTGAAACTGCTGTTTTTGAGAAATATTTGTCTGTGTTAGAATAACATAGCCAGAATAAAGCCATGTGACTTGCTTGGCACAACACAATATTAATAATTTTCAAGGAATTCATAAACTTTATGCATGAATTGGTCTGTTCAAATTTTCAAAGCCTCTCTTAAAATTCATTTTCTCCTATTTTTCCCATCGTTTACTTTCTCTCACACACACACACACACACACACACACACACCTGTTGAGCCGTTGTGAGACTGCAAGCCTTAATTTGTATCCTAAAGATATTCTGTCCAATAATGAATTCAGTGTTAAATGTAAGAGCTCTGCTGTCTGATTTGGGGTAGCAAATGTATTCCTATAAAAAGACGGTAGCTGAAAGGTCAGACATTCAGAAGCAAATATTGTTGATGAAGCAAAAGTTAATTTACACTGACCAGACTACCCTGACTATCCATTTCTATCAGTGAGAACTGCCAGTAAATTTGAGAATGAGCCCGACATGCTTCACAGAGATATAATCAGACAAAACAGAGGCTCTTAAACAAGCAGGTATTAATTTGTGATCAAAAGACCGGTCAGAGGAAGGTTTAAAGCACATCTGAAGGAAACTATGGAGTCAGAGGTGAATAAGGGGATTCCAAAGGATGATATCAGGGAGACTAAAACCAAGCATCAGTAGTTGAAGGAGGCAACAGGCAGGCATGTGAGACCTGATCTGAAGGTTCTGAAGAACTCTGCTGGGTTGTAGACCTTGGGAAGTTGCAAGACTATGATAGGGGAGAACTTTAAATTCAGTTGGTTGATGGATAGAGGGCCAGTGTATCTTAGTGAGCTGGGATGATTGGTGAAGAGGACTTCATGTTGGATAAAGTGTATACAGCAGAGTTTTAAATTTGCAGAGTGTGCAAGATGAGGCAGAGATGGAGATGGGCACTGTTAACGGGCACAGGGTGGTAAAAACAATGACTGCAGATGCTGGAAACCAGATTCTGGGTTAGTGGTGCTGGAAGAGCACAGCAGTTCAGGCAGCATCCAAGGAGCTTCGAAATCGACGTTTCGGGCAAAAGCCCTTCATCACAGCATGCAATAGCTAGGGCTACGTGACCCCACAACTAACTCTCGCAGTCAAAACGCTGCATTCTTGCTACATGTATTGTGAATGATATCAGCAGTTAAGCTAATAAGAGGAGGATCAGTGAATTTTATCACCTTCAATGATGATAGTTCCAGAGACCTGAGCACTGGAGGCAAGAGTTTCAATCATCATTTGTCCAGAATTGCCAGTGGCTTTGTATCTCATGGTGGGCATCTCCAGACAGATCTTCAGCCAATGCAGTTCACTCATTGGCACCAACAAAGTAACTGATTACACTGGCTACATCACAAACTATCCTGAATGACTGTGTTTCCCAACTACCCTCAACCGAGCCATTCCAGTACAGCTACCTGGCACGTGGAGAATTGCTTGCACTTTTTTCTGTTCAGAACACACATCCAATCTGCCTGTGTGTACTTGATCATGAGGAAGCTGATGAGAATCAGATGTTATTCACTAATAGCCTGTCCACCAATGCGGAGGTTGGGTTCTGTGTCTAATGTTTGGCTTAACCCTCATGGCAGCTTTGGGTCAAAAACAGAGGAAGAGACAGGGATTTGTGTGTGGGCAGTGGGATGGATGGTGCAGGGTCAGATAATTCTTTTGTGGACCCCAGGGAAACTGGGTAGGGAAAAAAATCCATGACTTTGTTGTGATTCAATGCGTAAGGTTAGGACTGAGCAACTGGTATGAATGTCATGTGGTAACTCCATTTTCAACTTGATCATAAAACAATAAAAACTTCAGCGTGAGCGACACAAAGACCTATTGACCCGTGTTTTGTTGACAGAAAAAAAAATCAATGGTGCTCACTGTTTGTTATGCATACTCTTACAAAATATAGCAGGCTTTTACAGTACGGTTTACACTAATTAGAAATGAACTTCTGCCTGATCTTCTACTGAGGATTTGGGGCCTGTGTAGACAGGGTTAAATACATATCTTTTCAGTCAATCAGATTGAAACATGCAGAATCTAAACCAGGAAGTGTAAGTTAGAATATTTAATTGAATGTAAAATCATTTACAGAAAGCAAAATAAAGAGCGAGAAAGAAAGATGGGAGTTGGAGAGAGAGAGAGAGAAAGAGAGATAAGAGACAAAGCAAAGGTAAAATTTATTTTTTGTTTTAAATCTCCAATAATTAAAATCTGAGGGAATGACATTGTACTTCTGTTTAAAAAAAAGATACATTTGTAGTGCCAGAGACATGGCTTGTCAATAATTATGGCTTATCGTTCTATTAAACATGCAGTTACACTTGAATGGGCAGCCTCTAACTTTTTATCCATTTAAAGGGTGTCTGATGGATAACTACTGCAATTTCTTTTGTGTGTGGGAATAGTGAGACTGTTGATCAGGTATAGGAAAGGTTCTGCAGGATAAGGGCAGCTTAAAACGCAACTCACTGATATCGATGTTTAATTGCATCTATGAGTACACTGGAAGTTTTTGTCCAGTTTAATACAAGTGAATGCTGCTAGCCTTGCCCTTATGCAAACTGCAAACTCTAGATCATTTCTAGTCTTCTAGTTCATGCAGTAATATAGGATGATGGAACATACAATAACATTTTCATTTTTTTTTCCTCTTGTGAGAGGAGAAGCTGTATTTCAGTAACATTTGAAAATCTTGAAAGCCATGAGCAAGCGAAATACTTGGCATGGTACATGTTCTGAGAGTGGGGAAATTGCCTTGTGTGGGAGCAGTGGGAAATGTTTTTGAAAGTGTAACAATTACAGAGACTAACAGCTAGGTTTCCCTGTAACCGGGATGTCCGATTTGACTTGTTTGATCATCGTTCTCTTGCCAGGCCTTGAAAATTGGAGCGATGAGGAGAGAGAGAGAGTTTTTTTCCTGAGAACACAGGAAGCTGGGGTGGGAGGGGGGAGGGACACTGATGTAGTTGCGACACACAAAGTAACAGAGGACCTGGATAGAGTGACCAAGGGGGATCTGCTCCCCTACCTGAGAGGTCACTTTCCAGAGGGTACACATTCAAGGTGACTGGTAAAATGATTAGAGGACATGAGACAAGTTTCTTGTCCAGAGGGTGGGGGCTATCAGGCATGTGTTCCTCCAGTTTGGTAGCTGACTCAGAAACCCTCAACTTCTTTCAGAAATACCTGCATCTGCACCTGAAAGTGTTATCACCTGCAAGGCAACTGCCAAGGTGCTAGTAAGTGGAATTAGAATAGGCAGCTAGTTTGTTCAAGGTGGTACAGGCATGATGGGCTGAACGGTCTCTTTCTGTGCTGTATCTTCTCTATTGTCCAATATAAAAATACAATGCCTGTCGAATTATGATTATGATTAAGCCTGAAAATCTACCTGTAAAAATGCCAGCTGTGAGAGATTGGGGAGACCACCTTTGGTCATTTCATCAGCTCACAATGAGACTATTCCCTGTTCCATAACTTTAGTTCAAATGATGTTCAATCATTGCTGCAAAATGTGTGACAATTTTTTTTGATATTTTTATCAAACTATCAGTTTTTGAGTTTTTAACTAATTTTCAGTTTTCTTTTGCCCCTTCAGCATGTTGTTTTGTCTTCTCCTATCTTGGGTTCGCTCTCTTGATTGAGATGGCTAGAAGGCAGTTTTACTGATGTTCATCTAAAACTGATGCACCTTGCTTGGTTGTTTTTCTTTAATTCCCCTCATTGTAAAATATCTCCCTTCTAATGCATGACTTCACGGAGGAACAACTTGAATTCAGGACTCGCCAAGTGAGGAGGTGGGGATACTATCGTTACATTCAAACTGTGCGGCTGTACATCTCCTGGATTATTAATTTTGATAGGTATTTGTTTGCTCAGATGTTGCCCATTTACTGAACTGAAGCCTTCTGCTCAGGGGCAGTTATAAAATAATTTGTTTGCCACAAGACTTTGATCATACTTTGCAATGGCTAGAAGCACAAAGTGATTCCTTGCTGGTGCATTTGTGTTTCAGCATTTTTTTTTTAATAAACTTGTGCTGTGCTGTGCTGCGCTGTTTTCAGTTTGGATATTTTGGGATACCTCTTGACATTAGATTGAAAGGATTGTGATTGAGGCTTTCGGCTTTGATAGAGAATCATAGAGTCATACAGCATGGAAACAGACCCTTTGGACCAAATAGTCTATGCTGACTATGTTCCCAAACTAAACTGCCACCTGCCTGTGTTTGGCCCATATCCTTCCAAACCTTTCCTATTCAAGTTCTTATCCAAACGTCTTTTAAACATTTGTAACTGTACCTGCATCCACCACATCCTCTGGCACTTCATTCCACACACTAACCACTCTCTGTGTGGAAAAGTTGCTTCTCATGTCCTTTTTTAAATCTTTCTCCTTTCATCTTAAAACTGTGCCCCCTAGTCTTGAACCCTCCCACCCTAGGGAAAATACCCTTGTTATTCACTTTATCTGTGATTTCTATATTAATAGCTGTATATCTTTCTTCAGACAGATAAAGAACAGTGTTCCCATTTTCAGCAGTTGTTTGGTGTACTGAAAATTATGGGCTACAACTGGACAGAACGGTAGGTACCAAGTGAAGAAGGTTCTTTATAACTACCACATTTCCATTGTATTGTAGTAATAAACCACAGACTACCACAGTCCACTACAGACTACTCGAGTACAATTGACTCCACCCTTTTCATATTTGATAAAATTATAGAAGATGAAAGGGAAAGCAACTGTTGGGAGTGAAGGGAAGTAGAGGGAGGGAAATTGAACCAACATGAACAAATGCTGTCAGGCATGCAGAGAAAAAAGGATCTTTTTATTCAGTCATGGGAGTGGGCATGACTGTCTGGGCCTAGTTTCCCCCCGTCCCTAGCTGTCCCTGAGAAGGTGGTAGTGAGCTGTCTTCTGGAATCGCTGCTGCACATTTCTTGTAGGTGCCGAGGGGAGGGGAATTCCTTTCTTTTGACTGAGTGACGCTGAAGGAATTCTAATTCTGGAAGTGAGACAAGCTGAGAAAAGCATTGGTTGCCAGGTAACTCGAAGAAAAGAAAAGTACAGAGATTTGCTTTTTTTTTTAAGTTTTAAAGTTAAACTTTTAAAACAATCAAAAGTGGTCCATCACTCAAAAGAAATTAACTGGTTTCTAGAATAAATAGGACTGGGAAACTTCAGCTATTGTTAAGAAAACGTTTTATCCAGAGGTCGCACTGGTGGCATTTTCTTGTTAACTGCCTCTCAATATCCTCCATTATCACCTCTTTTTGTCTTCACAGACCAATTTGTATTCCCTGTCTAATGTTCTTCTCTGCCTCATTTGGCCTCTTCAGGAAAGTCACTAATCTCTGAACAAAAGGTGTTTGGATCACCCATTCCCAGACCTTTGCTGGTACTGCCGAGTAATAGACTACTGGTCCAGTGTCATCATTAACTTTGAGTGGGGATATATGCTGATTATTGCACCATTCAGGTCTTCCCCCAATACTGAAGCTGCAAGAGGCTGACAAGTAGCAAGTAACATTCATGCCATACACATGACCATCTCCAGCAAGAGAAAATCTAACTATCATCTCTTGACGTTCAATGGCATCGCCATCACTGAATCCCCCACTATTAACATTGTGAGAGTTATCATTCACCAGAAACTGAACTGGACAACTACATAAATAGTGTGGCTACGAGAACAGATAAGAAACTGAGAATCCTGTGGCGAATAACTTGCCTTCCAACTCCTTAAAGCCACAAATCACAGTCTGGACTGTGTTGGGGTGCTGCTCAATTGCATGGATGGGTGCAGCTCCAACAACATCAGGACAAAACATCCTGCTTGATTGGCACCTCATCCACAGATATTTACTCCCTCCACCACCAACTCTCAGTAGCAGCAGTGTGTATGATTTGAAAGATGCATTGCAGTAATCCACCAAATCTCCTTAAATACCATCTTTCAAACTCCCACCACTATATCTAGAAGGACAATGGTAACAGACAAACGGGGCCACACCATCTGCAGGTTCCCCTCCAAACTGCACACCATCCTGACTTGTAACTGTATGGCTGAACCTTTCAGTGCTGTTGGGTCAGATTACTGGAACTCTTTTTGCCCCCTGGCCCCGTAAAACAAAATGCCATTATGGATCGACCTCGAGCACATGATTGCAGTGGTTCAAAAAGGTAGCTCACCACCACCTTCACTTGAGCTTGGGGCAAGAAATAAACGATGGCAACCAGTGACACCCACATCCCATGAATGAATGAAAATAATTAAACAGTGTCAGGTTAACAAGGACTATCAATGGGACTCGGGGAAACGTGTCTTTTGTTCCTGAAAGGTTTAAGCTGCCCTTGTAGTTAAGAGTTAAAGAAATTCAAATCATCTTCCTTTTACCATGTGCAGTGCTTTCACTGGTCACTTTTGCAGATGCCGGCATGTTCCCTTTGGGTTAGTTAAAGGGATGAAGACTCGGAAAGGAGATGTTGTCTTTCTAGAAGATGTTATGAATGAGGCCCGGTCCAGAATGCTGCAAAACATGGCTGCCTCAAAGAGTGAGTGCTCCACTCTAATGGTTAAAACTTTACCTTTTCTCAGTCCCTCCAAAGTACTGCCTCCTTCATAGCCTGAGGCTGAGCCATAGAATCCCTACAGTGCGGAAAAAGGCCATTTGGTCCATTGAGTCCACACCGACCCTCCAAAAAGCATCCCAGCCAGTCTGACACCCCATCATCACCATCTTAACCCTGTAACCACCCAAATTCACCCAACCTGCACATCCTTGGACTGTGGGAGGGAACCGGAGCACCTGGAGGAAACCCATGCAGACACGGGGAGAATGTGCAAACTCCACACTGACAGTTGCCCGAGGGTGGCATTGAATCCAGGTTCCTGGCGCTGTGAGGCCCACCCTTTGTGTGCTACTCAAAGTTTTCTGAGTATTTGCTCCCTGGATAATTATCTGCAGCTAACTAATTTACCATCGGAACCATCAGGGATATCTGGGCTCCATTATGCTCAGGCAGCTTTGAATCCTTTTGTTAAAGCCAGGTGGTGATGGGTGGAATGACATTCCTCTTTCCCCTCTCTTTGTTTTCATTCAAATATGGGTCGTTCTGCTATAATGCACATTTCATTAATACGAAATCGCTGTGACACAATTGTTGAATTTGGGGACACTTCCTACAACGCAAATTTTTAAAGCATGTATTGGTGATAAAGCACCATTTCAGCCATGTTGGTTTTTAAATGGTGCTGCTATTACCCGATTTTTTTTTTTATATATATATATCACACAGGGTTGAACAAGAACGGAACTACTGTGCTATAGCAGAACCGACTGTATTCACATTTGTGTTTAATACTTTGTTTTTATTCACATGAAGCAACAAAGGAATTGGAAGACCCTGAAGGTACGGCAGAGAAAGTGGGTGTGGCTGCACTTATTATTCAGGTAATGACTGCCCCTTGCTGTTTTCACCTTGTTGAGAGATTAGATGGTTCTTCAATTTTTAATTTTTTTATTTGTGAAAATTTTGGTGTGATGTGGGGAGTACGTTAAACTAGAAAATTTCATGATGGGACTTTTACTGGAAGACAACGCGTCTGGGTTATGTGGAGTTATCTCAAGTTTTCCTTTCAGTGTTGTGGCTGTGTTCCGTTAACAAACAAACTGAAGGTGCCAGCCACTCAGGGTGGCCAGTTAGTGCCATCGGTCATCATAAGGACCATAAGAGCTAGGAGCTGGAGCAGACAGCTCAGACTCTCAAGTCTGCTGCACTATTTAATATGATCATGGCTGAATTTCTCTTGGCCTCAACTCCACTTTCCTGCCCACTCCCTACAATCCTTTAAACTGTAACTAACTAAAAATCTGTCCATCTCCTCCTCAAATTCATTGTGTTCTGGCATCTACCGGGCTTGGGGATAGTCAGTTTCGCAGACCCTGTGAAAGCAGTGATTGTTTTCCTCGTCTCTATCCAAACACTATGACCTCTTGTTCTAGATTGCCCCACATGAGTAAGATACCTCTTTCATCTACTTTGTCAATCACCTTTACTGTCTTATCTGTCTCAATCAGATCTCCTCTCACTCTTCGGAACTCTTGAGAGTATAGGCCTAAACAGCGCAATGTCTCGTCAGAAGACAAATCTCTCATCCCTAGAATCAATCCAGTGAATCTCGTCTGAACTGCCTCCATTCCAAGTATATTCCCCTCAAGTAAGAGACCAAAATTGTATTCCGCACCCCAGATTTTGTCTCACTAATGCCTTGTACAGTTGCAGCAACACTTCTCTACTTTTAAACTCCGTCCTTTTGACTTCAGCTGGTAACAAGGAAGTCAGAAGTCACACAACACTAGGTTATAGTCTGACAGGTTTATTTGAAGTCACACATTTTCAGAGCACTGATGAAGGAGCAGCGCTCCAAAAGCTTGTGATATCAAATAAACCTATTGGACTATAACTTGGTGTTGTGTGGTTTCTGACTCTGTCCATCCCAGTCCACATCTCCTCTCCATATTACCAAGCTGTACCTGCATACCAGTTTTTTTCCAAATTATGCACAAGGACACCCAGATCCCTCTGCACTGAAGTACTCTGATGTTTATAGAGGCACTGAGATCTACAGCCTGCACTACTCAAACACAACCACTTTCCTACTGTCACCCCATTTCCAACACTTGACATTGTATGCCTTGGTATTGCAAGTCTAAACACTTCTTAAATCTTACAAAGGTTTCTGCCTCTCCCACCCTTACAGGCAGACAGTCCCAGATTCCCACCATTGTCTGGCTGAAAAGGCTTTTCCTCACATCTCCTCTAAATTTTCTGTCCCTTCTCTTAAATCCATGCCCCTTCTCACTGATCATTCCATTAGGGAAATGTTTTTCCCTGTCCACTCTATCTATGCTTCTCATTATTTCATATGTTTCAATCACACCCCTCTCTGTCTCCTGCTGTGAGGAAAACTTCCTTGGTCTATCTAATCTGCTCATATCTGAAACTTTCCAGCTGAGCAACATTCTGGTAAATCTTCTCTGCATCCCCTCCAGTGCTGTCACATCCCTGCTATAGTGTGGATTCCTGACCTGCACACAATCCTGTAGCTGTAGCCTAACCAAAGTTTTTTTTTCCCCAGCTTAACCTTTCTGCTGTTAAACTCAAACCTCAGCTAACAAAGGCAAGTACACCAAATGCCCACTTGGGCTCCTGTGATGCAGTGGTAGCATCCCTCTGTCTGAGCCAGGAGGCCTAGATTCAAGTCCCACCTGCTCAGGTTGAGTAAAATAAATACCATATACCTTTTTAACCACTTTATCAACCTGACCTCATACCTCTTAAGGGATCTGTGTAAATACACACCAATGTCCCTCTGATCCTTGGTATTTTGTAGGGTCCTACCATTCATCATGTATTCCCTTGCCTTGTTTGTCCTGCCTAAGTGCATCACTCCACATTTCTCTGGATTGAATTCTATTGATCACCCCATTTGACCAGCCCACCCATATCCTTCTGCAATCTAAGGCTATCTTCCTCATTATTTATCACCCCATTTAGATTATGAGTTAGCCTTGTATTCCTCAATCTAAAATAGATAACCTAGCTGTATTAAACTTCATTAATTTTTGGCCCATTCACCTAACCTGGTCAGGCAGCATCCGAGGAGCAGGAGAGTCGACATTTTGAGCATAAGCTCTTCATCAGGAATGGGAGGGTGGCCCAAGGGGGCTGAGAGATAAATGACAGGGGGCTGGAGATGGTGGGAAGGTAGCTGCGAATGCAATAGGTAAATGAAGGTAGTGGTGAAGAAGGGTGGAGTGGATAAGTGGGAAGGAAGATGGATAAGTGGGGCATTTAAGAGGGCAGTTGGAAGATTGGATCTGGGATAGGGTGGGGGGGTGGGGAAATGAGGAAACTGGTGAAATCCACATTGACCCCGTGTGGTTGGAGGGTCCAGAGGACGAAGACGACACGTTCTTCCTCCAGACATCGGGTGGCCAGAGTTTGGCAGTGGAGGAGTCCTAGGACTCGCATGTCATTGGTGGAGTAGGACTGGGAGTTAAAGTGTTTGGCCACAGGGCGGTGGGGTTGTTTAGTGCATGTGTCTCAAAGATGTTCTCTGAAACGTTTCGCATATTGGTGTCTTGTCTCCCCGATGTAAAAGAGACCACATCAGGAGCAACGGACACAGTAGATGATGTGTGTGGAAGTACAGGTAAATATCTGTCGGATGTGTTGGACAAAGGTGAGGGGGGAGGTGAGGTTGCAGGTTTTGCACTTCCTGCGGCGGCAGGGGAACGTGCCGCGTGTGAAGGGTGGGTTGGTGGGGGGCATTGACCTAACAACTACGTGTACTTCAACACACGTCATCTACTGTGCCTGTTGCTCTCGATATGGCCTCCACTACATCAGAGAGACAGAACACCAACTTGCGGAACGTTTTAGAAAACACCTCTGGGACACACGCAATAAATAACCCCACTGTTCTGTGGCCGAACACTTCAACTCCCCTCCTACATGCAAGACCTGGGCCTCCTCCACTGCCAAACTGTAGCCACTCGACACCTAGAGGAAGAACACCTCCTGTTCCACCTTGGGACCCTCCAACTACATGGGATCAATGTAGATTTCACCAGTTTCCTCATTTTACGCCCCCACCCCTACTCTTTTCCTGGATCTAACCTTCCAACTTGGCACTGTCCTACCTCTCCATCTTACTTCCCATCTATCTGCTCCAATCTCCTCTCTGACTTATCACCTTCACCCCTGCCTTCATTACCTCTCGTATTCCCTACTACCTCAGCCCTTTCCATTTATCTGTCTGCCCCCTTGGGCCACCCTCTCATTCCTGATGAAGGGCTTATGCTCAAAACATCGACTCTCCTGCTCCTTGGATGCTGCCTGACCAGCTGTGCTTTTTTAGCACCCTACTCTTCAACTCTGATCTCCAGCATCCGCAGTCCTCACTTTCTCCTATTTACCTAACCTGTCCGTATAATGGTCAATTTCTTATTTCTTCAGTGCAACTTACTTTCCTACTTATTGACATGACCGAAGTGGTCAATTTTTAATTCTCAGATCATTGATTAGACTAGATTAGATTACTTAGAGTGTGGAAACAGGCCCTTCGGCCCAACAAGTCCACACTGACCCGCCGAAGCACAACCTACCCAGACCCATTCCCCTACATTTACCCCTTCACCTAACACTACAGGCAATTTAGCATGGCCAATTCACCTAACCGAGCAAGGTGTCCTAAGGGGTGCTGTGATCTGGAGTGCAGATTTGCAATATTTTCCTTTATTCTCGTTGAGCTGTTAGGATTAAAAGCAAGATGTGGTTTGATGGACATGTTGTTGCCTCACTGAACAGTTGGTAACAAGTTCCTCCTGACCATTCATGTCCTGCTGCTGTGCTCGCAAGGAGAGCTACAGAGTGTCTATGTAGTGTTTTTGTTGTCCATTCCTGGGCCACTGATCTTTTGAGTATTGTGAAAACTGGATTTGGTGGGGAGGCACTTTTTGATCATTCAGATACAGCCCAATCCATTGGCTTTTTGGACAAGCTTTTCCTGAATGTTTATGGAATGGCACTGTTATGGCTTCAAGAAGGACATTGGTTCTTTGTTTAGTGGTCCTCTCATTGAATGTGATGGAGTCTTTGCTGATGGAATTTCTCTTGTGCTGTTATAAGTTTCACACTGTGAACAATGTGGCAAAGCTGTATGTTCTGGCCTCGTCATCACCGATTCTTATTTTAGATTAGATTTCCTACCGTGTGGAAGCAGGCCCTTCAGCCCAACCAGTCCACACCGACCCTCCGAAGAGTAACCCCCCAGACCCATTTCCCTCTGACTAATGCTCCTAACACTATGGGCAATTTAGCATGGCCAATTCACCTGACCTGCACATCTTTGGATTGTGGGAGGAAACCAGAGCACCCGGAGGAAACCCACACAGACACAGGGAGAATGTGCAACTCCACACAGACAGTTGCCCAAGGCTGGAATTGAACCTGGGACCCTGGTGCTGTGAGGCAGCAGTGCTAACCACTGAGCCACTGTGCCACCCTTAAAACCAGCTGCTCAGTAATCTGCACAATTTGATCCTGAGAGTTAGTAGGCTGGCAGCCTCTGCACACTCATTCATCTATAAGGAATCTCTGCTGGATAGAGTCTCTGATTTGGAGGAGAGGTTGATTAGTGGTAATGTCCCTGGTTGGGTAAGGCAGAGATCTAGCGTAATGCTACAGGGCAGTGGTGACATTTAAATTCAGTTAATTAATGATCTGGTATTAAAAGCTGGTCTGTGTAACAATAGTACCGTGAAACTATCATCAATTGTCATTAAAAACTGATCTGGTTCGCTAATGTCCGTTTCGGGAAGGAAACCTGCTGTCCTTACCCAGTCTGACTTGCATGTGATCCTGCAGCATTATGCTGGACCCTCTGAAGTAGCTGAGCACCATTGGACCAATCCGCTGCAGATATCAGATATACTGCCATTGTTCAGCAAAGTAGGCAGACAGGAGGCTGGAAGAACACAGCAAGCCAGGCAGCATCAGGAGGTGGGGAAGTCAACGTTTCAGAGGTATGCCAGGCTTGCTTATCTTGCTGTGTTCTTCCAGCCTCCTGCCTGTCAACTTTGGATTAAAGCATTTGCAGTTTTTTTGTCTCTAACCAAGATTGTTCAGGAAGGTAACTCATCACCATTACCTCGAGGGCAATTGGGAATGGACAGCAATTGCTGACCTTTGCTCCACTAAAGAATTTCAAAACCTGTTTCCTAAGTAGCCATATATTAGGCACCCACCTTTGTTACGCACTTTAAAACAAAATGGTGGCCAAATGCAGCTACCCAAAATGGAGGATGTTAATTTCCTCCAAGAAGAGAATGACTTTTGTGATGCTGAGCCCCATGATTTGAAAGGAATGAAGAGAGAAAGTATGCCTACCAGGTTTTGCATCTTCTCCTTTCTAATTAGCATGCCCCTTTGGCATCTTGGTGTATGTTTGACACCCAACCAAATCTGAGCAGTCTTTCAGTCTGAGAGCCTCTCTTCAGCCATGTTGGCAGACAAAGGTTTTGAACTTTAACAAGCTCTTCCTGGATATGGGCAGCACATGCTAGGATCCAATATGCTGGTGGGTGGGTGGGCACTTTAGAAGGGCTTGGAATTTCTGCTTCACTGGGTTTATTTTCCTTTGCGAGGAACTGCCTAACCTCACCCAGTGTTTCCAAACCATGAGCTGAAACTCAGTAACATTGAGGCATGAGGATTGAGAGTTCATCACCTCCTTTTGTCAGTACACCAAGCTGCACCAGTACACTGATTGTGTTGTATGTATATTTTAAACGCTCCAAGTAGATTGTTGGTACTACATAAAAACCGAACAAAAGTCTTAGCTAATGTACGCTTTTGCTATTGGGACTGTTCGACCACTGGGCCTGTAGAATGTGTTGACTATTTTGTAACCAGCAGGGAGCACATTGCACATTAATGTAAAGGCCTTTTAATAGATCAAAGCAACTATGTAAGTAGTATTGCCAACTGTGTTTAACTATGTTTCTGGAGGTTTAATCACATGATTTTCCCCTAAATAACATCCATTAATTGGCAAATGCATCCATTCTGTGAAGCATTGTCTTCCTGTGCCAATTGGTAAGCAAAGAGACTCATTTTCAATTCGATGATGCTTGACTGTCAGCCAAACAGCCTTATTTGTTTCCATCCCCATTTTCAATGTGTTTATATCTGGCAAAAAGAAACATTCAAAGAAATGATAAAGAAGTGCAATTTTATTTTAATGCCTATGACCTTTCTCTAGGATTGCATGTTCTGGAGATTGATATTCAATCCCTGGAGACTCCAGGTCAATCCCAGAATGTTGGAACCTTATGTGCAGGATGTAACAGAGTTGTCAAATTGTGAAATATATATATATTAATGACCAATATTTTCATTGCTTTCTCAGTCAACTTTTCCTGAGTTTCTTCCAAGTTAGTAAGTTAGGATTTTTTTTTAAAAAGTGACTAACTCTTTAATGTATTTTATAGGATTTCAAAGGTCCCCTCTTGTCTGATTATGAATTCGATTGGGATCGTGTCCTCCAAAGCCATGGAGATACTGGTGTATTCTTACAATACACACATGCAAGGCTGTGCAGGTAAGGTGCAAGTGCGGAACAGCCAAATGCACTTTGCAAGGTGTTGGATCAGGGTAAAACATATATAAAGTTTTCAAAAGATCAAAATTGCAGGTTAGTGGGAAATAGAAGGGCATTAGGATTTGTTTATATTTCAAACTCTACATTCCTGTTTATCCCCGTAGCTTTTATTCCCCTGCTTAGAACGAATCTACCTTCCTCTGCCTTACAAATATTTAATGACTTTGCCTCAAGTCTCACAACCCTCAAAAAGGATTTTCCTCAATGCGTTCCTGAAAAGGCAACTCCTAATTTTAAAACCGTGTCGTCTAGTTATGGACTCAACCCCAAGAGGAAACCAAATTTCCATAATCACCTTGTCAAGATCATTCGGAGCCTTCTACTCTTCAATCAAGTCAACCCTCACTCTTCAAACCTCCAGTGGATGCAAGCTTACCCTGTCCAACCCATCCTCCTAAGACAATCCACTTACTTCATGCATAGATCTCGTAAGCCTCCTTTTAACCACCTCCAAAGCATTTACATTTCTTTTAAGGAGGCCAAAACTGAACACTGTATTCAAGATGCGTCCTGTCAATGCCTGTTAACTGAAGCATAATATCTTTACTGTTATATTCAATTCCTCTCATAAGGATAGCATCCCATTAACCATTTTGAATACCTGCGTACTAACTTTTTCTGACTTGTCTACCAAGGTTGAAGTCCATCTGCACCCATAGAATTGTCAGTTTGCAGTTCCATCGGTTTGCTTAGTGCTGCTTCCTTTATGATTGTAATGTCACAGAGTTCATCTCTCCCTTTCACCTCCTGATTTACACCTATTACCAGCATGTTTTTGTATCCTCCATAATGAAGTCAGAGCAAAATATTTGCTAATTTCATCTTCCATTTCCATTTTGCCTATCAACTCCATCCTCTGACCAACACTTACTGTACTTTATTTTCTTTTGAAACACTTGCTGTCCACTTTTACGTTCCTACCTAGCTTCCTCTTGGACTGTTATTCCTTCCCACCCATTAAACTTTTTATTTTCTGCCATTCTTTATATTCTGACCAATCCTCTGACCTGCCATTCACTTTGCACAGTTGTATGCTTTTTCTTTATTTAGTTAATCATAGATAGTGGGCCCACTCTTTTAGAATGTTTCTGATATATTCTTAATACAGTAAATGTTTTATTAACGAGCACCTTTTGGGACCAGGAGGGTTTCATTTGATCAAATATTCCAGTTGATCAAGAGATACACAAAATCAATGTAAAAATACACACTAAGTAGCAGAAATTTAATGCAGGAGGTATGCATGTCACTGTTATAATTTATATTTTATTTACAGCAGAAATTACTTAAATAATAATGCAGTTTTGCTGTAAATAAAACTTAGTGGCAGAGAGCCTTCTCTCACACACCTTCAATTGATTTGGAGATGCTGGTGTTGGACTGGGGTGTACAAAGTTGAAAATCACACAACACCAGGTTATAGTCCAAAAGGTTTCATTGAAAGCTCTGAAAGCTGGTGCTTCCAATTAAACCTGTTGGACTATAACCTGGTGGTGTGTGATTTTTAACTTTGTATACCCTCAACTGACTACTCCAACATTGCGGAGATCACAGTAATACAGTGAATTTCCAGAATTTCGAATATTTAATTTTTGCTGGTTTATTAAGATTGCCAATTAAAACAAATTTGGTTCGTACTCCAAAATATCACTTTAAGTACCTGCCAGTGCATCTCTGTTGATCCATCCCCTAGTCTCTTGTGGCATTTCACTTCAGTTAGCTCAGGTTTCATTTCCACAAGGCCATATCCCTTTCCAATTAGATGTATAATTCCATCACAGAATCCCTACAGTATGGAAGCAGGCCATTTGGCCCATCGAGTCCACACCAACACTCCGAAGTTAGCTTCCCACTCAGACCCACTGCATTCCTGGTTCCCTGCAGTTCCCATGGCTAACCAACCCAGCCTTTACATCCCTGGAGACTATGGGCAATTTAGCCTTGCCAGACCGCCTAACCTGTATACCTTTGAACTGTGGGAGGAAACCGGAGCACCTGGAGGAAACCCACACAGACACTGGGAAAATGTGCAAACTTCACACAGATAGTCGCCCCAGCCTGAAATTGAACCCAGGTCGCTGTACTGGGAGGTAGCAGTGCTGACCACTGAGCCACTGTACTGCCCATATGTTTATATTGGATTATATCATATTATGGTTGTTGCTACCTAGGGGTTCATTAATCCTGTTGTATTACACAGGTCTGATATAACCTGCTTTCTGGTTGGTTCTAGAACTTGCTGCTGTAAGATACTACCTCAAAAACTTCCATGAGCTTCTAATCCAGGCTACTACTGTCAATCTGATGATTCCAGGTTACATATAAAGTTACCCATGAATATTGTTGACCCTTTTATCACAAGCACTCATATTTATTCTTGTATACTCTGATTCTTTGTCCCACATTGTTCCTTCAGGTGCCTAAACCCTAATGTCTGGAATTCACTTCCTACCTACCATTCTAATTCCTGACTGATTGAAATATGAAAGGCAGCCATGGTCTTTAGATCGATGAGTTGGGAGGAGGGTGACCAGTCAAGTCTCTGGAGATTGGTCAGCCAATAAAATCTTTTGTTTTAGTAGTTCTACAATTATCTTACTTCAAGCATGTGCACTTGTGAATGTCTGACAGCCAAATCTTGATTTTAACGAGACCTCCGCCCTCAATCCTCAAAGGAAAGAGTCACTGGAGGAGAGAATTCAAATATCTGGATTGGTTAGCCTGGACTCATTATGCACTTTTTAGATGTTTGGATGATAATTCAAAGCAGAAGCAAGTCTCCTGCAAAAGTCAGACAGTTATCTAATTATTAAACCACAATTGTGATCTGATGCACAGCTCAGTGCTACAACTTAAGTGTAATAGTATGTGAAGGGGGAAACCTTTAGCTGTGGGACACTAGGCTAGTGATCTTGAATGGAGAAGTGCTGCTTCCCCAAAGCACTTCCTTGGGCCAGGAGGAGAGCTTTTGAAAAGAATTAAATCCGTCCCAGTATCTCATGGGTGCAGATGGGCTGGGCCAGAAATTGACTGGAGAATTTTAGCTGTGGGATTGTAGAAGGGATGGGTGCACGTTTGGGAAATCGGAAGGTGTTCAGGAACTTCAGAGGGGAAATTATGTTGGAGATGGGCAGTTTACTTGCAAGGATACTACATGTGTTAAGTAGTAGGAATGAACCAGATCAGTAATCTTTGAAGATGGGGTGATGACCTTTTAAAAAGGAAGGTAGAAATGTAGTGACCACGGCAAGATATTATTTTTCAGCTAACTTGCAAGTAGTTAGTGCCTTTTAGTACCGCTGGTGGTGTTCTTTTCTGCTGCTTAACACGTGTTCAGCTGTGCAAGGTTGAAGAGAGTTCGAACATATTACCACTGATGCCAAGTCAACATTGCATCCTTATTTGGACGATCAGCCTTTTCTGTATATTTCCTGTGGATGCTCTCTGTGTGTGGAAATATCCTCAGCAAGGTGATATCTGGTATGATGAGTGGCTGAAGTCCGAAGGAGCATTCAACTCCAGTCTGAGCACGAATAGCAGCCATAGCATTGGAAGTATCAGGTGACCAGAGCCAGAATCTATTGCCAGAAGTCGTCCAATGAAAATTATGAAACAATCTTAAAGAAATAATAATAGTAGTGACATAAGAGGTCTTAAACTGTCTGACTACAAAATGGCGTACTGCTGGTACGAGGGATTCTTTTAATATTAGCCTTTCTTGTGAGCAATTTGGTGGCAAAGAGGTGACTTGGTGAATAAGGCGGTATTTGACCATCATGAAATCTCCACTGCAACAAGAATCTGTTAGAAGTTGGATTCTAAGTCCCGGTGTGTAGAATATGAACAACTTAGACAAGTTGAGTGAGTGGGCAGGTACGTGGCAGATACAGCATAATGTGGATTAGTAAGAAATTCTCCACTTGGGTTGGGAGAAAAAAAAACAATTCACAGAGCATTATTTCAGTGGTGATAGAATGGGAGCTGGGTGTGCTTGTACGCTGGCCATTAAAAGCGAGCATGCAATTTGGCAGCAAGCAGTTAAGGCAAATAGTATTGCAAGAGTTTGAGTACAAGAGTAAGGATGTCTTACTACAGCAGTACAGGGCCTTGCAAGAGCACACTTGGAGTGTTGTGTGCAGTTTTGATCTCCTTACGTAAGAAAAGATGTAATTACCTTAGTAAGACTGTAGTGATGGTCTGCCAGACTGATTCGTTGAGTCATACAGCATCCTGGGTTGGCAAATTTGTCCAATGAGCAGAGATTTTACTGAATTTTAGAAGAGTGAGTTGGAATTTCATTGAAACATACTAAGTTCTGACAGGACGGAACAGATTGAGGCAGAGTGGTATTTCCCTCAGCCATAGGCTTTAGAGCAGAGTTTTATGGTCTCTTGGTGTGGGATAGACCATTTTGGACAGAGATGAGAAATTTCTTCACAGAAGGCTGCAGAGGCCAAGTCTTTGATATGTTTAATAAACAATTAGATTTGTAGAGTGTTGAGGAATACTCAAACAAGAGTATGGCTTTTGAGGTACAGGATCAGCTGCAATGGCAGAATGACCTCTCTGGGCCATATTTGGACCTCCTCCTGTTCCAGTTTTCTATAAAAATACCTGAGACTAAACAGTGACATTATTAATCTTGACTGCAGGGCTCAAGTTTATGACGTGTTCTCCTTGACATATTTACAGCTATGACATTTTTTAATCAATTCAGTTTGCAGAGAACATTTGAAAATAGAATAGAGGAGCAGTTCAACCCTGCGTGTTTACAAGATCCTCAGGCAATTGCATTGCTGCAGCACCTCCTCAGGTATGACAGGTACAGTTATATCTTTTGAGAAGCAGTGTTGCAAATATAATGATTTAATAGCTGTAAGTAATGAATCATCTACTAGTGATGGTTCTTGCTGTTCTAAATTGTATACCTGATCTGTTGTGTTCTGTGCTGGATTAATATCCAGGACACCACTCCTATTGTGTGGCTGGTGAACTACAACACACAAACTCTAACAGTCCAAGGAGTTGATTCTCCAAGAGCAAATAAACAATAAATACCAATCTTACCAAATATACCTTTGTGCTATGAACAAATAATGTGGGTAAATAGTTTGTATTTTAAAATTATAAGAAGTCATTTTGCTAATTTGATTTATTAAAGAAGTGCTTTTCAGATTTTTTTATTGAAGCAGTACATGAAATGTTATGACGAGGAGTCATGTGTTTTTTTTTAAGGTATGATGAAGTTCTATTCCAAGTTTCGGAGGACCTCCAACCAAAACATCTTGTAAACTACCTGATAATGTTGAGGTAAAGATTGTTGCTGCCTCAGTGCCATTCTTAGATGGTCACTGTCGGTGCTTGAGGATTCATCTCCCTTTCCAGGGTTTCACAGTATCTTGACTTGACTTAAAATGGCAGTAGTGGGCAAAATGTCCAATTGAACAGGCACAATTTGATAACTCAAGGGAGTTGAGGGATATGGAAAATGGGCAGGAAGATAGAGTTAAAGCCCAGCATCGGCCATGACCATATTGATTGATGGGTGGTACGGTGCTCCTATTTCGTGATGTACCCAATATGTACCTGAGCACTTAACAGTAAGCTTGAAAAGCACCCTCAATTAGAAGTGCTTCCTGAGCCTCTGCTTGGTCACACAGTAGGGCCCCCACTACATTCACAAAAAAATAAATGTAACAATCCTGTTTCTCTTTATTAAAATGTAATTTTTTTTTTGCAGTCGTCTTGCTTCTATAGCTCACAGGACTCTGCACGTCAAAGGCAGCTTATCTGAAGTAGCAATGGTTAGTATGTATTAATAAATCTGTCCAGCCGTTAAGATGTTATTGCACAGAGTTTATTTAAAATAAATATTAAAAATCCAACAGCATTTTTGCTGTATCAATTTAAAGATTAAGTTTGAGTCCTGTTCTCTTTCTCAGGGGGGTGGTAAATGGGGTCTAACTCTGTGTTTGTTGATAAAGTTCCGATTGGAACTCTATCAACAAACACAGAGATAGACCCCATCTACCACCCCCCGAGAAAAAGAATCGGAAATGATATCACCACAGGAGATGACATCACCAACCCAAACAGGAGTTATCAGCAGTGCTTCGCCCAAAGGCCTACTCAAGATGTTACCTAGCTCAGTGAGCAAACCTATATCCAGAACCTCAACCTGAGCTACATATCTTCTCAAAACTTGCTAATATCTGTCCTTCGTTAAGGAGCACAGTATTCTAGCTGTAGACTGACAAGTCCTTTGTATGGTTTTTCGCAAAACCTTCCTACATTTAGACTCCATTCCCTTTCCCTTTGAAATAAAAGGCAAAGTCCATTTGCCTTCCCTATTACCCACTGAACTTGGATGCTAAAATAAAACAAATCAAAGAACTGTCGATGCTGGACTTCTGAAACAAAAACAAGTCTGGGAAGACTTGTGGGAAGAAAGCAGAGTTAACATTGCTGTTTTTGAATTTGGATGCTAGCTTTTTAGTGATTTTTGCACAAACACTCCAAAATCCCTTTGTGCTGGAACTTTCTGCATTTAACTAATAATTAGCTCCTCTGTTCTTCCTGCCAAAGTAAATAGCCTCGCATTTTTCCTGCATCTGCAAAATCTTTGCCCACTCTCTTAACCTGTCTGTATTCTTTTGAAGACTCTGTGCGTCATCCTTCTCCTTTGTCTTCCCACCTATTTTTGTGTTGACCACAAACTTGGTTAAAGTTCATTAACTTTCTCATTGGCATATATCTCATGAGTCACATTTTCTTAAACGTCTGCCAGTGTATCTCAACCATGTTTGCTGCTCAAATTCTTTGCCAGCCTATTCCAGTCAGCTCTGCCTTATTGCTTTGTAAGTACAGGTAGACAATTCTTTATCCAAAGCCCTCGGGACCAGCTGTCTTTCGGATTTTGGAATTTTTCAGATAAAGGATTAAATGACATTTTCATTGTAAAAATGTTTAAAAATCTAGCGAA
Organism: Chiloscyllium plagiosum; assembly: GCF_037043375.1. Classification (NCBI taxonomy): domain Eukaryota; kingdom Metazoa; phylum Chordata; class Chondrichthyes; order Orectolobiformes; family Hemiscylliidae; genus Chiloscyllium; species Chiloscyllium plagiosum. The sequence goes on from NW_028270141.1 coordinate 105,849,275, forward strand.
CAGCAGACACACCTGTGAGTACTAAGAGTGCTGAGACGGAATTGACATCTGCAAAGTGCTGGTGACACTGCTAAGTCATGTCTGGGTGACATGGGTCGAGTGGGTGTGGAGTTGAGTTAATTGTTTGTACACTAAACAACATGGTTATTGAGAAAAAAAGATCAGGCAAAAAACTTCACATTTCGGAGCTTTTCAGATTTTGAGATTTCTGGTAAAGGGTCGTCAACCTGTACGCTTATTTAAGCTTAGCCCAGTTGTTTTCAACAAAACGTTCTTCACTTTTAAACTGAGTGCTAAATTCTACTATGTTATGGTCACTGCCTCCTAGGGGATCTTTTTTACTGACATCATTTATTAAACTTGCCTTATTACACATCAACGGATCTAAACTAGCCTGACCCCTAATTAGATTGACAACATATTGGAGTAGACTCGATGGGCCAAATGGCCTTACTTCCACTCCTATTTCTTATGGTCTTTCTTATATTGTTCTAGGAAATTGTCTGAAATTCTCTGTTATGAATTCTCCCTCATGGCTATCTTGGCCAATCTGACTGTGCCCAGTGACATGAATATTATAGTCATTTGTGATTAATGTACTGTCTTTGTTACTTGCCATCATTACCTTCAGATCTATTCTCTGTCCCACTGCATAGCTACTGTTAGGGGATCTAGATTCTACTCTTCAGTGTCATCTTCCTTTTTTTTTTATTTCTTTCTGTCATTCATGTGGATTCTACACTTTTCAGTTTGAAATCTTCTGTTATCGTGTTTATTCCGTCCCGTAGCAGCAATGCTACCCACCCCCTTTCCTTCCTGCCAGGCCTCTCAAAACGTCATGTACCCCTGATCCTAGCTTTGATCTCTTTGCCGTCATTACAGAGAAAGAATTACAATGTATAAATAGATTAACCTGTATTTGTGGCATTAATCCATTTATCAATTCCAAATACTATTAAGTGAAGAGCCATTAATTTTGCCATTTTCCATTTTGTTCCCCAGTTAACCTATTTAAGTGTTGTTTTTCAGTTTGTGTACTCTGTCTTCTCCTGTCCCCTTTTTTTGGTGGGGGGGGGCTATTGTTTTCTAAGTAGCTGCCCTGTAATGCTCTTGTGCCTCCTGCTTGCTAAGCTTACATTTCCCCCTCTCCCAAGTCCTACTTATTCATTTCACCAGGACACTGGTCCCAGCACAGTCCAGATTAAGCCCAACCCACCAGAACAGCTCCTTTCAATTCCAGTCCTGGTTCGAGAGCCCCATGAACTGAAACCATTCCACTCACACCAGTTTTTTGAGCCATATATTTAACTGCTTAATTGTGTCAGTTTGCCTGTGGCCTAGTTAGTAATCCAGAGAGGATTACCTTAGGCATTCTGCCTTTTTACGTAACTCAACAGTTCAGATACTTTCAGAACCTCCTTTCTTGTCCCAGCAATGTCATTGGTATCAAATGGAACCCTCCCCACGCACACTAAGTTCTTCTCCAGCCCTGAGGAGATGTCCTTAACCCTGTCAGTGGCAGGCAGCACGTCCCTCATGGTTCAGATCACTGCTGTAGAGAACCATATCTATCCCTGCTAATTATACTGCCTCTACCTTGAACTTGAATGGTTCCCTGTACCAGGGTGCCATGGACAGTTGCAGGGGTTGGGGTTCCTCAATTGCAACTGAGTGTTCATATCTGCTTCACTTGCAGTTACACCGTCTTGTCTCTAATCATAGACTAATTTTGAATTACCCAATTGAATACAATGTTAATATTACAGGGATAATATCATAATACAAGTACAATTCTCAGCTATTAACACAAAAATGGCTGTCTTTTGTACCTAACTACATAATTACTTTTATAAAGTATTTGGTGTCTCTTAAAAACTTTAACAATATAAATTCGAATGGATGTATTATTCAATATTTTTCATTCTTCAATCCAAAACGTGCAGGTATTTCAAAGTTGTGCATCCAGTATTTACACAGAGCTTTTTTTCACTATTTCTCTTTATTCTAGGCAAGGTATCTACTTTTCAAGGGAACTGCTTCTGTCTTATCCAATGGAATGAAGCTACTCGGTATAACTCCAGTGGAGAAGATGTGATGTAGCATCTGCTTTTATATTCTAACCAATTTAATGGCTCTACTCAACATTTAAGTAAAGATGTGACTAAATCCACACGTTTACAATAGCTGATTAAACCCAAAGTAAACTTTGTTTTTAGCTGAGTACCCATCAGGAAGAAAACAAGATGGTAGACTAAAATGCCCTGGTGCCATATTCAGTGGAGAGCAGGAATTCCTCTAAATCAACTCCACAAGTGATGTATGGCCTAGCATCCAGAGAAAAGAAAAATGAAGAGCTGAAGAAAACCTGTCTGGTTTCTGACAGCCTACTTTATAGAACTGAGATCATGAGAAATTGCTGCCAGCTCATCTGATTGTGGTCACTTCAGGTGGAAGAAATGAATTGTATTATTTGAGAGAGAAATTGCAGAACTCTGTAGTATGGAGGGAATTGAGTATCCTAGGACACTAATGTCAAATTGTTAATACACAAGTAATTCAGAATGTTGGAATGTTATTTATTGCAAGGAGAATGAGATATGAGTAGCGAACTTTATTGCAATTGTCTAAGCCAAAGTGAGACCACATGGAATATGCACAGTGCTCTACAACTCCTTAAGGAAGGATATAATTGCATTGGAAGTGGTTCAGCGAAGATTCAGTTGACCGATTCCTGTGGTAAAAGAGCACATTTATGTCAAAAAGTTGAACAGGTCCAGTCTTTATCCGTTGGAATTTAGAAGAATGAGAAATATGCTTATCGAAACATACCAGATCCTAAGGGAACTTGCCAGGGTGGATACTGAAAGGATGTTACTCTCTGTTGGGGACTCAGTTTAAAACCAACAGATATCCCATTCCTGACATGGGGAGGAATTTTCTGAGGATCATGAGTTTGCCAAATTCTCTTCCCCAGAGAGCATTTAAGGCAGAGTAATTGAAATTTTAAACAAATAATTAGACAGGTTCTTGATTCATATGTCTGGTCATATCCTCCTCATTACTTGGTTTCCAAGTTATGTGTGCACCATTAACCTATTTGACCACAATACAGACTGTCCCTTCATCAGAACCATTAACATAGATCAGAAATAGTTGAATTCCATAATGAGATTTTTATTACTGGATTAATAATTCAATTTAATCTCCTAGATGGGGCTGAGGACAGGCAGATTATATGTGGTGGGAACAGTTGAGATCTTGAATGAGGTCAGCACTGACTGAACAATGAGTAGCTAATTTTAAAAAGCCCTTGAATTACCCTTCCAATTCTCCCCATCGACACACCAGCTATCAGAACTGGATTTCTACCCTGGAGGGGAAATATGGTCAAATCAGCCTGTAAAAGTTTAGGCAACATCTGGGGAAAGGGTTGTCTTGTAATTAGTGTGATTAGAGTTAGTATTCAAGATACGGCTGTCATGCACTCCTCCACAAACAAAGCACATCTGCTTTAATTTGGTAGTCATGTTTGGGACCTTCTGTGAAAGATCAAAGACATGAACTTGCACGGTATGTCACAAAACTAGTTTTTATTGTGGTAATTATCCATTTGAATTGACTGATAGCTTTTAGTATAAGCGACACTGTGAGGAGAATCATTTTCATTTGGATCTGCAACCTGTACTTTAGTATTAAGGAAAACAACATGTTTGCACATTGTAATCCAAGTGGCTATAAAAATAGCTGGTGTGGATAATAGCTACACCTCTCTTGTGGAATTAAGACTGAATAAAAGGAGGTTTTATTCTGCATCTGGCTATCCTATTGCTGATCTGGAAGTACAAAATGGGGGTGGGGGGGGTGGGAGTCCATGCTAATTGAACAGTGATAAATGAGTTGTGGACATTGCCTCTCTAAGCAGTAATTTGCTGATAAGTCACGAAAAGAAGTTAAATGCAGTATTTTTGCTCACTCCAATCCCAACTTATAAATAAGATGAAAATTTGTGGGTACATTTATTGCATCTTTTGTATCCAAGGGAATAGTTTGAAGCACACTTCAACATGAAAATGCTAACATTTCTCTGGTGTTACATCCAATGATAGGTGAATGCACTGAGCCAAGCGCATGAGCACACATGCAGATAGCCATTTTCTGCTGGATGTGGTATAATTTTGAACTTCCATAATTTAGCAATTTTCAAGCTTATTTTCCATGAAAGAACAATCTCTCCTATGAGCCAGAGCAAAGCTAGAGCCACAGTGCTCCGTTTGACTGGTCTCCAAGCAAGTTGTTTACAATTAAACAGGATTGCTGGCAATGGTATACACCACGTATCAGTAATTATCTCAGACTACTGTATTTAGTTGCAAACTATTAAAGAAGTTGAAACTAAGAATTGGCACTGGTTACTTTCCTCCTTTTATAGTTGTCTTCATCTCCAGTGTCATTGCATTTTTTAATTTGAATTGGACCGGATTTATGTCTAAAAGGCAATTTCTGGTTCAGATATGTGACTGTTTCTTAGTACAAGCAAAATGGTCTAGATTTGAATATTACCTTGGGAATGCTGTGGTAATTTTGAGCTGCTGTAATAGATTGTTTTCTTTGGTCTTTGAATTTAGAGGCAGACTGCTGCTGGGAGGTTACTTTTGTACTCATTGCTAGCTTCAATGACTTTGGTTCTCTCATAATTATACAATCTGCATCTGAAATGGCACCAAAATGAATATCCCTGTTCCTCTAACTTCTGTCAAGTTTGTTTACTATGTTGATTCAAACAGCTGATGTGGCTATTTTTGTTTTTTTTGTTTCTGCTGCTCTATTTGCTCAGTTTTCCAGTGAAGTTGGATGTGGAGACATAAATTGTGAAATTGCTGGAATCTGCAATCTGGTAAAGTCCTTCTGAGACCCATCATGGCTGATAAGATTCTCAACCCCATTCTCCTGCTTTCTCCTCCTTGATACTCCAGAACCTAGCTATCTCAGTCTTAAATGACCTGGCCTCCACAGCCTTATGTGGAAATGAATTCCACAGATTCACCACTCTCTGGCTGAAGAAGTTTCTGCTTGTCTCAGTTCTAAAATGTGTTCCCTTTACTCGAAGGCTGTGCCCTCTGGTCTCAGTTTCTCCTACCAATAGAAACATCTTCCCAACATCCACTCTGTCCAGGCCATCAGTATTCTGTATGTTTCAATTAGATCCCCCTCATCCTTCTAAACTCCAAGTATAGACCCAGCGTCCTCAAACATTCCTCTACATTAAGCTTTTCATTCATGGGACCATTCTCACAAATCTCCTCTGAACATGCACCACAGCCAGGACATCCTTCTGGAGATATGGGGCCCAAAACTGCACATAAAACTCCAAATGTGATCTGACCACAGCCTTAGATCCCTGCCTTTATATTCATGTCCTCTCAAAATAAATGCCATAATTGTATTTGCCTTCTTAATGAATGACTCAATCTGCAAGTTTACCTTGAGAATTTCCAAGTCTCTTTACACTTCAGATTTCTGAACTTTCCCCCCCATTTAGAAAATAGTCCATGCCTCTATTCTTGCTACCAAAGTGCATGACCTCCCAATTTCCCACATTGTACTCCAGCTGCCACTTCTTTCGCCACTCTTCCAACCTGTTCAAATCCATCTGCAGCCTCCCCACCTCCTTGCTACCTGTCCCTCTACCAATCTGTGTTGTCTGTAAAACAAAGCCAGAATCTGTTCCTTCATCTAAAATGTTTTTTAAAAATCACATGAGCTCAGGTTATAGTCAAACAGTTTTATTTGGAAGTACTAGCTTTCGGAGTGCTGCTCCTTCGTCGGATACCTAACTTTACCATAATCATCCAACTCTTCAGAAATCTCATCCTTCACAATGGATTCCAGGATCTTACCCATGACCAGGATTAGGCTAATTGGTCTGTATTTTTCCCTCTTTTGCCTTACTTCCTTTTTAAAACAGGGGTGTTTTCCAGTCCTTTGGAACCCTTCCGGACTCTACCAATTCCTGAAAGATCACCAACACCTCCAATATCTCTTCAGCTATTTCCCTTAGAACTCTGGGGTGTAGTCCTCATTCTGGTCATTCAGTTTTTCTAGCATTTTATCCCTGATGATGGCCACCATTTCCAAGGAACTCCGCTCTGTCCCCCTCACTCTCAAATTTCTGGGATATTACTCATGTCTTCCACTACTAAGACTGACGCAAAGGTAGTTATTCAGTTCCTCAGCCATTTCCTTGTTCCCCACTACAGTCTCTCCAGTGTTGTTATTTTCCACCTAGACCTACCCTGTCCCTGTAACCCTGCATTTTCCATGCCTAACCCACCCAGCCTGTACAATGCTGGACACTATGGGCAATTTACCATGGTCAACCTATCTAACCTGTACTTCTTTGGACTATGGGAGGGAACAGGAACATCTGGAGGAACCCCACATAGACACAAGGAGAGTGTGCAAACTCCACATAGTCACTAAAGGGTGGAATCAAACCTAGATCCCTGCTGCTGAGGCACTATGCTGCTCTAAAATAGAACACCTGGCAAAACCCACACAGACACAATGTATGAGAGGATTTCCTGGCAGGGGTTTGCTTTGACTAGAAATTTAACTGGACTAGCCATATAAATAAGAGAAAGTGAGGATTGCAGATGCTGGAGATCAGAGCTGAAAAACGTGTTGCTGGAAAAGTGCAGCAAGTCAGGCAGCATCCAAGGAGCAGGGCTCCCTGAAGGGCTTATGCCCGAAACGTCGATTCTCCTGCTCCTTGGATGCTGCCTGACCTGCTGCGCTTTTCTAGCAACACATTTTTTAGCCATATAAATACAATAGTTTACAAGAGCCAGGGAATTCTATGCCAATTAACTTGTCTGGGGGCAGGCAACAAGAGTCAAGACAAGTTTGTAGTGAGATAGAATATTCCCAACTTATCTGGATGTGTGCAGCTCCAACAGCATTCAAAGACTGACTCCTTAATAGCACTGTAGATTACCTACACCAGATGACTGCAACTATCTTTTCAACAATAATTAGTGAGGAACAATAAACGTTGGCCTTGTCAGTGACATTCACATCAAATGCAAAACGTCAGTCCAAAATCAAACCTGTATCTTGTACCTGTGCATCAAGGCTATTTCATTGTTACGAAGTGACAATAAATGACCGATCAATGTATCATTGTAAAGTGTAGATGTCAATAAAAGATAATGACAAAACTATCAATTGTGATTCCTTTCCAGGGAGGAGTTTGCCAGTTCAAAATCTACTTCATGTTTTTCAGTTTCTCTTTAGCTTCTCTCTACATTTGCTCATTTGTTAATCCCTGCCACAATGAAGTAATATGCTTTTGCTACTTTCCATGATTGTGGTTCTATTGTAATCAATTTGTTCCTAAAAGCCTTCAATATCATACAAAAGTAGTCTTGTGCTTCAATGTATGGCACAGTCTTAATTTAGATTTTTAAAGTTTTTTTAAAATTCATTCATTTACTCACATTCTGACAAGGTGCCTCCAATTCCCTGAAATCAACTTCAGCAACTCCCTGATGCAGCAACGTCCCCTGATGACGGCCACTGACTGATGGCCGTGCGGCTCAAGGGACTTGCAAGACAGAAGTTTTTACATATAAATATAGAAACAGTCAAAGGTGACAACAAACCATCCAGAAAGAACGTAGGTGCAGATACATTAGCAGCATGAGTTTCGTTTGGTTTAGGAATAAGAAAACTTAATATTTACAAAAGGTCCCAGCCATGGAACAGACAATTAGATTACATTACAGTGTGGAAACAAGCCCTTCAGCCTAACAAGTCACACTAACCCACCGAAGCACAACCCACCCATACCCCTACATTTACCCCTTACCCAACGCCACGGGCAATTTAGTATGGCCAAATCACCTGACCTGCACATCTTTGGACTGTGGGAGGAAATCCATGCAGACACGGGGAGAACGTGCAAACTCCACACAGTCGCCTGAGGCGGGAATTGAACCTGGGTCTCTGGCGCTTTGAGGCAGCAGTGCCACCGTGCCGCCCAATTGACCAGGTTAACAATCACACCCATATAAAATTTTGCATTTATCATTGTGACCACAGAATATCCTCAGACAACTGGTTGGTTGATTCACTAGAAGAAAGCAGCGACACAGGAACCAATATGGGAGAGACGTTTACACCGAGAACCTCTTCCCCCAAAGAAACAGAAAAGGATGAAGGGTGTCACAATTAGCCTCAAACAGCTTTTCAAACAAGAAAAAAGGATGAGAGAGAGAGTAACCAGTATTTCTGGAATTGGAATCTGCCTGCTGTGTCCCTGCACCATATGGTTTGCAGTGATTCAAATAATCTGATTAATACAAAAGATTTCTCAACAGTCACAATGCAATAATAAATTTAAGAAAAAAGTAAGATTTAATTAAATCAATAATATTCTAGAAAATACATCAAGTGCCACGGACTGCTTTTCCAAATAAATAGACAAATCAATCCATGAAATTGGACTATAAAACATAACCTATGAATGTGGAAAGGATACATGTTGCAAATTTGGTTGTTTGCACTTCTTGACAACTTCATTACAGCTGTAAGGCAAATAGCTTTGCTAATAAAAAAATTCCCACCATGAAAAAAAACAAAAACAAATTTGGACGTTGAAATATGATGTATCCTTCCCAGTAGCTTGTGACTTTGACACCAAAAGGTTTTCGTACAAAAAAAATCTCAATACCAATTCATTTTTGATGCACATTTAAAATATTAAAATACCACCCAATAATGACCAGCAAAACTCTGAGCACTGCACAAGTCTGTACTTACAGAGGCTCCAAGACTCTGCTAGATAATCTACATTCAGGAAAAAAAAAGTCAACTCTGTAGTGGATTGTTTTAAATAGGCTCAATTCCGCATACAGCATTTACAGACCACACTTTCTACAAATATTTGCACCCACACCAAAACTGCAAATATGTACGTTAACACTAGGAACTTTCATCAGCTAAGTTTGCAGTAACTCATGTTGAAGGCACTAAAACATAAATTAGCAAATGTTCCATAAATTAATTAATAAATGTACTGCTACATTCAAGAACATTTAAAAAGATCAGTTATAGAAAATTAAGACGAGGCAGAACTGAAATTAGGGAGGGAGACACTGCTACATTCATTGCTTGATTCAAAACAAACGGTCTCAGACTAAAAGAATTGGAAAATTCCTTGGAATGATAATGATAAAACACTAGAAATTCAGTTATACTTCATTGACATCTATATATAGATACTAACATTTCACAGACTTCAAATTGAGATTATCATGTCATTTTCTTCCAGGATCTCTCAGCAGTTCACATTTACTGTGAGCAAACACTTTAAAAAGATTGTTTGTAAATAGCCATTACCACAGAAGACGCAACCATTAATGAACGGTTAAATTATGATAATATGACCAGGAATTATCTTGAGTTTTGAACAAAGAATGTACTATTTTGTACCCGATTATAGCAATCTTTAGTAATCGGCGGGAAAAACAAACACGACTAGAGCAACTAAAGACCACTAGTCAAATAAGTGACAATGCTTGTTTGAGTGGTTACTACATTATTTTGCCCAAGGTAAGGGAGAAAAACTGAGAATAGCAGATGCATTAAAACTGGAACTTGTTTTTGCAGAGAAGTGCCAATATAACTTCAGGTTATTAAATTTATGAAAAAAGTATTTTAAATGGTTACAAAAAGACAAAATTGCTGTTCTGAAGGAGGGTTGCTGGACCTGAAATATTAACTCCGTTTTCTGTCCATTAATACTGCCAGATTCCGTTTTTCGAACAATTTCTGTTTTTGTTTCTGATTTCCAGCATTTGCAGTTCTTGGTTTTTTTTCCCAGTAAGTTTAAGTGGTAGTGTAATAAGAGTACACAACTGTTGAAGGGCAAATGCACCACACATTCTGCAACTCACTACAGGGCAGATTTCCTACTCGAACCACCTGTCACAAAGTTCAAATGCAGTCTGAACATTTTGGTGTTTGAAAAAAGGAATAAAACATTGTATTTAAACAACAATCATTAATGCATGCTATGGAATGAGTGAATGTTTAGGCATTGCCCCATTGCATCCCTAGCATGCATTCAGGCATTGTTCTCAACCAGAAATGAGGAAAGAAACAAAATTATCGCACATTGCTTGCAAAATGTATATCAGCCTTCAATTCACTATGCCAAGCAAATTCTGGTAACATCTAGAGATTTTCACGCTTTGTAGCAACACATTATTCACTTGGGACATAAGTCTGTCATATCCTTTTGTCAATTACAGGTGACAAAGTTAACTCTGCACTGCCTCTATTACCTGCACAAAAAGAAAAGGTAAATGTGCAGTTATAAATGTCAATCCAGACTTTAGCAGCAAAGTGCAATGTAAGTAGAAATACTAATTCCATGCTAACCCTGGTCAAATTACACTACAAAATTTACAGGAGCCCTGCTCAAATTTGTCTCAGTCTTATTCGGTGGAAAAACAGTGAGCAGCCTTCACAGGGTCACACTAAAGATGCATAAAAAAGTTAGTACAGGACAGACTAAGTTGACCTAAATCCATCAACTCTGCAGACCAATCTAATAGTTTTTATCCCTGTAACGTTCCATCTTTATTTCCCTCAACTGTGCAACAAATTTCATTTCAAAATTATTCATTGTCTTCACTCCCACCTCCCTAAGGAGCAGATAGTGCCAGGTCATTATCACCATTTCAAAAAAAACCTCCTTCCTCTTCACCATATCCATTGTCCAGAAAAAAAACCTACAATTGCTGTCTCTCCCCTTGTTCTCACATCAGTTAATGAGAACAGGATTACATTGTTTCATGTTGTGAAGCCTATTAAATAAGTGTTTCCTTTATCTTAAGGATTTGCAAAAAAAAAGTGATTTGATAACATCTCAAAATACCAACTACACAAGGTTTTAAGTACCAGACTTGTTATGAATGTCTTTATTATCCCCCCAACTATTTACCAAGTTGGAATTTTTGTTTCCTTCTTCAGATAGAATACGTGCCTCATTTGGAGGGATATATAAATGTTTAACTTTTACCTGCATCAGTTCTCTGACAGCCAGGTACCTAGTCTAAAAGGGTCCAATTCAATAGTTGCTTTTTTGTTTGCAGAGGGCTAACACTTTATAAAAAAGTCATTTTCATATTCCTTAACTTCAGATCAGAAAAGCAATGAGTACATAATTGTCACTACAGTTCCTTTTCTTGCATCAGCATTACTTCATGGTTAAGAATAAACTTAAGGATTTATTTTATGGATTATTTTAGCAACAAAAACAACACTTCTCATCACATAAGTAGATCATTATTGAAGGTTACAGAGATTTAAAAGAAACAAAGAGTTCAGAAACGTTCGATAATCTGGAGGAACTAGCAACAGAAAAGCAAGAAAATCCCAAAATTATTGTCTTGGTGGGTGAAGTGAGATTTTGGATGTGCTCTTTTACTTTCCAAATAGTGGGGGAAGTCTTACAGCTAAATTCTCCATGGGCGATTGCAGTAGTAAATACAGGACACCAAGTTTGATGATAACAGGCTCATGTTTGATGTGATTAATAAAACATCTTGGCAATCACTTTGGCTTAGTCAATGGTACGAAAAGGGATTTCAGAATACACACTACCTCCCTGATCTGTAACACCAAATACAATCTTCTAGATTATCCTGCAACTGCATGCAGACAAGTTTAAGAGATCAGATCAAACCAGTCAGTCATTTTGTCTCAAATCTAGTTCCTGTATAATGTCAATGTTGATGAATGATAACAAGAATGCAATTTAAAAATTAATCTTGCTCATGCCAAACACAAGTAGCAATGTAAACAGCAATTTTGGAAAAAACGTCTTTGCACATATTCCAGCCAAATCACATGATGGATTTACAAGTAGACTGCCCTGCTTTCAGAGGCAACTACTGAAAATTAATCTAACAGTAGCAATAAGAGAAAAAAAATAGAGTAGAATCAGGATTTGCAAGGGAACGATTGCTTCTGATACCAACTAGGGAGACCAACACTGAGTAACCCAGTAACTAAAAAGTATAACAAACATGGCAGCTGCAAAGCACTGACTTTTAAAAGTTTGCGTTTAAAAAAGGCCATGGGAAAGAAAAGTCTACCAAAGAATTCTGTGACTGTTTGAAACATGACTGCATATTACCAGCACCTTCCGGAAGTAGATGTTTAAAAACGGCTTCTTTATAAACTTGTTAAATAACTTAGCTGTGTTCGTTGGATTGTCACAATGCATAACAGATCTTCACCTTGTTGGCACTAAAGTGCAAAAAAAGGATTCATGAATCAATGACCAATGGAGATTTTTGTTTTAGAAAATATCCACATCCCTTGTAAAAGCTGGGAGAGGATGCAGATAAGGTTTTTTTTTAAACTCTTCACGTTTTGCCATTTCTTAATGAAGTGTTTATGATCACACATCTTCCAGTGGCAGTTTGGACTTCTCTGTTACAGTCTGTTGAATTGTCATTGTATTTTGCTTTGGTAAACCATAATAGTATATTGCAATACAGACGAGAATGGCTCCAGATACAAAGGTGGGAGCTGAAATGAAACAAATAAAATAAACAGTACTTCACTAACATGAGAAAATTATTTGTTTAAAATTTGTTAAAACATTCCACAACATGACAAAAATTCTCAAATGCACTATTCTTCAGCTATGCTGTTTTGCACATAGGACATCGATCACATTTGCAGTTTTTAAGAAAATTACAGCACGGAAACAAACTCTTCGGTCCAACCAATCTATGCCAACCATAATCCCAAACTAAACTATAGCCTGCACTTGGCCCATATCCTTCCAAACATTTCTTATTCATGCACTTAACCCAATGTTTTTTTAAACAATGTAACTGTACTCAAATCCACCACTTCCTCTGGAAGTTCATTCCACACAGGGACCACTTTGTAAAAACGTTGCCCCTCGTTACTTTAAAGTCTTACTGCTCTCACATTACAAATATGCTCCCTAGTCTTGAAATTCCCAAACCGAGGGAAAACACATCTTATCTACACCCATCATGATTTTATAAACTCCTAAACCTCCTACGCTCCAGTGAAAGAAGTCCCAGCCTATCAGGCCTCTCCATACATCTCAAATCCTTCATTCCTGGCAACATCCTGGTAAAGCTTTTCTGAACCCTCGCTGGTATCCTTTGCTTCCTCCCAAGTAGGTGAGGACCTGGAGTGTTACTTAAAGATGTTATATAATCTTCAATTGTTAATTTGTTGCTGGAAAGTTGAAGAGGACTTTGATATACATTGGAAGACTTTCTGAAGCACTGAATATTGGTGCAGTCTTCAGAAAGTAGCATACCCTCAGAGGCATTCATCCAAACGATTGTGTATTGTGATCTCTAGCTGCAAAGAAGTCACTCGGACCAAAAATGCAGATTAAACCAGATGTTCAAACATATGAATGTGGTAATAATACAGGACTGATTCAGCCCTTGTTTTCACCAAAATAACCCCAATGTTCACAGGATCTCAGCTCATCTAAACAAACCCTATTTGCTCGAGGCGCAAAATGTGTCACTACACCAACATGGCACGTGTCATTTAGACAGCGAGAGCCCGGTGTTAGGAAAGGTAATACTTACTTATCTGCAAGCCAAACAACAACATGGAAGCAACTGTGGAAATTACAATTGCTGCAGCAGCTGAGAATCCCTTCATAATGTTGTCTGTGTACTTCACAACAACTGAGGTGTACAGACCTCCAAGACTTGCTAATACTGTGGAGATGAAAGCAAAGTGATCACTGCATAGGTAGTTAACTGGACAAGATAGCAAATTGTTAGAGTCTCCATTTATTTTTATCAAACTCAATGTGAGAAACACTGACAAGGTTTTTTAACGTGACTGTAGTCAGGAAGCTTTCTCCTTGGACCTGCAATTCCTTGTGCTGATCGTACTCCCATAAGAGCCAGCACTTTTGCCCAATGACAACACAGCAACAATGCATAGGCAACTAATGTGCTTGGAGGGAGCAGAACCTGGCAGGAGATATTCATCCAACAGTTTAGCTGCTCTAGTTCTAACTGGTGTGGGATGGCCCAGGAGTGAAGCAGACTGTTGAAGTAAGCTGGTGTGTTGTTGCAGTGTTGTTCATAGTCAATACAAACTAGAATGAAGGTAGGTGTGAAAACTGGTCTCAGTGAGAGGAACACCTGCTGAGTTAAAAGGAGCTAGATCTTCAAGACTCTACAGGGAAACCTTACTCAGCAAACAAAACCAAGCCCATTTAAACCATCAACAAACCACACAACCCAAATATCCACTGTGGGGACACACAAACCAGAAGACATTAAAAATAAGGGGTCACCCTAGGAAACAGTTTGGGAAACATTGTTTGAAGGCATTTAGTACATTGTACCAGGCCAAGTCTGCAGAAGCTCCTGCTGCAAAAATTTCCCAAGCCAGCTCAGGGAAGCCTCCCTGAACCAGGAATTCCAAGCAGACCTCACCATCCAAATTATTAAGCTGGAAACTGAACTTGGATTGGAGTGGACAGAACACCAATCCCACCCAAGACACACTGGAATTCCATCAAAAAGAAGATTTTGCATCTCACAAAATGGAAGATTAGTCCTTTTGTTTGCTTATCTACTCACATTGCCATCTGAATCATATCTGAGCACCAAATGTTCTTTCACATCACTTACAATCTTTCCATTTGAGGAAGGGAGATTCCTGACTTCATTCTGCATTATTTTGAATTGTTATAACGTGAAAATAAAATTTCACTAGAAAGATAACGGTACTCACATACAACAAACCAGACCCAGTGGGTGTACCCAAAGAAAAAGCCCTTCTCCATCACTTGGGCACCATCATTCACAAAAACTCCAAATGCAGTGACCACAATGCCAGAGATATACATCTGTATGTTCCTCACCCACAGAGATGTTTCAGAACTTTTCAGCACCTTCTCAAAGTAAACACCTACATGCGAGAAAAATGAAACATATCAGATGAACGACATCAAAAGCACAAGTTAAATGTTCGACTCTCACTAAATACTAATAAAATCAGATCTGATGTAGAATCCTAACCACTCTTCACCACACTTTCTCCACTTACACTGGACTGAAGTGGAATTCACCTTGAACTCCAGCCTAAGAGCAGTAGGCCTGCCATATCCTGGGGGCAGCACGGTGGCGCAGTGGTTAGCACTGCTGCCTCACAGCGCCAGAGACCCGGGTTCAATTCCCACCTCAGGCGACTGACTGTATGGAGTTTGCACATTCTCCCTGTGTCTGCGTGGATTTCCTCGGGGTGCTCCGATTTCCTCCCACAATCCCCCAAAAAATGTGCAGGTTAGGTGAATTGGCCATGCTAAATTGCCCGTAGTGTTAGGTGAAGGGGTAAATGTAGGAGAATGGGTCTGGGTGGGTTACGCTTCGGCGGGTCAGTGTGGGCTTGTTGGGCCGAAGGGCCTATTTCCACACTGTAAGTAATCTAAGCTAATCTAATCTAATAACCAGTGTGAAAAAGCTGTAATCTGATCTTATTGAATGTAGGGCTTAACATGCACAAAGTGGAATGCCATTCACTGCTTTTAGCAGTTTATCATACCTGACAAAAATCAAACTTTTGGAAGACTTCCAATGCCTATTCCACAGCTATTTTTACATTTCCAGTGTAGTACAGACAGACGTTTCTGTGGTCAGGGGTTTGTGTTAGGGGACTCTCTTGTCCGAGGTATAGACAGACGTTTCTGTGGTCAGCAGCGAAAATCAGAATGGTGTGTTGCTTCCCTGGTGCCAGGATCGAGGATGTCTCAGAGGGTGCAGAATGTTCACAAGGGGAAAGCGGGGCCAGCAGGAGGTCATTGTCCACATTGGAACCAACGACTTAGCAAGGGAAAAGGTTTTGATTCTGAAGGGAGATTAGAGAGAGTTAGGCAGGAATTTAAAAAAAAAAGGACCTCGAGAGTGGTAATAGCTGGATTACTCCCGGTGCTACGAGCTAGTGAGGGCAGGAATAGGAGGATAGAGCAGATTAATACATGGCTGAGGAGCTGGTGTATGGGAGAAGGATTCACATTTTTGAATCATTGGAAGCTCTTTTGGGGTAGAAGTGACCTGTACAAGAAGGACGGATTGCACCTAAATTGGAAGGGGACTAATATACTGGTAGAGAGATTTGCGAGAGCTGCTCGGGAGGATTTAAACTAGTAAGATGGGGTGGGTGGGACCCAGGGAGATAGTGAGGAAAGATTTCAATCTGAGACTGGTACAGTTGAGAACAAAGACGAGTCAAACAGTCAAGGCAGGCAGGGACAAAGCATAGAACAAGGTAGGACTGATAAATTAAACTGCATTTATTACAACGCAAGGGGCCTAACAGGGAAGGCAGATGAACTCAGGGCATGGTTAGGAACAAGGGACTGGGATATCAGAGCAATTACAGAAACATGGCTCAGGGATGGGCAGGACTGGCAGCTTAATATTCTAGGATACAAATGCTACAGGAAGGAAAGAAAAGGGAGGCAAGAGAGGTGAGGGAGGGGTGTTTTTGATAAGGGATAGTATTACAACTGCACCGAGGGAGGATATTCTGGGAAATACATCCAGGGAAGTTATTTGGGTGGAACTGAGAAATAAGAAAGGGATGATCACCTTACTGGGATTGTACTATAGACCCCCTAATAGTCAGAGGGACACTGAGAAACAAATTTGTAAGGAGATCTCAGTTATCTGTAAGAATAGAGTGGTTATGGTAGGGGGTTTTAACTTTCCAAACATAGATTAGGACTGCCATAGTGTTAAGGGTTTAGATGGAGAGGAACTTGCTAAGTGCGTACAACAAAATTTTCTGATTAAGTGTGTGGATGTACCTACTCGAGAAGGTGCAAAACCAGACCTACTCTTGGGAAATAAGGCAGGGCAGGTGACTGAGGTGTCAGTGGGGAAGCACTTTGGGGCCAGAGACCATAATGCTATTAGATTTAAAATAGTGATGGAAAAGGATAGACCAGATCTAAAAGTTGAAGTTCTAAATTGGAGGAAGGCTAATTTTGATGGTATTAGGCAAGAACTTTCAAAAGCTGATTGGGCGCAGATGTTCGCAGGTAAAGGGACGGCTGGTAAATGGGAAGCCTTCAGAAATATGATGACGAGAGTCCAGAGAAAGTATATTCCTGTTAGGGTGAAAGGAAAGGCTGGTAGGTATAGGGAATGCTGGATGAACAAAGAAGTCGAGGTTTTGGTTAAGAAAAAGGAACCGTATGTCAGGTATAGACAGCAGAGGTCGAGTGAGTCTTAGAGTATAAAGGCAGTAGGAGTATACTTAAGAGGGAAATCAGGAGGGTAAAAAGGGGACATGAGATAGCTTTGGCAAATAGAGTTAAGAAAAATCAAAAGGGTTTTTACAAATACATTCAGGACAAAAGAGTAACTAGGAAAGAATAGGGCCCCTCAAAGATCAGCAAGACGGCCTTTATGTGGAGCCGCAGGAGATGGGGGGGGAGATACTAAACGAGTATTTTGCATCAGTAAATACTGTGGAAAAGGACATGGAAGATATGGAATGTAGGGAAATAGATGGTGACATCTTGAAAAATGTCCATATTACAAAGGAGGAAGTACTGGATGTCTTGAAACGCGTATAAATGGATAAATCCCCAGGACCTGACCAGGTGTATCCTAGAACTCTGCAGGAAGCAATTGCTGGACGTCTCGCTGAGATATTTGTATCATCGATAGTCACAGGTGAGGTGCCGGAAGACTAGAGGTTGGCTAACGTGGTGCCACTATTTAAGAAAGATGGTAAGGACAAGCCAGGGAACTATAGACCAGTGAGCCAGACGTCAGTGGTGGGCACATTGTTGGAGGGAATCCTGAGGGACAGGATGTGCATGTATTTGGACACTGATTAGGGATAGTCAACATGGCTTTGTGCGTGGAAAATCATGTCTCACAAACTTAATTAAGATTTTTGGAAGAAGTAACAAAGAGGATTGATGAGTGCAGAACAGTACATGTGATCGATATGGACTTCAGTAAGGCGTTCGACAAGGTTCCCCGTTGGGGACTGGTTAGCAAGGTTAGATCTCACGGAATACAGGGGGAACTAGCCATTTGGATACAGAACTGACTCAAAGTAGAAGACTTTGGTGGTGGTGGAGGGTTCTTTTTCAGACTGGAGGCCTGTGACCAGTGGAGTGCCACAAGGATCGGTGCTGGGTCCTCTACTTTTTGTCATTTATATAAATGATTTGGATGTGAGCATAAGAGGTACAGTTAGTAAGTTTGCAGATGACACCAAGATTGGAGGTGTAGTGGACAGCGAAGAAGGTTACCTCAGATTACAACGGGATCTTGATCAGATGGGCCAATGGGCTGAGAAGTGGCAGATGGAGTTTAATTCAGATAAATGAGAGGTGCTGCATTTTGGGAAAACAAATCTTAGCAGGACTTATACACTTAATGGTAAGGTCCTAGGGAGTATTGCTGAACAAAGAGACCTTGGAGTGCAGGTTCATAGCTCCTTGAAAGTGGAGTCGCAGGTAGATAGGATAGTGAAAGGCGGCATTTGGTATGCTTTCCTTTATTGGTCAGAGTATTGAGTACAGGAGTTGGGAGGTCATGTTGCGGTGGTAGAGGATATTGGTTAGGCCATTGTTGGAATATTGCATGCAATTCCGGTCACCTTCCTATCAGAAAGCTGTTGCGAAACTTGAAAGGATTCAGAAAAGATTTACAAGGATATTGCCAGGGTTGGAGGATTTGAGTTAGGGGGAAAGGTTGAATAGGCTAGGGCTGTTTTCCCTGGAACATCGGAGGCGGAGGGGTGACCTTATAGAAATTTACAAAATCGTGAGGGGCATGGATAGGATGAATACACAAAGTCTTTTCCCTGGGGTTGGTGAGTGCAGAACTAGAGGACTTAGGTTTAGGGTGAGAGGGGAAAGATATAAAAGAGACCTAAGGGGCAACTTTTTCACGCAGGGGGTGGTGCGTGTATGGAACGAGCTGCCAGAGGAAGTGGTGGAGGCTAGTACAATTGCAACATTTATGAGGCGAGGATATACGAGGAGAACCTGACTTTGCACAGACCCCGCTATGGATCTATTGTGGATGATGAAAGACTCTGCGGAGGAAATGGATGAAAGGAGACATCAGAACATTGCCTATGAGTATCTGGCAGGTGGGACTAGATTGGGTTGGCATATCTGGTCAGCATGGACGAGTTGGACCGAAGGGTCTGTTTCTGTGCTGTACATCTGACTCTATATAAAGTATTTCACCGCACTATTCCAGGCTGTGCTCTGCAGGGCACTACGTCAATGCAGAGTGTTTCTTTGGAACTGGGTTAAGAATATTCAGCAGCAAACATGGAACTCCTGAAGCGCCATTCTCAACTCAGTGGAGTTTAGGAGAATGATGGGGTGATCCCATCGAAACATATCAGATTCATAAGGGGCTTCTCGGGTTAATGCCATGAGAATGTTGCCCCTGGGAGCATCTCTGACCAGAGGGCGTAGTCTCTGAATAAAGGAGCATCAATTTTAGATTGTGAGGAGGGGAGATTTCTTCTCTAAAGGTCGAGATTTTGGAACACCAAAGAGCTGTGGGGCAGAATCCTTTTGTGCATTTAAGGCTGAGACAGGTAAGATTCTTGATCATTCAGGGAAATGAGGGTTGCAAGGAAAATACTGGCAAGTGAACATGAGGATTGTCAAATCAGCAATGATTCTATTGAATGGTGGAGCAGGCTAGAGAGTCAAATGGCCCACTCCTGTTCCTATTTTGTGTGGTTTTAATCTAATCCTGGCCAAGGTATTCTTCAAAAGTCAAGTGACAAAAAAAAAAATTGTACAGTATGTATGAGGGTCAGTAACAAACTAGTGGCTCATGTTAGAATTTGTGTGGCAGATGGAGAATACAGGAGGACGTGCCAGGAGCAGCATCAGGCAAACCTTAAAAACAAGGTGTCCATCTGGTGAAACTACTAAATAATTTGAGTACTTGCATGCCAACCAGAAGCAGCAACTGAGAGACTGAGACAACCGATCCCACAATCAATGGATCAGATCCTAGCTCTGCAGTCCTACCACACCCCAGTTGTGAATGATGGTGGACAATTAAACAACTCAGAGGAGCATTCCACAAATATCGTCATCGTCATGGATGTAAGAGACCAGCACTTACATCAGTGGCCCTCAGCATTACAGATATCAGTCTTCAGCCAATTCAATTCACTCCACGTGATATCATTAACCTTTGGAATTGGATGACTGAATGTCAAGGGGTGGTGGGTAGATTGCCTCTTATTGGCGATAGTCATAACTTGGCTTTGTGCGGCACAAATGTTATTTGTCACGTGTCATGGGGAGAATGTGCAAACTCCACACAGACAGGTGGGAATCGAACCCAGGTCCCTGGTGCTGTGAGGCAGCACTGCTAACCACTGAGCCATCGTGCCACCCATAGCTTCCAGGATCAAACATTCTCATGGCAGTACGGCTGTAGGCATAAAAATAGCAAGTGCAATAAATCAGTTTCTGGGAGATAGGAATAGTTAATGTTCTTTTCCGAATGGGTAAAACCGTGGCTGGTGGATTTCAACTGCAGTAAGAAAGAGGTCATTCACTGGGGACTGAAAAAGTGAGCAATAAATTCTTTCCAAACAAAAAGTAGAAACTGTGGTGATGGAGACAGACCCAGGAGTCGACATGCATAGATCGTCACAATGTCATGAAGGTACAAAAATCATCCAAAAAGCTAATGTAATACTGGCTTCTAAACAGAGGGTAGAATACAAGAGGTTAGAAGTCATGCTATAAGTATAACACTTCCTCCTATAAGTATACAAAGCCTTCTTTAGATCACCAATAGAACAGTGGGTTCAGATCTGAGCAGCATACCCTATGGAGAGAGTGCACAGGAGTTTGTGGGAATGCAGTATAAGGTTCATTATACTGATCGCTGAATTCCAAAGGTTAAATCACAAGGATACATTACAAATAACTTGGGGTTATATTTCTGTGAATTATGATGAGTACAGGCAATTTGATCTCCAATGAACAAAACAATGAAAAATGTTCAACCAAGAAACTATACTGGCATGAGATTATCTTAAATGGGAAAGAGATGACATTTAAAGCTTGATCAGGTTACATCTACATACCTGCAAATCCAGAACACAACACTGCAATGGCTATGGCAACAAATCCCAAAAGTGGATTCTGTTCAATCTGCAATAAGAGTAATCAGGAGGTGAAGAATGACCTCATTATTACACATGAATAACACAAGACTACTTTGTGAATCAAATCAGAGTTGCAAAATTACTTTGATTAGTAAGGAAAACAAAAAAATGTACAAATAAAACTTCACATCAGTTATCTTCTCAGTCTTTATTTTGCTTTGTTGTTGTGAACCAACGAAGGTCATAGTGTGGAGATGCTGGTGTTGGATTGGGGTGAACAATGCCAAGTTATAATCCAACAGGTTTACTTAAAAGCACTAGCTTTTGCAGCACTGCTCCTTCATCAGGTGTGGAGCAGGGTCATAAGAAACAGAATTTATAGCAAAAAATGACAGTGTCATGTGATATATTGAACAAACCTAGATTGCTGTTAAGTCTTTCATTTTTTAGAATGGGTTGCAGGTTTCGGTTCATTAATATGTAAATCCCAGAACTTCTTTTAAGGCACATTCTCGAGATAACTTAAGGTTTTGTAAATAAAAAAAAGTGGCATTTCAGCTCAGATAATGCATTAAAGTTGTGAGGTTAGAGTCTATTTGACTCACAATCTGGAGTCAGACTGGCTCTATTTCCAGAGTAGGAATTTATAAAACGTTACATGGATTGACTGCCTGCAGATTGTATGCTTTTTATTCAAAATAGAAGGTACCTGCAAATTCAAGAGATGGAGCGCGCAGGCGCGATGGGGGGAGGGGGCACCCACGACGGGAGGGGGGGGGGAACGCGACGGCACGATGGGGGGGGGGGGGGGGGGGGGGGGAGAGAGAATGAGGGCGCGGGGGGGGGCAGGGAGCCCGCGCGAGGGTGCGACGGGGGAGAGCGTGAGAGACACAGCCTGTGATTCAGTCAATGTTGCAGGCAAGGATGCCCTGAGACATGGAACATTGGCAAGACCAAGCATTTGCTACAACAACGGATGAATGGACACCGCACAACAATCACCAGACAGGGATGTCCCCTCCCAGTCGGAGAACACTTCAGTGGTCAGGGTCTTTCAGCCTCAGTTCTTCGGGTGACCATCCTCCAAGGCAGACTTCGGGGTGCACAACAACGCAGAGCGGGCAAACAGAGGCTGATAGCCAAGTTACATACCCATAAGGATAGCCTCAACTGGGACCTTGGATTCATGTCACACTGCAGGGTACCCTACTACACTATACACTCACATCCACTCACACACAAACACCCACTCACAGGCTTATACGCAATCACACTCTCTCTCGCTGTCTCTCATGCGTGTGCACACACACCCACAGGGTGAATATGCATTTGCAGACACCTATTTTGCTCAAAAAGCATACGATCTGCAGGCAGTCAATGCAAGCAATGTAAGATTTTATAAATTCCTATGGCAATAGAACCAGTCTGACTCGAGATTGGAATGCAGATTCTACCTTCATAACTTTAATGCTTTATCTGAGCTGAGAGATTTTTTTTATATATAAAAAACCTTAAGTTAACTCGAGAATGTGACTTAAAAGTAATTCTGGGATTTACATATTAATGAACCAAAACCTGCAATCTACTGTAAAAGATGAAAGACTTAACAGCAATCGGGGTTTGTTCAATATATCGTTTCACTTGCATGACACTGTGATCTTTTGCTATAAATTCTGTGTCTCATGATCCAGTTCCACAGCTACCTGATGAAGGAACAGGGCTCTGAAAGCTAGTACTTCCAAATAAACCTACTGGACTATAACCTGATGTTGTGTGATTGTTATCAATGAAGGTGAACATGCAGAATCACAGATGCAGACTATTAAATCAAATCAGTACAGCTTACCATTGCATTACAACAAAACAAGTAACAGCTCTACGAATGCTCCCTCTCAGTTTAGTTGTTCCGATGTGGCGTTCTAATATTCTGCTGCAACATATTTAAACCAGAGCAGAAATCACAGGGTGGGCAACGATGGAACGTGTGCAGATTTTTCCCAGCTGCTGCAGG
Organism: Chiloscyllium plagiosum; assembly: GCF_037043375.1. Taxonomy (NCBI): domain Eukaryota; kingdom Metazoa; phylum Chordata; class Chondrichthyes; order Orectolobiformes; family Hemiscylliidae; genus Chiloscyllium; species Chiloscyllium plagiosum. The sequence continues at coordinate 105,872,505 of NW_028270141.1, forward strand.
GCCTGACAGCCTCCAGGGAACATTGACCTGACCCTTCATCACATCAGCAAGTTCACAATCAGGCAAGATTCAAGTAAGCTGAGCATAGTGGTTAGCAGGGACCCAGGTTCGATTCTATCCTCGGTAAACTTTGTGTGGAGTTTCACATTCTCCTTGTGTCTGTGGGGATTTCCTCCAGGAGCTCCGGTTTCCTCCCACAGTCCAAAAGATGTGCAGATTAGATGGATGGGCCGTGCTAAATATTGCCCACAATGTGCAGGTTACGTGGGTGTGTCACGGTAAAATCCCCAAGCGAGATTACGGGAGGGGAGGGGTGCATCTGGGTGAGATCCTCTTCAAAGTGCTTTTTGATTAGATTAGATTACTTACAATGTGGAAACAGGCCCTTCGGCCCAACAAGTCCACATTGACCCGCCGAAGCGCACCCACCCAGACCCATTCCCCTACATTTACCCCTGCACCTAACACTACAGACAATTTAGCATGGCCAATTCACCTAACCTGCATCTTTTTGGACTGTGGGAGGAAACCAAAGCACTCAGAGGAAACCCACACAGACACGGGGAGAATGTGCAAACTCCACACAGTCAGTCGCCTGAGGCGGGAAATGAACCTGGGTCTCTGGTGCTGTGAGGCATCAGTGCTAACCACTGTGCCACCGTGCCGCCCATTTGTGTAACCTTGATGGGAGAAATGGCCCTCTGTCTGTACTTTGGGGATTCCATCAGCTAACTTGTCTCCAGTGTTCCTAACTGCTGCATCAGTGACACCAGATTGCCTGCAGGTATTTGTTTTCAAACCAAGATTGAGCGCCCATTTCGGGGTCAGATCGTCCTCTCTGTACAGTTGGCACGTGCAGCTTTTGCACCTTGTACCAACAACGGGAGATAGGAGTTTGATTACCGAGACAATTTTTTTAAACCAGCCGAGGAAAGTTAGATAATTAAGATTGCGTGACTAGCCCCTCCCCCACTCCAGAGCATTTTTTAAAGATTTCCATGAATGCACGATGCTTTCAAAATAACTCTAAATTTTCTGTCTGGCTAGGGGAGGGATGCGGTTGAGACAGACAAAGACAGCGCAAGAGAAAGAAAACTTTTCAAACATAGCACCACTGCTTGCAAGAGGAGTGATTTACATTGAAATAGATTTCCAGAAGTAGACACTTTTTTCCATAAGTATCTCAAATCATTTGACTATTTGTCATGTGAATTACAACCACACAATTTTATCCACATATTTTCAGCAAAAGTCGCTGAACTTTATTTGACTCAAAATGGTAAGGGCAGATCTTACACATTACGAAAGTGCATAAAAGCAAATCAGTACTATTGTGGCACAGTTAATTGACTGACTCCACTGGTTTCTTACAAGCTTTCATACAAAAGCCAATAAACATGTGTCAAAACAACACAGTTTTGCGTGGTGATATCACATATTGATTTTAAACTGGCTGAAAATTTTTGTTTTGACAAGAGGTTAAATAATTTGGAAAATACAGCCAAGAAGTAGGTCATTTTGCCCAAACAGTCCATGCCAGCATCAATGCTTCACTGAAACCATCTCCCAATCTGCAATTACTTACCTGCACCTTTGTAGTTTCTACAGGCTTCCACTGGACTAGTGATACCCCAGCACACAGCATAAACACAGACGCCCACTGCACCTTGCTGAGTGAGCGGTTCAGCATAAAGACCGTACACAACGCTGTACTGGGGATCTTTAGTTGATACGTCACCTTAAAAAGAAAATGCAAAAATAATTTTTTATAAAACAGAAGTTTACTCTTTTCTTTCCAATTGGCCCAGCTAAAAAAACTACAGGGCACCAAATTTATTTCAGTGATTACCATGTTGAGTGACACTGTAAATCATCAAGTGATCAACTTTTACATTGAATGCAGATTCTTATAAACGGTAATAAAAGTTTTGCATTGTTAAACTGTCAAGGCCTCTGGTTCAAGGTATACCAGTTGGGTTCTGCACATCTTTCAAGTTGACAGCTAGCCAATGCAAAGTGGCAAAAGGAACCAGCACCTACAGCCAGTCCCTATGAGAACACAAGGATAATCCAGCAAAACAACAAAGGGGACTTACTAGTCTGACTCATCTTGCATACAAGCAGAAGTTCTGTATGATGGTTACCTCCAAGTATATATTTTTTTAAAACTGCTCCCCACTCACCTCCCAAAAATCTGAGAACTAAATTCAGGAGCCATTCCATTATTCAATTAGACACCAAATCCATTCCAAACGTGGCACTGAAGTACATGGCTACGAGGGAGCTTTTTTGCGTCCATGTGGCCCTTTTCTCTGGGACCACATGGACACAAATGCCAAATTCATGTCCTGCCCATCCTCCTGTCCTTGTCACCAGTAATCAAATGTCATCGTTTCACAGGTAGTAGCAAAACCTTGTTCGTCACCCTCCCAAACACTTCCAGTACACCTTTTGCTGCATACCAGAAAAATACTTGAACAACTGGACTTCATGTTCGTGGTCTTAGGACCAGACTCCCCAGAGAAGCTATTATAAAAAGGTACTGGTCATACCTTAGTAGTTTTGCCAAGTTTCCACTGACCAAATGTGACCGCTGAAAGATAGAGTAAGTGGTCTGGGCGGGCAGCAATACAAAGTTAGACATAGTTTTCATCTTACATCCTTAAGCTTCCAGCAAGTTTTCCAGGTAGAAACAGGCCTGGCAGCTGTATTCCTGGAAGTTGTGGTCAACCACTGCATTCTTGCTGAGATTGGTCTGCATCTGTTCCAGTTAAATCCCTTTTAAAATCAGCACTGTAACACACACTGCCTTTAATTCCAAAAAGCGTGTCTCTGAATTGTTATGCCATCGTAGAGTAGTTAGTGAAGTTTACCACAGAAGCTTTACACTCAGCACCATTTTGATGTCCTTTCTCCTCACAATTTTTATTTTTTCAATGCATCAAATATTATATAATACTTTTCAAAAAATGTAAGAAACCCACTTGGTTAACAAATGCTTGAGAATATCTTCAATGATTGATGTAGCCAGATAGTCATTACCTGATACACTGCTGCATCCAAATTACTAAGTGCCACAAAAGCCATATTGTTCTGAACAGCATACACTAGAGATGGAACACTGAGCTTCAGCATTTCTTTGGGACTTCTTAGTATATGCTCCTGCAAAGTTGACAGCGTCTTACTCAAACTCCCAGTGTCCCTTAGGAAGGAAAAGAATAGAAGCAATGCCACATGTTAAATCATCAATGAGCAAAAAGATCCAGATTGACAGGTCACCGCCCATCCAGGGAAAGGAGGAGCTAAAAGTTCATAAAGCATCTCCAGGACACCTGCACCAATCAGCCCCACCACCCCGTGGCCAAACATTTCAACTCCTGCTCCCACTCTGCTGAGGACATGCAGGTCCTGGGCCTCCTCCACTGCCACTCCCTCACCACCTGATGTCTGGAGGAAGAACGCTTCTTCTTCCGCCTCAGGACCCTTCAACCTCGCCAGTTGGTGAACTTCACCAGTTTCCTCAGTTCCCCTCCCTCTACCTTACCCCAGTTCCAAACTTCCAGCTCAGCACTGTCCTCATGACCTGTAGAGTTTCCTTCCCACCTATCACTTTCCCACCTGCAAAGCAATAGTTATTGGGGACTCGATAGTTCGGGGCACAGATAGGCGGTTTTGTGGGGGCGAGAGAGACTCACGTTTGGTATATTGCCTCCTAGGTGCAAGGGTACGTGATGTCTCTGATCATGTTTTCCGGGTCCTTAAGGGGGAGGGGGAGCAGCCCGAAGTCATGGTCCACATTGGCACCAACGACATAGGTAGGAAGGGGGCTGAGGATGTTGGACAGGCTTTTAGGGAGCTAGGTTGGAAGCTCAGAGTTAGAACAAACAGAGTTGTTGTCTCTGGTTTGTTACCGGTGCCACGTGATAGAGAGTCGAGGAATAGGGAGAGAGAACAGTTAAATGCGTGGCTACAGGGATGGTGCAGGTGGGAGGGATTCCGGTATCTGGATAACTGGGGTTCTTTCTGGGGAAGGTGGGACCTCTATAAACAGGATGGTCTACACCTGAACCTGAGGGGCACCAGTATCCTTGGGGGGAGGTTTGCTAGTGCTCTTGGGGGGGGGGGGTTAAACTAACTCTGCAGGGGCATGAGAACCTAGACTGTAGCTTTAGGGTGCAGGACCTTAAGTGTAGGGAGGTTAGGAACATGGCATCAATCTCAAAGGAGGGTGCCTGTAAACAGGAAAGTGGCTTGAAGTGTGTATACTTCAATGCAAGAAGTATACGAAATAAGGTAGGTGAACTTGCAGCGTGGGTTGGTACCTGGGATTTCGATGTTGTGGCTGTTGCAGGTTCCAGGGTTTAAGTGTTTTAGTAGGGTCAGAGGTGGGGGTAAAAGAGGGGAAGGTGTGGCATTGCTTGTCAAAGATAGTATTGCAGTGGTGGAAAGGACGATGGATGAAGACTCGCCATCTGAGGTAGTTTGGGCTGAGGTTAGGAATAGGAAAGGTGAGGTCACCCTGTTAGGAGTTTTCTACAGGCCTCCTATTAGTCCTAGAGACGTAGAAGAAAGGATTGCGAGGATGATTCAGGAGAAGAGTGAAAGTAATAGAGCGGTTGTTATGGGGGACTTTAACTTTCCAGATATTGACTGGGAAAGCTATAGCTCGAGTTCATTAGATGGGTCGATGTTTGTCCAATGTGTGCAGGAGGGTTTCCTGACACAATATGTAGACAGGCCAACAAGAGATGAGGCCATACTGGATTTGGTTCTGGGTAACGAACCAGGCCAGGTGTTAGAATTGGAGGTAGGGGAGCACTCTGGGGACAGTGACCACAATTCGGTGACTTTTACTCTAGTGATGGAGAGGGATAAGTGTGCACTGCAGGGCAAGAGTTATAGCTGGGGGCAAGGAAATTATGATGCGGTGAGACACGACTTAGGATGCGTGGTTTGGAAAAGTAGGCTTCAAGGGAAGGGCACAATTGATATGTGGAGCTTGTTCAAGGAGCAACTATTGAGTTTCCTTGATAAGTATGTATCTGCCAGGCAGGGAGGAAAGGGTCGTGTGAGGGAGCCGTGGTTTAATAAAGAATTGGAATCCCTTGTTAAAGGGAAGAGGGCGGCCTATGTAAAGATGAGGCGTGAAGGTTCAATTGGGGCGATTGAGAGTTGTAAGGTAGCCAGGAAGGATCTGAAGAGAGAGCTAAGAGCAGCAAGGAGGGGACATGAAAAGTCCTTAGTTGGTAGGAGTAGGGAAAACCCAAAGGCTTTGTATAGGTATGTCAGGAATAAAAGACTAGGGTAGGAATAGGTCCAGTCAAGGATAGTAGTGGGAAGTTGCATGTGGAGGCTGAGGAGATTGGGGAGACACTGAATGAATACTTTTCGTCAGTATTCACTCAGGAACAGGACATTGTTGCCAATGTGAATACCGAGTCACAATGAATTAGAATGGACGGCTTTGAGGTATGTAGGGAAGAGGTGTTGGGAAATTCTGGAAAGGGTGAAAATAGATAAGTCCCCTGGGCCTGATGGCATTTATCCTAGGATTCTCTGGGAATCAAGGGAGGAGATTGCAGAGCCATTGGCCTTGATTTTTATGTCCTCGTTGTCTACAGGAATAGTGCCAGAAGACTGGAGGATAGCAAATGTGGTTCCCTTGTTCAAGATGGGGAATAGGGATAACCCTAGTAACTATAGGCCGGTGAGTCTCACTTCTGTTGTGGGCAAAGTCTTAGAGAGAATTGTAAGGGATAGGATTTATGAACATCTGGATAGGAATAATGTGATCAAGGATAGTCAGCATGGTTTTGTGAAGGGCAGGTCGTGCCTCACAAACCTTATTGAATTCTTTGAGAAGGTGACTAAGGAGGTAGACGAGGGTAAAGCAGTAGATGTGGTGTATATGGATTTTAGTAAGGCGTTTGATAAGGTTCCCCATGGTAGGCCACTGCAAAAAATACGGAGGTATGGCATTGAGGGTGAGTTGGAGGTTGGAATTAGGAATTGGCTGGCTGAAAGAAGACAGAGGGTAGTAGATGATGGTAAAGGTTCATCTTGGAGTGCAGTTACTAGCGGTGTTCTGCAAGGATCTGTTTTGGGACCATTGCTGTTTGTCATTTTTATAAATGACCTGGAGGAGGGGCTAGAAGGTTGGGTGAGCAAGTTTGCGGATGATACGAAGGTCGGTGGATTTGTTGACAGTGAGGAAGGATGTGTCAAGTTACAGCGGGATATAGATAAACTGCAGAGCTGGGCAGAAAGGTGGCAAATGGAGTTCAAGGTAGGTAAGTCAGAGGTGATTCACTTTGGTAAGAGTAACAAAAAGATGGGGTACTGGGCTAATGGTCGGATACTTGGTAGTGTGGATGAACAGAGGGATCTTGGTGTCCATATACACAGATCTCTGAAAGTTGCCACCCAGGTAAATAGTGCAGTGAAGAAGGCATATGGCGTACTGGCTTTTATTGGTAGAGGAATTGAGTTCCGGAGTCCTGAGGTCATGTTGCAGTTGTATAAGGCTCTGGTGCGGCCGCATCTGGAGTATTGTGTGCGGTTTTGGTCGCCATACTATAGGAAGGATGTGGAGGCACTGGAACGGGTGCAGAGGAGGTTTACCAGGATGTTGCCTGGTATGGTAGGAAGATCGTATGAAGAAAGGCTGAGGCACTTGGGGCTGTTTTCATTGGAGAAAAGAAGATTTAGGGGTGACTTGATAGAGGTGTACAAGATGATTAGGGGTTTAGATAGGGTTGACCATGAGAACCTTTTTCCACGTTATGGAGTCAGCTATTACGAGGGGGCATAGCTTTAAATTAAGGGGTGGTAGGTATGGGACAGATGTTAGGGGTAGATTCTTTACTCAGCGAGTTGAGAGTTCATGGAATGCCCTGCCAGTAGCAGTGGTGGACTCTTCCTCTTTATGGGCATTTAAACGGGCATTGGATAGGCATATGGAGGATAGTGGGCTAGTGTAGGTTAGGTGGGCTTGGATCGGCGCAACATCGAGGGCCAAAGGGCCTGTACTGCGCTGTATTTTTCTATGTTCTATCCACTCCACCCTATGACCTTCACTCCCACCTCCATCCACCTAATGCACTCTCAGCTACCTTCTTCCCAGCCCCATCCCCTCCCATTTATCTCCCCACCCAGAGGCTCCCAGCCTCATTCCTAATAAGGGTTATTGCCTGAAACGTCGATTTTCCTGCCCCTCAGATGCTGTCTGACCTGCTGTGCTTTGCCAGCACCATTCTCATCTTGACTCTAATCTCCAGCATTTGCAGTACGCCTGCCTCCCTTTGTCAGTGGCCAGTCTCAAAGCACATCCCACATAGGGAACGGGTATCTGCACATTATAGGACACTGAAGAAAACGCTCCATACTTGTTCAGTTCAAACACCTTGACTGTTTGGGACCCCTGGGCCCAGCATTCAAATGTTGGCAGAGGTGGTTGCAATAAACTGAGGCGGCTCAGAAGGTAGCCACATCAATAAAAGTAGCAATCTGAAGGCAAAGATACCACCTTCAAAACAGCCTAGAGGCATCCTCTTCTTCCTGTTGTGGGAAGAAGCCATGAGACCACCTCCATCCCCAATGCAGTGAAGTTTTCCGCGATGGTGACCTCCTATTTATATTTGAGGAGGGTGAAAATCCCAGGTTGCTGTGGTTACCCAAACTGAAAATCGTGACTGATTTTATTTACTTCTTGTCTGAGAATTATGAATTAAACCAGGAGACCATGCATGGGGTAGCTGCCCAACGTCCCACACACTGAAATCAGCAGCACTTTTAGTATTTTGTCCCATGACTAGAAACAGCAATAAACTCAAAAATCTCAGGCACTGTTAAGAATTAGTAACAGTATAAAACAGAAACCAGACATGCCATTACTGACAAGCAGTACATATTAAACAATAAGCTGACATTTTCTGAAAAAAATAAAAATATGTCTCAAAAAAGACCTGAAGAAACTGGAAAATCCTAAGACTGAAAACAAAGGGGAAAAATGATCAGTTAAAATCAGTTTATTCATTGTGACACTACAGCATCCTCAGGTTTTCATATAATTAATTGATTTTCTCTCCTTCACTTTAGCCATTCCACATGGAAACCATTCTCTTTCCATTTTCTTTAATGGAATTTACAATTTACCACACATATTTACAACTCCCTCTCCTGACACTCACTTTCAGAGTGGACATTCACCTGCTGGTCAATTCATCTCCCAATAACATAGATTAGCTAAAGTAGTTCTTGTGGCCTTGAACACAACTAGAATGTATTGTACCAGAAGGTTACATTATCCATTGTATTCTGAAAATAAAGTGACTTTCAAAATCAATAGGTTAATGGTCACAGACATACACTACAGAAAAATGGGGTTCACATGGCATGACTCTTGTTTCATTCCAGATGTGCTCAGTCAGAGATGTACAGCACAGATTGCCGCCCAGATATCCTAAATTATTCTAGTCCCATTTGCACTTGGCCCATATCTTTCTAAACCTTTCCTATTCATTTACACATCCAGATGCTTTTTAAATATTCTAATTGTACCTGTCCTCCACCACTTTCTGACAGCTCATTCACCTTCATTAATGTATAAACTAGACAAACCCTCCAATGTAGTAAAGAATAAGTGGTGCATTTGCGGACAGTAATAAACTGCTTGCTTGATCTACTAGTTCATGAGAACATAAAAGATCCTACAGAACATGATGCACCCATAACTGGGTGACATTCTTCTCTTAACCAGTGCCAGAAAAATTCAGCTTGTGAAATCTTCATGCATGGCATAAGTCTGTTACACTGGTTTACAGTCATACCCTAATAATTGATGTGTGCAGGATAAAGATTGACCTAGAGTTAGGAGTACTTTTTGTCACTACTCAGCCAATGATGATTTATGGCTGCTCAACAAATGCTGGCCTTGTCAAAAGAACTGTTAAAAATCATTCTGCACAGCAAAGCAGGCTTGGTCTAGTGAAATGTTTACAAAGATAAGGCAATAATTTACACAAGTGATATGCAATAAAAACAAAACTGATCTTCTTATTCATTAGCCAGTCATAAAATCCATGTTTCAAGTGAACACTAAGTGTTTTACACCTACCTTATTAACATACCTAAACTCAGAATTAGTTTGATGACTTCAGTGATACAAACGGCAGTGGTTGCAAAATACATCTTTGTTAAGACTGTCCTTGTGTACCGTAATGTTACAGTATAAGTAGCTGCCACAAGCGTCATTACTGACAAGCAGTACACTTTAAACAATACGCTGACATTCTCTGAAAAATAAAGAAAAGGAAACACTGTCTCAAAAAGACCTGAATGGGGAAAAAAAATATCCTAGGACTACTAAAGCTAATAAGACAGAAAACAGATTAGCCAAAAATCAATTCATTGTAATACCTACAGCATCCACATGTTTTCAAACAGTTCATTTATTTTCCCTCCTTCAATCTACGCATTCCACATAACCATTCTCTCTCCATTTCTCTTCATAAATTATACATCTTCAAAAGGCCCTCTCCCAAACATACTTTCAAAGCTGAACCACCCAGAAGTTTTGTCCTCTTTTAAAAAAAAGTCAAACCCGTGATCAGTCTTTCGTCCATCTCTCCAGACTTGAAAGTTGCCCTGTTTTTCAATAATTAAAAGTGGTCAACACATGGCAGTTTGCCCAAGTTTCTCGATATTGCACAATGATATAGACTACAACAATTGGAATGTGTAGGATATTTTAGCCCATTAAAAAGGCACTGCTCAGCAAGTGAAGGAGTTGGTTTTGGAAACTGACAGAAAATAATGCGAACTAGCCTCATGAAAAGTGGGTATGGCACTATATATAAGATGGTTGTGAAAAACCCAAGTAAGGAAATACACCATTATTACTCAGTCTGGTATATATGCCATTTCAGTGCCAAAGTAGTAATTATGTTAAAGGTTTATGCTCATACTTGCTGTTATCCCACACAAGCTGAATCTTTAAAACCTCAGTTTAAAGACTGGGCAATACTCACAGCTCTGCCACTTAGCTGCTGTTTAATGTGCAGACAATAACAATACGGTGTTTACTATTTCCCCAGTGCGGGGGGACTCAGTTTCTTTCTATGCCGGTCTTTTAAACAAATCAATTTAGGAAATCGGCTGCGAAAAATTGAGCCAGCTCCCTAACAGTCAAGTGGCATCCCAGCTTCTCGACGGTGCATCACCTGTGCTTTCGATAATAATCCGCATATATACGTAAGTAAAAGAAAACATGTTAACCCTGTTAACTGTAGATAGGGATAACGGTATGCGGTCAGTTACAAACTCACGCCAGCTTTGTTTACATGGTGGTTTCAAGGTCTCGCCTCTCAAAATATTTCCGTCCATGTTAATCTCAAATTTACTATTAAGTCAAAAAAAAGGGAAACATGCGTTTGTAAAGAGAGTGCATGAACATGTTATCTTACCGGTAGCCATCTTCCTGGTTAGCTGAATGCAGTGGATGGAGGAGATTCAGTCCCCGGGCTGCCACCTCCCAGGCTCAGTGCCGCTGACCCGCCGCAATCGAACGAGGCCCAGATCGGGAAACAATCGCAGACGTTCCGAGAACGCTCCGGGCCACGTTCTAATCCGCACCCCCAAGCCCTCCCCCAGTGCGCGTGCCTCAGCGTGGGGGCGGGACCCAGAGCGGAGCGCTCCTTCCGCATTGTGGCTCTCTTCTGACTGCGGTGCTACCTCGGGCATGGCTCGCGAAGTTTGAACTTTGATTGGGCAGGACTCTCGTCCTAACGTAGATCTTCAGAAAATGTTTGGCAGCCGAGTCTAACTGCTGGGTAATTGTGGAACTGACAACCTCCACCGAAACATCGCTCACCCCCCCCCGTTAACCTGCTACACAACACACATGTACACACTACCCATTTATCAAACTATGCACTTACCACCTAATAGCATACTCAGCCATTACATTGCGCACTTAGCATCCTAACTAGCTACAACCCTAACCATACGCTACACTATCCATTTACCAAAGTCAGATGTCTCATGACACCAGGTTATAGTCAGGTTGACGAAGGACCAGCGTTCAGAAAGCCTGTGATTTCAAATAAACCCTTTGGACTATAACCCGGTGTTGTGTGGCTTCTGACTTTGTCCACCCCAGTCCAACACCGGCATCTCCACATGGAGGCTATCCATTTTTCAAACTGCCCACTTACCACATGATTTACCTACAATCCTAGCCACATCACCCAATCCATTTACCACCTACCATGCCCCACATTACACACCTACTAACCGACTGGGTTTCCATCTGCTTCACGAATATCCTTTACAGAAGGTTGTCAGCCATCCTTACTTGTTCTGGCCTCCATGTAACTCCAGAACCACAACAACATGTGGTTGACTCTTAACTGCCCTCTCTAATGGCCCATACGATATAGGAGCAAACTCAGGCCATTCAGCCCATTGAGTATGTTTTGCCATTTGATCCTGGGGTGTCTAAACACCATTCTCCTGCCTCCTCCCTGTAAGCCTTGATCCCCTTACTAATCAAGAATCTATCTATCTCAGTCTGAAATGCACTCAATGGTGCGTCCACAGCCTTCTGCAGCAATGAGTTCCACAGATTAACCACCATCTGGCCGGATAAATTCCTTATCTCAGTTCTGAAGATTCATTTCTTCATTATGAGGCCATGCCCTCAGATTCTAGTCTCTCCTACTGGTGAAACATCATCTCCACATCCACTCTATCCAGGTCTCTCAGCATTCTGTAAGTTTCAATGAGATCTCCTCTCATTCCTCTAACCTCCATTAAGGACAAGACCCAGGGTCCTCAGTCACTTCTCATATGAGAAGCCCTTCACCTCTGGGATCATTCGTGTAAACCTCCTCTGGACCCCCTCCAACACCAACTCCAACTTCTTTACATACTCAATAGCTATTAGGGATGAGCAAAGGTTGGGCTTGCCAGTGATGCATGAAATGAAAGAAAAAGTAGAACACATTGCAGGTGTTTACTCCTCCCTACCCAAACTGACTTGTGAAACTATAAAGATTTCTAAATGTGATTAGATTGGAAAGATCTTTAAACATGGAACAATGAGGGATCGTGTGAAAGTGAAAATATACCTCTGTCACAAAACATATCAGGAGATGTAGGCTTGGAAATAAGCAGCCAGCCAAGATCAACTGGGAAAGCAGCCTTTAGGACTTATGACTCGTCCTCCTCTTCATAACATCAGGGATATGTGAAGCTTGAAGATATTCCCTATATGATAACTGTGAAATCAGCCAGTCAGCGCATCAGCACGGAGAATAGCAAATATTAGCGCAAATTCTTAGAATTGGACAAACAAAGGAAGTCTCGCATTTGACTATATTACATTTTCCATGAACACAGAACATCACAAAGTACTTTGCAACCAATTACCTATTCCTGAAGTGAAGTCACTGCAATAAAAGGGGTGGCATGTTGGCACAGTGGTTAGTTCCTGATGAAGGGCTTTTGCCCGAAACGTCGATTTTTCCTGCTCCTCGGATGCTGCCTGACCTGCTGTGCTTTTCCAGCATCACTCTAATCTAGATAGTGGTTAGTGCTGCTGTGGAGTTTGCATGGGTTTCCACTGAGTGCTCCAGTTTCCTCCCACAGTCTAAAGATGTGCAAGTTGGGTAGATTGGTCATATTAAATTATTCATAGTATTCAGGGATGTGTTAGCCATGTGAAATGTAGGGTTTCAGGGATGGGTCTGGATGGGATGCTCTTTGGTGGGTTGATGTGGATTCATTGGGCTGAATGGCCTGTTTCCACACTGAAGTGATTGTATAGAAACTGACAGTTCAATTCTTTTAAAAGCCTTTTTACCATAAAGCTTGTTTTCAGCAACTATGATCTAAAAAAACACTAATTATGTGTTTCTGAAAGCAAGTACTGTTAACAAGGCAATGATTTGAGGAACAGTAGATACAAGGACCGAGCTGCTCTTCCAATCAGTTTCCGTGTCTAAGCGTTGCTAATATATGCTAAATTCTTCCTTCTGTTGTTGACTCCCTTGCCAAATTGGTTTACCAGTGACTCTGCATGGTACTGCCTGTTCCTCACACTGATTGATCTGTAGAGGTTGTTGAAAAGTGCTCTTCAATTTGTGTGTTTATTTTTCAATTAACCTTCAGATAAGTTATGACATGGCTCCTGAGTGGAGGGAACTTGAAACAAGACCATCTGGCTCAGAGGCATGGACATTACCATTGTGCCACAAGAACCATTCATGTTATGCATGAACAAGAAATTAAAAGGTGATCTATGAACAGATCTGCAGGGTGAGTGTAGTTGTGAGGATTCGAAGCTCTCGTCTTGTTTTGAAGTTAATGCCCATCAACTTGGCATGGGTGTTTGGCTAAGATACAGGCACAGTGTCCAGAGCTTTTGGTTTCAGTTGCCAGTAAATAAACATGGTCTGAAACTATGTGCAAGTGCTATCCTTCTCCACACAGCACTCCAATGCCTGAACTCTGCTCCTTCATGCCCTTGCAAGATGAATAACCAACAGCACCATGGATCTCCTTAAACCCCATGGATCGCAGCGATTCAAAACAAAACTCCCCATCAACCTTTCCAGAGCAACTAGAGGTAGCCTGGTCAGTGACTCCCACATTCCATGAAAGAAAACACCTCCCATGAAATGGCACAGATTGGGTGTGGAACACTGTTGCTGAAGGCAGTAAAGGTCACAGAGGAGAGAGCTATGGACATTGCCAGGTACCCTCACCACCTGTAAGTGGGTGAAAGTGAGATGCCCATTTGACAGACACTGGGCCATAAAAAGGTTCATGTGAGCATGTTGTGGTGGTGGGGGATTTGTTGGTGTTTATAAGGGGAAAATCTTGGTCATGATGGGCAGTGGGGAGTGATTTTCAATGAGTGGGGTTGGCTGTTTGCTACACTGAGTTTGGCAGCATGTGGAGCAATGAGTGCGGTGGGAAGCTCCATCATTGAGGAACTTTCAGGACTCCAGGCCTACCTCTCATGAGCTTCTCTTGTGTTCAACACAGGTCAATCAAGTCACAAGGAATTCTTCAGACATCAGGAGGAGGGATAGTTTTCTGAGGATATCGAGTCATAAGACTAGAGCACCCCCAAGCACCGATACAGAGGTGAGCACCTCAGTAGGTCCATGTGTACTAGTCATTTGTGCACTGGGTGAGAGCACAGCATTGCTGTGCAGGAGTAGGTGTGTGATACAGCCAACCATGGATAGTGCCCCCTTGAGGTGGGGGAAGGCAGTGGGTATGGTGAACTTTTAAAAAATTCATTCACAGGATGTGGGTGTCATTGGCTAGACCAATTTTCGTTGCCCATTTCTAATTGCCCAGAGGGCTTTTAGAGTCAACCAGGTTACTGTGGGTCTCGAGTCACATGTAGACCAGACCAGGTCAGGATGATGGTTTCCTTCCCTAAAGGACATTAGTGAAGCAGATGGGTTTTTCCTGACAATCAACATTGTCATCAATAGACTTTTAATTCCAGATTTTTATTGAATTCAAATTCTACCATCTGCCATGGCAGGATTCGAACCTGGGTCTCCAGATTATTGGTCGAGCAACAATACCTCTAACCTGCACATTGATGCTCCACCGTGAAGTGAGGAAGGATCTCTGGAGTAACAGGTTGGGGCTCAGTGTTTGCAGCATCAATAAGTGTGTGGCCATTTGACAGCATGCCCGGAAGGCACGAATTGCCAATGAAGGAAATTATGCAGCAGAGGAGATGGACCATGTTTCGGGGCCTTGAGTTAATGAGCTCTTCCCAGTGGCCAATCTCATAGAATGCCAGATGTGGAAGCACCTGGAGTACTAGAACACTCTGCTGCCAGGTGCTGCCCCCAGTCACAATTGCTTCCCCTGTTCAAATTTACTCAGTACCACTTATGACCTTGAAATTCCAGCCCAAAGGATCCAGGAAAGGTAGGGAAAGAAGGAAAAGAGGCAGGGAAGCAATATTGATTGAGGGGAGTATTGCAGTACTAGAGCAAATGAATATCCGAGAGGAGTAACGGCTAAAATCCAGTTGATTAGACCTAAGAAACTGGAGAGGGACCATTAAATAGTTTCTGGATGAATCTGAGAGTTGGTGGGAAACAAATAGATCTGCAAGGAAATCAGAGAATTGCATAAACTATAGAGCAGTTATAATAGAGCTAATGAATTATGTAATTATACATTAAGATTATAATAGTGTAAAGGGCAGTTTGGGAGAGAAATACGTTCTGGAGATTTTTAGGTGTGATGGTATACTCTTCAACGTCACAACAAATGCAACACAAACAACATTCATCAAGCTCAAAACCATCCAGAAAAACAGTGCCCTTCTGTGTGCCACCCCACCCGACCTCCCCCATGACTCACACTATGCACCACCAGTGGACCAATGGCTACCGGGGGTTTGCGAATCCTATCAGATTGAATGGATCGGTTGGAGAGCAGTTAGAGGCAATAAGGAATTTACAAGAGCAGGGGTATGTGATGGATGGCAGTTACAGGAAGGGGGGAAAGTCTCAGATACAGACACATAGATGGGTTAACTCCAGGAAAGGTAAGAGAGGTAGGCAGCTAGTGCAGGAATCTTCTGTGGCTATCCCCATTTCAAACAAATATGCTGTTTTGGAAAATGTAGGGGTGATGGATTCTCAGGGGAACATAGCACGAACAACCAAGTTTTTGGTATTGAGACTGGCTCTAATGTATTGAGAGGTATGTCAGGTTCCAAGCGATCAATTGTGTTAGGGGACTCTCTAGTCCGAGATACAGACAGATGTTTCTGTGGTCAGCAGCGAAAAATCAGAATGAGGTGTTGCTTCCCTGGTGCCAGGATAAAGGATGTCTCAGAGAGGGTGCAGAATGTTCTCAAGGGGGAGAGGGGCCAGCAGGAGGTCATTGTCCACATTGCAACCAATGATATAGCAAGGGAAAAGGTTGTGATTCTGAAGGGCGATTACAGAGAGTTAGGCAGGAATTTTAAAAGGAGGCCCTCGAGGGTAGTAATATCTGGATTACTCCCGGTGCTACGAGCTAGTGAGGGCAGGATTGGAGGATAGAGCAGATGTGTGTATGGCTGACGAGTACAGGAGAAGAATTCACATATTTGAATCATTGGAAGCACTCTTGGGGTAGAAGTGACCTGTACAAGAAGGACGGATTGCATCTAAATTAAAAGGGGACAAATATACTGGTAGGGAGATTTGCAAGAGCTGCTGGGGAGAATTTAAACTAGTAAGGTGGGGGGGAGTGAAGAGGAGGTGTGACCAAGGAAGATAATGAGGAAAGATTTCAATCTGAGACTGGTACAGTTGAGAACAAAGGTGAGTCAAACAGTCAGGGCAGGCAGGGACAAAGCAGAGATCAAGGTAGGACTCTTAATTTAAACTGCATTTATTTCAATGCAAGAGGCCTAACAGGGAAGAGACCGCAATTTCCTTTCCCACGTGATTAAAGATGCCCTCCAACGCATCTCGTCCACATCCCGCACCTCCACCCACAGACCCCACCCCTCCAACCGTAACAAGGACAGAACGCCCCTGGTGCTCACCTTCTACTCTACCAACCTTCGCATAAACCAAATCATCCGCCGACATTTCTGCTACCTCCAAAAAGACCCCACCACCAGGGATATATTTCCCTCCCCACCCCTCTCCGCCTTCCGCAAAGACCGTTCCCTCCGTGACTACCTGGTTAGGTCCACGCCCCCCCCTCCCCAACAACCCACCCTCCCATCCTGGCACCTTCCCCTGCCATCCCAGGAACTGCAAAACCTGCGCCCACACCTCCTCCCTCACCTCCATCCAAGGCCCTAAAGGAGTCTTCCACATCCATCAAAGTTTTACCTGCACATCCACCAATATCATTTATTGTATCCGTTGCTCCAGATGCGGTCTCCTCTACCTTGGAGAGACTGGGCGCCTCCTAGCAGAGCGCTTTAGGGAACATCTCCGGGACACCCGCACCAATCAACCCCACCGCCCTGTGGCCCATCATTTCAACTCCCCCTCCCACTCTGCCGAGGACATGGAGGTCCTGGGCCTCCTTCACCGCCGCTCCCTCACCACCAGACGTCTGGAGGAAGAACGCCTCATCTTCCGCCTTGGAACACTTCAACCCCAGGGCATCAATGTGGACTTCAACAGTTTCCTCATTTCCCCTTCCCCCACCTCACCCTAGTTTCAAACTTCCAGCTCAGCACTGTCCCCATGACTTGTTCTACCTGCCTATCTTCTTTTCCACCTATCCACTCCACCCTCCCCCCGCCCCCGACCTATCACCTTCATCCCCTCCCCCACTCACCTATTGTACTCTATGCTACTTTCTCCCCACCTCCACCCTCCTCTAGCTTATCTCTCCACGCTTCAGGCTCTCTGCCTTTATTCCTGATGAAGGGCTTTTGCCCGAAACGTCGATTTTACTGCTGCTCGGATGCTGCCTGAACTGCTGTGCTCTTCCAGCACCACTAATCCAGAATCTGGTTTCCAGCATCTGCAGTCATTGTTTTTACCGAGAGGAACTCTGGGCATGGTTAGGAACATGGGATTGGGATATCATAGCAATTACAGGAATATGGCTCAGGGATGGACAGGACTGGCAGCTTAATGTTCCAGGATACAAATGCTACAGGAAGGACAGAAAGGGAGGCAAGAGAGGAGGGGGAGAGGCATTTTTGATAAGGGATAGTATTACAGCTGTACGGAGGGAGGATATTTCCAGAAACACATCGAGGGAAGTTATTTGGGTGGAAGTGAGAAATAAGAAAGGGATGATCACCTTATTGGGATTGTATTATAGACCCCCTAATAATCAGAGGGAAATTGAGAAACAAATTTGTAAGGAGATCTCAGTTATCTGTAAGAATAATAGGGTGATTATGGTAGGGATTTAAACTTTCCAAACATAGACTGGGACTGCCATAGTGTTAAGGGTTTAGATGGAGAGGAATTTGTTAAGTGTGTACAAGAAAATTTTCTGATTCAGTATGTGGATGTACCTACTAGAGAAGGTGCAAAACTTGACCTACTCTTGGGAAATAAGGCAGGGCAGGTGACTGAGGTGTCAGCGAGGGAGAACTTTGGGGCCAGCGACCATAATTCTAGTAGTTTTAAACTAGTGATGGAAAAGGATAGACCAGATTTAAAAATTGCATTTCTAAATTGGAGGAAGGCCAATTTTGACGGTATTGAGAACTTTCAAAAGCAGATTGGGGGCAGATGTTTGTAGGTAAAGGGAAGGCTGGAAAATGGGAAGCCTTCAGAATGAGATAATGAGAGTCCAGAGAAAGTGAGGGTGAAAGGAAAGGCTGGTAGGTATAGGGAATGCTGGATGACTAAAGAAATTGAGGGTTTTGGTTCAGAAAAAGAAGGAAGCATATGTCAGGTATAGACAGGATAATCGAGTGAATCCTTAGAAGAGTATAAAGGCTATAGGAGTATACTTAAGAGGGAAATCAGGAGGGCAAAAAGGGGACATGAGATAGCTTTGGCAAATACAGTGAGGGAGAATCCAAAGGGTTTTGACAAATACCTTAAGGACAAAAGGGTAACTAGGGAGAGAATAGGGCACCTCAAAAATCAGCAAGGTGGCCTTTGTGTGGAGCCACAGGAGATGGGGCAGATACTAAATGAGTAATTTGCATGAGTATTTACTGTGGAAAAGGACATGGAAGATATAGAATGTAGGGAAATAGATGGTGACCCTTGAAAACTGTCCATATTACAGAGGAGGAAGTGCTGGATGCCTTGAAATGCATAAAAGTGGATAAATCCCCAGGTCCTAATCGTGTGTATCCTAGAACTCTGTGGGAAGCTAGAGAAGTGATTGCTGGGTCTCTTGCTGAGATATTTGTATCATCGATAGTCACAGGTGAGGTGCCAGAAGACTGGAGGTTGGCAAACGTGGTGCCACTGTTTAAGAAAGGTGGTAAGGACAAGCCAGGGGTATATAGACCAGTGAGCCTAACGTTGGTGGTGGACAAGTTGTTGGAGGGAATCCTGAGAGACAGGATGTACATGTATTTAGAAAGGCAAGGACTGATTAGGGATAGTCAATATGGTTTTATGCATGGGAAATCATGTCTCACAAACTTGATTGAGATTCTTGAGGAAGTAACAAAGAGGATTGATGAGGGCAGAGGAGTAGATGTGATCTATATGGGCTTCAGTAAGGCGTTTGACAAGGTTCCCCATGGGAGACTGATTAGCAAATTTAGATCTCATGGAATACAGGGAGAACTTGCCATTTGGATACAGAACTGGCTCAAAGGTAGAAGACAGAGGGTGGTGGTGGAGGGTTGTTTTTCACTCTGGAGGCCTGTGACCAGTGGAGTGCCACAAGGATCGGTGCTGGGTCCACTACTTTTCATCATTTATATAACTGATTTGGATGTGCGCATAAGAGGTATAGTTAATAAGTTTGCAGATGACACCAAAATTGGAGTGTAGTGGACAGCGAAGAAGGTTTCCTTAGATTACAACGGGATCTTGACCAGATGGGCCAATGGGCTGAGGAGTGGCAGATGGAGTTTAATTCCGATAAATGCAAGGTGCTGCATTTTGGGAAAGCAAATCTTAGCAGGACTTATACACTTAATGGTAAGGTCCTAGGGAGTGTTGCTGAACAAAGAGACCTTGGAGAGCAGGTTCATAGCTCCTTGAAAGTGGAGTCACAGGTAGATAGGATAGTGAAGAAGGCATTTGGTATGTTTTCCTTTATTGGTCAGAGTATTGAGTAGGAGTTGGGAGGTCATGTTTCAGCTGTACAGGACATTGGTTAGGCCACTGTTGGAATATTGCATGCAATTCTGGTCTCCTTCCTATCGGAAAGATGTTGTGAAACTTGAAAGGGTTCAGAAAAGATTTACAAGGATGTTGCCAGGGTTGGGGGATTTGAGCTATAGGGAGAGGTTGAATAGGCTAGGGCTATTTTCCCTGGAGTGTCAGAGACTGAGGGGTGACATTATAGAGGTTTATAAAATCATGACAGGCATGGGTAGGATAAATAGACGAAGTCTTTTCCCTGGCATGGGGGAGTCCAGAACTAGAGGGCATAGGTTTAGGGTGAGAGGGGAAAGATATAAAAGAGACCTAAGGGGCAGCTTTTCCACTTAGCAGGTGGTACATATATGGAATGTGCTGCCGCAGGAAGTGGTGGAGGCTGGTACAATTGCAACATTTAAAAGGCATCTGGATGCGTATATGAATAGGAAGGATTTGGAGGGATATGGGCCAGGTGCTGGCGGCTGAGACGAGATTGGGTTGAGATATCTGGTCAACATGGACAAGTTGGACCGAAGGGTCTGTTTCTGTGCTGTACATCTCTATGACTCTACTCCATCCATAGGATGCTGTGCAGCAGCTCAGTAGAGCTTCTTTGATGGTACTTTCAAGCTCATGTCCTCAATGATGAATAGCGATATGGCAGCGGTTCACAGAATCATTATCACTACAAAGTTCTCTCAACATCACACACTATCCCAAGTACCACCATCCCTTTTTTAATCACTGGGTGAAAATCCTTGTAGTGCTCAACTCTTTTTGCCATGGACTGCAGAGATTCCCAAACAAGAAACAAACTCAAAAGCAACTGCTTCACCCAAAGATTGTTGAGATTATGGAATTGACTACTATGGGGAATGATTAAAATGAATAGTATAAAAGCATGTAAGGGAAAACATATGAGGAAGGAATACTTATGACTGTAGAATTAGATGAGAAAAAAGTACGCAAAGTTCAAGTAGAGAATGAATATGTACGTAGACTGTTTTGGCCAAATAGCTTGTTTCTGTGCGATATGTCCTGTGTGTTTCATCTATAAAATGCCCACCAAGCCACTTTCTCAAGGGCAGAATAGTAGCTAAACATCCCAATCTCCTATAGCATCATCCATATACATTGTTTGATTAAGCCATTAGATTTATGAGCTACATCAATTTCAGTAGAGAGCCCTCACCATGGAGGAGGAGGTAGGTGACCAAAATCCAGAGACAAACCTGCACAACAGCAAGAGGCACACACAAAGGCAACTTTGATTTTGGATGACAGTGTCAAACAAATGATCCCACTCCACATCATTTTACTTTTCATTTCATCTGATGAGAAGATAAAACATCTTGATGATAAAAGGAGCAACCTATATCTGTTCAAAAGGTATTTGCTTTTATTCTAGATATCAACAAGACAGCTACAACTAGGATATCGTTCCATTAAATGTGGCACATCTTTATTCAAATTAATACCAACACTCCTCATTTTATGTGACGACCATGTGATAAACTCTGCACAAAGGAATTCTAAATAACCGGTCCACATTCTTTCACATTAAAAAGAAGGAACAATGGTACAGCAAGGTTTGAAGCTCAGGTTGAGGTTCTGAATATAGGTTTGCCCGCTGAGCTGGAAGGTTCATTTTCAGACATTTCGTCAACATACAAGGTAACATCTTCAGAGAGCCTCCGCACGAAGTATTGCAGATGATTCCTGCTCGCTATTTATATGTTTGGATTTCTTTGGCTTGGTGATGTCATTTCCTGTGGTGATGTCATTTCATATGGTGATGTCATTTCCTGTTGTTTTTGCAAGGGTTGGTAAATCAGTTCTCAGTCAATGTCTTTGTTCATAGAGTTCTGGTTGGAATGCAATGCTTTCCATTCCAAAGAAACCCAAACATATAAATAGAAAACAGGAATCATCAGTCTGGAGGCTCACTGAAGATGTCACATAGTATGGTGACGAAACGTCTGAAATTGAACCTTCCAGCTCAGCAAGCGAACCTATCTCCACAATGGTACAGGAATATAATTGAAAGTATTTCATGCATTTTGGGAAAATGCACAAATGAATTATCCCAATTCACAGCCCATTACTCAATTTTACCAGTTTTCGTTTTTCTCTATAGTAGAGAGAGCTAAGCTCTTTACAGGATCCATCTTCTACATTAGTCGAAACTAGGCAAGAGTTGATTCTGTAGAAGATTAACCTGGATTTTTAGATTCAGCAGCTGGCCTAATTAGATGGCTAGCCTCCAAATAAACTGGCAGGTATGTTCTTTAAAAAAGATGTACTGTATTGTAGAGCCAAAGGAGCAAGTGTTCTTCCTCCCACATTAATATCACACTCATACCCCTCCTGTTTGCTGTTTCCTGTCTTCAGGACTTGTAAACTATATTGGAATGCCCCCTGCTTTTATTTCAATGAGGCCAGTATCAATTTATATTGACCAATTCTTCCTTCAAGTTTCTGACTCCAATTATTTTAATTCCGGTAAATGCAAGGTGCTGCATTTTGGGAAAGCAAATCTTAGCAGGACTTATACACTTAATGGTAAGGTCCTAGGGAGTGTTGCTGAACAAAGAGACCTTGGAGAGCAGGTTCATAGCTCTTTGAAAGTGGAGTTGCAGGTAGATAGGATAATGAAGAAGGCATTTGTTATGCTTTCCTTTGTTGGTCAGAGTATTGAGTACTGAAGTTGGGAGGTCATGTTGCAGCTGTACAGGACATTGGTTAGGCCACTGTTGGAATATTGCGTGCAATTCTGGTCTACTTTCTATCGGAAAGATGTTGTGAAACATGAAAGGGTTCAGAAAAGATTTACAAGGATGTTGCCAGGGTTGGAGGATTTGAGCTGTAGGGAGAGGTTGAATAGGCTAGGGCTGTTTTCCCTGGACTGTCGGAGGCTGATGAGTGACGTTATAGAGGTTTATAAAATCATGACGCGCATGGGTAGGATAAATAGACAAAGTCTTTTCTCTGGCATGGGGGAGTCCAGAACTAGAGGGCACAGGTTTAGGGTGAAAGGGGAAAGATATAAAAGAGACCAAAGGGGCAGCTTTTTCACTCAGCAGGTGGTACATTTATGGAATGTGCTGCCACAGGAAGTGGTGGAGGCTGGTACAATTGCAACATTTAAAAGGCAAATGGATGGGTATATGAATAGGAAGGGTTTGGAGGGATATGGGCCGGGTGCTGGCAGCTGGGACTAGATTGGGTTGAGATATCCGGTCGGCATGGACGAGTTGGACTGAAGGGTCTGTTTCTGTGCTGTACATCTCTATGACTCTATTTCAATATACATTATAAAGGTCTGTTAGGCTCCTGTAATTCTAAAGTTCCTCAAGGGGGTTTGAATTTAATATGACCCAGGCTGTGGCTGCTTTCTTCAGCATCAAATAGTTCAACCAATTTTATTCAAAGCCTCAGAGTTTATGTTTTTCGAGTAACGCATAAAATATCTGCAATATCGCAACAGGAATTAACATCAAACTATATCTGCTAGAAACATTATCTTCAGCTATAGCATTTTAAAAAATACATTTTGGGAACTTTCTTTGTAGCTTAATGCTAAATTTGATCATTCAAGACAACATATATTGGAAAAATTGATTTATTAAGTTCTTTGTCAGGGACGTTCAGTTTTATGTTTCATCTACTGCTCTTGTCAAATTGTACTTGATCACTCGCGTTGGTTCAGTAATGTTTCCTCCACGCAAACCAGCATAGAAGACCTGTGGTTTGGGCACATTGCTGGAATTGTCTCGTTTTGTTTGTATTGACTTGTTTTTTGGTAGGTAGACTTGGGAAGTGTTGTCTCTTCTCATGTGACTGAGGTTTGTCTGGATATAGCGTGTTACCTTCTGACGCAGGTTTGCCTGGAGAAACCAAAAAAATTTAAAATGCCATTTTTCTCAACCACAATCTTGTTGATAATATTTTACATGGAAACAACATTTGTCTGACAAAAGATCACATTCATTACTTTGTAGCTGGTTTTGCAATTGATATTTGCCATCACTCATAAGCAGTGCTTATTCCTGCTTACAGCAATGAGGATCTATTTGTATTTTGATAAACATCAATGTAAGCCAATCAGTTGTCAGTAAAATACTTATATCCTGGTTCAGTAACCTTCTGAGGCACAGCTCCTGTTGCAGAAGTTGTTTTATAACAGTTGGACTATGACAAGATATGACAGAAAAAGTGTGTCAGATAAAATATTAGGGTGCACAGACAACATGAACACATTATAGATATTATTTATTGTTTTCCCACTGTGTCTGGTAGCATGCTATTTTATAAAATCTGGAGTAGTATAGAAAAATGTATTATATAGTCTGCTAAAGCCAAATAAGTAATTTTGCTGCTCAGCAAAATCAAGTAAAATCCACCTTGAGATTATCTGTTTTGGAAACAGACAATGGAATGTTGCTTGTCAGTTTCAAGCTGCACCCAGGAAGTATTTGGTTTTTTAAGATGACATCTATAATAAACTGACATGTGAGTACAGTGTAGCTAGTCACCTGAACAAAAAACCCCAAGCTCTTTGGATGCTGGAAATCATAAACAATATCAGAAATTGCTGGAAAACCCCAGCCAACTTCGACAAGGGGGTCTCCCAAATGTGCACATTCTTCCTCAACCAGGGCTTCCCCACCACAATAGGGGGCCTCAGCCACATCTAAGACATCTCCCATATTTCGGCTCTCATCACCTCTCTTCCCTCGCACAACAGAGATAGGGTCCCCCTCATCCTCATCTACCATCCCATCAAAATCCACATCCAGAAGAACATTATCTGCCATTTCTGCCAACTCCAGTGGAGGCTACCAGCAGACACTAGTTCTCTCCCCTATTTTGTCAGCCTCCTTCTGGGACACCTTGGTCCACTCTTAAACCACTTCCAACATCTCCCTACATCCCCTTGGCACCTTCCCATGCAATTGCAGAATGGGTATCACCAGTCCATTTACTTCCTCCCTTCTCAGTATCCAAGGGCCCAAACACACCTTCTGGGTGAAACTCAATCTAGTCCACTGTATTCACGCTCACAATGCATTCTCCTCTACACTGGGGAAATGAAGTGTAGACTGGACGACCACTTCACAGAACACTTACATTCTTGCTGCAAAAAAGACCCTGAGCTTCCTGTTACCTGCCACTTCAACACAGGAGAAAGTGAGGACTGCAGATGCTGGAGATCAGAGTTGAAAATGTGTTGCTGGAAAAGCGCAGCAGGTCAGGCAGCATCCAAGGAGCAGGAGAATCGATGTTCCGGGCATGAGCCCTTCTTCAGGAATGAGGAAAGTGTGTCCAGCAGGTAGGGAGGAGGGACTTGGGGGAGGGGCGTTGGGAATTCGATAGGTGGAAGGAGGTCAAGGTGAGGGTGATAGGCCGGAGAGGGGGTGGGGTGGAGAGTCGGGAAGAAGATTTAGGAAGGTGGTGCTGAGTTCAAGGGTTGGGACTGGGACAAGGTGGGGGGAGGGGAAATGAGGAAACTGGAGAAATCTGAGTTCATCCCTTGTGGTTGGAGGGTTCCTAGGCAGAAGATGAGGTGCTCTTCCTCCAGCCGTCGTGTTACAATGGTCTGGCGATGGAGGAGTCCAAGGACTTGCATGTCCTTGGTGGAGCGGGAGGGGGAGTTGAAGTGTTGAGCCACGGGGTGGTTGGGTTGGTTGGTCCGGATGTCCCAGAGTTCTCTGAAACGTTCTGCAAGTAGGCGGCCTGTCTCCCCAATATAGAGGAGGCCACATCGGGTGCAGCAGATGCAGTAAATGATGTGTGTGGAGGTGCAGGTGAATTTGTGACGGATATGGAAGGATCCCTTGGGGCCTTGGAGGGAAGTAAGGGGGGAGGTGTGGGCGCAAGTTTTGCATTTCTTGTGGTTGCAGGGGAAGGTGCCAGGAGTGGAGGTTGGGTTGGTGTGGGGGGTGTGGACCTGACGAGGGAGTCACGGAGGGAGTGGTCTTTTCGGAACGCTGATAGGGGAGGGGAGGGAAATATATCCCTGGTGGTGGGGTCCGTTTGGAGGTGGAGGAAATGACGGCGGATGATACGATGTATGTGGAGGTTGGTGGAGTGGTAGGTGAGGACCAGTGGGGTTCTGTCCTGGTGGCGATTGGAGGGGCGGGGCTCAAGGGCGGAGGAGCGGGAAGTGGAGGAGATGCGGTGGAGAGCATCGTCGATCACGTCTGGAAGGAAATTGCGGTCCTTGAAGAAGGAGGCCCCCTGGGTTGTATGGTATTGGAACTGGTCCTCCTGGAAGCAGATGCGGCGGAGATGAAGGAATTGGGAATATGGGATGGCGTTTTTACAGGGGGCAGGGTGGGAGGAGGTATAGTCTAGGTAGCTGTGGGAGTCGGTCAGTTTATAGTAAATGTCCATGTCAACCCTCGAACTCAGCATCACCTTGCTAACCTGCAATCTTCTTCCTGACCTCTCCGCCCCCACCCCCACTCCGGACTATCACCCTCACCTTAACCTCCTTCCACCTATCGCATTTCCAATGCCCCTCCCCCAAGTCCCTCCTCCCTACCTTTTATCTTAGTCTGCTGGACACACTTTCCTCATTCCTGAAGAAGGGCTCATGCCCGAAACGTCGATTCTCCTGCTCCTTGGATGCTGCCTGACCTGCTGTGCTTTTCCAGCAACACATTTTCAACTTCAACACAGGACACTGTTCCCAGGTGAACATCCCTGTCTCAGGCTTGCTGCAGTGCTCCAGCAAAGCTCAGTGCAAGCTGGAGGAACAGCACCTCACTTTCTGCTTGGACACCCTGCAAGCTCCAGGATTCCATATTAAGTTCAATCATTTTAGGGCCTGAGTAGCTTTTCCCACTTCCCTACCTCAACCCCCACACACCAGGCCTTGTCATCACACGGGCTGCTACCACACACAACCCATTATCAACCATTAATATGTTAGCAGCTATTCATTCTCTCAGGCTGATCTTTACCCATTCCTTTGTCTGTCTACCTTGTTTTCCCTCCTCTGGGCTCCATCTCCACCTATCACTTACTCCTTCCCTTGCCCTCCCCCATCCCTTCTTGAGTATACAGTATACATCCTTTGCCTAGCTATAATCAATTCTGAAGAAGGATCGCCGGACCTGAAACATTAACTCCGCTTTCTCTCCAGTGATGCTGTGTTTTTCCAGCAATTTCTGATTTTCTAGCCAGTCACCTGTGTGAGCTTGGTGTACCTTTAAAGATGTAGATATCATGAACTGATGTTAGCTTTGGTTGGGAGGTTACAACTTTAAAATATTGGCAAATAAACTTTTCTAA
Source organism: Chiloscyllium plagiosum (assembly GCF_037043375.1). Classification (NCBI taxonomy): domain Eukaryota; kingdom Metazoa; phylum Chordata; class Chondrichthyes; order Orectolobiformes; family Hemiscylliidae; genus Chiloscyllium; species Chiloscyllium plagiosum. The sequence goes on from NW_028270141.1 coordinate 105,899,597, forward strand.
AAAGGCACACCTACCAATTTAATTGCTTTTCTTCTTAACTCCCACTCATTCCATTCGTATGATTTAACTATATTCGGTTCCAGGATGTGAGTGTCAGTTTGTGTGCAGTTGTCATACCTTTCAATGGGTTTTAAGCATCTGTCTGCCTAAAGTGTAGAAAACAAAGAAAAAGACTTAAGCAACACATTGCAAAATGATGATAGGTTGCTTAAAATGATTTGTTCTGCAATATTTGAATAATAAAAAATGGTTTACTAGTCTTCTTCCTCAACAAATTTCCTCCCCACCACAGAAAATATTATTTTAAAAGAAAATGCTGTAGAATTAAGTATATTAAAAGTTTCCTCCTGGCCTGAAGGATTATTTTGGCAGTACTTATAGTAGATTGTGAGCAACTAGGTAGGAATAATGCAAAATTCCTTTCTTTCCTAATGCTGACGCAATAAACTCAAATATGCACCCTATCTGCTAACATAAAACTTCATTGTCTAAAGCTACCTTAATCAGTTTATTAGCATGAAACATTTGCATTATGGTAAGAATGAGTTTTCTTTGGCATCAGAGTTGAATTCTGCTGGAGCTGCGATGGTTTAAAGGTTACAAAAGGTAAATGTTATCCTGTGCTCTGGAGTTTGGACTGTTTCTGCCTGCATCTCACCACTCCTCCCAAATGACATTCTGAGCTGGGAGAACCACCAGGCAGAAAGTTAGGTATTTTGTAAAATATGTAAAGGAGTAAGCCATTCAGTCACTTTGGGTCTGTTCCATTACTGAGTAAGATTACAGGAGATCTGTATCTCAATTTAATTCAACCACTTTGGCTCCGTTTTAAAAAATATCCCTGATTCGCAACTACCTAACACTTAATGTTAATTGAGTATCTACTGTTTGTTGGGGATGAGATTGGAAGCACACATCCAACTATTCTTTCTCCCAACTTCTCTCTGAATAAAAAGAAAAAAATAGTTGGAGAATTTCATCAACTCTAGCAGCACTAGTGGAGACAGAAACAGACATAAGATTTCAAGTCAGAAATGGCTTCTTTAGGCTGTTGACAGAGTGGGAAGAAGGGAGGGTATCCAGAGCAAGAGAGAAAGGAAGCGCTAAAATTGAAGGTTAGAGATGTAAACTTGAAGGTTAGAGATGTAAAAGTACATGTTAATGATAGGTGTACAAAGGAGAAAGTGGGTTCGCTATGCTGAGAGTAAAGCCAACAAGGCACAAACAAAGTATGGTTTGCAATCAAAATGGCTTTATAACCATCACTTCACTTAATGGAGGAGCAGCGCTCTGAAAGCTTGTGATTTCAAATAAACCTGTTGGACAATAACCTGGTATTGTGTGACTTCTGACTCAGAGGTCATTCCCTGAAGTTGTTAGACATAACGTTGAGTCCTCTGGGCTCTAAGGTGCTTAAGAGGAAATTGAGGGGTGGTCCTTCAGCTTGAGTTGAGCTTTGTTGGAGCACTGAACAAAGAACAATACCGCACAGGAACAGGCCCTTCGGCCCTCCAAGCCTGCACCAGCACATTATGCCCTTCCATACTAAAACTATCTTCACATACTGGATCTGTATTCCTCTATTCTCCTCCTATTCATGTATTCGTCCATAGTGATGAAGGATGTAGTAGGTTGCAGAGAGATATAGATAGGATGCAGAGCTGGGCTGAGAGGTGGCAAATGGAGTTTAATGTGGACAAGTGTGAGGTGATACACTTTGGACGGAGTAATCGGAATGCAAAGTACTGGGCTAATGGTAAGATTCTTGGGAGTGCAGATGAGCAGAGAGATCTCGGTGTCCATGTACACAGATCCCTGTGCTTCTTGAACACTGCTACTGTGTCTTCTTCCACCACATCCCCAGGCAACAGAGTCCAGGCGCTCACCACCCTTTTGTGTGAAAACCTTGCTTTGCACATCTCTTTTAAACTTACTCCCTCGTCACTTGAACCTGTGTCTCCTAGTAATTGACCCCTCCGCCCTAGGAAAACGTCTCATACTTTCCACTCTATCCATATATTGTGAGCAGCAAGTACAATAGGCTAGATTGAGTAAAGTGTAAGTAAATCACTGCTTTATCTGGAAGATGTGTCTGGATCCTTGGATAGTGAGGAGGGAGAAAGTAAATGGGTAGGTGTTACACCTGTGATTTCAAGGGAAGATGCTGTGGAGCAGTGGGGAAGTGTTGGGAGTGAAGAAAGTGAGGAATGGGATTGTGGGAAACATAGCAGTTTGGATTAGTAATTGGCTTGCTGAAAGAAAACAGAGGGTTGTAGTTGATAGAACATGTGCATCTTGGTGTCCAGTAACTAGCAGCGTACCGCAAGGGTCGGTGTTGGGTCCACTGCTGTTTGGCATTTTTATAAATGACCTGAATGAGGGCTTAGAAGGGTGGGTTAGTAAATTTGCATACGACACTAAGGTCGGTGGAGTTGTGGATAGTGACGAAGGATGTAGTAGGTTGCAGAGAGACATAGATAGAATGCAGAGCTGGGCTGAGAGGTGGCAAATGGAGTTTAATGTGGACAAGTGTGAGGTGATAGACTTTGGACGGAATAATCGGAATGCAAAGTACTGGGCTAATGGTAAGATTCTTGGGAGTGCAGATGAGCAGAGAGATCTCGGTGTCCATGTACACAGATCCCTGAAAGTTGCCACCCAGATTATAAGACCATAAGACATAGGAGTGGAAGTAAGGCCATTCGGCCCATCGAATCCACTCCGCCATTCAATCATGGCTGATGGGCATTTCAACTCCACTTACCCGCATTCTCCCCGTAGCCCTTAATTCCTTGTGACATCAAGAATTTATCAATCTCTGCCTTGAATACATTTAGCGTCCCGGCCTCCACTGCACTCCGCGGCAATGAATTCCACAGGCCCACCACTCTCTGGCTGAAGAAATGTCTCCGCATTTCTGTTCTGAATTTACCCCCTCTAATTCTAAGGCTGTGTCCACAGGTCCTAGTCTCCTCGCCTAACGGAAACAATTTCCTAGCATCCACCCTTTCCAAGCCATGTATTATCTTGTAAGTTTCTATTAGATCTCCCCTTAATCTTCTAAACTCCAATGAATACAATCCTAGGATCCTCAGCCGTTCCTCGTATGTTAGACCTACCATTCCAGGGATGGACACGCTCCAGTGCCAGTATGTCCTTCCTGAGGTGTGGGGACCAAAACTGGACACAGTACTCCAAATGGGGCCTAACCAGAGCTTTTTGAAGTCTCAGTAGCACAACGGTGCTTTTATATTCCAACCCTCTTGAGATAAATGACAACATTGCATTCACTTTCTTAATCACAGACTCAACCTGCATGTTTACCTTTGGAGAATCCTCGACTAGCACTCCCAGATCCCTCTGTACTTTGGCTTTATGAATTTTCTCACCATTTGACAGGGTTGTTAAGAAGGCATAAAGTGTTTTGGCCTTTATTAATAGAGGGATTGAGTTCCGGAACCAGGAGGTTATGCTGCAGCTGTACAAAGCTCTGGTACAGTCACACTTGGAGTATTGTGTACAGTTCTAGTCACCACATTATAAGAAGGATGTGGATGCTTTGGAAAGGGTGCAGAGGAGATTTACTAGGATGTTGCCTGGTATGGAAGGAATGTCTTACGAGGAAAGGCTGAGGGCCTTGAGGCTGTTCTCGTTAGAGAGAAGAAGGTTGAGAGGTGACTTAATAGAGACATACAAGATAATCAGTGGGTTAGATAGTGTGGACAGGGAGAGCCTTTTTCCAAGTATTGGGACGGCAAACACGAGGGGACACAACTTTAAAGTGAGGGGAGATAGGTATAAGACAGATGTCAGAGGTAGTTTCTTTACTCAGAGAGCGGTAAGGGTATGGAATGCTTTGCCTGCAATGGTAATAGATTCGCCAAGTTTAAGTGCATTTAAGTCGTCATTGGACAGGCATATGGACGTACATGGAATAGTGAAGGTGGGATGGGCTTCAGATTAGTATGACAGGGCGGCCCAACATTGAGGGCTGAAGGGCCTGTACTGCGCTGTAATGTTCTATGTTCTATAAAGAGTGGACCAAGGTGTCCTGAAGGGAATGGTCCCTGAGGAAGGCTGACAAGGAAGGGAAGGGGAATATGTGTCTGGTGGTGGCATTCTATTGGAGGTGGCTGAAATGGTGGCTCATGATTCTTTGGATGTGGATGATGGTGGGATGGTAGGTGAAGATAAGGGGGACCCTATCGCTGTTGTGGGAGGTAAGAGAAGGAGTGAGGGTCAAAGTGTGGGAGATGGGTTAGACCTAGCTGAAGGCCCTCGGTGAAAGTGAGGATTGCAGATGCTGGAGATCAGAGTCAAGATTAGACTGGTGCTGGAAAAGTACAGCAGGTCAGGCAGCATCCGAGGAGCAGGATAATCGATGTTTTGGACAGGAGCCCTTCATCAGGAAAGCTGAAGGTCTTGTCAACCATGCTGCTGGGTATTCCTCAGTTGAGGAAGGAAGTGGATATTTCAGAAGCCCCCTTGTCAAAGCTGGCATCATCAGAACAGATGTGACGGAGACAGCGGAACTGGGAGAATAGAATGAAGTGTTTACAGGAAGCAGGGTGTGAGGATGTATCGTCAAGGCAACTGTGGGTGTCAGTGGGTTTATAGTGGATATTGGTAGACAACCTATCCTCAGAAATAAAAACAGAGATGTCGAGGAAGGGAAGTGAGGAGTTAGAGGAGGACCAGGTGAAGGTGAAGACAGGAAATTGGAAGGAAATTTGATGAACTTTTCCAATACCAGAAAAGAGGAAAGCAGCAATGATGATATCATCAATGTCTTGCAGGAAGAGTAGTAGGTGGGGACCGGATTAGAACTGGAACAAGGAATGCTCCATTTACCCCACAAAGAGTCATGCGGGTACCTATGGCCACCCCTTTTACCTGAAGAAAGTGAGAGGAGTTAAAGGAATTGTTCAAAGTAGGACAAGCTTGGTCAAATGGAGATGGGTGGTGGTGGATGGGGAAAGTTCTTGGAAGACGGATCCACAAGAGACACTTAATTCCCAAAACATCTGCATTAGCTGAATACTTTTTGTATTTGGCTCATTTACTACAATATTAATGTTATTTTCTGTTTTGTGGGCAGAACACTGGAGGTTGGGATCATGAACTGCCTGAGCTACAATGAGACTGCGAGCATTATGATTCGTTGTCACTTTTGTTTTGTGAATCAGCTGTACCTGTGTGTAGGGAGTGATTGTGGAAAACTGCTGGTGGAGCTCTAGCAACTGAATGAGTTCTGCAGAGTGCTTAGCCTCCTGTGCTGCCATAGCAATGTAACATTCAGGCTTTTGAGCAAAAGCAGTTGCGGCTTCCTTTGAGGAGAATGTGTAGTATTTTTCTTGATATTTAAGTACACCAATATTTGGATTTCCTGGAAAAAAAAGGAGAGATTAATTTTTGACATTCGTATAAAGTAGTTTACATCTAATTATTCTGCTGTGTCTGTGTGATGCTGTCTTTTTAATCCACAATGTGGAGTTTTGACGTTTTAACCCACAGCATCCCCATTTGTGCTGAAATGGCTAACAGTCCATATTACTTCCTTGAGAGAATCGTAGCACGTTAAGGTCAATAAAGAGAAATTGTTTCCAATGGCTGAACCAGAGGACACAGATTAAAGATAACAGGCAAAACAACCAAAGGCAACTTGAAGGAAATCTTCTTTAATGGAATCTCTAGGAATGAAAATACATTATCTGATGGAGTGGTGGAAACAGCTTCAATTATAGCTTTCAAAAGCAAGTTAGAGACATACTTGAAACAGGAAAAAAATTGCAGGAATATGCAGAAATAATGCAGGAACTTGACTCCTTGGATTATTATTCTACAATTAGATGAAATCAACAGAGAATGATAGAGATCTAAAGCACAGAAAAAGGCCCTTTGGCGTATTATGCAGGCTCAAATTAAAAACAATCACCATTATAATTCTGTTTACCAGCACTTGGCCTGTAGCCTTGTGTGTCTTGGCATTGTTTTGAGAATCTGGATTAGTGGTGCTGGAAGAGCACAGCAGTTCAGGCAGCATCCGAGGAGCAGTAAAATCGACGTTTCAGGCAAAAGTGGTGGGGGTGGGGAGAAAGTAGCATACAGTACAATAGGTGAGTGGGGAGGGGATGAAGGTGATAGGTCAGGGGCGGGGGTGGGTGGAGTGGATAGGTGGAAAAGAAGATAGGCAGGTAGGACAAGTCATGGGGACAGTGCTGAGCTGGAAGTTTGGAACTGGGGTGAGGTGGAGGAAGGGGAAATGAGGAAACTGTTGAAGTCCACATTGATGCCCTGGGGTTGAAGTGTTCCGAGGCGGAAGATGAGGCATTCTTCCTCCAGGCGTCTGGTGGTGAGGGAGCGGCGGTGAAGGAGGCCCAGGACCTCCATGTCCTCGGCAGAGTGGGAGGGGGAGTTGAAATGTTGGGCCACAGGGCGGTATGGTTGATTGGTGCAGGTGTCCTGGAGATGTTCCCTAAAGCACTCTGCTAGGAGGTGTAGAGGAGACCGCATTGGGAGCAACAGATACAATCAATGATATTAGTGGATGTGCAGGTAAAACTTTGATGGATGTGGAAGGCTCCTTTAGGGCCTTGGATGGAGGTGTGGGTGCAGGTTTTGCAGTTCCTGCGGTGGCAGGGGAAGGTGCCAGGATGGAAGGGTGGGTTGTAGGGGGGCGTGGACCTGACCAGGTAGTCATGGAAGGAACGGTCTTTGCGGAAGGCGAAAAGGGGTGGGGAGGGAAATATATCCCTGGTGGTGGGGTCTTTTTGGAAGTGGCAGAAATGTCGGCGGATGATTTGATTTATGCGAAGGTTGGTAGAGTGGAAGGTGAGCACCAGGGGCGTTCTGTCCTTGTTACGGTTGGAGGGGTGGGGTCTGAGGGCGGAGGTGCGGGATGTGGACGAGATGCGTTGGAGGGCATCTTTAACCATGTGGGAAGGGAAATTGTGGTCTCTAAAGAAGGAGGCCATCTGGTGTGTTCTGTGGTGGAACTGGTCCTCCTGGGAGCAGATACGGCGGAGGCGGAGGAATTGGGAATACGAGATGGCACTTTTGCAAGAGGTAGGGTGGGAAGAGGTGTAATCCAGGTAGCTGTGGGAGTCGGTGGGTTTGTAAAAAATGTCAGTGTCAAGTCGGTCGTCATTAATGGAGGTGGAGAGGTGCAGGAAGGGGAGGGAGGTGTCAGAGATGGTCCAGGTAAATTTAAGGTACCATCGTTTTGAGAATGTTTGCCTCTGTCAGCCTTACAGACAGTGAGTTCCAGATTCACACCACCCTCTGGATGAAAACATTTTTCCTTACCTTAAATCCGTGCCTCTTGGTTATTAGTCCTTTCATCAAGAGGAGTCTTCCGTTCCTCCTGATGCGGTCTCCTCTACCTTGGGGAGACTGGATGCCTCCTAGCAGAGTGCTTTAGGGAACATCTCTGGGACACCCGCACCAATCAACCCCACCGCCCTGTGGCCCAACATTTCAACTCCCCCTCCCACTCTGCCGAGGACAGGCAGGTCCTGGGCCTCCTTCACCGCTTCTCCCTCACCACCCGACGCCTGGAGGAAGAATGCCTCATCTTCCGCCTCGGAACACTTCAACTCCATAGCATCAATGTGGATTTCACCAGTTTCCTCATTTCCCCTTCCCCCACCTCATCCCAGCTCCAACCTTCCAGCTCAGCACTGCCCTCATGACCTGTCCTACCTGCCTATCTTCCTTTCCACCTATCCACTCCACCCTCCTCTCTGGCCTATCACCTCCATCCACACCCCCATTCACCTATGGTACTCTATGCTACTTTCTCCTCACCCCCCTCTCATTTATCTCTCCACTCTGCAGGTACCCTGCCTCTATTCCTGATGAAGGGCTTTTGCCCGAAACATCGATTTTCCTGCTCCTCGGATGCTGCCTGACCTGCTGTGCTTTTCCAGCACCACTCTAATCCAGAATCTGGTTTACAGCATCTACAGTCCTTGTTTTTACCTAATCTTTTCTTCCTGTCTACCCTAACTTATGCCCCTCATAATTTTATACATGTCAACAATGTCTTCTTTCAACCTCCTCTTCTCCGAGATAAACAATCCAGACTGTACAATCTGTCTTCATAATTGAAACCTTGCAACATGCTGGTAAATCTCCTCTGCATTGTCTCTAATGCTATCACATCCCTCCTATAATGTGGATTCCAGAAATGCACATAATACTCGTTTAAATTCTTTCATAATCCCTTTGAAGTCCTCCTCATAATTGACAATGCTTCCAAGTCCTGTATATTATCTGCAAACTTTGAAATTGTTCCTTGTATACCAAGGTCTAGATCATTAAAATATAAATCAGGAAAAGCAAGGGTTTTACGGCATATTAAATCAATGGAAAAAATGATAGGGAACTTAGGAATGCCAAGAAATTAAACTTTCATATATGAGCAATAAATTTGTTTTGTCTTATAATTGCCGATTCACAGGCATCCGATACAATTGGCTTGAACAACCACAGTTAATTTGGAAAGGGAAGAATTGAAAAATAGGAGGAAGTGGGAATCTTGCCCTGCAATCAGTTACTTTTTTTTTTGCTCATTTTGTTTGAAGTCTGTTAATAGCAAGGAGCAATAGTTATGAGCTTTACTTTTTAAAAGAATAATAACACAAGGGAAAATTCTAAACTAAATTTTAATATTACCACATGTCCACAACCCAATGATCTCAGCTAATAGGTCAAGCACATTCCAAACAAAGGAACAACTGAGCTTTCGAAACATTTTGTTTTGATGCGTACATGTAGCTCCTGATACTTGGTTATAAAGTTATATCAATAAAGTTTTTGTCATCTCAGCTGGGAATAGTGTGTCCTATGTTCCTATGTCTTTGATAACCCATGCTAGTGGTTCTGATCTATGAATTCTCACTTTTCCATGATGAAACATCTGAACTTTTTTCAATGTTGAATTTTTCCATCTTTTTGGTAGAGCTCTATTAAGTATCTTAGACAATTTTGTAACAAGTTCTTCTCAATAGAATTTGCTTGTCATATTTTTGGATTGGAGCAAAATGTTTTAATGCATAGGGCTATCAAGGCTGGCACATGAAGTATATTCAAGGCGAGAGTATACAGTTTTCTAAGCATTAAGGGAATCAAAAGTTATGGGGATAAGGGAGAAAACTAGAGTTAAGGATTATCAGATCAGCCATGATCTCATTGAGTGGTGGAGTGGACATAATTGATGGAATGGCTTCTGCTGTTTTGTCTCACGGTCTTAAATATATAAGTTTAAAATCACACTGATCACCATAAATGCAGTAGATATTTAGCCCACTTATATCTTCCACCTAAAGTATAAAGTACTCTAATAATGCACTCATTGCAATCAAGTCAATGACAAAGGATCACGTTATTGGTCATATTTGTTAAGGCCAGATTTTGAAACAAGAGACGAGAAACACGGGTCAGGAAAATTCCCAAATTCACAGCCACGTCTCTGTGAAAGAGGCCCCCGCTGATATAATTTTGGTCCAGGCACACAAGCCCATCTGTAACCTCACAAGATCTTAACCTCATCCTCCTAGCCAGCCCTCATGCTCCCTCCAAGACCTCCTTCAGATACCCCAGAGCCCTTCCCCTATGCCTGCCACCCCTCCCTATGCATTCTTCACATCACTTTCAGTATCCACTAGGCACAGAACCAATGGAGCCAATGGTAAACAGCTTGAAACTAAATGCTGGTTCTGTAAATGCAGTCAGCCAGATGTTACCAATACCTAATATTCTGGCCCAGATCCTTGTGGACAGCACAGACTGAGAAAACCATAAAAGTGCTGAATTAAAATTGGATATTGCATTTTTATGCATGGTTTACAGGGCACCTAATGCCTGCACCAGAAACAGTTTTTGTAGAAACATAGTCCCAATAAAATGACTGCTTTTCTATGATAAAAATCAATCCACCCAACGTGTTGCCATTCTCATATTAGAGGAGCAGAAATCCTTACACAGCAGGGGTATGCTGTCATAGAACATAGAACATAGAAGATTACAGCACAGTACAGGCCCTTTGGCCCTCAATGTTGTGCCGACCTGTAAAACCAATCTGAAGGCCATCTAACCTACACTATTCCATCTGGATCCATATGTTTATCCAATGACCATTTAAATGTCCTTAAAGTTGGTGAGTCTACTACTGTTGCAGGCAGGGCATTCCACGCCCCTACTACTCTCTGAGTAAAGAAACTACCTCTGACATTGTCCTATATCTAACACCCCTCAATTTAAAGCTGTTAAACAATGTATATTAGACAGCAACCTTTCGATTTCTATGTTCAATAGGGCACAGCTGCTGGAAATTGCTGTCCAATTTAGACTCACCAACATTTCCGTTACAAAATCTAGCCCATTATATTTCAACACTTTCAGAAGGCTATTGGATCTTCTGAGGGGGATAACTCAATTTACACATTTTTTGGCAAAGTGGAAAGTACATTCCATTTTAATTTAACTAAATGATAGGATCGTTATTTGCTAGAACAAACCAAAGGAGGCCTAAAAAGATAAGGATCAGCACAATTAAAGGTGACATCCAGTGACATAGTGACAAAATGTTTTGTAGCATCACCCCTCTAGCATCCCTATATTGCCAAGTTTCCAATCTCTAATGCCTTCATGGGACGATGCCAAATAAAGTTCAGGCTTTCCCTAAAGCATTGGCAACATGGACAGTTGCTCTTCTTTGCCCCATTTGCTGAGGCATAATGCTGTGGAATTCCCTCCCTAATACTTTCTGGCCCTCTATTTTCTCCTATAAGACAGATTACAACATTAACTTTTCACCAAGTGTTTGGTCAGCTCTGCTAATATAGCAGGTGGGACTAGATTGGTTTGGACCGAAGGGTCTGTTTCCGTGCTATACATCTCTATGACTCTATTTACAATGTGACAGAAGTTAGTGAAATGCCAGCTGTTGGGGTTACCACTACCATCGAAGCAGAGCTACTAATAACCAGCTTTTCTGCACCACCGAGCAGCCTGTTCATGTGGCAGGAACTGAGCACTGGCTAGCTGCTTTCCTTGTCAGACACTCAGATGTGCAGATCAAGAAGAAGTTTTTTCATGAATTAAGCAAATTGTTTCAACTGAGCAGATGACTGGTGAATCTTACATACCTCTCAGAAGGAGACCATGTCTTGCACCAAGTGTGTAGGCACAGAATCCTCGATACTGTAAAGTTGGTTGACAGTATGCTAGTCTGTCTTCTGGGAAGACCCACTCTCGGTTCTTGAAGTCTGATGGGTTAATTCTTTGCCCTGAGTACCAAACAATTCAAGGAACAATTGGTGCTTTTGCTCATCCTTAGAGATACATAATTTAATAATCACCTCAATTACATCAATACAATCAGAACGTTTTTTTTTCCTCTTATTACTCCTGAACATATACGATTGCCTGAGCAAAGGAGAATCACGTAGAAAGGATTGTACATCTAATAAGGGAGCCTGACTCAATTTTCCATTCATTAAATAATGACTGCACAGAAATATCAGGACACTACTATTGTTCATTCACAGGACATGGGTATCACTGGCCAAGGCAGCACTTATTATCTATTTATTGTTAAGAGTCAACCACTCTACTGTGGGTCTGGTGTGATAAGTAGACCAGACTCCTTCCTTAAAGGACATTAGTGAACCAGATGGGATTTTCCTGACAATCAACAATGGTTTATCGGTCATCCTTAGATTATGATTCCCGTTTTTTATTGAATTCAGATTCCACCATATGCCGTGGTGGGATTCAAACCCAGGCCCCCTGAACATTATCTGGGTGACTGGATTAATGCCTAGCCACTGGGCCATTGCCTCCTCCTCTATCATTATCCATGTCTCTAATTCACTGTGCCTGAGCAATATAATGCTCCTGGATGCAGGAAAAATAAAACCTGATGACAACAGTTTTGGTTGATCTCCCACTGTACCTCCCCTGGTGTTGCTCCTGGACATTGACAGGGCCGTGGAGCAGCTGAGAAAGAGATGACCACAAAGGGCCAAGACGTCCAACAGTTGTGTAGGTGTTTTCTGGAGAGGGACACCAGTTGAAGTGGGATTGATATTGGATTTGTTTCTCATCCTCTGAGAATACAGAATACAAAACCTGGAGCATTGGAAGGCCGAGATCTCCCCATACAGGCCTGAGAGGGGAAGCTCAGGACACTAGATGCCGGCACAGAAATAAAATTACTGTTAATTGGCAAATTTAACACATCTAGTATTTAAATTTAAAATTGATGAAATTTAAGCACCCTGAATGCAGAAAGAATAAAATCTGATGATCAAATTATGTATGACAGTCATTGAAGAAAGGGAATCAAATTGAATCTGTTTTTTTAAATTGTGCATGATCATTACTAGTTTGATAAATATATTCCTCCGTGAATTAGTTGTGAGTAATTATCATTTTCAGACTGATGAAGGATAATATTTGTAAACCGTGACAGTTAATTTTTATATTGGAGATGTTAACATGGTTGCTAAATTGGGCATGATACCTACTAAGGATTAAACTTGATTGTTAAACTTGGCTGGAAAACAAATTATTTGAGGGAAAAACTTTTTTGTGATAATTATGAGATTGGACATGATTAAAACCAAAGGGAAAATAAAGTTACTGTTAACTGTGAGCTGGCACATAATGAAAGGTGCAGGCATGAGGGTGGGACATAGAGAATTGAAGAAAGCCAAGTATTTTTTAATGTTTATAATTTTCACATCAATTATCTCCACCAATTGACAAGATACAATTCCAAAGATACCTGGTATTTTCTGGTACCTAAATGGCCTTTCTTCAGATGTAAACCCAGAGAATGAGAGTTGGTAGCCGAATTGATTGTGGCAGGATTTTCAGAACAAAGCCTTAATTAGGCATCACCTATATTCACATGCAAGTATTTTCTTGGAAATGTGAGTGAATTAACAATCAGAATGAGCTCATTACAGCATCCCTTCTACAGTTTTACACTTGATTAGCTAATTCAGCAAAGACTGGAGCTTAACACTTGAGGGAAAGGAATGTGTTTTACACCAGCACCTAGAATGCCTCACACCATCAGGTAGATCTTGGTGTGTTCACCAGAATTCTGGTATTAACTCCTTAGGAACAGTTTTTCAAAATTGTTAATCCAGTGGGGAGTACTGCCAAAAGCTGTGATTGTGCGTTCCTGGATTTATCCATCCATAATGCCCTGATGGTGTTATGGGCACGGTGGCTCAGTGGTTAGCACTGCTGTCTCACAGTACCAAGGTTCCAGGGTCAATTCCAGCCTTGGGTGATTGTCTGTGTGGAGTTTGCACATTCTCCCCGTGTCTGCGTGGGTTTCCTTCGGGTGCTCCGGTTTCCTCCCACAGTCCAAAGATGTGCGGGTTAGGTGAATTGGTTATGCTAAATTGCCCCATAGTATTAGGTGCATTAGTCAGAGGGAAATGAGTTTGGGTCGGTTACTCTTCCGAGGGTCGGTGTGGACTGGTTGGGCCAAAGGGCCTGTTTCTGCACTGTAAGGAATCTAATCTAATCTAATGATAAATGCAGCTGACTAGCGAGGCTCCCTAATAGCAGTATACACTTGTACAACATTAAAATAAAAATTAATCTTATAGGCTGATAGATGTACAACCTCAATCTTCCCTCTACTTACCATCACACTCCTCACTCCCCAACCTCTACCCTCATCCTCATCCTTTCGAATTGATTTGGGATACCTTTTGTCTAATTTGTAATGTTGCATGTAATGTTACTGCACGATGGGAGGGGGGGAAATAGCTATTGTGTTCCACATTGAACTTGTTTTGGGAGTCAGTGTTTAAAAGAGAAACAATTACATTTGGATTTATATTAGAGTTAACAATATAATGTTTTAGACTTTTATGACCTCAACACTATTGACTGAATATGTGAGGATATATCTCACTACCCCCCATTTATACACTATTCATTGTGAATTTATAATATACACACACTCTGTATAATCTTTACTACCTACTTTCTAATTTCAGTAATAATAGTTTGTGATCTTCTGTATTAGCTCCATATAGTTCTACGCTTCCTTCATAACGAGTAAAGTTTGCTGAGTTACCTCACCCATAAAAATACTGATTGTGGGATTTGGGTTTAAATTGTAACCAAAAATCTACACCGCGCTCAAATTCCAACTGTGCCTTTCTGAAAACCAAAGCATCACACCAGTGTTTCAAATTTGTAATTTTGTTTCAAACTTCTGTCCCTGCTGGGCATACCTGATACTTCACTTAACCTCTGCTCATCCGTTTTCACAACCACTCCTTCCAGTAAGGGCCCAATGACCCCATCTGGAAACAGCTGTGAGTGAGTTGCTAAGTATGGATCCAAGTTGGTTACTAAGTTGCTGAAGACACTGAGCAGTACCAACTCATCTTGGAAAGAGGTCCACAGGTTGGAGAGAGCAATAAAATGAGGCTGTAACATAGGTAAAACAAAATTTACAATAGGTTTAATATAAATTTGAAGAATTTTGCAATCTTATAGATTATGTTTTAAATGTATACAATTTGCCTGGAATGTGTAGAATTTGCCTGGATAGCACCCAGAACAATACTTTTCCACTGTATTTTGGTGCATGTGACAATAATAAATCATTGGTGTTAGTGCTATTGTTAAAAGCTTCATCTGCTTTATAATAATCCTCTTTCTGCTATTTTAGTGGAGGCATTACTGGTTTACCTTGATTTGTAAAGTAGAATACATTGGGCTGGAAATAACCAAAAAGAAGTCAATTAGGGGTCTTGGCCTGATGTCAAAGTGAGTGTCGGTGTAGAATGTGCTGATGTGATCATTTCTAAATTAAAGCTTATTTGATGCCATTGGCATTTTCCCAATTTGTCACATTTGAGCATGCTGGATTTCTAAGAACATTAGCAAGGTAACAATCCTCCTTCCACCCAGCTTTGCCATTTTCAACGGTGTAGATGATAAGGAAAGGGTGAGGCCTTTCCCACTCTTTGTCAGGGGCATCGACAGGAGGGGCCTGACTTTCTGAGCATGTGAGGCTGTGGCGGTAACACATATGGCTCCTCATGGCGATTGGTGGCAGCAGTGGAGGCAGCAAAGGGGATTGGATGGAGCATGCCGCAGGAGGGGGCTCACTGAGACCCCAGGCCAGTGCTAGGCCCAGTGAGATAAGACTTTGAGGTCTGGACGTTTTCCTTTTAATTTGGCTCTGTTTCTTTTATTTCTTCCCCTGCTTTATTTTTAGAAATTCTGGCTTTGCATTTTAAGATGTGGCCAGAAAATGTCAACTTTGTAAACTTCTCACTGCACTCCTGTGTTTCTGTACTTGAGTACCTGTGGCAATAACATCTAATGCTAATTCTATTAACATTTTCCTGTCTCTCTCACCATTCTGTACCATGGCCAGGAGTGAAAAAATTATGATAACAAACTATCATTCTCTTTTTCACATGATTCTTTTCTTCCTTTGTTCCACAAGTTTAAAAATGGGAGAAACAAATTTCATAAACACTCACATAGACTTGGGCGGTGGGTACAGCTGCCTTTGATTTGACTATATCATTCAGCTCCAATATTTGTCTCTCTAACTGACGCTCCAGCATTTCTACCTGTTTAGCGCATGTGACAATTTCAGTCTGTGGAGGAAACAAGCACCACATAAAATTATTAAAAGTCAGAAGGGTCTATACAACTGTACGGTACTTCTAATCATACACCAAACCAGCAAAATCTTTGGATATATGAAAGGGAAGGGGGAGATATTAGGTTTTGGGCAGTGGGTAGGGAACAATGTCCAGCTGAAAGGCTTGCTGTGATGTTCATGCCATATTCATAACCCGACATTACACCACATTAATTCAGAAAGCTGACAGTGCAAAACATGCCCCTGTTGCCAGTTTGGTATTTCAGAGAGTACAAAACCCAGCATATTAACTAGTATTGAAGGGCAGGCTAAGGCAGTCTGAAAAGGAAAAAATTAAAGCGTTTCAAATGAAAAAAAAATCAGCTTTATGAAAAGAGCAAAATTATTGCTGTGCTTACATAGATAAAGCTGGACATGTAAACAGTTGATCTGCCTACTTTTCCCCGACGACACGCAAGATTCCTTCTAAATGTTCAAATACTGGTCTAATGTCTGTAACGGGTGGAACCTGATTAAATGTTTGAAGATGGAAAAAGTGCCAAATGCATTGGGGTAGCAGCCATGATGTAATTTGATGATAAGGGCCATAGTTATCACTGACGGCTTGGATACAGAAAAGGATAGAAAGTGTAATTGGGTTGTTTTAGTCAGGGTTAAGCATTATCACCTGTGAGCCAGGTCTTTATCAAAGTCATAATGTAACTGGAATCAAACAGATGATTGTAGATGTCTTGGCAAGTGGACTGACCAGGGGTGCGTATCTAAGACTTTTTCTTGGAGAGCGATGCAGTGCTTTTTGTTGAGGTTCATTTCGAGAAGCTCCGTGATCCAGTACTCTGTGCTCAACAGGTTGTTCCCTTGGAATCACATTAAGACAAACATCAATTGCACCTCAAGGACCATCAACTCATTGAAAGATGGTCTGTCTTCCAGTTTCCAGGAGCTGTTCTTGATCAAGTGTTGCAGGCTGCCATATTTCAAGATTCAGAATTATATGCTGAGGGACTAAAGCTGGAGTGATCATTACCAAGAGGTAGTAGGGAAACGCCACAATCTGAGCTCTTTCTGCCAAGATATTCCTGAGACTCTGTTTCTTTTGAGAATCCCTCAAAGCTTCTGTGGGAAAGGCCGTTGACAAGGTTCCACATGGGGAAGGTAAGGAAGGTAAAAGCTCATGGGATCCAGGATAACTTGGCTAGAAGAATCCAGAACTAGGATAGTATTAGGACATAGAGGGTGGTGATAAAAGCTGTTTCTATGACTGAGCCCTCTGCGCAGTGCCGTACAATAGGGATCAGTGCTCGGTCCATTGTAGATGATAAGTAAGTTTGGGATGACACAAAGATTGGCTGGATGGTTGACAGCAAGAAGGAAGGTGTTAGGTTATGGGAGGATATAGATGGATTAGTCAGATGGAATTTAACCCTGATGCACCTTGGAAGGAGAAATGAGACAAGGGAATACTCAATGGATGGCAGGACTCTAGGAAGCCTAAAGGAACAGAGGGATCTTGGGTGCTAGTTAACAGATCTTGGAAGGTGGCAGGACAGCTTAATAAAACAGCTAAGAAGGCATACGGGACAGTTGTGGCATAGATTATGTGGGCAGGGAGGTCATGTTGGAGCTGTGTAGAAGTCTAGTTAGGTCACAACTGGAGTAATGGCTGTGGTTCTGGTCACACAGTAAAGGCTGGAGGGGGTGCAGAGGAAATTCACTGGGATGCTGCTTGGGATGGAGCATTTCAACAGTGAAGAGAGGTAGGATGAGCTCAGGCTGTTTTCTTTGGAGCAGAGAAGGTTGGGGGGGAGCTGATTGAGGTGTAGAAGGTTATGAAATGTACAGACAGGGTGAATAAAAGGACTGAAGGGTCATGAACAAGGAAGCATAATTTTAATTGGAAAGGCAGGAGTTTCAGAGGGGAGTTAAGGACAATAAGGAAAACGCTTTTCACCCAGACTTGGGTTGGGAGCCGGGGTGTTTGGAATGCATTGCCTTGGATGGATGTTGAGATAGAAAACTTCATAATCTTTTAGAAATATTTGGATTAGTACTTGACATTCAAGACTATGGGCCATGTGCTGGAAAGTGGAACTAGTCCAGGTAGTTTTTTGGTTCAGACTCAATGGATCGAAAGACCTTTTTGGAACTGTATGACTCACTGATCTATGATCTATAAAAAGCCTTTTGCCATTTGGGGGAAAGTATATGAAGATCTCTGTCCGAGGGTGGGTGGCGACCTTTATTAAGAAGGCAGAAGTAAAAAGAATCAAATGTCTCTCATCGAGGAGAGAAAAAAAAATCAACATTTCCCCACTGACTTAATTGGACATGAAAGGAAAGATCCTGAATACAGGACAATCAGCAAAATTGACAATTTCTTTTGCTTAGAGACAAGGAGAAAGCTAGAAAAGGTGGGGAATGGCATAACAGAGCAATTACATATGTTTTAGATTAGATTAGATTAGATTACTTACAGTGTGGAAACAGGCCCTTCGGCCCAACAAGTCCACACCGACCCGCCGAAGCGCAACCCACCCATACCCCTACATCTACCCCTTACCTAACACTACTGGCAATTTAGCATGGCCAATTCACCTGACCTGCACATCTTTGGACTGTGGGAGGAAACCGGAGCACCCGGAGGAAACCCACGCAGACACGGGGAGAATGTGCAAACTCCACACAGTCAGTCGCCTGAGGCGGGAATTGAACCCGGGTCCCTGGCGCTGTGAGGCAGCAGTGCTAACCACTGTGCCACCGTGCCGCCCACAATTTACAATTTATCTTAATTTTGATTTAAGTTCTACATTATCATCTTCATTTCCTTTGGAGAATCTCAATAGTGCAAGAGTGGAAATCCACCCGCCTCTTCAAAGGTAGTTCATTATAGATTCTGGGTTTCTCCTGGGAGATCCCCAACCTTTTTCCAGGTTCAAGAAAAGATACTTCAGAGAGAGATTCAACTCCAAAGGGAGACTGTGAAGGCATGCTGCCTTTCAAAACACTTTGAGAATGCTGTTGAAGCCTATACAGGTGAATGAAAGCAATTTAATAGACAATAGGTGCAGGAGTAGGCCATTCTGCCCTTCGAGCCTGCACCACCATTCATTATGATCATGGCTGATCATCCTCAATCAGTATCCTGTTCCTGCCTTATCTCCATAACCCTTGATTCCACTATCCTTGAGAGCTCTATCCAACTCTTTCTTAAACGAATCCAGAGACTGGGCCTCCACTGCCTTCTGGGGCAGAGCATTCCACACACCCACCATTCTCTGGGTGAAGACGTTTCTCCTCATCTCTGTCCTAAATGGCCTACCCCGTATTTTTAAGCTGTGTCCTCTGGTTCGGGACTCACCCATCAGCGGAAACATGTTTCCTGCCTCCAGAGTGTCCAATCCTTTAATAATCTTATACGTCTCAATCAGATCCCTTCTCAGTCTTCTAAACTCAAGGGTATACAAGCCCAGTCGTTCCAATCTTTCAACATAAGATAGCCCCGCCATTCCAGGAATTGACCTCATGAACCTACGCTGCACTCCCTCAATAGCCAGAATGTCTTTCCTCAAATTTGGAGACCAGAACTGCACACAGTACTCCAGGTGTGGTCTCACCAGGGCCCTGTACAGCTGCAGAAGAACCTCTTTGCTTTTATACTCAATCCCTCTTGTTATGAAGGCCAGCATGCTATTAGCTTTCTTCACTACCTGCTGTACCTGCATGCTTGCCTTCATTGACTGGTGTACAAGAACACCCAGATCTCTTGTACTGCCCCTTTACCTAACTTGACTCCATTTAGGTAGTAATCTGCCTTCCTGTTCTTGCCACCAAAGTGGATAACCATACATTTATCCACATTAAACTGCATCTGCCATGCATCTGTCCACTCACCTAACCTGTCCAGGTCACCCTGTAATCTCCTAACATCCTCATCACATTTCACCCTGCCACCCAGCTTTGTATCATCAGCAAATTTGCTAATGTTACTATTAATACCATCTTCTATATCATTAATATATATTGTAAAAAGCTGCGGTCCCAGCACTGATCGCTGCGGTACCCCACTGGTCACCGCCTGCCATTCTGAAAGGGAGCCGTTTATCACTACTCTTTGTTTCCAGTCAGCCAACCAATTTTCAATCCAAGTCAGTACTTTGCCCCCAATACCATGTGCCCTAATTTTGCTCACTAACCTCCTATGTGGAACTTTATCAAAGGCTTTCTGAAAGTCCAGGTACACTACATCCACTGGATCTCCCTTGTCCATCTTCAGAGTTACATCCTCAAAACATTCCAGAAGATTAGTCAAGCATGATTTCCCCTTCGTAAATCCATGCTGACTCTGACCTATCCTGTTACTGCTATCCAGATGTGTCGTAATTTCATCCTTTATAATAGACTTTAGCATCTTTCCCACCAATGAGGTCAGACTAACTGGTCTATAATTTCCTGCTTTCTCTCTCCCACCTTTCTTAAAAAGTGGTACAACATTAGCCATCCTCCAATCCGCAGGAACTGATCCTGAATCTATCAAACTCTGGAAAATAATCACCAACGCATCCACGATTTCTAGAGCCACCTCCTTCAGTACCCTGGAGTATAGACCATCAGGCCCCGGGGATTTATCAACCTTCAGACCTAACAGTCTCTCCAACACCAATTCCTGGCAAATATAAATTCCCTTCAGTTCAGGTCCTTCAGCCACTGTTACCTCAGGAAGATTGCTTGTGTCTTCCCCAGTGAACACAGATCTGAAGTACCAATTCAACTCTTCTGCCATTTCTTTGTTCCCCGTAATATATTCCGTAATAATTCCTGGGTGTCTCTTGAACTGGGGGGGTAGGAAGATGAACTACCCCCTCCATTCCCACTAGAAATCATCAACCTCAAGAAGTCGAGTGGAGTAAGCGAATTTAATTCTTCCCTAAATTCCAGCCATTGGTAAGAGCTCTTCTTTGGAAAAAAAACAGCAGTTTAAAAGGGAGAAGAGCAGACAAAGGAAGCACATGGTGAGGACAGTGCAGGAGAGAGAGAGAGAGAGAGAGAGAGAGAGAACCTGCACAGTTACTGTCTTTGCTGTTTGAATTCCGTGTATCGCTGGACATCAGAGTGCATCTGGGAACTGCTTGGGAGGATTTAAACTAGTAAGGTGGGGGGGTGGGACCCAGTGAGATAGTGAGGAAAGAGATCGATCTGAGACCAGTACAGCTGAGAACAGAAGTGAGTCAAACAGTTAGGGCAGGCAGGGACAAGGTAGGACTAATAAATTAAACTGCATTATTTCAATGCAAGGGGCCTAACAGGGAAGGCAGATGAACTCAGGGCATGGTTAGGAACATGGGACTGGGATATCACAGCAATTACGGAAACGTGGCTCAGGGATGAGCAGGACTGGCAGCTTAATGTTCCAGGATACAAATGCTACAGGAAAGATAGAAAGGGAGGCAAGAGAGGAGGGGGAGTGGCATTTTTGATAAGGGATAGTATTACAGCTGTATGGAGGGAGGATATTCCCGGAAATACATCGAGGGAAGTTATTTGGTGGAACTGAGAAATAAGAAAAGGATTATCACTTTATTGGGATTGTATTATAGACCCCCGAATAGTCAGAGGGAAATTGAGAAACAAACTTGTAAGGAGGTCTCAGCTATCTGTACGAATAATAGGGTGGTTATGGTAGGGGATTTTAACTTTCCAAACATCGACTGGGACTGCCATAGTGTTAAAGGTTTAGATGGAGAGGAATTTCTTAAGTATGTACAAGACAATTTTCTGATTCAGTATGTGGATGTACCTACTAGAGAAGGTGCAAAACCTGACCTACTCTTGGGAAATAAGGCAGGGCAGGTGACTGAGGTGTCAGTGGGGGAGCACTTTGGGGCCAGCGACCATAATTGTATTAGATTTAAAATAGTGATGGAAAAGGATAGACCAGATCTAAAAGTTGAATTTCTAAATTGTAGAAAGGCCAATTTTGACAGTATTAGGTAAGAACTTTCGAAAGCTGACTGTATGCAGACGTTCGCAGGTAAAGGGACGGCTGGAAAATGGCAACCCTTCAGAAATGAGATAACCAGAATCCAGAGAAAGTATATTCCTGTCAGGGTGAAAGGGAAGGCTGGTAGGTATAGGGAATGCTGGATGACTAAAGAAATTGAGGGTTTGATTAAGAAAAAGAAGGAAGCATATGTCAGGTATAGACAGGATAGATCGAATGAATCCTTAGAAGAGTATAAAGACAGTAGGAGTATACTTAAGAGGGAAATCAGGAGGGCAAAAAGGGGACATGAGATAGCTTTGGCAAATAGAATTAAGGAGAATCCAAAGGGTTTCTACAAATATATCAAGGAAAAAAGAGTAACGAGGGAGAGAATAGGGCCCCTCAAAGATCAGCAAGGCGGCCTTTGTGTGGAGTCGCAGAAAATGGGGAAGATACTAAATGAATATTTATTATGGAAAAAGATATGGAAGATATAGACTGTAGGGAAATAGATGGTGACATCTTGCAAAATGTCCAGATTACAGAGGAGGAAGTGCTGGATGTCTTGAAACGGTTAAAGGTGGATAAATCCCCAGGACCTGATCAGGTGTACCCGAGAACTCTTTGGGAAGCTAGAGAAGTGATTGCTGGGCCTCTTGCTGAGATATTTGTATCTCAGGTGAGGTGCCGGAAGACTGAAGGTTGCCAAACGTGGTGCCACTGTTTAAGAAGGGAGTAAAGACAAGCCAGGGCACTATAGACCGGTGAGCCTGACCTCGGTGGTGGGCAAGCTGTTGGAGGGAATCCTGAGGGACAGGATGTACATGTATTTGGAAAGGCAAGGACTGATTCGGGAGAGTCAACATGGCTTTGTGTGTGGGAAATCATGTCTCACAGACTTGATTGAGTTTTTTGAAGAAGTAACAAAGAAGATTGATGAGGGCAGAGCAGTACATGTGATCAATATGGACTTCAGTAAGGCGTTCGACAAGGTTCCCCATGGGAGACTGATTAGCAAGGTTAGATCTCATGGAATACAGGGAGAACTAGCCATTTGGATACAGAACTGGCTCAAAGGTAGAAGACAGAGGGTGGTGGTGGAGGGTTGTTTTTCAGACTGGAGGCCTGTGACCAGTGGAGTGCCACAAGGATCGGTGCTGGGTCCTCTACTTTTTGTCATTTACATAAATGATTTGGATGCGAGCATAAGAGGTACAGTTAGTAAGTTTGCAGATGACACCAAAATTGGAGGTGTAGTGGACAGCGAAGAGGGTTACCTCAGATTACAACAGGATCTGGACCAGATGGGCCAATGGGCTGAGAAGTGGCAGATGGAGTTTAATTCAGATAAATGCAGGGCGTTGCGTTTTGGGAAAGCAAATCTTAGCAGGACTTATACACTTAATGGTAAGGTCCTAGGGAGTATTGCTGAACAAAGGGACCTTGGAATGCAGGTTCATAGCTTCTTGAAAGTGGAGTCACAGGTAGATAGGATAGTGAAGAAGGCATTAGTATGCTTTCCTTTATTGGTCAGAGTATTGAGTACAGGAGTTGGGAGGTCATGTTGCGGCTGTACAGGACATTGGTTAGGCCATTGTTGGAATATTGCATGCAATTCTGGTCTCCTTCCTATCGGAAAGATGTTGTGAAACTTGAAAGGGTTCAGAAAAGATTTACAATGATGTTGGCAGGGTTGAAGGATCTAAACTAAAGGGAGAGGCTGAACAGGCTGGGGCTGTTTTGCCTGGAGCATCGGAGGCTGATGGGTGACCTTATAGAGGCTTACAAAATTATGAGGGGGATGGATAGGATAAATAGACAAAGTCGTTTCCCTGGGGTCGGGGAGTCCAGAACTAGAGGGCATAGGTTTAGGGTGAGAGGGGAAAGATATAAAAGAGAACTCAGGGACAACGTTTTCATGCAGAGGGTGATACGTGTATGGAATGAGCTGCCAGAGGATGTGGTGGAGACTGTTACAATTGCAATATTCAAGAGGAATTTGGATGGGTATATGAATAGGAAGGGTTTGGAAGGATATGGGCCGGGTGCTGGCAGGTGGGACTAGATTGGGTTGGGATATCTGGTCGGCATGGACGGGTTGGACCGAAGGATCTGTCTCCATGCTGTACATCTCTATGACTCTATGACTCTTGCCAGTGACCTATACCAGAATTTCCAGCATGAACATTTCTTTCCAAAAGGCACATTTCCATAACACCACTTTACACAGGAAAAGGGATGCAGGGATAAAGGCAATAGAGGTTGGGGGGCAGTGAGTGGTGAAGACAAAAATAGAGAAAAAAATACTTTACACAAATTTCCATTTAAAATTAAAAGAAATAATTATATATTTCTTCCATTACAATGGTAATAAATGTATAATAACACTTAGAATAATAACCTACCACAATAATTTGTAGAAAGACCTCATGTTGCCTCACATTGTATAAAGCCTCCTTCAGTTTATCATGTAACCCATTTTCTTCATACCACTGTGCTCTGCTTTTCTCCAGCCTCTCGATAATAGACGTATAGTGGTAGATAAGCTGCTGCGTGGCTTGTAGCTCAGACTCAACATTTTGTTTGGTTGCTGGCACAGCTTCATTTAGAATGGCAGGCACTGTGTTTGCAAATGTATTTCAATTATACAGAAGTAACTTAAGATAATCGCAGTGAGAGTTAGCATGAGATGAACAATTTGGAAATAAGTTGCAGCCGTGGCGGGTTTATAGTTTATAATAAACTCCTACCTCGGAACTTGATTCTAAAGGAGAGGTTAATGGGTTTTCGGTTTTATGAGGATGACATTTTTTTCAAAGAGAATCAGGAAGTACCTTTTAAATTGGGGGTTAAACAGCAATTTCCAAACTACCATGTGACTTAAGCTAAATGACCAGACAAGCTATTTGATGATGGTTGAAGTGTTTACTGAGCTGAGATTTTACATCCCAGTGGGAGACAGATGGAGAGGGCAGAAGCAGAACCGGGTCCAGTTCAGAAGGAAAGATTCACATCAACCGGGTAAGTTGTTTAACCTAACAGTATTCAAAATAGGGGGACAAGACCTGAGATTTTCTTAGAGTTAGTGAGGAAACATCTGTGTGTATCTTGGGAAGGAAATGATTATAAAGAAAATCATAGCTGGTGAACGTGCAGAAATTCATTGAAAGAACGCTGTTTGCGACTTTGTCAGTTGAGTCAGAAATTTTAGAGTAGTGAACTTGGGTTTGAGGAGGTTAAGTATCCATAAAGAACATTGTAGGGGATAGAGGGTTGAATCTTTTGCTCATTATGATAACAGCTTTCCAAACCATCTCAAGTGGAATTGACTTTATATACTTATTGATTTTTTAAAAAATTAATTCATTCACAGGATATGTGCATTGTTGGTCAGACCAGCATTTATTGCTCAGAGGACAGTTTAGAGTCAGCCACATTACTGTAAACTTGGGAGTGACGTGTAGGCCTGACAAAGTAAGGATGCAGTTTCCTTCCCCAAAGGATATTAGGGAATCAGAGGGGTTTTCCCCAACCACCAACAATGGTTTCATGTCATCATTAGCCTATTTACTTCAGAATTTTGTTTAAATTGAATTCAAAATGCCACCATCTGCCATGGTGGGATTGAAACCAGATGTACCAGAACATTACTTGGGTCTCTGGATTAATAGTCTAGTGGTAACACCACTTGGCCATCGTGTCTCTTTGTTCTTTTATTAAAAGAATATTTGCAGCTCTTGTGTCTATCAAACCAGATTTCACTCTTGGAGCTGACTTGTCCAATATTATCACCAGCTAGGATCATAACACAAGCTCACCGAAATACAGAAGGATCAAGTTAAAATAGATGCATTTTACCGCAACCAACAGATCAGATTAATGCTTCACTATCTGATCACACTCAGTTATGTGTAATGGTAGACAATTCAAACAACAATAAGGAGCAGGCACCTCCATAAATACTCCCTCCTGAAAGCTGGGGAGTCCTGCACACGTGGTTTGTGTCGTGTAGATCTCGCTCTGGCTTTGGAGATACAGGAGTTGAGTTACTTACTGCCAAACTCCCAGCTTTTGGCCTACACAGTATCAATACAGCTGGTCCAGGTCAGTTTCTGATCAATAGTTACTCCTAGGATGCTGATGTTAGGAGATTCAGCAGTGGTAATGTCATTGAATCTGAAACAGAGATAGTGGGTTTGCTATTGTTTTCAGAAGGGAATTGTCTGGTGCTTGTGTGGCATTGATGTTGCTTGTCAATTATCAGCTCAGGCCTGACTGTTGTCTGAGACTAACTAATTGTAGACACACAGATTGCTTTACTACCTTAAAGATGCAAATGGTACGCAAGCTACCTCACTTCTGACATTATGATGGAGGAAAGGTTACCCATGGAGCAGTTGCAGATGGTTTAGCCATGGACCCCTGCAGTGATGTTGTGTGCCTGAGGTGATTGATCTCCAACAACCATAACTATCATTCTTTATGTTAGGTAATGTGTTACAGTAGCACACAAAGTTTTGTTATTTAGGGTCTCTTTAAAATCAATATTTCCTAGAATTTCCCATGTAACATGAGATTTTTAAATGCTTTTACAGCAGAAATTAGTTTTAATCACCACGATTGCCAAGGGCACAATATTGCATTAAGATGACATCAAGGAATTATGTAGCTCTGTACACATCCTATTATTGATGCAGTGTTTTGGGAAAATAGGAAGTTTTGTTCTTAGAAGAAATGGCAACTAACAGTCAGACAGAGGTGGGTAAGGGGACAGCAGTCATCTGATATCATGTGGAACATGTGATTGACACAGCCCCTAGAAATAGGGTATCACAACAAGTGCTCAGAGTCAGAGGGCAGTCCTAGTCAGGGAACAGTCTTCTTCAGTTGCAAGGTGAACCAAAAGTAGTTGAGGTTGTTTCCCAGCTATTTTACTTTACAACTTGAAAGAGTTGCTTTCAAAACTTGAAAGAGATTGACACATTCTGTGCCAATTTCAAGTTTCTCCCTATCGTGGGCAGCATGGTGGCTCAGTGGTTAGCACTGCTGCCTCACAGCACCAGGGACCCAAGTTTGATTCCCACCTTGGGCGACTGTCTGTATGTAGTTTGCACATTCTTCCTATGTCTGCTCGAGTTTGCTCCGGTTTCCTCCCACAATCCAAAGATGTGCTGGTCAGGTGAATTGGCCATGCTAAATTGCCCGTAGTGTTAGGTGCATTAGTTAGGGACAAATATAGGGTAGGGGAATGGATCTGAGTGGGTGTCTCTTTAGAGGGTCGGGTTGGGCTGAAGGGCCTGTTTCCATACTGTAGGGAATCTAATCTAATCAGTGAGCCATCCTCAAATGTCACGGGTTGTACGCTTTCTTTGCTTAATTAAACTTATGTATCATATCAAATCCCTGCTGCTCAATAAGCTTAAGAATCTGAAAATTCCTTATAAATGGTCACTGCATATACTTGGACAACTGTGAACCTGGAGCCTTAAATTCAAACAAATGGAATTTTACATCAAAATTGGATACAGGGTTTACCTACTGATATTCAAAATGTGGAATTTAGGGAAAATTTACTTTAGAATTTTAACAGTCAAATCTAGAAGCCTAACTACATGGTTTGAAATCTTTTTCACAATACAGTACTTACAGTCATCAATGCCTTCACCACCCTTCTTACAGTTCTTATTGAACAGCCGAATGCCAGTGACAATCATACTTAGTTCATTCAACTGTCGCTCCTTGTCCTTTTTTGTGAGAGCAAGAAAGGTACCCAGTTCCACTTGTGGAAAAACACTTTGCAGAGCAGCTAAGTAAAGAAAAGTCAACAGGAAAAATAAGGTGCATTATGTCATCAGTAAAAATACTTCATGAAGGATACTATTAGCAGAGAGAGAGAGAGAGTGCAACAAAATCTGCAATCTGGAGTCTGCTCGTTGTTCAGTTCCTCATCACTTCTAGGATGATGGCATTGCCAGCCGTCTGGTCGAGTGGAAATCCTACCTTTAGCCTGTTAACACTATCGGAGCACAAGCAGTTTTGTTCACTATTGGACAGCAAGCATAGGTGGCGATTGGTGTTCCCTGTCAATGCTTTGAAAAGTGTGCCACCTAAAAAACATCTGCCCTAGCTTTTCAAATCACAACCTGAAAGCAATATTTGAATAAGATTGCAGCTTTGTAGTTCTTACTAACTGTCCAGTATTCTCAGAGAGTGGCTTCTCTCAGTTAAGGATCCTCCTTCCTACTTGCTCATGGTGGACCTGTGAGCACTTTAAGACTCCATACTTGGAACACTCCTTGTCATCCACATGTTGCTCCTTGAGCACATTGTCCATTGATGACATCCAGCATATTTTTCCAACTAGCCCTGACCTCAGGATTCACACTGAGATGAGTCATTGGACATTTGATCAGGCACCAAAGTCACATGTAGGTAAGAATTTGCTCCAATTCAGACTCCACACTTTATCTCATCCCGATCCTGGCATGTTTGCTTCAGCTGGACACAGCAGGGCACAACCTTAGTGTCCTACATGACTCCAAGTTAAACTTCAAAGCTAAACTCAGCCAGGATTGGAGGTTCCTATTGGGCAAAGCTGCTCACTTCATATATTGACTGATCTCAAATTCTACCTCAACAACTTTGGTGCTCAAATCCTTCCACTGTTCTTTCATCACTTCTGGGTTTGGGTGATCTAATATTTTCCTTATCAGTCCCTCATATTCTGCAAATGTCTGAATGATTAAAGTTCTTCTGAAATAACACTAAGTTTCATCATCTCCAGCATTAATTCCCTATCCATCAGTGCATCCATAACAAAATCCTTAGCTTCATTTAAAATGCTGCAAACACCTCAGCTTTCCCCTTCCACTGTAATCTCCTCCAGCACTCTACGTTAATACATAAAATCCATTCTTTTGAGCATAGCTTTCCCTTCATCCTCTGTCCTTTGCCTTTGCTTCTCATGCCTTCATCTAACTTGATCCAAACTTTGAAATGCTTCCTGTAAACCAGTGCTTCCGAAACCTTTCCCTTTGTGACCCTCATCTCATGGTCAAAAAGTTGGTGTAAACTTTGCCTTGGAAATGTCAGAGCAGGGGTACAGCTGGGATTACTTGCTCAGGACTCCATGTCAATCATTGCTGCGTCAGAACCTCCAAACCACCCCACTTGGGGTCCTGGCCTGCACTTGAGGAAGCACTGCCCGAAGCCTTTCTGCCTGCCTACCTATCTCACTCCTTTCAAAATGCACCACTTTGGGCAAGCTTCCAGTCACTTCTCTGAATACATGGTTCTGTGTCAGTTTTCGCTTCGATGGAGGGGGCTAAGAATATTTGATTACATTCAAGTTTTTGTTACATATTAAAAGATGAAGAGAAATTACATCACCTACCGGTTGCCTCTCTCACTACACTTAGTTCAGTGGGAGAGCCAAGGCCTGAGTGCAGCAGCATGTAGCTTACAATTTTACGGTAAAGACATTCAAATTCATCCCGTGTCCTAGCGCGACTGTCTGTGATTTCTCTGCATACTGGGGCCAACCTAGATTCCAAGACACTGCGATGCTCAGCGAGAAATTCCGCTGTAGTGAGGTAATGAAAACAGCTCAGTGCTAATTTGTAATTCCGCAAAAACATAGAAACGATATATAGAAAGATATTTGCAATTTTTCTGTGTCATTTCTTATGGTCTCATTAGTTATTGTATGGAAAGTGCGAACATTAACCCAATAAGCTTGAGTGACCAGGACAAGTGAAGTTGTTTTTTTGCGCTCAGCCAAGGATTCTCTTCCGCTATTGTTGACAGACTCCTCAACTGTGACTATGTTATTTCCCACATTTCTGGTCTCACCATCTTCCTTCCCTTCCAGAACTAGGATAGGGTTCCCTTTGTCCTCATCTTCCATTCCCGTGAACCTCCACATTTGTCAGATCTTCCTCTGCTATTTCTCCCACCTCCAGTGTGATGCCAACACTCAACACTGTTCCTTCCTTTTTCCGTTCAATATGTTAAATGCACAACTTCCTCTGTGACAAGTTGACTCCTCAGTCAACCCCGGCACCTTCTTGTGCAAGCGCAGGAGATACAACATCTACATTTTATCCATTCCCTTCTCACTGTCTAAGGCCTAAACACCCCTTTCTGGGTGACACAGCTACTATTTGTACTTCTGTCAATTTAATATACTGTATTTGATGCTTATGGTATGATCCCTTTATCCCAGGGAAGACCAAATCCATATTTGGTGCCTGATTTGCAGAACACCTATGTTAAGTCCACAGCTCATGTTTGTGATGGCTGTCACTTTAATTCTCCCCCACATCCTCACCGTGCCCTCTCTGTTCTCAGCATCCTACATTGTTCCAATGAAACTCATTGCATGCTCAGAAAAGTACCTTCAGTTCTGATTGGACACTTTACAGTTTTCTTGAGTTCAACAATTTTAGATCCTAACTTCTGCCACCATTTGATCAGAGAGCATCTGCTGGTGATCGTACTGCTATTACAGTTAAACCTCCTCCTGACTCATCTTTTGTTTCTCTTTTGGCTCCTTACCACACTCTTTTGCTTGACTGTGGGTGGACTCATGTCTGCTGTCCCCAGAATGAAATCACTCAGTGGGTAGACAAGTGCCAATGTGGGTTGGTTAGAAGGTCCACTTTTATTCTCTGGAACTTTGCCCCAGTTGCTTAGAAGATTTTAGATCCTTTACACTTCCCTCACCTCACTGGACGCACCCTATATCAACCCCCCCCCAACCCACCATTTGTCCATTCTCCATGGCCATTTATATTTTCCAATATACACCATATCATACACACATTCCCCTCATCGCTTCTCTTCCCACTAAATACCTCCATGGCCCCTTATACTCTCCATGCCAACTCAATGCTAACTGAAGTCTCCCTAAATGTCTACAATGATCCCTTATCCTCTCAAACTGAGGCTTGGCTGTGAGCCCAAGCCAACAAAAGAATTTGCTCATCATGGGTATCTGTTTAGAAAACTAAAGTCAATTGTTGACTTTTCTTGATTGACATCTCCAGAGGTATGAAATTGATGAGGCCTCTGTTATTGATGTTTCAGTGGGTTGTCTAATTGGCACTTCTATCAGGGTGTGGGCACAGCATTTTCAAAAGGAAGATTAGTGAATGAGTGTTTTTGTCTTATTCCACATTTGCCACTTTTATTACATGGTTCACTGCTTAGACCTTAATGGGCTTGGAAAGATTGGGCATTGGCATTTTGTATAAAGTAAAAATTATATCCTAAAATTCTAAAAATAAAGACTCTATGACCTGGAATAACTTCACAAGCTTGTAGCCAGGTCCTGTAATGGCCCTATACTGTATACTTTAAGCAAAAGGGCTATTTACAACTGATTTGTATTACATCTGAAGGGGCATGCATTCTTGTATATAACTCTTAATTGAAAAACTGTAGCCCTGATGGGAGTGTTTCCCATATTTTCTGACACACTGATGGGAGTGTTTCCCATATTTTCTGATATGTCACATTTGAAAGTGAGGCACAGGCAAATTTAATATAATTTTTAAAAGCTTTTTTAAAAAAAAATCCCTCCTGCTTAATTTTATTATTACTTCCTGTAAATTAATAGAATATTTAAATCATCTTTATCGCTTTATGACTTTTCTTCTTACTCTTTTTGCTTAGATTTAGACAATTATTTCTATGTTGACCCTCACACCAGTCTTTGGGTTTATAACATTCTGAAGAACTTTGATTGAGTGAATACAGAAAGTCAATTCCGTGACTGGGAAGCCTTGATTGAGCAATTGCCAATGAGACAGTGAGAAGAGGTTAAGAGAATATTCTTTCCAGAAAGAATTGTAGCACTTTGGAAGACACTGCCTCAGAGAATGGTTGAAAGGGACTGATAAATCTTTAAAGGGAAGAATTTGAGGTAAAGGTAGAAGCAGGGCTCAAGGGAGTGAAGGGAGCATTGGGATTTATTCTTGATCCCTTGTGCAAAGATGTGACTCAATACTTAAAGGGATGAATGAGCTCTTTCTGTGCTCCAACCATCTACAGTTTCGAAGTCTTTTAAAACCTCCTTCAAACCATGCTTGAAACCTCACTGCAGCAGATGCCTCTGAAAGCTCACCCATTCTACCAGGATGTGGAATAGGTTATTTGAGGATTAGATTGTTATTAATAGACTGTCAGAGTGGCAGAGAAAGCAGTCGAAGCAGAAAATGTCATTGGGTAGACATTTTGTTTGTGTCTCTGCAAAAGGCTATGTTTAAAGGGGTGTCAGAATGTGGTGTTCAGGGACAAGTTACAGGGACAAGTTCATGACAAGTTCACAGCAAAATTCTCTTGAGAGAAGGAAGAAATGCTTGACACGTTTACTGCTGATGTTTCTATGGATGTCACTTGACCTACTAAGTACTTCATCGAGATAAGGTTTTCTTGGGTTTCTGAGCAATTTGTCTGTAATTTGTCTGGTACAATCTGAAACGGCTAAAAGATATGGGGAGTACATTTCTTTTCAAAATGCTTGACCTTTGCAAATGTAAAATGGACAGATCAGAGAGAGCCCAAAAACATGAGATATAAAGAAAATACAGTCTAATGGAAGATTGACTTCAAGCTTAGTAATTTCGATCAACCTAACTTTTTAAAACAGTTTGCCTGAAAAAGGTAATAAGGGAAACTGACCTCTACTTGTGTAATTCATATCAAAGTAAACTTGCATCTTGATTGTGTCAAGAGATGACCGTTGTGTTTCAAGCAATCTGTCCACACAAGTCTAGAAAATAAGTGTTGATGGTCTTGTTAAAAAGCAAAATTGAAATAAAAAATATTCTGAATTATCCATTTAGGCCAGAAAATCCACAGTTGTACCTCTAAAGTTCTGGTTTATGTTCAAAATAAAGATGACAAGATTCCAGGAACATGCAGTAGAAGGACACAAGGTTAGTTAACTTATTCCTCGCAGTGTGACAGAAATGGCCAAGTAATACATCCAGGCTTGTGAGTTCAGGTTCAGATGAGGGGGCCCATAACTTATATGCATTTGATGGGCCGAATGTTATCCTTTTATATCATTATGAATACAACATTCTATGTATGCACCAAAAACAATGACTTGCATTTTTATATCATCTCTAACGTGGTAAAAGGTCAAGTGAGTAAATAAAATTTAACAAGCAATAGCGCATTGACCCTATCTGAATTTCTTTCCCACTTAGTTATTGCAACCATCATAGGACCATAAGAAATATGAATAGGAGTCTGCCCATGAGTCTGCTCCATCATTCAATAGGATCATGGCTGATTTGACATTCCTTACATCCAATTTCCTGCATTTTTCCCCATAATCCTTGATTCCCCTATTGATCAAGAATCTATCACCTACCTCAGCCTTAAATACACACAAGGACTCTGGCCCCACAGCTCTCTGTGGCAAGGGGTTCCAAAGACTCTGAGAGAAGAAATTCCTCCTTGTCTCAGTCTTAAATTGGTGTCCCTTAATTCTGCAACTCCTGGTGCTGGACTCTCCCATGAAGGGAAGTCTCCTCTCAGCAGTTACCCTGTCAAGCCCCTTAAGAATCCTTTATGTTTCAAAGTGTGCAAGCTGGCAACCCCTGTCCTCAATGGTTTACAACAAGTGAAAAGTGTAGTTTGGTTCTGCCATTCTACAGCAAGCAGAAAGACAGTAATCTGGTAATATCGATTTCTGCCTCAACCACAACATGTCTCACTTCCATGGTCAGCTAACAAGAATATTATTGGGAAATAGAACACCAGTAAAGGTGGTTGCACTGCTGCATCACAGCACCAGGGACCCAGGTTCAATTCCAGCCTCGGGCGACTGTCTGTGTGGAGTTTGCACATTATCCCCGTGTCTGCGTGGGTTTCCTCTGGATGCTCCCGCTTCCTCCCAAAATCCAAAGATGTGCAGGTCAGGTGAATTGGCCATACTAAATTGTCCACAGTGTTAGATGCATTAGTCAGAGTGAGTTGGGTCTGGGGGGGGGTGTTGCTCTTCGGAGGGTCGCTGTGGACTTGTTGGGCTGAAGGGCCTGTTTCCACACTGTAGAAAATCTAATCTAAGTGCTCCTGAATCGGAAAGGGAAGAGACAACCTGGGAAAATGAATGCAGTAGGGACTATTTAGCTGATTTGGCAGGAAGGCCTGATGTTAGGAAGGAGGATGTGCTGAAAATTTTGAAAAACATAACGATAGATAAATCCCCTGGTCCAGACAGGATATAGCCAAGATTGCTATAGGAAACGAGGGAAAAGATTGCTGCGCCTTTGGTTATGATCTTTGCGTCCTCATTGTCCACTGGAGTAGTACCAGATGATTGGAAGGTTGAAAATGTTATTCCTTTGTTCAAGAAAGGGAATAGGGATAATTCTGAGAATTATAGACTCCTATGTCAATGGTGGGCAAAGTATTAGAGAGGATTCTGTGGGACAGGGTTTATGGTTACTTGGAAAACCATAGTTTGATTAGAGATAAACAGCATGGCTTTGTGTGGGGCAGGTCAAGCCTCACAAACCTGATTGAATTCTTTGAGGATGTGACAAAACACGTTGATGAAGGTAGAGCAGTGGATGTGGTGTACGTGGATTTTAGCAAGGTGTTTGATAAGGGTCCCCATCATAGGGTCATTCAGAAAGTAAGGAGGCATGGGATACAGGAAATCTGGCTGTCTGCATACAGAATTGGCTGGCCCATAGAAGACAGAGGGTGGTCGTAGATGGAAAGTATTCAGTCTGGAGCTTGGTGACCAGTGGTGTTCCGCAGGGACGGTTCTGGGACCTCTGCTCTTTGTGATTTTTACAAATGACTTGGATGAGGAAGTGGAAGTGTGGGTTAGTAAGTTTTCTGATGACACAAAGGTTGGTGGAGTTGTGGATAGTGTGGAGGGCTATTGTAGGTTGGAACAAGACATTGACAGGATGCAGAACTGGGCTGATAAATGGCAGATGGAGTTCAACCTGGAAAAGTGTGAAGTAATTCATTTTGGAAGATTGAATTTGAATGCAGAATACAGGGTTAAAGACAGGATTCTTGGCAATGTGGTGGAACAGAGGGATCTTGGGGTCCATGTCCATAGATCCCTCAAAGTTGCCAACCAAGTTGATAGGGTTGTTAAGAAGGCATATGGTGTGTTAGCTTTCACTAGCAGGGGAGTTGAGTTTAAGAGCTGTGAGGTTATGCTGCATCCCGGTAGAGCCCTGGTTAGACCACACTTGGAATATTGTGTTCAGTTCTGGTTGCCTCATTATAGGAAGGATGTGGAAGCTTTAGAGAGGGTGCAGAGAAGATCTACCAGGATACTGCTTGGACTGGAGGGCATGTCTTATGTAGAAAGGTTGAGAGAGCTAAGGCTTTTCTCATTGGAGCGAAGATGGATGAGAGGTGGCTTGATGTTGAGAGGCATAGATAGAGAGAGTGGATAGCCAGAGACTTTTTCCCATGGCGGAATGTCTATCATGAGGTGGCATAATTTTAAGGTAATTGGAGGAAGGTTTGGGGAGATGTCAGAGGTAGGTTCTTTACAGAGTGTGGTGGGTATGTGGAATGCACGGCCAGCGGTGGTAGTAGAATCAGATATATTAGGGACATTCAAGCAACTCTTGGATAGACACATGGAAAATAGTTCAATGAAGGGTATGTGGTTAGTCTGATCTTAGAGTAGGATAAAAGGCCGGCATAACGTTGAGGGCCGAAGGGCCTGTACTGTGCTGGACTGTTCTATGTTCTATGGAACTAGAAAAGGTCAGTGATTGCCAGAAAATAGCCAATAATTATTTAACATTAATTCAGTGGTTTGTATAGCATAGAGGAAGGAAAGGCCATTTGGTCTACCTGGTTCATGCTGTTTCTCTGCACAAGCAGTTTAGCTAATTACACACCTCTGTTTTTAAACAAGGGTAATGTTTCCAGGTACTGTAGCAAGGTGATGGAGATAGAAGTTACTCAGAACCACACCCACAGTGGGCTGCTCAGTGACATATCACTTCATTTCATCCTCATAATCAGAACGTCTCACCACACGTACTCTACCTGTCAGAGGTAACTTAGAGCAGTTGGGAATGTGAGGATTGGAAAAGACTGGTTCAAAAATGCTGTATTTTTGAATGGGCAAAGTCGACAGTCAGGGAACAGTCCAGACACGATCAGTTTAAAAAGCTAGAGCAGAGAAAACTCAAAGGATACATTCAGCCTCAAATATACACTGCCTGCTTTTTACTCTTCAATGTATTAAACTCAATTTGCCCTCCCTATACCCGGTACCTGCTAGACAGGTTAAATTAAATTTAGCCCCTGAGAAGTTAGACAGCACCAGGCATTCGACCGTTCATTCTTATCAATGACCAAAACAAAGTGTGACAGTCATGCGTTTATAAGCTCTGGTATCTTAATTAACTGGTAACTCTGGATTACTGCACTTTTTTGATTTCACCCGTGGGATGTAGGAACCACTAGCTGGATCAGCAATCATTACCCTTCTTGAACTGTTATAGTCCACATGCTGTAGATAGACCCACAATGCCATTTAGGGAGGGAATTCCAGGATTTTTACCAAAAAGCATTGAAGCAACAATGATAGATTTCCAAATCAGGATAGCCTGTGGCTTGGAGAGCAATTTACAGGTGGTATTGTTCCCATGTATTCACTGCCCTCGTCCTCTGGATTGATGTGGTTGTGGGTTTGAAAGATGTTGTCTAAGGATCTTTGGTAAATTTCCACATGCATCTTGTAGATAGTACATACTGCTGTTACCAAGTGTCAGTGGTGTAGGGAGTGGAAGTTTGTGGATGTGGTGCCAAACAAGCAGATTATTTTGTCCTGGATGGTGTCAAGCTTCTTGAGTATTGTTAGAGCCGCACTTATCTAGGCAAGTGGGGAGTATTCCATCATATTCTTGACTTGTGCTTTGTAGATGGTGGACATGATTTGGGGAGACAGGAAGTGACTGTAAGATTCCCTGTACTTAATGCCTCGTGCAGTTCATTTTCTGATCAATAGGAACATCCAGATGTTGATGGGGATTCAATGATGGTAATGCCTTTGAACGTCATGGGACAATAGTTAGATTGACTCTTGTTTAAAATGGTCACTACTTAGAATTTGTATGGCTCAAATCTTGGCATCTTTCAGCCCAAACATGGATATTGTCCAGGTCTTGCTGCATTTGGTCAAGGACTGCTTGCTGTCTGAGGAGTTGTGAATGATGCTGAACATTGTGCAATTATCAGCAAATATCCCAACTTCTGACTTTATGATGGCCATTCTTGAAGCAGCTGAAGATGTTTGGCTTTAGGGCTTTTTATGTTTCTACAAAAGGCTACAGCACGTAAACTTTGCAAGCACAACCTCTCTTTTTAAAAGGTTTTAAAAGATTCTTGCTTTTAAAATATTTTGAACTCATCTGCTATCTTGGTTAGTAAAATCACTCTGTTGTGCTGTACTGCTGAATGTACACCCGACCAGTTATATCTTTGGTATGCATTCAGTGATTTGAACTCAATGGAAAGAAACGGCTGATATGCTAAAATTGCCCTTACTGTGATCCCGCATACAGTGACCTACAGTGACCTCTGGTGGGACTGGAATGCATGTCAACAAGGGAAAAGGTCAGCTGTGTTAGCTTCTTGGGTGAACAGTTCATCTCCAATCATTACTTAAGCTTACATACAAAATGATCACCTAAATAATGTATGAAGGAAATGGGACTGTAACTCCGCATGAGTTACCACTTTATTGTGAAGGACAAGAAAAGGAAGAAAACCAATGTGGGCAAAATACAGATCATTGTTTAGTTTTCACACAGACAACATTAGCATAGTTAAACAGTTACCGTGATGAGTTTGCGAACATCAGTCTTTGTGAGGGTTCTGTCAACATTGAACTCATATCTTGGATCCAGAACAACGGCTTTAACCTATTAGAAAATAGATTCATCATATAACTTCAAGGTGTTTGCCAATCTGTTTATTTACAGAGTGCATTGTTTTCTGCATATTAGCTTTTAAAGAGACAGCAGGCTGCTTTGTAAAGCAACATAAAGAAAGAGACATAACTCAGAAAAAAATTTCAATCACCAGAGGAAATTTGCACCTTCAGTGCTCCCAGTGCCCAGTGCACCTTGCCAGGATTACATATTAGGAATTCAGGGACATTCCCGTAACTTGCTTCCACAAACACACACAATATACACTTGATTATAAACATGTTGTTATAGCTGTTGAAGATAGCTATCTGTAAGAAAAATAGGGTGGTTATGGTAGGGGATTTTAACTTTCCAAACATAGACTGGGACAGCCATAGTGTTAAGGGTTAAGATGGAGAGGTATTTGTTAAGTGTGTACAAGAACATTTTCTGATTCAATATGTGGATGTACTGACTAGAGCAGGTGTAAAACTTGACCTACTCTTGGGAAAATAAGGCAGGGCAGGTGACTGAGGTGTCAGTGGGGGAGCACTTTGGGGCCAGCGACCATAATTCTATTAGATTTAAAATAGTGATGGAAAAGGATAGACCAGATCTAAAAGTTGAAGTTCTAAATTGGAGAAAGGCCAATTTTGACGGTATTAGGCAAGAACTTTTGAAAACTGATTGGGCACAGATATTTGCAGGTAAAGGGACAGCTGGAAAATGGGAAGCCTTCAGAAATGAGATAACGAGAATCCAGAGAAAGTATATTCCTGTTAGGATGAAAAGAAAGGCTGGTAGGTATAGTGAATGTTGGATAACTAATGAAATTGAGGGTTTGGTTAAGAAAAAGAAGGAAGCATATGTAAGGTATAGACAGGATAGATTGAGTGAATCCTTAGAAGAGTATAAAGACAGTAGGAGTATACTTAAGAGGGAAATCAGGAGGGCAAAAAGGGGACATGAGATAGCTTTGGCAAATAGAATTAAGGAGAATCCAAAGAGTTTTTACAAATACATTCAAGACAAAAGGGTAACCAGGGAGAAAATAGGGCCCCTCAAAGATCAGCAAGGCGGCCTTTGTGTGGAGTCGCAGAAAATGGGGGAGATACTAAATGAGTATTTTGCATCAGTACTTACTGTGGAAAAGAATATGGAAGATATAGACTGTAGGGAAATAGATGGTGACATCTTGCAAAATGTCCAGATTACAGAGGATGAAGGGCTGGATGTCATGAAACAGGTAAAGGTGGCTAAAACCCCAGGATCTGATCAGGTGTATCCTAGAACTCTGTGGGAAGCTAGAGAAGTAATTGCTGGGCCTCTTGCTGAGATATTTGTATCATCGATAGTCACAGTTGAGGTGCTGGAAGACTGGAAGTTGGCTAACATGGTGCCACTGTTTAAGAAGGGTGGTAAGGACAAGCCAGGGAACTACAGACCAGTGAGCCAGACGTTGGTGGTGGGCAAGTTGTTGGAGGGAATCCTGAGGGAAAGGATGTACATGTATTTGTAAAGGCAAGGATTGATTAGGGATCATCAACATGGTTTTGTGCGTGGGAAATCATGTCTCACAAACTTGATTGATGAGGGCAGAGTGGAAGATGTGATCTACATGGACTTCAGTAAGGTGTTCGACAAGGTTCCCATGGGAGACTGATTAGCAAGGTTAGATCTCACGGAATACAGGGAGACCTAGCCATTTGGATACAGAACTGGCTCAAAGGTAGAAGACAGAGGGTGATGGTGGAGGGTTGTTTTTCAGACTGGAGGCCTGTGACCAGTGGAGTGCCACAAGGATCGGTGCTGGGTCCTCTACTTTTTGTCATTTACATAAATGATTTGGATGCGAGCATAAGGGGTACAGATCGTAAGTTTGCAGATGACAAAATTGGAGGTGTAGTGGACAGCGAAGAGGGTTACCTCAGATTACAACAGGATCTGGATCAGATGGGCCAATGGGCTGAGAAGTGGCTGATGGAGTTTAATTCAGATAAATGCGAGGTGCTGCATTTTGGAAAGCAAATCTTAGCAGGACTTAAACACTTAATGGTAAGGTCTTCGGGAGTGTTGCTGAACAAAGAGACCTTGGAGTGCAGGTTCATAGCTCCTTGAAAGTGGAGTCGCAGGTAGATAGGATAGTGAAGAAGGTGTTTGGTATGCTTTCCTTTATTGGTCAGAGTATTGAGTACAGGAGTTGGGAGGTCATGTTGCGGCTGTACAGGACATTGGTTAGGCCATTGTTGGAATATTGCGTGCAATTCTGGTCTCCTTCCTATCGGAAAGATGTTGTGAAACTTGAAAGGGTTCAGAAAAGATTTACAAGGATGTTGCCAGGG
Organism: Chiloscyllium plagiosum; assembly: GCF_037043375.1. Classification (NCBI taxonomy): domain Eukaryota; kingdom Metazoa; phylum Chordata; class Chondrichthyes; order Orectolobiformes; family Hemiscylliidae; genus Chiloscyllium; species Chiloscyllium plagiosum. The sequence continues at coordinate 105,939,500 of NW_028270141.1, forward strand.
TTGGAGGATTTGAGCTATAGGGAGAGGCTGAACAGGCTGGCGCTGTTTTCCCTGGAGAGTCGGAGGCTTAGGGGTGACCTTATAGAGGTTTACAAAATTATGGGGGCATTGATAGGGTAAATAGGCAAATCCTTTTCCCTGGGGTAGGGAAGTTCGGAACTAGAGGGCATAGGTTTAGGGTGAGAGGGAAAAGATATGAAAGACACCTAAGGGGCAACATTTTCAAACAGAGGGTGGTACGTGTATGGAATGAGCTGCCAGAGGGAGTTAAGAGGCATTTAAGAGGCATTTGGGTGGGTATATGAACGGGAAGGGTTTGGAGGGATATGGGCCGGGTGCTGGCAGGTGGGACTAGATTGGGTTGGGATATTTGGTTGGCATGGATGGGTTGGACTGAAGGGTCTGTTTCCATGCTGTACATCTCTATGACTCTAGTAAATGTTAGCTGCTGTGCTACAGGACCGAGGTACAGAAGGCCCTGATTTCAATCTACTAATTGAATCTTAGCAAAGGTGCTCTAGAAGTTCTGCCTTCCCTCTGCAGATAAGTGGTGGCTGGGTTGGAAATTGAGTTATGTTTTGAGGTAGGATCGCGGGATCTAAAACGTTAACTCTGGTTTCTCTTCACAGATGCTGCCAGACCTGTTGAGCCTTTCCAGCATCTTTTTTTTTGTGTACTCGCTATCCTGTGTTCACTATGGGCATGTGCAAGTCAGGACAGGTTCTGACTCACATATGTATTAATATTCAGGGGCCTGGTTTCGTGGTTGGTAAAAAAACATTGAGGATAGGAGTTGTAATTTCTCTCATATCTCATTAAAAGTCCCTCCCATAGTCTCTTATATTAAGATCATAAGACAACAAGATGTCATAATAGAGCATGCCTTTATTGGTCAATGCATTGAGTATAAGAGTTGGGATATGATGTTGCGGCTATACAAATATTGGTTAGGTCACTTTTAGAATACTGCATTCAATTCTGGTCTCCCTGCATTAGAAAAGATATTATTAAACTTGAAAATATTCAGAAAAGATTTACAAGGATGTTGCCAGGGTTGGAGGATTTGAGCTATAGGGAGAGGCTGAATAGGCTGGGGCTGTTTCCCCTGGAGCAGCAGAGGCTGAGGGGGTGGCTTTATAGAAATTTATAGAATCATGAGGGGCGTGGATAGGGTGAATATCCAAAGTCTTTTTCCAAGGTAGGGGAGTCCAAGATGAGAGGGCATAGGTTTAAGGTGAGAGGGGAAAAAATATAAAAGAGACCTAACTTTTTCACACAGAGGGTGGTGCGTGTATGAAATGAGCTGCCAGAGAAAGTGGTAGAGGCTGGTACAATTACAACATGTAAAAGGCATCTGAATGGGTACATTAGGTGGCACAGTGGTTAGCACTGCGGCCTCACAGCACCAGGGTCCCAGGTTCGAATCCAGTCTCAGGGTGACTGTCTGTGGAGTTTGCACATTCTCCCTGTGTCTGTGTGGGTTTCCTCCCACAATCCAAAGATGTGCAGGTTAGGTGAATTGGCCATGCTAAATTAACCACAGTGTTTGGGTTAGGTGCATTAGTTAGGGGTAAATGTACAATAACGGGGTAGGGGAATGGGTCTGAGTGGGTTACTCTTCAGAGGGTGATGTGGACTTGATGGGCCAAATGGCCTGTTTCCACACTGTAGGGATTCTATGAATAGGAAGGGCTTTGAGGGATATGGGCCAAATGCTGGCAAATGGGACTAGATTAATTTAGGCTATCTGGTCGGCATGGACAAGTTGGTGCGAAGGTCTGTTTCCGTATTGTACATCTCTATGACTCTAAGTAGGCCATTTAGGCCATCCTCTCTACTTCACCATTCAATAAGAAGATGGAAAATAATTGTAATCCTAGTGGCATTCCACTAGTTACAGGTTGCCACCCTGAAGATGCCTCCTTTATCTCAACTCTCTGTCTTCTATTAGTTAGCCAGTCTCTATCTATGCAAATGTACTTCCTCCAATACAATGGATTATTTTGTTATTAAGTAGCCTTACATGTGGTACCTTATTGAATGCCTTCTGAAAATTCATATATATTACAACAACTGCTCCCCCTCTATCTGTCCTTCTTGTAACATCTTCAAAGAACCCTAAGAAATTTGTCAGGTATAGTTTACCATGAAGTCATGCTGACTCTGCTTGATCACGATGGGCATTTTGAAATGCTCTGCTATCACATCCTTTACAATAGGCTCTGATGTTTTCCCAATAACAGATATTAAGCTAACTGGCCTAACGTTGCCTACTTTTTGCCTCCTTCCCTTTATAAATAAAGGTGCTACAATGGCCGTTTTTCCAATCCTCTGAAACTTTTGCAGGATCTAAGTACTCCTGGAAGATAACAAGAGTGTCCCCAATCCCTCTCTCTCGCTATTTCTTTTAAAACCTAGGACGCATCCCTTCAGATTTAGGGGACTGACTATTTTTAGCTCCATTAGTTTCTCTAATGATAGTTTTTATATTTAATGGCATTGTGTGAACGCAGCTCTTTACAAGTCACATTTTGTACCAATTGATTGAAGCGTACTGTACTATATTGATAAAGACACAAAAAGAAAACAGTTTAGAAGTGATTTACTCACCCATTCAGCTTCATGGTTTGATGGGTGGGAGAAGTCTAAAATTATAGAGATTTTGCCCTAGTAATTCAAATAATTGTTCAGACTGGTGCAAAGAAAAGTATGGACCAAACTATTGCTTTGGTGGTACACTAGATCCCACGGCAGAAAAGCCCCAGGTATACCTCGGGGTGGCAGATGGGGAGGGGGTGGTGAAAGACCTACTGTAAATTAATGAAGATTGCTCCCAGCAAATTAGTGCTGTGGGGCAGTTGGCTTTTGAGTTGGCAGCCTCATCCTCCTCACTCAGGGGCTGGTGAATAGTTTTTCACATAGCATGCAGCAGCTCACTGAACCTAACAGACAAGGGTCTTTTCAGATCAAACAAACTGTATAAGGAGATGCAACTCTTCAAGTGTTGTAAAAGAGTATTGGATATACAGAGATGAGGTGATAACCCAAAATGGCCAAGTGAGAACCCACAAACAAACAAGAGCCATTTTCCCTGAAGACATAAGGAAGGATTCCTGAAGCATATACATACAAGCCATCAAGGAATTGACTCCACCTTGAGGAAGGCAAGAGAGTGCTCAATTGGTCAAAGAAACAATGAGATGAAGAACCATAACAGCCAGTGCTGAGCTTGTCATGGACATCGACAGACCTTCCTCGGATGGGAATAAACCACTTTCTGGAACAGCTTATCTTCTCACAATCGACGATTCATGTTACTGAGCAGCTGACCTTAATAACCACCAGTCAGTTTGTAGAAAGCCTGAAAACGCATTTCCGATGTCAATGCCTTCCTGAAATCCAGTTTCATAGAACATCAACCCTCATATAAACATAGCAAATAGGTGGAGGAATAGACCATTTGGCCCCTCAAGTCTGCTCCACCACTCAATATGATCATGACTGAACATTGAGCTCAATACCTTAATCCCACCCTCCCCCTATTTCCCCTGATCATTTTAGCGGCAAGAGCCACATAAACCTTCTTGAAAACACAAAATGTTTACAAAATTATCTGTATTTGTGAATAATTAGGAGGTTCAGCACTACACATCATCTCTATATTCTTTTTTCTTCATTCACAGGGTGAGGACCTTGCTGGCTGGGACAGCTTTTATTGCCCATCCCTAATTGCCCCGAACAGTTGAGAGTTGAAAAATGTGGTGCTGGAAAAACACAGCAGGCCAAGCAGCATCCGAGGAGCAGGAGAATCGACGTTTCTGGCATAAGCCCTCGGATCTGCCTGGCCTGCTGTGTTTTTCCAGCACCACATTTTTCAACTCTGGTACTCCAGCATCTGCAGTCTTCACTTTCTCCCAGAACAGTTAAGAGTCAACCACATTGCTGTGTATCGCTGTGGGTCTGGAGTCAAATGTAGGCTAGACGAGGTAAGAATGGCAGTTTCCTTCCATAAAAGACATTAGTGAACCAGATGGGTTTTTCTGACAATTGGCATTCCCTTAAGAAACCCTGTAGAGATGTCTGATCTCATGGTCAGCATTGGATTCTTATTTCCAGATGTTTATTTGTGGGTGGCATGGTGGCTCAGTGATTAGCACTGCTGCCTCACAGTGCCAGGGACCCGGCTTCAATTCCCGCCTCGGGAAACTGTCTGTGTGGAGTTTGCATGTTCTCCCCGTGTCTGCGTGGGTTTCCTCCGGGTGCTCCGGTTTCCTCCCACAGTCCAAAAATGTGCAGGTTAGGTGAATTGGCCATGCTAAATTGCCTGTAGTGTTAGATGCAGGGGTAAATGTAGGGGAATCGGTCTGGGTGGGTTGCTCTTTGAAGGGTCAGTGTGGACTGGTGGGGCCGAAGGGCCTGTTTCCACACTGTAGGGAATCTAATCTAATCTTTATTGAATTGAAATTCTACCATCTGCTGGAGCAGGATTCTAACCCAGGTCCCCTGGGTCTCTGGATTAACAGTCGAGCAATAATGCCATATGCCATCACCTCCTCATATACTATCCCAAATCAAATTGAAAAGGCTGAGGCAGCAGTGAAAATTGCCAATGGGATCATCGAAAATGATTAAATCCAGCATTGGTGTTTACAAGACAATCTTAACAACAAGGGATATCAAAATCAGTTCCAAATTCTTCATACCAATGCTATTAGAAAAAAAGAGGGAGGCCAGGAGCACATTGAGCAGCACTGCTGGAAGCTGATAACATAAGATTGTTGCTGAAAATAATGTAATGCTTTAGTTCAGTTGGCTGGTTTGTTGGTTTACAGAGCAGTATGATGCCAACAGCGTGGGTTCAATCCCATCCCTTGCCTGAGTTATGGTGGCCCGCAGGTTAAATCACCACCAGTCACTTCTCTGTAATGATTGAGCAGCCCCTATGGTCTGGTAAGACTATGATGACACACACAATGGTGGACATTTTGAATAATTACAAGATTATTTACAGTAGACGATGTTAGCATGCTAAAGAAATTAATGCTGGATCGTGGGTCGGAACTAAAAACATGAAGACAAGCAAAATAACAGAACTAGAGAAACACAACTCCTTGAGGATGGAAAATAGTCTAACCCAGTGACTAATGTCACTTTGCACTACCTTTCGAATAAATGAAAATTTACTGAACCAATAACTAGTAACAGAAGTGAGTGGCAAGATCAAAGTGAAATGACAGAAGGCCAAATTCCACTTTGACAACACAACCAAATTGTTGAGATTTGGATAGCTGGTGAGAGTGCAAACATTCAACATTCTCAACAAATATCAGCCCACTTGATAACTTGGGGACCTGAGTAAAGCAGTTATCATCTCGATTGTACATAGTGAAAGTGAACAACAAGATGTATTGTTGCAAGTGTGGGCATATACATGAAACAAAAGAAGCTTTACTTTCCCAGCAGACAGCTGTAAGGCAAATTTAATTTCACCAAAAAGAAACTTAACAATCAATCACAAAAACAGGGCAGACTTGGCAAGATGGCAGCGATTTTGTAGAATTGCCTAACAGCCAAGGCATACTGGTATTTTTTGCCATCCCTGGCTAACTTATGTGGTGGAATTATTAGTTTAAAATCTTACAGAACACATATTTGTTAATATTTGGGAGTGGAAAGGGAAAAAAGGGAAAAGGAGCAAGCAAACAGCAGCAGAGAGGACACTCCCCTGCAGCACCTACAACACCAGAGACTGCAGCAACAGCCTCTCCTGAACCCCCTGGGGACCTGACAGACGCACAGGAATTGGCTGCGGCGATGGAGAGACTTACCTTGAACGTTAGGCCTGCGATTAAGGAAATCCGTGGGAAGATTCGTGCTCAGGTCCCACCTATCGCATCCATGCTTCAGGAGCATGAGCAGGAGATCTAGGGCCTCGGGGAGCAGCTGTAGGAGGTGAAGGGTCGAACCAAGGCCTCGGAAGCTGCAATGGAGTCCTCATCCAGTCGGATCCAGGTGCTGGAGCGAGAGATGCGGGCCTTGCGAAACCATATCGACAACCTCAAAAATCGGGGTCAGAGGATAAATCTCCGAATTATCGGGCTCCCTGAAGGTGAGGAAGGTGAGCAGCCAGTCAGCTTCTTTGTAAACTGGCTGCCAAAGTTTTTGGGCCTTCACATCGAGTCCAGCAGGCTACAGATTGAAAGGGCTTATCGGGTTCCAGTGCACAAGTCAGGGCCGGTGCAGCATCCCTGCTCGGTCCTAGTGCACGTCCATTCATATAAGGACAAGCAAAAAGTCATAGAAGCTTCTCGATTACTGGGAAAATATCCACAGGTGCTGCTGTACAAGGGGTCAAAAAAATCAAGTTTTTCCAGGATTTCTCAGCAGATTTAATTTGAAAGAGGAAGTCCTTCGATGAAGTTAAAAAGAGGCTGAGGAACCTGGGCATCCAGTATTCCATGAGGTACCCCGCAGTGCTCCATTTCAGCCACGAGGACTCAGTTTATACATTTGATTCAGCGGATAAAGCTAAAAACTTTGTAGACACTTTAAAATAGATGGAGTGGCCTGAAGAATATGGTTAATGTTCATTCTCTTTTCCTTCTTTCCCCACGTTTTCCCTTCCTTTTTTTATTCCTTTCTTTCTCCCTAATAATTTCTTTTTTTGGAAAGGGATGTAAAAAACTTGGAATAACTTGTTTCTTTTTTTAATAACTGGGAAAATTTTGTGGATGTTCTTTGTTGTCTCCCTTTTTTTGTTTCTCTTTTAGTCACAAGTAGGGGTGACATGAAGGCAGGGATGGGTGGAGTGCTCATCCTGACTTTGTCTTTTTTCTGTCGATTTAAGGATCATCTCCCTGTTTTTTTTCTGGCCTAAGGCTGGGGCACAGTCTGGGTTTGAAGGAGCTGTGAAGGAGGGGATGGGTATGGTGAGTGCCCCCTATGGGCAGGGGGAAGAGCCTTCCATTCAAGGTTTTATAGTTGGTTTTCTTTGTAGCTTTTTGGTAGTAATAGTTGCTTATAGTTATATAGAGTAGTTTTTGTATGCATAATTCTTCGAATCTGAGTCTTTATTTTCTTGTGCTCAGCGCTTTGAAGGAGGGTTCCCCCTCCCAGGGGTTCATGAGTCTCTGAAAGGGGATATGGCTAAGTGTCTTATTAAATGGTGCTCCTGGAACATCAAGGGAAGTCACTCACCTGTTAAAAGGAAAAAAAGTGCTTTCTATCCTTAAGAGGGAAAGGGTTAATATTGTTTTGTCGCAGGAAACCCATCTTGATGATGGGGAACACCTGAAGTTACAACAGGGGGGTTATGACCGAGTATTCTTTTCATCCTTTACTACTAAAAGTAGGGAAGTGGCAGTACTTATCCAGAAAAATCTTCCGTTCACATTATTAGAACAGGTGAAAGATGAGCAGGGATGGTTTGTGATCCTTAAAGCCCTGACACATGGGGAAGAATATGGCATTTTAAACGTCTACTGTCCTCCGGCGCATCCCCTCAAATTTTTGATTACTGCTTTCTCTAAGCTGAGTGCCCTTGGAATACGACACATTATTATGGGGGGGGATTTTAATTGTCTTTTGGATTCGACAGTGGACAGGAAGCCTAGTGGGCCCCCAACTATTTCTTCGCAGGCCAAGTATGTGGCTGACTTATGCGAGGAGTTTGGGCTGGTGGATATTTGGAGATGTCTTCACCCTACTGGCAGGGACTTCACCTTTTTTTCAAACCCACATAAATGTCACACGAGGATTGATCTCTTTCTGGCTCCCTCGGCCCTTCTAGATTCGATTATGAGGTTGCAAAATTGGGAATATAGCAATCTCTGATCACGCGACAGTATATTTGGAAGTTAAGGCCAAGAGTGAGGGGCTAGGTTTGCAGCACTGGCGTTTGGACCCTTTTCTCCTTGAAGATTCCAAATTTGTGGAATACCTTTTGAAGGAGCTTCAGTAATTCTTGACTATCAACTCAGACATGGCTAGTAGTCCGTCTATGTTATGGGAGGCCGCTAAGGCCTTTGTTGGGGGATTAGCTAATTCTTATTCAGCCGCCAGAAATGACAGAAGGAGGAACAGCAGCGTCTACTTCAGACGCGGTTGAAAGCCACCGAGGTGGCACATTTTGCGCGGCCTTCGGTGACCAAGCTACAGCGGATCACGGCCCTTCGGGCTGCCTTGAATTCAATACTGACAAATAACACAAAGAAAGAACTTGCTTTTGCTAGACAAAGGCTGTTCAAATATGGGGATAGGCCAGGGAAGTATTTAGCATACCTGACTAGGAAAAAGCGTGCTCTCCAATCCATTACTGCAATCAGAGACAGCACCGGAGTCCTTACATACGATGCTAAAAAGATTAATGAGGCTTTTCAGAGTTTTTACTCTGAATTGTATCGGTCTGAAGGTTGCGAAGACTGGAGGGCTAAAATGGAGACCTTTTTTAAGAACCTGGACCTCCCAGGGGTAACCTTGGAACAGGCTTCTCTTCTTAATGCCCCCTTGACAGTTTAGGAAATACAGAAAGCAACTAGGCAACTTCAGAGTGGGAAAGCACCTGGCCCTGATGGTCACCCGGGTGAGTTTTATAAGGGGTTTATAGGGATTCTGTCAGGGCCGACGTTGGAGATGTACAATCACTCCTATATGCATGAATGTCTACCACCATCTTTGACAGAAGCTAATATTTCCTTAATTCTTAAGAAGGGGAAGGTTCCTGAGGATTGTGCCTCTTACAGGCCCACCTCTCTATTAAATTCAGACTTCAAGATTCTGTCCAAGATCCTGGCGCTGAGATTGGAAAGGGTGTTGCCCCATATTATTAAAGAGGACCAGACAGGCTTTATAAGGGGCCCTGGGTCCTCTAATAATATTAGAAGGTTGCTGAATGTGGTCCTAGTTTGTCAGCAATGATCGATTCAGGGGTTGGTGATTTCCTTAGATGCAGAGAAAGCATTTGACCGGGTGGAATGGTCGTATCTTTTTTATGTCTTAGAACAGTTTGGGTTGGGTGGACTCTTTGCTAGGTGGGTGGAGGTTTCATATTGCCACCCTCTGGCTGCGGTCATCACCAACTGGTGAAGTCTGGGAATTTTACAATTGGTAGGGGTAGTCGGCAAAGCTTCCCCCTCTCACCGTTGTTGTTTACGTTGGTGATAGAGCCGCTGGCAGAGGCTATTCGTCAGAACGTCCACATAACCGCTCCGGAAGTGGGATTGAGGGCACACAAGATTACATTGTACGCAGATGATGTCCTTCTGTTTTTATCAAACCGAATCACCTCCGTACCCCATTTGATACAGTGTATCAATTCATTTGGGGCTATTTCAGGATATAAAATTAAGTTTGCAAAATCGGAGGCTATGCCTTTGGGAACCTTAAGGATGTGCCAGAAGTTGAAGGTGGCTCTAAGTTCCCTTTTAAGTGGTCACGGGCAGGGTTCCAGTACCTAGGCATTTTTATTACCCCCAAGTTTGATCTGTTATTTCGGACTAACTTTGCTCATTTGCTCGACAATATTAGGCGAGATCTCCAGAGATGGGAGGCTCTTCCGATTTCATGGCTGGGTGGAATATCTCTCATTAAGATGGATGTTCTTCCTCGTTTGCTTTCTACCATGCGTATGCTCCCTATAATGTTTCCCAGGCCAGTGCTGCGGAAGCTTATGGGGTGGTTTGGTTCCTTTGTCTGGCATCGTGGGCGGCCCCTCATCAAACTTACTCAATTGCAGTTATCTCAAGGAGGTGGTGGGGGAGTTGATGTCCCAGACATCAGAAGGTATCAATTGAGTTCCCTGCGGTTGGGTGGGTAACGATCCAAACTCAATATGGCTGGATATCAAGGCCTCCCATGCAAAGTGCCCTCTTATTAACCTGTTGTTCATGGATAAGATGAGGACAGTTATGGACCATGGCCGGAACCCCATTGTCATTAGTACAGTCAAGGCATGGTGGGCGATGCATCAGAGTGAGGGTTGTTATCCAAGAGTTTGCCACTTACACCTATAGTTGGCATGCCAGGGCTTCGACCAGGAATGATGGACTCAGGGTTCAAATTAGGGGCAGCGAGAGGAGTTTCTAGTTTGGCAGACCTGTTTGAGGGGAAGGTTATGATGTCTTTTGAGCAACTGAGCCGCAAATACAGGTTGCCCAGCAGAGACCTTTTCTGTTTTTTTCAGGTTAGGGATTTCATCCAGAAGAAGACTATGCTTCTCACTAAGCCCTATAAGCCTTAGAGGATGTTGCTACATTCCACAAGCACCCTTTCGGTTAGTGCCCTCTATCGCCTGCTGGGTGGCAGGGCCTGGCAGGATATTAACCGGCTATGTGAGGTCTGGGAGCAAGAGCTGGGAGTGGAGATCTCTTCTGAAACATGGGAGAACATATGGGAGAATGCTCAAAAGATCTCAATCTGTAACAGGACATGTGCCATACAGTTAAAAGTTCTGCACAGGGCTCATCTGACACCGGGCCGTCTGGTGAAGTTTAAAAAAGGGGCATCTTCAGTGTTCCCCAAATGTAAAATAAGTGAAGGTACTCTTACCCATTGCTTCTGGACATGCCACAGGCTCCGTGTTTATTGGAGCACGTGGCAGGAGAGATAAGGAGGGTATTGAGGACTGAAGTCAAAGCAGACCCGATATCTCTCCTCTTAGGTCTACCTAATTTACCATCTTTAGATGGGCATGGGAAGAAACTATTTAATATTCTTGCACACTGTGCACGGAAGAATATTCTGATGAACTGAGTGTCTGAGAACCCGCCAGGCTTGCTGGGATGGCAGAAATTAATGATGGAGCACATTCCCTTGGACTCTTTTTTACAAACATGGTGCACCACACAACAGACAATTTTTATAAGACATGGCAGCCCTACTTGAGTTATTTGGATATAGATTTGTCAGCTGTCGTAACTAGGGTGTTTGTTTAACCAGGATGGTTAGGTTTGCCAAGCCCTGGAGGGGGGTCTCCTGAGTTAATATGGGTACATATACAATGCTCCCATTCCTTTGTTTGGGAGCTTTGCGCTGAGCATAGCTGTTCTGTATTCTGTGTTTTTTTTCCCTCTTCTTTCTTTTTTTATTAGTTATTTACTTATTTATTGGTGTTGCTTTCCACCGTGTTAGGGTTTGTTTTGAATTATAGGGTAGGTTAGTAGTTAATAGACAGTAGTTGTATTGTAATTTGTGTTTTGTTTTCTTTTTATTATACTGATATTTGTTATTGATTGTATTTTTCAATAATTTTATATGTTTGTAAAGTTAAAAACATTTGCTAATAAATACATTTCCAAAAAAAAGGTCAAATATCTCCTGCCAAATGCAACAGATTAACAGCAACAAATACCACAGCAACAACACTGCATGGCGACAGCATTACTCAGAAAGATAATGTCACTCTAGAAACGAGGAGACACCACACCAACAGCCAAGAACAAGTCAAGTGCATATGGTTAGAAGAACTGAACATTATGTGTGAAATGGATATGTAGGAACAGTTGAAATTGGAAGAGTTGACAGAACAAGCAGATGTTTGTTCATGCAAGAGAATATTCTTTATAGACTATATATGATAAGTAATCTGCAAGTTATGGTGTATACAATTGTTTTCTCTAAAAAGGCGGGGGCATTTGAACAAATACCTTTATTATTTTGGCTTATATATTAATGTATTATCTGATGCCATTTTTGAAAAGTAGACATTTTAGACACCAAATTGGGACACTATGCATAATTTAGTTCAGCTCTGGGTGTTTCTGGTGATGCAGTAAGCCGGACTACACAGCAAGATTTTGCAAGCTGCACTCCTTTCAGTTGAGGTATTTATACAGTACTGTGATCTGTACTGCTTGTCCTAAATCAATGGGAAGGTAATAAGGGCGCCAGAGGCCAGGACACAACCTCCCACGCCGGCAACACTGATCGACACAGACTGGGATCGCCGGCGCCACCACCTGGCTGTGCTCTTCATAGCTATAACCAGTTTGAAAGTTGATGTGTTTTACGCACCGTCTGAGTATGCACTGTGACGCTCTGCACCCGGTTTGCAATAGCACAGTTACATTTTCTTTCGCATTATGAAGTTTAACTTTGTTTTTCAATGCTGTTGTCCCAAACAGTAAGTAACCGTTGCTGCAACGAAGAATATATTAACTTGAGTAAAACGCTAATAATAACTCATCGGATTTACAATCTCACTGCACTCACCATGAACGCTACAAGAGTCTCAGAAATAGAGTGTCCTCTATCAGCGCACTCCTGGGCTATTTCCCGAATGATATTCTTAATCACACATTCGGCCTGAGTGTAAGCCATTCTGCAGGTTTCAAACAAGAAAAAAAGACATGTGAAGGTTTGGATAATGGAAACATCAAAAGGACACACATTAACTGTAGGTAGCAGTTTGCTCAGGTCAGGTCACAACCTGCTTTACAAACAGTCACATTCAGTTGACAATGTTCCCAGTTCCTGCTCCTTTCCCGGGGGGATTTGACTCCTCTTCGTTTCCCTCTTTCTGTTGTTTCATGTAACGATCCCGTTACCCTGGAAACAGACATCAACCGACCGTCCTGATTGGTTGACGTCAATGCCCTGACGTTCTTACGCACGTGGGACCTTCTCTGAAAGATGTTGCTCTCAGCTCACATTCCAGCATTCACAGTAATTTGCTTTTGTCCAGTGTTTAACCCACTGCCACCTCTCTTCCACGAATGCCTATCCTGAAGAAGTACTGCTCTTCTCTCCGACCAGCTTTGACAAAGGGTCAGTTAGACTCGAAACGTCAGCTCTTCTCTCTCCTTACAGATGCTGCCAGACTTGCTGAGATTTTCCAGCATTTTCTTTTTTGGTTTCAGCTTTGGCTGTGCTTGGCTCTGAGCAGCGGCGAATATACACTTACTGGATAGGTCTCCAGTCAGAGCCAGTGGTGAAGTGTCCACAATAGTTAGCCACCTGATAGCAACAACAAAAAAAGAAACTAGCCTACAGTTTGCTTGCTCTTTTTCAGAGGTGGTCAATTGAAAGAAATACTCTAGAGCGCATAGTTTTCATGCCTGACTTAACGGAAGATGTGAACAATCTAACTTGCAGTTCAAATAAAAAGGGTTGCAGATGGGTCAGTCAACAGGAGACTTTTTGGAGCCGACAGACCTGCCTAGCTGCTGAAGTGAAGCTAGTTTACAGAGTGCACTGAATTAGATGCTCAATTTTTCTAACCAAACAGAGTTGGCCACAGAAGTGCTACCTTTCGTTCATTTGTGTGAAATGGGCGTTACTGGGGGGGGGGGGGGGGCAGCATTTATTGCTCATCCTTAAATGCCCTCGAAGTGGTGGTTGTGAGCTACTTCTTTGAACTGCTGTGGTTAGACCCACAATGCTATTAGGGAGGGAATTCCAGGATTTGACCCAGTGACAGTGAAAGAACAGTCTTATACAGTAAAGTCAGGATGGTGAGTGGCTTGGAGGGAACTTGCAAATGATGATGTTCCCATTTATCAGTTGCCTTGGTTGGGACCAAAAATAAAGAGCCTTGGTCAATATTTGGATTGCATCTAGTAGATGGTACATACTGCTGTTACTGAGTATCAGTGGTAAATGAAGTAGATGTGATGCCTGGTATAGTACATCCTTTACAACTATCAGCAAGGAAAGAGATCAATGTGTCCAATGAGGAGACAGGACAGAATGCCAGGAGCAGCACCAGGCATACCTAAAAGTGCCTACCTGGTAAAGCTACTAGATATAATTTTATGTAAAACAGCAGAAGCAGATGCAATAGAAAGTGATCCAAAAATCAGGTCTGCATCCTTGCCACAACCAATCATGAATGAGGGTGGACAACTAAACACTGGAAGAGGATGCTCCACAAATATCCCCATCCTTATTGATGAGGCCAGTACATTAGTGTAAAGAACATGCTGCAGTCTTGAGACAGGCTTCACCTACATGTGCCACATAAGTGGATCCATCTTGATCTCCCCTGAAATCTTTAGGTATGTCCTGTTCTCAAAAAGCAGAACAAATCCATCCCATCCAATTAACAGCTGACCAGTCTACTCTCAATGATCAAAGTGATGGAATATGCTATTGACAGTGCTACTAAGCGACACTTACGTAGAAATAATCTGCCCTCAGATTCTCATTTTGTGTTCCATCATGACCACTGCTGACCTTTTTGCAGTGTTGGTGGATCAAGTGAGAGTGACTGCTGTTGATATTGAGGCAGAATTTTACCAAGTATGTCATCAACAATCTTGAATTAATGAGAATCAAGGGTAAAATTCTTCAGTTGTTGGATTCATAGCGCACAAAGCAAAATGGTTATATTTGATGGAAGCCAATCATCTCAGACTCAGACATCTCTACAGGGTTTCTTAAGGGAATACACAAGGAATAGAATAGAATCACTACAGTGTGGAAATAGGCTCTTCGACCCAACAAGTCCACATCGACCTTCCAAAGAGTATCACACCCAAATCCAATCCCAATTAGTCTACATTTACCCCAACTAATGCACCTAACGTATACATCCCTGAACATTATAGGCAATTTGGCATGGCCAATTCACCTAACCTGTACATCTTTGGATCTTAGTTGTGTGAAGGCTCAACTATCTTCAGTTGTTTCTTTGATGACCATCATAAAGTTTGTAAGTGGGAACATTTGCTGATGATGGCACATTATTCAACACCATTATGACTCCTCAGATACTGAAGCTGATGGTGTCCAGTAAGACTTGGACTGATGTGTGGAATGAATGTTACTCCCCATTTAAGTGTTAGGCAATGGCCATCTCCAACAAAAAAAGATTTAATCATTGTTTTCCTGAGTTTATCTTAATGGAAGGGGTAATATTTTAAGGAAACTTTATAAACATTTCCCAGTTAAACATGGATATTGCAACAAGGAGTCCACACAGGTATCATCAAAAGCGATGTTTAATTTAAAAATACTTTTATTTAGAACGAAAGATAAACTTATGCATTGTACAATATTTCAGTCTTATTTCAGATTATTGTACAGTCTAATATTTTACAGTTTTAAAAGGACAAAACATACAAAGGTTCTGCTAATTATGCTTTTCTCACAAGCAACACAATTTTGTACAAACAATGCAACATAATGAAACAATACATTAGGTCAAGTAGTAAAGCCATCAACAATACTGTGACTTATGAAATTGTGATAAACACAAATGGAAAAGGATGTTGATTTCTACAAATGAGAGATATTAATGATAGTTATTCTTCTCTGCAGATCACACCCATGTGTGCATTTATAATAAATACCAGTGGACCTTTAGTGACTTTTCTTATGGCAAGTTGAAGAATATACTGACTTATAATGGCAGTATATATTACAGAAGTTCATCTCCAGTACTTTGCTCCTGAACAAGTAAAATGTCTTTACATACATCATTCCTCTGGCTACGTTTATAGTTACCAATTTTTTTAAACTTGTTTGTATTTCTCCTTTTATCAGACTGCCTATTCCTCCTTTACCCTTGTGACCCAATGTCCCGACATGACTCTTATGCATGATCCTTTAATAACAATCTATTCAGCATCTCATCAAATTGCTTAAGCCATGTATGCAGATAAGAATGAAAAATGAAAGTCACAGCTAAAAGCAGGTTGAAATAAAACAGTTGAGGGATTCAATGCTTTATTTTATAGCAGTTCCTTGTTCCTGATTCCCAGGAAAATAAGTAATTAAAATGATTGGACTGGTTCATATCAATACTGATGGGCAATGCTTCTGCCAGATATCGGAGCACATCAGCATGGTTAACCGAACAGGAAAAATTTAAACATTGCTGAAAAGAGTGACACGTTTTCAAAGCTTTTACTTGCACTCATTGGGACAAGCACGAAAAGGCTAAATTTCAAACAGTCTCAACAATTCAAGCTGCAGAAGATGTTGAGTGGTTGGTAAGTTGACCCGGTTTGCCAACTAATCAGCATCTTTTCTCCCATAGCGTAAATGGTTGTGATCTTCAAAATTTGTTTTTTGTGTCATTGTCCTGCTGAGTGTAAGACGAAAAGCTTTACAAAGTGTGAAGACTTGCACTTGGGTAAGAAGAATCAAAAGGTATACTATTAATTAAATGGAGAGCGCTTCCCAAAAAAAGTGCAGAGTGGCTGTTTTGTGCATAATATACAAAAAGCATGCGGGTGTAGTGAATGGAATTATGGCCTGTATTGATATATGGTTGGAGCTTAAAGAACAGGAAAGTCTTGTTACAACTGTACAGGGTGTTGGTGTGACTGTATCCAGAGGACTGTGCTGAAGCCAAAAAATGCAGGAGATCACAGCAGGTTAGGCAGTATCCATGGAGAGAAAGCAAGCCAACTTTTCAAGTCTAAATGACTCTTCATGTTTCACGTCAGCTCTGATGAAGAGTCATCTGGACTCAATGTTAGCTTGCTCTGTCTCCATGGGTGCTGCGTAACCCGCTGTGATCCCTAGCATTTTTTGGTTTCAGCAGAGATTCCAGCATTTGCAGTAATTTGCTCCTCCTGAGGACTGCATACAGTTGTGGGCCCTGTATTTAAGAAAGGAAATACTGGAATTGGAAACTGTTCAAAAGAGGTTCACTGGGCTGATTCCTGTGAGAAAGGGGTTGACTTATCAAGAACAGCATAGTAAGTTAGGTCTTTATTCATTAGCACTTAAAAGGAGGGGGATGATCTTAATGAAACATGCAAGATTCTAAGGGAGATTGACATGGAGGATAGAAGTGGTTTCTGAGAGTGGAGGAATCTGAAACTAGGGAGTCATAGTTACAGAATATGGAAACACTCATTAAAAACTGAGACGTGAAGGAGTTTCTTCTCTCAGAGGGTATGAATACCTGGATCTCTGCACCCCAGAAAGTTATGGAGGCTAGATCACTGAAAGTATTTAAAGGGGAAGTAGACACATTTTTGAAATATCAAGGGGTTGACAGCTATGGGGAGCTGCCATGAGGGGGACATGATCTTCAAATGGCCTTGAGGGGTAAAATGGTATACTCTTATTTCTCATGACTTTATGTTCTTGATGTTGCTCTGTTCAGGCTCTGCACTAAAAATGACTAAAATAATTTAAGCCAATTGTCAAAATAATCCAACTTTGCCTCCTTTGTGTCAGACATGGTTTGATAAAAACAACACATTAACTATTGCATTTAAAAATATAAACAGATGGATGTGACTGGCAGAGAACTGGTTCCCATTCATTGCATTTTCTTTAGCGTTACCTCACTGACAATAGCAAATGGTATCAACCCTGTCGACTGGAATTTAAGAAAATGTAAACCTATTCCAAACAATCCTGTGACTCAGCGGTTCTGTTTCAAGTAGGTCTCTTGGCAAATCTGATTCACATTTAACAGGTTTTAACGGCAATACTGATGTAAAAGCAAACAAAATTGAAATGTTGGAACAAGAATTGTAATAAAAAGCAGTTCCCCAAAATTATGATCATTGCAACATTCACATTATCTTTTAGTAATTCTTTCCAAAGGAGTATGAATTTCATCATGTCAATGGCACATAAAAACACATTCCTAAAATCCTCTAAGGCATGTTTCTCTTAGAAGCAGCTATTAGCTTAACGCAACATTACAAAGAATTACAGTACAAAGTTTCAGGGCAATTTATAAGAAATAAAACATTTCATGAAGTGAATCTCCCAGAAAAGGACCTATTATTCCTGATCTTAAAAATCAATAAAATATCTTTTGTTTTAAACGTTAAACTGATTTTTTTTTTAAAAAATGTTTTTACATATGACTGGCCTCGAAGAGAGAACCAGTCTTTTGCACAGAACTGAATTCATGGCACTTTCTCAATACTCCTAAGTTAACCAGTAACTGTATCTCTGACAATGATACATAATTAGGGCAGAAAATATTTCAAAATTGTTTGTCATACTTAAAATCTGGGACAAGTTTTAATAGACAACACTATGTATTCAAGTAAACAAAAATTGTTTACTACTCATAACAGCTCAATTTCCTTTCAATGTAGAAACAGAATGCTCAAAAGATGCATTTCTTTTTATTCACTAAATATTCCTTCAAAATTCTTGAAGATATTTAGTTCAGTTAATAGCAAGTCTCTCCTTTGCCCTTACAATGAGTCAGATGAGTAGCTTGCAATTTAATGTTCCAGCAACTCATCTCCTTTTGGATGGCAGTCCAAATTTGTTTAACATATTTAATTTTCCTCTGCTTCCATCTCTTCACTTAACACAGATAACGTCAACAGTTCCAAATTTAGCAGCTTCCCCTGTTCCTTTGCCCCCATCCACAAATACAAAATTAACATATTGAAGGATCAACATTATAACCACATCCTCCTACTGAGGCGAGTGCTTAAATGTACAGTATTGTTAGGATGCAGCATTTTTTTCCCTCTATCTGCAATATATAGTGGGAATAGAACTTCCAGTAACAAACATCCAACAGTAAGCTTCAGGCATTGGAACATCAACATTTATATTACCCCTTGCAAAGAAGGACTAGGTAAAAAATTATTGTTCTGGTCATAACATAACTGACCAGAAGTTAAAATAGAAAAGTCCCTGCTATAAAGAAGTATAGGCCTTATTTGGGAATATTGCTTTCAATTAACACTGGGGTTACATCATTACTGCATTTATGATTAATAAAATAAAGTTTTAAAAAACTTTATCCAGGAGTGTAATTTAAAAGCACTTCCTATGAACAATTTTTGGACCAAATTCATAATAGTCTTCTCGGCTGATCCAGGCATGGTCAATGACAGATGAACTTGCCAGGGCAGCACCCCCACTCCACACTGTGAAGTCCCGGTTTGCTGGGCTTGAAATGTGTACATACTTAGACAGGTCCAGGGGCAACATGGAAGAGATTTCTTTTTGTACTCTTGCTCCTAATCCAGTCAGCAGTGTGTTTCCTCCTTTAAGAAAGTAAACATAATTAAAATGCAATTTTTATAGCAACAGCAATTCCATTTTAAGCATCGTTTAACCCTAACCCTAACTCAAGTAACTTTCACTTTCCTGAAACAATTTGGGAAACACTGGCTGAGGTCATGACTGGAATCAGTCAGCCACCCAAGCAAGGAACCTGGAATGTTTCTGAATCTTGGAATAGTTACTTATTGGAAAAACAGTAACTTCATATCCCAATGGTGGAAAAAAGCCTGGAAAACTTCTTTTAATTGTACTTTTACAACAAAATACTACTTTTACCGACACCAGAAAAACAACTGAACACATACTGAAGGTTATGAGTCTTCTAAAATGAGAGGTATGGATGAAGATTGTATGAAGCAATCAGACAAGAGTGAAGAAAATACTCTTGAAAGCACTCTTCTTTTGGGTTGTCCAGTTATTCAATTGATTTCACCTATTCCTTCAACTGTAACCACATTTCACAATGAGTTATCATTAAATCATACAATCACTACCATTCAACTCATTGAGTCCACAGTGACCCTCCGAAGAGCATCCAACCCTGACCCACCCACTCCCAACCTCTGTAACCCTGCATTTCCCATAGTTAATCCTCTTAGCCAGCACATCCCTGGACACTATGGGCAATTGACCAGTCCACTAACCTGCACACCTTTGGACTGTGGGAGGAAACCAGAGCAGTGGAGGAAAACCATGCAGACACAGGGAGAATGTGCAAACTCCATGCAGTTGCCAGAGGGTGGAATCGAACCTGGGACCCTGACGCTGTGAGGCAGGAGTGCTAACCACTGAGCCACCCCTCCTTAGTAAAGCTAAGCTTGTCAATATTCCATATTTGGATTTAAATAGCTAATAGAATGGCTAAATAAGTGGCAGAAGTATGGCAACTTAATACAGCAAAGTATGAAGTGATACATTTTGGCATGTGCAGTATTTTGCTTTTGTTGTGGAATAATAAGTATTCCACCACAGAATGAGGGATTTTTCAATCACTTCTATGTGTTAATGAATCAGTTAGTATCTCAGGAAAAATGACTTCCGTAACCACTTTGCTACCTTTTAATGGAATGTTTTCACAAACCGCCAGCTCTATCAGGTGATTCTTTTCCCAAATACATTAAGATGGTCATTAAATCTTTGAACATGACAATGATATTCAGTGGAGCAGGGTGACATTTCAACTTAGGTGTCAATCAAGCTCACTTTCAGACTATCCATAAAACGGTATTGCTCTTCACTTTGCTCACCAGGCTGGTAAAGCCATTGATACTACAAGCTGTTGAAAAGTTATAACAAAAAAAACCCATCCACTGCCATATTAGGATATACAATTTCAGTTCCAATTTATTTTGAAGCAGTTGGCCAGGAAATTTACCTGAGAGAACAATATTTCCAACAAAGGTTTGTCTCAGGTCCACATCACAGAGAATAATGGCGCGGAGAAGACTCTCATGAATTCCATAGTGATCTCTTCCGATCACCTCTGGTTTAAACAAAAGCTCTGGAGCTCTGGAGATTTGGGAAAAAAAACACAATTAGTTTTTAAGTGGTCACAATACAGTCAGCACCATGCCTAAATGGGTCCCAGTATCAGGAATGGGGGAAGTGCCAAGAGCCATACAATACAGGAACAATAGTATCCCATTCAGCCCATTGAATCTGTTCTGCCATTCAATGAGATGACGGCTGATGTGATAATCCTCAACTCTATTTTCCTGCATTTTCCCCATAACCCTTCATTCCCAAATCGGTCTATCTCAGCCTTGAATATATTGAATGGCCCAGTCCTGACAGACCCCGACAATAAAACAATTCCACAGATTCACCACCTTCCGAAAGTAGAAATTCCTCTTCGTTTGTATTAAATAGCCTATGTTTTATTCTGAGGTTATGCCCTCCAGTCCTGACACTCACACAAGCTACACACCTCTCCTTGCCTACGATACCAAATCCCCGCTCTCCTGTGAACACCACCACCCCACTACCAGCTCTTAAACTTCCACCCTCCCCTCACCCACTTTGCTTTGGTGCTTCACAATGTTCCTGCAGTGCCACCTGCAGCCACTGCTCCCACTGGCAGTGCCAAAGAGTTATCAATGTCTAATTCACCAGCGTCTCAATCACAAAGAGACTCCACAGCAGTCACTTAAATATCTGAAGGACGCTTGGTTCCACTGGGCATCCAGCACTGCTTCCCCCACTAGCCCAACAAAATCCAGACCCTCATTTCCTCTCTCAGTTGGATGTAAAAGATCCACTTCATTATTTTGAAGTGGAGCAGGGATATTATCCCTCATTTCTAGACCAACAGTTATTTCACAAATAACCACCTTGAAAACAGATGATTTGACCATTTTCACAGCGCTGATTATGGTAGCTTGCTGGGCAGTTCAAACGTGCTTCACTATGACTCTATAACTTTATTCTGTGTACAGCAAACTGCTCATTCATAATCATTAATAATCCCAGTCACCTTGAAATTCAGTGACAATGCCACACTCTTGTTTTGAGTTTTGTGCAGGTATTCTGCAACAAATGGATGAGCATCTTAATTGCCTTTATGTTATACCAGAGAATCAGGAGGCCATGCTTCTCAGTCACTGCCAGATAGCTGTGCCTAACCTGATGGGAGCTTCAAAGGTGCAGGTAAAGTTCCATAGTCCTAGAGGACCATAGAGCTACTCCCTCATTAGAGTTTTCAATAGCAGACCATGTTCAAACGCAACAAGATTAGGACAATATCCAGGCTTGGTCCTAGAGGACCATAGAGCTACTCCCTCATTAGAGTTTTCAATAGCAGACCATGTTCAAACGCAACAAGATTAGGACAATATCCAGGCTTGGTCCTAGAGGACCATAGAGCTACTCCCTCATTAGAGTTTTCAATAGCAGACCATGTTCAAACGCAACAAGATTAGGACAATACCCAGGCTTGGGCTGACAAGTGACATGTAACATTCGCACCACATCAATGCCAGGCTATGACCATCACCATGAGGAGACAAATTAACTATCTCCCCTTGATATTAAATAGTGTTACCATCACTGAATCCCCCACTATCAACATCCTGAGGGTTATCATTGAGCACAGAACAATGGCTATAAGAGCAGATCAGAGGCAAGGAACACTGTGGTGAGTAAGTCACCTCCTGACTCACAAAGCCTGTCCACCATTTGCAAGAGACGAGTCAGGAGTGTGATAGAATACTGGATGAGTGCAGCCCCAACAACACTCGAAGCATGACACCATCCAGGACAAAGCAGCCCGCTTGATTGGCACTGCATCCACAACCATCCACATGCTCCATTACTGATGCTCAGTAGCAGTAGTGTGTACAAGATGCAATGCAGAAATCACCAAAGATCTTCAAACAGCACATTCCAAACCCACGACCACTTCCATCTAAAAGGACAAGGGCAGCAAATATATGGGAACACCACCATTGTCAAGTTCCTCTCCAAGCCACTTTCCATCCTGACTTGGAAATATATCACTGCTCTTTCACTGTTGCTGCGTCCAAACCTGGAGTTCCCTCGCCAATGGCATTGTGGGTCAACCCACAGCAAGTGGACTGCAGCGATTCAAGAAGGCTGCTCACCACCACCTTCTCAATGGCAACTAAAGGATGGGCCATAAATACCAATAACTAGCGCTGTCCACATCCCACAAATGAATATTTTTTAAAAAAGCATTACAGTAAGAATGGACAGTACATTCCTGATTCCATCAACTATCTCTGATGATTCATCTTCGCTCAATCTCAGTACACATTTGCTGTGGACATAATGTTTTATGGCATCATTTCTTTCTAGATTTTGAGGAGTTAGGTACTCTGAACGGCTCCTGATTGTTAAAAAGGATCTGATATGATGCTGCAATGTTACGAGCCTCAGACAGTGCACTGTCAGCAACATCCAGATGTAAAGAACAAAAACGCATGAAACAATACCACATACTGTTAGAATAAGCTCCATGTCTCTACTATCAAAGGGTCTAACAGAGGCACCAGTGAAAAAAAAACTCTTACCTCATTCAAAACCTTTCAGAGCAAACTGACAATATAAATGTAATCTTCTGACTCATTTGGCCACATGATGGCAGGAAGTAATTTACTAACTACTGGAGAGGATTCATTGGAGATAAATTTCAGTCCCAGGAATGAAAGATGGCTTATGAAAAAAACGGCCTTTTTTCTTTGGAAAATGCTATCATCCAATTTACTGCAACTGAAATAGGCATTGTCCACAAAAATTAAATTACTGCATAACACAAAGTATAATTTTTTGCAAAAAAGTTACAGCATCACAATTTAAAAATCACTAATGTTATTAGGAAAATTTGTTAACCATTTGCATTATAATGTCAATTGTTTTCCCGTTTACAGGCTAATCATTGCGCAACTTCATTTCAATCAAACCAGGATTATATAAAATACAATTAGATTGCTTTTCAAACATAGGCCTGAAACTGAATTGGTCTCCTAGCTTCCATGTTGAATTTTGCTAGACTGGGTAACTTTAAGCTTCTGGCAAAAACCTGCATTGAGGGCTTATAGAACTGGGAGTTGGTTAGCTCAGTTGGATGGATGGTAGTGATATGGTAGTTCCCAAACTGGCTGAGATCACCATGAAGATCCCCTTTTCTCAACCTCGCCTGAGGTATAGTGATCCTTGGGTCAAATTGACCATCAGTTGTCTCTCTCTCTCTCTCTCTAATGACACAGTGGGACTGGTAACTTTACTTTTACCTATAGAACTGGAAGCAAGCGACGGGCACACCACTCACCTGTGTAAACATAGAGTCATACAGCATGGAAACAGACCCTTCGGTCCAACTGTCCACGCCGACCAGATATCCCAACCCAATCTAGTCCCACCTGCCAGCACCCGGCCCATATCCCTCCAAACCCTTCCTATTCATACACCCATCCAAATGCCCCTTAAATGTTGCAATTGTACCAGCCTCCACCACATCCTCTGGCAGCTCATTCCATACACGTATTACCCTCTGTGTGAAAAAGTTGCCCCTTAGGTCTCTTTTATATCTTTCCCCTCTCACCCTAAACCTATGTCCTCTAGTTCTGGACTCCCCAACCCCAGGGAAAAGACTTTGTCTATTTATCCTATTCGTGCCCCTCATAATTTTGTAAACCTCTATAAGGTCACCCCTCAGCCTCTGACGGTTCAGGGAAAACAGCCCCAGCCTAGTCAGCCTCTCCCTTTAGCTCAAATCCTCCAACCCTGGCAACATCCTTGTAAACCTTTTCTGAACCCTTTCAAGTTTCACAACATCTTTCCGATAGGAAGGAGACCAGAATTGCACGCAATATTCCAACAATGGCCTAACCAATGTCCTGTGCAACCGCAACATGACCTCTCAACTCCTGTACTCAATACTCTGACCAATAAAGGAAAGCATACCAAATGCCTTCTTCACTACCTTATCTACTTGTGACTCCACTTTCAAGGAGCTATGAACCTGCACTCCAAGGTCTCTTTGTTCAGCAACACTCCCTAGGACCTTACCATAAAGTGTATAAGTCCTGCCAAGATTTGCTGTCCCAAAATGCAGCACCTCGCATTTATCTGAATTAAACTCCATCTGCCACTTCTCAGCTCATCTAGTCCAGATCCTGTTGTAATCTGAGGTAACCCTCTTCGCTGTCCACTACACCTCCAATTTTGGTGTCATCTGCAAACTTACTAACTGTACCTCTTATGCTCGAATCCAAACATTTATGTAAATGACAAAAAGTAGAGGACCCAGCACCGATCCTTGTGGCACACCACTGGTCACAGACCTCCAGTCTGAAAAACAACCCTCCACCACCACCTTTGAGTGTCTTCTACCTTTGAGCCAGTTCTGTATCCAAATGGCTAGTTCTCCCTGTGTCCCATGATATCTAACCTTGCTAACCAGACTCCCATGGGACCTTGTCGAACGCCTTACCGAAGTCCATATAGATCACATCTACTGCTCTGCCCTCATCAATCTTCTTTGTTACTTCTTCAAAAAAACTCAATCAAGTTTGTGAGACATGATTTCCCACACACAAAGCCATGTTGACTATCCCCAATCAGTCCTTGCCTTTCCAAATACATGTACATCCTGTCCTTCAGGATTCCCTCCAACAACTTGCCCACCACCGAAGTCAGGCTCACCGGTCTATAGTTCCCTGGCTTGTCTTTACCGCCCTTCTTAAACACATAGTGCTGCAAAGTAAAACAAGTTACAGACTCCACCATTTGAAAATCACTAACATTTTAAAAAAAAAACTTATCCATCTGCATTATATATATCTATACACTTGGATTAAAGTGAGTTATTTCTCCTCTGTTGCTATATGAATGTTTCAAATGTAATTTTCCCACCTGTACGGTTTGATCAATAGCTCGCAACTTGTGGGAATTGAGAGCACGAGGCATTAATCGCTCGAGTAAAATCCATACTACAGCACTGTCTTGTGCTACTGGCCATCAAGTTTACACACAATAGCCAGGGTTTTGTGTGGTTGGGGGGGGGGGGGGGGGGTGGGGGGATCTTGCCCATGTTTGGAGAGACAGCAATTCCATGGTCGAGGCTCTTAGAATCAAGTGCCCTTTGAACACCAGGCCTTCTCTGAAATGGTCACAAGCTGCCATTCACCCCTAGGCCAGTGACCCCTCATGCAGTGTGCACAGTGGGAGAGGTGACTGCTGGAGACACAGTACCCACCTGACACCCAGAATTGTGAACAGACCCCAGGCCAGTGAAGGCAGGATTGGCACCACTGAAGGGGACAGTGGAGGAGGACAAAATGCAAGGGGAGGGGCTGGCTTCCAGCATTTGCGTCAAATGGACACAATAGACCTGGCAGAGGGATCTCTCTTCAATGCCAATGATGGGTCGACAGCAAGTTCAGCAGGAGACCCATGCAGATTCCATTTCATCCCTAAGTCACCACTGATGGGGTCAGGGATAGTGTGTGTCAATTGGCTCCTTAAAGAGCCCTTTCTGATCCACCACTGGAAACAGATCCATCCACAGACTTTAGAGGGAGGCATTTTTGCACCATCAGGAGACTGCCATGAGACTTCTCACATGATCTCCTTGTCCTGTTTCCATGGTTTTTACAGCAGTAGGCTGCATAAAATATTGTGCAATCATTCTGCTATAACTGGTATAGATTGCCCATGCAGAGTTTTAATGAAAATACTTGCAATTATTATAAAAGCTAAAACTTGTCAGGTTTAGACAGTACAGTGTAACACAAATCACAGCATCATTGCTACTGTCTTGTTACATGTCGTGACTTATACAGAATCGACATATGTTCAGAATGGGGCAAAAACCAGATCAAAAGACTACTTTGAACCCAGTAGAAAATCTGAAGCTTTGAGGCTTTTAAAACAAATACGAAACCATGATCATCGAGTTGTGGGTGGAAGTACTCATCAATATCATGTCCAAGTGAAATTGCACAGAGCTGTCAATTTCATCTTCAATGGAAACACTGCTCATCATCTTTTCAATAAGGTTTCTCAATTAATTTAACTAAGCAGGAGCAAATTGACTTTGATGTAAAATTCATTATGCAGAACACTACCACAGTCTATTATGTGGGAATGTTGGAAGGTGGAAGCAGGCCATTATAATCTGCATTACATGATCAATCACAGTTCTTTTTTTAGACCTGTGAATAAGGACTGCTACATAGTTTTTAAATGCATATTCAAACTGGATTCAAATTCATAACATTAGTATCAAAGCCTCAGAATAATAGAGCGTACAGTTCTTTGGATGGAAACCAGAGATCCAAATATGTGGACCAAAACCCTGCACCCGACTTGCACCCGTGATATGGGTGTAACGATGTGGGTACAGGTAGCTTTGCAGGTGTCCCGGAGAGCTGAGGAAAAGATGGGTTAAGTCCCAACACCAAACACTTTTTCGGAGCACTGCAGGTTCTCTCTCTTCAGGTGTTCATTCAATCCCACAATGAATCTGACTTCACTGCACTCTCAGGTAGTGCATTTCAGATCCTAACCATTCGCTGTGATGGTTAAAAAAAGGTTCCCATTACACGTCACTAAAGGGCATAATGCCTGTGCTTTGTCCCCTTGCTGCTCGCACAAATGTAAGCAGCATTGTAGTTGGAAATGTACAGGCTATTAACTGAGCAAGGGAGAGGATAAAATTGTGGCAAATGGATATTTCAGCACAGGTAAGCATCAGATCATCCACGCTGGATTGAGCCCTTTTTCTTAAAAAAAGATGGTGGAGAGAGAGAGAGAGAGAGAGAGAGAGAAAAGCAGTGGAAGCCCATGGAGACTTGGAATTTCCTGGACATAGATCATTAAATGTCATGGACTGATGGACAAAATAATGTAAGAGATTAATGGAAAGTTGATGATGGATAATGAATGCTCGTTATGGTTCTGAATACGAGCTATAACAAATTCCCGACTCCTATCTGCTTTGTGTCATGGGGCAAGTCCATTTATTTCTTCTCTTTGTTTACACTATTTACTGCGTTGAGGCCACTCCTGGAGTGGTAGAAAGCTATTAACTCAAATGATTCCATCAGCTTTCTTTCTCCATGTTTCTAAAGAAAGTGGTAAGAGAAGCCACGAACATGTTTAGCATTTTACAAACATGAATCAAGATTATAGCTGGCCACATCAGCATGAGAGGATTGGTGTATCAGAAACATGACAATTTATAGTTCCTAGACACATGGGATTCAAATAGCCTTTGATCTATTTCTCTAATTTGATGTCAGATTGCACTGCTACAAACAGCAGAGGTACATTTACATACACGGTACTTTACCTGACCCTCTCGTTGCCTATTGTAATTATTTGTCCATCAGGCAATCTGTAGTTTAGTTCGCCACAATTTCCCAAGTGCCCCACTTCTCTTTCATAGTCTTCGGCAACATAACAGTGCTTCTCTTTGATATCTCGGACAATTTCCTGTTCTGCTGAAGTATTAAATGAATAACCCCTTTCTTTCAACAGCTGTAGAATGAAAAAAAAAATTTTGCAATTAATTTGATTGACTAAGTTAAACATGAAACTGCCAGGAGAACAAAAGCTTCAATAAATGCAATACAATCTCAAGATTTAATTGCCATTCACTCCAGGTGCAGATGCATACCAGTATGAACATGTTCTTGATATCAAACCAGAATAAAAAACCATTTCACAATATGGCATTGTGCTGGAGAGAAGAAAGGTTAATGGGTATCTCCAGGCAGCATTGCCACTGGGTGCAAATGTAAATGGTAATGATGAGACTCAGCACTCAGTGCACTCACTGGATTTTCACAAAGTAGCTCAACTTTCCTAACTCAAGTAAAACCTCAGAGGTAGTGATCTCACAACACGGACCACCTCAACCTGTCCACACCGCTCACCCGCTCCAACTTCTCACCCTCATAACATGCAGCCTTCCACTTCCTCTGCTCCAACCCCCAACCTCACCATCAAACCAGCGGACAAGGGGGACACAGTGGTAGTTTGGCGCACTGACCTGTACACCGCTGAAGCCAGGCGCCAACTCACGGAAACCTCCTCCTACCACGATCTCGGCCACAACCTCACCTCCCATCACCAAACCATCATCTCCCAGACCATACACAACCTCATCACCTCAGCAGATCTCCCACCCACAGCTTCCAACCTCATAGTTCGGGAACCCCGCACCATCCAGTTCTAGCTCCTATCCAAGATTCAAAAACCTGACTGCCCCAGCTGACCTATCGTCTTCACCTGTTCCTGCCCCATCAAACTTACCTTCTTATATTTCAACACCGTCCTGTTCACCTTGGTCCAGGAACTCCTCACATACATTCGGGACACCACGCATGCCCTCCACCTCCATCATGACTTTCGTTTCCCCAGCCCCCAACACCTCATCTTCACCACAGACATCCAGTCCCTGTACATATCCATCTGCCATTACGAAGTACTCCAAGCCCTCCGTTTCCTCCTCTCCTGCCAACCCAACCGGGTTGGCAGGAGAGGAGGACACAGTGGTTAGCACTGCTGCCTCGCAGCGCCAGAGACCCAGGTTCAATTCCCGCCTCAGGCGACTGACTGTGTGGAGTTTGCACATTCTCCCCGTGTCTGCGTGGGTTTCCTCCGGGTGCTCCGGTTTCCTCCCACAGTCCAAAGATGTGCAGGTCAGGTGAATTGGCTATGTTAAACTGTCCGTAGTGTTAGGTAAGGGGTAAATGTAGGGGTATGGGTGGGTTACGCTTCGGCGGGTCGGTGTGGACTTGTTGGGCCGAAGAGCCTGTTTCCACACTGTAAAGTAATCTAATCTAAACCGTACCCTTGCACCGATACACTCATTCGATTGGCTGAACTGGTCCTCTCCTTCAAATCCTCCCACTTCTTTCAGACCATGGGCACCTGCCATGGACTCTAGCTATGTCTGCTTCTTTGTCGGGTATGTGGGATAGTCCATCTTCTGCAGTTACACTGGCACCATTCCCCACCTTTTCCTCAACTACATTGATAACTGTACCAGTGACACTTCGTGCTCCCATGAGGAGGCAGAACAGTGCATCAACTTCACAAACACCTTCTACCCTGACCTAAGTTCACCTGGATCACCTTGGACACCTCCCTCCCCTTTCTGGACCTCTCCGTCTCAGTTTCTGGTGACCACCTCAACACAGACATCTGGTTCAAACCCACCGACTCCCACAGCTACCTGGACTATACCTCCTGCCATCCCCTTTCTGTAAAAATGAACAGGTAGGACAGGTTCTTATTCCCAATTCCTCCGCCTCCACCGTATCTGCTCCCAAGAGATGCAATTCCACTCCAGGACATCCCAGATGGCCTCCTTTTTCAAGGACTGCAATTTCCTCCCACATGGTCAACAATGCCCTCCAGCACATCTTTTCCACTTCCTGTACCTCCACCGATGAACCCTACTCCTCCAACCCCAGCAAGGATACAACCCTATTGGTTCTCACCTTCCACCCCACTAATCTCCGGATACAGCACATTATTGTCCACCATTTCTGCCACGTACAAACTGACCCCATCATCAGAGATATATTTCCCTTCTATCTGTATTCCGCACAGACCATTCCCTTTGCAACTCCATAGTTAGTTCCACACACCCCATCAACCCATCCTCCACTCCTGGCACCTTCCCTTGCAAGAGGTGTAAAACCTGTGCCCAGACTTCCCTCCTCACCTCCAACCAAGGCCCCAAAGTAACCTTTCATATCCGGCAGAGATTTTCCTGCACCTCCAAACACCTCATCTACTGTGTCTGTTGCTCTCGATGTGGTCTCCTCTACACCAGGGAAACAGGACGCCAACTCGCGGAGCATTTCAGGGAACAACCCCATTGCCCTGTGGCTGACCACTTCAACTCCCCCTCACAGTCCACCACAAAATCCATGCCACTTGATAACTGGGGAAAGAATGCCTCATCTTCCCCCTTGGGATCCTTCAATCACACGGCATCAACATCGACTTTATTAGTTTCCCAATCTCCCCTCCCTCGACCTCTTCCCAGATCCAATCCTCCAACTCAGCACCGCCCTCTTGAACTGTCCTACCTGTCCATCTTCCCTCCCACCTATCCACTTCACTCTCCCCACCGACCTATCAAATCACCCCACCATCTGCATCTATCACCCTCCCCAGCCTCACCTTGACCCTATTTATCTCTTCCCTCCCCTTCTCCCTGCCCCCACATTCCTGAACATTGACTCTCCTGCTCTTCAGATGCTGCCTGACCTGCTGTACGTTTCCAGTGCCACACTTTCAACGCAGGATTACCACCAGAGCTACGTGCTAGCCAGAGTAGAAATAGCAGGATACAATTTGTTGTGTGTGTGGCTGGAAAAGCAGTACAAGAGGGAGGGTTTCAGATTCCTGGGATATTGGGAACCATTCTGGGAGAGGTTGGACCTGCACAAAGTGGATGGGTTACACCAGGACAGGACAAGGACTAAAGTAGCTATTTGCTAGTGTGGATTTAAACTAGAACGGCAGGGCAGTGGGAACCTAAGTAGGGTGACAAGGGAAAGAGCAAGAAGGACGGCAATAAAAGGAAAAAAATTAGTAAATTGTAAAAATTGTAGACAGGGTAATCAAGGGCAAGAGGCAAATAGGGCCACAGTACAAACAGAAATTAGGATGATTAAAAATAGCAAAAGGGCAAACCTAAAGGGTTTGCATCTGAATCCATGAAGTATTTGAACGATGCAAGATGAACTGATGACAAATCAAGGTAAATGGTTATGAATTTGTAGCTAATATGGAGACACAGTTACACAGACACAGAACTGCGAGCTTAACATTCAGGGATATTTGATCTTTCAGAAAGGCTGCAGGGAAGGAAAGGGTGATAGGGTGGCACTATTAAAAAGAGATGAAATGAGGACAGTTGTGAGAGATGGCCTTGGCTCAGAAGATGTAAAAGTCATTTGGGTGGAGATAAATAACAGCAAGGGAAAGACAACACTGGTAGGAGTAACGTGTGGATCTCCAGTAGCCTACATTAGTCACACTGTAGGGAAGGGTATAAATCAACAAATAATAGGAGAATGTAAAAAGAATTGAGCAATAATCACAGTGACATGAATCTTCATGGTGGTTGGGTCAATCAAGTTGGAAAAGGTAGCTATGACAACAAATTCATAGACTGCGTTCATGATAGTTTCCCACAGCAGTGAGTCATGGAGCCAAACAGGGAGCTGGTAATGGGTAATGAGACAAGTTTAATAAATCTCCTAGGAAGCAGTGATCATTACATGGTAGAACTTAATATTCAGTTTGAATGTTAAGAAACTTCAATCAGAAACAACCATGTTTAACTTAAATAACGGGAACTACATGAAATGAGGATAGAGTTAGCTAAAGTGGATTGAGCAGATAGGTTAGCAGGAAGCAAGCAGTGGCAGACATTAAAGAAGGTAATCCATAAATCTCAGCAAAAATATATCCTAGTTAGGAGGAACGATTTTAAAAGAGGGATAAACCAATCATGGCTAACAAAGGAAGATAAAGAGAAAATATACTTGAACGAAAAAGCATGTAAGGTGTAAGTCAGTGATAGCCCTGAAGACTGGGGTAAATTCAGAATCCAGCAAATGGGGACTAATTAGATAAGGACAAGCCTTCCCTGCAGCCTTCCTGAAAGCAAAACTGACAATACAAGCTTCTTTAAATATATAAATGAAAGAAATAGGTCAAAGTGAATTTAACCACTTTAGAAAATGAATTTGGGGAGACAGTTATGGACAAGGAAATTACAGAGGACTCAAGCAGACATTTTGCACCCATCTTTACGGTGGAAGATACCCTGTGTACTCAGCCCCTTACTATACTCCTTAGGCACTCACAACTGTGTGGCCAAATTCAGCTCCAAATCCATTAAAAAATTTGCTGATGACACCACTGTAGTGGGTCAGATCTCAAACAATGATGAGACAGAGTACACAAAGACAGCCAGCTTAGTGCCAAGGTATGAAGGCAATCTCTCCCTCAATGTCAGCAAAGTGAAGGAGCTGGTCATCGATCTCAGGAAGCAGAGTGCAGGACACCATTGGCCAGGTTAGCATTTATTGCCATCCCCCAGTGTCTTTGAGAAGCTGGTAGTTATCGCTATCATAACCTTCACACAACAGGACTTCATTAACACGCTGGCTGCATTACAATCAGCTGTAAAGCACTTTAGGCTGTCCAGAGGATTTGCTCAAACAATAGATAGGCTGAAAGGTTTTAAAAATATTTCAAGAAAGTCAACTGTCACTTACAAATCTGACTATAAAATGAAAATGATTACATGGGAATAAAGTTGTGATGAAGAATTGTTGGAAGAAACATCAATTCAGGAATAAGCCATACAGCCCCTCACACCAGTTCAACCATAAAGTTACATCATGACTCATTTGTGTCTTACAAATATGTGTTTCTGAAATGTAAGAAGAGCCACAAGTCTGAATACCCTTTGGTATGTAATACAGTTGTGGATCTCCCATCCAAATTGCTGGATTTTATCTATTTTAAAATAAACATTTTACACACCTTTCCAAAATATTCTGTGAGATCTCGGCCAGCCAGATTTAGGCGTTGTATGGCATGAGGCAGACTGTACCCTTCATAGACTGGTACAGTGTGTGTCACTCCATCTCCAGAGTCCAAGGTTATACCTATAATTTTAAAGCAAAGGTAATGCAAATGGTGCTTAAAATATAGTCAGTTATTCTTGAAATAGAACATTCCAGAACATTAGTGAGCTATTAAAAGGTTTTGGTATTCTTATTAACATGAAAGACAATCTATAAATTCAAGTTGTTGTTGTTGTTGAGCTGTCAAAACTCTGACTGTATAACCGAGGAAGCTTGAAATAACTTATTCAAATAGTGAACGTATTACAACAAAATAACACTCGACACATGTCATTCCCAACTATTCATCCTGCAAACTGTCCTCATTATGTTGACTTTCATGCATATGCTGTGTAGCCTTGCCAGAAGATATGGTAATATTGCCAAATCATGAACATCATTCCTCTTAAATGTGTCCATGGAAAAACACAACAGCATGATACACATACCTGTTGTTCTCCCAGAAGAGAAAAGTGCTAAGACAGCTTGAATTGCCACATAAGTAAAAGGCACATTAAAAACTTCAAACATGATCTCAACCATTCGCTCTCGGTTCCGGTGTGGGTTCATGGCTGCCTCTGTCAGGAAAACTGGATGATCTTCAGGCTCAATGCGGAGCTGGTGATAAAATGTATGATGCCAGATCTGGAATGAATTAAATCATTAATACTTTATTCCTTTCATAAAAACATGTTCAATAAAATACTCATTAGCATTAACATGGTTCCATGTCAACATGCTTACCTCTGAATCAAAATATTTCAAGTTCGTTTCCTGCTATAAATTTGCAAGCTTAATCTAGGTTGACAATTTGTTGCAGTACAGACAGAATGCTGCATCATTGCAGATTATTCCTTTTGGGTGAGGTATTGGATTGTGGTTTAGTTCAACATGTATTTTATTTTTGATGTTTTTCAAAAAGAACTGGGATATTCTCCCTAACACTTGGTCAACATTTATCACTTAACTAATAATTGGTCCTTTAACTCTCTGGGTATTTCTGGGAACTTGTCATCCACAGACATTGCATTAGGCCTCATAATAATAACTTCAATGTCTGTGAACCACAAAGGATGCATATTATATAAATATATTCTTTCGCTTTGTGCCAAGAATGAGAGCAAATCCCAAATCTATTACTCATTCTTAGTTGCCCTGCAAGGTTATGTTGAGCTTTATGTTTTTGTGGTGACGATGAGCTCACAATGCAGTCAGATAAAGAAATTGCAAGTTACTGACCCAGCAACAGCGAAAGACTGACAGGACTGTCCAAGTCAGGATGCTGGGTACCTTATAAAGGAACACAGTGTTCTTGCAAAACTCTAGCTCTTGCCCTTCACAGATTT
Organism: Chiloscyllium plagiosum; assembly: GCF_037043375.1. Taxonomy (NCBI): domain Eukaryota; kingdom Metazoa; phylum Chordata; class Chondrichthyes; order Orectolobiformes; family Hemiscylliidae; genus Chiloscyllium; species Chiloscyllium plagiosum. The sequence goes on from NW_028270141.1 coordinate 105,973,914, forward strand.
GAATAGGATGGGATTGAGTGAGAATGTCAATACCAAAAGAGCAAAAATGCATTTGCACATTACTGAAGTTTGATCCAAGTCCTAAAACATGTTTTTTTAAAAAAGTCTGGAATTGGTATGAATGCTTTCTAAATGACAATGAAACCAATTTCTGTCCATCGTGTAAAATTATATTAAACAAGGATATCACAAAATTCCAGAATACAGGGGTTCTCAGTGCCAGGGTTTGATTCTGTACAGTTACTTAATTTTATGATTCAATGAAACTGTGTATTCTATAGAACTTACAGCACAGAAGTAGACCATTCAGCCCAACTAGTCTGTGCTGGTACTAATGCATTCAAGCCTCTTCCCACTCTACATCATCTAACTCTACTGGATTTGATGAAGATTGTTTAATCTTAAATTGAAAAGGTGGATCTAAAAAAAATATGAATCATGAGATACAAACCAGTTCTTATAAGGTTTTGTGGTTTGGAAGTTAATGCAGGACTGGAGAAAGAGAGATGAATAGCTTGAAATGTACTTGGATAGAGGGATAGAAGGCTCTAAAGCCAAATTTGTGCGACAACACAAAAAATAGGCAGGGATAGTAAATTGTAATTTGGAAATAAGAACCTTACAAATGGATATAGATAGGAGAGTGGGTCAAAATGTGGCAGATGGAGTTTAACATGGATACATGCAAGGTCAAAAAATTGGAAGGTGGCCTATTATCGTAATGGGGAGAGATTTCGGGGTGCTCCAGTGTAGAGTGATCTGGGTGTACTCGTTCATGAGTCACAGCAACCAATAAAGAAAGCAAATGGAATATTGGCTTTTATAGCCAAAGGAATAGAATATGAGGGTAAGGAAATATTGTTGCAACTATACAAGGCACTGGTGAGATCACACCTGGGAGTACTGTGCACAGTTTTGGTCCCCTTATTTGAGGAAAGGTATAGTGGCATTGGAGGCAGTTCAGAGGAGATTCACTAGATTGATCCCTGAGATGAAGGGATTGTCGTATGAAGAGATTGAACAGTTTATGCCTATACTCTCTGGATTTTAGAAGAACGAAGGGAGATCAAATTGATATATTCAAAATGAGAACAGGTGTGGATAAAATAGATGTGGAGTGGATGCTTCCTCTTGTGGGGCGTTCTAGGACGGGAGGTCTTATAATAAAGGGTAGCAAATTTAAAACAGAGTTGAGGAGAAACTACTTGTCTCAAAAGGTTTTGAATCTGTGGAACTTGCTACCCCAAAGTGCAGTAGATGCTGGGACAGTGGGTAAATTTAAGGAGGAGTTAGACAGATTTTTAAATCAGTAATGTGTTGAAGTGTTATGGAGAGAAGGCAGGAAAACGGGGGTGAGCAGCATATCAGCCACGATCGAGTGGCAGAGCAGATTTGATGGGCCGAATGGTCTGATTCTGCTCCTGCTCCTCTATCTTATGAACTTATGAACTCTTCATCCAGTTATACAAAATGTCAGCTGTACATTATCGGATTAATGTAACCACCAAAGAGAGAAAGAGACACACACCCTCTGGAGCACATTCAAGCTGCTTTGGTTGAACTGCTGACTTCAAGAGGACTTCGACAAACACAATGCTGTCCATAAAAAGAAACCGCCTGACCAGCAGAATCTTAGCACTGAGTTTATAGACAAACCTTCAACATTATAAACCTGTTTGTTTTGCCTACTGTATTAGTTTCATTTAATAAAATGCCTAAGTCACTGAAAAGGCATTCAATGTATTAGATAAACAAAAAGGATTAGAACCTTGATTTGATTTTGGAAGTTTGTGTTCAAATGTTTAAGTAAAGAGAAACGACCTGAGAAAGTGTTGGAATATGTTCAAAACCTGCTCAGAAAGGAGTCATTCAGTGGCTGTGGCAGGTAAAGGATTTCAAAATCATTCTACAATTGTTAGGTATTAACTGAAGTCAAAACAAAACATCTAAAAAGAATATTATTGATGATTTATTCAAGTTATATGTAGTGTTATCACTGAAGCAGTATGAAATAAAGTAATTAGTAATCACGGCAGCACGGTGGTACAGTGGATAGCACTGCTGCCTCACAGCGTCAGAGACCAGGTCCAATTTCTGCCTCAGGCAACTGTCTGTGTGGAGTGTGCACATTCTCCCCGTGTCTGCGTCGGTTTCCTCCGGGTGCTCTGGTTTCCTCCCACAATCCAAAAATGTGCAGGTTAGTTGAATTGGCCATGCTTAATTGCCCGTAGTGTTAGGTGAAGGGGTAAATGTAGGGGAATGGGTCTGGGTGGGTTACGCTTCGGCGGGTTGGTGTGGACTTGTTGGGCCGAAGGGCCTGTTTCCACATTGTTAGTAATCTAATCTAATCTGTTAGTAATCTAGTAAATAGACCTAAATGTTAAAATGTTAAAATACTCCCAAAATCAATTGTTCACTTGGGCCAAGGCTCTTTCAACATTTCGGAAACTCTTCCTTCCCTTCCCCTCTTCAGTTACATTTACCCTACAGCATCAGTATCAATGAAACCTTTGGGCGAGCCACACTTTTAATAGTTTATTATGTAATGTAATCCGAGTGTTAAGTAAAGCAGTCTCCAACATAAAAAGCTTGAAACAAATGTGACTTTGAATTAGTTATACATCACATTCTTTCCATTTCTCAGAAGTGCTGCCTTTGACTGGGTCATGGTTCATTTGGGTGACTGCACAGCTATGCTTTGAGATGAAGTTTGCCTAGTTATCTCACCATAGTGGAGTACAATCCCAGCATGTAGAAATTTCAGTTGGAAAAGTTCAAGAAGGCCGATTTCCCATTTGAATCCCAGTTTTTTTTTTACACGGTTCTCAACTGATTTAAACTTAAATACATTGGTAAGTAGCATAGAATAGCTTTGGGATTGTACATGAACCTTATCAATCTTGAAATGCTTCCATCCAAGTATAATGAAATCATTGCTTGCATCCAGCAATCATTACCGGAACCCCTAACTGGTTTTAATCAGATTCAAAACACAGATCACTTATAATTATAGAGTTATAGAGATGGACAGCACAGAAACAGTCCTTTCGGTCCAACTCATCCATGCCAACCAGATACCTTAAATAAATCTAGTCCCATTTGCCAGCACTTGGCCCATATCCCTCTAAATCCTTCCTATGCATGTACCCATCCAGATGCCTTTTAAATGTTGTAATTGTACCGGCCTTCACCACTTCCTCTGGCAGCTCATTCCATGCACGTACCACCCTCTGTGTGAAAACATTGACCCTTGGGTCCCTTTTAAATCTTTCCTCTCTCACCTTAAATGCATAGCCCCTAGGTTTAGACTCTCCTACCCTGAGGAAAAGATCTTGACTATTCATCATATCCATGCCCCTCATGATTTCATAAACTTTGAAAAAGTCACCCCTCCTCCCCAGATGCTTCAGGGTAAACAGCCCCAGCCTATTCAGCTTCTCCCTGTCACTCAAACTCTCCAACCTTGGCAACATCTTTGTAAGTCTTTTCTGAACCCCTTTCAAACTTCTTAACATCCTTCCTATAGCAGGGAGACCAGAACTGCATGCAGTATTCCAAAACTAGCCTAACCAATGTCCTGTGCAGCTACATAATAACCTCCCAACTCCTATACTCAACACACTGACCAATTAGCCAAGATCACTTTGCCAAATATTTGGGGTCCAAGACCGGAGCCTAATGGTCTGTGCTATGTTTAGAGTACATACTTATATTTAAGGATGGTGTGGAACAATTAGAAGATATAGAATGGTTTGGATATTTCTGAGTTTAATAGGGTCTTGTCAAGGAGTGAGGTCAACAGCAATGCACGCTGTAAATCATCTGGCTACAGAAAAATTAATGACTTTGGAGAACACAATCAAGTAAAGCTTTCAAAGAGAGAAGAGTTTTAGATTAGATTAGATTAGGTTACTTACAGTGTGGAAACAGGCCCTTCGGCCCAACAAGTCCACACCGACCCGCCAAAGCACAACCCACCCAAACCCATTCCTCTACACCCAATGCTACGGGCAATTTAGCATGGCCAATTCACCTAACCTGCACATTTTTGGACTGTGGGAGGAAACCGGAGCACCCGGAGGAAACCCACGCAGGCACAGGGAGAATGTGCAAACTCCACACTGACAGTCACCTGAGGCGGGAATTGAACCCGGGTCTCTGGCGCTGTGAGGGTGCAGTGCTAACCACTGTTTTATTGCCTTAATTACTGGAACATGATTAAGGGACCTGTCTATTGATGGTTGCCGAGCAACCCCTATCTGTACTTACCCAGGAGTCAGAAGGAATATACCCCAAAAGCTGCAAGTCTCTCTTATGAAATGCTGTTCTCAATAAAACTTCTTGTGAACATGATATATCCAAACATCAGTATTTCTAATTTGTGTAACCTGAAAATTTGGACTATACTCATGTTCTAAAGACTGGAATCCAGATTGACTCAAATCAGAACTGAAGTTTTACCATCAGTCTGTCGCTGTCCACAGTTTGACTTCATGTACAGTAAATCCAGTGGATGTGAGAAGTCATTACCTTCTATCTCTGGCTTCCAGACCCATGGCCAACACTTTTTTCTGTCCCCCTTTTGCCTTTATATTTAAAAAAACCAGTTCTACAGAGACTTGTCTTTCTGTTGTTATGTGAATGTTTCTGTGCTAGAATTAAAGTAATATAGTTTAAATTCAGATGTTAACCAATGCTTGCGACTTGTTTTCAAATAAATTTTGTTTCTAACGAACAGATTATTTTGAGTTCATCAAAGAATGCTGGTAAAAATCCTTTATTCTGAGGTAATACAAAAGAGAAGTAGTTGACCATTTTGGTAATCGATTCAACACGTTTACGCTGATGGTCGGCCTACAGGAGGAGTCGAGTTCTATTCTACATTCCTCCTGGTAAAGTCATTACAACTGGTAAAGTTCCTAAACCTTTCAGCTTTGGAGAAATGTTAGTAAACATTCTGTAATCTTTAACTTTCTAAGCTGAGTCCACTTCAATTAAGCATACCTTTTCTATTTCATCCCAGTTTGTCACAACGCCATGTTCCAGTGGGTAGTGCAAGGAAAGAACACCTCGCATATGTTGAGCATCGTGCCCAATGTAAACATCTTTTTGATTCCTCCCATTACAAACTCTCTGAAAACAGATAAACAAATTGTACAACAAGTTCGCTTTGGCATTACAGGCAGCCCATGATGTTCGGGGTAATTTTCCCAGTTCCCACTGTCAGGATTATCGGCCACCTGTACAATTGTGGGCACAATGTGAATTTGGGAAAATTCACCTTCCAGCTATCCCAAACGCAGTTATATTGTGCCCCTCCCATAAAGATTGCCTCTGCATCTTTCATAAAAGGTACACAAATCAAAAGTGATAACAAGAGAGAGAGAGAGATCAAAAGATAAATTAAACATTTAGCAGAAACACCTAAAATGAGGGAGATGAAATTATTCTCAGCCAAAGCAGACCATTTTACATTCCCCCAATTTTCCTTCTGAAATCATCAATCCTCCATTATACACAATTTGAATTTCACTCTCAAAATATTCAAGCTGGGCATTTCAGAGGACAGTCACTTCCTCCAATTCCTTTTGACAGGCCACATTAGCCAATAAGCACGGATATTGCACGGAGCTGGAGGAAGTGAACAGCAGTGGAGTGTCCATTTCGGGTATGCACTTCAACAACAACCGGTCCTCGAAATGGATGGAGCTTCTCGCTGACAGAAATGGACAAATATTCTGCTCACTGTCCCATGCCTGGTTTTAAAGTGAGGAGAGAACCTGCAAACCTAAGGATGAAGGAGAAGGCGGAGAAGTCATAGGAGGCTTAGCAGGTGGCCTCGACCATGGAAGAAACAACTTATTAGAACCTCACATCTTGAATCAGAGCTGAAGTAGCAGAGGAAGGGTGGAGGTGGGGAGTTAGATGTGACACTTCCTGATTGGAAATAATGTTGACCAGATTGGGGCAAGTTTTAACCTCCCAAGAGATGTTGGAGTATTCAGCCATGGAGAATAGGAGCTGATGATAGTTCGGAAAGATCCGGAAGTTAATGCAGCTGTTCATACACTCATGCCTTCTTTCTACAGAGTTGACAGCATGGCGCTAACTATCACATTAGGAACTGCTGGGGCTAGGAGCCTTTAATATGATGGGAATCAAAGATGGAGGCCAATCAAATTGAGAGTTATTGAGCAGATTTGATTCTGATCAATAGAAATATGCATGCAATTTCTGGTATGGAAATTAATAGCTTCCCCACCAAACCCTAGGTACAGGTAGGAAGGATAGAGAGGTTAGAAGTAGACAAGAGCATAAATTATGGTAAAAGAGTTGTTGAAATGAATTGGAGAGATCCTGTGATCATTTTGAAGCTGTAGTTGACAAGTCCTAAGGAATAGCCAAGACAAAGAAATGGCAGGAAGTGTAGGTGGAATGCTTTCTATGCAAGATGAAGAATGAAGGGAGTATAAAGAGATATGAACAGTGGAGAGGTTGGGATATGGTAAAATGAAATTTATGTGGAATTACTCAAAATGTGAAGTCAGCCTATTGTTTTTTATTCAAAGTCATTTTCATTTAAAAATAAATTACTTGCTCAAATTAAATGATTTTAATAAAATGGTACGGTTTTTTGCAGAATTTCTATGCAAATTAATGGTGAATTCAATTTAAATAACTTTTTAATTAAAAATCAGAACTTATTAATGGCACTTTCTTTCAATGGCTAGATAGAACACATTTCTTAGCAAATTAATTAGTGGATCCAAGCTAGAAAGTGCCATATCATTTGACATGCTACATTTGTATATTTTTGTTACTCAAATGCCACTCGAGAAACTAGTAAAGAGGAACAGATTGACTGTAGAGTAACTAGAGTTTTATTTAACATAAAAATATAATTTCCTAAAAGGCTAATGTCTGGTATGTTGCAAAATCAGGCATCAAGTAAAAGGCTTTATTTAATAAAATATACTAAAAGCTCCTAATAAGCTAATATTGAGGACTATTTACCTCATATTTAGGTTGTCCAATTACCGTTGGAAATATAGTCGTTGGTAGGTCCTGATTTGCAAAGCCAGCTTTCATCAGACCAGAGCCTGTGTCCAACACAACTGGTATGTTATAGTCACAAACCTGTCAGTGACAAAAATACACGTTAACAGCCTGTCCTCAATTCTCACTCTATTGATAATAACATTTTGAGCCTATGTCTTAAGTGTCCTTAATGGAAAAAGCAGACAATTAAACATGGATCAATTTTGCAATTCACATTTGAAAAATGAGGAGACTGTGTGTCCAGAATATACACATTGTATAATATTGGATACCATGTCCTGCACATAAAAAAAAGCCAAACGCACTGAAGAGTGTTTTCTGTCTAAATGCTGGTTAGGACAAAAATGTACATCTAAGTAGACTAAGACGACCAAGGGAATTCATTTGTGGGCAGGGAAAGGGGAGGAGGAATCTCGGTGGACAAAAATGTTGCTGGAAAGCTAGGCCCTTGACTGCTCCTCTAAGCAAAATCAGCATGCAGCAATTTCAACCTATGGATCCAAGATTAATTAGACAGACAAGAAAAAAAGATAGCTGCTAGGAAAGGAGTGACTGGGAAGAGATCTGTCAATGGAGCAGCCAGGGTCATGGGGAAGTGACAAGTGTTACGATCTTAGGTAATTCTAATAAAGAAGTTAGATCCCAGAATTAATCCTGGCTGTTTACATAAGGTCATGGATGTTCCCTAACAACAGAATATAAGTCTCTCTCTCACACACACACACACAAAATAAACACACGTATACAATACAGTTATAAAGATATTAACACAGGCATCAAAACAAAGTTTCAACCTGTTTTATAACATCATGCATACAGAGACTCAATTCCAGAGAAATGTAATTCCTATTTCAGCTTTTAAAATCTTTTCTCAACTGCACTTACCAGTTTCTTTCCATTAGACTGGTGAGGCCATTTTTCATGATTTCTTTCCAGGTCCGCTGGCAATAAAACCTCACCATCACCATGCCCTAACTTTTTAGTTTTAACAAGTTGAAGAGTTATATTCCTGGATTTGAAGCTCTGAACGGAAACATCTCACCTCAGGTGACTGGTCCCCATTAAGCGACTGAACTCTCTTGGGAGAAATTGTTCCACCTTCTGAACAGAATTCTGGGTTCTTCTGAAGTAAAACTTTGAACCTTCTGTTCAGGAGGACTAAACTGATTGCTTTAATATTTACTCTGCCACAGACCTAACAGTATAAATATGTCATCCATTAACACAACAGCAGTTCAAGCACTGTAAGAATAATAGGGTGGTTATGGTAGGGGATTTTAACTTTCCAAACATAGACTGGGACTGCCATGTTAAGGGTTTAGATGGAGAGCTATTTGCTAAGTGTGTACAAGAAGATTTTCTGACTCAGTATGTGGATGTACCTATGAGAGAAGGTGCAAACCCTGACCTAATTATGGGAAATAAGGCAGGGCAGGTGACGGAGGTATCAGTACGGGAGCACTTTGGGGCCAGCAACCATAATTCCATTAATTTTTAAATCATCACGGAAAAGGATAGACCAGATCAAAGAGTTGAAGCTCGAAATTGGAGAAAGTCTAATTTTGATGTTATTAGGCAGAACTTTCAAAAGCTGACTGGGGCAGATGTTTGCAGGTAAAGGTACGGCTGGAAAATGGGAAGCCTTCAAAAATAAGATAACCAGAGTCCAGAAAAAGTACATTCCTGTTAGGGTGAAAGAAAAGGTGAGTCGGTGTAGGGAAAGCTGGATGACTAGAGAAATTGAGGGTTTGGTTGAGAAAAAGAAGGAAGCATATGCAAGGTATAGACAGGATAGATCGAGTGAATCCTTAGAAGAGTATAAAGGCAGTAGGAGTATACTTAAGAGGAAAATCAGGAGGGCAAAAAGGGGACACGAAATAGCTTTGGCAAATAGAGTTAAGGAGAATCCAAAGGGTTATTACAAATACATTAAGGACAAAAGGGTAAATAGGGAGAGAATAGGGCCCCTCAAATAACAGCAAGACAGCCTATGTCTGGAGCTGCAGGAGATGGGGAGATACTAAATGAGTATTTTGCATCAATGTTTACTGTGAAAAAGGACATGGAAGGTATAGAATGTAGGGAAATAGATGGTGACATCTTGAAAAATGTCCATATTACAGAGGAGGAAGTGCTGGATGTCTTGAAAAGCATAAAAGTGGATAAATCCCCAGGGCCTGATAAAAGTGGATAAATCCCCAGGTATACCTTAAAACTCTGTGGGAAGCTAGAGAAGTGATTGCTGGGCCTCTTACTGAAATATTTGTATCATCGATTGTCACAGGTGAGGTGCTGGAAGGCTGGAGGTTGGTTACCGAGGTGCCACTGTTTAAGAAAGCCAGGGAACGATAGACCGGTGAGCCTGACGTCGGTGGTGGGCAAGTTGTGGGAGGGAATCCTGAGGGACAGGATGTACATGTATTTGGAAAGGTATGGATTGATTAGGGATAGTCAACATGGCTGTGTGTGTGGGAAATCATGTCTCACAAACTTGATTGAGATTTTTTGAAGAAGTAACAAAGAGGATTGATGAGGGCAGAGCAGTAGACGTGATCTATATAGACTTCAGTAAGGCATTCAACAAGATTCCCCATGTGGGACTGGTTAGCAAGGTTAGATCTCACGGAATACGGAAAACTAAAACAGTTTTAGTATTTGATTCCTACTTTGAGGAGACACTGGTAGCAGAAAAAGCCCACTCCACTGAGTCCTGTCACTTATACCCATTAGCTCAGACAAGTTAATTCAGGGTGATTGGGATATTTGAGATGAAGAATTGATACTACTGGGTAATTCACCGTGGGCGGCACGGTGGCACAGTGGTTAGCACTGCTGCCTCACAGTGCCAGAGACCCGGGTTCATTTCCCGCCTCAGGTGACTGTGTGGAGTTTGCACATTCTCCCCGTGTCTGCGTGGGTTTCCTCCGGGTGCTCCGGTTTCCTCCCACAGTCCAAAGATGTGCAGGTCAGGTGAATTGGCCATGCTAAGTTGCTAGTGTTAGGTAAGGGGTAAATGTAGGGGTATGGGTGGGTTGCGCTTTGGCGGGTCGGTGTGGACCTGTTGGGCCGAAGGGCCTGTTTCCACGCTGTAAGTAATCTAATCTAAAAGCCTTGAGGACATTAGTGGCAATAACGTTTCACAATATGTATTCATTCATGGGATATGGCTTGGCCAGCACTTACTGACCATGCCTAACTGCCCTTGGAGAAGGCAGCTGTCTCTCTGAACGAACAGTGTCTTTGGGATGTGCATTCAGACAATATTTTTGCAAAGCTCTCATCATGAAAAGGTGAAAGCTTGTAGCAAAATACAGTTATATGAAGGCACAGGAAGGAGACTGAAGGTGGTGATCATTTGGTAGTGAGGATGGCAGAATCCAATGCCAGCCATTTGTCACTATCAGAAAGGAAGCTCTGCAAAGCAATCTTGTGGAGTGGATTGACAACTCCAGGAAGTTATGTAGATATCCATGAAAAATATCTGAGGAACAATTATTTGTGCCTACACTCTGGCAGCTGGCTATCTACAGGAGAGTCAGGAACCTCTACGATGTTGATCTTACTTTTAAAAGGCTTGGTTCTTGCTCTTGTTTCAAGACAATGCTGTTTCAAGATTGTTACAACATCATCATCATTAGAAGAAGGCAGAAAAATCAGTTTACATTATCTTGAGAAAAGTCCCCTATCTTGCCTCTCAGGAGTATAGTTTCTTGTAGGGATCCTAGCATATGTGGAGGTGACATGCTGTTAGAAATTGAATCATAAACTCATTCTCCATAAAAATCTTCTCTTGCTATCCTTTGAAGTCCTAATTCCAAAACAAAACCTGACTAAAATCCTTTCAATCTTCTGAGAGACTTTGTTCCTGTAACTGAGATCACAAAAAAAACTATCACAACAATGCGTATGTATCTATCTTACTAAAATTAAATCTTCAGTTACCTTCATAACAGATACTTGAAAAACATGACCATTGATTGGTGGATTACATCCCACAGACACGTTTACATGACAATCTTCAAATACAGCATTCAACTCTTGTTTTGAATGATCGTGTATCTGGCTTGCAATATTGATGATCTGTAAAGAATCCTTCTGTGTCTCAGTGCTTCTGGATTCATCAGATTGCAACATCTCAAATGTGTAATCCTCTCTTGATTCTACATTGCTGCTAATAATTGCACTACTTTCCAGTATTGCCTCATTAAATAAGGGAGTGCCTTGTGCATCACATTTACTTTCAACATATGGATTTGACTTTACAACCAACTTGGAATCTTTTTGTTCAAGACACATTTCTTCACTCTCAGAGTTTACTAAAGAGCTTGTTTCCATGATAAAACCACCTTTCTCATACTTGACTTGACTGTTATGCACGTTTGTTGAGTGTTCAGACAAATTAGAAGAGATTTTGCTCGCATGGTCCTTTTTGACATCTTCCGATTTATTCTTGTTCCCTGTCTGTGAATTTGTTTCAAGAATTGCATTAATGATGATGGATTCCTTTGAAACTGGACAGTTCTCTAAAGACTCTAAAAACTCTTGCTGTTCACAAGGTTTCCTTACAGCACTAGGATTTTCCAAAAACAGTTTTGGGCAACTTTTGGTTTTGACACAGTTTTGGGGCACTGGAACTCTCAACTGCTCTTTCTTTACACTTTTTGTTACAACATCTACAAGAGGTTCAGTGCAGAAGTGGTCAGAGCATGCAGATGTCAGACTATTTTCCACTTTTACAGGTACACTGGTACGAAGTGCTGGTATTGGCTTTTCTTTGGTTTGCTCAGTTAGGTCTTTTTGACTTTGATAGCCAGAGGTATAAATTTTATTTTCTTCAATTGTTTCCTTCTTGGAGGAGTAAAAAATCTGTTCAGGAATTTCATTATCTAGATCAGTAATAGATGTTTGGTCATCTTTTGAACCTGTTGGGTCATTTTCTTCATTCACAGCAACAGCAGTATTTATAACTTGACCAAGCACTTGGTCTTGATCTTTATTGGGACATACTTCTTTGGTGGCCTTTTTTTTAAAGCTACATACTCCGTTTACATGTGAAGGTGGTTTGTCTGGGATACGCTTGTTGCAAGATCGGTCCTGACTAGAGGCGGAATTGAAACCATTTGCAGGGGACCTTAGTTCATTAGACTTTACATGTGCAGCTGGAAACCCAGGTTGGCTTTTTGTTTCAGCTCTTTGGCTATACTTTGAATGAGAACTCAAAACTCGTGCAGACAATTTTACTTTTCTGCTCTTTGGATTACTACATCCTGTCTTAGAAGATATTTGTGGCAGCTTCTTTACATTCTTGTGCTCCATTTTTTCTTCTCGAGCAAGACTCTGCTCCATTTTCTCAACTTCCTTTCTTTCCTTCTCCAGCTCAGCTAAAAACTTGATTCTATCTTCGCTCGGCTTTGACTTGCCCAAGACTTGTACCGGAGCATTCTGCTCTTCCTCAGAGGAACACAACTCTCTTATCTTCAAGTTCTCTTCCAGAATTCTGTCCTCAATTTGATTTAATTCTTTCAATTCTTGCAGTAACCTGGGATTATTGTGTACACCCCAGTTTGTCCCTAGCGTAGCAGTAGTAGTGTTACAATTTATTGTATAAAAGCCACAGTCAGAACTAAAGCTTCTTTCCTGTTGCATGCTCTTGATATCACAAGACAACTGAGAATGGTTGCAACTACAATTACATTCCTGCTGTTCCCTTTCAGACCATTCATAGTCTTCTAATCCAATCACTCCAGCTTCTGAAAGTTCACTCAGGGACATTGTGACCTAGAAAATAAAAGATTTAGTAAGAGAGTTACTTAAAATGCTATATATCAGGATATCGAATGTACTTGCTTGTTTATTCAGTTTTTACAGCTAGAAAAAGGCCATTCATCTCATTTTGACCACACAGGTCATCAAGTATCCATCGACTTGAATCCCAATATCCAGAATTTGGTTCATAGTCTTGAATGCTATGGTGATTCAAGCGATCGTCTAAATATTTCTTAAATGTCTTGAGGGTTCCCGCCTCTAACACCTCATTGGGAAGGAATACTAACCAAGGGATGTTTCCTCAAATCTCCTCCAAAGTTCCTGGTCCTTACATAAAAACTATAGCCCCTGGTTATTGACTCCTCTAACAAGAGGAAAGATTTCTCCACATCTGCCCTGTCTCTGCTTCTTATAACTTTGTACCCCTCAGTCAGGTTCCCTCCTCAGTCTTCTCTGTTCTAAGGAAAAGTAACTGAGCCTATGTCGTCTTTCTGCATAGTTGAGTCACTCCAGCCTAGGCAATATTCTAGTAAATCTCCTCTCCGCCACCCTCTTTAATGCAATCACATCGCTCCTATTGTGTGGTGACCAGAACTGCACACAGTACTCTAGTTATGTCCAATACAGCTCCATCACGATTCCTTTGCCCTTTTGTTTAATGTCTTGTCTAATAAAGACAAGTATCCCAAATGCCTTCTTAACCATTTTATCTACCATTCCTGTTTCCTCCAAGAATCTATGGACATGATCCTTTGTACTCATTGCATTGTTAGTCCTTCCAACCAGCATCACCTCTCACCTTTCAGGATTGAATTCCACTCGCCACTAATCAGCCCATCTTACTAATTGTCTATATGATCCCCATGAATCTAAGGCTTTCCTCTGCACTATGTAACACCTCCAATTTTTGTCATCTGTAAACATACTGATACTACCTCCTACATTCACAGTTCTCTTGAGAAATGGAAAATTAGGAAAAAGCCTAATCAATTTTAACTGTGGCATCTCAAAACAATTTATAGCAGACGTGGATCAGAACAAAAACCAGGCACACCAAACACCTTCTGACATAAAAATGCCTGTTAGTCGGACATGAATGCATCAATATTTTGTTCTTTTTTAGATTGAAGATTAAAATACTTCACAGGGTAGCAAAACTGGCTTGTGCTTTGCCGGACCTAAGACAACTTGGTGCAGGTATCAAACTACTAAGGACCCTCATTGCTTAAAGAAAAATCTTAATTGGAATATTTTCCACACTACATTGTCCCTGATCTATTGCTAGCTCCTGCAAAAGGAGACACTACTAAAACAAAACACAAACTTTAATTTCTATCATATAACAACACTTTACTTTAGCTGGAGAAACATTTTTGCCTTCAGTGCTCTGATGAATGAGTGATGATGGGAGTTGACAGATGTGTTTTTGTGCTTGAAATCCTGACATGCAGAGCTCAGCATCATAAAAGGTACAGATGACAAACATCTGTTCATGGCTTTCAAGAAACTATTAGGATTTTTCCAATTGAGGGCCAATCTATTGCATGTCAGGAATTTATGGACAAAATCCTCAATTTTCTCTCCATTAATTCTCATTGATGGTGAGTGTTATCTGCAGTTGTTTACCAAAACGATAAGGTGCTTGCGGGAAGCATGCATTCAGAAGGTTTTTCCTACAAATGTCCATCCCAATCCAAAAAGGACAGTACTATGAATGGATATCAAACAGGTTATGAAACTATTCAAGTAATGTTTGTAATTCAACAATGTGTACCTGTTGTTGAATCAGATTTACGTTACAATGAATCAAATATCTGGCTACTGAGCATCACAAAAACTCCTGCGAAATTATTTGAGATGACTACCTTCTCATTGTGCAAGTCAGAGGCTGTGCTGTTCACTTCAGTATCATAGCACTTGCTGTCTTCCAACTGTAAAAGAAACTCTAGCTCTTCTTCTTGTCTAAGCACATCCTCTTCTTCCTGGATTCAAAAGATGGCATCACGTTAAAACCTGTAAAACTGGTGTTATCACTCAGGTTGTTGTTACTCAATGGAGAACAAACAGAAAGGTGCTGTCTTAAAGGATGTAACTATTTCAAATAAAGAGGAAAGTGCACAGTAGGTCAGTCAGATTCGGTAAAGCCAAAGCCTTAAACTTCACTCACTTCCACCAAATAAGAAGGGTCACATTGCAGGTCCATGTGGATTATAGTTATGCCCATCTTTTATGGGCATGTTTGTCCCAGTCATCTTCAGGTCACCTATCCATCCGCTCGATTATACCGATTGGTGTGACAATGCTATCTAGCTTAATATGGATAGTGAAGAGAATATTTCAATTTTCTATCCATCCTTTCATTTCATGAATGACCCTTTGACCCTTCATGAATCTTGTGTAATCATCTTTTCACAGATATCCAATATAATGCCACAGCATCCTTGATTACCTGAATGGTTATTATCCAGCCCACTTCCTGTAAGCACCCATTCTCTCTTCACAGTTTGGCCACCTCTATTGCAATCACTCTGATGCCATTATTCACAAAAGAGCTTCCAAGAGATTTCCTTTTATCCTCAGTCAATGTTGGAGGGTTTTCTGATCACTGACCCACCCTATTTCCACCCTAATTATATCCCCCTCAAAATTGGCCTTCAGGTTGAATGGGATTGAAATGAGAAACAGCCAGGTTTTCTAACATGATCATAATGCTGTTTGTGGGATCTTGATAATAGCTGTCATGTTTTCTTCATCAGAATACTTCAAAAGTAGTAAACGTAAAGTGTTTCGGGATGTCCTGGCTATGTACTACAAACAGTGTGCCTCTTTAATCTAGTTTTGATTTCTGGTCAGGGGGCCCTGCTGGGAACACCCATACTTAGACAAGATCAGCCTTTGCTAAGAAAGGCTCTGACCTCACATGAACTGCGTGCAGCCACACTTACTGATTCATAAAACTCACTTGGCTAAAGTACTAGGCACAACCAGGTGGCCATGGAACAACATTCAAGCAATCAATCTCCTGCAGAAGTGGAGAGGATCACAGAATATGGTAAACATTGAATTAATACTGTTGACAGGTTAGTTGGTAACAGATTTGTTGCATAACCTGTCTTTCGCATTGCTGCATTCATCAGTTTGAACCAGATCTAAACATCCTTTGAAAACCATTCAGGCTGTGATGCGAGCACATCCCATTCAAACTTATTTACTTCTACATATGCAACATGGTCCTTCTCTACTTCCACTTTATCTCCACTACAGTCAAACCCCTTAAGCAAATCATCATCATCACAATGAGACTGCACTTCTACAACACCTGCATTCTCTGCTGTGAAGCCCTTAACTGTCATAAGTCGCAAATTATTCAAAGCTCAGATCCTGACATCCCACTCACATCCTTGCCAACCTATCTTGACCCTCACCTTAATCCTGTTGGGCAACACTTTGGCCATCATCTACAAATCACTGTATTGCCTTGGAAAACCCCAACTTTGCAACTTCATTCAGCCCTTCATTCTTCTCCATGCTCTCCTATTTTCAGGTAGATCCAGCTCCTCCACTCCAGCATCTTAGTCTTCAGCTGCCTCATTCACATGAATTACACAGTAACAATAAGAAAGAAATAACTCAATCACACAGAAATGCTTCACATTTACCTTTAAAATCTTTGCTGTCCTCAACAGAAGATTCTCGATATCGTCCTGCAGCTTCTCCTGATCCTTCATGTCCCTGTCACACAGCTGTAATGCAGCATGATCTCTGCACATGAGAAGTGGAAAAGAAGTTCTGCACACTATGTACTGTATGTTAAGATGTCAAAAAATATACTGGTTCTGGCAAAGGGTTCCCACCTGAAATCGCAAGTTCTCTCACAAATGCTTCCCAGGCTAAGTAAGCTTGGTACTTTCTGAATCATCTCTCACTACATTCCTTTTCATTAAACTAAAGACTGGAGGGACTTAACCACTCATCTGCTTCTTACTCTGTCGCAGATGTGTGCTGACTGCTTCGGATTTTAATTCTCTGTATAAGACGCATTACCTCATCTTCCAAATAACACCGCCTCTTACCAGATCAATGGGAAGCAGCATTGGACTTGGATGGAGAAAATGGTGGAGCTAAATCACGTGATATCATCATTCTGCGGTGCACATCATTAGTAAGTTAATGCACATTAATTATCTACCCATTTTAAAAAGATAATTGACAATCTTAAGCCACTTTTATATTAAATAAGCAAAGTAAAGTAACGAAACAAGATTTTGATGTTGTAGGTTGAGGCACCCTTGCAAAATTCACTCAAATTACATTATCCAAGGACCACACTTTAGCATAGTTATGAAAGGTGTGTGTGTGTGTGTGAGTGTGTGAGAGTGAGAGTGAGAGTGTGAGTGAGAGAGTGAGAGAGTGAGAGAGTGAGAGAGTGAGAGAGTGAGAGAGTGAGAGAGTGAGAGAGTGAGAGAGTGAGAGAGTGAGAGAGTGAGAGAGTGAGAGAGTGAGAGAGTGAGAGAGTGAGAGAGTGAGAGAGTGAGAGAGTGAGAGAGAGAGTGAGAGAGTGAGAGAGTGAGAGAGTGAGAGAGTGAGAGAGTGAGAGAGTGAGAGAGAGAGAGAGAGAGAGAGAGAGTGAGAGAGAGAGAGAGAGTGAGAGAGAGAGAGAGAGTGAGAGAGAGAGAGAGAGAATTAACTTGAATTGTAACAGAGGTGAAGAAATGCTGTTAGAAAGAATGGGTTGGTTTTGTTTGTTTGGATAAGGTGATGGTGAAATTTTATAGGAGCTGCGCAAAAGCACAAAAAAAATTTGTCAGCATGTCAAAGGAGAGGCTCTTCCCAATGGCAGAAGAATCAGAAATCAGATAACAGATTTAAGATGACTGGCAAAAGGCTGGCACGAGGAGATATCCATTAGCACAGCTAATTTCAGTGATGGTGAATGCACTACTTGAATTAAAAGAAAGTGATGAAAACAAATGTATTAAGCACTTTTAAAAGGGAATCGAAGAACCATCCCAGAGGGAAAGATTTTCACATTTTGCAGCGACAATGAAATGAAGTGGGTAGCTCTTATTTAAGACACATTAGATTGAATACCCTCAGCCTGCACTGCATTATAATTGTTAGGTCCCACTTGATTAGGAAATGAAAGAGGGATTTTATTCCATTAGGTAAACTTCCAAAAACTGAGAGTGGTTCAGCAGAAAGTGGGATGGAGATTAGTGTAACAATTTAATACCTTGCATTTTTACTCCCTTCCAGTAACATTTTGGGTCCACAAAGGTCCTGATTGTTGTACAGAGTTGCTGGGATCTCCCTTCCAATGTCTTCATCAAATTGTTCGGTAGAATTCAAACACTGGTCCTTGTTGAACTGTGCGCATTCAATTTTTTCGACAGATGGCAGATCAAAGTCCTCCAAAATTAAACGTCGTTCCTTTTCTGGAGATTTCACCCGGACTGAGGTTGCCCCAAAGATGTTCTGTCCTGGAACCATAACCGTAAGCTGGTCTGCATTTCTTCCTTCAATTTGACGCACTGCATTACAGCTTCCAGCTTTTTTATGTTTGAGATGGGTTTCCAACGTTGGTTGTTTGGGGGTGATTGTGACCATATAAGATTGTTCAAGATTCTCAATAGGTAGACCAATCCAAGGATTCTTAGGTAAACTCGCTGAACGGCTCACTTTTATCTCAAAGTTTAAAGCCTTTGTATTAGACCCTGAAAGGGGCTGTACTTCACTTGATATGGACTTGAGATCACCAAATCCAAATTGTTCAAACCTCAGCCATTCATTCGACTCAGTCGTACAAACTTTATCCACTTCATTTTGTTTTGCTGCTTTAGTTTTAAATGATAACTTTGAGACTGCTTTTACCCCGCAGTCCCTATTGGCTACTTCAGACTTGAATTTTATGTTTCCAGTCTCTAAATTGCAACTCCCAGCCCCGTCAATTCCAGAGTCAAAAGAAGTTAAAGATGGGTTTTTTTTGGTTAATACCCTGTCGTTTTGGTCGGCTTGAACAAGAACAGATTGAGAGGTGGATAGAAAAGTTGTTAGTTGCAAATGGTCACAGTCAAGATTATCCCTATTCTGTTCAATTGTCTCATTTGCATGAGAGCGCTTTTCCATGGAGGATACGCCTGGTTCAGAGCCATTTTTTTGTTTTGCTTCCTGCAAATTGCTTTCAATGAACTGTTCTTGAGTAGCATGTACATCGCTGACAGTTTTCAGTGCTTTATCAGCACTTGCACTGATCTTGGTATCAACAGATGAATTTGCAGGATGATCCATTGCATTTTGCAGTCTCTCTAAGTACATTTCTTGCCAGTGAATTGCTTGTTCGAGGTCAATCAGGAATACTTTCCCAAGAGAAGTCAACAGCTTTATTACAACGAAGCACCTACATAAAGGAAAAATTAATATCATGGCAAAAGGTCAAAAGTTACAGTTGATTAGGTTAAAGCATTGATAAATCTTAAGCATCACATATTTCCACACAGAATAATCACTCTTCATGAAAACTTTCAATAGCTCCTCCTATCCATTTTCTTTCTGCTTCCTTTATTCCTCTGTGCCTCAAGATGTTTTCCCACATGTAAAATAACCTTACGTTATTGAAAAATCTATTAAAGTTGTAGCTTTCAGGGATAAACAGCTGATTATTTTGGTCTACTGGAATCACCACAGGTTATAAAGTAATTTTAAATCCCGAATGGTATGAAAGGGGAAGACTAAACTTCAATCATTTTAAAAATTGTTTGGGGCAAGGAAAGAATTAAGTTTTCATAGAATCCCTACACTACAGAAGCAGGCCATTCAGCCCATTGAGTCCACACCGCCCTCTGAAGAGCATCCCATCCAGACCAAATCCTCTGCTCTGTTCCTGCATTTTCTATGGCTAATCCACCTAGACACTATGGGCCATTTAGCATGGCCAACCCACCTACCTTGCACATCTTTGCACCATGGGAGGAGGCAAGAGCACCCGGAGAAAACCCATGCAGAAATGGGGAAAATGTGCAAACTCCACATAGTCGCCCAAGGGTGGAATTGAACCTGGGTCCCTGGTAGTGTGAGGCAGCAATGCTAACCCCTGAAATAAACGGTACAGTCCATATAGCCCTTCAGCCAGCTCTGCCGTTCAATATGATCATGGCTGATTCTTGGATTCAATTCCACTTCCTTTCCCACTCTACATGTCCCTTGAATGCCCGGGAAGCCAAAGATTGTAGTCTTGAATTTACTCAACAAGGAAACATCCTCAACCATCCAGGTATGAGAATTCAAAAATATTTCCAAATGATTATCTTCTTTATGTTAGGACCATGCACTCATCCGTAGCCCAAGGATATTACCACTCATGTTTACCCTGTCAAGCTCCTGCATAAACTTATATTTTCAATGAAATCATTTCTCATTCTTCTCTAACAGACGATAGGTTCAATTTACTCAGCCTTTCATCATAGAATAACCGCTCATCCCATGAATCAACCTAATGAACCATCTGCCTCCATGGTGTATATATTCTTTCATAAACATGGAGATGAAAACCACAGATAATACTTCAGTGTGCCACAGTCCTGCACAATTAAAACACGACACTTCTGTCCCTGTATGACTAAATACTTTGTGAAAAAAGTTACCATGCCGTATTCCTTCCTGCATTCACATCCATTTCTTTGCTCCTTATGAATAAATACAAACTTCTCTAACTATGAACATTTAAAAATTTCACATTTTAAAAAAGATTCACATTTCTGCACACCATAATCTGTCACTTAACCTGCCTATCCCACTTTGCAGCTACTTGGTATAATCACCGCAGTTGTGCTTTGCATTATTAATAAACGTGTACACAATACTTAAAAGATCTCCAAGTTAATAAAAAGCAGAAGCTGTAGCACTAATCTTTGAATTATTCCACAACAATTGCCAACTTTGAAACTGCTCCATTTATTCATACTTTCTTCTTGTCAGTTAACTAACTCCCTATCTGGGTAAATATTACCCCTAAGTTCACGAGTCCTTTTGTGGCACCTGAATGAATGCTTTTGTAAGTTCAGAAAAGCGTAATCAGCATATCCACTATCTCTTTTAGAACACCTAGCTCTTCATCTTTATCAGCCCAGTTTGTGGCGTGAATTGCGCCTTCTGTTATTTGAGACCTATCACCCTCCCATTCTGTGGAGTCATTCTTGGAATTCTCTAGATATCACAATTACTGGACCAATAGTTGTTGGATTGTTCATGCAAGAGACTACTGCTGTAGAAGCAGGAGGTAGGTCTGTACAACTGATACGAACTAGTATCAGCAAAAACGACTGTCCAGGCCAGAGCAGAACAGTAACAATTCAGAGCATTTTTCTCAGGCATAGGAAGAAATGCAACCTACTACAAAACTGGCCAGAGGAGGGGAAACCAACATGTATTTTTGCTGCTAAGAGCTTAAATGTAGGTTCAGGATGACTGAAGGGATCAGATGAACTGCACATTTTAGAGCCCCACCCAACATTAATCACAATTAATCAATACATCAAACAAATAGATTGGATTTCACTAAATTTCCTGCTTGGTGAACTGACGGAATTTTTCTCTCTGATCTATTTGAAAATACAGCAGGATACCAATACTTACTGATGGGCTACTAGTTTTCCCCTTCTCCTCAGCAGCGTATCTGGAATGTAATCAGCCAAATCCCTGAGTTGTACCAATTCTTCAATGGCTGGAACAGGAGCTTTTTTCAGGAAATGATTAACCTCGTTCTGCCAGCTTGATTTAAGGCAGATTGTTGCTTCTTGAGGCATCGCCAACATTTGTGCATCATGGGTATCTACTGCCTCCTTAAAAAATACTTCTTGCAGCAATAAATTATACCAGCCAGCAACCTATAAAGGAATAGTTTTGCAAAAGTCCCTTTTAAAAAATCTAGATGAACATTCAACTTAAAAAAAAATTAAACAAAGCGTCAATCTTGAACATAAGGGGATCAGTCCTGACTTAAAGGAAACCAAAGGAACACTCTGCTGCTTCGGCAGTAACCACAGCTAGGGGACAGTCTAATTGTTTAGTGTCAGCCTCATGGACATTGGGCTTGGTGAGGGTGCATGGTGCCAGAAAGCTATCCTGATGCAGCCAGCATTTATTACCCATCCCTAATTGCCAAGAGGGCAGTTGAGAATGAACCAGATAAACATGTCTGGAGTCACATCTAGACCAAACCTCCAAGTTAGCAAGTTTGCTTCCCTAAAGGACATTAATGAACCAGATAGGTTTTGTTTTACAAAATCAATAGTGGTTACATGGTCAGCAGTAGGCTAGTTTTTTTAAAAAATTGTCGATCTATTTTTAATGAATTTAAATTTCACCATCTGCCATGGTAGGATTTGAACCTCAGAATACCAGCCTGGGAGTCTGGATTAGCGGCCCATTACCACAATGCCACTGCCTCCCTATGGGTTTGAGAAGATAAGCTGTCCATTTTGAGGCTCTTACAGCCTGGGTAATGCTGAACTAAATGTCAAAGCTGACCCCCAATTGTGGAGTTTCTGAATAAGCTAATGCAAAATATCTGCACGAAAATCTTATACACTTGTCATTTAGATTGCAGTGCTTTAAGAAATGTGAATGTACATTATGGTTCAGTGTGAAATCACCTTAGAGTTCTTCTGTCTTGAAATGGCTTTGGATAATTGAGTGTGCTTGCACTGGGATTGACCTTTGTAGCACCATAGTCTTTGTCTTTACAAAGCTCCCATTGGAGAAGCTATAATTACTTTGTCTTAATTGGTTTAAGTGAGATCTATATCAGAAATGACCTTGGGTACAAAGAAGAACAGGTTCACAACCAGTAAAAATGGAATCACTGGGTCAAAGTCCTGGAACTCCCTCCCTAATGGCATTGTGGGTCGGCCTACAGCACATGGTCTGCAGTGGTTCAAGGTGACAACTCACTACCACCTTTTCAAGGGCAACTAGGGGTGGGCAATAAATGCTGGCCCAGCCAGTGATGCCGATATCCCACAAGTGAATTAAGAAAAAGAGGAAAGAAGATTTGTGGCGAATTAGTAAAACTACTTTGGCTGTTTGATATTGCTGGATGAAAATAAAACCAGCTAGTTAATATTTAAAAGTTACAAGAGTAGTAACCAGGCGTCTGAAGTAAACATAGAAATATGCATAAAAATCACAGACACCCAAAAAGAGAAAAATTTCAAAGGACTTCAGAAAATTGCTCAGCATCTGAAAGAGAAAGCCAGATTTAACACTCAAGATGAAATCATTAAGAGTTGAACCAATTCCTCAATAAATTACAGAAAGAAATTTGCGTGCACAAAAGAGCTCATTTATTTCAAACCAGACATACAGCCAGCCCAGTCAGATTGATTATACATTACCTACTTTTTCAAAAATGTAGTAGAAATCATAAACTGCTTTTAAGGTTTGGTGGGGCAGCTCTACAGCTATGTGGAACATATCTTTTAATTTGTTCAGTTTCTCTTTACAATCCTCCTCTTTTCCTCCAGGTCTTTCTTTGGTTATTACATCAAGATCCTGCAGCACTCTCTCAGATTCGGTGATCAACTTCTATAAATAGCATGGACAGTACAAACAATTCCATTATAAACTTAAAATACAATCAAGGCAACAAGTCCACAATTGATTAAGAAAAAAAACGGCAATCATTGTCATTAGAGGAAAATTGTCAGCTTTGTCAGAAAAATCTTCACTGGTCGAAGTGAAGCATCTTGCATATGTTAGCAGCAAGGCCAAAGGCCTGGAAAAGCTGTGGGCTGGATTTTATCTAGTCCACAGTGACAGGAACCACGACAACCAGAATGAGGCCAAAGGTCATCACTAGTGGAGAGTGGCTGGGACCTCTCCCTGATTAAGTTGGAGGCAAAAGGTGCTGGGATGGAATTCCCAGTTGCCACCAGTAGGATGCCAATTAGTCTCATTAATGAGACAATGACACTTTATAGCTTCAATCCAAAAACAATTTAGTGGTAACTCAGGGATTAAGCCTGATCAAGGGTCCTGGCATCAGGAAGGGGAGGGCCACTGAAAAATCCCCACTTGCGCACGACTCCAATTCTCCTTATCATCCCTGCCTTTTCTCTTCCGTGATTCCAACTACTCAATTTTCCCATCCCTTGCTCCCTCACTAGCGTCCCGTAGTGACCCAGGAGCTCTGGTGGATGCATGAAGAGCTGCCAGCCTTGGGATGCTCAAAGCTCTAGTCAGGCGGTATTTCTGCAGCCAGGGGCCTCAATCATGGGGGATGCCTGATGGCCAGTGAAGAGTCTGTTGGGCACTTGACCCACTGGGCACCCCCGCACTGATCTGACAGAGGGTGTCTGACCAGCAGGTGAGGCCTGACAGAATGCCAGCCTGTACACTTAACACAAATGTAAAATAACTGTCCTAATACCGCAAACCAGTCCGATACGTAGAACAAGTTACATTACATTTAAACACAACCCGTTTATAACTATTATGCAACATTACATTAAATATGATTCTAAAATAGTGAATATTTCATAATGAAAAAAGAGAGAGAGGTAAGAAACTCACCATTGCAGGATTATAAATGGCAACATCATAATCCAGTTTTAGAATCTCTGCTTGGCTCAAATTACTTGCAATTTCTAATTTGTATGATTGGATCTTCCCCATTCCTTCATGGGTGATCAAATCAATAATCTGCAGGCAAAACAAAGCATTGATGTGTAATTTTCAAAACCACTATGCAAAGACATTCACACTGTGTGTCCTCAATGTGTAAAGGATCTAGACAATATCATATTGCCCTTTCTCCATTATATATATTTTAAACCAGAGGCCAATAACTTGTTTAATGATGAACATTCTTAAAATAAATAACTTTGTATTCAAATAACTGAAAAAATACAGAAAAATCTGAATGGCGATGATGAATTCCAAAAGCCTAGATGTTGTATAAAAGCGAGATGAGGATGTTCCTGTTACCTTTGCTGATAAAATAAATAGGAGAAAGTGAGGGCTGCAGATGCTGGAGATCAGAGCTGAAAATGTGTTGCTGGAAAAACGCAGCAGGTCAGGCAGCATCCAAGGAACAGGAGAATCGACGTTTCGGGCATAAGCCCTTCTTCAGGATTCCTGAAGAAGGGCTTATGCCCGAAACGTCGATTCTCCTGTTCCTTGGATGCTGCCTGACCTGCTGCGCTTTTCCAGCAACACATTTTCAGTTCTGATAAAATAAATATTCTGCATAGATTAGGGTTACAGAAGCCAGGAACATCAGTTGTTCAAATCATAGAAATTGCTGGAGATACTGAACAGGTCTGATAGCAACTATGGGGTGAAAGCAGAGTTAACGTTTATGGTCCATAGACCCTTGTGTTACTGCTTTCTCTCCACAGATGCTACCTCATTTGCTGAGTTTCTCCAGCAACTTTTCCAACATCAGCAGCTCCTTCTTATAATATTACCAATAATTCAATCCTGTGCTATTTAGAAATAAGCTGGTCTCAACTGAGATGCCTATAGACTTCTATGATGCACTTCACTGCACTAGACTACAGGAGAAAGATGAAAATTAAACAACCAGGCTCCCCAAAACTGAGCTTTATCCAACCCCCAACTGGAAATTGTTAGATGTTGAGCAGATAATGTTGCATGCTGTGCAGACAACCAACAAGAGCTAATGGATGGGGTAGAGTATAACCACTAATCTACTTTCTACACTGAGTCGAACAGCCTGTTGGCTAACAGTTGCAGAGGATAAACCCCTAGGGAGAGGAGGGGTTTTCTTAAGATGCAATATATTGCAAAATAGCAATTGGCTATTTAGACATTTTAAGTAAAACTAAGGCTATCAGAAGACACTGATGAAACATATGTCTCCAATGGGATCTCAAGCTAGACTCTACTTTTCCCTACAAAAATATGTATGGCATCATCAAAGTGGGTGGAGTTTAATGTAGTCTCCAATATTGACCCTTTCAGTAACTTACACAACTGATAGATCAGACATCCACTGTGGCTCCCACTCCAAATGAATACGGTAAAGGAGAGTGTAGCAGAGGAGTCTGTGGCCCTGGAGAAGTTGCAGAAATAGGGAATAGCAAGGCCATGGAAGAACATACGTTCAAAGATGTAAATGTTAGATTTGAGGCCATTGGGTACAAGATGCCAATGAAGATAAATGATAACGGGCGTGGTGGACAACCAGGGTCATTGGACAACTATGTGATGAGATACTGGCAACAGAGCTTTGGACAAACTGATAATTTCTAATGGTGAAAGATGTGGGGCTAATATTATGCCAAAACTCGCAATATGTTTGCAGAAAGCAAAAACATGGATGAAGGTTTTAGCACCATGGGGCAAGGGGAAATGAAAAGACAGGTAGTGTCAAAAAAATAATATATATTACATATTTAAAAATATAGCCTGTAACAGACAAAGCAAACCAATTTCTCAATAAAGTACGTGGATACATTCTAGTTCTGGAATTTTATAAAAACGTGTTCATTTGCCCATCACCAAAGGCAGTTAAGATAGACTGTTCAACACACATATTACTATGGGTCTGGAGTTACATGTAGGCCAGACCAGGTAACCACAGCAGACACTAGGGTTTTTAAAACAACAATAGTCATTTGTAACATGGTCACTAACAGGATAATTTCAGCAATATTTATTGAATTAAGGAGTTGAACTCCTATCCCTAGGACCTTCGACGGAGAGTCTGGATTAATAATCCAACAATATTACCACAAAAACGCAAGTTCTGCCCATAATTGAGACAGATTTATACCATACTCAATAACAGTAATAACATTTGCAGTTACCAGTTATCATCAGAATCAATGCTTTCATTCAAACAGAAGAGTGGTGTCTTCGGTTGTCTGTTTCACTAAGCTGCCATATCAGATCATCATGTGCACAAAAAAAGAGCAATGTAGTGATTCAGTTTCACTGTATAGGAGGCGGCCGGTAGCCCAATTGGCTAGCAAATGACCGTGTAACACCGACGGTGTGAGTGTGATTCCCATTCCAGCTAAAGTAAGTTTGGGACCTGCCTTTTTGTTTTGTCCCTGATTGTGGCCAAAAGGCCTTTTACTTATGAAAAACTGATCACGATGAAGCCGACAATGAGCCAAGAGCCTGTCTTTGGGCAGAATACACAACAATTTGTATTAATTCACAGGCTAGGCCAGCATTTATGGTCAGTCCTTAATTGCCCAGAGGGCAGTTAAGATCAACCACATTGCTACGGGTCAGGAGACACATGTTGGCCAGACCAGGTAAGGACAGCAGTTCCTTTCCCTAAAAGATACCAGTGAACCAAGTGGATTTTCTAAACAATCGTCAATGGTTTTGTGATCATCAAAAGTCCGTTGATTCCGCATTGTTTTAAAAATTGAATTCAAATCCCACCACCTGCCATGACGGGGTTCAAACCCAGGTTCCCAGAATATTACTTTGGTTTCTGGATTAATATTACTTTGGTTTCTGGATTAATAGTTTAGGATAATACCATTAGGCAAGTATCTCCCCAATCAATTAACTAAAACAGAAAGAAAAAAAAAACATTTAATCAAACCTGTTATTAGAATATACATAGAACATAGAAAAATACAGCGCAGTACAGGGCCTTTGGCCCTTGATGTTGCGCCGATCCAAGCCGACCTAACCTACACTAGCCCACTATCCTCCATATGCCTATCCAATGCCCATTTAAATGCCCATAAAGAGGGAGAGTCCACCACTGCTACTGGCAGGGCATTCCATGAACTCACGACTCGCTAAGTAAAGAACCTACCCCTAACATCTGTCCTATACCTACCACCCTTTAATTTAAAGCTATGCCCCCTCGTAATAGCTGACTCCATACGTGGAAAAAGGTTCTTATGGTCAACCCTATCTAAACCCCTAATCATCTTGTACACCTCTAACAAGTCACCCTACGACATTGAATAGACAGAGGAATAAATCAGAGAAAGGTGGAATTAATCTGCAGGTCAGAAAATATGGAAGGAAAGACAGCACTTGTGTTTTCAGCTCTGTGATCTTTATGAATCATTAAATCTCTTTCTCCACAGATGCTGCCGGACCTGAACATTTCCAACATTTTCTGTTTATGTTTCAGATTTCCAATATCAGCAGTGTTTTGTTCTTGTACAAGTAGGTGTAAGCAGTATGCCTGTTTCCATCACACTTCAGCAAGTTGTAATCAAGATCCATTCAGTAAAATTAACTCAATTGCAACAAATTATTCTATACCAAGAACAAGTATTTCCACTTTGCCATTTGTCATTCTGCTTAGTAAGTTAGAGAACAAAGCAATTATACTATGTACAATAAAACAATTTGCGTTTATGAATTTTACCTGCTCAGCCTTTTCCCTACACTGAAGGTCCTTCTGCAAAAGCTGAGCTCTGGCAAGAGCCTGTTGCCACTGTAACTCCACTTTCTCCACAGCAGCTCTTATCCTATCCCAAGCAAATGAAAATAAGCAAAGTTATAGACATGGTTAGATGTTTAAAAAAAAGCTTTCTACACAAAATGAATAAGTACAGAAGAATCTTAACATAAAGGGTTTTCAATCAGAGTGCGATGTGACAATACGATACATGTGATTATTCGAGGGAACGCTGGTGGTGCACCGGTAGTGTCCCTATTGTGAGCTAGGAGGCCTCATTTCAGGTTCCGTCTGCTCCAGACATGTGACACAACAGGTTGATTAAAGCCATCTACAATGGTGAGAAAGCAGTGAGGAGTGGAACCTCTGGACCTTTCATTGAAGAATAACAGTGTTGGTGCGTAAGGGAGTGAGTGGTTCTCACTTGGCCAAACTCATCTGAAATATCACAGGCAAGGTGGTGCACCAACACTTGAGTGAGAATGCACAGGGTTTTTCTTTTGCCTGAGGGGTATAAACTAATTATCCATTTACCTCTGGTTTAATGCCCACATCTTAGACTTTGAGAAGGTCAAGAAATGTTTTCAGGCTTGGGCTTCTTTTGAACCCAACCCAAGTTTATTACATATTCATACAAACTATTGCTATACTTGGTAATCTGAGTCTTAAATCTGACTGTTATATTATTAAAGACTATTCTCTACATGTATTTCCCTCTATTAAGCTAAACCAATCTCACCTTACCTATTGATCCCCTTTCTAACTCCATTTACTTTTTGAGAAGATTTGTAGCTCAGGTTGAGATTCTGGATGTAGGTTTGCTCACTGAGCTGGAAGGTTCATTTCCAGACGTTTCGTCCCCCTACTAAGTAACATCTTCAGTGGGCCTCTGGGCAAAGCACTGATGATTCCTGCTTCCTATTTACATATAAATAGAAAGCAGGAATCATCAGCAGTGCTTCGCCCAGAAGCCCAATGAAGATGTTACCTAGTAGGGGAACAAAACGTCTGGAAATGAACCTTCCAGCTCAGTGAGCAAACCTATATCCAGAACTCCATTTACTCTGTGCTAATACCCAGTGGGGGCAGCTCTGTGAGATCATTGCAAAGTTGCTCCAAGATCCTAGAGACATTGCAGAACAGATTTGGTATCACATTTCATCATTTTATGAACACATCCACTGATTTGTCCTCACACCCATAAACAGATTTGCTCAGAAACGCAAATCGAATTGCTAGAAAAAACCCAGTGGGTCTTGCAGCATGTGTGGAGAGAAAGCAAAGTTTACAATTTCAGGTCCAGTGACCCGTCTTCAGAATGGATTTGCTCAGTTTACTGTGGACAGTCAATGACTTGTTTTGTTGAAGTTAGCTCTACTCAAATCTCTAAGCCAAGTAGCTATTTTGTTTCACATTTCAAACATTACTTTGAACTCTATACTATGATTACTAATAGAAAAACATTATGTACACTAAGGCTATCTGGCTCATTGCTCGAATATGCAATGCCCAACTGGTGGTTCCAAGAAATAATGACAAAGAAAACTACTGAATGTTCAAGAAATCCACCATATTTATGACACTATTGATTCAGCAAAGTAGAGAAGCAAAACTCCCTGTTTCAACTCATGTTGTATTTGTTACACAATTGTTCAATTCTCATCATATGACACACAAAGCAGCTAAAATTCTAGATTTAAGGTAGGCTGACTTCAATATGATAATATGAAGGCTTGCTGTGTTATGTATTGCTGTCAGTACTCCTTTAAAAGACATGGCCATGATATCACTGCATTATAGCACATGGCAAGTATAAAGATCTCATGCTCCATCTTACCTTAGATCACTAAAGCATGGCATTGCTAGAAGTATTCAGCTCTGTTGTAATTTAATATTAACCCAAACACTTACGTATCTGAGGAATATAATGTTTATACATAATAGCTTGTTGTAGTAAATGTCTGTCAGATTCTTCAATACCATGCTGTCTATGCCCAGTTTTTTTTAAACGTCACAGGAGATAATAGAAGCAATCCAGCATCAGATAGAAGATCCTCAGTTCTGAAGAAAAGTCACTGCACCCAAAATGTGAACCCTGCCTTCTCTCCATAGATACTGCCAGATCTGTTCAGTTTCTCCAGTATTTTCTTTTCTTTGTTTGATTCCGGTTTCCAGCAGCCAGAATTCTTTGTTGTTATTTTTTCTGTTCAGGTAAAATTTAATGGAAGCAACTGCACATCGTCGTAGCAGCAGTGGCCATCTATAAAAGAGTCCGATAGCTTGTGGTAGATATTTAAAAAAAAACAACTGAAGACAAACTGCACAACACTTTCTGCCAACAGGGAATTTGGACAAAAGGGAGAGATTTTCACTTTCAAGCAGCATCAGTTCCTGTGAGTACAGACAGTTGTCCATCATACCATAAGATACAGAGCAGAATTCAGCCAATTGAGTCCTCGCCACCATTTGATCATGGTGATACGTTTCTTGACTCCATTTTCCTGCTTTCTCCCCATGACCTTTGATTGCCTTACTAATCAACGGCCTATCTATCTCTGTCTTAAATATACTCAATGACTTGGTTTCCACAGCCTTCTGTAGTAATGAGTTCCACAGATTCACTGCTCTCTGGCTGAAGAAACTCCTCCTCATCTCATTGTCCCTTCAGTCTGAGGCTGTGCCCTCAAGTTCTAGTCTCTCCTACTAGGCGAAACATCTTCTCCACCTCCACTCTATGCAGGCCACTCAGTATTCTGTAAGTTTCAATGATACTCTCCCCTTATCCTTCTAAACTCCAATGAGTACAGATCCAGAGTCCTCAACCGCTCCTCATGTAATAAGTCCTTCATCCCATTCTTGTTAACCTCCTCTCCAGCCCCTTCCCAATGCCAGAACACCATTCCTTAGACACAGGGTCCATGAACTGCTGACAATATTCCAAATGAAGTCTGATCAGAGCCTTATACAGCCTCAGCAGTATTTCTCTGCTCTTGTATTTTAGCATCCTTGAAATAAATGGTAACATTCCATTTGCCTTCCTACCTGCCAAATGAACTTGTACGTAAACCTTAAGAGAATCCTGAACCAGCACTCCCAAGTCCCAGGTGTTTCAGATTTCCATTTGGCTAATACTCTATGCCTCTATTCTTTTGACCCAAGTGCATAACCTCACACTTGCCCACACTGTATTCCACCTGCCACTTCTTTGCCCATTTGCCTAGCCTGTCCAAGTCCTTCTGCAGCCTCCTTGCTTCCTCAACAGTACCTATCCCTCCTGCCTATTTTTGTGTCATCTGCAAACTTAGCAACAATGCCCTCAGATCCTTCATCTAAATTGTTAAATAATAATGTTGTGGTCCCAACACAGGCTCGTGGAATTCTGCAGATCACCGGAATTACTGGCTGCCATCCTGAATAAGTTCCCTTTATCCCTAGTTTCTGCCTTCTGCCAGTCATCCAATGCAATACCCAATCTAGTACCTTGCCCCTAACCCATGGGACATAAGTACCATACTTATGCTGCTACCATAAGTAGCAGCTTCCAGTGAGGGATCTTGTAAAAGGCCTTCTGGAAATCCAAATGTATTACATCCACTAGCTCGCCTTTGTGCTCATTATCTCCTCAAAGAATTCTAACAGATGTGCCAGGCTTGACCTTCCCTTGATGAAGCCGTGCTGACTCAGCCTTATTTTACCATGCACTTCCAAATACTCCACAATCTCATTTTTAATAATGGACTCTAAAATCTTACCAACGACTGGGATCAGGCTAAGTTACTTGCAGTTTCCTGTCTTTGTCTCCCTCCCTTCATAAATAGAGGTGATACACTTTCCATTTTCCAGCCCTCTGGGACCCTCCCTGACTCCAGTGCTTCCTGAAAGATCACCACCACAATCAGATATCCTAAACCCAAACACCAGGCAGGTGACACAGCACTCAGGACTCTCAAATCTGGCCACAAAGAACAGTGTCTATTCCCCTGACTATACTATCCCCAATTACACTTACAATTCTCTTCGTTCCCCTCATGGTCTTGAATGGCTGCCTATATCGTGGTGCTACAATCAGTGTGCTCATCCTTCCTACAGCCCCTGCTCTCATCTAAACAGGAAGCAAGAACCTATTGGATAGGAGCTGAGGCTCCTTCAACACTACCTCCTGGATCCCTCTACCTTCCTCGATTGTTGTCACACCCTTCTGTCCTGACTATGAGGCAGTCAATCTCCCAGATTGTATTTTCTTTTGGCATTAACAATCCAGAAAACAGAGATAATTTCTTTTTGCTGAGAATAAAAGTATGCTGATTAACTCCATTAGGAAAGATCACTTGAACAAGAAAAATAGGGCACTACCATTGAAACATTATTTGAGGATGAATGCAAGTATGAAGCCATAGTGGCTTTCCACTGTAATAGTCTAGGCTCCAAAGACAGTGTAGTTACAGTCAGCAAACTACACCAAACCAACAAAATCTGCATCAGAAGGGATTCACCTCACCTACTCAAAAGCAGTCTAACCCTTCATGATGATTGGAAAGCATGTGCCACCAAAGGATAATGGACACCCACGCACACATCCAAAGATCAAACCAGACCCAAATCAAAACACAAGTGACCAATAACATAGTACAATACCACAAAACTAGCAGTGAGGAAAATGTTAAGACGGTGCACAAATACAAACAGAACAACAATGTTCACTAGGAGAAAGTGAGGACTGCAGATGCTAGAGATCAGAGCTGAAAACTTTGTTGCCGGAAAAGCGCAGCAGGTCCTGAAGAAGGGCTTATGCCCGAAACGTCGATTCTCCTGCTCCTTGGATGCTGCCTGACCTGCTGCGCTTTTCCTGCAACAGATTTTTCAGCAACGATGTTCACTGTCAACTGGGTAGTGCAAACATGGCAATACAATAAGGAGATCAGAAGTTTTTTTTATATACAGTCATTAATATATGTCCTGAAAAGGCAAAATGACACACTGTAAGTAATCTAATCTAATCTAAAACATTGAAAGCTAAGGCCAACATACGAGGTAATGTCAACACATTACCACTACACATCCTGAAAGACAGGTAACTCAGCAATGGGAGAATGTCTCACAGCTTATAAGGAATCAACAATTTTGTGCTTTGGCAGTATTACACAGTAAAGCTAATGTGCAGATTTGTCTTGGCTTCCCAAATTCTACGAGCAATTGTTAACAACAGTCTAGCTGTGGCAGGACTATGGTACTCACAGTCTAGTCACAATCGTGAGATTCAATCCACACATACAGTGGTAGAACAGGCCATATGTATTGCAACCAAATCAGTCAACAATCTCATGTTGAAGTGAGACAAAAATCAAATACCAAGATAATTGCATCTGACACACTGAACAAATTATCCGTCCTATATAAAGACCAAGATATTCCTCTTCATTTACACATTATTACTTTTCACTATAAATTTGAAGATATTCTTATGGATGATCCATTACACTTTGGCCAAAGCCAGTGTGAACAGTTGCAAAAAGCAACTACTAAAAGTAAGCAAAAACAAGAACTGCAAAAGGTCATCATCTAGGGATGGCCTGACAGTATTACAGAAGTATCTGGAGAGGAGTCATTCATTGGGGTGACACGATGGATCACTGGTTAGCATTGCTGCCTCACAGCGCTAGGGAACAGTGTTTGATTCCCGCCTTGGACAATTGTCTGTGTGGAGTTTGCACATTCTCACCGTGTCTGCGTGGGTTTCGTTTGAGTGCTCCAGTTTCCTCCCACAATCCAAAGCTGTACAGGTTGGATAAATTGGCTATGCTAAATTGCCCATAGTGTTCAGGGATGTGTAAGTTAGGTGCATTAGTCAGGGGTAAATGTAGAGTAATGGGGAATGGATTTCAGTGAGATATTCTCCGGAGGGTTGGTGTGGACTTGTTGGGCCGAAGGGCCTGCTTCCACACTGTAGGGATTGTATGATTCTATTTCCGATGTACTAGTATAACAAGACAACTCAAGAGCAAATAAGTCTTATGACCAAAAGCATTACACCAAGCTATCATGTTGATGTTATACCAGGGACACAATGCACAAAGCAGCTAGCACGGGAATATGATTCAGATACACAACACATAGACAGAGCTGCCAAATGGTCCACTGGGCAGACAGTGCATGTTAGAAATACAAATACTTGGAAAGCAGAAGTTTTAGAATAGAAATACTGCTACTACATTGCAAAGGAACTAAAGCCAGCTCCGACCAGTGTACAGCACAGCAATCATGCACAAAGTGGGAAAGAAGAACACTCTGACAGTGATGACTATGTGCTGATGTTGAGTGACAGCAACCAGTAGTTCATCAATCAAATTTCAAAACCAGTATGACAGAGGACAATATCTTCAGATAGGTATACAATCATAAATACTAAGACAATTAACAAACTACAAAAGGTATTATATTGAAGCTTGAAATGTTTATCATACAGATTCTGTTTTAACTTTGTATAACAATGAAATTGATAACATATGCCAATATAACTTGGCAGAGATTTTTATCTTCGGAAAATGTGTGTTATGATCAGTAACCCTTTAAGAGACTTGCTTATGATATCATCATTGTACCACAGCATGCAAGCTGAGCATATAAAAATCCCACACTCCATCTTATCCCAGATCACTTGATGCATGACACTTTATTGGAAGCATGCTTCTGTTATAATCTAAAATTAATATTAGCCCATGTGCTGAATGAGTGTAATATTTGTACATATTGTTATTTGTAATGACTGCCTTTTGGATTCTTGAATACCATGCTATCTGCCCAATTTCTTGTTTTAGGGGAGATATTATGAGCACTATTGTATCAGGTGAAACATCTTATTGAATGCAAACTCACAACAAGACTGTACACAGCAAACTGGGCAAATCTCTTAATACCACAATGAAGGAACATCAGTAGCTGATGTGCAATATATGAACTTACAGTGATACACAACCAGTTTAAATTAAGAACTCTACTTGCTATAAAAATCCAGGGATGACTAAAGGAATAAGAGCCAAGCAAAAACTAAAAGGAACGTTCAGAGAAATGCAAAGGTAAATGTAGTCCTGCCAAATGGGAGAGATACAAAGAACAGCACAAAGTAATAAAGTAGTTGCTATGAGGTGCAAAGAGGGAATGTGAGAAACAACTGACATCTGCTACCACAGAGCCAAGACACAACTCTTGCTACAGTCCATTTTCAATTTCTAAATCCTACTCATAGAATCTCCACAATCTTTTAAATTCTTATGTCTTCTCATCATTGACATAATCCTTAATCATAAATACATGACACTCTACATTGCCATCCCTGAACACAGCAAACATCTTGTGATATAAATGGTTCTTCCAGCATCAGAACTTTTGTCAGTGCTACTCTCCAACCTAACATTCCATTACTTGGACTTTCCTTTACTATTGACAGTTGCGGCATCAGCCCAACGTTCTGGAATTCCCTACACACCTCCCATCTGCCATCTACAAGGCGCAAATCAGGAATATGATGGAATATTCCCGACTTGTCTGAATGAATCTTGCTCCAACAACACTCAAGCAGCTTGACACCATGCAGGCCAAAGCGACCCGCTTGACTGGCACTGCATCCACCGACTCCCTCCACCACTCACGCTCAGTACGCAATACTGCTACTACCTACAAAATGCAGTGCAGCAATTCACCAAAGATCCTTAAACAGCATCTTCCAAACCCACAGCTGCCTACACCTAGAAGGCCAAGAGAAGATACAAGGGTACGCCATCCCTACAAGTTCCCCTCCAAGCCACTGACCATCACGACATGGAACTATATTGCTATTGCTTCACTGTTTCTCGGTCAAAATCCTGCAATTCCCTCCCTAGGAGCACTGTGGGTCAAGGATGCCTGCCTTGAAGAAGTTTTCCTCCTCTCTCTACAAGAATCTCAGGGAGTCCCTCTCCCACTGCAACTCCCAGGTCATTTCCTCTGCCCTGAAGCTCTTCAACCATGTTGTGAAACAAACTCGGTACCAAGGCCACATTTGCTTCCTCAGTGCATGCCTCCGTAACCAACTCATCCCACACGGACTCCGGACCACCTTTAAACCAGCAGAGTTCGGACCCGAACAGGACAAACAGTACAGACTACAGATTCAAAAACACCAGCAACAGTTCTCCTTCAAGATCCTCCGCTCCACACTTGCAGCAATGCGCCAGCACCTAACCTCTCTACAGTCAGCCCTGCCTCAGCTGAGGGCCACACTCTCTCAGAATTGCAAAGGACCCACTCTGTACTACATCCTCAGGAGAATTCTTACTCTCAACAAACAGTATTTCAATTCCATCTCAAACATCAAAAACTGTAAGTACAACAAACTTTTATCCACCCACCTCCATAACCAGCACTCCTCAAACATTCCAGAAGATTCCCCTGGCCTCGGAAACACCATTAGCCATGCGGCTGATGCAGCTACCACGCCCACGCTGATTGATGATGTCACTTCTGCCCCCATCATGGCCACTCCCACAGCCACTTCCGGCCCTCACATCATCACCGATGCCACACGCTCAGTGACTTCCGCCACCCCTACTACCGTGTCTGCCACCACTTCCGCCCCCAACAGCGCCACTCACCTGCAATCTGCTGACATGCCCCCCACAGACCCCACTGTCACTATCCCCACCCCCCAGAACCCCGAGGGGAACACTACCCCTGCTCATGCCTCCACCCCCATTCCCCCCACATCACACCCACTCCAGGTACTGGCTCCGACCCCACTCCCAGCTCCACACCCACACCAGATCCCAGCTCACAGCCCTGCCGAGTTTTCACCATCCCTCCAGACCTCCCACTCACTGAGGACGAACGATCAGCCCTCAGCAAAGGACTCACCTTCATCCCCCTCCGTCCACGCATCAATGAATTTAACACACGCCGTGACATCGAACACTTCTTCCGTCGCCTCCGCCTCCGAGCTTACTTTCACAATCAGGACTCCCGCCCACCTTCCGAGGACCCCTTCGCCCACCTCCAACACACTGCATCCACCTGGACACCCCGCGCTGGCCTATTACCTGCCCTCGACCTCTTCATTTCCAACTGCCGCCGGGACATTAACCGCCTCAACCTGTCGACCTCCCCTCCCCCACTCCAACCTCTCACCCTCACAACGCACAGCCCTCCAATCCCTCTGCTCTAATCCCAACCTCACCATTAAGCCAGCGGATAAAGGGGGCGCAGTGGTAGTCTGGCGCACTGACCTCTACACTGCTGAAGCCAAACGCCAACTCGAGGACACCTCTTTCTACTGCCCCCTTGACCATGACCCCACCGCCCATCACCAAACCATCATCTCCCAGACCATACAGAACCTCATCACCTCAGGAGATCTCGCACCCACAGCTTCCAACCTCACAGTCCGGGAACCCCGCACTGCCCGGTTCTACCTCCTTCCCAAGATCCACAAGCCTGACCACCCTGGCCGACCCATTGTCTCAGCATGCTCCTGCCCCACTGAACTCACCTCGACACTGTCCTATCCCCCCCTAGTCCAGGAACTCCCCACATACGTTCGAGACACCACCCACGCCCTCCACCTCCTCCAAGACCTCCGTTTCCCCGGCCCCCAACGCCTCATCTTCACCATGGATATTCAATCCCTATACACCTCCATCCGCCATGACCAGGGCCTCCAAGCCCTCCGTTTTTTCCTCTCCAGACGTCCTCAACAGTACCCTTCCACCGACACTCATTCGTTTGGCCGAACTGGTCCTCACCCTTAACAATTTCTCCTTTGAATCCTCCCACTTTCTCCAGACCAAAGGGGTAGCCATGGGCACACGTATGGGCCCCAGCTATGCCTGTCTCTTTGTTGGCTATGTAGAACAGTTGATCTTCCGTAATTACACCGGCACCACTCCCCACCTCTTCCTCCGCTACATTGATGACTGCATTGGCGCCACCTCGTGCTCCCACGAGGAGGTTGAGCAATTCATCAACTTCACCAACACATTCCACCCTGACCTTAAATTTACCTGGACCATCTCTGACACCTCCCTCCCCTTCCTGGACCTCTCCATCTCCATTAGTGACGACCGACTTGACACTGACATTTTTTACAAACCCACCGACTCCCACAGCCACCTGGATTACACCTCATCCCACCCTATCTCTTGCAAAAATGCCATCGCGTATTCCCAATTCCTCCGCCTCCGCCGTATCTGCTCCCAGGAGGACCAGTTCCACCATAAAACAGATGGCCTCCTTCTTTAGAGACCGCAATTTCCCTTCCCACGTGGTTAAAGATGCCTTCCAACGCATCTCGTCCACATCCCGCACCTCCACCCTCAGACCCCACCACTCCAACCGTAACAAGGACAGAACGCCCCTACAAACCTCCGCATAAACCAAATCATCTGCCGACATTTCCGCCACCTCCAAAAAGACCCCACCACCAGGGATATATTTCCCTCCCCACCCCTTTCCGCCTTCCGCAAAGACCGTTCCCTCCATGACTACCTGGTCAGGTCCATGCCCCCCCTACGACCCACTTTCCCATCCGGCACTTTCCCCTGCCACCGCAGGAACTGTAAAACCTGTGCCCACACCTCCTCCCTCACCTCTATCCAATGCCCTAAAGGAGCCTTCCACATCCATCAAAGTTTTACCTGCACATCCACTAATATCATTTATTGTATCCGTTGCTCCCGATGCGGTCTCCTCTACATTGGGGAGACTGGGCGCCTCCTAGCAGAGCGCTTTAGGGAACATCTCCGAGACACCCGCACCAATCAACCAAACCGCCCTGTGGCCCAACATTTCAACTCCCCCTCCCACTCTGCCGAGGACATGGAGGTCCTGGGCCTCCTTCACCGCCGCTCCCTCACCACCAGACGCCTGGAGGAAGAACGCCTCATCTTCCGCTTCGGAACACTTCAACCCCAGGGCATCAATGTGGACTTCAACAGCTTCCTCATTTCCCCTTCCCCCACCTCATCCTAGTTTCAAACTTCTAGCTCCGCACTGTCCCCTTGACTTGTCCGGACTTGTCCGACCTGCCTAGCTCCTTTTCCACCTATCCACTCCACCCTCTCCTCCCTGACCTATCACCTTCATCCCCTCCCCCACTCACCTATTGTACTCTATGCTATTTTCTCCCCACCCTCCTCTAGCTTATCTCTCCACGCTTCAGGCTCTTTGCCTTTATTCCTGATGAAGGGCTTTTGCCCGAAACGTCGATTTTGCTGCTCGTCGGATGCTGCCTGAATTGCTGTGCTCTTCCAGCACCACTAATCCAGAGCACTGTGGGTCAAGCTACAGGACATGGACTGCAGTGATTCAAGAAGGCAGGTATTTCACTATAATTCTCAAGGGCAACGAAGGATGGGCAATGAATGCTAGCCAGCCAGCAACAATCTTATCCCATGAGGAAATTTTTTAAAATAGACATATCCTTTTCTATTTAATCCCTCCAGAAAAATTGTAGAAGAACCTTCTTATTTCTCTTCTAACGATATCTACAGAGCTCCAGCAGCCTCCCAAATAAATCTCAAGTGTAAAGATTTTCCGGATTAGTTTTGAAATGATTCCTGGAAAGTTTGCCTGGACACTCAATGTCACAAATCATTCTCTTCTTCCTTTATATTGACAACTGCTCAGAAACCACAGTGAAGTTTCCAAGTCGGTATGGGGTAAAATACCTTTTTCTGGAGATTGGATGCACCCTTGGTGAGGTACGTAACCCAGTGACACCCTGGCTCCCTGACTGGTGGCAGCAAAGAGGCAAATGGTACAGGGCAATGGTACAGGGTACAGTCATTCAGAGGATTCACATTATTTGGTGAAATATTAATTCAAGAAATAAAATCTGGAATTGAAAGCTAGTCAAGGTCAATGTATTCTCAGTTACAGTAAAAACTCACCTAATATCCCTTAGGGAACAAAGTCTGCTATACTTACCTTATCTGGCCTACATGTGACTCCAGACCCACAGCAACCTGGCTGACTCTTAAATGCCCTGGAAATGGCTCAGGAAACCAATTAATTCCAGGGCACTTTGGGATGGGTAACAAAATGCTGGTGTTGCCAGCAAAGCCTGAAGAGAACTGAATCAGTTTAAGCTAGTTAAGGGTTAAATTTTCAGATGCAGTAAAATCAAAAGGGAACCTCAGATGCACAAAGGCAAGCTCGAAGTGCCGGAACCACACCAGCAGCAAGATAATGTTGGCCTTGGCTGAAATACAGACAATTCCTCTTTTTAAACTGTGGGCAAACAGTACATTATGTAAGACACTTGGATGAAGAAATGTGGGAGTTGTGATATGTAATATTACGTATGAAGTTAGGAGGTGTCTGTAATCCGCAAGAGCTGATTTTATCCAAACCAAGTCGTATCATGTGAAATATGTGGAATGAACTGCCAGAAGAAATGGTAGATGCAGGT
Organism: Chiloscyllium plagiosum; assembly: GCF_037043375.1. Classification (NCBI taxonomy): domain Eukaryota; kingdom Metazoa; phylum Chordata; class Chondrichthyes; order Orectolobiformes; family Hemiscylliidae; genus Chiloscyllium; species Chiloscyllium plagiosum. The sequence goes on from NW_028270141.1 coordinate 106,014,578, forward strand.
GCAGTTACAGCATTTAGACTCATAGAGTCAGAGATGTACAGCATGGAAACAGACCCTTCGGTCCAACTCGTCTATGCTGGCCAGATAGCCTGAATTAATCTAGTCCCATTAGCCAGCACTTGGCCCATATCCCTCTAAACACTTCTTATTCATATACCCATCAGATTCCTTTTAAATGTTGCAATTGTACCAGCCTCCATCACTTCCTCTGGCAGCTCATTCCATACACGTACGACCTGTGTGTGAAAATATCACCCCTTAGGTCCCTTTTATATATTTCCCCTGTCACCCGAAACCTATGCCATCTAGTTCTGGACTCCTCCAACTCTGCGAAAAGACCTTGTCGATTTATCCTATCCATGCCCCTCATGATTCTATAAACCTCTTTAAAGGTCACCCCTCACACTCCAATGCTCCAGGAAAACAGCCCCAGCCTATTCATTGTCTCCCTATAGCTTAAAAGACATTTGAACAGGTACATGAATAGGAAAGGCTTCGAGGGATGTGGGCGAAACACAGGCAAGTGGAACATGGTCAGGTTTGGGAACATGGTCAGCATGGACTTGTTGGACTGAAGGGTCTGTTTCCATGGACAGACTGAAGGGTCTGTGGTTCGCTCTCTTTATGATAATGGTCCTTTTTATTTTGAGTCTTCCATCAATTTGTCAAGTTGTGCAATAACAACACCCATACCTATCGAAAGGAGACCCCCTAATAGTCAGAGAGAATTGAGAAACAAACCTGTAAGGAGATCTCAGCTACCTGTAAAAACAATAGGGTGGTTATGGGAGGGGATTTTAACTTTCCAAACATCGACTGGGACTGCCATAGTGTTAAGGGTTTAGATGGAGAGGAATTTGTTAAGTGTGTACAAGACAATTTTCTGATTCAGTATGTGGATGTACCTACCAGAGAAGGTGCAAAACTTGACCTACTCTTGGGAAATAAGGCAGGACAGATGACTGAGGTGTCGGTGGGGGAGCACTTTGGGGCCAGCGACCATAATTCAATTCGTTTTAAAATAGTGATGGAAAAGGATAGACCAGATCTAAAAGTGGAAGTTCTAAATTGGAGGAAGGCCAATTTTGACGGTATTAGGCAAGAACTTTCGAAAGTTGATTGGAGGCAGATGTTCGCAGGTAAAGGGACGGGTGGAAAATGGGAAGCCTTCAGAAATGAGATAACGAGAATCCAGAAAAAGTATATTCCTGTCAGGGTGAAAGGAAAGGCTGGTAGGTATAGGGAATGCTGGCTGACTAAAGAAATTGAGGGTTTGGTTGAGAAAAAGAAGGAAGCATATGTAAGGTATAGACAGGGAGAGGTTGAGTGAATCCTTAGAAGAGTATAAAGGAAGTAGGAGTATACTTAAGAGGGAAATCAGGAGGGCAAAACGGGGACATGAGATAGCTTTGGCAAATAGAATTAAGAAGAATCCAAAAGGTTTTTACAAATACATTAAGGACAAAAGGGTAACGAGGGAGAGAATAGGGCCCCTCAAAGATCAGCAAGGCGGTCTTTGTGTGGAGCCGATGTCTTGAAATGGGTAAAGTGGATAAATCTTCGAGGAGAAAGTGAGGTCTGCAGATGCTGGAGATCAAAGTTGAAACTTTATTGCTGGAACAGCACAGCAGGTCAGGCAGCATCCAGGGAACAGGAGATTCGACGTTTCGGGCACAGGCCCTTCTTCAGGAATGAGCAGAGAGTGTTCAGCAGGAGAAGATAAAAGGTAGGGAGGAGGGACTTGGAGGAGGGGAGTTGGAAATGTGATAGGTGGAAAGAGGTCAAGGTGAGGGTGATAGGTCGGAGTAGGGTGGAGGCGGAGAGGTCAAGAAGAAGACTGCAGGTCAGGAAGGAGGTGCCGGGCTGGAAGGATCCGGCTGAGACAAGGTGGGGGGAGGGGGGATGAAGAAACTGGTGAAGTCCAAGTTCATCCCCTGCGGTTGGAGGGTTCCCAGTCGGAAGATAAGACGCTCCTCCTCCGACCGTCGGGTTGTTGTGGTTTGGCGGTGGATGAGTCCAATGACCTGCATATCCTCGGTGGATATGCAGGTCATTGGACTCATCCACCGCCAAACCACAACAACCCGACGGTCGGAGGAGGAGCGTCTTATCTTCCGACTGGGAACCCTCCAACCGCAGGGGATGAACTTGGACTTCACCAGTTTCTTCATCCCCCCTCCCCCCACCTTGTCTCAGCCGGATCCTTCCAGCCCGGCACCTCCTTCCTGACCTGCAGTCTTCTTCTTGACCTCTCCGCCTCCACCCTACTCCGACCTATCACCCTCACCTTGACCTCTTTCCACCTATCACATTTCCAACTCCCCTCCTCCAAGTCCCTCCTCCCTACCTTTTATCTTCTCCTGCTGAACACTCTCTGCTCATTCCTGAAGAAGGGCCTGTGCCCGAAACGTCGAATCTCCTGTTCCCTGGATGCTGCCTGACCTGCTGTGCTGTTCCAGCAATAAAGTTTCAACAAAGTGGATAAATCCCCAGGATCTGATCAGGTATACCCTAGAACTCTGTGGGAAGCTACAGAAGTGATTGCTGGGCCTCTTGCTGAGATATGTGTTGCTGGAAAAGTGCTTTTCCAGCAACACATTTTTCAGCTCTGATCCCCAGCATCTGCAGTCCTCACTTTCTCCTCTTGCTGAGATATTTGTATCATCGATAGTCACAGGTGAGGTGCCGGAAGACTGGAGGTTGGCTAACGTGGTGCCACTGTTTAGAAAGAGTGGTCAGGACAAGCCAGGGAACTATAAACCAGTGAGCCTGACATCGGTGGTGGGCAAGTTGTTGGAGGGAATCCTGAGGGATAGGATGTACATGTATTTGGAAAGGCAAGGACTGATTAGGGATAGTCAGCATGGCTTTGTGCGTGGGAAATCATGTCTCACAAACTTGATTGAGTTTTTTGAGGAAGTAACTAAGAGGATTGATGAGGGCAGAGCAGTAGATGTGATCTATATGGACTTCAGTAAGGCGTTCGACAAGGTTCCCCATGGGAGACTGATTAGCAAGGTTAGATCTTATGGAATACAGGGCGAACTAGCCACTTGGATACAGAACTGGCTCAAAGGTAGAAGACAGAGGATGGTGGTGGAGGGTTGTTTTTCAGATTGGAGGCCTGTGACCAGTGGAGTGCCACAAGGATCGGTGCTGGGCCTTCTACTTTTCGTCATTTACATAAATGATTTGGATGTGAGCATAAGAGATACAGTTAGTAAGTTTGCAGACTACACCAAAATTGGAGGGGTAGTGGACAGCGAAGAGGGTTACCTCAGATTACAATAGGATCTTGACCAGATGGGCCAATGGGCTGAGAAGTGGCAGATGGAGTTTAATTCAGATAAATGAGAGGTGCTGCATTTTGGGAAAGCAAATCTTAGCAGGACTTATACACTTCATGGTAAGGTCCTAGGGAGTGTTGCTGAACAAAGAGACCTTGGAGTGCAGGTTCATAGCTCCTTGAAAGTGGAGTCGGAGGTTGATACGATAGTGAAGAAGGTGTTTGGTATGCTTTCCTTTATTGGTCAGAGTATTGAGTACAGGAGTTGGGAGGTCATGTTGCGGCTGTATAGGACATTGGTTAGGCCACTGTTGCAATATTGCGTGCAATTTTGGTCTCCTTCCTATCGGAAAGATGTTGTGAAACTTGAAAGGGTTCAGAAAATATTTACAAGGATGTTGCCAGGGTTGGAGGATTTGAGCTATAGGGAGAGGCTGAACAGGTTGGGGCTGTTTTCCCTGGACTGTCAGAGGCTGAGGGGTGACCTTATAGAGGTTTATAAAATCATGAGGGGCATGGATAGGATAAATAGACAAAGTCTTTTCCCTGGGGTCGGGAGTCCAGAACTAAAGGGCATAGGTTTAGGGTGAGAGGGGAAAGATATAAAAGAGATCTAAGGGGCAACTTTTTCACACAGAGGATGGTACGTGTATGGAATGAGCTGCCAGAGGAAGTGGTGGAGGCTGGTACAATTGCAACATTTAAGAGGCATTTGGATGGGTATATGAATAGGAAGGGTTTGGAGGGATATGGGCCGGGTGCTGGCAGGTGGGACTAGATTGGGTTGAGATATCTGTCGGTATGGACGGGTTGGAGCGAAGGGTCTGTTTCCATGCTGTACATCTCTATGACTCTATGAAAGAGCAAGTAATAAGTAGTGCAGGTTTACAGTCGGACAAAGTAGAAGGACATTATTGTCTGTGGGACTGCATCTTACCAAAATCAATAATTTCAATAGAAAATGTAATAAAATTGAAAGGATGCAGAAAGTAAATATAATGTGATTGTTGAGACTTCCTCCAAATAATGTCTCTCAGATGATTTTCAGTAAAAGCATGCTTCAAGAGACAAATTAGTGCTTAAAACAAAAATGAGTTCAGTGCTGGTGCAAATAGGTAGTGCACAGTGGCAATCTGACAATAACAACCACTCCTTGGAATATTTAAGACCATGTTATCATTCAGAAGTATTGACAGGAGCAGCAATTGGGCTCAGTCTAATAGACACCATCAGAAACTCAAGTGTTTCATACTTTATTGAAATGTCACTCGTGCAGATCTCCTGTAGTGTTGAATTTAATAATGTCTCCAGGTTATTAGTCCACGTGATACAATGAGCACCAAATGAAATAAAAAAGGGGAAACTAAAGACAGATGTTAAAAAATACTGCTAATGGTGAATTGTTTAAAAGCCAAAGACATATTGTATTTCTAAACAGGTTATCGTTGTTTTATCTGCCCAACACCACCCCCCCAAAAAAAAACAACCACTATATTCTTGTCTAACAAGCATTCTCCTAAGTGTCTTCACCTGCACTATAATGGTTAGTGTATCTTGTGACATTTTATCTATGAATTCAGGAATTTATCTACTCCCCACTCAACTCATTACCCCAATCTTAACCATTCTATGTTTATCCAGTACCTTCAAATGTATCATCCCTTAGCTTGAAATTCCTGGGGTGATTTTCACTGCTTTGCAGTAATGAAATGACAAAGACATCAAAGTGGATTGCAAGCAGAAAGCTCTGTTCTGAATTTGGCCAAATGCTAAGTATCTAAAACTCCCATCTGTTTCTGGTCCTTGGTACTGTCGTGATTGTAATGAGATCAGCAAGGTGGACCTCTGAGTAGGAGTTCCCTGATTGGGGCTGTTAATCTGACCGAATCTGACAGATATAAACAGGAGTATCAGGGGTTCATTCACTCTGAGAGTCAAGGACTCTCCACGTGTAAATAAAGGGTGACTTGGTGACGGGATACCAGCCTGTGTGGAGTTACTTCAGTTACCTTTTAACATAGTTATCAAGCTGGGTTGGAACCTACAAGTGTCTAAATGTGTGATAGAAGGAAAGAAGCCCATTTCATCCCAACTCCACAAAAATAACCTGGGCTGCTTCTGCACTATTTTATACCTTCAACCGCAAGGAACTCCATGCCAAGATTTCAACCTCCCTGCTTCCTTAGGATTCATAAAACCAAACACTTTGGTCAAATTTCCAGTCACCTAATGTCGCCTGTTTAACATTGTGGCAAATTTTGTCCGGCCTAACTCCTCTGAAGCCTTGGGATGTATTACTACATTAAAGTTGCTAAAAAATGAGGAACTGTTATTCTTGTTTAACCAGTTTTAAATTGGAATACAAAAGAAAATAGAATTTGCCTACACGTACAGTATCATTAGTCATTTAAAACTGGTTACATACTATGCAAATGTACCATAAGTTTTAATATGACATATTTTCTTGAGATCAGTGTTTTCACCCACACTCAAAGTGAATCTTATGTCCACCGTGATCCAGAGTGTACCTTTTGCTGCATAATAACTAGATAAGTAACTGTAAAACACAGTACTTATAATGGAAAATCCTTACTTATACTTACAAACATATATTTGATATGTATTATGTTTAAAGCACATATACGATTAGCATTCTTACTCATACCACAAAGTAACCTCTCCTTTCTTAAGGCAATGTATTAACTGAACACTCTTGCTGAACTAAGGCAAAAGCATGAACAAACAATCTTATTTGCAGAAGATGCCTCTCTTATCCACTTATAAATGTTGTCCACCTTTGACCCTGCATCAATATATCTACTCAATCTTTCTGCTTGATTTTGTTCCTGCCAACTATTCCATTGATCTCCTGTGTAGCCTTCTATCTCCCGCTCCGCATAAAATTAAGCATTCCAAACTCTCCTGTCCTTATCTCTATGCATATGAAGTCCTGTTCACCCATCATGCCTGTGTTCACTGATCGCTAAGTCACAGAAACAGACCCTTCGGTCCAACTTGTCCATGCCCACTTGTCCCATTTGCCAGCATTTGGCCCATATCCCTCCAAACCCTTCCTATTCATATACCCATCCAGATGCCTTTTAAATGTTGTAATCGTCCCAGCCTCCAAAACTTCCTCTGGCAACTCATTCCATACATGCACCATACTCTGCACGAAAAAGCTGCCCCTTAGGTCCCTTTTAAATCTTTCCCCGCTCATCTTAAACTTATACCATCCAATTTTGGACTCCCCTACCCTGGTGAAAAGAATTTGACTGTCCACCATATCCATGCCTCTCATGATTTTATACGAGGTCACCCTTCATCCCCCAGCCTATTCAGCCTCTCCCTGTAGCTGAAGCCCCCCAAACCTGGCAACATCCTGGTAAATCTTTTCTGAGCCTTTTCAGGTTTAACAACTATATTGACGCTTTGAGTGGCAACACCTCAAAATTAAAATCTCACCTTTGTGTTTAAATCCTTTCATGACCCCTTCTGTACAGCCTTTCAAGAACTCCAATTCTGGTCTCTTACAGCACTTTTTCCTGAAAGGCCTGTCTCATGAGTAATTTGTCATTCCTAGGTGTGCATCCCTCTTTGATTTTGTAGGTCTCATTTTCTCCAGCGTTATTTCGAGCCGGAGTTGAAGTTCTTGTATCTCTACATGGTGAGTCTGATCTGTTTTATGTGCATATTTCCCTAAATGTTCCTGTAAACTGACAATCTTATGAGATAGACACAGTAAGCGCTGCAGATGCTGGAAGTCAGAGTCAATAGATATGAAGCTGGAAATGCACAGCAGGTCAGAGAGTAGGAAAGTCAATGTTTCGTGCTGAAACCCTTTGTCAGGTCCTTTCCTGCTCCTTAGATGCTGTCTGACCAGCTGTGCCTTTCCAGCTTCAAATTTTTTAAAATAAAATCCCTACAGTGTGGAAATAGGCCCTTCGGCCCAACTAGTCCACACCGATCCTCCGAAAAGGAACCCTTTCAGACCCATTCCCCAACCTTATACTTACCCCTGATTAATGCACCTTAGCTACACATTCCTGAACACTGTGGGTAATTTAGCATGGTCAATTCATCTACCTGCACCTCTTTGTATTGTGGGAGGAAACCGGAGCACCCAGAGGAAACCCACACAGTCACGGGAGAATGTGCAAATCCATTCAGTCGCCCGAGGGTGGAATTGAACCCAGGTGCCTGGCACGGTGAGGCAGCAGTGCTAACCGCTGAGCCACTGGGCCGCCACATCTATGGACTCTGATGAGCTAGAGCTAGTCATTCATCCTATTCCCTTTCCTTCTCTTTTAGATTTACATCCATCTTTATACCTTGAGCAGAAGTTTCCCCTAAAGACTCCAACTCACAAATGATATTCAAGTTTAAATCTATCCTGAATCCAGCCTTTTCTGTTTGAATTTTCATCATCTTTTCACAGCAGAGAATGGAGATTTTAGCTCCACTAATACTGAAGAAAGTTCCAGTATTCTGTCATCTTCAACTCTGCAAATGTTACTTGAATAGTCTGCTCCAGTTTCATTTGTCTGTCTGATGTCTGACTGATTCTTGCAAAGATACAAATTAGGAGAAGCAGGCCATCCGGCCCATCAAGTTGCTCTGCCATTCAGCAAGATCAAGGCTGATCGGTTTGTGTTTCAAATTCCACATCTCCATCAATTCCTGATAGCCTTTGATTCTCCTGCCTTACAATGTCTACTTAATACTCAACTAAAGTACTCAATAACCCACCATCGTCCCCTTCTGTGGCAGCGTGTTCTCAAGTTGTGCAACCTTCAGAGAAAAATAAAGTTCCCCTCTAGCCTAAAAGGATAACTCTTAATTTAAGACACCGTCCCCAAATCCAGGACTCTCAAGAGCTAACCTCTTTTCCACATCTATCTGGTCAAGATCACTCAGGATCCCATCAACTTCAATTGAATCACCCCTTGGTCTTCTGAACTCTGGTGAAAGCATGCTCAGCTTGTCCAATCTTTCCTCATAAGAGAGTGATTTGATTAGCAACTATCTATTCCCTCCAACACCAATGTTCAGCAGCAACAGTGTGCAAGGTTTACAAGATGTACTGCAGAAACTCACAACGGCTCCTTAGACAGCACCTTCCAAATCTTCGACCGACTTGAAAAAGGGTAGAAAATACATGGTAACACCACCATCTGCAAACTCCCCTCCAAGTCATTCATGGTTTTGACTTAGAAATACACCGCTTGTCACTGAAACTTCCTCAGCATCGTGGGTGTACCTACACCAAACAGACTGCTGCGGCTCAAGCAAGCCCCTTCCCCACTACCTTCTCAAGGGCAACCAGGCTTAGGAAATAAACAATGCCCCAGCCACGTCCATGAGTGAATAAAAGAATACCAGATCCTCACCAACCTATAGGAATCCCTTGCCCAAGATCACCCTAACTGCAAAGAAGCATATGTGCTGATAACAACCAGTTTGAATATTTCTGACCGGTCAGGTGGAGGCAAATCGCAAGCAGTCAATGGAGCCAGAAAACCTGCTAATGCATCCATCACAGGTGCCCCATCTGTGCCAGTCTGTGAATCCATTATTAGAGACTTTTTGATCATCTCAGGACCCATAACCAAGAAAGAAAGTCATCCTCGGACCCATGAGACTGCCCGATAAGAAGTCGTCAATCAAGTGAGGGCAGACTTAAGGGATGTGTCTTCAGTTCATGCCTGGAGAAGTGGAATGTGGTTATGCTGGGATTGCATCTGATAATCTACCTCCTGACTGTGTTCATTCCTGCAGCCCTGCTGTAATTCCAGTGTAAAATAGACAGAGGGCTTTGAACACACTCTCTCAGCTGCTGATTGAAAGAAGTGGACCCAGTATTAAATTAAAGCAAAAGTGCCAATCCATTTTGAAAGGAAGCAGTTTCTATTATTAACAGAAGGTGTTCAAAGACCTTTCCCATTCCAGTCAACTGGCACCTTTCGCAGTGAAATACTAATTTAACTTATTACTCACTCATTCTACCAATACAGAAATACAAACTTAGAACCCCAATGAATGTCAACATCTATTTTCCTCCCATAATATTCAAATATAAAGCTTAGCTGAAGAGAATACTAAGGACTTTCTAACCCCCAAAATACTCCTACAATTCAACCTTGGAAAAGGGCCATCTAAAATACTCATTAACCAAGACAGTCAGAGCAGATTTCTTCAAGGAAGGTCACGTCTGACTGACATGATTAACTTTTTTGAGAACGTAGCAAGGAATGTTGATGAAGATAGTGCATTTGGTGCAGTCTAAATAGATTTTAGCAAGACTTTTGTTAAGGTTCCATTGGCAAACCGGTCACTGAAGTAAAAGCCCATGTCATTAAAGACAAAGTGACAAGGCAGGTGCAGATCTAGTTCAGAGCCAGGAACACAGCTCAAATTAATGCACTTGTTTTAAGGGTTCTTTGTGAATTTTCCTTGAGAGCGACATTTTGTTTTTAATCTTAAAGGTGATTTTCTGGTTTTCAGGGCCTCCTTATCCATTCTCACTAACTTCATTATTAGGTGTCCCTCAATTATCTAATGCAATTATGTAGTATCACTACCTTCTCTATTGTGTTAACTTTTTAAATTGGTTTCTTCTTTACTAATGGATAAGGTAGCACAAATACCAAAAATTGTATTCCTACATTACAGGCATTATTAGGTAATTAAACTTGAAATTTGCAAATGTATTTTATTAATTTATCATTGATAAATCTCCCACATGCTATCTTTTTCTGCATTCATCAAAATAAATAGTTAAATACATGTAAAAAAATGTAAAAATAATGCAAAATTCATCTGAATTTTCCAGGAATTAATATTCATGTAATTTGGCAGGATATAAGCTTATATTAAGTAGCCATGAGAATAGCTTCATAAAAGTTGAATGCAGGATGCTGATGTTATTGAAGGGAACAGTTTGTCAATAATTGTAGGCTTTTTGGGGCCTGTAAGGGATGAATCCATGAGTTATCCCACTTATTTTGAATGTCTGGCAAAGGGCATTGTTGATGGATGCTTTTGAGGTTGAAAAGAGCTCTAATTGAAATGTATTAAATACTATGCCAAGACAGAGTGATAAGTAGAAGTAGGGATATAGAAAATCGCAGGGCACAGATTTGTTGGAAAGTAGGGTCCGCGTATGTCCAGAAACTCCTATAATCGGGGAAAAAACAGTGGTTGCTGTTGCACTGAAACACGTGTCAATTTTTAATTTACAAGGGTGAATGAGATTTGAGATGCATAGAAATTATAAGAAGTGTCTAGTTAAAATATTCCAACTTCATGAGTATGCAATGCATTAGTTATGACAATGGCAATGCTATGGGTGTGTTCAGGGTGATGGTTCTTTGTAGAAGTGTCAGTTATTTTGACGATGACCTTTATTATTAAGTTGCAAACATTGTCTTGTATCCATTTAAGAGCTGTTTGGGCTAGGAAATAAGTGCTTTTCACGTTTGTTGTGACTTTGAAATTAATAATTCTACTAATTCTGCTTCGATGAAAGTCCGAATGCCTGTTGTGTCAACACCAATACAGAAAGTAACATTTCTATGTGATTGCACCACCTGATAAAGGAGTTAGTGACAATAAAAAATAACCCCCAAAAACCATAAAGTGACACTCAAAAGCAGCTCTTATAAGATTACTGTGTCCTGGAGGAGATTTTAGATCATCGAGATGGAGCTGATGAAAAACTCTTATTTATCAAAGTAGTAGTGGCGGCATAACATTTCAGACATACTTGAATATACATCTGAAATGGTTTAATCTACAAAGCTATGGATCAGGAGTTGCAAAATAGGATAAGGTTGGATATCTGCTTGTTGGCTGCTGTGAACATGACCACCTATGTTGTAAATTTCTATGATTCTATGAACGTGATGTTGGATGACATAGATATAAAAGATATAGAATCCCTAGAGTGTGGAAACAGGCCCTTTGGCCCAATAAGTCCACCGAAGAGTAACATACCCAGACCCAATCCCTTGCATTTACCCCAAACTAATGTACCTAACCTACACACCCCTGAACACTATGGGCAATTTAGCATGGCCAATTCACCAAACCTGCACATCTTTGGACTGTGGGAAGAAACGGGAGCACCCGGAGGAAACCCATGCAGACACAGGGAAAGTGTGCAAACTCCACTCAGACATTCGCCTTAGATGGGAATCGAACCCGGGTCTCTGGCGCCATGAGGCAACAGTGCTAACCATTGAGCCACCGTGTCACCCCCACACAGTAATGTGTACTTGTGTTACATGTTTCTTAAGTTATACATCATCCAAAAGGCTATAATTTACCATTTAGACTTCCAGATGTTTTTGCATTGTTGGGAGAGCCTTCACTGAAAACATACCTGTAACAATAGGGCTGCAACCTTTAAATAATAACGACAAGGTTAAAGTGACTGCCAAATAAATAATTTGGGATTCCAGTCATTCAAAAAGGTTATATAAAAAATGAAGCAGTCAATTAAACTCAAACTTACTTAATTAACTTTGGAAACAGGTGTCAATTCCTTGGTAGATTGCACCTATAAAAATTTGTCTCAAACATAAAATACTTTAAATCTTTGAACAGTTAGAAGTCATTTCTGGCTCTGCGTATATTTACACAGGAAGCCAATGTTAAAAATACAACAAACTTCAGCAATGAAACAGTGTATCTACAACAGAAGCACGTAGATGACAATACTAATCAAAACAGATACTTTATTTTGCAAGAAGTCAAGGTCTGTGATGACCACGTGGGTCTGTTTTCTCAGAGGATTTTATTTTTAAAAAGCGAGGCTGTATGCGTTCACTCTGATACTAATAGGTTTGCTAGTTTTTCCAAATACATTTCAGAAAGCGATCTCCCATTGCAGCTTTCAAAGTGTGAACCAAAGGAGCGTCTTTCACCACTGATTTCTGACCTTCACATTTGAACATCCCACAAAACTGAGACTTTGGCTTTGTTACCTTTCATTCTTTTCATGAAGGTCCCCAAACGTCTGCCAAAACTGGGCAGTCCCAGCCATGGCCGAAAAGCAGGGGTCGGATTTCGGATCAGTGAGCTTCTCCAAGATCCCCTCACAACTTCTCAACAGGTCATCGATTCCCAGATCCCTAAAGCAAAAAAAAAGGCCGACTTCAAAATCTTTAACTAACATAACACCAAGCACACACTCACGTTAATAAACTATTACAAATTCTATGTACTTTCAAATCTAAATGATTTACGAAATAATTACACAATAATAATTAGTGTACAATTCATAATAATGACAAAGACAGACACATACCCCTGGAACTTTAGGAATAGGTCAGTCGATATCAATTAAGATCATCCTCTGACCCTATGCACAAGGGTTTGAAGGTGATCTAACAATGAATGGAATGTCTACCAGATTTACTGCAGATTTCCACAGTCACTTTTCTGAGCAATGGACTGGTTCCTTCAGATTTGAATTCTTGTTAAAACATAAAGCAAAACCCTTGCAGAAGAGTTTAAATAAGGAAGCCAAAAGGATTGGCTTGTGATGGGAGGAGAATCAAAAATTTATGTGCGCATTGTTATGAAAACACTGGTCAATTGTTGGATTCACATAATGAATTGATGTATTAGTTTTCTGGAGCTGTACATTTCTACTTGTTAGTCTGATTCCACACCCTGCATTCACAAAGCAGGAGCTTAACTAGATACAAATGCTGGAAAGTTACTGTTTGGAACTTGGGATTGTTGGCTGCCTGACTGTTCCTGATAAATGGACTGCTGGTTGAGTTACGTCAGTCTTCCTGTGTCGAGATAAAATCGCAACTGGAGATATCTAACTTTGCTACTTCAGCGCTACTGTCTCTGAAGCTGCCAGGGCGAAAAGACAACTCCTCAGCTAGGTCTTGGCAGCTCTGGAAGCAGTGATTTCAACATCAGTATTGAGCCCCGGCCTAGTGAGAAGGGTTTAGGAGGGGAGCGTTGGAATGAGATCAGGCCCATCTCAGTCAGAGGCCTTACCCTGTTGCCGCCAGCACTTATTTAATGCCCTTCTCTCGAAAAGGTGACGATTCCCACCTCAATTCCCATCTAAACCCACCTGACTGGAAACCCCCCCTCCAGCTAGGAGCTGGGCTTCAATTTCAATGTTTTGGAATGGACTGTAAGATTTAAACCCTGAGAACGTATGCCCTTCATAACTTTATGAAGGGTGCATCGTTAACCTGAGGACTACCCCACAGCTACACTAGCCCGAGCTCCTCTTTAAAACTGGGGCTACAATCTCATTTACTTTGCAACAGTTCCATCGCACGCTAAACATAATCTGCAAAATGTAGGAAATTCCTGAGGTGAAGTATAATGTACACTTGGAGGGATTACAACAGTATTACTGCGGCTTTCTCATTCATACACAGCACCAGCCACACAAGGAATGTCAGGGGAGGGAAGGACATAGTCAACCTTCCCTTCAGTGAGCAACAATTTTCTTTCTGCCATTAATTACTTTGTATAGAAAAATGCAAGATGCCAAATGGTTCACCTACTCACCACTTAAAATCACCAATGTTCATTTCTGATATAGAAGATACTGTACTCTAATCTTAGCATTTTAACACTGCACAGCATCCTCCGGCCTCACTTGGAAGACTTCATGTTTTTATATGAAAAGAATTCTGCGCAAAGTAGTGACATTTTTCTCATTAGGAGGAAGTATATACAAAGTATCTCTCGCTGACAGAGCCAGCTGTGTATTTCATAAAGACATCATGAAGTGTTGTCTCAGCGTGTTCAGAACACACAGTCCTACGTAACTAACTACTCATTCGATTTGAGAGGAGTAACTACAGACCGATAAATTTTAGCTTCACTGGATATTTGAGAAATGCATTTGTTTGTGGGTATAGCTGGGTGTGTCAGCATTTACTGTCCGTCACTAATCACTCTTGATGGAGTGGTGGTGAGCCACCTTGAGCTGCTGCAGTCAGTCCATGGAGTGGGTGCATCCATTGTGCTATTAGTAAGGGAGGCCCAGTGGCTGTGAAGGTGCACCAATATAGTCCTGGTGTCAGGATGGTGAATGGCTTGGAGGGGAACTTGTAGATGGTTCCTGTGTGTCTGCTGCCATGGTCTTTCTCAATGACAGAGATGACGAGTTTGGGAAGTGCTGTTAAAGGAGCCTTATTGAGTTGCTATGGTACATCTTGTCGAGGGCACACACTGCTACCACCGTGTAGTCAGTGTTGGACAGAGGGAATGCTGAATTGAGTGGTGTATGGGATGGTAATCAAGGTGGTTGTGTTGTCCAGGATGGTGTTGAGTTTCTATTAGTGCAGTGTAAGTGGTACCCTTTTTGGTAAGTGGAGTATATTCTTTCACATTCTTGACTTGTGCCTTCTGGATGGTGGACACTCTTTGGGGGTCAGGGGGTGAGTAACTTACTATGGCATTGCCAGCATCTGACCTCTTCTTGCAATCGTTCAACATATAGTCATAATGAGGTCAGTTTCTGATCAATGATTACTCCCAGGATGTTGACAGTAAGGGATTCAGTGATGATAATACCATTGAATGTCTAGGGGGAATGGCTAGATTTACTCTTGGTGGAGAGAGTCACTACTTTACATTAACTGAATGTAGTAAACAAAATTGAAAAGTAATATTTATATCTTGAAATCAAAACAATGACATTCGACAAAACATAAAAAACACTTGCTTTCAATGAGATGATGTGGTATGGTTACTACAGGAACTCTCTCTAAAGTGGTTTTTGCAAACAGATACTTTCTGGAGGCAAAAGCAAAATACTAGAGTCGTTGGAAATCTTAGATAACAATGGAAAAATCTGAAAATATTCAGCAAGTCAGATAGCATTCGTAGAAAGAGAAGGAACTAACAAGGTGAATTTGATGGGAGTGGCTTGGAGAATGCTCTACACTGTTGTAGTTATTTCCAAAATGCAATTCAGTTATTAAGTACAGATGTTTGGAAAATCATTGTAATGCAGACAGATATCTGGACTACCACCCCCAACCACATTGAAACCAAAAGAGATGTATTTTTCTACTGTAATAGCACCCTCTTGGGGTTATGTGTCCACCAGAATAAACCGGTTCAGGTCAGCGTTGACTCTTTGCAAGCTGCACATTGTTGCATTTCTCATTTAGGTTTGAATGGAACAGCAGTGCAAGTGTTCCAAATTGGTAAACATGCTCTTCTCAAATGAAAATACTCGGCCCAAAGGGGAAGTAGTATTTGATGTCATTGCATCACAAATTGGCAATTTTGTTTTTGTTTATTTATCACTGCACACCTCATCCTATGACTGGTAGAATGTCAGCTGAATTGTTCTTTAGAAAACAGCCTGGAATGAGGTTTTCATTGCTGAAGGCACATTTACCACAGTCCGCAGAAGGAAAACAACCTAGACAGAAAGAGAGGCATGATGGGAATAGAGAAATAAATCTGAGGATTGAACCCGAAGGTTAAGGTGAAAGAACATCATCATAAATGGTTCAAGTGGCTAAAAGGGAATGGCATAAAAATGTGTGATCCTCACACATATCAAGTCCAGATGCTTGATCGTGGATAGGTTAGTCTTGCAAATGGAGTTTATATTTTACCTTCAGAGATTCACGAAGAGGGGAGATAAGAGAAATCAAATGATTAACTGGTTGGGATACTAGTACAGGACCAACGTACCAACAGATTCAAGAACAGCTTCTTCCCCATTGTTATTAGCTTTAGAACAGACCCGTCATAGTAGAATTGATCTTTCTCTGCACCTTCTCTGTCCCTGTAACACTGTATTCTGCATTCTGCTCTATTACCCTGCTATATTCATGTAAGGTATGATTTGCCTGGATAGCACGTAAATCAATACATTTCACTGTATCTCAGTACATGTTACAATAATATATCAAACAATAATTACACCATCTCAAGCTGCACCTTAAACCATTTCAGATCAGAGTCAGAGTAAGAGTCAGGAGACATATCTGCTGAAAGAGAAAATTCAGCTGAAGGTCAAAGAAAAAAATTGATCCTGTTAAAGAAAGCCTCTCCTCATTCCCAGGTCAAGGGCAGTCTCGATTCTTTGCTCATTTTTGAACATCGGAATCAAAAAAGGAGTAGGAATAGGGTTCAGTTAGATTTGTAACTAAATGGGAGATGGGAGATGTATATAAGTTACATGGAATTTTGAATGTTGTGTAACATTTTCACTAAGGAGGAAAGAATGTTCAGACATACATTAGTACGCAGTTTGCCAATTCAAAAATGGGTTGGCAGCAGCAATAATACACTAGGGCTGGCCTGAACAAGCTGAGAGTGGGACTTTCACTCAACCACGGATACGTCCTGGCCAATAGCCAGCAATTGATAAGAACAAGCAATGTCAGAACTCCACAGCAGCTGCTTCTGGGATGCCAAGAGTCTCGAAGAGAGGCTCCACTGAGACTATACTTACTGTGAAATTCTGGATCCGCGGTCAGGGATTATTCAAGGATCCCAGTGAAGTTGTGGTTGCAAGAGGTGTCATACCTGGGTGAAGGTGGTAGGGAGAGATGCACAAAGGTAGGGTTACCATTGGTAGATGGCCCTGATAGACATAAGGAACCACCAAAAGGAGGGAACCCTTTCTTCTCACACTTCCTTTCCAGGTATAACAAGAAACAGGATGGTCATTTTCCTTCCACCTTTACTCACCAACTTAATAATGGCAGAGGCAGCAGGAGGACCTTAAATGGCCTTCAACTGCCAGCTGAAGGGTCTCAGAAGGCCTGAGAATAGGCAAATGGACTGACAGTTTACTGACCCACTGTAATATCAGGCATAACGTGAGGTGCTCAGGATGGCGGTGGGCTAGCTCCCCAATATATTTACATGCTCCTGCATCTTCAAAAATACCGGTACATAGTCATGAAAATGTCCCCCAGTGTTTCAGATCTATAACCTATCATTAGAACTGGCAAAAGTTGAGAGACCTAATACATTTTGAGGAAGTGAAAGTGGGACGCAGTCAAGACCGTAAGAAACAGGAACAGGAGTAGACCATTTGGTCCCTCAAGCCTGTTCCACCATTCAATAGGGTCATGGCTGACACCACTTTTCCCCATAACCCTGATTCCCCTGCTGATCAAGAATCCGCCTTAAATATACACAAGGACTATGCTCTCACTGCTCTCTGTGGCAAGGAGCTATAAAGAATTAGAACCCTGAGAAGACATTTTTCCTCATGCCTGTCTTAAATCGGAGCTACTCTATTCTAAGACTGGTGCTAGACTCTGAAGAGCCCTGTATGTCTCAATGAGATCACCTCTCATTCTTCTAAACTCCAATTACTCCAAATCTGTTTAACTTTTGCTCATATGATGATCCCTCCATAGTGGGATCACCCTTCTGAACTGTCTCCAATGGAATATATCTTTCCTTAAATAATGGGATGAAAACGGCTCTCAGTACTCCAGATGTAGTCTCGCCATCATCTTGTACAGCTGCATTAAGACTTCGCTACTTCATACTCCAAACCCCTTGAAACAAAAGGCAAGGTCTATTATAAGGTGGAAGGATAAAGGGATTGGAAGGTGAAAAGGATGAGGCAAGGCCAAAGGAAGTGATAATGGGACAAGCAAAACAACAAGATACTGCAAGAGGAGCTGTGCATAGCAGAATCATGAACACGTGCTATCCAAAAGCAAAAAGGACACAAGACAGTAAAACCAAAAGCTGTGAAGAAAATAATAGGGGCAGAGATAAAGTCATTGCTGAGCTCAGGGTGAGAGTGTACAACATGGTGACTTCAGTTCTATCTACCTGCCTGCACTCGCCTCTTCCATAAGTGTTTCTCCCTTGTCAATCAAAAATCTGTCCAACTCTGCCTTAGATACATTCAGTGACTGCCTTCATTGCCCAGACCTTTGGAGTATAGGAGTTGGGACGTCATGTACAGAACGTTGGTGAGTACTGTGTGCAATACTAGTCGCCCCGTAACATGAGGGGGTTCAGAAAAGATTTACCAGGATGTTGCCAGGAATGGAAGGCTTGAGTTATAAGGAGAGGCTGGAACTTTTTTCACTGGACCAGAGGAGGTTGAGGGGTGACCTTATTGAGGTTTATAAAATCATGAAGGGCATAAATAAGGTGAATAGCAAAGGTCTTTTCCCCAGGTCGACAAAGTCAAAAGTCACACAACACCAGGTTACAGTCCAACAGGTTACTTTGAAATCACAAGCTTTCAAAGCACTGCTCCTTTGTCAGGTGAAGTCCCTAGGAGTGGGGGAGTTCCAAACCAGTAGGCATATTTTTAAGGTGAGAGGAGAAAGATTGACAAAGGACATGGGGCAACTTTTTTATTGAACCAGAGAGGCTCACGTGTGGAACAATTTACCATAAGAAGTGGTGGATGCAACAGTTAAAACGTTTAAAAGACATTTGGAAAAATACGTGAAAGATAAGGTTCGGAGGCAAATGGGCCAAAGGCTGGCAAGTGGGACTAGTTTAGTTTGGGATTATGGTCGCCATGGACAAGTTGGACCGAAGGGTCTGTTCCAATACTGTATGACTCTGTAATTGAATTTCCGCTGCTTCTGGTGAAGAGAATTCAAAACACTCACAACAGACTGAAGCTGCTCCATCTCACCCTGTCTTGCCTGGGAGGCGTCTTATTTTGAAACTATACCCTGCAGTTCTTCATAATCTCATGAGTAGAAACATCCATTCAGCAACTTCCCTGTCAATCCCTCCCACAATGTTACATGATTCAATGTGATTACTTCCAATTCTTCTAA
This sequence comes from Chiloscyllium plagiosum, assembly GCF_037043375.1. Lineage (NCBI taxonomy): Eukaryota > Metazoa > Chordata > Chondrichthyes > Orectolobiformes > Hemiscylliidae > Chiloscyllium > Chiloscyllium plagiosum. Next base: position 106,033,649 of record NW_028270141.1, read on the forward strand.
ACCCAACCCCATAGGCCTAACCTGCTCAACCTTTTCTTTCTCATAAGACAACACCAATATCCCAGGAATCAGTCTCTCGAAGATTCTCTGAACTCTGAATAGAAAATCTACACATTCATTGTACTTCACTTAGGCACTTTCGACTGTTGTCAATGGATTAAATAGTCAGGAAGACTGCACTTCATTTATTCCCATTCATTAATATTGACGTTTGAGTCAGTATTAAGGTAAATAAACTCATTTGTTTACAATAATCCCTCCTCAGACACCTGGAATAACTTCTACAACATACGGGAATAAAGTGGAGCTTAACCAGTGCTTTACACAGACAGCACAAAATGTTTTCCATCCAGCTGAACCATAAATCAACAGTTTCAACAAAAATATTGGAGACAAACTTACAAAAACATCCTTTTGCAACATTTAGCCACCACACAGCAATGTAAAAAGCTGGAGTTCCTTTTGAAAAAAAGAATATTCTCTGGAAATTGAACATGCTGTACAGAATGGTGATATTGCTATTAATGGGCCCAGATTTGTTGAATCGTTACTGTCCACACTTTGAAGTTGCCTCATACAAATTATGCAAATAAAATGGGCACATTTAGAGACAGTCAGCTATGTACATGAAATAGGAGGAGATGTTGGTAAGAGGAGATGAAGTTAGATGGAGAAAGTTCATTTTCTGAATTAACACTAACATAGGCCGCTTGGACAAAATTAACTGTGTTTATGCTGTAAAATCCTTCATAGTTCAGTGAATTGGAATCATGCAAGAAATAAGAAAAACACCTTTTATAAAATTTCTTGTAAATTTGGAATAATTTGAGCAAAAGGATTCTGACTGAACAAGATGTGAATTGTATAATATTAATCTAATTAGTTTGTTCACCTCCTCCATGCTGTGTGAAGCTCCATGACTTGGTAGGAGAACTGTTCAAATTCTTCTGCTTCTGTTGGCCATGACTGGAGAGACAGCTGCTGGAGACCAGCAAGACAGCGAGGAAATCTCTGGATCAAGGTATAATATTCATGTGTGAAGCCATCAATCGCCTGCAAGAAATAAGCGATTTCATGCATTTATAATTGCAATTATCCAAAAGAATTAAAAATTCACTAAGTCATTTAGACTGCAGACATTTATCAGTACAAAATTAATACCATGTACACGGCTGAAATTCTTGAAAGGCACAAACTTATTTATTCCATTATACAAAACTTTACACTAAACCGTAGAAAAGTATACTTGTAAAGGAAAATGTTTGAGAATTGACCAACTTTTATCATGTTTCTCTACTTTCAGTTTACACTGAACACACATGAATTTAACTGAATATTAACATCTCCGAAATCTGTGCGCTGAATGGAAATGCCATTAACTTCAAGCTCCCTTTGAAGTCACACATCATCCACACTTGGCCATCCATCATCATTGCCGAACCAAGGTGAAGGAACCTTCCCCAACTGACAGCACCATGGGTGTAAACGTTCACCCCACAGAATGCAGCAATTTAAGAAAAGCAGCAACAGGCGACAGCCATTTCTCAGACACACCCAAAACCGAAGAATGAATAGCATTTTTGAAAAATATGTTGAGTTAAGCCCATCTTAAAATGATTGATCTGTAAACTAAGTTAATTTGTAGCTAACACACACACACACACACAAGCAGCTCCGGCCATGAAATTCCTCCTCTGAATAAATTTAGCAAAAATTGGCTCAATGTATCATTAAATTGACCTTTCAGTGAAGTTCCAATGTTATATTACTCATTTTGTGTTTCTATTCTCCCTTCAATACTTGAGCTACGTGAAACGTACTGAATACTTTTACTGCCCCAATTCCCAAAATTATGCAAGATTTGCAAATCAAAGGAGACAGCTGAAGAGACTGTAGAGGCATTGGTGACCATCTTTCAGGAATAACAGGAGTCAGGGAGGGTCCCAGAGAACTGGAAATAGCTACAGTAACACCTCTGCTGAAGAAGGGAGGGAGGCAGAAGACTATAGGCCAGTTCGCCTGACCTCGGTCTTTGGTAAGGTTTGAGAGTCCGTTATTAGGGATGAGATTGTGGAGTATTTGGAAGTGCAGGGTAAAATAGGGATGAGGAGAAAGTGAGGTCTGCAGATGCTGGAGATCAGAGCTGGAAATATGTTGCTGGAAAAGCGCAGCAGGTCAGGCAGCATCCAGGGAACAGGAGAATCGACGTTTCGGGCATAAGCCCTTCTTCCTGAAGAAGGGCTTATGCCCGAAACGTCGATTCTCCTGTTCCCTGGATGCTGCCTGACCTGCTGCGCTTTTCCAGCAACACATTTCCAGCTAAAATAGGGATGAGTCAGCACGGCTTCATCAAGGGGAGGTCATGCCTGGCACATCTGTTAGAATTCTTTGAAGAGATAACTAGCAAGTTAGACAAAGGAGAACCAGTGAATATATTTATTTGGATTTTCAGAAGACCTTTGAAAAGGTGCCACACAAGTTGTTGGTAAATAAAAGTCCATGGAGTTAAGGGCAAATTACCATAGATTAGAGGATTGGCTGATTGGCAGAAGGCAGAGAGTGGGGATGGCAGCCAGTGACTAATGGAGTTCTGCAGGATTCAGTGTTGGGACCACAACTATTCAGTTTAAACATTAACAATCTGGATGAAGGAACTGAGGGCATTGTTTCTAAGTTTACAGATGAACAGAATAGGCAGGGACAGGTAGTGTTGGGGAAGTGTGGAGGCTGCAGAATGAGTTAGACAGGTGAGGATAGTCGGCAGACTGAATACAAAATGGGAAATTGAGAGATTATGTACTTTGCTAAGAAGTATAGAGGCATAGACCATTTTCTAGATGGAGAAAGGCTTCAGAAATCTGAGGCACAAAGGGACTGGGGTGGTCCTAGTTCAGGATTCTCTTCAGGTTAATAATGGAGGTTCAGTCGGTAGTTAGGAAAGCAAATATATTATGAGTATTAATTTCAAGAGGACTAGAATAGAACAGCAGGAATGTACTTTTGAGTCTGTAGAAGGCTCTGGTCAGATCACACTTGGAATACGGGAGCAGTTTTAGGCCTTGTACTTAAGGAAGGATGTGCTGGCAGTGAAGGGTTTCCAGAGGAGATTCAAAAGAATGAGCCTGGGGATGAATGGCTTGTCATAGGAGGAGCAATTAAGGATTCTGGGTCTGTACCCGGAGTTCAGAAGGGTGAGGGAGATCTCACTGAAACTTACAGGATGCTGAGAGGCCTAAATAGAGTGGATGTGGACAAGATATTGCAACTAATAGGATAGACTAAGACCTGAGTGCACAGGCTCAGAGTGAACTAATATGAGGAGGAATTTCTCCAGCCAGAGAATGATGAATCTGTGGAACTCATTGCTACAGAAGGCTGTGGAGGACAAGTGTATTTAAGACAGAGATAGATATGTTCTTGCTTAGGAAGGGGATCAACGGTTATGGGAGAAGGCAGCAGAATGAAGTAGAGAAACAGATCTGTTATGATTATATGGTGGAGCAGACTCAAATGGGCCAAATGGCCTAATTCTACTCCTATATTTTACTCCTAGCAAAACAGAATTCCAATTTGTGCCATTGTTGACAAGTAGCTCCAATACCAATGCCCACCATGTTATTGTGGGGAGGATTTATCCAGAGAGATAGAAAAATATCACTACAGCATTGGTCCCATGTCACAGCACTGCTGACACAAGTCAGGTTGCAGGTCAGTAGCAGCAGATGAATAGGGGAAAAGTAAATTGTGAGCCTTCAGAAAAAAAGATTCTATAACAGAACTTCCCACAGTTTTAGTTAACTCAGATGGACAATTACTAAAATAGGTCATGGGCCACCTCACTCATTTCGAGAACGAGCGTACGATAAGAGTGGAACTGGCATCAATTGAATGTACCCATGCAGTATTGCTAGCTGTGGTGCCTGAACTTCCCAGGTTAGATCGGAAAGTGAGAATCAACACTTTCCCACTCCACAATCACTATGTAGAATGCACATGTTGATATTAGCTAGAAATAGGATCTGGCTTGGCAACAATTGGAGTCACTTCCTGTCCCAAAGGCATAACAAAGTAGCAAAGGATTGCTTTCATAACCTAGAGGTCCTTGATCATATAGAGTTCGAGTACTACTGAGAAAATGGAGACACGCTGTTAAAGACGTTTGCCTTGAGCTCATCAGGACAAATGCATGAATATAAATTTCAAATGAAGCAACAACTTATCCTGCATGAGAAAGTGTTACTTGACCAGCAAGGGAATTCTGATTGGCTGGAGAATCACCAAGAATTTAGGAAACCATTTTCCCCATACTTTAATTCAAACAACGATTGGAAAAAAGCCCTGCTGTGGGTGGCACAGTGGTTAGCACTGCTGCCTCACAGCGCCTGAGACCCGGGTTCAATTCCCGCCTCAGGCGACTGACTGTGTGGAGTTTGCACATTCTCCCCGTGTCTGTGTGGGTTTCCTCCGGGTGCTCCGGTTTCCTCCCACAGTCCAAAGATGTGCAGGTCAGGTGAATTGGCCATGCCAAATTGCCCATAGTGTTAGGTAAGGGGTAAATGTAGGGGTATGGGTGGGTTGCGCTTCGGCGGGTCGGTGTGGACATGTTGGGCCGAAGGGCCTGTTTCCACACTGTAATGTAATGTAGATGACAAGTCCTGCATATTTACATATGTAGTTTATGGAAATTTGGTGAACCAAAATATGAACCGGAGTGAAAATATTAAATTGGTCACTAGTGTAATTTTTAGCACACTCAGAATTGTATAGCCAGTGTTGTCCAATCTTTGAATCACACCAAACATTGCACATTTGAGTTCTGAATGCACAGGCTCCTTGAGTATGGTTAAGACTCTTCCTCTTGCTGTTTGATAGGAACTGCTGGTCAATGGAAACTATATACCTGGTATCACACCAGCACTGTAATTCATATACCAGACTGTATGTTTGTGTAGTAGGCAAAGCATCATTTGGCTGGTCAGCAGCTTCCTGTCAGTGGAAAATACCACATGTTGCTATGCCATACTCACAGTTCAAATCAGCTTGCTACAGCTGTTGCTTACATTTTTGAGATAGCTTAGATTGAAATAGGTTGGGCACTTCTCAGGTTTTAAAATGATCTGTTTGTGAGGACGTGCTGTTTGAGGTAGCTACATCTTTTGAAGTTTGATGTTTTTGCATCTGTGCAAGATGAAAAGTATGTCTCTTTTCACAACCATAGTTTAGGTTTAGTCAGGAAAAAGTAAGTTAAACTACTTCCGTCAAAACATGAGAGTTTGGAGAAAATTGTAAGTATTAAAATGGGATATCTTAGATATAGAACAGTACAGGTCAGGAACTGGCCCTTCAGGCCAACATGATGCCATTCTCAACTAGTTCTATCTGCCTGTACACGTACCGTATCCATCTATTCCCTGTCGAAATGCCTCTTGAACATTTCTATCGTACCCACTTCTACCACCTCCCCTAGCAAAGCATTCCAGGCATCTACCATCTTCTGGGTAAAAAAAAAAACTTGCCTCGCTCATCTCCATTAAACTTTTCCTCTCACCTTAAATCTATGCTCTCTTGTATTTGATATTTCCACGTCGAATAAATGATTCTAACTATCTACCCTATTACTGCCTCTCAAATTTATATACTTCTTTCAGGACGCCCCTCAGGTCCTTTACTCTAGTGAACACAATTCAAGTTTGTTCAACCTCTTTTTAAAGCTTATATGCTCCAATTCAGGCAACATCCTGGTAAACCGCTTGTGAATGCTCTCGCAAGCCTCCATATTCTTCCCATAGTGTGACGACCAGAACTGCACACAATACTCCAAAAGTGGTCTAACTTATATTGACATTAAAATACAGGAATCTAAATATAGTCTGTGAATAAAACTCTTAGATATATGCTTTTCCAAAAAAATATTCTATTCTAGAATACACTCAAAAATGTTCAGTAAATCCTTTTAACATTTGCAAATCTGGCATGGGATTTATAAATTTGCACATTTTTAATTAAATCCTATAGGAAGGGAGTAACATATACTGCTCAGGTCAAAGTAATTTTATCAGAATGGCAACAGTAAACTAGGCATTACTTGAGCACCACTCATGATAATAGCAGAAAAATATTCAGCGAGTGACCTTGAATAAAAATTAATTTATCAGGTTCCTGTTGTTAGTTCAAGAATGAATGTTTCAGCCATGCAGGTCAGGATCCCCGATCTGTGAGGAATTAGCTTGCATTTGTATAAAACCTTGCATGACCAACAGACACCTCAAGTGCTTTATGACTAACAAAGTATTTTTCTCGAAATGTAATAGCTGGTGTAACATAGGAAACATGACAGCTGACTTGCACATTGCAACATTACACATGCAGCAAATGTGGCAATGATCAAATAATGTGTTTTGTGATGTTGATCGAGGGATAAATATTGGTCAGATCATCAGCCTGCTCTTCTTCAAAATAGTCCTATGAAATCTTTTTAAATCTACTTGAGCAGCCTCAGTCTAACATCTCTTCCAAAAGACAGCACCTAAAACAATACAGGACGCCCTCTAGTTTGGGATTTGAATCCAGGACTCATAACTCAGATTTGAGAGTGCCATAGCTGACACTAAGAAAAGGATGCTCCAAATTCCCTGGGTCAGGGAAGAGAATAAAACTGGACAGGAGTTTCCACTCTCATTCTATTATCCAAGGGCTTGTTAAGGTAGCAATCATCTGTATGTACCAGGTAAGGACAAGGTCAGGCATCGCTGTCATGCTATTTGGGACCAAGCAGACTTTCAATAGTGATTATCTAAGCTTATAAAAAAGGGACACTTGAGAAATAACTTGGACACAGAAAAGAAACATGTAAATTTGCTTCAAAGGTTAAACCAGGAGCAATAAGAATAGACCACAAATACAACAGTTTTTAGATCAGAAGGTGCTGGAAAAGCACAGCAGGTCAGGCAGCATCCGAGGAGCAGGAAATCGACGTTTCGGCAAAAGCCCTTCATCAGGTATGGAGGTGGGGAGCCTCCAGGGTGGAGTGATAAAAAACAAATTCAACAAATACACAAGTACAACAAATGGGTAGCTATAAAAGAGAAGTGCAACAAGGTTGTATTCTGTCTCCAGATTTTTTTTTAATCTTTACCAAATACAAGATATCTGTCAGTTACCAGAAATTTCTATTGGAGGAGAGATTATTTTGGGTGAAATCACTTGTTTCTACACTGTAGGGATTCTATGAATTGATCACCAAAAGACAACCATATTTCTTTGGACATGTACTTTATGGAGAGAAACTAGAATATCTGATAAAATTGAGGACAGCAGCACAAGACAGACACAAAGGAGAAAATACATCAATAGCTTAAGGATTAGAACAGGTACAAGATTGGAGAAATACCTTCAAGATAATACTTATTATCAAAAACACTGGAAGTTCGGGAAACATAATCACTGACATAATATATGGCACCTGAAGAATACAGGGTGACTGTAAAACTGTATACCAGCAAGCAATGCAATTTGAACTAGGGTGGTGGGGGGGTTGGGGGAGATTAAATTGCTGGAAACAGAGTCACAGAGTCATAGAGATGTACTGCACGGAAAGAGAATCTTCGTTCCAACCCATCCATGCCAACAATATCCCAGCCCAACCTTGTCCCGCCTGCCAGCACCCAGCCCATATCCCTCCAAACCCTTCCTATTCAGATACCCATCCAGATGCCTTTTAAATGTTGCAATTATACCAGCCTCCACCACTTCCTCTGGCAGCTCATTCAGTACACGCACCACTCTGCATGAAAAAGCTGCCCCTCAGGTCTCTTTTATATCTTTCCCCTCTCACCCTAAACTTATGCCCTCTAGTTCTGGACTCCCCCACCCCAGGGAAAATACCTTGACTATTTATCCTATTCATGCCCCTCATGCTTTTATAAACCTCTATAAGGTCACCCCTCAACCTCCGACGCTCCAGGGAAAACAGTCCCAGCCTGTTCAACCTCTCCCTATGGCTCAAATCCTCCAACTCTGGCAACATCCTTGTAAATCTTTTCTGAACCCTTTCAAGTTTCACAACATCTTTCCAATAGGAAGGAGACCAGAATTGCACACAATATTCCAACAGTGGCCTAACTAATGTCCTGTATAGCTGCAACATGACCTCCCAACTTCTGTACGCAATACTCTGACCAATAAAGGAAAACATACCAAACGCCTTCTTCACTATCCTATCTACCTGCAACTCCACTTTCAAGGAGCTATGAACCTGCACTCCAAGGTCTCTTTATTCAGCAACACTCCCGAGGACCTTACCATTAAGTGCATAAGTCTTGCTCAGATTTGTTTTCCCACAGTGCACCACCTCACATTTATCTAAATTAAACTCCATCTGCCACTTCTCAGCCCAGATAAGCTAGGGAACTATCGACCAGTGAGCTTGACGTTGGTGGTGGGCATGTTGTTGGAGGGAATCGTGAGAGACAGGATTTACACGTAGTTGGAAAGGCAAGGACTGATTACGGGCAGTTAACATGGCTTTGTGCATGGGAAATCATGTCTCACAAACATGACTGAGTTTTTTGAAGAAGTAACAAAAAGGATTGATGAGGGCAGAATGGTGGACGCGATCTATGTGGACTTCAGTAAGGCGTTCGACAAGGTTCCCCATGGGAGACTGGTTAGCAAGGTTAGATCTCATGGAATACAGGGAGAACTAGCCATTTTGATACAGAACTGGCTCAAAGGTAGAAGAGGGGGGGTGGTGGAAGGTTGTTTATCAGACTGGAGGCCTGTGACCACAAGGATCGGTGCTGGGTCCACTACTTTTCGTCATTTATATAAATGATTTGGATTGAACATAGGAGGTATATTTAGTAAGTTTGCAGATGACTCCAAAATTGGAGGTGTACTGGATAGCAAAGAGGGTTATCTCAGATTACAATGGGATCTTGATCATAATTCACTGTATATCAGTTATAAAAATGTACAATCACCTGATGAGGGAGCAGTGCTCCAAAAACTAGTACTTCCAAATAAACCTATGGGACTATAACCTGGTGGTGTGATTTTTAACTTTATAAAAATGTATGGATTCCTTTACAAAGAAAATGTACTTGTTTTCTCTTAGTGAATTTATTGCAATTTTTATTTTAATACAAAATACTGTTTGTTTTATTACCTGAATTAACACACCATTTCAAATCTTTCTTTAATTTACTTTCCAGTACATCAGGGGCAGCACAGTGGCTCACTGCTACCTCACAGAGCCTGGGACCTGGGTTCGATTCCCATCTCAGGCAATTGTGCAAATTCCACACAGATAATCCTCCAGGTGCTCCAGTTTCCTCCCACAATCCAAAGATATGCAGGTTAGGTGAATTGGCCATGCTAAATTGCCCATAGTTTTGGTGCATTAATCGGGGTAAACGTAGGGTAAGGGAATGGGTCTGGGTGGGTTGCTCTTCGGAGGGTCAGTGTGCCGAAGTGTCTGTTTCCATTCCGTAGGGAATCTAATCTAATCATGCTGGTTGACCATTTTAGTATTGGAGCACTTTATCTTCTTTATGTTGTATTTGTATCTGCACTGTTCTTGAATAATTCTCCAAGTTGAATTAAAACATTTCTATTTGGCTTTAAATGCTTGTAAATTTATTATAAATCACTCTAACAACATTAATTTCTTTACGTTCCCATATATTAAAAGAACAAAATGACGCAAATTACTATCGCTATTCATAGAGGCTGTTGCCTGTTTTGTCGTTGTAGTAATGACAGAAAAAAACCATTTGCAAATCAAATTTCCTCTGGCCCTTTTGCTCTCACTATGTATGTTTTTGTGCATGCTTTAATTAAAGGATAATGAAAGCATGGAACTTATCTGGTCCCATTGTACAAGCATAATTTAATCTAATGAATAATATTTACGTCTAACTGTTGGTTAGGTAATGCTTGCACGAATTTCTCCTAGCAACATGACTACAGACTCTATATCAAAACAGGTTCCATTATACTGTCAGCAGATTACAAAAAAAATGCAAAACATGCTTTTGCTAATCAATCACAGTCTTGTGTAACAGCACAAAATACTCTTTCCTATGCACAATAACTCCATATTTAAACTGTAATGTAATGTGTAACTGTTTTGTCAATTGACTTGAATCATATGCATTATTTAACATGCTCTGCATAATTCAGTTTAGTCCTTCACAATAAAAACAAGGTGATTTAACTCTCAGTGCTGAATTTCTTCAAAGCACAATTTTCTCTCCACCTTTTGGGTCCACTGCTTTATGTTGTGGATAAAATGGTGGACATAATCGGTTACCTTCATCACTAGGTGTTTTCTTGGTTGGCTAAGGGGTCAGAGGTGAGGGGTGCCCAGCCCATCTCCTTCCAACACACCCCTGACCTGTTCCCCTTAATTCGACCACTAATCCGTCTTTGGGATAACAGAGGCCCTGAACTGCTCAAATAAGGGCAGTTACTCACTGTAGAATTTAACATCCCTGACCTGTAGCCCCAGAATTAATATGGCTCATCCAGAGTTTCTGCTTAGTAGCAAGCCCCAGAATATTATAATAGGGAATTCAACAATGGGAATGCCAATGGCTGTCAAGGTGTGATGGTAAGATTCTCACTTATTGGAGTGAGAGAGAGAGAGAGAGAGAGAGAGAGAGAGAGAGAGAGAGAGAGAGAGAGAGAGAAAGCAGGGCAAGCGCAAGCAGGCGAGTGAGAGTGCGCAACACACAGCGCATAACAGAGAGAGAGAGAGAGAGAGAGAGAGGTAATTAGCTGGATTATATTTGTTCTACCATGTTTACCTTTAAGAAAAAAGACAGGCAGATGCTGGAGATTGAAAAAATAAAACCAGAAATAAAAAATGAGAAGAACTGCAGATGCTGTTAATCAGAAACAAACAAAAAACCAAAGTGCTGCAGAAACTCCAGCAGGTCTAACAGCACCTAGACAGCAAAGCAGAGTCAATGTTTTGAGTCCAGTGACCCTTCCTCTGAACTTCTTCCTGTCAAGTGGAAGCTGAAGATATCATGATACTGTTCCAAAGAACAGCAGGTGAGTTCTTTTTGGAGCTCTCCTATGGCACAGCGGTAATGTCTGAACCAGAAGGCCTGGGTTCAAGTCCTGCCAGCTCTAGAGTTGTGTTAGAAACATCTCTGAACAGGTTGGTTGGAAACACAGGTTATTAAAATAAAATAAACAACATTCCTAATTGGTCCCCTTGCATAACAAGTTACATCCGACAGCTTGGATATCATGTGCTCACAGCCAGTGCCACTCAATTGCCTCATGGTATTAGGAATGTCTGAGAGTGTCGCTACCACCTCTCCCGGAACTTTGGAAATGCCTGCTGCATTTTGTGTTTGCCTCCAAACAGTATTGTCAGAAATGAGGCAGGCAATTTGCTATTTCTGGTAGCTTTCTGCATGCAACGTGATAATGACCAGATAACCTTTAGACATTGTCTTGGCTGAGGACAAATAACTTGAATCTTTCACACTTGCAAAGCTCACAGCATGTCAACATTAGATACGAACCTGCAATTGGGCAGTGTTTACTGGCTAGTCCTGTGTGTGAGAAGAATTACACTGACAGCTAATTTAGAATTGTCAGTCAGGCTTGCAGTGTGGCTGGAAGCTACATACACAAAGGAACCTTAAGTATCTGAGCAACACGGGCAGGGAGTATTTTGTTCAGATAATCGAATGTTCGGATAATTGAGGTTCCTCTGTGTTTATTGCACTGAGCCCTGTCCTTTGCAAACAGAACAAAAATACCATAGCCACACACTGCACCTACTTCAATGCAACAAACTAAGTGCAGCATTTCTCTGGGCAATGCTCTCACCTGTGTCAAACTGCCTGGTTTAAATTCAACCAAAGCTGAGGTGTTAAATGTCAATCATCAATATTTAAGGCAATCTCCACAGTAACATCTCAATCAGAGACACTTTGCCAATCAAATTAGTTCTCACTATATTGAATATAAATGTTTATTTTTCCCTTTAATTTATACTCTTGGGAATGTCAGTATAAGTACAAAATGAAAAGCTTTGACAAAATATCTTTTAAACAGTAATACTCAAATTACTAATGATGTGTATCACACAGCTTTCACCATATACAGTCATTTAGGTCTACAGCACAAAAAAAGGTCTGTCAGCCCATCATGTCTGCGCCAGCCAAAAACAACCACCTCAATATTCTAATCCCATTTTCCAGCTCTTAGCCTTGGCATTGCAAGTCTACATCTACATACTTCGTAAACATTGGGAGGGTGTTTCTTCTACCACCCTTATAGTTAGTGAGTTCCAGAATCCCAGCACCCTCACATCTCTTCTAAATCTTCTGCTCCTTCACTTAAATCTATGCTCCCTGGTCATTTATCCCTCTATCAAGTGAAAGGTTTCTCCTGTGTACTCTACGTCCTTCAATTTTACACATATCATCACTTTTTAGAATTAGAATTAGGTTTTATTGTCAAGTGTACTCAAGTACCAGGGATACAGGAGTACAGTAAAGACTTTACAATGTTATCATTCACAGCACCATCTTCGGTACAAGGTACCTTTAGGTACAAAATCTTAGGTAAAAAGTAGGAAAATAAAGAAATAAGTTAAAAGCTCCACATTGCAGTTCTTCTCGGTATAAAGTAGTAAATAAGAAATGAAGTTGAAAATTTCAAATTCCAGTCCTCCTTTAGCCATGGGCCTGCAGTTGCTGGGCTATCCCTAAGAGGACTCTATCTCTCTCCGATGCTTGGCTCAATCTCTCTACCCCCATGTCTCCATCTCACTGTGGACTACTATCCTCTCTCTCCCATGCTAGGCTCAGCAAAACTTATTAAGTAGGCAAAAGTGAGGACTGCAGATGCTGGAAACCAGAGTTTAGAGCAGAGTGGTGCTGGAAAAGCACAGCAGGTCAGGCAGCATCCGAGGAGCAGGAAAATCGACGTTTCGGGCAAAAAAAAACTTATTGATCAATTCTCCTACGTTCAAGTGTATATCATTTATTGAAATCAGGGGCTCCAATATTGACACCCATGGAATCCCAACACAACTAGACAGTCTGGGGCCTGAACTCCAGTGTCCACATGCTGCAGACATCTGGGATTCTGGAGTGCAGAGAGAGGAAAACATGTCTGGAACTCTGTTATCTGGGGTACTGGCTGATTGTGAGAGGACGTCAAGACTTTAGAGAGAGGGTACAGACTCAATTTCCTCTCTGGCACAAAAGGATGAAACATTTCAGTCATATGGAGAGACTAGCGATTGTTCTTTTTTTAATAAAATGAAACAGGGTGACACACATGGATTTGCTACAACACCACAGCACACTGGGTTCAAACATCAACTTTATACAAGGTTTCTCACAACAGATAAACAAGTTTTGCTGCTCAAATGGTTTTTGCAGTATATTTCCTGTCATCTTCCATAGACCTATACACAAAGTTAAAAATCACACAACACCAGGTTATAGTTGGCTCTGAAAGTTAGTGCTTCCAAATAAACCTGTTGGACTACAACCTGGTGTTGTGTGATTTTTAATTTTGTACACCCCATCCAACACTGGCATCTCCAAATCATATACACACAATGCTCTTCAGTAGTATACCACAAATTGATTGCAGCAACAGTACTCGAGATATTAGAGATTTGGGTTCATTCCATTGTAAATAGCTACTGAAGAAATTAAGTGGGAATTCTCAGTATTTAAAACTATTCATTCTAAAAGCAGTGCACATCTTTCTTTTTAAAAACTTTTCTTTCTCCAACAATTGTGTACTCCCCCTAAAGGTGCTGACTCAAGTTGAATAAATGTCCAACTTCACACAGGAAGCCTTAGCCACTGGCAACACATCAGGAATTCAGGCATGAATTATACACATTTTTCTTCAAGTAGGAGTAGCACAATCAGCCCTGGAGTGTTTCCATCATTTAGTTCATAACAGCAATTGTTTGCCTCAGATCTCTCCCTTTTGGATGCCTTTTCGAGGTGATGTCATTGACTATTCAAGGGTTGCTGAAGCTTAGCATATGCCAAGGGAATTACCATTGGCCAGGCTGCTGATTGGTTGGCAAGGTGACTCTGATGGACTGAGGCAGATAACTGCTCATTAGTCATACTCAAGCATGGCTCATTTGCAGTTTACCGGGAGCAACTTACATTCCTATTCAAGGACCATTCTCTGCAAGCAAAGTGTGCATGTGCTTCTACTGCCTCCCATTTCTTTCCTCATGGCAACATCGCATCCAGAGTCAACTTCAGAACCAATCATCACCTCCTTTCTCCAGTAATATGAACTGCTGTGATAATTTGAAATTTGGTGCTCCTGCATCTATTCTGCTGAACCCAAGACAAAATTGCTTGAGTATCATGGGATCAAATGCTGTCACAGCAGCTGGTACAATACAATGTCATTGGGATGTACACAATGGAAACACACCCTCCGGTCCAATTGTCCATGCCAACCAGATATCCCAACCCAATCTAGTCCCACGTGCCAGCACCTGACCCATATTTCTTCAAACCCTTCCTATTCATATACCCATCCAGATGCCTTTTTAAGGTCGCAATGTACTAGCTTCCTTCACTTCCTTTGGCAGCTCATTCCAAATACATACCACCCTCTGCATGAAAAAGTTGCCCCTTAGGTCTCTTTCATATCTTTCCCCTCTCACCCTAAACCTATGCTCTCTAGTTCTGGACTCCCCCAGGGAAATAACCTTGTCTATTTACCCTATCTATGCCCCTCATGATTTTATAAACCTCTATAAAGTCTCTATAACCCTTCAGTCTCCGACGCTCCAGGGAAAACAGCCCCAGCCTGTTCAGCCTCTCCCTATAGCTCAAATTCTCCAACCCTGGCAGCATCATTTTAAATCTTTTCTGAACCCTTTCAAGTTTCATAACATCTTTCCAATAGGAAGGAGACCAGAATTGGTCGCAATATTCCAAAAGTGGCCGAACCAATGTTCTGTACAGCCGCAACATGATGTCCCAACTCCTGCCTTCTTCACTATCCTATCCACTTCACTATTCTTCACAAGAGCTATGAACGTGCACTCCAAAGTCTCTTTGTTCAGCAACACTCCCTAGGACCTTACCATTAAGTGTATAAGTCCTGCTAAGATTTACTTTCCCAAAATGCAGCACCTCGTATTTATCTAAATTAAACTCCATCTGTCACTTCTCGGCCCAATGGCCCCATCTGATCAAGATCCCGTTGTAATCTGAGGTAACCTTCTTCCAATCAATAAAAGCATAGAATGTAAAGCAAATCTCAGTGATTTCGACTATGACAACTACAGAGAAATCGTGGTTAGTCCAACTCCAGTTGTAGCAAGTTGTCAGCCAATCCTGCTGGCACAATACGAATCTAATACAAGGATTCAACTGAAGAAAAGGAAAATGTTTACTTGGATCATAAGATCCAGGAACAGAATTAAGACATTTGGCCCATGAAGTCTACTGCACCATACGATCATGGCCAATATGTTTCTCAACTCCATTCTTCTGCCATCTCCATGCAACATTTGATCCCCTTACTAATCAAATCCTATCCAACTCAGGCTTAAATAAAGGCAACAACTTGGCCTCCACAACCTTCGGCAGCAATGAGTCCCACAGATTAACCATCATTTGGCTGAAGAAATTCCTCCTCCTCTCAGTTTTAAAGGGTCATCCCTTCACTCTGAGACTGTGTCTTCCAGTCCTAGTCTCTCCTACTAGTGGAAACATTTCCACATCCATTCTGTCTAGGCCTCTCAGTATTCTTTAAGTTTTAATCAAATCACACACCCCCCCTTTATCTTCCTAAACTCCAAGGAGTACAGACCCAAGTCCTCGACTGTTCCCCATGTGACAAGCCCTTCATCTCCAGAATCATTCTTGTGAACCTCCAATGAACCCCCTCCGAGGCCAAAACATTCTCTATTCTTCCTACCAAAGTGTAAATCTCACACTTTCTTGCCACTTTCTGCCACTTTTTTGCCCACTCTCCAAGTTCTTCTGGAGCCTCCCCTGCTCAACAGTACTTGTCTCTCCATCAATCTTTGTGTCACTTGCAAACTTAGCAACAATGTCCTCAGTTTCTTTGACCAGATCATTTAGCTATAATGTAAATAGTTGTGGTCCCAACTCTGATCCCTGCGGAACTCTACTAGTCACCAACTGCCATCCCAAAAAACAAAGACTCCTTTCTCCCACTCTGCTTTTTGCCAGTTAGCCAATCCTCTATCCATGCCAGAACATTGCCCTGCAGCTTCCAGTGCGGCATCTTGTCAAAGGCCTTCTGGAATTCCAAACAGATCATGTCCATTGGCTCTCCTTTGTCTAACTTGCTCGTTACCTCCTCAAAGCATTCCAACAGGTTTTGTCAGGCATCACCTCTCCTCGATAAAGCTGTGCTAACTCAGCCTTATATTACCATGCACTTCAAGATACTCCACAATCTCATATTTAATAAAGTTACTTAAGATTTTCATCTTACCAATGACTGAGGTCAGGCTAACCGTCCAATAGTTTCCTGTTTTCTGCCTCCCACTCTTCCTAAACAAAGGTGTTTAATTAGTCATTTGGCAGTCTTTTGGGACCCTCCCTGACTCCAATGATTCCTGAAAAATCACTGCAATAGCCTTGGCAATCTCCTCAGGTATCTCCTTCAGAACTCTGGGATACAGTTCATCTGCTGAGCTTCCAAAATGACCCCTACCTTTGCTGATCCACCAACTTCCTCGCTCGGCTACCCTCCTCATAGATACTGGCCAGTTCCTGCCTCATGGCTTTGTAGTTATCTTTACACAATTGTACTAATGTTTTACATCAGATTCTAATTTCTCCCTCTCAAACTGCAGGGTGCACTCTATCATATTATGGTCTCTGATCCCTTGGGGTTCCTTCACCTTCAGCTCTTTAATCAAATCTGCCTCATTACACATCACTTAAATCTAGAACTGCCTGTTCCCTAGTGCATTCTACCACATGCTGCTCCAAAAAAAAATCTCGTGGATATTTCGTGAAGTCCTTTTCTTGAGATGTTTTATCAACCAGACATTGCCAGTCCACCTGCATATTGAAGTCCCCTCTGATTGTTAGTGTCTTTCTTACATGGCTTTTCTATCTCCTGATTTAGTTTCTTCCCCACATCCTCACTATTGCTAGCAGGCCTGTGCCTAATTCCCATCAGGGTCTTTTTTCCAATACAGTTCCTTAACTCGAGCCACACGGATTCTATGACTTCTGACTCTATGATTCCTTGTTAGCAAGTTAATTTATTTTCTTGTTAACAAGGCATCCCTGGCCCCATCTGCCTGTCCTTTGGACAGGACACGTATTCTTGGATATTTAGCTCCCAGCCCCGATCCCCTTGTAGCCATGTCTCTGTGATACCCAAAATATCGTACCTACCAATTTATCTTGCATGTGTTTATGTACGACACCCTCAGTTCTGCATTGACTGTCCCCCTTTTCATACTTGATGATGGTGAATGGGAAGACTTGAAGTAATGGTGTCCCAGTGAGGGGCCATGAAGAGGAAGGCTGGTTCTTAGAATACTGTGTTGGTAAAACTAGGGCCAGGGGTTAGGGGAAAGTTGTCTTTTAAACTTAGACCAATGCACTAAGTGAACCTCACAGTAATCAGGCCAATGTGGTCAGTAATGTGTGCCGCTCCTGGTCTATTGTCATCATCACCATCTTCTACATCCACTTTGCTTCAGAAAAGGCTATGTGTCTCACTCCTCCTGCAGCTCCAAACCTCGCAGGCAATATTCTGCAGAGAGCAGAAGATCACTTCCATTTTGGAAACTTGGCTGATTTATGCTTATGTCCCTACTTATTAATGACTTATGTCACAAGGTTGCTTTGCTTTCATGTGCCAGTATGCAAAGACTAGAGAATACCACTCCTCTGGTCCCATTGTGTAGCTCTGTCCTTTTGCAACAGGAAATATTTGGACACAAATTATATTAAAATATGTTTGAAGCAAAAGTTACCTGAAGAAGTGTTAGCTAGGCATCACATTCCCATGATGCATTGGCCAAACAGAGGGTATTTAAAATGTAAGATGCCATCATTACACAGTACAATGGGCACAGTATTGCTCTATACTGCTTAGTTATTGTTATGTACAAAGCTGCAGAAAAACACAAAATTCACTTGGTGAATTGTGTACTTGTTTTCAATACTGAATTCTGAGGACTGGACTTGAGGCATCAACAAATCAACAACTACTTAGGAAACACTCCATAGGAAAATATATGACGAATACTTAGCATTGCACAGTTTAAATTTGTGAAGGATGGAAGATGGGTGGTCGCTAGGAAAACATTGTAATAGCAAATCTAAAAAGGTATAGATGAGAGATTCAGAAGGTAGATGAATTGAGACAGGGAAGCAATAAGAAATGTTATAGTGGTAGATGTAGGCGATCTTCTTGACGTATTGTGAGAAGCTCAAATTTGGCTCAAGATTGTGAATTGTTTGCCGACAGACATATACTGGGAAGAAAGACAGGGTGGTGGTGTTTCCAGTGGTGGTCAAAGGCTATGTCTTCAGTTCTAAAACATTGACAATCTCAACGTTTAGTTGGAGGAAATTTTGCCAGATGTTGGACAGTCAGAGACAACACAAGAAGTTGAACAAGAGAGCAGTGAGAGCGTGCTCGTGTCACCAATACATATTTGGAACCTCTTGGTAAGTATGATTGGAAATGTGTTGGTAGTTGAATCAACATTTCACAATTCACACAAACTATGGCACACTCTCTAATTAACAAATCAGCGTGATCACTATTTCAGTCTGCTGAGACATTTTCATTCTAAAGCAATAAATATGGACATTCCTGAAACATATTGCACGGCATTTAACTGAGACACACTGCATAATGTTTACAGCATGTAAACAGGCCATTCAGCCCAACAGTTCTGGTAAACCTTCAACATCAAACTCATTGATACACCTTTCAGAGAAATATTGCAAGGAAGAAACTCAGATGAACAAATTGAAAAATATATCAGAGGTGGGGTAAGATCTACAGGTTACAGCTCTGAAATCTTACCTTCCTGAACTGGACCCATGCTTCATGTTGATAAATCAAATATCCTCCAAGGTCAGAGGTCAACTGACTTCTATCAATGTAGTTGTACAACTCAAAGACTTCATTAAGAAGCACACACTAACATTGGAGGAAACAAAGCATTATTTTTAGCAGATATTCTGTAAAACTGCAACTGTTCCAAAAAGAAACTCACTGCACTTTCAATTTTACATTCAAAAGTAATAATTCACTTGATGTTCTGAACATGAAGATTAAAAATAAAACCTCTCCAGACATGCTCAAAAATATCAAATTTGTTGCTCTTAATGTGTGAGGACTGCCATGCCGAGTGAAGACATCTTACATTAATAACTTTAAAAGCATGAACTTCTAAGCGTGGTATCTTCTGAAACTGACATTTCAAAACAGAAAATTGTGGGTTACAAAATGGCAGCCAAGGGCCACCTGATTACTTACAGTCCCAATCCCTCCCACGTTACAGTGACATAGCTGGAGTGTAGTGGGAGAGAACGTGCAATAATAGAGACTAAATGAGCTGAATGAATTTGTAAGGTGAGATGGGAAACAAAAGGCATTGCAGGGACCAGGGTAAAGGAAACCTGATAAGGACTGGAACACCAGCAGCTTACCACAGGAGGTGGTCATAGTTGCTTAATCAAGCTAACTTGCTAGCACGAGGATTCAGGGTGTAATGAAGATTAAAAAGCTGTGTAGTTTCACTTGGTGCTGTTTCCTTGTAGACTAGGAACAGCAGAATTGCTCCCTCAGGACATGGGAAAGGTTTGGGAATCTTCTTCTGCAGCTTCCTTTCCCCCTCCCCAAGCCAGTAGAGCCCCATTCCTCCACAACCATTCACCCGTTTATGAAATCCTGACACCAACTCCCCCTGCTAGCCAGCACTTGGTTAGTATCACTCAGAATTCAGGCAAAAAACTGATATGATCTGAGGTGTTAGGGTTCAGAGGTTGAAATGGCAGGTGGCACAGTGGCTAGCACTGCTGCCTCACAGCACCAGAGACCTGGGTTCAATTCCTGCCTCAGACGACTGACTGTGTGGAGTTTGCACATTCTCCCTGTGTCTGCGTGGGTTTCCTCCGGGTGCTCCGGTTTCCTCCCACAGTCCAAAAATGTGCAGGTTAGGTGAATTGGCCATGCTAAATTGCCCGTAGTGTTAGGTGTAGGGGTAAATGTAGGAGAATAGGTCTGGGTGGGTTGTGCTTCAGCGGTTCAGTGTGGACTTGTTGGGCCGAAGGGCCTGTTTCCACACTGTAAGTAATCTAATCTAATCTAAACCTCCCAGGCTTCAAGATGTTGCCTCCACGATATCCGCCAGGAACGCAAAAAGATTCTGGTGCCTTGGTGATTCTTTTTATTCATTGCTGAGATGTGGGTTTCACTGGCTGGGCTAGCATTTATTATTAGTCCCTAGTTGCCCTTGAGAAGGTGATGGTGAGCCTTCTTGGACTGCTGTAGTCCGCTTGATGTAGGTGCAGCCACAAAGGCATTAAGTAGCAAGTTCCAGAATTTTGAGACAGCAACACTGAAGGAATGGCAATATAGTTCCTGGATGATAGTGGTCATGGGTTTGAAAGATGCTATGAAAAATTCCTTAGCGATTTGTTGCAATGATGGTACACACTGCTGCACCAGAGGGTCGGTGGTGAAGATGTTAGATGGGTGTCAACCAAGTGGCTACATTGTCCTAGATGATGTCGAGCTTGCTGAGTGTTGTTGGAGCAGCACACATCCAGACAAGTGAGAAGTGTTCTTCAGACTGCTGACTTGTACTTTTTAAGACAGTAGACAGGCTTTGGGGAGTCAGGAGGTGTTGCTCGCTACAGAATTCCAAGTCTCAGACTTGCTCTTGAAGCTACAGCATTCATATGACTGGTCCAGTTCAGTTCTTGATCAATTATATCTCCTAGGATGTTGACAGTGGGGTTTCAGCAATAGGAACACCATTAAATGTCCAAGGATGATGGTTGGAAGATGGCCACTGCCACTTGTAGGACATCAATGTTACTTCCCACTTATTGGGCCAATTCTGAACATTGTCTAGGTCACACAAAATAAAATAATCTGTGCAGGTAACAGAGGAGGCTGATGGAATCAGAGCATGAGGTTTGAAGAAACTGGTGGAATTCACAAGGTATTGACAATGATGAGCTAAAGGAAATTACTGCTTTTCCAACTCCCAGGAATTGAAGAACTCTTAGATAATCTGACAGTAGCCTTTGGGCTATTGTGGCCATTGCTGTGGGATCCATGATGGCCAAGCCCAACTAATTGCTGGAGAGCACTGCATGAAGCTGCAGTTGGGAAAGCCATTGTCAATAAAGTTGGAGGGTAGAAAGAATGGGGGAAAATGTCTGGCCCCCAATGGTGGGATGCCAATTAAGCTCATTAATGACATTAATGATCAGTGCCTTTGAACAGTAATTGTAGTTTTGTGGTGAGATCAAAGATCTGAGGATCAAGTGCTTCGAGAGGTATGAGTCCTACCCTTTCTCCTTCTTTCACAAACAGAATCAGCTGTAGAGATGGCGATACACAACAATTGAGGGTAAACCTTTTTTTAAATCAGGGGTAAATTATGTCATAAGTTTGGAAGTGTGCAGGGTATCTTCAGGAAAGGAAGAGCACAGACATAGACCAGGGAGAGTTAGTGTGATTCCAGTAGTTAATAAAGATACTGTCAATATTACACATGCAACAGGACAGACGTTCATCACATTTGAACCTGAGATGAAGATGGAGCTGGAAGAGGATGCTTAGCTGAGAAAAGACGTTTGCTTTTTGTGCCAGTCAGTAATGTACAATGTCATAATTATGTACAGATAAATCTCAGAACCTAATTTACACATTGAAAAATTGCTTCTCCAGATACTCTTCAAAGAGAAAAATCGATCACTCAAAACTTTAAAGAATATATTTTATTAAAATGCAATCAAAATAGCAGTAAAATAAGATTTTTACTTCGATACCTTGAATGGTGGCTCTGAAAGCACCTTGCTATGGCTTAGGCCCAAAGACTTCAAAATGCATTTTCTAATTCCTTTTGTCTGTGGCTGGAGAGCATATAAAGTGTTGAATATTCTTCCAATCTGGTGCTAAGTAAAAGAAAAGAGAAAATCTGATGCAAGTGAAGAATTCATTTCTTGTCACCTCATGTTTGGTTTAGCCCTCACCCGTATTCTCAGTGGGGAGCTTGTAGCTCAATGGCTACCAGCATTCCTGCCTCAGAGCCAGAAGATCTAGGTACAAGTCCCATTTGTTGGTCAAGGAAGGGGTGCGCAAGATGCCAAATTGGTTGAACATCAACCTATGCCAATATCGTAAATATCCCCATGGTACCAGAGGGAATTGGTGGTTAGTTTAGCCCAAGGGTCACCATGTTTCAGGCAGAGGACAAGGCTAAGAGGGTGGGACTTTCATTGTGACCTCAACCAGTACAAGAACTGAACCCACATTGTCAGCATCACTTTGTATTACAAACCAGCTGTCCAGCCAACTGAGCCAACCAGTAAACTGGGGAAGAAATGCCTGGTCAGCCATGTGATGGTAAGAAAGTTGGAACCTCTCCCAATCACCATCAATAGCTCAGGTCTACAAATGTTTTCACAACAATGCAGAATCCTTGAGTGAACCATAACATACCACCACGCAGGGCTTTCATTCCTCAGAGAATCTATCAGGTGGTAAACAATGTAAATGGGTGCAACGCAAATATTTTAAGCAGTTAATTTGCACACTGATGTAATTAAGGCTGATTGGCAATCAACTCCCACTAATTAAGACCTAAGATTATAAGATATTACATGCTCCAGCAGTCACGTCACTTAATGGATACTTAAAGGCATCTGACTTTAGTATGGTTCACAATCAAGGGCTTGTGGCACAGTTGTACTCGCCCTATCTCTGAGCCAGACGACCCAAGTTCAAGTCCTACTTGCCCCAGACACCTCTGAAAGTGCTGATTGAAAAAGCTCTCTAACATATTACGTTATTTACCTGAATTTCCAGCAAACTATTTATAATGATGGAGGCAACATCCAACTTGGCACATCGAAGATCAGTTATAATTGATACTAGACAATTTGTGGTTTGTGATTCACTATTAAGACAAGAAAATCAATCGTAAATATAAGACTGATCATATTTGCTCCATGATTTGCCCCACAAAAGAATGATTCCACAGTAACTTGGTTAAATAATGAAACAGAATTCTAAACTTTCATATGGAAAAATTCAATCGATCACCTTCCCTCTTTTAATGTCATCTAACCAAGAAAGGAATGAGGAAGTTTCACTCCTAATTATTACAGATTAGTGATCGTTAAGTGTTGAGTAACAATGGTGCAGATGCGTACTCCACTGGGTTACAAACGTTTGTTCAAAAAATATTTATTACAGAACCAACAGCTGCAGTAATTATTCCCAATTCTCTCCTAGTGAGAAACAACAGTGCTGAAAGAGAGAGAATAGGTAGGGCAAGGCGGCCTGGGATCAAGTCCCACTTTCTCCAGAATGTCTCATAGCACATCTAACAGTCTGATTTTAACAAAGCCTCAGGGGAGAAAGTTTGTTGACAATATTAGAACCAAGAAGAGAAAGGGAGGGAGATATATCAAAATATTTTAATGATTTATGATGTACTTTGTATAGAATCATAGAATCCCTCCAGTGTGGAAACAGGCCCTTCGGCCCAACAGGTCCACACTGACCCTCCGAAGAGTATCCCACCTAGGCCCATTCCCCTGCTCTATTGCTGTATATTTACCCCGGACTAATGCACCTAACTTACACATCCCTGAACACTATGGACAATTTAGCATGGGCAATAGTATAATTCCAAAATGTTGTGGTGCTGTTGTGAGCTGGTGGGAGGGTGTCCCTTTTGACTGCACACAGTGTGTCCAAAAGAGGTCCCTGCACACAGTGCAGCATACCTCAGCCCACCTGTCTCCCCCAAGCCTGCCCTCCCCACCATATTACAACAGGGCCCTCACTATGGCTGCCCTCCAACCCTCTCATTCAGACATGCCAGACCAGTCCCACTGTAACCCTGACTCACTGTGTTATCCAGCTCAAGCAGGCTCCTTGCTGGGCAGTGGTCACCACTGCTACCTCTGAAGTGCTGCTGTGACTGGGCCCTCTGATTGATCTGCAGCTCTCAGAGGCAGGACTTACTCTCAGATGGGATTGCAAGCCTTACTCTGTGCCAATGAATGGCCTGACAGTGATGAAATCAGCATGGGGCTTACCAGCTCCCCTGGCAATAGGTTCTTCCTGACTATTCAGCCCAGCAAGGAGCCTGCTTGAGCTGGATAACATGGTGAATCAGAGGGTTACATCCAGTGGGACTGGTCTGGCAAGTCTGAATGGGGTCTAGTATCTTCAGGAGCATTGTTTACACAGCTTATCTGATCATCTCATTCAAAACACATCCTTAAAAACACAAAGGTATTTATTCGTGGTATTAATGAATTATTTTATATGAATGTTTCAACCTTTTGCTGTTCTACAGGACATTTACTTCCTTGTCAGATCTCAGAATGACTGCATTGTCCTAACATAGGAAACGTATACCAGACGTCAGAACCCATGAAACGTTGATAAAGTTAAGCTCATATGTGACTGTAGCAATTGATTCAATGCTGGTTAAACAGGAATTGTATTCGGAAGAAATGTCTTCCCATTCTTGATGGAACTGCTATCCCATTTGAGCATTTTCCACTTACACTTCAAGATCTACCTCCATCTACCGGTCCAATATCACACATATTCCTGCTCAACGTGGATAATTGCTAAATCATCACAAGAAATAAAAAAGTACAACAAAGCACAAGATTTCATGTGAACTGACCGAAGATGATGGAGAAAATATTTGAGAAGTTCAACAATGTCACTGTGCGTTAAATCCGACATTAGCTTGCTATGCTGCGCTCTGGGGAATATAATAAGTGGGCACCCCTGATGATCAAAACTCCCTGCCAAGAAGACAACAAAAAAAAGTCAGGGTTAACATGACAATAATCAAGCCAAGAAATCCTCAGAGTCAAAAATATTAAATATGTTAGAAGGAATGTCTAATGGAAGATATTTTGGCATTGGAAACAGTCCAGAGAACATTCACTAGTCTGATACAGGGTACGAAGGAATTGTCTTATGAGGAGAGGTTGAGTTAGTGAAACTCATTGGAACTTAGAAGAATGAAAGGAAACCTTATTGAAGCACAAGAGATTCAGAAGGAACTTAAGAGGTTTGAAGCAGAAAGTTTGTTTCCTTTCCTGTGGAAGAGTTTCGGATCAGAAGGCATAACATCAGAGTAAAGGATCACCCACTTAAGACAGCGATGAAGTGGAATTTCTTGTCTCAGAGAGTAGTGGATCTGTTGAATTCTCTACCACAAAGGACCATCAAAGCTGGATCATTAAGTATATTCTAGGCTGAGACAGACAGAATTTTACACAGTGAGGGAATCAAGAGTTAAGGGAAAAGGCAGGAAAGTAGAGTGGAGGGTCATCAGATCAGCCATGATCTCACTGAATGACAGAGAAGACTCAATGAACTGAATGGTCTACTTCCACTCCAAAGATTTATGATCTTTATGGATATAATGCTTTCGAATACCTATTGAAGTGACTACTGGAATGTCTGAGCGAAGCTAAATGTGATAATAGGGGTAGCACTGATTATTAATGCATCACTTTCTCCCACAGAACAGTTTCAGATAGGGGTTCCTGATCTAAGCTGGGGGAACAGAAGGTCTCAGGTTGAGACTCCAGTTTCTTTGCAATGCAGGAAATGAGGTCAGAACTGTCTTGGTAGCACAACTGAACGGTCAGATATAGGGGGCATCCAAAACAAGCAAAGAGTATGTTTTTCTCTGACACTAATATTCACCACCTGTCTATAAACCCTCTGCATTAACCATGAGCACTACATCAAGGCAGTTTTTAATGCTTTCTCTAGACATAGTACACATATACCTTTATATGCAGCACAGAATTCAAGCAAAAATAATAAAGTTTAATCATTCTAAGTGCATTACGTTTTCTAAAATGCCCTAGACTCCATCTCACCAACAAAACCGCTCGAATATAACTTCAAATACTGAGTTGGGAAAGAAAACAAAGTGTGTCCCACCTGGGATAATGGCGACACCAGAATACAAGATTCGATCCTCAGGCAAGCCCAGAAGAGATTTCTGAAAACCTAAGACAAAAATATGGAGTCACAACAGACAAGAAGCTGGTCATTCAGCACATCAAGCCCATGCGAGCTTTCTGTCCAGTAATTCAACTAACCCCATTCCTTCTTTTTAAAATCCTCTTAACTCTGTAGGTTTATTTGGTTTGTGTACCCAGTCAATTTCCTTTTGAAATCGTTCATCATCTCTGCTCCCATCACACAGGGAGGTTGAGAGTTCCAAGCCATTATCGCTCACTGTTAAAAAAACATTCATCTGCACACACTCCCTTGCATTTCTTGCCTAAAACTTTAAATATGTATCCCTTAGTCCAGGTACCATCAACTAATGGAAAAGATTTTCTTGGTCTACCAAATTCAAACGTGTCATAATCTTACACACCTCAATCAAATTTCCCATCAATCTCTCCAACTCTGACATTAACTCCAACCTAACCAGGAAGCTAAAATTCCTCATCCCATGGAATCATTTTGGTTAATCTCTTTGGCACCCACTCAAAGGGCCTTCACATTCAAGTGTAGTGACTATAACTGGACACAATATGGTCTAACAGTTATGGTCTCATCAAAACTTTATACACAGTCACCATACTTTCTTGATTCTGTATTCAATATTTTTATTTATGAAGTCTAGGATCTCAGAACCTCTGCAAACAACTCTCAAAATGTCCTGCCACATCTAATGATCTATATACATTACCTTGAGGGATCCCAACACTGAGGATTTTTAGAAGTGCATCATTTAGTCTGTAACACCACTCCCTATTCCTTCTTTCAAAATATCACGTAACAGTTCTCTGCTTTAATTTCATCACTTGTCTGTCTATTCTTCCAGCCCATCTATGTCCTGTTGGACTTCATAGGTATCAATCTCACTGATTTAACACCTCCAGAACGAACACAAACTAACCCAGAGAGAGCACCACTATAATCCATCTTCCAATCTGAGAAACAATTCAACAACCCATTGAGCCTCCTCCACCATATTAGATCCCCTACAGTGTAGAAACAAGCCCTTAAGCCCAACCAGTCCACACTGACCGTCCGAAGAGTAACCCATCCAGACCCATTTCCCTCTGACTAATACACCTAGCACTATGTGCAATTTAGCATGGGAAATTCACCTGACCTGCACATCTTTGGACTGTGGGAGGAAACCGGAGGAAACCCACGCAGTCACAGGGAGAACATGCAAACGCCACACAGACAGTCACCCAAGGCTGGAATTGAACCTGGGACCCTGTGCTATGAGGCAGCAGTGCTAACCACTGAGCCACCGTGCCGCCCAATATGATCAGACCTCATCCTCTGTCTCAATACCATATTCTCCCTTTATTCCCATACCTTTTTGACACATTCATCCTCTAGAAATACATCTTAAATACATTCACCCATCCCAGCAGAGAACTCCACAGGCTCGCATTCCACTGAGTGAAGAAATTTCTTTTCGTTCCTGGCTCCAAATGGCCTGTGTATTATGTGCGGTGACCCATTGTACCACAACTCCCAGACTGGGGGATAAGACTGTATACAGTCTATCCTACTCTGTCAGAATTTTATATGTTTCAATGAGATCCCTTTTCATTCTTCTGAACTCCAGTGAACATTGGCTCAGTCAACCCAATCTCTCCACATTTGGCAGGTATGCCACCTTAGGAATTGGTCTGGTGATCCTTCACTGCATTTCCCTCTATCAAGAATATATTTTCTTCAATAAGGAGACAAAAACAGCTCTCATTATCCCAGGTGTGGTCTCACTAAGGCTCTCTACAGCTATAGGAAGATATCCCTGTTCCTGAATCCAAACCCTCCTACATAAAGGCCAACACAGCATTTGCTCCCTAACTGCTAGCTGCATCTGCATGCTTGCATTCAGTGACTGATATACAAAGACATCTAGGTTCCTCTCTATACCAACATTTCCTAATCTATCAGTATTTAAATAATACTCTGCCATTTTGTTTTTCCGACCAACTTAGATTTACACACTTATCCACATTATACTGCATCTTCCATGCATTTACCCACTTACTCAGCTTGTCTAAACTGCCTGGAAACCTCTCTGCCTTCTCCTCACCACTCCCACTCCTCTGTAGTTTTGCAAAGCAAGGAGACTTGGAAATATTACATTTGATTCCCTCATTCAAATTGATATATTTCGTGAATAGCTGGTGTCCTAAGCTCTGACCCTTGTGGTACCCCACTAGTCAGCATCTTCCATTCTAAAGCTGACTGATTTATTCCTCCTCCTCTGTGTTTCTTGTTGTTAACTAATTCGCAATCCACGCCAGAATGTTATCTCCATTCCCACGTGCTTGGATTTTGCCAACTTTACCTCTTATGTAGGATTTTTGAAAACCTAAGTACACCACATCCTCTGGTTCTCTCTCATCTATTTTTCATTATATTCTCAAAAAACCTCCAACAGATTTCTCAAACATAATTTCTCTTTTAGAATTCCTTGTTGATTTTGTGTAATCCCGTCATATTTTCTAAGTGTTATGTTATCATGTACTTTTATAATAGACTCCAAGATTTTCCCTCCTCGTAATAGTAGACGTACCAGTCTGTAATTCCCAGTATTTTTTTCCTCACTCCAGTTTAAATTGTGGGATTACATTTTCCCCCTCCAATCTCATAGGACTGTTCTAGAATCTAGGGAATTGGATACATCCACTCTATCCATGGGCTGCACCCCAGCATCTTAGTATGCTGGGGTGCAGACAATCACGCCTGGGGACTTATTGGTTTTAATTTCATTAACTAATCAATGGCAAGACTGCTCATCCAAATGAAATGTATATCCTATGGCATGTGAGGCGTCATGGATAAGTCTCTTGACCCAGACAAGCCCATGTGTAGGGAGTGTAACAAGCTGTAGAAGCACAAGCAGCTGCTAGAGACACTGAGATGCATCCACGAGGCAGAGAACTATGTGGATAGCACATTCAGAGAGGCAGTTGCACTGCAGGTTAGGAGTAAGCAAGCAAATAGAGAATGGGTGACTGCCAATGTGTCCAAGAGGATCTTATTCGCATTCTTCCTCACTCTTCCTTTTTTAAAACGACACTAAACCTTATGCAATGTTCACTCTTACCCAAGTTCTTCTCCCTTAATTCTGAAGAAGAGTCGAGAGTTCTGAGGAAGGGTCACTCAACTCGAAACAAAACCTCTAATTTCTCTTCACAGATGCTGCCAGACCTGTTGAGCTTTTCCAGCAGTCTCTTCTCCCATAGTTGTGTTGCTCACTTCACTCCACCCATTCCCTAGCATGAGACACAGCATCACCTCCTTCCCAGGTGGGCAATAGAGTATAGCAAGCTCTCCTGAACACTTTTCAGAAATACCTCATCACAACGTATCTAGTGACTACTACCCATTCCCACTTACCCTTTAACATAATCCTAACCAATATTTGGTAACCAAATCACCATTCTACACTGCAGTTTTCAATCTCCAGTATTCCAGTTCTGAACAAGGGTCACTGGACCCCTCTGATTTCTCTCCACAGATGCTGCTACACGTCTTGAGCTTTTCCAACAATTTCTGTTTTTGTACCATTCAATACTTCTTGTACACCTTAGGTTTCCCAGGAGATTTGCTCCCCTAAAACCCTGTTACCATTGGGAGGCTGATAAATAGAACGTGCAGCAGCACGACCAGATCCAAACTCTAATTCCACATTCATTTTTTGATTATTTTTGCAGTCTTTTGTTGGAACTGTTGGGTACAACAACTGCTACAATTTACAAACTAAAAATCGTCCACTTAGACCACATTTGGAGCACTGCTACAATTCTGGTCATCTTGCTACGGAAGGGTATTATTAAGCTGGAAATGGTGCAAAGAAGATTTACAAGACATTGCCAAGACTGAAAGGTTTGAGTTTAAAGCAAAGGCTAGATAGGCTGGGACTTTTTCCTCTGGAATATCGGAGGATGAGGCGTGACCTTATAGACATTTATAAAGTCATGAGGGGGCATGCGTAAGATGAATAGCGAAGAAAGTATTTTCCCCGCTCAGGGTAGAGAAATCCAAAACTGAACAGCACAAGTGTAAGGTGAAAGGGGACAAGATTTAACAGGACCTGAGGGACAACTTTTTCCACACAGAGAGCAGTGTGAATATGTAATGAGTTACCAGGCAAAGTGGTAGAGGTGAGTACAATAACAACATTTAAAAGACATTTGGACAGGTAATTAGATAAGAAAGATTTAGAGGGATATGGGCCAAACATATGGGACTGGCTCAGTTTAGGAAACCTGATTGGCATGTGCAGGTTGGGCCATAAGACCATAAGACACAGGAGCAGAAATTAGGCCATTCAGTCCATCAAGTCATGGTAGATATAATCTCTCGTTCTCGACTCCCCCACCCCAAGGAAAATACCTTGTCTGTTTCTCCTATCCATGCCCCTCATGATTTTATAAACCTTTATAAGGTCACCCCTCAGCCTCCGACGCTCCAGGGAAAACAGCCCTAGCCTATTTAACCTCTCCCCATAGCTCAAATCCTCCAACCCTGGCAATATCCTTGTAAATCTTTCCTGAACCTTTTCAAGTTTCACAACATCCTTCTGATAGGAAGGAGACCAGAATTGCACGCAAAATGCAACACCTCACATTTCTCTAAATTAAACTCCATCTGCCACTCCTCAGCCCATTGGCCCATCTGATCAAGATCCCGTTGTAATCTGAGGTAACCTTCTTTGCTATCCACTACACCGCCAATTTTGGTGTCATCAACAAACTTACTATACTTCTGAGGGTCTATAAAGCTCTGTCATACCACATTTGAAGTATTGTGCACAGTTTTGGGCCCCATATCTCAGGAAGGATATACTGGCCCTGGAGTCTGTTCAGAGGAGGTTCATGAGAATGGTCCCAGGAATGAAAGCTTAACATATGAGGAATATTTGAGGACTCTGGGTTTATAGTTGATGGCTTTTAGAAGGATGAGTGGGGATCTAATTGAAACAAAACAATACTGAATGGCCTGTACAGAATACATGTTGGGAAGATGCTTCCATTGATAGGAGAGCATATCCTGAGAGCAAAGGGAAGACCTTTTAGAACAGAGATAAGGAGAAACTTCTTCAACCAGAGAGTGGTGAATCCATGGAATTCACTGCCACAGAAGGCTGTGAAGCCGAGGCTATTGAGTGTATTTAAGACTGAGGTACATTCTTGAGCATGAGGGGATCAAGGATTACAGGGTGAAAGCAGGAGAATGGAGTTGAGAATGGATCTGAGTGGCAGATTAATTTAGAGAAATGTGAGGTGCTGCATTTTGGGAAAGCAAATCTTAGCAGGACGTTTACACTTAATGGTAAGGTCCTGGGGAGTGTTGCTGAACAAAGAGGCCTTGGAATGCAGGTTCATAGCTCCTTGAAAGTGGAGTTGTAGGTAGATAGGATAGCGAAGGCAGCGTTTGGTATGCTTTCCTTTATTGGTCAAGTTATTGAGTACAGGAGTTGGGAAGTCATGTTGCGGCTGTACAGGACATTGGTTAGGCCGCTGTTGGAATATTGCATGCAATTCTTGGTCTCCTTCCTATTGGAAGGATGTTGTGAAACTTGAAAAGGTTCAGAAAAGATTTACAAGGATGTTGCCAGGGTTGGAGGATTTGAGCTATGGGGAGAGGTTAAATAGGTTAAATTTCCTTGGAGCGCCAGAGGCTGAGGGGTGACCTTATAAAAGTTTATAAAATCATGAGGGGCATGGATAGGATAAATAGACAAGGTATTTTCCCTGGCGTGGGGGAGTTGAGAATGAGAGGGTATAGGTTTAGGGTGAGAGGGGAAAGATATAAAAGCCTAAGAGGCAACTTTTTCACTCAGAAGGTGGTACATGTATGGAATGAGCTGCCAGAGGAAGTGGTGGAGGCTAGTACAATTACAGCATTTAAAAGGCGTCTGGATGGGCATATGAATAGGAAGTGTTTGGAGGGATATGGGTCGGGTGCTGGCAGGTGGGACTAGATTGGGTTGGGATATCTGGTCGGCATGGACGGGTTGGACCAAAGGGTCTGTTTCTGTGCTGTACATCTCTATGACTCTATGATAAGTTCATCTCTGCCTTTATATTCAAGTCCTCTCAAAATAAATGCCATCATTGCATTCCTAACTACTGACTCAACCTGGAAATTTACCTTGAGAGAATCCTGGACTGGAACTCCCAAGTCTCTTTGCACTTCAGACTTCTGAACTTTTTTCCCCATTTAGAAAATAGCCCATGCCTCTGTTCTTCCTACCAAAGTGCATGACCTCCCACCTTCTCATGTTGTACTCCATCTACCAATTTTTTGCCTACTCTCCTAACCTGTCCAAATCATTATGCAGCCTCCCCGCGTCCTCAATGCTACCTCTCCATCTACCTATCTTTGTATCGTTTGCAAACTTAGCCAGAGTGCCCTCACTTGCTTCATCTAGTTCGTTATGGGTCTGTTTCCAAGCTCTATGACAGCATTATATTAACAACAAGCATAATTGACACTTTCTTTTGATGATCAATATTTGTATTGATATGAGAAATGCCAAAACACACTGAAGGTCATTTTAACTTGGCGTCACTATCTATTAATGATTCCAGTTTTGTTAAGCTGCCAACAACAGACAGAACTTAATAACCTGGTTAATTCTTCATCTCACAGACAAATTATATTTGTATCTCTGAAGGAAACCCAGCTATCAAACGATGGAACACTTAGAATCGGACAATAGAGGAGAGGCCCTTTGGCCTTGTGGGCTGTACTAGTCCCACTTTCCAATATTTGGCCCATAGCCTTGAATGTTATGTATTTGAATAGGCTGTGCCAAAACCTCTGCTGGCAAAGGCTGATTATAATCACAGGCTTTCAGTTTTACTATATATTGCCTGAATACCTGCCTCTGCCTCAGCCTCTGGTGCTGCTGTTACCCTTATGCATTTCTACTGTCTTTGAACTGAACAACTGCAATACTTTAATAAACACAAAATACTGCAGATGGTGGAAATCTGAAACAAACACAGAACACTGGAGAAACTTAGCAGGTCTGGCAACACATCTGTGGAAAGAGAAACAGAGTTCTTCAGACTTCTTCCCAACATTCACCCTTCCGACTTCAGTTGACTTAAATTTCTGCCGTGTCCCATCCTACCCATTTGCTCATTTTCCTAATGCTCACTCACCCACATTCAATTATGGTTCAACAAATCAATTTTAAAATTTATATTGCTTTGCCCAAGTCCCTCTATGGAGTCAAGCCTGCACATTTTCCAATCTTCCCCAGTCACACAACTCTTTGATATTCTTCAGTGCTGACTTCTCATGATATCCCAATTTTAATTGCTCCAACATTGAGACTCATGTCTTCAACCGTCTAAGTCAATACTGAGAATTCTCTCGTTAATTGTCCACCTTGTTCTGCCTGTCCTTCTTCAAGGGACTCCAAAGATCTATCTGCTTGAGCAAGCTTATGATAATCTGACCCAATATCTCCCAAAACATAGCTCACCACCAAATTCTGTTTATGCATATCCCTGTGAAACATGTTGGGGGGTGTTCTATTATGTTAAGCAAGCTACATAAATGCAAATAAATGTTATTGAACATGTTACAGAACAGGGCGGCACAGTGGCTCTGTGGTCAGCACTGCTGCCTCACAGCACCAGGGACCTGGCCTTAGGTGACTGTCAGTGTGGAGTTTGCACATTCTTCCTTTGTCTGGTTTTCTCCCACAATCCAAAGATGTACAGGTTAGGGGTAACTGGTCATGCTCAACAGTGTTCAGGGTGTGTAGGTTAGGTGCATGAGTCAGGGGTAAATGTCAAGTAATAGGGTAGGGGAATGGGTCTGGGTGGGATACTCTTCAGAGGGTCGGTGTGGGTTGGTTGGGCCGAAGGACCTGTTTCCACACTGTACGGATTCTATGAGAACAAGACCTGTCTTTTGTACTGAATGGAATATGATCAGACTGCTCTGTTTATCTCAATGAAATGCACTACATTTGTACATTTCAGCTGGAGTCAGTGCAAGGTAACCCCTACCACACTATCGAGGCCAGGGGAAAGAAGTGGCCGGCCTTGATTCCTCAAGCACCTCCTAGTGGCTATACAAAAGATTGCACTGGAAAACTCTCTCCCAACCTCGGTCAGAGGGCTTTTGCCTTGTCTGGGACAGCACACACAAAAAATGAGAACAACAAATACAAGCAGATTATCCTTCTGTTCCACCGCCGAACTCTGAATTTGGATAAATCGGCCCAGTAATTTAAAATTAATTCGGAAATTAATTTGAGGGGGGGGGGGGGGGGGGGAGGAACCTGCAAATGCAGTAACCTGAAAGTCCAGAAAGGGCATGAACCTAACAAAAAAATCAAACCCATCTTCATTGCTTTTCTTCAGTGCATATTCTCAGAACTGAGTTTTATGTTAAAAATCATATTTACTTAAACTATTTATCTGATTGTAAAATACAGGGTGCTTTAATTGGTATGAGAATGAACTTACTGCACGACATTATCCCAGTAGGTGTGGAACTACTTGCATTAGTTACACTCGACAATGTTTTCAGCACATTTAAGTTGCTGTTATCAAAATCCCATCTCGCTCGTGGGATATCCTCATGTTTGAAAAAAATGGGAGAAACATTTGTCATTTTGTTCACAAACAAAACACAGACAAAAATCTAACGGCAAGACCTCATCCAGTGGTTGTAGTCTGGTGAAAACTGTTTCCCCAGCTTTCAAAGAAAAGTTAGGGAGACCAGTTTCTTCAAAGTCGCCGCTGAAAAATGAACAAATCTTCCAAGAATTTGACGAAGAATGCAATTTAACAGCTTCCTTGCCAAACCCTGACGCACAGGAACATCAGGGTTTTTCTTTTGGAAGAGAGAAAGAGGATTAACAACATAAAAACTGGGGCTTGCAATAAATAGTTAACGGAGGAAAGGGGAGAGCGAAGTGCAGTCAGTGTGTAGCATGAACACAGTGAAGCTGGTTCAGTGTGATATTATTGCACCACAGCAACTCTTCCCCACCCCCCTGTTATACCCAATCCTTACCTTTATTGTTAAAAAGAGCCCCACGATCGCTGTAAAAACCGCAATTAACAGCTGCTCCTCAATATGTTATTTCTGCAGGTTTCGCTGCTGACACAGAGCTTCTTTACCTGTTGCGCTCATTTTTCCTCTTCCTTCCAACTTCAGCTTCAGCCCGGCGACGACCAGCAACGAAGAGTTTAGCCCCCGGGGTCTGATGAGTGAGTGGGGAATTCTCCAGGTGCTTCACATGAGCAGAGAGGCTGGACAGCTCGCCTCCTTACTCCCTCACTCCGCCATGTTCCCAATCCTGAGAGATCTCTCTCTCTCTCTGTCACATTCATTCAGCCGATAGGCTGCAGACCTGCACTTGCTTCGATTGGGTGAAGGCCAGGTTTTTCACAAAGCAGTCTCTTTCCTCCACCCCGCCTCCAAAACTCCCTTCCTGCCCGAGTCCCCTTGTCTACCCCTGGGCAAGAATCCAATGACCTAGCATCACCCCCAGTACACCTCACTGTCAATGATAAGTTGCATGAAGGCCGGGTCAGTGAAAAATGCCTGCAAATGCTAAACGGCCATTCTATTCCACTGTTAATATCCTAACGTGCCTTGTTTGTGTGCTGCATAGAGCCATTTGCTGAGTCTATCAGGAAGGATGCGAGCCTGAGAGGGGTTACTATTCCTGGCAGCTGGGGCCTGCTGGTTAAGGCCTCCCTGTACATGGATGACGTCGCCGTTTTCTGCTCGGATCCGCTGTCCGTGCACAGACTCATGTGCATATGTGACCAATTCGAACGGGCCTCGGGCGCCAAGGTGTACCGAGGCAAGAGCGAGGCCATGCTCTTCAGGAACTGGGCCGACCAATCCTCAATCCCCTTCACCATCAGGACCAACCACCTGAAGGTGCTGGGTATTTGGTTCGTGGGGGCTGGGGCATGCGCCAAGTCTTGGGAGGAGCATATCAGCAAAGTGAGGCAGAAACTGGGCAGAAGGAAGCTACGGTCGCTCTCCATCACGAGAAAAAACATGGTCATCAGGTGTGAGGCACTGTCAGTGTCGTTATATGTGGCATAGGTCTAGCCTATTCCCAGAACCTGTGCCACTGCAGTCACCCGGGCCATCTTCTAATTTATATGGAGATCAAAGATGGACCGGGTCCGAAGGGACTCGATGTATAAAGATCTGGGTAACAGGGGAAAAAACACACCAAATGCCACCCTCATCCTGATGGCCACCTTTGTGTGTGGCTGCACCAAGCTGTGCAGGATCCCTGGTATGCAAACACCAAGTGTCACTACGTACTGAGGTTCTACCTGTCCCCGGTGTTTGGAGGGTGGGCCTGGCCTCGCTGCTGCGGAACGCACTGAGTAGTTGGACCGTTCCGTATCACCTGTCCTTCATGGAGAAGTTTATGAAGAAAAACACCTTTGACCACAAGTCCATCAGGAAGTGGTCAGCACGTAGTGTCCTTGAGACCCTTCG
Organism: Chiloscyllium plagiosum; assembly: GCF_037043375.1. Classification (NCBI taxonomy): domain Eukaryota; kingdom Metazoa; phylum Chordata; class Chondrichthyes; order Orectolobiformes; family Hemiscylliidae; genus Chiloscyllium; species Chiloscyllium plagiosum. The sequence continues at coordinate 106,070,423 of NW_028270141.1, forward strand.
GGAAAAGGAGAGGGCGGGTCCTATCGAGCAGTTCCCTGAGCAGACTGTCAAAGCCATTTGGCAGAATGCCTCATCGCCGGAACTTTCTGACAAGCACCAAGACATGGCTTGGCTGGTGGTGAGAAGGGCTCTGCCTGTGAGATCCTTTATGCACTCCCAGACTCTCAGCCGCACCGCACGCTGCCCTCGAAGCGGCTGCGGGGGGGGGGGGGGGGGGGGGGAAACGAGACTGTCACACACCTCCTTCTGGAATGTGCCTACGCAGAAGAAGTCTGGAGAGGAATGCAGTGGTGTTTGTCGAGGTACGTCCCGAGCAGCGCGTGACGCGGGACTCCGTGCTCTACAGTCTGTTCCCAGGGACGCACACCGAGACGAACATCAACTGTGCCTGGAGGATCATCATCTCGGTGAAGGACTCTCTCTGGGCGGTCCGAAACCTGTTGAACTTCCAGCTGAAGGAGTTGACCCCGATTAAGTGTTGCAGACTGGCACATTCCAAGGTCCAGGACTACGTGTTGAGGGACGCGCTGAAGTTTGGGGCAGCTGCCGCCAAGGCGCGGTGGGGAAAGACCACCATATAACATCTGCCTGCCTAAAGAAGAACAGGGGGCCCGCGCAGTCATTTGGGCTCTGCTGACGCCTCAGCTAAATATATGGACATAGGATTGATAAACGTACAGACCTGTACATACAAATGATAAATTCTGAACTCTGTATGCATATGTTTACGTATGTATGGCATGACCAAATGTACAGACCATCAAATTATTTTATGAAAAAAGTATATTTTTGAAATAAAAAAAAAGTGTGGAGCCACAATTCCAAAGTAAAAATGACCTGTGGTGTGAATGACTCTGTAGCAGTGCAAGTCTTTGCATTTTCTTGCTCAATACTGGGGTCCGCTGGAATCTCACATTGCCCACTGATTACAGGAAAATGCCAAATAGCACACGAGCTGCCACTGGGGCTGAAGCTTCGTTGGGCTGTGGGAGCAGGCTCCTTGTGTACACTTAAGGCTGAGTTAGATTTCTGATCAGTTCGGGGAATCAAGGGTTTTGGGGAAAGGGAAGGAAAGACGATGTGAGGAATGTCAGATCAGTCATTATTCTATTGATTAGATTAGATTCCCTACTGTAAGAAAACAGGCCCTTCAGCCCAACCAGTCCACACCGACGAGTAACCCATCCCGATCCATTTCCTTCTGACTAATATACCTAACACTATGGGCAATTTAGCATGGCCAATTCACCTAACCTGCATATCTTTGGACTGTGGGCGGAAACCCATGCAGACACAGGGAGAATGTGCAAACTCCACACAGCCAGTCACCCAAGGCTGGAATTGAACCTGGGACCCTGGTGCTGTAAGGCAGCAGTACTAACCACTGAGCTACTGCGATGGCAGAGCTGAATAGCCTACTCCTAGTCCTGTTTATTATGGTCTAATGGACTGACTGCCTTGAAACGTCAGGCTGGTCAAAAGACCCACCTGAAGGAAAACCACAACAAGAATTTTGCATTTGAGAAGGAAAATACTCCAAGGTTCTTCACCAGAATGTTGTCAAATAAAATTTGATGTGGGCTACATAAGGAGATATCAAGACAGCTGGCTAAAAGCCTTGGTCAAAGAAGGAAGCGCAGATGTGGACCCAGCAGAAATCGGGGGTAAGGATGTGATCAATGAAGTGAATGGAAATAGAAACTGGGATTGTGTAAGTATGGGCTGCCAGTTAGCTATGACTTGTTTTACAATACCTCACAAAGTCATGTCTCTCACTTATTTAAGAATCTCGAAACCAGTATGAACAATGCAATGAATAAACACTAATAATAGTCCTCTCAACTCTAATCTCCAGCATCTGCAGTCCTCACTTTCGACTAATTATAGTGGCTCTGTTTGTAAAAATGACCCCAAGCTTCCAGTTGCCTGCCACTTCAACACAGCCTCGTGTTCCCTGGCCAACATCTCTGTCATGGGCTTGCTGCCGTGCTCCAGCAAAGCTGGAAGAATAGCACCTCATGTTCCATGAGGAACCCTGAAGCCTTCATGATTCAATATCAAGTTAATTAATTATAAAACCTACACAGCTTACTCTGTGTATTTTACCCACCCCCGAAAGCCCAGGCCCTGTCATGATGCGGACTGCTTTCAGCACAGCCAACACCTACTTATAGCCCTTACTGTCAGCTTTTCTTTCTCCCTGCTTACCATCATCTATCCCTTTGTCTGCCTGTCTTCCTTCCTCTGCCTGGGCTCCATCTATACCTATCTCCTTCTTTTTAATATATAGACTACCTTTTCCAAGCTACTATCAATTCTGAAGAAGGGTCTCTGGACTCAGAATGGTAAATCTGCTTCTCTTTCCACAGAAGCTGCCAGACCTGTTGACTTTCTCCAGCAATTTCGTTTTTTATTTCAGCATCGACCATTGTTTGTTTTAGAACAAAGAAAATTACAGCACAGGAAGAGGCGCTTCAGCCCTCCAAGCCTGTGCCGATCCAGATCCTCTATCTAAACCTGCTGCCTATTTTTTAAGGTTTTGTATCCCTCTGCTCCCTGCCCATCCATGTATCTGTCTAGATACATCTTCAATGACGCTACTGTGCCTGCCTTTACCACCTCTGCTGGCAACGCGTTCCTGGCACCCACCACCCTCTGCGTAAAGAACTTGCCAGGTATATCTCCCATAAACTTTTCCCCTCTCACCTTGAACTCATGACCCCTAGTAATTGAGTCCCCCACTCTGGGAAAAAGCTTCTTGCTATCCATCCTGTCTATACCTCTCACGATTTTGTAGACCTCAATCAGGTCCCCCCTCAACCTCCATCTTTCTAATGAAAATAATCCTAATCTACTCAACCTCTCTTCACAGCTAGTGCCCTCCATACCAGGCAACATCTTGGTGAACCTCCTCTACACCCTCTCCAAAGCACTCACATCCTTTTGGTAATGTGGTGACTAGAACTGTGCACAGTATTCCAAATGTGGAATAAAGTCAAAGTCCAATACAACTGGAACATGACGTGCCAATTCTTGTACTCACTACTCCGTCCAAAGAAGAAAGGCATGCTGTATGCCTTCTTGACCACTCGCGTTACCACCTTCAGGGTACAATGGACCTGAATACCCAGATCTCTCTCTACATCAATTTTCCCCAGGGCTTCCCCAGGAATTGGATCTTCCAAAATGCATCACCTCACATTTACCCGGATTGAACTCCATCTGCTATTTCTCTGCCCAACTCTCCAATCTATCTATATTCTATTGCATTCTCTGACAGTACCCTACACTGTCTGCTACTCCACCGATCTTAATGTCATCTGCAAACTTACTAATCAGGCCACTTATACCTTCCTCCAGATCATTTATGTGTATCACAAACAACAGTGGTCCCAGCACGGATCCCTGTGGAATACCACTGGTCACAGTTCTTGATTTTGAGAAACTCCCTTCCACTATTACTTTCTGTCTCCTGTTGCCCAGCCAGTTTTCTATCCATCTAACTAGTACATCCTGGATCCCATGTGACTTCACTTTCTCCATCGGCCTACCATGAGGAACCTTATCAAATGCCTTACTGAAGTCCATGTAAATGACATCTACAGTCTAGATCAGAGTGGTGCTGGAAAAGCACAGCAGGTCAGGCAGCATCTGAGGAGCAGGAAAATTGACGTTTCGGGCAAAAGCCCTTCATCAGCAGTAAGGCAGGGAACCTCCGGGGTGGAGAGATAAATGGGAGGGGGGGGGGGGGGGGGGGGGGGGCTGGGGAGAAGGTAGCCAAGAGTACAATAGGTGGATGGAGGTGGGGATGAAGGTGATAGGTCAGAGAGGAGAGTGGAGCAGGTGTGTGGGATGGAAAATTGGCAGGTAGGACAGATCATGAGGACGGTGTTGAGCTGGAAGGTTGGAACTGGGGTAAGGTGGGGGGAGGGGAAATGAGGAAACTGTTGAAGTCCACATTGATGCCCTGGCGTTGAAGGGTCCCGAGGCGGAAGATGAGGCGTTCTACCTCCAGGCGTCGGGTGGTGAGGGAATGGCAATGGAGGAGGCCCAGGACCTACATGTCTTCGGCAGAGTGGGAGGGGGAGTTGAAATGTTCAGCCACGGGGCAGTGGGGTTGATTGGTGCAGGTGTCCCGGAGATGTTCCTTAAAGCACTCTGCGATAAGGCGTCCAGTTTCCCCAATGTAAAGGAGACCACATCGGGAGCAACGGATACAATAAATGACATTGGTAAATGTGCAGGTAAAACTTTGATGGATGTGGAAGGCTCCTTTGGGCCTTGGATGGAGGTGAGGGGGGAGGTGTGGGCGCAGATTTTGCAATTCCTGCGGTGGTAGGGGAAAGTGCCAGGAAGGAAGGGTGGGTTGTTGGAGGGTGTGGACCTGACCAGGTAGTCAGGGAGGGAATGGTCTTAGCGGAAAGGGGTGGAGAGGGAAATATATCCCTGGTGGTGGGGTCCATTTCCACTGACATTTTTGCCACCTCCAAACGGTTCTCTAATCTTGCCATTTCTATCCCTCATTTTCACAGCGAGGTGTCTGTCCTGGACTACAATCAACCTCTCTTCAAAAGCCTCCCACATGTCACATGGATTATCTTACTGCTTACAGTGGTACACTTGCTTGGTATCACATTTTTGTTTTCAGTGTTTGCTTGTATCATGCAGTTCTTCATCATGTGCTATTTTAATCACATTTCTACTTTGTTTTATTTTTATCATTTGAATGCCACACTGACTCATTCCAAGATTGCTGGCAATCTGTGAGCACGATTCTGCACTTGTTCACAAAGGATTATTTGTTGCTGATCCTTATTGGCCTGTCCACTATTTCTGTTTTTAAAGCATTTCTCATGTATGCGAAGATGGCAGTCAGCAAATACTGTACAAGGTAAGCACGTTACAAAATTCAGTACCAACTGAAAAACACACTCTTTTATTAGGCACTTGCTTGTCAGTATTTGCTGAGTCACTATTAGTGCTTCAGAAAATTAAAAGCCTGAGGGGGTTCCAAGATGGCGGCGATCTGGGAAGGTCTCACTGCATCACAGCACAAGTGGGACAAACCTTTAACCCGCCCAACCCGGACCATCCAGATATCTTGGGACTCCAGAAAGATCAGGGAGTCCTAAGAAACTTCTAAAGGTTAACTTACTGCTGTCCAGAAATGCTGAAGAAGGGAGGAGGATCATCCGAGGCTGGGTCTGCAGTTCAGCCTGCAGGATCCTCGGAGCCAATTACTTTCTAGGCCCTAGTGAACGATCTCATGAAATCTCGCGAGATGCTGGAGAAACAGATTTTACAGAAGCTGGTTCCAATCTCTCTCATGCTGCAGAAACATGAGCAGCAGCTGGGGGACCTGGAGAAGAGAACGGATGAGGTGGAGCACAGGGTCACAGTGGTGGAAGTTGATGCCAGTTCATCCAAGGATGGGATCCAAGCCCTGGAGAGGCAGGTCCGTAATTTGCGCGACCAAGTCGTTGATCTTGAGAACAGGGGCAGGAGAAAAAAACATTTGGATCATCGGTCTGCCTGAGGGTAAAGAAGGTGACTGACATGCAGAATTTGTTGAGGATTGGCTTCCGAAATTCCTTGACTTGGAGGCTGATAGGAGAGGATTGCAGATTGCAGTGCGGAGATCGCGTCTGGATCAACGTCCTCGTCCTCTCCTGGTGCGGTTCCATCATTACCAGGATGAGGAGAGAGTCATGAAGGCTTCCAGAGTCTAGGGGAAGGATCGCAGACACTAATTTACGAGGGCTCTAAGATCATGTTCTTTCAGGACTTCTCAGCGGTGGTGATCCAGAAATGAAAATCTTATGACGGTGCGAAGAGAAGACTGAGAGAGCTCAGAATTCAGTATTCCCTGAGGTATCTGGCAGTGCTTTGGATCACCTTCGATGGATCCATACATCTCTTTGACACGTCAGAGAAGGCAAGAGACTTTATAAACAAATTAACCTAGTTTGAAAAATTTTAATATATATAAATAGTGTTGTTGGGTATGTCTTTATCATTTTGTAAAAGAAACGGAGGAAGTCCGGTTGAAGCTATAGTTTTTTTTAATCTATTGATAATAATTTGGTTTAAACTATGTTTGGTGGCAGTTGAGATGTACATTTTCAATTTCTAAATTAGGACATACCAAAGGATGGATGGGGTATTTATTCCTTTTTTTAAAAAAATGTTTTTATTCATATTGGTATTCTATGGTGTATTTACTCTTTTCTGCTTGTGTTTGCGGTGCAGCTGTAGCTGGGAGAAGTGAAGGTGGTAGGGATGGTTGGATGCCTACTTATGGGCAGTTTGGGATGGGTAGTTGCCCCCTCTGAGCAGGGGATGAGTTCCCCTATTCAGTGCTATTGCCGCTTTATATGTTTTGTTTTTTGGTTTTTGTTGTTTTTAATTTTTAATAGTTTGTAGGTTTGTTAAACGTAGTGGTTTTAGTTTATGTAGTTTTTATAGTTGGTGGATCATGTAACACTAAGGCTCTGCGATTTGTGGTTCAGGTTCCTCCTCTCTGGAGTTTAAATATTATTGCAGAAGGTTATGGCTAATGACTTGATTAAATGGTATACCTGGAATATCAAGGGAAGTTACTCACCAATTAAGAGGAAGAAGGTACTCTTGAGTCTTAGAAAGGAGAAGGTGGATATTGCTTTGTTACAGGAGACACAGTTGGATGACAAGGAGCATCTGAAATTATAGCAGAATGACTTTGACCGAGTTTATTTTTAATCATTTAATTACAGAGGTAGGGGAGTGGCTATATTTGTTAGAAAGAATCACCCATTTAAGTTGTTAGAGTGTATTAAAGACACAGACAGGAGATTTGTGATTCTTAAAGCCTTGATAAATGGGAAAGACTACAGTGTTTTAAATGTTTATTGTCCTCCAGCTCATCCTCTTAAATTTTTGGTTGATGCTTTTTCTAAAATGATAAGTTTTGAGTTCCAGCACAACATTATAGGGGGAGATTTTAACTGTCTCGTGGATCCCGCAGTAGACAAGTTACCCAAAGGTCTCTCAATACCCTCTGTACAAACTAAACAGTTAGTGTTGGTGGACGTCAGGAGGCGTCTCCAACCTACAGGCAGGGATTTTACGTTTTTCTCCAATCCACGCAGATATTACACCGGGATTGATATTTTTCTGACCCCTGTGGCAACCCTGGATTTGGTGGCATCTTGTACGATTGGTAATATTATCATTTCTGATCATGCTCCGGTGGACCTTATGGTTAAGATTAAGGATGTTACGGTGGGTTCAAGGCACTGGCGAATGGATCCCTTTATCCTCAAGGATAATAAATTTGTGGAGTATTTCTCTAGGGAATTTCGGGCATTCCTTGACATCAACTTAGGCTCAGTCGGTAGTTCATCCTTCCTTTGGGAAACTGCAAAAGCCTATGCTAGGCGGTTAGTAGCTTTCTACTCTGCCAGTAGGAAGCGGCAGAAGAGCGAACAGCAACATCTCCTCGAAGCACGGTTGAAGGCAGCTGAGAAGACTTACTTTGACAGGCCCTCGTTGGTCAAGCTACAGAGGATTACGGCACCGCGGTCTGCATTAAATTCCGTGCTCTCACAGATGGCAAAGAAAGAGCTGGCTTTTGCAAAGTAAAGGTTACATGACCATGGTGCCAGGCCAGGCAAATACTTAGCATATCTCACCAGGAAAAGGAGTGCCCCACAAGCCATTACGGCAAATAGGGAAGGATCTGGGAACCTAACATTTGATTCTAAAAAGATTAATGTGGTGTTCCAGAGATTTTACTCTAAGTTATACCAATCCGAGGATTGTGAGGAGGGGCAGGCCAAAATGGAATCTTTTTTTAGGGATCTGAAGCTCCCGGGTATGACTCCCGAACAAGAATCCTTTCTCAATGCCCCCTTGTCACAGCAATAAGTGCAGGAAGCTGTAAGGCAGCTTCAGAGTGGAAAGGCGCCCGGTCCTGATGGATTTCCCAGTGAATTCTATAAGGAATTTATAAGTATCCTGCCAGGCCCGATGCTCAACATGTTTAATGATTCATACTGTCTGATTGTCTGCCACCATCTCTAAAAAAAGGAAAGACCCAGAAGACTGTACTTTGTACAGGCCCATTTCACTCTTAAATGTGAACTTTAAAATCCTCTCTAAAACTCTGGAGAATTAAGGCTGGAGAATGTGTTACCTTCTATTATTAAAGAGGATCAGACGGGCTTCATAAAGGGTCGCAGATCCTCCAATAACGTTAGGAGGCTGCTTAATGTAACTCAAGTGTGTCAACAACAGTCAATACGGGGATTGGTGATTTCTCTAGATGCAGAGAAGGCATTTGACCGAGTTGAGTGGCCGTACCTTTTCTATACTCTAGAGCGGTTTGGTTTGGGCAAAGTCTTTATAAGATGGGTAAAGGTTCTCTATGGTGGCCCTGTTGTGGCAGTCATCTCCGACGGGGTACGATCAAGCAATTTTAATATTTTTGTCCCCTTTCACCATTGATTTTTATGTTGATGATTGAACCATTGGCGGAGGCCATTCATGGGGATCCCAATATATCAGCTCCAGAAGTGGGATCAAAATTACATAAAATTTTGTTGGACACAGACGATGTTCTAATTTTTTTGACAAATCCAGCAGCTCCAGTGCCTCGCCTAATACAATACATTCTCGTGTTTGGCGCTTTTTTGGGTTTCAAGATTGATTTTGTGAAATCAGAGGCAATGCTTATGGGTGGTCTTATGAAGGTGCTAGGTCTTGAGGGTGACCATAGATTCCCATTTAGAAGGTCACAGGGGGGTTTTGTGTATTTGGGCATATTCATTACTCCAGTTCTGGATCAGCTGTTCAAAGCCAATTTTACCCAATTATTTGATAAAAATAAACAAGACCTTCAAAGATGGGAGGCACTTCCTTTCTTGTGGTTGGGTCGGATAGCGCTTATTACAATGAATATATTCTCCCTCGTTTGTTATATCCTATATGGATGCTCTCCGTGATTTTCAAAAAGCAAACTTTCAGGAGACTGAACGGCTGGTTCAGCTCCTTTATTTGGAATCTTAAGCGGCCCCTTATTAAATTAGCTAAACTGCAACTGCCTCACAGATTGAGGGGAGTAGACTTTTTGGACATTAAAAATGACCAACTAAGCTCACTTTTGTCCTACGTGAGCGATTGGGTTGTGGGGATCCTCTTTCAATATGGCTAGATACTGAAGCCTCCCAGGCAAGGTGCCCCCTTACCAGTTTGCTGTTTTTGGACAAGATGAGGACAGTTAGGGAATATTGCCATAACCCAATAGTCATCAATACTGTTAAAGCATGGAGGGCAATTCAGCAGAGGGAAGGTAATATTGGCAAAACATCTTTGTTTACACCTTTAGTGGATATGCCGGGTTTTCAACCGGAGATGACAGATTCAGGATTCAAACGTTGGGCAGCTAGGATGTGTTTTGCATAGGCGATTTATTTGAGGGAGACATAATGATGTCCTTTGATCAGTTAGTACGGAAGTACGAGTTATCTAATAGAGACCTCTTTCGTTTTTTCAAATTAGGGATTTTATTCAAAAAAAGACTACATTTTTGACTGATCCCTACAAATCTGACATAGAGAGGGGGTGCTAAGGGCTAAGAGTACACTCTCTGTCAGTACTTTATATCACCAAATGGGGGGGTGCCCCCTTGGATGAGTTTGATAGACTCTGCAAGATGTGGGAGAGAGAGCTGGGTGTTGAAGTTTCCTCAGAGGCATGGGAGGATATTTGGGAGAATGCAAGGAAGATATCAATTTACAATAGGACCAATGCTTTACAGTTAAAGATTCTCCACAGGGTCCACTTGGCTCCAGACCATTTGTCAAAATTTAAACTGGGGGCACCTTCAACGTGTCCCCAGTGCAAGATCTGTACGGGCACTCTTACACATTGTCTCTGGTCTTCCAATCGGCTTCAAACATATTGGAGTGCTCTGGCAGGTGCAATGGAGAAGATTTTGGGTGTATGGGTGGAGAAGGACCCTACCTCTTTTCTTCTTGACCTGCCCACTGTATTCTCTGCAGACATGCATAAGAAAAAAAACTTTTCAATATTCTCACATTCTGTGCAAGGAAGAATATCTTGCTAGGTTGGATATCTGAAAACCCTCCAGGCCTGCCGGGTTGGCGGAAGATTGTTATGGAGCATATTCCCTTGGATTTTCTCACAAGAATGGTACATCACAAAACTGAGATTTTTTAATAGGCATGGCAGCACTTTTTGTAATACCTGGACACAGATTTATCTGCCACACTAACACTGGGCTTTTATAAAGCCGTAACGATTGGATGTTATGAGTCCAATATCCAGGGAGGAGGAACTGTGAATGTATGAGCGTTTTGTTTGGCTGGGCTGAGTTATTATAATTATTAGTTTGTTGTTGTTTATTATTTATTTATTTAGTTAAATAGCCAGTTTGGTTTTTTTTAATTCTATACTTTTTTATATATGTTTATACATTTGTACTTGAGGGTGGGTTGGGGTTTTTTTCTGTATTGTTTTGAATTGTATTGTTTTGTACTTGTAATATTAAAAAATCTATTTTTCCCATGAAAATATATTTTTTAAAAAGCCTAATTTCCCAACTCAGGGATGACAAAATGCCTACAAGTTTGGTCGCTTGCCAAATTGACCAATTGTCCCATCTTTTAAGGGATTGTCCCTTATCCTGACTGTCTTAGAGACACTTTTTGTCCCTTATTTCTAAGACAGCCTGTGGGAGACTGAACTTGAGAGTCTCCCCTTGTCTTTGCTTCTTCTTTAATGAGCACGTGCGCATCTCAGATATTGGGGCATTCTGAACACCAGAATATCCTTTGTCCTTCCTCTCCTTGTTTTGGTTTGATGGTCATCAGCATACCTCCTCCACCAACTCTTATCACTAACTCACTAACACACACTATTTCCTTCCTTACACTTTCACTTGAGTATCTCTATTCATCATTTCAGTTTTTTTTTTCCCCTCTAATTTTTGATTCGTACTTCGTCATAAATAACCACCAAGTGGGCAGCACAGTGGCTCAGTGGTTAGCACTGCTACCTCACAGCACTAGGGACCCAGGTTGATTCCAGCCTCGGACAACTGTCTGTGTGGAGTTTGCACATTCTCCCGTCTGTGTGGATTTCCTCCGATGTGCAGGTTAGGTGGACTGGTCATGCTAAATTGCGCCATAGTATCTAGTGTTGTGCAGGCTACGTGGATTAGGCATGGGAAATACAAAGTGACAGGGGTTGTATAGAGCTGTGGAATGATCTTCGGTGGGTCGGTGTGGACCTGGTGGGCAGAATGGCCATGCGTCCTCACTGTCGGGATTCTATGCACAGTAACGTCTGGTGATGCTATGTCAAACTGGTAACACAATTCACTTTAGAGTAAAAGTGAAATACTGCAAAAACTGAAAATCTGGAAGAAACACAATGCTGGAGAAACTCAGCAGGTCCTGTGGCACCTGTGGAGAGAGATACATGTTAATAGTTTGACTGTTCTTCAGAACATTAATTTAGTTGATGGTGCTTGAACTTGAGAGAATTGGGAGACCTGCATAAAAGAGAAGGGAGAAATATATATAATTCCAAACGGAAAATCTTTAATGAGAATCTTGACCCGGAAAACAAAAGTTGCTTTGGAGCCTTAGCTAGGAGAATGGTTGTGGCCTCAAAGAATGTGCCCATGACATATTAATATTCCCATGACAGTTCGAGCTAAAACAGACAGGAACTCATCTGATGGAACTGGAAGAGAGGAGTTCACATAAAGATTTTAGCTCCAGAGCAAAGGAGCCTTCAGGAAAAACCTGGTGAAGCAAATTGATAACTGCCACGTAAAAGAATATTTACTAGGAGCTGGAAATGTGTTGCTGGAAAAGCGCAGCAGGTCAGGCAGCATCCAGGGAACAGGAGAATCGACGTTTCGGGCATAAGCCCTTCTTCAGGAATATTTACTAGGAGCCTAACCTTAATAAAGGTAATCTTCAGTTTGGAAAAATGTTTACTATATTTTTAGTTGAAGCCTTGGAATTTGTTAGACTTTTATCAATTTAAAGGTTGGTTAGCGTAGCTGCCTGGATGGCTGGTACAAAGTGTACTGACAGTGCACATTCAATTCCTATATTGGCTGAGGTCACCATGAAAGCTTTACCTTCTTGACCTTACCTGAGATGTGGTGACCCTCAGGTTAAATGCACCACCGGTCGTCACTAGTGGACTATGATGACTCTCACATTTTCACCAAATAACAATGACATGGCTTACTGTTTTCCCTCTCTTAAATCATTGATTTGATTTTCAAGGTTACAGATATATATTACACTGCCTTGTTTTAATATCAGTTTACTGTGGCATTGGCACAGTCAGGGTAAAGCTTCTTTTACAGTTATACACAGCACATTTACTTTACCCAAACTCTAAGTTTTATACTTTCATTTTTAATGCTTGCATGGAGGACAGAAATGAAAATCAGAACCCTCTGGATTTCAAGAAGACGAGAATCAGCTGCCTTATGTTACCCTCATGCAATCCTTGCTACCACAGTTTCTGTGTTTCATGGGCTGTGAAAATGAAAATCCACACAGTACAATATTACCAATTATTGTGAAATGTTTCTGATATGTTCCTGGTTGGAGAATGTCCTTCCTTTTGTGACTATGGTTATATTTCTTCCCTGCAGTTTATTAAAATGGTGAAAAGCCACACAATGGAAATGTTAACATTTCTCTCACCAAAGATCTCATCAGGCCTGTATGTTTCCAATAATTTCTGTTTTTATTAAGATGACAAGTTCTGTCATAAGTTGCACTTTTCAAACCTATAATACAATGTAAGAACTTAAGTATATCAAAATATAGGTTCCTCAATGGACACTTTTTGCATCTCTTGATAAGGAGTCTCTAGTCTTCAAAATTGTACGTTGACCTACAAAATCATAAGTTACAGGAGCCGAAGTAGGTCATTTGGCCATTGAGTTTGCTCCATCATTCAATCATGGCTGTATTTCTCAACTCCATTCTCCTACCTTCTCCCTTTGATCCCCTTACTAATCAAGAACCTATTTCAGTCTTAAATCCACTCAATGACTGCACAGTCTTCTGTGGCAATGAATTCCACAGATTAACCATCCTCTGGCTTAAGAAATTCCTCCTAATCTCAGTTCTAAAAGTTCATACCTTCACTCTGAACCTGTGCCCTCAGGTCCTAGTCTCTTCTACTAGTGGAAACACCTTCTCCACGTCCACTCTATCTGGATGTCTCATTATTCTGTAAGTTTAAATCAGATAACCCCTTATCGTTCCAAACTCTATTCAGTACAGACCCAGAGTCCTTAACCTCTCCTTATATGAAAGAGCCCTTTACCTCTGGAATTGTTCTTGTAAACCTTCTCTGGACTCCCTCCAATGTCAGCAATCCCTCCTTAGATACATGGCCCAAAATTGCTCACAATATTCCAAATGCAGTCTGATCAGAGCTTTATACAGTCTCAGCAGTATATTTCTGTTCTAGTGTGTCAGCCTTCCTGAAATTAATCCAAACATTGCATTTCTCTTCCTAACTGCCAATTGAACCTACATGTTAACCTCAGGATCCCTCAGTGCCTTTGTGCATCAGAATTCTTAAGTGTTTCCCCATTTAGAAAATAGCTCATGCCTATATTCTTCCTCTCAGATTGCAGAACCTCACACTTACCCACACCGTATTCCATCTACCATTAATTTGCCAAGTCTCCTTCTCTCCAAGTCCTTCTGCAGCCTCCCTGCTTCCACGATACTACCGACCCCTCCACCTTTGTGTCATCTGCAAATTTAGCAATAATGTCTTCAATTCCTTCATCAAAATCATTAATAGATAATCCTCTTTCCATGACAGTTCCTTACCCCTAACACCATGGACTCTCATCTTATTTAATATCCTTCCTATGTAGCACCTTGTCAAAGGTCTTCTGGAAATCCAAATACATCACACCCACGGGCTCTCCTTTGTGTAACTTGCTTGTTACCTCCTCAGACTTATCAGGCATAACCTTCCCTTAATGAAGCTGTGCTGACTCAGCCCTATTGAACCATGCATATCCAAGTGCTCCACCATCTCATCTTTAATGATGGATTCTAAAATCTTACCAACAACCAAGGTCAAGGTAGTCAGCCTATAGTGTCCTGTCAGCTGCCTCCCTTCCTTTTGAAATAGGGGTGTTACATTAGCCATTTTCTAGTTCTCTGGGATCCTCCCTGACTCCAGTGATTCCTAAAAGAATACCTGCTGGCAGGTGGGACTAGATTGGGTTGGGATATCTGGGCGGCATGGACGGGTTGGACCGCAGGGTCTGTTTCCATGCTGTACATCTCTATGACTCTATGACACCCATGCCTCTGAAATTTTGTCAGTGATCTCCTCCAGAACCATGGGGTGTAATCCATCCGGTCTGGATGATTTACCCATCTTTAGACCTTTCATCTTTCCCAGCACCTCTTTAGTGATGGCCAGTACACTCGCCTCTGCCCCCTGACTCTCTTGAAGTTCTGGTATGCAGCTATAACATAACTCTTCTTCAGTAAGTATATGGGAACTGGATTACCATTAGCAAATTCAATCACAAATTCAGGGTAGTTCAATAATTATGTCATGTGTGCATATTTGAGTTTCTTCTTTCTAAATCAATTGCCTCTTCACCAATCAGTGTCATCAATCATATACTTAGATTAGATTAGATTACTTACAGTGTGGAAACAGGCCCTTCGGCCCAACAAGTCCACACCAACCCGCCGAAGTGCACCCACCCAGACCCATTCCCCTACGTTTACCCCTGCACCTAACACTACGGGCAATTTAGCATGGCCAATTCACCTAACCTGCACATGTTTGGACTGTGGGAGGAAACCGGAGCACCCGGAGGAAACCCACGCAGACATGGGGAGAATGTGCAAACTCCACACAGACAGTCGCCTGAGGCAGGAATTGAACCCGGGTCTCTGGCTCTGTGAGACAGCAGTGCTAACCACTGTGCCACTGTGCTGCCCCAAACTGTGCCACCATGCTGCCCCCACTGTGATTAAAAATGAGTTTACGTATTTTAAAATATCTTCAATGGTATTTGAGTATCTCTGGCAAAGTCGGCCTCTGTTGCCCATCTCCAATTGCTCTTGAACTTAATGGTTTTCTCAGGAATTTCAGGGGGTAGCTAAGAGTCAATTACATTGGTGTAGGTCTGAAGTCATACGTAGGCTAGACGAGGTAAGGATAGCAGATTTACATCTCGAAAAGACATTAGTTGGTGAGATTGGTTGTTGTTTACAACAATTAACAGCTTCATGGCACCATTATTAAAAGTAGCTTTCAATTCTAGGCTTTATCAATTTGATTTAAACCCTGCTACGTACTATGGTGGGATTAATTTCCTATTTTCAGGAGATTAGCCTGGCAGCTGGTTTACAGTTCAGTGAGATTGCCACAACAGCACCATCTCCTCTCAAGCAATTTTAAACTAGTTCAGGTTTTGAAAGGTTGTTGATGTTCAGATGCCTTTCTTGTACCAGATCGGAGGATACTGGGGCATCTATTCTACTATTTAGTGAAATACAGAGGAAGCTTGATTATCCAGCATTTGATTATCCGAATATCGGATTATCTGGCAAGTTCGCAAGGTCCCAATGCTCGGCTAAACCATGTTATCCAGCATTCGATTATCCAGAATTCAATTAACCGAACGAAATACTCCCTGCCCATGTCTTGCAGATAATTGAGGTTCCTCAGTAATGATTTTATATTTTATGATTGATAATATTTTTGTGATTGTAGTGATGTAGTGCATTACTAAGTACAACTGCAGGGCACTGACAAGTTTAGTATAAGTTATAATTACTGTATGATTTTGTTTCAATAAAAGTGGAAACACTCCCCGTTTTTTGTAAATCTTTATTCCGCTTGGGGCCTTTTTTGAACTTTTTGGGGTTTGCAAGTCGTAAGGGAATCTCTGCACATTTGTCGAGTTGGAAGCAAGAAGTCCGCCTGTCCAGGGGCTAAATCTGGGTAGGTAACATTAATGTAGTCCTGAAAAGCTGCCCTTGTGTTTCGTAGCTCTGTCTCTAGCTCCAATTCCAAGATAGTCATGGTTTCCACCTTATCATAAACGTCTTTGAGGTCAACCTCTTTCTCACATAACAATTTTTTCAACATATCTATTTCAGACTGATGTCTACTTTGGAGGATAAGGATGGGTTCCACAGCTTTTGCCTTTTCTTCATCACGGGCTTTAGCAACTGCAGCCATTATCTTCTCTTCATATTCTGCTTTTTGGATCTCCAAAGTTTCTTGTAGAATGGATTGACTTTGTGTTTCGGCATCAGCTTTTAGCTTTCTGATTAAAAATTTTAAAAAAGTAGTATCAGTACCTACCAGTGAAAATTAACACATTTGAAACTGTAATATAATTATGTGGTCTGGGTCTAGTGCTGAGTTCTGCATGTGAGCCCAGTCCAAATAATTGTCTCATTACTTTGTTGATCATTTGAGATCCACATGAATCTGGGGATTCATAATCAAATTATGTTATTTAGAACTGTAAATGCACATAGATAACTGCTCATAATTCAGCACAATCATTCAGCTTTACTCAGTGGAGTGACCAAGATGAATTTAGAAGTGTGGGAGCAAAATCGCACTGTTATTGTGAGTTTCAGGTTTATTATTTGTACAGACTCCAGCATTCTTCTGCTGCTGGGTATACTTGACGCCAAGCTTGGGAGAAAAACATTTGTGGGTTTGGGAACCTCTGGCCGAATGAGCAGAAACTGTAACCCTGTAACCATGTTGTTTTAAAATTTTAATTATGAGCTTTACTGCTATTACAAAATATAATTTTCCTAACTCACTTCATTCAAATATCAAACAGAATTTTCAAATGAAGGAAATGAAAAAAGGTATTGCTGAAAAAAGGCACATTTTGTTGAAGCTTTTTATTTTGCACTCTTCATTTTGAAATCACCTGATGAAGGAGCGTCGCTCCGAAAGCTAGTGTGCTTCCAATTAAACCAGTTGGACTATAACCTGGTGTTGTGTGATTTTTAACTTCATTTTGAAAGAATACAAATTCAAGAGGAAACCAAAAATTTCTACTATGTGAGAAGAGAGTGCTGATTGGTTGGGAGGTGGACTCTGATTTGTATTTCCATGGAGAATACACCCGTTAATGCTGTGAGTTAACTGTTAGGCTTTGTTAAATTTTAAACCAGGTGGGTTGACTCTCATTAGTCAGGGCATTGCACAGAGAAATGAAGCTGAGAATGGCTGTCACCTATTTTGTTGACTTGAAGTGTGTGTGTACATATTCTTTCTGTCTGCAAAGTACATGGCTCCATACAATATTGTATGTAGCTTCAAGTATATGCAAGTGTGCTTTACTACAAGGTGGTCTGACAATCCTAAATTGGCTATCAGTGATTATAATGCCTCACCCGTTCAGGATTATCCTGCAGATGTTGTCCAATTGCAGAATCATACCTAATGACACTGTGCTGTGAAGTTTGCAAATGCTGGCTGTTTGGTTATGTTAAGTATCCAGCTTGTTGCCAAAGAGGCATGCTCTTTCTTATGATCTATTCGTCTTTGGGATGTCCTATTTATTGTTGCAATGTGAAACAACTTCCACCACCTGTTGCTCAATCCTTTTGACACCTTACTATTCCAGGGTAATCTGAGATAGACTGGGCACTTTTCAAGACTAAAAATGACCTCTTTAGGGCCTTGTATGTGTTTGCTCAACATACAGTGAAAAATTGTTTGATCAACATAGCTATTATTCAGCAGGATGGCTTTGAGGTCCCTATTTCCATTTGAGTTGCACAATGAACAAAGGCTTGGACCCTATTTATGACGTTTCCAATAAAGTCAATTTTGTAACCTATGGAACAGTAGGGATTCCAACCTATAGACTGACCAGTGAAGGTAGGCTTGTGCCAGACAGTAATAGAGAAATCCTTGATCAATGTTTCAACTAGAATATTGAGGAAAGGGAGTTTATTTACCTGCTCCATTTCAAATGTGAATTTGAGTGCAGGATGGAGCATATGAAGACATGTAAAGACATTTGTATGTGCAGTTGCAAGTTTAAATGTAGCAAGTACGTCATCTACATATTGGAAATATGCAAGTGGTAGAAGATTAAGTGCACTTCAATCAAATAAATAGTTGTCATTGAATCCAACAAAGACACTTGTGAATGGTGGACTAGCAGGAATCCCATGGCACCATCATCTACTTGGGCGTAGATATTATCAGTGAAACTGAACTCAACAGTGTGAGTTGTTGAGTTCCTATTTCAAGGAGAACTGATTCACACAGTGGTGGTGGGTCTAGATCACCATGACATACTGCTGCAGTACAGACAGCTATGATTTCCTGGAGTCGTAAATTGGTGATTAGCCAGCAATGGCAAATGAGTAAATGAACCCCATGTAGAAATTGTCAAGCAAATCATGTATAGTCTTTGCAAATGTGAAGGAATCCTTTGCTCAAAACTGGCTGTTTTTACCCAAGTATTTGGCCAATTCATGTTGCGCAGAACCAGTCATAGATAACATTGGGTGAAACTGACATCACTTTTGTGTGCCTTGGGGTATCCCATACATACACAGCCCCAACACTGCCAGACATCCAATCTGCATGTGAAAACTGGACAAGTCATTCAGAACACCACAACATGCGCATTATAGATCAGCTAGGTTAGCCTTCAGGATTTACTGTCTTCACTGTTTTCAGCAAATATCTCTTTCAGTTTGATGTGGAATGAAGGCACACCAAAGTTGAGACCATGCTTACAAATAAACCTCTCAATTTCACACAGTACATGGTGAGAGAGATTTATGTCATTTTAGTGGCATTGTTAATTATGTTGCCAAACCGTTCCTCATAGGTGAGTTTGTAATGCAAGTACATTTTAAACCATTACTGTTTATGGTAGAGTCATCTATTGAAGCAATGCAGTGGCATAGTTACATCACATCGAAAAGCAAATGAAATGTGTGCATTTCAGACCAAGTGCAATGCAGCGCACAACGTAAGTAAGTAACCTATTGCTAATCTCTTCAATCTCATCTCAGAAATGGCCATTTAGTTGTGAGACTGTGTCTCACTTTTGGAAATATAGCCTTGTTCAAGATATTCAATAAAAAGTGAAAACTGCATGGTATTATGAAAAGCCAAGGGGCTTCTCATCCATTCACCTAGTATTGATGTTTACAAATAGGAGCAGGGACAGAGAAAAACAAGCCATTCAGTTCAAGCAGTCTGGGCTAGTGCTTGTGCTGCACATGAGACTCCTCTCAATCCCACCTCACCTATCTTATTCACGCATTCTTCTAACCTTCTGTCCCTTGCGTATTTATCTAGCTTCTCCCTAAATACAGCCATATTTCCCTCTTTAAACATTCCATGGGATGGAAAGTTCCACATCATAACTATGCTCTAGATGAAAAGATTTGTCCTGAATCTCCAAATACATTACTCCTACATTTGAGAGTCCTGGAAACATCTTCAGCTCCTCTACCTAATCACAATCCTTCCGAAAGTTCATCATCTGTCAATTGCCCTTCAGCCTTCTCTGTCTGAGACAGAAAAAAACCCACTATTGAATCTTTCCTGATAGATATGATCTCTCGGTTCTGTACATTTCTTGTGAACTTTTATAAATTTAAATGTACATAGTTTTCAACACATCACATATGAAATTACTTTACATTTATAATACATCTAGATCAATGGCTCACAAATTGGGATCTGTGGGTATTTGCCAGAATGTGCAGACCCCTGTTGCAAGTTTCATCTGAAGTATTCTGAAGTTTGCAATTAGAGACAATTTCAATGGCACTCAATGAAATTTTATTGAGACCAGAAGGAGGGACAGAAATCACAGATCCCGACGCTCCAGTGGGTATAGGCCCTTGGTCCTGGTCCTGGCTCTGACCTGTACGCAGCAGCTTTGCTTCCTTAACCACAGACAGTGGAAATGTGCCTCAAACCCAGGGCTCCCTACTCACATGCACCAGCTCTACTCTGGATACATGCTAAAGGGCCGTGCCCCAAACATTGCAGCACCGCCCCCCTCACCAAACCCAAGTACAGTTGACCCCCTCAATCCTATCTTGGGTAATGGGCCCTTATGTAACCCCTGGTCCTGAGCCATAATTAACCCACAGAAGCCTAGAAAATAGAAGCAGGAGTAGGCCATGTAGTCCTTCGAGTCTGTTCTGCTAATCAATATGATTGTGGCTGATCATCCAGCTCAGTACCCTGTTCTTACTTTCTCTCAGTACACTTTGGTCCCTTTTACCCTTGAAAACATTCAATGTTTTGGCCTCAGCTGCTTTCTGTAGTAGAGAATTCCACAGGCTCACCACGCTCTAGGTGAAGAAATTTCTCCTCATCTCAGTCCAAAATGAACTACCCCATATCATTCACAGTGACCCTCGGTTCTGGACTCCCCAGTTATGGGGAACATGCATTTATTTGGTCATTAGGTGAATTGGCCATGCTAAACTGCCCCTAGTGTTAGATGCATTAGTCAGAGGGAAATGGGTCTGGGGCGTACTCTTCGGAGGGTCGGTGTGGACTGGTTGGGCTGAAGGGCCTGTTTCCACACTGTAGGAAATCTAATCTAAAACTCCTGCTAGAATTGTACAGGTTTTTGTGAGAACGCAAGTAATAACTTTCCCCACCAACCGCCATCAAAAGACATTAGGTAAACATTCCAGTGGGACAAAGAAAATATGGCAATGTATCAATAATAGTGTTGCTTACTTGGACCACTATATGTCTTGCTCCATGGGACTGATTATTGTTCTCCATTAATTCTTGTCATTGGCAAGACCAGCATTCATTGCCCATCCCTATTTTCCCCTGAACTGAGTGGTTAAATGGATTTTTATAACAATCAGTGCTAATTTCACAGCCATCAATGTTCTGATAAGTTTTCAATACCAGATTTATTATTTGAACTTGACATCCACTAGTTGCTGAGCTGCAATTAACAAGGATGTCCCAAGAGATTAGAATGTGCTTTTATATTTCTAGTTTACAACTACATCACTGTCTCTCTCAAAATGAATGAAGGCTACCAGAATGATTCCTAACACAGTGGACCATACTTACCAAGATTTTACCAGTAAGGAAATGGTGCATCACTTCACAATTATGGGAAACACAGGGTCTTGTCAGCTGCACAGTTATTCCAAATGCTGAAAAGGTATCTGCAGCTATTATTGCATAGATCTGACACATATAGTGAGATCCAAGAACTTACATTACCACTTGATCAAGAGCCTGGGATGCGAGTTGCTTTTCTTTTTCTGTGGCAGCAGCTATAGCCTTTTCTTTTTCAATTTCATTCTTGTGAAGCATCTGCTGGATTTCGTGCGCTAAGCGTTGTTTTCCAACTTCATGTTCCTTCATCACCATCTGCTCTTGTTGCCATTGCATCTTAACCTCTGTTTTTCGTATTGCTCTCTATTAAACCAGAGTGATTGTCAAACAACATTGTAAAGAGATTACGTTCTCCATAGCTCGGAAATCATGTGTCAAACTGAAAAAATGATTTAAAAAACTTATCTTACACCATGATTTGAAAGAAAATTCCTATCATTAGATCTTATAGGCCTCAGAGATATGTCTGTTGTGATATATTTTCATCCAGTGGGCTTTGTTCACTTAACTTCCAATATTATGTAACTTTATACTTTAGTGTAAGTCAGCCCAGCAAAGAACAATACTGGTTATGATTCCACTGTTTACATTTTTGGTAGGCTGCTGATATTGTCTGCAACTTCACATATGATGTCTCTCCTCTTGGTAATATACCCAGAACTACATCACATCTCCCCAATAAAACCCAGAGTAAAGTCAAGAATCACATCACAGAAAGAATTGTTGGAATACTTCGCATCGCATACTCCATTAGAAACACACTAGGAAGCTGAAACGTTATAGTACCTTCCTACCTTTCTAGTTTAAAAGCAAAACTACCGTGTGGTGCCTCATGGTGTATGAATCATACTTGGCATTTCTTCTCACAGTGAATTCCTAAGTTCATTATGTTGACTTTAACAGTTGCATAAAAAAGATAAAGAAAAAAATATGATAAATAAATTATTTCTGAGTATGAAGCATCTGTGATGTTGTATAAGATAATGGTTCTGACGATGTCACACCATCTTTGGGTGGAGGAACTCTTAGTCTTAGATGATTTCCAATGAAACCCATGTGACATGCCTGGCTCCTGATAGTTGTAATTATGCCTGGCTTGTTAATGTTAAGAGTACCTACTGCTAGTGCACAATAAATTATACCTTGTTATCGAAGAAAATGTATCTTTTTAAGACTCTCTGGTGGTTTATGTTCTACCACTGATTTGTGGGAGCAGTTGGGAGCTCTGGCAGTAAACTTAGACATCATTGAGGGCAATGGGGATGAACATCATAGTAATTGTGATTAAAAAAAGAGTAGAAAGAAAGTAAAGGAGGGAGGTGGTTTTTCAAAATGAATTTCACCAGCATTGTAACTCCATGAGTCATGGGTAAAATAAATGGAGCAGGGGTCAGAGAAGTAACTTACACCAAGGTCCCATCATATTTCTAATTTGTTTGCTTCTTGAAGGTTGGCACGGTGGCTCAGTGGTTAGCACTGCTGCCTCACAATGCCAGGGACCCAGGTTCGTTTCCAGCCTTTGTGTGGAGTTTGCACATTCTCCCCGTGTCTGTGTGGGTTACCTCCCAATTCCAAAGATGTGCAGGTCAGGTGAATTGGCCATTCTAAACTGCCTGTAATGTTAGGTGCATTAGTCAGAGGGAAATGGATTTGGGTGGGTTACTCCTCAGAGGGTTGGTGTGGACTTGTTGGACTGAAGGGCCTGTTTCCACACTGTAGGGAATCTAATCTAATCTAATCTAATTACTTGAAAAGTGGCCCAGTTTATTTATGAGAGAAAGTGAGGGCTGCAGATGCTGGAGATCAGAGCTGAAAATGTGTTGCTGGAAAAGCGCAGCAGGTCAGGCAGCCTCCAAGGAACAGGAGAATCGACGTTTCAGGCATAACCACCAGAGAGTCTTAAAAAGATACATTTTCTTCTATAACAAGGTATAATTTCTTGTCCACTAGCAGTAGGTACTCTTAACATTAACAAGCCAGGCATAATTACAACTATCAGGAGCCAGACATGGTCCCAAAGATGGTGTGACATCATCAGAACCATTATCTTATACAACACCACAGATGCTTCATACTCTGAAATAATTTATTTATCATATTTTTTTCTTTATCTTTTTTATGCAACTGTTAAAGTCCTGAAGAAGGGCTTATGCCCGAAACATCGATTCTCCTGTTCCTTGGATGCTGCCTGACCTGCTGTGCTTTTCCAGCAACACATTTTCAGCCCAGTTTATTTATGGCAACAAAAAGATAAATTTGAACAACTTGAAGAAAGAATCTAACAGAAGAAGAAAATTGGAAGAAGTTTGAAGTATTTTACATGATCTAGACACCCAGAATTTAAATTTTGGTAGAAAGAGTTATTTTGGCACAATATTAGAAGTTAATTTTAAACATCGTCGAAGGGATCATAGATTGTGTGATAGGCCTTAAAATTTAGGAAAATGCCCATTTCACCCAGGAAGCAACAGGCAAACATCCAGCTGGGCTGCAAGAGGTTGGAAAATGCTACAGAAGAAGAAACTACCATTTTGCTCATTAAAGAAAAGACAGGAAAGCCTCCAGCAAGCAATACAGAAACACACTATTGCTATTTAGCAGAACGTGAACCTTGAGAGGTAACACAATACAGGAATGCTCGCTCACAGAATTTAAAGCTTTCTTGTAACAAATATCATAGAGTACTGCAGTAGAACATTGTTTAAAAGTCCACATGCAGAGTTTAAAAGTCTAAAGAAACTTTAATAAAGATTTTAAAAGGCATTGATATAATGCAAGAATGCAAGCTTGAAGAGAACTGATTAGTATTGAGGTGGCACAGACTTAAAAGAGTTTAAAACAAACAAGAATAAATACAAATGTTATAAAGAAATGCAAGGAGAAATAATACTTTTAAAATTATGTAATGTGAGAGATGGGCCAAACAGGACACAGGATTGGACATTGTAGAGAAAACAACTTTTAAACTGCAGAATTTCTTCAAAATTAAATACTAAGATTGAATTTTAAATAATAACTATTTTATTACCCTCAGTAAATCATATAGCAAATGACCACCAAATAAATCACCAAAATATCAATAAAGATAGAGATCTTTTTTATGAAGTGTTAAAAGCTTTTGAAAATCACTATAATCCAATAATAAGTCTATAAAAGGGCAAAATTTTACATTTAGATTGAGCTTCAAGGGGAATCCATAAAAGTTCTTGCATTAATAACCTCTATGATGTTATGTCACAGGGATAGCAAGGCAGACCAAATCAGACTCACTAACACAGTAAAATTAAAACATTGATGATACTCAAAATTGCTCAATTGTTCCTCACTAGACTTTATAAATAATCTACCTTGGGCACCAAGGTAATAATTAAACCAAAATTATCAATGTATTATTAATAGTGTAACTTTAGTAGAACACAAATGAACTACAAGGTAATGGAATTAATATCTATGATCTAAGTTCAATCCTCTTTGATCACCAACTCCCACTCACATGCCAATAGATGTATACAGTTCAAGACAAATTTTGAACAAATAAAAGATGTGAGTTGCCAGTTTGATAACCACTTCAATGACGAATACCAAGCCTTTATGTAAGATTGTATCCTGCTTAAATCCTGAAGTCACTGATCAATGCAAACAGCTTTCACAAACGTCCAGAGACTTTCTTTCTTACAGACCGGGATTCTTTTCCCAGGACGTTCAACAAGCCAATAACTCTTTATTTTTAACCATTCTCTGTGGTTGGTTGGCCAGCACTGGCTCTCCTTTGATTAATCAATTCAACATCTAACCAGCTACCAGTTCTTGAACATAATGACATTTCGGTGCCAATTCCTCATCTATAGTGTTCTTAGTGCTGTACTTAACCTGCATTATCTTTCCATGCCAGTTTCCAAAAGCAAACAACAGTCTTTTGTTCTCTCTGCATTTTAAAAACAAGCTGCTGATCACAATTCAAAGTTTAGTTCTCAACTGCAACTCACAGTTCAAACCAATAATGAGAAATATAACAGAAAAGTAATATGGTCTCAACAATAGGTCAGAAGAAAAATACGACCATGAAATCAAAATTCATAAGAGAATATTGTTGTTTGAATTATTAATGAGTCTTTGTTAGATTCCTTACAGCCCAAGCAAGATTTACCTTTGGAGAAAGCTATTCAAAGTGCAGAAAGTGGAAATTCGAACAATACTCAGGAAGAGTCCTGAGAGGAGAAAAACAGCCCTGTCTCAGAAGAGCCACAGAACCCATTCGTTTTTTTGTAGTATGGACGTAGTAAAGAGGCACATGATAAGCTACACAAAAAGTAACTGCAGATACTAAGAGTTAGTGTCAGTAGTGTGGAAAAGGAAAGCCTCACAGACATGGGGAATGCACAGCCATGGTGAAAGAATGCTACATCTGCAAGATGGTAGGTCACTTGCAGAAGATATGCAGACTGGTCTCCTTCCTATCGGAAAGATGTTGTGGAACTTGAAAGGGTTCAGAAAAGATTTACAAGGATGTTGCCAGGGTTGGAGGATTTGAGCTATAGGGAGAGGCTGAACAGGCTGGGGCTGTTTTCCCTGGAGTGTCGGAGATTGAGGGGTGACCTTATAGAAGTTTACAAAATTATGAGGGTTATGGATAGGATAAATAGACAAAGTCTATTCCCTAGGGTCTGGGAGTCCAGAATTAGAGGGCATAGGTTTAGGGTGAGAGGGGAAAGATATAAAAGAGACCTAAGGGGCAACCTTTTCACGCAGAGGGTGGTATGGAATGAGCTAACAGAGGATGTGGTGGAGGCTGGTACAATTGCAACATTTAAGAGGCATTTGGATGGGTATATGAATTGGAAGGGTTTGGAGGGATATGGGCGAGTGCTGGCAGGTGGGACTAGATTGGGTTGGGATAGGATGGACCGAAGGGTCTGTTTCCATGCTGTACATCTCTATGACTCTATAATTAAAAAAAAACAAATGCTCACATTAATAAGGGGTTAATGTGGTCAGCCCTATTAGAAAAGATACTCACATTAGACAATATGTGTCCATTAGAAAAACAATGACATTTGCAATTCTAGGGAAATTAGTGCTTCAAGCAAAATTATTGATGCAACTGACTCAAGTTTCACAGAACTTGTTAATGTTAATGAACATGAATTTAATTTTAAGCTTGATACATAAGTATTACCATCCTGTTGGATCAGATACCATATGAAGAAAACAGCAGTTACAGCCTACAAGAATGAAACTACATGATCCAGGCAGAATAATTCTGAACATTACAAGTACACTATGAATAAGGTACAAGAGTCGAAAGTAGGTGTGTGGTTCATAATCAGCACTCCTCAGTTTGAGCCTGTATGCATGTCTTAGCGGTCAAGGACATTTGGTCTAGGATCTTCGGGGGGACGTCTTCCAAGTTGGACTTCAGGATGCGCAATAACGGAGTCACTAAGCAGAGGCTGATAGCCAAGTTACCGATGAGGACAGCCTCAACTGGGATCTTAGGTTCATGTCACACTACACGTGACCCCACCACACACACACACTCACACACAAGGACATGTACACACACATACACTCACACTCTCTCACACAAATACACTCACACACTCACACAGACCGTCTCATACACTTGCTTTCTCTCACACACACTCTCACTCACACACACGGCCTTTCACATGCACACATTCCATCACTCTCGCACAGATGCTCTCTCAAGCACGTGCACACACATTCTCACATGATGGTAGTAGAAAATGAGGACTGCAGATGCTGGAGATCAGAGTCGAGAATGTGGTGTTGGAAAAGCACAGCAAGTCAGGCAGCATCCGAGGAGCAGGAGAATTGACGTTTCGAGCATAAGCCCTTCATCAGGAAGGGCATGATTCCTGATGAAGGGCTTATGCCCGACACGTCAATTCTCCTGCTCTTCAAATGCTGACCTACTGTGCTTTTCCAGCACCACACTCTCGACTCTCACGTGCATACACGTCCTCTCTCTCTCTCTCACACACACACTTTCCCTCACCCGCTCTCCCTCACTCCCACACACATACATGCACACACACACACACACAATCTGTGGGGTGAATTTGCATTTGCTGATTTGTATTTGCAGATACACTTTTGTTCAAAAAGCACACAATCTGTCAGCACTCAATCACTTTGACATTTTATAATTTCCTACTTTGTAAATAAAACCAGTCTGACTCCAGATGGGACACAGACAGACTCTAACCTCACATGCATTGTCTGAGCTGACATGTCACTTTTTTAATATACTGATAAAACCTTAAGCTATCTCGGGGCAGTGACTTGAAAGAAATTCTGGTATTTACATAATCAATTGAAACCTGCATCCCCATTCTAAGTGATTAAAGACTAAACAACCATCTAGGTTTGTCTAATACATCACATCAGTTGTATGACAATATGATCTTTTACTTATAAATCCTGCGTCGTATGTATCCTGCCCCACTAGCTACCTGATGAAGGAACAATGCTCCGAAAGCTTGTACTTTCAAATAAACCTGTTGGACTATAACCTGGTGTCGTGTGATTTTTGACTTTGTCCACCCCAGTCCAACACCAGCACCTCCACATCACGTCTTAGCCTCAACGTTGTTGAGATAGCAGAAGGACTTGACTAGTTTCCTGAGGACAAGTAGTTCCAAAATAAACCATTGTCAACAAACCGGTCAAGAAACAACAAGTAGAGATTTCACTGGGCCTTCCTAGACTTATGGCTAAACCTGAGAATCTATTGAGGTTACTGGCATAAGAACATTTTTTCATATTGGTAACAGGAGAAAAAAGTTATAGGTTTTATATGGAATGGATGAACTGCTTTCCATTTTTAGCATTCCTGGAAAACACTTCATTCCATTGTTTCTCAAAGCAAACTTTTCATGACAGAGGTGGTGCTGACATGATCAGCAATCTTCCAATAACGTGACTGAGGAAGTGAAAATCTGTTTCTGCAGGAAGGCATTCACAGGGCAATTGAAAGCGTCTGACCTACTCAACAAGGTGGAGTACAGAACTTATAAACTTAAACACTGACGTAAACATTTGTGTTGTCTGAAGATCAAAGATACTGCAAGAAAGAGAGACTACCTCTTCAAAACATAAAGGCAATTGCCTGGTCCAGAAATCCAGGATACTGCAAGGAAGAAAGTATGTGTTTAAACAGAGAAGCCATATTCCATGATGACATTCAGCAAATTAAAGTCCTCCAGATGATGTTATGGGACAAGTATTTGTGTTAGCTGGGATGACCTCATCTGAAAAGCAATTTCAGGAGATTTAAGGTTCTCTAAATAATACAATGGATAAGCTACCGAGTTTAATAGAACAAATATCCTCCACAAAAGAAAGTCAAGAGACAGAGGATCCAACAATGGAGGAATGATTTACAGTGAATCAAAATCAAACACTGCAGCCCTCAAGCTGAAGGCGCGCTAATCGTCCAACTCAGAAAGAAATGCATTCTGCAAACTCCAGAAGTCAGGGAAGCAGAGGAGAGTGGGTAATGGCAAATAGTAAAATTGTTAGTCACATAAATATATACATGGAGGAAATATATTGACCAGTAACTGAACTAGACTATTCATATGAATAAGGTAGTTACAAACGCAGATGAGAAGCTAGGAATCATTTCCATGGGCAACTAGGGATGAGCAATAACTGATAACCTAGCCAGTGATGCTCACGTACCATGCATGATCAAAACACTAGTGCAGCGGGTTTACTCACCTCCTGACTCTCCAAACCCTGCCCGCCAGTACAAGCCACAAGACAGGAGTAGATTGGAATACTCCCCATGTGCCTGAATGAATGCAGTTTGAACAACATTCAAGTTTGGCACCATCCACAACAAAACAAAATTAGGAAAATATGATCCAATCGAATGAGTAAGAACCACGGGATTTGATTACTTGCTTTCTTTCTTTTCCTTTTGATTCGTAGTTCTTTGCACCCTGATGCATTATCTTCACAGGGTTTTTTTTTCTACCAACAGGGGAATTACAGAGAAAAATGAGTGGAAGACAGCCAGTTGCCATTGAAACTTTCTGCTACCATACAACAGAGAGACAGACAGACAGACAAATGTTTTGATGCTTTTTCTTGCTTTCCTTTTTCAGTCTAGAGGTTTTTCTGCTGCACTGGCCTCACCCAAATCATAGTCATAGAGTCATAGAGCTGTACAGCACAGAAACAGACCCTTCAGTCTAACTTGTCCATGCCGAACAGATATCCTAAATTTATCTAATCCCATTTGCCAGCACTTGGCCTATATCCTTTTAATCCTTCCCATTCACGTACCCATTCAAATATCTTTTAACTGTAGTAACTGTACTAGCCTCCACCACTTCCTCTGGCAGTTCTTTCCATACATGCACCACCTTCTGTGTGAGCAAGTTGCCCCTTAAATCCCTTTTACATCTTTCCCCTCCCACCTTAAACCTATGTCCACTATATTTAGACTCCCCCGGTCTGGGGAAAATACCTTAACTATTCACCCTTTCCATGCCCATGATTTTATAAACCTCTATAATGTCACCCCTCAGCCTCCAACACTCCAAGGAAAACAGCCCCAGCCTATTTAGCTTCTCCTTATAGCTCAAATCTTCCAAACCTGGCAACACCCTTGTAAATCTTATGTGAAACCTTTCAAGTTTTGCAACATCTTTCCTATGGCTTGAAAACCAGAACTGAACACAGTATTCCAAAGGTGGTTTGACCTATGTCCTATACAGCTGCAACATGACTTCCTAACTCCTACACTCAATGCACTGAGCAATAAAGGTAAGTGTAGCAAATGCCTTCTTCACTAAACTATGTACCTGCCACTCCACTTTCAAGGAACTATGAACCTGCACTCCCAAGTCTCTTTGTTCAGTAACACTCCCCAGGATCTTGCCATTAGGTTATAAGTCCTGCCCTGATTTACCTTTCCAAAATGTACCATCTCACATTTATCTAGATTAAACCTGATCAGTCACTCTTTGGGCCATCTGATCAAGGTTATGTTGTACCCTGAGTTAACTTTCTTTGCTGTATACCGACGGCACCAATTTTGATGTAGTCTGTAACTTACTAACCATACCTTCTATATTTACACCCAAATCATTTATATAGATGACAAAAGGCTGTGGACCCAGCACTGATCCTTGCAGCACATCGCTGGTCACAGACCTCCAGTCTAAAAAGCAACTCCCCACTCCCTCCCTCTGTCTCCTATCTTCCAGCTAGTTATATTTGCAAATATCTAGTTCTGGCTATAATCCACATGATCTAACCTTGCTAAGCAGTCTACCACGCAGAATCTTGTCAATTGTCCATATAGACAACATCCACTGCACTACCTTCGTCAATCCTTCTTGTCACTTCCACAGAAAACTTAATCAAGTTAGTGAGACATGATTTCTCATGCGCAAAACCATGTTGACTATCTCAAATCAGTCTTTACCTTTCCAACTACATGTAAATCCTGGTTATGTGGTCAGGAGCAATCAAGATATTGCAGTCAAACAATTATTCCTCTTATGCATTAACTCTGTGGTGTCTACTTTTGTTCTCACTGTTTTGGGGGAATGCAACATTGCATACAATGTGCTCCACTAAACATTTTAAAAACTGCAGTGATCTCTTCACACAGTCTCCTTGTTTTAAAGCAGTATCTTCCTTTTTGTAGACCCCAGTTCAAAAAAAAGGAAATAAAAAGATGAGGTCCTCATACATCAAATGGTACGTTGTTATGTAAGGAAAATCCTCTTCTTAATAAGAGTCTCTAACAGTCTAATTAGTGGATACTGATAATTAGACAGGCTCTTACATGCAATGTAGAAAGGTGGATTGGTGGCAGAAAATTTCCCAAAGACCTGCAGCCAATGGTTAATAAAAACAAATAGAAATCTGTGGCAGAAGAACAGTGGAGTAAATGTTAACTATATTTCTCTCTCTACAGTTGCTGCCAGAACTGCCGAATTTCACCAACACTTTCTCATTTTCTTTTAGATTTTAAATATCTGCAATACTTCACTTTTATTTTATCTACCAGTGGTTGGTAACTAGAATCCAAACAACGCGTAGGAGCTCCTGAATAGGTTGGACTGAGATTAGTGATTGTTTATGATCTTCAACAGTACAACAGGGCAATTGGAAAATTGTTTCAATATTCAGTGTAGCTATGGAAGTAAAGCAGACTGAGCTAAACATGAACAGAAGGTAAATCCTTTGCCAGGAAGCATGTTTATGGAAGCACACTTCCAACCATTGTAATAGACAAAGGATGTAATTGCAACTGAGTAATGTCAAGTCAAATGATAAGATTCACTGCTGTGCACACTTGCTTAGAACTCATATAATATTGCAGTTCTCGAAATTATACTGCTCTTTGAAACTCACTGGACAGAACTGTAGCAGATAATGGGCTGAATCTCACATTATTTTGATTAAGTGCTTGTTGTGCCAGGTTTTTTGAAGAGTCTTTCACTGTGCAGGTTTTCTCACCATCCCTGACCAAATCTACCTTCCCAACTACATACTCTCTACCCCTACGGAAACCCTCACATCCGATTCCAGCTCGATCTTACCATGATCCATTCCCAGAACAACTTTCCACTGCTGGGAATATCCCAGATTTAACCTGCATCCCTTGCACTGTCTTTAAAAGTCCGTTGTGTACCCAGACAGGCGGTATCAGTCTGATCCTTGACACTTGCTCTGGACTTTCACAGATGGGGGTAATCGGTGCCCTGTTTTCTGGGAAGGGATCTGGAGGTCCTGCTGGATAGGGTTGCGAAGAGAGGGTGCACATCCTTATTCTCCAGACCAGCAGTGATGCCATGAAACCAGACCATGCCAACCTGGTCTGATGCCACCCAGATTCCAGCAGTTTGATGTAGGCAGATGGACAGTGGGCTTCTCCATTCTGCCAATGTAAGTGCCATCACTTCTCTCTATTACCTCTATCTCTGTTACTGTATCCAGCTCCCACCAACGCTCATGCTCTACCGTGCTTACGTTTGACTGAAACATCTTACTTTGCCTGCTCCACGCCCCAACCCCCAAAAGCACCAACCATGCATGCCCTCTGCACTGCCTAATCACTCTTTGTGCACCTCCCCACCTGCATTCAAGTGCCACCCAATTTCATTTCCCCTGATACCCATCCTTCTCTCTCATTCTAGGAGGAAAACCCACACTA
Organism: Chiloscyllium plagiosum; assembly: GCF_037043375.1. Taxonomy (NCBI): domain Eukaryota; kingdom Metazoa; phylum Chordata; class Chondrichthyes; order Orectolobiformes; family Hemiscylliidae; genus Chiloscyllium; species Chiloscyllium plagiosum. The sequence continues at coordinate 106,102,824 of NW_028270141.1, forward strand.
GGGGCATTTGGCTCCTGACCCCTTATGAAAAGAGTTTCCTGACTCTAACTGCCTTGAATGGCTGACTGACCATTGGTCTTGGAGAAATAATATAGGCCTGGCATCTCTGGCTAATGGACAAAATACAAAAAGGAATATAACACAAGGGAGAAAGCTGTAAGCATCTGGGTAGTCGCAGAGTGAATGAACACCGTGAGAGAGAGCAAAGAGCCTGGCGATGCAGCCTGTCCAGGCCTTGTGGTGGATGTGTGTCCCTGAGAGCACAATGTCCTTGCTGTAGTGTTACAATGAGAGTTGCTAGTGCAGCCTGAGATGTAGCATTGAAGTGCAGAAGCATCCTGTAGCTAGATTGGAGAAGTGCCATGAGGATTTTTAGAGGGTGGCACACATCGGATGTCAATGTCCATGGGGCATGTGGACGGTGCCCATGAAGCATGTGTGGAGAGATTGGAGGCTGGAATCCAACATGGATGAATAGGCAGAGGCTATTTTTCCTGGAGCATCGGAGGCTGAGGCATGACCATATAGAGGTTTATAAAATCATGAGGCGTATGGATAGGGTAAATAGACAAAGTCTTTTCCCCAGGGTGTGGGAGTCCAAACTAGAGGGCATAGGTGTAAGGCAAGAGGGGAAAGATTTAAAAGGGACCTAAGGGGCAACGTTTTCACATAGAGAGTGGTGCATGTATGGAATGAGCTGCCAGGGGAAGTGGTGGAGGATGGTACAATTAAAAGGCATCTGGATTGGTACATGAATAGGAAGGATTTAGAGGGATATGGGCCAAGTGCTAGCAAATGGGACTAGATTAGAATGGGATATCTGGTTGGCATGGATAAGTTGGACTAAAATGTCTGTACATCTCTATGATTCTATGGATGTCCTTCAGAGCAAGCAGTGAGCTGCAGTCACCAGGTACCTGCCCCGATTTCCACATTGAGTTTTCTTGATGTTTAGCTTTTTTGTGAAGATAGGAACCTGAGTATTACTGAAGTGACTTGGGCTGTTAACAATGCTTTTTAAAAAGCTGTAATACCCCTTAATTGACTACTTGATGCTGCCTAGTGAGAAACTCACTTTTCCAGTGGTGGAAAACGTAAAGATGGAGTGAGAAGATCCTGACATCAAGACAGGGCTCTCCTGGCTACTTCATTCTGCCAGAAAGCTCGCCTTGATCTTCTTCACTCAGAAAAAAAAATCTCTAAGGTCCCATTCCACATTATCAATTCGAAAATGACCTCTCTCTCACTTGTTCTTTTCACTCCCACCTCTAACATCACGGCACTAAACGCTGGTTTATATGAAACTCCGGCCCCATTCACTCCCTCCTCCTCCTTTCATTGACTTATTAGCTTTAGTTTCCATTACAGCTCATATTTAAAGATTTCATTGTTATTTTAAAATCTCCTCACTTCTTCTCCAGCACAAAAACTGTGCCCACTCCCAAACAGTCTGTTCTTCTAAGTCTGTTTTGCCTCCCTTCACCCCTCCCGTAATCACCTTTATCCAAATGGTCCAGTGCTCTGGAATATCCTCCCTAAAATCTTTTGCTTCTCCAACTCCTTCTCTTCTTAATATCTGCAATTTGACAGCGCTCGCATCTCTGAGTCAGGTGTTGTAACAAACAGCTGAATCAAGTGCTTACCTTAATTTCATCCACGTGTATCTTGTTTAATTCTTTAATCTCTTCATTCTTTTCCTTTTCAGCCTCAACCAAAGCTTCTTTCACTGCCTCTTCTTTCTCCTTTTTGCCCTGGACAAGCATTTGCACAAAATGAAAGAGTAATTAGTGATAATCACCGTCTTTTTTTTATATGAAAGATCATTTATATTGGTTTTTAGTCATTCTGAGCGGGAACTTTGACAGCTATCATTAAGTATTCACACTCATCTCTCCTCAGTGGGTAAGATTCACTAGGCCTTTGCACTACTCCCAGACAGAATGTGAAAAGTGGCTTGTCCATGAAGAGCACCTGTTATGGTGCAACAATGATAACAGCCAGGCTCAGCCGTGGCTCAGCTTATCTTACCTTTTGTCTGAAGTGTGCAGCAGTATGGAGAACTAAATAGCAAAGTGAAGACATAATTCACATGTTATTTAACATTGACAATACAGAGTATAAACAGATCAAATGTATGATTTAAAGCAAAAAATTTTCCATTTGAATGCATCAGGGGAAATTACTTCTCCAGAAAACAGTCTGTAAATAGATTTGAATGTCCATGGTACTTGCACTATGCAGTGCTTTAGGGTTAGAATGGCATATCTTGTTATTGCCATCACAGGTGGCAGGAAACTGGAAGAACATCGATCCTGTTAAATCTCTTCCTGGTCTGCACTGCACTTTGACAAATTCTCTTCAGGACTTCAGCTTTAGAATGCACTACTTCAGTTTAATATTCAAAACTATTTAATTTATTTCTTTTAATTTTTGCACAACTTCCCTGCAATTTTCATTTGTTTGATGTTAAGCAAAATAATTGTTGTGGACATGGCACATTCTGGGCTGATAGGAAAGCAACATTTGAAGAGGAACTTGCCCTATTTTCAGGAGAACCTCCGTGAATCGAATTTCTCCTCAACAATGTGTTGAGTGCTATTTTCTATTGGTTATTTACTTGACGTTTTGGCCAAGGATTTTGGCTAAAACAATTTCACCTGCTATGACAATAATTTAGGAGGTAGGAACTCTAATAAGGGGCTCCAATTTTACAGGAGGAAGAATCACAAAAAAAAAAGGTGTGTTCGACAGGCTAGAGTGCTCTTATTGGTACTGAAGGGAACAGTGAGAACTACAGAGGGAAATACCAAGAGGAATCCTCAGTGAAGTGGTCATTTTCTTAATTGTAATTGCAGCAACTGAACTGTCACTTACTAATGGAGTCATATCTACACCCTCTTAAAATGATATAGGACATAGTGTCTGATAGCTCTGCTTCATGAGGGAGACAGTGACAAAGTTGTGCTGTGTATTAGATTCTGACCACCACCCACAAGGACAGTTAGTCACCATGGCAATGAACTATTTGAAAATCTGGTTTATTCTAGGTGCTATAGAAGACATCACAATTACCTGTTAAAATGCACTGAATGGGGATTCAAGATGGCAGCGACCCAGTAGGTCCAAGTTTGCTGAGCTCTGCCCAGAACCCAGACAAAGTGGGGTACCCACCTTCCGCTCATGTTTTAAACTACTAAAACCAGCTTTTTCCCAGTTGCTACAGCCATTTTGCACCAAACCCTAGCAGTTTGGTACATTTTAAAATGACTAAAGGAAAAGGATCACGGAGTTTGTGACAGGCAGGGGCCCAGCCCCCAGTCGCAGCAAGAGAGACTCCGTGGCCGCCCCAGGGGACTTACCTGCAGAGGCGAGCCTGATCTCGGAGCTTATCAAGCTCTGAGAGAAGATCGATGCTTCAGTGGAAGAGATCTGGTCCAGGTGGGAGTCGCATGCTGCAGAAGCATGACCGAGAGATCGAGAAATTGGGGCAGCATGTTGGAGGGGCGAAGCAACAGGCTGCGGCCTCCGAGACCGCTGCTGAATCCTCTGTGGGTGAGGTCCAGACTCTGGAACACCAACTCCGGGCCTTGGAAGAACAGATTGACAACCTCGATAATCGAGATCGTCAGAAGAATATTCAGTTGCTGGGCCTTCCCGAACGGCTCCCACAACTGCTGAAGCTGGAGTCAGGGCTGGGCCGGGTGCAGGCTGAGCAGGCCCACCGGGTTGCTGTTCACAGGCCCAGGTCGGACCAGCGCCCCCGCCCAGTTCTAGTGCGATTCCAACGCTACAGGGACAAGCAAATGTTGCTGGAGGCCTGCAGAGCTTTGGGGATGGATCCCCAAACTATGATATATAAAGGATCCAAAATAATGCTGTTCCAGGACTCGTCTCCGGTTGTGGTATATAAGAGGAAGGCTTTTGATGAGGTAAAGAAGAGCCTGAGGGATTTAAATATTCAGTACTCCTTGAGATTCCCGGCAACGCTGCGCCTCAGTCACGGAGAGTCTGTATATAACTTCGGTTTGCCGGAAAAAGCAAAAGAATTTTTGGATGCTCTTAAATAGATTGAAGGACTTGACTAAAATGAATAATTACTTTTCATCTTTACCCCCCTTTTTTCTTTCTCCTCCTTCTCCCCTTTTTCTTCTTATCTTTTCTTGGGGACCTTGTCTTTTAACTTTTATTTATAATTTGCTTGGTTTATCTGGTTGTTGGGGGATGTTTTCGAATTTTTTCGAGTTTACCTTGAATATTTTCTGGGATTGTAATTTTATGTATATTTTTTCATGATGCTGCTTTGTTAAGAATGCCCAGGATAATAATATGGAGGGGATGGCTGGATGCCCACTTTTAATTTTTGTTATAAAACATTGGTATTTGTTCATTTTATTTTGTGATGTCTGGGACGAGGGCATAGCTCCAGATGGAAGGAGTTATGGTAGGATTGTTGGACAGTAGGAGTGCCCCCTGTGTACAAGAGGGAAAGTCCCCTCTTAGCCATACTTTATGTTATTATTTTTAGGAGTAATCTTTAGTAGTTTTGTAAAGGTTGTTTGTTTACACTTATGTGAATTGTCTACGGTCTTTACTCAATGTTTATTGTGTGTGGGTCCTCCAGAGGGTCTCGGATTTTCTTGAGCGATCATGGCTAGCCATTTGTTTAAATGATGCACCTGGACTATTAAAGGGAGCCACTCGCCCATAAAAGGGAAAAAGATATTATCAAGTCTTAAAAAAGAGAGGGTTGACGTAGCCCTTTTACAGGAGACACATATAACTGACAAGCAGCACTTGAAGTTGCAGCAGGGAGGATTTGGTCAGGTGTTCTTTTCATCCTTCAACTCGAAAAGTAGGGGAGTGGCCATTCTTATTCGGAAAAATCTTCCATTCCAAATGTTAAGCCAGATAAAAGATGAGTCTGGACGGTTTACAATACTTAAGGTTCTAATATATGGAGAGGAGTCGGGTATTTTGAATGTATACTGTTCTCTGGCACATGCATTTAAATTCGTAACAGATGCGTACTCCAGTCTGATGGCCCTTAGTGTACGTCACATAATTATAGGGGGAAATTTTAATTGTATTATCAATCCCGAGGTGGGATACCTAGGAGGTCCTGCGGACATATCTCTGCGATCTAGGCAGTTGGTTGATCTGAATAGGGAGCTGGGACTGATGGATATGTGGAGGTGTCTTCACCATGAGGGTAGAGATTTTACTTTTTATTCTAACCCACACAACTGCCACACCAGAATTGATATGTTTTTTGTACCCTCAACCTTTCTGAATTTGATACTGTCCTGTAAAATAGGGAATATAGCTATTTCTGGTCACGCTGCAGTCTATATGGAGGTCAAGACTAGCGGTGATAAGATAGACTCCCAACACTGGTGGATGGACCCTTTCCTACTGAAGGATAGTAAGTTCATGTAATATGTCTTGGAGGAATTTATAGCTTTCCAGGACATTAACATAGGTACGGCCAGTAAACCATCAGTGATTTGGGAGACTGCTAAGGCATTTGAGCGCGGCTTCATTATTGCATATTCTGCGACCGGGGGGAGAACAACAGCGTCTGCTTGAGGCTCGCTTGAAGGCAGCTGAGTCAGCGTATGCTGATAGGCCATCCATAATTAAATTCAGGGCGACCTTGAATGCTACTCTTATTCAAATAGCAAAGAGAGGGATACTATTTGCAAAGCAGAGATTATTTGAGTATGGCGATAAGCCAGGCAGGTATCTAGCATACCTTGCCAGAGAAGAAAGCTCCCCGATCCATTACATCTATTAGGGATGGTGATGGTACTTTGACTTATGATCCCAAAAAGATCAATTCAGCTTTTAGAAAGTTTTATTTTGAGCTGTACCAGTCGGAGGGCTGTGCAGATAGAGTGAGGAGGATGGAGTCTTTTTTTAAGAATCTGGATCTTTTGGACATAACCATGGAGCAGGTGTCCTCTTTGAATGCCCCCCTGACAACTCAGGAGATGCAGGAGATGGTGAGGCAGCTCCAGAGTGGCAAAGTCCCCGGGCAAGATGGATTCCAGGTTGAGTTTTATAAAGAGTTTATAGACGAGTTGGCCAGACCACTTATAGACATGTACAACAACTCATTTAGTCAGGGTAGTGTCCCGCCCTCTCTGAGAGAAGCAAATATCTCTCTCAACCTCAAGAAAGGGAAAGCCCCAGACGACTGTACCTTGTACAGGCATATAACCTTATTAAATGTGGATTTTTAAATCTTCTCAAAAGTGCTGGCAATAAGGCTGGAGAAGGTATTGCCATTTATTATAAAACAGGATCAGACTGGGTTTATTAAGGGTCGCAGATCTACTAATCACATCAGAACAGTGTTAAATATGGCACAAGTCTGCCGGCAAAAAGCAATACCGGGATTAGCTGTCTCCTTAGATGCAGAGAAAGCATTCAATCGGGTAGAATGGCCATTTGTTTTTATACTGTGGAGCGGTTTGTTATTGGAGAGGTTTTTACTACCTATAGATAATTACCCAAAAGCAGCAGTGATTACTAATGGCATAAGATCGGATAGTTTTAGTGTTGGCAGAGGTTGTTGTCAAGGATGCCCTCTCTCACCACTACTATTTACCCTAATGATCGAACCGCTGGCAGAAGCCATCTGAACTGATGCCAGTATAACAGCCGCAGAGGTAGGATCTGGCAAGCATAAAATTACTCTTTATGCGGATGACATCCTTCTTTTCTTAAATGATCCGCAGACATCTGTGCCCTGCTTAATTCAAGCGGTTAATTTATTTGGTGTGTTTTCAGGATATAATTTTAATTTCATGAAATCAGAGGCCATGCTGGTAGGAGGTCTTACCAGCATATCTAACTTTGCGGATGGATCCCTCTTGCCCGTTCAGTGGTCACTGGGGGGTTTTCTCTATTTAGGTATTTTTATTACCCCGTATTCGGTCAGCTATATCAAACTAATTATATTCATTTATTAGAGAAAGTAAGCCAGGACCTCCAGTGTTGGGAAGATCTCCCGATATCCTGGTTAGGAAGAATAGCCTTGGTTAAGATGAGTATCCTCCCACGCTTATTATACCCCATGGGAATGCTTCCCTTGATGTTGCTGAGACAGGCGCTGAGCAAGTTCTATGGTTGTCTTGGTTCCTTTGTTTGGAATCATAGACGGCTGCTTATTAAAATAGATAAATTACAGCTCCCACAAGTAAGGGGAGGTCTGAATTTTCCGGATTTTAGAAAGTGCCAACTGAGCTCTCTGCTATCATATGTGGCTGACTGGGTCTCTTGCGATTCACAATCAATTTGGCTAGATATTGAGGCTTCCCAATCAAAATGCCCCCTCACCAATCTATTGTTTATGGATAAGGTGGGAACTGTCACAGATCATTGTAAAAGCCCGATTGTCCTAAATATAATCAAAGCTTGGAGGATGATATGACAGGGTGAGGGTAATTTACAAAAAACTTCCCCTTTACTCCTATAGTAGGAACTTCAACCCCAGGGCATCAATGTAGACTTCACCAGTTTCCTCATTTCCCCTCCCCCCACCCTACCCCAGTTCCAACCTTCAAGCTCAGCACTGTCCCCATGACCTGTACTATCTGCCAATCTCCCGTCCCACCTATCCACTCCACCCTCCTCTCTGACCTATCACCTTCAACCCCACCCCCATCCACCTATTGTACTCTTTGCTACCTTCCCCACCCTCCTCTCTGACCTATCACCTCCATCCCCACCCCCATTCACTTACTGTACTCTTTGCTACCTTCTCCCCAGCAGCCCCCCAACCCCACCCCCCCCCCCAACCCCCATTTATCTCTCCACCCTGGAGGCTCCCTGCCTCTATTCCTGATGAAGGGCTCTTGCCGAAACGTCAATTTTCCTGCTCCTTGGATGCTGCCTGACCTGCTGTGCTTTTCCAGCACCACTCTAGTCTAAATTCTGGGATTTCAGCCAGGCTTGACAGATGCTGGATTTAAAATCTGGGAGTCCAGAGGAATCTCCTGTTTGGGAGATTTATTTGATGGGGAGGTCATGATGTCCTTTGAACAGTTACGTCAGAAGTTCGGGTTGCCTAGCAAGGATCTCTTTCGATATTTTCAAATACGAGATGTTGTACAAAAAAAGACTACATTGATGACCAATCCTTATAAATCGGATATGGAAAGGAGAGTGCTTCGGCCGATGGGCGCACCCTCGGTCAGTACTCTCTATCGCTCACTAGGTAATAATGTATCGAAGGACATGGAATGGCTATATAAACCTGGACTCAAGAATTAGGGATGGAAATCCCCTTACAGATGTGGGAGGGCATCTGGGAAAACACCAGGAAGATCTCTATCTGTAATAAGACTCAAGCTATTCACTTGAAGATACTTCATAGGGCCATCCAGCACCAGAGCAACTTGCAAACTTTAAGGCAGGAGCGTTTCCAATGCGCCCGAAATGTAAAATAGAAGTTGGTACTCTCACTCATTGTTTGTGACATGCCATATGATTCGTAGATATTGGGACAATGTAGCAAAGGCCTTGGCAAAGATTTTGGGGACGGAGATTGGGTTAGACCCGGTCTCCCCTTTTGGTCTCTTCAAATCTTCCCTTTCTAGGTGGAAATGGGAAGAAATTATTTTCTATCCTCGCCTTTTGTGCAAGGAAAAACATACTAAGCAAGCTGGATATCTGAAAGTCCTCCTGGTCTCTCAAATTGGCATAGGATGGTTATGGAATATTTCCCTCTTGACTTCCTTATGTATACAGTGCACCAAAAAGCGGAATTGTTTTACAGAATGTGGCGGCCATTCCTGAACTATGTCGATGCAGATGTATCGGCCCTGCTATCTAGGGCCTTTGTTTAGCCATGAGGACTATGTCTGTCGGTTCGGGGGCCCCTGGGAGGAAGAATCCCGTACAAATACGGGTTTCGTTATGACTTGACATAATTTTACTTTAAGTGCGTATTTATTTATTCATTTACTTTTTTTTGTTGTTGTTAGTTATGTACTATACTGCAGCTTTTTTTTGTTAATATATAGATTATTTCTTTTTATATCTTATTTTGTGTTTTGGTAGCCTGGAGAGTAGATTAGTAGTTAGCTTTTTTATACTGATATTGTCATTATACTGTAAAGAGATTACACTATTTTGTATTAGTTTTGTAATTTTGTAAAAAACCTAAAGTCTTTCTTTCTTTTGAATAAAAATATTTATTTAAAAAATGCACTGAACAGATGTACCAATCAGAAAACTGATGTGTCACTTGTTACGGCAAAGAATTTCACCACATTCTATGTAACTGTGACCAAAATGAAATATTACTTTTCACTCTTCACCATCTGTAGCATTTGACATTGGTGACCAGAGATCTTCAGTCACAGTCTATGCCATGTTTATGCTCCACATCAGCTTCCTCCCAACTTCATGTGTAAAATCTACTCTTATGGCTGTCTGTTCCCTCCTTCCTCATTGCTCAACTAGTTTTCCTTAAATGCATCTATACTATTCAGTTCAAATTTTGCTCCTAAAACTCGCTCAATTATAGCCATAGTCATAGAGATGTAGAGCATGGAAACAAACCCTTCAGTCCAAGCTTCTGCATGCAATTCCACAGTATTGAGGGCTACATAGTGACTCAGTCGTTAGCACTGCTGCCTTACGGCACCTGGGACCTGGGTTCAATTCTAGCTGTGAGTGACTGTCTGTATGGAGTTGTTTATTCTGTGTCTGCATGAGGTTTCCTCCAGGTGCTCTGGTTTCCTTCCACAGTCTAATGATGTGCAGATTAGGTGGATTAGCCATGCTAAATTGCCCTGTAATGTGCAGGATAGGTGGATTAGTCAGGGTAAATGCAGAGTTACAGGGATAGTGTCAGGGTGTGAGTCTGGGTGGGGTGCTCTTCAGATGTGACATCATGGATATAAATGGAGTTGAAAAATGTGGTGCTGGAAAAACACAGCAGGCCAGGCAGCATCCGAGGAGCAAGAGAATTGACGTTTCGGGCATAAGCACTTCTTCAGGAATGAGGTTGGTGTGCCAAGCGGGCTGAGATAAAAGGTGGGAGGCAGGGAATTTGGGGGAGGGGCGCTGGGAATACGATAGGTGGAAGGAGATGAGGGTGAGGGTGATAGGTCGGAGAGGGGGTGGGGGTGGAGAGGTCGGGAAGAAGATTGCAGGTCAAGATATAAATGTCGGGGGATCCAAGATGGCAGCAACCCAGCAAGTCTGAGTCTACAGTGCTCCTCCCAAGACTTGCGTAAGGTGGGTCACCCACCCCCACCACACTCACCAAATCATTTAAAATAGCTATTTAAGTTAATTAGTTGCTTAGTATTAAATTTAAATAATCTAATCTTTAGTAAAAATGACCAAAGGGAAGGGAGCCCGCAGCTCTCAGCAAGTAGGAACCCCTCCCCCACCCTCTCCAGCTGCAGCAGAGGCGTCCACAGCCACCTCAGGGGACTTACCTACAGTGGCAAGCCTCATGGAAATCATCTCCAAACTGGATGCAAATATCGGCTCTTTCATTGAAGAATCCCGAAGTCGATGGGACTCACTCTCGGCCGTGCTGCAAATGCACGACCGAGACATTAAAGAAATCGAGCGCCGAGTCGGAGGGGCGGAGCTAAAGGCCGCGACCTCCGAAACTACAGCGCAATTGGCCGTGGATCAGGTCCAGACCTTAGAGAATCACATTATATTAGTTTGCTGGGCCTTCCTGAACGGGAAGAGGAAGGCCAGCTTACAGCGTTCCTTGAGCAGTGGCTGCCACAGCTTTTAAATCTGGAGGCTGGATCAGGCCAGGTAAGGGTGGAATGGGCCTACCGGGTCGCAATACGCGGGCCCAGCTCAAACCAGCGCCCCCCCCCCGGTCCTGTTCCGGCTGCAGAGCTACAGGGAGAGGCAGATATTCCGAGAAGCTTCTAGAAATCTTGGAAAAGATTCCCAAGCTATGATCTATAAAGGATCCAAGATCATGTTATTCCAGGACTTTTCCCCAGTTCTGGTCCAAAAGAGGAAGGCATTCGATGAGGCGAAGAAGCGTTTAAGAGACTTAAATATTCAGTACTCCTTACGCTACCCAGAGACGCTACTTTTTAACCATGAAGGATCCGTATATAACTTCGGATCGCCAGAAAAGGCTAAGGAATTTTTGTACTTTTTTTTGGCTATATTTTATTTTTGGCTATACTATATTTGGCTAAACTATATTTTTGGCTACTGCAAAAAATACAGAGGTATAGCATTGAGGGTGAGTTGGAGGTTTGGATTAGGAATTGGCTGGCTGGAAGAAGACAGAGGGTAGTAGTTGATGGTAAAGGTTCATCTTGGAGTGCAGTTACTAGCGGTGTTCCGCAAGGATCTGTTTTGGGACCATTGCTGTTTGTCATTTTTATAAATGACCTGGAGGAGGGGTTAGAAGGTTGGGTGAGCAAGTTTGCGGATGATACAAAAGTCGGTGGAGTTGTTGACAGTGAGGAAGGATGTGTCAGGTTACAGCGGGATATAGATAAGTTGCAGAGCTGGGCAGAAAGGTGGCAAATGGAGTTCAATGTAGGTAAGTGTGAGGTGATTCACTTTGGTAAGAGTAACAAAAAGATGGGGTACTGGGCTAATGGTCGGATACTTGGTAGTGTGGATGAGCAGAGGGATCTTGGTGTCCATGTACACAGATCTCTGAAAGTTGCCACCCAGGTAAATAGTGCGATGAAGAAGGCATATGGCGTACTGGCTTTTATTGGTAGAGGAATTGAGTTCCGGAGCCCTGAGTTCATGTTGCAGTTGTTTAAGGCTCTGGTGCGGCCGCATCTGGAGTATTGTGTGCAGTTTTGGTCGCCATACTATAGGAAGGGTGTGGAGGCACTGGAACGGGTGCAGAGGAGGTTTACCAGTATGTTGCCTGGTATGGTAGGAAGATCGTATGAGGAAAGGCTGAGGCACTTGGGGCTGTTTTCATTGGAGAAAAGAAGGTTTAGGGGTGACTTGATAGAGGTGTACAAGATGATTAGGGGTTTAGATAGGGTTGACCATGAGAACCTTTTTCCACGTATGGAGTCAGCTATTACGAGGGGGCATAGCTTTAAATTAAGGGGTGGTAGGTATAGGACAGAAGTTAGGGGTAAATTCTTTACTCAGCGAGTCGTGAGTTCATGGAATGCCCTGCTAGTAGCAGTGGTGGAGTCTCCCACTTTATGGGCATTTAAACAGGCATTGGATAGGCATATGGAGGATAGTGGGCTAGTGTAGGTTAGGTGGGCTTGGATCGGCGCAACATCGAGGGCCAAAGGGCCTGTACTGCGCTGTATTTTTCTATGTTCTATGTTCTTAGATAAATTGTAAGAGATAATAGATGTTGGTTTGCCTTTCCCCCACTCCGGTTGATATCCCCCCCAACTTTTTGTTTTTTTTATTACCTTACTGTTTAATATTATCTTGGGGAGTGGGGAGAGGGATTTATTTATTTGTTCTCTATTTAATGATTTTCTCCCCCCCCTTTGGGGTTGTTTTTTAAAATTATTCTATGTATGTATGTGGGTATGTATATATATGTGTATATATATATAAGCCGGGGGGTTTAGTTAATGTTGGTGGGGGGAGGTGGTTACCTTATTTTATTTTACCTCTGTCTCTAGGAGCGGGGTTGTTTTCCCTTGTTATTTTGTATTATTATTTGTTGAGGTTGTAATTTTATAGTTATATATTGACATTACCAAATATATCCAGGTGTTGGTGTGGGTTCGGGTGGGGGTAGGGTGCTCACTGTTAACTCTAGCTTTGTATTATATCTGAATTCTCCTCATCCTATTGAGGAGCGCCTGGGTCAAGGGTGGGGCATTGGTTGGGAGAGGATACGATGGACCTTTGGAAAGGAAGTGACACCCCCTGGAAACAAGGGGGAAAATCTCCATTTAAATATGTTTTTTCTATTTTTTTTATTATTTAGAAATAGTTTTTTATTATATTGTTGTGAGTGTATCAGAGAGCCTTTATTTTTGTGAATTTTATATGCTCTATGCTCGGGATGTTCTGGATAGGGTTTCCCCTCCCGAGGGGTCTCGGATTTGCCCGGACGATTATGGTTGATCAGTCGGTTAAGTGGTGCACCTGGAATGTCAAGGGGAGTAATTCGCCAGTCAAAAGGAAGAAAATATTATCAAATCTTAAGAAAGAAAGAGTTGATATAGCTCTCCTACAGGAGACACACCTGACAGATAAAGAACACTTGAAATTACGACAAGGTGGATTTGATCAGGCCTTTTTTCTTCTTTTAGCTCAAAAAGTAGGGGAGTTGTTATTCTTGTTCGGAAGAATTTCCCTTTCAAAATCCTAAATCAGATAAAAGACAAATCTGGACGATATATTTTGATTAAAGCCCTTATAAATGGCGAGGAATATGGGATTTTAAATTTGTACTGCCCCCCCCGGCACATCCTTTTAAATTTATAACGGAAGCCTTTTCAAAATTGATGGCTCTCGGTGCCTGTCATACAATTATAGGGGGAGACTTTAATTGTATTATGGATCCGGAAATAGATAGGATTCCCAAGAGTACTGCAGGAATATCTCCCAGATCTAGACAATTGGTGGATTTGAACAAAGAATTAGGATTAGTAGATGTATGGAGATGTCTTCATCCACAGGGCAGAGATTTTTCTTTTTACTCCAATCCACATAAATGTCATACCAGAATTGATATGTTTTTTGCCCCCTCGATTTTTTAAAATTCCATATCATCCTGTAAAATAGGTAGTATAGCAATTTCCGACCACGCTGCTGTATATATGGAAACTAAGGCAAGGAACAATGGGACATCCCCTCGGCATTGGCGTATGGACCCCTTCCTAATGAAAGACAGTAAATTTGTAAAGTATTTCTCTCAAGAATTTAAAACTTTTTTAGAAATTAATTTAGGTACGGCTAGCAACCCATCAATGATGTGGGAGACCATCAACGCTTACGCGCGAGGTTTGATCATCTCCTACTCAGCGACCCAGAAAAAATTGAAGGGAGAACAACAGCGTCTGCTCGAAGCTCGCTTAAAAGTAGCTGAAACTGCATACACTGATAGACCTTCTATTATTAAATTGCAAAGGACCTTTCCAGGCCTAACTCCGGAACAGGTATCGGTCTTAAATGCTCCCCTAACAGTCCAAGAAATACTTGACGCAATCAGGCAACTTCAGAGCGGCAAGGCACCTGGCCCAGATGATTTTCGAGCTGAATTCTATAAAGAATTTACAGAAATATTGGCTGGTCCACTTATGGACATGTATAACTATGCATATAGTCAGGGTTATCTCCCGCCTTCGCTGAAAGAGGCAAATATCTCTCTTATTCTTAAAAAAGGAAAGGATCCAGATGATTTTACATCATATAGACCAATATCCTTGCTAAATGTAGATTGTAAAATCCTTTCTAAAACATTAGCATTTAGACTAGAAAGGGTACTGCCACATATCATAAAGGAGGACCAGACGGGGTTTATTAAGGGCTGTAGATCATCCAATAACATTAGAAGGGTTTTGAATATGATTCAAGCCTGCCATCAGGGAAAGATACCAGGAGTAGTAGTTTCATTAGACGCGGAAAAGGCATCGATAGGGTTGAATGGTCATATTTGTTTTACACATTGGAAAGGTTTGGCGTTGGAAAGTTGTTTACCAAATGGGTCTCAACATTGTATAGTGATCCCAAAGCAGTTGTGGTTACCAATGGATTAGGTTCGGATAGCTTCAGTGTGGATAGGGGCTACCGTCAGGGATGTCCTCTCTCGCCATTGTTATTTACGCTAATAATTGAACCACTAGCAGACGCTATACGGGCTGATGCTAATATAACGGCCCCGAGGATTGGTACAGGTAAACATAAAATCACTCTTTATGCAGATGATGTTCTTCTATTCCTCAGTAATCCTCTGATGTCCGTACCTCGCTTAATCCAAGTTATTAATACATTTAGCGCATTCTCAGGCTATAAAATTAATTTTTCAAAATCGGAGGCTATGCCAATGGGTGGCCTTGCTATGATACCCCACTTAGTGGACGGATCCCGTTTTCCCTTTCGTTGGTCCCTGGAGGGTTTCTTATATTTAGGCATTTTTATTACTCCAGTATTTGGTCAGTTATACAAGGCTAATTTTGTGCATTTACTGGAAAGGATAAGGCAGGACCTCCAGCGATGGGGAGACCTTCCAATTTCCTGGTTGGGTAGAATAGCACTAATTAAAATGAATGTCCTGCCCCGTCTCCTAGACCCTATGAGAATGCTTCCGGTGATGCTGCCGAGGCTGGCACTACGTAAATTATGTGGCTGGTTGGGTTCCTTTATCTGGAATCATAGACGGCCCCTCATTAAGCTAAAGAAGCTACAGCTTCCACAGGCAAGGGGAGGATTGGACTTCCCAGATTTTTGGAAATATCAGTTAAGTTCCCTATTAAGTTACATAGCTGATTGGGTCTTGTCTGATCGACAATCAACCTGGCTGGACAGCGAGGCTTCTCAAGTAAAATACCCACTTATTAACCTTTTATTTTCAGACAAGAGGAAAATCATTACAGATCACTGTAAAAAGCCTATAATACTAAACACAATTAAAGCTTGGAATATAATGCGGCAAAATGAGGGCAACTCACATAAAACATCCCCCTATGCGCTGATAGTGGGAGCATGGGGATTCCAACCGGGGTTTACAGATGCTACTTTTAAACTCTGGAGATCCAGGGGTATCTCATGTTTAGGGGACCTATTTAAAGATGGGGTCTTGATGTCTTTTGAACAGCTGCGTCAGAAATTCGATTACCTAATGGAGACCTCTTTCATTACTTCCAAATTCAAGACTATATACAGAAGAAGACTACGTTATTAGATAGTCTTTATAAATCAGATAGAGAATGTAGAGTGCTACGACCAATGGGGGTATCTTCCGTCTGTACTATTTATCATTTACTACATGATAAAGTATCGGGAGATATGGACAATCTGCTTAAAACATGGGATCGGGATTTGGGACTAGAAATCTCTATAGAAACATGGAATGACATTTGGGAAAACGCGAGAAGAATTACCATCTGTAACAGAACTCAGGCTATCCAGCTGACGATACTTCATAGGGCCCATATAGCACCGGATCGATTGGCAAAATTTAAGGCAGGAGCATTTTCAATGTGTCCCAAATGTAAAGTAGAGGTGGGCACTCTTGTACATTGCTTATGGACCTGTCATAAGATCCGTAGATATTGGACTAAAGTAGCAAGTACCCTGACAGACATTCTAGGAATAGAAATTAAAGTGGACCCTGTATCTCTCCTTTTGGGCTTTTCGAACTTTCCCTCCCTGGACATGTACGGGAAGAGACTATTTTCTATTCTCTCTTTCTCTCTTACCAAAATATTTTGGTAAACTAAGTGGCTGAGGGCCCCCCTGGACTTTCAAATTGGCACAGATTAATTATGGAATGTATTCCCCTTGACTTCCTTACAAATATGGTGCACCGAAAGACCGAATTATTTTATACAATATGGCAGCCCTTCTTGAATTACATGAATACAGATATTTCGGCTATCCTAACATGGGCTTTTATTTAATTGAGATTACGAACCTGGTTGGTCTGGGGTCCCTTAGGAGAGGAATCACGCACGAATACGGGTTTTGTTACATTTGATGTTAACACATTCTGAGCATGTATCTCACTACCCAATTTCTATGTTATCCGTTGTTTTTTTTTGTTTTTTTTTCTCTCTCTCTTATTTGAATAATGTAAGAGACTTAAATATACACTCTGGTTAGTTGTAGGTTAGATTAATAGTTAGTTGAGTTTTGTTTTTTTTTCTTTCTCGGTATTTTTTCTTTTGTTAAATTTTGGCTATTGTATATTTAAGATTTAATTGTATATCAATGTTTGTACTTGAGAGTTTTGTTTATTTTTGTAAACTTGTAAAAATGTTAAATTTCTAATAAATATCTATAAATATGTACTTCCAAGGCAGCAGTCACACTGACATCATTTTAGGGAAATCTACATTACCTGATGGAGCTACAAGTCTTTAAGGATGGCTAACATTTGTGAAACTCCCACAGACAATAACACAATGTTGTTAAAATGAAAGGTGTGAAATCTCTGGATCATAAGCACAGTTGAATGTCAAAATAACCTTTTAGTAGTGTTGAAGAGCACACAATTTAAAAAGAGAATGGAACAATTTGTAGGGGGTGCAATTTGCACTGTGGGTATCTCTACTTTTTTGTTATGCTCTTGTATTCATACCATAATCACTGTATTCACACAAGATAAAGGTACATTAAAGTAGTGATTGTTGGATATCATTCTCACATATGCCAAAACTTTGAAATGAAAAGATAAATGACGTCTTCAGCCTTGTAATTACAGCATTCTGGGAAAACACTTCTTAAACACTGCATTATATGCACATACCTACGGAGACTTTGACAGGGTAAAGTACCTCCCTGGCTTGCCCATGTAGTCAATTTTTATAGATAATTGGCAGTGTCCTAATTGGCCATAGCAGAGAAAAGCAGAATGGTTGTTGTTAAGTTTAATCCTCCCTCACAAACATAAAAATACAGACCCAATTCTAGATGGGTCAAAAATTGGACTTGAAAGATTAACTGTTTCTCTCTCTCCAGATGCTGCCTGACCTGCTGAGTTTCTCCAGCACTTTTTTTTTTTACCTGGGATCTTTGGTGCAATGCTTGTCACAGTTACTCACTGCCATTATCCATTGCCTCTTTCCCTTTAGAATGAATAGTGATTTGTATGCTTTGTATGTCAATAACTGTCAAAGCTATGCCACATCAATAACAGTTAAAGAAACTGCTTTCAGTTCCAATCCAATTTCTCCCCTCTCCCTTTTCTCTTGTCTTGTAATTCAAATCTCAAGCTATAAATCTGTATTGTTTCATGCTTTAGAATTTAATGTCTGTTGATTTTTAGAGGAAGTGTGTATGTTGTGTTACTGTGGAATTGGACTCATCAGTGATGTCTATCTTGATGGAATAAGATGCAGCCAGTTGAGTTCAAAAAACTCAAACTGACACCTGAATAATGTGTATTTGGGTAAGACTCAGATAGTGGCCAGAGTTAATGCTTTTAGAAAATGAGGAATAGGAGAAAATTGAAAATTAAAAAAACTTTTATACCCAATATAACATTGTTGCTCGCACTTCATCCACAATCTGCTTAATGTCACTCCTAGCCTCTTCCATGTATTTGTCATGAATCTGTGATCCCAGACCTGTAACAGAAGAATAAAAGTACTTTAATGTATGCCTTTTAAAGTACAGTAGATATGAGCACAAAATACATTTATGAAGCAAATGTGGATTTTGTGTCTAATGTTTCTCTGAAGAATATGTACTCAATTGCTTTTATCAGTGACGACTGAAGAGAATACTGGCTTCACACTGTTTGAACTGGATGAAGTTACAGATCACCTGGCAGTCTAATAGCAGGGGTGGCATTTGAGATCAAGGCAGAGTGATGGAACAATGGAACTCACTAGCATTAAAGGACATGGGATTGCTAACCATATACTTCAGACCATGTTCCCAAGGCCAGGAGGTACTTTAAAGAAAACGCAGTGCAATGGAAATGAGAACAATTTCACATCTTTAATGGCAAGAAAAAAACGCTGTTGAAATTGTCCTTCAAAATCTGATCAAAATATGTAAATCATTTGAAAAAATGATTAGATGTTTGATTCATCATGTCATTGATAAAAATGATTCTGGACAAGATGCCTACTCAAGCATTTGCAAGTGTAATTATTATCAGAGACAACAGACTTTTTCTAATTAATAAAGTGTAACCTTCCATTGTATAATTAGCTTGCATATAAATTATATGTTAATTATTTAGTACAAACGTTAAGTGCAGCATTACCTTATCAGTTAGGTATCGCCCTTTGCTTTCCCCTGTGATTATTTGTCTACCATGATAATTTTAATCAATTTTTTTCCCGGTTTGCGAGGAATTGCCAACACGAGGTGAATTATGTGCGAACTGCCCAGTTTTGATTAATCCAAGACTGCTCAAGGAACGTTCACCCGCGCTGAGGAAAACCAGGCAAATCCCACCTGGACCTTAGTGATGAGCCTGCTCTGCGGGCATTCGGAAAAGCACATTCTCAAAACCCGCTCCAGCTCCGGACAGGGTGAAATCCCGGGATCCCACTCAACCGGCAGCAGGGGGGGGGGGGGGGGGGCAGAAAGCTGAGCACCACTTTCTGCAGCTTCACCCACCCCTGCCCCTCTAGGAGCCGCACTCAGACACACCCAGAGGCATTGCAGCGTCTCCCACCCGCCCCGGTTTGACTGTAACCACTTGCGGTTCTTACCCAGTATACACTTGTGGGCATCTTGTTGAATCAAAGCGTGAGTTGGCTCCTTGTACCAGGTGGGCAGTCCAGGGGTCCCTCCATCTGGTGTAACCAGCAGAGCCTTCCTGGATCCGATATTGAAACACCAAGTGTCCATTAGAGATCAGATATAGATATATTTAAAAATAATAATAAAGGAGGGATTAAATAAAGGAGGGGTGATTGAGATTCCTTCCAATTAACTTGTCCAACCCTACAGATGGGATAGTATCCCCGATGCAAACCAAAAGCTCATCTCGGCTTGATAAGACTTTAATGTTGATGTCTGGGTGCACAGCAGACAGACATGTGGCTCACGGTGACCAGGGAAACGGGTCCTGGTTAAAGTCTGGCATTGTCACAATGACGTTGCTCCAGTGAGCTGGACAGGGACAAATGAAGACTGAGACACAGAGGCGGATAATGGCAGTGGGGGAGAGTGGATGAGAGACTCACAGAGAGCAGAGAGGAGCAAGAGAGAGAGAGGTGGAAGGATGAGGGGGGAGGGGGGGGGGGGGGTGCTGTCAGAGAAGACAGTGGGCAAAGAACAGATGAATGACCTAAAAGGAAGGGGTGGGGGAGGAGGACAGAAGGGATGCAGAGGTAGGTAAAGAGGAAAATTGAGGTTAAATTGGGGAGGTATGGGAAATAAGTGATGATGAGAAGGCTGGGGAGGGAAGAAAAGGTAGCAAGAAGGAAAAAAAGTGATGGATTGAAATTGAGGAGGAGGGGTGGGGAAGGGGAGGTAATAATGATAGAAGCAGAAGAGCAGACAACTTCCTAACAACCTGGTCCAAGGTTGAATATGGACAGTCCTTGGTTATTGATGGGATGCGAGTTCAGTGGCGAAGTCAGCATTTTTTGCCAATGCCCTTGGTGGTGGGCTGCTTTCTTAACCTTGCAGTCCCTAATGGTGTAGGTTCACTCACAGCAGTGTTAAGGACGGAGTTCCTGGATTTTGATCCAGCGACTGTGAAGAAATGGTGATGTAGTTCCAAGTCAGGATGCTATGTGGCTTGGAAAGGAATTTGGAGTTGGTGTGTTCCAGGCATCTGCTGCCCTTGTCGTTCAAGATGGTAATGGTCATGGATTGGGAAGGTGCTGTCTTAAGGAGCCTTGGTGGTTTGCTGCCTTGTATGTTGTAGATAGTACACACTGCCAAAACTGTGCAATGGTAGTGAAAGGCATGAAAATCGAAAATGGTGGATGTGGTACCAAGTGGGCAGCTTTGTCCTGGACGGTGTCAAACCTCTTGAGTATTGTTGAAGCTGCACTCATTCTGGGGACTATTTCCTCACACTCCTGACTCGCGCCACTTAAGATCCATGGAAAGCCCCTGAACACTGTGAATCATTCTCATACCATGGGGGCCTCCTATCAGCAAGGGCAGTCATTGATGATAGAACTCCATGTGTCCTCTGGTGGTCCAGTGCAGCCTGTGGCTATCAAAGAAATAGTGTTTCATGACAAAGACCTCAAACACAGCACTATGTTCATGGTCTACTGGGCCACAGCTCTTCTGTGTATATATAATATATATCAGACACCTCATATCCCTGGAGAAATATCATCTGAGATGCATCTGCAAAATACGTGATGGGTAGTCACTGTAATTAGATTAGATTCCCTACAGTGTGGAAACAGGCCTTTCGGCCCAACAAGTCCATACCGGCCCTCCGAAGAGTAACCCACCCCCCTCTGACTAATGCACCTAACACTATGGGCAATTTAGCATGGCCAATTCACCTGAACTGCACATCTTTGGCCTGTGGGAAGAAACTGAAGCACCCGGAGGAAACCCACACAGACACTGGGAGAATGTGCAAACTCCACAGTCGCCCGAGGCTGGAATTGAACCTTGGACCCTGGTGCTGTGAGGCAGCAGTGCTAACCACTGAGCCACCGTGCCGCCCCTTGTCAGTGTCTTCTCACAGGCCAACATTCCCAGCTGCTGTGAAAAAGTTTTTGCTCACCTCATATTTGCTTCTTTTGAAAGTGCTTCTCAATCCATTCACGAGCGGGAAAACTTTCTCTGCACCTACTCTGGCATGAGTCTTGAAAACCATCAAATGACCTCTTAAACTCCTCCAGTCCAATGTAAATAGTCCCAACGTTTCTGACCTATCCTCAAGTGCCTTATCCTTGTAACCATTCTCATAAAACTCTCTCCACACCATTCACATCCTTCCTATAGTGTAATGCCCAGAACTGCAGACAGCTGTTGTCTAACCAGTGTCTTATATAAGTTCATCATATCCTCCCTGCTTTTGTACTCCATGCCCTATTTATGAATCCCAGAATGCTCTATGTTTTAGTAACAATGTTAGAGACAAAAAAAAATCCTGCAGATGTTGGAATCCAAGATAGACAAGCACCAGGCTGGAAGAACACAGCAAGCTGCCTTCTGATGCTGCCTGGCTTGCTGTGTTCTAGCCTCCTGCTTGTCTACCATAGGTTTTAGAAACAGCTCTCTCTACCCTGCCACCTTTAATGACTTATATTGTACACATGTACACCCAGGTATCTTTGTTTTTGCACACCTTTTAGAATAGTACCCTTTATCTTATACTGTCTCTCTACTCTTTCCTCCAAAGCATAACACCTCACATTTCTCTGCACTGAACTTCATCTGCCACCTATCCACCCACTCCACCAATGTGTCAATGTCCTTTTGAAGTTAATAAATGTTTCTCCTCACAGTTTACAATTTTCCCTCGTCTTGTGTCAACCACAAACTTTGGATTTGTCCCTTTCACTTGGATCCTCAAGATCTGGATCATTAATATGAGGAAAAACAAGAGTTCCAACAGTGATTCAGGAGTTCCATTACAAGCTTTCCCTCAAAAAAACCCATTAACCATTATTCTCTGTTTCTGATTCCCTCAGCCAATTTTGGGTCTTATTGGATCCTGTCATTTAATCATTGATACAGATTGTAATTAGCTGGCAGGCCAAGAGTAACAGTCTGCCATCCTGGCCCATTTATTCAGATTCCCTTTTGTTCTTGTTTGCCAACATCTCAATTCATGCCACAACTGGAGCCCATGAGCAAGTCTTGTGCAATAACTTCGCTTGACGCTTTATCAAATGCGTGTAGAAAATCCCAATACAAACCATTCTTATCTACCCTGCTAGACAGCTCCTCAAAAAACTTAATAGATATGTTGAGGAGGATTTTCCTTTCAAAACATTATGGTGAGTCCGTGAGGGAGGAAAGTTAAGAGCAGGAGTGATCACAAACAATGAGTTTTTGAAATTTCCCAAATGGACTTATGTCATTGCTGCCAGTGGGCTATTTTCCATTGAACACCAATTCTGTTCTTCATAATGAGCAAAAACCATGGAAATATTCAGCAGATCGGGAAGTGCCGGTGGAGGATTAGAATCCATGAAACATTTGCTGCATTTTTCTCTCCCCATGCAAGTTTTCAAAGCTGAGTATCTCAAACCTTTTCTGAATTTTATTTAAGACATCCGACATCTACAGTGTTTCACAGCTTCCCCATTCCTTTCTGAATACAATTTTTCAAAATAAAGTTAGCACTTTTCCTCCCTCTGGTGGCTATTGTGCGTAGATAGGTTTCACTTTAAGAAATTCATTAAAGTAAGAATGAGACTGTTAAGAACAGGAGCAGGAATTGGTTATCCTGCCATTCAATGAGATCATGCTAATTTTCTACTTACAGTACTATTTTCCTGCATTATCTCCTACGCCTTGATGTTTTAAGTATGTGGAGATCTATCAGCTTCATGCTGACCTATACATTTTATGCAGCTCTGAACACATCGGTTTTCAGTTCATTGAGTATTATCAAGTTACCTCCTGTTTTAATCACTGGCTAGCATTAAGCTCAGCAAAGATAACAGAAAGAGCAACTGAGAGGTGCAGTAGACTCATTATTACATTCATGGGCTTTCAATGCATTTCTGTAAAGTTCCAACACTTTTGCTATCAAAGCCACCAAAACCCTCCCGTACCAACCTTTCATTTGGAGTCTCCTATTAATAGGGTGGCCAGCGACAATGATACACAGTGCCAGCAGCTTAACTCCTGAGCCTCCTTTGCTCGTCAACGAGATCACGGTTGATTTGTTTGTGTTTTGAATTCCACATTTGCATGTAGCCCTTGATGACTTTGTCTAAAAAAAATTAGCGGTGGTGAATAGCAAGGGAGATAGCCTTAGATTACCGAGAATAAAGAGGGGCTAGTCAGATGGGCAGATCAGTGGCAAATGGAATTCAGTCTGACTAAGTCTGAGGTGATGCATTTGGGCAGGACAAGCAATGCCAGGGAATGCATGATAAATTGGAGGACCCTGGGAAGCACTAAGGGACCTTGGTGTGCATTAAGGTTGCAAGACAGTGAGGTAAAGTGAGAAAGCTTACCAGCTACTTGCCTTTATTAGCCGAGGCACAGAATTTAAGAACGAGGTGGTTAAGCTGGAACTGTACAAAACGCTGGTTTAGCTACAGCTGGAGTACAGTTCTGGAATCGACATTACAGGAGGGAAGTGATAGCAGTGGAGAGGGTGCAGAGAAGATTTACCAAGAGTTGTCTGGAGAGTTTTAGAGATGAAGAGAGAGTGGACAGACTGGGCTTGTTTTCCGTGTATCAGAGGATACCGAGGGGGAGCTGTGATTGAGATGGATAAAAGTATGAGGCATAGACAAGAAGAAACTCTTCGCCTTGGTGGAGGAATCAATGACCTGGGGTAAAGGTTGACGGGAAGGGACAGAAGATTTCGACAAGATGGTGGGAATCTGGAACTGACTGCCTGTAAGGGTGGGAGAGGAGAAACCCTCCATACACTTAAAAATGTTATGTCCACTTGCAATGCCAAAGCATACAAGACTCTGAGCCATTGCAGGAGAATTGGATAAGAACAGGGGACCAGCATGGACTCGATGGGGCAAAAGGCTTTTACTATTCTGTCGACCTTTATGACATTTGTCTGGAAACTGCAACAATTTGGTAGAGTTATTTCTGAAGACGTTCCTGTCCCGTCAGCCAGATTCTCAAACTTTATATTCACTACACATTCACTTTTTCTCATTGTTAAAAAAACCGCAATTGTTTGTGGGTCAGGTTCAGTCACAAAGATAAAGTTTCTGAGCTACTTTCAGGAAAAGAATTAACAATTTACATTTAGTTAAAAATCACACAACACCAGGGGTTATAGTCCAACAGGTTTATTTGGAAGCACTAGCTTTCAGAGCACTGCTCCTTCATCAGGTGATTGTCGAGGATAAGATCATAAAACACAGAATTTATAGCAAAAGCTTACAGTGTGATGCAACTGAAATGACCTGGATTGTTTGTTAAGTCTCTCATCTTTTAGAATGACCATGTTAGTTTCAGTTCTTTCATATGTAAATCGCAAAACCTTTTTTAAAGTTACATTCTCAAGTGAACTTTAACAATAGGTGCCAAGTCAGCTCAGATAATGCACTGAAGGTGTGAGGTGTCCTGTGTGAGGCTCTCTGTGCCCCAATTTCAGACTGGTTCTATTTCTTAAAAAGGGATTTACAGAATCTTACATGGATTAATGTAGTTTTTGAGCAGAATAAAATGTAATTCTGCAAGTATAAATTCACCCCACAAACTTATATGCGGATGTGTATGCGTGGGGGGTGAGTGTATGTGTCTGTGAGAAAGTGTGTGTATGTGTGTGAATATAAAGGGGTATAAGTCTGTGAGAGGGTGAGTGTAAAGGGTGTGTGTATGTGTGAATGCATGAGAGAGAGCCTGCATATGAGGGTCTATGTGAGTATATGGGTCTGTAGTAGTCTGTGTGTGTGTGTAGTGCAGTGGGATCACCTGGAGTGTGACATGAACCCAAGGTCCCGATTGAGGTCATCCCCATGGGTACCGAACTTAGCTATCAGCCTCTGTTTGGCCACTTTGCGTTGTTGCCTGTCCTGAAGTCTACCTTTGAGGATGGTCACCCGAAGGTCCGAGGCTGAATGTCCCAGACCGCTGAAGTGTTCTCCGAGTCTGTTGATTTTTGTGCGGTGTCCATCCATCTGTCGCCGTAGCCTTTGCTCGGTCTCACCAATGTACCATGCTTCAGGGCATCCTTGCCTGCAGCATATGAGATAGACAATATTGGCCGAGTCACATGACTACCTGCCACATACATGGTGGGAGGTGTCCCCACGCGTAATGGTGGTATCCATGTCCATACTCTGACATGTCTTGCAGCATACCATGACAGGGTTGTATGGTGTTGTCCTGAAAGGCAGGCAGTTTGCTATGAAAAATGATTGGTTTGAGACTTGGTGGTTGTTTAATGGCAAGCAGTGGAGGTGTGGGTTAGGTCTTGGTGAGGTGCTCATCTTCATCGATAATGTGTTGCAGGCTGCGAAGAACATGGCGTGGTTTTCGGGTCCTGGAAAGTACTGAACAACGAAGGGTACCCTGTCGGTTGCAGCTCGTGTCTGTCTCCTGAGGAGGTCATTACGGTTTCTCGCTATGGCACGTCGGAACTGGCGGTCGATTGGTTCAGCATCGTACTCCGTTCTTATGAGGACATCCTTGAGTACTTCCAAGTGCTCGTCATGTTCTTCCTCATCTGAACAGATCCTATGTATGCGCAGGGCTTGTCCATAGGGGATATGTTTTGGATAGAAGCTGGAGAAGTGTAGCATCGTGAGGTAATCCTTGGGTTTGCGTTAGAGTGAGATGCTGAGATACACATGCTTAATGGAGATGCATATGTCCAAGAATGAGACAGATAGTAGAGAGTAGTCCCTGGTGAGTTTCATGATGGGTTTAAACTCGTTGATATCACTGTGTGTAGTTGTTTCAGCGACTCCTTGCCATGGGTCCAGAGGAAGAAAACGTTGTCAATATACCTGGCGTATAATGTTGGTTGGAGGTCCCACGTAGAGAAATCTTGTTCGAACCTGTGCATGAAAATGTTGGCATATTGGGGTGCAAATCTGGTCCCCATGGCTGTTCTGTGTGTCTGGATGAAGAACTGGTTGTCAAAGGTGAAAATGTTGTGGTTGGGGATAAAGCAGATGAGTTGCAGGATGAAGCTCAGAGATTGGCAGTTGTCGGTGTTGAGTACTGAGGCTGTTGCCGCGATGCTGTCATTATTGGGGCTGCTGGTGTAGAGTGCTGAAACGTCCATTCTGATGAGAAATGTTCGTAGTTCGATTGGTCCACGGGTGCTGAGTTTCTGTGAGAAATCTGTGGTGTCGCAACAGAAGCTGGGGGTCCCCTGTACAATGGGTTTCACGATGCCTTTGACATAGCCAGAGAGGTTCTCACACAGAGTCCCATTGCCTGATACAATGGGATGTCCTGGTTTTCTGGCTCTGTGTATCTTCAGAAGGCAGTAGAATCACCTACACGAGAAATATGTGGGATGAAGGTGCGAAGGGAACTCTGAAGGACTGGATCAAAAGTCTTGATCAATGTTTTTAGTTCACGGGTAGGGTTACATAGCCTCTGAACATGCCTTCACCTTTACAACCAATAAATGCATTTTCTGACTCACAGATACCATTATGTTCAGAAACAGTTATTAACAATTTCGGCAGTGCAGAATCTAACAAACCACAAAATAATAATTAGTTTGTCATTGATTTGAGTCAGATTAGCCCAGGAGTTGGGAAAACTCCCAAGTGTTCATCTAATAGGGTCACAACCATTTTTAAAAAGGGTTGATGTCTTGTGGAAACAACACCACTACCAACTGTGTGGCAAATGCTCACTGCAGACCTGCCAGTCAATCGACACGGGCAAACTAAAATCTGACCAATCCCCTGGGCTTGGTGGCCTACATCCTGGGGTTTTAAAGGAAGTGGCAATAGAGGTTTTGCTTTTCCAGAATTCCTTAGATTTTAGAACACTCCTAAAGGGGGATTGGAAGATCAAAAGAACAACTCCATTATCCAAGTTAGGAGGAAGAGAGGAAACCAATAACTCTGGCTCAGTTAGTCTGGTGTCAGTGGTAAGGAAAATGGTTCAACCTATTATTCACTGAGAAAATCATACTTATTTGGTGGGCTAACACAGATTTATGGAAGGGAAATTTGGTTGACAAATCAACTGAGTTTTTTTTGAGGATGTAACCAGTAAGATGAAAAAATAGGAAGCAGTGATTATGATGTTGCTTAGATTTTCATAAAGTATTTGAGAAGCTATGACAACAGGTTATGACACAAAACTTGGACTCATTAGATAGGGAAATAATATTAGTATGGTTTGAGAATTGATGAATTGTAGAAAACAGAGCAGCAATTCATCAGCTACCTTCAGTATAGCAGAGTGTAAGGTGCTACAACAGTCACTGGTTGGGTTTAAGCTATTTACATTTTAAACAATGACTTAGAGATGAAGGGTCTGAGTGTAATATCACAGAATCCTTATAGTGTGGAAGCAAGCCATTCGGCCTCTTGAGTGCACACCGACCCTCCAAACAGCATTCCACTCAGCCCCTCCCCGCCCACACACACACACACACACACTATCCCTGTAACCCTGCATTTCTCATGGCTAATCCACTTGGCCTGCACATCCCTGGACATTACAGGGCAATTTAGCATGGCCAATCCACTTAACCTGCTCATCTCTGGATTTTGGGAGGAAACTGGAACACCCAGAGGAAACCCATGTGGATATGGGGAGAATGTGCAAACTCCACATAGTCACCCAAGGTGGAATCAAACCTGGGTCCCAAGCACTGTGAGACAGCAGTGCTAATCACTGAACCACTGTGCCATATATTCAACTTTGCTGACAAAACTAATTCTGAAACTGGATGCCCTCAATGAATAATCTATCATTTTACTGTCACCTGTAAGTAATTCTTGCACATTTATTTTATATTTGACTTGATGACCATTGTACTAAAATTCCCACTGGGCAAAGCACAAGGCTGGAAGTGCAAATTTGTACAAATTACTCATAAAATCAAACAAATGAAACTACTAATCCTCAAATTTAAGTCCTTCGCCTAGTCCTGTAGATATCCAAATGAATCAGTACTGGACATTGTGCTGTTATTTAGTGAATATCCTACTTCATGTCAACTATTTTAAATAGTACTTTCTAATAGAACAGAAGCATTTCAAGAAATCCAGAACATTGAAAAGAAACCTGAGAAGTTAAACAAAAAATAATCTTTATTTTATATGATCTTGAATGTAATTATCCCAAAGCAGGTATCTTCAATTGATTCAGAACATGGCCAGTTGTAACTAAGGGCATCTAACGGGAGTGTTCAATTTGTTTTCTTCTCTTCAGGTGCTAATGGAATTGTGGTTTATTTTCAAAATATTGTGTTTATTAGCAGCAAGTACGCTTGACACAATGAACATGGATTTGAACAGAAAAATCTGGGTGTCAAGAAATTTAGCAGTGAAGATGAAAAGCAAAGGTCTCCAAAAATAATGACATGCAAATTGAGAAGCAGCTTAAAAATTTTAGGCTGCAGATAAGGAGAAAGTTCTTTTTAAGAGATCGAGCTTTTCATGGTGGCAGACTGAAAATAATCTGCTCAATCGGTTTGACCAGAGTGGCACAGACTCTCACACAGTTATTTTCCCTTTGTCTCTTTCACTCACAGTTCTCCATAAAATAATGACACTCCTTACTGCTTTGATAACAGAGAGAGGAACTCATACGCTTTAAAAGAAGGTACATTAGGTAAATGGTATCACATGCAAGAAATTGGAGGAATTCTGTACAATGTAATAATTTGAATACAATTCCCAAGAAGGTGCTATAGCTGAAGACTGAATTATACATTTATACATTATTTGGGAAAGAAAAGTATATATTTGGGAATCTAAAGTAATCGAAAAATTAACTAAGAAATTTGCTCAACGTCATTAGGACACTGGAGGCACTGATTTGTTTCATATATTCTTAGCTGTATGTTGTAACTACATAATACTAATAACATTTATATAGTTTCAGGTTTGTTGGCAGCAATATTGCTTGTCTGTTTTCATCTGGTATTTCATTCCCACTTTGAAGTCTTTTGTCTCATGTACCTTGTTCCTTCACTGTCAATTGCTTCATATAAATCTGCTTTGTTTTCAGCAGTGGCATTCAAATAAGCAACGTAACTCACACATAGTGTTATAGTCAGCAGTCCAAAAGCCATCACAGGTTTATTCTGTTGCAGGAACACAGAGAAAGAAATTAAATATTACCCAAAACAAATGGAACTTTCTTTGTCACGTGAAAAATATTGCTATTGTGAAAACTTTGACTTATCATACCACTTTAGAGAACAATTTATAAAATGTCATGCCTCAGTGTAAATTATTGCCTTTCATAGAAACAATTTCTTTTATACTGACAAATTTTGTACTTTCAAACCAAAGGAAATTAAAGAACTCAGACCACCAGGGTTGGATTTTCACATTGGTTTACAGGAGTAGGGACTACTTCTGGCTCCTGAACCTAATTCCACAGAAGGAAACAGTCATTTGTTGGGATTTTCATAGAGACACCCCTTAATTGGCATGGAAACCAGTACACTGCCTAAGGACAGATAGCAGGCAGGATCCCAAAGCTGACGAAGCCAATATCTCTGTCTCAGGCTTGCTGCAGTGCTCCAGTGAAACTCAGCATAAGCTGGAAGCACAGCACCTTATTTTCCACTGGGGAACTACTCAGCTTTCTGAACTCACTATCGAGTTCAACAATTTTAGGGTGTGAGGCACCTTCTCCCATGTCCTTACCCCAACCCCACATGCCAGGCATTGTTATCACATGGTCTGCTATTACACACCACCCATTGTTAAACACTAAATTGTCCCCATTAGTAGCTATTCATTCTTCTAGGCCGATTGTTATCCACTGCTTTGTCGTTCAAACTGTTCTTCTCTATTTTTGGGCTTTATCTCCACCTATCCCCTTACGCGTTTCCCCCAACCTATCTTCTGCATAAAAACCAACTTTTCCTAGCTACCATGATTTCTGAGGAAGGATCACCGGACCTGAAACATGAACTCTGATTTCTCTCCACAGATGCTGCCAGACCTGCTTCTGATTTCCAGCATCCGCAGTTCTTCTGGTTTTTTTATTGCCAAATAGTGAACAGTTTATTACTATGAAGATGTCATCGTGAAGAAATGCCTTACATTTTATCAAACTCACTTCATGCTGACTGACAACCAGCACTGCAAAAAGACTCATGTAGCTCCCTTGGTTCGAATGGAATCAAGGACAGAAGTAAAATAGCAGTGTGCCCATCTGTTACAAACTTCCATGAAAGCATGATGCAGGGCTGACAGTCTGCCAATAAAATTATGATTAGCCAGCAGAAATTTATTTGCAATGGAGGATAACAATATTTACTGCCTACCACTGAGTAATGAGACAGGCTGATATCAAACAAAGCTTGCCACAAAGCTCAGTAGGGTTGGGAAGAAGATTGTAAGTATGGAAGTAGGCACAATGTTGAACCTCCAACATGAGAGCCGGGTGTTCAATTGCCTTTTCTTGATTAACCCCGAAGACAATCCTAACTATTTAAAAGCAGAGCTGTCCAAATTTAAGTGGCAATTTCCTTACAGGTTTAATGAAGAGCTCTGGATTAACAGCTCGGAAGAGACTGGTGGTTCGGATTCCTCTCAATCCTGGACTTTTGTAACCAGCACTCTTCGGGGGCTCTGTCTTGGCATCAGTCGGATCGGGTGAAGATGACATAGCTTACAACTGTCCAATTTATGAACCTGAGCACAAATATGGTAAACGTCGTTAAGGTAACAGATTATCCCCAAGATGCTTCATGGGAACATTATAAAATAAATTATAACACCGAGCTACATAAGATCATTATCATTCAAATAACCAAAAGCTTCATCGAAAAAATAAGTAATAAGGAGTGTTTTCAAGGAAGAAACTGAGGTGGAAAGGATTACGAAAAGAATTCCAAAGGTCGCTGAAGGTGTGGCCATCACTGGTGGACTGGTTCAAATTGGAGACAGACACGAAGTCAGAACCAGAGGAGCAGAGATATCCTGCAGAAGCGTGTGGTCAGAGGAAATTAGAAATAGGAATGGAAGCAGTCATGGAGAGATTTGAAAGAAGGATGAGAATTTTAAGATCAAGATGATGCTTTATTGGGAGTCAATATGAGTACAAGGATGAACAGGATTTGGTGCAAGTTAGGAGATGGGAAGGAGGGTTTGGATGACCTCGGGTTTAGAGTGGGTTGAATGGATGAATGGGAGGGTGGCTCAGTGGTTAGCACTGTCGCCTCACAAAGTCAGCGACACAGGTTTAATTCCAGCCTTGAGTCACTGACTGTGTGGAGTTTACACATTCTCACTGTGTCTGTGTGGGTCTCCTCCCACAGTTCAAAGATGTGCAGGTTAGTTTGACTGACCATGTTAAATTGCCCATACTGTTGATGGATGTGTAGGTTAGGTGAATTTTTCATGAGAAATGCAGTGATACCGGAATATGGTCAGGAGGCGGGTGTGGGTGGGATGCTCTTTGAAAGGTTAAGTGCAGACCCAATGGGCCAAATTGGCTTCCAAATTCCAGGGATTCCAAGAATGCGGGAGACCTACCCGGTGTATGTTGGAATAGTTAAGTCTAAAGGAGGCAAAGTGATGCGTGGGAGTTTCAGCAGCAGCTGAGCTGAGATGGGGCAGTGTTACAGAGGTGCATCATTGCAGGGTGAAAAGTGACAAAGGCTGCAAACAAACTGGCTCAATGTCAGCCTGATGCCCCAGAGAGGGATGAAGTGAGTAAAAGTTCTATGCAGATGGAGCTGAAGGGGTCTGATGGCAGCTATTTAGAGAAGGAGGGCACTAAACTAACATTTTCTGCTCATTGTAACATAATCCAACACTGTTCACTCCAAACATTAAAATAAAGGTCAAATCAATAACACAGAAATAGCTGCAAACACATCAAGGGAAACGAGTCGATAATGACCTTTCTGAAAGTCGCGTATACTGAAGTGACAGTATAATAGTAGTATAAGTACTCTTCTAAGATGATTTTAAATAATCATCATTATCCTGAATATTTGCAGGGTCAATGCTCCCTGTAAGGTTTATTCCTTGCTTGCCTGCTTACACATCAGCCTGACATTTGCAGTCAATGTAACAAACCTCACTCTGTCTCAGCAGAAACACAACAATCTACTGCCCAGCTTCTTCCCGCCGACAAGCTGCACCAAAATCAGGCTGAACCTGCACTTTATCCTTCTACATGACTGCCAGCGCCGCCGTATGCTTGGAGGATACCATAACAAATAAACTAAACTATCTCATTCCCCCCAGACTACTGTACCTGCAAGTTCAGAGAAAGCCCTGCCTGGATGACTCATCCAATTTATTTTCACCTCGGAAATTATGGTGATGATAAGACATAACATTAATTAGTAGCCAAGCTACTCAAATCCCTTTATCATTGCCAAAACATTCACTGAAAAACACCTTTCACTGTGATTCCAGTTGTGGTGCAGCTTTCGAGCTGATCTGTGCGTCTTCACATGTACGTAGTTGTGACTTGGGCTACCACACCTCCCACTAATGCTGAATTGTCTAAGGCACACCCATTCTCACCCCTGCCACCAGGAAGTCACCCCATGACATTGTTTCACACATAATCCTACAATGTGAAATTCAAAACATTTGGTTCAAGTGTCATATCACTAAGTTTTCTCCCCAAGCTCCCCTTTCAAATTTTAAAGAAAGGTGCATTAAAAAAAAATATTTTTCATCTACTGCAATCATATGTTGGCCTCTGTAATTCTATTCTCCACAGAAACAAAACCTGATAGCTTGTATCTATCTGCATTAAATTATTTTCTGTTGGGTGGGGGAGATTTATACTTAATTGGCTATAAAATAACTTCAGTTTCCAGTCAACCAGATTTATAGGGTTGTCCTGGTCAGGTCACTATTCATAACGAAGTAATTGAATTGATAGCACAATAAAATGTATATGGATATTTTATAGGAAATAAATATGATCTGATAGCCATGCAGAGGTGTGGCTGCAGGACGATAAGCATTTGGTCCTGCATATAGGGGGGTACATGACACTCAAGAAAATTAGGAAGCTAGGGAAAGGTGGAGGGGTTGCACACTTAATGAAAAGGTGGAGGGGTTGCACACTTAATGAAGGATGGCATTTGTATAATAGATATTACCTTGGTTCAGAAGATTGAGGTGTAGAATTAGTTTGGGTAGAAATGCAGGATTGTAGGGAACATAGGAGGAAGTGACCTGTAATTTGGGATTGCGTATACAAGAAGGAATATTGAGAACGTGTGATATGGGGATGGTAATAATCATGAGGCACTTTAACCTATATGTAAACTGGAAAAGTCAGATTGGCAGCAATAACCTGAACAAAGAGTTCATAGCATACATCCAAGTTTCTTAGAGCGACACATTTTGGAACTGAACAAAGAGCAGGTTATATTTGACTTGGTATTGTGTAATATGATGGAATTAACTAATGGCCTTAGATCCCTTTTAGCAGCAACCACAATATAATTGCATTTTACATCTAGTACAAGTACTAGATGTACTACTAATATTTTAAACTTAAACAAGGGCAACTATATGAAGGCTAAACTGGCTGAATTGAACTGGCATTTAAGAGTGGGGAAAGATCAATAGAGACCTAAATGCAATCAACTAAGGAAACATTTCAGAATGCTCAGAATATTTATAGGGAGCGTCCACCATCTGTTGTTAACTCAAGAAGTAAGGGAAAACATTAAACCCAAGGAAGAAAAATCATGTTATTCTGCAAAGATGAATGGCAAGCCAGATGATTTGTCAAAATATTAAAAAACTTCATTGAGCACCCTTGGCCTCCGAACTGTCCTGCTGAACCCTTTATCCTACCCTTTATCATCCTTACCCAACCCTTGTTTCAGCTTGGCACTCCCAGCATCTTAGAGTCATAGAGATGTACAGCATGGAAACAGACTTTTCGGTCCAACTCGTCCGTGCCGACCAGATGTCCCAACCTAATATAGTCCCATTTATCAGCACCCGGCCCATATCCCTCCGAACCCTTCCTATTCATATACCCATCCAGATGCCTTTTAAATGTTGCAATTGTACCAGCCTCCACCACTTTCTCTAGCAGCTCATTCCATACATGCACCACCCTTTGCGTGACAAAGCTGCCCCTTAGGTGCCTTTTATTTCTTTCCCTCTCACCCTAAACCTTTGCCCTCTAGACCAATTACTGACTCCCAACATGAGCTGCTTCGGCAGAGATTAATTTTTCTTCTGTCATACAGCTTCCTCTGCCTGTGCCTCTTGATCTTTTCTAAGGCCACCATGACCCAGCCTTATACTGTAATTTCTTGTACTCATTTGACAAGCCAGCACCTGAGTTCATTGTAACAGCTCAAACATTTCCCTGCTGTTCTAACAAAATTCTTCATTCAAGAGAAGTCATTCGTACTTGCTCCAAATCCACCAGCAAGATTCCCTGGAGATGCACCTATCCAGGCAAATGCGGAGTATTCCATCATACTCCTCACTCAAATATTGTTGGTGGTGCAAAAGCTAAGGGGAGTCAGGAGGTGAGTTATCCGCTGCAGTATTCTTAACCTCTGACCTGCTTTTGTATCCACTATGTTTATATGGCTAATCCAGTTCTGACCGATTGTAACTCCCAAGATGTTGAAAATAGGGATTCAGTGATAGTAGTGCCATTGAATGTCAAAGGGTGTGGTTGGATCCATTCTTGTTGGAGAGCTCATTGACTGTCACTCATGCATCATGAATGCTATTTCCACTTCTCAGCCCCAACCTGATAATGTCCAGGTCTTGCTGCACCTGGAATTGGACTACTTTAGTATCTGAGGAGTTGTGACTGGTGCTGAACCTTGTGTGGTCACCAATGAACATCCCCACCTCTGACCTTATGATGGAGGGAAGGTCATTGTTGAAGCACCTGAAGATGGGTGAACCTGGGACATTATCATGAGGAGCTCCTGCAGAGAAGTCCTGGAGCTGAGATTTCTAACCTCAAGCAACCACAACCATCTTCCTTTGTGTTCAATATTACTCCTGCCAGCAGAAGGTTTTCTCCTGATACCCATTGACTCCGGTTTTGCTGGGGCTCCACAATGCCACATGCAGTCAGCTGTGGCATTGGTGTCTTAGGCAGTCACTCATTTGTCTGTAGTATAGAATCCCGACAGTGTGGAAACAGGCCATTAGGCCCAAAAAGTCCACACCAACCCTCCAAAAAGTAACCCACCCAGATCCGTTCCCCTAACCTATTACATTACATTTACCCTAACTAATGCACCTAACCCACACATGCCTGAACATTATGGACAATTCAGCATGACTAATTCACCTTAGCTGCATATCTTTTTACTGTGGGAGGAAACCAGAGCACGCAGAGAAAACCCATGCAGACACGGGGAGAATGTGCAAACTCCACACAGACAGTCGCCCGAGGCTGGAATCAAACCTGGCATTCCTGGTATTGTGAGGCAGCAGTGCAAACCACTGAGCCACCATGCTGCTGCTATGTTTGGAGCAAGGCTGAAATGAGGTCAGGAGTGGGGTGGTCCTGGTAGAATCCAAATTGGGTATCAGTGAGCAGGTTACTGCTAAACAAGTGCTGCTTGATAGTACTGTTGATGGCACATTCCAATACCTTAGTGATGGGAATTTTGTAGCGATTTACTGCATTCCTCAGCACTGAGTATTACATTCGTGCCATCATTGTATGAGGTAACAAGAAGCCTGTAGCTTTAAGGCTTGTTTGAGAATCTGCCAAACAATTACTGTGCTTGACTACTAACTTTTTTTATTGTTATGTATCAACTTGCACAGAATAAAATGATCTATAAAGTAAATGTTTGTGTGTTACTATGATGTGGGAGTAAGTGAGAATCATTTCAGGGTTTGACCTCTCCTGGATGAGTCATCTTGTTCTGGTTAAAGGGCGGAACATTCCTGGACCCATTTTCCATAAGACTGCACAAATATTTTATCATTCAAACTCATTTGTTAAGTTTAGGTCTTTGAATGCCTGCATTAAGGTATAATATTAAATTCATTTTTGACTACAGAGTGAAATTAAAGCAACATTCAAGGCACCAATCAAAATAAAAGTAAATGGATGAATCGGTAAGAAGGACTCAAAATGCACAATTATATATAGCCAAGAAATGTAAATTGTAATTGAAAAAGTATAAACAGACAAAAAAGTGGACATAAGGATTAATAAGGATTAATAATGTCATCCCACAAATTTCCAGATGCCAGTTGTGATTCCATGTTTTGCCCAACTTCAAATGTCCAAACCACTGAAAGTGCCATTTTCAATTATTTTATTCAACAGCCACACTTTTGCTTTGAAATTCGCTTCATGGGGAGTCCCAATCAATGAGGCGAGGAATTTCTAACATATAGCTTCCTCAATAGATGAATATAGAATAGGATAGGAAACATAACCAAACAGATTAGCTTTCTGTTTGTGTTCTTTTTTGGAAGTACCCAATCTCAACCATCACCTTACTGTGTTCCACCGATGAAAAGTGTGTCAGTGTGAATGTTGGACGACGGGGTTGATAAAGCTGCAGTAACTGCAATGGTCAGATAGCATGCTTACTGTCAAGGCTTATGCATGGGGAAGGAACACTTGAGGAAATTAATTGTCCTTGCCTCAGTCATTATCTTATGGAATGGGTGAATATAAGATAATTAGAGGTAGAAAGTGAGAACAAAATATTATTGATTTCAAAGCTGCATTGGAACAGCTACTTTTCTTGAATAGTTTTGTAAATGCTATTCAAGACTGCAATATTAGCATAATGTTCCAATGACACTGAGGTTGATTCGTACCTGATGTCATCCATCAATAGAACCTCTTTCATCACCTGAAAGGTGAGTAAATAGCCCATGTGTGTTTTAAAATGAAAAGGAAGGTAACTGATACATATAATTTCAAAATTATATCACATATTAAAATTACCATCTGGATTTTATATAATGGTCACAAAGACTGAAGCTGTTGTTAATTTGGAAAAAAAGAACTATTTGAGATAAGCACTTTTTAAATTTTGCAATCACTCTGACTGGAACAGTCTGCAATATAGCAAAAATGTAATGGATATATTCAACACCTGTCATTCAAAAACATTGGTCAATTGAAGCGTGAGTTGCAGTTTTGGCAATTGTCATCAATACTCTGAATTATAAAGCCTCACTGGGAGCAGGAGAGTGTTGACTTCAGTCTATATTTAGAATATGCAACTACTATACAGTCACTTCATTTGTTATAATTTCTAAAGGGTTAGAATACATAGAATACAAGGGCAAGGGTGGTACTGTTGAGACTGTATAAGGGCTGAAAAATGCGTTGCTGGAAAAGCGCAGCAGGTCAGGCAGCATCCAAGGAGCAGGAGAATCGACGTTTCGGGCATAAGCCCTTCTTCAGGAAAAGCTGAGACTGTGTAAGGCTCTAGTTAAACTGCTTTTGGAATATTGTGAACAATATTGGCCTTGTGTCTAAGGAAGGATGTGCTGACCTTTGAAAGGGTCCAGAGGAGGCTCACAAGAATTATCCCAGGGATGAAGGGCTTGTCAAATGAGGAATGGTGAATGTTATGACACTTTTAAGTGTTCATCCAAATACTTTACAAAGGTTCTGAGATTTCCTGCTTCAACTACCCTCCCACGCAGTACGTTCCAGATCCCCAACCACCTTGTGAGTGAAAAAAGCCTTTCGAGAAAGCCCTCTAAACCTCTTGCCTTTAACTTTAAACTTCTTCTTGATTCTCTGAACTCAGGGGAGCAGCTGTTTTCTATCCACCCTGTCCCTGCCCTTTGTAATCTTATACAATCCTGTCAGGTTCTCCCCTCAGCCTTGACTGTTCCAAAGAAAACAGCCTAAGCCTATCCAGCCCCTCTTCATGGCTGAAATGCTCCATCCCAGGCACCATCCTGGTGAAACCCAAAATAATTGCGGATTGCTGTAAATCACAGAAACAAAAACAGAAGTTGCTGGGAAAGCTCAGCCGGTCTGGCAGCATCTGTGAAGAGAAATCAAAGTTCACATTTTGGGTCTGGTGAGGAAGGGTCACTGGACCTGAAACATTAACTCTGATTTCTCTTCAGAGATGCTACCAGACCTGCCGAGCATTCCCAGTAACTTCTGTTTTCATAACATCCTGGTGAGTCTCCTTTGCACACACTCCAGTGCAACCATATGCTTCCTCTAATGTAGTGACCAGAACTGGACACAGTACTCCAGCTGTGGCCTAACTAGAGTTCAATACAGCTCCAACATAACCTTCCTGCTCTTATAATCTGTATTATGACTGATAAAAGCAATCATCCCATAAACCTCTTTAGCTAACCCATTCACTCATCCATTCACATTTAGGGAGCTGTGGACAAACACCCCAAGATCCCTATATGATTATGTTGAATGTTGTCATGATTGAATAGAGTCAAAGAGTCATAGAGTTCTATATCCTTGAAAACAAGCCCTGCAGCCCATCTTGATATTGCCACCCAGTTTTCACAATTTAAACTAGCTCCATTTACCTGCATTTTGTCCATATCCATCCATACCTATTCCATCCATGTACACATTTAAACATTTCTTGAATAAAAAATTGTACTCACTTCCACCACTACCTCTAGCAGCCTGTTCCAGACACTCACCAGCCTCTGTGTGAAAAAATTGCCCTTCTCGACCCTTTTGTATTTCTCTCCTCTCACTTTAAACCTCTGCCCTCCAGTTTTAGACACCCCTACTGTGGGGAAAAGCTCTTGACTATCTATCTTATCTATTCCTCTCATGATTTTATAGACATCTATAAAGTCATCCTTCCGTCTTCACACTACAGGAAATAAAGTTCCAGCCTATCCAACCTCTCCTTATAACTCAAACCTTCCAGTCTAGGTAACATTGTAGCAAATCTTTTCTGTGCTCTTTCTAGTTTAATAATATATTGAGAGAGCATCAGATGTTGTGAAGGCTTCCAACAGTTTGTAACCTTAATGTTAACTATACAACAGGAGAGACATAAAAAGGTCAAACCCAGTAAACTCCATTTTGCAGTTGGAATTAAAAAGAGGATGTTGGCCTCAGCAGCACCAAAACATTTTCAGTCAATGAAAAGTGACTTCCTGTGACTCAGTTCCACTGAAAGTGGATGGTAAATAAGCCTTGCCCGAATGGCTGTAGGCAATGATGCTAAGCTGTAAGATGGTGAAGACAATGCTCCTTCTGATGAATAGATCTTCATTACATCCCATCACATACACTTGTTGCATACTCCACTTGTCCAGATCCTCTATCTAAACCTGTCGCCTATTTTCTAAGGATTTGTATCCCTCTGCTCCCTGCCCATTCATGTATCTGCCTGGAGACATCTTAAATGGTGCAATTGTTCCCTCCCCTACCACCTCCACTGGCAATGTGTTCCAGGCCCCCATCACCTTATGCATGAGGAACTTTCCATGTATATCTCCCCTAAACATTTCCCCTCTCACTTTGAATTCATGACCCCTAATAATTGAGTCCTCCACTCTGGGAAAGAGTTTCTTGCTATCCACCCTATCTACACCTCTCATGATTTTGTAGGCTTCAATCAGGTCCCCCCAAACCTCTGTCTTTTTAAGGAAAATAATCCTAATCTATTCAACCTCTCTTCATAGCTAACACCCTCCATACCAGGAAACATCCTGGTGAACCTCCTCTGCACCCTTTCCAAAGCATCCACATTCTTTTGGTAATGTGGCAAAATGAACTGTACGCTGTATTCCAAATGTGGCCGAACCAAAGTCTTATACAACTGTAACATGACCTAACCAACTCTTGCTCCCATCCGATGAAGGAAAGCATACCGTATGCCTTCTTGACCACTCCACTGATCTGCATTGCCACCTTCAGGGAACAATGGGCCTGAACACCCAGATCTCTGTGTACCTCAATTTTCCCCAGGATGTTTCCATTTACTTTTAGTTCGCTCTTAAACTGCATCTTCTAAACTGCGTCACCTCGTACTTGTCTGGATTGAGCTCCATCTGAACTTTCTCTGTCCAACTCTCCAATCTATCTATATTCTGCTGTATTCTCTGACAGTCCCCTTCACTATCTGCTACTCCATCAATCTTAGTGTCATCTGCAAACTTGCTAATGAGTCAACCTACACCTTCCACCAAATCATTTATGTGTATCACAAACAGCAGTAGTCCCAGCATAGATCCCTGTGGGACACCACTGGTCACAAGTCTCCATATTGAGAAGCTTCCTTCCACTACTACTCTCTGTCTCTTGTTGCCAAACCATTCTCTATCCATCTAGCTAGAACACCCTAGACCCCATGTGATTTCACCTTCTTCATCAACCTACCATGGGGAACCTTATCAAACGCCTTACTAAAGTCCATGTATATGACATCTACATCCCTTCCCTCATCAATCAAGTTTGTCACCTCTTCAAAGAATTTGATTAGGCTTGTAAGACATGATCTTCCCTTCACAAAACCATGCTGCCTATCACTGATAAGCCCATTTTCTTCCAAAAGGATATGTATCCTATCTGAAAATGTGTTGCTGGAAAAGCGCAGCAGGAAGTGGGAGGATTGGAAAGAGAAGTTGTTCAGGGTGAGGACCAGTTCAGTCAGTCGAAGGAGGGTGTCAGTGGAAGGGTACTGGTTGGTACGGCGGGAAAGGAAGAAGCGGAGGGCTTTGAGTCCTTCGTGATGGGGGATGGAGGTGTACAGGGACTGGATGTCCATGGTGAAGATAAGGCGTTGGGGACCGGGGAAGTGAAAATCATGGAGGAGGTGGAGGGCATGGGTGGTGTCCCGAACGTAGGTGGGGAGTTCTTCGACTAAGGGGGACAGGACCGTGTCAAGGTATGCGGAGATGAGTTCGGTGAGGCAGGAGCAGACGGAGACAATGGGTCCTGAAGAAGGGCTTATGCCCGAAACGTCGATTCTCCTGTTTCCTGGATGCTGCCTGACCTGCTGCGCTTTTCCAGCAACACATTTTCAGCTCTGATCTCTAGCATCTGCAGACCCCACTTTCTTCTTATGTATCCTATCCCCTAGTATCTTCTGCAGTAGCTTCGCTATCACTGACATCAGGTTTACAGGTCTGTGACTACCTGGATTATTCCTGCTACCCTTCTGAAACAAGGGGACAACATTAGCAATTCTCCAGTCCTCTGGGACCTCACCCGTGTTCAGAGACTGTACTGTATTGAACCACCAGACAAAGTGTGATGTTGAGGAGACATTTTATGGCTCAGGTTGGCCACATTGGAAGACTTAGTTGCATTGCAGATACACTGGGCATCATGACATGTTGGTCTTACCCCTACCTCTACACAGAGTAAAGCACCACTGTCCTGCTCCCATCTGCATGACATTTCATGAAAGATCAATGACTGTGGATCTCCAGCACTTTTTCCGCATCTTGAGGGTAACCTTGGCTGGGAAATCTGCACTTGGAGACAACTCTACATCCACTGGAGGTTGGTGCTGGTCCTGAGCTGGTGCATGTGTTCCTCACAAATTCTGGTTGATACCCATAGTGTGGCAAACACAGAGACAATATCAGCTTCTGTGCTGGATCTATTGGGAATGGTTCCAATGAGTCTTTGTCGACAATTCAGAAACAAAGCAGTTCCTCGATAATTTGATCATTCAGCAGTCACAGACATTGTCCTACAAACAATGGGACATGGATACCTCCAACAAAGAGGCCAGTGTGATGCCTCTACATGGACCTTTTATGTCAGAGACCTGATTCAGAAGTAAGTGATGCAAGCTGTGTGGCACATATGCAGAAAGAGTGGTAAACGAAATAGGAACTTCTTCCCCTCCCTCACCCATACATCACCCAAGAAAGGTAGCATGCAAAATAGGCTAAATATGTACACATTTTGTGCACCAAGGTGTGAGGGGGAACAGTTACTGGACACTGTGCAGGCTATAAGACCTTGGAATGTTATTGCAAACTGTTGAACTGAGGGAGTATTTGCTTGATATTTATTGTGTTTCACCAGTACCGGGATTAATTGATAATGTTCAATGACATGGTCCTTTTGGTATGAAAGCAGCATCCTGTTTTTTGGTAAACTGCGAATGTTGCTCCTGAATAGTAGCAGCATGGATCAGGCAGCACGGAACAGGCATCTTCACCTGTTGCTCAAACTTTTGGGATCCCTTCTCTTTTTGGGGTAATCTGAGGTAGAAAGTAAAGATCCCCCCTAAAGTCAACAACGATGCTGGTCCTGGGGAATGACCACATTTGGATCAGTCCAATGAAAGGAAGTCTTGACTTTCCACTTTTTGTAGGAGAACTCAGAACCATTAGACATTGTGAATGCCCATTGCCAATTAAGCTAATTGATTTTGTTAATAAATTACTTATTAATAAACTGCCAGTGTTAACTATCTGAAGCACAATGATCTCCATACTGTAGTTTTCGGTATTGTGTCTGCTGTTGGCTCGTGATCTGTGTACTACAAATAACATGAACCAGTGAACCTGTGAAGTAGCCCAATGACTCACAAGTTCCACTTTCTACATTCTTCCTGCTTTGACAAAGAAGTGTAATGCTTTCTGTCTCCGGGTGTGTAACAATGATTAACTCAGAGATTTATACTTCCTAGGAGTGATCTAATACAGGAAAGATTTGTCATTTGCTGAAATCAATAATCAATGAGGCATAAAACTGAAAAAGGGATCATGCTGTAAGGTTGAGTGAAATAGGAGTTGATGGGAAGGGTGAGGGCAGTAACAAATTAAAAATACCATACATGGATACACAAAGCATTAGAAATAAGATGGATGAGCTTGAGGCTCTTTTTGGAAATTGGCAGATACAATATTGTGAGGATAACTGAGATGTGGCTTCAAGTGGACAGGGCCTAGGAAATGAATATTCAAGGCTACACGTGCTATCATAAGGACAGACTGACGGGCAGAGGGGGTGGGGTGGCCATGTTGGTAAGGGATGATATTCAGTCCCTTGCACGGGGGGACCTAGAATCAGGGGATGTAGAGTCAGTGTGGATACAGCTGAGAAATTCTAAGGGTAAAATGACCCTCTTGGGAGTTATCTACAGGCCCCCAAACAGTAATCTGGATGTCGGATGTAAGTTGAATCAGGAGCTGAAATTGGCCTGTCGCAAAGATGTTACTACAGTTGTTATGGGGGATTTCAACATGCAGGTAGACTGGGAGAATCAGGGTGGTATTGGACCTCAAGAAAGAGACTTTGTGGAGTGCCTCCGAGATGGATTCTTAGAACAGCTGGTGCTGGAGCCTACCAGGGAGAAGGCAATTCTGGATCTGGTATTGTGCAACGAACCAGAATTGATCAGGGACGTCGAAGTGAAGGAGCCATTGGGAAGTAGTGACCATAATGCAATAAGCTTCAATCTGGAATTTGAGAGGGAGAGGGTACAATCGGAAGTGACAATATTTCTGTTGAATAAAGGTAACTATGGAGCTATGAGGGAGGAGCTGGCCAAAGTACAATGGTGCAATACCTTAGCAGGGATGACAGTGGAGGAACAATGGCAGATATTTCTGGGTATAATGCAGAAGATGCAGGATCAGTTCATTCCAAAAAGGAAGAAAGATCCTAGGAGGAGGCATGGGTGGCCATGGCTGATGAGGGAAGTTAAGAAACATATAAAGTTAAAAGAGAAAGAGTATAACATAGCAAAGATAAGTGGGAAAACAGAGGACTGGAAAGCTTTTAAAGAACAACAGAGGATTACTAAGAAGGAAATACGCAGAGAAAAATGAGGTACGAAGGTAAACTGGCAAAAAATATAAAGGAGGATAGTAAAAGCTTTTTTAGGTATGTGAAAGGCAAAAAAATGTTTAAGACTAAAATTGGGCCCTTGAAGACAGAAACAGGGGAATATATTACGGGGAACAAAGAAATGGCAGAAGAGTTGAATTGGTACTTCAGATCTGTGTTCACTGGGGAAGACACAAGCAATCTCCCTGAGGTAACAGTGGCTGAAGGACCTGAACTTAAGGGAATTTATATTTGCCAGGATTTGGTGTTGGAGAGACTGTTAGGTCTGAAGGTTGATAAGTCCCC
Organism: Chiloscyllium plagiosum; assembly: GCF_037043375.1. Classification (NCBI taxonomy): domain Eukaryota; kingdom Metazoa; phylum Chordata; class Chondrichthyes; order Orectolobiformes; family Hemiscylliidae; genus Chiloscyllium; species Chiloscyllium plagiosum. The sequence continues at coordinate 106,147,251 of NW_028270141.1, forward strand.
GGGGCCTGATGGTCTACACCCCAGGGTACTGAAGGAGGTGGCTCGAGAAATCGTGGATGCGTTGGTGATTATTTTCCAGAGTTCGATAGATTTGGGATCAGTTCCTGCGGATTGGAGGGTGTCTAATGTTGTACCACTTTTTAAGAAAGGTGGGAGAGAGAAAGCAGGAAATTATAGACCAGTTAGCCTGACCTCAGTGGTGGGAAAGATGCTGGAGTCTATTATAAAGGATGAAATTATGACACATCTGGATAGTAGTAATAGGATAGGTCAGAGGCAGCATGGATTTATGAAGGGGAAATCATGCTTAACTAATCTTTTGGAATGTTTTGAGGATGTAACTCTGAAGATGGACGAGGAAGATCCAGTAGATGCAGTGTACTTGGATTTTCAGAAAGCATATCGGAGGTTAGTGAGCAAAATTAGGGCGCATGGTATTGGGGGCAAAGTACTAACTTGGATTGAAAGTTGGTTGGCTGATAGGAAACAAAGAGTAGCGATAAACGGCTCCATTTCGGAATGGCAGACAGTGACCAATGGGGTACCGCAGGGATCAGTGCTGGGACCGCAGCTTTTTACAATATATATTAATGATATAGAAGATGGTATTAGTAATAACATTAGCAAATTTGCTGAAGATACTAACCTGGGTGGCAGGTTGAAATGTGAGGAGGATGTTAGGAGATTACATGGTGACTTGGACAGGTTAAGTGAGTGGTCAGATGCATGGCAGATGCAGTGTAATGTGGATAAATGTATGGTTATCCATTTTGGTGGCAAGAACAGGAAGGCAGATTACGACCTAAATGGAGTCAAGTTAGATAAAGGGGCACTACAAAGAGATCTGGGTGTTCTTGTACACCAGTCAATGAAGGTAAGCATGCAGGTACAGCAGGTAGTGAAGAAGGCTAATAACATGCTGACCTTCATAACAAGAGGGATTGAGTATAGAAGCAAAGAAGTTCTTCTGCAGCTGTACAGGGCCCTGGTGAGACCACACCTGGAGTACTGTGTGCAGTTCTGGTCTTCAAATTTGAGGAAAGACATTCTGGCTATTGAGGGAGTGCAACGTAGGTTCACGAGGTCAATTCCTGGAATTGCGGGACTACCTTACGCTGAAAGACTGGAGCGACTGGGATTGTATACCCTTGAGATTAGAAGACTGAGAGGGGATCTGATTGAGACATATAAGATTATGAAAGGATTGGACACTCTGGAGGCAGGAAACATGTTTTCGCTGATGGGTGAGTGCCGAACCAGAGGACACAGCTCAAAAATACGGGGTAGACTATTTAGGACAGAGATGAGGAGAAACTTCTTCACCCAGAGAGTGGTGGCTGTGTGGAATGCTCTGCCCCAGAGGGCACTGGAGGCCCAGTCTCTGGCTTCATTTAAGAAAGAGTTGGATAGAACTCTCAAGGATCGTGGAATCAAGGGTTATGGGGATAAGGCAGGAACAGGATACTGATTAAGAATGATCAGCCATGATCATATTGAACGGTGGTGCAGGCTCGAAGGGCAGAATGGCCTACTCCTGCACCAATTGTCTATTGTCTATTGTCTAGTTACTCTTACTCAGCACCATGAGGTAAGGATTCTAGCCACTAAGCTCAGCAGCATTGTAAATGTTCTTTTAAAGCATTCTTGGTGAAATAATAAGGAGGTCGTAAAGGAGCATAACTTTGATTTTACTCAAGAAGACAAACAGGTGGAAGCTAATAGCTAGATGCACACTCTGAATGTTTCAGAGAACACCTTTGGGACACCCAGACTAACCAACCCAACCACCCCGTGGCTCAACACTTCAACTCCACCTCCCACTCCACCAAGGACATGCAGGTCCTTGGACTCCTCCATCGCCAGACCATAGCAACACAACGTCTGGAGGAAGAGCGACTCATCTTCCGCCTAGGTACCCTCCAACCACAAGGGATGAACTCAGATTTCTCCAGTTTCCTCATTTCCCCTCCCCCCACCTTGTCTCAGTCCCAACCCTTGAACTCAGCACCACCTTCCTAACCTGCAATCTTCTTCCTGACCTCTCCGCCCCCAACCCCACTCCGGCCTATCACCCTCACCTTGATCTCCTTCCACCTATCGCATTTCCAACGCCCCTTCCCCAAGTCCCTCCTCCCTACCTTTTATCTTAGCCTGCTGGACACACTTTCCTCATTCCTGAAGAAGGGCTCATGCCCGAAACGTCGATTCTCCTGCTCCTTGGATGCTGCCTGACCTGCTGCGCTTTTCCAGTAACACATTTTCAGCACGGAATATCAGTGTCAGCTTTGTTGACAAAATCAGGAGCTCAGCCTTACCAACCAGAGAGGCACCAACTGCTAATCTTGGGTGTGCACGCAGACCAGCAGGCACTGTCATCCATCTGTTTGTGTCATAGAGCTTTCAAAGCATGGAAAGAGGCCATCATGTCCACACCGACCATCATCTATCTAACTATATTAATCCCATTTGTAGCCCTTGGCCCATTACCCTGTCCGCTCTGGCGTTATTCTACTATGGATGAGTTGGTCAGCCATCCTGGGTTTCTGTTAATAGAAGGAGTTACTATTTGCCAGAAAAAAAGTCTGAGCAAATGAAAGAGAATGTCACGCTATGATTTTCCTGAATGGTAGAGCAGGCATGAAGGGCTGCATACCCGACTCCTGACCCTACTTCATATGTCCCAAGTGGAGAGATAGCAGTCTCACAAGTAAGTAGATAAGAGCTGAATACTCATTCTTGTAAACTGAGACCATTAAAGGCAAACATATGAACTGCCTTACAGTTTGTGTTCAATAAATACATATACAGCTTTCATTGGCTGCTCCCTCATTGGTAAGTACTTTAATTGGCTTAATACTGTGTTATGTAAACTAGGAAATTTGCAAGTATAATCACCAAATTAGCTGATCTTACCTTGGGTGGTCAACATACTCCCTTGTTTTGGGATACAAATAAACCAAAGATGGTTGTCGCAATGCAACCATATCACAGACAGTCACAGCACAGAAGCAGATAAGTGGATTTTAAACGTGGCTTTAAAATAAGTCTGCAGTAGTGAGTAGAGTGGGTTCTTTCTTGATAATATGTTTTACTGAGATATGTCTCTTGATTAAACTTAAAATATAAGCCATAAGTATTAATTTAACTTGGAGCAGTGTTTTGTAGAGGAATAAGATAGTGCTATTTTCTGGGACTGTAGTTTGAAAGAAGCAAAAATGGCCTTTAGTAAAGTGATATGCTCTTCTAGTCAGATGTGGGAGTTTAGGGAGAGTTTACAGGTTACTGAGGATTATATCTGCAATAAATGCCATTGGTTGGGAATCCTATCAGATCGAATGGATCAGTTAGAGAGGCAGTTAGAGGCAATTAGGAATTTACAAGAGCAAGGGGATGTGATGGATGGCAGTTATAGGAAGGGAGGTAAGTCTCAGATATAGTCACATAGATCAGTTAACTCCAGGAAAGGTAAGAGAGGTAGGCAGGTACTGCAGGCGTCTTCTGTGGCTATCCCCATTTCAAACAAGTATACTGTTTTGAAAAATGTAGAAGGTGATCGATTCTCAGGGAAACATAGCATGAAATGGTGGCATGGTGGCATAGTGGTTAGCACTGCTGCCTCAAAGCACCAGAGACCTGGGTTCAATGCCCACCTCAGGCGACTGTGTGGAGTTTGCACATTCTCCCTGTGTCTGTGTGGGTTTCCTCCAGGTGCTCCGGTTTCCTCCCACAGTCCAAAAATGTGCAGGCTAGGTGATTTGGCCGTGCTAAATTGCTCGTAGTGTTAGGTGAAGGGGTAAATGTAGGGGAATGGGTCTGGGTGAGTTGCGCTTCGCCAGGTCAGTGTGGACTTGTTGGGCTGAAGGGCCTGTTTCCACACTGTAAGTAATCTAATCTATCTAATCTAAACAGCCAAGTTTCTGGTATTGAGACTAGCTCTAATATAATGAGAAGTATGTCAGGTTCCAAGTGATCGGTTGTGTTAGGGGACTCTCTAGTACAGGTACAGACTGACGTTTCTGTGGCCAGCTGTGAAAAATCAGAAAGGTGTGGTGCTTCCCTGGTGCCAGGATCAAGGATGTCTCAGAGAGGGGGCAGAATGTTCTCAAAGAGGAGAGGGCCCAGCAGGAGGTCATTGTCCACATTGGAACCAATGACATAGGAAGGGAAAAGTTTAAGATTCTGAAGGGAGATTACTGAGAGCTAGGCAGGAATTTAAAAAGGAGATCCTCGAGAGTAGTAATATCTGGATTACTCCCAGTGCTACGAGCTAGTGAGGGCAGGAATAGGAGGATAAAGCAGCTGAATGCATGGATGAGGAGCTGGTGTATGGGAGAAGAATTCACATTTTTGGATAATTGGAAGTTCTTTTGGGGTAAAGGTGACCTGTACAAGAAGGACCGATTGCACCTAAATTGGAAGGGAACTAATATACTGGCAGGAAGATTTGCTAGAGCTGCTCGGGAGAATTTAAATTAGTAAGATTTCAAACTGGTATGGTTGAGAACAAAGGCGAGTCAAACATCAGGGCAGGCAGGGACAAAGCAGAGATCAAGGTAGGACTGATAAATTAAACTGCATTTATTTCAATGCAAGAGGGAAGGCAGATGAACTCAGGGCATGGTTAGGAACATGGGACTGGGATATCATAGCAATTACAGAAACATGGCTCAGGATGGACAGGACTGGCAGCTTAATGTTCCAGGATACAAATGCTACAGGAAGGATAGAAAGGGAGGCATGAGAGGAGGGGGAGTGGCCTTTTTGATAAGGGATAGCATTACAGCTGTGCTGAGGGAGGATATTCCCGGAAATACATCCAGGGAAATTATTTGGGTGGAACTGAGAAATAAGAAAGGGATGATCACTTTATTGGGATTGTATTATAGACTCCCTAATAATCAGAGGGAAATCGAGAAACAAATTTGTAAGGAGATCTCAGTTATCTGTAAGAATAATAGGGTGATTATGGTAGGGGATTTTAACTTTCCAAACATAGACTGGGACTGCCATAGTGTTAAGGGTTTAGATGGAGAGGAATTTGTTAAGTGTGTACAAGAAAATTTTCTGATTCAGTATGTGGATGTACCTACTAGAGAAGGTGCAAAACCTGACCTACTCTTGGGAAATAAGGCAGGGCAGGTGACTGAGGTGTCAGTGGGGGAGCACTTTGGGGCCAGAGACCATAATGCTATGAATTTTAAAATAGTGATGGAAAAGGATAGAGCAGATCTAAAAGTTGAAGTTCTAAATTGGAGGAAGGCCAATTTTGACGGTATTAGGCAAGAACTTTCAAAAGCTGATTGGGCGCAGATGTTTGCAGGTAAAGGGATGGCTGGAAAATGGGAAGCCTTCAGAAATGAGATAACGAGAGTCCAGAGAAAGTATATTCCTGACAGGGTGAAAGGAAAGGCTGGTAGGTATAGGGAATGCTGGATGACTAAAGAAATTGAGGGCTTGGTTAAGAAAAAGAAGGAAGCATATGTCAGATATTGACAGGATAGATCGAATGAATCCTTAGAAGAGTATAAAGGCAGTAGGAGTATACTTAAGAAGGAAATCAGGAGGGCAAAAAGGGGACATGAGATAGCTTTAGCAGATAGAGTTAAGGAGAATCCAAAGGGTTTTTGCAAACACATTAAGAACAATAGGGTAACTAGGGAGAGAATAGGGCCCCTCAAAGATCAGCAAGGCGGCCTTTATGTGGAGCTACAGGAGATCGGGGAGATACTAAACAATTAATTTGCATCAGTATTTACTGTGCAAAAGGATATGGAAGATAGAGAATGTAGGGAAATAGATGGTGACATCTTGCAAAATGTCCATATTACAGAGGAGGAAGTGCTGGATGTCTTGAAATGCATAGAAGTGGGTAAATCCCCAGGACCTGATCAGGTGTACCCTTGAACTCTGTGGGAAGCTAGGGAATTGATTGCTGGGCCTCTTACTGAGATATTTGTATCATCGATAGTCACAGGTGAGGTGCCGGAAGACTGGAGATTGGCTAACGTGGTGCCACTGATTAGGAAAGGTGGTATGGACAAGCCAGGGCACTATAGACCAGTGAGACTGATGTCGGTGGTGGGCAAGTTGTTTGAGGGAATCCTGAGGGACAGAATGTATATGTATTTGGAAAGGCAAGGACTAATTAGGTACAGTCAACATGGCTGTGTGCATGGGAAATCATATCTTACAAACTTGATAGAGCTTTTTGAAGAAGTAACAAAGAGGATTGATGAGGGCAGAGCGGTAGATGTGATCTATACGGACTTCAGTAAGGCGTTCAACAAGGTTCCCCAAGGGAGACTGGTTAGCAAGGTTAGATCTCACGGAATACAGGGAGAACTAGCCATTTGGATACAGAACTGGCTCAAAGGTGGAAGACAGAGGGTGGTGGTGGAGGGTTGTTTTTCAGACTGGAGGCCTGTGACCAGTGGAGTGCCACAAGGATCGGTGCTGGGTCCACTACTTTTCGTCATTTATATAAATGATTTGGATGTGAACACAGGAGGTATAGTTAGTAAGTTTGCTGATGACACCAAAATTGGAGGTGTAGTGGACAGCGAAGAAGGTTACCTCTGATTACAATGGGATCTTGATCAAATGGACCAATGGGCTGAGAAGTGGCAGATGGAGTTTAATTTAGATTAATGTGAGGTGTTGCATTTTGGGAAAGCAAATCTTATACACTTAATGATAAGGTCCTCGGGAGTGTTGCTGAACAAAGAGACCTTGGAGTGCAGGCTCATAGCTCCTTGAAAGTGGAGTCACAGTTAGATAGGATAGTGAAGAAGGCGTTTGGTATGCTTTCCTTTATTGGTCAGAGAACTGAGTACAGAAGTTGGGAAGTTATGTTGCGGCTGTATAGGACATTAGTTAGGCCACTGTTGGATTATTATGTGTAATTTTGGTCACCTTCCTATTGGAAAGATGTTGTGAAACTTGAAAGTGTTCAGAAAGATTTACAAGGATATTGCCGGGTTGGAGGATTTGAGCTATAGGGAGAGGTTGAATAGGTGAGGGCTATTTTCCCTGAAGCATTAGAGGCTGAGGGGTGACCATATAGAGATTTGTAAAATTATGAGGGGCATGGATAGGATAAATAGACAGTCTTTTCCTTGGGGTAGGGGAGTCTAGAACTAACGGGCATTGGTTTAGGGTGAGAGGGGAAAGATATAAAAGAGACCTAAGGGGCAATGTTTTCACTCAGAGGGTGGTACATGTGTGGAATGAGCTGCCAGAGGAAGTGGTGGAGGCTGGTACAATTGCAACATTTAAGAGGCATCTGGATGGGTATATGAATAGGAAGGGTTTGGAGGGATATGGGCCGGGTGCTGGCAGGTGGGACTAGATTGGGTTGGGATATATTGTTGGCATCGATGGGTTGGACTGAAGGGTCTGTTTCCATGCTGTACATCTCTATGACTCTATGTCCATTCCAGAAGCCGAGTCTGTCGTCACCAGTTGAAGACAACATCGCAAACAAGTTTGAAGGCCTGAGAATTGCAACAATAGTTGACTTAAAGATCGAGACTGGATGACCAATTTTACAAAGCCACTCACCTCAAAGACACCTGAATTCAATCCTATGTCAGCCGTGCACAATTTCCAGCTGTTGTGGCGAACTAATGCCAACTGATTTTCAACCCTTGTATGTGCTAAGAAAGGGCCTAATGACTGTTTAGGAAGTTGTCATCAAGACTTGTCAGTGCGAAGTGGGGCCAAGCATGCTCCAGCCAGCTGTTTTTGGGATGGGAGCAGTCACTCAATCACAGTATTATTGTAGTTCAGCAGAGGTCATTCAGCCCATCATTACTTGCACCAACTCTCTAGTTGTGAGCAGAAGCTGGGTTTTTTTTGAGTTACTTTTCTGTGGAGCTCAGAAGAACAGGAAAGCACCTTCTGATTAGACAGCTCTCAGGAGAGATGCTGTAACCTTTTTCAGAGGAACCCCCATTATCCGAACGAGATGGGCAGGCAATCATTTGTTTGGATAATTGATTATTCGGTTAATTGATTCAATACCTCTCCTCTGGGTCTCAGAATTTTCTGAAGTTTCGTTTTTCCTTGCTCTCCTTGCTTTGCTCCCTCTCTCTGTCTCAGGTTTTGTTTCCGAGCAGAGACACACTTGTGTGTAAGGGACCTGAAGCATTGCTGAAGCCTCCCCACTCCCCCATTAGTTCAATAGCATTGATACAGCGAGCACTTGCTAAGTATGCTCCCTGTTCAGGAGCCTAGGCAGTAGCACACCACACGCAAGCTCCCGGCCCCTGTCTGCACCCGCCCCTACTCACTGTCTGCACCCTGTCTACTCGGCCGGCCAGCACCCTCCAACCCCCATGAGCACCAGCTCCCCCCCATCCCCCCAGGGGCAGCTGGACTGGACACCAACAGTAAGACTGCTGCTGCCTTTCAGGGGTGACACACACACACACACCAACACTCCCCTACCTTTTCACTGCAACTTTCTGACAAGTTCCACCTTTGCCCTGTACAGGACAAGGTTGGAGAGATTATCTGGGGAAGGGGGGTTCTGGGTACACCCCTGTGTAGAACTCCAGGGAAAGTGTGGGGAGAGACAGAGAGAAAGGACGGGCAGTTAGTCATTTGGAGACAGTGCCTGGGCTCCCATCATTGTCCAGGAGTGTTCTTGGCAGTATTTCAGTAAGCCAAGTTTGTTTTTAATCACTGTAAACAGAAGACATGATCAGTGTTGGAAACACCTCTTTGATGCAATGTTTCTATCGGGACCTTGAGATCTTCCAAAATTTGGATAACTGAGATTTGGATAATTGAGGTTCCTCTGCCTCGCACCATGGTTACTTGAGGGCTGCTAGTTGTAAGGCAGACCAGCCATACTAGGACAGTTGTTAAGGTTCACAGTACCTCTGAAGGAACAAAAGCTTCTGGAATAGCTGCCATAATAATAGAACAGATGCTTGCTTAAATAATCGAGGAGTCATCTATAGTATATTATGAAACTACATTAGAGCTTCAGGAGAATAATTAGTTTAACTAGTTTTTTTAAAGGTGTCTATCATACGTGACTATAGCTATAGTATAATTAAATGTTTCTGAAAACAGAAACCATCGTCGTTATGGGTGGTTCCAGTTCGAAGGATTGGACCCAGGCAAACTGGAACTGTGCAAGCTCAGGTTACATCTGCTGAGATCACAGTGAGGGAAGAACAAACAGAGATCACTTTCAATATGCAGTGAAACAGAATGTGTTGACCACTTCCAGTTTGCTTGATGGATGGAGAAAATCGTTTTAAAGTTTATGTAAATTTGACATTAACTTGCCAGGGCAGTTAATCTGGAGAAGACCGAGTTGGCTGTTACAAGGTAAATCTCTCCTTTTGTTTGTTTTAATTTAAACAAATAGTTTGATTGGAGCTTATGATGTGACAACTTATATGCGCTATAGAATATTTCAAACACTCAGGTCATAACATGGAAATAAGGTGAAAATTTATTTTGTGTTTTATTTTATGTTTTCATCAAGTCAAAATCCATTGATACTGATTTCAATTAATTTAGTGGGACAACTAGCATCGTGTTAATAAAATTGGGAAGCACAAGACATATCAGTTCCTGTGTTTGCAAACCTTTAATCTTTGTGTGCCTTTAGCTACCCTACAGAGTTTATGATTTTGACCATTTCCAGGGGAACATTTTACACAATAACTACGGACAAAAGTGGTCTGAGTAGTAGGTAATCCAGCTCTGCAATAGTAAAAGTGCAACTCTGAATTGAATTACTCAAATGGGGAACTAATGCCATAGTTTCCCAGTCGTGATCTTGTAAATGGGAATTGATTAGCACCAGAACTTTTAATTCAATGTCACTGATGACAGAGTTAACATTGGGCTCAATTTGTAGGCATTCAAATGACAAAACGTTTACCTTAGATTGTAGTTAGTTTTTAAATCTCACTTAATCCACTCATGACTCATGGTTAGTGAATACTGGTGTTTCAACATTCTTTTACAAATAGTCTTCCTCTTGATTTTTAAAGCTGTCCAGGGACTGTAGTTATTTTACCAATGTGGAACATAGTCCTGTCTTTACTTGGTGTCCATAGGCATACCCTTTCCTCACTGATGCAGTGCAAGAGCAGATATCTGACTGAATTTTATGCCTCACATACCCTCCACTACCATCTCAGTCCAAGTGTTCTGAGATCTGTTGTGGCAGATTAGCTAACTCAGCGCAGACCAGAGATCAAACCTGGAATGTTATTGATCCATTTGGCATTTTTCCACGTCTTAAGGCAATGTAACTCACAGAGGTATTTGGCAAGGGTTTGGGAGGCATAGTCTGGTGGCTTTGGGATTGCCTGGTAACTTCAAACAGAATTAATGGCTCTGTGTGGCAAACTGTGAGAAAGGTATACCACGCCTTTAAGAACGTTCACCTTTAAGGACTCTATTTTTACAATGTTGTCGCTCTGCCTGCCATTTACTCTGCTGTGGCTTTACAAGCTGCGTGTATCACAGATATCAGTTGGTTTGCTGTACTGTCTGCTTCATAACTGGGAATGTGTTTTACTATTTTAAATAAACTAAAATAATTAAAGGGAGTTAATCAATCCCTAAACAGTAGTCTAAAATATTGAGTTAATCATGCCATTTGCCAAATTTAAATTGGGACACAGCAGACCTTCTAACAGAATTCAGATTGTCTAAATGGCGTTCAAAGCTACGGTTTTTAGTAGAAAAGCAAGCCATTAAGATTTGCTTATTAATGGGGAAGACGTTTACACAGACTGAATATTTTAAGATTAACAGCTGGAGAGCTGAATGATTCCCAAATGCTATAGATTTTATTAGAAAACCAAATTAGAATCAGAGTAAACTATCATCAAACTGAATTCATGTTATTTAGACAGAGATTTATGTAATCCATCGACCACTGGGTGCGCAGGTACAAATGAAAGGGCACAGGATGTGATTTTTCAGATGGGGGAGCTAGTAAACAGAATTGTTAATCTGGTGATTGTACCTGTCCCTATGGATGCATTTCCAAATAATTCCAAATAAGACCAATAGCATTGCAGAACTACTGAAGGATGAACACAAATAAGATGCAGTCCTCACAAGTCAATGAGGTTTACGGGTCCTAAGTACAAATTCAACAAATGGCAAATCACTAGAGCACCCAAATATAGCAATGCATGTGTACACTCTGTACGGACCAAGAAAATCTCCAGCTTTCAATCAAGGATTTCTATGATCCCATGTGGCAGAAAAGGCCACGAGCAGAGGCAGTGCACTAGAGCAAAGGCTGATGCAGCAAAGAGCCATGCACCCCCAAGTAGACTGCTCACAAGGAATATATTCAAGTTGTAACAAAGATCATTTGATATCCTGCCAGAGGCATATGCATGAAGTGATCAACAAATTAGAATCATACAATGTACCCAATGACACAAAAATAATGAACATATGTCTCACACTGCCAACCTCATGAAAAACATTAAAGTTATCATTCCATCTAAAGAAATGATCTGATCTCAGAAAACTGAGGATTACTCATTGTTGGTGAAGATTGACAAAGAGGCAAGTGCTAATATAGTACCCCTGTGAATCATAAAAGGACATGTTCCCACTAACATGGGAAGACATGACCGAAACCCACAAATGTAAATCTTTCAGCATTCATTGAGCAGGAACAAGTGCAGTCAGTCTGACTGGATGTCACGGATGACCTACATCACAAACACTGCAGGACCAACAACTGCAGGTATACCAGCTTGTCATGACCTAACACGAGTCTCTATTCATTGAATCTGACAAAGATCAGAAACACAAATGAAACTGCAACCAATTATTTAAGAAAAACTTACAGAGCTAAATATGAATGAAGAACAGAACACTTCACTTTCTTCTGAATTAGTGAAGCCAAAATCTTCGCACTCTACTGAGGTGTGAAAACTGAAGGTTCAAGAGGAAGAGAGTAAAGGACTGGTTCTGGATTTGAGACTATCATCTCTAGTGTGGTGAGGACTTTAAGGGATACTCTGGCTGAGCTCACAAAGGTGAATGAAGAGAAAGAAAGGAAACAAAAAGGCTCAACTACAAGCTCCATATTGTCAATCAAGGCAAAGATCCCTAGTTTGCAGGAATAAGTGGAATAACACGCACATAAAACAGATTCGTTTTGGCAGGAACAGATACAGAAATTGTTTTGAGCTCAAGACAATGCTGGATAAAATGCAGACCTGCAAAAACAGATGGAGAAACATAGTGCATAGGTCAGGAGCTGCAAGTCATTCATAAGACATGTTTGTTATAAAATAAATGCTAGTGATGCTCCTCTAATGAAAGAACTCAAGTAGTGTACAGAGGAAACTAAAGAATTCCTGAAATGGAATTTCTTAAGGAGCAAAAAAGTAAATTCCAAAAAGATCTGAACCACTAATATACAGCTTGAGGAACAGCCAGCAAATCTGGAACCAATCTTGGCCATATCGTATCAAGGTGTGAAAGTTCTGGAATGCCAATAGCTGAAAGAAAAACTTGACAATGTCTCCAAAGTCACTATCCAAGATCTGAATGTACCTGTGCCTTTTAGCTACTTATCAGGTGTCTTGTGGTACAGTGGTAGTGTCCATGCTTCTGAATTTAGTAGGCCTGGGTTCAAGTCCCACCTAGTCCAGAGGTGTGTAATAGCATTTCTGAGCAGATTGATTAGAAAATAGTCAATTACTTTTTAGGATGACTTATTATTGTTAACAATTAAGCTGTTTTTTGGAAAGGAAAGGGAGATTGCATGCCTACGCTGCTTTCAAGAGAGTTTACATTTAAGAGCTCCATGTGTATTGGGTACACAATACTGCAAGTTTGCCTGTCAGTTAGTTTGTTATAGGTTTGTAAGCTGCAAGAAATCAATTGGTTTGTTGTAATGTCTGCCTCATAGCTTGCAGTAAAATTCTTTGTTTTAAATAAACTAACCCACAAAGTTGAGAGGAGGTGATGGTCTGGTGGTTTTATGTGAACTTGGAGATAGTGAGGACTGCACATGCTTGAAAGTCAAAGTTGATAAAGTGTGGAGCTGGAAAAAAACACAGCAAGTCAAGCAGCATCAGAGGAGCAAGAGAGTCGACATTTCAGGATGGGACCTTTAATCAGGACTCAAGTCCCGACCTGAAACATTGACTCTCCTATTCTTCTGATGTTGCTTGACTTGCTGTGCCTTTTCCAGCTCCACACTTTATTGACTCCAGTGGTTTTATGACTAGGCTAATAATCCAGAGATCCAGCTAATCTTCAGGTCATGGCAGAATACAATAAATAAAATCAGGATTAAGAGTATATGATGACCGTGAAACCATTGTTGATGGTCAGGAAAACTCCTTCTGGTTCATTAACGTCCTTTGGGGAAGGGGACTGCTGTCCTTACCTGGTCTGGCCTACATGTGACTCCAGACCCATGTAATGTAGTAGACTCTTAAATGCCCTCTGGGCAATTAGGCACGGGCAATAAATGCTGCAAGCTAACTGGCAGCATTCACATCCCATTAATGAAAAAATAAATTGCTGATAATTATTAGACTATTATCAATAACATGACATAACTGTACAAACCAGTAGAGGAGATCATCACAGAATCACAGAATTGTTATGGCACAGAAGAAGGCTATTTGATCCATCATGCCTGCACTGGCTCTTCAGACTGACATTATTACCTAGTGCCAATCCTCTGCTTTTTCCCTACAACCTTAAGCAATATTTCTACACAACTAATTATCCAATGTCTTCTTGAATGCCTCAATTGAATCTGCCTCCACTACATTTCCAGACAGTGCATTCCATACCACATCTACTGGCTTACAGAGAAAGTTTTTCCTCATATCACCCTTGCTGCTTTTGCAGATCTTGGTAAATCTGTACCCTCCCATTCTTGTTCCTTTCATAAGCGGTCATCCTTATTTTTTTTCTTTCCAAGGTTAATCCCCAAATTAGGCACTGACCCTCTGTACTTTAAATCCTGCATGGGACGATCAATTGGAAACATTCCATCCTGGAGAATGATCCAGTCAGAATGAGCTTCAATGAAATTATGCCATTGTGTTCATTGACACCTTGTTAAATTTGAGGGAGCAAGCACAGGAGAGCTGTATACCAAGTCATTGGATGGATCAGCTGTTGTAACATCTGATCCTGCCGTCAACAATATTTGTTAAAGCAAATTTGAACCACACCCTGTGAAACTGGCAACAGCTGTTCTCAGACAGTACTGCAGTTTCAGTGCGGTTTCCAGCTGAAGTCGATGATCACTATATGGCTATACCACCAGATATGTGCAGAGTTACCTCCCAAGCCTCATCTTTGTGCTTGGGCAACTAATCTGCACTGTGACCATTAGCTGCAGGTTAGACTTTCTGTTCAGCTGTTGATCACCCCCTGGAATTGTGCTGCAATATTTCCACTGGCAAGTGCCAGTTGTTCGTATTTTGTTTACTGCATCCTGGCTGAGCTTCGTGCATTGGCTTTCTTCGAACTTGTTGCAAAACTCTGCTTTTCTGAACCTCTCCTTGCTTAAATACACTGCTTGACAAATTAAAGTCAGCTACCCCTTTTGTTAGCACGTGTTTGCTTATCACTGATTTTGAGACTCTATCCCTTCATTTGGTATTCAAAATAGAGCAGAAAAGCTGAAAGGTGGATAATGTTGATCCAATTGTCAAGGACATGCTCAAAACGTCATATATATTTACACTACAGGCCGAGGCCATATGGCCCTTTGTGCCCAACCTGGTTAATAAGTGTCTGACTACACTCATCCTACTTACCAGTTCTTGGCCCATAGCCCTAGAGATGATAACAAAGAAAATGAATATTTAAAAACTGCTTAGATTTTCTGTCGATCAAGTGGTGGTGAGTTCCAGACTCCCACCAGCCAAGTGCATAAAAAATGATTCCCCTTATATTCCCTTCTGGCATTCCAACACTTACCTTAAATCTATGCCACCACCCCACCTCCACCTGCACTCCACCCACCCACCCACCTTATTAATCTCTATTCTAATGGAAACAGTGCCTTCCTATTCATTCTATCTATCCCCATCAAAATCTCACACTGCACAAACAGGTCCCTTCTTAGCCTTTGCTGCTCCAAACAAGGGAGTCCCATCCGATCCAGTTCCTCCTAGCTCAGACCCTCCAACCCAGGCAGCATCCTAGTGAATCTTCTCTGCACCCTCTCTGGTACAAACACAACCTTCCTATATTGTGGTGACCAGAACTGCACACATTACTCCAGCAATGGTCTAACTAGCATTTTATACAGTTCCAATGTAACCTCCCTGCTCTTGTATTTTAAGCCTCAGCTAATAAAATCTTAACCACCTTATCTACCTGCCCTTCTCCCTCAGGAATTTGTGAATAACACACCAAGGTCCCTTTGATCTTCAATACTTCAAATCTTCAATATCGGTGGCACTGTGGCTCAGTGGTGCCTCACAGTGTCAGGGACCTGGGTTCGACTCCCACCTTGGGTGACTGACTGTGTGGAGTTTGCACATTCTCCCCTTGTCTGTGTGGATTTCCTCCGGGTGCTCTGGTTTCCTTCCACAGTCCAAAAATGTGCAGGTGAGGTGGATTGGCCAGGCTAAATTGCTGATAGTCAGGGGTAAATAAATATAGGGTAGGGGAATGGGTCTGGGTGGGTTACTCTTCGGAGGGTCAGTGTGGACTTGTTGGGCCGAAGGGCCTGATTCTATCCAGTAGGGAATCTATCTAATCATGTTTTCCATGGTCCTACCATTCATTATGTAGTCCTTGCCTTGTTAGCCATCCCAAATGCACTACCTCATGCTTTTTTGGTTGAATTCCATTTGCCACTGCTCTGCCCACTTGACTGCACTGTTTGTATTCTCCTGCAGTTTATGGATATCTTCTTCAGTGTTACCACCCATACCAATTCTCATGTTAATTGCAAACTTGCTGATCACAATCCTTACATTTAAGTCCAAAAGATTAATCATCCACTGCTTTATGCCTCTTAGACAATTTTGAGTCCAACATGTCACTTTGCATTAAATCCCACGGGCTTTTATGTTCTTGACCAAACTTTTATGAGAGATCTTAGCACTGCTCTGACACAGTTTTTCCTGCTCCCAGTCCACTTGGGCCAAATTGTATCTATCCTTATTAACATTTGCCTTTTCCCAGTTTAAAACTTTTATTCCTGGCTCACCTTCATCCTTTTCCATTACTATCCTAAATCTAACTAGTTTACCATCATGATCTCCAAAATTCTCACCGACTGATAACCCTTTTCCCTCTCCAGCTCATTTCCTATTATTTTGTCCAGAACCACTCCTTCATTAACTGGGACTTCCTACGTATTGGGGAAACAAAGTTGTTCTTGATGTAATTTAAGAATTTTGGTTCCTCTTTATTTGTATAACGAAAGTAATCCATATCTGGGTCATTAAAACTGACTTTATTACTGCCTTAATATGATTCATTTCTCCATAATTTGATTATATTTTTCATCTTCTCTTTCTCTCTGTCTCTTTCTCCCTCTCTGAGTATTGCTTGCTCCTTTTGTGTTTTACATGTACCCATATGGCCTCATTTGATGATTCTTCTAAGACATTACCCCTCCTCATTGTTATAATTCATTTCTTGATCAATATTGTGACCACCTCTCTGCCCACCCTGACTCTCAATGTTTTCCAAGGCTGAAAAATTCCTTGTAAGTAAGATGCACTTGGGGATTCTCTCACTACCTGCTTGATCCTCTCCCTCTGACTGACGGGATCCCAATCTCTCTTTGGACCTCTTTAAGCTGCAGGGTGTCAAAATCTTGCTGTCCTCAAACCTTTCAGCCTCACGAATGCACTATAGTGTCCTTGGCTGCTGCTGGACTCCAGAAGCCAAAGTCTTTGTTGCTCCAGCCAGAGGCACCTGTACACAGGGTCATTCAGCCTGCTGGGAGCATTCAGGATAGTGCACAGTGTACAATGTGCATATCACAGATCTGAGCACCCTAGCTAACCTTAACTAAAGAGAAGATAGATTATTCCTTGTACTTAACCATTACTCCTACTTAAGTATAGACTAGAAAAGTACTTTCTTTATTGTTGCTGCTACTAACTCTCAAATAACTCACCCACTTCTCTGGCGATCTCTCCTCTCATTATTCTTTTTAACCTCACTGCCACCACTCTCGAGTCCCACACGCTGGTCTTTTTCTGGGACTTTTCTGCTCACGCTGCACTTTTGGCCTCCCTACTGCCACTTCCAAGTCACACACAGCTTCTCCTCTAGTCTGTCTGCTTCTGGGACTCCTCCACTCTCACTAAAATAACCGGAAGAACTGTGGATGCTGTAAATTAGAAAAACAAATAGAAACTGTTGAGGAAGTTCAACAGGTCTGTCAGCCGAGCATCGGGACCTTGCAATCTTGCCGGATAATCCAATAATCAAATAGAGTCATAGTCATAGAGATGTACAGCATGGAAACAGACCCTTCAGTCCAACTCATTCATACCGACCGGATATCCCAACCCAATCTAGTCCCACCCGGCCCATATCCCTCCAAACCCTCCCTATTCATATACCCATCCAAATGCCTTTTAAATGTTGTAATTGTACCAGCCTCCACCACTTTCTCTAGCAGCCCATTCCACACACGCACCACCCCTTAGGTCTCTTTTTTATCTTTCTCCTCTCATCCTAAACCTATGCCTTCAGAATACTCAATACTCTGACCAACAAAGGAAAGCCTACCAGACACCTTCTTCACTATATTCTATCTACTGGCAACTCCACTTCCAAGGAGCTATGAACCTGCACTCCAAGGGCTCTTTGTTCAGCAACACTCCCTAGGACATTAGCATTAAGTGTATAAGTCCTGCTAAGATTTGCTTTCCCAAAATGCAGCACCTCGCATTTATCTGAATGAATGCTAGATATTGAGGTTCCTCTGTAAATGGTAGGGGGGTGGGGGGGGGGGGGGGGGTGGGGTGGAGGGTAAGGAATAAACAATAGGTATGGATAGAGTCCAAAGGGAGAGAAAAGAACAGTTAGACAGAGATTGGATAACGATCTGGCTAGGAGGGTGAATAGCTGTTAATGGAGACTGTTAGTGGCTAACAATGGGTTGTGTGTTTTGAAGGAGCTCGTGTTGGACTAGGTTAGACAAAGTTAAAAATCACACAACACCAGGTTATAGTCCTGGAAGAAGTAGTGCTTTGAAAGATAGTGCTTCCAAGTAAATCTGTTGGTCTATAAACTGGTGTTGTGTGATTTTTAACAATGAGTTGTGTGTAATTGCAGACAATGTGAAAACAAGGCCTGGTGTGGGGTTTGGCGTAAGGACATGGGAGATCTCGAGCCCTAAAGTTAGTGAACTTGACATTGAGTCCAGAGGGCTGCAGGGTCCCTGAGTGGAAAATGAGATGCTGTTCTTCCAGCTTGTGCTGAAGTTTGCTGGAGCACTGCAGCAAGCCTGAGACAGAGATGTTGGCCAGGGAACAAGGTCCTGTGTTGAAGTGGCAGGTAACCAGGAAATCAGGTTTTTTTTTGTGGGCAGAGCACAAGTACTCTGCAAAACAGTCACCCAGTCTATGCCTCATTTCTTCAATGTCAAGGAAACCACATTACGAGCAGCACTCCACTCTCACTGTTACCGTTTGGTGAGTCCCACACAGCTTTGTTGCTGATTTAGCTGCTTCTCCAACTGGATAAGATGATAGTTGCTTGATAGCTTTGAGTTTTATCCACAACTTGTGTGAGGCTCCCTTCCTGAGGTGCCAAAACAATTCTCTGGTCTTATTGATGCAGCTGGTTCCCTCTTGACAGAACTTGGCATTGGTGGCACTGCCCCTGTTTGTTCATTAACCCGATTAAATGGGATTCCTTTAATAGTGAAAACAAAACATTAATTTCATTGTCAAAATTACAAATTTCTCTCTAGGTAGGCTACAAATTTAGGGAACAGACAGTATAAATGGAGGCATGGAAGGAAATGGAGGAAAGAATTAAGTAGAATTGAATAGGTATTACAAGCATTTATTTTAAAAAAGCTATTGTTGATGCCAAAATGTCAATAGCTATTATCTGGGAACTTTATTGCCCAGGATACTCACGCCAGTTCCAATGTAACCCAGCACATGAATAGGAACTTGTCTTTGGGATTATGGCCAGCATACCTATTCCCAAGGTGGTGCAACAACTCATTAGTGCACTACCACTGCTTGCCAAAACTCTACAAATTCCCTTCTGGATTGCTTGCAACAAGCATCTGAGTCCGTCATTGCTGGAAGTTCCCAGACAATCAGAGAGGTTGGTCAATTAATGACTGCTCAGTATCTCATTAATTAACATAGATGCAGATTCAGAAATGGAAGATGTTATATCTTTTCCGGCTTGAAATACTTGACAATGTTATGAAGAGAGTAATCATAGAAATGTTGAGGTACGTTATATAGGCCCTCTCATTTATCCATTGTTGATGTTATTTTATTAACATTTCTCTCGCTCTTTCACAGATACAGTTAAAAATCACACAACACCAGGTTATAGTCCAACAGGCTTATTTGGAAGCACTAGCCTTTGAACCACTGGGTGAAGGAGCAGCACTCTGAAAGCTAGTGCTTCTGAATAAACCTGTTTATTTTCCAGACATGCCACATCCCATGAGGAACATTTATTGATAAACCATTGACTCATAGATTATGGCTCTATGCAGAAGCCTTATGTTTGATAAAAACTCTATGCTGTTCCCTGTAGATCTTCACAACTTTAAACCACTATAGAAAGAACCAAAATATTTGTAAAATCAAAGCTGGAGACAGAAGAAATCAGCCATCAGAAAATCTGTAGGGAGGTGATGATCCCACTAAATAGCACTGGTGATGAAATTCTTAAACAGAATAAACATGAGCCCTTCTTCAGGAAAGGGCTCATGCCCGAAACGTCGATTCTCCTGCACTTTGGATGCTGCCTGATCTGTTGCGCTTTTCCAGCAACACATTTTCAGTTCTGATCTCCAGCATCTGCAGTCCTCACTTTCTCCTGTCGATTACTATGTCAACTTTGGGCTGTCTGATGATTTGAATTACTTCTGTAACTGACCAGTGCTAATTGCACTCTTGACTGACTGGATGCATCAGAAGTGGACAAATATAGTGAGCTGCCAGGGAAGAGGACAGGGATAATGCAGGTGCCATGTGGGTGAAGGGCAAGGATAATAACTCTGCTGCACAGGATACAGATAAATTATTTCTTATGGATGTTTAGAGGAGAATACTGGTAAATGTCTGAGATAATGCTTGGCTCATTGGCAGGTATTCTGGAAATGTTTGCATCCACTGTCAAGGGTCAGAGAGAATATCAAAACCAACTTTGCATGTGGTTTTTCGCAATGCTTAGAGCTCATCCTTTCCAGCAGGCCCATTTATGCACTCAGCCCCAATACAGGGGTTGATGGTGGATGTTGTAATTTCCATTTCAACACAAATGGCAGCTATCCAATTGTTGAGTTTTCTCCTTTGCATTGGAATGATTTATTTTAATTCCTAAACCTGTTAACTTTGTGGTGTGCTGAGCTCAGTTGCCAGTCTAGTGCTAGTTTGTGGCATATTCACATACACACTTAGGTCTAAGGCATGGCTAAATTCAAGTTTTAAAGCACTTTCTAAATTGGTTTAAATCTTCGGTGCCAGAAATTAAATGAGAATATCTGAAGTTACTGTTCAACACCTTTATGGAGTGAGCTGCCAGAGGAAGTGGTGGAGGCTGGTACAATTGCAACATTTAAGAAGCATTTGGATGGGTATATGAATAGGAAGGGTTTGGAGGGATATGGGCTGGGTGCTGGCAGGTGGGACTAGATTGGGGTGGGATATCTGGTCGGCATGGACGGGTTGGACTGAAGGGTCTGTTTCCATACTGTACATCTCTATGACTCTATGACCTTTGAAAAATATGGTTTCTGATCAGTGTATGCAGACAGTATCAAAAGGGAACTCAATGAGGACATGAAAATGGAATAAATCTGAGTTCTCTGAAAGAGTGGGGAAATGGAATTAATTGCATATTAATTTTAGAGTCATCGACAATGATTGGTTTAATGGCCAAGGTCTTTCTCCTGGGGTAGAGCAGTCCGAAACTAGACAGCATAGGCTTATAGAGTCATAGAGTCATAGAGATTACAGCATAGAAATAGACCCTTCGGTCCAACCTGTCCATGCCAACCAGTTATCCCAACCCAATCTAGTCCCATCTGCCAGCACCCAGCCCATATCCCTCCAAACCCTTCCTATTCATATACCCATCCAAATGCCTCTTAAATGTTGCAATTGTACCAGCCTCCACCACTTCCTCTGGCAGCTCATTCCATACACGTACCACCCTCTGCGTGAAAAAGTTGCCCCTTAGTTCTCTTTTATATCTCTCCCCTCTCACCCTAAACCTATGCCCTCTAGTTCTGGAGAGGGGAAAGATTTAAAAGGGACGTGAGGGGCAGCTTTTCCGTACAGATGATGGTGCATGTATGAAATGAGCTGCCAGCGCAAGTGGTGGAGGCTGGTGCAATTATAACATTTAAAAGGCATCTGGATGGATATATGAATAGGAAGGGTTTAGAAAGATTTAGGCCAAATGCTGGCAAATGGGACTAGATTAATTTCAGATATCTAGTCGGCATGGACAAGTTGGACCGAAGGGTCTGTTTCCAGCTATACATCTCTAAGACTTTATGACATAGGATCATGCTCTTGTGGTGCATTGGTAGTGTCTGTAACTTTGAATCAGGAAATCTGGGTTCAAGTTCCATCTGCTCCACCTGGATTGGTTATTTAGAGAATATCAAGAATGTAAGAAATAGGTGAGATGTCACACAGCAGCATGACCTGACCTACCATGCAAAAAGATCACAGCTGATCTCCTATATGATTTAATTAAAGCATAATATTCAGACATTGTAAGTCAATATAGTCCTGCCAGAGAGAGAGAGAGAAAGACACACAACTTTAACCTGAAGGTCACCAACCTTCAGGCAAGAGAGGAGGTCAAGAAGGAGAATCCTTCCTGATAACCTGGGCTTGTGTAGGAATTGAACAATGTTAGATTTACTCTGCAGGAGACCAACCATCCAGCCAACTGAGCTAACCAATCCCCACATATGTAAGCAGCTATCAAATAGTTATTTGGAGAAATCTGGTTCTGAACCCATTTCACGCAGCCTGTTGTTCTACAAGTTAAAACCAGTTTCAATTAAAGTTATGAAGAGAATGTAGTACATGGCTTCCAGTGAGAACAGTAACCAAACCTTCTTGACTACAAGTATTGTTAATGAAACGGGTTTGTATGATATGTCATAGTCACTAGAGAAAAGTAATAACCTGTATGTTTAACCAAGTGGGTGATTTAATCTGTTTTGCTGTTGGTAGTGCACACCTCTTTGGGTTTTGTGTTGGTTTGTTCTTGTTCTGTTTGGAGTAATAAATTTAGCAAAGTTCAATGTTTGTTCAGTGCAGATTCTGACAAATATATTTAGAAATGGACCAAAGGGTGTCTCCTTCTCATAGTAAAATCAGAACAAGAGGGATGTGTCATGACCAAAGAATTTATTACATGTTACAGCCAAAATAGAGTGGAGGGGACAATGCTATAACAACAAGTCGAACAATATTTTCATCAAAGTAACCTCATAATTTAATTCTTTCTCTCACAGCCCACAACTTCATCAATACACTTGAACTGAAACAGATATCAGGAAATTGTCCTATCACTCAACAAGCAGAAGTCTTCTTCACTGTAGGTAAGAAATAAATTACAGTGTTACCTAAAGGTAAATGTGTTATCCCAACACCATCACATAAAAACAGACTTACAGGGTTATAATGATCTCCTTCCCAATATGTAATGTTAAAACTAGCTATAATCATTAATGCCTAACATTAATCTTGCGTCTCCGCATCTTAATAAACTCTTGGTCCCAAAGACGTGAATATTGAGCCCTGTTTCTCTGGCATCTTTTTTCCCTCTTTCAGTAGCCTCTCTTGATCTAGACTTGTTGCTTTGATGACTGCAGCACATATAAAGTCAATGTGTTAAGCTGCAGGCAATAGAAATTCTGGGCGGAGTTATGAGAGCTGTGGAGATGAGGTTGGGAGCAGGATCTGGAGAGAAATCAGACAGGTCTACAGCAGCTTGCCCTCATCACCCTCTATCCATGCCACCAGTACACTTTAAGTTATTTTTTGTGTTTCCAAGATGACACCTCACAATCCTCTATCTGCACTGACACTGCCTGACTTTGCAGTGATGGTACTGGCTAGCTAGAGCATTAGGAATTCCCCATTTGCCATCCTTAATTCAGCTGGGCTTTCAGATTGACTCCTCTTTATTGCCATTTCTAAGTACATCCGTCAGGTGGACGGGACTCACAAATTGTTGGGGTCAGAGCTTTATCTCCAATGGAAGAATATTTTCAAAGTTGGACAGGCTCCACTTGCAGAGAGAGAAGTTTAATAAATATCTTGTGTCTCTTGCACAGGATGAAACACACCCTGTCTATGAAATGGCTTTCAGGTTCAAACCGATTTATCCACATCATGATGTAAAACTCCTATATATAATTGACAAGGAACTGCCTAGTCAATCATTTGGAATTTGAATAAGCAGGAGCAAAAGGTGGAGTAAAATACCAAACCCTCAAGTAGATTTCATAATGAGAAGGTACACAAAATTCTTTGAGAATGGCCCCAAGGATAACCTGCTGATATCTATTACTGGAGCAAGGAAATCCATTCTTTAAAATAGAACTTTGAAAGTAGAAAAATGAAATGCCATTTTTACCCTCATTCCATGCTGCTTTATCGTTCATTCATTGCTGGCAATGGGAAGGCATAAAATCTCACAGCACTGTCGCTGGGTTCAATGTAACAATGCTGAAATTCCTACATTGTGAATGTAGACAAGGGGGAATAGCTAGGTGAAAGTGAGGATTGCAGATGTTGGAAATTAGAGTCAAGATTAGAGTGGTGCTGGAAATGCACAGCAGGTCAGGCAGGATCCGAGGAACAATAAAATTGACGTTTCAGGCAGGAGCCCTTCATCAGGAATGAGACTGGAAGCCTTGGGGGTAGAGACATAAAAGGGGGAATAGCTAATAAAGTAAAACTTAGGAGAAACAATTACAACTGTGTGACGTATAGATGGAACATATAAAGCAAGGGAAATTATATTGGCTGTCTGCTGTATACAATACCCAATATTTAGTTGCAATAGAGTGGTCAGTGCTGGTTCAGTGGCTGTGAATTGCCTCAGTGGCTCAGCTATCCATCTATGACAGATAATGCCCATGCACTTCTGGTTGCACCTTTGCTGCTGGCTGAAGGGGCCAATCCATGAGAGATGGGTTCTTCCATAAGGACCTCATAGGAAGCTACCAAGTGTCCTTTTGGCTTCTGAAGGGTAGTCTCTAGTTTTGATACATTAACTCTTTTTCTTTGCCCTCTGAGTCATAGAGCCATAGAGATGTACAGCATGGAAACAGACCATTCAGTCCAACTTGTCCATACATCCATATAACTGATCAGATATCCCAACCTAATCTAGTCCCATTTGCCAGCACTTGGCCTATATCCTTCTAAACCCTTCCTATTCATACACCCATCCAGATCCCTTTCAAATGTTGTAATTGTACCAGCCTCACTTCCTTTGGCAGCTCATTCCATACATGCACGACCCTCTGTGTGAAAAAGTTGCCCCTTAAGTCCCTTTTATATCTTTCCCCTCTCACCCTAAACCTATGCCCTCTAGTTCTGAACTCCCTCACCCCGGGAAAAAATCCCTTGTCTATTTACCCTATCCCTGCCCCTTATGATTTTATAAATCTCTATAAGGTCATCCCTCAGCCTCCGACACTTCAGGGAAAACAGCCCCAGCCTATTCAGCCTCTCCCTGTAACTCAAACCCTCCAACCCTGGTAACATCCTTGTAAATCTTTTCTGAACTCTTTCAAGTTTCACAACATTCTTCCAATAGGAAGAATACCAGAATTGCATGCTCTATTCCAAACGTGGCCTAACCAATGTTCTGTACAGCTGCAACATGACCTCCCACTCATGTACTCAATTCTCTGAGCAATAAAGGAAAGCATACCAAATGCCTTCTTCAATATCTGATACTGCTAGACCTGCTGAGCTTCTCCAGCACTTTCTGCTTTTGAGTCCTTCTGGGTTGTCATTTTCTATGTTGGAATTTGTTGCCAACCTGCTGTTGCCTCTGGAAGAATTTGTTTTATTCAGTTAAATGAATGCAATGTATCTATTCCCTAAAGAAGATAGTGGCATGAATATTGCAGTGGTATATTTTATTGTTCTTTTTATTTCTTAAATGGACATGACAGGATGTTTTAACAGTAATGTCATGCATATTCCTTAGCTTAGAGTTTCCACTTGGTTCCTTTGATTTTGTTTGTAACGTAATCCTCTTGATATTGAGGAATTTTGAGTACATATTGCAAGCAGAGCAATTCAAGCTTCTGTGATTATTTGCACTAATCTTAAAAACATCTCCCTAGAAGCAGATCCAAGTATAAAATTGTTGACACCCCTGCTAGGAAGGAATAATCATTGCTGAGAATTTCAACTAAATATCCTTGATTGTGGAACTTTGAGGACAGTCCATCTATTTAGCTCAAACGTTTCATTGCAAGGACATGAAAAGATATGCATTGAATGGGTTTGGATGTTTTTCCCTTCACTTACTAAATGTGTCACTGCTGTAACCCATTACTGCATTGAACCGGAAAATAGTTTTACATTCCTTAAAAGTTCCTCTCAGCACTTTAGAATCATGAGACTCACAGGTGGTGGGTGAGCATCGAGAATGTGACCAATCTCTTCTCAGATATTTCCACTGTGTTTCCAAATTCCCATTCATTTTGGAGAAGAGTATTTTTTAAAAAGTAAACCTATTTTTCAAGAAAAGGCTTTCAAATAATGCCCAATTAAATTAGCCCATGGCAAATTTTGCAAGTTTGAGTGAAACTTGAGAAAAATAACCACTTTTCAAAATGGATGCAGTTTTCAGCTGATGGTACTGATAGCAACGTGTTGGCATTTACTTCAGAAAATATGGATCAGGATATTAAACAGACACCACAGCCCATTTTCCCTCTGTGACCCCATTCAAGGCTTGAAAGTTGGCCAGAGCTTCTTTGGAGGTTGCGACGTCATAATTTCAGCTTGCAAGCCTACTTGAGATCCAGACTCCTGCTTTGGAAGCCTTGTCATAGCTTTCTCAGCTCCCATTATGCTGACAGCTGGAACATAAAGACAAGGATAAAAAGCCAACTGTATTTTGACCATTGCCAAGACATAATCAATTAGCGAATATGTTTCTAGGGTTTTAGTGATGATAGCATTTCAAACTTGGGATGGAAATTCAACACTGGAGCAGGAAGGGTGAGCTTCACTGATCTGTCCCTCTGCTATTATGAGAAAAGGAAGAGTCTTTTTTTTCTGTGTTGTAAGTCATCAGAATTCCCTTCCTCAAAGACTGTAGCTACAGAATCTTTCATTATTTGTAAGGCAGAGATAGACAGATTCTTGATTAAAAAGGATAAAGTAGCCATAGTCCCATCAGAGTGCTCTTTCATTAGAGAGCACTCATACTTCATTTGAGGGGAGAGATTGCGAATGTAGGTACCTTCAAGTTGATCGCAGCTAGTGTAGGAATTGAACCTGTGCTGTTGAAGTCTTTTTCACAAACCAACTGTCTAGCCAACTGAGCAAACCATCCTTCCAGGTTTTTTTGATTACAATGGTGATAAAAAATGTTCAGAGCCATGCAGGAATATAGGGTTGAGATTAAGATCAGATTAGTTGTGAATGGCAAAGTTGCTTATCCTTGTTTATATGATGGTTTGTAATAAAAACAAAACACACAGGAAATGTTCAAAGGTAATTGCGGTCATGTTGTAGATTCATACAGCATAGAAACAAATACTTTGGCCTAACTTGTCCAGGCCGACCACATTTCCAAACTAAACTAGCCCCATTTAGATTGGATTCCCTACAATATGGAACAGGCCCTTCAGCCCAACGAGTCCATACTAACCCTCCCAGACCCATTCCCCATGCACCTAATACTATGAGCAATTTAGTTTAGCCAACTCACCTGACCTGCACATCTTTAGATTGTGGGAGAAAACCCATACAGATAATGTGCAACCTCCACACAGTCAGTTGCCCAAGGCAGATATTAAACCTGGATCCCTAGTACTGTGAGGCAACAGTGCTGATCACTGAGCCACCATGCTACCCTTTGGCCCGTATCCCTCTAAACCTTTTCTATTTGTGTACCTGTCCAAATGTCTTTATAAATATTGTAACTGCACCTGCATTCACCACTTCCTCTGGCTGTTCATTCCACATACAAATCACCTTCTGTGTGAAAACATTGCCCCTCAGGTGCCTTTTAAACCTTTCTCCTCTTACCTTAATAATTATATTCTTTAGTTTTGAATTCTCCAATCCTCAGGAAAAGAGTCGACAGTGTGGTTCTGGAAAGGCACATCAGGTCAGGCAACATCCTAGGAGCAGGAAAGTCAACATTTCAGGAAAAAGCCCTTCATCAGGAATCCTAGGGAAAAGACCATAGCCATTCATCTTATCTATGCCCCTCATTATTTTATAAACCTCTTTTAGGTTACCTCTCAACCTCCTATGCTCCAGTGAAATAAGTCTCAGCTTATCCAGCCACTCCTTCTAACTCAAACCCTCCAGTCCTGGTAACATCCTTATAAATCTTTTCTGAACCCTCTCCAATTTAATAATATCCTTCCTATAGCAGGGTGACAAGAACTGTACATAATATTCCAAAAATGTCCTCATCAACCTTCTGTACAACCACAACATGACGTCCAACTCCTACACTCAATGGTCTGAGCAATGAAGCCAAATGCCTTCTCTACCCTGTCTACCTGTGACACCACTTTCAATAAACTATGGACTGGCACCCTTAGGTTTCTCTGTTATGTAACACTCAACTTCTTTCCTCTCCAAAGATGCTGCCTGCCATCCTGAATATTTCCATTGTGTTTTATTTTCATTTCCATTGTGTTTGGCTCTTGCTTGGGGTGGCATGGTGGCTCAGTGGTTAACACTGCTACTTCAGAGCACAAGAGACCTAGGTTCAAATCCTGCCTTGGGCAGCTATCTGTGTGGAACTTGCACATTCTCCCCATATCTGTGTGGGTTTCCTCCCACAGTCCAAAGATGTGTGGGTCAGGTGAATTGGCCATGCTAAATTGCCCACAGTGTTAGGTGGCTTGTCAGGGTAAATATAGGGGTCTGGGTGAGTTGGTGTGGACTTGTTGGGCTGAAGGGCCGGTTTCCATACTGTAGGGAATCTAATCTAATTTTAGATTTCTACCATCTGTTGTATTTCATTTTGTTTTGATGGGAAGGCTTGGGTGATGTTGTGGGTGATTGTGGTAGTGATTGGACTCAGCCCTCTAGTCTGTACTGAGGAGCAAACTGTCTCAGCTGTAATCGTTTTGCAACAGCTGAGATATTATTAGACATACTTACAAAGTTTCACTCTAATTCATAGCCACTTAAAACACACCCATTGTTCCTATTCTACCACTGATGACCAACCACAGAAAATGTGTGGTTCCCTCACAATGTGCCTCCCATCTGACCTGTTAGTTTGCCCTATCTACCCCTATAGTCTTTGGAGTTCGCTTTACTCTTGATCATTGGATGATCTTTTACAGATAATGGCTGGGATGAGCCTGCCAAATGAATTGAAAAACAAATGCTTAGGGATAAATGAAGTGGGTGTAGTGGATGTGGGGGCGATTGCTTCTTGTGTCTATGTTCTAGAACATTCTCCATCCCAACAAAGACTTTTCCTTTTATCCCTAGCTCATGGATACCTGGTGCTGGAACGCAGGTACAAAATGTGGGAGATTGAGTACTCTCCCTGCTACCCTTTCCTTGAACAGTCCACATCATCACCCCAGAAAAAAAACACAGTAATTATCACTAAACCAGACAGGAGCCAGACTAAAATTTTAATTTATTAATTGAACATAAATGCAAAGTAAATGCAAGTCTGAACAAGAAAACAAATTATCAAGTGAAATGCTGTACAAATCCACACTGAACAATTATACATCATAAACAAATGCTTATGAGTTGAACTCAGTCAAGTTACTGACGGATCGTGGTTGCTGAGGAGCCTGGAGTGTTGATGCCAATAACAATTGTTGTATAATTAATGAGGTCTTGAAAATTGACAAACTCAACAGTACGAGTGTTGACAGAATGAGGCAGGTGTTAGATGGAAAATGAACAGCTGAATGTGTTGTTGATAATGAAGGTGTTTGTTCTGCTTGGACCTAAAGGCAAGGCAAAATCATACCATGAAATTGGGAAAGAAATCGCCACACTCATGTCTGAAGAGGTGACTGTTATGGACATGTTGTCTATCTATGATGCCAAAACATGTCCCTGGGAGCTGTGCCTTAATAGAGTGTGTAACAAAGATCCATTGGACTTGCTCCTAGATGGTCTGATGAGGAAGGATTGGTTAGAATAAGGAGATTGAGATGAGTGAGTTTGAGTGATGTTACTGAGGTGGAATTAGACAATATCATCGAGGTCGCAAACATGAGGGTGGGAGTTCATCTTGGGAGCAAATGTATCACTGGGGTGGGAACAGACTGTCTTAATCTCTGATGAAGGGCTTTTGCCCAAAATGTCGATTTTCCTACTCCTCAGATGTTGCCTGACCTGCTGTGCTTTTCCAGCACCACTCTAATCTAAACTCTGACCTCCAGTATCTGTAGTCCTCACTTTTGCCCTGTCTTAATCTCAGATTGTTCAAAGATTCATGGTCAATGAAGTGTTGATATATCACAATGATGAGAAAGGCACAGCATAAATATAAAACCTCTTTATTTGAAGACTTTCAGGCTTTGGAGAAACAGCAGCCATGATGAACTCTGTCGTAATTAGAATCTAAATCTTTCCATCTCTGGAGCGCTGGAGGCAGGCGTGTGACCAAAGATGAGGGTCAGATTCTCAAACAGTCCCAATGCATTGACCTCCATGGGGAATGCCCAGGTACTTGCAACTCCCAATTCTGGTTTATTTAGCTGAAGTTGGAATGTGTGGTACTGGAGGAGTGTGGAGATTTTGGATGTTGGAAACACAGGGCCCCTTGAGTATATGAATAGGAAGAGTTTGGAGGGATATGGGCTGGGTGCTGGCAGGCAGGACTAGATTGGTTTGGGATATCTGGTCAACATGGATGGGTTGGACCGAAGGGTGTGTCTCCATGCTGTACATCTCTATAACTCTATGACTCTGTCTGCAACTTTGAGTCAGAGATTGCAGGCAGATCTGACTAATGTTCCTGAATTGATATCCAGGAACCATTAGACCAAATTTAGGGTGACACAGTAGCTCAATGGTTAGCACTGCTGCCCTCACAGTGCCAGAGACCAAGGCTCGATTCTACCACTGGGTGACTGCCTGTTTGGAGTTTGCACATTCTCCCCATGTCTGTGTGGGTTTCCTCCCACAGTCCAAAGATATGCAGGTTAGGTGAATTAGCTGTGCTAACTTGCCCATAATGTTCAGGGATGTGTAGGTTAGGTGCATTAGTCAGGGGTAAATGCAGAGTAATAGGATAAGGGAATGGGTCTGGGTGGGTTACTCTTCAGAGGGTCGGTGTGGACATGTTAGGCTAAATGGCTTGTTTCACAGGAATTCCTTTGTTGCAATGAGGTGATTTACACAAAATTTGGCAATTCTGACATTGGTTACAAAATTGCATGTTTAATATTCCATTCTCCAATGTTTATATTAAATATTCATCATAGGGAAACATGAAATTTGTCTCTGATTTGATTTTGGATGGTATTAATTAAATTTATGAAAAGAGAACACAATGAAATTGAATGGTGTATTTGCTAAAGATTGCTGCAGACTTCATATCTGTCAACAAAATTTGCACTGAATTAAAATTCGATTGTCAAAACCAGTTTTTTCTATTTACAGTGTTAGTAGATCTGTCAATAGAGAGTCATTTTGATGCAAATGCATAACAAAATTCCCCTGTGAAATTAATTAAATCGATACGATATTTTAAATGCCAAAAAAATCCTATGTTAGACTAATTCAAAAATATTCTTGCATTTTGAATTGGAACTCTCAATTAAACCATTCCATACATTGATTGACTTTAATTTAAAATGTAGGATCTACAATAATAAAGTTTGTATCATATAAAAGAAACAAATCATTGATCATGTACGCATTTCTACTGGAATTATCATACACTCAGTACCTCATATAATGAGACAATGCATATTATACAATTCCTAATCTGACAAGGTTAAATATCACACAATACCAGGTTATAGTCCAACAGGTTTAATTGGAAGCAATAGCTTTCGGAGCAACGCTCCTTCAGCAGGTGGTTGTGCTCTGAAAGCTAGTGCTTCCAATTAAACATGTTGGACTATAACCTGGTGTTATTTGATTTTTTAACTTTGTACACTCCATTCAAACTCTGGCATCTCCAAATCATAATCTGACAAAATGTATTTGCAACTGAACAGGCATCCAGGTGTCGGCATTCTAGGTTGTGCTAGTTAGAGATGTGAACTATAATTGATGTGAACCCCTAGCACATTTTTCAACTACATCATTATGTCAAAACAAAACTAAAGAAAATATTCCTTTGCAGCATAAAATGAAGGTACAGACTTGATGGGTCGAAGGGCCTCCCTATACTGTATGGTTCTATAAATGATTTGACATGTCTTCTATCTAATTAAAAGGAGTCTGTGCAATTCCATCGTTCACTTAATAGTTGATGCAGATGAAAATCATCTATTATATGACAGCTAAAGTGCTTCCAGAACAAATATGGTTTCCTGAATAATTCCTGGATTTTTTTTTGAAGACGAAAGGTCTCTGCTACCTTGGCTTCCAGAAATGTCCTGATGTGATTTATTTGGGGAACACAGAGAGAGAGCAACAACATACCCGTTCAGTTGCTGATTCGTTCTCCATTTTGGATCTCTCTTGAGCCTTTAGTGACTCTAACGGTCTCGACACATCTTGCATCTTATGCTGCACTATACCACTTGTAAAGAACAAGATGCCTCACACTTAAGCAAACATCCTATTTCCTGCACCACCATTCACACAGTGTTTTTCCACACCCAATTTGTCACAGCAGCACTAGGGGATATCTCAGCTGCTGCTGTCTTTCAGGCTAAGGCAAAGCAGAAGAACCTATTGAGTGGGGATAGAACTTTTAAAGATAAATAAAGATCAATAAAATGTGACTATTGGCACAAATGAATTAAATTGTGTATTCACTGTATCTCATTAGAATCTGGCCCATAACAATATACCCACATCTAATACAAGGAGCATCTGAGTCACGGTAGAGCTTCTATTTGAATTGCTGTGACAAAATTGAAAGCCATAGAATCATAGAGATGTAAGCACAGAAACAGACCCTTGAGTCCAACTTGTCCATGCTGACCAGATATCCTAAATTAATCTAGCCCCATTTGCCTCATCCAGCCTCATCCAGCCTCATCCAGATGCTTTTTAAATGCTGTAATTGTACTCGCCTCCACCACTCCTTCTGGCAGTTCATTCCCTGCACACCCCACCCTTTGTGCGAAAAAGTTGCCCCTTAGGTCCCTTTTAAATC
Source organism: Chiloscyllium plagiosum (assembly GCF_037043375.1). Lineage (NCBI taxonomy): Eukaryota > Metazoa > Chordata > Chondrichthyes > Orectolobiformes > Hemiscylliidae > Chiloscyllium > Chiloscyllium plagiosum. The sequence continues at coordinate 106,179,972 of NW_028270141.1, forward strand.
TTTCCCCTCTCACTGTTAATGTATGCCCTCTAGTTCTGGACTCCCCAACTCTAGGAAAAATACCTCGTGTATTTGCCCTATCCATTCCCCTCTTGATTTTATAAACCTCTATAGGGTCACCCCTCAGTCTCTGACCTGCCGGGGAAAATAGATTCAGCCTATAGTCTCTCACTATAGCTCAAATCCTCCAACCCTGACAACATCTTTGTAATTCGTTTCTGAACCCTTTGAAGTTTCACAACATCCTTTCTATATCAGGGAGACCAGAATTGGACACAATATTCCACAAGTAGCTGTAACTAATGTCCCGCACAGCTGGAACTTGACCTCCCAATCTTATACTCAATGCACTGATCAATAAAGACAAGTTTACCACATACCTTCTTCACTATCTTTTCTACCTGCTACTCTACTTTCAAGGACCTATCAACCTGCACTCCAAGGTCTCTTTGTTCAGCAACACTCCCTAGGACCTCCCCATTAAGTGTATTGTTCATGCCTAGATTTGCCTTACCAAGCTTTCAAAGCCCTTCTTTTTGGCATCTTCATTGTGTCAAATTGAATGTCTCCAGTTTTGTCCAAAGTTCACAGTTTAACTGAGGGGCAGCAGGAAACCAAGTGACATACATGTAACTTGAATTTAAACAAACAATGCAGAAAGACATCAGATTGATGCCTAATCCTCTACAAATGCCGCAATCTTAATCTCAGGTTCCCAAACCTGTTTATTCCATGCAGCCATGGACTGGATTTAGACCAGTGGTGAAGAGGTCCATACCAAGAGACAAGGCAAGGATTCCACGTGTGGGACTGGAGACAGGGGGTGAGAGAGGTTAAAACCATCCCTAAGGTGGGTTCCCCTTGGCCTCCAGCATTCCCATCCTCCTCACTGGCACCTCTCTTCCTTTTACCACATCGCACACACTCCTTCCTCTCTCCAGGGATAGCAGTGGCGGTCTCAGGTGAAGGGGCAGTGCAATACTGGCTGTAGCTACTACTCCTGGTATGGAGATCTGCCAGTGTCTCTTTGGTCAGGAGCTCTCTGAGGTGGGTCTTCCTGATGAGAGTAAATCTATATTGGACTCTCCCTATGGCCTTCACATTCTTCCTATAGTGCGTAGGTCAAAGATACAACCAATACTTCAACTGTGTTCTTAAATTTTATATATCACCATCATATAGCAACTTTTATATTCTATATTGAGCTAGAAAGGAAAAGGCACTCAAATTAAAGTGGACAGATGAAGATCTGAGATAGTACTCAAAGGGGTAAGAACTACGGTAGATATTTTTGAATGTTTTTGAATTTCAGATGCTAGCTTTGAATCTTGCTCACCACAACTGCAGATTGAAAAAACCCTCACAACTTGCCATGGAAAACCTTTGGGTCAGCCTTCCCAATTTGCACTAATGGTCCTTGTGTAAACCATGAAGGAATTAGTGGTTTAAGGGTTCAGAAGAGATTTACCAGCCTGTTTCTGGGAATGGAAGGTTTGATTTATAAGGAGAGGCTGGATAGACAGGGACATTTTTTGCTGGAGTTTAGGAGGTTGAGTGGTGACCTTGTAGAAGTTTATAAAATAATTAGGGGCATAGGTAAGGTGAATGGCAGATATCTTTCCCTTAGGGTGGGGTATTTCAAAACTAGGGGGCCTATTTTTAAGGTGAGAGGAGAAAGAATTAAAAAAAACATGGGGGCAATTATTTTACACAGAGTGGTTTGTGAGTGGAATGAATTTCCAGAGGAAGTGGTGGATGCACGCACAGCTATAAAGTAATTTAGGTAAGTACATGAATAAGAAATGTTTGGAGGGATATGGGCTAACCACAGGCAGATGGGACTAGTTTAGTTTGGGATTATAGACAAAAGTAAGGACTGGGCCTCCTCCACTGCCGCTCCCTCACCACCTGACGCCTGGAGGAAGAACGACTCATCTTCCACTTCGGAACACTTCAACCCCAGGGCATCAATGTGGACTTCACCAGTTTCCTCATTTCCCCTCCCCCCCACTTTACCCCAGTTCCAACCAGCTCAGCACCGTCCCCGTGACCTGTCCTACCTGTCAATCTCCCTTCCCACCTATCCATTCCATCCTCCCCTCTGACCTATCACCTCCATCCCCACCCCCATCCACCTATTGTACTCTTTGCTACCTTCTCCCCAGCTGCCGCCCCTGCACCCCCTTTAATTCTTCACCCTGGAGGCTTCCTGCCTCTATTCCTGATTAAGAGCTTTCGCCTGATTCATTGATTTTCCTGTTCCTCGGATGCTGCCTGACCTGCTGTGCTTTTCCAGCACAACTCTGATCTAAACTCTAGTGTGGGATTATGATCAGCGTGGACTGGTTGGACTGAATGATCTGTTTCCGTGCTATATGGCTTGACGACTAATTGGTTTTCCTCCTCGTCTACTTTGAATTCCTTATTTGAGCCTCAATCACTTCTTGACTTGACCATTGCACTACAGTCTGCACTTTCACATTCTACCCTCTGATTTTAGATGATTCAAAGCTCAGTACATAATGTCACACCAATTCCCATTCTGCTCTCAGTCCTGGGTTTGCTGATCTGTATTGGCTCCAGGGCAAGCAAGGTTTTGTATTTAAATTTCACATTCTTGTTTGAATATCTCCATGTCCTCACCCTTCCTATTTCTTTAATTTCCTCCAGGCCCACAACCCACTGAGATATCTGTACTCCTGTAATTTTGGCCTGTCATGCATTTTCTCCACTATTTGTGACCAAGCATTAAGATGCCTATGCCCAAGATTTGGAATTGCCTCTGTATACTTCTCTGCCTTACTGCCTCACTGGTCTCATTTAAAATGTTATCCAAAATGTACATCTCTATTTAAGCTTTTAGTCATCTATCCTAAAATCTTCTTTTACGGCTCAGTCTCAATTAATTTTATTATGTGAAATTCCTCGGAATATTTTGTTATGTTTAAGGTGTTCATGAATATAAGTTGTTGCTGTTGAGACAATTAGAAACTTTAAGGCCTTGAAATGCTGCAGGCAAAACTGATAAGATTGCTTCTCAGTGTTCAATTATATGTAAATCTCAATTGAAAGTCTCTCTTAAAATCTCTTCCACCTCTCCACCCTCTTTTAAAACTTGTCTTGAAAACTCATCTCTTTGAAAAATAATGGGATAGAGAGAGGTCAAGTGAGTGGGCAAAAACATGGTAGATGGAGTTTAATGTATGAATGTATGAGGTGATGCATTTGGGTGAAAGAATCAATAGGCAGGGAGGGAGGGAGGCTCCTATAAAGTACAATACAGAGAGATGCGAGTGTTCATTCAGATGCAACAAGTAATTAAGGAGATAAAAGGAATTTTGATTTTTATGGGTTAGGCTGTAGGAGTTTAAAACAGGGTACAACTGTACAGGTGTTTGTAAGGCTGCATGTGGAATGCAAAGTAGAATTTTGGGCCCTGTATTTAAGAAAGGTTATACAGTCAACTTTGTTTGAACTGGCCCTCTCGATAAACCAGCAAAAATTATTCACCTCAAAAACCAGACATTTGCTGTATTATTGCAATGTCCGAGTAGTCGGCTGAGGGTGCAAGTGAGAAGATTCTACCGGTAAGTTTTATTTGAGGCAAAGTTGCATTATTATTTAAGTCAATGTATAGCAGTGATGTGTATACCTCCTGCATCATGTCTCTAATACTTAGTGCGTGATTATCGGGATCTCTTGATTATCTGGAATATATGATCAACTGGTGCACTCCTTGTCCCATAGGGGCTGGTTAACAAAAGGTTTGCTGCACTGGTATTGGAAGTTGCTCAAAAGAGTCTCACTAGATTAATTCCTACAATGAAAGTGCAGAATTATCAAGGACAGCTAAACAGAATAAATCTTTATTCAATAACATTTAAAAGAATAAGCATTACAACCTTATTGAAACATGGAAGATTCTGAGAGGGAATGACAGGGTAAATGTTGAGAAGATGTTTCTGTTAGTGAGGGAATCTTGAACTAGGGGTCACAGGGACACTTATTTAAAACTGAGAGGTGATGGAATTTCTTTTCCCAGGAACAGCGTTCCCTCAAATTTGCTTACCAACTGCACGGGCTCTCCAGGATCCAAGCATGGCTTCTGAAATTGGATGTCAATTGTAAGGGTCAGGATGCCACCACCGATCGTTGTGTGTGGAACATCAGAGCAGCAGCCTGTAAGCGGCTTGGAGGGAGTGTTGCACACAAAACAGAGAATGTCTGGAATTCTCTTCCGCAGAGAATTGTGGAGATTGGATCACTGAACGTAATTACAAAGAAAGTAGAGTTTTGAAAGATGAGGGGATTGTGGGCAATAAGGAGCTGGTAAAAGGAGAGGTGACACTTGGTTGTGATCTTATTGAATGGTGGGTCAGGCTTGAGGGGCTGCTCCCACTTCTCAATATTTTGATCCAGTGCCTTAACACTGCTTTATGTATTACAACACTTTTCTGCAGGTTCTTGGGAGGTTTTATTTCATTAAGTACTCTCCACAAATATGTATTGTCATTAAAATATGACAGTACAAAGTTTAGCGAGGTGTCTTGTGGTAGAGGCCCTACCTCTAGGCCAGGGTATCTGGATTCAAGTCCCGACTGCACTAGAGGTGTGTCATAGAAGTTTGAGCAGGTTGACGAAAATAACTATAACTTGTTACTGTATTATTTCCGAATTTCTTTTCTCTGTTCTGTAGATCCAGCTTCAAGTTATTGAGGAGCCATGAGCTGGGGTTTACTCCGTGATGTTTTGAGTGGAGTGAATAAATACTCCACCGTTGTGGGGAGAATCTGGTTGAGTGTTATGTTCATATTCCGAGTCCTTATCTATGTGGTGGCTGCAGAACGTGTCTGGAATGATGAACAGAAGGAGTTTACCTGCAACTCGAGGCAAGTTGGTTGTGAGAATGTATGTTTCGACCACTTCTTTCCAGTGTCACATGCAAGACTTTGGGCACTGCAACTTATCTTAGTTTCCACCCCTTCTCTTCTGGTTGTCATGCATGTAGGTTACAGGGAACACCGCGAGAAGAAGTACAAAAAAAAGCTGTATAAAGACAAAGGGAACATAGATGGGGGCCTATGGTGGACCTATTTCTTCAGCCTGGTGTTCAAAACAGGAGTTGAGTTCACCTTCCTGTTTGTGCTGGCATGGATGTACGAAGGGTTTATTATTCCTCACCTTTTAAAGTGTGAGATCAAGCCTTGCCCCAATGTGGTGGATTGTTTTGTTAGTCGGCCAACAGAAAAGACCATCTTCCTCTACTGCATGGTGGTCTCCTCAGTTGTGTGCATATTGCTAAACATCTGTGAGATGACCTACCTCATCATAAAACACTGCAGAAACATCTGTGAAAAAAGATCTATCAAACAGGCAAAGCGGTTGAAATGTGGATGTGATTCTTCAGAATTGAATCAAGCTCAACGAAAAGGACTTAGAAACGGCACCCTGAGGTCTTCTGTAAGTATGTGCACATTGTAAAAACCAGAGAAACAGCAGTACAATCTCTGAAAGCTGGTTTTCGAAGAGAGGCTCCAGTGGGCAGTTACCCGCTATTTAAAGAAATAAACAAGCATGGATTATTGCATTAACACAGACAGAGAATGCTGGAGAAACTCAACAGGTCTGGCAGCATCTGTGGAGAGAGAAAGAGAGTTAACGTTTCAAGTCTAAAAACGCTTCTTCAGAATTTCAGAGTCATATTGGACTTGAAACGTTAGCACTGTTTTTATCTCTGCACACATTCTGCCAAACCTGCTGAACTTCTCCAGCACTTTCTACTTGTATTTCAGGTCTCCAGCTTCCACAATATATTGCTTTTAATTGACTTCTGGAGGTACTGCCTAGGATTCTTTACCGGCTCATCGAAGGATTAAAAACAAATCCTGAAGAGATTGTGGTGTATAGAATACTAAATTTAACATGATTTAATTATATTTAATTCAAAGCCAAGCTTTGTACAATTGAGTGCAGGACACCTGCATAAGGCTGCATTTCGGTTTCCAATATATTCTGGGATTGCTTTACCTTCATAACTTTCTAGTTTTTCTTCAATATATAATCCCGAAGCCTCCCCCATTCCAAAGTCCCTCCAGTCTTCTGCTTTCTGTTCTTGACGTTATATGTTACACTGCAACGTTCCCACTTGCCTTATGTCCATGTCCTTTTCTTAGTAGGTTGTTGCTCCTGATAGCCACATTTCTGTTCCTAGGTATCACACTCAGTTGCAGAAGGTCTCACATTCTATTTCACATGAGTTATACAGTATTCTCAGGGATCACACCCTGCTCCTAATGGCGACAAGTTCTCTGGTCTCAGATGTTTTACCCTCTTTCCAATTTGCTCCTCAGGGTGACATTCTATGCTCCTGAGTGTCACAAACTCTGTTGTTCACACCCTGTTTCCAAGAGGTCAGTTTCTGTTCCCAGGAATTACATTCTATGCTCCTGTTGATCATTGTCTGCACCTTGCCAATTTGTCAGTTCTCAACTTCAAATCTTTCTCTTCTCCGTCTGCAGAGTGCTCCCAAACCATTCTCCAATTTTTCCGAAAATTCTGCCCTGGACACACTTAACTCCAAAAAGCAATCCCCAATAGATTCTCTCCCAGACTTCCAGGTGCTTCCAGCCACTCACTACTGCCCTATTTAACAGAATGCTTTCCAATACTCAGTTACCTGAAAGCGGTAAAGATAGAACTGGTGATTTTTTTTTTGAGCACTACATGACCTTTCAGCTATGAAAACATTCACAATAAGTGAACATGTTTTAATTACAGATTTCTAATTGTCACCGTGATGAAGGAGAAACAACCTAGGGCACAACAGCTTTCTTTATAAAACTGATTTTTATAAATGATTTTTACAGTTGAATGCTTAATATGCTTCACCCAAATTCCATTTTAATTAGAATTTTAAATTTGATTGGTTAATGCCATTACAAAACTAGTATTGACAGAAATGTAGCGAGGGTTATTTTTATTTGACCTTCACTTGTTAAAGGTTAGCCTTAAAATGTTGGTTAATGATCATCAAGCATCATTGTTACTGATTTAAATCTAAAGCTTAATTCACTGATAAAATTAGAAGATCTGACAAAACAGTGGAGATGAGTATGATCGAAATCCATGTGCGGTACTGAGAGGAGTCTATTTTCATTGTGAATGTAATGCCATGAAAGCTTTGCATTCTGATGCTCCAAACCTGGTTTGACAGGTCTAACAAGCAACTATACATTGCACATGCTCAGTTCACATATTTCCATTCATACCATTTGTGCCTGTGGGTGTCAGTTGTGGCTTAGGATACTTTGTTTTTTTTCTCATCATCGTTTTTTCCTAGTGCAAACTAACAAATTGCTGGATTTATTGAATTATTCAACAATCACTACTCAAACTCATACTCTTTGGATTATTACAACTGCTAAACTATTTCTGTTCATCATCATTATTTCAAATGTTGTGGACTCGATGTTTGTTTTGATATTTCATATGTCAATTCTGAGACGATATTTTATATTTGGAAAGACATATGTGATTTCAATATTTTACTTAATTACGCTTCTGTGAAGTACTTTGTAACTACTGTATCTATTTAAAGGCAGTATGTAAATGCAAGTTGCTGCTGGCACAATATACTCACTCTAACAGACTCTGTCTTGAAGAAAATAAATAAACTTGTTAAATATACTTCTTAATTCATTTATTGTTCATTTTGGTCGTTATAAACACTTGATCGTTTTGACTGGGATTTTCAACAAGTAAAAACATTCAGCTGGTTCCATTCTAAAACAGATATGGAAATGTGTTGCTGGAAAAGCGCAGCAGGTCAGGCAGCATCTAGGGAACAGGAGAATCGACGTTTCGGGCATTAGCCCTTCTTCCTGAAGAAGGGCTAATGCCCGAAACGTCGATTCTCCTGTTCCCTAGATGCTGCCTGACCTGCTGCGCTTTTCCAGCAACACATTTCCATCTCTGATCTCCAGCATCTGCAGACCTCACTTTCTCCATTCTAAAACACAAATGTTCTAATGTTTGATACCAAATGATCTGACTTAATGATCTTTCAGAATTCATTTTCCTCATGCTATTATATCTATAAAGTTTATCCAATCCACTTGAGAAACTGGAATGCTTTTGAGGACATATTATTCTTCCAAAAAAGGTTTGTTCAAAATCTAATTTTAATTTATTGACTGTTCCTTTAACTTAGTGCATAGCAGTTTAAAGAAGGATTATATGTGGGTGCGGCATACTAAGCTTAGTCTAATACAGCGTTTGAAGTTTAGTTGGTTTCGATATGGAGAGGGTATAAATTTAAACTTAATGCTATCATGCGACTGCTTCTGCTTTAAAGAAAAGGAATAGAGACATAGCACAAAATGCAAAAGTCCTAGTTCCTCTTTTGTAGAATATAAAGAAGAACAACCCAGGTTGAAATTAAGTTGTTTGGACAGCTTAGCGGAAATGGGAACTGACCAGTTTGGATAGTAAGCAACCAATAAAAGGTCTGTTTCAGTTTTCAAAAATGTAACGATTACTGTAATTAAGTTTCCACAGTAGCAGGTGGTTGTAGAAAAAAAAACATATTTTAAAAGTTATTTGCACAGCTGTAGTTTTGAACTTGAAATTTTAACTGTTTCTCTCTCAACAGATGCTGGCAGACGTGCTGAGTTTCTCCAGCATTGTTTTTATATCAGATCTCCAGCATCCATAGTTCTTTTATTTGAAGCATTTATCAGGTAAGGTTTATTACTACTTCCCGATGAAATACAAAAATCACACAACACCAGGGTATAGTCCAACAGGTTTATTTGGAAGCTCTAGCTTTCGGAGTGGTTGTGGAGCAGGATCATAAGACACAGAATTTATAGCAAAAGATTACAGCATCACACAACTGAAATGATATATTGAACAAACCTAAATTGTTGTTAAGTCTTTCATCTTTTAGAATGGGTTGCAGGTTTTGGTTCATTAATATGTCAATCCCTGAACTTATTTTAATTTACATATTAATGAACCAAAACCTGCAATCCGTCCAAAAAAATGAAAGACTTAACATCAATCTAGCTTAGTTCGATATATTGCATGATGCTGTAATCTTTTGCTATAAATTCTATGCTTTAGGATCCTGCTCCACAACCACCTGATGAAGGAGCAGCGCTCCGAAAGCTAGTGCTTCCAAATAAACCTGTTGGACTATAACCTGATGTGGTGTGATTTTAACTTTGTCCAGCTCAGTTCAACACCGGCTCCTCCACACCATACTTCCTGATAATATTAGCAAAAGCTTACCTAACACAAACACATTTACTGTTCATTGTGAGAGCAAAGATGTAATTTAAAATAAAATTGGATGGCTGTTGGTCTCACTGGAGATGAAGGAGGGTGAATTAGCAGTTATGTAAAGCAGTCACTGGTAGTAAAAATGGACATACCAAGTTTGACAATGAACATAGCTAATTAGTGATTGCTTTCAGTACAACAGAATGACATTATTAGATACTGACAAAATAGTTTGAACACTGCTCACATGTTGGATTGATGAACTGTATGTTGTTTCCCACCACAAACAAACCAGATTCAATTCATAAAAAAACGAAGAAAAGTAACATCTCTTTGATTATTGCATTGCAAATCAGGTGTTTCTTTCTAGTCTAAGGTATTGCACAACAGAGATCCAACAAGACAGAACACCAATATGCAAATGAATAAATGCAAAGTAATACAAATATTGAAATTAGAATGGAGACAGGATTTTCAACACAATTAACAAAATCACCTTTATTTATACAGTGCTTTTGACATGATAAAATGTCTGAAGATATCTTGTGGGAGTGTTATCAAATATAATTTGACTCTAGGCTGAATTTTCCCAGCCACTGAACAAATTGGACACTGGTGAAGGAGTTTCATGAATTGTGTGAGACTGGGAGTGAGGAGATTCTGATCATCGAGAGTAAAATGTTTCATTTTCCAACCAGGTGTTGAACAACAAATCGAGATTCTTGCTGCTGACTGGCCAGTGGCATGTTCGCATTTATAAGCATGTACTAACATCCTGAGCAGTATGTAACCTTGCCTGATCAGTATGCAATTTCCCATTCTCCCAACTGCCAGACAGACACTACACAGTGACAATTCCTGATATGAAAGTCAGAGCGGTAACCTAGTGACTTCAGCTCTCTGCTTGTTTCTCTGACCCTCCACCTTGGAAACCAACATCTCAGAGCATGTTCCCTGGGGAGTGACTGCCCCGTTCACCAGGACCTCCAAGTCCCCATTGTCTAAGTGGGGAGCCAATGCCCTTCTGTCCGACATGTGTGAGGAATCGCGCAGGGCAGTTGTGGACTGCCAGCACTTGACCAGCTGTACAATGAGTGCAGCAGCATAGGGGCATGGAGCACAGGTAATAAGGCAAGTTTGGGAAAATAGTATGAGGAAACATGTTAGGACTCCTGGAGAGAAACCCTCCATGAAATTCACCAAAATCTACACTGGGGCAATTTCTGGTAAAATTCAGCCTAGATAAAGAGAATTGAGAGAAGAGGAAACAAAAGTATTGCCATTTACACTGCACATGGGCAGTCAATAGCTCGGTTAATTGATAACAGAAAATTCTAGTGGATTGGAATATACATTTAGTCCCCGTTTCCACTAGATGGGAGAGCCTGAATTCTCAGGAAACCTAAATCCTGCCCTTTAGCAAAGCATTTTGCATTTTTGCCGGACACAGATGGAGTTTGCTCAGGATTTGTAAATGCATGGTTTATGGAGACAGCCGGCCATTTGCATCTCCAGCTGCCTACACTCCTGCATGAGTTTGCTGATGTAAATTCCAGATGCCCACGATGTGCAGATTAGACCAGGTACACACAGGGCTGAACCTTGTGAATTCATTTGAAGAGCTAAAGTAGCTCTCTGCATCTGATCCCGGGACACCTTTAAGAAGGGTAAGCCACTGTTTGGGTAGGGTACAGTGCCATTTGGATTGTTAAAAGTACATATGCTTGTGAGGAAAGAAGTGCATAAGCTATTGGAACTGACAAGCTGCTAAGGATCTGTCAAATGTGTCAAAGCACTACAAACTATGTGGAGTTAAAAAAATACTGCTCAGTATTTTAATATACCATTTGGCATAAGTTATTATAGGAATAGTGCTATACGGCTGATATCCCAACTTATTATTTTCAGAATGGGGGCAGTCATGTGAAAATTTTGATGTATAATTCCAACTGCGTTAGAAATGTATGTTTACATAAGGGACGATGTATTTAAGTGAAATATTTGTTTTGTAAGGAGGAATTTAAATGGAATGTTTTTTGGAACACAATCATTAATAAACACGCAACTTTACATTCAGTAAAAGTTAAAAATCACCAGGTTATAGTCCAACAGGTTTAATTGGAAGCACTAGCTTTCGGAGCGTCGCTCATTCATCAGGTGGTTGTGGAGGACACAATTGTAAGACACAGAATTTATAGCAAAGTTTACAGTGTGATGTAACTGAAATTATACATTGAAAAATACTTTGATTGTTTGTTAAGTCTCTCATCTGTTAGAGTGACCATGATAGTTTCACTTCTTTCATATGTAAATCACAAAACTTTTTTTTAAAAATTACATTCTCAGGTTAACTTTAACAATTGGTGTCAGTCCAGATAATATATTAAAGGTGTTAGTCCCATGTGTGCTGTTGTCAGTGCCATAATCCACACTATAAGTAATCTAATCTATCTAATCAAATAATGTTTAGACTGCTTCTAATCTAAAAAAAATGGGTTAACAGAGTCTTACATGAATTCATGCAGTTTTTGAGCAAAATACAATGTAACTCTGCAAGTACAAATTCACCCCAAATAAGTATATGTGTATGTGTGCATGTGGGTTTGTGTGTGTGTGTGTGTTTGGGGTGGGGGGGGCGGTTGTGCCTGTGACAGAGAGTGCATATGTGTGTGTGAGTGTAAAGGGGTCTAAGTCTGTGAGAGGGTGCATGTGTGAGTGTGGGAGTGTGTGTGTGTGTGTCTGGTCTGGGGGGGTTTTGAGTGTCTGTGAGAGAGTGTATGTGTGTGTGTGTGAGTGTAAAGGGGTCTACGTCTGAGAGAGGGTGAATGTGTGAGTGTGGGAGTGTGTGGATCTGTAGGAGTTTGTGTGAGTGTCTGTGTATAGGAGTGCCTGTGTGTGTGTGTAGAGTGCAATGGAGTCACCTGTACTGTGACATGAACCCAAGGTCCCGGTTGAGGCCATCTCTATGGGTACCAAATGTAGCTATCAGCCTTTGCTCTCTGCTGCCTGTCCCAAAGTCCACCTTGGAGGATGGTCACCCAAAGGTCCTAGGTCGAATGTTCTGGACTGCTGAAGTGTTCTCCAACTCGGAGGGAACCCTCCTGTCTGTTGATTGTTGTGCGGTGCCCATTCATCCGTTGCCGTAGCCTCTGCTTAGTTTTACCGATGTACCATGCCTCAGGGATTCCTTGCCTTCAGCGTATCTCATATGTGATTGAATATCGAGTGGTACTTTAATAAGCCTTCCATCGAAGATGGATGGTATGGTAGACAGTAATGGTAGATACTAACATTACAATTTATTTTTTGACATTTATTTGTGGTGCTTTGAAAGGGGAGAGGCCAGTATTTCTGTTTGGCTTCTGTTTGCTGACTTTGAGGAGAAAGTGAGGTCTGCAGATGCTGGAGATCAGAGATGGAAATGTGTTGCTGGAAAAGCGCAGCAGGTCAGGCAGCATCTAGGGAACAGTAGAGTCGACGTTTCGGGCATTAGCCCTTCTTCAGGAATGAGGAAAGTTGGTCCAGCAGGCTAAGATAAAAGACACAGAGACACAGAGACAACTAAATCTCCCATGGGATACTTCGGGAAAGAGCAAATTTTAAAAGGAATTGATCTTCTCAATGTCTTAAATTGTGCATTCTCTCCAATTTCTCTTTTCCATGGTTGCTAAGTGTGGTTAGCACCATCAAAACCATGAGCAATTCTCAATGGACTCCCCACAGTCTGAAAAAGCACAAGTCAGGGCTGAGTTGGAATACTCCCTGTTGTTGAGGTAACCCATGATCAGAGTGGCATAAATATGGCCATAGTAGTGCCTGCTATTGGCATAAATATGACTGCAGTAACAGGATTAGCTTGCCTGCTCCAGCATTTATGTGAGCTCATAAGTTAGAACAATGGTATCATTGAGAAGGGGGTAACCCAAGGTAACGGGGTCTATTTTGAAAAAAAGAATCATACGAATTAATAAATAGGGAGTTCTGCACAACGGCAGCTGCAGAGGGCTGTAGGAGACAGCTTGATAAGAAATGTCAAGCAAAGCATTTGTAGAAAGCATTAAAGAGAAAAGTAGGATCTCACCATAATAGAGACAGATGATAAGTGTGGGATTAATGCTCATAAACATCTAGACAAGCTCATTGAGCTGTGAAAGTGGTTGAGTTTTAGTCTTATCAATGAAAATGATGTTGTCTTATTAGGTAAAAGAAAGAGTTAGTCAGAGTAGGGACAGTAAATGTCATCTCAGGAGACAGTATGTGACGAGAATGAGTTATAATGCAGCTGCAAGTAGAGGGGCAGTGTCTAACTGAGCCTCCTAGGCTAGATGGGACAGAAACTGCACACAACTCATGAGCTAAAGAATGCTAAGAGTAGGTGTAAACATTAAACTTCACATATAACCAAGTTTATAGTAGAAATAATATTATGAATTTTACAGCAATTAGTAAGAACTAACTGTCTTTTGTATCTCCTGTGATTAGGACAGTGGGAAATACAAGATGAGTAACAGAATTTTATAGGGATAGCAAGGAATAAAATGAATAGCAGAATCCAAGCAGACCTTAGAGATAGGCAAGTCGGGAAAATGCCTGCTGAAAAAAAAAGTATAGACGTTAACTTTGAAATGTGAATTAATGGGATGCATTGCAAGATCCTAAGGCCTGGTGATTACAAAGGAGGTGAAGGGCTAATGCCCAAAACGTCGATTCTCCTGTTCCCTAGATGCTGCCTGACCTGCTGCGTTTTTCCAGCAACACATTTCCATCTCTGGTGATTACAATGTCTGATAAACATTATGAGATCATGGGAAACCTAGGGTTGTCAATTGGGGTGTCCATCATTGACCAGGTGTTTCACAGGATTGGATGTATAGACTAAGGGGAAAGGAACAATGACAACGTTGCATGTAATTATTGTAAAGCGAAATGTATACAAATGATATATCTCACTGGGGAAATCACAGCATCATTGAAATCTCTTTTAATCTGAGCTGGAATTTAAAAGGGTGACTGGGCCTCATGGAAAAGCCAGAATTGGAGTGGTCTCTGGCCTCTCCCACACGTGTGATAAAGGGTTCGAATAAAGATCTATTGTACTTCTGAACACAGAATTTGGGGCTGCTCTTTGATTCCTCTTCCCAATACGCCCCATTTGCCTGGAATGAGTGCAGCTTCAAAAAACTCAAGAAGCCCAACACTGTACATAACAAAGCTTGATTGGCACCACGTGCACAAACATCCACTCCCTACACCATTGGTGCTCAGTAGTAGCAGTGTGTACCATCTACTAGATAGTAATTTGCATGGCAGAAATTCACCAAGACTCCTTACACAACACCTTTAAAACACACAACCACTTCCAACTAGAATGACAAGGGTAGCAGATACATAGGCACAGCACCACCAGCAAGTTACTCTCCAAGGCATTCACCATCCTGACTTGGAAATTTAATGTTGATTCTTCAGTTTCACCAGGTCAGATTCTGGAACTCCCTCCCTAACAGCATTATGGGCCAATCTCCACCAAAAGGACTGCAGTGATTCAAGGAGGCATCATCACTGTTTTCTCAAGGGCAATTAGTGATGGGTAACAAATACTGACCCCCCAATCCACTCCCTACAGCCAGTGAAGCCCATAATCCCCTGAATGATTTATTTTAAAAAAAAGGTATTTTCTGAGGGCTGTGATGTTGTGACCTGCAGTAAGGTTACTTGGGCTGATATCCTCTTATTTCCTTTGAGTATCTGGAACCTACCTAGATTTGTGATCTCTTTCTTGGACCATGTTCCCTCCCAGACCCACTAATTAATTTTACACCATGTTTTCTTGTCTTCCATTTTTCTACTTCACGTTTGCAATCCATGGGTCAAAGCTTTTGCAGCTTATCCTGTACATTCATCCAATTTTAAAATTTCCAGTGACCTTCACTGTTCGAGACATAATGGTTGCATTTCTCCATTGACTAGACCCTCTGGTAAGTAATTGACTTTCTTACCCAGTTTTGACATTTGTCCGTTGGGACCATTGCGCTCATATTGACCACCATTAGGTCATCATCAGACAAACTGTCACTTATAGTGGTTTGATCCACACAGATGTGCTACATTTGGGTTTGAGAGATACCTGGCTTCTTGATAATTTCTATAACTTCTTCAGAATCTGCAAATTTGTAATCCATAACAAGCACCTTGAAGAGTGTACATGAACATGCTGTACAATAGACAAACAGACTCCCCCTGGGGTGGGGGAGTCTGGAACTAAAGGGTATAGGTTTAGGGTGAGAGGGGAAAGATACAAAAGAGACCTAAGGGGTAACTTTTTCATGCAGAGAGTGGTACGTGTATGGAATGAACTGCTGGAGGAAGTGGTGGGGGCTGGTACAATTGCAACATTTAAAAGGCATCTGGATGGGTATATGAATCAGTCCTTGTACATGTTTTTGGAAAGGCAAGGACTGATTAGGGATAGTCAAAATGGTTTTGTGCATGGGAAATCATGTCTCACAAACTTGATGGAGTTTTTTGAAGAAATAACAACGAAGATTGATGAGGACAGAGCAGTAGATGTGATCTATATGGACTTCAGTAAGGCGTTTGACAAGGTTCCCCAGGGGAGACTGATTAGCAAGGTTAGATCTCATGGAATACAGGGAGAACTAGCCATTTGGATACAGAACTGGGCTCAAAGGTAGAAGACAGAGAGTTGTGGTGGAGGGTTGTTTTTCAGACTGGAGGCCTGTGGCCAGTGGAGTGCCACAAGGATCGGTTCTGGGTCCTCTACTTTTTGTCATTTACATAAATGATTTGGATGCGAGAATAAGGGGTACAGATAGTAAGTTTGCAGATGACAAAATTGGAGGTGTAGTGGACAGCGAAGAGGGTTACCTCAGATTACAACAGGATCTGAACCAGATGGGCCAATGGGCTGAGAAGTGGCAGATGGAGTTTAATTCAGATAAATGAGAGGTGCTGCATTTTGGGAAAGCAAATCTTAGCAGGACTTATACACTTCATGGTAAGATCCTAGGGAGTGTTGCTGAACAAAGAGACCTTGGAGTGCAGGTTCATAGCTCCTTGAAAGTGGAGTCGCAGGTGGATTAGATAGTGAAGATTGCGTTTGGTATGCTTTCCTTTATTGCTCAGAGTACTGAGTACAGGAGTTGGGAGGTCATGTTGCAGCTGTACAGGACACTGCTGAAACATTGCGTGCAATTCTGGTCTCCTTTGTATTGGAAAGATGTTGTGAAACTTGAAAGGATTCAGAAAAGATTTACAAGGATATTGCCAGGGTTGGTGGATTTGAGCTATAGGGAGAGGCTGAACAGGCTGGGGCTGTTTTCCCTGGAGAGTTGGAGGCTGAGGGGTGACCTTATAGAGCTTTACAAAATTATGAGGGGCATGGATAGGATAAATAGACAAAGTATTTTCCCTGGGATCGGGGAGTCCAGAACTGGAGGGCATAGGTTTAGGGTGAGAGGGGAAAGATATAAAAGAGACCTGAGGGGCAACTTTTTCACGCAGAGGGTGGTATGTGTATGGAATGAGCTGCCAGAGGATGTGGTGGAGGCTGGTACAATTGCAACATTTAAGAGGCATTTGGATGGGTATATGAATAGGAAGGGTTTGGAGGGATATGGGCCGGGTGCTGGCAAGTGGGACTAGATTGGATTGGAATATCTGGTCGGCATGGACGGGTTGGACCAAAAGGACTGTTTCGTGCTGTACATCTCTATGACTCTAAATGTTATTTTCTGTCTTCCCCAATACCCTTCCTCGGCCTCTACATTCTTTAAGCCCCTCTGTCCTTTATTTTCTGACTGAAAATGGTTTCCAATGGCTTTACTTTATATCTGAAAGTTCTCTGAACACCTTGATACATTGACTTCACTGAAAGCCTTTCTGCCATACTACAGTGCTTTCAAATGCTCTATAAAAGCAGAACTAATTGTGGCCCATTCTGAAGATGGGAATTGATCACCTACTATTGATGGAACTTTACGATTTCTACCAAAATCTAACTATGGACTGTATCCTCCTTCGCAATTCTTAGTCCATTCTAATTTAGAGTTTGGCTTATCAGCCAAAATTTTATGAATCATTTCGTCTGTTACTCTATGCTTCCTTATTTTTATTATTTTTCCATGTATTGTGGTTGAATGTTGACATCTAGTTGTTCATATCTGTCAAATGTAAAGTCATATTATTTTTCTTTATTCTATACCCTTAAATCCCTTACCTGTACCTCAATCTTTTGCTAAAAGCAGACTTAGCATAGGCCGTGATAATATCCTTCGATATTTTTACAAATCTCACCTCTATACAGTTACTGTACTCCTCATCGCAAATACCTGCACCTTTTACTAAAATGTTTAATCTTTAAAAGTAGTAAAATAGATAGGTAAATCAGCTATGTAATTTTAATACAATTGACATTTGTCTTTATAATTGTTTCACTCTGTTGTCAACAATACTTTTTAAATTTCTTCCTGGAGCTTTCAAACTTACAGATTTTCCAAACACAATAGCTTAGTCATTTTCCATATAGAGTTTAGCTGTGCTTTCTTCATTGATGGCCCATTTCAAACTGATGGTATTTCATTATACTTGTCATGCATGCTAATAAGGTGATTGGTTCCAACAATTTTACAAAGAATGACCACTTTTTTCAATGATTTTAGTACATTCGTATCCCCAAATCTGAAACTGGTAAGACTCTCAAATGTTTTAATTTGTCCTGACTCTTATTACTCAGAGGACCTTCCCACAGATTAGAGATGTGCATTTGCTTTTTAGTACTGGACACTTAAAACTCTCTGCCACCAACACATTCAGCACTGGGTTGGAACTTCGTGTGACCAATACAAAGATTTCTTTTTGAGGTGTGTTTCTAGTATAGAATAGATCATGGTGGACATGAAACTCAATTGACTACACCCTGACCATTTCCAGGGTTCAATCTCTCATTGTAATCCCAAATTCTCTTTGCTTCCCACAAATGTCAATAGCATTTTTACCCTCATTCCTATTTGTTACAGTTCTCCTATTGTAATGTCACCTGCATACTGTATGGTCTGGCTAATTTATTAACATTGTGCCCTACATTTTCTGTTGCATTGCTGATTGCCATTTCGTGCAATGCATGCTGCTGGAAAAGAATGCGTTCCTAAAATTTTATTTTAGTGCTTCTAATATTTGTTCCAGTAGTATATATTATCTACATATTTAACACCCATCAAACATGGAAGACTATCCATGCCTGATACTTTGACACAGGAGAAAGTGAGGTCTGCAGATGCTGGAGATCAGAGCTGGAAATGTGTTGCTGGAAAAGCGCAGCAGGTCAGGCAGCATCCAGGGAACAGGAGAATCGACGTTTCGGGCATGAGCCCTTCTTCAGGAAGACACAGTCCATTAACTTAAATTCAAGAGCAGAATGGGGAAATTCCATTATGTACTCTTCAGCCTCATTAAATGTCAATAATCTATCTTCTTGATTAATTTTATTTGTCCAAGCATTCATCTGTGTTCAAATCTTCAGGCTCCAATTCCGAGAAATTGGACTTGTTGTTTATGCTGCTTCTCTTTGATAATGAAAATGCTAAAGCCATACCTTATTTGGTAATATGTAGCCTCGGTCCACATTATAGCATCATTCCTCCACTGGACATAAGGCTCATTTTCAGTAAACATGAGTTTTCTGCCACTAATACTGTGTACCAGTAACAGTAAATAACTGTATTTAAGCAAGTTCTCTAAGTCCATAGTTTTTGTGAAAGCTTTGTTTCAGTTAACCTTACTCCATTAAACACACATCCCCCCTATTACTAACTACTCATATATGTACAACCAATTAACTCTTTGGCGAATTTTGAGAAGATTTGTAGCTCAGGTTGATGTTCTAAATGTAGATTTGCTCACTGAGTTGGAAGGTTCATTTTCAGACGTTTTGTCACAATACTAGGTAACAACTTCAGTGAGCCTCTGGACGAGGCCATTCCTCGATGTTGTAGTAGAGTGAACAGTCAATGGGGAGCTTCAAACCAGCGTCTACAGGAAAACAACACGTACGGACCAAATATTGAACTACAGAAGCAATCACCCCAACATCCACAAACGAAGCTGCATCAGAAAATTATTCCAATGAGCCAACACACACTGCAGCACAGAGGAACTACGCAGAGCAAAGGAAAAGCACCTATACAGTGTATTCGTAAAGAACAGGTACCCAATGAACACAGTCTGCCGATTTCTCAGCAACAAACCCAAACAAGCAGACAAAACACATCCAGACCCTAGCCACTCACCCCGACATCAAAGACATCTCAGAAATGACTGCCAGACCACTCAGACCTCTTGGCATCATGGTAGCCCACAAACCCAGCAACATACTAAAGCAGCAGCTAATGAACTTGAAAGACCCTCTCCAGAACAAGCAAAACTCATGTCATTTACAAAATACCTTGTAAGGACTGTTTCAAACACTATATTGAACAAACAGGCAGAAAACTAGCCACCAGGTTGCATGAACATCAACTAGCCACAAAATTACATGACCCTCTCTCACTATTATTCTTACATACAGATGAGGAAAGACGCCACTTCGACTGGGACAACACATCCATCCTAGAACAAGCCAAACAGAGACATGCACGAGAATTCCTAAAAGTATGGTATTCCAAACGGAACTCTATCAATAAACACATTGACTTAGACCCGATTTACCACCCCCGAGAAAAAAGAACAGGAAATGACATCACCATAGGAAATGACATCACCCCAGGAAATGACATCACCAGCCAAGTAAACCCAAATATATAAATAGAAAGGAAGAATCATCAGCAATGCTTCATCCAAAGGCTCACTGAAGATGTTACCTAATATGGTGATGAAATGTCTGAAAATGAACCTTCCAGCTCAGCACGCAAACCTACATCCAATTAACTCTTTATTAATTAATATATTCATTACATGTACCCTCATTCCATTATGTCTTAGGTATTCCTTCAAATCATATTAGATAATAATACTGTGTAGTAAAGTTTTTTTTAACTGAATCCTACCATTATTTACATTAATAATTCTGCAGCAATGCCCATGTTCTGAAAGATGTTCTCCCTTAATATGCTCTATCTTTTTCAGCTAGATTGTGGGATTTCTAACAGATGCATGATTCAAGCAATCTTGGATATCAAAGCTTTTGGTGAGATATGTCGATGTTTTGCATGGTGCTCCGTCTAACATTCAGGAACAACTGATATCGGTCGCTAATGATGCACCACTCAGTCATGACAATCAGGAAGGATTCCCATTTTTTTCTTTGTTTGGTCCTTAGGGAGCTTAACACAGTGTCTGGGTAGTGACTGGGTGCAACAGTTGGCCTCAATTGTTTTAATCTATTGGAGGGAAAAATCAGGCTTGGACTAATGCTCTGGAAATATGAGGGCAAAGCCCACTGGGGGGAATTTAAACCCAGTTAATAAATAGTGTGACAGGTTGGCTGAGAGATTAATATGCTATCTGTACTGTGCTATGCACTTGTGAGTTTAAATCCTATTTTTATCTGTTGACAGTTTGAGTAAGTAGGTATGTACGCAACAGACAAAATAGTATCTGGAAAAATGTGAGGTTACCCACTTTGGTAGCAAAAGCAAAAACAGGAAGGCAGATTATTATCTGAATGGTGATAGCTTGGGAAAGGGAGAGGTACAATGAGATCTGTGTATCCAAGTACACAAAGTTGCTAATAGTAAACACGCAGGAGCAGCAGGTGGTGAAAATGGCAGGTATGTTGGACTTTATAGTGAAACGATTCAAGTGCAGTAGCAAAGGTGTCTTGCTGTAATTGTACAAGGCTTTGATGAGACCATACCTTGAGTATTCTGTGCAGTTTTGATTTCCTTTTCTGAGCAAGGATGTTGTCGCTACAGAGGGAGTGCAACAAAGGTTTACCAGGCTGATTTCTGGCAGGACTGAAAATGTGTTGCTGGAAAAGCGCAGCAGGTCAGGCAGCATCCAAGGAGCAGGAGAATCAACGTTTTGGGCATGAGCCCTTCTTCAGGACTGATGCATGAGGAGAGAGTGGATAAGACTGTATTCACTGGAGTTTAGAAGAGTGAGGGGGATCTCATTGATGAACCTGTTGACAGTCATTGCCCACACTTGTGTATGAAAGAAAGTCCCAGTATGCACAATGACTGCATACACATATGAAGTATATTTGAATCAAACCTTCAGACTGGACAGACAAAGAGAACGGAGAAAACAAAAGTCCTGAAACCCAATCAATTGAAGGGACAGGCAAACAGGGTCTCCCAATCTCCTATTTAGAAATTTAACATGAAACCAGTTGAGCTAGTCGGTACACGTTGAAATCTGAATCTGTTGTTTCCTTTATCTTACTGTTGCACGGTTTGGTCGTGATGAAGAGACTAGTCTTAACTAATCTCACTGATTTTGCTGGGTTCTAATTATTGCTAAATATTTCTCTGGTTGTTACACAATCAGCTCTTTTGGAAACTACTGACTGCATTTCATTATATCTAATGAGAATATTTGAAAGTGATACTTGATTGGAAACAGAAAACATAAGAGAAACTCAATAGATTTGACAGCATTTGTTGGCAGAGATTAATATTTGAATAAGAAGTAGGTGCTAAAAGACAGGTATATAGGGGAATTCTGCATATTTTTTATATTTTTAAAAAAACTTTTGCAATGACTCTGAAAATAATGGGGCTTAATTTCCAGCATTCTACCCCAGTGAAGTGTAACAGTGTGGCAGCAGTAAGTGTAACTTTATTTGGTCAGGTTAGATCATCAGGATGTCAGGGAGACGGTATAGATGTAACTGATCCTTCCGAAAACTACAGCGTTGTCATTGTCTCAATCGCATATTGTGTGCGACCGACCTCGGTCAAATTGTTGCATAATATCTTGCAGCCGATGTACGATATACCTTTAAAGGATTTGCACACAACGTCATGACCATATTGTGGGAAGTGAACCAAATGGCATAAAACTCTCGGTCTCCATTTTACTGATCTCTGTTGTCTTGCAACCTGACTCACCAGGGGCATGTGGTAAAGTACATCCAAGGAACAGGAGAGTTGACATTTCGGGCATAAGACCTTCATCACTTGTGGCTGTACCTGTCTTCTTGGCATGGCCTCTTTAGCCGTGTCCACCACAACTTACAGAGGTAAAGTGAGAGTGACAGCCCCTTACATTAAGGATGTATTTGACTGAGTATGGCATCAAGGAGCTTGAGCAAAACTGAAACCAATGGGAATTGGGGGAAAACTCTCCATTAGGGTTGGAACCATACCCGGCACGTCGAAAGATGGTTGTGGTTGTTGGATGGGTTTTGGGCCTAACCATCTTCAGCTGCTTCATCAATAGCCTTCCCTCCGTCATAAGGTCAGCAGTGGGGATCTTCACTGATAATTGCACAATGTTCAGCACCATTTGCGACTCAAATACATGTTCAAAAGAAGCAGACCTGGACAATAACAGAAATTGTTGGTGAAATTCAGCAGGTCTGGCAGCATCCGTGGAGAGAAAACAGGTCAGTTCTGAAGAAACATCACTAGACGTGGAATGCTAATGCATTTTCTTTTTCCACAGATGCTCCTAGACCTTTACAGTTTGTCCGGCAATTTCTGTTTTTGTTTCAGATTGCCAGCACCCTCAGTTCTTTGTTTAAGTTTAGTGTAAGACCCAGCCAATATTCAGGAGTAGGCTGACAAATGGTAAGTAACTTTCATAGCATCCAATGGTCATTTTAAGCAAAAGAGAATCTTTGCATTGTCCCCTCAAAACTCAATATCATTACTATTATTAAATGCCCTACTATTATTATCCAGGTGTTACCATTGGCCCGAAACTGGACTGGACTAGCCATTTAAATAGGAGAAAGTGAGGACTGCAGATGCTGGAGATCAGAGTCGAGAGTGTGGTGCTGGAAAAGCACAGCAGGTCAGGCAGCATCTGAGGAGCAGGAGAATCAACATTTCAGGCTTAAGCCCTTTATTAGGAATGGGGTGGCGGCTGATCCTGCGGTCGTCGTGGAGGTGGTTGTCTGGACGGCGATCGCGGAGGTGGCATGGTTGGCAGTAGCTGCGATCTGTGGGGCGGTGGAAGTGGAAGTGACATCATCATTCGCCGCAGCGGTCTGGCTGGAGTGGCCATGTGACTAATGGCGTCTGACCAGTTCCAGAGGCCAGGAGAAGGTTCTGGAATGGTTTAACTTATTTTCTTATATGTCCGACTTGGTGGAGGAAAAGCGTTTGTTGAGAGTGTGAATTTTTCTGATGATGTAAAACAGCAGAGGTCCTTCTCAGGTCTGGGAGAGTGTGGCCCTGAGCTGAGGCAGGGCTGACTAAAGGCAGAGTAGGACGTGGCACATGGCTGTGAGTGTGAAATGGTGATTCCGGAAGGAAAGCTGTTTCTGAAAGTTTCGGATTTGTAGTATGCATTGGTTGTTCTATTCAGGTCCAAATTGTGTTCTTCTGAATGTAGTTCAGAGTCCATGTGCGATTAGTTGGTTCCATAGGTAGGCACTGACGAAGGAGATTCTGGATCAGTGGTGCTGGAAGAGCACAGCAATTCAGGCAGCATCCGAGGACAGGCAAAATCGACGTTTCGGGCAAAAGCCCTTCATCAGGATTCCTGATGAAGGGCTTTTGCCCGAAACGTCGATTTTGCCTGTCCTCGGATGCTGCCTGAATTGCTGTGCTCTTCCAGCACCACTGATCCAGAATCTGGTTTCCAGCATCTGCAGTCATTGTTTTTACCCCACTGAGGAAGGAGATATAACTGTAGTAGTGAGACTGCTTCAAGACTTGGGGATTGCAGTGAGAGAGAGAGAGAGAGACTCACTGAGATCCTTGCAGACCGAGGAGGAGAACTTCAAGGTAGGCATCCTTGAAAGAGGCTTCGCAGTAAGGTTGAAATCAACTAGGAGAAAGCGAGGACTGCAGATGTTGGAGGTCAGAGTTGAGAGTGTGGTGCTGGAAAAGCACAGCCGGTCAGGCAGCATCAGGAATGAATGAAGGGCTTTTGCCCGATTTTCCTGCTCCTCGGATGCTGCCTGACCTGCTGTGCTTTTCCAGCACCGCTCTCTCGACACTAGCCATTTAAATGTTGTGGTTACAACAGAAGGTCAGAAGCTAGGAATCCTGCCTCCTGTTATCACATGGTCTGCTATTACACATCATCCTTTGTTAGCCACTAATAGTCCCCATTAGTAGCTATTCATTCTCCTAGAGACAGAAAAAAACTGGAGATGCTGCAATCCAAAATAGACAAACAGGAGGCCGGAAGAACACAGTAAGTCAGGCAGCATCAGGAGATGGAGAAATCAACGTTTCCAGTATAACCCTTCTTCAGGACTGGGAGTGGGTGTAAGGGGAACTGCAGATATGGGAGCGGGTGGTGCCAGGTGGTGAGTTAGGAATTGGTGAACATAGTTTTTTTTTAGATTAGATTCCCTACAGTGTGGAAACAGGCCCTTTGGCCCAACCAGTCCACATCGACCCACTGAAGAGTAACCCACCCAGGTTGGTGGCTGGAAGGAAGGGTCAATGAGACAAATAGAAGGGAGGGGGAGGAGCTGGGAAGGGAGATTATTTGAAATTGAAGAACTCAGTGCTGAATTCTCTGGGCTGTAGGCTGCCCAAGAGGAAAATGAGGTGCTGTTTCTCCAATTCGTGGTGTGATTCGCTGTACCAATGGAGGAGGCTGAGGATGGTCATGTCGGAAAGGGAATGGGAAGGGGAATTAAAATGGCTGGTGTCTGGGAGGTCAGATCGGCTCCTGCAAGCTCCCACTGCGATGCTCGGTGAAATGTTCGCTTAGAGGAGACCACATCGGGGAGCACGTGATGCAGTAAACTAGGTTGGAGGAGAACCTCTGTCACACCTGGAAGAACTGTTTGGGGTCCTGGATAGAGTGGGGTGGTGTGCTGGCTGGTTTTGCATCTTTGCTGGTTGAGGGGAAGGTACCGAGGGGTTCGGTGGGTGGTTGGTGGGAGTGTGGCGTAAACCAAGGATTCTCCTAGACTGACTGTTAACCACTCCTTTGTCTGTCCAACTATTCTTCTCTCTCTTTAGGCTCTATCTCCACCTATCATTTATCCTTATTCCCTTGCCCCCACCCAAATTTTTTGCATAAAAACTAACTTCTTCTGAGCTACTGTCGGTTCTGAAGAAATTAATAAAGCCAAAGCACAAAGGGATCTGGGAGTGCTAGTCGAGGATTCTCTAAAGGTAAACATGCAGGTTGAGTCCGTGATTAAGAAAGCGAATGCAATGTTGTCTCTTATCTCAAGAGGGTTGGAATATAAAAGCAGAGATGTACTACTAAGACTTTATAAAGCTCTGGTTAGGCCCCATTTGGAGTACTTTTGGTCCCCACACCTCAGGAAGGACATACTGGCACTGGAACGTGTCCAGCGGAGATTCACACGGATGATCCCTGGAATGACAGGTCTAACATATGAGGAACGGCTGAGGATACTGGGATTGTATTCGTTGGAGTTTAGAAGATTAAGGGGAGACTTAATAGAGACGTACAAAATAATACATGGCTTGGAAAAGGTGGATGCTAGGAAATTGTTTCAGTTAAATGAGGAGACTAGGACCCGTGGACACAGCCTTAGAATTAGAGGGGGTCATTTCAGAACAGAAATGCGGAGACATTTCTTCAGCCAGAGAGTGGTGAGCCTGTGGAATTCATTGCCAAGGAGTGCAGTGGAAGCCGGGACGCTAAATGTCTTCAAGGCCGAGATTGATAGATTCTTGTTGTCTCGAGGAATTAAGGGCTACGGGGAGAACGCTGGTAAGTGGAGCTGAAATGCGCATCAGCCATGATTGAATGGCGGAGTGGACTCGATGGGCCGAATGGCCTTACTTCCACTCCTATGTCTTATGGTCTTATGGTCTAAGGGTCACTGGACCCGAAATGCTCAATCTGACTTCTTCCCAAAGATGCTGCCAGACCTGCTGAGATTTTCCAGCAGTCTCTGTTTTTGTTTCTGAATTCCAGCATCTGCGGTTTTTTTGTGTGATGGAATACTCCCTACTCGCCTGGATGAGTGCAGCTCCAACAACACTCGAGAAGCTTGATTACATCCAGGACAAAGCAGCCTGCCTGATTGCCACCACACCCACAAACATGCACTCCCTCCACCGCGGACACTCAGTGGCAGCAGCCTGTACTCTGTACAAGATGAACTGCAGAAATTCACCAAAGATCCTCAGACAGATCCTTCCAAACTCATAACCACTTCCATCTGGAAGGACAAAGGCAGTAGATGTTTGGGAACACCACCACCTCCAAGCTCACCTCTAAACCACTCACTGTTTGATGTGGAAATATATGGCCATTCCCTCACTGTTGCTGGATCAATACTTTCTCTCTTGAGGTGGCATGCTGACTAGCACTGCTGCCCCACAGCACCAGGGTCCCAGGTTCAATTCCAGCCTCAGGCGACTGTCTGTGTGGAGTTCTCCCAGTGTCTGCATGGGTTTCCTCCGGGTACACTGGTTTCCCCCCACAGTCTAAAGATGTGCAGGTGAGGTGAATTGGCCATGCTAAATTGCCCATAGCGTTAGGTGCATTAGTCCGAGGGAAATGGGTCTGGGTAGGTTACTCTTCGGAGGGTTGGTGTGGACTGGTTGGGCCGAATGGCCTGTTTCTATACTGTAAGGAATCTAATAATATCCTGGTATTCCCTTCTCAACAGCATTGTGAGTCAACCTACAGCACACCACTGCAGCAGCTCTTCTACACCTACTCAAGGACAACTGGGGATGGTCAATAAATTCTGGGAAGCCAATGGTGGCTATATCCCATGAATGGATTTTAATTAATGGACAGATGCCAGATTGGGTGGAGGAAAGATTTGAATTCCAAGAGTTTTGATTTTCACCAAGTGCCAAACTTCCACACCCCACCTTCCTTTCCTTCTATCCCAAAAGAGCAATGGAGATTGGGTTTGGAGTTATATATCAACAGAAATTCATGGAGAAACTCAGCAGGTCATAGAGTCATACAGATATACAGCGCAGAAACAGACCCTTCGGTCCTACTTGTCCATGCTGACCAGATATCCCAACCCAATCTAGTCCTACCTGCCAGCACCCGGGCCATATCCCTCCAAACCCTTCCTATTCATATACCCTTCCAAATGCCTTTTAAATGTTGCAATTGTACTCGCCTCCACTATTTCTTCTGGCAACTCATTCCATACACGGACCACTTTCTGCGTGAAAAAGTTGCCCCTTAGGTCTCTTTTATATCTTTCCCCTCTCACCCTAAACATATGCCCTCTAGTTCTGGACTCCTCCACTCCAGGGAAAAGACTTTGTCTATTTCTCCTATTCATGCTCCACATGATTTTGTAAACCTCTATAAGGTCACCCCTCAGCCTCCGACACTCCAGGGAAAACAGCCCCAGCCTGTTCAGCCCCTCCTGATAGCTCAAATCCTCCAACCCTGGCAAAATTCTTGTAAATCTTTTCTGAAACCTTTCAAGTTACACAACATCTTTTTGACAGAAGGAGACCAGAATTGCACGCAATGTTCCAACAGTGTCCTGTACAGCAACATGACCTCCCAACTCCTGTACTCAGTACTCTGAGCAATAAAGGAAAGCATACCAAACACAATCTTCACTATCCTATCTACCTGCGACTCCACTTTCAAGGAGCTATGAACCTGAACTCCAAGGTCTCTTTGTTCAGCAACACTCCCGAGGACCTTACCATTAAGTGTGTAAGTCCTGCTAAGATATGCTTTCCCAAAATGCAGTACCTCGCATTTATCTGAATTAAACTCCATCTGCCACTTCTCAGCCCATTGGCTCATCTGATCAAGATCCTGTTGTAATCCGATGTAACCTTCTTCTCTGTCCACTACACCTCCAATTTTGGTGTCATCTGCAAACTTACTAACTGTATGTCTCGCATACAGATGCTCGCATCCAAATCATTAATATAAATGATGAAAAGTAGTGGACCCAGCACCGATCCTTGTGGCACTCCACTGGTCACAGGCCTCCAGTCTGAAAAACAACCCTCCACCACAACCCTCTGTCTTCTACCTTTGAGCCAGTTCTGTATCCAAATGGCTAGTTCTCCCTGTATTCTGTGAGATCTAACCTTGCTAACCAGTCTCCCATGGGGAACCTTGTCGAACCCCTTACTGAAGTCCATATAGATCACATCTACTGCTCTGCCCTCATCAATCCTCTTTGTTGCTTCTTCAAAAACTCAAGTTTGTGAGACATGATTTCCCATGCATAAAGTCATATTGACTATCCCTAACGAGTCCTTGCCTTTCCAAATATATGTACATTCTGTCCCTCAGGATTCCCTCCAACAACTTGCCCACCACCGACGTCAGGCTCACTGGTCTGTCTTCCCTAGCTTGTCCTTACCACCCTTCTTAAACAGTGGCACTATGTTGGCCAACCTCCAGTCTTCTGGCACCTCCCCTGTGACTACAGAAATATTTCAGTGAGAGGCCCAGCAATCACTTCCCAAGCTTCCCACAGAGTTCTATGGTATACCTGATCAGGTCCTGGGGATTTATCCACCTTTGCCCGTTTCAAGACATCCAGCACTTCCCCCTCTGTGATATGGTCATTTTTCAAGACGTCACCATCTATTTCCCTACATTCTATATCTTCCATATCCTTTTCCACAGTAAATACTGATGCAAAATACTCGTTTAGTATCTGCCCCATCTCCTGTGGTTCCACACAAAGGCCGCCTTGCTGATCTTTGAGGGGTTGAAACTTTATTGCTGGAACAGCACAGCAGGTCAGGCAGCATCTAGGGAACAGAAGATTCGACGTTTCGGGCACATGCCCTTCTTCAGGAATGATCTTTGAGGGGCCCTATTCTCTCCCTAGTTACCCTTTTGTCCTTAATGTATTTGTAAAAACTCTTTGGATTCTCCTTAACTCTATTTGCCAAAGCTATCCCATGTTCCCTTTTTACCCTCCTGATTTCTCTCTTAAGTATACCCTTACTTCCTTTAGACTCTTCTAAGGATTCACTTGAGTTATATGTCTATACCTGACATATGCTTCCTTCTTTTTCTTAACAAAACCCTCAATTTCTTTGTTCATCCAGCATTCCCTATACCTACCAGCCTTTCCTTTTACTCTAACAGGAATATACTATTTCTGGATTCTCATTATCTCATTTCTGAAGGCTTCCCATCTTCCAGCCGTCCCTTTTCCTGTGAACATCTGCCTCCAATCAGCTTTTGAAAGTTCTTGCCTAATACCCTCAAAATTGGCCTTTCTCCAATTTAGAACTTCAGCTTTTAGATCTGGTTTATCCTTTTCCATCACTATTTTAAATCTAATAGAATTATGGTCACTGGCCCCAAAGTGCTCCCCCACTGACACCTCAGTCACCTGCCCTGCCTTATTTCCCAAGAGTAGGTCAAGTTTTACACCTTCTCGAGTAGGTATATCCACATACTGAATCAGAAAATTGTCTTGTACACAGTTAAGAAATTCCTCTCCATCTAAACCCTTAACACTTTGGCTGCTCCAGTCTATGTTTCGAAAGTTAAAATCCCCTACCATAACCACCCTATTATTCTTCTTGCAGTATCTGTGGAGGGAGAAACAGAGTTAACATTTAGGGTCCAGTGACCCTTCCTCAGAACCATGTAAACTCTGCTTTCTCTCCACATGATGCTGCCAGACCTGCTGAGTTTCTCCAACAATTTCTGTTTTTGTTTCGGATTTCCAGCTGTCACAGCGCTTTATGTCCGACTGGGTTGTTCGGCAGAGGCGATGAAGCCTCCTGGGCTGCAGATGGCGCTATGTCGGTGTTTTCTGGAGTTGAGAGCCCGGACAGACGGCGTGCGTGCGGCCGAACGTGGGTGGGTCGGAGGCAGCGCGTGTGCGTGAGTGACGTGGTTGTCCGACGGGAGCCGTGCGCTGATTGGCTGTTACTTTGTTACATTTCATTGAGGATTTGCTGGGAGTCCGGAAGGTGCAGAGGGACAGATGGAGACATCGCTGCTGCAAACGCAGTGCTTCTTAGAGATCAGGAGCAGCACTCAGAGCGGGCTCTTGATCATTGGGTAACTGTTTTTACTTCTCTGAGCATCCAAACTCACAGTGACTGATGAGAAACGTTCAGGATCTTGCCCCTGAACTAAACCTTCATCACGTTGCAGCGACAGTGCGCAAAGAGGTTTGAGAGTGTCACCTTTCACGTGTCCTCAAGAGGGGAAAAGCTGTTTATCAGTGGAGGACTGAGGATTTAATCAATAAAATTAGATGCTAAATTCGTTGGGAGAAAATTGAGCTGGATACACAGAGACAATATCCCGTTCCATTAGGGCTAGTTTGGCCTGCGAACTAAAATTGCTGCTCAAGTGTTGAAATCAAAAATATGCAAGAAATCGCATCGGGTCAGACAGCATCCGTGAAAGAAAACAAGCTAACGTATCGAGACTCGATGACTCTTCATCAGACCTGACGTGAAGTGTGGAGGGGGTAGCATTTATACAGTTGTGGTGGCTTGGGGTTTGGGGAGGGCTGTACAGATCTTAAATCCGAACCTTCAACATCTTTTCTCCCTCAGCGCTGCAGCCCTCCTCACTATTGCATGAATGCCTGACCTGCTGTGATCTCCAGCACTTTTTGTTTTCAGTACAGATTCCAGCACCTGCAATAATTTGCTCCATACTGCTCAAGTATATCTGGGGCTTGAGCTATTTGGAAATATTGTTCTGTTGGAGATGTCTTTTCAGTGAGTTATTAGATCACTGGATACTGGCCCAGGTAGAGGCAAAGAATCTCCCAGCACAATTAAAAAGAAAGTGAGTTGTTTCGAATGAAAGCCAAATACTGCAGATACAGAGATCTGGATGAAAAGCATAAAGTGTGGAGAATCTCAGCAAGTCTGGCAGTATCTGTGGAGAGAGAAACAAGAGTCAACTGCCGCCTTCAGAGCTCAGTTCTATTTCTCCATCCGCACATGCTGTGTTTGCAGTATTTTCTGCTTTTGCTAGTAAGCAGTGTCTTAGCCAAAATTACCCCTCAAGCAATATTGTACACAAGTAACCTAATTATTTATAGCACTTAATATGTGTGATTGACTTTGTTTTGTGTACATTGACTCATAGGAGATATCATTGGTAAGTTTGCAGATGACACCAATTGGAGGTATAGTGAACAGCGTATAGTGAACAGGCTACCTTGGAGAACAGTGGGATCTTGATCAGATGGGCCAGTGGACTGAGGAGTGGCAGAAGGAGTTTAATTTAGATAAATGTGAGGTGCTGTATTTTGGAAAGGCAAATCAGGGCAGGATTTATACACTTAATGGGAAGGTCCTGGGGAGTGTTGCTGAACAGAGAGACCTTGGAGTGCACTTCATAGTTCCTTGAATGCGAAGTCACAGGCAGATAGGATAGTGAAGAAGGTGTTTGGTATGTTATCCTTTGTTGGGAGAAAGTGAGGACTGCAGATGCTGGAGATCAGAGCTTAAAAATGTGTTGTTGGAAAAGCGCAGCAGGTCAGGCAGCATCCAAGTAGAAGGAGAATCGACATTTCGGGCGTAAGCCCTTCTTCAGGAATCTTTGTTGGTCAGAGCATTGAGTATAGGAGTTGGGAGGTCATGTTGCAGCTGTACAGGACATTGGTTAGGCCACTTTTAGAATGTGATGTGTAGTTCTGGTCTCCCTCGTATATGAACAAAGTTGTGTAACATGAAAGGGTTCAGAAAGCATTTACAAAGACGTTGCCAGGTTTGGAGGATTTGAGCTATAGGGAGAGCCTGAATAGGCTGAGACTGCTTTCCCTGTAGTGTCGGAGGCTGAGGGGTGACCTTATAGAGGTTTATAAAATCATGAGAGACATGGATAGGGTAAATAGTCCAAAACTAGAGGGCATAGGTATAGGATGAGAGGGGGAAAAATTAAAAGAGACCTAAGGAGTAACTTTTTCATGCAGAGGGTAGTGCGTGTATAGATTACAACATACAATAGGCATCTGGATAGGTATATGAATAGGAAGAATTTAGAGGGATATGGGTCAAGTGCTGACAAATGAGACGAGATTAGTTTAGGATATCTGGTCGACATGGACAAGTTGGAGTGAAGGGTCTGTTTCTGTGCTGTCCTATGGCTCTCTGATTCTATTACTGCTATTATTGATTGCAAAACAACAATTATTACACTATAGAAGAAATTGCACTTTGCAAAAAATTGTGATATGAACACAATTCCTGATGTAAGTGAAGGGGCTTTACATGTGTGGTCAACTGGGTATTAGATACACCTTTTCCATCATTTTAAAACTCTGCACTGCCCTTGCACTGCAGTTTCCTCCAGTTAATGTCAGCAAGACTCTGAGCATACAATCCATGCCTGAGTCACTAATTCTGTTCCCTCCTGGCTGCTGTCTCAGGCTGACATTTGGTTTGTAACCTCAGCATTCTGTTTGACCATGAGCTGTATTTTTGACCCCAGATCTACTCTGCCACAAAAATTGTCACTTTCCACCTCATGCAGGTCAGGCAGCATTTGAGGAGCAGGAGAATCGGCGTTTCGGGCATAAGCCCTTTCTGATGAAGGGCCAATGCCTGAAATGCGATTCTCCTGCTCCCCGGATGCTGCCTGACTTGCTGCGTTTTTCCAGCATTACACTCTCGACTCTGATCTCCAACATCTGCAGTCCTCACTTTTCTATTCTTTCCTGCTGTTGCCAACCTCATGCTGAAGGCTTTCTTAAATGTCTTTGATACCGATGGGGTTGATCAGTTCAATACTCCCTTGTCCACATCTCATTGTTGACCTTCAAAAAATTTCAACTCATCCAAAGCTGTGCATTTTGTACCCTATACTGCATCGAATCTCAAATACCCAATGTCTTTGTCCTGAATGACCTTGCACTCAGATCCTCAGCACCTCAAATTTGTAATCTTAATCCTTGTGTTTAAATTCCTGTCTGAGCTCACGATTCAAGTTCTTTCTAGTATAGAATAGAACAGATTAATCATTTATTGTTACCAGTGCTTTTTAACAAAAAAAAAGTGAAAGGTGTTTAAGTCGTCATACCACGGCACTGACATTAGCACCTATGTTCCAACTTCCAACCAAAGTATATTATCTCACCTGACCTATCAGTTCATGGCTTTGGCATCTGTCTCACTCCTTTAGTCTTCCATTGATGGTCATACATTCAGTCACCTGAGCCTCTGCTTTAGAATTTTTCACTCCTTAAATTCCTTGGCTCCTCCATATTTATCTCCTTTAAGATTCCTTATTTAATCTTTAAATTTTCAAATCTCCTTTGGCTATAAGGTTTTATTTCTCATTCTTATTCTTCTGTGAAGTATCTTGAGAGACATTTCCATGAAAAAAGTACTTTATTGATGTTTACGTTTTTGATATATTCTTATATACTGTCTATTCTTGGTACTTGAAGAATGAAAAAGAAGCATTTTATAAATGGCCATGCATTTAATGAAACTGACTCACTATGTAATGGTTTCTTCTAATGGATTCTTACTCGTCTTTATTTATTTCTGCCATTACTAGGCTCAGGTTGCCTGGTATAAATTAACATGTGGCTCTACTTTTTTTAGCTGATTCATAATGAGATTTTGACAGTGAGTAATAAAGTTGAGAGAAATTGCTAATAAGTATACTAACCATGGTTAACCAAAGTCCTGTTATACAGCCTGACTGCTAATTGAATCCACATTAAGATATTGAATCTTGTCATGGTCATCAGCTGATGTTAAATGATATTCATGATATTTCATATAAAGATAAGAATGTATTCAGATTTAGGCATGATTTGGAGATGCCAGTATTGGACTGGGGTGTATAAAGTTAAAAATCACACAACACCAGGTTATAGTCCAACAGGTTTATTTGGAAGCACTAGCTTTTGGAGCGCTCCTCCTTCATTAGGTGGTTGTGGCTGATAAACCATCTGATGAAGGAACAGTGCTCCGAAAGCTAGTGCTTCCAAATAAACCTGTTGGACTATAACCTGGTGTTGTGTGATTTTTAACTTCAGATTTAGGTGTGCTTCAAGAATGGATACTATATCTTTCCATTATGATGTGCAGTCTTGGCGCACACTCAGAAATATAGCTGAATGAATGAACAAAATAACGCATTGTATCTTCTTTGATTAGAAACCTTCCAGAGAAGTACTCCGAGCTGCAAGTCACTCTCAGCCCATCATCCATACGTCTTTGCACTGCAGAGCAGTGTGTGAACCTAGATTTGCCAGTAGGGGTCAGAATTGTTCCTCCTTCGTGCCGCAGTCTCCAGTATGTCACAGGCGATGGATTCCACATGAGGCTGCAAGTTCAGATTAATCAATCTGCAGGTGACCATCTCTTATAGTTTTAACTGAATTAATTATTACTGAAAATTACTGGCCAGTATAGTCTAATTCAGAAATGTCTCACTTTTCACAAAATTATTATTTATCCAAGAGCTCTGTTGGTAGTTACAATCCATGGTTAGCTTTTAGGTTTCTGACTGAATCTTAGAAATAGCTCATTTCTGACCTAGGCTATTTTTAATATAGTGCTTCACGCACCTTGAAACTCAAACATCAACTTAAAGAATCACAGCAAAGCTATTCAAATATTTTGGATGTTTAGCAATTTACAGCGAAAGAACACACTATAAATATAATTTTAAGTGAAAAAATGTAAGCACAATTTGTCTTGGTCTTGGAGAAACTCCCAACAATCCTTCCTTTAATGGCTGCAAATTGGCTTCAAAGAGGTCAGATCTCAAACCAATCTCAAGCTCAAAGTCTATATTTCGATATGTTCCTTTAATCGATGTGGTCTCGTGAGTCCTTCGTATGTGCAAGGCTGCCAAATCAGGAAGACTTATTCGGCATCTAGTGAGGTCATTTCAAAGTCTTGCCCCCTCCCCAGCCAATTCACTCTACCTCAGCATGGTCAAATTGAGTGTCCTTGGCTCAATGCTTGAATGTACCTTGTGGTCAGGAGGGTCTCTGTTTTAGCCTCTGCTGCCAGTCAAAGATCATAATGTTGCAGTTGGCCTCACCCATCTGGGGCTACAAATAGGTAAAGGTGACAAGTCTTCTACTTCTGATTGCATGCGTGTAACACCTCCTGGAAGTTGTATGCTTGTGTACAACCTGGAGGATTGATTGAGCTGGGTTAGTATACCACCTATGGACTGAATGCCCATCAAATGCTCACTGTCCAGGCTCATACTCTGCCTTTCTCCCACAGAGGAAGAGTAATGCAGAGAGACAGAAATTTTTTTTCATATACTGTACA
The DNA here is from genome assembly GCF_037043375.1 of Chiloscyllium plagiosum. Classification (NCBI taxonomy): domain Eukaryota; kingdom Metazoa; phylum Chordata; class Chondrichthyes; order Orectolobiformes; family Hemiscylliidae; genus Chiloscyllium; species Chiloscyllium plagiosum. Next base: position 106,215,572 of record NW_028270141.1, read on the forward strand.
TGTTAAAGAATGCTTTCTAAGATTCCATGTGATGAAGTTAGTGAGAGGATTAATTTCTGTTTATCCAAGCCTAAACTGTAATATTGTAAATCCTTCCCCGCTTGTCACTGTTATGTAGAATGGTAGTTCCCAAGGCCTTTCCCACTTTGACCTCATATGAAACAAGAAAAATTGTTATGACTCCTCAGTGACATCTGAGAGTTGGGGAGAGGGGCCGAGATACAGTGGCTTGTAAGAGCAGGAACTGAGCTGTTATAACACAGTCAGAGCTCTATGGAAGCTGTTTCTGACTCCGGGTAAGGCACCAAATTTTCAGTGTGTGACCCCACTTGGGGAAGCGCTGCTGTAGAATTCTAATCTCCTAAATTATTTCACTTTTGGAAATTGGGATAAGATGTGCAAGGCTGTCCCTTGAAGGATGTGTATGAATGGAGGAGTTTCATGGTCTGAGAGTATAAAAGCACTTACTGATTCACTGGTACATAGAAAGACAAAGTAGGAACAGGAGTAGGCCCTTCAAACCTGCTCCACCAGTTAAAATGACCATGGCTGATCATCTAACTCAGTGCCTTGCTTCTGCTTTGTCCCCATACCCTTTGACCTCTTTAGCCTTAAGAAATATATCTATCTCCTTCTTGAAAACATAGCCACAACTACTTTGTGTGGCAGAGAATTCCACAGATTCACCACTTTTAGGGTGAAGAAATTTCTCCTCATTTGAAATCCTAAATAGTCTACTCCATAACCTTTAAACTGTGACCCTTGGTTCTGGATTCCCCGAACGTTTGTAAATCCTTCCTGTGTTTATGCTGCCTCGTCCTGTGAGAATGTTTTAAGTGTCTATGAGACTCCCCCTCCATTCTTCTAAACCAGCCCAACCGAGCCAGTCTCTCTTCATACGTTAGTCCTGCTGTGCCAGGAATCAATCTGGCAAATCTTCATCGCACTCTCTCCATAGCCAGTACATCCTACCTCAGAGAAGGAGACCAAAACTACACAGAATACTCCAGGTAAGGTCTCACCAAGGCCCTGTATGATTCAGCAAGACAGACTGTTCCTGTACTCAAATTTTCTGATGACGAAGGCCAACATATCATTTGCCTTCCTTACTGCCTGCGATCCTTGAACGCTTACTTTCATTGACTGGTATACAAGGACACCCAGGTCTCATTGCACCACCTTTGTTCCTAATCTATCATCAGTCTGGAGATTCCTGTTTTTCATTGGTTCCTGTTTTTGCAGATTACTAATTCCCATCCCTCTTTCATGACACTTCTCCAATTACGATGTTGGCTACATCACAAGAAGTATCAATGTATTTAAAGGGGTTTGTTAGTAAGAAGAGATGATTCAGTCATCAAACTGCACCTAATTGAAAGCATAAGATAGCGGCATAGTATGCAGCAAGATTATCAAAGATGGTGGTCCATTTATACAGAACAAGTTCACCTGTACAAAACATGGTGTAAATAATCAAGTTATCCGTGTGCAGTGTTGCTTGAGAGAGAGTTTTGGCCAGCTACTGAATTCTCTGCCATAAAATGGCAAAACACTAGCTGTTTTCAAGAAGGAGTATATGATATAGCTCACAGGCTCACCACACTCTGGGTGAAGAAATGTTTCATCCCAGTCCTAAGTCACCTCATATGCTTGTAATTGTGACCTCAGATTCTGGTCATTGTGAACATCCTTCTTGCGTTTCCTCTGTTCGATCCTGTTGGAATTTTATAGGTTTCGGTGAGATTCCTCACCTCCACCCCCCCCCCCCCCCCTCCCCCTTTCATTCTTCTAAACTGCAGTGAATATCGTCGTGTCCGATCCATTCTCTCTTCATATGTCCTGCTACCTTCAGAGGTAGCGCTTTGTTGCATTCCCTCAACAGCTTGAGAAACCTACACTCGTGGCTGGTGGACAATTTTTCAATCCATGAATAGCACTGATGAGTAGGTATACAAGTAAGTTGTCAATAGTTATGAAACAGACTAAGTTAGCTGAACAATGTATCCTCTTCACCCTTACTGTTTTGAACTGGTGGTCAGAGGCACTGTGAGAGCAGCCTATTTACAAAACTTGTGTTGCCTTTTTGTTCTGAACAGCCAGTTCAGAGATGTTATGATACACCCTTGGAGCAGGTGGGGCTTGAACCTGGGCCTCTTAGCTCAGAGGTAGGGGCACTGCCACTACACCACAAGATACTCCTCATTCCCTGTCAGTTTCTAAATTGAGCATAGTTCACTCATGCCTGAGGCAACTGTGAATTATGTAGGCAATTTATACATGGAGAGAAAATATGTAAAATTGGACTGTCGACACTAGCATATTCATTACCAGTTTTCTTTTTGCAAATCCTTTGCTTGAAGCACTTTTGTCAGTCAGAAATGGGGTAGACACTTCATTTGGTAACTGTGTCAGGCTAGTAATAGAAACAGAGCTGGAGGGAACAGGCCTTGCAGGGTGTAATGTTACTTTGATTGACAGGCACCTCATTGTTAATCCTAAATGTCACAAATCATTACTGGTAAGCTTCAAACCAAGAAATATCAAGGCATGAAAAATGAGGGTTACGTTCCTGAACAAGAAAAACTCCTGCTCGACAGAAAGTCTGTTAAGTTCATTGGTTATGACAATCTAACATACTATAACATGGAACTTTGGGCAATTAATCCTGCAAACATGGAAAGCATGTCCAGTTGAAAAGATTGTAGTTTGTTATGTGGTGATTTATTATTAATACTTTTAAGGTGGAAGATTATCTGGGAACATTAGGTCTTTGAGAAAACTTGTGTTTAAAATACTGAGACAGTTAAGTTTATACATAATTTTATTTGTAATATGCATATAGTTATTCTAACGGTAAAATCTCCATTTGCAGAATTAATCTCAAGGCTTATCCAATAATTTTAATATTTCATGTTTCTTTAGAGCTTGTACCAACTGTCATCGAAACCTTGCAAGCCCAGACATGCTATAACTTTCAATGCCAAGCCTGTGGACAATCTGTACTCAAGAAGCAGTAAGATATTTCTGGTCTCTTTTTCATGTGGATGACAGTAGTAAATTATCTGTAACAGAAATAGTATATGTGCATAGTTAATGCATTGTTCAGTATTGGAAATGGTTAGGTCAGCTGACTAAGTACTGGAAGGTCATGAATTCAAGTGCCACAATAGTGACTTGAATGTGTAATTCAGGCTGATACCCCAGGTGAGGTCTGAATGAGTGATGCACTGTCAAATCTGGCATATGTTGCATAGAAGTGATGTATGAGAAGAGGTTGATTTGGATAGAATTCAGGGTTCAGAAGAATGAGGGCGGATCTCATTAGAAAACTATAAATTTCTAGAAAGGGTAGATTAGATTAGATTATTTACAATGTGGAAACAGGCCCTTCGGCCCAACAAGTCCACATCGACCCACCCAGACCCATTCCCCTACATTTACCCCTTCACCTAACACTACGGGCATTTTAGGATTAACAATGAGGTGCCTGGCCAATTCACCTAACCTGCACATTTTTGGACTGTGGGAGGAAACCAGAGAACCCGGAGGAAACCCATGCAGACACGGGGAGAATGTGCAAACCCCACACAGACAGTTGCCTGAGACGGGAATGGAACCCGGGTCTTTGGCGCTGTGAGGCAGCAGAGCTAACTACTGTGCCAATGTGCCGCCCACTTAGATGCAGGAAGAATGTTCCCAATGAGTGGAGACTCCAGAGGTGACAGATAAAGATATGGGGTCAACCATTTAGGTCTGAGATGAGAAATGTCTTCACATAGAAAGTGGTAAGCCTGCAGAGTTTACTGTCACAGAGAGCGGTCGAGGCCAATACATTGTGTGATTTCACGGAGGAGTTCGATATGGCACTTGGGGCTAAAGGGATCAAAGCGTGTGGAGGAAAAGCAAGAAAAGGCTATTGAGTAGGATGATCAGCCATGATTAGAATGAATGGCAGAACACGCTTAAAGGGCCGAATGGCCTATCGCTGCTCCTATTTTCTATGTTTTCATGTTTCTAGAAACTAGACCAAGTCTCCATCTTCTGCTTCGTATGGATGTAAAAAGATCATGTAAAAGATGTTGCCTTGTATCCTTGTTGTCTGTAGTATTTATTCCTCGATCAACTAAAACAGTATATCCCTCTGTTTGAGGAAGATTGCTGTGTGCAAATTGGTTACAGTGTTTCCTAACGTTAAAGCAATGATTACACTTGATTATTGTCTCTAAAGTGCTTTGGGAATGTAGCTATTCAGCCCCTCTTGTGTGTTCAACCATTTAATGATATCATGGCTGATATGCTCGGCCCTCAACTTTTTGTCATTTACATAAATGATTCGGATGCGAGAATAAGAGTAAATTTGCAGATGACACCAAAATTGGAGGTGTAGTGGACAGCGAAGAGGGTTACCTCAGATTACAACAGGATCTGGACCAGATGGGCCAATGGGCTGAGAAGTGGCAGATGGAATTTAATTCAAATAAATGTGAGGTGCTGCATTTTGGGAAAGCAAATCTTAGCAGGACTTATACACTTAATGGTAAGGTCCTAGGGAGTGTTGCTGAACAAAGAGATATTGGAGTGCAGGTTCATAGCTCCTTGAAAGTGGAATCGCAGGTAAATGGGATAGTGAAGAACGCGTTAGGTATGCTTTCCTTTATTGGTCAGAGTATTGAGGACAGGAGTTGGGAGGTCATGTTGCGGCTGTTCAGGACATTGGTTAGGCCACTGTTTGAATATTGCGTGCAATTCTGGTCTCCTTCCTATCGGAAAGATATTGTGAAACTTGAAAGGGTTCAGAAAAGATTTGCAAGGTTGTTGCCAGGGTTGGAGGATCTGAGCTACAGGGAGAGGCTGAACAGGCTGGGGCTGTTTTCCCTGCAGCGTCAGAGGCTGAGGGGTGACCTTATAGAGGTTTACAAAATTATGAGGGGCATGGATAGGAATAGACAAAGTCTTTTCCCTGGGGTTGGGGAGTCCAGAACTAGAGGGCATAGGTTTAGGGTGAGAGGGGAAAGATATAAAAGAGACCTAAGGGGCAACTTTTTCTCGCAGAGGGTGGTACGTGTATGGAATGAGCTGCCAGAGGATGTGGTGGAGGCTTGTACAGTTGCAACATTTAAGAGGCATTTGGATGGGTATATGAATAGGAAGGGTTTGGAGGGACATGGGCCAGGTGCTGGCAGGTGGGACTAGATTGGATTGGGATATCTGGTCGCATGGACGGGTTGGACCGAAGGGTCTGTTTCCATGCTGTACATCTCTGTGACTCTATGTGTCCTAACTTGTAATTGTCTTTGCCTTATTGTCAACTAATATCTTCAAATAACAAAAATCTATAAAGGTTAGGATTATAATTTATAGTCAACTGAGCATCCAATTCCAATTTTTGCAGAAGAGCTCCAAATGTCTATTTTCATTTGTCTGAAGAAATGTGTTTTAATTTCTCTGATAGTTCTAGTTCTGAGACTGTATCCCATGACCATTAGAAATGGGAATAAAGAGAGGGAAACAATTTGTTCTCCTTAATGTCCTGAAAATTTAAATCACTCATTAATCTGCTAAACTCGATGAAAAACAACAGTATATTAGAACATAGAACATAGAACATAGAACATAGAACATAGAACATAGAAGAATACAGCGCAGTACAGGCCCTTGGGCCCTCGATGTTGCGCCGATCCAAGCCCACCTAAACTACACTAACCCACTATCCTCCATATACCTATCCAATGCCCTCTTAAATGCCCATAAAGAGGGAGAGTCCACCACTGTTACTGGCAGGGCATTCCATGAACTAACGACTCGCTGAGTGAAGAACCTACCCCTAACATCAGTCCTATATCTACCCCCCCTTTTCTGTAAATATTGTGTAATCTTGTCTTGTAATTTGACTCCTTGGAGTTTGGATACTATTCTGCTTAATATATAAGAACTAGAAGCAGCAGTTCAGCTCGAGTTCAGCCCCTCGAGCCCGCCCCACCATTTGAAAGGATCATGGCTGATCCCATCTCAATCTTAACTCTACTTCCATCATGCTCCTCATAGCCTTCAGCACGTTGCTAATTAAAAATCTGTTTATCTCCTCCTTAAATTTACTCAAATGTCCCTGTATCTATCGCACTCGGAGGTAGTGAATTCCATATATTCGTGACCCTTACAGAGAAGTAATTTTCCTCATCTTTATTTAAAACCTGCTGCTCCTTATCTTAAATATATTATGTTAGATTTTGTCTGCTGTAAATAATCCTTCCTAAGGTGTAGTGCCTAGAATTGCTTAAGTATTCCAGATCATAGAGTCATAGAGATGTACAGCACGGAAGCAGACCCTTCAGTCTAACTCGTCCATACCAACCAGCTTTCACAACTTAATCTAGTCCCACTTGTCTGCACTTGGCCCATATCTCTCCAAACCCTTCCTATTCATATAACCATCCAGATGTCTTTTGAATGCTGTAATGTACCAGCCTCCTCCAGTTCCTCTGGCAGCTCATGCCATACACACACAACACTCTGTGTGAAAAAGTTGCCCTGTAGGTCCCTTTTATATCTTTTCCCTCTCACCCTAAACCTATGACCTCTAATTCAGGACCCTCCCACCCCCCACATACCTGCTCCCCCAGGGAAAAGACTTTCTCTATTTATCCTATCCATGCCCCCCATAATTTTATAAGCCTCTATAAGGTCACCCCTCAACCTCCTGCTAATATCCTTGTCAATCTTTTCTGAACCCTTTCAAGTTTCATAACATCTTTCCGATAGAAAGGAGACCAGAATTGCACGCAATATTCCAACAGTAGCCTAACCAATGTCCTATACAGCCGCAACATGACCTCCCACTCGGACACTCAATGTTCTGACCAATAAAGGAAAGCATACCAAATGTCTTTTTCATCCACCTGTGGTTTATCCAGGGCTTTACAGAGCTGAAATTTCTACTCCCTTGCATTCCACTGCACTAGATTTTGACTATTTTCCACATTGGCCCTTCACATTTTAATATCCATTTGCCTGGATTCCCAAGTCTCTCTTGACCTCACTTGTTTCTGGATTATGACAATTTGGAAAGCGCACTGTTAAATCCTTTCTTAAAAGTACTTGGAGCTACGATGTTGTGGCTATTACAGAGACTCTGACATCACAGGGGCAGGAATGGTTGCTGGATGTTCTCGGGTTTAAATGTTTCAAAATGAATAGAGACGGAGGTAAAGGAGGTGGGGGAGTGGCATTACTAATCGGGGATAGTATCACAGCTGGAGGAAGGGAGGTTGTCTAGGAGGGTTTGTCTCCAAAGTTATTATGGGTGGAAGTCAGAAACAGGACAGGAGCAGTCACTTTATTGGGAGTGTTCTATAGACTCCCCAGTAGCAACAGTGACACAGAGGAGCAGATTGGGAAGCAAATTTTGGAAAGGTGCAGAAGTAACAGGGCTGATGACATGGGTGACTTCAACTTTCCTAATATTGATTGGAACCTCCTTAGTGCAAATCTTTTGGATGGAGCAGACTTTATCAGTTATGTCCAGGAAGGATTCCTGACTCAATATGTAGATAGGCCGATTAGAGGGGAGGCAATTTTAGATTTGGTGCCTGGCAACGAACCAGGTCATGTGTTAGATTTCTCAGTGGGAGAGCATTTTGGTGATAGTGACCACAACTCCTTGATCTTTACTATAGCCATTGAGAGGGATAGGAGCAGACAGTAAGGGAAAGTATTAATTGGGGGAGGGGGAATTACAATGCTATTAGTCAGGAACGGTGGAGCATAAATTGGGAACAGATGTTCTCGGGAAATATACGATAGAAATGTGAAAGTATTTTAGGAATCATTTGTGGTGAGTGCTGGATACGTTTGTCCCACTGAGGCAAGGAAGGGATGGTAGGGTGAAGGAACCTTGGATGACAAGAGATGTGGAACATCTCGTCAAGAGAAAGAAGGAAGCTTACTTAAGATTGAGGAGGCAAGGATCAGAAAGGGCTCTAGAGTGGTACAAGGTAGCAGGAAAGAACTGAAGAATTGACTTAGGAGAGCTGGAAGGGGGCGTGAAAAAGCCTTGGTGGATAGGATTAAGGAAAACCCCAAGATGTTCTACACCTATGTGAGAAAAAAGAGGATGGTCAAAGTGAGGGTGGGGATGATCAGGGATAGTGGAGGGAACTTGTGCCTGGAGTCGGGAAGTGCTTAATGAATACTTTCCTTCAGTATTCAGTACTGAGAGGAACCTTGTCATTTTTGTGGACAGTGTGAAACAGACTGATATGGGTTGGTAAGTTTGCCGATGACACAAAGATTGGTGGAGTTGTGGATGGTTTGGAGGGCTGTCGTAGGTTGCAATGGGACATTGACAGGATGCAGAGCTGGGCTGAGAATTAGCAGATGGAGTTCAACCTGGAAAAGTGCGAAGTGATTCATTCAATTTGAATGCAGAATATAGGGTTAAAGGCAAGATTCTTGGCGGTGTGGAGGAACAAAGGGATCTATGGACATGTACCCCAAGATCAGAGGGATCAGAGGAACACAGGGATCTTGGGGTGCATATCCATAGATCCCTCAAAGTTGCCACCCAAGCTAAGAGGGTTTTTAAAAAGGCATATGGTGTGTTGGTTTTCATTGGCAGGATGATTGAGTTTAAGAGCTGCGAGATTATGCTGCAGCTCTATAAAGCTAAGACCACATTTGGAATATTGTGGTCAGTTCTGGTTGCCTCATTATAGGAAGGATGTGGAAGCTTTAGAGAGGGTGCCGAGCAGATTTACCAGGATGCTGCCTGGACTGGAGGCAGGTTATGAAGAAAGGTTGAGGGAGCTAGGGCTTTTTTTTGGAAAGAAGAAGGATGAGAGGTGATTTGATAGAGATGTACAAGCTGATGAGAGGCATAGATAGAGTGGATAGTCAGAGACTTTCCCGGGGTGGAAATGGCTATCACAAGGGGGCATAATTTTAAGGTGATTGGAGGAAGGTTTGGGGGAGATGTCAGAAGTAGGTTTGTTACACAGAGAGTGGTGGGTGGGTGGAATGCACTGACATCAGTGGTGGTAGAGTCAGATACGTTAGTGATATTTAAGTGACTCTTGGATAGGCACATGGATGATAGTAAAACGAAGGGTATGTAGCTTAGTTTGTTCTTAGAGTAGGATAAAAAGTCAGCACAACATTGAGGGCCACAGGGCCTGTACTGTGCTGCACTGTTCTATGTTCTTAACTTCAAAGTGGATGACCTCACATTTCCCTATGTTGAAATATGTCAACATAGTTTTACCCAGTCACTTAATCTATCACTGCCTCTTTGCTTCTATATACGCAACTTACAAGGCTGCCTACCTTTGTCAAATTTGAATTTGTGGATTTCTCTCTCATGATCTAAGTTGTTAATAAATATTGCAATAATTGTGGCCCCAGAACAGTGGTTTGTTGGACACTGCTAACCAGATCCTCAAAATTAAAGCGTTTGCTCATGATCCCTATTTTGATTCAAGTCACTCAACCAGTTTCTGAACTGGATCAATAATTTTCCACTGATTTCATGAGCTTTAACATAAGTCTGTAACATGGGATTTGATTGAATGCCTTCTGTACGTCGATGTAAGTAATATTGATTCCTGAGTCCCACTGTCGTTACTCCTTGCAAAAATTCAATCAGGCTTTGCAGTCGTGACCCTCTCCTTGAGAAGTGAATGCTGGGTCTTCTCTAGGTTGAGAAACATGCCATATAAATGCAAATCTTTTCCTTTCTGTCATTTTGAGAAATTTTTAAAGGAGCATTATGCCTCAGGCAAAGTTTGTTCATAATAAAATTGCTAATGATATTGCAAATTAAAATGTTCCCTGTTTAGCAGTGTCAGTAAAACCAAAATTATATTTCTGCCATTTCATCAGGTTTACTAGTCTTTACATTCTCACTTGGACATTGACGTGTATCAGTTAATACCTCTCTCCTGTTTGGCACATTGTATATTGGGTAAAGAGGATAGTCTCACTATTCACTATTATGTCGGACTGAGAGGTTCATGGTCGTCAGCAGCAGTGTAAAATTGAGGCTTATCTGAACTATCTTATAACCTGATTTAAAATTAGAACCAGAATATACTTTTGAATAATGAAGATAAGCATGCATTTTGTGCTTCCATTTCTTGGTCACATTTCAAATATCATGTGTAAACTTTTGTCCCAAAAATTCAAAGGAACTAAATGACATGTTTGGAAAACAAAGAACATGCTATGTAATTCTGACCCATGTTTATTGTCTGTTTGACAGTAGTTGGGGCTTTGTAACACTCAATGCTGACTGCTGACCTCTGGAGCACAGCAATACAATGTAGAGGATTCCAACTGACAGCTTATCACCTGAGTTATCACAAGCAAAATCATGACCGTCTGCTAGGAATGGTGCAAATCTTCAATACAGCAGTCCATATAATGTATTTTTATCTTAACAGTAAGACTTCTTTGTGTGCATTGACCATATTGCAATTGAATTATCTCTTTTTTTTGCAATTGAAGTGATAAGCACATATTGTGGTTTGTCTGACTCTAATGAGTTGTCCCTTCATGCACAGGATGTTTCAGAGGGTTTTACCATTGCCTAGTGGAAATTGGAATGATTTGGTGGAACACTGGTGCTGTCATCCTGATCCATTTGCCAAGGCCTTACGACCGAGGTTGGATGACTGTTTATTAGGCGACACTTTCCTACTTGTGAATGCGGTGAGCGTTGATAAAACTGCGGTGCATGAAGAGACGGTGAGACAGTCTGATGTCAAGCAGGTGGTGCAGGTATGGCCTTTGCTCACAACAGATAGGACTGCGCACAGCCTTCAGCTTGACTTATTTGACAGTGTTAGATACAGGGAGAAAGTGAGGACTGCAGATGCTGGAGATCAGAGCTTAAAAATGTTTTGCTGGAAAAGTGCAGCAGGTCAGGCAGCATCCAAGGAACAGGAGAATCAACGTTTCGGGCATAAGCCCTTCTTCAGGAATTTCTCCAGTTTTTTTTAAAAGAGTATTTTGGGAAGAGAAGTAGGGGACATCCTCTTAATTTCTATAATTCTCAAATTTAAATCCTTGTAGAAAATAGGTACCCCACATTGATATTCCATTATATTGTTCCATGGAGTGGAATGATCTCAGCTTCCAGAGTCTCCTCATGATTCAAAGTTTCAGGTGGCCTGGGAGTGAAGGCATTTCTTTGAAGAAAGCTGGGAAATCCACAGGGGGCACGCAGTTCAGGTTGGTGTTACACACTCGTAAATGCCCACTTTAACTAAGAGTACCTTGGTCAGAGAGCATCATGTGATTACATTCTTGATTGGGGATTTGTGAGAAAACCATACTGTATTATTCCTCCTCCATCATCAGGGATCAATGATGGGCTCTGAGAATGTGCCATGAGGCAGTTTGTTCATGGTATAGAGGAGAAAGATTAGCCAGCTGCATGTTGGTTTAGATTCTTGAGTGTTTTTGGAGCTGCATTCATCCAGGCAACCGGGAAACATTTCATCACACTCCTGAGTGGCGCCTTGTACATGGTGGACAGGGAAGTAAGTTATTCACCTCTCCATTCTCAGTCTCTGACCTGCTGTAGTAGCCATGATGTTTATATGCTTGGTCCAATTTAGTTTATGACCGATGGAAAGTCATAGTGGGGGATTCAGTGTTAGTAAGGTACGCGGAGTTGATTAGATTTTCTCTTGTTGGAGATAATCATTGCCTGGCCCTTGTTTGACATGAATATTATTAAGGTGGAAGTGAGGACAGCAGATGCTGGAGATCAGAGCTGAAAATGTGTTGCTGGAAAAGCGCAGCAGGTAAGGCAGCATTCAAGGAACAGGAGAGTCGACGTTTCGCCCGAAACGTCGATTCTCCTGTTCCTTGGATGCTGCCTGACCTGCTGCGCTTTTCCAGCAACACATTTTCAGCACGAATATTATTAACCCAAGCCTGATGATTGTTCATATATTAATATGCATTGGCATGGACTGCTTTAGTGCTTGAGGAGCTGTGAATGTGTTGAACGTTGTGTTATTACCAGCAAACATTTCTACTTTTGACCTTGTGTTGGAAGGCAAGTGGTTGAAAATATTTGGACCTAAGTCACTACCCAGAAGCGCTGATGTCCTTGGACTGAGATGAATTGTTTCCAGCCACGACAGTCATTTTGTCGGCTTCCAAGAGATCAATTGTGTTAGGAGATTCTGTAGTCTGAGGTACAGACAGACGTTTCTGTGGCCAGCAGAGAAAAAGAATGGGTGTGTTGTTTCCCTGGTGCCAGGATCAAGAATGTCTCAGAGAGGGTGCAGAACGTTCTCATGGGGGAGGGGGGCCAGCAGAAGGTCATTGTCCACATTGGAACCAACGATATAGGAAGGGAAAAGGTTGAGATTCTGCAGGGAGATTACAGAGAGTTAGGCAGAAATTTAAAAAGGAGGTCCTCAAGGGTAGTAATATCTGGATTACTCCCAGTGCTACAAGCTAGTGAGGGCAGGAATAGGAGGATAGAGCAGATGAATGCATGGCTGAGGAGCTGGTGTATAGGAGAAGGATTCACATTTTTGGATCATTGGAATCTCTTTTGGGGTAGAAGTGACCTGTACAAGAAGGACGGATTGCACCTAAATTGGAAAGGGACTAATATACTGGCAGGGAAATTTGCTAGAACTGCTTGGGAGGATTTAAACTAGTAAGGTGGGGGGTGGGACCCAGGGAGATAGTGAGGAAAAAGATCAATCTGAGATGGGTACAGTTGAGAGCAGAAGTGAGTCAAACAGTCAGGCCAGGCAGGGACAAGGTAGGACTAATAAATTAAACTGCATTTATTTCAATGCAAGGGGCCTAACAGGGAAGGCAGATGGACTCAGGCCATGGTTGGGAACATGGGACTGGGATATCATAGCAATTACAGAAACATGGCTCAGGGATGGGCGGGACTCGCAGCTTAATGTTCCAGGATACAAATGCTACAGGAAGGATAGAAAGGGAGGCAAGAGAGGAGGGGGAGCGGCATTTTTGATAAGGGATAGCATTACAGCTGTGCTGGGGGAGGATATTCCTGGAAATACATCCAGGGAAGTTATTTGGTTGGAAGTGAGAAATAAGAAAGGGATGATCACCTTATTGGGATTGTATTATAGACCCCCCAATAGTCAGAGGGAAATCGAGAAACAAACTTGTAAGGAGATCTCAGCTATCTGTAAGAATAATAGGGTAGTTATGATAGGGGATTTTAACTTTCCAGACATAGACTGGGACTGCCATAGTGTTCAAGGTTTAGATGGAGAGGAATTTCTTAAGTGTGTACAAGACAATTTTCTGATTCAGTATGTGGATGTACATACTAGAGAAGGTACAAAACTTGACCTACTCTTGGGAAATAAGGCAGGGCAGGTGACTGCGGTGTCAGTGGGGGAGCACTTTGGGGCCAGCGACTATAATTCTATTTGTTTTAAAATAGCAATGGAAAAGGATAGACCAGATCTAAAAGTTGAAGTTCTAAATTGGAGAAAGGCCAATTTTGACGGTATTAGGCAAGAACTTTCAAAAGCTGATTGGAGGCAGATGTTTGCAGGTAAAGGGATGGCTGGAAAATGGGAAGCCTTCAGAAATGAGATAACAAGAGTCCAGAGAAAGTATATTCCTGTCAGGGTGAAAGGGGAGGCTGGTAGGTATAGGGAACGCTGGATGACTAAAGAAATTGAGGGTTTAGTTAAGAAAAAGAAGGAAGCATATGTCAGGTGAATCCTTAGAAGAGTATAAAAGAAGTAGGACTTTACTTAAGAGGGAAATCAGGAGGGCATAACGGGGACATGAGATAGCTTTGGCAAATAGAATTAAGGAGAATCCAAAGAGTTTTTACAAATATATTAAGGACAAAAGGGTAACTAGGGAGAGAATAGGGCCCCTCAAAGATCAGCAAGGCGGCCTTTATGTGGACCCACAGAAAATGGAAAAGGATATGGAAGATATAGACTGTAGGGAAATAGATGGTGACATCTTGCAAAATGTCCAGATTATAGAGGGGGAAGTGCTGGATGTCTTGAAACGGTTAAAGGTGGATAAATCCCCAGGACCTGATCAGGTGTACCCAAGAACTCTGTGGGAAGCTAGAGAAGTGATTGCTGGGCCTCTTGCTGAGATATTTGTATCATCGATAGTCACAGGTGAGGTGCCGGAAGACTGGAGGTTGGCAAACATGGTGCCACTGTTTAAGATGGGCGGTAAAGACAAGCCAGGGAATTATAGGCCGGTGAGCCTGACCTCAGTGGTAGGCAAGTTGTTGGAGGGAATCCTGAGGACAAGATGTACATGTATTTGGAAAGGCAAGGACTGATTAGGGAAAGTCACCATGGCTTTGTGTGTGGGAAATCATGTCTCACAAACTTGATTGAGTTTTTTGAAGAAGTAACAAAGAAGATTGATGAGGGTAGAGCAGTAGGTGTGATCTATATGGACTTCAATAAGGCGTTTGACAAGGTTCCCCATGGGAGACTGATTAGCAAGGTTAGATCTCATGGAATACAGGGAGAACTAGCCATTTGGATACAGAACTGGCTCAAAGGTAGAAGACAGAAGATGGTGGTGGAGGGTTGTTTTTCAGACTGGAGGCCTGTGACCAGTGGAGTGCCACAAGGATCGGTGCTGGGTCCTCAACTTTTTGTCATTTACATAAATGATTTGGATGCGAGAATAAGAGGTACAGTTAGTAAGTTTGCAGATGACACCAAATTTGTAGGTGTAGTGGACAGCGAAGAGAGTTACCTCAGATTACAACAGATCTTGACCAGATGGGCCAGATGGGCTGAGAAGTGGCAGATGGAGTTTAATTTAGATAAATGCGAGGTGCTGCATTTTGGGAAAGCAAATCTTAGCAGGACTTATACATTTAATGGTAAGGTCCTCGGGAGTGTTGCTGAACAAAGAGACCTTGGAGTGCAGGTTCATAGCTCCTTGAAAGTGGAATCACAGATAGATAGGATAGTGAAGGCAGCGTTTGGTATGCTTTCCTTTATTGGTCAGAGTATTGAGGACAGGAATTGGGAGGTCATGTTGCGGCTGTACAGGACATTGGTTAGGCCACTGTTGGAATATTGTGTGCAATTCTGGTCTCCTTCCTATCGGAAAGATGTTGTGAAACTTGAAACGGTTCAGAAAAGATTTACAAGGATGTTGCCAGGGTTGGAGGATCTGAGCTACAGGGAGAGGCTGAACAGGCTGGGGCTGTTTTCTCTGGAGCGTTGGAGCCTGAGGGGTGACCTTATAGAGGTTTACAAAATTATGAGGGGCATGGATAGGATAAATAGACAAACTCTTTTCCCTGGGATCGGGGAGTCCAGAACTAGAGTGCATAGGTTTAGGGTGAGAGGGGAAAGATATAAAAGAGACCTAAGGGGCAACTTTTTCACGCAGAGTTGGTACATGTATGGAATGAGCTGCCAGAGGATGTGGTGGAGGCTTGTACAATTGCAACATTTAAGAGGCATTTGGATGGGTATATGAATAGGAAGGGTTTGGAGGGATATGGGCCGGGTGCTGGCAGGTGGGACTAGATTGGGTTGGGATATCTGGTCGGCGTGGACAGGTTGGACTGAAGGTTCTGTTTTCATGCAGTACATCTCTATGACTCTATGATTCTAACTGCTTGAAATAATTGGCAACATATTGTTTGCCTTCCTACTTGCTCGCTGCACCTTCAAGCTAATATTTAGGGACTCGTGAATAAGGATACTTCATATGTTTGGACACCCCGTCTCTCATCATTTAATTATATATCATTTGTATGCCTCTTCACTGCCATCTGGGTAATTAGGGATGGGCAATAATTGCTGGCCTAGCCATTAATTCCCTTAACCTGGGAATGAATAAAACAAAAAAAAATCATTTAAATATTCTGGCTTTTTATATTTGCCACTGAGGTGAACGTCCTCACACTTGTTTACATTATATTCCATCTGCCATATTTTGGTCCATTCACTTAGCCTGTCCAACTCTGTTAAAGCCTCTTTGCACCCTCCTCACAACTTGCACTCCTGTCCATTTTGGTGTCATCAACAAATTTAGAAATATTAACAATTGATCTCCATATCCAAATCATTTAGATTGTGAACAGTTATGGACCTAGTTCTGACACTTGTGGTACCCCCATTAATAATAACCTGCTATCCTGAGAATGATCCATTTGTTCCTGTTCTGTGTTCCATTTACTAGCCAATTCTGAATCCATACTAGAACATTTCCCCTCAACCCCGTGTGCTCTGGTTGTATTTCCTAAAGCCTTTTGAAAATCCAAGTAAGTCATAATCACTGGTTCTCCTTTGTCTATGCTACAAATAACTTCAAAAAAAAACTTCCAACATGTCTGTCAAACATGATTTCCCTTTCAACAATTTGGTCTTGATTATGCCCAATTTTGCCAAAGGACTCTAAATGTCCTTTATAATTGATTCTCACATTTTCCCTATCATGAACATAAAGTTTGCAGTTTTCAGTTCTCCCTCTTCTTAAATAGTGAGGTTGCATTTACTATATTCCAGGAAACTTTTCAGAATTGATAGGATTATGAAAGATAATCTGTATTGCTTTTTCTTCATCACTATGTAAAGTTCATCTGGTCTAGGGGATTTATCAATCCTGAAGGACATTAGTGAATCAGATCGGTTATTTTGAAATCAACAATGGATTCATGGTTATCATTAGACTTTTAATTCCAGATTTTTGTTGAATTCAAATTCTACTATTTGCCATGGTGGGATTTTAACCTGGGTCCCAGAATGTTACCTGGGTCTCTTGATTAGCAGTCCAGCGATAATACCAGGAAGCCATGAGTATACGTGCATTTTCAATTAGTTTTTCAAACCTTGAAGTTAAGGAATGGGGTCAGTAGTTTTGTGTATTTAAAAGAAAGGTAGGGAAAAGCAGTGCTGTTGCCTAGTGACTGGGCACAAATGCAAAAAAAAAGCCTAGAAGAGAGTCACTCAGTCTGTGTACGTACCCGAGAATGGAGGCAGGTGTGATAAACGCTGTAGTAGACTGTTGGAAACTGAGTTAAAGGAACTCCGGTTTGTTCTGAGGTGTAAGTAATATTAGGTTGAGTTTGCAGTTTACTTTATCAGATATCAGATGGAGTAAATGTATAGAGTCAACATGTAGAAATTCAATGGAAGGAAACTGATTACAGATTCCTGAGCAAGAAGTTGCGGTGTAGAAATAGTGGTAAACCCTTTGCTGGGATTTGGTGTTTGTAAGGATATACAGGGAGAAAAGGAATACTGTCGGTTGAATCCTTTTGTGATGTTTGTGATGAAATCATTCCAATCTTTTAATGTCGGGTAATATAGTTCTTGTTTGATCTTGTCGTTAAACTATATTTGTAGTGAAAATACACTGGTAACCAGAAGCAAGAATAGGCCATTCAGCCCCTCAAGCCCCTGCCTTCCCATTCTATAAGATCACGTCTGACTTGCTGCATGCCTCGACTTATTTTGTCTGAGCTCCTCATAGCCCTCAGCATTCTATTTCAAAAGTCTCCCTACCTCCTCTTCAAACACTTTCAATGATCTAGTCTCTGCAACTAGAGAATTTATTACCCTCCAGGAGAAGAAATAAGTGTCTCCTTATTCAGTACTATGTGCCCAAGCTTGAGATTACTTGTGGAACCACCTTTGCAACTTCTATTCTGGCAAGCCCCTTCAGAATGCTGAGTGTTTCAATCAGATCACCTGTCCTTCTTCTCGTCAATCACTCCTTCATCCCATCAATCAATCTAGTGAGTCCCTTTTGAACTGTCTCCAATGCCAATCTGTCCTTTCTCAAATACAGGAACCATAACACAACGCAGTGCTAAAAAGCACTGCACAGTTGTAACAAGATATCCCTGTTTTCAAACTCCAACCTGCTAACAATAAAGGCCAAAATTCCATTTGCTGCCGTAATTACATGCTGCACCTACATGCTAAAATTTGGGTTTTGTATACCTGAACATCCAGATCCTTCCGTGCTGCATTTATTTTGGAATCTCTCTCCATTTAAATAATAGTCTGCCTTTTGATTCTTCTTGCCAAAGTAATCACCTCATACGCTCCTACATTAAACTCCATCTGCCAAGATTTTGCCCACTCACTCAACCGACCTGCACCTCCTTCAGATTGCTTGTTGTGTTGATCATGGCGAACACAAAACAAGAACAGGCTTTCTGCAGTTAACAAGAACGACCATTTATCACAAATTGATGGATTCTAATCACAGGTAAACAACTATAAACAGTCCACATGTAACTCGACTGGTTAAAACTGTATCCCTTTTGGCTGGCGATATAAAATAGGTGGCAATATTGATTTAAAAATACTCTAGCGATTGATTTTTTTTCTCCCTGATCCAGGAAAGGAGTAAACCTGATAAACATTGATGTGCATGCATTATTCATTTCCCACGATTTGCATCTTTGTGCTTGGAATTAATAATGCCAGATATTATTAACCCATCCTGATGATGGGTTACGGTTCCATTAAGGGCGGCACGGTGGCACAGTGGTTAGCACTGCTGCCTCACAGCACCAGAGACCTGGGTTCAAATCCCGCCTCAGGTGACTGATTGTGTGGAGTTTGCATGTTCTCCCTGTGTCTGCGTGGGTTTGCTCCGGGTGCTCCGGTTTCCTCCCAAAGATGTGCTGGTCAGGTGAATTGGCCATGCTAAATTGCCTGTAGTGTTAGGTGAAGGGGTAAGTGTAGGGGTATGGGTGGGTTGCGCTTCGGCGGGTTGGTGTGGACACGTTGGGCCAAAGGGCCTGTTTCCACACTGTAGGTAATCTAATCTGTAGGTAATCTAATCTAATCAAATTAGGTGTCATGTTCAGACAACCAATTAAGAATAAGGCTGTGTTTCTGCATTTCCCTGGGAGGCCTATTGATACCTTTTTAGTAGCCATACTTGGCTTGATTCAGTGGTTTTGCTGTGATTGGTCAATGGGAAATGACCAAGGCTGAAATGTGTCCATCTTCCATCGAGAGTGACCTATGTGGCAGCTGCCAAAACTCCCCAGTTGAAGCTGGAGGGATTTGGAACACAGTCTAATATGGAGTCAAGGGACTGACTGCAGGGATACCTCTATTTTATGTAAGCTCAAAAATGAATGCCTGTTCATCATCTTATTCACTCTTTTTGGTTT
This sequence comes from Chiloscyllium plagiosum, assembly GCF_037043375.1. Taxonomy (NCBI): domain Eukaryota; kingdom Metazoa; phylum Chordata; class Chondrichthyes; order Orectolobiformes; family Hemiscylliidae; genus Chiloscyllium; species Chiloscyllium plagiosum. Next base: position 106,234,722 of record NW_028270141.1, read on the forward strand.
CTTTCAGGTGGAAAGCGAAAATAACACAATCGTTTGCACACGCTGTAGAAAGTTGCTGGGAATTGTGTCTTCATCAGGTATGATATGCATTTATTTCTCATACGCTCAGTGACTTCTGCCCCTCCCCCCCACTGCCGTGTTTGCCACCACTTCCACCCCCACCAACGCCACTCACCTGCATTCTGCTGACATGCCCCCCACATGTCCCACTGTCACCATCCCCGCCCCCCCCAGAACCCTGAGGGGAACACCACCCCTGCTCATGACTCCACCCCTATTCCCCCCACCACCACACCCACTCCAGTTACAGGCTCCACCCCCACTCCCAGCTCCACACCTACGCCAGATCCCAGCTCCCAGCCCTGCCGAGTTTTCACCGTCCCTCCAGACCTCCCCCTCACTGAGGACGAACGATCAGTCCTCAGCAAAGGACTCACCTTCATCCCCCTCCGTCCACGCATCAATGAATTTAATACACGCCGTGACGTCGAACACTTCTTCCGCCGCCTCCGCCTCCGAGCTTACTTTCACAATCAGGACTCCCGCCCACCTTCCGAGGACCCCTTCGCCCACCTCCAACACACTGCATCCACCTGGACACCCTGCGCTGGCCTATTACCTGCCCTCGACCTCTTCATTTCCAACTGCCGCTGGGACATTAACCACCTCAACCTGTCCATCCCCCTCCCCCACTTCAACCTCTCACCCTCACAACACGCAGCCCTCCACTCTCTCTACTCCCAACCTCACCATCAAACCAGCGGATAAAGGGGGCGCAGTGGTAGTCTGGCACACTGACCTCTACATCGCTGAAGCCAGGCGCCAACTCGAGGACATCTCCTCCTACCGCCCCCTCGACCATGACCCCACCCCCCCATCACCAAACCATCATCTTCCAGACCATACAGAACCTCATCACCTCAGGAGATCTCCCACCCACAGCTTCCAACCTCATAGTCCGGGAACCCCGCACTGCCCGGTTCTACCTCCTTCCCAAGATCCACAAGCCTGACCACCCTGGACCATTGTCTCAGCATGCTCCTGCCCCACTGAACTCATCTCTACCTACCTCGACACTGTTCTATCCCCCCTAGTCCAGGGACTCCCCACATACATTCGAGACACCACCCATACCCTCCACCTCCTCCAAGACTTCCGTTTCCCCTGGCCCCAATGCCTCATCTTCACCATGGATATCCAGTCCCTCTACACCTCCAAGCCCTCCGTTTCTTCCTCTCCCGACGTCCCCAATAGTACCCTTCCACTAACACTCTCATTTGTTTGGCTGAACTGGTCCTCACCCTTAACAATTTCTCCTTTGAATCCTCCCACTTCCTCCAGACCAAAGGGGTAGCCAGCTATGCCTGTCTCTTTGTTGGCTACGTAGAACAGTCGATCTTCCATAATTACACCAGCACCACTCCCCACCTCTTCCTCCGCTACATTGATGACTGCATTGGCGCCACCTCGTACTCCTGCGAGGAGGTTGAGCAATTCATCAACTTCACCAACACATTCCACCCTGACCTTAAATTTACCTGGACCATCTCTGACACCTCCCTCCCCTTCCTGGACCTCTCCATCTCCAGTAATGACGACCGACTTGACACTGACATTTTTTACAAACCCACCGACTCCCACAGCTACCTGGATTACACCTCTTCCCATCCTACCTCTTGCAAAAATGCCATCCCGTATTCCCAATTCCTCCGCCTCCGCCGTATCTGCTCCCAGGAGGACCAGTTCCACCACAGAACACACCAGATGGCTTCCTTCTTTAGAGACCGCAATTTCCCTTCCTACGTGGTTAAAGATGCCCTCCAACGCATCTCGTCCACATCCCGCACCTCCGCCCTCAGACCCCACCCCTCCAATTGTAACAAGGACAGAACGCCCCTGGTGCTCATCTTCCACCCTACCAACGTCCGCATAAACCAAATCATCCGCCGACATTTCTGCCACCTCCAAAAAGACCCCACCACCAGGGATATATTTCCCTCCCACCCCTTTCCGCCTTCCGCAAAGACCGTTCCATCCCTGACTACCTGGTGAGGTCCATGCCCCCCTACAACCCACCCTCCCATCTTGGCACTTTCCCCTGCCACCGCAGGAACTGTAAAACCTGCGCCCACACCTCCTCCCTCACCTCCATCCAAGGCCCTAAAGGAGCCTTCCACATTCATCAAAGTTTTACCTGCACATCCACTAATATCATTTATTGTATCCGTTGCTCCCGATTTGGTCTCCTCTACATTGGGGAGACTGGGCGCCTCCTAGCAGAGCGCTTTAGGGAACATCTCCGGGACACCCGCACCAATCAACCACACCGCCCCGGGCCCAACATTTCAACTCCCCCTCCCACTCTGCCGAGGACATGGAGGTCCTGGGCCTCCCTCACCGCCGCTCCCTCACCACCAGACGCCTGGAGGAAGAACGCCTCATCTTCCGCCTCGGAACACTTCAACCCCAGGGCATCAATTTGGACCTCAACAGTTTCCTCATTTCCCCTTCCCCCACCTTACCCCAGCTCCAAACTTCCAGCTCAGCACTGTCCCCATGACTTGTCCTACCTGCCTATCTCCTTTTCCACCTATCCACTCCACCCTCTCCTCCCTGACCTATCACCTTCATCCCCTCCCCCACTCACCTATTGTACTCTATGCTACTTTCTCCCCACCCCCCACCCTCCTCTAGCTTCTCTCTCCACGCTTCAGACTCTCTGCCTTTATTCCTGATGAAGGGCTTTTGCCCGAAACGTCGATTTCGCTGCTTCTTGGTTGCTGCCTGAACTGCTATGGTTGAGGACAAGGCAACAGCCCACCACTTTGGTACTTCATTTTAAATTGAGCTGAATAGCTTGACTGGGTTCTCTCTGTTTCCTATCCAAATTTGTTTTAGTGGGTGGAGACTGAAGGCACAGAGTATCATTTTTGATACTAGTCGCATTGTAAGGACCCAAATGCCCGGAACTGAGGAATCAGTTCTGGAGAAGGGTCACTGGACCTGAAACGTGAACTCCGCTTTCTCTCCACAGATGCTGCCAGGCCTGCTGAGTTCTTCCTGCAATTTCTGTCTTTGAGGCTGCTCTTCCCATTGTGTCAGCTCTTTGAGCAAGCTGTCCGACATAGTCCCACACCTATGTTTTTTAAACCCATAGTGCAGTGCATTATACCTTGTCATTTAGAAGTTCCTGTAGGATCTGCCTTCACCTCCCTTTCAGTTAGCATGTTCAAGGTGTGTGTGTATGTATGTATGTGTGTGTGTATGTATGTGTGTGTGTGTGTGTATATATATATTTTAACTCGCTGACCTCTTGTCAGTGACCCATTACCAGAGGAAAATACTTGCATTATATTTGTTTTCACTTCTTCATTCACTGGTTTGAGCTGCATATGTTGCCCATCCCTTATGGTACTGAGGAAGCCGTGGTGAACTGGTGTAGTCCGATTGATGTAGCAACACCTATGGGGTGTTAGAGTGGGATTTCCAGGATTTTCACTGAGCAACATGAAGGAACTTATAAAAATCCTTTTTTTGAATCTCTCTCCCCTTGACCTTAAAGGGACAAGGTCAGTGCTACCTGAACCTTTTCCCGAACTTGACCCCCATTGTAATGCTTGAGAATTGATGTAAATCCAGAACTGAATGTGGGGTCTTGGTGGCAGGTTGAGTAGGGGGTGGAGATATGTGGGTTGCAGTGGTTTTGAACACTCAGATGTAGCCTCAGAGCTGGGAGTTGTGTGTCTGTCTACATCAGTGCCAATCCAAGAACTGTCTTGGCAGAGTTACCATGGATATCTCTGAACTAGACTGATTGTCCCTGTTTAGGAACATCTATACAAGATCCTCAGAAGTAGGATAGGAGTATGTCAGTCAGTCCATTGGGACATTCAGTAAGATCATAATTGATCTGATAATGGACTTCTTGACTATGCCTTATATCCTTGAGAAATCAACACCAGTGAGAAATATGACAAGATCTCACTCTTACATATCTTACCCTGATGCACTTTGAATGGTACGATCTGCTTGTATAGCATGTAAAGCAACACTTTTCACTGTATCTCGCTACATCCGACAACAATAAATAATCAAAATCAAATCTGCAGTCAATGTTTTCAATTGCCCAGTCTCCACTGCTCTCTAGAAAAAAGGATTTCACAGACGACTGAACCTCTGAGAGAAGATATCCCTCTGCATCTCCATCTTATATGGGAGTGTCTTTATTTTGAAACAGTACCTCCTAATCTTTGATCACCCTAAGGGAAAATGCCCTCTCAGCATTTATTTTGTCATCTAATCACCTTTCATCTTTTAAATTCCAATGAGTCGACGTGGATGAGTTAGATCAAAGGGTTTGTTTCCGTGCTGTACAACTATGGCTCTGAGTACAGACCCAACTCACTCAATCTTGAATGTTCAGAGGTGAGCTCAGAGTTTTCAGGATTGTGTGATATTTTCGTGGAGAGAAAGAAAATTCTGTCTGGCATGTGGGTCATTAACTAAAGGTCAGAGATTCCAATTTATCGGGGAAATTCTGAAGTCGTGTATCCGTATTACCTGCTCTTTAGTGATGTGATCATTTCTTTGTATCTGATTTTCACTGGATGACAGGAAATAAGGAGAAAGTGAGGGTCATAGAGGAGAAAAGCAGCAGAGTTGACATTAAACCGAAAGATTTGTGGCCTATTTTCACTTTCCAATTTAAGTAATGGAAAATTGACATTTATAATTTTCCAATTCAAAGGGAAATTCTTAAATTTGTAAAGACTGGGAAGATATTGAATTTACAATTTCCTCTTTTGTTTATGTCACTTGTCGATGTAAGTGATCAGGTTCTGAAGATTTGTCTACCTGAAGCCCTATTATTTTCTACACTGCTGCCTTGTTAGCAAATTAAATACAAGTTCGTCCCAAAACTTTCAGTTCATGTTTGCCTTTTGTTCATTATCCAATAAAGTCTCTCCTATTTTAATACATCCACAGACAACTACACTACACCTTTTCTTTTTAAATATATCTTCTCCTGTTGGCCCTGTTATTCCCGGACAGATTTTCTCATTTCATAACTTCCTTTGTTGTTTTTTGTGTCTCTCCCGTTCTCCTGGATGAAATATAAGGAGATACATAGAATCAATAATAGATGCATAAAAAGATTGTGAAGAGAAATACGGTGGATATATCAAAGTGGACAGCAAGTTTTTTGCAGTGCAAGTTAGAAGTGTTTTGCTGCTTTACAGTGTTTGAATGCTCTTCATTATTTTTATCAATGCAGTTATACTGAGATGGTTCTGGTTTTAAAGTCTTCATCTGCATTCAATGATTTGTGGACTCAATTAAGTTATGTAGTTTGGCAGACTTGGCCCTGCTTTCGAAGTGAATGTTGAGTTATTCACCACTGTATCCAGATGCATTTTTTGTGTAGGAATGGATTGCATGCTGAGATAAAGAATGAACTATTGGTGTGGTGTGTGTTAGCTCTCACTGAAAACACCTTGAGCCTGATTTCATCTCCATGTGTGGATCAGTTTTGTCCGGGTTAAACCTCTCCCCTTGTGTTTTTGAGAAGCAGTCTGAGTAGCTGGAGGGAGGGGTCCTGAGGGCAGTGTAACTCACAGGCCTACATCCAGTGTAGGGCAGAGATTTGGACCTAACTCAGAAATCTCTCTTTAAGGCATGGTTTGGAGACACCAGTGTTGGACTGGGGCGTACAATTTATTTAGAAGCACTAGCTTTCGGAGCGCTGATGAAGGAGCAGTGCTTCTGTCCAACGTGTTAGGCTATAACCTGGTGTTGTGTGATTTTTAACTCTTTAAGACAGGCAGTCCTTCTTAAATTCTTTGCAGACAGTCTTGGGTCGGGTGCAGTGTATGGGATTTGAGGAATGCATTATATTTAATATATCTCTTTTAGTGCATGTGCTTTTAACCGTCAATCTCAAAACAGGATATTTTTAATTTTAAAAGATGTTTTCCTTATTAATTTAGACTTTATGATCAATATAATGATAGATCCTGGAAGTTGTACTATAAGCGTGACTAAAAAGACATGAGCGCACCTGACAATTTAACTTGTTTTCAAGTGATGTGTAAAGCAAACAGATCTGAACCAATTCCATTACATTGCAAATGTTTGAATTATTTTCTTACAGATACTATTAAATTTTATATCACCGAGGTGCTGGTCCAACCCTTGACAAGTAAAGTTTTGAAAAGACAGATACATGAAAGGTAATGTTTCTTCACATTGATAATTCCAACATGTATCTATGATCATCATATTAACCTTTGGCATTGATGATGACTGACAGCTTTAACTCTAGTACTGACCACTATAATCAAGCATTACAGTTTTAATAATTAGAAGAAATAGAATCTTCTCTCATGTAATGAGCCAGCTATGTAGCCCCACAGACCCTTTTTGGAATTGGTGGGGGTGGGGGGGGGTTGAACATAATTCTTTTTCTCGATGTCTACATTTTTATTTTCAAGAACTACTTTTGGTGTTCAGAAGCTCTTTCTTTATTCTCACTAACTCTTTGTTAGGTAATGCTGCCACATATGAACATTACAGTCTATGTTTATATTGATGTAAGGATATTTAGAATGAGGTGAGACAGAATTAGAAGAATGTCCTTAAAATCATCTCCACTGCATGAAATGTAAAGCCACAGCGCAAGGAAAGCAATAACTTTCTAGATACTTCAGTATTGAAATTGGCACAAGACAGCTAACTTAAGTTAGCTACAAAAGTTTAAAAACAAACTTGCGCTATCACCGTAATCTGTTTTCTGTGGATTGGTGAGATCACAGCTAAATATTTGCACATTTCTCACTAAAAGAGTCACAATGCCTCAGGTAATTCTCAGGTATCTGAGATACCTTGAGATATGACAACACATAAATGAAAATCTTTATGAAATAAACCTGCTCAGTATTAAATTATCCATTTGGTACACAATTCATTCCAATGACATCCACTGTTCTTTTGTGGAAAAGTTAAAAACTTGGCTGTCCCTTCTTTTATGCGCCCCCTTTCCCTCCTTTTGAAATCTCTTTCTCTGTCTCCTCTCCTCTGCTCTCCTCATCTCTCTCTCTCTGCCCCCCCATCCTCTCTCTCTCTCTCTCTCTCTCTCTGTCTGTCTCTTTTCCCTCCTCTTTTTTTTCCTCTCCCCCACCCCCTCTCTATCACCTCCCTGCCCCCATGACTTCTCCACATTTTGGCCCCTTCTCCAGTCCTGGCATTGCTTCTCCTTCCACCCATACTCTGCAGCATTCCCCCTGGCAGCCTGATGACTTGCTGCCACTCACCTTTCTGCTGCTTCAATCACAGGCTGTGAAGGGTTCAAAGTTTACACATGAGAACCAGCCTGTGATTGGAAGTGACTTTTGTGTAGTTATTTAGTGGACTTTTGGGTGTGAATCTACCTGTCTCCACCCACCCACGACCCACTCCATGCATCGAAGAGATTTTGATATCATCCTGGTGCATCCTACCCTAGCTTGAATTATCATCTTCTGGTGGCGCAGTAAATAGAAAGAGTTCACTGATTGAAATGTAGCTTTAAATTTTTCTTTAGATCTTGGTTTGTGGAGACTGTGGTTGCTGGCCGGCTGAAGGAGTTTTCAACTGCTCAGTGTAGCTTCAGATTCTGTATTCAAGGGCATGACGGAAAAACTTATATTCTGGTAAGAATCCTTTTTACAGGGTGTTACACAATAAAGGCATGTCTGCTTATTACTCAGACAGCTTTTGAGTGTTTATGAAATGCCAGGAGTTGATCCTACATTGCATTATAAAGTTGCAAATTGATTATTTTACTGAGGATCGACAGTACGTTGCCTTTCAAATATCACCTCTAGATGGCAGAGTTTGAGCATGTATTTAAGAGCAATTAATGGATCGGATTTTGTACACAATTTGTCTTAGTCCTCTTACTGTCCTTGAGAAACACCGTCTCTAAAGTGATGTGGCAAACATTTTGTGTCTCATTAATTAGCATTTTCAGACTGTCACTTTCGATGTGTGTGTGGTAAAACGTTGATCTTTCAGGATACCTCCATGTACTTTGATTAATATTCTTCCTGATCCTGTTTGTAGGGAAGAGTCATATACTGTGCCTGACATTTAAAAATAATTGATCACTGCAAGAATAGTTAAACCTTTCTGGTATATTTTAAGTAACCTGTCAGCTCGTCTTCCCAATAATTGTATCCTCATGTGTAGCTTCTTTTGTTTTGGATCTATTCCACATTGCAACTTTGCTGCTGTGGAAGGGTGTCTTTGAGGCAACAGAAAAATAAGTGCAACCTATAATAGAGGAAATGCTGAATCCACACATCCTTTAAAACAGCAACTGTGTGATGGTTTATTGTGAATTTGTTGCTCCATGCACTTCTGTTATCACAAAATGAAATTGTGTAACATCAAGATAAGGTTGGAAACTTACCTACAGCTGAAATAATTTTGCTGTTTTCATCAAGATAAAATTGAACGTATAATATAGGGTGTGAAAGATCATGTTAGTTGTGAGCATTCCGAATGATCAGGGTAATGATGAGGTAATTGAGGAAACCTTTAATTCACCAGTTGGTGAATCAGTAGCCAGGAGCAATACATTTACAATCATTACCAAGGGAATGCAGCGAAAGATTAGGAATTCTTTCCATGCAAAAAAAACTATCGGAAACTGTGATGGATACACAAGATCCTAATTGTTTTTAATGGAAAATTGATTCGTATTTGAAAAATAAAAACTGGAAAGAGCATGGCAAAGTAATTAAGTGGGAAGGTCTTTCAGATAAACAGCATTGTTTGTATGTAAGTTAGCTCAGTGAGCTTAACTTAGATACTTATCATCAACCTGAGCTACAAATCATCTCAAAAATCATTAGAGTTCTTTGTGTTGATTGGACTTTTAGGTAGTATGATTAGAGCATTTTTAATGATTTAATTTAAGTCTCTGATGGGTTTGACTGGTGATTGGGACAAATGTTGGAGGTTTGTCTTTGAAATGAATTCTGTTGAGTTCATGACACAGACATTGAGCATGGTTTGTAAAAGGAACTAGTGGGATGAACAGGTTTACTTAGGCTTTTATTTCCTGAGTTTTACACTTTATGAGCTACTAATTGATTTTTCCATGTAACTTGTTGAAGAGGGCAGGGGATTTGGATCAGGAAGCAGACAAAGGCTGAGACTGGGCGGCACAGTGATGCAGTGGTTAGCACTGCTGCCTCACAACGCCAGAGATCTGGGTTCAGTTCCCGCCTCAGGCGACTCTCTGTGTGGAGTTTGTACATTCTCCCTTGTCTGCGTGGGTTTCCTCCGGGTGCTCCGGTTTCCTCCCACAGTCCAAAAATGTGCAGGTTAGGTGAATTGGCCATGCTAAATTGCCCGCAGTGTTAGGTGAGTGGGTAAATGTAGGATGAGAAAGTGAGGACTGCAGATGCTGGAGATCAGAACTGAAAATGTGTTGCTGGAAAAGCGCAGCAGGTCAGGCAGCATCCAAGGAGCAGGAGAATCGACACACTTTCCTCATTCCTGAAGAAGGGCTCATGCCCGAAACGTCGATTCTCCTGCTCCTTGGTAAATGTAGGAGAATGGGTCTGGGTGGGTTGCTCTTCGGAGGGTCGGTGTGGACTAGTTTCCACGCTAAGTAATCTAATATGTAATCTAATTGGGAGTTAGACTTTCAAGGGAAAAGAGGACATGGTATTAAAAACAAAGGGCCTTTACTGAAAATGTAAAACTTTGCTGTGATTGGCTCCGACTGTGGTTGGTGTGTGGTACCACTTGAATAGCAAATACAGAGTGTCATAGGTTCCCTACTAAATTAAAGTTACACTGATTCAAAAGTTTTAATAATAATAATCAAGATTGAACCTCTGATTATTGAGCAGCACACATTTAGGGATAGGCTTTCCAAGAACATTGTAGGATGTATTAGAGTTTTCAGGAACAGGGAAAGGTTTTAAGGTTTTTCAAAACTATTGACTGATCAATTTCCATGTCACTATAATGCAGAATCCTTTAGCTCCATAAACCACATTAATTGCCTCTGAAATCCATTAGCCTGATTCACCTCAGTGGCTAATGTTAGTTAATGGTTAATATCTCTGACCATTTGGATGGAAAATTTCCACCTGACTTTCTAACCCTCTCCCACTCCCCACTGCCCCTCCCCCCACCCTCTGTTCCCACCACACCTCACTACATTTTGTAATTTCCTTATTTCAGACTCTTATATTTGAAGTTTTTATCTGAGTGAACAATTTGACCTTTTGAACTTTGCTTGTTGATTTTCATTAAGTAGTTTAATATTTGTTTGGGATTGGAGATGATTTTCATTTCATTTTTATTAAAGATAGTTGCTCATGCTGATAGTGGTGATGTTTGGACATTATTATGCATATCTCGGTAACACTGTATAAACACTCTGGTTGGATCAGTGATGTATAAATCTAGGCTGGTCCAGTCTTTATGACCACTTCTTATTATTTCATCCAAGTATTTCATTAATTTAGAATTATTGATGCAATGAGACTTGGCTGCACATTGATGTCATGTGTTCCTCGAAAAGGATATCATACCAAGGGGGAAAAAATCTTATAAAAAGTAAGCAACGTTTCAGTGGTATAATGGCATAATGAGAGTGGGAAAGGTCAGATTGGAACCCTATTGCTTTTGTGTTCTTACAACATTTTGAATCAATGGACTGAATCCTAATGAAAAGTATGGCTTGTTGACAATACATGTTGCCAATAATGCACAAGTTAAATATCAGTTTCTGGGAATTAAGTGTTGCTGTGAGATTAAAAATTTGTGGTTGGGTCAGAAATCCAGAGTGCATAGTTTCCTGAATATCATGCAGAATCTAACATCGATGGCTTGGTGGTGGCGAATGAAAAGATTGTGGGTCTTGCATAGTGTTGCTCATTCGGTCTGGTTGAAGCATTTCTGCCTTTTTGCATTGACAAGCAGGACAGAAGGGGCAGTCATCTCATGGATTCAGCTCCTTTTTCCTCTTTTTAAGCTGCGAATTTTCCTGAGCCTTGAGAAACCCAGTGATTTAAAATAAAGTGACGAACAAAATGGAGACCTGCAATCTCTCAATAATATTTAAAAGACCAGTCCCATTTATAACAAGTGGTTTACCCACTTCCCTTGGAGGTGGATAAGTTCACGTTAGTTTTATTTCTTTCTCGCATTTTCTTTTGTATTTTAACCTCTGCAATTTGAGCATTGAGGCGTAGCCCATTATTGCTGTAATTCTTATTACCTGGAAAAAATATTCCTCTGACAGAATTGTTTAACTTCGGTGTGAAGCCTGGACTCGATTATACCCAATATTTTAAAAACTCTGAAATGCCTGAAAGGAAACAATGCAAAATACCCAACAGGCTAGGATTAGTCTGTGGCTGCAGACCACAGATTCAGTCAGAGCTTGTAAAATGTGAACAATAATAATGCAGACATGCATGGGAAGTAGTGTAAAAACATCAAAATTGTTCGGGTCTTCATAGCGGGTGTGTTATTAGGATAAACATCAAGGGAAGGAGTGAGGCACTTGCCCCATTAGAATCATTGGGCAACATTCTGTGTTCCTGAATCCCCTCATGAATAGGTTGTGTTGCATGTTCAGCCCTCATTATATTGCTCTGGAAATGTTCTGGTTTCTGGGGGTGAAGGAGATGTGCACCAACGGGTTAGATAAATCCATGGCAGTACTGACTTACAATGTCAGTTTGTCACATTGTGAAACCTAACACAATAAATTCAGCTTCTATATCCATTGTGGTTTAATCTGTCAGTTTATACGCCAACACAAACTGTGGAGCAGAACAAGCTTGCTCTGCCAAACCTATAATTTGATTTAAGAAGGCACATCTTCTACACCAGCATATCATGTGTATAATTTTTCTTACTTTTTGTCGCATCAACAACTTAGCCATGAATTATATTTTTGTCCAGATTCATAAACAAATCCTCTTAGATTTTTTTTTGTTTAGCAGCACAGATGACCCAATTGTAATGCTAAATAGGGCAGTAAGAATAAACAAAAGAGTACATGTATTGCTGAAAAATGGAAGCTTGTGGTTTTAGAGTAAATTAGCTTTATTATGCACAGAGGTGGATGTTTCCTAGAATTGTTCACATTAAAGAGACGATTGCAGAGTTTATTTAGAAGATGATGTGTAAAAGTACACAGCAAAGGGTAAGGGAGAATTTGAGGAAGATTGAGGATTCATCCTGGACTCTTGAGTACAGGGTGGCAGAGATTTGGAGGATTCCCAGCATTGGATACATTATTTATATTGTTCTAGATTTTATGACAGTCATAAAGTGAAAGTGGAAACTGGCAGATAAATCTGGGGCTGTACTTTCAAATGCTGACAGGATGGAGACTGGGTGTAAGAGCGATTGTTTAAAAATTGTAGAGCCAGAGGGTGTCCCTGAATGAACTCGGTGGACTTTTACCAGCAAGCTAGCAGATTGTATTTCCTTTCTGTTGTTAGACCACAAATGACTATATTAATATTGGAAGTAAATTCATGTTTGGACTTAAATGCATCAGCTTATTCTATGCTACTTTCATTGTCCCATTACCATTACACTTGTCCCTGACAGCGTTTCATTTCATTCATCAGGTGAAAGCTGGCAGTGGACTAGGCTGTTAAAATTGAACTGTGGTAGTTCACAGGTCAGTTCCTGTGCAAGGAAATTTTAACGTATCGCTGATTTTACTTTGATCTATCCATCGGGATGAAATATGGGTGGTTGGCACATTTGGAAATGGAATGAAATGCATTGTTTTGCTTTCATTAATTCCAGCTAATTTCTGAAGCACCTCATGTATTGGTGCACTGTAAGATTTAGGATTGTGACTACCGTTATAAGACACCAAACTATCAAATTCATGAAAGGGAAATCACAGCGGAAAAATTCCTAATCAAAACACCCAATCACAGAGGCAGTAACTCAGAATCTGTGCAGAGATCTGTAGTTTAGGGTTTGCCCCGCTCTTCTGATCAGTCTGAGCAAGGTTGAGGGAAATTTTCAATGCTAACTGAAGTCTTTACACACTGAATGATGTTTTCAGCTTGTGGGAACTACAGCTCCATAAACACCGTCCATAAATCCGAGAAGCTGCTTTTCAAGTCTGCTGGCCTTTTATTACGAATCTGAAGTCACAGATCTGAAACGTTCACTCTCTCTCCATCTATGCTACCAAACCCGGTGACTATTTCATACATTCTCTGTTTTTATTTTGAATTGGGATTATTTTGAGAAGTAAATTAGTTCCAGCATCATTTTTAGATTAGATTCCTTACAGATTAGATTAGATTCCTTACAGTGTGGAAACAGGCCCTTCGGCCCAACCAGTCCACACCGACCCTCCGAAGAGTAACCCACCCAGAACCATTTCCCTCCTAAAACTAGTGGGCAATTTAGCATAGCCAATTTGGATTGTGGGAGGAAACTGGAGCAAACCCACACAGACACAGGGAGAATGTGCAAACTCCACACAGACAGTCACCCGAGGCTAGACTCGAACCTGGGGCCCTAATGCTGTGAGGCAGCAGTGCTAACCACTGAGCCACCGTGCCGCATGACTAAACAAACAAGTCTGGCAATAATATCAGTGACCCCGATCCCAAGAAGAAGAGAGCCTGTAAAAGGTAAAAGGAGAGATTTTTAAGCTAATCTGTACAGCTCAAGTGTATCATTGTTTTGATGCATTAGCTGTGAGATTGTGTTTTTATTCACATTCAGCGAGTGACATCACTCAAAAGGGCATCAGAACTAGGAGCAGGAGTAAACTTTTGAGTCCGTTATGCTTATTCTTCCACTAAATATGATCGTAGCTAGTCTTCTTCCTTCATGTTCCTGCCCTCTTGCTTTGATTCCAAGACACTCAAAATCTTACTCTCTTAACCTTAAGTATATTTAATATATTCAGCAATACATTCACAACCCTCTGGGAAAGACAATTCCAATGATTCATGACTCAAGAGCGAAGAAAGGTTTCATCGTCTTAGATGAGTCTGATAAAAGTCTGATTGAAGAAATTAAACTGAATGGTGCACCTGACATTGACAGAAAGGTAATGCTGTGCACAGCCCTGTTGATTCTGCAGATCCTCCTTACCAGTATCTGGGAGCCTGTGCCAAATTCGGCAGCACTGCTCAACAGACGAGTCAAGGAACAACCTGTTTCAGTCCATCTCCTGCAATCGCACCTTTCAGCATGCAGGGGGCAGTGGAAGTACCTTAAGGTGCAAAGCCAGGACACATGGCTCTAGGGGACCACAACTCTTGGGTTGGGGTTTGTGGTGCTGCTATGTTTAGGTCATCAGGGATCGGGCCCTGTGATTTCTGCTCATGGTCATGATTTACAGGCAATGTTCCAGACTCTTCCATCACCATCCCTCAGTTTGCCCCATACCCCTGTCAAGGCAGATCCACCAGGGATGGCTGCCCACTGGTATACAGTCGAGAAGGAGTTGCCCTGAGTCCTCAACGTTTAGTCTGGATCCCATTCTACATCATGAAGTCAGATCAAACAGGGACAAGGAAATCTCCTGTTGTTGCCATTTACTACCCACCCATCCCTGGGCAGATGACTCAGTGCTTCTCCATGTTGGACCCTATTTGGAGGCATCACTGAGCGTTGCAAAGATGCAGAATGTACTCTGGGTGGCAAATCTCCGTGTCCACCACCAAGAGTCTCTTGGTAGTGCCTCTACTGACTGAGCTCACTGAGTCCTAAAATGACATTGCCGCTAGACTGGGTCTGTGGCCAGTGGTGAGGGAACAAACAAGAAGGAAAAACATACTGTCCACGATGGTATCAGTAACCACATACCAATGCATGGTCCTTGGAGATGAAGTCCTGCCTTCACATCTTGTATCTCAGGTCCGGGCATGCATTAGGCACTGTGGGCCATCAATGGCAGCAGAGTTGTGCTCCAGCATAATCTGCAACTCGTGGCCCACCATAACCCCCACACAATCATTACCATCAAGCCAGGGGATCGACTCTGGTTCAGTGGAGAGTTCAGGAGCAGCACCGGGTATACCTAAAAATGAGCTGCCAATCTGGTGAACCTGTAACACCAGGCTCCTGCCATGTCAAACAGCATAAACAGCAATTTGATGAATGCTTCAACCATATTAGTGTCACCCCAGCTAACACCTTCCATGCTCACTCTGTCATTGGCCAACACAGTGCATACCATCTACAAGATGCATGACAATCCCCTGAATCCTCAGACCGCCTAACTCCTTAGACAGCACCTTCCAAAACTCTAGCGTCTACCACTAGGAAGCTCAAGGGCAGTCAATATATAGGAACACCATCACCTGTAGCTTTCCCTGCAAGCTATACACTAGTTTGATCTAAAAATATATCGCTGGTTCTTCACTGTTGCTGTGTCAAAATCCTCCTTAACAACACTTGGGATGTACCAACATGAAGTGGTCTTCACAGCAGTTCAAGAAGGCATCTCACCACAACCTTTTCCAGGGCAATAGCAATGGGTAATGAATAAATAAATATTGGCCCAACCAGCATAATAAACAAATCCCATAAACAAATTAAAATCAGCCGACATCATTGGCCCCTTCTGAGTTTGTACCCGTGTTAGGAGCTTACAAACATACGTATTAGGAGCAGAAATAGGCCATTCGGCCCCTCAAGGTTACTCCTGCATTTGGTAAGATCATGGCTGATCTGGTTATTACACATTCATGCCTACCTACCATGTACTTTCACCCCTTCCTTGTGAAGAATCCATCTACCTCTGTCCTAAATCAATTCAAAGACTTTGTTCTACTATTGAGGAGAATGTCAAAGACTCAATACTCTGGATGTAAATTTGCTCACTGAGCTGGAAGGTTCATTTTCAGACTTTTCCTCACGATACTAGGTAACATCATCAGTGACCCTCCAGTGAAGCACTGGTGTTATATCCCGCTTTCTATTTATGTGTTTCGGTTTCCTTGGGTTGGTGATGTCATTTCCTGTGTTGGTGATATCACTTCCTGTTCTTTTTCTCAGAGGGTGGTAGATGGGGTCCAAGTCGATGTGTTAGTTGGTAGAGTTCTGGTTGGATACTCTGAGATACTCATGATTCTCTGAAAGAAAATTTCTCCTTGTCTCTATCTTCAGTGGTGACCTCTTATGCCTAAACTGTGACCACTTCCCCCCCACTCCACACACTCCCCAGTTCTTGTTTCTCCCAGAAAAGAAAATTTCATTGTCACATGCATCCTATCAAGACCCCTCAGGATTTTGTACTTTTCAATCAAGTCACCTCTTAATTTTTTAAATTCCAGCAGAAACTAACCTAGCCTGTCTAACCTTTCCTCGTAAGACAATCCACCGATTCCAAATATGTCAAATAAACCAGCTCTGATATGTCTCTAGCGTGCTTACATCCTTCCTTAAATAAGATTCATGGATATTTACAAAACTGAAGGCATTCGACCTAATGTGTTCACACCAGTCAACAGAGATCTGACACTAATTCCATTTTCCAGTTTTTGGCCCATTGCGCTGGAGCCTATGACAATGCAAGTAAATGGCCATATACTGCTTAAATATTAGAAGAACTTCTGACTCAACTACTCTTTCAGATAGAGAGCTCCAGACTCCTACCAGCCTTTGGAAAAAAA
The DNA here is from genome assembly GCF_037043375.1 of Chiloscyllium plagiosum. NCBI lineage: Eukaryota > Metazoa > Chordata > Chondrichthyes > Orectolobiformes > Hemiscylliidae > Chiloscyllium > Chiloscyllium plagiosum. The sequence goes on from NW_028270141.1 coordinate 106,251,401, forward strand.
ACTCATCGTTTCTTCTCTTAGGCTTTTCCTTCTAACATTTAACTCACGCCCTCTGGTCATTGACCCCTCTACTAATCAAAAAATGCTCGCTTATCTACCCCATCTATGCTCTGCATAAGGCCTCTGTAAGACCCCTCTCAACTTTTGCTGCTGCAAGGAAGACAGTCCCAGTCTATTCAGTTTTTACTTTAACTCAAACCTCCAGCTCAGGCACCATCTGGTGAATCTCCTCTACAAATGTCTTCTACAATTTGTCGGCTGGCCCTGCTACTTCAGGGATCAATGGATATTCAGACTAAGGTCCCTCTGATCTTCAGTATTTTTCAGGGTCCTATCATTCATTTTGTAATCCCATGCCTTGTTAGCTCTTCCCAAGAAAATTACTTCACATTGTTCTGGAATGAATTGGATTTCCCAGCTGACCAGTCCTTTGATAACCTCCTGCTTTGATAACCTTATTGCTATCCTCCTCATTACTCTGTCATCTGCTAACTTTTTGATTACTCTGACATTTAAATCCAGATCAATAATGTGCAACACAAAACAGCAAGGGTCTCAGCATCGAGCCCTGTGAAACTACACTGAAGAAAGACTTTCAGTCACAGAAACATACTTCTACTGTCCCACTCTGCTTCCTGCCTCTTGACTCCGTGACTCCCTCGTCAGGTCCACCCCCCCCCCACCAACCCAAACTCTACTCCCGGCACCTTCCCCTGCAACCGCAAGAAATGCAAAACTTGCGCCCACACTTCTCCCCCTTACTTCCCTCCAAGGCCCCAAGGGATCATTCCATATCCATCACAAATTCACCTGCACCTCCACACACATCATTTACTGCATCCGCTGCACCCGATGTGGCCTCCTCTAAATTGGGGAGACAGGCTGCCTACTTGCAGAACGATTCAGAGAACACCTCTGGGACACCCGGACCAACCAACCCAACCACCCCGTGGCTCAACACTTTAACTCCCCCTCCCACTCCACCAAGGACATGCAGGTCCTTGGACTCCTCCATTGCCAGACCATAGCAACACGACTGTTGGAGGAAGAGCGCCTCATCTTTTGCCTAGGAACCCTCCAACCACAAGGGATGAACTCAGATTTCTCCAGTTTCCTCATTTCCCCTCCCCCCACATTGTCTCAGTCAAATCTCTTGAACTCAGCACCGCCTTCCTAACCTGCAATCTTCTTCCTGACCTCTCCGCCTCCACCCCCACTCCGGCCTATCACCCTCACCTTGACCTCCTTCCACCTATCGCATTTCCAATGCCCCTCACCCAAGTCCCTCCTCCCTACCTTTTATCTTAGCCTGCTGGACAAACCTTCCTCATTCCTGAAGAAGGGCTTATGCCCGAAACGTCGATTCTCCTGCTCCTTGGATGCTGCCTGACCTGCTGTGCTTTTCCAGCAACATATTTTCAGCTCTGATCTCCAGCATCTGCAGTCCTCACTTTCTCCTCGAAGATTCCTGCCTCTTGGCCAAGTTTGGATCCAAAATGCCTTTAGCTTGGATTCCATCAGCTTTTTGATTTGATTTGATTTATTGTAGTCACATGTACCTATATACAGTGAAAAGCTTTGTTTTGTGAACATTACAGAGAGATCTTAGCTAACAAAGACATACGGATCATCGGGTGCTTAGACAGAGCGAGACATACAGGTTCGAACTGCACAGAAGTTGTGCAAAGCAAGATCAACATTACCAAGAGCAGACTGTGATACATCTCATCCAGGCCACAGTTTCGGCTGCTAAATCCTCGGTCTATTTTAATTCCTTCTAATATTTCACAGTCTTCTACCCTGATGTTTTTACCTATGTCATCCACATTGATTGTGAAGACTGTGCATGGTATTCACTGAGTTTTCCGGGTAATTTAGGAATTACCTTGGTAGTCTGTAATGGGCCCTACACTGCTGTGTGATTCCCTTGCTCTTCATGTATTTTAAAAACTCTTTTGGATTTTCCTTTATCCTACCTGCCAGTGCTTCCTCACGCATTCTCTTTGCATGCCTAATTTTCTTGTTAAGTTCCCCACTGCATTTTTATACTCTTCCAGGGACTCTGTTGAATTGAGATCACTGGATCTGTCTTATCTTTCCTAATCCTAACTTTTACATCCGTTGGTATCCAGGATTCTCTGGTCTTGGTCCTATCTTTTGTCTTTATGGGAACATATTTGTTTTGTGCTTACACTATTTCTCCTTGAATGCCTCCCACTACTCTGACACAACTTTATCTGCATGTAGTCGCTTCTAGTCCACTTGGGCCAAATTATTATCTTATTTTAGTAAAATTTGCCTTTCCCCAGTTTGGAGTTTATTCCCAACCCATCCTTATCCGTTTTCATACTATCCAAAATATAACTGAATAATGGCCACTAATTTCAAAAGGCTTCCGCACTGACACTCCTTCTACCTGCCTAGGCTCATTTCCGAATATTCGGTGCAAAATCCCCAATGCCAAGAAGATCAATACAGTGCACAGTATTCAAAACATGATCTCACCAGTGTTTTGTATAACTGAAGCATAACCTCCCTACTTTTGCATTCAATTCCCTTTGCAATGGAAAGTACCATTTTGTTAAATTTCCGCCGATTACCTGCAGACTATCCTTTTATGACTTGTGCCTGAGGACATCCAGATCTCTCGAAGCTCTGCAATCTCTCACTATTTAGATAATATGCTTTTTTTTATTCTTGCCAAAATTTCACACTTTCCCACCCTATACTCAGAGATCTTTGCCCACTAACTTAACATACCTGTATCCCTTTGTAGCCTCTCTTACATAAGTTATTTATCTACCTGTTTTGTCACAGCAAATATTGCAGCCATTTCTTTGATCCCTTCATATGAACCATTTGAATAAATTGTAAATTGCATGCACCTATCTCTCTCCATAACCAAGGTGAAAGTCACAGAATTGTGGTCACCATCACCAAAATGTTCACCCACTAACAAGCCCATCACTTGTCCTGGTTCATTACCGAGTATCAAATCCAATATGGCCTCCCCTCTGGTCGGACAATCTACATACTGAGTTAGAAAAGCTTCCTGGACACACTGCGCAAACACCGCCCCATCCAATCTACTTGATCTAAAGAGCTTCCAATCAATATTTGGGAAGTTGAAATCGCTCATGACTACTACCCTGTGGCTTCTGCACCTTTCCAAAATCTGTTTCCCAATCTGTTTCTCCACATCTCTGCTGCTATTGGGGGGCCTATAGTAAACACCCAACAAGGTGACTGCACCTTTCCTATTTCTGACTTCAGCCCATACTGCCTCCAAAGGCAGATCCCCCTCGAACTGCCTTTCTGCAGCCGTTATACCATTTCTAATTAGCAACGCCACCCCCCCTCCTTTTTTACCACCCTCCCTAATCTTACTGAAACATCTGTAACCAGGAACCTCCAACAACCATTCCTGTCCCTCTTCTATCCACATTTCCGTGATGGCCACAACATCATAGTCCCAGGTACCGATCCATGCCTTAAGTTCACCCACCTTATTTCTGATACTCCTTGCGTTGAAGTATACGCACTTGAACCTATCTCTGTGTCCGCAAGTATTCCCTGTCAGGGTTGTTTCTCGTATCCTCCACAGTGAAGACTGGTGCAAAATAAATGTTCATCTGCCATGCTTCCTCTTCCGTTATTAACTCCTTAGACTTATTTGCTGGCAGGCTAACATTCACTTTAACTCTTTTTTTTTTAAAGGCTGATAAAAACTCTTACTATCAGCTTTTATATTTTCAGCTGGCTTTCTCTCCTTTTCTAATTTATTTCTCTTTATTAATCTCTTGGTCAATCCTTGCTGTTTGTTCATGTTTGGTGCAGTTCTCTGACTTGCTACTGACCATTGCACGATTTGATATGTTTTCTTTTGATATATTATATCTTTTGCTTTTTGACTTTACCACAGATGCTGTCTCCTTGGAGTCTTTCCTTTTTGTTGGAATGTACCTATTCTACATTTTCTGAAATATCCCTTTAAATGTTTGCCACTGCATCTCTATTGACCTATCCGTAACCCAGTTCACTTTCACTAGCTCTGATTTCTCATGATACGGGTAATCACTGTTATTAAATTTTAATATGCTAGCGGTGGACCCATCCTTCTCTCCCTCAAACTGAATGTAAAATTAAATCATTTTATGATCACTTCTGCCTAATGGCATCTTTACTGCGAAGTCAATAATTAATCGTGTCTCTTTGGATAATAAGGACGAGGATAGCCATCTCTCTGGTTGTCCCAGAATATGCAGCTATAAGAAAACATTCTGTGAACGTATCGAGCCTACCTTTGCCCATCTGAATTACCTAGTCTGTAAGGATGTTAACATCCCTCCTGAATATAGCTGCACTTTACTGCTAACTCACATGATTACTATATATTTACTATGATTAGATTACGTGGTTACTCTACACACTCTTACAAATGCCTTCATCATTTCCCTTACCTGCCTATAAAACTTCTACATCCCTGTTTCCTACAGTTAAGTCATTCCTCTCTATTGTGATCATACTTTATGAAAGAATAGAGCCAGTCCCTCCATCTCTTCCAAGTTCCTCTTTTTCCTAAAAGTCCCTGACTAGAAATAAACATTTGAATTGGGGGAGGATGATTATCATAAGATAGGACAGGATCTGGCCAAAGTGGACTGAGAATAACTACTTGTAGAAAAAATCTACATTTGCACTGGTGGAATCTTTCAAAAAGGTAAATGTGAAAGTACAGAGCCACCATTTTCCTGTAAAGGTGAAGATTGCGATCAAACTTCCAGAGATACATGGTCATCACATTGAGGATTCGATAAGGAAATGAGAGGAAGCTTATGGGTGATGAGGTGCTATGGGCCATCATTAGCAGCAGAATTCCAGTACCCTAGCACAATCTGTAACCTCAAGGCCTGGCTTATCCCATACTCAACCATTATCCTCGAATCAGGGGATTAACCCAGGTTCAATGGAGCGTGCAGGAGGATGTGCCAGGAGCAGTACCAGGTATACATAACAATGAGGCGCCAACCTGGTGAAGCTGTCCAACAGCATAACCAGCAAGTGATAGCCAGAGCTAAGCAACCCCTCAACCAGCCGATCAGATCTAACATCTGCAGTCCTGCCATATCCAATCATGAATGGTGGTGAGCAACTGAACAACTCACTGGAAGAGGAGGTTCTACAAATATCCCCATCGTCAACGATGGAAGAGCCCAGCACTTCCATCATTGCAAAGTGCATTCGCAGCCATCTTCAGCCAGAAGTGCCGAATAGATGATCCATCTTGGTCCCCTCCAGTGGTCCGAGACCAGCCTTCAGCCAATTCGATTCACTTCATGTGATATCACAGAATGGTTGGGGATTCTGGATAGTGCACAGTCTACAGGACCTGACACCATTCCGACAATAGTGCTTCCAAATAAACCTGTTGGACTATAACCTGGTGTTGTGTGATTTTTAACTTTGTCTATCCCAGTCTAACATCGGCACCTCCAAGTCATGGCAATAGAACTGAAGACTTGTGCTCCAGAACTTGCTGCTTCTAGTACAGTTACAACATTGGCATCTACTCGATAATGTGGAAAATTGTGCAGGGGCATTCTTTACACAAAAACAGGACCAATCCAACCGAGCTAGTTATCGCCACATCAGTCTACTCCAGGTCATCAGTAAAGTGATGGAAGATGTCACTACCAGTGCTATCAAGCAGCACCCCCTCAGCAATAACCTGTTCAGTGATGCCAATTTGGGTTCTGCCAGGGCCACTCAGCTCCTGACCCCATTACAGGGTCAAACATAAACAAAAGAGCTCAATTCCAGAGGAGAGATGAAAGTGACAGCCCTTGACATCAAGGCTGCATTTGACTGAGGATAGCATCAAAGAGCCCTAGCAAAACTGGAATCATACGGTATCAAGGGACAAACTCTGTGCTGGTTGGAATCAGGTAGGTAAAAACAATGACTGCAGATGCTGGAAACCAGATTCTGGATCAGTGGTGCTGGAAGAGCACAGCAATTCAGGCAGCATCCGACGAGCAGCAAAATCAACGTTTCGGGCAAAAGCCCTTCTGATGAAGGGCTTTTGCCCGAAACGTCGATTTTGCTGCTCGTCGGATGCTGCCTGAATTGCTGTGCTCTTCCAGCACCACTGATCCAGAAGCTGGTTGGAATCATACCTGGCACAAAGGGAGATGGTTGTGGTCATTGGAGTTCAGTCATCTCTGTAGATATTACTCAGTGACATCATCCCAAACATCTTCATTAATGACCTTCCCTCCATCATTAGGTCAGACATGGGAATGTTTGCCAATGACTACACAATGTTCAGCACCATTCGTGACTCCTCACAGACTGGAGCAGTCCATATTCAAATGTAACAAGATCTGGACAATATCCTGGTGTTGGCTGACAAGCAGCAAGTAACATTATGCCATGTAAATGCCAAGGTATGACCATCACTAATAAGAGACAGCCTAACCATCTTCCCTTGGCATTTAGTGGTGTTAGCATTGCTGATTCTCCCATTCCCGACATCCTGGGGGTTACTATTGATCAGTAAACTCAACTGGACATGCCACACCAACAAAGTGGCTACACCAACAGGTCAGAGGCTAGGAATACAGCAGCAAGTAACTCATCTACCCATCCAAAACCTGTCCACCATCTGCAAAACATGAGACAGGAGTGTGATGGAATACTCCCCAATGCCTGGATGGGTGCAACTCCAACAACACTCAAGAAGCTTGATACCATCCAGGACAAAGCAGCCCAATTGATTGACACCCTATCCATAAGCTTCCACCACTGATAGTCATTAGCAGCACTGTGTGACACCTACAAGGGGCACTGCAGACATTCATCAAAGGTCCTTAGACAGCATCTTCCAAACCCAGGACCACTTCCATCTTGAAGGACAAGGGTAGCAGATACATGGGAGGCCACCACCTTCAAGTTTCTCACTTGCAATCCTAACTTGGAAATATATCAGTGTTCTTTCAGTACCACTGGGTCAAAATCCTGAAATTCTCACCCTCATGGAATTGTGGATAAACCCACAGCAGATGCGTGTATGAAATGAGCTACCAGAGGAAGTGATGGAGGCTGGTGCAATTAGAATATTTAAAAGGCATCTGAAAGGAAGTGTTTAGAACGATATGGGCCAAGTGCTGGCAAATAGGACTAGATTAAGTTAGGATATGTGGTCGGCATGGACGAGTTGGACGAAGGGTCTGTTTCATGCTGTACATCTCTGTACTCTGACTGTAGGTGGACTGCAGCGATTCAACAAGGCAGCTCAACTGCAACTAGGGATGGATAGTAAATGCTGGCCAGCCAGCGATGCCCAAATCCAGTGAGTGAATGGAAAAGTCCCAAGGGCTCAGATCATTAGGACAGCAAAGAAAGACCACGTGAAAACATTGTCAGGTAAATTAAGTGAAAAATCCAAGGCATTTTCTAAGCATCATTGTGGGCACGAAGATGCCCAGGTGATAAGTGGGGCCCATTAGGGACTTGAATGGCAAATTGTGAGTTGAGTAAGAAGATGTAAGGAAAGGTTTAAATGAGTACTTCACATAGAGAAGAATGATGAGGGATATCAAAAACAGGGAAGAAGAATGTGATATACTTGAACAAATTGTCATTCAGAGGGAGGAGGTATTAACAGATTTAACAGGTTTAAAATCAGATAAATCCCCAGACCAAGATGGGATGTATCTCAAAAGCAAAAACCAAAATTGCTGGAAAAGGTCTGGCAGCAATCTGCCATTCGTATCTCAAGTTGTTGTGGGAGGCAAGGGAGGTGATTGCAGGTGCCTTAACACTGTGTGTTATATAGTTAGAAAGGACAGAACACTGAGGACAGCAAGGATGAGTGATTATGGTTTGGACAGCACTCAATGCTGCTGTTGAAGCGGTGGTAGCGGGATGAGTGTCTTGAGTTTCTTCTGGAATGTTTTGAGGATGTAACTCTGAAGATGGACGAGGGAGATCCAGTAGATGTAGTGTACCTGGACTTTCAGAAAGCTTTTGATAAAGTCCCACATAGGAGGTAAGTGAACAAAATTAGGGCGCATGATATTGGGGGCAAAGTACTAACTTGGATTGAAAGTTAGTTGGCTGATAGAAAACAAAGAGTAGTGATAAACTGCTCCATTTCAGAATGGCAGGCAGTGACCAGTGGGGTACCGCAGGGATCAGTGCTGGGACCGCAGCTTTTTACAATATATATTAATGATATAGAAGATGGTATTAGCAATAACATTAGCAAATTTGCTGATGATACTAAGCTGGGTGGCAGGGTGAAATGTGAGGAGGATGTTAGGAGATTACAGGGTGACCTGGACAAGTTAGGTGAGTGGTGCAGTTTAATGTGGATAAATGTATGGTTATCCACTTTGGTGGCAAGAACAGGAAGGCAGATTACTACCTAAATGGAATCAATTTAGGTAAAGAGGCAGTAGAGAGAGATCTGGGTGTTCTTGTACACGAGTCAATGAAGGTAAGCATGCAGGTACAGCAGGTAGGGAAGAAGGCTAATAGCATGCTGGCCTTCATAACAAGAGGGATTGAGTATAGAAGCAAAGAGGTTCTTCAGCAGCTGTACAGGGCCCTGGTGAGACCACACCTGGAGTACTGTGTGCAGTTCTGGTCTCCAAATTTGAGGAAAGACATTCTGGCTATTGAGGGAGTACAGCGTAGGTTCACGAGGTCAATTCCTGGAGTGGCGGGATTACCTTACACTGAAAGACTGGAGCGATTGGGCTTGTATACCCTTGAGTTTAGAAGACTGAGAGGGAATCTGATTGAGACATATAAGATTGTTAAAGGATTGGACACTCTGGAGGCAGGAAACATGTTTCCGCTGATGGGCGAGTGCCGAACCAGAGGACACAGCTTAAAAATACGGGGTAGACCATTTAGGACAGAGATGAGGAGCAACTTCTTCACCCAGAGAGTGGTGGCTGTGTGGAATGCTCTTCCCCAGAGGGCAGTGGAGGCCCAGTCTCTGGATTCAATTAAGAAAGAGTTGGATAGAGCTCTCAAGGATAGTGAAATCAAGGGTTATGGAGATAAGGCAGGAACAGGATACTGATTAAGGATGATCAGCCATGATCATATTGAATGGTGGTGCAGGCTCGAAGGGCAGAATGGCCTTCTCCTGCACCTATTGTCTATTGTGCCATCAGGACTGTGAGGGATGTTTGAAAGATCATCTTGTCAGTGATAACTATGCCTAGGAACCTCAGATGGAATATGGCTGCTAGATTAGAGTGGTGCTGGAAAAGCACAGCAGTTCAGGCAGCATCCGAGGAGCAGGAAAATCGACGTTTCGGGCAAAAGCCCTTCATCAGGAATTCAGATGCTGCCTGAACTGCTGTGCTTTTCCAGCACCACTCTAATCTAGAATCTGGTTTCCAGCATCTGCAGCCCTGGTTTTTACCTGGAATATAGCTGCTGATGGATGTAACTGACTGGTGGAGAAGTGAGAGTTCTTACAAAATGAAGATCAAGTTGGAAATACAGTGAGATTATAAATGATACCATATTTATGTTGGAAGTTATAAGAGTGAATAATGTTAGAATTTTTCTTGTACTGATTATTTTCCTTAAAATGTAATTTTTTAGTTGAAATTTCCTCATCTGTTAATTAACATTTGAATTTTTGTTGGTTTTATTTCCTTTATTGCAGCAAAATATTTAAAGTGGAATATTGTCTGGTGGCGTTCTTTCCATTGGCCTCATGGAGATTATTTTCTCGTTAAAGTGTTATCAGTCTCTGTGGCGATTATAACACAATGTTAGAAATATAGAAACTGGGAACAGGAATGGACCATTCCACTTTCTCAACTTCTCCACTTCATCAAGCCTTTAAAATCTAACAATATACATACCTCTTTCTTGAATATATTCAGTGACTTGGCCTCCACGGCCTTCTGTGACTCCCTGATCCAGAGTCCCCAGTGAGAGAAAACCTCCTCCTTGCATCTAGTCTGTCCAGCCCTGTTAGAATTTTGTACGTTTCAATCAGATCCCCTCTTGTCCTTTTAAACTCTCATAGATACAAGCCCAGTCAAACGAACCTCTCCTCGTAGGCCAGCCTTGGTAACAGCCTCGTGAACCTCCACTGTTCTTCCTCTATGGAAGGTATGTCTTTCTTACAGAGGGAGACCAAAACTGCACACTGTACTGGAAGTTTGGTGTTGCTAAGGCCCTGTATAACTGCAGTAAGACATCCTGACTTCTGAACTCAAATCATCTTGCAATGAAGGCCAATATAGCATTTGCCTTCCTAGATGCTTGCTGCACCTGCCTGTATTGACTGGCGTACAGATTCCTTCATATATCCACACTTCCCACTATATAAGCATTTCAATAATACTCTTCTGCTCTGAAAAAATGTATAGCATCGCATTTAGCCATTTGTCATGTACTTGCCCACTACTTCAACTTATCCAAATCATCTTGAAGCCTCTGTTCTGCATCCTCACGACTCATAATCCTGCCCAGCTCTGTATCAGCAAACTTGAAAACATTGCATTTGGTTCGCTCACCCAGATCATTTATATAAATTGTAAGGAGCTGGGAACAAGCACTGATCCTTTTGGTACTAATCACTGCCAAACATCTGGAAAAAGACCTACTTATTCCTGCTCTCTGTTTCCTGTCAATCAATTCTGAATCCATGCCAATGTATTACTCCGATCCCATGTGCTTTACTTAAGAACAAGAACAAAGAAAATTACAGCACAGGAACAGGCCCTTCGTCCCTCCAAGCCTGTACCAATCCAGATCCTCTATCTAAACCTCTCACCTATTTCCAAGGATCTGTATCCCTCTGCTCCCTGCCCATTCATGTATATGTCTAGATACATCTTACATGACGCTATCGTGCCCACCTTTACCACCTCTGCTGGTAAAGTGTTCCAAGCCCCCACCACCCTCTATGTAAAGAACTTTCCATGTATATCTCTGTTAAACTTTTCGCCTCTCACCTTGAACTTGTTACCCCTAGGAATTAAGTCCCCCATTCTGGGAAAAAGCTTCTTGCTATCCATCCTGTCTATACCTCTCATGATTTTGTAGACTTAAATCAGGCCAACCCTCAACCTCCATCTTTCTCATGAAAATAATCCTGATCTACTCAATCTCTCTTCACAGCTAGCACCCTCCAATACCAGGCAACATCTTGGTGAACCTCCTCTGCACCCTCTCCAAAGCACTCACATCCTTTTGGTAATGTGGCGACCAGAACTGTACGCGGTATTCCAAATGTAGCCAAATCAAAGTCCAATACAACTGGAACATGACCTACCAACTCTTGTACTCAATACCCCATCCAATGAAGGAAAGCATGCCGTATGCCTTCTTGACCACTCTATCGACTTGCTTTGCCACCTTCAGAGTACAGTGGATCTGAACACCCAGGTCTCTCTATACATCTGTTTTCCCCAGGGCTTTTCCATTTACTGCATAGTTCACTTTGAATTGGATCTTCCAAAATGCAACACTTTAATGCCTTTTAGAATACACAACACTTCCTCCCTCCTTATGCTGATTTGGCCTAGCATAATCAAACATCTATTCCTCACCTTAACATCGTCATGCCCCTCTCCCCAGTGAATCCTGACACAAAGTACTCATTAAGAATCTTACCCATTTTCTTTGATTTCACACTTAACTTTCCTCCTATATCCTTGTGTGAGCTGATCCTTTCTCTTGCTCCTTATATACAAATAAAAGGCTTTTGGATTTACCTTAACCCTGTTTGCTAAAGATATGTCATGACCTCTTTTAACCCTCATAATTCCTCATTTCAGATTGGTCCTACGTTCCTGATATTCTTCAAAAGCTTCGTCTGTTTTCAATTGCCTAAACCTTATGAATGCTTCCTTTTTCCTCTTACCTAGCCTGACAATTTCACCTGTCCCTAATTTAGATTTAGATTACTTAGTGTAGAAACAGGCCCTTCGGCCCAACAAGTCCACACCGACCCTCCGAAGAGCAACCCACCCAGACCCATTCCCCTACATTTACCCCTTCACCTAACACTACGGGCAATTTAGCATGGCCAATCTTCCTGGCTTTTGCCCACTAACCACTTGGAGGCAAAGCTGCTGAAAATCCAAAAACACCGAATTCACCGGTGCTTTTTGTTGATCAGAAATGAATCGCGGGTGACTTTGCAGACAGCCATCCTTTTAAAGTCTGCAATTTACTTTCCAGTGCCTTGCTTACGTTCAGATGTATTAGCTATCTTCTTTGATATGTCTGTGTCTTTTTTCCCTTTCTTAAAGCTCTGGCTTTTGAATTCGGATAGCCTGCTGGTGAGATCACACAATGATTCAAATAGTGATTTTACAAGAGTTGACAAGAACGCAGTTAAGCCTGAGTCGTCTCACAAGTTATGTGAAGGAAACAACGCTGTCAAAGTACTGTATCTGCCCTGTTTAAATGGGAGAAACAAACTGTAAGTAATATTGTTTTGAACATTTCTGTGGAATTTTGAAAAAGCTAGACTGCTGAAAATGAGATGAAATAATATCACTGTGGTGTTGGTGCTGTTAATTATATTATTGTGATATTAATAAAGAAAGATTCTGCTCCATTGATTTGCTCAGAACTTCAGGCATAAAGTGTTTTGTGTGTAATATTGTTTAACTCGGAGATAGCTGTGGCTGCCAAGTCTTGCCTCTTGTCATTGCACTGCGCTCCTTGAGTGGAGTCGCTCTGCAGATCCATCTGCTGTCGAAAAAGACAAGCATGTGAAGATAAACAATTGAATCAACTCCGGCATGAACTTTGTTTTGGGGAAAAATAAGATATCACAGGCAGATTTGTGGTTCGATGAAGATCGTGCTTGGCAAGCACAATATTGGACAGTTGGAGTTGATGTCATGATGATGTTTGTGCTATTATTTATAGGGGTATCCAAGATTGTGACACAGTGACAATTAAGAGATGGTGACATACATTCAATCAGGGTGCTATGTGATCTGAAGGGCAAGTTGCAGGTGATGATATGTCCCATGCACCTGCTGCTCTTGACCTTCTAAGTGGTAGAGGTTAAGGATGTAGAATGTTGAATTGGCCTTGGCGAGTTGCTGCAAAGTCTCTTGTCAGTGGCCAGACTGTTGGCACTGGGCATATGGTGGACTGAGTGAATGTTCGGTGCTATTGGCTCAGGGAGAATTACAGGCTGGAGAAACACCGGTCTTCTGAGCTCCAGGAAGTAGCTGTCTGAGATGGACTTTAGTTTCAGGGACTGGATTAGGTGCTGATGGTGGGCACCCTGCAGCACAGCTTAGATGGCTGGTCAAACCTGATTCTGTTTGGGCAACTTGCCGTGCTCTGATGTTTTTAGCAGGTGACACTTTAATTGTTAAGCTGCCCTCTGTGAGGGAGACGTGCCTTAGAGAGCTGCTGGCCTGTTTGAGAGTGGCAGCTCAGTACTGGTAATGGCCAGAGACCTCCAGCTAAGACTAGGACCTCACTGAGACTGGGCTGGCAGGTCCTAGCTCCGGGGGTGTTGGTTGGGAGAGGGGTTATTTGGTGGGGTAGGGTTGGTGTGGACCTGGGAAGGGAAAACCGTGGCAGTGGCAAGGCTCCAATTGAATTGTTCCTCTTCCCTCCTCCTCCCTCCCTCCCACCTCCCTCCATCTCCTCACTCTAGCTCATTGACTGGTGAGCAGAATGTGGGGTCAAAATGGTTGGGCTGCACGTTGATCCCATTAAATCTGAGTGGCGAAAGGCTGAAGGTAAGAAGTTGGTTTTTAGAGGCACAAAGTCCCTGTTTTGTGGGTCCATCCACCAGTTTCCTTGCTCATGAATGCCATAAAATCCCCAGCCCAGTTTCTCTCCCAAAAGGTGACAACTCTGACGTTGGAGCTTTCTGCTCTAAACATCAATATCAAAATTTTCACACCTCCATCATCCTAACACTATATTTGTTTATCATGTGATGTCACTGGACTGGTTTGATAAACAAATTGCACTCAATCAATGGTTCTGTACAGATTGTCAAAAGATTTAAAGAGAATGAAAGGCCTGGTTCCTGATCCAAAACCATCTAATAAACCTGGTGCAGTTGAGGAAAACAGATTTGGATGAGAAGAGTTATGCCATCACCGCTATGGATTATGTACTTGCCATGCTGCAGTAGCAATGTTTGCTGCAGTTCACTTTTTAGTCATATTTTTCATGTTGCATGTGCCTGTTTGAATTTGGATGTCTCTGGTGATTTGGAAAGGTCTGTTCTTAACACCACTGGTGAAATCAGACAGGAGATTTGCATATGACTGGGGAGCACTGGTTGTGTGGAGGGAGGTGAGAAGTCAGGGAGTGTGATGGGGTGGAGGAGGGAGGTTTGTTTTTAGAATGTTTAATTACACAACATTAATTTTTAATGTGTCTAATTTAGTTGAAGTGAGAACGATTTTTATTTGCGCTTAATTTTGTAAAATTAATTTATGTTTGTGATATGGCTGGAGGCTGTTCAGTGTGAATGTAATTACTTACAAACATTTTGTACTTCAGAATATCCAATTGACAGCAGAGCTTTTGCGGGACTCAGTGATGCAGAATGGGCCATGAATATTTTTCTCTTTTCATGTGGCCTATTGAGTTCACTGGTCAGTGGTATAATGTCACTATGACAAAAAATTTGGATGTTTGTGAAGTTGATCATATGTTTTCCATTTTGCTGCTGTCTCCTTTATCTGCATTTACCCCAGTGCCTCTTGTACGGCTGGTGCTTTCTGCTTTTGTTTAAAGTGAATGTTATTGAAGAAATAAAAGCACACATTCCAACCTTAGTTTTTCTGTCTTTCTAATGAAACTTTTCTTTCCCTGAGCAGCACGCTAAGTATAAATAGCCATAAATGTTAACCTGTATCTGTCGATCCTTTAAGTGTTAATGTCAAATTTCTAGGCAAAGTGGTTGATGAAATCATTGGTTTGTCTATAATGAACTGGGTGGGCTCTATGTGATCTCACAACAACAACTTATTTTTTACAAGCCAAAAGAACTGTGGATGCTGTAAATCAGAAATTGCTGGAAAGGCTTAGCCAGTCTGGCAGCATCTGTGGAGAAAAGTCAGAGTCAATGTCACGGGTCGAATGACCCTTCCTCAGAACTTATATTTTCATTCCTGATTAGATTACATTACAGTGTGGAAACAGGCCCTTCGGCCCAACAAGTCCACACCGACCCGCCGAAGCGCAACCCACCCATATCCCTACATTTACCCCTTACCTAACACTACGGACAATTTAGCATGGCCAATTCACCTAACCTGCACATCTTTGGACTGTGGGAGGAAACCGGAGCACCCGGAGGAAACCCACGCTAGGGCTTATTCCCGAAACGTCGATTCACCTGCTCCTCGGGTGCTTCGTGACTGGCTGTGCTTTTCCAGCACCATAGTCTTAGACTGATCTCCAGCATCTGCAGTGCTCACTTTCTCCTTCTATGTTCATATCCCTGTTTCCCGGTTTCTGTGCTAGGTGTTTCACAGGAGTATTATAAAATAAAGAATGACACTGAGGCCACCTGAGGTAATAGGTCAGATGAAAAGCATGGTCGGTGAGATGGGTAACAAGAAGTGTGTTAAGCGCGAGCTAGGTAGGAAAGTGTAAAGGTTTAGGGAGGTATTTCCACTGTTTAAGGCCTTGATAACTGAAAGCACAGCCAACAGTTGGTGGAGCATTGAATTTTGGGGATGTCCAAGAGGCCAGACTGATTGAAGTGCAGGTATCCTGGAGGGTTGTGTGGCTGGAGGAAATCACAGTGATGACGAGAGGCCATGAAGGGTAAGAATTTTAAACCAAGACATTACTTAACTAAGCACCAATGTAGATCGGCAGCACATGTGATAGGGGATAGGGACTCAGTACAAACTAAGACATGGGCAGTGGAACTTTAGATGACCTTAAGCTTACTTGGGGCACAATGTAGGATATCATAGAGATGTTGTGAGGTAATAATAAAGGGACAAATGAGGCTTTTTGCATTAACTGTGACAGGAGTGAAATCCACTGATGCTATAGAGATGGAAAAGTTGTTGTCAATGATGGTGTGAATACGAGTTTGGCAGTTCATTTCCGATTAAAATGTGACTGTCAGCCAGAGACTTAAAGTCAGTAGCTGGAAATGGAGGTAAGCGTGCAGATCGAAATCACACATTGTCGGTCTTCTCAGTGTTTCATTGGATAAGCAGTCTGCTCCTTTTACACCATTGGAGACATTGAGAGAGTTGGTATGAGGTAGAGTCACATATCATCAGTGGACAAAAGAGAAAGTGCGAGAAAAGCTAAAAGGTCTAAAAATTGATAAATCTGCTGGCCTGGATGGGCTACATCCTAGCGTTCTGAGGGAGGTGGCTGAAGAAATAGCGGAGGCATTGGTTGTAATCTTTCAAAAGTCACTGGAGTCAGGGAAAGTCCCAGATGATTGGAAAATCGCTGTTGTAACCCCCTTGTTCAAGAAAGGGTCAAGACAAAAGATGAAAAATTATAGACCGATTAGCCTAACCCTGGTTGTGGGTAAAATTCTAGAATCCATCGTTAAGGATGAGATTTCTAAATTCTTGGAAGTGCAGGGTCGGAATAGAACAGGTCAGCATGGATTTAGTAAGAAGAGGTCATGCCTGACAAGCCTGTTAGAATTCTTTGAAGAGGAAACAAGTAGGTTAGACCAGGGAAAGCCAGTGGATGTTATCTACCTAGACTTCCAAAAGGCCTTTGTTAAGGTGCCTCACGGGAGGTTGCTGAGTAAGGTGAGGGCTGAAAATGTGTTGCTGGAAAATCACATCAGGTCAGGCAGCATCCAAGGAGCAGGCAAATTGACGTTTCGGGCATGAGCCCTTCTTCAGGAATGAGCTCCAGCATCTGCAGTCCTCACTTTCCCCCTGAGCAAGGTGAGGGCCCATGGTGTTCAAGGTGAGCTACTGGCATGGATTAATGATTGGCTGTCTGTTAGAAGGCAGAGAGTTGGGATAAAAGGTGCTTTTTCGGAATGGCAGCTGGTGACAAGTGGTGTCCTGCAGGGTTCAGTGTTGGGGCCACAGCTGTTTACTTTATATAAATGATCTGGATGAAGGTGTTAGGGGAATTCTGGCAAAGTTTGCTGATGATACGAAGGCTGGTAGTACTGAGGAGGTGGGGAGGTTGCAGAAAGATTTAGACAGTTTAGGAGAGTGGTCCAAGAAATGGCTGTTGAAATTCAATTGAGCAAATGTGGGGTCTTGCACTTTGGAAAAAAGAATACAGGCATGGACTATTTTCTAAACGATGAGAAAATTCATAAAGTCAAAGTGCAAAGGGATCTGAGAGTCCTAGTCCAGGATTCTCTAAAGGTTGACTTGCAGATTGAGTCCATGGTTTAGAAAGCAAATGTAATGTTGTCATTCATCTCAAGAGGGTTGGAATGTAAAAGCAATAATGTGCTACTGAGACTTTATAATGCTCTAGTTAGGCCCCATTTTGAATACTGTGTCCAACTTTGGGCCCCACACCTCAGGAAGGACATACTGGTACTGGAGCGTGTCCAGCGGCGATTTACACGGATGATCCTTGGAATGGTAGGCCTTACATACGATGAACGGCTGAGGATCCTGGGATTGTATTCATTAGAGTTTAGAAGGTTGAGGGGAGATCTAATAGAAACTTACAAGATAATGCATGGCTTAGAAAGGGTGGATGCTGGTAATTTGTTTCCGTTAGGCTGGGAGACTAGGACCTGTGGGCAGAGCCTTAGAATTAGAGGGGGTCAACTTATAAAGGAAATGAGGAGACATTTCTTCAACCAGAGAGTGGTGGGCCTGTGGAATTCACTGTCACGGAACTCAGTGGAGGCCATGGCATTAAATGTCTTGAAGGCAGATATTGATAAATTCTTGATCTCACAAGGAATTAAGGGCAACGGGGAGAGTGCAGGTAAGTGGCGTTGAAATGCCAATCAGCCATGATTGAATGGCGGAGTGGACTTAATGGGCCGAATGGCCTTACTTTCACTCCTATGTCTTATGGTCTTATGGACATATGAAAATTATTGCTGAGTCTTGAGATGATGTTGCCAAAGAATTGCATAGCATTGAACAACAGGAAGGTAGCTACAGATGGATCGTTGGGGGATACCAAAGATAACAGTACACGAGTAGAAGTGAAGCCATTGAAATTAATATTCTGGCTACAACTGGAGTGATGGCAGAAACCTCATTGGATTGATTTAAACATGAAATTCTGCGAAGTAGGGAAAGAGAGGTGACAACATACTTCAGGACTTGAGCAGAAAGAGAGGGTGGAAATGAATGCTGCTTTGTCTAGTAGGTAAAAACAATGACTGCAGACGCTGGAAACCGGATTCTGGATTAGTGGTGCTGGAAGAGCACAGCAGTTCAGGCAGCATCGAACTGCCGTGCTCTTCCAGCACCACTAATCCAGAAGCTGCTTTGTCTAGTGTCCGATTAGTTCAGTTGGCTGGACTGCTGGCTTACAATGCCAGCGGTTTGGGTTCACTTCATACACAGGCTATGGTTATTGTGAAGGGCTCTCCTTTTCAACCTTTCATTTCACCTGAGGTGTGAGATCCTCAGGTTAAATCACCATTAGTCGGATGAGGTTTTAGCCCTATGGTCTGATAGGTCTATAGTATAGCAACTTACCATTTACCTCAATGGGATAGCCCACTGAACATCAAGCCTCTCTGTTCAGAATGGTAACAAAAGTTAAAGATTTTATCAAAGTCTGCAAGATCCGCAATTTGCCTGCCTGATAGACTCAGATCTCTGTACTTAAAGGAATGACTACTTACTACAGACAAATAGTTTCTAACTACAGGTAAATAGCTATGAATTGTTGACGTATGACTCATAGTTAAAACCTTCTAACCCCCTTACATACAGCCAAAAATCATTGATCTTATGAGTGGATGGGAGAAAGGACCTCAGGAACAATTCAGTAGAGACAGACCTCAGGATTTAGTGGAAGAGTTGCTTCCATTTTCCAAATCCTTCAATTTTTTTGCCTTAACACAGGAGGCATAGAGCGATTGATGCATAAATTATAAAGTCTCTGACATATTATATAAAAGCAACAGTTGATAGAAACACTGGTAGGAGAAAGTAAACTGGCTTTCCACAGGCTTTAAGTGTTTTCCTGGAGACAGAAAGAGAGACATTATGATGCCTTTTTGCAGTTCAAAGGCCAGTATCGTTCACACACAAGCTGTTTAGCTACACAGTTGCCAATCAGATAGTTGTTGTCAGGCTGATGGCCTTTGGCATCCAAATCTGTTTACTACTTCACAAGCCAATCAGCAACTTGCTGCAGGCCAAATCTCACACCGTCTGGAGCTGGTCCATCTACAAACGGCAGCACGGTGGCTCAGTGGTTAGCACTGCTGCCTCACAGCGCCAGGGACCCAGGTTCGATTCCAGCGTTGGGCAGCTGTCTGTGTGAAGTTTGCACATTCTCCCCGTCTCTGCGTGGGTTTCCTCTGGATGCTCTGGTTTCCTCCCACAATCCAGAGATGTGTAGGTCAGGTGAATTGGCCACAGTGTTAGGTGCATTAGTTAGAAGGAAGTGGGTCTGGGTGGGTTGCTCTTCGGAGAGTCGGTGTGGACTGGTTGGGCTGAAGGGCCTGTTTCCACACTGTAGGGAATCTAATCTAAAAAATCTAATCAAAAAGCTTCCCCCACTGTTCGAATAAAGCAGCAGTGTAGATACAACTTACTATGGATTTCAGGAGCTTGCTTTTGAAAATTGCAGCAATTGCTTCTACCATCCTAGCTTTTTAAGGAAGTGTTTTTACCGTTTCATTCCACAATAAAAATACAGAAAAATAAGATACAAGGTTGGGTCAAAAGTTCTTTTTATTTTAACAAGAGAGTGGTGACAACAGATTTAAAGGAGAGAGGATCAACACATGAGGAGAGAGTTGTTCACTCCATTGCCTAAAATTGCTTCCAGAAAAGATGTTGGATGATTTGGGAATAACGTCAAGGGAACAGGAGGTGAGCCTCATGGAGCAGATGGGCTCAGAGACTGCATGAGGGAAGATGAGAGAGGAGTGAGAGAAAGATTAGATTAGATTCCCTACAGTGTGGAAACGGGCCCGTCGGCCCAACCAGTCCACACCGATCCTCCGAAGAGTAACCCACCCAGACCCATTTCCCTCTGATTAATGCACCTAACGCTATTGGCAATTTAGCATGGCCAATTCACCTGACCTGCCCATCTTTGGACAATAGATAATAGGTGCAGGAGTAGGCCATTCTGCCCTTCGAGCCTGCACCACCATTCAATATGATCATGGCTGATCATCCTTAATCAGTATCCTGTTCCTGCCTTATCTCCGTAACCCTTGATTCCACTATCCTTGAGAGCTCCATCCAACTCTTTCTTGAATGAATCCAGAGACTGGGCCTCCACTGCCCACAGGGAAGAGCATTCCACACAGCCACCACTCTCTGGGTGAAGAAGTTTCTCCTCATCTCTGTCCTAAATGGTCTACCCCGTATTTTTAAGCTGTGTCCTCTGGTTCGGCACTCGCCCATCAGCAGAAACATGTTTCCTGCCCCCAGAGTGTCCAATCCTTTAATAATCTTATATGTCTCAATCAGATCCCCTCTCAGTCTTCTAAACTCAAGGGTACACAAGCCCAGTCGCTCGAGTCTTTCAGCGTAAGGTAGTCCCGCCATTCCAGGAATTGACCTCATGAACCTACGCTGCACTCCCTCAATAGCCAGAATGTCTTTTTTCAAATTTGGAGACCAGAACTGCACACAGTACTCCAAGTGCAGTCTCACCAGGGCCCTGTACAGCTGCTGAAGAACCTCTTTGCTTCTATACTCAATCCCTCTTGTTATGAAGGCCAGCATGCTATTAGCCTTCTTCACTACCTGCTGTACCTGCATGCTTACCTTCATTGACTGGTGTACAAGAACACCCAGATCTCTCTCTACTGCCCCTTTACCTAAATTGATTCCATTTAGGTAGTAATCTGCCTTCCTGTTCTTGCCACCAAAGTGGATAACCATACATTTATTCACATTAAACTGCACCTGCCATGCATCTGACCACTCACCTAACCTGTCCAGGTCACCCTGTAATCTCCTAACATCCTCCTCACATTTCACCCTGCCACCCAGCTTAGTATCATCAGCAAATTTGCTAACGTTATTACTAATACCATTTTCTATATCATTAATATATATTGTAAAAGGCTGCGGTCCCAGCACTGATCCCTGCGATACCCCACTGGTCACTGCCTGCCATTCCGAAATGGAGCAGTTTATCACTACTCTTTGTTTCCTATCAGCCAACCAACTTTCAATCCAAGTTAGTACTTTGCCCCCAATACCATGTGCCCTAATTTTGCTCACTAACCTCCTATGTGGAACTTTATCAAAAGCTTTCTGAAAGTCCAGGTACACTACATCTACTGGATCTCCCTCGTCCATCTTTAGAATTACATCCTCAAAACATTCCAGAAGATTAGTCAAGCATGATTTCCCCTTCATAAATCCATGCTGACTCTGACCTATCTTGTTACTACTATCCAGATGTGTCATAATTTCATCCTTTATAATAGACTCCAGCATCTTTCCCACTACTGAGGTCAGACTAACTGGTCTATAATTTCCTGCTTTCTCTCTCCCACCTTTCTTAAAAAGTGGTACAACATTAGCCACCCTCCAATCCGCAGGAACTGATCCCGAATCTATCGAACTCTGGAAAATAATCACCAACGCATCCACGATTTCTAGAGCCACCTCCTTCAGTACCCTGGGATGTAGACCATCAGGCCCCGGGGACTTATCAACCTTCAGACCTAACAATCTCTCCAACACCAATTCCTGGCAAATATAAATTCCCTTCAGTTCAGGTCCTTCAGCCACTGTTACCTCAGGGAGATTGCTTGTGTCTTCCCCAGTGAACACAGATCTGAAGTACCAATTCAATTCTTCTGCCATTTCTTTATTCCCCGTAATATATTCCCCTGTTTCTGTCTTCAAGGGCCCAATTTAAGTCTTAACTATTTTTTTGCCTTTCACATACCTAAAAAAGCTTTTACTATCTTCCTTTATATTTTTGGTCAGTTTACCTTCGTACCTCATTTTTTGTCTGCGTATTTCCTTCTTAGTAATCCTCTGTTGTTCTTTAAAAGCTTCCCAGTCCTCCGTTTTCCCACTTATCTTTGCTATGTTATTCTTTTTCTCTTTTAACTTTATATGTTTCTTAACTTCCCTCGTCAGCCATGGCCACCCATGCCTCCTCCTAGGATAGTTCTTCCTTTTTGGAATGAACTGATCCTGCATCTTCTGCATTATACACAGAAATATCTGCCATTATTCCTCCACTGTCATTCCTGCTAAGGTATTGCACCATTGAACTTTGGCCAGCTCCTCCCTCATAGCTCCATAATTCCCTTTATTCAACAGAAATATTGTTACTTCCGATTGTACCCTCTCCCTTTCAAATTGCAGATTGAAACTTATTGTATTATGGTCACTACTTCCCAATGGCTCCTTCACTTCGACGTCCCTGACCAATTCTGGTTCGTTGCACAATACCAGATCCAGAATTGCCTTCTCCCTGGTCGGCTCCAGCACCAGAATCCATCTAAGAATCCATCTCGGAGGCACTCCACAAAGTCTCTTTCTTGAGGTCCAATATCATCCTGATAATCCCAGTCTACCTGCATGTTGAAATCCCCCATAACAACTGTAGTAACATCTTTGTGACTGGTTCAACTTACATCCGACATCCAGACTACTGTTTGGGGGCCTATAGATAACTCCAAAGAGGGTCTTTTTACCCTTAGAATTTCTCAGCTGTATCCACACTGACTCTACATCCCCTGATTCTAGGTCCCCTCGAGCCAGGGACTGAATATCATTCCTTACCAACATGGCCACCCCACCCCTTCTGCCTGTCAGACTGCCTCTGGACTGTGGGAGGAAACCGGAGCACCCGGAGGAAACCCACGCAGACACGGGGAGAATGTGCAAACTCCACACGGACAGTCGCCCGAGGCTAGAATCGAACCTGGGACCATGGTGCTGTGAGGCAACAGTGGTAACCACTGAGCCACCGTGCTACCCCGATTGTCAAAGGAATTTGGCCAGATAGGCTGAAGGAAGCAAGGGACGTGGCAGAGGCAGCTAATTGGATTGTCTTGGTCTTAGTGGCAAAGAAATCCGTATTTTCTTTGCATTTGCTGGTGTTGGAGCTGGTGGTGAGGGTGAGGGCGAAAGGTGAATTGGGTTTCAGAAGATGACTTGCAGTCGGAGAAATGGGCGTGTTTATTGCATTCCAGGTTGATGCTGGAATAGTGGGCACTTCAGCAAATGAGAACACAACCTGGTAGCATTTTAATTGGTCCAGGCAGGTTTGGCTAACCTATTGTTCAGCCTATTATTTCAAGTCTCTGTCCCTTGAACATCAGTGAGTAGGGATGAATGTTGTAGCAGTGGGTACGAGAGTAATCGTTTATTGGGGAGTAGCACCTCCAAATATACAGGGACTGTGTGATTTTCCTCTTTGTATTTGGCCCAGGTGATGCTTTCTGACAGCATTAAATGGGCAAAAAAATTTTTGACTTTAGGTACTGGTGAACTGTTCCGTGCCTCAACATGGAAATAATTGCACAGTTCACATGCGTTTAGAAAGTATTCAAGGCACAACTGAGCCCCTTGATCATTATAAACAAAGGCAGTCACTCTGATGGTAACTCTGACCAGGACTGATTGATTATTCGAAATGAATGTTCTCTTCAGACGGACTTTTAAAATAAAAAAAGTCACGGTGATTTTATTTAACCTTTGGGAAATTCACTTTGCTTCCATCTCAGCGCAGAAAAAAATGAATGCTATGCCATGGGTCATGAAAACTTAAATTTGATTCTCATTGTTCCCTGACGGAGATTTATATAACTTTGTACTTGACCTGGAGAAACGTGTGTGGGTTGTAGAAAGCTGAGGACTGCACATCAGGGAACAGATGAGACCATGCATCCGTCTTCGGTGACCTGTTGAACCAAGGCTAGATTAGTAAAACTGTCAAGTCCCATTTGTGCAATACACTTCACCCTCTCATGAGCGATTTATGTGATTTCTATGGGAATTTAATATGAATACCATGACTGACCTGATTTTCCACGACGTGAGCAGTGATTTTCGTTGTTCTTTTGCAAATTAAGAAGCCAGATTCAGCTAAACTAACTGTGGTTGCTACCAATAGACTGAGTTTACTTAACTTGCCTTTAATGTGGTAACATTTTGATTCTACAGAGACACTCCAGAAAGAGGAGAGGTGGGTAGAATGGGATAGTGATAGGGAAGATCGGGAGGGAAGAGTGCATTGGGGAAGGAGGTGGGTGTTTGCAATTTGATGTTGAGTTCTGCTTGATCATGTGACTGTGGGAACCATCATAACTGAGCTGGGCCCTGTCCTCAAGCTGTGTTCATGTGTGCATCTCAATAGGGATCAATGAAGCATTCATTCATGGCCAGGGATGACAAAGCATATCACCCCCCCACCCCCCAAAAAAAGAAACAAGTAAATAAAGTAAACCTCTGGGACATGAGCACTGTTAGCTGCCTTGTCAGCCAAGGTCAGTTAAGTCGATAAGGTTTAAAGTAGAGGCTTCCTGCTGTCTAAGGTTTGATAAACATGTTCAGCCATCAGGGAATCTTGATTCTGATTTTCTTGTTTTTCATATTCTCCTTAAGACTCATGAAGTAAAACTGTAATTCTTCAGCTGCTCAGGAAGAAGCAGGTTTTGTTCATTCACAAGCTGACAGTAGAGGATACAGTGGCATAATGGTAATGGTCTGACTTAAATGGTCTGACTTAATTTGATTCCAGATGCACAGCAATGTGGTTGACTCTTAAATGCTCTCTGAAATGGCCAAACAAGCCACTCAGTTGTATCAAACTGCCACAAGAATTAAAAATAAGAATGAAACTGGTGGGCCACCTGTCACTATAGCACACCCAAACCTGTAAAAATTTCTTTACACACATGGTGGCACAGTGACTCAGTGGTTAGCACTGCTGTCTCACAGCATCAGGGACCCAGGTTCTATTCCAGCCTTGGGAGATTGTCTGTTTGCACATTCTCCCTTTGTCTGCGTGGTTTTCCTCTGGGTGCTCCTGTTTCCTCATACAGTCCAAAGATGTGTAGTTTAGATGAATTGTCCATGCTAAAAGTGTTTAGGGATGTGTAGGCTAGGTGCATTAGTCAGGGGTAAATGTAGAGTAATAGGGTAGTGGAATGGGTCTGGATGGCATACTCTTCAGAGGGTCGATGTGGACTTGTTGGGCCAAATGGCCAGTTTCCACTCTGTAGGGATTCTATGATTCTATGAAACTTATCGGAGCTTGTGCCAAAATTGGAAGGGTTATCCCAAGACAAGGCAAACAACTGCCTCATTGAGTCCTACTCAATGATTCATACCATACAGCCAATGTCCAAGATATTACTGTTGCTAAAGAACAGACCCAGCAGGGGTGGCAGCGTGGTGGTGAACACACCTAGCAGGGGTGGCAGTATGGTTGTGAACAGACCCAGCAGGG
The DNA here is from genome assembly GCF_037043375.1 of Chiloscyllium plagiosum. NCBI lineage: Eukaryota > Metazoa > Chordata > Chondrichthyes > Orectolobiformes > Hemiscylliidae > Chiloscyllium > Chiloscyllium plagiosum. Next base: position 106,276,982 of record NW_028270141.1, read on the forward strand.
GTGGCAGTACGGTGGTGAACACACCGAGCAGGGCTGGCTGTACGATGGTGAACAGAACCAGCAGGAATGGCAGTACGATGGTGAACAGACCCAACAGGATAGGCAGTACGATGGTGAATAGACCCAGCAGGGGTGGCAGTACGATGGTGAACAGACCCAGCAGGGGTGGCAGTACGGTGGTGAACAGACCAGCAGGGCTGGCAGTATGATGGTGAACAGACCAGGCAGGGTTGGCAGTACGGTGGTGAACAGACCCAGCAGGGCTGGCAGTACGGTGGTGAACAGACCCAGCAGGGGTGGCAGGACAGCGGTGAACAGACCCAGCAGGGCTGGCAGTACGGTGGTGAACACACCCAGCAGGAATGGCAGTATGATGGTGAACAGACCCAGCAGGGGTGGCAGTACAGTGGTGAACAGACCCAGCAGGGTTGGCAGTACGGTGGTAAACAGACCCAGCAGTTCGATGATGAACACACCCAGCAGGGTTGGCAGTATGGTGGTGAACAGACCCAGCAGGGATGGCGGTATGATGGTGAACAGACCCAGCAGGGGTGGCAGTACGGTGGTGAACAGACCCAGCAGGGATGGCGGTATGATGGTGAACAGACCCAGCAGGGGTGGCAGTACGGTGGTGAACAGACCCAGCAGGGAAGGCGGTATGATGGTGAACAGACCCAGCAGGGCTGGCAGTGCGGTGGTGAACAGACCCAGCAGGGGTGGCAGCGTGGTGGTGAACACACCCAGCAGGGATGGTAGTATGGTAGTGAACAGACCCAGCAGGGTTGGCAGTACAATGGTGAACAGACCCAGCAGGGGTGGCAGTACGGTGGCGAACAGACCCAGCAGGGCTGGCAGTACGATGTTGAACAGGCCCAGCAGGGCTGGCAGGACGGTGGTGAACAGACCCAGCAGGGCTGGCAGTACAGTGGTGAACACACCCAGCAGGAATGGCAGTATGATGGTGAACAGACCCAGCAGGGCTGGCAGTACGCTGGTGAACAGACCCAGCAGGGGTGGCAGTACGGTGGTGAACAGACCCAGCAGGGCTGGCAGTATGGTGGTGAACACACCCAGCAGGAATGGCAGTACGATGGTGAACAGACCCAGCAGGGTTGGCAGTATGGTGGTGAACAGACCCAGCAGGGGTGGCAGTATGGTGATGAACAGACCCAGCAGGGGTGGCAGTACCGTGGTGAACAGCTGGGAATCCTCAACATTAACCCATGACGTCTCATGGCATCGGGTTGAATATGAATAAGGAAACCCGCAGATTACCATCTACCTCTCTGCCTCAGCTGAAGAATCCATTCTTCTCCATTTTAAACATCCCTGATAGAAAACACTGAGGGTGACAAGGGCACAGAATGTACTCTGTGTGGAGGACCTCAATGTGCATCAGTAAGTCTGCCCAGTTATCCCCATTACTGATCAGATAGCAAGTTGTGAAGGATGGATGTACCAGACTGAATCGGGAAGAGGAACAAAATTCTTCAGATCTTTCTCTCACTAATCTACTTGTTGCAGATGTATCTGTCCATGATAGTATTAGAAGGAGTGACCACTGCAGAATTGTTGCACCATGATGATAAATGGGATAGATTCAGTACAAATGGAGCAGCTCAAATATGGGCATTCCTGAGATGCTGTAGGCCAGCAGCAGTTGTATTCAATTGCAATTAGTAATCTCATGGACCGGTGTTTACCTCTCTCTGCCATCCAGGCAAGGAATCAACCATGGTTCGATGCAGCAGGCAGCAGAGCATGCCAGAAGCAGTGTCAGGAGTACTTTAAAATGTTGCATAGCTACAACACACTTGCATGCTCAAGGATGGATGCAGTGAGCAATTGACAAGAGTTCCTATAACCAACTAATCAGATTAAACTCTGCTATCCTGTCGCGTCTTGAAAGATGGTGGACTATTCAGAATGAACATTTCCTTTCTCAACAATGGGAAAAGACAAGGCTGAAGCATTTGCAACTACCTTCAGTCATGCGCCCCAGCATTGTAGATGCTGATCCTCAGCCAATTCGATTCACTCCATGTGATGTCAGGGAGTGACTGAAGGCACCTGATACCAAAAGCCTTGGGCTCTGTCAACTACTGAAGACTTGTGATCCAGAACTAGCCACACCTTTAGACAAGCTGTTACAATATGGCTACAGCACCAGCATCTGTCCAACAAAGTAGAGAGTTGCCAAGGTATGTCATTTCCATAGGAAGCAGGACAATCCAATCTGCCAGTTACTGCCTTATTAACCTTCTCTTGATTAATGGTGTCGGGGTAGATCACCAAAATAACCTGAGGAGCCTCGAGATACAAGTCAACAATTGTTTATTGACTGAAGCTGAAAATGTGTTGCTGGAAAAGTGCAGCAGGTCAGGCAGCATCCAAGGAGCAGGAGAATCGACATTTCAGGCATAAGCCCTTCTTCAGGAATTGTTTATTGAGGCAATATTAGGAGAATCCACCCCAGAAAATATTCTAAGGTAGCAATGAGGATTTATCATACATTTACGTATGGTAAATCACGTAGACAGTACATTACTTGAATTCCGAATTGTTCTGTTTTAGACTAATACTTTTTTAAAACTAAATTAAAAAGTATCTGTTACCCCCTCACCTCACCCATCCCTATCATCACAAGTGCTATCCTTTTTCCTCTCTGAAACCTGTATCTCATTCCCATCCTTTACTGAACCCCATTGCTTTGTCTTTCTTGGTGTGACACAAGGTCATTTTAACATTCTATTTCTAGTTGAAGGCCTCAGGGTTAATGCTGGTTCAGCTACGTTGCATTTTCAAATAAACTCTGTCTGCTGTATCAGCATCTGAGCATTTTGTGTTGTTTAACTAACTTTCCTTTTATCCTTATTCAAGAAAGTAGTCAGTTTAAATAAAAACAATGATTCGTCAAGTGGATTTACAGGTTAACTCATCATACCCAAATTGTCCCATAGCATTAGCAATTTAATGGAAAATATCATTGAGAGTGCTAATGACTTGTCTTCCATCATAAGACCCAAAATAAGAATGATCATTTCATAGTGTTTTTGTGTTCATTTCCGTTCACAACTCCTCAGGTAAAGTCTGCATGCAGCAAGCTCTGGACAACATTTTGGCTTGGGCTGATAAGACTTACTGTCATATAGCTTGGAAACAGACCCTTCAGTACAACCAGTCCATGTTGAACATAATCCGAAGCTAAAATAGTCCCACCTGCCTGCTCCTGGCTCATAAACCTCCACACCTTTCCTGTTCATGTAGTTATCAAAATGTTTTACAAATGTTGTAATTGTACCCACATTCACCACTTCCTCAGGAAGTAACATGCCACACGTGCACCACCCTCTGTGTAAAAAGCAATTGCCCCCATGTCTTTTTAAAATTTCTCTCCTCTCATCTTAAAAATCTGCCCCCTCATCTAGAAATCCCCCATCCTGGGGAAAAGACAATTACCATTAGCTCAATCTATACCCCTCATTATTTTCTAAACTTCTATAAGGTTGCCTTGCAACCTCCTATGCTCCAGTGAAAAAGGTCTCAGACCATCCAGCCTTTCTCTATAACTCAAACCTTCCATACCTGGCAACATCCTGGTAAATCTCTTCTGAACCCTCCCCAGCTTGATATTATCCTCCCTATAACTGGGCGACTAGAACTGGACACAGTACTCCATATGAAGTGGAAAGTAACAAGCAAGCCATGTAAATACCAAACAATTACTATCCCTAAAAAGAGACAATCTAGTCAGCTCCCTTAGCAGTCAACAGCATTGCTATCACTGAATCCCCCACTACAAATATTCTCTGGTTCACTCTTGCTAAATTCAGCCAATAGAATCCAGCAGCGCTGAGAAAAGCCATTCAGTATATTGTACTTCTGTCTGCCCTTTGAAAGAGTCACCTGATATCTTCCAGTACACTGCTCATTCCTCATAGCTTTGCAATTCTTTTCCCCCCCTTAAGTAAGAAACTCAAGTTGCTTTTGAAACTTATCACAAAATTTGCTTCCACAGTGATTTTAGGTGGAGTATTCCAGACTGTGATACTTCTACGCATAAAAATAATTCTTCATTCTTTCTCCAATTCTGTAAGTTGACTTAAATTTGTGCCTTCTAGTTATTGATCCTCCTGCCAATGCAACCAGTTTTGTATTATTTTAACATTTCTAGCCACACCAGTCAAACATCGAAGAGTTTACAGATTGCGTATAACAAAAATGCTTGGGTAATTGCAGCCATCATTGAAGTGATAAAGCTTACTGTAGTGATTGCATGGCAGACATGTTCATTGTTGACCTTTGAAGGGAAGACTGTTGTTAAAGTGCAATTCTATCAGTGTAACTAATTATTTACATTGACGTGTTTTGCAAAAGGAACAAGGTATGCTACATTAACAGGAAATAGGCAGAAATCGCCCAAATTTGGATTCAAACACCACTAAAGCTGATTTTAAAAGTAATTGTGGGACCTAAGTTATCCCAAACTGTGGTAGTGAGCTGCCTACTTGAACCACTGCAATCTTCATGGTTTAGGTACACATTCACTGCTGTTAGGAAGGGAGTTACAGGATTTTGATCAGTGAAGGAACGATGATTTTGTTCCCGGTCAAAAGGATGTATGGTTTGGAGGGTTGGAGGGTTGTAGTGTTTCCATGTGTATAGGTTGTAGTGTTTCCATGTGTCTGCTGCCCGTGTCCTTCTTTGCGGCAGTTGTCAAGATGGCCACCATCAACCACTGACATCTTGTTTTGTTCTATAATTGACAACAACCATTAGAGAGATTTCCCTGATTCCCAGTGACTGCGGTTTTGTTAGGGCTGGTTGATGTCCAACTCGATCAAAACTGCCATGATGTTTCTTGAGTTCGGTTCTTTTCTTCCATGTTTTTCAAGGCTGTAAAAAGCTGGGTGGTCCTGGCAGATGCTTCACATTACTAGATTGTTTTGGTAATAATTCTTAAATCGTTGGAAATTATTGAATACAGTGGCTTTTATTTTCATAACTTCCAAAACTTATACTGGATCGTTTATCCAACATATACACCAGTGCTCATTAAGAGTGTGCAACTTGATTTAAATTGGTCATCAGCTGACAACATAATCACAAAGAAAAGTAAATAAAACTTAATAGCAAATATTAACATCAATAATTGTTTTGCATATATTTTTTAGAAAATTTTTGTTTCAACTTTGTTGTTTTTTCTTTGATTATTTTGATATTTGAAATTACCGAACACCTTAATCTAGGGGACTAAATTGATGTGGGATCACCCTGAATTAATGGGGTTAATTTATCTTAATATTATGCTTCCAGTAGCACAATCTCTGCAAGTTAACATCCTGTCTGATATTTTTCAGCACTTGTTGGCTAACTAAATGTAAAAGGTAATTGGCCATTCTTTGTACCTGAGTTATGTTTATAATGGTTCCTGATGCTGCTGGTGTTGGTGGCTCAAATAATATTGAACATCGTTTTTATTATTAAATCCTATTACAGCGAAGAGGGCCACATGGGAAATTGGAACAAAATAACAAGTGAATCAACATATTGGTGACAAATCAGGATTTTACAAAATGACCTGGTTCAGTATCTTAGTCCTGAGGCTACTTACTTGCCAGTTATATGTTAGGCACAATGAGATTGTTTGCTTCAGATCTTCGACTAACTAATTATGTAATTAACATGAGAGGACTTTCAATTCTTTCAAAATCCATCTTGAAAGTTATAATGCTACAACACCACTTGATTTGGGGAGGCTAGGTGGGTCATGTTTTTCCAAAACCCTGCTCTGAAACGAATCAAATTGTGTTGACTTGTTCATTTGCGACATTCATGTTGAGTCTTGACATGTACCTTGTGTAGGAAAGATAAACCGCCTCTTCAGATTAAGAAAAGGGTTAAAAAAACATGTTAATTAAAACCTGTAGATTTATTACACTCTCATGAAGTGGGAACACCCCACCTCAGACTCAATTAAATTAAAAAACAAGTTAAAGATGGAACCAATTACTTCTTGCATTTGAGGTATCATCTATCTTAATAAACGTATTCTGCTGTTTCTTTTGAAATATCCAATTACTGTCTTCTGTTCTCTAAATCAAAGTCTGGGTGCCTGGAGTGCGCAGCAGGTTGGATCCCAGGGCAGGACTAAATTGCATTTGCTAAGGTCGGTTTTAATGGGAACACAGTGGGTTGGACTGGAAGCAGAGTGTCGTCAAACCTTTTTTCAATACTGCTATATGCCATGTATGATTTAAAGAAAACTCCACGGTTCCATCTGATTTCCAAGCAATTAGTTTTTCCTTTTACTATTTAATATGTTTCAAGATTTGACAAAATGCTAACTTCTCTCACCAATTCTTTTTAACTGGGATTGACTCTGAGCTTGTTAAGGTCTCTTTTTCTGGTTTCTGCAGGTATTGTTTGGGGCCGAAAATGACATTTAATTCATGCAGGTACTCTTACACAAATTGTATTCCTCATCAAATTGGCGGTAGCTTGCCAGAAGAATGCAAAGCAGGGAAAGTATAACATAAATTGCTTTGTTTTGGCCATAAGACTAGAAGATATGGGAGCAGACATAGACTAACTGGCTCATTAGTTTTCTCTATCATTCAGTGAGATCACAGCTGATTTAATAATACTTAAATCCACTTTCATCTCTTTTCCCCATAACCCTTGATTCCCTTTTTGATTAAAAATCTGTCAGTCTCAACCTTTTAATATCTTTAACGACCCAGTCTTGATAGCCCTCTGCTGTACAGAATTCCAAAGTTTGACTACTCTTTGAGGGAAAACGATTCATCATCATCTCCACCTTAAATGTGCAACTCCTTATTCTGAGATTATACCCTCTGGTCCCAGATTCTTCCGTACGGGGTAAAGAATCTTTACACATCTACATTGTCTTGGAATATTTCAGTAGGGCTCCTCTCTTTGTTCTCAGCTCCAATGAATGCAAATTCTAACTGGGATCAATCCAGTAAACCTTCTCTGGTCTGCTTTCAATACTAGTATATCTTGCTTTGGATAAGGTGTCCAAAATTATGCACAGATTTTTAGCTGTGGTCTGAATTGTATAGTTTTGTCAAGAAGTCCCACATTTCATACTCCATTCCCTTTGAAATCTGGTCCAACATTCCATTTGCCTTCTCTATAACGCTGTGAACTTTGATTTGGATTTATGCACATGGACTCTTAAATTCCTCTGTGCACCAGCTTTTTTGCCTTTAAATAATATTCAGCACTTCTATTCTTCCTGTGAAAGTGCGTGACCTCACACTTTCTCACATATTGCTCTGTCTATGAAGGTTTTGCCCTCTCACTAGGTGACTTTGTGGACTTTGTATAATCCTCACCATGTTTCCATGTTTCCCTGGGAGAGATTGCAGATCAGGTTGAAATAAAGGGGCATTTTCTTGACAGCAACTTCTAACAAGTGGAGTGCTACAGTGACCAGTCACAATGATTTACAATCGATATTAATGACCTGGATAAAAGAAGTAATCCACTATAGCCAGGATTGCAGATGACACAAAAATAGGTGGGAAGGCAAGTGGTGAGGATGATATTCCTGAAACTGAAGATACTTGAAAGAGTACAATCCCTTTCCTCTTTAACAATATATTCTTGGCCTTCGTTCTGTCGCTGACCATCACCTTGTTATCTTGGGCACAATGTCAAAATAAAAAGCCACCACAAAATAATGATACTTAAAAATTGTGTGGAATATTCATTTGATATTGGGTTCAAATGTAAACTAAATCCCCCCCCTTCTCTCACTTACTAACTGTGTCCCCTCTGTCATCCCAGTTTTTCTACCCTCCACTGACTGCACCATGGAAGATGCTGAGCTTCCCTGGGAGAGATTGCAGATCAGGTTGGAGAATGCACTGAGACAAGCCTGGATCTGGAAGACCTGATTGCATCACCCTTGGCTTGGATAGCAGCAGGTTGGGCTGGCTGACTGTGAATGTTCAAGGCAAAGATGAGCATGAATGCTGTTATTCCTGATAAAGAACACTTGTTTTGTACTCTGTGAAGTTAATGTCACTCCTTTGCTGGTGCCTTGGTAATCATACTGGAGGACAGGTTTCTGTGACACCCTTGGTCCCTTTAGAACTCTAGAATCTGCAGCTGTATTGGGAGTAGTAGGAGTCTGTATGACTGTAGTTTTTTTTGTCTGGTTACAGATGCTACCAGAGTTGGCACTGAGGTCAATGACCTTTCACTAGATATTATAGACCATAATGTTAACTATGAGAAGACAGATGGTGGTGGTGGAGGCTTGTTTTTCAGACTGGAGGCCTGTGACCAATGGAGTGCCACAAGGATCGTTGCTGGGTCCACTACTTTTCATCATTTATATAAATGATTTGGATGCGAGCATAAGAGGTATAGTTAGTAAGTTTGCAGATGACACCAAAACTGGAGATGTGGTGGACAGCGAAGAAGGTTACCTCAGATTACAATGGGATCTTGACCAGATGGGCCAATGGGCTGAGAAGTGGCAGATGGCATTTAATTTAGATAAATGTGAGGTGCTGCATTTTGGGAAAACAAATCTTAGCAGGACTTATACACTTAATGGTAAGGTCCTCGGGAGTGTTGCTGAACAAAGAACCTTGGAGTGCAGATTCATAGCTCCTTGAAAGTGGAGTTGCATGTAGATAGGATAGTGAAGAAGGCATTTGGTATGCTTTCCTTTATTGGTCAGAGTAGTGAGTACAGGAGTTGGGAGATCATATTCAGGCTGTACAGGAGCCTTTAGGTCACTTTTGGAATATTGTGTGCAATTCTGGTCTCCTTCCTATTGGAAGGATGTTGTGAAACTTGAAAGTGTTCAGAAAAGATTTACAAGGATGTTGCCAGGGTTGGAGGATTTGAGCTACAGGGAGAGGCTGAACAGGCTGGGGCTGTTTTCCCTGGAGTGCTGAGGCTGAGGGGTGACCTTATAGAGGGTTATAAAATCATGAGGGGCATGGATAGGATAAATAGACAAAGTCTTTTCCATGGGGTGGAGGAGTCCAGAACTAGAGGGCATAGGTTTAGGGTGAGAGGGGAAAAATTTAAAAGAGATCTCAGGGGCAACGTTTTCACTCAGATGGTGGTATGTATATGGAATGAGCTGCTAGAGAAAGTGGTGGAGGCTGGTACAATTGCAACATTTAAAAGGATCTGAATGGGTATATGAATAGGAAGGGTTTGGAGGGATATGGGCCGGGTGCTGGCAGGTGGGACTAGATCAGGTTGGGATATCTGGTCGGCATGGATGGGTTGGACCGGAGCTTCCGGTCGCATAGAGACATAGAATCTCTATGACTCTATGTCTATCTCTCCATAGATGCTGCCGGACAAACTGAACATTTCCATTGTTTTTTATTTTCATTTCACAATTCCCAGAATCTGCAGGATTGTACTTTTGTATTGGCTTTATGGAAAGCAGACTGGCTTCTCACAGTATCTCCTTAAGTACGTTACAGTTTTGGGGCCCCTGCTGATTGAGCTATGACTGAACAAAATGTGTAGAATACAACAATCATTCTCAAAAGTCTGCTTTGTTTTCAGTCATTGACACACATTAATCATTCATCCTGGTGTCCAAGTCCATTTTTTGAGCTTATGCAATTTAACCCCTTACGTTTTCTTTTCATTTGACCTTTGAGCAATCTGAGTTATAGATGGTCTGGATCAGTGTACAAAATCTCTTCTATCATGGCATCCTCCTGAGTTTTTTTTATGGCTGTTTTTTGGGGCTGCTTTTTAGTTTCAGATACTCCTTTTTAATTTTGGCTAAATCATTTATGAGGTGATGCACTTGTGTAGTTAAATTTTTTTATGTTTTCATATGGGCATTTGGACTCTGAACAGAAGCAGAATTAGAAGAATTCATCAATGTCCTCAATAATGATCAACCCTCCATTAAATTTAAAGTCACAACACAACAATGAAGCATTAATTTCTAAGAGAGCAGCGAAATTAAATTGGCAGAAGACAGTGGACACAAATTATCATCTAATGTTGTTCTGAAATTAACTGACTCACACTGTTATACATAAACAGCCATCACCCTGAACAATTTGTGAGATCACAGCTCATGTGTTTCCATCATCTATACTCAAAGCTGAAAAATTTCAACCAGGCAGTTATTACCTTTTTTACTGGACCTCAGATCTCAACCCCAGATTTATACTTGACTATTGATACAGTGTTCATTACAGTAGCCATCAACTGTATTTTCCTTGTATAGTAGCCCCTGAAACAAATGCAGCCTTAAGTAATTTCACATTCCTTTGTGAGGAATTTATTACTTCAGTAACTTCAAGGTTTCCTGGCATTTGTGTTTTTTGTGTAAGCTGAGTGTCTCATTGTTGACAGTTGTCTCTTTTTTGCAGCCTTCCAATGCTCCCCTCCCCCCTGCAGCCACCACCTCCCACCCCACTTGCAACCTCTCCTTTATGAAAGTGAAGACATTTAGTCAGTGTGAAGAACATAGAAACATTAGAAACAAGGTAATAGCCAATCAGATTGCGGCATCAATTCTACCTTGCTAGCTGCCCTCACAAGCCTCAACTCCTTCCAAGATCATAAATTTGTCTAACTCAGTCCTGAATATATTTAATGACACCGCTTCCATGATCTTAGGTAGAGAATTTTAAATTTTAATGATCATCCAGGGAAAAGTAAGTTCACCTTATCACTGTTTTATGTCTCTTAACATGAAGCTGTGCCTCCTAGTTTTAGATTTCCTTGCAAAAGCAAACATCCTCTCAACATCCACCTCGTTAAGCCTCCGTCCTCAAAATCTTCTATGTGAGTACAATCACCTTCCATTTTTCTAACCTCCAAAAAGTTCAGATGCAACATGCTCATAAGATAACCCCTTCATCCCAGAAATCAAGTTAATGAGCCTACTTTGAACAGCCCCTCATGCAAGTATATCCCTCCTTAAATAAAGAGACAGAACTATGTGTAGTCTCCCACATGTGGTCTCATCAATGCCCTATACCATTATAGCAAGCTTTGCCCGTTTTTGTTCTCCATTCCCCTTACAATCAATGACATTCCATTTGCCTTTCTCCTAATTTGCTGTTCCTCCAGACTAATATTTTGTGATTCATGTACAAGTGTGGCTAGATTCCTCTGAATTGGAGTATTTTGAAATCCTTCTCCTTTCAGTCAATACTCAATTTTTCAATTCTTCCCACCAAAGTGGATGAGTTCACATTTTCCCAAATTATACTCCATTGGCCAAGTTTAGACCCACTTACCTCTCAACATCGAGGAAAGTGTGTCCAGCAGGCTAAGATAAAAGGTAGGGAGGAGGGACTTGGGGGAGGGGCGTTGGAAATGCGATAGGTGGAAGGAGGTCAAGGTGAGGGTGATAGGCCGGAATGGCGGAGAGGTCAGGAAGAAGATTGCAGGTTAGGAAGATGGTGCTGAGTTCGAGGGATTTGACTGAGACAATGTGGGGGGAGGGGAAATGAGGAAACTGGAGAAATCTGAGTTCATCCCTTGTGGTTGGAGGGTTCCTAGGCGGAAGATGAGGCACTCTTCCTCCAAACGTCGTGTTGCTATGGTCTGGCGATGGAGGAGTCCAAGGACCTGCATGTCCTTGGTGGAGTGGGCGGGGGAGTTGAAGTGTTGAGCCACGGGGTGGTTGGGTTGGTTGGTCCAGGTGTCCCAGAGGTGTTCTCTGAATCGTTCCGCAAGTAGGCGGCCTGTCTCCCCAATATAGAGGAGGCCACATCTGGTGCAGCGGATGCAATAAATGATGTGTGTGGAGGTGCAGGTGAATTTGTGACGGATATGGAATGATCCCTTGGGGCCTTGGAGGGAAGTGAGGGGGGGAAGGTGTGGGCGCAAGGTTTGCATTTTCCATGTCCGCCACAAAATGCGGTTGGAGGAAGAACGCCTCATCTTCTGCCTAAGAACCTCCAACCACAAGGGATGAACTCAGATTTCTCCAGTTTCCTCATTTCCCCTCCCCCCACATTGTCTCAGTCAAATCCCTCGAACTCAGCACCGCCTTCCTAACCTGCAATCTTCTTCCTGACCTCTCCGCCCCCACCCCACTCCGGCCTATCACCCTCACCTTGACCTCCCTCCACCTATCGCATTTCCAACGCCCCTCCCCCAAGTCCCTCCTCCCTACCTTTTATCTTAGCCTGCTGGACACACTTTCCTCATTCCTGAAGAAGGGTTCATGCCTGAAACGTCGATTCTCCTGCTCCTTGGATGCTGCCTGACCTGCTGCGCTTTTCCAGCAACACATTTTCAGCTCTGATATCCAGCATCTGCAGTCCTCACTTTCTCCACCTCTCAAGATCCCCTTGCAGACACCTTGTATCCTCCTTGCAGCTTGATTTTTTAAATTACCTTTGTGTTGTTAGCAAATGTGATTAAAATACACAGTCACTTCATCTAAATCATCAATGTAGATAGATTGGTTTTAGTTGTGGCCCCAACCCTTCTCTCTGCGATTTGCCAACCTGAAAGTGAAGTCATAGAAAAATGACCACTTTATCTTGCTTTTGCTTCCTGTTTGTTAGCCAGTCTTGTATCTGTGTGAAATGTTACAACTAAACTTGTGAGTTCTTACCTTGGGTGGTAACCATTTTATGTGGCACCGTATTAAGTATGTTTCGGAAATACAAGTGCACTACATTTATTAGTTTTCTTCTATTTTCCTGCTTGTTAGATTCACAAACAACTCTAACAAATTTGTCAAACATAGTTTCCCTTTCACAAACCCATGTTGTTGGCAGAAGCTTGATGGCTGTCAATAGCTTGAGCGATAGGGAGAGTCTGAATAGACTGGGGCTACTTTCCCTGGAGTGTCGGAGGCTGAGGGGTGACCTTATAGAGGTTTACAAAATCATGAGAGGCATGGATAGGGTAAATAGACAAGGTCTTTTCCCTGGGATGGTGGAGTCTCAAACTAGAGGGCATAGGTTTAACGTGAGAGGAAAAAGATTGAAAAGGGACCGAAGGGGCAACATTTTCACATAAAGGGTGGTGCATTAATGGAATGAGCTGCCAGAGGAAGCGGTGGAGGCTGGTACAATTACAACATTTAAAAGGCATCTGGATGGGTATATGAATAAGAAGGGCTTAGAGAAATATTGGCTAAATGCTGGCAGTTGGGACGAGGTTAATTTAGGATATCTGGTCGGCAAGGTCGAGTTGGACCAAAAAGGTCTGTTCCCGTGCTGTACATCTCTATGACGCTGTAACTGAATTTGCTTATTTAGTTCCTTACTATCTAATGCTTCATTAACATGAAAATGACACGGAAAGAACTTCCATTCAACGAATTTTGATTCAGATTGTTCTTTTATTTTCCAGTTTGTCCGTCATTTTTGCTTGTGATGCTGAACTTGCATCAATATCTCAGTTTTTCCAATAAGATTAAAGAAGGGAAAGAGAAATGATCATCTTCATGCAACAATTCCCTGTTTTTATTTCAGAAACCATTAACAGAATTGGTCACCATTCTGAATCTGAATCTGATTTTCAATTTGAGATTATTTTATCAATTGAATTTAAATTCTGTTGGCTGCTGTAATGGGATTTGAACCCATTTCCCCTTCACAGCGAGAGTGTGGACATCTGGATTACTAGCAGCATTAACCTGCAGCATGACCACAATTTGTTTTTTTCTCTGGAATCTATATAGCCTGTGGTCGTATTGTGATTGAACAGTGGCCAGATCTGAAAAAAAGAAGAGTTTAAAGAAAAAAAGAGTTATTCACAAACCTCGGGAGATTTTGTAATGTCCCAAGTTACTCCGTGAGGATTGTTGATGATATTTTCTCTTTTTAGTACTTTTGTGCAATAACGTGCATCAGCAGAAAATGATGATTCATAGAAAATGAAGCATATCTTATAAAATATTGTGATCTAATCTGACAAACATTTGAATTTTGATGCTTAGATTTCCAGTGACACCAGGTTTTGTCGGCAGTGGTAGGGACCCTTGTTAAAGGCCCACCACTGGATGTGACAATCACGGAAGCCTGTCAAAACATATCCAAGGATATTGATTTAAAGTCAAGGTTTTCCAGTGGCTAATTGGCTGGAGAAATTATATACCTGTACCATCACAATGTTTACTTTTTTTGGGATCGGGCATCATTGACAAGGCCACCCTTTGTCGTCCATTCTTAATTGCCCCTTGAAATGAATAATGCGAAACCTCTGCAGATGGCAGTTTAAAACGAGTCTCGAAGCACAAGTGGGCCAGGCCAGGTAAGTATAGCCGATTTCCTTCTCTAAAGGGTATCAGCAAACCAGATGTGCTTTTTCGACCGTTGATGATATCAAGGTGGTAATGAGGTGCTTTCCTGAACCGCTGCAGTTCATCTGGTGTCAGTAGATCCACAATACTGTCAGGAAGGGAGTTGTAGAATTTTGACTCAGTGATATTGATAGGGTACCAAGTCAGGATGGTGAGTGGCTTGGAGGAAGCTTGCAGGCGGTAGTGGTCCCATATATCTAATGCCCTTGTCCTTCCAGAGGGAAATGGTTGTGTGTTTGGAAGGTGTTGTCTAAGTGGCCTTGGTGAATTACTGCAGTGCCTCTTGTAGATATTACACACTGTTGCTACTGAGTGCTGGTAGTGGAGGGGGTGAACTTTCATTAGTGTGTTGCCTGACAACTGGGCTGCTTTGTCCTGGATGGTGCCAAGCTACTTATGTTGTTGGGGCTGCTCTCATCCAGGCAAGTGAGGAGTATTCCATCACACTCCTGACTTGTGCCTTGTCAATGTTGGAAGTACATCTCTATGGGGATTCAGGAGGTGAGTTATTCGCTGCAGGATTCCTAACGTCTGATCTATTTCTGCAGCCCAGCATTTGTATGGCTAACCGAGTTCAGTTCCTGGGCAATGCTAACTCCCAGGATTTGATAGTGCAGATTCAGTGATGGTAATGCTGTTGAATGTCAAGGGGCTGTGATTGGAATTTCTCTTACTGAAGGTGGTCATTGCCTGACACTTGGTTGGTACAAATGTAACTTGCCCCTTATCAGGCTTGAATGTTGTTAGGGTGGTCTTAAATATGGACACAGTTTCCTGCTCCAGTATCTGAGTAGTCAAAACTGGTGTTGAACATTATGCAATCATCAGTGAATATTCCCACTTCTGACCTTATGGTGGAGGGAAGGTCAGTGATGAAGTAGCTGAAGATGGTTGGGCCTAGGTCACTATACTGAAGGACCCCTGCAGTGATGTCTGTAGCTAAGATGACTTACATCCAACAACCACGACCATCTTCCTATGTGTCGGGTATGACTTCAACCAATGGAGAATTGGCTCGCTGATACCCATTGATTACAATTTTACTAGGGCTCCTTGATTCCTGGAATGTGGCCATGATGTCAAGGCAGTCAATCTCATCTCACCTCTGGAATTCAGCTCTCTTGTCCATATTGTATTGAGGTTAGGAGCCGCGTGGTCCGGCGGGACCCAAACTGGGCGTCACTGAGCATGTGATAGCACTGCAGATGATACTTCCATCACTTTACTGATGATCAGGAGTAGAATGATGGGATGGTATTTAGCTGGCTTGGATTTGTCCTGTCTTTTATAGAAACATAGAAGAATACAGCGCAGTACAGGCCCTTCGGCCCTCGATGTTGCGCCGATCCGAGCCCACCTAACCTACACTAGCCCACTATCCTCCATATGCCTATCCAATGCCCGCTTAAATGCCCATAATGAGGGAGAGTCCACCACTGCTACTGGCAGGACATTCCATGAACTCACGACTCGCTGAGTAAAGAACCTACCCCTAACATCTGTCCTATACCTACCCCGCCTTAATTTAAAGCTATGCCCCCTTGTAATAGCTGACTCCATACGTGGAAAAAGATTCTCACTGTCGACCCTATCTAAACCCCTAATCATCTTGTACACTTCTATCAAGTCACCCCTAAACCTTCTTTTCTCCAATGAAAACAACTCCAAGTGCATCAGCCTTTCCTCATACGATCTTTCTACCATACCAGGCAACATCCTGGTAAACCTCCTCTGCACCCGTTCCAGTGCCTCCACATCCTTCCTATAGTATGGCGACCAAAACTGCACACAATACTCCAGATGCGGCTGCACCAGAGTCTTATACAACTGCAACATGACCTCAGTACTCCGGAACTCAATTCCTCTACCAATAAAAGCCAGTACGCCATATGCCTTCTTCACCGCACTATTTACCTGGGTGGCAACTTTCAAAGATCTGTGTACATGGACACCAAGATCCCTCTGCTCATCCACACTACCAAGTATCCGACCATTAGCCCAGTACCCCACCTTTTTGTTATTCTTACCAAAGTGAATCACCTCACACTTAGCTACATTGAACTCCATTTGCCACCTTTCTGCCCAGTTCTGCAGCTTATCTATTTCCCGCTGTAACCTGCCACATCCTTCCTCACTGTCTACAACTCCTCCGACTTTCGTATCATTCACAAACATGCTCACCCAACCTTCTAACCCCTCCTCCAGGTCATTTATAAAAATGACAAACAGCAATGGTCCCAAAACAGATCCTTGCGGAACACCGCTAGTGACGGCACTCCAAGATGAACCTTTGCCATCAACTACTACCATCTGTCTTCTTCCAGCCAGCCAACTCCTAATCCAAACCTCCAACTCGCCCTCAATGCCATACCTCCATATTTTTTGCAGTAGTCTACCATGGGGAACCTTATCAAATGCCTTACTAAAATCCATATACACTACATCTACCGCTTTCCCCTCGTCCACCTCCTTAGTCACCTTCTCAAAGAATTCAATAAGGTTTGTGAGGCACGACCTGCCCTTCACAAAACCATGCTGACTATCCTTGATCACATTATTCCTATCCAGAGGTTCATAAATCCTATCCCTTACAATTCTCTCTAAGATTTTGCCCACAACAGAAGTGAGACTCACCGGCCTATAGTTACTAGGGTTATCCCTACTCCCCTTCTTGAACAAGGGAACCACATTTGCTAGCCTCCAATCTTCTGGCACTACTCCTGTAGACAACGAGGACATAAAAATCAAGGCCAATGGCTCTGCAATCTCCTCCCTTGCTTCCCAGAGAATCCTAGGATAAATGCCATCAGGCCCAGGGGACTTATCTATTTTCACCCTTTCCAGAATTTCCAACACCTCTTCTCTACATACCTCAAAGCCATCCATTCTACTTAATTGTGACTCAATATTCACATTGACAACAATGTCCTGTTCCTGATTGAATACTGACGAAAAGTATTCATTCAGTGTCTCCCCAATCTCTTCAGCCTCCACACGCAACTTCGCACTACTATCCTTGACTGGACCTATTCCTACCCTAGTCATTCTTTTATTCTTGACATACCTATAGAAAGCCTTAGGGTTTTCCCTAATCCTACCAACTAAGGACCTTTCATGTCCCCTCCTTGCTGCTCTTAGCTCTCTCTTCAGGTCCTTCCTGGCTACCTTATAACTCTCAATTGCCCCAATTGAACCTTCACGCCTCATAGGCCGTCCTCTTCCATTTAACAAGGGATTCTAATTCCTTATTAAATCACCGCTCCCTCACACGACCCTTTCCTCCCTGCCTGACGGGTACATACTTATCAAGGACACTCAATAGTTGCTCCTTGAACAAGTTCCACATATCAATTACGCCCTTGCCTTGAAGCTTACTTTTCCAAGCCACACATCCTAAGTCATGCCTCACCGCATCATAATTTCCCTGCCCCCAGCTATAACTCTTGCCCTGTAGTGCACACTTATCCCTCTCCATCACTAGAGTAAAAGTCACCGAATTGTGGTCACTGTCCCCAAAGTGCTCACCTACCTCTAATTCTAACACCTGGCCTGGTTCATTACCCAGAACCAAATCCAGTATGGCCTCACCTCTTGTTGGCCTATCTACATATTGTGTCAGGAAACCCTCCTGCACACATTGGACAAACACTGACCCATCTAACGAACTTGAGCTATAGCTTTCCCAATCAATATCAGGAAAGTTAAAGTCCCCCATAACAACCACCCTATTACTTTCATTCTTCTCTTAAATCATCCTCGAAATCCTTTCTTCTACGTTTCTAGGACTATTAGGAGGCCTGTAAAAAATTCCTAACAGGGTGAGGTCACCTTTCCTATTCCTAACCTCAGCCCAAACTACCTCAGATGGCGAGTCTTCATCCATCGTCCTTTCCACAGCTGTAATACTATCTTTGACAAGCAATGCCACACCTCCCCCTCTTTTACACCCACCTCTGACCCTACTAAAACATTTAAACCCTGGGACCTGCAACAGCCAATCCTGTCCCTGTTCTACCCATGTCTCCGTAATAGCCACAACATCGAAGTCTCAGGTACCAACCCACGCTGCAAGTTCACCTACCTTATTTCGTATATTTCTTGCATTGAAGTATACACACTTCAAGCCACTTTCCTGTTTACAGGCACCCTCCTTTGAAATTGATGCCATGTTCCTAACCTCCCTACACTCCAGGTCCTGCACCCTAAAGCTACAGTCTGGGTTCCCATGCCCCTGCAGAGTTAGTTTAAACCCCCCCCAAGAGCACTAGCAAACCTCCCACCAAGGATACTGGTGCCCCTCAGGTTCAGGTGCAGACCATCCTGTCTCAGACATACTGGGCAGTTTTCCACATTGTCGGGTATATGCCTAAGTTGTAACTGTACTGGAAGAGCTTGTCGAGGGGAGAGGCAAGTTGTGGAGCACAAGTTTTCAGAATGTTGTCAGGACCCATAGCCTTTGCAATATCCAGTCACCAACTGTTTTTTGACATCATGTGGAATAAACCAAATTAACTGAACGTGGTCAGTCATAAGTAAGAAAGATTATTGTCTGATAAATGCACTGTGAAGTTTTCCTTGGTTAACTGTTACTAACCAGTGCAAGGACTTGAAAATCTTATCTGCTCTTCTGTATATTGATTATCTTTTTGATGACATATTTTTCAGTTGGCGAATGTATTTTCATTATTACTCATGATCCCTTTCTTCCTGACAGCAATTCAGGCAGTGCTGAATGTGTGTGTGTTTGTGTGTGTGTGCTGTCACTATTTCAGTCCATCTCCACAATTGTGTCTGGGTTTGTCCTGAGAGCTGTAGTTTCCTGCCCAAACAGAAGATTGGTTCAGTGGGTAAGCACTCTCAGCTTTAGTCAGAAGGTTATTGGTTTTATTTGCACTGCTCTAGGCTTGAGACTAAAATACAGGCTAACATTCTAGTGCAGTACTCTGCTATGAAGGTGCTGCTGCATCTTGACCCATTCAGTTTGGACCTAGATAGTCAAACTGGCTGTTTGAAATGTGAAGGTCTCTATGATGAATAATCAGGGATTCACCAACCTTTGCTCAATTTTCACCAACTCAACAGGGACCCGTTTGTTCTCTAGCACTCTGAGAATAATTTACTTTATATAATCTGGACTGTGGAATTTAAAATTTCAGCTTGAAGATGTACTGAATTACCTTGTATACCAAAGTGTAATGGAAAAGATGCTGTTATATTTGTGGTTTAGGGCTAGGCTATTCTTCCGAATTGTCCACATACGCTCGCTACATTGCTTGTGTATTGAATTGCCTCTGACAGCAAAATATGACCAACCAGCCAACGGGGATAAATTTGCAAGTATGACTTTGTATGAACATTTAACTTTATTTCTTTAATTCTCTATTTTATACTAGAAGGACTGTAATGTTTAACTTTTACTTTTATTTCTTTATTTTTATAACTTGTACCTAAAATTTTGTATCTAGGTACCTTATACTCAAGATAGGGCAGGGAATGACGACTTTGTTTTCTTTTCACTGTACTCCTGTACTTGAGTACACATGACTATAAAACCTAATTCCAATTCTAAAATGTCTTCCTCAAGTCAGAATCACTATTGAGGAACCCAGGCTATTGTGGAACCAATGATATGATCCAAGCTGATGTTATTACAGGTACACAATCCTTTTTTTGAATTCAGAATTTTTCGAATTTCAGAATAAGTGACAGTTTGATGGTGAATTTTTAAAAAAATATTATTGGAGGAGCATGATCACTAAGTAAAACAGGCCTTGAGAGAGAATTGAGGCCTGCAGTGCCGGGCCACGCCTCTCCCCACGTCGCATCTGAGTGACACGCATCGAGTGGGTGTTGACTTGGGTTAAATGTTTGCACGCCAAACAACCTTGTTAATGAAAAAAAAACTTCTCAAAAAAACCTTCGGACTTTGGAGCTTTTCGGATTTCGGATAAAAGGTTGTCTATCTGTACTGAACAAGTTCAATCCCAGACTGAAATCTGGATGAATAGATCGTGTTTTTGTTTAATAATGTGGTCTTTCACTGAGCCACAAGTGCTCAATGCTGTAGGTTGGCTGCAAGAATAAAATATGCTTGTTACATGAAGAGACAAAATAGAATAAACCAAGCTATTTACATGACACAGTTTGAAAGATTTTGAAATATGCTGTAAAATAACTGAGAGATCAAGGAGAAGTTTTTTCATTCTTCAAATTTCAACCAGGACCTCTTCGAACTGATAATAAAAGCTATTCAAGCTATGGGTGCTTTCCCTAAGCAGAAATAAACATTGAGCCTTCCAAACAAACAGCAAGCTAATACTGTTCAATGTTTACTCAGTCCATTCATAAAACTCTCCCAGTGCAAACAAATGCACATTATCACTGCAGGGTCTCCTCCTCTCATACTGATCTAAAGAAAATCATGGCAGACAGCATCAGGAATGAAGGTGGGGATAGGGGGAGCTGTAGATAAAGGCGGGGTGGAGTTTGGGTGGGGAGGGGGATGGAGTGGTGAGGTAGTGATGGGTCAATACAGGTGGTGGGTACGACCTCGTTGGTCGATGGGAGAAATGAATCTGGTTGGTAGCTGGAAGGAACTGTTGGTCAGAGGAATGGAAGGGAGGAGGAGGGGCTGGACAGCGAGTCAGGGGATGGGTGGGAAGGTTATTTGAAATTGGAGAACTCAAAGTTGAGTCCTCTGGGCTGTAGGCTGCCCAGGCGGAAGATGAGGTGTTGTTCCTCCTCATTTGTGTTCTGATTCACTGTGGCAATGGAGGAGACTGAGGATGGACATGGTGGAGAGGGAATGGGAAGGGGAATTGAAATGGGTGGTGACTGGGAGGTCAGGCTGGCCCTTACAGGGTCCTTGTAATGCTCCTTTTCCACCTCACCAGGCTCTCCATCAGCGTATCTTTCTTAAACACTTGTGCCAACTCCAATTAGATCCCACCAACCAGGACATCTTCCCGTCCCCACCCATCTCTGCCTTCTGCAAGGACCGTTCCCATGACCAGTTCACACCACTTTCCCCACCAACACTCCCGAATCCCCGGTACCTTACTCTGCAAATGTAAATGGTGCAAAACCTGCTGTCACCACTCCTCTCACCTCCATCCAGAGCCCCAAACAGTCCTTTCAGGTGCAATAGAGGTTAATCTGCCTCTGCTCCAACCTAGTTTACTCTATCCAGTACTCCCAATGTGATCTTTTCTACATTGGTGAGACTAAACATAAACGAAGGGAACTTTTCACTGGGCATCTCAGCCTGGCCCGCAGGGGCCAACCTGACCTCCCAGTCACCGCCCATTTCAATTCCCCTTCCCATTCCCTCTCTGACATGTCCATCCTTGGCTTCCTCCATTGCCACAGTGAATATCACAAATTGGAGGAACAACACCTCATCTTCTACCTGGGCAGTCTACAACCCCGAGGACTCAACATTGAGTTCTCCAATTTCAAATAACCTACCCACATATCCCTGGGCTCCCTGTCTAGCCCCGCCTCCTCCCTTCCATTCCTCTGACCAACTCTTCCTTCCAGCTACAACCAGATTCATTCCTCCCATCGACCAACCAGGTTGTACCCAACACCTGTATTCACCTATCACTACCTCACCACTCTGCCCTCTCCCCACCCATAACCCTTCTCCCTCCATTCTTCATCTGCAGCTGTCCTACCCCTCACCTCAATTCCTAAAGAAGGGTTATACCTGAAATGTTGACTTCTCCACTTCCTGATGCTGCCTGGCTTGCTGTGTTCTTCCAGCCTGCTGTTTGTCTACTTTAGATTTCAGCATCTGCAGTCTTTTTTTCTCTAAAGAAAATCATGGCTGGGAAAATACTGATAACTTCACTAATAACCCACCACCATGCCCCCTCCGCCCTCATGCGCACAGAAAGAAATCTGGATGGGTATATGAATAGGAAGGGTTTAGATGCATCTGGGCCAAAATGCTGGCAAATGGGACTAGATTTATTTCTGACATCAGGTTAGCAGTAGATGAGTTGGACTGAAGGGTCTGTTTTTGTGCTGTACATCATTATGACTCTGACTTTAACTCAAAATGTAAAATTCTAAAATAAATGACATTAAAATATATATTAATGGTGCATCTTGCATCATGGAAACATGGACTACATAAGAAATCATAGAATCCTTACAGTGTGGAAATGGGCCATTTGGCTCATCGAGCCCACACCGACCCTCTAAAGAGCATCCCATCCAGACCCACCCCTTCCCTGTAACCCTGCATTTATTGTGGCTAACCCACCTAACCTACACATCCCTGGCCACGATGGGAAATTTAGTCCATAGGTTGGTTGAAGGCAGTTTGACTTGACCTTTTCACTGAAGATTTTCAATTGATTGATCTGGGGAGTAGGAAATGATCCCAGTAACTTGCCACAACGTATAAAACCCGAAGAAGTTGTTAATTGAACAAAAAGTGTCGACTACACAGCTGGGACAAGTAAACCGTGCAGCTTCTTCAAATGTGTATTTTTATAAAGTTCAGATCTAATAAAATGTCTAAATGCAATGATCTAAATTCAAAGTATATATATATATACCTGAAGTATCGGCCATGATGAAAACGAATAGACAGAATCATGGTTTTAATTCTGCTGTCATTATACTTGGTGTTTGTATCTGCTTCTTTAAAACCAGGGTTGGAAATCACTGTCAGCCCTGACAGTGGAGCAGAAAAGATGCATCTCTCAATTTGGGCTCATGGTTAACTACACTAGCCACGCTGGAATGTTTGATCCACTTTCATTTATATTTTTTTATATATATATATATATATATACACATTTGTGCTTAAGGTGCAGTTGGCCATTTCATTTAAATTTGAATTTCTTTATTAAATTAAATGAAAAATTTCAATACCTGTTTCGCTGGTATTATCCTGCTTTTTCTATTAATACCTCTAACATTCTTATTGATCAGTTTTCATAATTTGCTGGTGATGCGATGAATAAAATGTGAATGTTGTTCACCTGTACAGCAAAAAAAACATTTTTAAACATGTTAAGTCTGCTACCAAATGACCCCCAAAACAAGAAATTGCCTTAAAGATTTCACTTCTTGTAGCATGCATCAAAATCAAGCGAATTTAAACATTAATTCACATGCACGTGATACTTTAAGTTTTTTTTTAAATTCCCTTTGAATAGTTGATACATCACAGAAATATTTTGCATTTCCAAAAGCACTCACCTCTCTTCTGGAAGATGTGCTGTCATGTGCAGTTTCAAAGTTATCATCAGTTGTTGTCTGTACCTCTCACTTTGCCAGTCAGTGAATCTGACCTTGTGTACAGCAACCACGATCCTTCTGAGGTCCCAGGAGATGGCTGTCATTTGAATAGCTACAGAACTTCCTTTACCAGTTTCATGACGGTCTGGCTGGCACAGATTCTCCAGAAACTCCTTTACCTGATCTCCACTTGTTCTCTTCTGTCCTCCCTGATTTCCTTACAGCCTCTCCTATTGTTTCCCCTATACCATCTTCTTTGCCTTCCTGCTCAATTGTGACAGTGTTTTTCTCACTTTCCCTCCCTCCACGAGCGGCACCTTATCCTTCCCTGCATCACCCCACATATGTGGCCTTGTCCTCTATCTGTATCCAGACCTCATCCACCGTGCCTATCCTTGCCCTATCCTTGTGCCATCCCCTGTGTGATCACCTCATGCACTTGTGCCGATTCTCTCTTATTGTCAGGATGAATCGTTACTTGATTTGGTAGTCCCAACAATTTATCTTCCTCTGTAATCTTTTTTGGAAAAACTAATTAGATGTTGCAGTGGTATATCTAAAGAAGAGGATAGAAAATATTGTATTATGCAGAGGAAGACACAGTCCCAAGTGATAGTTGATCCCCAGCAGAATGGTGATGATGAGTGAATTGTGTGTAAAGGAGTAAATTTGTGCCTTGCCGATAGAATTTAATGCTAATTCATGGAAGAACACTGGAGCTAATGGGGAAATGAAATTGTGGCCTGGAGAGACTATGTTTTCAGCCTGGCAGGAGATTGAATTACATTTTCAAGGATCAGCAGTATTTCCAAATTTTAAAAAATGCAAAGAACAATTTCTAAAAATAATCCTGAGTTGGAGTGGAGTCACATTGATCATATTAAAAGGAGAAAAATTGGAAGTGGCACCAGAGCTGACTTCAGTAAAAACAACAACCATTAAGAAGCTTTCATCATTTCCAGAATTGGATGTACAGTGCACACCGTATGTTGGTTGAGTTAACCATTGAAGAAACAAATCTGCTCGAACTCTCCCAGAGGATGAATGCACTTGACTGTCGTTTCATCATAAATATCAGCAAACTCAGTTTGTAAACAACAGAGGTATCACTTTTTAACCTGTGCTGGAGTAGTAAGGGTGGATATCACCAGCCACCATTGCCATCCCTGACCAATCCAGTAATCCCTGTCAGAAAATGTTTGCCAATATGAGTGAAGTATGAGTGAACACGGGATTGATTGTGACTGTGGTGCTTTCCACAATTGAGTAGTCTTCTGTCACTGATATATGGATAATGAGCACTCAGATGAAACATTGGAGGTGTGCCAGCCACACTGAAGCTGCATTATGTAAGAAATCTCCAGAGTACTAATTCAGTCATGGTCTGACTCAAGGCCTATGGTTTATTTTTTGATTTATCTAATCCCACTATGCTGTTGTGTAGACTAACATTCATTCTTCCGTGGAAGTCTTTTCATTATTTTCACACTTGGCTGCAATGACTCTGCTTACATAACTCTGGCAATAACTACTAGCTGAAGGTGGAATTGTAGAGACTGTTTTCTACTAATGTTTTCGATGGACAATGATGCAAGTGAAAAGGATGATTGTCATTGGTGGGTGTCCTGTAGGGCCTTTTTTGAAAGGATTAAACTAATTTAATTACCTGCATGTACACACATTCCCAGTTTACCAGTAAAGTAACTGAATTATAACTTGACCATTTATCACAGTTCATTTATTACACTTTCAAGAGTTTAAATACAGGCGTGAATTTTGAGGAGTTATTGTGTGTTTGACTGCACTGTACTTCAGGGAGAGGATATTTGTACAGTTAGGTTTGTTGTCATGACTGCCCATGGGCTGCGAGAAGCATTATATAAAAGTTGACGCAATTTGTGTGAACCTGGTCCCTTTGGGCTTTGTTGGGAAAGGAAGATTAAGAGTTCTGCCTACATTAAATAATGATTCTGCTCAGCAGGATTGGAAGAGTTGCTCTTGCATAATTCCTTTCTTATCTTTTTAACAGACTGGTAGAGCAAGAGGCAGCAATATGTTCCATAAGAATAGCTTAGTCTTTTATTTCCAAAGTTAAATTATTCTTTCTTTAAAGAATTCATCATTTAATGTTCCATACCTTGGTGAAGAGCAGTCTGAAACTTGTTGTGCAGGGAATTTCAAAGGCAATTTGTAAGAATGACTTAGCACTTGATCTTCTTGACAAAGTTCCTCAGGGGTTAAATATTGCACTGCCCATTTCCTATTAGTTTCTACTTCCTGTTGGATGACTTACAGTTTTTGGAATGGATTTTCCAACGTGGCTAAAACCTCAAATCAGGTAACATCATATTGTTCCTGAGTATTATTGTCTTTCCAAAGTGATTTCATTTGTTGCAAGAAACTTTGGATATATACTCCACAGTCTTCACATTTTGCCAGAACCATTCCCTTTGGTTTGATCAAACATCTGTGTTTAATATTCCCTTCAGGGTTATTTTAACCACCATATACAGATAGGTTGGGATTGGATGAGATTTAAAATGTTTAAAGTTTGATCCCTTGCTGATTACCAGCTTTAAAAGAGATAGATCAGGAAGTAGGCAACTGAGCCATCTAATGGAGTTGCATTGGCCGTTTAAGTCTTATATTGGAGCTGATGGACTCTTTTTAGTTAAAAATCACACAACATCAGGTTAGGGTCCAACATGTTTATTTGGAAATGCAGGTACATAATCCTTTATCCAAAATCCCGAAGTGCTCCAAAAGCTGAAGTTTTTTAAGAGAATTGTTTTTCTCCATAACAAGGTTGTATGATATGCAAACAGTGAACCCGCTCGACCCACATCACTCTGATGTGGCATGGTGGCATGGCCCAGCACTGGCAGACGTCAGTTTTGTCTCAGCGCTCGCAGTACTCACAGGTGCATCTGCTGTTCGGTAAGATTTATTTCATTTCGCCGTGAAACTGTCACTTATTCTGAAATCCGAAAAATTCCAAATTCTGAAAAT
This sequence comes from Chiloscyllium plagiosum, assembly GCF_037043375.1. Classification (NCBI taxonomy): domain Eukaryota; kingdom Metazoa; phylum Chordata; class Chondrichthyes; order Orectolobiformes; family Hemiscylliidae; genus Chiloscyllium; species Chiloscyllium plagiosum. The sequence goes on from NW_028270141.1 coordinate 106,303,548, forward strand.
CAGTTGGCCCCGAGGGTTTCAGATAAAGGATTGTGTACCTGTACTAGCTTTCGGAACGCTGCTCCTTCGTCAGGTAGTTAGTGGGGCAGGATCACAAGACACAGAATTTATAGCACAAGATCATAGTGTCATGCAACTGATACGATATACAACCTGGTGGTGTATGATTTTTGCCTAGTTGATTTTTAACTTTGTCCACCCCAATCCAACACAGGCACCTCCTCATAGGACTCTTTTTAGTTTATCTTATAGGTTTAACCCTGACGGGAATGGTTTCTTTGACCTTGGGGTACCTGGCAGCTCAAAGGGTTTGCACAGATTTAGGGAAAAGTTGATTGCTTTGACAGCACTGCTTCTTGACCAGTAAAAACCGAAGTGTTTTCCGGTGGTTTCCTGAGCTATTTTGTTCCATGCCCGCTATTGCCCTCCTGTCACTGAACTCCTCCCTAATTTCTGTTTTAGGAGCAGCTTCAGAAGGGATTAGAGATCTGAAGGAGTGTCTCATAGTCATGTAGACAAGACATTGTGCAATTAAACATTAGACAATTCTCCTGTTTTCCCCAAGAACAGTTACTGGAAGGACAGCTGTGGTTCAGTTGGTATATATCTTGCTTATGAGTTGAAATGTTAGGGATGTTCAAGTCCCGTTCCATAGAATTGAGCACAAAATTTAGACTGATACCTTTCAGTAATACTGAGGGAGTGGTTGTACTGTTTAAGATGACACGCTAAATCCTGAACACATCGGGTGGATGGGAATGATCCCACGATACTATTTGAAAAACTGGGAGCTTTTTCTCAATGGTCCTAGTCAATAGTCACCTCCTAATTAGAATCACTAAAATAGAATATCTGGTTATCAAACCATATTGCTATTCATGGGAGCTTACCATATGCAGGTTGCTGCGTTTTGTACATTCACAGCGAACGGACTTCTCTGGTTGCAGTGTGCTTTGGGATGCTGTTACATTGCCAGAGTCACTTTGGAAAAAGAAGGAAAATCTTAAATTTACAATAAATGCTGGACTCTTTTGAATTTTAAGCTAATCTATGCTCTCACTTTCTTCCTCCTGACTGGTGACATGCTTTATCTAAGTACGCAAGTGTGCACCTTATGTAAAAACTCAATAACAATCACCATCCTTAAAACAATTTTACAGGAGCTGTATTAGACATAATATAAAGCTGTACTGGGTACACAGTTGAGATCCAGCTTTACCAACAGGGACCTGTACAATTTGCCATGTTGTATTAACTTTGAATATATTGGGAGTTCATTGTTAAATTTGACCATTCAAATCATTTCCTTTGCAAGCATTAAGAAGGGAAGGAGGAAGTTATAGTGAGGGTGGGATGAGGGAGATCTCCAAAGTTATCAGCAGACACTCTAACATGGATAATACATTCACTCTCAGAATTAGTTTATTTGAAGGTGCAATAAATGTTTGCCTGAGCAATTTTTTTGAAAAACTCACTAATTTGCTCCATCCCATGAGTTCAAAGATCAGGAACATTTGTTGCGGAAACGACATATTGCCCACCAGGCACAGTGAGATTGCGTTTGTTCAAATCAATTAATGTTTTATTATTTTCAGCAGTGCAAGGGGCTGCAATAGCACTTACAGCCTGGGTTCAAATACTCTGTGCCCCACAGAATCAATCAGTCATTTTCAACTTACAGGACAATTCTGATAATTCTCTTAGTCCTGAAGATGAATCTTTGCTGGTAGAATCAGTAATTGGAAGCAGTGCGTTTATATCTAAATTGTCTTTACACTCAGCATGGGGAACATATCTTATAAACTGCAGTTGAGAGCCCATCAAACACTTTGGTTCATTAATTTAGCAAACATTGAGACCTGAACTCAGTTGAGACCCAGGCTTTCAGGAAATTTCATGCTGTTCCCATTGAAGGATCTGTCTCTCTGAAATTAAAATAGGTCAGAAATGTTTGTAGAGTCTTGCACAAGGTTCATATAACATTTTGAATTTTTTTCATAAGCTACTGCAGTTGTTTTTCTTATTAAGAATTGGTTGCCTGCCAATTCCTGTATATAATAATACTGAAGAAATGGTGCGACTCTCCTGGGGTGACTTGCAGCAGGTTTGGAAAAAGAGTATATAAAAAAAACCCAGCCTGTTATAACTGCAGCTCGATTACACTGAGTTTAATAACGAGCCACTTTGACTCTGGCTTCTGTATTCCAAGCTTCCATTGCTTAGTAATTCACCCAAGTTTTGAGAAAATCTTGCCATCATGTTCTGTCAGGGTTTAATGCAGCCTGTATTTAATAAATATTAAGTACCTAGTCGTTTATTTCCTGTGCTTAATTATCTGTCAGAACCATTTTAACCTCTTGGATCTGTGACGCACGCGGTTTCCGTATACGAACTAAAATCATCATCACTCTTCTACCTGATCTGCAGATGACAACTTTATTTCATTCTGGTTTTAAATCAAAGTTAATTCCAAAGGTGGATGTAGTTCCTACTCTCTCCCACAAGCCTGTCTCTTTGTGGGGTATGTGGAACCTTTCTTGTTCCAGTTCAACTCCGGCTCCCACCCACAACTCTTTCTTTGCTATCTCGATGATATCATTGATGCTCTTTGCCCGTGTTCCAGAATTGGAAAAGTTCATCTATTTCGCTTCCAATTTTCACCCTGGTCTCATGTTCACCCTGATGCATCTCTCACTCCTCCCTTCCCTTCCTCAACATCTCTTGTTTACTATTTCTAGGGAAATGCTCTCCCCCAGCATCCACTATCAACCCACTGACTCTTACAGTTACCTCTCACACCCTGCTTCCTGTAAAGATTCCATTCCATTCTCCCACTTCCTCTGTCTCTATCAAATCTGTTCTGATGATGCCAGCTTTGTCAAGGTGGCCTCTGAAATGTCCACCTTCTCCCTCAACCAAGGGTTCTCTTGTAGTTGACAGAGTCCTCACCTAGGTCTGATCCATTTCCCACACTTCAGCCCTCAACCCCTCTCTTTCCTCCCACAACAGTGACAGGGTCCCCCTTGTCTTCATCTACCATCCCACCAGCATCCATATCCGGAGGATCCTTAATCACCATTTCCGTCACCTCCAGCATGATGCCACCACCAGACACCTATTCCCTTCCCCTCCCAGTCAAACTTCCACAAGGACCGTTCCCTCTGGGACATGTGGTCCAATCCTCCTTCACTCCCAACACACCATCACAACGTCAAGTCACTTTCCTGTGCAACTGCAAAAGGTGTAACACCTGTCAATTTACTTCCCTACTCCTCGGTATTCAAGAGACCAAACACACCTTCCAGATGAGGCAGTGCTTTACCTGCACTTCACTCAATCTAGTCAACTGCATTTGCTGTTCACAATTTGCGTTCTCCCCTATACTGGGGAAACAAAGTCTAGACTGGGTGACCACTTCACAGAACACCTATATTCTTGCTGACAAAAAGACCCTGAGCTTCCTGTTACCTGCCACTTCAACACAGGACCCTGTTCCCTGGCCAACATCTCTGTCTCAGGATTGCTGCAGTGCTCCAGCAAAGCTCAGCGCAAACTGGAAGAACACCTTGTTTTCTGCTTGGGAACCCCGCAGCCTTCTGGACTTAAGATCGGGTTCATCAATTTTAGGGCTGAAGCACTTTCTCCCATGTCCTTACCCCAGGCCCCACATACCAGGCCTAGTCATCACATGGGCTGCTATTATACACAACCCATTGTCAGCCACTAACTGACCCATTCACAGATGTTCATTCTCCCAGACTGACCTTTACCTAATCCTTTATCCAACTATTTTTCTCTCTCTTTGAGTTGTTGTGTACCATGTACAATATGCACTGCAGAAATTCACGAAAGATCTTTAGATCGTGTGTCCTAAAGCCCTAACCACTTCTATCTAGAAGGACAAGGTCAGCAGATATGTGGGAGCACCACCACTTGCAAGTTCTCCAAGAAGCCACTCACCTTCCTGACTTGGAAATATATCGCTGTTCCTTCACTGTCACTGGGTCAGAATTGAGGACTTCCCTCCCATATGGACTGCGGCAATTTAAGAAGATGGCTCACCATCAAGAAGGCTGCAGCCAGGGACGGCCAATAAATGCTGGTTAACCAGTGCTGTCCCATGTACCATGAGTGATTTAAAAAAATGACTGAGGGATGTCTAGATTTACCATTGAATTACAAAGCGCGGAAAAGGCATGGTAGCTCACTAGCTCTGGGCAGGATCATCTACACTGATCCCACTTTCCAGGCACTTGGCACATAACCTTGAATGTTATGACACTTCCAAGTGCACATTCACATACCTTGTTAAAGGTTGTGAAGATTTCTCCCTCTACTACCCTCTGAGACAGTGCATTCCAGACTCCAGCATGTTCTGTATGACAAATCTCTTCACCCTGTATAAACCTCCAGCCCTTCACCTTAAAATTATAGCCCCTTACTATTGAACTAAGGTGCATTTATAGCACCACGTGAGGTACAAAGATACCTGGGTACAGGGTCTTCAGTGACAGATTAGTTATAGTGTAACAATGTCACCGACATATGGCGCTATCTTAGGTACAGAGTACCCAGGTACAATCCTTAATCACAGAATAGAGAAATGAAAAAATAACAGTTAAATTACAGTTTTACACCGTACAGCCAGAGGTCAGAAAAACAAGAAGCAAAGTTAAAATGACAAACATCACCGTCTCTCTCCAAGGACTGTCTGCAGAAGACCAGCACAGGGGACCCTCCATGTGGTCTGACTGCTGGCTGCTGCCACAGTCCACGCTGGACTGCTATCGGCACCCTCCATTCTGTGTTACTCGTCCCTGGTATCCCCGCTCTGGGTCACATCTCCCTGGTATCCCCGCTCCGGGTCGCTGCTCCTTGGTATCCCCGCTCAGGGTCCCTGCTCTCTGGTATCCCCGCTCCGGGTCGCTGCTCCTTGGTATCCCCACTCTGGGTCACATCTCCCTGGTATCCCAGCTCCAGGTCCCTGCTCCCTGGTATCCCCGCTCTGGGTCCCTGCTCCCTGGTATCCTGGCTCCGGGTCCCTGCTGTCTGGTATCCCCGCTCCGGGTCGCTGCTGTCTGGTATCCCCGCTCCAGGTCCCTGCTCCCTGGTATCCCCGCTCCGGGTCCCTGCTCCCTGGTATCCCCGCTCCGGGCCCCTGCTGTCTGGTATCCCGGCTCCGGGTCCCTGCTGTCTGGTATCCCCGCTCCAGGTCCCTGCTCCCTGGTATCCCCGCTCCGGGTCCCGGCTCCCTGGTATCCCGGCTCGGGGTCCCTGCTCCCTGGTATCCCCGCTCTGGGTCACTTCTCCCTGGTATCCCCGCTCTGGGTCGCTGCTCCCTGGTATCCCCGCTCCGGGTCGCTGCTCCCTGGTATCCCGGCTCCGGGTCCCTGCTCCCTGGTATCCCGGCTCTGGGTCACTGGTCCCTGGTATCCCCGCTCTGGGTCACTTGTCCCTGGTATCCCCGCTCCGGGTCGCTGCTCCTTGGTATCCCCGCTCTGGGTCACATCTCCCTGGTATTCCCGCTCCGGGTCACTTTTCCCTGGTATCCCCGCTCCGGGTCACATCTCCCTGGTATCCCCGCTCCGGGTCGCTGCTCCTTGGTATCCCTGCTCTGGGTCACTTCTCCCTGGTATCCCAGCTCTGGGTCACTTCTCCCTGGTATCCCCGCTCCGGGTCACATCTCCCTGGTATCCCCGCTCCGGGTTGCTGCTCCCTGGTATCCCCGCTCCGGGTCGCTGCTCCTTGGTATCCCCGCTCAGGGTCACATCTCCCTGGTATCCCCGTTCCGGGTCACTTCTCCCTGGTATCCCCGCTCTGGGTCACTGGTCCCTGGTATCCCCGCTCTGGGTCACATCTCCCTGGTATCCCTGCTCCGGGTCACTTCTCCCTGGTATCCCCGCTCCGGGTTGCTGCTCCCTGGTATCCCCGCTCCGGTTCGCTTCTCCCTAGTATCCCCGCTCTGGGTCACTTCTCCCTGGTATCCCTGCTCCGGGTCACTTCTCCCTGGTATTCCTGCTCCGGGTCACGTCTCCCTGGTATCCCCGCTCCGGATCACATCTCCCTGGTATCCCCGCTCCGGGTCACTTCTCCCTGGTATCCCCGCTCCGGGTCACTTCTCCCTGGTATCCCCGCTCTGGGTCACATCTCCCTGGTATCCCCATTCCGGGTCACCTCTCCTTGGTATCCCTGCTCTGGGTCACTGGTCCCTGGCATCCCCGCTCCAGGTCGCTGGTCCCTGGTATCCGCGCTCTGGGTCACTGGTTCCTGGTATCCCCGCTCCGGGTCGCTGCTCCCTGGTATCCCCGCTCCGGGTCACTTCTCCCTGGTATCCCCGCTCTGGGTCACTTCTCCCTGGTATCCCCGCTCTGGGTCACTTCTCCTTGGTATCCCCGCTCCGGGTCACTGGTCCCTGGCATCCCCGCTCCAGGTCGCTGGTCCCTGGTATCCGCGCTCCGGGTCACTGGTCCCTGGTATCCCCGCTCCGGGTCACTGGTCCCTGGTATCCCCGCTCCGGGTCGCTGGTCCCTGGTATCCCCGCTCCGGGTCACTGGTCCCTGGTATCCGCGCTCCGGGTCACTGGTCCCTGGTATCCCCGCTCCGGGTCACTGGTCCCTGGTATCCCCTCTCCGGGTCACTGGTCTCTGGTATCCCAGCTCCGCGTCGCTGCTCCCTGGTATCCCCGCTCCTAGTCATTGTCCCCTGGTACCCCCGCGCCGAGTCCCTGGTCTGTGGTATCCCTGCTCTGGGCTGTCGACCCCATTCCACCCTGTCATGCCCTTAAATCTTATTCAGCTCCATCAGTTGCCACCTCAGCTTTCTCTGCTCTAAAGAAAACACCCTCTCTTCGGAATTAATCCCAGGTAACGTCCTAGTGCATCTCCTCTCCAACCCCTCCAGTGCAATTTCATCCTTCCTATTGTGTGGTGATCCATACCTCACACAGTACTGTACTCCAGCGGTGCCCTAACCAGAGTTCTGCATAGCTCCAACATGGCCTCCCTGCCCTTATGATCTGTGCCAAAACTGATAAAGCCATAAGCTACCCTAGTCACCTTGTTAACCTGTCCTGGTACCTTCAGGGATGTGTGACCATTCTTGTCAGCCTCACAGTATGCTGCCATTCAATGAGTACTCCCTTGTTTTGTTACTTCTTTCAAAGTGTAACGTTCAGGGTTAAATTCTATCCACTGATGATCTGCCCGTCTGCCCAATCTGTCTGTATTTTCCTGTAATTTAAGACCTTCTTCATCACTGTTAATCACCTGGCCTATCCACAAATGTTATTAGTGTCGATCCCTTGACCCCACCCATTTCTTATTTGTGTCGTCTATATACCACGAACAATAAGGAATCCAGTACTGATCCCTGTGGTATACCACAGGACACCAGCCTCCAATCACATAGCCAACTATCAACCACCGGCCTTTGTCTCGTCACTAACTCATTTTGGATCCAAGTTATCCAGGAACCCATGTGCTTTCATATTCTTTACTCGTTCCTGTGTGGAACCATGGCGAAGGTTTTGTTGAAATCCAAATAAACTACATCAATTGCACTACTCTCACCTGCACATGTGATCACCTCCTTGAAAAACCCTTTTGGATTTGTTCTGCATGACCTCCCTTTTAACAAAACCACATGTTTGAAAGTTGGAAGTCCCCTTGGAGCCTTGGCTTCTTGCATTGTGAGAGGCAAAGGTGGTGCCAAGATTCAGTTGGTGGTGGGTAAGAAGGTTGCATGTGTCCTTCGCATCATGATTTGCTCAGGGGCAGAGGAAGAAAGGTGGCAGGAGTCCCACATGCCACTCATGCGCCCACCTAATTAAATGTGTTAAATTTGCCACACGGGAGCGGGGATACCAGTGTGAATGACCTTACATCAACTCTATGACTCTAAAAGCAAGTTGTTTTTTAATCTCTTAAATTTAATGTTTTCTGTGACAGAATATTTATGTTTTTGCAGCAAGTTTGCACGTGGGGTACAGACGCTCTTCGCTGTTTATCAGTCTTCAAGCTCTCCTCATATTTGTTTAGTCTACGACACATGGCATGGGTTTTCTTGGTCTGCAAGTCCAAAGGCTTATACTTTTTGCCCTTGTGGAATTTTCTCAAGCTGTCTTTTTGTGTCTGACTCATGAGAACCAGGACTCTTGCAATGGACTTCTGGACAGTACAAGGTCTGGACAGGTTTGGATACAGCTCCTCCAGTTCTTATAGCCTCCCAGAGCTGGGAGAGTTCGACCTTGAGGTCATCCAACTGTTTTGGTAACTCCTCTTATCTTGCCATGCAGATCATGTGCCTTGATTTTTGCCAATTTCTTGGGCAAGCTCAGGAAAAGCCAAAATTTAGTTATTTTGGATTGACAAATGGTCTTTGTTCAATAATGAATGCTAACAGTATTCTTCACGAATTGTCACACACGCAGGCTGTTATTTTAATGGCCGGATGACTTGGCCCTCCTCCAGCTCTGCACTACCACTGCCCTCCAAAACAATAACGTCCACGTCCCCCACCACCCTCTGCCTCCCCCATTGCTGTAAATCTCTGCGATTACTGCTCTCACCAGAATGGATAATGATGATGATCTGAGCAGGTGGCTGAGTTTTCCACTAAATTAAACACACAAACAGGGAGTAACAGAACATATGTTCTGTAAGTGAGAGTACCCAGTGATTGTGTTGCTAGCCATTTTCCACATTTGGATGCAAGAAAAGAGCAGAATTGTAGAAACACCTTTTCCCAGTTGCTGGCAGGAGTTTCTTGACTGAAAAACTGAAAGAACTGTGGATGTTGGAAATCTGAAACAAAGTCAGAATTTAATGGAAAATCTCAGCTGATCTGGCAGCATCCGTGGAGACAAGTAAGAGTTATTGTTTCGAGCCCAGTGACCCTTCCTCAGAACGAAAGACCCGACACGTTAACTCTGATTTCTTTCCACAGGTGCTGCCAGACCCGGTGAGATTTTCCAGCAATTGCTGATTTTGTTCCAGTTTCATGTGTGGCTTTTTATGCTCAGTTTGGCCAGCCCTCTTCCCCCATTAAGCAGCTCATGTTATAGATTCATTTCAATAGTGGAAGAAAATGTGACCTTCTGGAAATCCTGGCCCTTGGTCCTAAACATCTGCATGAGGTCGATTTCTAAATTCTGCTGTTCTTGTAAACTTGAACGGATGGCATGGATTTAGCTCACTTTATGAAAATCTCTGTGATGTTTCTGGATCAGGAGCTAGGTTTGTTCTTTGAATTTCCTCCACAGAATAATTAGTTTTGTGTGTCTCAGGGCAGCATAGTTGCCCTGCATCCTTTCATTCTGAATTTGACGATTAGTACGTCTGCAGGCTTATACTGTATTTCAATAGATCAGTTTTAAAATTGAACTACTTAGGTTTGCTCAATTAAGTAAACTTGACTAACTGGCTGAATCTTTCTGTATAGTGTTTTGAGGTAACTATAAATTTGCAGATTAATAACATTGCATTTGACTGTTGTTGGATTCTCTACTTCAAGTATTTTCAAAGAACATTGGGTAGCATTAGGAAAACACGGGATCACAACAGGGTTATCTAATGGATCAAGATTGCAAAATTACAGATGATACGCTTGTGTGGCAACAAAATGGAGCAATCTTTATACTTTCTACAGTTTTACTCTTGACTGAGGAGGTTCAGTTTTGCATGGAGGCTTACTATCCAGATGTAAATCTCCACATTGTGCGCAGTTTTGGGACCGATATCTTGGGAAGGATGTACTGGCCTTGCAGAATGTTCAGAGGAGGTTCAAGAGAATGGTCCCAGGAATGAAATACTTAACATATGAGGAGCATTTGAGGATTCTGGGTCTATACTTGATGGAATTTATAAGGATGAGGAGAGATCTAATTGCAACTGAATGGCCTGGACAGATATATGTTGAGAAGATGTTTCCTTTGGTAGGAGAGATAAGGACCCGAAAGCATAGACTTAGAGTAAAGAGAAGACCTTTTAGAACAGAGATAAGGAGAAACTTCTTCAGCCAGAAAGTGGTGAATCAGTGGAATTCATTGCCACAGAAGGCTGTGGAGGCCAGGTCATTGAGTATATTTAAGACTGAGATAGATAGGTTCTTGATTATCAAGGGGATCAAGGATTATGGGGAGAAAGTGGGAGAATGTGGTGAGAAACGTATCAGCCATGATTGAATGGAGGAGCAGATTCAATGGGCTGAATGGCCTAATATCTGCTCCTATGTCTTATGGTCTTATATTCTAAGATATGTAAATAAATCATAAAATCATAGAATCCTACAGTGTGGAAGCAGGCCAATCAACCCAATGAGTCCACACTGACCCTCAGAAGAGCATTCCACCTGACCTAACCCGATTCCTCCCCCAACCCCCTTCCCAATTCCTGTAACTCTGTATTTCCCTTGGCTAATCCACCTAGTCTGTACTTTGGACTGTGGGAGGAAAGCAGAACACATCAAGGAAACGAATGCAGACACGGGGAGGCGATGCAAACTCGACACAGACAGTTGCCCAAGGGTGGAATCGAAGTCAGGTCCTTGGTGCTGTGAGACAGCAGTGCCAACTACTGCTTGGGGTAGTACAGAACTTAAATAGTGCCGAAAGAAAACACAAAGTTGAAGCTTTTCATCTTGCGCTCATCAGGACAAGGACCCAGAAACAGACTCTGAGGCAAAAAATGCACCATTTTGTACAGAATGCGAAGAGGGTGCTGATTAGTTGAACTATACCTGACTAATCAAATCGACATGCATGATCTGAGAATTGAGATTGACAATTGACTGTTCTTGCTGTATCTTATGTCAGTGATGGCTCAACCAATCAGTACCATCTTCTCATTCTGTCTGAAATGGTGCTCCTGCTTTCAAGTCCTTTTTATAGCCTCATCTGACAATTAACAAGATCCTTTCATACCCAAAGTACAATGACATTGCAGTATCAGAGTACAAAGGATACAAGTGTATCCTGAAAAACAATATGCAATGATATTGCAACAGAGTAGGTGCCTGGGATTAGAGCAAATAGCTCAAGATCAAAAACAGTCACTGAACTGCGATGGGGAAAATGACCTTTTGTAACGCAGTCGCTGTTATTAGAGCCAGCTCATCAAACATGGGCTTCCTGGGCCTGATGAGTACACAACAAAATGCTTCAACTGCCTGGCTGCTTTTAGCAATGTTCATACTCCACAGAAAAAAACAACATCAAGCTAACTATATCATGTTGAGCAAAAATAAATAAACATGAAAATAAAATTGGTTACCATGGTAAGGGACCTGTATGAATCTGTTCTCTGTCTCTCTAACATTGTTACTCTTCATGCCCATGTTTGATGAGCTGGCTCTAATAACAGCGACTGCGTTATGAAAGGTCATTTTCCCCATCTCCGTTCGGTTGCTGTTTTTGATCTTGAGCTATTTACTCTAATCCTAGGCACCTACTCTTTTGCAATATCATAGTGTATTTCTTTTACACTTGTATCCTTTGTACTCTGATAGCTGCAATGTTGTTGTAGTATTGAGTATGAAAGGAACTTGTTAATTGTCAGACAAGTATATAAAAATATCTTACATAGCTTGTGTCCCTCTATTTTTTTCCACTTTTTAATAATGGGCCGCATTCTGTGGCACCCTGTTTCAAAGAAAATGCCAAGTCCTGCTGTGGAGAGGTCATTCTAACATTTCACTGACTGAGAGAGACTTCTTTGTTTTTAAGATACAGAAGAATAAAACAACAAAGTGCAACCATTAGTCAAATTTTATTTACTAAGATTATCTGACGATATCAAAATAGTATTTGTAAAGTCCCCAGATGTTTCAGCTGTTACGGAATCAAGCTGTTTGGCTAAATGAAGAGTGGGAACCTCATTTTGCGTTCAACTGGCACCCAGTAGAGCTGTTGTTGCAAGGTTTAAATAGTAATTAATTACTTGTGCATCTGATCAGGCAAATATGAGACTGAGACACAAAAATATACTTAAATCAGTGGCCAATTCACACTATGTTTGAAAAACCTGAATATACATATTTAGATCTTTAATAAAAGACTCTCAAAACTTAATTCTCAACATTTGGCCAGTTATAGAAAAGCTGGAAGTTACAATGGGAACAACCTCTCTTTAAAAGATTAGCAATCATAGCTTTAAGCATTTATTGTTTGCAAAAATGTTGTGCATGAATTACAATTCATTTTCTTCACTGAATTGACTTTACATTATTTTCTCTCTAATTCCATCTAAGTTCCTTTCCTTATTCCTCCTCTTTTTCAGTTTCTCTGTGCCATAGCTGAGAGGCAGAGTCAGTGACTTTCACCTTGATCTTTGCCAGTGCTGTTATATGTTCCATGCTAAGAAATACATGAGAGCAGTGTGCGATGACTCTCATCCAGTTTTTTTCCCCCTTAATGTGAAGAACCACCAAAGCAGTGACACCTCTGTGTAATTGATAAGTTGACCATTTTTCCTCTTTGGAATTCTTAGACTCATCTAATCACTCCATGTCACAACAATCTAATGTATGAGCTTACAACTTGGTCATTATTTTGACCCCTCTGCCCCGAAAGATGCTGCTTTGAAAAAGTTAAGAGATAGTTTTTTTTCCCCAAAGAGTGGCACTAGTGTAGTGGTATTGTCACTGGCCTAATAATCCAGAACCTAGGCTAATGTTCTGGGCAGATGTGTTCGAATCCCTTCATGACTGATGATGAAATTTGTGTTTGATAGGAAAATCTGTAGATTTTGGTGGCCGTGTAACTACTGTCCTTTGTTGTGAAACTCCATCAGGTTCAATCATGTCTTTTAGAGAAGAACATTTGCTAATCTTACCTGGTCTGGCTTACATAGAGTCATAGAGATGTACAGCACGGTCCATGCCGACCAGATATCCCAACTCAATCTAGTCCCACCTGCCAGCACCCGACCCATATCCCTCCAAACCCTTCCTATTCACATACCCATCCAAATGCCTCTCAAATGTTGCAATTGTACCAGCCTCCACCACATCCTCTGACAGTTCATTGCATACATGTACCACCCTCTGTGTGAAAAAGTTGCCCCTTAGGTCTCTTTCCCCTCTCACCCTAAACCTATGCCCTCTAGTTCTAGACTCTCTCACCCCAGGGAAGAGACTTTGTCTATTTATCCTATCCATGCCCCTCATAATTTTGTAAACCTCTATAAGGTCACCCCTCAGCCTCCAATGCTCCAGGGAAAACAGCCCCAGTCTGTTCCAGCCTCTCCCTGTAGCTCAAATCCTCCAACCCTGGCAACATTCTTGTATATCTTTTCTGAACCCTTTCAAGTTTCACACCATCTTTCCAATAGGAAGGAGACCAGAATTGCACGCAGTATTCCAACATGTGGCTCCAGACATGTGGTTGATTCATGATGGAAGGGTAATAACTGCGGACCTAGTCAGTAATGCCCATGTCACATGAATAAATAAAAATGAAGTGGCCAACTTCCGGTGTCCCAAACTAACACATGTTCTTCAAGTCTAAACCCTGGTAGGTGAGTGTTAACTGGGCATTAAACTATCCAATGTGGATCATTAGTGAATAGTGTCCAGTACTTTTGAACAATTTACGTCCATACCATGGCTGTGTATTATGAAAATATTCATTGAATCAAAAATGAATGAAATTGCAATTTGGATCTCTTTGCATTATGGAAACTTATACAAACATCATCATTTCACAAATCCAGACCTTGATTTTATCAGTTAAAATTTTGAGGTTCTGAACATGCAGTCAATTAAATAGAGCGCCAAAATTTGTTTTCTATTTAAAAGCATCATTGGAATATTAACTGTTATTTCAAGCACTTAAATTAATGTGTCTGTAAATGTAGCTTTGCAATAATTATTTTGTTACTATTTTTTTAAAGCATCTATACTGTTAAAACAATATTTAAATGTGCAATTGAGTAATCATAGTTGCTCATTTTTTGAGTGAGAATTGTCAATGAAACTAAGTTGTTTAATCTAATGTCCTTTGTTGGATTGTAGAAGTATTAAACAAGTTAATTTAAAATTCCAAGAATTAATAATCTATTTAATCTTTACAGTAGGGTGACATTATCTTTCTAATCAGACCCAAAGCAACTTGTCTTAAAATACACCTAATTCCTTGTGTGTTGCAGCTTTAAATAGAGTTGGAATATGTAATTGGAAGAGGTTTTAAATAGTCACCTTTCAAAATGCACTAGAAACAAAATTAAATCTAGGTACCATTGTGTCTTATCTATGGTTATTTAAATTTCTAATAAGTTCTCATGAAAGATGAAATTTAATTTACATGGATCTGCTTCACACTGATTAATATAAATTAAGTCATTTAATAGATCATATTTATACAATACAATACAGCTCAGGAACAGGCCCTTCAACCCATTAAGCCTGTGCTGATTCCCAGTCTTTAACCCGTTACTTTTTGCCGATACCTAGTTTTGATCCCTCTCTTTGCCTCCCATTCATGTGTCTATGAAGATATGCCTTAAACGTTGCTAATTGCCTGCTTTCACTACCTCCACTGGCAGAGCATTCCGGGCACCCACCACTCTCTGGGTGAAATATCCCCTCCGCACTTCTCCCCTAAACACTCTCCCTCTCACCTCGAACCCCATGCTGTCTTGTAGTTGACTTTTCCACCCTGGGGAAAAGTCTCTGATTATCCACCCTACCTATGCTTTTCATAATTTTGTAGACCTATATCAGGTTGCCCCTCAACCTCCATATTTCCAGTGTAAACAATCTGAGTTTATCCAACCTCTCCTCATATCCAAATCCCTCCAGCTCAGGCAATATCCCAGTAAACCTATACCCTCTCCAAAGTATCCATGTCCTTCTGGTAGTGTGGCAACCAGAACTGCATGCAATATTCCAAATCTGGCCTAACTAAAGTTTTGTACAGCTGCAACATAGCTTGCCAACTTTTATATTTGATGCCCCGGCTGATGAAGGCAAGACTGCGGTATGCCTCTTTACCACTTTATCCCCCTATGTTGCCACTTTCAGGGATCTGTGGACCAGTACGCCCAGATCCCTCTGTATATCAATGCTGCTCAGGATTCTGCCATTTACTGAATAATTTGCACCTGATTTTCATCATTCAAAATGACTTGTCTCACGTTTGTCCAGATTAAACTCCATCTGCAATTTCCCTGCCCAAATATCCAATCTATCTATATCCCGCTGTATAGTTGACAATTCTCTTCACTATCGCAATTCTTTGGTATCATTCACAAGCTTACTAATCAGACCATGTATGTTTTCATCCAGATTATATTAGAAACAACAAAGATCCCAGCACTGATCCCTGAGAAACACTATTGGTTACTGATCTCCATTCCAAAAAGCACCCTTTTATTGCTGCACTCTGTCTTCTATGACCAAGCCAGTATTGTATCCATCTAGCCAGCTCACCCTGGATCCCATGAGACTGTATCTTCAGTTTCAACCTGCCGTCAGGTAGCTTATCAAATGCCTTACCAAGTCCATGTGGACCACAGCTAGTGTCCTTCCCTCATCCATCATTCTTGTCACCTCCTCAAAAAAAACTCAATCAATTTGGGAAGACATGACTCTCCCTGCACAAACCTATGCTGCCTACCACTAACAAGTCCATTTGCTTTCCAGTGTGAATAAATTCTGTCTGTGAGTATCTTCTCCAACAGCTTCCCCGCCACTGACATGAGTCCCTTTGGCCTGTAATTACCCGAATTATCTCTGTTTCCTTTCTTAAACAAAGGAACGACATTGGTCATTCTCCAGTCCTCTGGAACCTCTCCGGAGGCCATGGAGAAAGCAAAGATACCTGTTCAGGGCCAGTTATTTCCTGCTTTACCTCCCATAGAATCCTGGGATAGATTCCATCTGGTTCTGGGGACAAGTGTACCTCAATACAGTTTCTCCTTCATTATCTTGTGAAGGGGAGAATATGTTGGTTAATTATTTGTGGTTTTTCTTTACAAAATATATAATGACTGCCAGCTGGCTTTTGATTGCCCAGATGTTCGATCAGGAAGATCAAAATTATCCACTGTTCTTGGCCTCACCCTGGATGTTTTAAAACATACCTATCCTCGTAGAATCATTTTATTTGGGGCAAAACGGTGGCTCAGTGGTTAGCACTGCTGCCTCACAGTGCCAGGGACCCAGGTTCGATTCCAGCCTTGGGTGACTGTGTGTGTGGAGTTTGCACATTCTCCCTGTGTTTGCGTGGGTTTCCTCTGGGTGCTCCGGTTTTCTCCCACAGTCTCCCAAAGATGTGCCGGGTAGGTGAATTGGCCATTCTAAATTGTCCATAGTGTTAGGTGCATTAGTCAGAGGGAGATAAGTCTGGGTGGGTTACTCTTCAGAGGGTCGGTGTGAATTTGTTGGGCCAAAGGGCTTGTTTCCACACTGTAGCGAATCTAATCTAATCTAATTTTTAAATCCGTGAATAAAGTGCCAAGTTAACATTTCAAGTCCAGTGACCCTTCTTCAGAACAGTTATGAATCAGGGTCACCAGATTCAAAATATTAACTCCGTTTACGCTCCATAGATACTGAGATTCTCCAGCAATTTCTGGTTTTGTTTCAGATTTCCAGCATCTGCAGCTCTTTGTTTTATCCAAGAATGAAGTTGTTCCATATACTTTATACTTTATACTTTATTTGTATCAAGAAACTTGTCACTGAGTTAAAGTTTGGATCATAGAATCTCTACAGCATGGAAACTGGCCATTTGGCCCAACAAGTCCACACTGACCCTCTGAAGAGTAACCCACCGAGACCCATTCCCTCACCCTATTACTCTACATTTACCCCTGTACACTCTGGGCAATTTAGCATGGCCAACTCACCTAATCGGCACATCTTTGGATTGTGGGAGTAAACCGGAGCATCCGGAGGAAACCCACGCAGACATGGGGAGAACGTGCAAACGGAGCTGTGTTATCAGAGATCAGTTGATAACTGATGCACAATATGTTCATTTAATTGAAATGCTTATTGCGTAAAATGTTTTGGAGCAAAAAAACCATACCCCGGTTTCTCTGTATTTTAACTGACTCACCTCCTAAGCAGGGGTGAAAAGAAAGGGCGCATCTACTGCTGGCATTTTTATTGGATTCAGGCAAAGAAGAAAGAACAAGAAACTCAGTTGGAGAAGGGGATGTGAGTTTGACTCACCTTCTATAATTCAGTTTCCTTTTTTTTATTAATTTTTCCTCAGTAAGGAACCTCGGAGCAGTTTTTCTAAACTAAAAGAATTCTATTGAGCGCACATTCTTTTCTGCAATTGTCCAATATTATGAGAAGTGTCGTTTATTATTTTCAATATTGCTTTGTTTCTGAACAAAGCAGTGCTTTGAGGAACAAAGAAACTGTATTCCTGTTTTTGTCTGCTTCTTTCTTCTGTCCTGGAACCTGCAATATATTTTATATTCATTCGTAGAATGGAGATTTGTTCACTGTCAATCCTGAATTGCACCTAATCACTGACTGGAGTACAATTGCATTGCTTGCTAGGTTATTTCAAAGGGCTGTTAGGAGGTCATGTTACTGTGGGCTTGAAGTCATATATAGATCACACCATAAAAGAGTGACCGATTTTCTTCATTAAAGAAGATTTGTGAACTAGATCGGTTTTAAGATCATCTGTTGTGGCCATGTGGTGACAACTGCAGATTTCATGTAGTTTTTAAGTGTATAGTTTTTGGAAAAAAAGAATTCTGTGTAATGGTAGGGTTAGAATTCATGTGTCCAGATTTCTAATATAGTCTCTGAAGGAGTAATGCAGTATCTGTGTATGTGACATTTGTGCTTGTGTGAATTAACATTTTGAGAGGGTTGGTGGAGGGTTGTTGCTATGCTTCATTAAACAGTGATTCAATTATTTCATTTTCCAGAAAAAAATGGAAATTGAAATTAACTGGAGACTCAAATTAGTTTCATTAATCGTGTACAGCTGCACTAATGAGATTTTTTTTTATTGAGCGAGACATTATTTCTAGTTTTCAGCATACATTTATAAATTAATTTAGCATCGTCCAAATGAGTGAAATTATGGACTTGATCAGACTCTGATCTTTTGCAATGCCCAAGAATAAATCGCTGCCCTGGATTTGCACCTGGATTCCTCGTAGAGTCATAGAGATGTAAAGCATGGAAACAGACCCTTCGGTCCAACCTGTCCATGCCGACCAGATATCCCAACCCAATCTAGTCCCACCTGTCAGCACCAGGCCCATATCCCTCCAAACCCTTCCGATTCATATACCCATCCAGATGCCTTTTAAATGTTGCAATTATACCAGCCTCCACCACTTCCTCTGGCAGCTCATTCCATACACACACCACCCTCTGTGTGAAAAAGTTGCCCTTTAGGTCTCTTTTATATCTTTCTTCTCTCACCCTAAACCTATGCCCTCTAGTTCTGGACTCCCCCACCCCAGGGAAAAGACTTTGTCTATTTATCCTATCCATGCCCCTCATGATTTTGTAAACCTCTATAAGGTCACCCCTCAGCCTCCGACACTCCAGGGAAAACAGCCCCAGCCTGTTCAGCCTCTTCCTACAGCTCAAATCCTCCAACCCTGGCAACATCCTTGTAAATCTTTTCTGAACCCTTTCAAGTTTCACAACATTTTTCCGATAGGAAGGAGACCAGAATTGCTCGCAATATTCCAACAATGGCCTAATCAATATCCTGTACAGCCGCATGACCTTCCAACTCCTGTACTCCATACTCTGACCAATAAAGGAAAGCATATAATTTGGTTTAACTTAGATAAGAAAGTGTTTACTTGAAATAAATTTGTGCACTTGAATTCAACTATAATTTATTCCCAACCTATTTAATGCAAATTGTTAGATGCATAATTTATATATGTGTGTACGTAAATGCAGAATATGTTGTTGTGATTACCTTTTGCTCAGTCATTTATCATGGTTTTAATTAGAAGTTCAGTCTTTGAAATATTTGCTTGGACATTTCTAAATATTGGCTTTTAAATAGGAGCTTTTCTTTCTTTTCAGGGTAGAAGAGAAGTGGGAGAAGAATATTTCTGTACACTGCATGACCCTTCCAGTGAACACTTGCCTGCAGTTGTTACTCATACTGGCTTCATCAACTGCCTCTCTCCCTCCTTCACTACAGAACATGAACTCTTTCAAGGTATTTTTGGATAAAATGACTTGTTTTGAAGCACTTCAGTTTAAAATGTAACCGTGCTGCAAAGGCACATGTCAGCAGGCGCTTGAGAAGTCATATTTGAATGATTTATTGTGGCATGTTTGCACAGATTGTAAGTGTAATGTTGAAGAGGTTGAGATATTGCTGGCCATCTTAGAGTCCTTGGCCTACACTGATCACTGAACACAGTGGACAGGACATTTGCACTGACCCCTGTTTTAAATGGGTAGGGACTCAATTTGAGCATTCAGATCATCCCATACCTCTCAATAGCTTCTCTCTTGCAGTGAACGTAGTCCAACTCATTGATTGTACCCAAGTCATCTCATTTTGTCACATTTCTTTTCTGCTTTTTCCATAATCTTTATTTTCTGTGCTTTCTATTCTCTGTAGTAAGGTCCCTAAAACTGGGCACAGTTACCCTCCATTGTGGTCAAACCAATGTTTTGTACAGACCCACTATCGCTTTCTGGTGCCAATCCAATTACTTTCTTTATTGGTTTTTCTAATTACATAACTGATGTTACAAATCTGTATCCTTAAATCTCTCTGCCCTTTCAAAGCATTGTGAAATTTATTTTTGGTATCACTTAAATTTGCTTTCTGTTTCGAACCATGTTCTACTTTACATATTAACCTGCTTCTCCTGAATTTGCACAATCTGCCTGCTCCCCTAAACTGCCTCTGTCAACAACTCTCTATTCTTCCTGTCAGTTTTACTGTGCCCCTAATTAATGCCATCAGCAAATTTTCATATTCACCCTTTAAGGTTTGTCTCTCAGACCTGAGTACAGAACAAGGTAAACATTGCCAGTCTTGGAAGCATTCATTTACTCCCATTCTTCCTCCTGCAGACATCCATTTCCTTGTATTTCATGAATACTTTAATCTGTTAATTGGCCCTGATCCAAGAGCTTTTTTAAAATTCTAGATGGTTCAAATCACTGGATTCCTTTTGTCTGTGCATGGTATGATTTCCTGTAAGAATTTGATTAGATTAGTTGACCATGACCTACTCTTTACAAATGTGAATTGACACTTATTAGCCCATACCGTTTGCTAGTATTATCCCTTGTTGTTATCTCCAGCAACTTCCCTGCTATAATGTGGGTTCCCTGATCTATAATTGCCTGAACTGCTCCTTTTGAATGTGGCTGTGATACATATCATATTCTAACCCTTTCGCACAACCACAGTCTTTCAAATGACTTTGAGACATTATAGTGAATCTTTTTGTTGTCACAGATCAACATCTGACGCTGGCATCAGCATCAAGACATACTGTCTGAATGATCAGTCATTTTAAACCCTTGTGCAATTTTTTCTTTGTATCAATTGGAAGTTTCTCCACATAATCCTCTGATATTGTGCATTTTTCTTTTCACTATCCTCCAGAAGAGCTGCTGTCCTGATCAATATTTATTACTCAAGTGACATCATATAAAGTCGTTAATTCATTGCTGTTTGTAGGACCTTTGTTTCTCTCCCAATACTCCAGCTTAGGCTGAAAAGATGTCAATCATCTCTTTCTGAAAGATGTAAAGGCCTTGGAGAGGCTACAGAGGAGATCTGTTTTTATGGTATTGGAGATGAGGGATTTCAGTTACGTGTAGAGATTAGAGGATGAGTATAAAGGTGGTAGCTGTTTCTATTGCCAGTGACTAGAAGACATTACATACATAAGGTAAATAGAAAAATAAAAGAACCTGAGAAACAGGAAAATTCTTTGAATGTTCCACTAATCAAGATGATCATGGCTGATGATCATGGCTGATGATCAATACCGAAATCTTCATCCCTCCATGTTCCTGGATCCCTTTAGCCACAAGAACTGCATCTGCCTCCTCCTTGAAAACACAATGTTTCATCGTCAAATTCTTGCTGGGGTAGTGAATTCCTGAAAAGGTGATGTTGTTCTGTGTCAGAATAACAGAATGGGTATCTACTCTTTTTTAACTATACATGTGTGTATAATACATATATATATATGTATTTTTTTTAACATGAGCTTTACATTTTTTTGAGTTGGGCAGAATTTAATAAGATGACACACAGCTAAATGCCCAGGAGGATCGTTAGTGGCTTGTGACAGAAGCCCGCCCTGTAGCTATAATATACTGTGGGCAGGTTAGATTGTTACAGAGCAAGGAAGTTCATTCTCTTGATGGGAGAAATTCCCATCCTTTACAGCTGCCAGGTAATCTGCTTGGCCAGCAACACCAGCATCTCTGTTGTGGTGAAAATGCCAGAAGAAGGAGGATCCCAGGTTCTTCCCATCTCTTTTCTCACAGGGGCAGACTGTAGTTCACACTAGGAGTTCCTGGAGGTAGCTGTCAAATTAAATAACCATCTATCTTCTGTGAAAGCTGAGTTAGGAGTTGCTGGTGTTTGGGAATCTACACAGTGTGCAGATTAGGTCAAGTAAACACAGGCCTGTTAATCATGTTTTTATGTTTAGATAGACAGCGTATCCCTGTGGTCATGACCTTGGGAATGGGAAAAAAGGGATTATTGTTGGGAGATGAGGGTGTTGGCAAGGGTGTCACTTACCCTTTGGGTGGTAGGCATTAGGGACCCCTGCGGGGCAGCGGGGGGGTGGGTGGTGTTGCTAATTAGGTGTACTTTGGGGCTTACCTTTAGAGAGGATTGTGTAAAAAGTGCATAAACCCAATGGAACTGTCCAGTTTGTCAAGATGCCTCTTGCTGAGATATTTGTATTATCAATAGACACAGGTGAGGTGCCGGAAGGCTGGAGGTTGGCTAACATGGTGCCACTGTTTAAGAAGGGTGGTAAGGACAAGCCAGGGAACTGTAGAACTGTCAGCCTGATGTTGGTGATGGGCAAATTGTTGGAGGGAATCCTGAGGGACAGGATTTTGTGTATTTGGAAAGGCAGGGACTGATTAGGGATAGTCAACATGGCTTTGTGCTTGGGAAGCCATGTCTCACAAACTTGATTGAGTTTTTTGAAGAAGTAACAAAGAGGATTGATGAGGGAAGAGTGGTAGACGTGATCTATATGGATTTCAGTAAGGCATTTGACGAAATTCCTAACCAGGGAGACTGGTTAGCAAGGTTAGATCTCATGGAATACTGGGAAAACAAGCCGTTTGGATACAGAACTAGCTCAAAAGTAGAGGGTTGTTTTTCAGACTGGAGGCCTGTGACCAGTGGAGTGCCACAAGGATTGATACTTGAAAATGAACGTGAAAATGTGTTTTCTCCTGAATTATAATGTAGAACTTCATGAAATAGGAGTTATAAATTTTCTCCTATGTGTATAGTTACTTGTAGATAGTCAAATGAGTTTGTAGGGTGGTGGGTGAAAATAGGCATTAAATTAAATAGGCATTAAATTAAATTAAATAAAATAAAAGGTTATGGCAATGGGTAAGGTGGCATAGGATAGCAGAAGGGAAATGGGGGGGCTATGGAAATGTGTAGAAGGTATTAAGTGGAATAGATGTAGCCTGGGCAATGTATTGGGTGATGTGGAGTATTGAAAGCGTGTGGAGTGAGAGCTAGGGAAATGTTTTCTATTTCTCCTCTTCTGGAAATGCAAAATGTCTCTATGGATCTGGTCCTGGGACAAGTTCAGTGAAGATAAGTTACCCCTTTTGTGAAAAGTTATACATCTGCATAAGAAGTGCACAAACTCATCAGGACTGTCAAAGTTATGAAGGAATTATCTTGCAGTTTTAAAGAAAATGCAGTATTTCAGAGTGGATGTTTTGAGCTGCCTCTTTGTGGACAGCTCCAACTGTTTATTGACTTAAAGGTTTCAGCACCTAAGTGAAATGTTTGTTTTCATAAGGGATTGGTTGAAGCAATGTATTGGATGGATTAGCATCATTGAAGCCTTATTTTGTTACAATAATGACATTATCAAGAGATATAACTTGATTTTACTTTCAACATGCCTTTTGAATTCTGTCAGTGGATGCATTGACATTGAAACGGAAAGGCAAAGTGTGGTGGGTGGTGGCTGTGATTTGACACTGAGTTGGTAAAGGAGCTATTAAGGAGTGATTCGGGGATTATGGGGGATGAGGGTCCTCGAGAGATGAGTCGATTGGCCCTTGTGGATAGGAAGACAAACATAGGGTAGCATAGAGATAAGAGTGGCTACAAAAAGATATAGGTAGGTTAAGTGAATGGGTAAAGATCTTGGAAATAGAATATAATGTGGGAAGATGTGAAATAGTGAATTTGATGGGCAGAATTAAAAAGAAGCATGACTCAAAAAAGATGTGCAAGGCAGGTACATAGATGGTGGTAGGTACGTGGAACATGCTGCCAGGGAAGGTGATAGGAACAGATACGATGGCAATTAGTTTAAGAGGCATTTAGGCAGACACATGAAACAAATAGGGAATAGAGGGGTATTGACTATGTGCAGGCAAATGGGATTAGTTTAAAATGGCATCATAGTCAGCACAGGCATGGTGGGCCAAAGGGCCTGTTCCTGCACCATACTGTTCTATGGTCTCTGCTCTAAATGGTGAGAGAAATTGCAGAGCTTAAAGATGCAAAAGGATCTGAGTGTCCTATGTGCTACTACAGTAAGCAGTTAGGAAATTACGATAACACAGAGTTTCCAGAGTGATGTAAAAAGAATAACTGGGTGAGCAAGAAGTTGACAGATGGGATATTATGTGGGAAAATGTGACATTATTCACTTTGGCAGGAACAACAGAGGAGCTGAATATTATTTATTGGAGAAAAGACTGTAGAAAGCTATGAAACAGAAGGATTTGGGAGTCCTCGTCCATGAATCATAAACAACTAGCATCCAGGTTCAATGGGTAAATGGAAGGCAAATAGAATGTTGACCTTTATTTCAAAGAGAAGGGAGTATAAATGTAAGGATGTTTTTCAAGAAATGAACACTGCATGGGTCAGACTACATTTGACATGCTGTGAACAGTTTTGGACCCACTATCTGAGGAAAGGTATTTTGGCATTGGAGACAATCCAGAGAATATTCACTAAGATGATACCAGGTACGGAGGGACTATCTTGTGAGGATAGGTTGAGTAAATTTGATCTGTACTTGTTGGAATACAGGAAAGTGAGAGACAGATTTATTGAAACATTCTTGATTCTTAGGTGACTCGACAGGGTAGATGCTGAAAGATTGTTTTTGATTAGATTAGATTACATTATTGTGTGTTCATGAAATAACTCCACAGAGGCCAATATGCCAACACCAAGTCACCCTCTATTTACACATGGAGACACCTTGGCACTGATTCAGCTGCCTCGGAGCCAGTTCTCAGAGTGAACTGAACCTCTAATACTCCTGTTTAGATCTATCAGCCAGGGCTCCTTGATTGGACCAAATTCACACCTGGCCGACCTCATTTACACTTATGTGAGGAATAAGAGAATGGTCAAAGAAAGAGTAGGGCCGATCAGGGATAGCATAGGGAATTTGTGTGTGGAGCCTGAGGAGGTAGGGGAAGCCCTAAATGAGTTTTTTGCTTCTGTCTTTACGAAAGAAACGAAGGTTGTAGTGAATGAAACCTTTGAAGAGCAGGTGTGCATGCTGGAATGGATAGAGATAGAGGAAGCTGATGTGCTGAAAATTTTGCCAAACATTAAGATTGACAAGTCGCCAAGCCCGGACCAGATTTGTCCTCGGCTGCTTTGGGAAACGAGAAATGCAATTGCTTCGCCACTTGCGAAGATCTTTGCATCCTCACTCTCCACCGGAGTCATACCTGAGGACTGGAGAGAGGCAAATGTAATTCCTCTCTTCAAGAAAGGAAATAGAGAAATCCCCAGCAATTACAGACCAGTAAGTCTCACGTCTGTCGTCTGCAAGGTGTTAGAAAGGATTCTGAGGGATAGGATTTATGACCATCTGGAAGAGCATGGCTTGATTAAATGCAGTCAACATGGCTTTGTGAGGGGCAGGTCATGCCTCATAAACCTTAACGAGTTCTTTGAGGATGTGACTAGAAAGGTTGATGAGGGTCGAGCTGTGGATGTGGTGTATATGGACTTCAGCAAGGCATTTGATAAGGTTCCCCATGGTAGGCTCATTCAGAAGGTCAGGAGGAATGGGATACAGGGGAACTTAGCTGTCTGGATACAGAATTGGCTGGCCAACAGAAGAAAGCGAGTGGTAGTAGAAGGAAAATATTCTGCCTGGAAGTCTGTGGTGAGTGGTGTTCCACAGGTCTCTG
Source organism: Chiloscyllium plagiosum (assembly GCF_037043375.1). Lineage (NCBI taxonomy): Eukaryota > Metazoa > Chordata > Chondrichthyes > Orectolobiformes > Hemiscylliidae > Chiloscyllium > Chiloscyllium plagiosum. The sequence goes on from NW_028270141.1 coordinate 106,328,916, forward strand.
TCCTTGGGCCTCTACTGTTTGTAATTTTTATTAATGACTTGGATGAGGGGATTGAAGGATGGGTCAGCAAGTTTGCAGATGACACAAAGGTTGGAGGTGTTGTTGACAGTATAGAGGGCTGTTGTAGGCTGCAGCAGGACATTGACAGGATGCAGAGATGAGCTGAGAGGTGGCAAATGGAGTTCAACCTGGATAAATGCGAGGTGATGCATTTTAGAAGGTCGAATTTAAAAGCTGAGTACAGGATTAAGGATAGAATTCTTGGCAGTGTGGAGGAACAGAGGGATTTTGGTGTGCAGGTACATAGATCCCTTAAAAGGGCCACCCAAGTGGACAGCGTTGTTAAGAAAGCATATGGTGTTTTGGCTTTCATTAACAGGGGGATTGAGTTTAAGAGTCGTGAGATCTTGTTGCAGCTCTATAAAACTTTGTTTAGACCGCACTTGGAATACTGCGTCCAGTTCTGGTCGCCTTATTGTAGGAAAGATGTGGATGCTTTGGAGAGGGTTCAGAGGAGGTTTACCAGGATGCTGCCTGGACTGGAGGGCTTATCTTATGAAGAGAGGTTGACTGAGCTCGGACTTTTTTCATTGGAGAAAAGGAGGAGGAAAGGTGACCTAATTGAGGTATACAAGATAATGAGAGGCATAGATAGAGTCGATAGCCAGAGACTATTTCCCAGGGCAGAAATGACTAACACGAGGGGGTCATAGTTTTAAGCTGGTTGGAGGAAAGTATAGAGGAGGTATCAGAGGCGGGTTCTTTACATAGAGAGTTGTGAGAGCATGGAATGCGTTGCCAGCAGCAGTTGTGGAAGCAGGGTCATTGGGGACATTTAAGAGACTACTGGACATGCATAACGTCACAGAAATTTGAGGGTGCATACATGAGGATCAATGGTCAGCACAACATCGTGGGCTGAAGGGCCTCTTCTGTGCTGTACTGTTCTATGTTCTATGTTCTATTACAATCATTACATTTTCCCCTTGTGGGAGAGTCTAGGATCAGAAGGTATGATCTCGGAGTGGTTCCTGTCTGCTGGAATTTAGAAAATTATGAGGCATTTGATTAAAGTGGTTAATATCCAGAAAGCTATTGATGGGCTAGATGCGGTGAGGATGAGAGCTATGAGTCATTGTTTTAAATGGGCGACATCAAATCCTTAAACAAAAAATAAATGAGGTTTCTTTCTCACAGAAAGTCTTGGGTCTTTGGAATGTTCTTCCAGAAAGGATGGTGGAAGATTAATCTTTGTCAGAGCAGCATTTATGGGCTGAATGGTCTATTCTGTTCTTTGTTCATTTATAGGATATAGATTGCTACAGGGGCATGATGTGCCATGTGGTGTAGGAACAGAGGTTTAGCTTGGCGTAAGGGTCATGAAGTGCTATAAGTTTGAATGCAGGAGCAAAGGTTGGCAAGATGGTCATGTTTGGGGAATGGGGAGTGGAGGGGTGAGAACAGGAGGGATGCCTCTCATTTAATCTCTGTTTTGAAACTTGGAAAACAGTGCTTTCCACCCAGCTAACCTCGAGAGCCTCTACTTTTCCTGGGTCAACTGACCCAATGCCCAACCCTTCCCAGATTGAAGCTGGGAAGCGTGGGCAGCCCCTGTTAAAGGCTGGGTGTGCAGAGCTGGTCTGCCTGTGCCCCTGGCCCTGGAATGAACATTGGGAACTCTGTGTTCACACGTGGAGAAGTTAATGGCTGGGCAAGATCCACTATTGCTTTAATAACCATGAAGAAAAAGGAAACACCATTATGGAAAAGACAAAGAGGAAGTTGCAAGGAAACATGCCACCCTGATGTACATACCAACAAAAGGCTTGTCTTTAATGACACAGTATCACACGAGCAGTCGATTTACTCAGTGTACCGTCAGGAGTGCTCTTAGTTTATCTGTTTTAATGTTCTCTTATGTAATCTGTGAATACAAGTGTGAAACTCAGTCTGAAAATCTGATTCCAGTTTTACAACTAAATCACAGCATTGATCGTGCAATCTTGTTCACAAAACCAAAGTACAGAATTCTTTTACAACTTAAGTTTGTGGGATTTATAAGATGATGCTTACTGATTTTGCTCCCATGCCTCGTTTAAAAATTAGACTATGCTTATGTTCACACCTTTGAAATCATTAATCCGGTGTTATTTGACAATGCCATCTGTAAGTAAGTACTCAGTAATGGTATTCTACATGCCTGCTTAAATATCGTATCATTTTACATCAAAATTGATTTTAATTCTGTTTCCCCTGTTAAGTTCCAAATGTAATATTACAGCTTCAAATTAAGTTTATTATGCAGCTGAGGAAAATATGGATCACTACACAAATCTGTTTTGTTCCTCACCACAAGAACCAAAAGTACTTTGATGCTCCTTACATCGCAGGCTATAGAGAAATTAAAGGATTATTTAAGGCAAGAGTAATTTTTTTCGTGTTTCTGGTACTTTAACAAAAGCGTTTTTTTTGTTCATTTTCCCAAAATCTATCATAAAACTCTTAGAAGGGTAATCAAGATACCATAAAGTACAGAGTTACAGTTTCCTTAATCTATTTAATGGAGAGTGAAATATCAAACCACACACTTTGAAACCAATTTTTTTTTGTAAATCTATAATTTGACTTAATTACCCATGTATGAATAATGACCTTTCTCTTCACATATTATATTAGTAGATGCAGTAAATCATTCCATTGACTCTTGGTGGTGATAATGCAGCAGCAAACATTGTCCCTTTGTTACACCAATTGCCGTTTTAAATCTGTCGATTCTTTTACAATAGCTGTTCTCAATTCGGGTGATTTTGTTTAAAAACCATGAATCAAAGATTATCAAAACATGACAACTTTTGCAGAAAGCATAGGTAAAGCAAATTTGATCTGATTGGCCTTAACATCCCAAACGTGTAGACAGGATAAAAAATTAGGTAAAAACAATGACTGCAGATGCTGGAAACCAGATTCTGGATTAGTGGTGCTGGAAGAGCACAGCAGTTCAGGCTGCACCCAAGGAGCTTCGAAATCGACGTTTCGGGCAAAAGCCCTTCATCAGGAATAAAGGCAGTAAGCCTGGAGTGTGGAGAGATAAGCTAGAGGAGGGTGGGGGTGGGGAGAAAGTAGCATAGAGTACAATGGGTGAGTGGGGGAGGGGATGAAGGTGATAGGTCAGGGAGGAGAGGGTGGAGTGGATAGGTGGAAAAGGTGCTAGGCAGGTAGGACAAGTCATGGGGACAGTGCTGAGCTGGAAGTTTAGAACTAGGATGAGGTGGGGGAAGGGGAAATGAGGAAACTGTTGAATTCCACATTGATGCCCTGGGGTTGAAGTGTTTCGAGGCGGAAGATGAGGCGTTCTTCCTCCAGGCATCTGGTGGGTGAGGGAGCGGCGGTGAAGGAGGCCCAGGACCTCCATGTCCTCGGCAGAGTGGGAGGGGGAGTTGAAATGTTGGGCCACGGGGCGGTGTGGTTGATTGGTGCAGGTGTCCCGGAGATGTTCCCTAAAGCGCTCTGCTAGGAGGCGCCCAGTCTCCCCAGTGTAGAGGAGACCGCATTCGGGAGCAACGGATACAATTAATGATATTAGTGGATGTGCAAGTAAAACTTTGATGGATGTGGAAGGTTCATTTACGGTCTTGGATAGAGGTGAGGGAGGAGGTGTGGGCGCAGGTTTTACAGTTCCTGCGGTGGCAGAGGAAAGTGCCAGGATGGGAGGGTGGGTTGTAAGGGGGCGTGGACCTGACCAGGTAGTCACGGAGAGAACGGTCTTTGCGGAAGGCGGTAAGGGGTGGGTAGGGAAATATATCCCTGGTGTTGGGGTCTGTTTGGAGGTGGTGGAAATGTCGGCGGATGATTTGGTTTATGCGAAGGTTGGTAGGGTGGAAGGTGAGCACCAGGGGTGTTCTGTCGGGATGCCTGCCTTGAAGAAGTTTTCCTCCTCTCTCGACAAGAATCTCAGGGAGTCCCTCTCCCACTGCAACTCCCAGGTCATTTCCTCTGCCCTGAAGCTCTTCAACCATGTCGTGAAACAAACTCGCTACCACAGCCACATTTGCTTCCTCAGTGCCTGCCTCCGTAACCAACTCATTCCACACGGACTCCGGACCACCTTTAAACCAGCAGAGTTCGGACCCGAACAGGACAAACAGTACAGACTACAGATTCAAAAACACCAGCAACAGTTCTCCTTCAAGACCCTCCACTCCACGCTCGCAGCCATGCGCCGGCACCTAACCTCTCTACAGTCAGCCCTGCCTCAGCTGAGGGCCACACTCTCTCAGATTTGCAAAGGAGCCACTCTGTACTACATCCTCAGGAGAATTCATACTCTCAACAAACACTATTTCAATTCCATCTCAAACATCAAAAACTGTAAGTACAACAAACTTTTATCCACCCACCTCCATAACCAGCACTCCTCAAACATTCCAGAAGATTCCCCTGGCCTCGGAACCTATTCCGCCATTAGCCATGCGGCTGATGCAGCTGCCACCCCCTCGCTGATTGATGATGTCACTTCCGCCCCTATCATGGCCACTCCCACAACCACTTCCACCCCTCACAATTCCTCATGCATCACACGTGACATCACTTCCGCCCCTCACATCATCGCTGATGCCACATGCTCAGTGACCTCCGCCATCCCTACTGCCGTTGTCACCACCACTTCCGCCCCCACAAGCGCCACTCACCTGCATTCTGCTGACATGCCCCCCACAGACCCCAATGTCACTATCCCCACCCCCCAGAACCCCGAGGGGAACACTACCCCTGCTCATGACTCCACCCTGATTCCCCCCACCATCACACCCACTCCAGTTACAGGTTCTGTCCCCACTCCCAAGTCCACACCCACACCAGATCCCAGCTCGCAGCCCTGCCGAGTTTTCACCATCCCCCCAGACCTCCCCCTCACTGAGGACGAACAATCAGTCCTCAGCAAAGGACTCACCTTCATCCTCCTCCGTCCACACATCAATGAATTTAACACACGCCGTGACGTCGAACAATTCTTCCGTCGCCTCCGCCTCCGAGCTTACTTTCACAATCAGGACTACCGCCCACCTTCCGAGGACCCCTTCGCCCACCTCCAACACACTGCATCCACCTGGACACCCCGCGCTGGCCTATTACCTGCCCTCGACCTCTTCATTTCCAACTGCCGCCGGGACATTAACCACCTCAACCTGTCTACCCCCCTCCCCCACTCCAACCTCTCACCCTCACAACGCACAGCCCTCCAATCCCTCTGCTCCAATCCCAACCTCACCATCAAGCCAGCGGATAAATGGGGCGCAGTGGTAGTCTGGCGCACTGACCTCTACACCGCTGAAGCCAAACGTCAACTCGAGGACACCTCTTCCTACTGACCCCTCGACCATGACCCCACCCCCCATCACCAAACCATCATCTCCCAGACCATACAGAACCTCATCATCTCAGGGGTACTCCCACCCACAGCTTCCAACCTCATAGTCCGGGAACCCCGCACTGCCTGGTTCTACCTCCTTCCCAAGATCCACAAGCCTGACCACCCTGGCCGACCCATTGTCTCAGCATGCTCCTGCCCCACTGAACTCATCTCTACCTACCTCGACACTGTCCTATCCCCCCTAGTCCAGGAACTCCCCACATACGTTCGAGACACCACCCACGCCCTCCACCTCCTCCAAGACTTCCATTTCCCCGGCCCCCAACGCCTCATCTTCACCATGGATATCCAATCCCTCTACACCTCCATCCGCCATGACCAGGGCCTACAAGCCCTCCGTATTTTCCTCTCCAGATGTCCCCAACAGTACCCTTCCACCGACACTCTCATTCGTTTGGCCGAACTGGTCCTCACCCTTAACAATTTCTCCTTTGAATCCTCCCACTTCCTCCAGACCAAAGGGGTAGCCATGGGCACACGTATGGGCCCCAGCTATGCCTGTCTCTTTGTTGGCTGCGTAGAGCAGTTGATCTTCCGTAATTACACCGGCACCACTCCCCACCTCTTCCTCCGCTACATTGATGACTGCATTGGCGCCACCTCGTGCTCCCACGAGGAGGTTGAGCAATTCATCAACTTCACCAACACATTCCACCCTGACCTTAAATGTACCTGGACCATCTCTGACACATCCCTCCCCTTCCTGGACCTCTCCATCTCCATTAATGACGACCGACTCGACACTGACATTTTTTACAAACCCACCGACTCCCACAGCTACCTGGATTACACCTCTTCCCACCCTACCTCTTGCAAAAGTGCCATCCCGTATTCCCAATTCCTCTGCCTCCGCCGGATCTGCTCCCAGGAGGACCAGTTCCACCACAGAACACACCAGATGGCCTCCTTCTTTAGAGACCGCAATTTCCCTTCCCACGTGGTTAAAGGTACCCTCCAACGCATCTCGTCTACATCCCGCACCTCCACCCTCAGACCCCACTCCTCCAACTGTAACAAGGACAGAACGCCACTGGTGCTCAACTTCCACCCTACCAACCTTCGCATAAACCAAATCCTCCACCGACATTTCCGCCACCTCCAAACAGACCCCACCACCAGGGACATATTTCCCTCCCCACTCCTCTCCGCCTTCCGCAAAGACCGTTCCCTCCGTGACAACCTGGTCAGGTCCAAGCCCCCCTACAACCCACCCTCCCATCCTGGCACTTTCCCCTGCCACCGCAGGAACTGTAAAACCTGCGCCCACACCTCCTCCCTCACCTCTATCCAAGGCCCTAAAGGAGCCTTCCACATTCATCAGAGTTTTACTTGCACATCCACTAATATCATTTATTGTATCCGTTGCTCCCGAATGCGGTCTCCTCTACATTGGGGAGACTGGGCGCCTCCTAGCAGAGCGCTTTAGGGAACATCTCCGGGACACCCGCACCAATCAACCACACCGCCCCGTGGCCCAACATTTCAACTCCCCCTCCCACTCTGCCGAGGACATGGAGGTCCTGGGCCTCCTTCACCGCTGCTCCCTCACCACCAGATGCCTGGAGGAAGAACGCCTCATCTTCCGCCTCGGAACACTTCAACCCCAGGGCATCAATATGGAATTCAACAGTTTCCTCATTTCCCCTTCCCCCACCTCACCCTAGTTCTAAACTTCCAGCTCAGCACTGTCCCCATGACTTGTCCTACCTGCCTATCTCCTTTTCCACCTATCCACTCCACCCTCTCCTCCCTGACCTATCACCTTCATCGCCTCCCCCACTCACCTATTGTACTCTATGCTACTTTCACCCCACCCCCACCCTCCTCTAGCTTATCTCTCCACGCTCCAGGCTCACTGCCTTTATTCCTGATGAAGGGCTTTTGCCTGAAACATCGATTTCGAAGCTCCCTGGATGCTGCCTGAATTGCTGTGCTCTTCCAGCACCACTCATCCAGGATAAAAAAATTAGCCAGAGTTTCAACTCCTGGCTGTAGGCTGGTCATTGCTGGAGAGTGTCCTGCACGAATCGAGAGTGTAGCACTCATTTAGGCTCAGATATGGAGAAAGTGGGTCAATAAAACAGTGGCCCAAGAACCATCAGGTGTACATTAGGTTAGCTGTCTTATAATATAATGTGCTTTTCTCAAACAAGGTCTTTTTATTTCACCTGGAATCTTCCAATGCCTTCTCTATTAGTGAAAGCACGTCCCAATGTCAGTCCAGTGCAAACGGAAAGGTTTGAAAATATAATCAAAACCCACAATAGTGCCTTGGGTAAATGCAATGAGGCAAAAACAAGATCCTTTATTCCCTCCTCCAATATTATTCATTTTCTCGTGAGCTTTCTCCAAAGGTGGTTGAAGTATTTCAGAATTATGTATGTCTATCTTGTTTGTAGTCTGTGGCTACAAATCATTGCCCATATTTATTCGCAGGACTTCGGATTGTGTGCTTTAATTTTGATTGAATTGAGATAAAAAAAATCCAATGAAATCAAAAGTTCTCATGTATATGTTTTCTTGGGTCAGAACAATGGCAGAGTGCTAGTGATCATAAAACCTTTGACATGGGAGTCGAATTTTGTCTGATAACCCTTTTGTAAGTTGCTTTGAGATATTTTGCTGCCTTAAAGATGCTGTGGAAATGCAAGATTTTATTGCTAATCTGAAAACTGATCTTGAAAGAAAAAATACAATGTGCAATCAATATTTTCCTCAAATTGTAAAGCTAATTGTTATACATTAATTGTGACCTCAGCGTTTGCTCACATGTGTTATCCCAGAACTGAAATACCATAATGCTGATGTTTTTATTCTTGAATCCATTATTTTTGGGTGGACAGCAGTATTCATTTTGCTTATCAGCAAAGTTATTTCATTTGTTTAAAGTCACTGACTGGAATATTTTTGACAAATAAGTCTTTAATAAGCACGTAGAGTTGAATGCTTTTTTTCTGTTGACATTATGTCAGACGCCTGAAGAATGATTAGTCACATTTGTAATTAACTTGCTTTTCAAGTGTGCAGAAGCCATTTAAAAGACAACTTATTTTTCACATTTTATGATGAAATTCAGCCAGGTATTTGCATTTGTACCTGTTGTGGCAGCAGTGAAGATTAAATCAAGTTGCTAACTAATGCCAGAATAGCTTTTTGATAGCTACATAGCAAAAGTTCTCACAAGATTCTATCATGATTGCTCAGTGTTTAGCACAGCAGTCGATCAGGACCAGGGACCCGGGTTCAATTCCAGCCTCAGGCAACTGTCTGTGTGGCGTTTGCACAATCTCTCGTGTCTGCATGGGTTTCCTCCAGATGCTCCAGTTTCCTCCCACAGTCCATAGATGTGCTGGTAAGGTGGATTAGTCAAGCTAAATTGCCTATAGCATCCAGGGATGTGCAAGGTAGGATTCGCCATAGGAAATGCAGGGTGGGCTTGACTGAGATGTTCTTTGGTGGGTTGATGTGGACTTGATGGGCTGAATGGTCTGCTTGTACACTGTGGAGATTCTGTGATCCTGTGATTGTTGCTCTCCATCTCAATGAACTCTGGTGCCTTATCCACTTTGGTCTTTCTCGACCTTTCTTTAAGATGTTGACTCACTTGATCATATTTACTACTTACTTTCACCCACCACCTCCCTCCTGCACTATCACTCTGAACTGGATCATGGGTTTTTCTCTTTCTCCTCTTTAGTGACTACCTCTAGCTCTTTGTGAGATCAACCATAAGTATGGTATTAATTTCCACATATCTGTTGGACTGCCCAACTGGTTCTCTAAATTTCCACATGCTGTTGGACTGTTACTCCAATTCTAAATCCTGTAGCAAGGGAACAGTCTAGAGCCCTAAAGATTGAGCTGCATAAAGTACCAAAGTGATATCCCTAGGGGTTTCAGGGAAGACACTCGAACAGGTCAATTTTCAAAGCTGGTCAAGTACTGGCTGCATGGACTGTCAATGTCAGGTATGTGCATTTTGTGGCACATAGAGAATAGACAATAGGTGCAGGAGTAGGCCATTCTGCCCTTCGAGCCAACACCACCATTCATTATGATCATCCTCAATCAGTATCCTGTTCCTGCCTTAACTCCATAACCCTTGATTCCACTATCCTTAAGAGCTCTGTCCAACTCTTTCTTGAAAGTATCCAGAGACTTGGCCTCCACAGCCTTCTGGGGCAGAGCATTCCACACACCCACCACTCTCTGGGTGAAGAAGTTTCTCCTCAACTCTGTTCTAAATGGCCTACCCCTTCTTGTTAAACTGTGTCCTCTGGTTCAGGACACACCCATCAGCGGAAACATGTTTCCTGCCTCCAGAGTGTCCAATCCTTTAATAATCTTATACGTCTCAATCAGATCCCCTCTCAGCCTTCTAAACTCAAGCGTATACAAGCCCAGTGGCTCCAATCTTTCAGCGTAAGATAGTCCCGCAATTCCGGGAATTGACCTCGTGAACCTACGCTGCACTCCCTCAATAGCCAGAATGTCTTTCCTCAAATTTGGAGACCAAAACTGCACACAATATTCAAGGATCGGTCTCACCAGGGCCCTGTACAGCTGCAGAAGGACCTCTTTGCGTCTATACTCAATTCCTCTTGTTATGAAGGTCAGCATGCTATTAGCTTTCTTCACTGCCTGCTGTACCTGCATGCTTGCTTTCATTGACTGATGTACAAGAACACCTAGATCTCTCTGTACTGCCCCTTTACCTAGCTTGACTCCATTTAGGTAGTTATCTGCCTTCCTGTTCTTGCCACCAAAGTGGATAACCACACATTTATCCACATTAAACTGCATCTGCCATGCATCTGCCCACTCACCTAGCCTGTCCAGGTCACCCTGTATTCTCCTAACATCCTCCTCACATCCTCCTCACATTTCACCCTGCCACCCAGCTTTGTGTCATCAGCAAATTTGCTTATATCACTTTTAATACCTTCATCTATAGAACTCACAGTCATGCATTTATATGTCCTTTTGACCCTGCAGCGAATCTTCAAGCCCATCACCTCTGTCCTCTTGGCTCACTGTCCATTTCCATTGTGAAATACGTTGAGACTTGTTTTTCAGTTAAAGTCAAGCTATTCAGGCTTACTGTTCTAGAATCTTAATAAGTTATCTTTGAGGAGCCCTGTGCAAAAATGTAAAACAAAAAGCCCTAATGCAGAATAAGGATACTATTGCACAGTTCCTATCTCACCTGTCTGTCTTTCTCCTTTTTGACACTTATTAATCATGCCCTAGAACCACTTACGTTTGTGTGTGCCACTACTCCTCTATTATTCCTCTAGTCAGTCACATAAACTGCTCATGAGTGTGCCCAGTATCTTGGTCCCTCATTGTGCTAGCTTCTCTGTCTTGGTTTGCAGGGACTGGATCTCTCATTCTTTCTTCTCACCTTGTGAGTTTGGTTCCCTTGTCTTTCCCACACTGATTAAACTTGAAACCATTGCATAGCAAGACTTAATGCTATGATACTTCTTGAAGAAAACTGATGGATTGTGATGAAGTTGTGTTAAATTTTGAAACAAGAGGCTGTACTTGTTCAGTCCCTGAATGATGTGGACAGTGCTGAGTCGGTTGCGAAGGTACAGCAAGATCTGAAAAATGTGATTCTTCTCGATGTTGAGAAAATCAAAAAGTCCGATTTCCACCTAAGGTTTGAACAGCAAGACAAGACTCTTGTTTGAGAGTGGCGGAGGCCTGTTGGGGTGCATTTACATCTCATTATTAACAATCTTGCCCCATTTATGGTAGTTTGCTGTCCTGTGATGTGGTGGTGAGAAATGTGATGGCGACAGACTATGATGTGGAATACAGAGCATCTCCAGCTCGCTGCTGGCTCCTCTGGACTTCCATCTTGACCAGCAGCCCGGCACATCTTGGAGCACGCTCCATGGGCAGTGACCACATGCAGCCTTTGTCCATGGAGGTTGGCATCAGACACTTCCCAGCCTCACCACATGATCATGGCACAATTCCGACTCATGTGGAACACCAGTTCAGATCTGCACCCTTGGAGTGCGTCAGCATATTATGTTGTAATGCTGCTGCCAGGCCAGTTTCATGTCAAAACAAGCACCCAATTACTGGAATGGAGCAGCGTTCATCTCAGGATTCTTAGCTTGTTCTCTTAGCGCTCACTCGCTCAATGCCTATGTGAATGTCCACAGAATCGCTGCCATGCCTTGCCTTGCCACCTCATTCAGCACTAACAGGCTCTCAGATACAAAGACACACAACGTAACAGCAGTGATCACTCAAAGCAGCAGACATGTTGTATAGCACCTTGCTACGTCAGTGTCACAATTACAGATTGTACTAGCAGCTTGTATGGCAAACATACTGAATGTGCTGCAACCAAATGGCTTTGTCTTAATGACTAAAGGGGATGGATTTGGTCAAGTTTACAAGTTTCTTCAGTCAAAGGCATCAAACCAGGGGCTGAACATTGTCACTTAGGACTCCCACGGTCAGGTTTCATATCACTGCAGTGGAGGGAATGTGTGCTAAGGTCTGTCCTGCAGGTCCAGTTCAACCTGTCTGGGGATTAGCGCTAAATCAGTCAGGGGTCTGCTGGGTTATTAGGGGCCACTGCTATGTTGGCTAAGTTGGGGAAGCCACTTGTGATTGGAGGTACCATGTTTGGATGAGGAAGGGATAATAATTGTGAGGGGATATAAAGGTGGGAGACAGTAGAACACAGGTTAGAAGGGGAACTGAGAGAGGGAGGGGTCATCACCATCCTGCATTTGTTTGGGTGATAGTGTATCACAATGTTTGACAAAACTAAGTTGTATGCCGGTGCTCAGGGGCTGAGGTGGGGAAATTAACAGTTAAATAAACAATCATATAAATACTGCACACGCTGGAAATCCAAAACATGAACAGAAAGTTTTCAATCTGATATGACTTCTTCAGAACAGAGACATTAACCTTGTTGCTCTTTCCACGGATGCAGCTGAGTTTCTCCACGCACTTTCTGTTTTGTAAGAGGGATTGGGTGGGGACATGGTGAAGATCAAGGATTTGACAGGGATTGCAAGGCAGAAAGGGACATGGGTTTTTTTTTGAGGGGTGGGGATGATGCACCCAGACTGTGAGGCTGAGCCTGCGTCTCACTCAACTTGGTGTTGCTTCCCAACTCCATCCAAACTGCAAACGTGCAATGGGCATGAAACGTATCTGCCCTCTTTCTTAGTGTGGGTGACATAGAGTCGTAAAGCTGTACAGCACAGAAACAGACCCCTCAGTCCAACTTGTCCATGCCGACCAAAATTCCCAAACTAAACTCATTCTACCTGCCTGTGTTTGGCCCTAAACCTTTGCTATTCATTCCTTTGAAATATTAAACTGTACCTGCATCTACCACTTCCACTGGCAGTTCATTCTACATACAAATCACTCTTTGTATGAAAAGGTTGCTCCCCTTTTAAATCTTTTGCCTCTCACCTTAAAAATATGCCCCCTAGTTTTGACCTCACCCATCCTAGGGTAAAGACCTTTGCTACTCACTTTATCTATGCCCCTCATGATTTTACAAATCCATATAAGGTTACCCCTCAACCTCCTACACTCCAGTGAAAGGAGTCCCGGCCTATCCAGCCTTTCCTTATAACTCAAACCGTCCAGTCCCAGCAACGTCTTGGTAAATCTTTTCTGAACCCTCTCCAATTTAATCATATCCTTCCGATAGCAGGGCAATCAGAACCGGATACAGTACTCCAAAAGTGGCCTCACATTGGGGAGACAGGCTGCCTACTTGCAGAACGTTTCAGTGAACACCTCTGGGACACCCGCACCAACCAACCCAACTGTCCTGTGGCTGAACACTTTAACTCCCCCTCCCACTCCGCCAAGGACATGCAGGTCCTTGGCCTCTTCCATCGCCAGATCATAGCATCACGACGCCTGGAGAAAGATCGCCTCATCTTCCGCCTAGGAACCCTCCAACCACAAGGAATGAATGCAGATTTCTCCAGCTTCCTCATTTCCCCTCCCCCCACCTTATCTCAGTCCCAACCCTCGCCTTGTTGACCTGCAATCTTCTTCCCGACCTCTCCGCCCCCACCCCCACTCTGGCCTATCACCCTCACCTTAACCTCCTTCCACCTATCGCTTTCCCAACGCCCCTCCCCCAAGTCCCTCCTCCCTACCTTTTATCTTAGCCTGCTTGGCACACCCTCCTCATTCCTGAAGAAGAGCTTATGCCCGAAACGTCGATTCTCCTGCTCCTTGGATGCTGCCTGACCTGCTGCGCTTTTCCAGCAACACATTTTTCAGCTCTGATCTCCAGCATCTGCAGTCCTCACTTTCTCCTCATCAACGTCCTGTCTAACCTCAACATGATGTCCCAACTCCTACACACAATGGCCTGGGCAATGAAGCCGTGTGTGCTAAATACCTTGTTAATCACCCTGTCTACCTGTGATACAAATCTAAGGAATGATACATCTACTGGTTCCTTTTATCCAAAGCATGTTTTATCACCTCAATGAACTCCAATAATATGGTCAAACATGATTTCCCTTTCAGAAAACTGTGTTCACGCTGCCTGATTGCCTTGAACCAACCAAATGCCCTGCTATAAATGTTTTCTTTTACTTAAAAATATCTTCTAACGTTTTCCCTACAGCTGGATGTTAAGCTGACTGGCCAGTAGTTTCTACCTGGCTTTCTACCTCCCTCCCTGGTCTCCTCTGTCTTCTAAGCGCTAGTTTAAACAGTGCATAGTGCATGCATATGGTGTTAAAAAAAGACCACTAATTAATCCTGTCACATTACACAATCCCAGGTGTAGTTTAGCCTGCTATTATTCTCAGAAGCTATCCCAAAAATATGCGAATTAATTCCTTTGCAGATTTTACTGCATTAAGTTCTTTTTTCCTCAGGCTCCATTTTTTTTGAGACACGAGGCCCATTTACTGAATGAAATCATGGAGTCAGTGAAACTTCACTGCATGTGTTTGAGTGTTGGAATGGTGCATTTTTGTCTTATGACTAGGGTACTGTTATGTTAGTGCGGAGGATGTTGCAGAAGTGGCTAAACAAGTTATTTTGTGTTCTGCTATTCAGGGAGACCAACTTTGAATTCCAGTCTGTACTGAGTTGGTTGGATCATCAGGGCTGGTTTGGTCATGTTCAATAGGAAGTGAATTCGACCAGAATCTTGGTCCTCTTTGCTATTTAAAGACCCTGGAAAGTTTATGCATGTTGGATGAGAAGAGGATTGCTTGCAACTCTGCTGCTCTTCCTAATGAATAACCTGCCAACAATCATTGTCCTAACATATGCATGGAGACAACCCTTTGGGTGGTCATCTGGGAGGAAATTAATGGTTTCCTGAGAAGAGAAAATAAGCCGACGCACAAGGACTAATTTTCCAACTTTTTGTTCCTGGTGGGCGGGGATCCTGGCAGTGAATGCCAAGATTTCCCTAATGAGATCGCTAAAGCTTATGCATGAATAGCTAATATTCATCGTCCTGTGTCAAACCCTTATCAGTTGATGTGCAGAACTACACCTTGTTATTAAACTTTTTTTTCCCTCAATTGGAACTGTTTAAATTATTCAACAGATTATCTGTCCCTGTTTTTTGTGCTCATTAACTGCATGGTTTTTCCAGTCTTCAGTACAGTCATTCATCAGAATTCGACCGACTAGCCACATTACATAGCAATGAGGGATAGGCACTATTTCTAGGAAAGGACCAATTGCAGCATCTTGGTAATTGATCTCTAATTGTCTGCGGTTAGTGAATGAGCCCTGCTATTTTGGACAGGTGATATTATTAACGGTACTTGAGTAAGATTTTAAAATTGCATTCTGTATACGTGTATCATCTTTCAGTAGCACATGCTGCTCTATTTTTGAGGAACTTAATAACCTTTCCATTGAAAGCTCGGCAGGTTCAAACCTATAATGTCGCTTTAATGATACTGAGGGAATGTTTTCGTAATGCATTTTACTTTTACTGGGATATGCATCACGATGCAGTGGAGATTAGTGAACTTCTGTAGGCTTTCATTAAGCTGAGATAATTTGATTTCCTTAATAACCTTCCCATTTACTTTTGGCTGCCACAAACACAATGGCTCTTCAGTACATCAATGTAAAAGGGCTGGAAATTAGGTTATTCCCCCTCAGCCCCGAAAGAAGTGTTGGTGGCCAGCTGAATCACGAAGTAGAAGCCTACCCCACAGCTGTAAGTTGGAGTGGGCGGCTGACTGAGTTCCGAATGAGACTTCAGCTCCTCATTGGAGGATGTCTCATTCTCTGGAGATGCTGATTGTCCAGCAGCTCCAGTAGCCCTGGCAATGCCAGAGCTTAGTAACGGGCACTGCTGGGACAGGAGCCAGTCCCAAGAAGAAGGGCACAGGGATTACAGAGGATGGTGTGTCTTGAGGCTTTGGGCAAGTAGGGGCTACCATGGCAGAGCTGTGTAGGGAGCTAGTGTCAGTGCTATAAGTGGGCAGGAAGGAAGGGGATTAATATCCTCTCTAGAGATGCCAGTGATCACAGCAATCTGCCTTCCTTCCCACCATTTCAAACATCTAGTAATAAAACAGGTTGTCTATGCCAACCCACCACCCACCTTCCACATCATGGGGTGAGCTTACAGCTGGTGCATCCTCTCTCTATTACCTTGCGCAAAACGCATCTGGTGGTGGCATGTAATATCTAGCGCAGAGTGCAACAGAACTGTTTAAGGATGTTGCCGTGTTTAGCTATCACTATCAAGTTCCATTTGTGGGATGAAACATTGAGGTCAATGACTAATATGAATAAATTATGTTATGGTGAGGAAGGTTAACTCAACTATATGCACAAACCTGATTTTTGGAACCCAGTAATGGGGTCATTTTGTACATTGAGGTGACTTGTATGACATGAGATAGTGATAAAATACATGTTTTACATTAGGAGGAGAAAGCGACCTCTGACTAGCACCTTATTGCCTTCAGCCTGGATTTTGGGCTACAAGTTAATGAATGATAAAAAAATCTACTTCACCTAAATCCTGTAAAGTTTGTGTGCTGAGTGCCTTTGGCAGTGCAGAGTATGTCACCATTATATTGTAGTATAATGTTGGCAGCTCAAGTACTGTCCTCATACTGTCCAGCACAGTGTCAGTGCTTACATACCGACAAAAGAGAATGCAAAACACTGTTTGGTAATGAAAATGTTATTTATCTTGAAAAATCAATAGATTGCTATCGTGGAGACTGCAGGAATATGGGTAGAGAGAAAGGCCATTTAGTGCTCAAACTTATGCTGCCGTTAAGGGTAATCTGTGCCACCACTCCATTTACTACCCTTACTCTTGTATCCTTTTGCATCTGTAGCTGCTAAATTCATCGTTCAGATTGGATCATGTTTTAAAGTTATCAGCTGGTGTCTGCAGATTTGGTAAATCCCAAGTTTCTATCAACCTTTGCATAAACCTAATTGCACACTGAGTGGTCCTACTCTAACTTTTAGAATGGACCCCCTTATCCTAGATCCTGTAATCATCAGGTATTAGCCCAGGATTTCCCGTTTCTGGCTCTCCTCTTGGTCCTCTGGCTCCTCCTGCTCTCAGAGAAAATGAGGACTGCAGATGCTGGAGATCAGCGTTGAGAGTGTGGTGCTGGAAAAGCACAGCTGGTCAGGCAGCATCCGAGGAGCAGGAGAATCGTCGTTTCGGGTATAAGCCCTTCATCAGGAATGAGGCCTACCTCCTGCTCTCCCTTACCCTATCTATTGGCCTCCCCCATTCATTGCTTCACCCCCCACCACAATCTTCTAAGTTGGCACAGTAGTTATCACTGCTGCCTCACAGCACCAGGGGCCCAGGTTCGATTCCCATCTCGGGCGACTATCTGTGTGGAGTTTGCACATTCTCCCCGTGTCTGTGTGGGTTTCCTCTGGGTACTCCAGTTTCTTCCCACAATCTAAAGATGTGCAGGTTAGGTGAATTGGCCATGCTAAATTGCCCATAGTGTTCAGGGATGTGTGGGTTAGGTGCATTAGTCAGGGCTAACTGTCGAGTAGTAGGGGAATGGGTCTGGCTGGGTTATTCTTCGAAGGGTAGGTGTGGACTTCTTGGGCCGAAGAGCCTGTTTCCACACTGTCGGGATTCTATGTTTGTATGATTCTCAGACCCTTGTTGACCATTCAATGCCGTCCTGATGTTTCCCCTCCCCCACTCTCTTAACCTGTTTCCCCATTTCTTCAACTTCTCTCTCCCTCTCTCTCTCTCTCTTTTCCCCCCATCTCTCTCCCTCTCTCCCCACCACTACCACCTCCCTCCAAATTCCTGACCCACCCCTAGCCACCTTTGCCAGCCTATCCAGCTTGGCAGCCATCTCACTGTGCCACTGTACCCACTTACCTCATTCGCATTCATGCACTAACAAATGTAAAAGCTATTTAACTTGCTTTTCAATGTCTTAGTTAATGAAAACTTGCCAGACGTGACAGAAGATGTGGCTTGTCTACGCTCTGCTGAGAAAAAGGATCCTGATTGAAAAACATTCTGCATTTCTGAAAGGGGTGTCTTCAGAAGCTCAGAATATGCAGGGCTCTGCTGTTGTTTAACAATATAGGCGGGAGTGGTGATCTGATAGTTTTTGACCCTCCTTGGAATTTTTGTCGCAATATTCTTCCTCATTTGTTCAAGCAATCTGCTGATTCTTTAACCAGAATCTTGGAATTCATGACCAGTGGTTCTCCCTCCTGTTCTGATTGAGGACCTATGGCGATCCTGGACTTCAGATTTGGCCATCTCGGTGTTTAGTTTGATGGAATTGTGTCTCAGTTACTACAGGGTGTAGACAAAAGGTTTCAACGGTGCAGTTTCAGTGGGACTCTCAACAGAATTGGCAAATACTTTTGAAACACACTGGGTCCTGGTGTGCAGGCTAACTGCAGCTTCAATTCTTCACCAGCAAATCCCACAAATAACCGTGATGAATGGCCAGCTTAGTTGTTTCTCTTTTAGGTATGGTTGCATTATGGTCTGTACATTGCTACATTGCTGTCCTTTGACACATACCTTTAGATCTCATGTTATCTGGACCACTAAGTTAGACAGACTGGTCATGGTACGGAAGACAGTGTGAAATGACTAGTCGTGTCCGAGGTATTAGTTTTAACTTGCTTAATGCACTTTCTTTTGTGTTGTATACTTAGGGAATTAAACCTTGGGCCAAATGTCAACAGCAATATTTGAAGTTGAGATGTAATTGAATCAAATGTTGCGTAGTAACAACTCAAACGTTTGCAAGCATGGTTTGGAAGTGCCCATGTTGGACTAGGGTGTACAAAGTTAAAAATCACACAACACCAAGTTATAGTCCAGCGGGTTTGGAAGCTAGTGCTTCCAAATAAATCTGTTGGACTATAACCTGGTGTTGTGTGATTTTTAAGTTTGCAAGCATCTCATTCTCTGTCCACACAGTGCTTAAAATAAGTGGTACACTTCTGATAAACTATATAAAAACTAAAAAGCAGAAATACCATCAGCTATGATGTTTGCTAGTAAGTGGAATATGAGCATTAACCTCTTTATTGCCTCAATCCTCTTTTTCTCCCATTTCTTTTTTTCTAAATCTAAAATAAAGAAGTTTTTGCAAATGTAGGAATGTTAAGTTCTTTATTGAAGATTTATTGCATCAAAGTAAGAAGTCATTGCTTTATTGTTTTCCTGTACCGAATATTCAGGAAAAGGATGATGACATATAGATTGTTTTTCTTCACATTGTTCAGATTGTAATGAGAGTGCACTTTCTAAAATCATTGTATGAGCAAGAATAGAAAATAAATTGAGAACAAATACAACATGCCAACTCAATAAATAATAGCTGTTTCTAAATTAAAAGGAAAAGCTGTGTGGCTAGTGCTGAACTGAGACATGTTGACTCGCAAATCCTAGGTTCAGCATTCAGTCTGAGCTTCATGAGTTGACCTTAACCATCGAGTCATAGAATTGTACAGCACGGAAACAGACCCTTCAGTCTAACTCATCCATGCTGACCAGATATCCTAAATTAATCTAGTCCCATTTGCCAGCATTTGACCTATATCCCACTAAACCCTTCCTATTCATGTATCTATCCAGATGCCTTTTCAATATTGTAAAAGGACCATGGCTTTTCACCTATCCGTGCCCCTTGTAATTTATAAACTTCTATAAAGTCAACCAATAGCCTCTGATGCTCCAGGGAAAATAGTTTCAGCCTATTCATTCTTTCCCTATTGCACTAACCCTCCAACCCTGGCAACATTCTTGTAAACCTTTTCTGAACCCTTTCAAGTTTCACAAGATCTTTCCTATGGCAGGGGAGACCAGAATTGCATGCAGTATTCCAAAGTGGCCTAGCCATTGCCCTGTACAGCTGCAACATGACCTTCCAACTCCTATACTCAATGCACTGACCAATAAAGGCAAGCGTACCGAATGCCTTCTTCACTACCCTGTCTACCTGCGACTCGACTTTCACAAAACAGTCTGCTTGAATATCCCCAATTTGAATCCATCATTGATGACTGTGCCTTCAGTTGCATGGAATCTGTAACTGCTGCAGTTTCCTACCCAAATCTCTCTCACTCTTCTTTTTTGACCTAGTTTGTAATTTCTAATATCTCTATACCTGGTCCAATTTTGTTTGATAATCAAACCGTTTTATTACGTTAAAACGCTATATCATTTTAAGTAATGCAGATTGTTGGAGGATAGTTGCAGTTGTTCTCTTTGCCCTTATCTTACAGATCAAGGAGGGGAAAGATAAAACCAGTTTTTCACTTTGGATTACTGTCAATGATCCTATCAAAAAACAGCATGTGTATAGTTATTGGTTTAGAATAAAAACAGTGAGCCTGTTGATTGACCTGCCTTGCATGAATAGCCTGTCATAACCAATCCAAGAAGTACTTTAGCATTTACACTATTGCCAGTTCACTACAAGCAAAATTGTCCTTCAAGACTTGATGGTCATCCAATGAACAACCTTTCACAACCAATATATATTTCTGATGATTGTTGCTATGAGAAATACTCTCAGTAGTTCTCTGTATTTTGACCATGCCAACTTTATAAATAGAATTGGTGAAATTTTGTTGGCATTGCCCTTCTGATAATTAGACTATGCAGCCCATATGCTCTTTTAGATTTTTTTTGTCCACCATTAGTTCCCCACCTTTCCCATCCTTCAACTTCATTCTTTACCAGTTACCTAACCGGTTAAAAGTTAACCGAGTATTAATGTGCTGCTGAAGGCAATATGTTGGTCAGCTAATTGATCTTGCGATATTTGCTTGCTTTAGATTCTTCTGCTCAATGTTCTTATCTTGTTCTGTGTCCTTTCCTCAAGGTGACACAGTCTAGAGTAGTTTCTCATGTGCTGGCAATCTTCAATCCCATGGAAGTACAGAGACTGTATGTTGCTTAGTAAAACGTGCCTTTTATTCATACTTTGGCTTTATTTTGATGCTACTTAATGATCCACGTCATTGCTGTGCTGTATAACGAGACAATTCATGGGGAGTGTTATAGCAGTGTAAAGCTAATAGTTCATTAGCCAATGTAAAATGGCATGCCTATCAAACTCTCACTTATGATATGCAATTTATGTGATAGAAACAAATTAAATTGTAACTGTTTCAGGATATTTAAATATTTGGATGATGAAAATGAATAAGAAGTGATTTCTCATATGACTTCACTTAATGATTCTGTTGATCATTACAAAGCTTTTATGAATTTGTCTTGTATTCCACAGCTCATGTATTGTGGCCTACCAAAATTAGCTCATATAACATAAAGAAGTAATAATAGCCAAGGTATTCTTGTCACATTAATGGCGAAACTAATGGTGCTTCCATTATTTGTATGGAAATGGTGCAGCCAATTCAGGCAAGGGGCAGATGTAAGGTTAAATGAAAATACTCAAAAGTTGCTGTTCAAATTATACAGAGTGTCATTTAGCTTCACAAAACGTCCATATCGCTGTCTGACTCACTATTGAAATGAATTGAATGGTAAGAAGTTGCTGTATCTGCATGATAGCTACAAGTCAAACCCTGCCACAGAAAATTAAGTCTTGTCCATTCCAGTCTCTTGTAATGATGCAGCAACTATTAATGAGTCTCTCTGACATTGAAAACTAGGGGATTACCTTTGCTTCATGTCTTAGTTGTGGGAAACACTTCTAAAAATTGAAATTAATTATTTTACTTTGTTTGTTTCTTTCAAACCATTCTTTCTTTTCACCTCCGTTTCTCATTCTGTACTTTTTTCACAAACTTGAATTTGCACCATCATGTCACTCCTGGCCCTGTCTATTTGTACAGTCTAATGGATTAAGGAGATGCACAATTATTTATCCTGTTTGCTCACGTCCCAGACACCATGCTGCAATATTGTTGCTTTCAGAAGTTTAAGGTGCGAAAATGTTTTCAGGCTGAAAGGTTGCCAGGGCAGGTCTCGTTAATAGCAGACATCATTCGCTTCGCACTGCTATAAAAATTATGGCCAATTGTATCTCACTTCCATGACAAAGGACATGGTGCAAGCTGGACAAAGAGCATTGTTGCTCACTGTTGTTCATGAGCAGTTTCTTCTCAGCTTGGTAACTTATCCTGATGTCGGGCTTATGCCCGAAACGTCAATTCTCCTGCTCCTCGGATGCTGCCTGACTGGCTGTGCTTTTCCAGCACCACACTCTTCGACTCTGATGTCCAGCACCTGCAGTCCTCACTTTCTCCCACCTTATCCTTGCATCAAACTTAATACGGCACTTTCCTTCAAGTGTCCCCCTTGCTAAGAAATCTTAAAGATGTTTGAACTAGGTTTACAACATGTGGAGAGTTTCATATTATTATTCCCTTGGTGAAGACAAATGTGGTCCCTTACAGTTAGAAACAGGAGAATTTATAATTGGGATCAAAGAAATTACTAACCAACTAAATACATACTGTCATATCAATGTGATCTTATTGAATGGCGGACTAGTCTTGAAGGACTGAGTGGCCTATTCTTGTTCCTTATTCACATGTTTGTATGTACTTGACAGGATATCTTAAAGCTGAAGCAAGGCTCGTTGTGAAGCATTGTGAAGCAATGGCATATAGTGACCAGAATTGCACACAGTGCCCAGCTATGACCTAACCAAAGTATGCCCATATCTTTTAAAAAAAACCCCAACAGGTTCATCAAACATGATTTTCTATTCAAAGATCCATGTCACCTTTGCACAATCAGATCATTATTATCCAGGTGTCTAATTTTCAGTTTCCTTATTCTGGATTCTAACAATTTTCCTACTAGGCATGTGAGGCTGTGGATCCCTGACCCCTCTCTCACTTCCTTCTTACGTAGTGGGGTGATATTTTCTGCAGGATTCATTCTGGAATCTTTAGAATTTATGAAGATCATCACCAATGTATCAACCAGCACTACTTTGGTTAGGCCATGGCTGGGGTACTGTGTGCGTTTCTGGTCACTATACGATTGTCCTGGATGGGATTCAAAAGGATGTTGCCTGGCATGGAGTATTTCATAGAGTCAAAGAGATATACAGCTTGGAAACAGGCCCTTCAGTCCAACTTGCCCAAGCCTGCCCAGTTTTCAGAATTGAAACTAGTCCCATTTCCCTGCGTTTGGTCCATATCCCTGCGTGCCAATCCCATCCATGTACCTGTCCAAATGTTTTTGAAATGATAAAATTGTACTCACTCCCACCACTACCTCTGGCAGCTAGTTCCAGACACTCACCATCCTCTGAGTGAAAACAATTGCCTTCAATACTCCAGTATGTAGAATATCAGTTCCTGGAGACTTATCATTTTTTTTCAGCCCTATTACTTTCTCCAGTACTATCTTCTTACTGATATTAATTTCCTTCAACTCTAGGCCCCTTCAATCTCGAGTTCTGGGAGGTTTCCTGTATAGTCCTCGTGAAAACAGACACACAGTAACCAATAGTAATCTTCTCTGCTTTTTCTGTATTCCCCATTATAAATTCTCCAGACTTTCTCTTCAATGGACCCACATTTACTTCAGGCAAACGTTACCTTTTGGTGTACCAATTGCAACTTTTAGAATCTGTTTTTCTTGTTTTTGCTAGATTGCATTCATATTCTCCTTTGCTGTACTACAAAATATTCCCAAGTTCAGTTTTCCTACAGTTTCTGGCAACCTTATTGGCTTTTCTTTTATTCTTATACGATCCTGAATGTCCTTTGTCACCCACAGCCTGACCTTTATCGAGGAGTGTATAGTTGCTGTAAATCATGCAATAGTTCTTTAAGAGTATCTGTTGTGTGTGTATAGTCATGCCTTCTAAAGTAGTTTCTCAATCCACTTCATCCAAATTGTGCCTTCTATTTTCCCTTATTTAAATTGAACTCCCTTGCCTCAGATTGAACAACCTTATTTTCAACATCATCCAAAATGCTATCATGTTGTGGCCATTCATCCCTTTAATGCTCACATGGTTTATTCAGTCAAAATGCAGATTGAAGCCCTCACTTGGAAGGTAGCTGTACTTTTGTATTCTCCAGCAGGACAACAGAAACAAGAATCCAACCGATTTAGGGAAGAAAATCTACAGAACACCTGAGAGAAAGTGAGGATTGCAGATGCTGGAGATCAGAGTCGAGACCGTGGTGCTGGAAAAGCACAGCAGGTCAGGCAGCATCTGAGATGCAGGAGAATTGACGTTTTGGGCAAAAGCATAAGCTTTTCCAGCGCCACATTCTCGACTACAGAACAGCTGAACCTGTCACTCACCACGATAGGTGAGTTGCCCATGCAGAGTATTTTTCTTGACTCCTGATTATTATCATTACCTCACGTTACTATTGCTATATGGTGGCCAGTCATTAAACCTAACCAATGTCTGCTACCCCCTTGCTGTTTCTTAGCTTCATCCAAATCGATTTCGCACAATGTGCTTCTGATCTGAGATCCTTGCTTACTAATGTACCAAAGCCATCCCTCATTATCAACACAACTCCTCCTCCTTTCACTTCTTATCTGTTCTTCCTAAACATCAAATATCCTTCAATAATTCCACTTTTGAAACAACACTTGATGCTCAGATTTTGTTCCCTTGTTTTCTATTCTACCTAGCATCTTTCTGGCTTCCTGTTGCCAACTCTTTCCTTTCAGTCAGGGTTAGCCCTTGACAACTAGTTTAATCTCTTGGAATTCTCCCTGCAAGGATATCAGTCCCAGTCTCATTAAGGTGTAACCCTTCCGGCTTATACAGCTCTCACCTGCCCAGAACTGGTCCCAGTTCCTCATGTCTGATTCCTTCCCTCCTACACCAGTTCTCCAGCCACATGTTTAACCAATCTTTCCTCTTGTCCATATGCTATCTAAAACATGGCATTGGGAGTAATCTGAGATTCTGCTCTTGAGGTCCTGCTTTTTGATTTACTTGCCAGCCTGTCCTGTATATTTCACAGAAGGGTGGATGGTTGGATTCCTAAATATTGCTTGGTTCTCCTTTCTCCCACCCTGTGTGACTTCACTTCTTCTGTGATTAGATTAGATTAGATTCCCTACAGGGTGGAAACAGACCCTTCCGCCCAACAAGTCCACACCGACCCTCCGAAGAGTAGCCCCCCCCACCGACTAATGCAGCTAACAACTATGGACAATTTAGCATAGCCAATTCACCTGACCTGCACATCTTTGGAACAGATCTGGGGACCACACCTTTGGAAGAATGCATTGGCCTCGGAGGGAGTACAACGTGGGTTTTCAAGAGTGAAAGCTGGACTTCAGGATGAAGTTATGAGGCGAGATTATAAAAATTTGGCATGTTTTCTCAGTAATTTAGATGGTCAAAGGGTGATCTGATCAAAGTCTTCAAGATATTAAGGCAGGGAAAGGCAGGTTAGATAAACTATTTCCACTAGTTGAGGGCATAGTCTGAGAATTAGGGCCAGACCATTCAGGAGAGAGTGGCAGGACAGGCTCCAGAGGCCGAATGGCCTGCTCCTGTTCCTGTATTTTTATAATAGTATGCCTACTCTTGGGAAGCCCTCATGTGGAAGGTAGCTGTAGATTTTTTTTTCCCCCAGCATCACAACAGGAAATAAGAATCCTACCAATTTAGGAAAGAAAACCAACAGTCGACCCAGTTCCTAAACTCGGTCCTAAGGTGAGTAGTGCAGTGTATAAACCAAAATACACTGCTTGCTGCACTCTATTTTTGAACCATTCTGTTTAACAAAGCTTTTTTTAAAAATGATTAATTTTCTTGCATTCCTACTTGTCACACAGCCAATGCTATTCTCTGTGGTTGCACTAAGATACTTGTTTCCCTATTATAATTGATGTTGAGAATGTTCCACCTATCTTTATTCCTTTATCCTTGTGGTACCAGTTCCACAACAATTGATCATCTGGGGCTATCTTTGACTGTAGAGTTGGATATTTACTGTAACTTGTTTCTGGGTCACAGAGGCATTTAGCACTGTGCTGAATAAAATGAACAGATGTGACTCTCTGGGTGATTTGGAAGCGAGACTAATTTGTGTTTGAATGGAAGGTTTTTTTAGATAATTAGAAAATATTGAATTTCTCTGTAACCCTCTTGTTCATAATATTTTCTTTCAATAATTTATTGAAAATATGTTTCTAATTCTGTCCATTTGATGAGGGGAGTTATGGCTATGAGCACTTCCTGCGATTTGAAAAATGTTTTTAAAAATCTACTTTTTCATCTCCGTTCAGAAGAAAAGTAAGGTTGGACTTCACATGTTTGCTCCTTTTTTGTCCCCACAAATGGTACAAGATCTAGTTTTTTTCCAGCAGTTTTTGATTTTGTCCCAAGTTCATACTTGTGTATCTTCTCCTCTTTTGTTTAACTCAATAAAATTAAATGTTTTGTTTCTTCATGACAGATATATCTCTTTGAATTAAAATCTTAGTTGGCAATTACATAGCTCAGTGGATTCCCCCACTCACCAAAAGCAGATCTACAAGGTCTCAGGCATTATGTGAGATAGTAATCCTGCTTTAAAAAAAAGCTCTTAGAGGCAATACAGAACAATACAAGCTCTGGAAGGAGGAGGAAGAAATGGGTTTTTTTGTATGAAGCCGTGTTTACCCAGGATATTCAGGGAATGACTCACCTTCTCAAAGTATCCTGACTGAGGAACAGTGTGTATGAAACATCTCTGAACTCTGCCATCTGTTGCAGCCTGAATTGCACTCTCAAGGAATGACAGAGATGGTATAGCCAGAGCCGTGATTTTATATACATCAGGCTTCTCCCAAGAAACAGACAGTATTTGCAGTGCTCATCGTCTATAGTTACTGTTGCAGATAGTCTACTAGCTGAACATCTGGTGGCAACAAGAATTACATGTGGCACCCCATTACCAAGAGATTGTTGACACCTCTTGGCACAGAGAATGCAATGGCTTTGACTGATGTGAGATGAGGACAGTTTGCACTGAGTGCTCCCAAAACGGACTGCCTCACCAATGTGCACGTACCAGGAGAAAGAAAACCCTGGGAACTACAAGGGTAGGCATGGTGGCTCAGTGGTTAGCACCGTTGCCTTGCAGCACCAGGGTCCCAGGTTCGATTCCAATCTCGGGCAACTGTCTGTGTGGAGTTTGCACATTCTCTCCGTGTCTGCATGGGTTTCCACCTGGTGCTCCGGTTTCCTCCCACATTTCAGGTGAACTGGCCATGCTAAATTGCCCATAGTGTTAGGTGCGTTAGTCAGAGGGAAATGGGTCTGGGTGGGTTACTCTATAGAGGGTCAGTGTGGACTAGTTGGGCCGAAGGGCCTGTTTCCACACTGTGGGGAATCTAATCTAAAAAAAACTGTACATGTGGATGTTTGCTGGCCAGGATTGCTGGCTGCAACAAGTAATTATGTGCTAATGTGACAAGACAAAGGCTGCAAACTTCAGCTGCACATTGCCTACTTTTCTGGTGCTTTAGGTGCCATTTTGACTCCAATGTGGCACCCATTGTTTATGAAAATGTCAAGTGCACGTCATCCCAGGTGATATTTTTAAGTGCAGGTACGTGTGCAGGGAAGCATGCAGAGAAGGCGGACTTGTTCTATCTATCTGTCAGCTCTTGATTGTCCTGTAGCACAGATTTGACGTTGGCTCCAATGTTTTGAAGTCTAGTGCTCCAGCTCATCCTGTTTTTTAAATATGTTCAGCTGAAAAAAGGACTTCCCACCAGTTTTTTAAAGGGATTACTAACTGATTTGTTGTTAACTGATTCCTGTGGCTGTTCTTGCTATTGTAGAAGTGTTGGTGGTGTCTAGGTTTTTGTAAAGTTGCTCAACTGTACAGGGCATAATATAACATGTGCTGGAGGACTTTGTCATCCCTTCAAGGAGTTTGCATAGACCACTTGCTTCCATTTAGGAATACAACGCAATGCATTCCACTTGCACATTCACATACATGGGAGAATGAGCAGAGGAAATATAGAGCAGTGCAAACTTCCAGAAGGAGGAGGCGGAAAAGGGTCTTCAGTAAGAAGCCAAACTCCTCCAGGGTTTTCAGGCAACAGAGTACTTTCCTGAACATTTCAGAATGAGGAACAATGAAAGAGATATCTGTGCTCCAATAAGGATGCTGTCACTGAAGGTTGACATGCATTGCAGTCTCAAAGGGGCAAAGATGGCATTGCTAAAGACTGTCCAGATGTCAGTGGCCTTGAACTTGTATGGATCAGGCTCCTTCCAGGCTGTTGATATTTTCAGTGATTGCCATCCATTTTTGCAAAAGGGAAGTCACTGAGGTACTGTATTGCAAAGGAGCGAGGGGGTTGGCTGCTGTATGATGCAGAGTGATAACAACAGCGTGGGTTCAACTCCTGCACTAACTGAGGCTACCATGAAGGATTCTCCTTGTCAACCTCTCTCCTCAGCTGGTGACCTTCAGTTTAGAGCCATTATCCGGCACCTCTGTGATGAGACAACAGCTCTATGATCTGGTAAGACTGTGGCAATTTTACCTTTGCTTGGCTTTTCATTCTGTTGTGCCAGAGAGAAGCTGGTGCAGTGAATGCACAGTTTCAACAGGACTGCCGGTTTCCCCATTGGTTGGCTGCATGTCACTTTCTGGGTACCACGTCAACTCTGAGGCATACTGCAGCAAAAGAAGTTCCATTGCCTTGATATCCAGCTAATTCCTGGCAGAATATCCTGGCGGCAGTCATGAACTCTTCATACTGCGACAGCCAATGTGCCAATTATATTTGAGCTCAAGTCTAAAGGAGTAATAAGGAAGATCTGTTAGAGCAGATTATTATTTTGGTTTCTCTGCCTGGACCACTCTGCATGAACTCTGCAGCACTCAGTGAAAGTCATGGTAGATGGATGTTGAATAATCAGTGCGAGGTACACAGTGCTCATCGTCAGCTATATGGTAACTAGCTAAAGGAGGGAGGTGACAGCCATAATTGCTGCTTTCTGGACAGTGGCTTGTTTAAAGTGATTCCAGTTTTCTGTTCTCCAGCAATACCTCCTCTCTGCTACTGGCCATCATAATCTTTTCTTGGCCCACAAAGCTGGAATAAAAGCAATCGTTAAACAAAAATTCCAAACCCAACTTTATAAAATCCAACACTGACCAATTGCATACCATTGCCAACCAGAAAGGATGATTTGTATTTTTTAAAATGTACTCATGAGATGAAGATGTCACTGCTAGGTCATCAGTTAGGACCCATTTCAAATTGTGCAGAAGGAGGTAACCACATTATAGTGGGCCTGGTCTTACATGGAGGACCAACTAGGTAAAGGATAACAGATTTTCTTTCTGAACAGAGTGCAATGAACAAGAGGGTTTGTTTTACCACAAATAGCAGTAGTCACATAGTCGCCATTAGACTAGTTTCTGTTCCTTTTTTTAAAAATTAAATTCAAATTTCATTATCTGCCCTATTCGGATTTGAACCCATGTAACCCAGAACATTAGCTTGGGTTTTAGTGACATGACTGCTACCACACTGACTATTTCATGACCATTGCATATCTCAAAGCATTTATAGTCAGTGAAATAAATTTGAAGTGTATTCAGTTTTGCAAGGTGGGCAGTCAATTTGTGCAGAACTAGCTCCTAAAAATAGCATGTGATAATGACCAGATAATTATGTCTTTTCTGACATTGATTGAGAAATAATAGTTAGGGCACTGGGGTGAAGTCTCCTGCTCTTCTTCAGAATAGTGCCGTGGGATCGCTTGAATCCACATAAGAGGATTACCAGGATCTCAGTTTAATGCCTCATCCAAGGAATGGCACCTCCAACAGTGCAGCACTCCCTTGGTATTGCACTGAAGTGCCAGCCTCAATTGTTGTGCTCCAATCTTAAAAGGGAGTTGAACCCATAACTTCCAAACTCAGAAGCAATATTGTTGTGCCCTTAGTGCTTGTGTTTTGTCAGCCTTTTCCTGTCGTGGTGCTGCTCTGCGTTCGCACCCTCTGAAGGCTGCTGACCTTCCACTGGGAAACCTGCAGAATGACCTTAAGCAGCTTTGGGTCTATGGGCAGTGCACCATCTCATGTGGAGCAATAATCCTGGCAGGCTGACGATGGGCAACCGCAAGGCCATGGTTGGATTCACAGAAATTGAAGGGATGTATGCTGCCATCTTGAAAAGATAGCAGGTTCATACTGTACAAACTCACTGCCTGTGCAATCTTTTTGAGGGCAGATGACTGGAATGCTGAGAGACACTGCTGCTTTAGGCCCTGATACCTTGCCCCCTGGTGGCTGCAGTCTGAGTTTGCAGTGAGCTCAGTCTGATGTTTATTGGCAGCAAGCTGACTTTGACACTTTTTTTCAATTGTTCTTCCACAAGTTCTGATGTAGGGGCCTGCCCAACACGTCGACTCTCTTGTTCTCCAGATGCTGCCTGTCCTGCTGTGCCTTCTCCAGAGTCACACTTTATTGACTCTTTCATAACAAGTGGGCATCACAGGCTAGAGCTGCACTTGTTGCCCATTCCTCATTGTCCTTGGTGAATTGTTATTCATGAACGGCTATAGTCCATGTGGTGTAGGAGTGCCCACAGTGCAGATAAGAAGAGATGTTTGAATTCCCACAGCAGGGTGCCTTTGACACATGCTGCTGTGGAGCCCAAGTCTGACTCTGCAACACGCTTGGGCCCACCTGTGTGCCAATTGAGTTTGCCATCGTTTTCCAGCTGGAAGGTTTAGACTCCAAACTCTAGGCCAAACCCTGGGCCAATTGGTGCTGGAATCGTCCATACTTGTTTGCAGTGACTCTGGGCATTCTGACTAGCTTGCCCAGGTTCCAAGCGTATTATTAGTAATACTCTTCAACTTCTAAAGGCTGTCATGAGGTGTTCGCACTGCAAAGCCCTCACCTGAATCATTTGCAGCAGAATATACATGTGGCTTCATCCTCCTTTGCTATCTTCGTCCTGCAGGCCCCACTGCAGACCCACTTGTCCCCAGCTTCTCACTGTGTACCTGATCTCGCCTCTAAGCTTCTGCGAAATTATTATTGGAATGAACTCAGCGTGCTGCTTTGCATTAGAAACAAAGCATCCAGGCCATTTGAGCTCCAGTCTGTTTTCAGACATTATTAAATTTTGCTGCCACTTTACTGTAAAGTTGAGAAAGAGGTTTTCATAACAATTTCTGAGGGACTTCTTGAAACTGCACAATTTATCATCTGTTTTCTCACCAGTGAAACGGAGAGATCAGATTTTAATGAAATAGCCACTAACATTAAACCAAATGTTCTGACTCATTAATCAAGCAACTTAAAACAATTGAACAGATGTCCATTGGCTCATTAATTGCAGGGATAAGATAACTTTATAGTAAGTACAGTATTGTTAATAGTTTGACATTTGTGTGTTTGTGAAAACAATATTTTTGAATGGAACAAATTCACAGCTGTATTGTGCTTTTCTGTAGATACGCAAATGCTTTGGATCTACTGAATTCAGGCTCCTTTCACAACAACAAAATAATGAAAAGACGTTCTGCTTTTTGTGCCCCATCTCTTCCAATGGATGGTGTATAATTTGTCGGAGCATGGATTTCCTTCATGATTAAATAAACTGAGAAATAGTGACGCCAGTGCCAGTGTTGCATCCCTCTTTGGAATTAAGGCAAGAATTGAGAGGGATTCTGTTAAACACATGTGAATTAAAAATATTAAGGCAGTAAGAGATTAAGGGGGAGAGGTGGTACGGCTAGGGAGTAGTTAGCTCAGTTAGCTGGACGGCTGGTTTGCAATCCAGAGTGATGTCAGTACTTTGGATTCCATTCCTGCTGCAGCTGAGGTTCCATGAAGGCTTGTCTTTCTCGACCCCTCCCCTCGCCTGAGGTGTGGTGACCCTCAAGTTAAACCAACAGTCGTCTCTCTGTGATGAGATAGCAGTCCTATGGTCTGGTCAGACTATGGTGACTTTACCTTTACTTTAATGAAATCCGATCATGAGGAGCTTTGCTTTATTGATGACTCCCTTGCCAGAGGTCATGAGAAAATGCTGTTTTTGCGAAATAGTTGGAAAACTAAGATCCTGTTCCAGTTGGCTTCCACAGCACAAAAACTTCTTCCCATCGAATAAAATCAATGGCATAATCCTGGAACACGTGGATGATTTTCTGTATCTCCGGAGTGACAAAATTTATCATTACCTCCAGTGTGCCAACCCAACCTTTGGTCAATTAAGGAAAAGAGAGCCAAGATCACAAATCCAAGCCTAATGTGATGGTTTACTGGGCAGCAGCGCTCCCTCTGCTCTTGTATGTTTCTGAGAGTTGGACTAAAGCAGTAGGCACCTCAGCGTGCTGGAGAAGTGCCATCAGTGGTACCTTTGCAAGAAAAATGGTCCAGAAGTGGAGTCCTCTACCAACGTGACCAGCATTGAGGTGTTAGCTATTCAAAACCAACTCCACTGTGTGTGACATGTCATTTGTACGCCTGACACCAGACTCCTCAAGTAAATGCTTTACTTAGATCTCGGTTGTGACAGGGTCTTTCTGGAGGACAACGGAAATGCTTTAGGGATGTCCTCAAATTGTACCTGAAATAATCAAATATTCCTACTGACTCATGGGAGCTCCTGGCTTGTGACAGACCAATTTGGAGAATTGTTATTGAGAAAACCATTGCGCATATTGAAAGATATTGTTGTGGAAACTCGGAGGCAAAGTCAAGGTATTAGAGAAAACCCACTAACAAACCATCATCAGACCCATCATCTGCCCCGCAGATACCAGAGTCTGGAGATTGAACGTAGGTTCTGAGCTGGCTGATAAGACCAATCAAACCTGAATGGAAGTATTTTATCCTGAATCCTGAGGCATGTCTTAAGAAGAACAGGAATATTAAGAATAGGGTCAAACCATTCAACCTTTGAAGCTCATTCAGACATTTCACTAAATCATGGTGGATATATGCCTTTCTGCTCCATTTACCTAACCTTGTTTCATCTTTCTTAATATCCTTAACTAAAACTATCTATCCCCATCTTACAAGTACTTATTTTGTATCTGTGATGTATATCATCCACACAACAAGAACAAAGCTGTAAAGAGCAAGATATAAA
The DNA here is from genome assembly GCF_037043375.1 of Chiloscyllium plagiosum. Classification (NCBI taxonomy): domain Eukaryota; kingdom Metazoa; phylum Chordata; class Chondrichthyes; order Orectolobiformes; family Hemiscylliidae; genus Chiloscyllium; species Chiloscyllium plagiosum. The sequence goes on from NW_028270141.1 coordinate 106,361,915, forward strand.
GTCACATTATGTTGTTTGTGTTACAGACCCAATTATTTCTTTATGTATGTTTGATATGATAGACTGAAGTATCCTGGCCCTGTTAAATTAGTCAAAGTGATGCTTTGTTTGAATTTTACTAATTAAGGCTGGTTTAATGGACACTATAGGTAATCCATGGATTATTTGAAAAGGTCTGTTACTTAAATTGAGTTAAACCTGATGAAAGTTCTGATTCACATTATAGTCAAGAATATTGCCTTTTGTTGATCTCAAAGAGATAAAACATACTTGTCTATTAACAGTTGTCAAAATTATTAAACAAACTCTAGTTTTATGAAGGTAGGTTACTGAGCATTTGTACTTTGACCAATTTCATCAGGAGCTGCAAATTTTGTTAATGTTCATATTCATATATGACAACCATTTTTAAGCAATCCCATTTTAATCAGATAATGGCACCAGTTAAAATGATGCTTTGCAATCTTCATGTTGTAACTTGAGTGCAGTAACTAATCATATCTGATATATTACATATGAAAAGATTTTTGAATTGAAGTCTTTGTGTAGTAATGAGAGAAATAAGAATTGCACGATTGGACTAGTCCAATGTTCATTTAACTCTCAGGGATGATTATTTACAGTAAGGTGGCCTAATTACTTACTCTTCAAGCAGGAAGACCTCTATTTGTGCTGAGGGAAGTTTCACACCTTTCTTTTCCCAAAACAGTCACAGTGTACCAAACTCCAATCCAATGGTGTCTCACTGTTGGTGCTAATCATAAAGTGGATTGGCCTATCAGCAGGTCACTGTATCCAAATTAATTGGATGAGCAAACCTTCTTCATCAAATGGCAAGATAAGGGATACAGTTTGAAAAGATTTTGGTTTGCTCTTCACAAGGCATTCTCCAAGATTCCGGACCTTACTTGGAACAATCAAAGAATGGCCTACCAACGGGGAATACTCTTTCAGAAAAATATGCTTATAGCAAAGCAAGCAATAACGCATTGGAGTGACTACAGCAGAATGTTCATTTCATAGTCCAATTAAGATGTCATATTTTCACAAAAGCCGAGTGAAATAATTTTGAACGATATATTCCTACTCTATAGAACAGCTACATTCATTATGATTTTGGGTGACAGAGAGTATAAGAGGTTGGAAGCTCATATTAGGATTAAATAGGATACCAAGGTTGGGAAGCATTCAGCCTAAGATTGGAGGGGGAATGGAATCAGTGCTAGGAAATATCAGTTTGTGCATGGTACCTCAAGTTTGACCTATTTAGTCTCAAATCAGCACCTTCTCTGCCCACAGTGCCACTCTGCACTGGTGGCATGCTTTGACATTCGCAGTTCTACCTTTCCCTGGATGAATTTATTACATTTTCTCAAGACACAGCTAGTCATCCAACAGATTCTAATTTCCTAAGGAGGCTCCGTGTCCTGGTAAATCAGGAAAAGTTACTATAGAATCTGCCCTTCATTTTCACCGAACTTATAAATAACCTTAGGCATTGTATGGTAATGTGAAGTGCCATATTTATGATCTGAGGTGAGTTTCTGCTTTTTTTTTTCGTTCAGTTCAGTAAAAATGAAAACTGTGTATTTTGGAGGACGCTAGAGTCAACTTTAGAAGTCAGTAACAGTATAATCACAGCTAAATTCAGTGCCATCAGCAGAACTTAATAACATTGTGTGCATTGGCATTTTAATTACCAGTAAGACAAAAAGATTTGTTGGTAAGTTACATTCAGATACGATATTTCCTTTGGGTATAAGCTCATTTACTTGTAACCGAAAAAAGCAACAGCAGCCATTTCACTCCATTTTTGTTGTTTTAATAGGTCACAGCTCCTACGTAAGTCGGATTCACAACTGTTCTGCAGGTTAATAACTTTGGCTTGTTCTGGGCATATTGCAGCACTACTGTTTGAATAATTTATTTTGTCAGAAAAGTGTTTAGAATATATATTGAGACAAATATGAATTGAGAGTGTAGGCTATATGTAATAGTGCAGTGTAAAAGCTGCTAAAGTAGCTATCTTGACTATCCTTATGAAGTGGCAATAAATGAGAAAAGGAAGCCATTAGTCAATGTTCACACTGTTAATAAAAGCAAAATACTGCGGAGGTCTAGCAGCATCTGTGGAGAGAGAGACTTGAAATGGTAACTCTGAACTGGACCTTATGTTTTGTTGGCTAAATCTGAGTTGCATTGAATTTTTTTGAAGGGTTTTCAACCTGAGGCCTCATGGGTTTACTCACTGTACTTTGCCAAGTTTACCACATTTATAACCAACCACACCCCATGGCGTGTCTCATGTCCACCCCATCTTACCGGGAGTCATTCCCAGAACAACTCAGCATTCAGTCTATATCATCCAAGACCAGCACTCAGTATGCCTATGCCATCTTTGAAAAATTGACATACATAAGGCCAAATGTTAGCAATCTGCCATTGTCCCTCACCAGCAATGTCATGTCGAGCAAAATCACAATGCCCACTTCATAGGCTAACACTGCCTCACACATACAGTCTTTTTCCTCCCCATGCTTGCTTTTTAGCCACTAGGCCACATTCTTGACCTGTCCATTCTGTCAGAACACCCTCTAGGTCTAGTGCTACCCAACCCCCAATGCTACAGTTGACACACGTCTAGTCAGTGTCCAGTTGGGGAACATCACGTACAGGCAAGCAATTGGATACATACAAATTTGAATTTACAGAAAATGAAAGGGAATACAATAACCAAAACTAATAGAGGCTACAAATTGGATTTCAGCATCATGACTGCAGATTAATTTACAAACCTTGACAGCTCTATCCTATTGGAAGTGGGTGTCTCTCTGGCCTGTAATGCTGATGCAGCTGAGCTCCGTCATGGACAATGACAGCTTCCTCCTCCTCAGTGTCTTGGGACATGGAATACTGCGCATATTTTCCAAGTTCCTCAACATCTGTCCCATCGCTATGCTACCTGCTTCAGTTGTGCAGAGCATAGCACACCAGAATGATGTACACACTCAATCTAGACTGTATTGGAGGGCACACCTCCCAGACTGGTCCAAACAGCAGAACCTCATATTCAGCAGCCCTTTACTGTGCTCCATGACAGCCCAGGTCAAAATACAGTTGTCATTGTACCCCTGTGCCCCACATTGATCAGGAGTTGTGCAATGGTAACATGAGCCATGGTCACATTGTGTAGCGCTTGTCCCGCAGTAACCGGCCTTGTATCTCAAATGCTCCAGATACAAGACAGTGCTCCAAGATGTAGGAGTCCTGGCAGCTGTTAGGGTATTGGGCACACACCTCCAAGAAATGGCAACGTGAATAAACATTATTGGAAGGGAACCCTTTTTAATGAATTCCACAGCACCCTCTCTGTGTCACTTGTGTATAGTCAATGGCACCTTGCACTATGAAGATCCCAGCTCTGAATCCTATTGCCCTGGGCTGCTACACTGACCCTCATCATGGGGAAATGAAATTAACTGGTGTGATCTTTCACAAATGATATTAACCACTGCCATCAATACAGACCATTGAAACATTTACATGATAGATGAATAGGTGTTGTGCACACTTAGACACTGATCAAATTGTGGTTCCCATTTAACCAACATTGGGCTTTTGTAGCATCATTACTGCTCACTTCCTCCTTATTAAGATGCCGGGTTCAATTTACAAGCAGCAGTAACATTTTGCAAATTGCCTTTGACCAGCATTTGACTCCTAAGCATCCTTACCCTGCTGTACAGTACTGTAAATGGGCAATTAATTGATTGCAAATTCAATGTAACAGTGTTCAGCAAAGCCTGTACAGGACCCTCTCGAATTCTCCTGAAAGATAGCTGACAGACTTCCAGGACAAAACTTGCCCCAGACCTCTGACCGACTGAACCGGTAGGAAGACTAGTCCCCACCAGTTCTGATGTAGCCATTTGGTTGAAAGAATGTGCAGTGTGTTTGCTACACAGACAGCTGGCACGTTCTGTAGGTGCTAAATGCCATACAGCAGAAATCCCCTTGCCCCCGCCAAAAAAAAACCGGTGAACAACGAACATTGTTAACGTTTGATCCATATCCTCCCTTCCTTCTCTGGTTCTCAGTAGTATGCTTTGAGTAATAATGAGACATGCTGTGAAGGAACAAACTTTAATGTTACAGCAAGGTAATTGATCAGTACAAAACAGTAGCTTCAGGCTTCATTTTCTATTCAGCTCTCTCAGAAACTGTGGAAAACCATTCTCCGAGATATGCCTTCAATTCAAAAATGTCCTCTGTAAGTAGGAGCTCATGATTTATGTGGTTGCAGATCCTCTCAGGAACTGCTCAATTGTGTAAACAGTCATGATTGTTTACTTTCAATGAACTAAAATTCATAATCTATCAAATCTCCGATTCTTTCAAGAATAGTTATTGACAGATTACTTAATTAAACATCCACGCTGTGCCGTGGTTAATTGGTCAGCTCCTTGAATGTTTATTTTACTAGTGACTAACATGCCATCAATCATGATCAATGTTGTCCTGGTCACTTATTTCATTGCACCGATATTTTTGGTGAATAATCAGACATTTGAGCAAAAAAAGATACTTTTTTTTCTCATTAGAATACCAGAGTTCTTCCATTTAACCTTGAAGAGCCTATTGCTGTAACAGCAGTCATTGTTTGATTATTATCATAACTCTTCAACCTGCCCAACAAATATTTACATCATGTAAATCCTGGTAAAAATCACCTTGGAAAGAAGAAACACCTTCAATTTGAATAGAAGAACCATTGTGTTCCATCACTACTCGAAGGGGTAATTGAAATTGAACTGGACCAACCGTACAAACAGAGGCTGGCTGCACTGTTGCGATGAATCACTTGTTGACCCCTTGGAGCCTCTGGCATTGTCTGTGAAGTCAGAATCTGGAGTGTGTTGCAATACTTGTTCACAGAATGCACTATACTTTCTTTGATAAGTTTCCTGTGACCCCACACAGCTAAATAGGAAAGAATGCAGGAGTAATCTGTCACCTACTTAATGGAGCTCTTTGAGGAAGTGACCAAGTTGATAGATGAAGGAAGGGCTGTTGATGTCATATACATGGACTTTAGTAAGGTGTTTGATAAGAGTCCCCATGGTAGACTAATGGAGAAAGTGAAGTCACATGGTGTGCAGAGTGTTCTAGCTAGGCAGATAAAAAACTGGTTGAGCAACAGGAGACAGAGTAGTAGTTGAAGGGAGTTTCTTGAAATGGAGAAAGGTGACCAGTGGTGTTCCACAGGGGTCAGTGTTGGGGCCACTGTTGTTTGTATTATACATAAATGATCGAGAAGAGGGCACTGTTGGTATGATCAGCCAGTTTGCAGATGACACGAACATTGGTGGAGTAGCAGAAAGCATAAGGGACTGGCAGAGAATACAGGAGGATATAAATAGACTGGAGAGTTGGGCAGAAAAGGGACAGATGGTTTTCAATCCAGAAAAATGTGAGGTAATGCATTTAGGCAAAACTAATTCTAGAGCGAATTATACAATGAATGGAAGAGCCTTGGGAAAGGTTGATGGGCAGAGAGATCTGGGAGTGCAGGTCCATTGTACTCTGAAGGTTGCTGCACAGGTGGATAGAGTGATCAAGAAGGCATATAGTATGCTTGCCTTCATTGGACGGGATATTGAGTATAAGAGCTGGCAAGCCATGTTAAAATTGTATAAGATATTGGTTCGGCCACATTTAGAATACTGTGTCCAGTTCTGGTCACCACATTACCAAAAGGACGTGAATGCTTTGGAGAGGGTGCAGAGAAGATTTACAAGGATGTTGCCTGATATGGAAGGTGCTAGCTATGAAGAAAGGTTGAGTAGGTTAGGTTTATTTTCATTAGAAAAAAGGAGATTGAGGAGGGACCTGATTGAGGTTTTCAAAATCATGAAGGGTATAGACAGGGTGGATAGAGACAAGCTTTTTCCCAGGGTGAAGGATTCAATAACGAGAGGTCATGCTTTCAAGGTGAGAGGGGAAAGTTTAAGGGGGATACACGTGGTAAGTACTTCACACAGACGGTGGTGGGCGTTTGGAACGCGTTGCCAGCAGAGGTGGTAGAGGCAGGCATGGTAGATTCATTTAAGATGCGTCTGGATAAATGCGTCTGGTGGGGAGCAGAGGGATACAGATGCTTAGGAATTGAGCGACATGTTCAGACAGTACATTTGGATCGGCTCAGGCTTGGAGGGCCGAAGGGCCTGTTCCTGGGCTGTAAATTTTCTTTGTTTTTGTTCTTTGTTCAAGTTGAAAGAACTTTGTCCAGATATATTAGTGTTACTCATGAACTCCATTGAATCCATATTTCCCTCCTAGTCTCCCACATTGGTGACTTGAAAGGACATCATGGTTGCTTCATTACTGTGGGCTGGAAGTCTCTACCACACACTAAACAACAATGGTGCAAGGAGAATGCCCACTCCTCCAGATCAGATAAGATAGCTTGCAAGTCACAAGATTGATGCATGTCCAGAAAACTCAACACAGTTTAATTCATCTTTTGAAAAAGATCCATTAGTTACCCCATTGTGGTATCAACTGCTTCTTAAATGAATCAAGATTTTACACCTTTACCACTGTATTAGAATAGCCATTTCCATGTTCCATATGTTCTATGAGGAAGTTTACTAACATCAATCTGCCTTTTGTTATTTTGAACTTATGCCCTTTTAGTTTAAACTGTTTAAATTAGAAGGATAATTTTCTGTTTACCTTTTCTTATACCACATATCACAGTATGTACCTTTGACCATGCACTCCACAGTGCATAAAGCTGGTATAGCATTAACAGTGTGTTTGATATCTAGCAAGACCTCCCAAGTATTCATTGACCCTTTCACATGAAATCCAGAATCTCTCAATGTGACAAATGTCAGCTTTCCAGTACTTGAGAATGGATGCAGTTCGTCAATCCTGTTTTGTTTTGCACACGAGGATATGCATTGCATTTATGTAAAAGGTGTTCATTTTATTTTGGTTGCGGGTATTTCAGGAGGTCATAAAGTTCATGTGCTTGAGATGATTTAGTGATTAGTCATGATGTGGAGGAGCCAGCGTTGGATTGGGGTGGACGAATTTAAAAATCACGCAACACCAGGTTATAGTCTAACAAGTTTATTTGGGAGCACTAGCTTTCGAAAGTGCTTTCAAATAAACCTGTTGGACTATAACCAGGTAATGTGTGATTTTTAACTTAGTGATTATTGTTACACTAATTTTCACTGTTGACTCTGTTACTACTTTCTTCCCCAAATGACCATTCTTCAGATGAGAGCTTGAGTAGAGACTGTTAGCTATTTGACATGTAAAAGCACCAAAGTTATTTTTCCCAGCTATTCATTCTACACACATGCACTTTCCAGTACAGGTCACTGCTTACTCAGTGGTGGAAGGATCTTGGGTGATGCATAACGTCAACAATAGCTATTCCATCACAAATCAAAAATCTTGTGACTTGCAAGCTATCTTATCTGATCTGGAGATGTTTTGGGTCAGGCTCTTATACCTTGGTCTGTTCTAGGTGTTTCACAAAAGGAGGTCAAAGTTCCCTGCCACTACTTGAAGGCCATGGCTCCTTGACTCTGCAAGACCAGTGTATATTCTGAGATGATGAAGAGCATTATTTCTGGAATTGCTATGAAGTGTCCATTTGCTGTAATTCGTTTTGCATTATAAAAGCACCTTTCTTTGGTTTAGGTATATTTAAATATGCTAGGGGGACTTGTGGAGATTCATGCAGCAGAATAATATGCATCATATTAGTATTGTAAATCTTTCCACTAGTAAGACTTTTCAAGAAGACATCTTTAATACATTGAATTCAGTACAAGGATGCTATTTCAAGTGCACTAAAAACTGCTTAAGCTATGATAAGTGATTATAAAAGTGTTCACATTTACTTGCAGTACATGTTATTTCTCTAGTTGCTGCTGTAATCGTTGATTTTGATGACAAAGGTGACCTGTATTTGTCATATAATGGCACTGTGACAAATAGCTGCTGTTTTATTGCAAGAATATGTAATTAAATGCCTTCAGTTTGCTTGCAATTACAGACTTTGACTTCTGGATGGGGCTGTGGTGTGGATTTGTCAGCATTCTCAACTCCGCTGCCATTTTGCTTTGTTTTCCAGACTTGCAAAATTTCATCTTGAAACCTCTTACTGGTGCTTTCTTGCTTTTTAAAAAAAATCAGAACAGCTGATTTGAAAATGTTTTAATGTTTTTGTATTACATCATAGCACCACTGTGACCCTCTTTCTCACACGGGAATGAACCTTCCCTTATGGAAGCTTCCTTGAGCCTAGCTCTAACCATGAAAAAAACCTCTGCTTTCATCCTTTCGCTCTTCCAACCTGCTTTTGTCAGTTCTGTGAGGAGTGGGAGCTGCTGCTGGAGTTTTCCTCAAGGCTGCAGGAGGTATTTTTACAGCTGGCAGGCTTCAACAGGGCCAGGGGGCTGAGTTTGTGAAGTTTAGGTAAGATTCCCTACAGTGTGGAAACAGGCCCTTCAGCCCAACAAGTCCACACCGACCCTCCGAAGAGTAACCCACCCAGACCCAGATTAATGTACCTAACACTACGGGGCAATTTAGCATGGCCAATTCACCTGACCTGCACACCATTGGACTGTGGGAGGAAACCGGAGCACCCGGAGGAAACCCACGCAGACACGGGGAGAATGTGTAAACTCCACACAGACAGTTGCCCAAGGCTGGAATCGAACCCGGGACCCTGGTGCTGTGAGGCAGCAGCGCTAACCACTGAGCCACCGTGCCGCCCTAGAGTTCTGGCAGGTTGATAGGTGAATGTCAGGGTAGAGTTTGAATTGAATGGGGGGCACGTTAAGGAGAGAGCCCTATGCCTACCCCCATTAGCCCAAGCAAGGAAAACCTTTCAAGGTGGCCGCCTGCTATGGGGCCTCATTGCTGCCAGTTTAATCCTGGCAGGAGAATGTAGCCCTTAAGTCAACATTGATTGCTCTCTTAAGGATTTTAAGAGGCTCCACCCTTTCACCCTCCTCCTCCCCTGCGCACCCTCCTTCCCCCCCCAACTCGCCACCACCACCCGCCACCACTACTTTCCTTCTTATCCCACCCCATCCTTCCCCCTCCTCACTACCTCACTCCATCCTTCCCCTCTCCACACTATCCTTCCCCTCACCCCATGCTCCCCCCACCCCATTCTTCCCCCCTCAACCCCTCCTTCTCCCCCTCCCCCATCCTCATCCCATCCTCCCCCTCACCCCATCCTTCTCTCCCCATCCCAACCTCCCTCTCACACCCTTTCTCCCTCCACCCCATCCTCCCCCCTCACCCCCCTTCTCCCCCCACCCTATCCTTCTCTCCCCAACCCATCCTCCCCCCTCTCCCCCTCTCCCCCCTCACCCCATCCTTCTCTCCCCATATCATCCTCCCCCTCACTCCATCCTCCCCCCTCACCCCATCCTCCCCCCTCAGCCCCTCCTTCCCCTCCCCACACCATCTTTCCCTCCCCACACCATCCTTCCCTCCACACACCATCCTTACTCCCCCACCCCAACCTCCCTCCTTACCCCATCCTCCCCATCCCCATCCTTCCCCCCACAACATCCTTCCCCTCCCCTACACCATCCTTCTCCACCCCTATACCATCCTTCCCCTTCCCCACATCATTCTTCTCCCCCCCACACCATTCTTCTCCCCCCCACACCATCCTTCTCCCCCCACATCATCCTTCTCCCCCCACACCATCCTTCTACCCTCCCACCATTCTTCTACCCCCCCAACATTCTTCTCCCCACCCACCATTCTTCTCCCCACCCCACACCATCCTTCTCCCCCCACCATCCTTCTCCCCCCACCATTCTTCTCCCCCCCACACCATCCTTCTACCCCCCACCATCCCGCTTCCCCCCAACCATTCTTCTCCCCCCCCCACCATTCTTCTCCCTCCACACCATCCTTCTCCCCACCCACACCATCCCTCTACCCCCCCCCACCATCCCTCTACCCCCCACATCATCCCTCTACCCCCCACACCATCCTTTCCCCCCCCCACACCATCCTTCTCCCCCCCACACCATCCCTCCGACCCCACACCATCCTTCTCCCCCGCCACACCATCCTTCTCCCCCCCCTACACCATCCTTCTCCACCCCCTACACCATCCTTCTCCACCCCCACACCATCCCTCTACCCCCATACCATCCTTCTCCCCCCCCCCACCACCATCCTTTCCCCCTGCCCACCATCCCTCTCCTCCTCCCCACACCTCCATAAAACTGTACAGTAGAAGAATGTATAATACAATCTGTGTTTGTCATCTTACTTAAGCTGTTTAGATCTGTAGATATGAAAATGCTTCATGTGCTTAATATTTTCTCTCCTCCTCTTGCAGGTAGCATTTTTGAAACTGGATTGATCGTAGTCGTTACCAGTTTGGAGGAGCCCTTGCATTAGGAAAAATAACAGACTTTCCAACTGTGAAATAATTAGAGAATGATGAAGATCGGTTTACAAAGTACTGTTTATTAAAACGTGAATGTCATATAACATGCCATTTAATCATCCTTCATGAGGGAAATATAATGTCAGCAGGCAGTGCCCCTTCAAGATAAAATATAACTTCCAGTTTTTTACCAGGGTGATCAACAATCCCTAAATCACTTACCAGAATAAATCTCTGAATCCCACTGAAACTAGTAAAGTTTAGTTAGGAATACTTCTTCTCTGAAACATTTACATGATATCAAAATCACTGCTAAACTGCATATTGTAATATGATTAAGTTGATTCAGTAATCCATTTAAGTGAAGTATCATCAGCTGTGACCTTTCCAAAATATTTCTTATCCTCCTGGGAAATAATTTGCATTTATATATCACCTGAAACGCAATAAAGCATGTCAAGGTGCCTTGCAGTAGCATAATAGAGGAAATTGTGACATTGATTCACAGAATGGGTTCTTTTGGTAGATATCCAAAATCTTTCTCAAAAAGGTAGGCTTTAAGGAACATCTTAAATAGGAGAATAGGGAGCAGGATATATTTGTTAAAAATTCTAGAGTGTATTAAACATTAATTTTATGATACATTACAATTTAATTACAGCAAACTTTGTTTTAACCAGTACACTTTGAGCTGACACTCTTGATAAAACAGACTCACTGAATGTCCACTTTATAGAACAGATGTCTTTTGTTCAGAGGTTGATAAACTTAATGGAGTTATCTTACAATATGAACTAGCGATGGAATAAGTTTGATGCATAACAACCCTTAGCATAAAATTATTATTTAACATTATGGACTTAATAATTGAGATTGTTAGCTAAAGGGAATTAATATTTCCTATTTGTGAGTATGTGAACAAAGATTTTAATGGTAGGTTTGTTCATAAGGAAAATCTAAACATGGTTGTACATTGTGCATTATATACACTGCATGTCTAATCTGTTTTCAGCTTAATCCTGGCCAAAACCTCAGCCTGGGAAAGTGTTAAAGAAAGAAGTACCAAAGTGAGATGTTGTGAAAAGCATTGGTTAATAGTCTATTTGTCTTTTTATCCTCCTTGATTTTTAAAATTTAAATATTTCTGTTTATATGATGTGTTGCTGTCTGCAGTGAGGATTGGAAGATGGGATTGTGAATTTATAGCAGTAAATTATGGCTGTTTATCCATCAGTTGTGATCTTTTACTTGTGCCAGTTAGTTCACCTCCCTTGCACTTGAGCCTTTATTAAAGGACTTATTTGGCCATCGACACAGCAAGAGATTGAGGCCCCTTGCAATTCACCATTTCAACTTCAAGTCAAGTCTCTAATCATATCTTAGGCATAGAAGTAAACATTCTGTGCTCGTTTCCACAAAAAATAAAACATAGTCTTTTTAACATATAATGTGTTTAATTTTCAATTTATAATAAATCAAACAATAATCAACAGAGCTTCTGATACATTGCAGAATGCCCTATCCAACCATGGTGGGGAAAAGAAAATAAACATCTATAGCCAATTTAGGGAAAGGGCTGAGAAATGCTCTCTAATTTCCTTAGATAATTATATAACCCAATTCTTAATGCACAAAGTATTTACCTAATAGTGCACAGTCTAAAACCCTCATTGCCTCCCCACATGTCAAAGTAGTCTTTTCCCAAAGTTCCTCTTCTCCATAACCTTTAATGGTTACTGCTGTGCTGTATAAGCAGATTTCAAGTCGTCTTGATCAAGTTTAATTGGATTTATTTCCACTGAATGCTCACTACTGCACTTGGCCAAGCCTCCAGTGTCTCTAAATTTGTACTTAATCTAAAATTTCCAAGAGCGTTTTATTTGTACCAGCTGAAAAATTGTGAATGCTTTCAGATTCCATTAATGCTAACGACAGCGTCATTTATGATAGACTTCGGTCCCGGTGCTGAACCCTTTGAAACTCTGGTCTTGACCTTGTGCAACATAGATCCACTTCACTTACTGATAACCCCTCTGTGTAAAGATTGAAACCAGTTACCTCTCCGGACAGTAACTGACTACCAATCCCATAAAGTGCATTATTGGAAAAATTCACCGCACATGATACTTCAATAAAGATTTTCGGGAAATCAAAGCACTTTATGTAACAACTACAAGACAGCCATCCTACAGTGATTTGTAAATTCTCTGATAGAATTCAGATCAGTTAGTGAAGGGAGACTCCATTGAAAAATTGGTTTGTTTTACTCGCTCCTTAGAAAATGATAACAATTTAAATCATGCAGTTAAATATATTCTATATTCTGCCAGTCGAACAAGAGCAGAATTGTGGCGTTAAAAATAATATGGATTTAGTCAGTCAACGCTGAATGAAGTGGATGTGCATGGAATTAGATGAATTTTCACCATGGACATGCCAAACCCGAACTGACACATTGAAAGTGACATTGAAAGTATTGAAGCATTCACGATCCTGGATTTTATGAACAGTAAAAAGCAAAGAACTGAAGCTTTAGAAAATACTGTTTCAGCTTCAGTTGGAGTATTGCATCCAATTCTTAGAATATTTTCGGAAGGGCATGACGGCATTGCTGAAAGTTCTGGAAAGACTTCCAGGAAATGTTTGCAAAGACGAGAGACTTCATTTACAGAGACAGATCGATGCTGTTGGGACTGTTGACTTTTTAGAAATGCGGAGACAATATTTGGCAGAATAATTGAAAAAGAAAGTGCCATCCTTACCTGGTCTGGCTGTCACGTGACTCCAGACCCGTGGCAATATAGTTGACTCTTAACTGCCCCCTGGGCATTAACGGATAGGCAATAAATCCTAGCCTGGCCAGCAATACCGACATTCCATGAATGAATTTAAAAAATGCTAATAATACTGTATGATTTATTAACAACTCTTGCTATCTGTCTTGCCATACTTAATAAATTATGCAATTACACAGGTCTGGTTCTGCCTGAACACCTATTTTGAATAGTATCCTATATTTATACAGTCTTTCCATGTTCTTTGTACCAAAGTGTACCACGTCACCCATCCACTCCATCAACAAGTCAATTTTTAAAAAAAAATTAAAAAGCACTTCCCACCTCAAAAGAGATATTAGGGGCTTATACCTGACATCTCATCTCTCCTGCTCCTCAGATGCTGCCTGACCTGACCATCTATAATTAATTTATGAGAGGTCCTTCAGGAAGTAAAAAGTAACATGGACATGGGGAAACAGTAGATGTGATATACTTGGATTTTCAAAGGTATTTGATAAGGTGCTACATCAAATGTCGCTGTACAAAATAAGAGCTCATGGTGTTGGGACTAACAAAGGATAGAAGATTAGTTGACTAACAGGAAGCAGGGTGAAAGAATAAATGGATCATTTATAGGTTGGCAAGCTATTACTAGGGAAATGCCACCGGGATCAGTGCAGGTACCTCCATTATTTATAGTCTGTACCTGTAATTGGATGAAGAAACCAAATGTATAAAAACTAAATTTATTGATGGGACAAAGAAAGGTAGGAAAGTAAATTGTTGGGTACTTGTAATGACACATGCCTTGTAGTTTATGAACACCTCTAACTATTTACACTGCTACAATATCACAGAATTAGCACATAGTATAGGTTCTGTGATTAACGTTACTGTACAATAGATGCACATAGCTGACTAACTGAACCCATTCAATTGACTGACTCCATGATTAAAGAAAAGGCAGATACATTTAGAGCTGAATGTCACATTCTGTTAAGTCATGTCATCTTGATGGTGCAGGCCTTTCTGGTCTGCAATACTGCAACAAAGACGGCAACAAAAACTGATTTATCCAGAACCTTTAGACTTAACGGTGTGACACATTTGCAGCAATCTTCAGCCAGAAGTTCCAAATGGATGATTCATCTCAGTCACCTCCAATGCTCCCCAGCATCACTGACATCAGTCTGCAGCCAACTTGATTCACTTTATATGACATCAAGTAACAATTGGAGACATTGAAAAAGCTATTGGGTCCTGACAACATTCCAGCAATAGTACTGAAGACTTGTGCTCTAGAATTTGTCGTTTCCCTAGCCAAGGTCTTCCAGTATAGTTACAACACTGGAATCTACCTGACAATGTGTAAAATTGCCCAGGTATGTCCTGTACACAAAAAAGCAGGACAAATCCAATTCTTACCCCCTCAGTGTACTCCTGAACATCAGTAAAGTAATGGAAGGTATCATTAACAGTGCCATCAAGCAGCACTTGCTCAGCAATAACCTGCTCAGTGATGCCTGGTTTGGGTTCAAACATGGACAAAAGAGCTGAATTCCAGAGGTGAGCTGAGAATGACAGCCCTTGATATTAAGGCTGCATTTGACTGAGTGTGGCATCAAGGAGCTCTGGAAAGCTGGATTCAATGGATATTGGGGGCAAACTCTCCACTGCTTAGAATCATATTTGGCACAAAGCAAGCTGGTTGTGGTTATTGAAGGTCAGCCATCCCAGCTCCAGGTCATCACTGCAGGAGTTCCTTAGGGTAGTGTCCCAGACCCAACCATATTCAGCTGCTTCATCAATGACCTTACCTTCATCAGAAGTGGGAATGTTCACCAATTATTATACAATGTTCAGCACCATTCACATCTCCTCAGATGCTGAAGGAGTTTGTGTTCAAATACAGCAAGATCTGGACAATATCTAGGCTTGGGCTTAAAAGTGACAAGTAATATTTGTGCCACAAATTACCATCTCCAATATGAGACAATCTAATCACTGCCCCTTGAAATTCATGGTGTTACCATCACTGAATTCCCCACTGTCAACATCCTGGGGTTCACAATTGATGAGCAACTCAACTGGACTTAGTGGCTACAAGGGCAGGTCATACATATCATAACCACGTGTCACATTATGCACAGAAAATATGGGGTTAGAATCTGCTGTTAAAATAACTGAGAATTTGTTTTTATTTGTTCATGTAATGTGGGTGCCACTGGCTAAGCCAGTATTTATTGTCCAAGATGGGTTTTTGCAACAATCGATAGTAGTTGCACAGTTGCCATTAGACTAACTTTTTACATTATAGTAAATTAGAAGATAGGAGCAGGAGTAGTCCATTCGGCCCTTTGAGCATGCTGCACCATTGAAAATGATCATGGCTGATCATCCAACTCTACCCTGTTCCCATTTTCTTCCCATACCTTTTTATCTCTTTAACCCATGTCCTCAGAGCATTAGACTGGAGTTCTGGACTACGATTATATCAACATTTCCAATATGTCATAACCTCCCTTTATACAATGGGCCTTTCATTTATTTATGTGCAAATGCTGCAGCAACTTCATGCAAGGGAAAAAATGTGTTATGTTTAAATCTCTAAAATTTACACTGTTCAGGTTACTGTTACCTTCACAAAAGCAGCATCCAGTGTGGCTTGTGTTTTAATGTGATGTAAATCATGCACCTGATCTCATGAATCTGATGTCAGTGAGAAAGAAAATGTCAGTCTAGAGTGAACACAGTGCACTGGAGTGCTGCATTTTATGGCCTACAATCTCATTGATCTGTGTAAAGTAAAGGAATGTTACAGCATGTGAGGAGTTGAAGAATTTAGTAACAATGAGCAAATAGCCTCATGGGAATTTAATCTGAAGAAATGCAGGGCCAGTGAGAGTAATCATGAGCCCTGGTAATTCCTCTGTTTTGAACCCCTATCCTGCCCCTCCTTTTAACCCTTGTCAGCCTCAGTCAAGTGCTTTTCTGATTTACTTTGGGTCCTATTGCATAGAATACTGCAGCATGGAACAAGGTCATTCAACTCATTGTGTCTGTGTCAGTTCTTTCTAAGAGAAATCCAGTCAATCCTTCACTGCTCACCAACTCTCATTCCTTTCCATTTCTTTTCCCCCAAGTATTGATTCAATTTTTCTTTTTGAATACTCATTTGAATCTGTATCCATTTCGATATCTGGGCAGGAAAAGATTAAAAATTTTAACCATTGTGTAATTTTTTTTTTCACGTTGCCGCTGGTTATTTTGCCAAACAAATTATGAGGTTAAATTTGAGCTATCTGCTTATCAATACTTTACCCGTTAGAGAATGTTTCTATTTATTCTATCTAAACTCATCAGAATGTTATATATCCCCAACAAATCCCCTCATGATTCTGCAATCTCAGCCTGTATGGAATCCCTCAAACCTGGATTCCTTCTTGCAAATTGCTTCTGAAATTTCTAAGCCTTTACATCCTTAGAATTGGAAACCATAGTGAAAGTGGTATTGAACTGTGTCTTAGAGATCCAGCAAAAAAATCTTTCCTTTTGTACTCCTTTCCTTTATTTATAAAGACCATCAAAAGCATACGTTTCAATATAATATTGTTCACATCTCCAGTTTTTGAACCTGTCTCCCACATTAAAATAATTTGTTTTGAAGGCTTTCCTTGAGGCCTACTTTTTGATTTTCAGGGGCTAGAGGTTCGGTGTCATTGTCATAATTCAAACTAAAGAGCATATTTAAGGTGAGAGGAGAACTGTTTGAAAGGGACCCAATGGGTAACTTTTCCACAGGGAGGGTGGTTCAAAAGTAGAATGAACTGCCAGAGGAAGTGGTAGATACAGATATAGTTACAACATTTAAAAGACATTTGGACTGATGCATGATTTTGAGGGAAATGGGCCAAATACAAACATTGGGACTGGTTTAGTTGGGAAATTTGGTTGGCATGGATGAGTTAGATGGAAGAATCTGTTTCCATACTCAAAGACTCGGTGACTATGGCTACGCTTTCATGCTCACTAATTCATTTATGAGGTGAGGAAGTCATATAGTAACAATAGATTATGAATAGTGTTTACAGATGCAGATATTTGGGCTCACACTGAAGGAGAATTCAAAAATATCATCAATATTCTCAATTTTCAACTCTCCATTAAACTTAAAGCCACAACACATGGAAAATTAATTTACTGGTGACCACAGCTTTTAATTGGTACAAGATAACAGGCACATATTAATTGATCTTTTCAAAATAATAGGAACAGTTCCAACAAAAAAAAGCCCATCACCCTAAACACAACTTTCATTGACTAGTGAGGGTCACAATTAACGTGTTTCCATCGCATATGCATAAAGCTGGGATATTTTAACTGGGCAATTGCAACACTATGCACTGCATCTCAGTCTCAGATTCTAATTTAACTATTGGCATGTGTCCTTTATAATAGCAACCACTAGCTTTTATTCCATATAATAGCAATTGAACATATGCAGCCTTAAGTGAGAGATTCCATATTTGCATCAAAAAATTCATTACCCGTGTCATTTTCCATTTTCCTGACTCTCATTTGGTTAAGTGTTCTTTTGATGATACAGTAAAACTGGTTCTCTTTTGCAGCCTCGACCCTTACTTTATATCCTCTTCCTTCTCTCCTTCACATTGTGGCCTCATTCTACACCCCTTTGAATCCCTCTCCTTCCTTTCCACTTGCTATCACTTCCTTCCTGGCCCCCATTTGCAGCCTCATTTCCTTCCCATTTTCCAACACGTTATTCCTGCTTGCAGCCTCCTCCTTTCCACCCCCTGATCCCACAGCCTTCTGCTTACACATTTTCCTTGGAACTTCCTGTTCCTTTGCATCACTATCCCTGGCAGCAGGCAGACCAAACCCACAGTAGTAACTTGTCCTTGTTTATGGTAGCTCATAAGGCCCAGATCTGGTCCCAGCAATCTTAGTAAGGCCCATCTCCTGGTGAAAATCCCTGAGACCTAGCCCTGTCTCCCAGTAATAATCTTGATTCTTGGGCTCAGCTGATAGTAACTCTCATTATTCATTTACCTCAGAACTACTTCTCCAATCATAGGTGTGTCTCTTCCTGACAGGTTCACCAATATAGCTTTCAGCAGCAAATGCAGGAGAGGAACTGCCTCTAATTGGAGGGGCACAAAAGAGACGGGATTTTGATTGGTGGAGTTACACTTCACAGATCCTACCCCTCTCACATGCTCTGATTGGTTGTAAAGTGTGCAGTGCTGCCCAAGTCTACATCCTTAATTCATGGTCCCAAATGATTATTCCCTGTGCAGACCTCCCCCTCCAAAGCCATGCAGCAAGCCAAAGTCCAGAGAAACTCCAGACTGGTACCATGTGGGCAATAGTATTGGCTTAAGACACAGGGTGAACTATAGGTGGCAGCTAGGGAATTAAAAACCTCCCGAGAAAGAAACTGAAGTCAAAACAGAGCCCGGAGGAATGACAAAACCTCAGAAGCCTTTGAAAGTGCAGCTGTATATGAAGTGGGCAAACTTCAAGACCTTGGAAGACTTGGAGAAAAGAAATATGGAAAAGAAGAAAACTCTGAAGGCAGGGGGGTGGACACGTACTCACCAGGTCAGAAAGGCATTATAATCCATAGGGGTGATAGCACCATGGCTCTTGGAATTATCATTACCTCAACGATTTGGTAATGTGGAAATCCAATAAGGAGGCCATGAGTGAGGACTCTGGATGGAGCATGAACAGTGAAGATCCATCAGTGAATTTCTGGCAACAACGCAAGGAAGTTTTGTATAGTGCATCTTAGACATGTGAAATTGAGTGGAAAAATTTGTCCCCAACTTAGCCAGTCTTACTCAACCCATAAGAGAGCTTTTGAAGAAAACTGGGCAATGCTATTGGAGTCAGGAACATTTTGCAGTTTTAAATATATTGAGCAAAGTTACTTTCTATTGATGTTTCGACACATTACAAACTAGATTTATTCATTTTTGTAGTCGTGATGCATTGTCCTCGGGGCTAGGAGTCCTTATTTGAATGCAAGCTAATGGCCCATGAAAATTGGTTTCATTTATGACAAGAGCTTTGATAGAAACTGATTAGATACACATCTATAAAGAAGGAAACGTTAGCACTGACTCGGTGATCTGAAAGGATCATGGAATACCTGATAGGACTAAATTTCAGGTCAAAATGGATCACAAACCTTCGATAACATTATGAGATGAAAGAGCAGCATTCTGAAAGCTAGTGCTTCCAAATAAACCTGTTGGACTATAACCTGGTGTTGTACGATTTTTGACAATGGAATAGTTTATGTTCCAGGCGATGTACGAGTAATGGCAGATACACTCCAGGGCATCGGTGGATCGAGATTGAAATGGGGATCTTTGTCTTGTAGGGAATGGAATGGCTGGATTGTCTAATGAGGAGAGAGTGTGGAGACTGGAGTTTCAAAGAATCAGAGGTGACCTCAATCAATAAAATTCTTATAGGGCGTAACAGGGTGGATGATTCACCACTCAATGGGTGGTGAATCTTTGGAATTCTGTACTCTGGAGAATTGTGAAAACCCAATTGTTCAGCATGTCCAAGATAGAAATCAGATTTCTGGAGATTAGTGACACCAAGGGATTATGGAGATCCTGTAGGAAAGTGGCATTGAGGGAGATGATCAGCCATGATCTAATTGAATAGAAAAGCAGGTTTGAGAGTCTGAATGGTCTATTCCTGACTCTATGTTCCTACTCTGTAACAGAGCAATGCTGTTTAATAATGGGTGCTTGCCAGTATAATTGCTGATGTGAAAGACGTCAAAACTGTTTGGAATGCAACCTCAGGGCAAATGTAACCTTTCAAGACCACGCGAAGGTAAAGCAACTTGAGAAAAAACAAAAACATAAAGCAGCGATGGTGCAGCTGTAAACACAAGTGAAAACTTTGACAAATCTTAATGCTGGAGCAGAAGATCTGGTTGAGGACCTGGACAGGAAGTCAGAAGCCAGTGCCACCAGAAAAATAGATAATTCAGATCTTATATCGTCCAAAGGGACATGAGAAAGAACAGGAAGGCATTGGTTTTAACAAAGCTGAGTAATGAGACCACGTATAATTTTTTTTAAAAGTATTTGTTTTGTGGAATGTGGGCGTCACTGACTGGCAGCATTTATTGCCCATCCCTAGTTGCCCTTGAGAAGGTGAGCTGCCTTCTTGAACTGCTGCAATCCATCCATGGGTTGACCCACAATGCCATTAGGGAGGGAATTCCAGGATTTTAACCCAGTGACAGTGGAGGAATGGCAATATATTTCCAAGTCATCACAGTGAGTGACTTGGAGGGGATCTTGAAGGTGGTGCTGTTCCCATATATCTGCTGCCCTTGTCCTTCTAGATGGAAATGGCCACGGGTTTGGAAGGTGCTGTCTGAGGATCTTTGGTGAATTTCTGCAGTGCATCCTGTAGATAGTACATACTGCTGCTACTGAGCATCAGTGGTGGAGGGAGTGGACGCTTGTGAATGTAGTGCCAATTATCAAAAAATGTGTGACAATCGCATCTGTACAACATAGTATGCACCCTGCTTTAACTATCCATGCAATGGCATAATATCCATCACCTTTGTGTTGTTAGCTCAAGTGAACCAGATCAGGATGTTCAGGCATCCTGGCCTGTTTGATATTGAGAGGGGCAGAATGAACAAGATGAATTGATAATGGTGATGACAGTATTGATCGTGATAATGATGATAATATTGATATGAATGATTACAAAGGCCATGTAATTAAGTAAAAGCAAACTATTTTTGGATGATGGATTAGAATCTCAAATTATTTATCGACATTTTTTACTTCTAATTTCAAAATGTTTTGTTTTTAACAGGAGGACTGCTAGAGAGAGAAAAGTAACGCTGTGGATTTAAATTCAGTGACTGGCAAAGTCCTGTGTAAAGACAATGGAATGTCACACATTTAATATATCAGGGAAACTTCAAACAGGGAGACAGTTGGCTGGGTGGCCGGTTTGTGATTCAGAGAGATGCCAACAGTGCGACTTCAATTCCCAGCATAACCTTAGCACTGGCTGAGGTTACCGTAAAGGACTCTCCTTCTCAACATCTCTTGTCTGAGGCATGGTGACCCTCAGGTCAAAACACCACCAGTTGTCTCTCTCACAAATGAGACAACAGCCCGATAGCCTTGCAAGACTAAGGTGACTTTATGTTTAATAAGAAAAAGTAAGAAGGAGGACTGACTATCACTCCCTTCAGCAGAAAGCTGCCTCTTGTAGACATGTCTGTTTTATCCTGTAGGGGAGACACAAGGACAAGGCTGTTCTATGAATGGGGGTGAACACTCTCATGAGCATCAGCCTGGGTTTGAGCATCATTGAGTTGTGAAGGTCACAGCTGAAGAACAATCCCCTCAATACTCCTGCTCTGCAAGTAAAAACGAAGGACAACAAGAAATCTCTCTCATCCTGTAGGTTGGAATTAAATCACAGGTATTCGGCAGGGGAACCACATAATTTCAACCGATCTGCAAGGCTAATGATCGTGAAGTTGACCGTTTACTTAGTAACATCAACGTCCCTGGTAACCTCTGCTGCCATGGCCACAATGTTAGACCAGTTAGTGGGAAGGATTTTCCTGGGAAGGAACCAAGGGATCAGTTAAAGTGTGTTTGCTTTAACGCAAGGAGTATCAGGAATAAAAGTGATGAACTTAGAGCATGGATCAGTACCTGGTGCTATGATGTTGTGGCCACAACAGAGACATGGGTTTCTCAGGGGCAGGAATGGTTGCTGGATGTTCCAGGGTTTAGAGCATTTAAAAAGAATAGGGAGGGGGGAGAAAGAGGAGGGGGTGGGGCAATACTAATCAGAGAGAGTATCACAGCTACAGAAGCTTCCATTGTCGACGAAGATCTGCCTACCGAGTCAGTATGGGTGGAAATTAGGAACAGCAAGGGAGCAGTCACCTCGTTAGAGGTTTACTACAGGCCCCCCAATAGCAGCAGGGAGATGGAAGAAAGCATAGGTCGGCAGATTTTGGAAAAGTGTGGACGTAGTAGGGTTGTTGTAATGGGTGACTTTAACTTTCCCAATATTGATTGGAACCTCCTTCGAGGAGAAGATTTGAATGGAGCTGTTTTTGTAAGGTGTGTTCAGGAGGGTTTCCTAACTCCGTACGTTGACAGGCCGACGAGGGGAGAGGCCATTCTAGACTTGGTGCTCAGAAACGAGCCAGAGCAGGTATCAGATCTTGTGGTGGGAGAGCATTTTGGTGATAGTGATCACAACTGCCTCACATTCTACATAGCTATGGAGAAGGAGAGGATTAGGCAAAATGGGAGGATATTTAATTGGGGAAGAGGAAACTGTGATGCGATTAGACATGAGTTAGGAAGCATGGACTGGGAGCAATTGTTCCATGGTAAAGGCACTATAGACATGTGGAGACTGCTTCAGGAGCAGTTGTTGCGAGTGATGAATAAATATGTCCCTCTGAGACAGGCAAGAAGGGGTAAGATAAAGGAACCTTGGATGACGAGAGCGATGGAGCTTCTCGTCAAAAGGAAGAAGGTAGCTTACATAAGGTGGAGGAGGCTAGGGTCAAGCTCAGCTCTGGAGGATTACAGGCAGGCGAGGAAGGAGCTCAAAAATGGTCTGAGAGAGCCAGGAGGGGCCACGAGAAAGGCTTGGCAGAACAGGTTAGGGAGAATACAAAGGCATTTTACACTTATGTGAGGAATAAAAGAATGGTCAAAGAAAGAGTAGGGCCGATCAGGGATAGCATAAGGAACTTGTGTGGAGTCTGAGGAGGTAGGGGAAGCTCTAAATGAGTTTTTTGCTTCTGTCTTTACGAAAGAAACGAAGGTTGTAGTGAATGAAACCTTTGAAGAGCAGGTGTGCATGCTGGAATGGATAGAGATAGAGGAAGCTGATGTGCTGAAAATTTTGTCAAACATTAAGATTGACAAGTCGCCAGGCCCGGACCAGATTTGCCCTCGGCTGCTTTAGGAAACGAGAAATGCCATTGCTTTGCCACTTGCGAAGATCTTTGCATCCTCGCTCTCCACTGGAGTCGTACCTGAGGACTGGAGAGAGGCAAATGTAATTCCTCTCTTCAAGAAAGGAAATAGGGAAATCCCCGGCAATTACAGACCAATAAGTCTCACGTCTGTCATCTGCAAGGTGTTAGAAAGGATTCTGAGGGATAGGATTTATGACCATCTGGAAGAACATGGCTTGATTAAATGCAGTCAACACGGCTTTGTGAGGGGCAGGTCATGCCTCACAAACCTTATCGAGTTCTTTAAGGATGTGACTAGAAAAGTTGATGAGGGTCGAGCTGTGGATGTGGTGTATTTGGACTTCAGCAAGGCATTTGATAAGGTTCCCCATGGTAGGCTCATTCAGAAGGTCAGGAGGAATGGGATACAGGGGAACTTAGCTGTCTGGATACAGAATTGGCTGGCCAACAGAAGAAAGCGAGTGGTAGTAGAAGGAAAATATTCTGCCTGGAAGTCTGTGGTGAGTGGTGTTCTACAGGGCTCTGTCCTTGGGCCTCTACTGTTTGTAATTTTTATTAATGACTTGGATGAGGGGATTGAAGGATGGGTCAGCAAGTTTGCAGATGACACAAAGGTTAGAGGTGTCATTGACAGTATAGAGGACTGTTGTAGGCTGCAGCGGGACAATGACAGGATGTAGAGATGGGCTGAGAGGTGGCAGATGGAGTTCAACCTGGATAAATGCGAGGTGATGCATTTTGGAAGGTCGAATTTGAAAGCTGAGTACAGGATTAAGGATAGGATTCTTGGTAGTGTGGAGGAACAGAGGGATCTTGGTGTGCAGGTACATAGGTCCCTTAAAATGGCCACCATAGTGGACATGTCCAATTTCCTGAAGAAGGGCTCATGCCCGAAACGTTGATTCTCTTGCTCCTTGGATGCTGCCTGACCTGCTGCGCTTTTCCAGCAACACATTTTCAATCCAAGTGGACAGCGTTGTTAAGAAAGGATATTGTGTTTTGGCTTTCATTAACAGGGGGATTGAGTTTAAGAGTCGTAAAATCTTATTGCAGCTCTATAAAACTTTGGTTAGACCGCACTTGGAATACTGCGTCCAGTTCTGGTCGCCCTATTATAGGAAAGATGTGGATGCTTTGGAGAGGGTTCAGAGGAGGTTTACCAGGATGCTGCCTGGACTGGAGGGCTTATCTTATGAAGAGAGGTTGACTGAGCTCGGACTTTTTTCATTGGAGAAAAGGAGGAGGAGAGGGGACCTAATTGAGGTATACAAGATAATGAGAGGCATAGATAGAGTCGATAGCCAGAGACTATTTCCCAGGGCAGAAATGGCTAACACGAGGGGTCATAGTTTTAAGCTGGTTGGAGGAAAATATAGAGGGGATGTCAGAGGCAGGTTCTTTACACAGAGAGTTGTGAGAGCATGGAATGCATTGCCAGCAGCATTTGTGGAAGCAAGGTGATTGGGGACATTTAAGAGACTACTGGACATGCATATGGTCACAGAAATTTGAGGGTGCATACATGAGGATCAATGGTCGGCACTTCATCGTGGGCTGAAGGGCCTGTTCTGTGCTGTACTGTTCTATGTTCTATCTTTTCACAAACAATTTGGACACTGATCTGTATAACTTTTAAAAACACTTTAATCTTTTTGATTCACTTCATGCTTCTATTCTGTATGGATGTATGTTCCTAATTCTTCTCGTGTTTAGTAATTATTCAACCCATTTTATGTTGATTCAAGAGAGCCTGGATATTGAATTTAAATTAATTTTGGGTCCGGGGAGATGGTATCCACAATGAAAATGAACTTTATTACAACCAACCGGGAGGGTGGGTGAATAAAGGAGGGGAGTTCCCTTCACAGTCAGGGGCTTCAAAATTTGGAGTATCCATCCAGAACTGTAACAAACTGGGGAACCTCACCTAGCATCTGGTGAGAACAAGTACGTGAATAATATAGACCAAGTAGAGAGAAAACTGGGAGGTGTTAATTAATATCATTTATTATTTATTTTTCATTACCATCTCCAAGATGCACTGCAGAAACTCACCAAGGTTCCTCAGACAGCATGTTCTAAACCCATGATCTTTAACACTGGAACGACAGGGACAGCAGATATATGGGAACACCGCCATCTTGAAGTTCCCATCCAAGTCTCACATAACATCTCGAGTTGGAACTATGTCACCATTGTTTGACTGCTGTTGTGTTAAATTCCTGTAACTCCCTTCCCAATAGGATTGTGATATTCCTATACCCCTAAATCTACAGCAGTTCAGGAAGGAAGCTCACCACCACTTTTCCAAGAGCAATTAGAGAAGAAACAACAAAAGCTGGCCACCCAGCGATGCCCATATTCCCTTGATTAGAACACAGAACATAGAATAGTGAATTGGTCCTTCAGCCCACCGTGTCTGTGCCAATAATGACGTCAATCTAAACTAATCCCATCCGCCTGCACATGGTCTGTGTCCATCTATCCCCGGCCAGTGCTTGAATGTGTCTAAATGTCTCTTAACTGTTGCTATTGCGTCTGCTTCGACCACTTCTCCTTGCAGTGCCTTCCAGGCACCTACCACTCTCTGTGTAAATAAACTTTCCTCACATTAAATTGTCCTCCTCTCACCTTAAACCTATGGCCACTAGTATTTGACATTATCATCCTGGGAAAAAGACTCCAACTATTCACCCTATCCACACCTCTCACAATTTTATATACGTCTTTCAGATTGCCCCCATCAACCTCCAATGCTCTGGCATAAACAATCCAAGTTTGTCCAACCTTATTAGTAATGCACTCCACTCTAGGCAACATCCTGGTAAAATTCCTTTGCACCCTCGCCAGTGCTTCCACGTCCTTCCTAAAGTCTGGAACATGCATGTCCTGAACTCTGATCAACTGGCGTTTAAGACTCCCACATGTCAGATATGAATTTACCCTCATACAGCCACTCCCAGTCTAATTTCTCCAGTTGTGATTGGCCAGGCTCTTTCCCCAGTACAATGTCTAATATGGCTCCTTCCCTAGTTGGACTCTCCATATTTTGTTTCATCAAATCCTGGATACAAGTAACAAATTTTTCCCAATCTAAAGAGCTAGATTGGGGGAAATTAAAATCACCCAACACAACTATCCTTTTTGTTTTACATCTTTCCATTATCTGCTTAATTATCTGTTCCACTATCACCTGCTGGCTATTGGGAGGCCTAGAGTGTAACCCCACCATCACACACAACATGGGTGCTGGGGAAAAATAAGCACGACCACTTTTCATGCATGTGCCTTTCCTTCCTGAGTTCTACCCACATGGCTTCACTGGATGAGCCCTCCAATATATCCTTAGTGTAGCTGTGACATCCCTCTTAATTCAATTCCTCCACCCCTTTTACATCCCTCTGTATCAGGTCCGAAATACCTAAAACTTGGAATGTGGAGCTATCAGTCTTGCCCGTCTGTGAACCAAGTTTCTGTAATGGGTACAACATCATAGTTCCACATAATACTCTCAGCTCATCTGCCTTACATGTTAGTTATACATTTTTCATTACAATAAATACATTTAAGACTGCCAGTCCTGCCATGTTCATTAACCTGGTCCTGCCTGCTCTTCCTTTTAGACTTAATTGATTTAACTTCTACCTTCTCCTCAATCAGTCCACATGCTGACCTATTGCACTGTTCCCCCACCCACCCACAGAAGAGATCGCAATGCTCTCAGCACACCAACAACCCCCCGCCCCCCAGCTCTTTAACACTTTCAACTATACAGTTGTCCTATGTTTGGCCTCACTAACATGTGGCAGAGTGGGTGATCCTGAGATTACAACCTCCAGAGGTCTTGCTTTTCAACTTTCTACCTAATCTGCCTAACTTTTCTTTACAGGACCTCGTTGCTGTCCCTGCTTATGTTTTTAGTACCAATATGGGCCACAATCTCTGGCTGCTCACCTTCCACCTTTCAGGTGCCTGCTCAGAGACATTCTTGACTGTGGCACCATAGAGGTAACACACCAACCTGGAGTCTCACTCACAGCCACTAAAATGCCTATCTGTGTCCTGACTATGCCAAACAAAACCGTTTACCCACACTTGGACCCTCCCTGCTGTATAACAGAGCTAATTGTGGTGCCACTGATCTGGCTTTCCCCTGCGTGGACATTCCCCACATCAGTATCTAAGACGTTACACCTGTTTGAGCAGGGAATAACTAGAAGGCACTCTTGCTTTGCCTGCCTGCCTCTCCGGGTGGTCACTCATCAATCTGGCTGAATCTTTGTGTGATCACATCCCTGAAGCTCTTATCTACAAAACTCTCTGCCTCCTGTATGCTCCTCAATGAATCAAACAGTTGTCCCAGAAATTAACCACATTGCTGTGGCTCTGGTGCTGCAAATAACCCAACCCTTCATCCCTCAAGGACATTTGTGAACCTGATGGATTAGATCATAAGAACCAGGTACAGGAGTAGACCATCTGGCCCTTCGATAATGCCACTCTGCCATTCAATAAGATCATGGTTCATCTTTTTGTGGCCTCAGCTTCACTTACCTGCCCTCTCACTATAAGTCTTAATTCCTTTACTGTTCAAACATCTATCTATCTTAGCTGTACAAACATTCAATGAGAAAGCCTCAATGACTTTACTGGGCAGGGAATTCCACAGATTCTGGATGAATAATATCCTTTTCAATTCATTCCTAAATCTGCTCCCCCTAATTTTGAGGTTAAATCCTGTCCTAGTTTCACCCACCAGTGGAAACATCCTCTCTACTTCTATCTTATCTATTTCCTTCATAATTTTATATCTTTCTATATTATACCCCCTCATCCTTCTATATTCCAATGAATATGATCCCAATCTACTCAGCCTCACCTCATAAGCCAAACCCCTCAATCCCGGAATCAACCTCGTGAACCTCCTCTGCATCCCCTCCAGTGCCAGTACATCCTTTCTCATGTAAGGAAGACCAAAACTGCACAGTACTCAAGTTCTCACAGCTCAAATTCAAATATCCAGGATCTGCAGAATTTTGCTTTCATTTCAGCTGTGAAAATCTGGCTGGTTCACTAATGTCCTTTAGGGATGGGAACTGCCATCCTTACCTGGTCTAGCCTACGTGTGACTCAAAAGACACAGTAATGTGGTTGACCCTTAACCTCCCTCTGAAATGACTGAGCAAGCACTCAGTTGCACCAACTGCAAGAAAGACTCAAAAACAGAATGAAACTGGGTGGACCATCTGACATTGATAAGGCACCGGAAACGACAACAAAAAAACTGCTTTTTTAACCCTCAAAATTCTCCTGACTCATATAAAGGGACATGTTCTGAGATAGGAGAGCTGTCGTACAGATCAGTCAAGCAACAGCCTGACAGTCATACGCACAGCATCATACCTTGTCAAAGAAATTCCCCGGACTCAGATCTTCGATGTTAAAAATGTTATTGCATGATACCATGGGAAGCACACTTTTTCTTAGAATGAACTGGTGCAACGTCAAAGCATGTCAGATTGCTGCAGATTTATATAGTCCGAGCTGACAATTAATCAATCAGGCCCAGAACCACAAAATAGTCACTAGTTGGCCTACATGAACATACACCAGGCAGAGTTGAGGTCTTGCCAAGACTACATTAATGAGCTATTGTTCTCAGACCTTGAGTCAATGCACGTTACATTTGCCCACTGATTAGCAGGGGTCTACAGATAAACAGTTCATGAGTTCTGTGGGAAAAGCAGAATTTCTCTTAGCTAAGGCCACCCAGGGCAAAGGGGCCAAGCCAGGGCAAAAGCAGCACCATGACTGACTAAAACATGACTGCAAACAGGCAGTCCAGCACAAAAAAACAGCTTCTGCATATCTTCTGATAAAATCATTACATGGTGCTCTTCTGTACTGAACATCATTTCGAGGAAATATTTAGGGTGCCAAGGGCACAGAATGTACTCTGTGTGGTGTAGTACAACATCCATCACCAGGAATGCATGGCATTAACACTACTGACTGAGGTGGTTGAACCCTAAAGGGCATTGTTGCTAGACTACTCTAGGGCAGGTAGTGAGGGAACCAGCGAGAGGCGAAAAATATTTGACATCATCCTCACTAACCTGACTGCCACTAACCTGTCCATGATAGTATCAGTAAGAGTGATCACTGCATTGTCCCTGAGAAGATGAAGTCTCAACTTTTCTCTGATAATTCCCTCCATTGTGTCATGTGGCACTGTCACTGTGCTAAATGACTTAGTCTATTAACAGATTAGCAACTCAAGACTGGGCATCCATAAGGCGCTGTGGGCCATCAACAGCAGCAGAAAGATATAGAACATAGAACATAGAACAATACAGCACAGAACAGGCCCTTCGGCCCACGATGTTGTGCCGAACATTTGTCCTAGCTTAAGCACCTATCCATGTACCTATCCAATTGTCGCTTAAAGGTCACCAATGATTCTGACTCTGCCACTCCCACAGGCAGCGCATTCTATGCCCTCACCACTCTCTGGGTAATGAACCTACCCCTGACATCCCCCCTATACCTTCCACCCTTCACCTTAAATTTATGTCCCCTTGTAACACTCTGTTGTACCCAGGGAAAAAGTCTCTGACTGTCTACTCTATCTATTCCCCTGATCATCTTATAAACCTCTATCAAGTCACCCCTCATCCTTCGCCGTTCCAATGAGAAAAAGCCTAGCACTCTCAACCTATCCTCGTACAACCTATTCTCGTACGATCATCCAGTACAATCTGTAACCTCATTGCCTGGCATATCCCCTACTCTACAATTCCCATCAGGCCAGGAGATTGACCTTGCTTGAGGAGGGCATGCCAGGAACAGCAACAGGATTATTAAAAATAAGATCTTAACATGAAGAAGCTGGAAAACAGGAGTCCTTGTGTGTCAAACAGCACAAGCAGCATGTGATTAACATGGCAAAGTGATTCTACAACCAATGGGTCAGATCGAAGCTCTGCAGTCCAGTTGTGAATGGTGGTGGACAACTAAACAACTCACTGGAGGACGAGGACACTCCCCAGATATCCCCATCCACAATGATTTAGATTTAGATTACTTACAGTGTGGAAACAGGCCCTTCAGCCCAACAAGTCCACACTGACCCGCCGAAGCGCAACTCACCCATACCCCTACATTTACCCCTTACCTAACACTAGGGGCAATTTAGCATGGCCAATTCACCTGACCTGCACATCTTTGGACTGTGGGAGGAAACCGGAGCAAACCCACGTAGACACAGTCGGTCGCCTGAGGCGGGAATTGAACCCGGGTCTCTGGCGCTGTGAGGCAGCAGTGCTAACCACTGTGCCACCGTGCCGCCCAGGTGGGGGAGCCAAACACATTAGTGCAAAAGATAACAAAAACAGAAATTGCTGGAAAAGCTCAGCAGGTCTGGCAGCATCCGTGAAGAGAAATCAAAGTTAATGTTTCATGTCTGGTGACCCTTCCTCAGAACCCCTCAGTTCTGAGGAAAGGTCACTGGACCCAAAACATTAGCTTCAAGAATTCAAGAATTTCTATGAAGCAATGAATTACTGAACCAGTCCATGTCCAAATATTACAAGACCTGGATGAAATCTAAGTTTCGGCTGACAACATTTTCACCATACAAATGCCTGGCAATAACCATCTCCATCAAAAGAGATTATAACCATTGCCCTTTGACATTCAATTGCATCACCATCACCAAATCTCCCACTATCAACATCCTGTGTTATCACTGACCAAAAATTGAGCTGGACTAGACAAATAAATACTCTGGATACACAAAACTGACATTGTAAATGTTTTGATTTTATCTATAATACAAACACCCATTTGATTCATGATAAAATTAGAAAATAGCCATGTGAAAATATTGTAAGTTACATCATGATGTGTTATTCCATTCTAAAACATGATGAGAAATTAAATTTATTGCAAAGAAACGCAATGTATATGAATAACAAATTCATTTCATTGCACTACCTTTACTGCTACAAAGTCCCTGTCACTGATCTTTCCTCCTCCTTCTGTATCTGTATCAGGGACAACTAATGCTTCCAGACTGCTTTCGAATCATGCTGCAGCTGTACCAAACTCTGGTGCGGCCGCACTTGGGGTATTGCATGCAGTTCTGGTCATTGCATTATAGGAAGGATGTGAAAGCTTTGGAAAGGGTTCAGGGGAGATTCACCAGGATGTTGCCTGTTATGGAGGGAAGGTCTTATGAGGAAAGGCTGAGGGTCTTGAGACTACTTTTGTTAGAGAGAAGAAGGTTGAGAGGTGACTTAACTGAGACATAAAAGATAATCAGGGGGTTAGATCGGGTGGACAATGAGAGCCTTTTTACTTGAATGGTGACGGGGAGCATGAGGGGGCAGAGCTTTAAATTGAGGGGTGGTAGATAGAGGACAGATGTCAGAGGTAATTTCTTTACTCAGAGAGTTGTAAGAGCATGGAACGCACTGCCTGCAACTCGCCAACTTTAAGGGCATCTAAATAGTCACTGCATAGACATATGGATGATAGAGGAATAGTGTGGTTAGATCGGCTTCAGATTGGTTTCACAGGTCGGCGCAACATGAGGGTCGAAGGGCCTATACTGCGCTGCAATGTTCTATGTCATATGTTTGAATAGCATCATGCAATGATAAGTCACTTCTGACAGTCATGGATTAATTGGGTTCCAAAACAGAAAAAGGCCCTTCAGCCCATTGTGCCAATGCCAGTCATCATTTTTCAGCATTTGCCCCATCGCCTAGTATGATGTGATGTTTGCCTTTTTCATTTAAATACTTCTTAAATATTGTGATGGTTTCCCCCCTCTACAACTCTTTGGGGCAATGAGTTCTGGATACTCACCATCCTCTGGGTAAAAGAAATCTTTCTTAAATTCCCTTGAAACCTCCTACCCATTACCTTAAATCTATGCCCTATCTCCCCAGAGCCTATCCATCATCAGGATTCTAACAGAATACTCCTTTCCTACCAAGAAGTCTGAGACACTACATCAGGGAGTTGTATTTGATAATTTACTGTGTTTAGATGGAAATAAAGGAGTATTACAATAATTTCGTGATAAGGTGCAAACAGTTTCAGACATAGTGTATGTGCAGAGATGTTCCAGCCCGGTATTTCAATTTACGGCAGCAGTATTGTCTTAAAGTACAAATAAAGCATGGATCACAATTGAAATGCATTGAATAAACCTGAAGTTGCTGTACTTTGAGATACATCAAAACTAAAGTCATCAAAGACTTAAGACTTACTAGTTTTAATCTATAAAAACAGCGAAATGCGCAGGCAAAGCTGACATTTCATTATCCTGCCACAGCAAATTATGGCCTGATGTGATAGGAGAGATGTTTTAAAATTCCAACTAACACAGGATGATAAGAAGCAAATGGTGGAAGAGCTGACTTGTACTGAAACAGATAGACATGACAACAATGAACACATCATTCATGTATAGTCATATGTTTGTGTGGCTGTAGAAATGTATCATAAAGCAGCCTGAAAGCGTGCTATGTCCCCAAAATAAACAAAGAGGGAGAAGGAAAGTTCAAGGACCTTGTAGCAGTAAAAATAGTGCAATGACATAAATTTGTTTCTTATACTTTTTTGCAATGAATTTGATTTCTCACCATGATTTGGAATTGCATAACACACATTGACTTAATTCACAATGTCATTATGTTTTCATATAGTTATTTTCTAATTTTATTATGAATCAGATGGCTGCTTGTATAATAGATAAAAACAAAACATTTACAGAGTCAGCTGAAGTACTGACACTTTTTTTTATCCTTAGTGAAGCTACTAGGTTCTAAATAAGAGATAATTATCCTCACTGAAGCCTGGCATCAGTCCCTTTCTGCTTCTGATCGAAGTTAGCAGCAGTGGTGCTGCTTTGTGCTGCTGTTTGCAAAAAGCACATCTGTGCTACATATACACAAGCACACACACAGATATACAGACTCTAATTTAACACTGTGATACCAGATGATCTCCAAAAGCAATGTGCCAGCATCAAGCAATCTCTCAAATAAATCTGCTGTTTTTATTTGCTATGGTTCATTGACAATTCTGGAATGATGTGGAAAGAATGCAGTTATAAATCCATCCTATATGTAAATTTAGACCAGGGACAGGTATGGTTCATCAGAAGTGCTTCTGATTTACACTGTCTGCATAAATCAGAATCTACTTTTATCAAACATGAAATAGAATATTAACTCAATTTTGGCAATAGAATGCCATGAGCAGAATTTAATGAGATCCTCAGGAGGAGGTTACAAGGCCAGGATAGGGCTGGGAGCCTAGAATCAGGAGGGGATGTGCTGGAGCAGAAACTCCTTTACATAATGTCAGGTCCACATTCTGAGAGGAGCCAGAAACGTCCGACACAGCACTGGAGCAACAACACGGCAGGAAGGGGAATGGAGTTCATTGGCAAGGGAAGTTAGTCTCCACTAGATGTTCTGCATTGTGATTACTGCATGCTTCTGAATTAACTGAGTGGCACAGAGGGACCACCAGCTATCAGATCAATGTCTTCAAAGCTGGCTCCATCCAGGTGAAGTATCAGGTTCATACATTGAAATCAGCCATATTCAAATTGACTTCACTTGTCCTTCAAATTTGTGGACAAGAGGGAAGAGCAGGCCATTGCAAAGAGACATCTCCTGGTTTTGGCTACAGGGACCTGAGAGGGGCTCAGAGGATCAGTGCGAAGGGATTATGGTTGTGCCCTTACAGCAGGCCATCCATACGGTCACTGTTACTGGGCAGTGGGTGAGAAAACATGAGGACCAATGACCAAGTGTCACCTCCTCCTAGTGCTTCCTGGGGGGTGCAGTGCGGTGCCGGGCAGGATGGGAGGACGAGGCCATCCACTGCAGCAGCAGAGACATGGCCAGCCTCAGGCTTGGATCACCCATGAAGCTCCCTGAGGTGACCCTCAGCAGGTGGCTGAGCCAAGAGAGGCCTCTCCAGGGCGGAGAGCCACTGGCCTTGGATCAATCAACCGCAAGTCTCCAAGCAACTGTGTCACTGGAGGCTTTGGCCATTGAGGGAGGCTGAGACTGATCTTTGCTCCATGCTGCAGGGTGAACTGAACCCCTGGATTTGAGGCAGACCCCATGGCCATGAAGATCATCATGGCACTGAATGCCTACATGCCCAGCTCTTTCTGGCGATTGGGGACAAGTTTGGGAGTTCATTCCTGCTTAAAGGAGATGGCCAGCACCTGGTCAAAGAGGCCTAGTGACTCTCTGTGTCACTGCATTGGCCCTGACACCTGGGTTATCAGTATCAGGTAAATGCTGAGCTCCTCCCAGATACTAAGTGTCATTTATTTGGCTCTTTAGACATCCAGCTAGCGGCTTGCATTAACAGTAAAGGGCTTTCACTCCGTCAATGTCCAACCGGTCTATAACCTTTGGAAGTGCATCCTACAAATGTTTGCCTGCTTCCCTGGGAGCCATCTCAAAGGTTGGTGCAGCAACACTCCGAGGTGTCTCAGCAATTCCAGCCTGTCCAGAGAAGGACAAGACTCTGGATGCACCTTGAATGCCCCTCGACTGGCCGCTGCTCCATTGAGCTCTTGGTCCGAAATAATGTATTTCCAGAATCTGCTGGATCTTGATGGTCTGATGAGGGTTGCTAATCTTTCTAAAGCAGATACCACATGGACCCACATCTGAGATATGACAGCGCTCACTGCCTGCCTTATTCACACATGCTGTACAGCACTGGGCAGCTCTGCTGAATGCTCCTCTACTTCAGGCCACAGGCTCCAGCAGATTCCTTGTTGCCAAGTCCAGAGAGCTGTGAGCAGCCTGGGTCTGCTTTTTCCCCCACAGTCTTTCGATTGTCTCAACTTCATAGGCCTCACCAGCTGTTCAGTCACA
The DNA here is from genome assembly GCF_037043375.1 of Chiloscyllium plagiosum. NCBI lineage: Eukaryota > Metazoa > Chordata > Chondrichthyes > Orectolobiformes > Hemiscylliidae > Chiloscyllium > Chiloscyllium plagiosum. Next base: position 106,397,102 of record NW_028270141.1, read on the forward strand.
TCAGCGGTGTGTGACCCTGAACCTAGTTCTGATTACATACTCACCACCACGTACATGAGCTGGTACAGGCTGCAGTGAATAATGTGTCGCTGCAAGCTCTCCGAATCTCTCCTTCGCTGCCATCTCCTCCTGCTCAGGAATACACCACAGGCACCTGACCATCCTTCAGTGTAAGAGCTGCATGAGAGAACACGGTTAAGGGTTAAAGGTTAGCACATTTCCTCCACCATCTATGCCTGATGTGATGTCCCATAGTGGACCCATGAACTTGAAGGCTCCTCACTCACTTTGCTCATAATTCTAATCTCACCACCCAGTGATTCAGCCAGTCCCAAGGCCTCCTCCTCCTCTCTTAACCTCAGTGCTCTGTTAGCAATCATCCCTCTATTCACTTGTGTTGTCTTTTTTTAAATTGAGGCCCCATTTTCTCCAACAGGTGGAGTGAGGGACACTGTGAGTTTCCACATTAAGACAATACAGCATAGGTACAGCTAATACAGATCCATGAGGTGGCTTCCTCAGTCCACCTCGTCTCAAGTGACATGTTTAGGGGAAGCCAAGGCAGGTGCTTGGTTGTCATCCAGCTGTAGCCAGGTAACATGGGGCAGCCGATGTCAGTGCCCCAACTCCTGGCTCCAGGGCTCTTTGGCTCAATCCCACTCCAGGCAGCACAGCACCTTGCAATGTAGTTTGCAAGCCCCAATTGGGTTTTGGGGGTAGGGGGTGGGGGTGGGTGGGGAGGTGGGGGGGGGGGGGGGAAGACAGTGATCTATAGGATTCATTTTGTTTGAGTGCAGGGACCCATTGACGCACTTGCAGCACTGCACTCAGAATAGGGGGAGCTCAAGGCAGCTAACTCCCTCTGCTATCTCCATCTCAGTTTCCTTGAGCAGGCAGAAGTGTCTCCTTGCCATTCCTTGGGAAGAGGATTTTGTGCTTTTACCTTTACATCCTGGAAATGAACCTACATGCATGCATTGTTGGATAAGGACACCCTCGAGCATATCTTGTAGACCCCCTGGGCTCATGTCTGCTTGACTGGCCAGGAGAGCAATATCTTTCTTGTCTCAGCAATGGTCTGTCCTCAGGTCCTGGTTAGCCCTCTGGCTGTAGGAGCCCAGTGTGGACCAAATTCCCTGAGGGATTGCTGCGCTGGATTTTAGAGTTTTCACGGCAGATCTTTCAAAAGTCACTGGAGTCAGGGAAAGTCTCGGATGATTGGAAGATCGCTGTTGTAATCCCCTTGTTCAAGAAAGGATCAAGACAAAAGATGGAAAATTTTAGGCCAATTAGCCTAACCTCGGTTGTTGGTAAAATTCTAGAATCCATCATTAAGGATGAGGTTTCTAAATTCTTGGAAGAGAAGGGTCGGATTAGAACAAGTCAACATGGATTTAGTAAGGGGAGGTCGTGCCTGACAAACCTGTTGGAGTTCTTTGAAGAGGTGACAAGTAGGTTAGACTGGGAAAACCCAATGGATGTGGTCTACCTAGACTTCCAAAAGGCCTTTGATAAGGTGCCACATGGGAGGCTGCTGAGCAAGGTGAGGGCCCACGGTGTTCAAGGTGAGCTACTAGTATGGATTGAGGATTGGCTGTTTGACAGAAGGCAGAGAGTTGGGATAAAATGTTCTTTTTCAGAATGGCAGCCAGTGACAAGCGGTGTCCCGCAAGGTTCAGTGTTGGGGCCGCAGCTGTTCACATTATATATTAATGATCTGGATGAAGGGACTGGGGGCATTCTAGCGAAGTTTGCCGATGAGACAAAGTTAGGTGGACAGGCAGGTAGTACTGAGGAAGTGGGGAGGCTGCACAAGGATCTAGACAGTTTGGAAGAGTGGTCCAGGAACTGGCTGATGGAATTCAATGTGGGCAAATACGAGGTCTTGCACTTTGGAAAAAAGAATACAAGCATAGACTACTTTCTAAACGGTGAGAAAATTCATAAAGCCAAAGTACAGAGGGATCTGGGAGTGCTAGTGGAGGATTCTCTAAAGGTAAACATGCAGGTTGAGTCTGTGATTAAGAAAGCGAATGCAATGTTGTCAATTATCTCAAGAGGGTTGGAATATAAAAGCACCGATGTGCTACTGAGACTTTATAAAGCTCTGGTTAGGCCCCATTTTGAGTACTGTGTCCAGTTTTGGTCCCCACACCTCAGGAAGGACATACTGGCACTGGAGCATGTCCAGCGGAGATTCACACGGATGATCCCTGGAATGGTAGGTCTAACATATGAGGAACGGCTGAGGATCCTGGGATTGTATTCATTGGAGTTTAGAAGATTAAGGGGAGATCTAATAGAAACTTACAAGATAATACATGGCTTGGAAAGGGTGGACGCTAGGAAATTGTTTCCGTTAGGTGAGGAGACTAGGACCCGTGGACACAGCCTTAGAATTAGAGGGGGTAAATTCAGAACAGAAATGTGGAGACATTTCTTCAGCCAGAGAGTGGTGGGCCTGTGGAATTCATTGCCGCAGAGTGCAGTGGAGGCTGGGACGCTAAATGTCTTCAAGGCAGAAATTGATAAATTATTGATGTCACAAGGAATTAAGGGCTACGGGGAGAATGCGGGTAAGTGGAGTTGAAATGCCCATCAGCCATGATTGAATGGCGGAGTGAACTCGATGGGCCGAATGGCCTTACTTCCGCTCCTATGTCTTATGGTCTTATGGTCTTATGGACTGAATACAAGTCAGTAAGAATGGTGCCTGTGCCAGTTTCACAGCTGGTGACGCCACAAGTTGTTCCTCATGGCTGTCTCCTGCAACTGCAGTGAGCAGACCCCAGTCCTCAGGCCATCATGTGGCTGGAAGCTGCCCTATATTCACCATTAGCTGGCTGCATTGCCTCATCGGGGTGTCAATGCTCACTACTTATATCAAGACTCACACTAAATACATTAATTCCAGCAGCAACATGATTCCATCCACTTACACGGGGGGCATTGCATTAAATGTACTCTTACTTCAGCACCCTTCCTGGCTAAAAAACCTTTTATAGCTTTGTGATATGTATCTGCTATGCATGTGTCACAAGTGCTTTTCAAGCTGTGATATTTACTTTTATTCATTGGTCTCTCTATTTTGTATTTCAATGAGGGCAACATTTTCAGACTAAACCCAAAAATGAAATAGCTGATGTCGACATGATAATGAAGATGAGAGGTTGGGATCTATGAACTTGACTATTCTGCCCCTAAATTTTTGTTTTGGCGCATTCTTATGATTCCAGCTTCATCGAATTCAGTTTGAACTGACTCGTCGATGCCTGGATCCCTCTGGAGGATCCTTTTCTCTTGATAACTTCTTCGGTTGATGCCAGGCACCACATGATGAAGATCAGCAGAAATTCCCCTTTCATTGACAGTGTTTGACATTTCCGATTTTTACCAGGATCATCATTCAGTGGTGTTATGTTCTTTTCAGAAATGTGAAACTGGTTTCAACACCTTCAGAAGGTCTGGTTGTGATTGTCTGATGCACTGGAGCAGAAGGAAGAATAAGAATTTAGAAAGAACTCTACTGTATATTGAGCCCTAAAATGTGAACTTGCATTTTAGCGACAGAAAAGTCATTACATTTGCTGGGTTTTGGTTCTTTCAGACATTAGGTGTAGATGGTCCACCACTGGACACTGGCCTTCAGTCACACAAACAGCCTTCCATCACCATCCACACTCTTCGAAGGCAACTTTTGGTCCAATTTGTTGTGTAAACCTGATTCCCACAAGCTTTTACCTTCTTTATGAATCTCCCATGTCAAAGGATTTGCTAAAGTTTATCCAAGCTTCATCAATTGTACTACCCTCATCTACATATCTGGTCACCTCCCCAAAAAATTCAATCAGATTTGTAGGTATGATTTCCTCTGACAAACCTCAATCCTTGATCAAACCTTGCCTTCCTGTCAGGACATTAATTCACTCCTTCAGTATTTTCTCCACTTGTTTCCCTACCATTGATGTGAGACTAACTGGTCTGTAATTCCCTAGTTTATCTTTACCACCCTTAATGAAACGTGGAACAACATTAGCTGTTCTCTCGTCCTCTGACACTTCTCCTGTAGCCAAAGAAGAAATAACATTTTGAGTCAGAACATCTGTAATTTCCTCTCTTGTCTCCCACAGCAACATAAACCAGATCTGGGGATTGTCCACTTTTAAGCTTGCTAAAACCTCTAATACCTCCTCATTTCTTACATCAATCTGCTCAAGACATTCAAAGGTCCTTTTTCCTGAATTCTGTACCTGTAATTTCCTTTTTGCAAGTGAAGACAGAAGTGCTCATTCAGCACCCGACCAATGCCTTACGGCTGTAGATACAGCTTGCCCCCTTTAGCCGTGCTTTTTCCCTGGCTATCCTCCTCCCCTTGACATAATGTTTCCTCACCTAATCTTACCATGATTGTTTTCTCATGCCCCTCTTTGCTCTCCTGATAGTTTTCTTAAGCTCGTCCTATACTCCACTGGAACTTCAGTTGATTTGCTCCCTTTGTACCTGTTCAAAGTGTCTCTTTTCCTCCTAATCCAGTCCTGAATATTCCTAGGCATCCAGGTTCTCTGAATCAGTTTCTCTTACATTTCACCCTAAATATGACATGTTCGCCTTGGAGTCTCAACTATCCAAATTTTGAAACCCCCCCCCCCCCCCGCCCCCTCCCTGTTCTGCTGTAGATTTTCCCATAAACAGCTGTTCCCAGTGCGCTTTGATCAGATCCTATGCTATTTTAATAAAATATGCCTCCCTCTTATCCAAAACCTTTTTCTGCAGACAATTTTGTTCCGTAACAAACTTAAAATGTATGGTGTTGTGGCCACTGTCAGAACATGTCCTTCCAATTGCTACTGTGAACGCCTGTTGACTTTGTTCCCAGCATTAGGTCCAGCACTGCACCATTCCTTATCAGATCTTCCACATGTTGGTATTAAATGTTCTTCTAATACATTTCAAGCCATTAATGTTTGATAAATTGAAATCCCCTAATTTGATTTTCTCATACACACCCACAGTGTGACTACCACCGTTTTATTCCTTAATTCTACCCACATTACATCATTTGTAGAACCTTCTGAGATATCACCCCTCCTTACTGCAATAGTTTGATCATTAAGTTAGACTCCTCAATTAACAATCTGACACCACCTCCTTTCTTACACTCCCTGCCTGAAGATCCTATACCCTGGAATGTTGAATTGCCAATTCTGCCTCTCCCTCAACTACTTCTCGGTGATAGTAACAATATCGCAATTCCACATGTCAATCCACGCCTAAACCTGGGATTTTTGGCATGTGCGTGACTCACTATGCAGCAACATTTTAAAATGTAATTTCCACTTCTATTTCCCTGCATCCAAATGTAGCTGCCAGGTCAACCACTTGCTCCTGAATCTCTGGCAGCACAGCTTTATGACAGCTGCAAGTTAATGCCTTACGATTTTTATTTCACTTATTGAAGTATATTCCCCAAGTACTCTTTACTGTGCAGTTAAAATTGGAGCTCATATTATGTTAATGTAAATTGCAACAGTATCTTTCAAGTGCACCATTCACTAAATACACCACTTACTAAATTAGTAAATATTTATTAAACACACGAACAGCAGGAGGACTGCAGTGGATTAAGAAGACAACTCACCACCAACATTTTCAGGGGACTGAGGGATGGGCAATAAATGCTGACCAGCCAGTAATGTCCAATCCCTCAAATGAATAAAAAGTAACTACCAATTGTATTCCCTCCAGGATCTATGCTCACCGGTATAATTCAAATGCGTTATCTCTGTCTGATTTTAGCTCATGTTCTGGAGTGAATGCAGCTGTTTTTAAAGTGCCCATTGCATGCCTGCCTCATGTCATTGTCCATTTGTTCCAGAGAAATGGGATTCTAGTTTTAGAAGCTGAATTTTACATGTTAGCTCAGTAGAAAAGCAAACAGGCTTAGCTTGGTCCAGTAGTGGGTAAAATGCTCAAGTCCATTATAAAAGATTCAGTAACAGAACACTTGGAAAACAGCATTGGACAGAGTCACCATTGATTTATCAAAGAGAAATCATGCTTGACAAATCTATTGGAATTTTTTGAGGATCAAGCTCATGCAGTTGACAAGGGGGAGCCAGTGATGTGGTTTATTTTGACTTTCAGAAGGCTTTGATCACATAAGAATATAAAATTAGAGCACGTGTGATTCATGGCAGTGCTTTGAGATAAATAGAAAACTGGTTGGCAGACAGGAAACCAGGAGCAGGAATAAATGTTCTGAGCGGCAGACAGTGACCAGTGGGGTACTGTAGGGGTCAGTGTTTGGATACTGGATATTCACATTATACATCAATGATTTACATGAGGGAGCTCAATGTAATATCTCCAAATTTGAAGGTGACACAAAGCTGGGTGGGAAGTGAGGAGGATGCAAAGATGTTTCAGTGTGATTTGAACAAGTTGAGTGAGTGGGCGAATGTATGGCAGATGAAATATAATGTAGTGAGTTTATCCACTTTAGTAGCAAAAACAAAGTGAGACCACACCTCTAATATTGTGTGCAGTTTTTAATCTTCTTATCTGAAAAAGTTAAAAATCACACAACACCAGGTTATAACCAACGGGTTTATTTGGGAGCACTAGCTTTTGGAAGCTCAGAAAGCTATTGTTTCCAAATAAACCTGTTGGACTATAACCTGGTGTTGTGTGATTTTTAACTTAGTCCACCCCAATCTAACGCTGGCACCTCCACGTCATGGCAACTATCTGAGAAAGGACGTTCTTGCAATACTGGGAGTGCAACAAAATCTTACCAGACCGATTCCTGTGATGTCAAGACTGACTTATGAGGAGACACTGGATCATTTAGGATTGTAGTCACTGCCGTTTAGAAGAATGAGGGGGCATCTCATAGAAATCAAAACTCTCTTAACAAGATTACACAGAGTAAATGCAAGAAGATTGCTCCTGATGACTGGGGTGTCCAGACCAAGGTTCACAGTCTAAGGACATGGAATTCTATGCCACAGAAACCAAAACATTGAATGGTTTCAACAAGAGTTTACATACAATCCTTAGGGAGAAAGTGATCAAATGAGATGAGGAGGAAGTGAGATCGGGATCATGAGTTGGACGATATGTCTTGATCATATTGAATGGTGGAGCAGACTCAAAGAGCTGAATGGCCTACTCCTGCTCCTACTTTCTCTGTAGTTTTTCTAACTTGTGTTTACTGGATGAAGTCAGTGAAAAGGAAAGAGTTCTCAAATAGCAAATGGAGCAAAAGGATCGGTGACGTGATGTCTACTGTTTTCCAGGAAAGGAGATAAATTATTATTGTGGTTAAGGAAAGCTTTGGGATTAAAAGATCATAATTTCCATTTTTATCTGGTAATAGGCCATGTGTGACACATAACCAGGAAGATGGGTGGAGCTTAGTGGGATTCTTTGTTTGGATTTTATCATTTTGATAAAGTTTGGGCATAGCTAGCATTTGAAACTGGTTAATGTTTGGAAAAGCAACTAAGAGACTACCTAAGTCTTGTGTAATTAAGAGCTCCTCAGAAATTGAGAGTTAATGACAGATCTACACTTGAGACAATGTGAATGATACATCTGTCATCATTCAACCTGAGACTGGGAACTGGTATCCAGTATAAGCCAATGTGGAAAGGGGAAAATTGACTGGAAAGTTTCTGTAACTGGAAGGTTAAGGAAGAAAATTAGAAAGCCAGTTAAACTTATTGAAGTTGTAGGTCTGTAACTGTTTGAAGTTTGAAACCATAGAAGGGAACTGTTAGAGAGTTTTGATGTTTTAAGCCACCACAAAGACATTTCAGGGAATCCTGGGTTCAGCTGTTGAATTCAGAGCCATGGTATTGGTAAAGAAATTGAGGGATTGCTGAGCCAAAATATAATGGAAAGTCTCCCCTGAATGCTGGAACCTTGGTGATTGCTGGAACATTGAAGAGAAATCAAAATGGATGAGCAAGAGCAGGGATAGACTTTTTAAGCTGGTCCCAGGAAAAGTAATGAACCTTAAAGATTATGTAAGAAAAGATTTTAAGGGGGTGCGAAGAGTAGAAAGAACCCAATTTTTATCATAAATCTTTACGAGGTTTTGTTAATTTAGTAATATTCACTTTTTAAATATTCTTACTAATGTACAATAAAGTTTGATTATGTTTAAAAACATGAAATTTTGTGCCATAGTCCTGTTGGTCAATTCCTGGTAGTTTGGATTTCTCTCAATGTTAACAGTCCTGAACAGGATCATAACAATATTATTATTGACTTTTATGATTTGGAAATGCCGGTATTGGACTAGGGTGTACAAAGTTAAAAATTAAACATCATCAGGTTATAGTCCAACGGGTTTAATTGGAAGCACTAACTTTCGGAGCACTGCTCCTTCAGCAGGCGGTTGTGGAGTATAAGATTGTACACACACACACACACACAGACACTTCTATACACAGACACACATACAGACACTCCTACAGACACACACACTCCCACACTCACACGTGCATCCTCTTTATCATCCCCTTTACACTCACATACACATATACACTCTCACAGACACTCACAACCCCCAATCAACTCCCTCCCCCCCCTCACACACACACACACACAAAAAACCCACCGCACACATACATATATATACGTTTCTGGGGTGAATTTGTATTTGCAGAGTTATATTGTACTTTGCTCAAAAACTGCATGAATCCATGTAAGATTCTGTTAATTCATTTTTTTAGATTAGAGTCAGTCTAAACATTATGGCACAGACAGCAGCACACAGGGCTAACACCTTCGACACATTATTTAGGCTGACACCAATTGTTAAAGTTAACCTGAGAATGTAACTTTTAAAAAACGTTTTGTGATTTACATATGAAAGAAGTGAAACTAACATGGTCATTCTAACAGATGAGAGACTTAACAAACAATCGAGGTATTTTTCAATGTATAATTTCAGTTACATCACACTGTAAACTTTTGCTATAGGTTCTGTGTCTTACAATTGTGTACTTCACAACCACCTGATTTTTGACTTTATATCACTTCGCTGATGTGACTAGAGCCAAAGTCTGATTGTAAGATTATGGATGTACCTTAAACTTTGCAAAAAAAAAACACCATCAATTAAACATTAGCTCTTTATAAAAAACATTCTTAAGAATAAAGTTTCAGTGTTTGAAAAGCACTTTTGAAATAGTTCTCAGATATGCTTACTTAAGTGTCTTTAGGGTATTTTTCATTACACGGAACTAATTCAAAGATTGTGTCGAACTTTTGAATTGGCTTGTTTTGATAGTGAAAGATGATTAATTAGACATATTTTAAAAACACACTTGGATGGAGTATGGAAGCAGTTTGCAGTTCATTCTTTGCTGACAAATGCACATTAAGGGAACTATTGAATGACTTTTTGAATGATATGGCATGACAATGATCCATCAAAGAGTTGGCACAGGTAAAATGGGCTGAAGAACTTGTTCCTGTTCTATGATTATTGTCAATGGGATAACTTTAAGCTTGCAAAATATTGCCATTATTAACTTATAATTTCCAGCTATAAATTTCTGCCACAGAAAGCAGTTGAGGCCAAAACAGTGAGTGTTTTCAAGAGAGAGATAGATCGAGGTCTTAGGGCTAAAAGTATCAAAAGTTATAGGGACAGAGCTGGAAGAGGGTAGTGAGGAGGATGATGAACCATAATCATCTTGAAAGGTGGAGCAGGCTCGAAGGGCAAAATGACTTTCTCTTGCCCTGGAGCTGGAAGGTAGTTGATTGAGAACTGCTTTCATAGAATCCCTGCAGTGCAGAAAGAGGCCATTCAGCCTATCGATTCTGCACCGATCCTCCGAAGAACATTTCACCCTAGCCCAGTAACCCTGCATTTGCCATGGCCAACCCAACTGCACATCCCTGGACACGATGGGCAAGTTAACATGGCCAACCTACCTGACCTGCACATCTTTGGACTGTGGGAAGAAACCAAGGCACCAGGCGGAAACCCACGCAGACATGGCGAGAAACTTCAAATTCAGTGCTGACAGTCGCCTGAGGCTGGAATGGAGCTGAGTCCCTGATGCTGTGGGGCAGCAGTGTTTGCCACCATGCTGCTCCTTTTCACTTAGTTTCTGTTGATCCCTGGTTCAATGTGAATTTGGAGGTTGCTAGGAACTGGGCGCAGATCCCTATTTAGATCCCACTTGGAGTGCTATGAGCAGATCTGGGCATCACACCTTAGGAAGGATACATTGGCCTTGGAGGTTTACAAGAGTGATACTTAAACTTCAGATGTTGTTATGAGGCAAGATTATTTAATATAGGCCTAGTTTCTCTAGAATTTAGATGGTTTAGAAGAAGTTATAGATGATTTGATCAAATTCTTCAAGGTAATAACAGGAAACAACAGGATAGACAAAGATAAACTAGTTACATTGGTTGGAGACTAGGGGGCAGAGTCTGAGAATTAGGGCCAGAGAGTTCAGGAAAGATGTCAGGTTTATACAGGTTTGGAACTCTTTTCCACATACGGTAGTGGATAGTTTTAAATCTGGAATAGATACTTTTTTTTTGTTCAGCAAAGGTAGTAAGGAATATGGTTTTAGGCCTTGGATCAGCCACGATATTTTTGAATGGTGAAATAGGCTCAAGGGGCCTCCTTATGTTATTATGATCCCTTTCGGGGCCTGTGATAAGCTTCAGGATTTCAGTGGCTAAGTCCTTGCTTCTGACACTCCGCCAGGTGGAATTGAGGGCTGATGAATTCAACCATGCACTCTTAAAGAGAGGACTACAGGCCAGCTCCCCAAAACTAGAAGATGCAAAGGAATGGTAAGAAGCTGAATTTAGTGGGTCTGGGTAGAGGATAAATCCTTCTTCTTACCCCACATAATCTTCCTCACCTACGGCCTCCAATGCCCTCTCCCTCCCTCATTTTAAACCCACTTCTTGTTCAGGATCTGTAAGAGCCACTAGAAAACTCCCACCTCCCCCCACTGTGAGCTGCTCATTCAGTGACAATACTGTGACCATACTATGCCCAGACCATGAAAACTGGCATTGTTTCCATCACTTGGACAGCTGGTGAGTTCACAGTGTCTGCCTTTCCAACTGTTAGAATTGCATACTCAACTAATGTCCGCAAAACTGTCCTGGGCAATCAAGAAAATGTGCCCAGGATTTTCGTACAAGTGTAAACCTTTTCATGAAGAAGTAATGGAACTGACCTTCGGTAGTTTTTAGAAGGTTAGCAAATGCAAGTAATTACTGTGTACTGCTTGTGCAATTTCAATGAGCACATGTTCGGTTATGACTATGACTAGGTGAAGAATGAGAAAAACCGCAGGTCTGTAAAGCCCTTTGTAGTTTGCTATGTCTGATTCCTGCTGTATTTATGGTCCATAGTCCCTAGTTTCTCTGATAAAATGGTAGCAGGCCACCTCCATGCAGATTCTATGCCACAGCCTGATGACTTGGAGAGGTTTTCTAGGCCATTTGACTGGCCTTTAACTTGAGCTGATCTTGGTGTGGGGTTGGGATCCCATGGAGATTAGAGTTGGTAAAGACAGCAGGTTATCTTCTCTGAAGGGCATTGAGTTTCATGGCAGTCCTACAACCTCACCTTCTTTTCTGCTGATTCCAGTTAATATTATTTACTAATTTTGCTTAAACTGGTTTCAAATATCTTAAAATGTCATAATTCGGTTTGGAATCATGGTCCTAAATTATTGTTATAGTAACATAAACAATACGCTCCCATGCTCCTATGTACCAAATGTTTATGAGCAATTCCTGAGACATGCCAGGTATTATTATTTTCTAAAAACAAATTGACTAGACTTTCCTTTTTTCCATTATCTTGGCTGATTCTTTATTGCAAGATCAAAAAAAGTCACAGGATATGGGCATTGCTGGATAGGCCAGCACCTATTGCCTGTCCCTAATTGCCCAGTGGGCATTTAAGAGTCAACCATACTGCTGTGGGTCTGAAGCCTCATGTGGACTATACCAGGTATTCCTTCTCTAAAGGTCATTAATGAACCAGGTGGGTTTTTTTTTCAAAAGTCAGCAAGTTCATCATTAAACTCTTAATTCCATTTTTGATTTGTAAATTGAATTCAAACTTCATCATCCGCTGTTTAGACCTTGAACCAGGATCACCAGAGCATTATGTGGGTCTCTGGAGTAATCGGCTAGCAACTACACCTCTAGGCCATCACCTCCCTACCTAAGGGTGTGCTGCTCTGTCAATATTTTTTGTCATAAAATTTCACAATCATTTATTTCAATGATTAAATGGTAACATTTCTGTTGTTTCAGGGCTAGAGCCCATACCTAACTTATAAAACAAAAAAGATAACATTTAAACTTTTTATTTCTTTTTTTTTTGTCTTTTAAGCCCTGACTGCAGTCAAAGGTGGACATATAGATTTATTCAAAGAGTAGGGGTATTCTCCATGGTATCCTGGTTAACACTTATCTCTCAACCAGCATCACTAACAGATACCGACACAGGAACTCAGCAGGTCTGGCAGAATCAGTAGGAGAGAAACACACTTAATGTTTCAAAGCAAGTATGACTCTCCTTCAGAACACTAACAGATTAATCAGGTCATCTGGGCTTACACTGTTTTTTAATGTTATAAATTTCCTACATTTCAATGCTGACTACATTGCAATAAAAATATTTAATTAACCATAAAGTACAAGTAATGCAATCTTTTTAGAGTGAACATACTTATCACTCCATACCCTCTGAGTTTCAATCCAAATCACCAGTGCTGGTGACACTGCTCCTGAACAGAGGGTCATGCTGCATGTTTAAAGATGACAATCTGGTTCACGGTGAACTGCATTGTCTCAATGTAATGCACAAGTTTGCTTGCTCCAGTGGAATCATCGTCATTGTGCCGAAATCATCATCATTGTTTGGCAGTGGGTGTCATGTATCCAGCAATTGGTGGTGCTTACACATTGGTCTTCTTTAAAAAACTGAGGCTTGTGGTCCTTCATCCAAGTCCTTTGCAGAAAAGCTGGGACTCAAGCTCACTCTCTGGAGAATTCTATTCTCCCTATGACCTTGCTGCTTCTTATTTGTGGGAGTTGGATCATGTTGAACTCAAATCCTACTGGTGCTTAATTTCCAATGTGGTTTTTGGGAGGGTCGGAAAGATTGAGGTGCATCCTTATTTTTCCTTATCAACAAATGATTCCAGACCTGGACCTGGACAGAGGGAAGATAGATTAAATTTAGCACTGCACTCATTGGTCAGGAGCTAATGAATGGCAGGTTAATGGGCCATTAGGTCCTCATTCTGTGATTGTATCAATTATCAAGAAAAGGAAAGGATGGTCAGTTACCACGATGGACCAGGACACTTCCCCCAGCCCTCAGGGATCAGGCAGGCATTAGACCCTCTTTCTGCTAATGACACCAAAAGTCACCTTCTCTATTACCATTAGAACCAGACTTAGTCACCTTCATCATGTGCACCATCAAATTTGAAATCAAAAAGCAAGATTTGGATTTTCAGATCCAAATTGGCCAGCCATTTTATAATCTGGGTGGTTTTCTTTTCTGTTTGCCAATGGCTATGACATATAGTTTTTTTTCCATTTCCCCTTGTAAGGCTTACCAGTGCCCAGCCCTCATAAATTGAAATAATTTACTGATGTGAAGTCACAACTCTGAACATGCCATGTTTGTAGTTACATTAAGTCCTGAAAGAACATGTTACTGCATGTATGGGTACGACATTGCTTGGGGAAAATACATAAAGCTGACAGCAAAGCAGCTTCATTTTGTCCTGTTTTCCTTCTAATGCCTTCTCTCCCCTCTCCTCGTTTAAGTTGCAACCTACATCTTTCATCAACGTTTTGGTCATCTGTTCAAACATTCTGTCATGTGTTTCGGTGTTAAAGTTTGGTTGATAATGCTTCTGTGAAGTACCTTAGGGCTTTTTCTTTAAACTATGCTATAAGCATTATATAAATGCTCACTTTTTCACATCAGCAAGTGTTAAGGTGACCCAGCCTCAACACCCATCAACAGGAGGAGAATTGAAGTCCTGTCATATGTGAATGCTCGTAATAACAAAATGATGGCTCAGGCATCAACTTCATCTATGGCTTGACCTCAGTATTTGCCTCCCGTTAACTATTGGATTTGTGTCGTAGAGAGACTGACATCAATCACCAGTAGGCTAGATCAGGTAGAAACTGCTGAACATGCTGTATGCAAGTGCAATAAAGTTGTAACAAGATTTATAACCCCCAGACAATTTAAGGCTGTAAGGAGTTATTGTGAAGCCTTGTGATAACTGTGTTTAGCTTGCCAACATTCTGGTGAATCGTAGCCCTGTACCCAAAGCTCCTGGGCTGAATTGAAGTGCCGCTTTCACACCAGGATACATTTCTGTGAGTGCACTGAGTAACAAGTTTAATACCGATAAGTGATTTACTCTGGGTGATTGCAATACTGCTTCGCTGGACAATGACAATCCGCGAAGAGATCATTTAGGTCTCAAGAATACTTGAGGGAAAGTTAAAATTAATGTTTCAAACAAAAATACATTTGAGCTGAAGTGCAGTATTACCAAAGGCCAAAATAGAAAGTTTGTTTAACAAGTTTTAAAACATGGCTAAGTGCTTTCATTTGACACCTATCGAACTTATAACGGATTGTGTTTCCTTTAAGAAGTGCCTGTAGCCATTCCTTCCTGCCATAAGTGCCTTCCTAGCTGAGATCCAGGCTATATTGATTGATGAGGTGAACTACTTACAATAGCTATAAAACCCACAATTCTTTTCATAGGATCCTCGGGAGGGCATTTGGCCCATTAAGCCTGTGCAAACTCTTTGATGGAGCTCTTACTCCACTGCTCTGCAAGCACTTCCTTTTTACGTACATAACTAGTTCTGTTTTGAAAGATATTATTGCACCTGTGAACCTTTCAGACAGTATGTTCCAGATCACAACAACTTAATTTATATAAAATAAGCTTCCTTGCATCTCATTTACACTTCTTTTCTGAACTGCTGTGATCTTTGTGCTCTAGTTCCTGATGGTGATGCTAATTGTTTTTATTTGGCCAGAGCTATGGGTTTCTCTGGCTGGGCCAGCATGTATTGTACCGCCATAATTGCTCTCGAGAATGTGGCTCTGAGCTCTGTGCTAGTACTGTTCATTTGGTGTAGGTATGCCCACAGTGTTGTTCGGAAGGAACTTACGGAATTTTGACCCAGTGGAAATTAAGGAATGGCGATATATTTCCAAGGCAGGGTGGTGAGAATCTTGGAGAGGGAATTATAGATGCTGGTGTTCACATGCATCTGCTACTCTTATCCTTTGAGAAACTACTGCCAAAGGAGGCTTGGCGAATTGTTACATACTGCTGCTACTGTGTGTCAATGGCTGAGGGATTGAATGTTCGTGGTGCTAATCAAGATTCAGTCAGCCACACAAGTAGGGAGTATTGCACCACACTCTTGACCTGTGCCTTGTAGATGATGAACAGGCTTTGGGGAGTCAGGAGATGAGTTACTCACTACAGCATCTGATCTGCTCTTGTATCCATGGTATTTATATGGGCTGGTCTAGTTTAGTTTCTGGTTAGTGGTAACCACCAGGATATTGATAGTGGGGGATTCAGTGATGGTAATGTCATTGAATATCATGGGGTAATTTGTGAGTTACTGTGACCAATTTGTGACCCATTGACAGCCACTAATGGCCCCCATTAGCAACTATTCATTTTCTCAGGCTGAACTTTATCCATTCCTTTTGTCTGTGCAACTGTTTTTCTCTCTATCTAGACTCCATCATTTACTCTTTCCCCCTCCCTCCACCCCTTCTCTAACATATACCCCTTCCTCCACCCCTTCTCGAGCATATATACCTCTCCCTCCACCCTTTCTTGAGCATATACCCCTCCCTCCACCCCTTGTCTAGCATATATACCGACCTTTTCACTTTTCATTGGTTCTGAAGAAGGGTTATTGGATATGAAATGTTAATTTTGCTTTCTCTCCACAGACACTGCCAGACCTACTGGGATGTTCCAGCAATTTCTGATTTGGCTTCTGATTTTGAGCATCTGCAGTTATTTGATTTGTTTTTTAAAGCAATTTGTAGGCATCACAGTGGCACAGTGGGGAGAACAGCTGCCTCACAGTGCCAGATACCCAGATTCGATTCCAGCCTTGGGTAACTGTCCATGTGGAGTTTGTATGTTCTCTCTGTGTGCTCTGGTTTCCTCCCACAGCCCAAAGATATGCAGATTAGTTGGATTGCCAATGTTAAATTGCCTTGCAGTGCCTAGTGATGCGCAGGTTGACCATGGTAAATGTGGAGTTACAGGGATGGGGTGGGGGAGTGGTTCTGAGTGGGAAGCTTTTCAGAGGACTAGTGCAGATTTAATGGGCCAAATAGCCTCTTTTTGCACTGTAGGTATTCTCATATTCTATGATACATAGATTCTCTCTTGGAGATGGTCACTGCTTGACACTGTGAGTCATAAATGATACCTGTCACTTTTCAGTCCAAGCTTGAATTATGTTCAGGTCTTACTATACTTGGACATGAGTTGCTTCACTATCTTAATTTGTAAATATTTTGAACACTGTGCAGTTATCAGAAAACATTGCTACTTCTGACCTTATGATAGAGGGAAGGTCATTGATGAAGCAGCTGAAGATGGTTGAGGCTCGGACACTACTCTGCAGAACTCTTGCAGAGACATTCTAGAACTGAGATGAGTGACCTCCAACAACCATCTTCCTTTGTACCAAGTATGACTCCAACCAGCAGTGGGTTTTCCTCCTTGATTCCAGCAACTCCAGTTTTGTTAGGTTTCCTTGATGCCACACTTATTAAAATGCAGTCTTGATGCCAAGGGCAGTCTGTCTCACCTCTGGGGTTCAGCAACTTTGTCCATGTTTGAATGAAGGCTGTAATTTGCTCAGGAGTTGACTGTGCCTGGCCAACCCAAACTGAGTGTCAACAAAGGTATTGCTAAGGACGTGCTCCTTCATATTACTGTAGATGACAACTTTCATTACTTTACTGATGATAGAAAGTACACTGATGGGGCAGTACTTCACTCACTTGATATTGTGCTCCTTTTTGTGTACAGGACACATTTGGCCCATTTTCCACATTGTCAGGTTAATGCCAGTGCTGTAACTGCACTGGAAGAGCTTGACAAGGGATGCAGCAAGTTCTAGAGCACAGCCTTCAGTACTATTGCAGGAATTTTTTTTTCATGCTATGTAACTCTATGATTACAGCTTCATTCCTAATGAAGGGCTTTTGCCCGAAACATCAATTTTCCTGCTCCTCGGATGCTGCCTGACCTGCTATGCTTTTCCAGCACCACTCTAATCTAGACTCTGATTTCCAGCATCTGCAGTCCTCACTTTTGCCTATGTAACTCTATGACTCTATAATTCTAGATCTAACTATTAATAATAAATTTATTCTATGCTTTCTTGTTGGCTAGATATACCTTCAGAGGAAAGAAACAATACACATGATGATACCTTATGAAATTTACCAGACAGCAAGATTATATATGACAGAACCATCCACAGATTCTGAATGAGCAGTCCCATCAGGCTATGCGGTAAGCTAGGACCAATTTTAAAGATTTATCTAACTTGCATAATCCTCTCTTCAGTTGTTAGTATTGTAACTGCATTTACTTATGCCGAACAGATCCTGCCTCTGTAATTTGACGTTTGAGGTTTCTCATCAAGAACTCTCTTTTGCTTTTCTTTTTATCATATGGTACAATGCTCCCATGACATCCTTCTTAAGTTAATCTGTTATTTTTTTGCATTTTTGGTTTTGTGTTTTCTCTTGGGTAGACCCAGATAGATTGGCACCAGTTACTTCAAAAACCTAGTGAAATAAGCATCCTATAACAACCTATAGCAAGAAAAAAGGATCATCTGAGTTGTCAACTCTGTGCTAATGTATTGCTCTACATGATAGCAGCCAGTCTCCTGTCCTCCTTCAATCTTTGAATATTTCTCTACAATAACGTTGCAACAATATTATTTTAACAATAGCTAATGGCAAGGATTTGTAATTTCTAGGCACTGTCTATGTAGAGAAATGTTCAACTCCTCTTTTAATTCCTGCAATTATCTTAAGTTGTTACCAAGTCCAGTGGAAAGAGTGGGTGGAACTTTTTAGATTCTGCCTGGAGCCCTCAGCAGGGTGAGAGAGAAGTGCAAATCTGTTTGGATGAGTACAGAAGTCCAGTTTCCTGACAGTGGGTTATATTTTTGTAAATAAGTTATCAGAAACTTTCAGGTCAGATGGATGATGGTCAGGAACATCTTCCACGTTCATTAGCATGTCATAGATGCTCATCAACACCCCACTGCACTGGAGTTGGGTTTATGGGCCACAGTCTTGTTAGCCAAAAATGGGAAGCACATGCATTCGCAATCCTAACTATCTATATGTATTTGGTGGGGTAGACTGCTCCCTCCAATCTCCTGTTAATTATATCTTCTTCACTAACTTGTTTCTTTCATAGATAAGCCATTTCTTAGAGTGAATACTGTTTTTGGGGTGAAGTCTCTGTGGAATTCCCTGCCCAGTGAAGTAGTTGAGGCTTCCTCATATGAATGTATTTAAAGCTAAGGTAGATACTTTTTTTCGAACCGTAAAGGAATGAAGGGTTATAGAGAGAGGAACGGGTTAGTGGAGCTGAGGCCACAAAAAGATCAACCATGATCTTATTGAATGGTGGAATGGGCTCAAAGGACTAGTTGGGCTACTCCTGCACCTGGTTTTTAGGTTCCTGTTCAACTGTTCATCAGAAATCTCAACTATATGCATCCTGCCTTCTTGTGGATAAACAACCGAAGAAGTGAAGGTTCCTCATGTCGATCAAAGTCCAAAGATGTGTCTGTTAGGTGGATTGGTCATGCTAAATTGCCCATAGTCTCTAGGGATGTGCAGGCTCGGTGGGATAACACCTAGCTCCACAACAAGCTTTCTTGGACTCTTCACGTGGACGCACTGGTTACAAAGGCCCAATAACGTCTCTTCTTCCTCAGGCAGCTGAGGAAATTTGGAATGACGGTGAATACAACATTTATAGGTGTGCCATTGAGAGCATTCTGTCTGGATTTATCACTACCTGGTATGGCAACTGTACCATTCAAGATCGGAGATGGTTACAGTGAGTGGCCCAGACAATCACAAAGGCCAACCTCCCATCTATAGATTAGATTAGATTAGATTACATTACAGTGTGGAAACAGGCCCTTCGGCCCAAGTCCACACCGACCCGCCGAAGCGCAACCCACCCATACCCCTACATTTACCCCTTACCTAACACTATGGGCAATTTAGCATGGCCAATTCACCTAACCTGCACATCTTTGGACTGTGGGAGGAAACCGGAGCACCCGGAGGAAACCCACGCAGACACAGGGAGAACATGCAAACTCCACACAGTCAGTTGCCTGAGTCGGGAATTGAACCCAGGTCTCCGGCGCTGTGAGCAGCAGTGCTAACCACTGTGCCACCATGCCGCCCATCCATCTACTAGGCCCACTGTCAAGGAAAGGCCGCTAGCATTCTCAAAGATCCATCTCACCTTGGCAATGTTTTTCTACAACCTCTATCATCGGGGAGAAGGTACAGAAGCCTGAACACACGTACCAGTCAGTTTCAAAACAGTTTCTGCCCTACTGTTGTTAGAATACTGAATGAACTCACAAACTCTTAACATTCGCCTGTACCAGTGTTTTTGTTTTTGCCACTGTTTACCTATTATTTATGCTACTTATTACTATGCGACTTAACTCTGTGATCTGCCTGTATTGCTCGCAAGACAAAGCTTTTCATTGAGCCTCAGTACATGTGACAATAAATTCAATTCAATTCAATTCAATTAGCATGGGAAATGCCAGTTTAGGGATCGGATAGTGGGATGGGTCTAGATGGGATACTCTTCAGAGGGTTAGTGTGGAATTGGTGGGCCGAATGGCCTGCTTCCACACCGTAGGGCTTCTATGATTTGATGATCAGCTGATGAGAGCTCCTGTCATTGTTAAATGTTTCTATTGTTCAGGGTGAAAGCTGACCAGGTCCCCTACCCTGCCCAAGTGAGGCAGTCATACTGGCTGGTACTGACTGGGGCAGGTATGTGGGGATCAACTCAGAACAGGGATTAGCAGAAAAGATGCATAGAAGGCTGGGTTGGGGGAAAGGAATGCTAGGGAATGGAACTTAAAAGGCATACTGGAGAGTGCGAGGGAATGGAGGCAGCAACTGGGATGGAGACTGGAGAAGGTCAGCAATAATGTCAAAGGGCACAAGGAAAAGCAGGAGCTGTATGCTAAACGGGGAGAAGACAATGGGAAAACTAAGTGCTTTCCATGTGGGGGTGAACTGAAATAAAAGTGTCAGGGTGAGACTGTACATCAGGATCTGGGTGGGTGTGGTATCCATGGGTTGAGCACCCTGTGGCTCAACACTTCAACTCCCCCTCCCACTCCACCAAGGACATGCAGGTCCTTGGACTCCTCCATCGCCAGACCATAGCAACACGACGGTTGGAGGAAGAGCGCCTCATCTTCCGCCTAGGAACCCTCCAACCACAAGAGATGTACTCAGATTTCTCCAGTTTCCTCATTTCCCCTCTCCGCAACTTGTCTCAGTCAAATCCCTCGAACTCAGCACCGCCTTCCGAACTTGCAATCTTCTTCCTGACCTCTCCGCCCCCACCCCTACTCCGGCCTATCACTCTCACCTTGACCTCCTTCCACCTATCGCATTTCCAACACCCCTCCCCCAAGTCCCTCCTCCCTACCTTTTATCTTAGCCTGCTGGACACACTTTCCTCATTCCTGAAGAAGGGCTTATGCCCGAAACGTCGATTCCCTTGCTCCTTGGATGCTGCCTGACCTGCTGCGCTTTTCCAGTAACACGTTTTCAGCTTTGAGCAGGAATATCCAGGGAGATGTTGAAAGGGCCGACAGTCTTTTGGGGCGAGTGTGAGGGGAGAGGTGAGTGTTTTGACAAAGTGTGTTTGACAAAGTGAGCGTTTTCAAAAAGAAGGCTTCTCAGAGAATACGCAGTGTGAATGGCAGGGCCCCAGAGCAGTTTTGCACATGTCCTTGCAAAGAACAAATGTACCCAACTGAGACAGAAGCTGGGAATTATTATCACACCAGCACTCAGTTAAAGTCTTTGCACTGAAGGAAAGCACTCATTGCAGAATGAAAACGATTAAGAGTTTGAAGATATCAACCATTGTCCCATTATTCATGAACCTTTGGCAAGAAGTGTAGTTAATTCTCTCCAGCAGGGCGGATAGTGCTGTGTGGGGCTGTTACACATTCAACTGTGCAGAGCCATTCATAGGCCTATTCAGATGAAAGTTAAGCACATTGGTATAAAACCAATATTCATGCTGTATACTCCGAGGTGATCGGATTATGTCGCAGGGGACAATTCAGGGCACCGAGACTCACATTGTGCTTATTGCCACACGCATGGGAAACAACATAAAAATGGTAGCCACAATATTTTGCATCAGGAAAGGAACAAACAGTCTTAGGTCACAGAAGATGTACCTCTCCGTATGAGGTGGCAGTAGGACAGGCATGGGCAGCTTGAGAAGGGCCCAAAGGTTAACTTTGACCATGTCAACATCTCAAATGGAGAGCATTCCTGATAGCTCTTCACAGAGCAATATTTCCATGCCTCGTGTTTGATCTCCTTATCCGAGCAGATTTACTTTGCTAAGACTGAGAAGAAGGGAGAGGAGAAGGTGAGAGGAGGGACAGCAGAATCCAGGACCAAGACGTTCAGAACACTGGAGCTGTGGAAGAGCAAACTGTGTGCGAGGGGAGGAACCAATGTCCTCAGCATCGTCAACCACTCTACGATCAAAGGGTGTACTGAAGCTGCATCAGAGACATACAGGTGAGTGCAAGACTGTGCTGGAGACATGATGAGAGGAACTGTCACCTCTGTCTGCCAGCCCTTACTGGCAAACGTGAAACATGTGTGGCTTGGGAAGCAGCTTAATTTGAGTGGCACTGAAGATCGTAACTACTCTGGGTTTCCTTGCCACTGGTTCCTTTCAAGTCTCTACTTGGAACATGAATAGCATATTGCCATCAGCAGCCCACAAATGTATTTGTGGTGTCCTTTATCAAATAACTATAGGGGAGATGATGGCCTCATGGTATTGTCGCTGGATTACCAACACCGTACACCGCCTCCTTCTTCAAAGACCGCAATTTCCCCCCAGACGTGATCGACGATGCCCTCCACCGCATCTACTCCACTTCCCGCTCCTCCGCCCTTGAGCCCCGCCCCTCCAATCACCACCAGGACAGAACCCCACTGGTGCTCACCTACCACCCCACAAACCTCCATATACAGCATATCATCTGTTGTCATATCCGCCACCTCCAAACGGACCCCACCACCAGGGATATATTTCCCTCCCCTCCCCTATCAGCGTTCCGAAAAGACCACTCCCTCCGTGACTCCCTCGTCAGGTCCACCAACCCAACCTCCACTCCCGGCACCTTTCCCTGCAACCGCAAGAAATGCAAAACTTGCACCTACACCTCCCCCCTTACTTCCCTCCAAGGCCCCAAGGGATCCTTCCATATCCACCACAAGTTCACCTGCACCTCCACACACATCATTTATTGCATCCACTGCACCCGATGTGGCCTCCTCTATATTGGGGAGACAGGCCGCCTACTTGTGGAACGTTTCAGAGAACACCTCTGGGACACCTGGACCAACCAACCCAACCACCCTATGGCTCAACACTTCAACTCCCCCTCCCACTCCACCAAGGACATGCAGGTCCTTGGACTCCTCCATCGCCAGACCATAGCAACACGACGGTTGGAGGAAGAGCGCCTCATCTTCCGTCTAGGAACCCTCCAACCACAAGAGATATACTCAGATTTCTCCAGTTTCCTCATTTCCCCTCCCCGTACCTTGTCTCAGTCAAATCCCTCGAACTCAGCACCGCCTTCCTAACCTGCAATCTTCTTCCTGACCTCTCCGCCCCCACCCCCACTCCGGCCTATCACCCTCACCTTGACCTCCTTCCACCTATCGCATTTCCAACGCCCCTCCCCCAAGTCCCTCCTCCCTACCTTTTATCTTAACCTGCTGGACACACTTTCCTCATTCCTGAAGAAGGGCTCATGCCCGAAACGTCGATTCTCCTGCTCCTTGGATGCTGCCTGACCTGATGCGCTTTTCCAGCAACACATTTTCAGCAGTAGTAATCTACAGAGCCAGCTAACTTTCCAGGGACATAATACAAAGAACTGCACATGCTAGAAATCTGAAACAAAACCAGAAATTGTTAGAGAAACCCAGCAGATCTGGCAGCATCTGTGAAGAGAAAGCAGAGTTAGTGTTTTGGGTCCAGTGACCAAAACTAGTACCAAAATTGGGAGAGCTCTCTCACAAGATGAGTGACACTCAGGGAATCATATTTTTGCAGAAAATGTCACAGATACCAAAATCATCATCTTTGTAATATCTCAGATACCAGAATCACCATAAGTGAGTCCTGTCTCACTGACAGGACAGACCCAGCAGAGGTGAGAGCACAGTGGTATATAGTTGGGAGCAAGTTGGCCTGAGAGTCCTCAAAATTGATTATGGAGTCCACGATGTCTCAAAGCATCAAGTCCAACATGGCCAAAGAAATCTATGGTGATTATCATGTACCATAGACCCCCTTCAGCTAACGAATCAATACACCTGCATGTTGAGCGACACTCGGAGGGAAAGGTGGCAAAGGTACAGAATGTGGCCCAAGCACCAAAAACACCAACATGAGCTGCTAGTTCTGCCAACGTCCATGCTGATCTTTTATTGGACACTTTAGTAATGACAGGACTCACAGAGGAAGATGACTTCCTACAGTTTGGACGTAACTAAATGACAAGGGGTCTACCAAGAGACTTAAGAGGCTTCACTTTCATGACGTCTGTGAGGTGAACATCTTAATCTTCATATTTCTGGTAAAAAAGCCCAATTTCTCAGCTCTCTTTTCATATCCGTGACACCCTCCGTCCTGGTGATGCAGAGGTACCCACACCCCTCAAAAATGATTTTTAAAAAAATGTTTTAGAAATCCTGCAGTGATTGTAATTTATAAAGCTGCACAGTGAAAGTGAACTGTAAAGGTATCATCTCTGTCCACATGGAGACGATCCATGCTTACAACAGAAATTACATAAAGATAAATATGCAATGTGCAAGAGCCCCTTAAGTTACAGAATTGAAAGGTTTTTAGCTCAATTCTAACAAAACATTGTTCAATCAACACAGGAGGTTGTGACAAGCTGCAGTTTATCATTGTTTATCACGTAGCAATGAAAGTAATAAAACATGAAACCATTCTTTTATTGTGAGCTGAGTGAAAGGTGTTCTGTATGATTACCAGTGCTGCTCTTTCCTCTGTCCTGATTTGCATAGGACAGGATCTGAATAATAGGGACAGAGCAAGCAAAAGCTTTTGTAAGAGATCTTAAATGAAAGCAGCAGCGAAGGTGATTTACAGGCCATATTTTGTACGGCGAGAAAAGAAAGAATAGCTGTCAGCAGTGCATAGTGGATGTAAATATTTAATCAAAGGAAACAGGGACTGAAATTAAATGGTTTGTAATGACTGAAGTGCTGTGTACTGAAAGCTGAGTAGGACATGAAGAAGCATTTGCTTGGTTTTGGCTTCAGCTTTGCTTATTCTGAGCCATTGCAAAGTGGAGATAACCACCACGCCTATCATTGCTGTGAAGATACAAATAGCATGAAGTCCTTTGTAAACATCTCACCTTCTCATAGGTTTGCCTGACCTATGAACCTGGTGGTAACATTCATTACTCAATTTCGAAATTTCATGTGACATTTGTGCTTAGTTTTTATTCATGTAGTTTAAAATTTTAATGTGATGTTTGGTTGCTGTCTCAGACGCAATCTAATATGTTTCAATGAGTTACTCTGAAGTGGAACACTGTTGTTATATGGACAGACATGAAGCTATGAACAGTACAGAGGAGAGTCAGTGGTTTTACTACATTTCTTTCAATATCATGGGGTTATATGGGAAATTACTGCATATCTAGGAGCAAGCCAACATTAATAATAGTTAATAATAGTTTGACATTGTTTGTAACATAAATGAGGTGAAAGTGACAGTTCTTGACATCAAGACTGTTTTTGATTGATTGAGGCATTAAATAGGCCGAGCAAAACAGAAGTGAATGGGAATCAGGAGAATCCGGAGGTCAGTCATCTCAGCTCCAAGATATCTCAGCAGGAGTTCCTCAGGGTCATGGATAACCATCTTCAGCTGCTTCATCAATGACCTTTCTATCATCATAAGGTCAGAAGTAGGGATGTTTGCCAATGATTTCATAACGTTCATCATCATTTGCGATTCCTAAGATACAGAAACAAGGAACAACAAGATGGCGGCACTGGCGAGGTAGGCAGTGTTTGGGCTCCTGGACCAGTTCGTTCCAGATGGCCGCTTTCTCCTTTCTTTCCTTACCCTTTCTGTCTTCTTTCTTTTTCCTTTTTCTTTTTCTCCATCTTCTTCCTGGTGCCGGTGAGGGTGAGATTGGGTGGGGAGTGTCCGGAGTGGGACTCCTGGTGAGGTGGCAGCCTGGCCCAGTAATGGAGTCAAAGACTCCTGGTTGTGGTGGGCCCAGACTGTGGCCTCCAGGCATCGGTGAGATGGTGTTGGCAGCTCCTGATTGTGGGGCGAATGTGAGTCCAGCACAGGACCAAGCTTCAGTGGCCAGTCAGCAGTGTGGGCAGAGATTGGCGACTCCGATGTTGGTGGGTTTGGTACAGGTGTCATTTGTCAGCCGGCTCAAGGCTGGGGACTTTGGTGGAGGTGGCAGAGGGAAAATGGACTTTCTTTCAGCTTTGTTTTATTATTCTTTTTAATCTTGCAGTGTTCAGATGGCACCAGATTGTGGCAACAGTTGAAGCTTTTCACTGCCTTTTACTGTGTTGTTCATTGTAGAGCACAAGTGACAATAAATCATCATTCATTCATTCATTCATTCATTACCAAATGCAGCAAGACCTAGACAATATCCAGGCCTGGGTTGAAAAGTGGCAAAATAACATTCACGCCAAACGGATGTAGGCAATGACCATCTGCAATAAGAGACAACCAAATCATCGCTCCTTGACATTCCGTGGCACCACTGGCCCTCCCCCACTATCAATATCCAGGGGGTTACCATTAATTAGAAACTGAACTGGATTCATCATATAATTACAATGGCTACAAGACCAGATCAGAGGCTAGGATAATTGCAGCGAGTAACTCACCTCCTGCCTCTCCAAAGCGTGTCCACCATCCACAAGTAATGGAATGCTCTCCAGTTGCCTGGATGGGTGCAGCTACAAAAACACTCAAGAAGTTCAATATCAACCCATTCAATAAGCACCATTTCTACAAATTCTGCTCCCTATCGATGGTCAGTAGCAGCAGTGAGTACTATCTAATAAGATGCACTGCAGAAATTCACCAAAGATCCTTAGACAGCACCTTCCAAACCCATGACCATTTCCATCTAGAATGACAAGGGCAGCAGATACAAGGGAACACCACCTGCTACAAGTTCCCCTCCAAGATACTCACCTGTTCTGGCTTAAAAAATACTGTCATTCCTTCACTGTCACTGGGTCAAAATTCTGGAATTCCCTCCCTCAGGGCATCATGAATCAACCCACAGGAGGTGGACTGCAGTTGTTCAAAAAGGCAGATCATCACCACCTTCTCAAGGACAACAAGGGACAACTGGCCTAGCCAACCACGCCCGCATTCCATGAGGTGATTTTTTAAAAAAAATTATACAATAAGCCCAGAGACAAAAACCAGTTAAAATAAATACTTGGATATAAAATAACTCATCATACTAGACCTTCAATGTGAGCAAATACGAGGTCTTGCAATTTGGAAAAAAGAATACAAGCATGGACTACTTTCTAAACGGTGAGAAAATTCGTAAAGCCAAAGTACAGAGGGATCTGGGAGTGCTAGTCGAGGATTCTCTAAAGGTAAACATGCAGGTTGAGTCCGTGATTAAGAAAGCGAATGCAATGTTGTCATTTATCTCAAGAGGGTTGGAATATAAAAGCACCGTTGTGCTACTGAGACTTTATAAAGCTCTGGTTAGGCTCCATTTGGAGTACTGTGTCCAGTTTTGGTCCCCACACCTCAGGAAGGACATACTGGCACTGGAGCGTGTCCAGCGGAGATTCACACGGATGATCCCTGGAATGATAGGTCTAACATACGAGGAATGGCTGAGGATCCTGGGATTGTATTCCTTGGAGTTTAGAAGATTAAGGGGAGATCTAATAGAAACTTACAAGAAAGGGCTTGGAAAGGGTGGATGCTAGGAAATTGTTTCCGTTAGGCGAGGAGATTAGGACCCGTGGACACAGCCTTAGAATTAGAGGGGGTAAATTCAGAACAGAAATGCGGAGACATTTCTTCAACCAGAGAGTGGTGGGCCTGTGGAATTCATTGCCGCAGAGTGCAGTGGAGGCTGGGACGCTAAATGTCTTCAAGGCTGAGATTGATAAATTCTTGATGTCACAAGGAATTAAGGGCTACGGGAAGAATGCGGGTAAGTGGAGTTGAAATGCCCATCAGCCATGATTGAAGGCGGAGTGGACTCGATGGGCTGAATGACCTTACTTCCACTCCTATGTATGTCTTATAGACCTCCATTTTCATAGAATCCCTACAGTGTGGAAACAAACCATTTGGCCCAACAAGTCCACACCAACTATCCAAAGAGTCTTCCATCCAGACCCATTCCCCTACCCTCTTACTCTGCATTTTCCCTGACCATTGTACCTAGCCTACACATCCCTGAACACTGTGTGGGCAATTTAGCATGGCCAATTCACCTAACCTGCACATCTGTGGACTGTAGGAAGAAACCAGAGCACCTGGAGGAAACCCACGCAGATGTGAGGAGGATGTGCAAACTCTATACAAATACTACATTTTATAGTATATAAGACGAGTCATTCCAGTATGTGCAAGTTTGACTGTGTTTTTCATGGCAGTCATTTTGTACACAACAAGATGTGACAAATCCACGAAATGGATAGATCGGAAAACAAATTGCTGAAATGGAAAAGGAAAGCCATTCAACCATTCAAAAAGCAGACTTACGTTATACTCTGCACCCTATACCAATCACATCATTTATCTTTTCTTGGTGTTGCCACCACGACTCTCTTCTACATGCTGATCGCTGTTTGAGTATGTTGTTAACGGTGGTGCGCTATTCCCAACAGTGGAAGAGAAAGTGTGTGTCCCTCTACTCCCTTGCTATTTCTTGGTTCCCACATGATAACAATTAAAATTTATGCCCACAGCTTTACTGACTCTGTCTGCTCTTCGTCAGTCAAGGCTAACGTTGGCTCAATGCAATCCCTTGTTTCCAACAGCTATCTTTAACTTCATTGCTTGCTTTTTAGGTTGTGCCATGGGGAAATCTGAAAAATCATACTTCTGCCTTTTGTTTAAAAAGCCTAGATTCAGATAAGGCCTGTGTAGGGGTTTTCAATCCACATTAGGAGATTTGGTTGCCATCTTCCTGATGCGCCCTTTCTTTTGCAAATGGTATTGGCATGTCGGGGGTTTATGGTGGTGAGGCTGTAAAGCTCTGCTCTGTGGAGACCCAGCAATGCAGTTTCTGTGCTTCTTTCAGTTCGGCTACTCTTCCCTGCATTCCAGTGGCTGTGACTCAAGCTTTTGTGTTCTGTGCCCTTTTTCCTTTTGACATGGGAAAGGCACTTAAGGTTGTCTCGATGGCTCTACAATTTTCGCAGCCTAATTCAGAACTGACTCATTTGTACAGAGATTTATATTCCCCCTCAGGGTCCTGGGGTAAGTGTAACTTCTGCATTGCTTCAAATCCTATCTGAGGCTTTTTCCCGTGTTTTTCAAGTTTGTATTATTATGTTCATTTTTTATGAAAATTCATCACTCATGACACGTTGCATCCTTGTGTTGAGTTCCTTAACACGGAATGATCACTTTCATACTGAATTAGAGAGTAGCTTTGGTTCAATTTACTTAAATACCTCAATCAGATCGTCTTTACAGCAAACTGACAGTTCACAGCTATGAAGCAACTTAAGCAAACATCTTTTAGTCTGCCGTGCTGTTGGTTGGGGTCCTTGTGGCCCCTCGTTGTTTTGTGTCCTCCTTATCCATGACTCATTAGTGTTCTCAACTTTTAAAGAAATAACACAACACTTAGTAGCTAATTTCAGGAAAAGCAAAAGAAGTGCAGCATTACTTCAATCTCACAAAATCCTCTGACTTGGTAAATTGAACTGCCTCTGGAATATGCTACACCAATATGGATTCTCAGTAAGTTGCAAATATCATATGTCTCTTTCCAAGATAAAGGTAAGGTTTACCATAGGGCTACTCCTATTAGGGAGAGATGACAGGTGGTGGTTTAACCTGAGAGTGACCATACCTCACGTTGAGATGTTGAGGAAGAGAATCCTTCATGGTGACTACAGCCATTGTGTGGATTAAACTCATGCTTTTGCCATCACTATGCATTGGAAACCAGCCATCCAGCCAACTGAGCTAACTATCTGCTATTCCACATGCAGCACTGTCATCTCCAATCACATTAACATTAATTTGTTCAGATACAAAGAATAACATGCTTCCATCAGCAAGCCATGCTTCAAGTGACCAGAGTTAGGATGGAGTCTGAGACTTTTATACCCTCAATATGATAGTGATGATCTCATAATCATGTCTCTTAAAGGTTACTGCCTTACTGACCATGAGATTGACCACTGCACCAGGACTGCTTCCTGACAGTTGTAAATGACAATTAAATCCTAAAAAGTTATTTTTTATCAATGCCCCGTGAAACAAAGGGAACCGACTTGTTGGGCTTGAATAGTAGGGTAAGGAGTGCGGATAAATATTGTGGCATTTTGTCTGCTGGCATTGCGGATCAGCTGTGATTACATACAATATATGTTAGGAAAAACAGCCGATAAATGAAATTACACAATGAGTTTGATTGGGCATAATCTGTGGAAATGAGTGAGTTATTGTCCCAAACAGATTTTATCTTTTCATACTTTCTCAGGTTACACTGTACAACCATCAGCTGTGGGAGCACGAGTAGGCTATTCCACCCATCAAGTCTGCTCCACCATTCAATGAGACTATAATTGATCTGACAATCTCCAACTCCACTTTCCTGCCATTTCCCCATAAGACTTGATTCCCTTACTGATCAAAAATCTGTCTAACTCAAACTTGAATATATTTAAAGACCAAATCTTGACAGCCTTCTGTGCTAAAGAGTTAAATTTGTTCATCCTAGATTCTCAGTTAGGAGGAGCAGTTGATGGATCAGATATTCATCACTACAATATTGCAGCTTTATCTCCAATTTGCAATCCCCAAGAGTGCCCGACTTCACTGGAAACATGGTAGCAGTGCAATACATTTTTATTTTATTCCAATGTTTGCTCTATCACATTACAGTCTTTACAGAATCTCTGAAGAGCAATAACATCATTGGTCTATAACTGTATTTTCCAAATGGTTGCTGCCTCATCAAACTATGTTGTGACACTCACTTTGTTTGCTGAGCAACAGCCCGGCAGATTTAGAGGCGTCCGGCTGCGGACTGTGAAAAGGCCAGTTGTGTCAGGTCACAGCTTTGGGGTCAGTCCCTGACTATCGGTAAATAAGAGGTATTGATGGTGAGGGAGGTGGGGGAGTCAGATTCATATTTGGGAGATTGGGAGAACAAGGAGAAAGGGTCAGAGGGAAGGTGGACTGCTTAGGACTGATCCGCACAAGGGAGAGAGGACAAGCTCAACATCATGGTTATACGGGAAGAGTTGGTACTGCAGTAGGGGCCTGGCATCAGATTGTTGGCGAGAGTCTTTTCTCTTACTCCTGGTCCTCGAGCTATGCTTTAAAAATCGTTTCTCTGACGAGTTGGGCAGCTCACTGGAGTTATCAATGGATGGTCAAGGAGCAACGGCAGATATTTAAGCAAATAGTTCATGGCTGACAGCAAAGATCTATCCGAGTGAGAAAGAGGGATTCTAGGAAGGGGATAAGCCAACCATGGTTAGCCAGGGAAGTTAAGAGGAGTATTGTATTTAAAGAAAAAGCATAAAATGTGGCAAAGGGTGATTAAAAAAAAAATGAAAAGTGAGAAAATCATAAATGTACTATAGCTGAGTTTGTGACTGATGCAGAAATAGTTGGGAAGACAAGTGGTGAGGATCTGTAGTCGTCCAGTATCAGGGAGGGATAGCAGCTCTCTCATCTGCAGTAGAAATGCTGCAGATCACAAACTGGATCCTACATTGCAGGTCTGAAATTAATCTGCAGACTCATCAGTTCTGAAACATGTTAACATGAGGCTGTCAAACAAATCTTAATGAAATGGTCCTCTTTGCATAAACAAATGAATGTGATTGCATATTAACAGATGGTGTTGGCAACAAACTGAAGTATGGGTACTTCAAGTGAATATACAAGTGATTAAGTTGTCCTCTGATGATTCAAAGGGTCAGGCTAACACATAAAAACTGAGGGTGGCATCACCGTTATAAATAACGCTCAGAGTTTTGGCCATATCACGTTCTTTATTTTCACCAAAAATTGTTGGCTGGGAGTTTTCTGTTTTCAGATTAAGGGAGAATATGTTTAAGATAGGAGGCAGAAGGTTTAGAGGAGATGTAAGGAAACACTTTTTCATCCGAGGGCTGCTGGGAATCTGGAACTCACTGCCTGTAAGAGTGGGAGAGGCAGGAGCCTCGAATAGTTCGGTGTGCCCTTGTGATGCCAAGACATAGGGGCAATGGGCCAAGTGTTGGAAAGAGGATTAGAATAGTTTGTGACCAGCACATAGACGATAGGCTGAAGGGTCTTTCTCCGTGCTGTGTATCTCTGTGTATCTGAAGGCAGTGACGGTTAGTGGAGGGAAACCTGTGAGGAGAAAGTGAGGACTGCAGATGCTGGAGATCAGAGCTGAAAATGTGTTGCTGGAAAAGCGCAGCAGGTCAGGCAGCATCCAAGGAGCAGGAGAATCGACGTTTCGGGCATTTTAGCCTGGCCAATTCATCTAACCTGCACAAAGGTAGGCTACAGGTTTCCCTCCTGAAAATGTGATGCTGGAAAAGCGCAGCAGGTCAGGCAGCATCCAAGGAGCAGGAGAATCGACGTTTCGGGAGCAGGTGAATCGACGAATCGACCTTTGTCAGAAAGTCCACCACATCAAATGTCAATCAGGCAGCTGATTGGTTAGTAGCAGTTTATTAGCCAGAATGACCAATCTGGACTGGAGCTGCTGGACACAGACGCTAATGTCTCCAGAAGGCAGCATTGCTACAGCAGAGACCAGCTTTGCTGCCAGGACTGCATCGGCCTGGCCACAGATGGGGGAATCAGTGGGGAGAAAGGGCTCTGAATATGGGGTTGGGGTTTGGCCAGCGAGGGGGGACAGGGAGATTGAAATGAAGGTGAAGGTTTGGCCCTCAAAGGCTGAGTCTTGTACAAATGAACGCAGATAGAGAGACATCCCCACGCTCCTCCACAAAGGGAGAGCGTACTAGATTTACCAGGCATATTGGATATCTCCTCCTGCCTACAGCCCAACATGGCTGACCTTGTTAAGGATCTGAATTGGCGGTGGGTCATGAAGGTCTTCTGAGCTTGCCTGGCCAGACCTTAATACCTGAGGTGGTGGGAAAGGAGCAGGTATCTACTCAGTACCAACCCTCCTGATTATTTGATATGCATTCTTCCTCACCACTCCTCAGCAGGGAGAAAGCTTCTCTGAAATTGTAAATGACGTCAACATGGTATTGTTTGGAGCCACAGCTTCAGGCTCGGGAATCTACGTTAAAGAAGGAATATGATAGTGCTGGAGATTTATCAAGGTACTTGCTGGGCTGGAGAGTTTTATTTAGACAGAGAAGCTTTACAGTCTGGGGTTGTTTTCCTCAGAGCAGAGGAGATTGAAAGGAGACATGATTGAGATGGATAAATTACAAGAGACATTGATAAGGCAGACAGGAAGAAATTTTTCCCCTGATGAAGGGATCAATGAGGCTGGGGCATAGATTTAAAGAAAGGGGGACAGAAGATTTAGAGGGGATGTGAGGAAAAATGCTTTCATCCAGAGGGTGGTGGGAATTTGGAACTCACTGACTGTAAGGATGGTAGAAGCAGAAACCTCTAGAGCTTTGAAAAAGTATTTAGATGTGCACTGGCAATGCCAAGGCATATATGCCAACTGCTGGAAGTGGGGTTAGAATAATGAGGTAGTTGATTTTGACTGGCATGGACAAGATGGATCGAAGGGCTTTTTACTGTGCTCTGGATATCTATGACTGTATATCTATGGGCGGCACGGTGGCACAGTGGTTAGCACTGTTGCCTCACAGCGCCAGAGACCCGGGTTCAATTCCCGCCTCAGGCCACTGACTGTGGAGTTTGCACATTCACCCTGTGTTTGCATGGATTTCCTCCCACAGTACAAAAATGTGCAGGTTAGATGAATTGGCCGGGCTAAAATGCCCGTAGTGTTAAGTGAAGGGGTAAATGTAGGGGAATGGGTCTGGGTGGATTGTGCTTTGGCGGGTCAGTGTGGACTTGCTGGGCCGAAGGGCCTGTTTTCACACTGTAAGTAATCTAATCTAAAACATCCTTGTAAATCTTTTTAAAAAAGCTATGTGCTAGGGTTTTCCATGGCAGACAAGCAGGAGGCTGGAAGAACACAGCAAGCCAGGTGGCATCAGGAGGTGGAGAAGTCAACATTTCGGGTGTAACCCTTCTTCAGGACTGAGGTTGGGTGTAAGGGGAGCTGCAGATAAAGGGGGTAGTGGGGTGGTGAGGTGGGGGATAGGTAAACACAGGTAGAGGCAACGACCCGGTTGGTCAATGGGAGGAATTAATCCGGTTGCCAGTTGGAAGCAAGGGCTGATGTGAGGAATGGATGAGAGGGGAGAAGAGCTGGGAAAGGAGTCGGGGGATGGGTGGGCAGGTTATTTGAAATTGAGAAAAGTCATTGTTGAATCCTCTAGGCTGTAGGCTGCCCAGGTGGAAGATGAGAGCTGTTGTTCCTCCAATGTACGGTCTGATTCACTGTGGCAATGGAGGAGGCCAAGGATGGGCATGTCGGAAAGGGGAATTAAAATGGATGGTGACTGGGAGGTCAGGTCGGCCCCTGCGGGCCTGGCTGTGATGCCTGGCGAATTTTTCGGTCTCCCCGATGTAGAGAAGACCACATCAGGAGTACCTGATGCAGTAAAGTAGGTTGGAAGAGAGGCAGGTGAACCTCTGTCTCACCTGGAAGACTGTTTGGATCCCTGGATGGAGATGAGGGAGGTGGTGTGCTGGCAGGTTTTGTATCTTTTTCAGTTGCAAAGGAAGATACCTGGGGGCTCGGGGGGTTGGTGGGGAGAATGGCATGAACCAAGGACAGGCAAAGGGAACAGTCTTGTGGAAGGCAAAGATGGATGGGGAGGGGAAGATGTTCTTGGTGGTGGGGTCTAGTTGGAGTTGGTGGAAGTGTTTAAGAATGATGCGTTGGATGGTGGAAGTTATGGGCCAGTAAACAGTGTTCAGGCGGAAATGCAATGGAAGACCAGTTCATTGGGCTCAATGACATGGTTTTGTAGAGTTCCCAAAGCACAATGCATGGCCTGCTGGAGAGCACAGGGAGACGTTTCAGAATGTACAGTAGCACACAAGAGTTCATGCTGTCCTAGTATAGAAAGGGTGAGCTGATGGAGCTAAAGGCTTCTACTTTCAGAGATTCTCTCGGAAAAGCAATACCACAGCAGGTTGGGTGTGAGTTCTTGAATGATTCTCTACTAGTGCTCTGAGTCTGGCGGGTCAAGATTACACTTCACTAATGTCACTGCCCAGATCTTCAGTGCGGGATAGAATGTAAACATTGCTCTCTTTAAAGGAGAAAAGATTCAGACGAGATTGAGATGTTGAATTTCTGAGGAATCACTGAATCCCTACAGTGCAGATAGAGGCCATTTGGCCCATTGATACTGCACTGACTTTCTGAAGAGAACCCGACCCAGACCCGCCCCTGCCCTAATCATGTAACCTCGCATTTCCTGTGCTTACCCAACTAGCCTGTACATCCCTGGCTACTATGGGCAATTTACCATGGACAATCCATCTGACCTGTTCACCTTTGGACTGTGAGAGGAAACTGGAGCACCTGGAGGGAACCCACGCAGACATGGGGAGCATGTGCAAACTCCACACAGCACCAGGGACCCAGGTTTGATTCCACCCTAGTGTCACACAATAAATATTGGTCCAGCCAATGATGGTCACATCCCAAAACTGAATTTAAAAAAAAAACTTGTAACACTGAGGCATATGGGTGCTTGCCCTAGATTGAAACAAAAACACAATTTATAGAATGCTTGTAAATAAAATCTTAATGCACTGTACTGTGCTTGTAAAACTCCCCCAGTGGAAACAAATTCCTATTAAACTCTCTCAGAATGTTTGTTTTGTTAAGAGATCATCATCGGATTATTATGAGGGCACTGCTTTAGGATGATTGGTGAAAGAAGCGATGGCGACAAATACCTTCTACGCAGGAATTTGTCAGGATCTGAAATATTCCATCTCAGATACTGCTCGAGGTAGATTTCAAAATCTTCAAAAACGTTCAAAAAAGAATTGGATAATTTTCCGAAGAGAAAAAGCCTGTACGGGGCGTGGGATGAGGCCAATTGCTTTTACAGAGATCTGCTTTGAAGTTGTGAGGCTGAACAGCCTCCTTTTATGCTGTAATTATTTTACGGTTCTTTCATTCCGCACACATTAAAATCACTTAATTAGGGACTTGATGTACTAGCATTGTTGGAAATGACCTCTGGTCTATTTTCCAAACACAGCATTATCTTTCAGAAGCACCTTCCATCTTGTAGGTGTGTGCCAGTGAATGGCACATATGGTAGCAAATGACCATCACCAGGTATCGAGATGTTAAAACTTGGAAATACTATACTTAGTTCCCTCATCTAAGCATCTAGAGATCAATCCTGGTTCAATGAAGAGTGATGGAGAGCATACCAGGAGTAGCACTAGACATACCTAAAATGATTGGTCAACATATAACACAGAACTACTTCCTCTTTGTCTCTAACAGTGGAAACAGCAAGGAATAGACAGATTCTGCAATCAATAGCTCATACCTAAACTCTATAGTCCTTCCACAACTTGTCCTGCACAGTGGTGGACAGTTAAACAACTAGCGAGAGTTGGGAGGTCATGTTGCAGCTATAGAGAACATTGGTTAGGTCACTGGAATACTGCATGCAAGTCTGGACTCCCTGCTATAGGAAGGATGCTGTGAAATTTGAAAGGGTTCAGAAAAAATTTCCAAGGATGTCGCCAGGGTTGGAGAGTTTGAGCTATGTGGAGAGGCTGAATAGACTTGGGCTATTTTCCCTGGAATGTCAGAGGCTGAGAGGTGCCCTTGATAAAATCATAAGAGGCATGGATAGGGTGAATAGACAAGGTGGGAAAAGTGAGGAATGCAGAATGCAGAGGAATGACGAGAGTCAGAGTCGAAATGTATGGCACTGGAAAAGCACAGCAAGTCTGGCAGCATCAGAGAAGCAAGAGAGTCAATGTTTTGGGCATAAACCATTCATTGGGCATAATTTTTCATTCCTGATGAAGAGCTTATGCCCGAAACGCCGACTGTCCTGCTCCTCGGGTGCTGCCTGACCTGCTGTGCTTTTCCAGCGCCACACTTTTCGACTCTGAATAGATGAGGTCTTTTCTCCAGAGTGGGGGAGTCCTAAACTAAAGGGCATAGGTTTAAAATGAGAGGGGAAAGATTTAGAAGGGACCTGAGGTGTAACGTTTTCATGCAGAGGGCGGTGCGCCTATGGAATTAGCTGTCGGAGGAAGTGGTGGAGGCTAGTACAATTGCAACATTTAAAAGGCATCTGGATGGGTATATGAATAGGAAGGGTTTGGAGGGATATGGGCCAGGTGCTGGCAAATGGGACTAGTTGTATTTGGGATATCTGGTCAGCATGGACAAATTGGACAGAAAGGTATGTTTCTGTGCTGTGTATCTCTATGACTCTCTGATCATCCGATGCTGATTTCTTAACAAAACAAACAGTCTGAGAGAGTTTAATAGGAATTTGTTTCCACTAGGGGAATTCTACAAGCACAGTACAGTACATTAAGATTTTAGTTACAAGGATTGTATAAATTGTGTTTTTGTTTCAATTTAGGGCAAGCACCCATTTGCCTCAGTGTTACAAGTTTTTTTAAAAAATTTAGATATGGGATATGAGCATCATTGGCTGGACCAGGAGTCAATCCTAATTGTCCAAAGGGCAGCTAAGAGTCAACCACATTGCTGTGGATCTGGAGTCATACACAGGCCACCCCAGGTTAGGATGGCAGATTTCCTTCCCTAAAGAACATTAGTGAACCAGATGGGGTTTTTCCTAATAGTCAGCAATGATTACATGGTTATCCCGAAGCTCTTATTTCCAGTTTATTACTGAATTCGAATTCCACCATCTGCCATAGTGGGATTATGAACCCAGAACACTCCCTCAGTCTCTGGAATTATAGGTCAGTGATAATATCACTAGGCCATCACTACCCAGCATTACCTTAATTAAGTCTTACCTCTTCAAAGAATTCCACACAATTAAACACAATTTTCCTTTCAAAAGAAATCCGCACTGACTCGTGCTAATTAACTCACATGTGGCTATTAATTCCATCCCGAATACTTATTTGAGGATGTTTCCCCTGTGCTAAAGTTAAACTGACCTGTCTGCAATTACTGGGCTTATCCTTAC
The DNA here is from genome assembly GCF_037043375.1 of Chiloscyllium plagiosum. Taxonomy (NCBI): domain Eukaryota; kingdom Metazoa; phylum Chordata; class Chondrichthyes; order Orectolobiformes; family Hemiscylliidae; genus Chiloscyllium; species Chiloscyllium plagiosum. The sequence goes on from NW_028270141.1 coordinate 106,435,041, forward strand.
AACCTTTTTGAACAAGGGTGCTACTTTTGGTTTTAAGATTCCAAATCAGAGACCCAAATTTCAGTCAAAAATCAGGTCTGATTTGTCCAGTAATAACATCAGCAGGTATCAAGGCATATATAATTTGAAAAATAACAACTTGGAATCTTAAAATCCCAACAGTGTGGAAGCAGACCATTCGGTCCATACAGTCAAACCAACCCTCTGAAGGGTATCCCACCCCATCCCTGTAGCCCTGCATTTCCCATTGCTATCCCACCTAGCCTGCACACAATGGGCAAGTTAGCATGGCTAATGCACCTGACCTTCACATCTTTGGACTGCGGGAGGAAACTGGAGCACATCCACGCAGTTATGGGGCAATGTGCAAACTCCATACAAGCAGAAATTTGACAGTGGAATTGAACCTGGGTCACTGGTGCAATGAAACAGCAGTGCTAACCACTGGTCCACCCCTGATTGCACTTGAATATGAATGGTTAATATATTCACAAGGCAATTCTCTGCATTTAACTGTATTGTAAATATTTACTGGTTTATTTGAAATGGAGTAACACATCTGCTTGAATTGTGAATGAAGAATCATCACGTCAATAAATAAAGCCAAGAACTGCAGTTGCAAATCTGAAACAAAATTAGAAGTTGCTGGAGAAATTCAGCAGGTTTGGCAGCATCTGTGAAGCGAGAGAGAGAGAGCAGAGTTAATGTCTAGAGTTAAGTGACCTTTCTTTAGAACTGGGAACAACTAGGAAAAAGGTGTATTTATCTTGATGACAAGGGGTGGCAGAGGAAAAAGAGTGAGTGGATAGGAGACAGTGGCCACAGAGAGGGAAGGGAATAGTTAGACAGACAAAGGAGTTGTTAATAATAAACCAGGGAGAACAGAAAAGCTAGATAAGGTGATAATAGAGACTATGAAACAGGGACTTTGGTCACCACATTACAGGAAGAATGCGGAGCCTTTGGAGAAGATGCAGAAAAGGTTTACCAGGATGCTGCCTGGATTAAAGGGTATGAGCTATAAGGAGAAGCTGGAAAAACTCGGGTTGTTTTCTCTGGAAAGACAGAAGCTGAAGGGTGACTGGATAGAAGTCTATAAAACTATGAGACACGTCGATAGGGTTGACAGTCAGAATCTTTTCCCCAACAGTTGAAATATCTAATACTAGGATGCAAGCATTTTAGGTGATAGGGAGAAAGTTCAAAGGAGACGTGAGGGGCAAGTCTTTTTATGCAGAGAGTGGTAGGAGTATGGAATACGCTGCCAGGGGTGGTGGTGGAGGTGGATACGATAGGGACATTTAAGTGATTTTTAGATAAGCACATGGATATGCAAGGAATGGAGGGATATGGACTAAGGGCAGGCAGAGGGATTAGTTTAATTTGGCGTCATGTTTTCCACAACATCGTAGGCCGAAAGGCCCGTTCTTGTGTTGTTCTGTTTTATGTTCCATTTCTATGGAAGGATAAACATTGGTTAACTCTGTTGAAAAGAACTCATGGGCTCAGGACCTGGAGTATGGGGGTAGGGAAAAGACATGAAGCTGGCACGTTCAGATTCTAAAATTTATTGAACTCAATATTGAGTCCTGAAGGCTGCAGGGTCCCAGAGTGGAAAATGGAAACTCTTTCTCCAGCTTGCGCTGAGCTTTGCTGGAATACTGCAGGACCCCCGGAGGTAGAAATGTTGGCCAGGGAACAGCATGGTGTCTCAAATTGTCAGGCAACTGGAATCTTGGGATCGTTTTTCTGACAGAACGTAGGTGTCCTGCAGAGCAGTCACGCAGTTTACGTTTCATCTCCTCATCAAATAGACCATCGGTCTGTATGTTCCTCCTTGATGCAAAGCAATTTGGGCACCATTTTCCAGAGAATGCGGTTCTGAGGCACACTGAGAAAACAGAAAGTAAAGACAGACAGTTGCATTTTGAATGACTGAATAATTTTGAAGCAGAGGTCTGGCATGTGGGTCAGGTAACCCTGTTGATGTGAGGGTTGTTTATATAAACAGTAAGTATTTGAGACCTGCTGCATACTGACATTTTGCCAAGGTCACTGATTTCTCATTGGATGCCTCGAGTTTGCTGATATTTATTGTATTCTACTACATTAAAAAAAAGCTACTTTGACAGGAATGCAGGAATAATTGATTTCATTGGCAATTGACTTGCCATTGAAACTATTATTTTTGGACGTACTGTTGAACAGTAGACGGTGAAAAGGCATCTATTGAAGACATTACACTGAAGAGTGAAATTTAACAGTGGGAGTGAAAGAGCTCCCTTCAGGCAAGATAAAGTTATTGAAGATGTCAGAGTGACTCTCAGCAAAACTGAAGGTAGGATAATAATTGGTAGAAGACAGAGGGTGGTGGTGGAGGGTTGCTTTTCAGACTGGAAGCCTTTGACCAGTGGTGTACTACAATGATTGGTGCTGGGTCCCCAGCTTTTCGTCATTTATCTAAATGATTTAGATGTGAACATACAACGTATGGTTAGTAAGTTAGCAGATGACACCAAATTGGAGATGCAGTGGACAATGAAGAAAGTTACCTCAGAGTACAACGGGATCTTGCTCAGACGAACTAATGGGCCGAGGAGAGGCAGACGGAGTTTAATTTACATAAATGTGAGGTGCTGCATTTTGGAAAGGCAAATCAGGGCAGCAGTTATATACGTAATGGTAAGGTCCTAAGAAGTGTTGCTGAACAAATAAACCTTCGAATATAGTTCCTTGAAATGGAGTCTCAGGTAGACAGGATAATGAAGACAGTATTTGGTATGTTTGCCTTTATTTGTCAGAGTATTGCATATAGGAGTTGGGAGGTCATATTGCAGCTGTACAGGACATTTGGAATACTGTGTGCAATTCTGGTCTCCCCCCTATAGATAGGAAGGATATTGTGAAACTTGCAAGGGCTCAGAAAAGACTTACAAGGATGTTGCCAGGGTTGGAGGATTTGAGCTACAGGGAGAAGCTGAACAGGCTGGGGCTGTTTTCCCTGGAGCGTTGGAGGCTGAGGGGTGACCTTACATAGGTTAATAAAATCTTGAGGGGCATAGATAGGGTAAATAGCCAAAGTTATTTCCCCAGGATGGAGAAGTCCAAAATTTGAGAGCATAGGTTTAACGTGAGAAGGGAATGATTTTAAAAGGACCAAAGGGGCAAGTTTTACACACAGAGGGTGGTGTGTGCATGGAATGACCTGCCAGAGGAAGTGATGGAGGCTGGTACAATTACAAAATTTAAAAGGCATTTGGATAGGTATTTGAATAGATAGAGTTTAGAGGGATATGGACCAAGTGCTTGCAAATGGGACTAGATTTATACATAGGTGAGTTGCACTGAAGAGTCTATTTCAATGCTGTGTATATCTCTGACTCTATGACTCTAATTTGGAATGTAAGTATAGATGCTCCAATCAACAGTGAGAAACAAGCTCCAGGAAACTACTCATTAAGTGAACTCTTAAAACTGGATTACACCCCAGAGTCCTAGACTATGGAGACCATCTCATTCTTGATTAATCAATAAAATTTGATCAAGAACACATCAACAAGTGAAGCTGACCCAGTAATGGCTAAATGTGGAAATACTCAGCTAGCATTGGCAAGTTGTTCGCCATTTACCTGGGCAGTGATTTAAAAGAGTAACATTCTCTCACCCTCCCCTCCAGTAATTGGACATTGTCAAATTTACAGGAAGACTTGTTGTGATAAATCCTTTTTTATTCTAAGCATTCTTTGTGCTGCAGAAACCAGCATTTTGTGAGAATATAAAACTGAAAGTCCCTTGGGTCCCATGAGCTGCTCTCTGAGTAAAGAGAGACAACTAGTGGTGAGGTTATCCTGAGGCCCATCATGGCTCAGGCAAACGGTAAGGTGCAACATTGAAAAAGCTGGGCCCTCATTGTGCTATCAGCCGAAACAGGTATTGAGCCAATGCTGTTGGTATTACTCTGCACTGCAAATCATCCGCTCTGCCTATCATGCGAATGTAAATTTCTGGACACTCAGTCTCTTTTAAAAGAATCTTTACAGTGTGGAAACAGGCCATTTGGCCCAACAAGTTCACAAACCCCATAGTTTGCAGGGACGGGCGGAACCCCCATACTGTGGGTAATTTAGCATGGTCAGTCAGCTAACTTACACATCTTTGGACTGTGGGAGGAAACCAGAGCACCTAGTGGAAACCCACACAGACACGGGGAGAACATGCAAACTCTGCACACGCAATCACCTGAGGGTGGAATCGAACCCATGTCACTGGCGCTGTGAGATACCAGGGCTAACCACTGAGCCACTATGCCACTGTCCCAAGGGGTTGTTCCATGTGGCTGATCCAAAATATTAGTTCATGCAATTGTGCCCAGAATTAGGTCTAGGACTAGTTTATAAAATTTCCAGTCAGTCTCTCAAGACAAATGAAGTGTCACTGAAAACGAGTTCAAGGGTGACAGGTACTGAGCCTGACTTCAGTGAGCATGTCAGAGAGACAGAGAGAGAGAGAGAGGCAGGAGAAAGAGAGAGAGGAAAACTCAATTTTAGGAGTGCAGCTTTTAGCTCTTCTTTTGGGAGGAAAAATAAACTAAAGGGAGGTCTGCATAGTGGACTCAGTGAGAAGTTCCAAGAGTAGTTGAATATCTCAGGAGATAATAAGGTTTGAATTAAGAGCTGGGGGTGGGTCATTCAGTCCCTCAGACCTGCTCTGTCATTCAGTAAGATCCTGTTGGATCTGTTTGTAAATTGAATTCCACATACTCATCTGCTCCCGTAACCTTTAATCCCTTGCCTAATAAAACTTTCTCTAGCTCTACCTTATTCAGTGACGCTGCATCCACTGCCTTATGAGATAGAGAGTTCCAAAGTTGCAAAACACTCTGAGGAAAAAAAAATCCCTTCACCATTGTGTGCCTAAAAAGCAACTCCTGGTTTTAAAGACAAAACAAAAAAAGAAGTTGCTGGGAAAACTCAGCAGGTCTGGCAATATCTGTGGAGAGAAAGCACAGTTAATATTTCATATCCAGTGATCTGTCTTCAGGACCCCTTGTTCTGGTTTGCATCGGGGGAGTGGTCTTCAGCCTCTAGTGGTTTTGTTTGTCTATGTGTGACATTCCCCGACTGGACAATGACTAGATATGGCTCTACAGTGGGCACTGGGGACTGGGTAATGCTGACTTAGAGGGTGCTCAGATGGGGTAGATTCAGGCAGTTAATGTGACTAAGATAAGAGGATGGGGTTGTGTGTGTGAGGGAGTGTCTTGTCTGCTGACTATGTGCATGTAGATATCGTGGTTTTGTGGCTGTTGTGCCATTACATTGCCAGGGAGAGGTAATGCTGGATTGCCAACAATTGGCCGGATGCACAGCAGCCTCTTATTAATGATGCGGGCTCAAGGAATGCTGGTCTTTCAATGAATAATCCCGAGTGGAGAGTTGCTCAGGGAATGCTTTGTGGTAAGACGGAGTGGAAATTGGACATGACAGATGGTATGAGGCCAGGGGGCAAGTTTGGTAATATTTGACAAGTAAACTCGCTAGGGCTTGCAGAGAAAATCCCTCCAATAAAGCCGACACAACTTGGACTTAGACAAAAAAAGCGAGACAAAGCCCAAAGTTAACATTTCGAGCCTTATATGACTTTTCTTTGGAACTTACCGATCTACCTTCGTGCCACCTACATATTTTGCTACCTACCATTCCTCTCATCTATGTTATTGATAGAAATTATTCATAAGGTATAGGACCAGAATTAGGCCATTTGGCCCATCACGTCTATGATCGTGTATGATATGTTTCTTGACCTCATTCTCCTGCCATCTCCCTGTCACCATTGATCTGCTTACTATTCAAGAATCTCTCAAGAATCTGTGTCTTAAATATGCAGTATGATTTAGTCTACACAGCCTTTACAGGCAATGAGTTCCACAGATTCACCACTCTCTGGCTAACGACATTCTTCCTTATCTTAGTTCTGAAGGGTCATCCCTTGATTTTCCCTGTCATTTGGCTGGAGAAGCAGAACGCAGACTACTGCATGCTTGGTAGGCAACAAAGCAGTCCTTACATAGCCTTGAAGCCAGGACCAAACACCTCAGCACTTGCCAAACCGCTTGCAACAACTTAAAAAACACTAGAATAATTGACTAAATACTTCCATAAAGAAATAGAGTTAAGGTTATGAGAGCGATCCAACTAGTTGGAAAGTAACACTGGTGAGGGGGATGGGAGCCCCCCACCCGCCACAGAATGCATGACAGCTGTGCAACATTAGAAGCCGGTGACAGCAAGGAAGTTGAACACCAAATCAGCTTTGCTCACCAGACTGACTTCACAATCTCCCTGCTCTCCACCTCTCAGGTACGCACTCTCTCCGTATCTGCACTAACACCCTACCCAAGGTGATACAGGCTCTGGTCCACACCAGAAATGTGGATTCAAAATGGCACTTGTAACACCAAAAACATGTAGGTTTCGAAGCCCAGATTTGCAGCCCTTACAATGACATTTTTTTTAAACTGGATGCAAATTGTGGTGGTGAGGTTTTAGCTGATCCAGATTACTCGTACAGTGATACAAGTGCCTCAGCACTGTACTTGGGAAGTAATCAGACTATCAAATAGTGAATGGTGAACTGGTTGTATTTGAACCAGGTGCAGGTTGTAAGAAAATATTTTATGTTTAAAAATAGAACTTACCGAAGTGTGTGTGGCGGTATACAAGGTCAGCAAGTCATGAATGTCATCAAAGTTAGCATTTCATCCTCAATCCATTTTTGAGACTTAAAGCCATTTTAAATTGCCAAGTCTTGTATTCCCATTTGTCATTCTAACATTGGACTATTTTTAGCTTGTGTGATGCAATTTTAGAAAACTGGCAGGGTAAACGATCAAGGCTTGTATCAAAGTCATTTGTTTCACAAGTTCTTTGAAGGGTAGTAGCAGCCTGCAAATGTTTTCCAGACTGCTGTTTCACCGTGACACCCAATCTTCCAGTCAAGAGCTTGATCTCCAGTAATCTAGCAGCAAACTGACTCTGTAACAGAATGATGCTGGCAGAAATATTGACTCTATCAATGGAAATAATATGTCATTATTTAGTATCACAACAGATACTGATTGCAGTTCACTATTCCTTTGCATCCTGTATATGCTGCAGCACAACGCAAGGGTTTTATTAGCATCTGCCATAAACACATGTCCCTGTACCAAAAAAGAACAATCAGATCAGAGTTTTCAGCCCATTCTTACCTTTGTGTGAACAATATCCTTAAGGGACGGAAATTTGCCATCCTTACCTTGATTGGTCTATTTGACTACTGACTCGCAGTAATCATAGAATCCTTAAAGTGTGAAAGTAGGCCATTCGGTCCATCAAGTCCACACCAACCCCATCCCTCTAACCTTGTATTCCCCATGGTTATTAAACCTGGCCTACAGGAGGGAGCTGGAGCATCCAGAGGAAACCCACACAGACGCAGGGATAATGTGCAAACTCCACACAGACACAGGGATAATGTGCAAACTCCACACAGACACAGGGATAATGTGCAAACTCCACACAGACAGTCGCCTGAGGGTGGAATGGAACCCAGGTCTGTCGTGCTCTGAGTAGCTCAGTTAACCACTGAGCTACTCTTCCATCCCAATGTGATTGACGCTTAACTGCTTATCATAATAACCTAGCAATTATGGGGAGGGGCAACAAAAGTTCATCTTCTCAACAGCATCCAAATCACACGAACCAATAATGTTTTAAGAAGATACCCTAGTTGTTCCAGCACTACCTGAACCAAGCACTTTTTTTTTTGCAAGGGTTTTGCATTTAGTTTTAATAAAGAAAGGTGTTGGTAATTCTGGCTGAGCAGAGAAACCATTTGTTCACAAACTTGTCAGCTTAGATGTGACTTTTGAAATTGCATCGATACAGTATATAATTTGTCCTGTGACATCGTCATCGGAAAAAAAAAGTAGTGTATGAAAAATGCAAGTTGAAATTCAGCTGAGTAGGTCCTCTTGAGGTTCTCCATCATAGAGTGTGATATTCATTAATCAAGCCCTATCAGTAGCTCAACACTTTCAAATCAACATTTCTATTACAGTTCGGACAAATCACTTAACTTTGAAAGAAACAGCCATCCATCTCTTTTCCAAAGGATTTTCTCTGTGATGCTGAAAAATATAATTATTAAATATCAGCATAGAAGTGAATAACTGAAGAGTCAGATTGATGGTTTGACTGCCTTGGTAGTTGTAGCCACAAGGTGACTTATCCTGCTGTAGAGTATGATGGAATTGTACATGGTAAATTTGTGTATATTAATATTTGCGTATCTGATCACCACTGTAGCAATTCAATTGAGAAGAGGGAAGCTGGCAAAGAGTGGAAAAACCCCTAAACAGATTGGACTATTTATCATCACTGATTTTGTTACTATCTTGTGTAGACCATTAACATGAAAAAATGATCTTTTCAAACAACCCCATTGGAAAACTCCAATTGATTAGATTTCACTTTTTAAATATTTTACTGCAGCAATCAAATCAAAAGAAGTATCTGGATCAGTACTTAATATACATAGTATTCTATAGACCAAATCTAGATTGGTGTATTATGGATGGTATGCACATGGTGCGTCAAACGGCCTGTTTATATACTCTATGATATGACTCTAAAAACAACATTGATTAGATATGATTTAACAGGCAAATTTTGATCAATTTGGATCATAAATTAGACTGTAAGATCTACAAGGTAGATCTTATGGATTTACTAAGCAGTCTACTTGGCATACATCGTAGTAACTTCAAGATCCTTCAAAGCATTGAATTTCCTTAGTTAGAATTCCAGTTCTTTGCTTTTCAATGGTTTACCCTGATCCTTAGCCAATGACAGTACTCAACCAAACTGACTTCCAATGACATAATCTTCACCAACAAGACACACATGTGCACAGCTTCCTTAAGTCGGCTTACAATGAGCTTGAAGGAATTAATCTGCCAATATTATCTTCGAGTAATAAAAATAACAGTGTACTTTCCCATACCTAGCTCTTGAAGCCAGCCTCCACCTTTTTCAGCCTGCACCATTGTGAAGTCTGAGTTTGAATAGTTGTGCACTTATCTGGTTTCAACTAGCTTCAGTTTTTGCAGTCATCTGAAGTTTCAGTTTCTGTTTCCATTTCAGATTTAGTTTTACTCAAAACCTGAAGATTCCGTTTCTTTTTCAGTTCACAGAAGTTTCCATTTCAATTCTGTTTTCAGTCAGTCTGAAAAAAATACAAGATTTGAAAGCATAGTCAATGCAACCAAACTCTTGCAAACCACAGATTTCAGCACAATATATGTTCCTACTATCTCCAAGCTCAGTACTGGAACATTGAATTGCTGTGAATAAATGACAACAAAGGACAGCAGGAATAAAAATCTGGTTCATAGTGTCCTATAATATTATGGTATAACCTTTACGCATCAAGGCTTTCCTGGTTTTGAATGTTGTATCCGATTTTCTATTGGAAACAATTCTTCCACATTAATGGAATGTGGCCTGTACATAACAGATGTGAAAATTCTTGGTACTGCCTGATTCTGTGGATTAGATAATGGTCCAATGTGAAAAATGAAAATTTAAAATGTAGAAGTATAAAATATACATAGAAACACAGATGGTGTTATCTGCCTATTGATAACTTGTGTTTATTGTAGACTGCGTGATTTATCTTTGTGGCCTTGGTTGTAATATTTTCACTGCCAAACTACTTAGTTTGTCAAAACATTCTCAGTTCTGTTCCAGTTGGATTGCTGGGATAGATATTTCATGGCAGGAGTTCATTTTACTGTTCATTAGATGCTAGTTTTGGTTCAGTACAGTCATGATCACCTCTGAATCAGAAGCTTGTGGGTTCAAGCCCAGCACCAGAGGTACTGGAACATATAAACTGAAATGATATTTCTGTGGATTACCGAGGGTGTGCTGCACAGTTGGAGATACTGTCATTTGGATGGGAATCTCATCTGCTCAGTGGGTGGATATGAAAAAATCCTACGGCATTATGCAAAATGAAATGTGAAGCCTGTAAAGCAGACAGCCATACATTCAAATAACCTCGACTCCATCCTTAAAGGTTCATCGCAACAAAAAAGAGCATCAATGTACCATGACAAATTATGAATATATTCTGATAAATCTAGTATTTTGAGAGCAAGTGTAAGGAGGATATCCCTATCTGCTAGAATACCCTTCAGGAATAGAAAACCATGCTTAATCAGTCTGACCCGCATGGAATTCACACCACATGGTTCCAAATGTCCTCTGAAGTCAATGAGCCATCGCTTTATTAATGCAGCTAGAAATGAGTAATAAAATGCAATCTTGTCGTTAATAGTCATACCTTGTCAATAAATAAGAAAAGCATCATCCATTTCAGTGCAAACCAGTGATCAGGCCTGAGGCCTTCCCAGAGCATCTAGCCCATTATTGCTGTGTGATGTGCATTGGTCCATTGAGTCTGTTTTAAGTTAAATGAAATCTTCAGCAGTTTTCTCAAAAGCAAATTGAGTTCTGTTAGTGCCAAATAATCTCTATTCTCTGTATATATTGCTGGGTAGATTCTTTAGCAGGTGTATCCCGAAGAAAGACAGTTACTTAAGTTTTTATTCACTAAGTGTGGACTGGTGTAAAGTCTACACAAATCAGTGACAATAAATTCATTTTGTGTGTGTGTATATGTGTGTGCGTGTATATGTGTGTGCGTGTATGTGTGTGTGTGTATATGTGTGTGAGTGTGTTGTATGTTTTTGTTCTGGTCATTCAAACATGTGAATGATATTTGAGACTGCTGCCATTTTCAGTATCGGAGGTGACCGATGTACAGCAGTTTCAGAACATGGGGTGCTGTCCTATGGAGCTTGCCAGAGATGCCATGAGGAAGCCTGAAAGCTGGCTTAAAGTTTATGGTGAAAATGCTGCACTGACTTTGCCCTTGCTTTAGGCAGATAGCAAAGATTCACCCTCCCCCTGGCAATGAAAAAGATTAGGAATGGATCTGCAGGTAGAATAGTTATAGCAAAAATCGAGGAATCAATTTACATTCAAAGTTATACTCTAATACCGAGTTCTTGGTGATATGCTGTTTTAACAAATGAATTGCAAAGCAAGCTTGAAGTGCTGAATAGCCAACTCTTGCTCCTGGTGTCTATGTTTCTATGGATGCGCCAGTCTTTCTGGTAAACAAAATCTAAAAGTGAAACATTTCAAATGAGTGCAGTCGGCATCCTTCCCCACTTCAGGAGTGTTTCTTTGTTGGTGTTTACTCACCCCAGTGCTTTCTGCTGGTAATTCTGTGGAGGGGGTGTCAGCTATCCAATATGGCTGAATTGTACGGAATGGTGTGGCGCTCGGGGAGGGGTGGGTGGGGTAGGGGGCAGAGTCAGAGCCCAACCAGGGAGGAAGAGATGTCCTGAAATCACTTAGTGCCCAGTCAGAACCTGGCTGTGACCGGGGGCTGGTCATTGCAGGTAGTTGGGCAATGAGGAGGCAAACTATGATGAACCTTGGTCAGCATTCTGGGGTTCTTGAGGGTATGCATGGGGGGAGTAGGATAAGGGCCAATCCTGGTGGGTGTGGTGATCTTACACTTTGGAAGAGCCTGCCTATGGCCTCAGAGGGCTAATTCAGGAGGAACTCCACCCCTGCCATGAAACTTGCTAGCTGTGTCTGCACAGCATGGGATCTGACTGCTGTGGGTGAAATGGGTATTAACTGGCTAACAGGCTGTACCCCCCCCCTCCCCCCACTGAAGCTAACTCACTGATTTTCCAACAAGAGTGAGGGCTGGCCTCGGCAGGTTGACAGTGAGCAGGCCACCCCTTGATTTTGAATGTGCTCCCCCACCTTCAAATTGATGGGAAGCATTAAATTCAGGCTCTAATCTCCTTCTAAGTAACCCTGCAATGGAAGGGAGTGAGGAGCCAAGGATGAGAGAGGCGTGTGATTCATTCGTGGCTTTGTATATTAGTCTGAAAGGGTTAATACTGAAGGGCACCATAAGGACCATCTATTATTTTGATGTCATAGGACCTTGTGGGAAGGACAGAGTAGAACCCTGAGGAGCAAGATTTAAAATCCAGAAAGTTCCCAAATTCTCCTCAATCGTCCCTTCAATGGTCATTCATGTTCATTACAAGGAGAATCCAAACTCCTGCTGGTTGCGATGGAAGAGACTAAATTAATCGATACAGGTTCTCCTGTAAAGGGCGGGGGGGGGGGGGGGGGTTGAGTGGGGGGGGTGGTGGTGGCATCCTTCCCCTACAATAGAGAATGAAAAGGTATACTCTGCACTGGAGTGTAACATGTGGTGTCGACATGCCTTGCCAATATAGCTCCTGACATCAAAGCAGGGTAAGCAGCATGCAAGCAGTTTAGGGATTGTCAGCACGATGCATGCACCAATGGGTGGGCAGTTCTGTAACTTTGTGAGGGCAAGCAATCCTTTCTTTTCATTTGCCATCCACAACTTGCTGACTGAGTCAGCGTAAGATATGCTGGCTTCGGCCTGTGATTTGCTGTGGTGCTGTGCAATGGGTGCATGATTCGTGCTGGCATTCCTTATCTTTCAAACCCACCTTGGCAGTCTTCGTTCGTGCTGAGAATATTTTGCACACTTACAGTCATAACCAATGGGTGGAGCAAATCACAGTCACTCTGCCATTTCTTGTCAAGTCTGCTGCCAGCCAACAGTTTCCTTTCATCTCCAGAATGCCAATCTTTGTCAGTACCACTCCTCCAGCTGGAACTGCAGGCTGTCTCCAGTGAAGAGATTAGCTCTCAGGCCAATTGTTGGCCGCTATCAACTTTGTTTTAAGTGCAACTAGATTCAGGATTCCCCATCCTCAGATGTTAGAGTGCTGCCTGTGAACATTTAAATAATGCAGTGGGAGTTTTATTGAAGTTACATTCCAGAATCTAATACACATCCCAGAACATTGTTGCTTCACCATTGGTCTGGGAATTAGTCATGTAAAATAAAGGATTAATAACAATATGCAGCAACTGAGATTTATTGGGGATGGATATTCCTTTCTAAGTGTTTTCCTTGGAATGATTCAATGGAATGGAGGTTTATGGCTAATTTTAATCCTTCCAGCCCAGTGTCACAGAAGCCAATTGCCAAAACAACTTGCTTATGTTAAGATTAATTTAGACTAAGGGTTGAGACACCAAACTCTCCAATAACACGATGAGGAGTCAGGAGAGATGATTTTAATTAGAATGCTGTTCTTGAGATATCTAAATTTGTAAATATGTATATCATTATTATAAAAAAATCATAACTTGCTTAATCTCTCTGCTGTCTTCCTTAATTTTCATGGCAATACATCAAATGTGTGCACAGAGATTTGTATATGAAATAATTTTAAAATCAAATTCAACTGAAACATGCATTTTCTTGTCTGGCAGATTAGAATTAATCATGAGTAGACTGCCTGTAATTGTTCCATGTTTTACCCCTGCTGTGGAAGTAATTTGGATGCCTTGCTCATTCAAGAGGTTTGTATTAATGCACTTTTACCATCTGGCTGTTGTTGATCCCAGGATTTAGTATAAACATTTGTTAATAAAGTTCTGATAAACATTATAATTTTTACTCTGACAAGGCACTTACATTTGAGTGTTACATTTTTTTAGAATAAAAATGTCAGACTGAATCTTAGTTTTTTTTTTGTTAAATGCAAGTTGCCTTGAGGTTTTTTGAGGTTTTTCTGCCACAAAGCCATATCTTATCAAACTCGGCTTATTACCTACTGCTCCTGCCCCTGTGGCATCCCTCATGTCTGAATCTATGTCCATCTTAACATGTTCTGATTCTGGAAAAACTTACCATTTTGTGGTCTGCTGAAAGACAGGAATTGCTTGTGCATTCTTTGAGAAGCTGCTGTGCACCTGGGTAAGTGTTGGCATTTTGACGTTAGTGCTCACTGGTAATGTAATGGCACAGCAGCCACAAAGCCACACTGCTCATGGCACACAGCCGGCGTGACTGGCACTTTCTCACACATGCTATCCTATTCTCTCACCCTCATCACTGTTAACCACCACACCATGCAGCTTACCTGTCCTCAGCCACAACCCATCCAAAACACCCTCTCTGGGTCACTGCTGCTCTGTCCCCCCTGGCCACTGGAAACCCACAGCTTGAGATTGGGAACATGGCTCGGACAATTCCAAAGTGAGCTTTTGTTTACAACCAGCAAAAGCAAACACAAACAAAACTAATGGCTTCACAATGCAAACCTTGACCATTGACAATTTTACATTGCAAGATGGTTTGCTGCACCTAACTCAGCAAATGGAATTTCATCTTGATAAGGTGATACAGTGTTAAAGGACTAACAAGACAAGGGAGTGGACATTCAATGTTAAGGCCTTTGGATGTGCAGAGGAATAGAGGGACCTTTGTAGATCCCTGAAGACAGTGAGACAGGTAAGGTTATCACGGAAGTATACTGGATACTTGCCTTTATTAGTCAAGGCATTGAATACAAGACCAAGGAGGTTATGATGGAGCAGTACATGACCTTAGTTAAGCCTCAGCTGGAATGCTACATGCAAATTTAGTCTCTACACTATCGGAAGAATGTGACTGCATTAGAAAGGGTGCAGTAGAGATTCACAAAGATGTTGCCTGGGCTGGAAAAATTCAGCTAAGGAGAGACTCAGTTGTTTTTCTTGGAGCATAAAAGACTGGGGAGGAACTAATTGAGGTGTATAACATTCTGAGGGTCATAGACAGAGTAGATATGGAGAAACTTTCTCCTCAGTGCAGGAGTGGTCAATAATCACAGGGCACAGTTTTAAGCTAAAGCTCAGGAGGTTTCGAAGAAATTTGAGGAAAATGTTTTTCAACAAGAGTGTTGTGGGCATCTGGAACTCACTGCCTAAAAGGATAGTAGAGGGAGGAACCCTCAAGATATATAAGAATTATTTAGATGTGCACTTGAAATTCCATAGCATACAAGGCCACAGGACAAGTGTAGAAAATAGAATTAAAATGGATGGATATTTGATGACTGGCTTTTTACTATTCTGAGAAATCTCTTCCTGTTACGTACTGGAATTGGGTGTCAATTAGTCATAGACAAAAAAACAATACTGCAGATGCTGGAATCCAAGATAGGCAGCAGGAGGCTGGAAGAACACAGCAAGCCAGGTAGAACCAGGAGGTGGAGAAGTCAATGTTTCAAGTACAAACCCTTCTTCAGGACTGGGGGTGGTCTTGAAGAAGGGTTACACCACAAACATTGACTTCTCCACCTCGTGGTGCTGCCTGGCTTTCTGTAGCAATTAGTCATAGCTACATCGGAACAGAAGTAGGCTATTCAGTCTGTTCAGCCTGACCTGCCATTCAATATGATCATGGCTGATCAAACATGTCAATAGCTTTTACTCATACCATCACTACAACCCTGTACACTATTGGACAGGTCATGACTGCCCTGATAGGGTTAGGCTGTCTTGCACAAGGAAAGCTTCCTTCTCCTCAATGTCCTCATCCTCCTCCTCCTCAGAAGAAGAAGACAGCTCTTATTCCACGAGTTCCTCAGCATTGCCTTGTTGCCTGTTCCACTAGTGTTTAGCACAACCCACCAAGATGATGCAGCAATCGGGACTGTACTAAGTGCCCTGCCAAGTCCCTTCTAAGCAGCAGAACTGCAGCTTTAGCAGCCCTATGCTGTGCCCAAACATGGTCCTGGTCAAAGTATGAGCATCATTAAATGTATGCGCCTTATCAGTCAGGGGAGTGTAAGGAGAAAGGGAGGACTGCAGATGTTGCGGATCAGAGTTGAAGGGTGAGGTGCTGGAAAAGCACAGCCGGTCAGGCAGCATCCGAGGAGCAGGAGAATCGAGGCCTCATTTCTGATGAAGGGCGTATGCCCAAAACGTCGATTCTCCTGCTCCTCGGACGCTTGACTGACTGGCTGTGCTTTTCCAGCACCACACTCTTCGATTGTACAATGGTGTCATGACCCACATTCGCAGTGGGTGGTTCTTGCCTCCCAATGACCTGCTTGTAAGGCAGATGGACCCTCACATGCAGCAAATAGAAGAGAGTACTCCAGGATGCAGGAGGCTTGGCAGCTGCCTCCAAAAGAACCAGTTATCTAAGAATCTCAACCTATGTGTAAAAACCAAGGATCACAAAACCTGACACAAAACTATCAACTCAATGTTGCCAAAATCCTTCACTGCAACAGCTGCAATCTTCAGCTGACTGATCTTCAATAACTAATCAGAGATTGATCTGTATAATTTGTTTTTCCCTTTTGGACTCACAAACAGATTAGAAATAAGTAGGGGTCCAACGTATTACATCCAAGTTTACAGATCCTGCCAGCCCACCATGTACGAGTGTAACATTCAATCCATATTCTTCTCCCTGCACCACTGAGTTTTTCAAAAGAACATAGAACATTACAGCGCAGTACAGGCCCTTCAGCCCTCAATGTTGCGTCAACCAATGGAACCAATCTGAAGCCTATTTATCCTACACTGTTACATTAGCATCCCTATGTTTATCCAATGACCATTTAAATGTCTTTAAAGTTGGTGAGTCTACTATTGTTGCAGGCAGGGTGTTCCATGCCCCTACTATTCTGAGTAATGAAAATGCCTCTGACATCTGTACTATATCTATCACCCCTCAATTTAAAGCTATGTTCTCTCCTGCCAGCCTTCACCATTTGAGGAAAACGGCTCTCACTGTCCACCCTATCTAACCCTCTGATTATCTTATGTATCTCAATTAAGTCACCTCTCAACCTTCTTCTCTCTAATAAAAACAGCCTCAAATCCCTCAGCCTTTCCTCATAAGACCTTCTCTCCATACCAGGCAACATCCCAGTAAATCTCTGAACCCTTTCCAAAGCTTCCACATCCTTCTTCTAATGCAGTGACCAGAACTGTATGCAATACTCCAAGTGTAGCTGTACCAGAGTTTTGTACAGCTGCAATATGATTTCAGTAATGGTGACTATGGTTAGTTTTACAATAAGTAAACTTACCTGGGTGGTGAATGTCATTACTCCAACTTCTTTATCTTCCAGTTTGACGCAGAGAGTTCAATAACAGGCACGCAGTTCCATGATTATGTACAAATATTTGTCGGAATCTACCTTCATCATAATTTAATCCTGGAGCAGTCATAGAATCATAGGATTGTTACAGTGCAGAAGGAGGTCACTTGGCCCATCATGCCTGCTCTGGTTCTATCTCCCCATCTCTTTGGACATCATTTCTTACCCAAATAATCATCCAAAATCCTCATGAATGCCTCAATTGGAACTTGGCTCCACCACAATTTACAAGCATTCCATGCCCTAACTACTCACTATGTTGAACGGTTTCTTTCTCACACCACCCTTGGCTTATTAGGACATTATACTTATGCGCTTGTGTTCTTTCTTCTTTGACAAGTGGAAACAGTGTCTCCCTATCTACCTATCAAGCTCACAGATGATTTTAAAAACCTTGATTAAATCTCCTCTCAGCCTTTTTCTCTTCAGTTCATGTGGAATAGAGCAAACCATAGCCTTCCCAGATCACTACCGATAATGTCCTTTAGCCACATTACTTCATGTTTACTTTTTGATTCCTTCTCAAAATCAACCCTAGCCTCCGTGGCTTTGCATTTCGACTATTGCTTGCTTTAACTGACCATAGTTGTTGTTTTAAGAAGCTCTGATATCATGCTTTCTTAGTGCAGTGGGCTACATCAATGTACAATTTGTTAGTTTACTCTTTCATGGGTACTTATAAAATAGATAGGATAGCATCTTGTTACTGGGCTGTTTGTTTAATCAATAATGCTAAAGAAGTGTCAAAATCTTGGTATTCTACAAGCGAGGATGGTCACTTCTGGATTATTCCAGAAAGGGAGTCAAACTTTTCTCTTTATTGCTGGAATAAACCCCTCTCAGTTTTCAATCCATTGATTTCCATACATTATTTCCATCATATTCTTTCTCACCAATTCTGATGTTGTGTGTATTTTTCGGGTGTACTCCTTCCAGATTAGAGTAACTTCTATATTTTTATAGCAAAGAGACAAGGTCCAAATGCTTGGAGGCCATGGCAGGAATAAGACAGGGACACTGTCCAATTCAATAATGTCACATTCACCTTTACTGCTTGTCATTGTCCTCCCCGCCCCTTCTCAACAAAACTGGAAAAAGAATGCGTACATAAGGCTTAGGTGGCTGAAGACAGATGAAGCTTTGGAAGAATATCGGGAATGTATGACCAATCTGAAATGAGGAATTGAGAGGGCGAAAAGGGGTCATGAGATATCCTTAGTGAGCAGGGTTAAGGGAAATCCCAAAGCCTTTTATTCATAAATAAGGAGCAAGAGGGTAACTAGTGAAAAGGTTGGCCCATTCAAGAACAAAGGAGCAAAGACATGCATTAAGTCAGAGAAAATGGGTGAGATTCTTAATGAGTACGTTGCATCGAGGTGAGGGACATGGCAGATGTTGAGGTGAGGGGTAGATCTTTGATTACTCTAGGTCAAGTTGGCATAAGGAGGGAGGAAATGTTGGGTATTCTAAAAGGCATTGAGGTGCACAAGTCCCCAGGTCTGGATGGGATCTCTTTGCAGCCTCCTTGAACATGAGGGGAGGTCCCAGAGGACTGGAAAATTGCTAATGTTGTCCCTTTGTTTAAGAAGGGTAATATGGATAATCCAGCTAATTAAAGACCTGAGAGCCTGACGTCAGTGGTAGGGAAGCTACTGGAGAAGATACTGAGGGATAGGATATATACCCATTTGGAAGAAAATGGGCTTACCAGTGATAGGCAGCATGGTTTTGTGAAGGGAAGGTCATGTCTTACAAACCTAATAGAATTCTTTGAAGAGTTGACAAAGTTGATTGATGAGGGAAAGTTGATTGATGTAGATGTCATATACATGGACTTTAGTAAGGCGTTTGATAAGGTTCCCCATGGTAGTCTGATGAAGAAGGTGAAATTGCAGGCGTCCAGGATGTTCTAGCTATGTGGATGGAGAATTGGTTCGGAAACAGGAGACAGAGTAGTAGTGGAAGGGAGCTTCTCAAAATGGAGACCTGTGACGAGTGGTGTTTCACAGGAATCCACGTGGGACCACTGTTGTTTGTGATATACATAATGATTTGGAGGAAGGTGTAGGTTGCCTCGTTAGCAAGTTTGCAGATAACACGAAGATTGGTGGAGTAGCAAATACAGCAGAATATAGATAGATTGGAGAATTGGGCAGAGAAATGAGTTGAGTTCAATTTGACAAATGCGAAATGATGCACTTTGGAAGATCCAATTCAAGAGTGAACTATACAATGAATGGAAACGTCCTGGGGAGAATTGATGTACAGAGAGATCTGGGTGTTCAGATCCATTGTTCCCCGAAGGTGGCCATGCAAGTCAGTGGAGTGGTCTAGAAGGCATACGGTATGCTTTCCTTCATCAGATGGGGTATTGAGTACAAGAGTAGGCAGGTCGTGTTACAGATGTAAAGGACTTTGGTTCGGCCACATTTGGGATTCTGAGCACAGTTCTGGTTACCACATTACCAAAAGGATGTGGATGCTTTGGAGAGGGTGCAGAGGAGGTTCACCAGGATGTTGCCTGGTATGGAGGGTGCTAGCTATGAGGAGGGGTTGAGTAGAATAGGATTATTTTTATTAGAAAGATGGAGGTTGAGGGGGACCTGACTGAGGCCTACAGTATCATGAGAGATGTAGACAGGGTGGATAGCATGAAGCTTTTTCCCCAGAGTAGAGGATGCAATTACTAAGGGTCATGAGTTCAAAATGAGGGGGGAAAGGTTTAGGCAAGATATGCATGGAAAGTTCTTCATGCAGTGAGTGGTGGGTGCCAGGAACACGTTGCCAGTGGAGGTGGTAAGGGTGGGAACGATATTGTCATTTAAGATGTATCTAGACAGATACATGAAGGGGCAGGGAGCAAAGGGATACAGATCCTTAGAAATTAGATGACAGTTTAGATAGAGGATCTGGATCAGTGCAGGCTTGGAGGGCCGAAGGGCCTGTTTCTATGCTGTAAGGTTCTTTGTTCTAACACGTATTGACATTGAGAGATGTTAATTATTATCATAGTACATAGCTGTTTAAATATATATTTGAGTCACAGGCAGATTATAAGTCTGTCCCTATAGACATTCCATTTACCTTTCATTAACCTTCATTGTTCCTTTCAATGTAAAGCTTGACACAGTTCAATTGCTAATTTGATGTGTAATATTGCTGAAACAGCAGAATTGAGGGAGAAATCAATGCCATTTACTCCTCTATATGTACAACAAAATGAAAATGTTTCCTCAACTTATCACTGCCTTTCTTTTAAGGTCAAGCATCTTCTGCCAGATTTCAAGACAAATGCAACTGGTTGATGACTCTCTGCTGAAGCTCTCTGCTGTCTATGCCCATTTCACTTTTTTATCCTTTGCCCTGCACACGCTAACTAATCAATCACTAGAGGGTGTCATCACTGAACTTCCATGCCTTTTAATCTCATCACGATTCATTGCTCACAAATTTACTTAACTCACAAGTAGGCCATCTAAATATTGGACATACCATCTAAGCACCTAGGTACATAATTGTAGATGTACTTTGGTGTATTTGCTTCTATTGGTGTGTAAAGACTTTATTACATTTCTTTAGGAATTCTATACTTTGTAAGAATTGTTATCCTGAAATTTACGTAAGAGTTAATGAAATAATCTGTAAAGTGATTAACACCCCCTAACTGACTTCTGTGTCAAAGGAGAAATTTCAGTACACAAGATTGGGAGCCATAGTTGATTCATTTCTCTCTGTTGTAATCAGGAATACTGAGACTAAAGGCAGCACTTAATTGCTATGCAGTTGACATCACATTAATGGAGGTGATCATTGTCTGATGTGGCAAGAAATATTAGTGCCACACAATGACCTTCTTCAAGAAGAGAGAATTTAACCATCACCCTTTGACATTCAGTGGCCTCACCATTGAATGACTCCCACCATCAACATTCTGAGCTTACCTTTGGCCAGAAACTGAACTGAACTAGTCATAAAAATACTTTGGCCAGAACAGCAGGTAAGAGGCTAGGAATCCTTAATGGGTAACTCTCTTGTTAACTCCCCAAAGCCTGTCAGGAGTGTGTCAGAATACCCCTCACTTGTCTGGATGGTACAATTCCAAAAACACTAAAGAAGTTCGACATCATCTAAGACAAAGCAACTTATTTGATTTCAACCACATCCACAAATATTCACACTTTCCACCACCAACACTCAGCAGCAGCAGCAGTATGTACTATCTACAAGATGCACTATAGGACATGTGCAGCAGATATATGGGATCATCAGCACTTGCAAGTTCCCCTTCAAGCCAGTCAGCATCCTGAATTTGAAATATATCACTGTTCCTTCACTGTCACTGCGTCAAAATCCTGGAACTCCCTCCTTAAAGGCATTATGGGCTTAATGTAACCAGAAGAGACAGCAGTGTTTCAAGATGGCAGCTCAGTGCTACCATCTCAAGGGCAAATGAGGATAGCACAAACGCTTGCCCAACTAGTAACTCCCATATCCCAGAAATGAATTAAAAACAACAGCAATATTTGCATACACAGGAAAAGAAGGATGCAAATTAAAAGTTGATGGCAAATGGATTTAGGAATTCTGAGCAAGAGACTTGTGTTGTCAAACCCATAGCCATCATTTATGTTTCAAAGGGAGTGAGGGGTGCAAAAGAGACTACTCAAAGGGATGAAGTGTTTTCAGGGCTGTCGTGGACTATGTGGTGAAAGGAGGAGTGAGGATATACAAATGCAAGGCTAAATGCATTGAATTTGTGGAATAAATCAAGGAGCTGCCTGTATTCCTTCAAATATTCTTGCTGAATCTTCTACATCCATGAAAGAAGCCTTCATTTTATATCTTAGCTGAGAAACCAAACCTTTAATTCTCTTTCAATATTACTCTGAAATATCAGGTCAAACTTCATACCAAGGTCCTTCAATGGGAATTGAACTCACAACTTTTTCACTTAGGGGTGAGGACCCTAATATAGTACTGGACAGTCAATAAGTCTTTTCTCACTTTGATATATTCCTCCCTGAAAAGCCATCCTGCTCTATATTAGTCACAGACTCAGATAGATCTCAGTCTGATCAGAAATTCACCTCAGGAGACACAAAACTATGTGTCATCGTTTATGGAGCAGTGCATCAATAGGTCAATGTGTTTGGTCAGCAGTATACCCAATGGAGAGTTACTAAATTACGACAGATCGTCATGGCTGGAATTCATAATTAATCAGGACGCAGACTTGAAGTCAAGTGGTAAATTGCAGTTCAGTAATATTGGTCACAGAGCATAAATGGAACATTGGTTTTATATTTATCACTCCCTCCAATTATTTAAGCTAGGCTTTAAAAAAATAATGTGTAAAATTCCTCATTGAATTTCGTGTTAATCACTGAGGAAGAATAATATTACATAAGTAATGATTTTATTTCTTTACTGCATTTGGAAATTACTTTGCTTAGCCATGCAAGCTTGTTCTTAACAAAATGAGAAGTGATTGATTGGGATTGCCATGAACGGTAATTGCAGTTCTGCTGGAATAAACATTGGATTATAAAATATGACTGACCATCGCTATTATAAAACAGAAATTTCATTAGAACCTATTTTTTGTAGCTCATTTCATAAAGCTCTGAATTTTCTTTTCCAATTGCTCCCATCTTTTTCTGATGGTGTTGATTCATTCCGAGGCATGTTCCCATGGATGTTGTTTAACCTCTGCTCTCCCATTGGAGCGAGTCTTCGGTTTATGTAATTAACACTCATTTAGCTCTTTTGATCTGTTCCAAAAGGCACCATGAGAAACAAATGCGTGCTAAACAAAGAATTAGTTTACACTAAGAGACCATATAATAATTGTGTTCCAAATCTGTAATTTTTAGATTAAAAACCAAATGCCTATTTTGACTCTAACTGGCGAAAATCCTCTACACAACTCTTAAGAATTCACAAACTCTTATTAACCTAATTGCTCTTTCTAGTTAGCTTCAAATGGCCGTTTCCTATTCATATCTCTCTCAATTCACTTGTTCAGTGCTGCATTATGTTAACATGATACTTATGTGGAGAAAGTGAGGACTGCAGATGCTGGAGATCAGAGCTGAAAATGTGTTGCTGGAAAAGCACAGCAGGTCAGGCAGCATCCAAGGAACAGGAGGCTCGACGTGCTCAAGCATGATACTTATGTGGTAAAGGATGACCTTGTGGAGTCCCAGTAGAAGACTAGTTATTGAATAATGAGAAATAATTTATTACATTGAATTGAAATAGCAAGTTACAATAGAGTTAGCTAGCTAATGACATGCAGTAGGTAATATTGCATCTATACAAGATGGTAACTAGGTCTAAGCTGCATGATTATAGACTTTAGAAACTAATGAAACTAACTGAAGCAGACTGACCCCCTCCAACCGGATGCAGTCATAGTTAAAAAGGTGAAGTCACTCATACTCTCAGAGGACCATAGAGCTGCTCTCTCACCAGGGTACGATGACTGGTGCTGAGTTTAACCTGAGGGTCACCATATCTCAGGGGAGAGGCAAGATTGAGAAGGTGGGACCTTCACAGTGACCTCACCAGTAAGGAAATTGAATCTATGTCATTGGCATTACTCTGTATTGCAAGCCAGTTGTCCAACAAACTGAACTAACTGGCCCCAAAAGGTACAAATATAGACTAGTGGGTAGAGCTAATCCAAAGGTTCTAAGTTAACCCTTTCATAGATCCATAAGATATAGGAGCAGAATTTCAATCCAAACATGTGCAGGTTAGGTGAATTGGCCATGCTAAATTGCCCGTAGTGTTAGGTGAAGGGGTCTGGGTGGGTTACGCTTCGGCGGGTCAGTGGGGACTTGTTGGGCCGAAGGGCCTGTTTCCACACTGTAAGTAATCTGAATTAAACCATTCAGCCCATTGAATCTGCTCAACTATTCAATCATGGTTGACATGTTCTCCTACCTTCTCCCCATAATGCTTGATCCCCTTACTAATGAAGAACCTGTCTATCTCTGTCCTAAATATATTTCATGTCTTGGCCTCCACAGCCCTCTGCAGCAATGAGTTGCACAGCTTAACTACCTTAGGGCTGAGGAAATTCATTCTCATTTTAGTTCTAAAGTGTCATCCGTTCACTCTGAAGCGGTGACCTCGGGTCCTAGTCTCCCCTGCTAGTGGAAAAATCTTCCCCATGTCCGCTATATCCAGGTCTCTCAGTATTCTGTAAGTTTTAAAAAGAACACCTCTCATTCTTCTAAACTCCATCGAGTACAGACCCAGAGTTGTCAACCGATCCTCATATGGCAAGCCCTTCATCCCTGGGATCATTGTTGAAGGCTTCCTCTGCACCCTTTCCAATGCCAGCACATCCTTTCTTTGATACAGGGCTCAGAACTGCTCACAATATTCCAAACGCAGTCTGACCAAAGCATTACACAGCCTCAGCAGTACATCTCTACTCTTGTTTTCTAGCCCCTTTAAAATTAATACTAGCATTGCATTTGCCTTTCAACTGCCAACTGAACCTGCATATTAATCTTAAGAGAATCCTGAACTAGGACTCCTAAATCACTTTGTGCTTCAGATTTCCAAAGCCTTTTCCCATTTAGAAAATAATCCATGCCTCTATTCTTCCTACCAAAGTACACAATCTCACATTTCCCCAAGTTATATTCCAACTTCCACTTCTTTGCCCACTCACCTGGCACGTGCAAGTTCTTCTGCAACCTCTCTGCTTCCTTTATAATCATGTCCCTCTATCTTTGTGCCATCTGCAAACTTAGCAATAATGCCTTCAATTCCTCATCCAGATTGTTACTGTGGTCCCAACATGGATGCCTGTGGAACTCCACCAGTCATCAGCTACCATTCTGAAAAATATCCCTCTATCACTAGTTTCTGCCTTCTGCCAGTCAGCCAATCCTCTATGCATGCCAGTAGCTTTCCCTAAATACCATGGGCTCTTAGCTAATTCAGCTGTCTCCTGTGCCACACCTTGTCAAAGACCTTCTGAAAGCTCCAAAATATCTTGTCCATTGGCTCTCTATTGCCTAACATGCTCATTACCACAAAGATTCTAACCTCCCCTTGATGATGCTGTGCTGACTCAGCCCTCTTTTACCCTGCACTTCCAAGTACTTCACAATCTCATCCTTAATAATGGACTCTGAAATCTTGTTGAGGTCAGGTTAATTGGCCTGTAGTTTCCTGTCTTCTGCTTCCCTCCCTTCTTAAACATTTGACATTTTCCAATCCTCTGGTACCCTCCCTGACTCCAGTCATTCCTGAAAGATCACCATGATTGCCTCTATAATCTCCGCAGCTGTCTCATTCAGAATTCTGGTGTGTCATCCATCTGATCTGAGTGATATGTCCATCTTCAGACCTTTCAGCTTCCCCAGTACCTTCTCCTTAGTGATGGCCACTACAGTCACCTTTCCCCCAGACTCTGTTGAAATTCTGATAGATGCTAATGTGTCTTTCACTGTGAAGACTGATGCAAAGTATCTCTTTAGTTCCTCCGCCATTTCTTTGTTCCCCGTTACTACTTCTCCAGTTTTATTGTCCAGTGGAATATATCTAAAAAAAATCTTGCAATCTTCTTTTATTTTACTAGCTAACCACCATATTTTACCTTCATCCAATGTATTGCTTTTTAAATTATTATCTGCTGGTGTTTAAGGCGTCCCAATGCTTTGGCTTCTTGCTAATCTTCACCATATTGTATGCTTTTTCTTTTGCTTTTATGTTGTCCCTGATTTCTCTTGACAATCAGAGTTGCTTTATCCTCCCTTCAGTATGTTTCTTCTTCCTTGGGGTGAATTTATGCTCGCCTTCCAAATTACCCCCAGAAACTCCTGTCGTTGTTGTTCCACCATCTTCCCTGTAAGCTCCTCCTTTATGTCTTTGCAGTCTTCTTTACTCAACTGTAACATCATTACATCTGATTCGAGCTTCTTCCTCTCAAACTGCAGGGTGAATTCCATCATATTATTGTCACTGCTCCCTAATGGTTCCTTCTCCTTAAGATTGCTAGTCAAATCTGCCTCATTACACATCACCAAATCCAGAATTGCCTGTTCCCTAGTGGGCTTGACTATAAACTGCTCCAAAAACAAAATCTTATACTCATTCCACAAATTCCCGTTCTGATTTTTCCAGTTCACGTGCATATTAATGCATTTTCGGATTATTGTAATATTGTCTTTTTTACATGCCTTTTCTCCCTCCTGATTTATTTCCTTCCTCACATTCTGACTACTGCTAGGTGCTTTATCCTTTTCAGTTCCTCAACTCTACCTACACAGGTTTTACATTTTCCAACGCTATATACTGCTTGCTAGCGATTTAATTTCTTTATAACAAGGCATATCCATCTCCTCTGGCCATATGCCTCTACCTTCTATAGGATACTTATCCCTGGATATTTTGCTCCCAGGTCTGATGTCCTTGCAGCTACAACATCATACCTGCCAAGTTCAGTCTGTGCTGTAAGCTTCTGACCTTGTTTCGTACACTGTGTGAGTTTAAGTCCTGCATTGAATAACTTCCTTTCATAGTTGTCCCCTTATCCTGAAGTTAGATTTCTAACCCTTTGCACACTCTCTATCCCATTAATTGTTCTGGAAATGTTAATATTCCCTGCCAGATTCTGCCCCTACTCCCCTGCCCCCACTCTTTACATGTCTCCATAATTTTCTATGCAACTGAACCCACACAATCCCATCACTCCACCCACAGCCCTGGTTATGCGATTTGCCAGGACGCTGGTCTCAGCATGACTCAGGTGGAGCCTGTTCCATTGGAATAGCTCTCTCCTTCCCCAGTACTCATGTCAATGTCCCATGGATTCAAACCATTTCTCCCATATCAATCGTTGAGCCATGAGTTCACCTCTTTAATCTTGTTGACCCTGTGCCAATTAGCTCATGACTCAGGCAGTAATCCAGAGATTATTCCCCCTCTAATTTAGGCTCCAGCCACTCATATTCCCTCAAAACAGCCTCCTTTTCTTTCTACCTATTCTCATATATGTACCATAACAACTGGATCGTTCAACTCCCATTCCAAGTTCCTCTGTAGCCCAGATGAGATATCCAGAACCTGGTCACCAGATAGGAAACACAGCCTTTGGAATGCTTGATCCTGGTCAAAGAACAATGTCTATTCTCTTGCCTATACAGTTCCCAATTACACTTACATTTCCCTTTTCTCCTTTTCATGAATGGCTTTCTGTACCATTGGGCTATGATCAATTTGCTCATCCTCCCTACAGCCCACACTCTCATCCACACAGGGAGCAAGAACCTCAAATCTGTCAGACAAGCTCAAGGGCTGAGGCTCCTTCAGCACTACCTCATGTATCTCTCTACCTGCCTCACTCATAGTTACCCCTTCCTCACCGCTGACTAAATTCAAGGTTGTTAATCAGATAGGTGTGACTGCCTCCTGAAACAAAGTCCAGATAACTCTCCCTGTCTCTGATTTTTTTTATATGGGACTAAGCACAGCTTTACTATTAGCAGGTTGTCTGGGAACATGCAACACTTCACATGAAACAAGCAGCAACTTCTTTCCCTTTGTTTTATTTGAACATATACAGAAAATTAGATATTGCTCTTCAATGTTGGTATACCAATTATGCTGTCGGAACTGGCCCTGGCTGTTGTATCACAGGTTGCTCTGGTTTGCCTCCCTTCTGTTCCAAAATAGGTGTAGTTGGTAAGATCTCCTCCTTGGGCTCAACAATGCTGACATGATCAGGCAGAGGTTTCTTGGGTCCAATTTTACCACTTGGGTCCCATGGCAGCATGACCATAACTTTAATGCCCAATACACCCTGTCTTAGCAGTACATGTCGTACAGCTGTACCCACATAGTGGTTCTTCAACCCATCAACAAGTTTCATGGACTTGGCTCTCTGGTCTTGAGTTTTCCGGACATCACCACCTCATAGCCTTTGGCTCCACTTTCCATAATGAAGCGAAGAACACCGTAACAGGCTCTACGTACTGCCAGACCTCCTAACAACTTGTATTGGAGGGATTCTGCCTGAGCAGTAGCACAAAGCCCTCTGGTGGCAACCTTTTCAGCATAAAGGTCAACACTCCCCTCTGGGAAACCAAATCGCTTCTGAACAGCAGTAGTCAGCTCACGGATTCGGCAACCTTTCTCACCCAGCACATTCTGAGTCCTGGTCTCTGATTTTTTTTAATTTCAAAAATAAACTTTATTCATAAAATTATTTGGGTCTCTTTACAATTGGTCATGCCATTTCTTATGCACACCTTACATTACTTTACATACAGACATCAAAATTTATTTTTCCTATATACAAGTCAGTACATTTACTATCCAGCTCTTCTGCTGAGGCATCAGCAGAGCCCAAATGACTGGATGGGCCCCCTGTTCTTCTTAGGCAGGCAGAACTTACACGGTGGTCTTTCCCCACCGCACCTTGGCAGCAGCTGCCCCAAGCTTCAGCACGTCCCTCAACACGTAGTCCTTGACTTTGGAATGTGCCAGTCTGCAACACTCAATCGGGGTCAACTCCTTCAGCTGGAAGGTCAACAGGTTTCGGACCGCCCAGAGAGCGTCCTTCACCGAGTTGATGATCCTCCAGGCACAGTTGATGTTCATCTCGGTGTGCGTCCCGGAGAACAGGCCGTAGAGCACGGAGTCCCATGTCACGGCGCTGCTCAGGACGAACCTCGACAAACACCACTGCACTCCTCTCCAGACTTCTTCTGCATAGGCACATTCCAGAAGGTGGTGTGTAACAGTCTTGTCCCCCCCGCAGCCACTTCAAGGGCAGCATGTGGTGCAGGAGAGAGTCCGGGAGTGCATAAAGGATCTCACAGGCAGAGCCCTTCTCACCACCGGCCAAGCCATGTCTTGGTGCTTGTTGGAATGTTCTGGCGATGAGGCATTCTGCCAAATGGCTTTTACAGTCTGCTCAGGGAACCGCTCGATAGGATCCGCCCTCTCTTTTTCCCAAAGGGTCTCAAGGACACTACGTGCTGACCACTTCCTGATGGACTTGTGGTCAAAGGTGTTTTTCTTCATAAACTTCTCCACGAAGGACAGGTGATACGGAACGGTCCAACTACTCAGAGCGTTCCGCGGCAGCGAGTCCAGGCCCATCCTTCACAACACCGGGGACAGGTAGAACCTCAGTACGTAGTGGCACTTGGTGTTTGCGTACCAGGGATCCACACACAGCTTGATGCAGCCACACACAAAGGTGGCCATCAGGGTGAGGGTGGCATTGGGTGTGTTTTTTTCCCCCGTTGCCCAGATCTTTATACATCGAGTCCCTTCGGACCCGGTCCATCTTTGATCTCCATATAAATTAGAAGATGGCCCGGGTGACTGCAGCGGCACAGGTTCTGGGAATAGGCCAGACCTGTGCCACATATAACAACACTGACAGTGCCTCACACCTGATGACCATGTTTTTTCTCACGATGGAGAGTGACCGTAGCTTCCATCTGCCCAGTTTCTGCCTCACTTTGCTGATACGCTCCTCCCAAGACTTGGCGCACGCCCCAGCCCCTCCGAACCAAATACCCAGCACCTTCAGGTGGTTGGTCCTGACGGTGAAGGGGATCGAGGATTGGTCGGCCCAGTTCCTGAAGAGCACGGCCTCGCTCTTGCCTCGGTTTACCTTGGTCCCCGAGGCCAGTTCGAACTGGTCACATATGCACATGAGTCTGCACGGACAGCAGATCCGAGCAGAAAACGGCAACGTCATCTATGTACAGGAAGGCCTTAACCAGCAGGCCCCCGCTGCCAGGAATAGTCACCCCTCTCAGGCTCGTATCCTTTCTGATGCACTCGGCAAATGGCTCTATGCAGCACACAAACAAGGCAGGAGAGAGAGGGCAGCCCTGCCTGACTCCAGATCTGACTGGGAAGTTATCTGATTCCCACCCATTGATTGAGACTGCACTAACAATGTTGGTGCAGAGCAGTCTGATCCAATTAGCAATTCCCTCCCTGAAGCCCATTTTGGAGAGAACATCTCTTACATACATGTGTGATATCCTGTCAAAGGTTTTCTCCTGGTCCAGGCTGATGAGGCAACTGTCCAACCCTCTGTCCTGCATGCAGACAATCACATCCCTGAGGAGTGCGAGTATCAAAGTTCAGACTTCAATTCACCAACTCTTTAAGGATACAACACTTACTATAGATGTGACCACTGTGAACCAGCTTCCAAGTCATGTAGGTACAGCACATCACCTGGCCGTGCATCTCTATTTTATTTCCTTAGTTCCTAATTTGATTTTTTAAGAATTTCCTACTGGTTTTTAGTTTGTAATCTGTAAATATTTGCCCCATTTGCCTTCAGTCTGAAAGTAACCTGTATTAGATAGTCAAATTAGTAACTATTCCCAAGCAATGAGCTTACTGTTTTGCTGTGATGTCACTTTTTCTTTTATATTGGGTCCTTGATCCTGGACTTTAATTTATCCTGTTAAAAAAAGTTTAAACAGGATAAATTAACAGACAGTAAACTCAAAGCCCCTCTTCCACTCTGTGCTGAATCCCCACGTTGCCTCTAAATTCCCTAAACTACATACATACCCAGTTGACCAATGTCTTACTCTGGATGTAATCTCTCATTCCTGACTGCATGCAGCTTACTCTGGATAACGGCCTTATACAACAAAGAGAAAGAGCAAGAGAGTGTGTCATTGAGAGAGAGTGAGAGACAGAAGTGACAAAAGTGACAATCTTTTTCTTTAAAAAGACTGAGCATGCTCAGGAATTGTGCTGAAACAAAAGTAGATGCAGCGTATTCAGGTGTCTCCCTAATTCACAAACTACAATAAAGCAAAAATGCATCATTAAGATGTGCATTAAATGGGGAATGTCTGTAATTGCTTTCTCATCTCATGCAAGCATCTCAAAGCCCAGTTCTACATAACTTGGTAGGACCTTTAATGTTTAGCTGAAATGATAGATCAGGGAGATGGGAGTCTGCTTGATATTTCATGTGAAGAGTGAGTGGTCATTTTATAAGTATTGGTGGGTTACTTGACTGTAGAGCGCATGTGCCTTTATTGAGGAAGATCTGACACCTTGCAGCACAATTTGCCATGCTCTGTCAGTAGCTGTCCACAAAAAGCTGTGTCTAAAAAAAGATCAGCTGAGGCCATGGAAAGATCAGCCGTGATCTTATTGAATGGTGGAGCGGGCTCGACAGACCAGATAGCCTCCTCCTGCTCCTGGTTCTAATGTTCTTATGTTCTGTCCTACAGCTGCTATGACTTGTTCATCCTCCGGAAGGACAGAGTGCCACAGTTCTTCATTTTACTCCCAAACTCTGGTGGATGGATTCCAGTGGAAGAGGGGTATCCCTTGAAGTGTTAGCTACTCACTCCATAATGAGACCCTGAAAGGAAAGCACAAGAGATGCAACAACCAAAATCATCTCAAAATGGTGGCCAATGAGCAAGCCATGGGGCCTCTGAAGACACAGTTTCAGTGCCTGGATTAGTCAAGTAGCACTTTAAAATACACTCCAACAAGAACCTCTCTCACTGTGCAGGTCTGATAAGCTCACCATTAGTTGGTCCTCTGTTAAGGTGGAAACCTTGAATTGGGTGTTGCAGTTGGAGCAACACAGCTCATCGCTAGAAAGGGAGCGGCAGGATATAGAAGAGGAGGAGAAGGAAAGGGAGGTGGAGAGAGAATTTAAAGAACATCAAAATGCCCTGGCTGCTCAGAAGGGTGGCTAGGGACTGAGGATCTTGTCAGAGTGCGAACACTACGGGAGACCATCTGATCCAAACACAGGACACTTGAGAGTCTTTGGTACAAGAGGAACACTGTGGTATTAAACTTGGAAGCAGTCCTGGTGTCCTATTACTGACCCTGGAAGGAAAAGCAGGGTCATAGATTCTTACCAGACTGATCCACAAGCCGCAAACAAAAACAAACGAAATTGCTGGAAAAGCTCAGCAGGTCTGTCAGCATCTGTGGAGAGAAATCAGAGCGAACGTTTCAGGTCCAGTGATCTTTCCTTAGAACTGACGGGAGGTAGGAAAAAGTTATTTTTGTTTGATCCACTAGTCACCCAGTTTCAGCAGTTCCCAGCCTTTTTTGGAAATGCTGTGGTGTACTGAATAAAGGATCTGAATGGAAATGCAAGTAAAATTAATGTTTCTGGTCCTGTATATTTTTGATAACTTTCAGGAAAATGTTTTAGATTGAACATCCTGGAGGATGTTAACACATTCAAAGCCTGTGGTGTGAAGGGTGTGATTTGAAATGTTCCAGTAGCAGGGTCTCATGTATTTTTGTTGAAGACCTGCTGCATTGTGGAATCTGAAATGTAAACACAGCTGAGGGGCCTTTTGTGAAGACACCCAGTCAGGGAGCACATGCCCTGGGAAAGCGTATCAGAGAGTCTGAGTGAGATTCTCATAATTAGTCTCGATCAGAATAAGTGAAGCAAAACTATGGATAGCGTATAGATAATGAACTACAATCCTTGTCGGACAGCTGAGACTTCTCATCAGGACCACCCACTCATAAAATCAATGCTTAGAACCTATTAAGAAAATGTCTGTTTAAGGAGAAAGTTTGTTGTGCCACATAGATCTGGTTCAACAAATCAACGTGGTTGCTGCAATAAATGTCAGCGGGAAAGTTGCCAGGAGTGCTTTAATGTAAATTATGGCAGATTACCTTGACATTGAAAGGTGAGGGTAATAAAAATTGTCATAAGTTAGTGTCAGTTTTTGTTCGAATTAGAGAGTCCATTATGGCTGTAAACATCACAGTTTTATTGGCGAGATCAAATGGTGCAGCATTTATAAATAGCTGATACTTCTTTAAGCTAGACTTAGCTAACAGGCCAGCATCTTAACAGATGGAATTGAGTACACTAGTGACTCGGAAGGAATTAAATTTTTGTCCTGTAATTATGTCCACTCTCCCATTCCATCAAAATCGCTAGTGATAAGCAAAGCTTGGGATTTGATGAAGGTAAAGACAAAATACTGGAGTCCAAATGATGCCCATATAAGTGGATATAAATCAGGGTAAGGATAAATTGTTTAATTTAAACTTACGTTGAAGAATCAATCAGAATTGGATGTGTTATGAAGACTCATCATTATTAATCATTGAATCCCTACATTGTGAAAGCAGACCATTTGGCCCATCAAGTCCACACTGACCCTTCAAAGAGCATCCTACCCAGACTACTTGACACAGAAATGCTAACCACTGAGCCGCTCTGCTTGCCCAAATTAATCACTTTTTCAAATTCATGTTTAAAAGATTATGGATGGTGGTTCTTCTGAAACACTATGGAGATAGCTGGACTGAATTTGTCTTTTAAAAGGGGGCTACTGAAAGGAAATTGGGAATTTTATTTCCAAAAGTGCTTTTTGGAAGTCACATGGCTTAAGCTTATTGTTTTGACTTATTTCTGGAAAGTCACATGCCTGAGTTAATGACTATCAGTACAGTGCAGGCAGTTGAAGTGCATTACTTATGACATGACCTCCACTTGTCTGTGTTTGTAGTTCAGGCTATTAATATGCTTCCAAAATGTCCCTGGAGAAGGCTTAGCCCTCAGCCCAAATCCAAGCAGAATTCGGGTTGTTATGGTGCCCCGAAAAACCTGCAACATTGACATTGTCTGTCTAAAAACTATGTCCAACAGATCTCAATTCCTGCTGATCTGATGGCCCCCCAATATGAGAATAGAACAGAATCCCTTAAGTGTGGAAACAGGCCCTTCAGCCCAACAAGTCCACACCCACCTTCTGAAGAGTAACCCACCCAGACCATTCCCCTATCCTCTATTTACGTCTGACCAGTACATCCCTGAACACTATAGCTAATTTAGCATGGCCACTTCACCTAACCTACACATCTTTGGATTGTGGGAGGAAACCCCACACAGACATGGGGTGAATGTGCAAACTCCACACAGACAATCACCCAAGACTGGAATCAAACCCAAGTCCCTGGCACTATGAGGCACCATGCTGCTATAATCAGAGCTACTTGGTCTAGTTACCTATAGCTCTCTGAAGTTGTTAAAATTGCAGAAGATGCTGGAACAGGGAAAGCAATTATCACGAGAAGATGCAGGAATGATTTGTCCGATGATTTAAGTCAACTATGTAATTTTTGCATTCAAGCTTAAGGGAAAGAAGAGTGGGTCTAAGACTAGAACTTTAAACTTAAAGGAGGATAATTAAAAGGGAATGGAAACAGAAATAGTGATCTGGCAAATTAAGTTTCGTGATGGATCATTGGAGATGCAGGGGCTCACATTTAAAGGGATTTTCTTTTTTATTTGTTCATGGGACATGGGTGTTACAGGTAAGGGCATTGTTTATTGGCCACCCCTAATTGCCCTTGATTAGGAGGTGGTTAGCTGCATCCTTGAACTGCTGCCACTCTGCTTTGTTCGTGAATGTTGAAGTTGCTCAACGAATGGTTAAGCCCTGGATGGTGTCAAGATTCTTGAGTATTGTTGAAGTTACAATCATTCAGACAAATGGACAGTATTCTATCAGTCATGACTTATGCCTTATAGATTCAATCCATGTCATATCAATAAATGATTGAAACTAATGAAAACCACAAAGGCTCTGAGCCTGACAGCATTCTGACAATAGTCCTGAAAACTAGAGCTCCAGATCAAAAGGAATTCCAGGGGATAGATGTAAATGCTTCAGCTTTATATTTTGAACTGAAATCCTGGGCTTCCAGGTTGTGAAGTTGTGGATATTTGTGTAGTTTCCATCTCCTGTTAGTTGTGTAATGGTCTACCATTGTTCACAACTGGATATGGTAAGACTGTTGAGCTTAGACTTGATCCATTGTTTGTGAAATTTCCTAGCTCTGTCTATCACTTGTTGCTTTTGGCACCCTGTGGTATTGGTTCATCAGGTTGATAGCTCAATTTTAGGGATGCTTGGTGCTTCCCCTGGCATATCCTCCTGCACTCTCCATTGAACCCAGGTTGATCTGCTTTGATGGTAATGATTGAACATATGTATGGCCATGAGTTTATTGATACACAGGAAGTGAGTGGCTTAATTGTATTGTCGCTAGTAATAGAGAGGCCTATGATAATGTTTGGTGGGTTCAAATCCCACAATGCCAGATGGTTAAATTTGAATTCAATTAATATCTGGAGTTAAGAAGGTTGCCCAATGGTGACCATTTAATGACTGTAGGTTGTTGTAAAAGCTCATTTAGTTCACTAATGTCCTTCAGAGAAAGAATGCTGCCATGCTTACCTGGTGTAGTCTATACATAAATCCAGACGCACACCAATGTGGTTGACTCTTAACTGCCCTCTGGACAACGAGGGATGAGTAATAAGTGCTGGCCTAATCTGTGATGCACACATCCTGTGAATAAATGAAAAAAGTACAATTCTGCCACTGGTACTGATGAATGAGAGTGCTTCATGGATACCCAGTTTTGAATCGTTAGATCTGTTAAAAGTCTGTACCATTTATTTTGGTGATAGTGCCACACAACATGATGTATAGACTCAATGTGAAGGCTGGACTTTGTCTCCAAAAGGACTGTGTTGTAGTCACAGCTAACGTTATGCCTACCCTCAGTTCTTCCTCCAAGTACTGTTCACCATGGAGGACTATTGACTCCTCAGCCAAGGGAGGATGGGAGGGGTGATCAGCAGGAGGTTTTCTTGCCCATATTTGAACTAGTGCCATTAAATACCATACGGTCTGGAGTCAACATTGAAGACTCTCTTGGCAACTCCTTCCTGACCACCTACTTTTGTGCTCCATGTCTGCTGGCTCTGACCTGCTAGTGGGACAGAACATACCCAGGGATGGGGTGATGCGAATGTCTAGGCCATTGTGTGTAAGTATTACCATGTCAAGCTGTTACTTATCTAGACTGGAGGACAGTTCTTCCAATTTTAGCCTGAGTCCCCAGTATATTGATTAGAAAGATTTTGCAGTTTCCTGTCACTGTTTCTGGTTCTGAGGTTATGCCAGATGGTCCATCCAGTTTTATTTCTTTGATTAGGTTTTTATAGCAGTTAAATATAACTGAGTGGCTTGTTTGTTCAATTCAGAGGATAAATTAGAATCAGCCAAATAGCTGTGGGCCTGGAGTCACATATGGGTCATACCAGGTAAATATGGCAGATTTCCTTCCATAAGGATGAGTTTTTATGACCATTGACAATGGTTACATAATAATCATTAGCTTTCAATTCCAGATTTTGACTGAATTCAAATTTCGCCATCCTTCATGGAGGGATTTGAAATCCTCCCCATAGAATTTTCAGCTGCTGTCCTGGATTATGGTCCAGTGACATTACTCCACTGAAGAAGACTTCAAATGTATTGCTGCTGAATTTCCTCAAGGCACAAACATAGGGAGGAAAGTAAGTTGTAAAGTGGACAAACGAAGCTACAAATCGATAAATAGATTCATTAAATGTGTGGGAAAATTCTGGTAAAATGTATGAAAATATAAGGCATGGAAATATGAAAGTGATCATTCTGACTGAGCATGTGAGAACAAAGCATATTATGTAAACTTTGAGAGATTGCAGAGCTCTGCAAACTGCAAAAGGTTGGTGTGGAAGTACAAGTAATTAGGAAAGCTGACAGAATGTTAGAATGTATCATTGGGGAATTGAATACAAACATAAGGCAGTTGTATTTCAGTTATACAGGGTGTTAGTGAGACCATATCTGGAATACAATATTGATCTCCTTATTTGGGGAAGGATGTAACTGTATTATAAGCAGTTCAGAGAAGGCCTATGTGACTATTACCTGGAATGGACAGGTTGTCTGATGAGGAGAGGCTAGACAGGCTAGGCTTGTGTCTGCTGGAGTTTAGATGAGTAGGAGATTACTTGATTGAAATATTTAAGGTTCTTGCTGGATTGATGTTGAGAGGATGTTTCCTCTTGTTGGAAAGTGTAGTTGTGGGTGACATTGTTCAAAAAAAGTGTTACCCATTTCAGACAGGTTAGAAAAAATAGTCTATAGAGTCATAGAGTCACAGAGATGTACAGCACAGAAGTAAACTCTTCAGTCCAACTTGTCCATGCTGACTAGATTTCCCAAGGAGAAAGTGAGGTCTGCAGATGCTGGAGATCAAAGTTGAAACTTTATTGCTGGAACAGCACAGCAGGCCAGGCAGCATCCAGGGAACAGGAGATTCGACGTTTCGGGCACAGGCCCTTCTTCAGGAATTCAGGATTTCCCAACCCAATTGAATCTACCAGCAATCGGCCCATATCCTTCCAATCCCTTCCTATTCATATATTCATCCAGATGCCTTTTAAATGTTGCAATTGTACTAGCCTCCATCACTTCCTCTGGCAGCTCATTCCACACACGTACCACCCTCTGTGTGAAAAAGTTGCCCCTTAGGTCTCTTTTATATCTTTCCCCTCTCACCCTAAACCTATGTCCCCACAGTTCTGGACTCCCCCACCCCAGGGAAAAGACTTTGTCTATTTATCCTATCCATGCCCCTCATGATGTTATAAACCTCTTTAAGGTCACCCCTCAGTTTCCGACGCTCCAGGGAAAACAGCCCCAGCCTATTTCAATCTCTCCCTGTAGCTCAAATCCTCCAACCCTGGCAACATCCTCATAAATCTTTCCTGAACCCTTTCAAGTTTCACAATATTTTTCCGATAGGAAGGAGACCAGAATTGCACGCAATATTCCAACAGTGGTCTAACCAGCTGTACAGCTGTAACATGACCTCCCAACTCCCATACTCAATACTCTGACCAATAAAATAAAGCATACCAAACACCTTCTTCACTATCCTACCCACCTGCGACTCCACTTTCAAGGAGCTATGAACCTGCTCTCCAAGGTCTCTTTGTTCAGCAACACTCCCTAGGATCTTACCATTAAGTGTATAAGTCCTGCTAAGATTTGCTTTCCCAAAATGCAGCACCTCGCATTTATCCAAATTAAACTCCATCTGCCATTTCTCGGCCCATTGGCCCATCTGATCAAGATCCCGTTGTAATCTGAGGTAACCTTCTTCACTGTCCACTACACCTCCAATTTTGGTGTCATCTGCAAACTTACCAACTATACCTGTTATGGTCACATCCAAAACCTTTTTTTAATGGTGAAAAGTAGTGAACCCAGCACCGATCCTTGTGGCATTCCAATGGTCACAGGCCTCCAGTCTGAAAAACACCCTCCACCACCACCTTCTGTTTCTACCTTTGAGCCAGTTCTGTATCCAAATGGCTAGTTCTCTCTATATTCCATGAGATCTAACCTTGCTAATCAGTCTCCCATGGGAATCTTATCAAACGCCTTACTGAAGTCCATATAGATCACATCTACTGCTCTACCCTCATCAATCCTCTTAGTTACTTCTTCAAAAAACTCAATCAAGTTTGTGAGACATCAGTTCCCACACACAAAACCACGTTGACTATCCCTAATCAGCCCTTACTTTTCCAAATACATGCACATCCTGTCCCTCAGGCTTCCCTCCAATAACTTACCCACCACCGACATC
Source organism: Chiloscyllium plagiosum (assembly GCF_037043375.1). Taxonomy (NCBI): domain Eukaryota; kingdom Metazoa; phylum Chordata; class Chondrichthyes; order Orectolobiformes; family Hemiscylliidae; genus Chiloscyllium; species Chiloscyllium plagiosum. The sequence goes on from NW_028270141.1 coordinate 106,473,691, forward strand.
AGACTCACTGGTCTATAGTTCCCTGGCTTGTCCTTACCACCCTTCTTAAACAGTGGCACCACGTTAGCCAACCTCCAGTCTCCTGGCACCTCACCTGTGACTATCGATGATACAAATATCTCAGCAAGGGGCCCAGCAATCACCTCTCTAGTTTCCCACAGAGTTCTAGAGTTCACCTGATCAGGTCCTGGGTAGTTATCCACTTTTATGTGATTCAAGACATCCAGCACTTCCTCCTCTGTAATATGGACATTTTTCAAGGTGTCACCATCTATTTCCCTACATTCTATATCTTCCATATCCTTTATATCCTTTTCCACAGTAAATACTAATGCAAAGTACTCGTTTAGTATCTCCCCCATTTTCTGCAGCTCCACAGAAAGGCCGCCTTGCTGATCTTTGCAGGGCCCTATTCTCTCCCCAGTTACCCTTTTGTCCTTAATATATTTTTAAAAACCCTTTGGATTCTCCCTCACTCTATTTGCTAAACCTATCTCCTTTTTGCCCTCCTGATTTCCCTCTTAAGGACACTCCTACTTCCTTTATACTCTTCTAAGGATTCACTCGATCTAAACTGTCTATACGTGACATATACTTTCTTCTTTTTCTTAACCAAGCCCTCAATTTCTTTAGTCATCCAGCATTCCCTATACCTACCAGCCTTTTCTTTCACCCTGACAGGAATATACTTTCTCTGGATTATCATTATCTCATTTCTGAAGGCTTCCCATTTTCCAGCCGTCCCTTAACCTGCGAATATCTGTGCCCAATCAGCTTTTAAAAGTTCTTGCCTAATACCGTCAAAATTGGCCTTTCTCCAATTTAGAACTTCAACTTTTAGATCTGCTCTATCCTTTTCCATCGCTATTTTAAATCTACTAGAATTATGGTCGCTGGCCCCAAAGTGCTCCCCCACTGACACCTCAGTCACCTGCCCTGCCTTATTTTCCCAAGAGTAGGTCAAGTTTTACACCTGCTCTAGTCAGTACATCCACATATTGAATCAGAAAATGTTCTTGTACACACTTAACAAATACCTCTCCATCTAAACCTCTAACACTATGGCAGTCCCAGTCGAGGTTTGGAAAGTTAAAATCCCCTACCATAACTACCCTATTATTCTTACAGATAGCTGAGATCTCCTTACAAGTTTGTTTCTCAATTTCCCTCTGACTATTGGAGGGTCTATAATACAATCCCAATAAGGTGATCATCCCTTTCTTATGTCTTAGTTCCACTCAAATAACTTCCCTGGGTGTATTTCCCAGAATATTCACCCTCAGTGCAACTGTAATGCTATCCCTTATCAAAAATGCCACTCCCCCTCCTCTCTTGCCTCCCTTTCTGTCCTTCCTGTAGCATTTGTATCCCAGAACATTAAGCTGCCTGTCCTGGCCACCCCTGAGCCATGTTTCTGTAATTACTATGATATCCCAGTCCCTTGTTCCTAACCATGCCCTGAATTCGTCTGTCTTCCGTGTTCGGCCTCTTACATTGAAATAAGTGCACTTTAATTTATAAGTCACAGAGTCATAGAGATGTACAGCATGGAAACAGACCCTTCGGTCCAACCCGTCCATGCCGACCAGATATCCCAACCCAATCTAGTCCCACCTTGTTCTCTGCTTTGTCCTTGCCTGCCCTGACTGTTTGTCTCGCTTCTTTTTTCAACTGTACCAGTCTCAGATTGATCTCTTTCCTCACAATCTCCATGGGTCCCACCCCTACCCCCCACTCTCCATCTTACTAGTTTAAGTCCTCCCGAGCAATTCTAGTAAATCTCCCAGCCAGTATACCAGTCCCCTTCCAATTCAGGTGCAATTCGTCCTTCTTGTACAGGTCACTTCTATCCCAGAAAAGATTCTAATGATTCAAAAATGTGAATCTTCTCCCATACACCAGCTCCTCAGCAATGCATTCATCTGCTCTATCCTCCTATTCCTGCCCTGACTAGCTCGCAGCACCGGGAGTATTCCAGATATTACTACTCTCGAGGACATACTTTTTAAATTCCTGCCTAACTCTCTATATTCTCCCTTCAGAATCTCATCCTTTTCCCTCTATTGTCGTTGGTTCCAATGTTTACAATGACTTCCTGAGGGTCTCTCTCCCCCTTGAGAACATTCTGCACCCTCTCTGAGACATCCTTGATCCTGGCACCAGGGAGCAACACACCATTCTGATTTTTCGCTGCTGGCCACAGAAACATCTGTCTGTACCTCGGACTATAGAGACCCCTAACACAATTGATCTCTTGGAAGCTGACATACCCCTCATTGCATTAGAGCCAGTCTCGATACCAGAAACCTGGCTGTTCTTGCTACATTCCCCTGAGAATCCATCACCCCCCACATTTTCCAAAATAGCATACTTGTTTGAAATGTAGATAGCCACAGAAGACTCATGCACTACCTGCCTCCCTCTCTTACCTTTCCTGGAGTTAACCCATCTATGTGACTGTATCTGAGACTTTTCTCCCTTCTTATAACTACCATCCATCACATCCCCTTGCTCTTGTAAATTCTTCATTGCCTCTAACTGTCTCTCTAACAGATCCATTCGATCTGATAGGATTCACAACCAACCACATTTATTATAAATATAATCTTCAGTAACCCATAAACTCTCCCTAAACTCCCACATCCGACAAAAAGAGCACATCACTCTATGAAAGGCCATTTTTGTTTCTTTTACTCTACTGACCCAGAAAATAGCATTGTCTTATACCTCTACAAAGTACTGCTCCAGGCTAACGTAATACTTATGGCTTATATTTTTAAGTTTAATCAAGAGACATATCTCAATAATACATATAATCAAGAAAGAACTCACAGCTCACTACTGCAGACTTACTTTAAGGCCACACTTAAAATATCCGCTTATCTGTTTCTGTGCTGTGACCTCTTCCAAAGATCTGTTGTGAATTTCACTGTTTGTTAGTTTTCCCAGACACGCTCCGATGTCCAGTGATACATGAACTCAAACAGCAAAGGCAGTAACTATGTCAGGGAGCAATGTCGATTTCTCTCTCTCTCTCTCTCCTGCACTGACCTCACCACGTGTTTCCTTTGTCTGTTCCTCTCCCTTCTAAAAGTGCTGTTGTTTTGACATTTCTTTTCACCAATGTTCCAAAACAATGCAACAGCATATAAAACAGTAATTGCTGCTCCTGGAATTTGAGGAAATCACCTCCAACACCTAAAATACCTCAAAAAAAAAGGAGCAGCTGTTACAGCCAGAAATTTTTCCCTATTTGAGGGCTATGAGGAACTCTCATCCTACAGTAGAAGCAGTCTTTGAATATTTTTGATGTGGATAGATTCTTGATAAATGAAGGAGTGAAAGATTATCAGGGATAGATGGGAATTTGCAGTAATTTGATCGCCATGATTTATTGCATGCTGGCGCAGGCTCAAGAGACCAAGTAGTGAATTCTTGCTTTTAATTCATGTGTTATGTAATTAACAGCAGCCAAACAACAAGTTAAATGTTGCAGTGATAAATATAAAAGTGTTACAAAGTAGGCAGAAATATATCATCGAAATATTCAATGTACAGAACAGAATGAACACAGAAAACCTTAAGAATGGAATTGATGAATAATAGTGAATCTTTCATCCTTCTCAATGTTGGGGCTTTGGCAACAAACAAAAAAAAAGCAAAATGATACATTCTCAGAAGTCTCAATTACAAACCTACAAAGCTAATTCAGAGGCTTGGTAGTGAGTCCACTTCTGCTGCTCAAATTCTGCAGTTTTTCTCTCCAGGCAGGAATGTTTGAGTGAATTCACTGGGAATGACTGCAGTTGTCCCCGTTTAATATGCTGGCCCAGAATTCCACCCTTGGACACCTATCATGGTGAAAGCACTGAAAAAGCCAAATGAGGGCACCATTTGTTTCTGTATCAGTGTTTATCATGTGTAGAAATGTTTCCAACAGTTCTTTGATCGCTGGGTAAAGGGGACAATTTAGACAAAGATTTAGACAAAGGTGTTTGCTCGAGAGCATGGTGATGGAAAAGCACAGCACGTCAGGCAGCATCCGAGGAGCAGGAGAGTCAATGCTTCGGGCAAAATCCCTTAATCAGGAATGAGGCTGGGAGCCTCGGGGATGGAGAGATAAATGGCAAGGGGGTGGGGCTAGGGTGAAGGCAGCTGAGAGTGGACAGGCCTTTGTGGAGTCCAGGTGAGCTTCTGGAATTTGTAAGCCCAATGATTAGATTAGATTCCCTACAGTATGGATACAGACTGTTCAGCCCAACAAGTCCACACCAACCCTCCGAAGAGTAACCCACCCCCCTACCCTACCCTGACAAATGCACCTAACACTATGGGCAATTTAGCATGTCCAATTCACCTGACCTGCACAACTTTGGGTTGTGGGAGGAAACCAAAGCACCCGGAGAAAACCCATGCAGACACGAGGGGAATATGCTAAACTCCACACAGCCAGTCACCCAAGGCAGGAATCGAACCCATGTCCCTGGCACTGTGAGGCAGTAATGCTGACCACTGAACTACTGTGCTGCCCGAAAATGTTATCTGGCTCTCTGGATTAACAATCCAGCAATAATCCAAAACGTCGATTCTTCTGCTCCTTGGAATCTGCCTGACCTGCTGTTCTTTTCCAGCGCCACACTCTCAACTCTGATCTCCAGCATCTGCAGTCCTCACTTTCACCTAGAGGAAGGATGTGGGATGTTGCCTGGAATTTGTTAGCTATGAGGAGAGGTTGGACTAAACTTGGATTGATTTTGCCAGAGCATCAGAGACTAAGGTGCGATTGAAGTATATACAATTATGAGAGGCATGGATAAGGTGGATAGTTGGAGTTTTTTTTCCCAGGGTGGAAATGTCAAATACTAGAGGGTACAGGTTTAAGGTGAGAAGGAGAAAGTTTAAAAGAGATTATGAGAGAAGTTTCTTCCACAGAGGCTGGTGGAACACACTGCTGGGGAGGTAATAGAAGCAGACGCATAGCAATGTTTAAAAGGCATTTAGACAGACAAATGAAGAGGAAGGAAAAAGATGGATATAGACCATGTTTAGACAGATGGGATTCTTTAGAATGGCGTCATGGCCAGCACAGACATGAAGGGCCTGTTCCTGTGCTGTACTGTTCTATGTTCTATGTAAAACTGTACATAATACTCCAGCTGAGGTGTAACTCATGTTTAAACTCATCATAACATCCCTGTTCTTGTACTCTGTGCTTATTATAATATAGAATAGTATCATGTCTCTCTTCTCTATTTTAATGTTTTTCCAGACAACCAATGCTTCCTGCTTTTTAATATCAACATGCTCTAGAATAGCAATAGATTGTCATCAGCCCTGTCCTTCTCCTTGGTGAATATTGTTGTGAAGTACTTATGAAGGACTTCAATCACGTCCTCTGGCTCCATGCATAAATTTCTTCCTTTGTCCTTGAGTTGACCTACGCTTTCCCTAGTTACCCTTTGCCTCCTAATATACCTTTAAAATGCTTTAGGATTCTTCTCAATTCTAATTCACTACAACACAGTACAACACCCGAACAGCTCCGTTATCTCACTAAGCCTGTGCTGATTTCTAATCCTTATTTAGACCAGCTAGTTATTGCCCATAGGCTATTAGCCTAAAATATTTTAAAGCCTCTTTAGCTTAAGTTCCTTTCTGCTCCATTTATATTCCTCAAGAGTCTTTTTTGATTTCTGGACCTCCACCGCCCTCTGGGTGAAAAAGGTTTACCTCAAATCCCCTTGAAACTTCCTGCCTTTCAGTTTAAAATTATGCTCCCTTGTATTGACCCTTTGGCTAAGGGGAACAACTGCTTTCTATTCAGCCTGCCCGTGCCCCTCATAATCGTATGCATCTCCATCGGGTCCCCTTCTGTACTCCAAAGACCTTGTCCAGCCTCTCTTCATGGCTAAAATGTACCATCTCAGGCAACATCCTGGTTAATCTCCTCTGCATCCCCACTAGTGCAATCACATCTTTCCAATAATGTGAGCACAATTACACTCAGTACTCCAGCTGTAGCCTAACCACTGGGTTTGTACAGCTCCAACATAACTTCCCAGCTCTCATAATCTTTGCCATGTCTGATAAAGGCAAAGTGATCCATATGGCTTCTTAACCACCCCTAAAACCTGTCTATATCTTCTGGGATTTGTGGATAAGCACCCGAATATCCCTTTGTTCCTTTGAGTTTCCCAGTGCCCTGTCATTCATTGAGTATTCCCTTGTCCTGTTCCTTCTTCTAAATTTCGTCTGCCACTGATCTGCCCATTTGACCAATCTATTTATATCCTCCTGTAATCTACCACCTTCCTCCTCACTATCAAACACCCAGCTAATCTTTATGTTGTCTGTATACTTCATAAATATAGCCCACAATTTATTTACGATATATCGGTTAGGGCAAAGAGAGATTTGATGAAGTTTTTAAAATCATGAGGGTTTTGGAGAGAGGTGATAGGCTCATCATTGGATCAAGAACCAGAAAGCGCAATTTTAAAGAGCTTGCAAGGGAACAAATGTGAGACGAGAAAAAAAATAAACAAAAAAACCCAAAAAAATTGCAGATACTGGAACTCAGAAGCAAAAAGAGAATCATAAAATCTCTACAGTATGGGAGCGGGCCTTTCAGCCCAGCAATTGCACACCAACCCTCTGAAGAGCGTCTCACCCCATCCCACTCCCCTACCTTATCACCCTCCATATCCCATGGCTAATCCACCTGGCCTGCATATCCCTGGACCCTATGGGCAATTCAGCATGACCAATCCACCTAAGCTGCACATCTTTGGACTGTGGGAGGAAACCGGAGCACCCAGAGGAAACCCACGCAGACACGGGGAGAATATGCAAACTCCATGCAAACAATCGCCCGAGGGAGGAATTGAACCCAGGTCCCTGGCGCCGTGAGGCAGTAGTGCTAACCACTGAGAAATTGCTGGAAAAACTCAACAGGTCTGGCAGCAACTGTCACATTTTGGGTCCAGTGACCCTTCTTCAGAACCTCTTCGGTTTTTCCAGCAATTTCTGTGTTTGTTTCTGAGAGAAAAAAAACATTTTTATCAGGAATTAATTATAATCTGGAATGCATTGTCTAGAGTTGTGGTGGAGGTAGGTTCAATTTATATATTGAATAAATTATTAGGTGGTTAGTTAAATAGAAACAATGTGCAGGATTAAGGAGAAAGGGCAGGAGACTGGCACAAAGTTAAAATGCTCAGAGAGTCAGTGAACAAGCCGAAGGCTGGAAGAACACAGCAAGTCAGGCAGCATCAGGAGGTGGAGAAGCCAACATTACGGTCAACATTTCAAGTCCTGAACCAGTCCTGAAGAAGGGTTACACCTGAAATATTGACTTCTCTACCTTTTGATCCTGCCTGGTTTGCTGCATTCTTCCAGCCTCCTGCTTGTTCTACCTTGGATTCCAGCATCTGTAGTTTTTTTGTCTCTAACAGAGAGTCAGTGCAGACATGGTTAGTCTGCACCGTAGCAACTCAGTGATTCAGCGATGTTGTTTGGAAAGCAGCATGAGAGGTTGGTGGAAGAGTGGATAGGAGAAGTCATGCAAAGATGAATTCACTGCACTTGAATACTACAGTGTATTCATTCCACTTCTGTGGTACATTTCCCAGTGCTTGGGTGAGACTCTGGGATTTGATCTCCCTGGGCACCTGATAGGAGTCCTCCTTGAAATTGGCCCTTGGAGGTCCTGCTGCATTCTCTGTTCTCTACGCTCTCCTAGATTTTGCCCACCTCTAAATGTTAGACCTCCAGCACCTGGGAAACCTCATGCCCCATTCAGCAGCAACCTCCAGTGATTCCATGCTATTTCATTTTAAGACGGATAGGCCACCTCCATCACATGCTATCACCACATGCTGCTTGGTCCCCAAGTGAGCAGAGAGGCTGCCAGCAGCAAATGCTCCACTTGGACCAAAGCCATTGTCAGGTAAATGAAGAAGCTGTGCCAAAGTTATATTTATTGATTTCCATAACAGTAGGCACTTGCATGTCTTGAATTGCAAACGGGTGGCCAAAAAGCAGCACAGACCAATTTCTAACCCATTAGCTGGCAGTTGGAATTCAACTTTAGAAATAATGTAATTGATAGGATCAAATGCTTGACCTCATTAGTGAGTGCACCAAAGAAACATCATAATTGTCCATGTTTATATATTATCTGTCCTGTCCTCGGCCCAAGTGAATTAAAAGGCTATTAGGTACAAACTGTACAGCAGCCAGTTGTCTCTTATTTATGTGCTTGTATAAAGAGAAATACACTGCAATGTTAATTAAAAGGAATGGTGAGTGTGACCTGCTGTTGATGTACAAAACTACAGAAAAATATAATTAACACTGGATGTGTCATTAGTTTCCAGCAAAAACATATCTGTTTTGGAAATTACTAATGTGATTAAAGACAACCAAAATAAAATTTGCTTCTTGAGTGTGCGAATATGCTGTTCATAATGAGTGGAGATTGTGCTCTTTAACCTTGTATATATTACAGTTCATAGATGCAAAATGCCACTCTACTTTTTTTTTACAAAAGGAGAGGCTCCACATTTCTAACTGGAGATTTCAATCAGAGCTCTATCAAAAATGTGGAGCTGTGTTTTCATTCTGACAGTTCTCTTGTAGCACAGAACTGCGAGGGGAAGGCAAACTACACTCCTTATTCTGAGCAGTGAGCCACACGATTCAGAAATGTCATGATCCAGAATCAAACCAGCCACTTCAATAGCTGCTGTCAAACAGAAGGTACTGAAGGTATTGTGTGCGGTTGGGAAGGTAGGAAGTAGGAGGGGCCAAGTGGGTGGTGTGTCATGTGGCTAGAGGCAGGGTGCCTGGAGGGGTAGTGTACCAGGTTGGGAGGACACCAGTTGGGTAGGGGGAATAGAGCTGGGAGGATTACAGTGCCAAATGGGTCAAGTACCAGGGCATACGGTGCCAGGTGGGTAAGATGACAAGGAGATAGCTGCAGGGTGCCAGGGATTGAAGAGTCCAAGGTAGGTAGGATGCCATATGTGTTAGGATTAGGTTGCCAGTGGATTGGGTGCCAGAGTGCAAGGTCACAAGAGGCCAGGTAAGTGTTATACTATACGACAAATAACTGTAAGCCAGTTAGCTTAAGATCTATCATTGTGAAAATGTTAGCAGAGCATTTATAAATACATAACGTAATCAAACAGAGTTAGCATTGACCATGAAAGGAAAACCATGCCTGACAGATTTATTCAAATTTGTTGAGGAGGTAACAAGCAGGATGGGTAAAGGGGAACCAGTAGATTCAATATATTTGGATTTCCAAAAGATTTTTGATACTGTGCATATGGCTACTTAATAAGATAAGAGCCTTGCTGTTGTGTATAGTATACTAGCGTGAATAAAGATTTGGTTAACTAACAGATGACAGAAAGTAGGATAAGAGGGACATTTTCAGGATGGCAATCAAAAATATAATCAAGTTGGGGGAGGGAGGAATGGTGTTTGTAGTCATTATCAGGGATCACTACTGTGATAGAGAAGGCATAGAACTCAAATTGAGTTATTGGAGGCAGCATACTGGTGTGTAGAGAGGATAATAATTGTGAATGGGGAACTCAACACACAAGGAGAGGGGAGATGATAAAACACAGAAAGAAAGAGATAATGCAGGAGGGTTTTCATTGACAGTAAGCACCAACCCATCTACAATGGGAGGACAGTGCATGTCTATGTCTGGTTTGAAAAGCAGTACGTCTGGGGCTCAGTGGTTTATGTTGGGACATGGACAATGAAATAAACGGGGTTGGGCTGGAATGTGGACAAGTTCAACATTGATGGCGTTGACATGGAGGACAACCAAGAAGGGAGTATAACGATTTGGAGGGTCACCCAGACTGAGAGGGCTGAGTTTGTGATTGACCGCGTGAAGCAAGGATTCAGTTTCTTCCCAGTCTCATCCAAAGAGTGAGTTCACAGTGGAGATGAAAATGGCTGCCTTCACATCCAGAGTGGGCAGCATGTTTTATTCTGTGAAGGAGGGATCCACTTTAGTGTGATGTGAGGTATTTTGAAAGGCAATAGCATTAACCTACACCCCCATAACTCAGGGAAGAGCCACCTGTGATCTCAGAATGCCGTATGGTACTCCTGAGTGAGAGAGTAGGCAGTGCAGGGGGCATGTGGTGCAGTGACAGGAATGTTGGGGAGGTCTGAAAAAGAGACTTTGGACTTGAGACATTGACTCTGTTTCTCCGGTGTTTTGAGTTTTTATTTCCAATTTCACAATATTTTGATGAGAAGGGTCTGGGTTGTTGGGATGTGTGAGATCGAGTCAGGGAAGCTACAGAAATTGCAGGTCTGGCAGCATCCGAGAGGAGAAGGCAGAGCTAACCTTTCGAGTCCAGTGACTCCTTCAGCAGAGGGAAGATGCTGCCTTTAATAGTGAGGGCAGCAGAACATGAGCCTTGGTAGGAGATGTGTGCATAGCGTGAGAGTGAGTTGGCAGAGAGAAGATGTTGGCACCTAGCCTCATGGAGGATTGGCCTTATTGTAGCCCTGCTGGGTGTGCTTCACAACTCTGCAAAGGGCACTGCCCTGGGTTGCAACTTTAGTCTAGGCTGGCAGGGTCTAGTGCCGTGGTCACCTCTGCGTGGTTCTAAGGGAAGAGGCTGACCCTCCTCTGTTCCATTCCATCCACCTGGATCTCTAGATCTCAGGGGGGCTAACATATCTCTGTGCGTCATTTCTAGGGTAATTCACAGGAATTACTGCCTTGGCCAAGGCTGGGGAAAGGTGGTATTTGATGCATGGGACACAGGATTCTGTGTGGTCTTTCCACTGCTTACTCTTGGCTTTCATGTGTTGTTCTCGGTGACATTCAAAGCCATTGATGACATCATGGATGCTTCTTTTCCTCTTTATATGTTCTAGGGCAAGTGATTCCCTTAGGTTGATGAGAATGTTGCGTTTGTTTTGGGAGATTTTCAGAGTGCCTTGTAGCATTTCCTCTGCTCCTGCTGTGATCGCTTACCATTGCGAAGCTCAGGGTAGAGCACTCTTTTGAAGAGCTTTGTATTGGACATGCAGACAATGTGGCCAGTCCAATGCAACTTGTCATATGTGACAAATACCTCAATATTGGGATATTGGCCTGGGAGAGAAAGTCTATCCTGCCAGTGAATTTGCAGGAATTTGCGAAGACAGTGCTGTTGAAAACTCTCCAGACATTTGAGGTGTGTACTATACAAAGTCCATGGCTGTGATGCACACAGGAGGCTGGGGATCTAGCTGCACTGTAGACAATGAGCTTGGCACTCAGTTGGAGGTCTCGGACTTTGAACACAGTGTCTAAAGGCTGCACTAGCACATTGGAGTTGACGTTGGATTTTATCATCAATGTCTGCTCGCACCAAGTAGAGGTCTCTGAGGTATGGGAAATTATTCTTGTTGTCCAGGGCCTCACCCTGGATTTTGGTGGTTGGGTGGCAGTGTTTTCCAAATGTTTAGCCTGAGTCATATGCCTTAGTGAATGCGTTGATAATGGTTTGTAACTTGGCCTTTGAGTGTATGCACATGAAGGCACTGTCTGTGCAGCTTGATAATAGATGTTGCAGTGTCTTGGTTCTGGCCTGAACATGTCAAAGGTTGAACAGTTTCCTGCCAGTCCCATAGGTTAGCTTCATTCTGGCAGTGAGGTTCATGGAGATGTGCTGGAGTGTTGCAGTGAGGAAGAAGGAGAACTGTGTTGGTTAGATGACACAGCCTTGCTTGACCCCAGTTTGCCTTCGTTGAGTCTTTGGTGGATCTGTTGATGGGGATCATGGCTGCATGTTATCATGAAGGAGGTAGAGAATGGTGACAAATTTCTGAGGGCAGCCACATTTCAGGAGTATATCATAGAATGATAGAATCCTGGCAGTGTAGAAGCAGGCCATTCAGTCCATTGAGTCTATGCTGGCCATTCAAAGAGCATCGTAAGCAGACGTCGCCCTCCCCTCCACCTCCATCCCTGTAACTCTGCACTTCTCGTAGCTACTCCATTCAGCCTGCACATCTTTGGACTGTGGGAGGAAACTGGAGCACCAGAGGAAATCCGTGCAGACATGGGGAGAATGTTCAAACTCCACACAGACAGTTGCCTGAGGCTGGAATCAAATTCAGGTCTCTGGCGCTGTGAGGCAGCAGTGCTAAAATCAACATAGATTGAAGCAGAGGTTGAAGACGATCATGTACAGAGGTTGGTGCTGTACCCTGCATTTTTCTTGGATTTGTCATGCACCAAAAACCATATCCACTTGCCTCTTGATGGGTAGAAGTCACATTGAGACTCGGGCAGGAGCCCTTTGGCCATTTGGAGAAGATGGCTGAGGATTCTCACAATAGTCTTTCCCAGTGACAGACAGTGGGGATATCCCTTTGTAGTTTTTACAGTCAGACTGTCTCCTTTCTTGAAGTTGGTCATAATTATGGCATCATGGATGTCCCAGCATTCTCTCCTCCTTCCAGAATAGCGTGATGAAGTTGTGAGTTTGTGTCCAGAGTGCCTCTTCGCTGTATTCTTTAGTACTTTAGCAGGGATTCCATCTGCACCAGTGGCCTTGTTGATTTTCAGCTGTCAGATTACTTTTATTGACTTCACAGTGGGAAATGCACTAAGATAATGATGGGTAGAGTGTTGCAGGATGGTATCGGGTGCACTTGCATTGAAAGCTGCATCTTGTTTGAGGAGGTCCTCAGAGGGCTCCCTCCAGTGGCTGTTGACTATCTCTTGGTCTTAAATGAGCTCTTCACTGTTTTTGCTCTCAGTGGGATAGGTTCCTGGGTACTCAGAATCAATATATAGTCTATTGGTTGCCAGTGCTTGGAGCAGGCAAGTTGCATTAAGGTATGTACTTGTTCCTCTGCTGGAAAAAGTTATTTCTTATGACAAGATCATGGTATATGTACTCTGTCAGGGGGAGGACTCCAATGGAGTTTGTTTTCTGTACACCTAACACACCTTTCCACAGGTTTGCATCCCTCCCAACTCTGCCACTGTAATCACCAACTTGTCTCCCTGGGAGATTGATTGAGGATGGTGTAGAATGCCTCTTCCATCATGTTAATAATGTTATAATTCCATCATCACCTATAGTCTTTATTTTCCAAGTGAGGAAAGATGCAACATTTTTAATTGTTCCTCCTATTGAATGGTGGAGAAGGCTTGAGGAGCTGAATGATTTACTTATGCTTCTAAGCCATACATTTGTATATACATCTTCCCAGTCTGAAATATATTTGTAATGACCACTGCTTTGGCCAACTTAGATCTGAAACCACTTATCTTTGAATGCAATGGTGATAAACTCAAAATAACTTCATAAAACCAATGCAAAGAAGTTTCCTCCTGCTGATAAAATGAGCTCAACATGGCTTCATTATAACAAATGCCCTCTTTCCCAGGGCAAATACCAAACCGCAGGGTGGCATCCTTGATCAAAGCTTTGGTACCCCCTCAGATTCTGTCAATGTTCTGGTCAAAGGTCAAAGTCATGTCAGAATCATTCAACTGTGGACAGAACTGATGGCAGCGGACTGAGTTGCTTGACCGACTGGAGAGAAACATTTGACTCAGTAAATTGGGAGGGTCTGTGAATTGTGCTTCAAAGAAGTGGATGTTCAAGAAACTCCATCACAACACTGTAACTGCTCAATGATGATATGCCTGTAGCTGGGTCAAGCAACAAATCTTAAAACAGATGCCTTCAAAATCTGAACTGATGTCGAGCTGAGCTGTATGATAAGCCCATCAATCTGACAGTAGGGATTCACCTGATGTAAGCCCAACTGCCCTTTGGTATCGCCATTGAATACATTTACACGGCATTTGATCATTCTGATCTCATTTGCTTCTTTGCCAAACTAAACTGACTCCATCAATAAATAATTTTCAGAAGAGTTCAGCATCATTGCTCATTCCATTCTAGATTTACAAGCCACCTTCAAAATCTTCAGTTATATTTACAGCAAGACTTGGCTTGTCTTTAAATATTGCCAAAGCTAAGCTCATATGTTAACCCAGACCTGCCCATCCAAATGTTTCCCTTACCATCTATGCTGAGGGTGGATTATGTTGAGTTTGTCCCAGACTGTGGTTGCCATCTCTCTCAAAAGATCCCCATTGATGAGATGATCTAACAACGGATTAGCTGTGCCAATATAGCCTCCTACAAATTGCAGCAGAAAACCTTTCACAACAAACATCTCTGCTGGTCAATAACAGTCGTAGTGTACAAAGCACAGACACTTGTTCCTGCACATTTGATTGCAGCAAACCTGGTCTTTGGATGAGCAACATGTAAGAATGCCAGAGGAATTCAATCAGACATATCTCTGCTGTATCCTTCAGGTTTCATGGGTGAGTACTGAACAAATGACATGCTCTTTACTAAGCTATCTCCAGCAAAACTTGCAAATCAGCTTTGGTGAACTGGATACTGTATACAGATGATTGTAATATGTCTTCCTGAATAAGGCCCTATTTCATCAATTCAAGAATGTCTGGTGGCTTCAGGGATAAAGAGGTGATCTCCATGAACCATGGCAACAGTGACATTGATGGCAAGGATGAGCTTGCTATCAATTGTTCAAAACGGCAGCTCTCTGTCTATCAAACTGTATTAGAATCACAATCTTTAATTGATGCGGCAGAGTGGCAGCAGAAAACAAAAGGAAGTGAAGCAAGACGTGCCTCCACATCCCAGCCCCTCATGGGACATCCTCCCCTCCACATCCCAGCCCCTCATGGGACATCCTCCCATCCACATCCCAGCCCCTCATGGGACATCCTCCCATCCACATCCCAGCCCCTCATGGGACATCCTCCCCTCCACATCCCAGCCCCTCATGGGACATCCTCCCCTCCACATCCCAGCCCCTCATGGGACATCCTCCCCTCCACATCCCAGCCCATCATGGGACATCCTCCCATCCACATCCCAGCCCCTCATGGGACATCCTCCCCTCCACATCCCAGCCCCTCATGGGACATCCTCCCCTCCTCATCCCAGCCCCTCATGGGACATCCTCCCCTCCACATCCCAGCCCCTCATGGGACATCCTCCCCTCCACATCCCAGCCCCTCATGGGACATCCTCCCATCCACATCCCAGCCCCTCATGGGACATCCTCCCCTCCAGGTCCCAGCCCCTCATGGGACATCCTCCCCTCCACATACCCAGCACGTCATGGGACATCCTCCCCTCCACATCCCAGCCCCTTATGGGACATCCTCCCCTCCACATACCCAGCACGTCATGGGACATCCTCCCCTCCACGTCCCAGCCCCTTATGGGACATCCTCCCCTCCACATACCCAGCACGTCATGGGACATCCTCCCCTCCACATCCCAGGACGTCATGGGACATCCTCCCCTCCACATCCCAGCACCTCATGGGACATCCTCCCCTCCACATCCCAGCACCTCATGGGACATCCTCCCCTCTGCAACCCAGCACCTCATGGGACATCCTCCCCTCTGCAACCCAGCATGTCATGGGACATCCTCCCCTTCACATCCCAGCACGTCATGGGGCATCATCCCCTCCACATCATAGCTCCTCATGGGGCACCCACCCCACCACATCCCAGCACCTCATGGGACATCCTCCCATCCACATCCCAGCACCTCATGGGGCACCCACCCCACCACATCCCAGCACCTCATGGGACATCCTCCCATCCACATCCTAGCACCTCATGGGACATCCTCCCCTCTACATCCCAGCCCCTCATGGGACGTCCTCCCCTCTACATCCCAGCACATCATGGGCATCCTCCCCTCCATGTCCCAGCACCTCATGGGACATCCTCCCCTCCACATCATAGCACCTCATGGGGCACCCACCCCACCACATCCCAGCACCTCATGGGACATCCTCCCCTCCACATCCCAGCACCTCATGGGGCATCATCCCCTCCACATCCCAGCACCTCATGGGGCATCATCCCCCCTCCACATCCCAGCACGTCATGGGACATCCTCCCCTCCACATCCCAGCACCTCCTGGGTCATCCTCCCATCCACATCCTAGCACCTCATGCAACATCCTGTCCCGTGTACCCTTACAACCCAGTCTCTTTGTACATTCATTGCAATTTAACTTTATACCATCTTGAAAGCTAGCTGCAGCAATTTTTACAATAAATGCTGATGAATTTTAGTTTAATCTAATAAGAACTAAGTATTGTCGATGCCAGATATCTGAAATAAAGACAGAAAGTGCTACAGAAACTCGACAAGTCTGACAGCATCAGTGGACAGAGAAATTGTTTTAATTTTTGGAGTCAGTATGACTTCTTTGAAACTGAAGGGAGTTGGATAACGATGTATTTTTTTGCCGTTGGCAAGGAGACAGGAGTTGCAAGTGGAACCAAGGGCAGACGTGCCTTGAGCAAAACACCAAAGTAGTGCTGATTTTAGTAGAGGAAGGATGTAGATTCAATATGGTGTTAATGATCTGTGTGAATTATAGAAAATAGGTCTGTTTTGTTGAGATCAAATCTGTGCAAACAAGATATGGGGAGGAACATGGATATCTGGGATGGAAAGAGACTTAATCAAAATGGAGGACAGTATTCATGCTCTGAAGTTGTTGAACTGAATTTTGAGTCCTGAAGTTCCTAATTTTTTGTTCAGCTTTGATTGGGCTTCACTGGAATATCGCAGTATGCCTAGGCTAGAAATGTTAGCATGAGAGCAAAATGGTGCATTGAAATGTCAAGAGGGGAAAGGTTTTAAAGGGACTTAAGGGAGAAATTTTCATGCAGAGGATGGTGCATGTATGGAATGAGCTATCAGAGGAAGTGGTGGAGATCGTACAATTACAACATTTAAAAGGTATCTGGATGGATATACGAACAGGAAGGGTTTAAAGGGATATGGGCCAAGTACTGGCAAATGAAACTAGATTAGTTTAGGATATCTGGTCGGCATGGACGAGTTGGACCAAAGGGTCTGTTTCCATGCTCTACATCTCTATGACTCTCTCTGAATATCTGTGGGCCATGAATCCGCCTGTTCAGTCACACTAAGGCCTGTGGTAGAAACCTGTGATCCTGAGTGCGCATCATCTTTCAAGAGGAATAATAACACTTTAAGAACTGCTGGATAACCTTGTAAAGTTTGATGAGGGCAAACAGCCCTCATTGTCATTGGCACAGGCATTGCAAAATCTGAGCTTCTGATACTCGGTTGCTGTGACTATTCCACATTGTCATGTGTTGAACTGAATATTTATTAAATCAGTTGTCTATGTGCAGCAAAATCCTTTGCCCAAACACAGCATTTGATCTTTAAACATTAAACTATGAGGAAGGAAACAGCGCTAATTCTCTGTAGATACTGAAGGTTCAAAGACCAAGTGATTTTCTTTGTAAAGGCAACAGCCATCAGTGAAATATCACCTCATTTTAAACACAGCATTTCTCAAATGCTTTGATACAGAATAGCTTTTCATACAACACGTCGGCCATATTTGGTTTCAGAGCCTTTCTTATCTGATGTGCAATTTAGTTATACACAAGTGGAAAACTGGCTGATGTTAAGAGAGTTTCTTTGTAGGGAGCCCTGTTTGCTTGCTGTGATGAGACATACTTGGTGTATTACTCAGTGTTCATCAGCTAGTACAAAAAACATACTCAAAAGCAGCTTCCTTTTCAAATTGTATAGACTTCTGGTTTTCAACTGAAAATATGTTTGGAATTTAGAGTAATTACATTAGAAGTTGCATGTTGCCAAATATCATGGGGCTGACCTTGTTATCGCCATGAAAAAGGGCACATGGTGTGTAAAAGTAGATAATGTTTAGTTATGCTGCACCTTCACACAGTTTGTGACTGACAAAGAATCATAGAACCTTGCACCAACTCTTTAAGAGCTATACAATTAATCCCAATGACCTGCTCTTCATTGCACTTCAAATGTTTCATTTTTAAGTCTATAACCAATTTCCTTTGGCAAATTACTGTTCCACTCTACTGGAGCCTTCTAAATTATTTTTGGTTTGATTTTCCTTCTCTTGTGACATGCAGATTCATCCCTTTCCCCATGGTGAGAGCAATGGAAAAGCTTGAGGACTTTGCAAATATCAAAAATTCCAACTGTTGCATATTTGAGGCAAAAGTCACATTACTCAGTTAGCTCGCTGCCAAGTGTTGCTTGTTCTGCACTTCTTATTTTTGATTTTTATGCATGAGCCGTATGCATTTGGATATGCACATTGCACCCTCTACCCATGATGCACTCCCACAGGTTCACCAGCATCCCTCCTCACCTATCACCAACCTGCAACAAACTCACTCCTCACTTGCCTGATAAAAATCCCTTCATTTCTTCCCCACAATCTAATTTCCTTCAGCTTCCTGCACCCTTATGTTGTATTCATAAACTACATGTCCTAAAACAGTGACACTCCAACAAAAAGGTATCAGAGTTGGTGTGACCTTTCCAGTTCTGGTTTTGGACATGATCTGCAAACAAGTTCCAGAATGTTGCACACCTCATGGCTGGAGAGACTTGTGTGGCTCATGATCATAAGCCAGGGGGTCTTATGGATACCTGCGTCCTGGGGAGGATGGTACCAGAGTCAATAGATGGCAGTTCCATTTGGCTCCTGTGCGTCTTTATTAGTTTGGTGTCCCTGTGCTGCTCTATCTTATCACCGTCTTCATTCTCCAAGAACATAGATAAATAAAATGATACATTGGTGTTTCACTGGAACTATGCCTCATTTGAAGCTCCACAACCCACACAAATTTTGGAATCCCCTTTTAGGTACATAAAATGGGTTTGTGTCCTTCTCATTACATTGCAGTCCTTTCCTAGCTGTTACAGACACCTGGTAACTTACCATCTCACTAGGAGCATTGTGTTCATCGTTAACTGAGCTGGGCTGAGGCATAAGCACTAGTGTGGCCAATGCAAAATGTTCTGTGACCTCAGCAGAGCTAGGCAGCAAAAATGTTATCAGCCTACCCCTTTTCAACATTGTGTATATCTTAGCTTCTAAGAGTCTGCATAAGCCTTCTCAACGTGTTCACTTAATGTTGAGGTTCTCATGTCCATTCACTGTTGCTTTAGCAGATGTGGCAGAAAACGTACGTACACAGGATTTCTCCCAGGTTTACACTCCTCTTCCATTAATGTGACAGCAGCTGACCAGGGAAACATTTCATTGCCAGTGAACTCCAGCTTACTTTCTACCATACCTCACACTGAAGATACCTTGTAGTAATACTTCAGAGAAGAGCTACAAGAACTGCTAAATCTGAGGGAAGGAGAAAAAGTCATTTAAGCTAACATTGGGATTTTAGTCATTAACATTGTATAGTCGAAATAATTAGCGATGAATAAATTAGTTGCTCTTTGGTACTGCAAGGATGTGATATCTGTGCCTTTTTAGGATTCTATTATAAGTGTAGCACTTTGATATTTTTAGTTGAATAGTGAGAACATTTTGTATCAGAGTTCTGTACAATGGCAAATTAATTGGAGTGTTCTATTAAGATCCATTGTGGTTGGGAATTGGTGGCTTCTGTCATTTGCTCAATGGCATCGAATGAATTGTCAGGTCATGAATCTTTCCCTTTCCCATCCCTAACTTTCTGTCATCTAATGATGCAGGCTTTGAGAAACTATAGTTAGCAAAGACTTACTGTCAGTCATGTATTTATGTGAATTTCTAACACGCTTGTAACAAATTTCTCTCGGCTGCTTTATTGAAGACATTTAACTTGTTAATTTTACTTTAAATGGGATGAAGCCCTTGTTCATGTAATGGAGAGGGTGATTCGATGTAAGTCAGTTGAGCAAGCTTGACATAATAATGTGCCCCACAATGACATCCAGGCTGTGATATATCTCAATATAAAGTTATACTTATTTCCTCATTAAGTCAAATTGAGCATTCTGAAATGAAGGAATTTCTTTTAAAAAGGATGTAGTTTGATGGTTTGAAAATAAGACTGACATTCACTACCCTTCAGTTAACATACACCTTCATGTTTAAAATGGTTTCAAGAGACACTTTCTTTATCAAGAGCTATGTGAAATGCGCTAAGTACCAGACCATAATTCAGACCTCAGAAACATTCTCTTGGAAGTTTGTAATCCTACCAGTAAAACTAATAATATTCAAACACTCCTTACAAATGGCAGTGATACTACAAGAATTGGCAGGCGCTATCCCTGGTACTTTTTCATGAAGATAGTGATGAATTATGGTTTGAAAATAGTTGAAGATTTGTTTATTTGCATCAGTCATCGGCAAAAACAAAACAAGATAGTTATCCACATAGTTCTTATTCAGAAATTCTTCAGTGTTTGGCACAATGGTCCTTAATATTCATAAAATATCTTGAGAACTGAAGTGATTTGCTACAAGCCTAGTCCAGAGGGGGGTCATTAAAATCTGAAAGTTACAATTGAATCTGCGTCCATCACCCTTTCAGGTTATACATTCCCGTTCTTAACAACTTTCTGCACTAAAAACAATTCTTAGTTAGCCAGCTCCATCAATCCATTGACTATTTTCTTCTATAATTGAAGATCACCATATGAGCTGAGCAGATAGCAACATGGAAATGAGGGAGACTGTCTTTTACCAGGAAATCAATGAATGTCTGTACAGTGCAGTGTTATATGCACTGAGTTCTTTCCTTTGGTGTGTTATTTTCACTCACGTGAGAATTAAGGGTAAAATGTCAAATGGTGGCAATAATGAGATAGAAATGGAACACAGCAGGACTTCTGTCCCATTCTGTCTAATAGTCAGGCACGTCCATTTCTACTTGAATTTGCAGTTTGACACCAAGCTAATGCCTACACAATTGTCCTTGTTCTCATACTCGGCCAGATTTTGGAAACTCTGTATGTTTAACGTCCCTGAAGCAGGAGCATCTTAGAGTAAGAAGTTGCATTTTGAGGGCTGACATCATTGAAGAATTAGGAAGTACTGTGCACAGGAAATTGAAAAATAGCAGAAGAGAAGTAATATGGCTGATTTATTGCACTCTTTCCAGTAAATACCTCAAAGGTTGAATAGTCCCATTCAACTCTGAAAGAGCTGACGAACTTCCTGTGGCCTTTCTGATGTCAACAACGGATTATACTTGAAGATGGTGCAGCAATGCAAATTACTTACAAATAAACCTAAAACGATTTAGCGTTAAGATTTGTTAGCAAATATAGTTCAGAAAGGCAAAC
The DNA here is from genome assembly GCF_037043375.1 of Chiloscyllium plagiosum. Classification (NCBI taxonomy): domain Eukaryota; kingdom Metazoa; phylum Chordata; class Chondrichthyes; order Orectolobiformes; family Hemiscylliidae; genus Chiloscyllium; species Chiloscyllium plagiosum. The sequence continues at coordinate 106,494,921 of NW_028270141.1, forward strand.
TGCACCAATAAACTCCAGGGAAACAATTTTGTTTCCAACTATCATAAAGATAAACATTATGAAGAAAAATTGAGAATGAGGTTTTGCTGATCTAGGATTAAGAATACCAGAGCTGGAAAATGTCAGCAGCTCATGGAGAGAGAACACAGCTCATGGAGCATCTGCAGAGAGAACACAGCTCATGGAGAGAGAACACAGCTCATGGAGAGAGAACACAGCTCATGGAGCATCTGCAGAGAGAACAGAGCTCATCGAGAGAGAACACAGTTCATGGAGAGAGAACACAGCTCATGGAGAGAGAACACAGCTCATGGAGAGAGAACACAGCTCATGGAGTAAGAACACAGCCCATGGAGCATCTGCAGAGAGAACACAGCTCATGGAGAGAGAACACAGCTCATGGAGAGAGAACACAGCTCATGGAGCATCTGCAGAGAGAACACAGCTCATGGAGAGAGAACACAGCTCATGGAGAGAGAACACAGCTCATGGAGAGAGAACACAACTCATGGAGAGAGAACACAGCTCATGGAGCATCTGCAGAGAGAACACAGCGCATGGAGAGAGAACACAGCTCATGGAGAGAGAACAGAGCTCATGGAGAGAGAACACAACTCATGGAGCATCTGCAGAGAGAACACAGCTCATGCAGAGAGAACACAGCTCATGGAGCATCTGCAGAGAGAACAGAGCTCATGGAGAGAGTACACAGCTCATGGAGAGAGAACACAGCTCATGGAGAGAGAACACAGCTCATGGAGCATCTGCAGAGAGAACACAGCGCATGGCGAGAGAACACAGCTCATGGAGCATCTGCAGAGAGAACACAGCGCATGGAGAGAGAACACAGCTCATGGAGAGAGAACACAGCTCATGGAGAGAGAACACAGCTCATGGAGCATCTGCAGAGAGAACACAGCTCATGGAGAGAGAACACAGCTCATGGAGAGAGAACACAGCTCATGGAGAGAGAACACAGCTCATGGAGCATCTGCAGAGAGAACACAGCGCATGGAGAGAGAACACAGCTCATGGAGAGAGAACACAGATCATGGAGAGAGAACAGAGCTCATGGAGAGAGAACACAGCTCATGGAGCATCTGCAGAGAGAACACAGCTCATGGAGCATCTGCAGAGAGAACACAGCTCATGGAGAGAGAACACAGCTCATGGAGCATCTGCAGAGAGAACACAGCACATGGAGAGAGAACACAGCTCATGGAGAGAGAACACAGCTCATGGAGCATCTGCAGAGAGAACACAGCTCATGGAGCATCTGCAGAGAGAACACAGCACATGGAGAGAGAACACAGCTCATGGAGCATCTGCAGAGAGAACACAGCTCATGGAGAAAGAACACAGCTCATGGAGAGAGAACACAGTTCATGGAGCATCTACAGAGAGAACACAGCTCATGGAGAGAGAACACAGGTCATGGAGCATCTGCAGAGAGAACAGAGCTCATGGAGAGAGAACACAGCTCATGGAGAGAGAACACAGCTCATGGAGAGAGAACACAGCTCATGGAGCATCTGCAGAGAGAACACAGCTCATGGAGAGAGAACACAGCTAATGGAGCATCTGCAGAGAGAACACAGCTCATGGAGAGAGAACACAGCTCATGGAGAGAGAACACAGCACATGGAGAGAGAACACAGCTCATGGAGCATCTGCAGAGAGAACACAGCTCATGGAGAAAGAACACAGTTCATGGAGAGAGAACACAGCTCATGGAGCATCTGCAGAGAGAACAGACTCATCGAGAGAGAACACAGCTCATGGAGAGAGAACACAGCTCATGCAGTATCTGCAGAGAGAACACAGCTCATGGAGAGAGAACACAGCTCATGGAGAGAGAACACAGCTCATGCAGTATCTACAGAGAGAACACAGCTCATGGAGAGAGAAAACAGCTCATGGAGCATCTGCAGAGAGAACAGAGCTCATGGAGAGAGAACACAGCTCATGGAGAGAGAACACAGTTCATGGAGAGAGAACACAACTCATGGAGAGAGAACACAGCTCATGGAGAGAGAACACAGCTCATGGGGTAAGAACACAGCCCATGGAGCATCTGCAGAGAGAACACAGCTCATGGAGAGAGAACACAGCTCATGGAGCATCTGCAGAGAGAACACAGCTCATGGAGAGAGAACACAGCTCATGGAGAGAGAACACAGCTCATGGAGAGAGAACACAACTCATGGAGAGAGAACACAGCTCATGGAGAGAGAACACAGCTCATGGAGCATCTGCAGAGAGAACACAGCTCATGGAGAGAGAACACAGCTCATGGAGAGAGAACACAGCTCATGGAGAGAGAACAAAACTCATGGAGAGAGAACACAGCTCATGGAGCATCTGCAGAGAGAACACAGCGCATGGAGAGAGAACACAGCTCATGGAGAGAGAACAGAGCTCATGGAGAGAGAACACAACTCATGGAGCATCTGCAGAGAGAACACAGCTCATGCAGAGAGAACACAGCTCATGGAGCATCTGCAGAGAGAACAGAGCTCATGGAGAGAGTACACAGCTCATGGAGAGAGAACACAGCTCATGGAGAGAGAACACAGCTCATGGAGCATCTGCAGAGAGAACACAGCGCATGGAGAGAGAACACAGCTCATGGAGAGAGAACACAGATCATGGAGAGAGAACAGAGCTCATGGAGAGAGAACACAGCTCATGGAGCATCTGCAGAGAGAACACAGCTCATGGAGCATCTGCAGAGAGAACACAGCTCATGGAGAGAGAACACAGCTCATGGAGCATCTGCAGAGAGAACACAGCACATGGAGAGAGAACACAGCTCATGGAGAGAGAACACAGCTCATGGAGCATCTGCAGAGAGAACACAGCTCATGGAGCATCTGCAGAGAGAACACAGCACATGGAGAGAGAACACAGCTCATGGAGCATCTGCAGAGAGAACACAGCTCATGGAGAAAGAACACAGCTCATGGAGAGAGAACACAGTTCATGGAGCATCTACAGAGAGAACACAGCTCATGGAGAGAGAACACAGGTCATGGAGCATCTGCAGAGAGAACAGAGCTCATGGAGAGAGAACACAGCTCATGGAGAGAGAACACAGCTCATGGAGAGAGAACACAGCTCATGGAGCATCTGCAGAGAGAACACAGCTCATGGAGAGAGAACACAGCTAATGGAGCATCTGCAGAGAGAACACAGCTCATGGAGAGAGAACACAGCTCATGGAGAGAGAACACAGCACATGGAGAGAGAACACAGCTCATGGAGCATCTGCAGAGAGAACACAGCTCATGGAGAAAGAACACAGTTCATGGAGAGAGAACACAGCTCATGGAGCATCTGCAGAGAGAACAGACTCATCGAGAGAGAACACAGCTCATGGAGAGAGAACACAGCTCATGCAGTATCTGCAGAGAGAACACAGCTCATGGAGAGAGAACACAGCTCATGGAGAGAGAACACAGCTCATGCAGTATCTACAGAGAGAACACAGCTCATGGAGAGAGAAAACAGCTCATGGAGCATCTGCAGAGAGAACAGAGCTCATGGAGAGAGAACACAGCTCATGGAGAGAGAACACAGTTCATGGAGAGAGAACACAACTCATGGAGAGAGAACACAGCTCATGGAGAGAGAACACAGCTCATGGAGTAAGAACACAGCCCATGGAGCATCTGCAGAGAGAACACAGCTCATGGAGAGAGAACACAGCTCATGGAGCATCTGCAGAGAGAACACAGCTCATGGAGAGAGAACACAGCTCATGGAGAGAGAACACAGCTCATGGAGAGAGAACACAACTCATGGAGAGAGAACACAGCTCATGGAGAGAGAACACAGCTCATGGAGAGAGAACACAGCTCATGGAGAGAGAACACAGCTCATGGAGAGAGAACACAACTCATGGAGAGAGAACACAGCTCATGGAGCATCTGCAGAGAGAACACAGCGCATGGAGAGAGAACACAGCTCATGGAGAGAGAACAGAGCTCATGGAGAGAGAACACAACTCATGGAGCATCTGCAGAGAGAACACAGCTCATGCAGAGAGAACACAGCTCATGGAGCATCTGCAGAGAGAACAGAGCTCATGGAGAGAGTACACAGCTCATGGAGAGAGAACACAGCTCATGGAGAGAGAACACAGCTCATGGAGCATCTGCAGAGAGAACACAGCGCATGGAGAGAGAACACAGCTCATGGAGCATCTGCAGAGAGAACACAGCGCATGGAGAGAGAACACAGCTCATGGAGAGAGAACACAGCTCATGGAGAGAGAACACAGCTCATGGAGCATCTGCAGAGAGAACACAGCTCATGGAGAGAGAACACAGCTCATGGAGAGAGAACACAGCTCATGGAGAGAGAACACAGCTCATGGAGCATCTGCAGAGAGAACACAGCGCATGGAGAGAGAACACAGCTCATGGAGAGAGAACACAGATCATGGAGAGAGAACAGAGCTCATGGAGAGAGAACACAGCTCATGGAGCATCTGCAGAGAGAACACAGCTCATGGAGCATCTGCAGAGAGAACACAGCTCATGGAGAGAGAACACAGCTCATGGAGCATCTGCAGAGAGAACACAGCACATGGAGAGAGAACACAGCTCATGGAGAGAGAACACAGCTCATGGAGCATCTGCAGAGAGAACACAGCTCATGGAGCATCTGCAGAGAGAACACAGCACATGGAGAGAGAACACAGCTCATGGAGCATCTGCAGAGAGAACACAGCTCATGGAGAAAGAACACAGCTCATGGAGAGAGAACACAGTTCATGGAGCATCTACAGAGAGAACACAGCTCATGGAGAGAGAACACAGGTCATGGAGCATCTGCAGAGAGAACAGAGCTCATGGAGAGAGAACACAGCTCATGGAGAGAGAACACAGCTCATGGAGAGAGAACACAGCTCATGGAGCATCTGCAGAGAGAACACAGCTCATGGAGAGAGAACACAGCTAATGGAGCATCTGCAGAGAGAACACAGCTCATGGAGAGAGAACACAGCTCATGGAATGAGAACACAGCACATGGAGAGAGAACACAGCTCATGGAGCATCTGCAGAGAGAACACAGCTCATGGAGAAAGAACACAGTTCATGGAGAGAGAACACAGCTCATGGAGCATCTGCAGTGAGAACAGACTCATCGAGAGAGAACACAGCTCATGGAGAGAGAACACAGCTCATGCAGTATCTGCAGAGAGAACACAGCTCATGGAGAGAGAACACAGCTCATGGAGAGAGAACACAGCTCATGCAGTATCTACAGAGAGAACACAGCTCATGGAGAGAGAAAACAGCTCATGGAGCATCTGCAGAGAGAACAGAGCTCATGGAGAGAGAACACAGCTCATGGAGAGAGAACACAGTTCATGGAGCATCGGCAGAGAGAACACAGCTCATGGAGAGAGAACACAGCTCATGGAGAGAGAACACAGCTCATGGAGCATCTGCAGAGAGAACAGACTCATCGAGAGAGAACACAGCTCATGGAGAGAGAACACAGCTCATGCAGTATCTGCAGAGAGAACACAGCTCATGGAGAGAGAACACAGCTCATGGAGAGAGAACACAGCTCATGCAGTATCTGCAGAGAGAACACAGCTCATGGAGAGAGAACACAGCTCATGGAGAGAGAACACAACTCATGGAGAGAGAGCACAGCTCATGGAGAGAGAACACAACTCATGGAGAGAGAACACAGCTCATGGAGAGAGAACACAGCTCATAGAGCATCTGCAGAGAGAACAGAGCTCATGGAGAGAGAACACAGCTCATGGAGAGAGAACACAGCTCATGGAGCATCTGCAGAGAGAACAGAGCGAATCGAGGGAGAACACAGCTCATGGAGAGAGAACACAGCTCAGGGAGAGAGAACACAGCTCATGGAGAATCTGCAGAGAGAACAGACCTCATCGAGAGAGAACACAGCTCATGGAGAGAGAACACAGCTCATGGATCATCTGCAGAGAGAACACAGCTCATGGAGAGAGAACACAACTCATGGAGAGAGAACACAGCTCATGAAGAGAGAACACAGGTCATGCAGCATCTGCAGAGAGAACACAGCTCATGGAGAGAGAACACAGCTCATGGAGCATCTGCAGAGAGAACAGAGCTCATGGAGAGAGAACACAGCTCATGCAGCATCTGCAGGGAGAACACAACTCATGGAGAGAGAACACAGCTCATGGAGCATCTGCAGAGAGAACACAGCGCATGGAGAGAGAACACAGCTCATGGAGAGAGAACACAGCTCATGGAGCATCTGCAGAGAGAACACAGCTCATGGAGTGAGAACACAGCTCATGGAGCATCTGCAGAGAGAACACAGCTCATGGAGAGAGAACACTGCTCATGGAGAGAGAACACAGCTCATGGAGAGAGAACACAGCTCATGGAGCATTTGCAGAGAGAACACAACTCATGGAGAGAGAACACAACTCATGGAGAGAGAACACAGGTCATGCAGCATCTGCAGAGAGAACACAGCTCATGGAGAGAGAACACAGGTCATGGAGCATCTGCAGAGAGAACACAGCTCATGGAGAGAGAACACAGCTCATGGAGCATCTGCAGAGAGAACACAGCGCATGGAAAGAGAACACAGCTCATGGAGAGAGAACACAGCTCATGGAGCATCTGCAGAGAGAACACAGCTCATGGAGAGAGAACACAGCTCATGCAGAGAGAACACAGCTCATGGAGAGAGAACACAGCTCATGGAGAGAGAACACAGCTCATGGAGAGAGAACACAGTTCATGGAGCATCTGCAGAGAGAACACAGCGCATGGAAAGAGAACACAGCTCATGGAGAGAGAACACAGCTCATGGAGCATCTGCAGAGAGAACACAGCTCATGGAGAGAGAACACAGCTCATGCAGAGAGAACACAGCTCATGGAGAGAGAACACAGCTCATGGAGAGAGAACACAGTTCATGGAGCATCTGCAGAGAGAACACAGCTCAAGCAGAGAGAACACAGCTCATGGAGAGAGAACAGAGCTCATGGAGCATCTGCAGAGAGAACACAGTTAACTAATTATTTTTTTCAGCAGATGCTGCCTAAGCTGTTGAATCAAAACTGTACTGTCAACCGAGAGACCCCTTTCTATTCCTGCTGCACTGATTTTATAGCTACGCTTTCTTTCTCTGTTTCTCAATGTACCAGTTTGTAAAACAGTGCCATTCAATTATCTAATTAATAATAGCACCTCGGAAATGCCCAGTCCTCATTCTGACCTACTAGCAGTGGGCATTATGCATCTTTGAGGCATCTACGACAAGCTCATGGGCAACTAATCAATCCCCTGCTAGCCTATATATCCTGTAGTCTTTCTAAATCATCACACCTTGCTATATTAGGAGAAAACGAGGACTGCAGATGCTGGATATTAGAGTCAAGAGTGTGGTGCTGGAAAAACACAGCAGGTCAGGCAGTCTCAGAGGAGCAGCAGAATCAATGTTTCCTGCATAAGCCTTTCATCAGGAATTTTTGCTATATAGGTAGTCTGTTGTAATCAGCAAATGTTAACACTACTCCCTAAATAAGAGCGTCTTCAACATGATCCACTTTGAAACACTAATTCACTACATTTTCTAGTTTAATAATCTAACCATCTCTATCTATGTGAGTCCATTCTCCTTAGTTTCCTGTGGTATTATTTTCATCATTAGTTGAAAAACTGTACTTTCTTTTATCAATGATCCATCAGACTACCCTGTTCTGGTCTTGTTTACATGCCATAGAACAAAGCTTTGTATATGCAAGGGAATGACAATGACCTGGAGCAATTACACTGTCAAAAAGAAATACGATTTGCAATTCAATAGTACCCTTCATGACAGTACATTCTTGAACACCTCACAGGCTCTTGAGTACTTTTGAATGTCGTCAGTGTTATAATATGGGCCAATGCAGCACCCAATTTGTGTACCGCATTAAGCTAAATGACCTGGCATGATAGATGACCAGAAACGCTGTCGAATGATTTTGAATTTGTTACATGAAAATGTTTTTATACATTTGCTTATCCTGACTGGACTTGAAAAATATGCTTGGACCCTCTACAATTGTGATTTTTTTTAAAAAATGAAGACTTACTGATAGTTCAGCGCCTGCCAATTACACCCTCATCGTTTCATCAAGTGCATGAAGAAGAAAGAGCCCATCTCCTATTAGCTGATGCCACCCTGAAACTTTTCAAATGTTGGAGATGAGACATCAAAATGTAATTACCTGTTTTCAAGCAATGAGTACTGCAGACATGGAGATCTAATGAAATCCCTCTAGAATATACTCAAGAGCAGAGTACTTCAAGGGCCCATTACCAAGCAGGGACAGAATTTAAGACAATGCTATTGCGCAAGTCAGGCTGAGAAGCTGTATAAAAACTGAAAGAACTGTGGATGCTGTAAATCAGAAACAAAAACAAAAATTGTTGAAAAAGCTCAGCAGATCTGGCAGCATCTGTGAAGAGAAATCAGACTTAACATTTGGGGTCGAGTGACCCTTCCTCAGAACTGAGGCTGAATATTCCTTTTCTGTCTTAGAAAGGTATATCCGGTTCTACAAAAGTGAAAATCATGCAAAAAAATCAATCGATATCTATGATCTTTTTAAGTGTGGAAATCTGCTCTGTAAAACAGCTAACCATACGCTCCCCTGTTTTAACTTCAATGACCAGTAAAATGCTTATCTCCTACACTGTCAACTGCTTGTGTGCATGTGAGGCAAGATGAATGTGTGTGACCATATAACCATTAAGATGGAAGAAATAGTTTCAATACGTGTTTCTTGTTCTTTCTGTAACCTAAGGAGATCTGCCTGAGTAATTTTTTCATAGTGTCAAAATGCAGATAATGGGCCAATACAGGCAAAATACATCCTCTCCAAATTCTAAAGATAAAAGACTATTACATCCAACAAGGTGAGAGCAAATGAGGAGACATTTCTCATCCCTCACCAACTAGATGAAACAAGTGAGGGAGAAACATTATCAAAGGCAGAGAGAGCTCCTTAGGTCTCTGGGCCTCACCTATTTAAAACCTCTACAAATAATTTGATGAGGTGTTGCATTTTGGAAAGGCAAATCAGGGCAGGACTTGTACACTTAATGGTAAAGTCTTGGGAAGTGTTGCCGAACAAAGAGACCTTGGGTTCCAGGTTCATAGCTCTTGAAGGTGGAGTCACAGGTAGACAGGATAATGAAGAAGGCATTTAATACACTGTCTTTATTGGTCAGTGCATTAAGTTTAGAAGTTGGGACATCATATTGCGACTGACAGGACATTGATTAGGCTACATTTGAAATATTGCATTCAACTCTGGCCTCCCTGCTATAGGAAAGATGTTGTGAAACTTGAAATGGTTCAGAAAATATTTTCAAGGATGTTGCTAGGCTTGGAGGGTTTCAGTTATAGGGAGAGGCTGAATAGGTTGAGGCTGTTTTCCCTGGAGTAAAAATAATGACTGCAGATGCTGGAAACCAGAGTCTAGATTAGAATGGTGCTGGAAAAGATGATGAAGGGCTTTTGCCCGAAACATCGATTTTCCTGCTCCTTGGATGCTACCTGAACTGCTGTGCTTTTCCAGCACTCTCTAATCTAGACTCTGTTTTCCCTGGAGCATTGGAGGCTGAGGGGTGACCTTATAGAGATCTATAAAATAATGAGGGGTATTGATAGGGTGAATAGCCAAGGTCTTTTTCCCAGGGTAGGGAAATCTAAAACTAGAGGGCATAGGTTTATGGTGAGAGGGGAGAGATATAAAAGGGAGTTAAGGGACAAACTTTGAAACAGAGAGTGGTGCATGTATGCAATGAGCTGCCAGAGGACATAGTGGATGCTAGTACAATTACAACATTTAAAAAGCAGCTGGATTGGTACATGAATAGGAAGGGTTTAGAGGGATGTAGCTACATTCTGGCAAATGGAAGTAGACTAATTTCGGATATCTGGTTAGTGCTGACGATTTGAACCGAAGGGTCTGCTTCTGTGCTGTACGACTGTGACTCAATGTTTCTATGTGGGTGTGATAAATTGGCCAGTGACAGCAAGATTGTTGAATAGTATGTTGTCAGGAGGGAGTGGAGAGTCTGCAACGAGATGCAGACAGGTTAACTGAGTGGGCAAGAATTTGGCAGCTGGAGTATTAGGTGGGAAAATATGAACTTGTCCACTTTGACAGCAAGAATAGGAGAGAGACTGCAGAACTCAGAAGTGCAGAGGGTTTGGGTGTCCTGCTACATGAATCACAAAGTTAGTATGCAGATACAGCAAGTGATTAAGAAGGCAAATGGAATATTAGTTCTCATTGCAAGAGAAATGGAATGTAAAAATAGAGAAGAATTACTGAACTTGTACGGGCCTTTTGAGGCCATACATTGACTACCGTGTATAATTGTGTCCTTACTTGAGGCCATATATTAACGACCGTATATAATTGTGTCCTTATTTGAAGCCATATGTTAACTATTGTATATAATTGTGTGCTTACTTGAAACAGATAACAGCTGCTCAGAGAAGGCTCACTTGACTCATTCCTGGGTAAAGAACTTCTCTTATGAAGCAAAGTCCAATAGATTGGGCATTTACTAATAAGAGTTTAGAAGGATGTAAAGGGGTCTCTTGTAATGCAGTGATGCTGTTCCTCGCACTGGGCCAAGAGAACTGGGTTCAAGTCCCCCTAGCTCCAGAAGTATGCAATAACATTTCTGAGCTGGTCGATTTGAAAATATCTAGAAGAATGAGACATGATCCTATTGAAATGTGCAAGATTTTGAGAAGGTGAATACTTACATAATGTTTTCCCTTGTAGAAGACTATATCTAAGAACATTGTTTCTTATTAAGAGGTCTTGAATATTCAAAAGACCTCATTCTTTTTTCTATGTTTTTCAAAATTTTGACAATATTGACTTGAAACATGAGTTAGGAAACAATGAAATGGCTAAACCCACTGGGAGCTGGACTGAGGGCTAGAAGACACTAAGCCAAGGTTACAGTAAGTTTTCAGAACCTGGTGCAGAAGAAGGCCATTTGTTCCATCTGGTCTGTGATGAGCACTCTGAATAATGACTTAGAGTCGTTTTCCTGCCCTTTCTTCATACTCTGCATATTATTTCTAATTTTAAAAAAACACCTAGTCTCCACTTGAATGCTCTGTCTATACCAGACTTCCAGGCAGTCCATTCAGACCTGAACCATTCATTTTGTAAATACGTTTCTTCTATCTCATATTTGCTTCTTTTGCAAATCACTTTAAAATTAAAATTAAATCAAAGATTGATCCTTGCTCTGTTTATGAGTGGGAACAGCTCCTCCCTAATTTTGAAAAACACCAAATCTTCTTTTAGCCTTCTACTTCCCAAGGAAACATGCTCCAACTTCTGCTGTCTAAACTCATAACTGAATTCTCTCGAACCATTCTTGTAAACATCTTCTGCACTCTTCCCAATGTCTTCACATCCTTTTGAAAGTGTGGTAACCAATACACAATACTCCAGCTGGGGGGTCAAACTAGTATCTTCACAGGTTCAGTATAAGCCCCCTGCTCTTGTACTCTATTCCCCTGTTAATAAAGCCTAGGATCCAAGCTGAGGAGGGTCAACTTCCCTGGACAACAAAATCCTGGGCATGTCAGGCCCATTGAAACTCAGGATTCCCTTGAGTCCAATGGGTTCCATAGTGTAGTGGGTTCACTCCACCCAGCTGTGTATCCAGGACGTACACTAGTGGGAGGGAGAGAATAAGAAATCCTTGACGGCAACAGTGACAAAGATTTTTCAGTCAGTAATAGTTTGGCAATTAATGCTCATGGCATTAAATTTCTTTCACATGTTCAGGAGCCTCTGTCTCTGTGCAGGCACTCAATGTAAATTCACACCATCCGGCAGCAGTTCATGGCACGGATAACACTCAATAGATGGAGGTCTGCACAGAAGCTAACTGCACCATCTGTGATGCATTAAACATAGAATAGGTCCTGGTGAAACTTTTGTCCCTCCTTGTTCAATATCCGTAGTGTTCGGCTTTTTCTGTGCACCCAAAAGCATAGCCGTCAAAGGGTTGTTCAGCAATGTGCAGTCACACTGTCCCTCACAGGTGAGTCACTTATGCTGCTGTGAGGGTAGTTGCAATTATTTTCTTCCCCATTTCCAGCACGATGGAAGGTGATGGTGAGTGCTCCTCTGCCAGTGGCTCCCAGCCTCTGCCTGAATGTGCTGGAGAGCCCCTAACATTCACATGACCCTTGAAGTCAGTGTGTTCTTGACTGTGGAAGAGCCCCTTTCCAACCACGGAGGGGGTGTGAGATTGATGTTACACAGTGCTGTACAACAATGATGTACATCCCTTTGGCTGAGGACCGCTGACCAGCAAGTCAAGCTACCTGGTTGCATGAAGGAACACAGAATGGGAAGGGAAGGCAAGGCAAGGCAGGGATGCTGGGTGGGTGTTTAGTGAGTAAGCTCAAAGACAGCAAGTGAGGAGCCCTAGTTTAGTTCAATGTGTGAGCTTTGTGCCTATCCCTGTGTGAAAAGGTGAAAAGTATCCTTGCTGCAGCTTTTCAATATTAGCAGCCAATGTGCCCGCAATGTAATCAATGTTTCCATGTTGGAAGTGTCCGGATGGTTGGATTAGTGGGGTGAGTGGCGAGGTGCTGGGAGTGATGGGGCTGGTTCTGGATGCCAATGTCTGGACGAGTACTGCATTTGGCTGGTGCTCATGATTGTGGCCTGAGATATTATTGTCTGGTGCCCAATGTGAGTGTCGTTCAGAATGAGTGGCAAACTATCTGCCAGCTCCATGCTCTGGTTTCACCTCCGAACTTTCCCGGTCCAGCTTGTCTAATGGGTTTGGTCGGATGGGAGTCTGGGTATAAATGAGGTGAGTTGTGGCATTAGCAAGGTGTTTCGCATCTCACAACTCCATGTGTGAGAGGCACAAAAGCTGGAGTGAGATGATCTTGATGTTGAGGTGGGTCTTGTTGCTCTTATTGCCCGGTTCTGCCACATCTCACCACAGTGTATGTCACGCAGATCAATTTAAATTTGTCCCAGAGTGCCCTTAGTTCTGAATACCACTTCCCCACTTATTGCTGGTGAAGCCATTCCCTGGATCAAAATTTATACCTAACATTGCCTGTCAGCAATCTACCTTGTGACCTTTACTTTGTTTAGAATAAAGAGGCAGAAGAATCATGTATCATCTTCAACATAATGAGATCTTGTTTTGACAATCTAATTTATATGGCCATCGTACATTCAGTCATGAGTTTGAAAGATTAGACAAAGCTTTTTTTTTAATCTTAGGAACAATGCTCCTTTTAAAATTCAGGAATTAGGCAGAAAGAGCTCACACTGAACCAGTGCTAATCTGATGTTCTCACTGTTCATGTGACAAGACTGGAATACATAGGGCAGAGCTTTCCCATTTTTAATTAAAGTGTTTAGTTGCTTGAGACTAAGCTCTCCAATTGGCTAAAACCTAGAATAACCTTTCTTACAAAATCTTCCACCTCATTAATTGTGCAACTCGGTACTTTGGTGCCCGTCTGGTGGAGTCGCATGGGTACAGAGGAGGAAATGCTCACCAATGCCAGGGCCTCATGGCATTCACACCACTGGAGCTATATTTAAAAACCAACTGCTCACCACCAAGCCAGGAACTAGATCTCACACTGTGGCACATTATTATCTAATGCATGACCTGGCATGGAAAGGAGTACACTGTATCACCAACAAGCAGCTGGAGGTTCTGGTGGACCAGGTGATGGAGGGGAAGGCTGTCTTTTATCCTTCTGAATGCTTCAGGAGGTTAATCCAGTAGACACAGTCAGCCTGGACCCAGCGAGGCAGTGCAAAAGTAGGCCAATGATCTGCATGAGTAAGTGGAATAGTCTTCTCTCTGCTTCTTCACAATCACAGGGCAACTCTACTGCTGCACATGCATCTTACCAAGGCTCATGGTTGAATGCATCATGTCCACTCATGGGTCTCGTTCAACTCATCCTCCTGAACTGTTGACCCCAAATGCCCAAACCTAGCAGAACTGACCATCCACACTCCCATCCCAGCCCTACCCTGGGCAAACCTGACTGAGTAAGGTCCAACTATCCCCTCACACTGATTTCTCCGCAGTGCCCTGACTGACCTATCTGTAAAACCTGGACTGGTTACACTTCACCTGCAGGACTGATGGTGGTCCAATCTCTAGACTACATAGACATGGTTCTCCAGATTTTGGTGGGACAAAGTACCTGACAGAAAGTGGCCAAATCCCTGGACTGGAATTGGGTAAGCCCCTTGACTGACTGACTGTAGTTGCTCATTGTTCCACTGAGGACTGCTCCTCTTTGACTTTCAGTCTTTGCTTGAAGCATAAGTTTGCCATGTAAACTGCAGGTACCTGTTTGAGGTGCAACATTGTGTCTTACAGTAGCGCGTTCATGGCCTTGACTGTTCAGTGCTCCCCACCATGACCAGCTGCCTGCCTCACCCTCTGTGCTAAAAAGCAATGTGAACCACCGAGGCTGCAAGTCTGTAGATCTGTGCTGAACTCAATGAGTGCTGAATAAGAAAACAAAGTCAAGTATATGGAAATTGGCAGCCTCCAAGTAAACACAAAGTAAGTAAGTGCCACAGAATCGGGCTAACAGCTATGAGGTGCATCCTGAGCAGATACTTGACTTGGCTGTGTGCACAGTAACCTGGCTGAAGCATGTCCCTGATCTCCAAATTAACGTGTCAAAAGTTAAAAATGTCGTGTGAGTCTGTCCGAGAGCAGGCGCAATGACACAGTGAGGTTGCTGGTTCACTGATGTTGACTTGTGAGGATGAAGGGTTGAGGAGCATGGGGCATGCAGGTACATTGTGCCAAAGACAGAGCTGGACGATGATGAGGACAAGTGAACAGCAAGCTGCAGCCATCAGGGACCAGCTCCGACATAGACATCAGGAGTTTGTGCTGACTAGTTTCTTGGGGAAGGAAGGGAGAATTAGAAGTGGTACAGAAACTAGTCAAGTCTAGAGATTACTGAGTGCAAATGCACAGAAATAAGATAGTTTCTATGCAACTGTGAGATTCTGAAGTTAAAATTTAAAGTTTAAGGGTAGAATGGATTAAAAATTCATGTCAAGATTCTGCATTTTCCCAACTTTCTTGCCATAATGTGTGCCACACTAGGGAGAGAAAAATTCCACCAACATTATTTTATGAAACAGCATCTTACCAGAGGCTTCAACAAAATGTCTCCAGCAGAAATAGAACTCTCCCATTCTTTTGTCATGGGATGTTTGCATCTGCCTGAACAGATAGATAGGGACTTGGTTTAACACTTTACTGAAAAGGCAGCATTACCACCTTTGTATTGCATGGGATCGTCACTCTGGATTGCATTCTAACATCCTTGAGTGGGGATAGATTCACAAATTACACATTCACAAAACTAGCATGACATTCCTAAATATACCTCAAAATAGGGGTCATTTAAGATATTAAACTACTAGGCACTGAAACTAAGCTTGATCTTATCTAGAAGATTGTGAATTAAAAATGAAAACAGCAGGTGCTGGTGAAATTCAGCAGGCCTAGCAGCATTTGTGGAGAGAGGAACAGAATTATTATCTTGAGTCCGATATCATTTTCCTTCAGAAATGATAGGGGCTGGAAAATATTGTTTTTTGTGCCATTGACAGAGTGGAAGGAGGAGCAATGGAACAGATGGTAAGAGTGGGCAGAGCAAAAGCTAAAGGGAGTACTAATGGTGCTGAAGGAGTGGTAGAGATGTAAAAGAAATTGTAAATAACAAGGGTGAAAAGGAGAAAATGGACACAGTCTGCTGAACAAAGTTAACAAGACATAAACAAGACTTGGGGTTGGGATTGGGGACGAGTTGTAATCAAAATAGTGGACAGAGGTGATGCTCCAAAGTTGTTTAACTCCAAGTTGAGTCTTCAACACAGTGAAGAGCCTAAACAGAAAAGTGAGGCGTCATTCCTCCAACTTGCATTAAACTTCATTCGAACATGCAGCAAGATAGACATGTTGGCATGGGAGTGAGACAGTTAGTGGAAAGGGCAGGCCACTGAAAGATTGGGGTTCTTCCTGTAGAGAGAGCAGAGTAGCTCTGCAAAGCAGTCATTCAAACTGAGTTTGTCTCATCAATATAAAGGAGACTGCATTGTGACTAGCAAATACAGTTGAATAAATGTAAGGAAGCAAGACTGAGAACTACATCTGATCAAAGCGCACTCTCACAGACTGACAGTACAGATCAAAAATAGTCTAACATCAATGAGGATTGACTTTTACAGGGCAATGCATTTGAAGGTGGACTGGAAAAATGTCCCATGCAAGGTTAGTTTCAGCTCATGATTTAAGATTGTCACTGGAAGGGAAAAAAAATCTGCTTAAATTGCACAAGACTTCAGTCTATTACATTAGATTCCCTACAGTTTGGAAACAGGCTCTTTGGCCCAACCAGTCCACACCGACCCTCTGAAGAGCAACCCATCCCCCTCTGAATGATGCACATAACATTATGGGCAATTTAGCATGGCCAATCCACCTGGCCTGCACATCTTTGGACTGTGGGAGGAACCCCACACAGACAGAGGGAGAATGTGTAAACTCCCCACAGACAGTCGCCTGAGGCTGGAATTGGACCGAGGACCCTAGTGCTGTGAGGCAGCAGTGCTAACCACTGAGCCCCCGTGCCGCCAGTAATGGCTGTTATTTAAGAAAATGTGAATGCTACAACTATGGAAGGCAAAGTATTATGGAAGATGATCAGAAACTGCTTGAGCATCAGTTATTTGTCTTTTTCTGTCATTCCTGTAATATTCTGTAACTGAAGCATAACTTAGATGCCCTCCATGAGACTTTAGGAATATGACCATGAGACTGATATAACACAGGATTCCAAATATTTGGTCTAGGGTGATGGGAGGTGGAGTATTTTTCCAATTTGCTTAGTGATAGTAAATCCCAGAATTCAAATAATAGTCTCCTTATTTGCTGAGTTTAAGGTGATTCGTTCACCCCTTAATTTGCACAGGAAATTCTTTTTAATAATAGGCCACATGGTTTATGTATATCTATAATTGCAAAAAAGATTTGAACTGAGGCCCTACGCAGTGGAATTTGGCTGCACGGGTACCATGCCTTGTTCCAAAGCTCACAATAATTGTTTATGTACCTCTCTTTAGACCAGTAGGGTTTGTTGCAAGTATCTGTAATGAATACTTATAATATTACACATTTTGGGAAGTAAACTAATCTATCTTTAAAGTTGACCCAGATAGACTGACAAAATTGTTTCTTGAAGCCATACCACTTCTCTTCAAAAATTCAACAGACTGTATTTATCTCAAAAAGAGCCACGTGAGACCTTTTTGAAACTCAGTGAACATTTCCAAAGGTAAACAGAACCACGGTGACAATGGCCACCTCATTGGTGTGAATGTTGTGTCGCCATAGTCTTTCTGGACCATAGGGGCTACTCTCATTTGAGAGAAGTGAGTGGTTGTGATTTAACATGAGGGCCACCGTAACTCAGGAAAGGGAAAAGGTTGAGAAGGAGAGTCCTTCATGGTAACCTTAAACCAGTGATGGGATTGAATCCACACTGTTGGCATCACACTGCGCTGTAAACCAACAATCCAGCCAACTGAGCGAAACCCATTCCCATTAGCGTGAATAACCATTCCTAAGTTATTGAAAACCTGAAATAATGAGAACTGTTGAAATGAATGGCTGAGATAATTGATAAGATAATTGCCCTGCCAAAAAAAAGTGGGATGGGTCTATGCTCCAAACCTTGAGCTCACTGATAACTAATATGGCAACATGATTTGGCAGTTCAAGAAAGCAGTTACTTTTAAGTTTTGAAATTGCCGTTATTGGTCAGTGCATTGAGTATAAGATTTGAGAGGTCATGTTGGGGCCACTTCCGGAAGATTGTGTACAGTTCTGGACATCCTTCTACAGGAAGGATGTTGTTAAACTTGGGAGGGTGCAGAAAAGATTTGCAAGGATGTTTGCTGGGTTTGGAGGCTTTCAGCTATAGGGAGAGGCTGAAAAGGCTTGGGTTATTTTCTCCGAAGCTTCAGAATATGAGGGGTGACCATAGAGAGGCTTATAAAGCCATGACAGCTATGGATAGGGTGGATGGCAATGCCTTTTTCCTAGGGTAGAGGAGTCTAAAACTTGAGGGCATAGGTTTAAGATAAGACGGGAAAGATTTAAAAGGGATCAAAGGGGAAATGTTTTCATGCAGAGAGTGGTACATGTATGGAATAAGCTGCCAAAGGAAGTGGTGAGGGCTGGTACAATTACAACATTTAAAAGGCATCTGGATGGGCATATGATTAGGAAGGGTCTAGAGGGATTTGGGCAAAATGCTGGCAAATGGGGCAAGGTAAGATTGGGATGTCTGATCGGCGGGGATGAGTTGGTTTGAAGAGTTTGTTTCCGTGCTGTACAGCACTATGATTCTATGACTCTATGTACAAAAGGCTGGCTGTAAGCTGGCATTTTGTGGCAAATTATCTGAACACCAAGAGAGAAATAGCTACTGTTTCTCACAGGGAGAAAGAGGGACACATTCAAGATTATTGAACTAAACCAGCCTACCAAGAAACACAAACCACGAAGCCAACAAGGGATCCTTCACACACTCTCCAGACTTGCTCTGTTAGTAAGTGTAAAATACTACAGATGCTGGAGATCTGAAATAAAAGCAGAACCTGCTGGAGAAACTCAGCAGATCTTACAGTATTGTGGAGAGAAAAGCAGAGGTAATATTTCAAATGAGCTATATTTGTTCAGAAAAAGGGCCTTTGGACTCGAAATGTTAACTCTTATTCTCTCTCCACAGGCTTAGAGTCATAAGAGATGTACAGCATGGAAACAGACCCTTCGGTCCAACCCGTCCATGCCGAGCAGATATCCCAACCCAATCTAGTTCCACCTGCCAGCACCCAGCCCAAATCCCTCCAAATCCTTCCTATTCATATACCCATCCAG
The DNA here is from genome assembly GCF_037043375.1 of Chiloscyllium plagiosum. NCBI lineage: Eukaryota > Metazoa > Chordata > Chondrichthyes > Orectolobiformes > Hemiscylliidae > Chiloscyllium > Chiloscyllium plagiosum. Next base: position 106,513,955 of record NW_028270141.1, read on the forward strand.
ATGCCTTTTAAATGGTGTAATTGTACCAGCCTCCACTCTTACTCTGGCAGCTCATTCCATACACGTATCACCCTCTGCATGAAAAAGTTGCCCCTTAGGTCTCTTTTATATCATTCCCCTCTCACCCTAAACCTATGGCCTCTAGTTCTGGACTCCCCCCATCCCAGGGAAAAGACTTTGTGTATTTTTCCTATCCATGCGCCTCATGATTTTATAAACTTCTACAAGGTCACCCCTCAGCCTCCGACCTGCCAGGGAAAACAGCTCTAGAGTATTCAATCTCTCCCTATAGCTCAACTCCTCCAACCCTGGCAAAATCTTTGTAAATCTTTTCTGAACCCTTTCAAGTTTCACAACATCCTTCCGAAAGGAAGGAGACCAGAACTGCACGCAATATTCCAAAAGTGGCCGAACCAATGTCCTATACAGCCGCAACATGACCTCCCAACTCCTGTACTCAATACTCTGACCAATAAAGGAAAGCATACCAAACACCTTCTTCACTATCCTATCTACCTGCGACTCCACTTTCAAGGAGCTATGAACCTGCACTCCAAGGTCTCTTTGTTCAGCAACACTCCCTAGGACCTTACCGTTAAGTGTATAAATCCTGCTAAGATTTGCTTTCCCAAAATGCAGCACTTCGCATTTATCTGAATTAAACTCCTTGCTGAGTTTCTCCCAAAATTTTTGTTTCTGTGTTACCTGTTCTGTTATGGCCACCCCTGGGAGCAACCTTCAACTATTCAACAGCAAAAGTCATCATGGTTGCTGGAGCTGGGTTCAAGTTTCAACCATTTCTCTTCAGAAAGAGAAGCAAGACAAACTTACAGCAATAATAGAAAATAATCTAATTTTTATCATTGCTTGTGAATTTTCATCAGTCTGTGGAGATCTGTATAGTGTGATGTCTGGCAGGAGTGTATGTCAGGGAAGTGGGGTTGAGCACAGGGTTCCAGATCTTTGTATTCAGAATGTGTGTGTGATGACCTCTACCATGCATTACTCTACTGTGGCAAAATACTTGAACAGGCTGAATAATGAGATCCTAAGATACCACATTTACTGATTGTTATTAGTCAATACACTTAGAATGTGTTCCTGCTCTGCATTTAATATAAGCATGACTAATAATCTACCCTCACCCCATTTTCCTGCCCACTCCCTATCTCTTGATTTTCTAAGTTGGCAAAAGTCTCTCTATGTCAGCCTTAAATGTTTCAAGAATGAAGCATTCAAAATTCTTTTAAGTAGACAATTCCAAAAATTCATTAACCTCTTGCGAGAAAACATTTCTCCTCATCTCAATCCTAACTGATTGCCCCTTATCCTGAGACAATGAGCCTTTGTTCTGGATATCCAGGTATTGGAAACAATAATGAGAAACAAAGTCTGTAGCTTTTGGTCATGAAGTCGGGACTCTAGGAGTGAAATTCAATCTTGAGGATGCACATAACAGGGTGTAGTGAATTGCTTGGCCCTTGTATATCCTACACAGCTTTCTTTTTCAAGAAATTCTGTGGAAATGTTAGTTGGACCAGGCAGATAACAGAAGTCTGAACCATCGCAGCCTGTTTCGCTTGCCCAGTGAAGTTAACTTTTCCCTGTAACTGGGTATTTGACAAAAAGCGGGAGGATATTTTTCACTAACATTCTGAATTGAATGCACCCACTCAATCAGACCAAAAAGAATCTGACCGAAAAGGTAGACTATAATGAAGTCATGTTAACTGTTGGAAAACATTAACAAGCTTTGACTCTTACACCCCATGGATTAACCAAGATTCAAGAAACAACTGGAGTAAATGTAGGCCCAAGTTGCCTTGGAGAGTTACAAGAAAACAAGGTTGGCCTGAAAGAAATAAAGTGCTAATGTTGGTTGTTGAATCATTTGAATATTAAAGATGAACTCACGATGGATTGACTTTCAAAGGACATCAAGCACTTATAAGTCTGTGTGTGAGGGAAGTAATGATGTGCTGAGTTCACTCAATCAACTTCTCAATCCAAGGTTGTATTCAGAAAGGTACAGAATTGATTTACTGGCCTCCAAATGAGCAAAGACATAGAGGTATGATGTATGTCAGTAATTTCAAGGTTAATAGCAACAGGAATTGCTTATTAACCACAAAATATCAGAAAGTGCTAGGATGAAATAGGGTGGAATCTTTTCAAAACAGAGGAGGTTACCTTATGTATTACAATGTTTTTAATTTATTCTTTTATGGGATGTAAGCATCAGTGACAAGGCCAACATCTGTTGCCCATCATAGCTTGCCCTTGAAATGAATGCCTTGCTCGGGCATTTCAGAGAGTAGTTAAGAATTAACCACAATCAGATATGAGTCTGGAGTCAGATATAGAAGATTTCCTTCTCTAGTGGACACTAGTGGACCAGACGGGTTTTACAACAGCCAGTAACTGAGACTAGCTTTCAAATGCAGGTGGTTGGTAGCTGGTGGAAATTGAACCCATGCCCCAGCATCATAATGTGGGCCTCTCGCAAACTGTGCCAGTGACATTACTACGATGCCATCTTCTCCTTATAATCCCATTCTCTTTGATAGGTACAAATGGGCTGAAAAAAACTCCACCTTTGAGGCTATGGTTCTAGGTGCACACTTAGTGGCAACAGAAAGAGAAATGCTGGGAAAGCAGGTCTGGCAGCATTTGTGGAGAGAGAGCAGATTTAACATTTCGGGTCCAGTGATCCGTCTTCAGAAGTGACGTTAACTAGGAAAAAGAGGCTAGAGAAGAGGTGGGAAGGGTAACCAATAGATGGAGGTAGACCCCAAAACAAGAGGGGAACAGTTGGAAAGACAAAGGAGTGGGCAAAGGTCAACGTAGGAGAATGAATAGCTGCAAATGGGGACCATTAGAGGCTGATAATGGGTTGTCTATGGATGACAAAGCCTCATGTGGAGGGGTTGGAGACAGGACATGGGAGAAGGGGCTAAAGCCCTAAAATTGTTGAACTCACTATTGAGTCTAGAAGTCTGTAGATTTCCCAAGTGGAAAATGAGGTTCTTCTTCTCCAGCTTGCGATGAGCTTTGCTGGAGCACTGCAGCGAGCTTGAGACAGAGATGTTGACCAGTGAACATGATGCATGTTGAAGTAGCGGGTAACAGGAAGCTCAGGGTCATTTGTGCAGACAGAGTGTCAGGTGTTCTGCAAAGCAGTCGCCCAGTCTGCATTTCATCTCTCCAATGTAGAAGAGACCACAGTTTGAGCAGCAAATACAGTAAACTAGACTGAGTCAAGTGCAGGTAAATCTGGAAGGTGTGTCTGGGGCCTTGGATAGAGAGGAGGAAGGAAGTAAACAGGTAGGTGTTACACTTTCTGCAATTGTATGGGAATGTGCCTTGGGGATAGAACATAGAACATAGAACATTACAGCTGTACAGGCCCTTTGGCCCTCGATGTTGCGCTACCCTGTCATACTAATCTGAAGCCCATCCCACCTACACTATTCCATGTACATCCATATGCCTGTCCAATGACGACTTAAATGCACTTAAACTTGGCGAATCTACTACCGTTGCAGACAAAGCATTCCATACCCTTACTACTCTCTGAGTAAAGAAACTACCTCTGACATCTGTCTTATACCTATCTCCCCTGAATGTGGGAACATGCTAGGAGTGGACTAGGAGTGGACCAGAATGTTCCGGAGGGGACAATCCCTGTGGAAGGCTGACAAGTGAGGGTATGGGAATCTGTGTCTACTGGTGGCATCCTACTGGAGATGGCAGAAAAGATCCTATAGATGTGGATGCTGGTGAGATGGTAGTTTAGGACAAAGGGGCCCTATCACTGTTGAGGGAGAGAAGAGAGGGGTGAGGGCTGAAAAGCAGGAGATGGGGCGGAACCAGCTGAGAGCCCATCAACCAATGTGGTAGGGAATCCTCAGATGGGGAAGAAGGTGGACATTTTGGAGGCTCCCTTGTTGAAGTTGACATCATCAGAACAGATATGATTCTATGGTTCTGCCCAGAAACATTTATGAAACCTTGTAAGACTAGTGTCACTGGACTTGAAATGTTAACTCTATTTTGTCTCCACAATGCTGTCAGACCTGCTGCAACTTTCCAGCAATTTCTGATTTTGTTTCAGACCAGTGTACTGTTTTAGTCCCCGTATTTAAGGAAGAATATGCTGGCATATGGGTAGGTTTGAACTAGCTCAGCAAGGGGGTGGGGACTGAGGTGTAGCTCCAGTGCACAAGAGGATGGACAGGATTTCACAGTCGCAGGAATGTGTTGGCAGACAGCAAGCTGGTTTGAAGTGAGTCTACTTCAGCGCCAGGAATATCTGGAATAAGGTAGGTGAGCTTGCAGCATGGCTAGGTCCCTGGGACTTCGGTGTTTTGGCCATTTCAGAGATGTGAATAGAGTAGGGTCAGGAATGGATGTTGCAGGTTCCAGGGTTTAGATCTCTCATTAAGAATAGGAAAGGCAGTAAAAGAGGGGGAAGTGTGGCCTTGTTACTCAAGGATAGTATAAAGGTGGCTGAAAGAATTTTTGAAAGAACTTATAGGCCTATGCAGAGTTCCAAGGATGTGGAGGAGAGGATCGGCAAAACGATTCTGGGTAGGAGTGAAAGGATAAGGGTGGTCATTATGGGAGACTTTAACTTTTTCAACATTGACTGGAAATGCTATTACTCTAGTAATCAGATGGATCGGTTTTTGTCCAATGTGTGTAGGAGGGTTTCCTGACACGGTATGTCGAAGAGCCAATAAGAAGGGAGGCCACTCTGGATCTGGTGCTTGGTAATGAACCAGGCCAAGTGTTTGATTTAGTGATAGGTGAGCACTTTGGAGACCGTAACCATAATCCGGTTATATTTAGTTTAGCGATGGGAAGGGATAGGTACATGCTACAGGGCAAGAGGTATCAGTGGGGGAAGGGCAATTATAGTGCGATTAGGCAAGACTTAGGATGCATAGAATGGGGTAGCAAAATGCAGGGGATGGGGATAATCGAAATGTGGAGCTGATTTAAGGAACAGATATTGTGTGTCCTTGATAGGGATGTCCCTGTCAGGCAGGGAGGAAGTGATAAGGTAAGGGAACCATAGTTTACAACAGAAATTGCATCTCTTGTTAAGCGGAAGAAGGAGGCTTATGTGATGATGAAACGAGATGGTTCAGATGAGGCGATTGATAGTTACAGATTAGCTAGGAAGGATTTAAAGAGAGAGTTAAAAAGAGCAAAGAGAGGACATGAGCAGTGTTTAGCAGACAGAATAAAGGAGAACCCTAAAGCTTTCTATAGATATGTGAGGAATAAAAGGATGACTAGGGTAGGTATAGGACCTGTCAAAGACAGAAGTGGGAAGTTGTGTGTGGACCCTGTGGAGATCAGAAAGATGCTAAACGAATATTTTTCATCTGTTTTCACTCAGGAAAAGGAGAATATTGTAGAGGAGAAGTATGAGATACGAGATATTAGACTAGAAAGGATCGAAGTTAGTAAAGAAGAGATGTTATCAATTCTAGAAGGAGTCAGAGTAGACAAGTCCTCTGGGCCAGATGGGATTTACCCGAGGATTCTCTGGGAAGCTAGGGAGGAGATAGCAAAACCTTTGGCTTTGATATTTGAGTCATCATTGTTTGTAGGTTTAGTACCACAGGACTGGTTGATTGCAAATGTTGTGCCCTTGTTCAAGAAAGGCAGTAGAGATGACTTAGGTAATTATAGACCAGTGAGCCTTACATCTGTTGTAGGAAAAGTTTTGGAAAGGACTATAAGAAATAGGATTTATAAATCCTGAGAGGTGGCAAATGGAGTTCAATGCAGATAAATGTGAGGTGATGTACTTTAAGAAGAATAACAGGAAGACAGAGTACTGGATCAAGGAAAGATTCTTGGTAGTGTGGGTGTGCAGAGGGATCTTGATGTCCATGTATGTAGATCCCTGAAAGTTGCCACCCAGGTTGATAGTGCTGTTAAGAAGGCATACAGTGTGTTAGGCATCATTGGTAGAGGGGTTGAGTTCGGAGCTGTAATATCATGCTGTAACTATACAAAACGCTAGTGCGGCTGCACTTGGAATATTCTGTACATTTCTGGTCGCCCCAATGTAGGAAGGATGTGGAAGCATTGGAGAAGTGCAGAGGAGATTTACCAGGATGTTGCCTGGTCTGGAGGGAAGGTCTTATGAGGAAAGGCTGCGAGACTTGGGTCTGTTCTCATTGGAAAGAAGAAGGCTAAGGGGGGATTTGATGGAGACATACAAGATGATCAGAAGATTACATAGTGAAAGTCTTTTTCCTAGGATGATGATGTCAGCTTGAATGAGGGGGCATAACTACAAATTGAGGGGTAATAGATTTAAGACAGATGTCAGAGGCAGATTCTTTACTCAAAGAGGGGTAAGGGCATGGAATGTCCTGCCTGCCAATGTAGTTAACTCAGCCACATTAGCAAGATTTAAACAATCCTTAGATAAGCACAAAAATGATGATGGGATAGTGTGTGGGGGGGGGGGGCTTAGATTAGGTCACAAGTTGGTGCAACATTGAAGGCCAAAGGGCCTGTTCTGCTATGTGTTGTTCTATGTTCTATGAACTTTTGAAACTCAGGACCAGGACAATGTTGCTATGTAATCATCTTCACTTGTAATGCCACTGACTCCTACCCAACTAATGTAAGACAATGTCAGAACATCTGCAGTATCAATTACTTTATGCCTAAAGGACTGTAACTGAGGTTAGTTTTGACTAAGTTGCCTTGAATTCTTTGGAGGGTTTGTTGCTGTCAGACCTGCTGAGTTCCCTCACCGTACCTGACCAAAGTTGCCTCATTAATCATCTCCCCTGCCCTATGCCATCTCTCACATCTAAGTTTTGCCCCACCTTATCACGGGCTGTTCTTGGAATAACTTGCCACTCCTCTGATATTACAGAACTCACCAGCATGCTTTGGTACTCTTGAAAAAGGCTGTTGTGCAGTTGGATAAGCCCAGAGCCACCCTGCACAGTCCCTGACAGTTACCCCAGAAATGGCCAACAGGGAGAAATCCTCTTCCTGCTTAGCAGGCAGCTTCCTTGAGGCCTTGCTGGATGGGCTGGTGCTGCATCCTACTGTGTTTGCTTACCTGATGCTATTTTTGAGATTTAAATGGATCTTGTTTTGTGAACTTTATGCAATCTTTTTCTCAGCCATTTACAGACAGCACTGGAATCACAGCTGAGTCTTTCCCAATGAGTATGCCTCAGAATTCTACCTATTCACTGACACAAAGAAGTTCCGACTCCTGAAAATAGCACAATATATAATACGCACAAGTGCATCTATCAGAGCTCAAAATATGACCCCTGACATACTTCATTTTGGAATACTTTCTGTATGTTATGGCAGATGTGCTGAAGACCTAGTCACAACATTTCCCATCTTATAATTTGCATACGCAATTTGCCTACTTCACCACCAGTATATTTCAAGCCGTGAATCAGTGATTAAATTTGGATGACGTTGTAAACAAAACTCAGAGTTAACTCGCGTACTTCCATGACATCTCATCTGAATTAATAACCTGCATCCTCACTACTAGTGTTCTCTGAAATGTGAATCAATTTCAAGGAGTACAACTGAAAGGAAAATGAATTCAGACTAAAGTCATTTCAAACTTTGTTTAGACATAGCGTACTGCCTGTAATACTGATTATCCAATTAGAGTCATAGAGTCATAGAGATGGACAGCATGGAAACAGATCCTTCGGTCCAACCCATTCATGCTGACCAGATATCCCAACCCAATCTAGTCTCACCTGCCAGCATCCGGCCCATATCCCTCCAAACCCTTCCTATTCATATACCCATCCAAATGCCTCTTAAATGTTGTAAAGTCACTGGAGAGAATGCAAAGAAGTTTTATAAAAATAATACGTGAAATGGGTTGATGTATATATCTGGAAAGGAATAACAGGCTGGATCAATTGGAAAAGGACAGCTGAGGAGAGACCAAATAGAAGATCAAGAACTATCAAAGGTTTTAAGCAAGTGATACAGAGAGAACGCTGCAACTTATGGGGATGAGCTCACCATTAGCTGAGCTCCTAAGTATAAGATAAGGATAAGAAATAGGAATTCAGATGAAGCTGTTTTATCCAAGGATTGGTGACAATATGCAACTTGCTACAATAGGGAGTGGTTGAAGCCAATAATAAGAAAGAAAGAGGGGAGTGAGAGAGACAGAATGGGAGAGAGAATGCATAAATCACTGAAAGGGAAGCTCAACAAGTATTTGCGGGAGAAAGGAATAGAGAGTTATCAGGATAAGCTTAGAGGAGAAAAGACGGCATGAAGTTTGAATGGAGATAAACATGGACTGGTTAGGTGAAAGGCCTGTTTCTGTGCTGTGTGCAATCATTGTAAAAGCAGATATTTTAATGTGAACAAAATGTTTAGAATAGCAGTGTTGTTATCAATAATTTGAAACTTCTGAATGTTTTACTGTAATCAAGAATATATTAAAAATTCCATTTTAGATGTATACAAAAATGAATTTGAATACAGCATTTCTGTATTTCTAGATTGCTTGTCATGCCTTAATCACACACTGCATATTGTGGTTACAGCTGGCCAGAGACCTTATTGATTTTTTGAGTAGCAATTAGTCATCAGGGACTGGATTTGCCTGTCCCATTGTGATGTGGTTGGAGATGCAGTTGGGGAGGGATGCAGGGTAAAATGGACAATTCTGTATCAGAATACCAAACCAATGGAGTGATGTTGTGGAGGAGTATATCAAATTGGACATGATGTTCCTGATTTCCACACTTAGATGTGTATGTATGGTAGCTGATGTCTGTCAAGCCCCTTCAAACAGAGAGCACTGTTAGCCTTCCTAATAAACATACCTCTAAATCCAGGTCATCAGATTAATTTGTTGCTTGCTAACAGGATATCTTAAGTGACTAATGACATCTGCACTTGGGCATTACATAAATCTCCTATATTTATATTATACACATCTCAGCAAAGGCTGAATTAATCAGATTCACAGCTACAATAAACACAAAGAAAAGAAAAAAAAAAGAAAGGGACTACCTCTTATTTTAGCAAATTGACACTCAGTGATGGTTCTTGTAATGGTTCAGTGTTCTTAGTTCATTCCGCAGTCATCTGAGCTCAGTTGCCAATACAGGATCTGTAACTGACTTTATGAACTCTCTGGGTCAGTGTCAAGAAAGTTAGAGGAGGCAATGGCCTAGTGGTATTATCGCTGGAGACCCTGGTAATGTTACGGGGACCTGTGTTTGAATCCTGCCACGGCAGATGATGGCATTTGAATTCAATAAATACCTAGAATTAAGAAACGAATGATGACCCTGAATCCATTGCTAGAAAAAAAAACATCTGGTTCACTAATGTCCTTTAGGGAAGGAAATTTACTTTGCCTACATGTGACTCCAGACCAACAGCAATGTGATTAACTCTTAACTGCCCTCTGGGCAATTAGGGATGAGCAATAAATGCTGTTCTGGACAGCAACACCCTCATCCTGTGAATGAATCAAAAAGAAAATTCCTATTAACCATTGTTATTTAGCAGAGTTGGCTGTGATTGTCTCTGTCTCTGGGTTGATTAGATCACTGACAGCCTCTATCAAGGTACAAACATAAGGAATGAAATGTACTTCAGCAGGTAATCCAAATACTCAAGGGAAGAAAGAGGGATGGAAAACTTGTTGAGAAAAACAGAGACAAAGGCACACTGAGTAATAAGCAGTGGACTTCTCTCCCAGTAACTTAGAAATTGTAATAAATTCACACTGACCTTTTCTGGGCTGTAAAGAATGAATAATGTAAAGACACTATTTGTGTTTTTTTTTCAAATTCTTTTAGGTCTATGTTTCAATTTGTTTAAAGTTTGCATATTAATAACATGCTCAATGTACATTCAATTAGAACGTCTTATACATAATCAGGAAAGTGATGCTTAATTAGCAAAGTGTCTGTCAAGGACTTTGGTTTATATTGTTTTCTTCAAATTATAATCAGAATAGCTTGCCAGTAAAGAAATGTTGCAATTTTTCTTCCAATTACTTACAATCTTGTGATAAGGAGACTTTAAGCTAAATATTCCTGAAGAAGGGCTAATGCCCGAAACGTCGATTCTCCTGTTCCCTAGATGCTGCCTGACCTGCTGCGCTTCTCCAGCAACACATTTCCATCTCTGATCTCCAGCATCTGCAGACCTCATTTTCTCTTTAAGCTAAATATAAAATTATTTATATTCAAAAGTGCCATTGGTTCAAATTCTGATCAATTCACTGAAAGTCTTAGTTTGCTGATTTGAGCTGGATGTGAAATAATTAATTACTAGACTGCAACAGCAGTACAGAAATAAGTATTTTATATAGTAGCATTGGTAATTAGAAACATCACAAGAGTTTTCACATAGATTTGAACTGACAAAAGGAGAGCTTTGACTGGAGACTGATAACTTAGTAAGAAACATTCATTTTAAAGAAGACCTGAAGGGTAGAGAAGGAGGTAAAGAGCTCCAAAGAAGAAAATTGAGGACTTGGGATAACCAGAATAGTTCTTCACCGTATATTTCCCACTCCATTTTTTCCTGATAGTTTATTAGAGTTATAGCAAGGCATTGTAAAATTCTAGATGAAAATTTGCTTTTTATTCATTTTCCTTTTATCAAAGAGGCATCAAAAATGAATCCTGGATAAGTTACTTTTCTTGACAGACTGCAGTGAAGAAGACTGATGGTTAATTCAGCCCCACCCAAATATGGAACATGGATGTGAGGATATTGGATGTGAATGGTTAAAGTTTGCAAAAAACCTCAGTCTTTCAATTCCAAACGGGGTGGTTATAACCTTGTGCGTAAGATAATGAGAAATAATAGCAGAAGTAGGTCATTCAGTCAATCAAGTCTATTCTGCTATTCAATAAGAACATGATTGATCAGTTTGTGGCCTCAACTTCACTTTCTTGCTGGTACCCCCATATCTTCTTGACTTCCTCCTAGATCCAAACCTGTCGAATACAGTTCTGAACATATGCAGTGACTCAGCTTCCGCTGCTGTTTGTAGAAGGGAATTCCAAACACTGGTGACTTTTGAGGATAAGAAATTCCTCTTCATCTCCATGTTATGTGTAAGAACTCTTATTTTTCTACTGTGCCCTGAATTCTAGATTCCTCTATGAGGGGTAACATTGTCTCAGAATCTATCCTGGTGCCCCTTCATTAGAATTCTATCTCTTTCAACAAGATTGCATCTTATTTTTCTCAACTTCAATTAGTATAGGCCCAAACAGTACAGGCTTAACCTTTTGTCATAAAACAGCCCTTCAATCCAGGAATCAGACTACTGGACAGCTTAAGACTCCATTTACAAATTTAGTATGGGTTGTTTGGTATTTTTATACAAGTTTAAGTCAATCTTCTAAATTCCCTCTAAACACTGTTGATTAAAAATCTGTCTATGATGGTAAGACTGATGTCCATGTTGAGTCCCATGTTTTGAACTGTATAAGTCCCAAATTTCTAGCACACTCTTATCACATCACTGCTGGTACTCCCACCTTAACTACCTTCCTTACAGTACAGCATTCTTCAGAAGCTCATCTATATATTCATTAATATTCATTCATAATTCTGTTGACAATATTTCTCACTCAAACTGAAGGTAGGATATACAAAAAGCAGGCAATGGCATTTTTTGAAGTTGCAATCTGCCATCACAAGTGAACTGTAAATATAAACATATAAAAGACTGAGTTAACTGGAATTTGGTGACCAGGTAACCAGGATGTGGGTAAGCATTTTATATGCCCACATGTTCAACCAAATTCAGGCTTGAGTTTTTTAAAATATTCATTCAGAGGATAGGGACATCATTGTCTGGGCCAGCACTTATAACCCATACTTAGTTGGCTTTGAGACGGTGGTGTTGAGCTGCTTTCTTGAATCACTGCAATCCATTTGCTGTTAGTAGACCCAATGCCGTAAGGGAGAGAGAGAGTTCAACGATTTTGACCCAGTAACAGTGAAGGAACGGTGATATATTCCCAAGTCAGCATGGTGAGTGGCTTGGAGGGGAACTTGCAGATGATGGTGTTCTCATTTATCTGCTGCCCTTGTTCTTCTAGATGGTAGTGGTCGTGGGTTTGGCAAGTGCTGTCTTAGGAGCCTTGTTAGTTCTTGCAGGATGTTTTGTAGATGGTACACATTGCTGCTAATGAAAGTTGGAGGAGTGGGATGTTTGTTGATTTGGTGCTAATTAAAATTACTGGATAGTGACAAGCCTCTTAAGTGTTGATAGAACTGAACTTACCCAGGCAAATGGAGAGTATTCCATCACACTTCTGTGTCCTGTAAATGATGACCAGGCTTTGGGGATCAGGAGATGAGTTAGTCACTGCAGGATTCCTAGCCCCTGACCTGCTCCTAGCACTGTATTTAAAATGCTAGTTCAGTTCAGTAGCACCCAAGATATTGATAATGCGGTTCTCAGCAATGATAATATCATGGAGTGTTAAGAGGTGATGATTAGATTTTCTTTTATTGGAGATAGCCATTACCTAGCTGATAAGTGGCAAGTAACATTCATGCATCACAAGTGCTAGGCACGGACCATCTCCAACAAGAGCAAATCTTACACCCTTTCATTCATTAGCATTACTATCATTCAATCCCCCACTATCTCAGTCTGATCGCTATCATTTACCAGAAACTGAACGGGACCAGTTATATAAATACAGTGGCCAGCAGCAGGGACTAATATTTCTGCAATGATAAGTCACCTGCTATTTACCTAAGCCTGTCCTCTACAAAGTACATGTTATGAGTGTGGTGGAAAACTCTTCACTTGCCTGGATTGGTGCAGTTTCAACAACAACACCTCAAGAGGTGCGAAACCATTCAGGACAATACAGCCCATGTGATTGACATTCCATCCACCACCTTGACCACTAAGTCCCTCTACCACTGATGCACATCTATGACATTGCACATCAACAATTCACCAAGGCTCCTTCAGCAACAGCTTCCAAACCCAACATCTCTACCACCTGCAGCATAAAGAAAGCTGATACATGGGAATACCACCATCTGCAAGTTCCCCTTCAAGTCACACACCATCCTGGTCCTTGAACTATCCTTCACTGTCACTGGGTCAAGATCCTTGAACTCCCTCCTTAATGGCACTACTGTGGTTCCCCTTCATCCAGAGGAATGTGGCAGTTCAAGAAAGCAGCTACCACCACCTTCTCCAGGAAATTAGGAATGAACAACTAATGCTAACTTAGCCAATAACATTGCCATTCCATGCAAGAAGAATAAAAAAAGACACAATGTTTGATTTTAAACATTTATATATCTTCTACTATTCTACCTTATTCTCACTCAAGGAAGTAAATAAACTTCATGACTACCTCCCTCAGTGTAACAGAACCTTTTTGACAGTCTCTGGGATGACTATCTTTCCATGTTTTCCTCTCTGCCCATGGTGAAGTGCTGCCTTTGGTTTAGAAGCTTCTTGAAGTGCAATGTTGATTGAGAATCTGCTGCATTTCACAATCGTTAAACAAGGATGTGCTACAGTGCTTTGAAATGTCAACACATTGCAGACTCATGTCACTTCTACCCTGAGGGATCTTTCTCCCTGGTGATTTCAGATTTAGCAAACTGTGACTGTTGCATTAAAAGGCCTCATATTCCGCTCTGACTCATTCGCCTTCTGTTTAGCACTGGATATTTGGTACTAACAGATGCTCAGCTTAGTACCTGATTAATTGCCACCCACCAATGAATCTTATATCATCACCAATGAAAAGAAGTTAAATTATATCCAGTTAAACAGATATTTTGTATTATTGCTTCTCAGTAATTAGTTGGAAGATTGTCTGTAAATATAGGAAGAAAGAAAAGAGAATGATTCCCTGGAATCCCATGTTGTGCAGATCAAGGTCTTGTACAGACTTAGATCAGCACTACTGGTCAAAACTATTACCCTCCATAAATCATATAAAGTATATTCTCATATAAGAGTGATGAAATCTGTTCAAACTTCTGAAAATAATGACTAGTCTCTTAGGCAATACCTTCTATGTCTTTCCACTCAACAATTGAATGGTGCAAAGGAGCATCCTCAAAACATGTTTACCATTCTGTAATTCAACTCAACTCAGCTACCTTCGCTTCCTGTCTCTATCCTTATCCAAAATATTCAAGCAATTTCATTCTTGAAGAGTTTGATTGACTCAGCATCTGAAGTCTTTTTGGAAAGAGCTGCAGATCTGTATTACCCTTTCATACACACACACAAAAAATGTTCTGATGAGCCTGGCTCTAAATTTAAGCTTATGACTCCTTATCCTGGATTTCCCCAGTACAGAAAATTGTTTCTCTGTATGTATCATATCAAAACTTAGTCATTTTGTAAAATTGAAAAGAGATAACCTCTTACCCTTCTAAAGTTATGAAAATAGCAGACAAGTTTATGTAACCTTTCCTATAATGGAGTACCATTCTAGTACAGCTTGTGACAACTAGGTGAGGAGGAGGTGAATAAGCTCACTTCTTTTTAAACAACAATTTTTAAAATTATTATTGTTTTCACTTTGAGCAATCAGGAGCCAATCATACAGTTTTCTTGTCTGAAATATTTCTTTCTCCCTGCTAACCCCAAAGAAAAATAATAAAAATAAGGTGGTAGTGCCAAGTGTGGAGTCATTTGGGTGTCCTTGAGTTGTAATTTTTTTTAACCTGAGACTATGGTTAGCAGGCTTCTTGGAAGTTCCATTTATTCTTAAAGTCTGCAGCTCCCTGATGCTTTTAAGCTTTTGTTTCCATGGATACCACACACTACTTTTTCTTGAGAGACAGCCAGAGGGACTTCTCAACCTCTGTTTGGTTCTGTATTCTTAGTTCCATCCCCTCTCCGCTGTCAACAAGAAACCCCTTGCAAATGCAGCTTGTTAGTATTGGTGGCTTTGCAGAAATGATGTTTTTGTACTTTACAGTTATAGGCAAGGCATCATCTCCAGCATGTGAAGGTTCTTGTAATGTTGGAAATCAACCAGGAGGTGAATGTTTTCTCATGTCTCTGGGGAATCCTGCTGATGGATTTGGGAAAAATGATAATCTCAGCTCAGGCTGTCTTCCATTTAATCCACATTGGTTTCATGAAACTTGGCCGACCAGTGCATCCAGGTGATGAGTGCAACCATTTTATGTCAATAGGTGGAGTATTGTAAGACCTTGGACAATGGTGAGAAATCTGTGAGAATTTTATGAGAAGTCCAGTGAGGCACTCTCAATATTGGAAGCAACTAGTCGTGTTTGTGACCAAGTTCCGAGCATTGAGCTTAGATTCTCACTAGGCGGCAACGAGATGAGTATTAATGGGACATGCTCATTAACTGCACATCTGCATTATTAATATGCAGCGTCATATCCTATCACCCGGGCAAACAGGGGGCCAGACACCGAGAATTCCCTACAAGAAAGTCAGAGGGGTATCTGGCAAATCCAGCTCACCACTTGTTTCTCTGGAACTGCACCTTGGACACCCCACCTCAATGTCTCAGCCAGCTGAACACATGTCATGTCTCTGGTCCTTGGCACCAGACATGTTCCACATCCCCATGGCACATCACCAATCCTCTTACAGTGCACTTCTGCATTTGAAAGTTGCATCCTGGGACACACGGGGAACTATCATTGCAATGCTCCTGCAAGAACACTTCACACATGGAGATGCACTCTGCTCATGGATTGTACCAGGCTGCACCCCAAGGCTGTTCATTTGTTCTCTTAATTCTCACTCACTTTGAGACTACCTGGATGCTCACAGTATCTCTGCATTTTCTTGCATTGCTTTGTCTTTCCGTGCTTTGCCCTCAGCTGGAGTGGCCATACTCACAATGCTTCTACCTTGCCTTGCCGTTCACTGCAGACACAAAGCCGGCATGATTGTCAAGGTTGTGAGCAGGATACAGTCAAATCAAGGGAGATGCTTTCAATAAAGGGATCCCAACATAGTGAGACAATGTTAGTGTTGGTGCAGCAGGGCCTGAAGATGGTAAGATTTCTGGAGTGAGTAGTCAGCATAGGGGCCATTTAGAGTTAGTAGTGTGGGAGATTGAAGTGGGCGACAATGATGACAGGAAGATGTTGCATGCAGTAATAAGAGTGGTAGAGCATGAGCCTTGATTTTGTGTGTGTGTGTGTGTGTGTGTAGTAGCAGAGACAGAGTGAGTGCCAAGTAGCAAAGAGAAGATCTTGGCTCTTACCTTGGTGGAGTGGAAAAGGTTATTGACCTTCTCGCACTACACCAGTGCATTTCTCCAGATGCTGGGAGCTCACTGACCCAAGTGGACCACTCAGACCTGACTGTAGTCTGCGCTATCAGCCTTGTTGGAAGAGGATGGCCCTCTTTTACAACATCCAATTCACCAGGCCCTCCAGACCCCTGTCCCCACAAAGTGAGGAGCCATTCTCTGAAGAAGGCTGTCTGGACCCGAAACGTTAACTCTGATTTCTCTCTAGAGAGGCTGCCGGACCTGCGGAGCTTTTTCCAGCAATTTCTGTTTTTCTTACCACTCTCTACTATGCCTGAGGCAAATGTCAGGATCCATGCAACTTCAAACCAGTAGCATTTGACTGGGTACACAACATCTTTTTCCAGATGGTAAATAAAATCCAAAAGAACTGCAGATGCTGCAAATCTGAAGCAAAAACAGAAATTGCTGGAAAACTCTGGCAACGTCTGGGAAGAAAAATCAAATCACACATTCTGAGGAAAGATCATTGGACCCGAAACATTAACTTTGGTTTCCCTTCATAGATGCTGCCAGATCTGTTAAGCTTTTCTGGCAACTTCAGTTTTTGTTTTTGAAGATGGCGCTGCTTCCAGGGTTGCTAGTCCATTTCAAGATATTCCAACATTGGCCACATTCTACCATATCTGGCAAATAGAAGAATTGTGCTAACATCAGTTGAGAGTGTTGCCATAGAAACAGGCTAGCTAGTTATGAGGTGGGTTTGGGGCGATATGGCATGGAATCTCACTGGACCCCATAAAGGGACACTCTTCATGAAATTTGACAAGATTGACACGTGATCAAAATCTCACAATATTCAGCACAGGTTTGTGTGAAATCATTTCAGTCCTTGAAAGTGTCAGGTATTAAATAGCAAATAGCATTCAGGGATCAACAGTCAATTTTATATAATTGTGATAATCCCTACTCTTTCCTGAGGTTTGATGACCAAAGCTAAATGATGTACTGCAGAGAGGGGCTGACCAAGGCTCTGATATACTGCAGAGAGGAGCTGACCAAGATCTGCTATACTGCAGAGAGGGGCTGACCAAGGCTCTGCTATACTGCAGAGAGGAGCTGACCAAGGCTCTGCTATACTGCAGAGAGGGGCTGACCAAGGCTCTGCTATACTGCAGAGAAGGGCTGACCAAGCCTCTGCTATTCTGCAGAGAGGATCTGACCAAGGCTCTGCTATACTGCAGAGAGGGGCTGACCAAGCCTCTGCTATTCTGCAGAGAGGATCTGACCAAGGCTCTGCTATACTGCAGAGAGGGGCTGACCAAGGCTCTGCTATACTGCAGAGAGGAGCTGACCAAGGCTCTGATATACTGTAGAGAGGAGCTGACCAAGATCTGCTATACTGCAGAGAGGGGCTGACCAAGGCTCTGCTATACTGCAGAGAAGAGCTGACCAAGGCTCTGCTATACTGCAGAGAGGAGCTGACCAAGGCTCTGCTATACTGCAGAGAGGAGCTGACCAAGGTTCTGCTATACTGCAGAGAGGGGCTGACCAAGGCTCTGATATACTGCAGAGAGGGACTGACCAAGGCTCTGTGCAATAAGGGAGCCACGTCTCCACTTTTGAAATCCACCCTTCCAAAGCTACTGTTTACTGATCGTGAATAAAATATTCTAAAATGCCTTTCCAAAGAGGATGACCTCACATATCTCCAGCATTGCATTGCCTGCTCACTTTATTTGTCTGTGTGTCTTTGCACTTTCAGCCTTCCATCCTGTCAGTGAGTTGTGTCTCCTATCTTGCTGTCATCTGCAAACTTGGAAAGAAGCTCCCAGATATTAATCCATTCCTACACCCACACTATTCTGCCTTGTCAGGTACGATTCACAAATGACTCATCCATAAATCCAGCAGAACAGAAACCATTGTGTTTGGTGGAATATTTAATCACCCACAGCTGGCTTTATTCTTACAATCTTTAAGCAGATATTTATCCAGCTCTCTTATTAAAGGAAGTAATCAGCTTAGTATTAATTACTTTCTCTGGGAATTTTCACCAGCTTGAACAAATGAAAGTTCGGCATATCTCTGGTCTCACTGGAGCCGTGTTAATTTTGTGACGTACCTTCTCTTGTGTGGTAATTGAAACACAAATTAAAACATTACTTTGATGCAGACCTTACAGGCATTTGTTTCATTACTTGCACCTACTATTATTTAAAGTAACTGGCCTCAGGATAGCACTGTAACAAAATCCTCAGCATAGTGTCTGGGTCCCAACCATCTCTTATTATTTCATCAATGACCTTTCTTTTAACATAAGGACACAAATGGGGATGCTTACCAATTATTGTATAATGTTCAACTATATTCACAACAGCATAGATGCTGAAAGCAGTCTGCGCCCAATTGCAGCAAGACCTGGACAATATCCAGCTTAGGCTGAAGTGTGGCAGGTAACATTCACACAAGACAATTGCTGTCTCCAGTGAGGGAGAATCTCATCATTGCCCCTTGATGTTACCATTGCTGAATTCCACAGTGTCACCATTCTGGGGATTTCCATTGACCAGAAACTGAACTTGACTAGCCATAAAAATACAATGACTATTAATAAATGCAAGAGAAGGTCAGAGGATGAGAATTCTGCAGTGAGCAACTCAACTCCTGACTCCCCAAAGTATGTTCACCATCTACATGGCACAAGTCAGGAGTGTGATGGAATATTGCCACTCACCTGGATGAGTGCAGCTCCAACATTACGCAGGCAACTTCAATCACCCAAGACAGAGGAGTCTGCTTGATTCCAGCACCATCCATCATCTTAAACATTCAATTCCCAACCATTGATGCAAAGTGGCAGCATATAAGGTAAGTTTATATCATGTAAGGTAATACCCTTGTCAATCCATCTCCAGAACATAATTATTTCCACATTTTGTATTAAGTTCCTTCTGTGTTTTAGTTAGTTAACCAGATAAACACAGGAAAGTCATGGAGAATTAAAGCATGAAACTGATTCCTTATTTCAAATTAAGGAGATTTTTCTGATTACATAATTGAGTTAAAATTCCACTGTATTTACATTTTGCAATAACAGGAGCATACTAAATTTCTTCCTCTTAGTGCCATATAATTTCTTAGCTCATTTAAACACTGAAAGGAACAAATAAATTCAATGTTAGAAAATTAATTTATCAATAAGTTTGTGTGATTAGTCTCCACATCACATTAACAACTTGATTACAGAAACTATGTTGTCTTCACAGCAATGTCTGTTAGTCAATGACACTTCAGTGCAGGGGAAGTGCTGTAATAGGAAGAAACTTCTTAAGATCCCAGCCTCTTCTGCTGTACTTGTTTCACTTTGGACAATGTAGCATGGCCAGTCCACCTAACCTGCACATTTTTGGACTGTCTTGGGGGGGAGATCTGAGCACCTGGTGGAAACCCACGCAGATTTGTGGAGAATGTGCAAGCTCCACACAAACAGTTACCCAAAGGTGGAATTGAACCTAGGTCCCCGGTTTCTGGGAGGCAACAGTGCCAATACTGAGCCACAATGGACCCCCCCCCCCCACCCCGTATATGCAATCAGAAAGTGAGGAGATGTCAGGAGACCCCAGTATGGAAGTGAGGGTGTATGGAAGTGTCAAGGGAACAGAATTGTTGTGGGAACTGCAGTGGGGATTTGGGGAGCGGGAAAGTCTGGGGGAATTGGAAGGATCTATGGCAGATGAAGAGAGAAGGTCTGAGTGAGATAATGAAGAAGTCTGGGATATATATGGGATGACTAGAGCAGTGAAGTATGGGAATAGAGTAGGGGCATTGGAGATTGAAGCACGTGAATCTCAAATGGGAGTGGAAATATACCTAGGATTAATGTATAGGTGTTGGAGTGGAGCTGTGTGGGATTGGAGAAGGGATGTCTGGGATTAAAGTGGGTTTTATGGGATTGGTGTGGAGATGTCTGAGATTGAAGAGAGAGTATCCAAGATTGAAGTGGAAGCATTTGGGATTAGAATGAGGTGCGGATTGGAGATGGGATGTCTAAGATTGGAGTGGGTCTGAGAGTGGAACTGGAGTCTCTGGATTGCAGTGTGAGAAATTAAGGACTGCAGATGCTGGAGAGTCAGAATCGAAAAGTGTGGTGCTGGAAAAACACATCAGGTCAGGCAGCATCTAGGGAGCAGGAGAGTTGACATTTTGGGCATAAGCCCTTCATCCAGAATGTCCAGCTGAACATTCCTGATGAAGGACTCCGGCCCGAAACATCAACTCTCCTGCTTCTCGGATGCTGGCTGATCTGCTGTGCTTTTCCAGCACCACACTTTTTGACTCTGGGATTGGAGTGTGCTGATTTGGGTTAGGAGTGTTTGGTATTTTAATGGCAAGCTGAGTTAGAAGAGTAGTTTTGGGAATGGACAGAGAAGCTGAGCTGAGAGTGTGGTGGGGGTGTAGAGAGTTGGGAGGGGTAGGGAGGGGGGGTGGGACTGAGCTGGGAGTGATGAGGGAATGGAGCTGTGTTGGGAGTGAGGGTTTTGGGGAGCAGGTGGGGCTGAGCTGGAAATAGGGGAGGTTGGGGCTGAGGACGGGGCAGAGCTGGGAGTGGGGGATTGTGGAGGGGATGGGGTAAAGCTGGGAGTGGGGTGAGTCTGAACTGGAATTGGGGGTGGTGGGCTATGTTGGGAGCGTGGTGGTTGGGGTGTGGTGGGGTGGGGAGTGGAGTTGTGAATGTGGGGTTTGGGGGGTAGGACTGAGTTGTGTGTGGGGGGGTTAGGGAGGAGAGTGGGGCTCAGCTGGGAGTGGGGTGTGTGTGGAGAGGGATGAGGCTGCATATGTTTTTCCAATTTTAGTGTTAGTCATTTCCATGTTTGGTTTCAATATTACAGTGTGAGAAGAGTGACTGATTATATTTTAATTTACACCTTGGAGTTTTGATCATCTGATCATTTTGACCTTCACTGTATTCAGAGGTTTGAAGTGATGATAAAGTGCTTCTAAGTTCACAATCTTAGCTTTATCACTTTGGATCTTTCTTCTTTTTCTCTCATTAAGTAATAAATTCAGCACTGGGAATGGAGAACACACTGACATTCTGCATTACCTGCCAGAACTAATGGAAATCTTACCTCCCATATGGGTCACGCCAAGAGGGATGTGTAGAATTAACCTTCAAAATGTTCTTTTTATTTTTAATGGCTTAACAAAGTTTTCAAATACCTTAGTTGTAAAGAGTAGCAAAGGTTTTAGATTGATGTCAGGTCTATTTCTTTAAACATGGTGAAAAATGTAGCCAGGGCCCACACTGACAATTGGGGGAAACATTTGCCAAATGACTGAAAGGAACTAGGCCGTGGCTGGATTTTCCATCTAGCTGGGATGGAGAGGTTTGGAGTATTTCCAGGATCTGATCCTGGAGGCAGTCACTCTTCGGATTATTAACATGGACATTCCTTAGTTGGCATGGAGACAGATTCTATATCCAACATAGATGGCAAGTGGTGTATTAAAGTCAGAGGACCAATTAGAGGCAGTCCAAATTGAGAGGTATGGTGTGGAGGTGCCGGTATTGGGCTGGAGTGGACAAGGCCAGAAGTCCCACAACACCTTTCAGCTTTCAGAGAACTGCTTCTTCATCAGGTGAAGTCTTTTTTGTCATTTTATAGTCATTTCAGTGATTCCTTGCCATGAGTCCAAAGAAAGAAAATGTTGATGTATCTCTGTATAGTGTTGGTTGGAGGTCCTGAGCAGCAAAGAAGTCTTGCTTGAATTTGTGCATGAAAATGTTGGTGTTTTGGGGTGCAAATTTGGTCCCTATGGCTGTTCTGTGTGTCTGGATGAAAAACCAGTTATCAAAGGACATTATGGTTGAGGATGAAGCAGATGAGTTGTAGGATGGTGCTCAGAGATTGGCAGTTATTGAGGACTGAGGCTGTGGCAGCAATGCCATCGTCATGGGGATGCTGGTGTAGAATGCCAAAATGTCCATTGTGACGAGGAATGATCCTGGTTCGACTGGTCCCTGGGTGCTAAGTTTCTGTAAGAAGTCTGAAGTGTCATGACAGAAGATGGGGGTTCTTGTACGATGGGTTTCAAGATGCCATCAACATAGCCAGTCAGGTTCTCCCTTTGCCTGATACGATTGGACGTCCAGCTATGCTGGCTTTGTGTACCTTCAGAAGGTAGTAGAAGTCACCTATGAGAGATGTATCTGGGATGAGAGAACACAGGACAATCTGAAGGACAGGATCAAAGATCTTGGCTAGTCTGTTCAGTTGACTGTGTGTTCTTTGGTATGTAGTTGTCTGTAGTGTTCTTGGATGTTCGGTTGTTGGTACACTTCTTTTGGTCGGTACACCAGGCCCTAACTTTTCTTGTTGTTTTAAGCAGGTGTACAGTGGATATTCCAGGAGAGATGCACCTGGTCAAAACCCCTCAGTTTTAAACAAAACAGAATTTATTTACAGAGTACTGAATGAAACACAAACAAAAGAGAACAGAATACAGAATAACGTAACCTATCCGAACCCAACAGACTATCCCAACTTTATGATGCTGTTCCAAATGCCTGCAACAGCCCCCATAAACACCCCTTGGCAAAAAAGGTAAAATCAGACACAGGTAAGAGAGAGATGGCAGAGAGATTCAGCAGGAACACCTTCTTCCATTTCACTGTTTCTCTGGATTCTCAGCTAACACCTGACCCTATAGGTCTGAACAGACCAACTGCTAAAACCAAACCAAAGCAGAGAAAAGCTGAGCTGGGAGAACTGGCCACTCCCCTTTCATTGGACAGGTGTTTTTTTCAGCTTAAAAGCTTCATCAAGTCGATAAAACCCTGACATCTACGAACCCATGACTTTATGACCCCTCTGGAAAAAAACCCAAGGACACCATAACCTTGTTAAAGGAACAGCTGTGTCACAGTAGTAGTCTGTCCTATTCTGTATGCCAGTGCCTCCTCCTTTGTCTGCTGGTTTGATGACAATGGTAGAGTTGGTCTTGAGAGCATGGATGATTCTGCTTGGGTGATGTTTTGCGCTATCCTGTCAGTCTGGCTGATGAATCTGGCATTAATGCATCCCCTGATGCTTGAGCATACATATCGAGCCAAGGGCAGTGGGCGTCTGATGAGGTCCAATAATTCACCTGACAAAGGAGCAGCACTACGAAAGTTTGTGATTTCAAATAAACCTGTTAGACTATAATCCAGTGTCGTGTGACGTCTGACCTTTACTACTCCAGACTAACACCAGCAGCTCCACATCAGAGTGATTGATGTCGCTTTAGATTTTTGATCCTCTTTATTTAACCTTGCAAAAACCTGCTGCAGATTATTCATAAATAACTACATATACAGTGTTTGGGAAACACAGTGCAATTTTTAAAACAACAACACACTTATTACATACTGAAAGGGCAAGGGAACAAGTATTTCAGTTCCCTTTATCCTTGACCATAACAAGTAGCAGGACAAAATTCCCGGCAGTAAAATTCTTGCAAGCTGTGACATTTGTGTTATCGAGGTCATATTCATAGGCAGGCTACATGCTTTGCTTGGACAATACCTGCAAACCAGAAGAGCTGTTCTACAGCTAACTGGTCATAATAGGATGACCCCAATAGGATGCACAAGAGAATGTCCCAAACATTGGCTACAAAAATAATCTGAAAGTCCATCTCATACCCTGCAAGTTGGAACCACTCCAAAGAATAAAAACCCTCAACTAATCCAAATGAAGATTTTTTTTGTCAGATTCCTATAGGTCAGATGAGTTCACCACAAAGCCAATGCCTTCACCCACCTTTCCAATACTGACTTCCTATGCAATATTTGCAGTTGGTTTAACATCACAGTTGAAGTAACACTAATCTAGATGGTGAACAATCAGTCAAGAGGAATTGCTACTCTTTCAGTAATGCCAGAGTTCACCAGACTATTTAAAGGGAATGAAAGAATGAATTCTGTGTATCAGGACTATTATGATCTGAGTGACCGAGGATATGTAGATGAATATTCTCTTGGTAGTAACCGTGGTTAGGACATCAGACGGAATACTGCTCTGGTGGCAGTGGCTCAAGGGCTGAAAAATTTGAGCGGGAAGTGGAAAGGCAATGAGATTACATGTTTGTGTGAGAAGTAATGCGAATGCTTGTAACAATGTGAGGTGTATCTTTATTGATTCACTAAGTAAAATTTACCTTTTTGTTGAAAATATATCTAAAATATCCTTCACCTGTTAATTGTGGTTTGAATTGTGCTGACCTTAGGTGATTTGTTACAGTAAATGTTGTGAAAATTGAAATCTTGTCCAACAGTTTGCTTCCTTTGGCTTTCATGAATGTTGCTTTCTTTTAAAAGTTATCGATCTTTACAGGGATCATAATATATTTGCAAGAATTAATACTGTCCCCATTAATGTCTTTGGCTGGGAACACAGGCAGCAATGCAGGAAGCAGGTGCACAGGATATTTTTAGTCGTCCATTTTAATGATTTCTTGACATGCCCGCCAAATAGTTGAGAGTTTGTAAAACCATCTTCTTTGTTATTTTTCTGTACAGGTGCATAATCCTTTATCCAAACTTCTCAGGACCAGCTGGTTTTCGGAATTCAGAATTTTTTGAATTTCAGAATAAATGACAGTTTGATGGTGAATTTTTTAAAAATCTTACCGAAAGAGCAGACTCACAGGCCCTGAGAGAGAATCGAGGCCTGCCAGTGCTGGGCCACACCCGCCACCCCCACATCTGAGTGACACACATCAAGTGGGTGTCGATTTAGGTTAACTATTTGCATGCCAAACAACCTTGTAAATGAGAAAAAGACTTCACAAAAAGCCTTCGGACTTTGGAGCTTTTCGGATTTCGGGATTTCAGATAAAGGGTTGTCTACCAGTAGATGTACTATGTAGAGGATAGATTGGGTTTCAAATTCTGATTGACAATGTATATGATGAACTGTGCATTATAGTTAACTGCTTTTTTCAAAAAAGCAAATTCTTTAGCCTATTTTCTTCATCAACCTGTTCATAGATGATGTTATGTACCTCCGGAAAAGGTGCGACTTGAACCCAGGTCACTGGGCCAGGAGTAGGTACTCTACCACTGTACCACAAGAGGGTCCTATGTTTAGCTGTTTAGATCAAACCAAGAATTTAGAAATAGGTCTACTCATAATTGAACTGACTGCAATCGAACACTCCAATAAACCGATCTTTGTTTGAATGGATTGGTTTTGTTTTGCTACTATTGAATAAAATTACTTTATATTTCTTTTGATAAACTGAGAATAAAATCTATGACAATACATTGGTGTGAATGATAAAAGTTTATTTTTATATGAGTTAACAAGGTGAGTGTTGGTCCAGAAGAAATGAAGGGTCGCAGACAAATTGAACTGGTATTTTACATCGGCCCTCTATAAAGGGTAGAGGTACCAGCTCAAACAGCTGTAAATCAGGAAATGGAACGGATGGAGGAAGTCAAGTAAATTACAATCGCAAAAGAAGCGGTACTAAGAACATTGTTAGAGTTGCAGGTGACAAATCCCTGAATGCTGATGGACCTCATCTGAGGATCTTAAAAGAAGTGGTTAGTGAGACACTTGATGTATTTAGTTTTCCATTTCTAAC
The DNA here is from genome assembly GCF_037043375.1 of Chiloscyllium plagiosum. Classification (NCBI taxonomy): domain Eukaryota; kingdom Metazoa; phylum Chordata; class Chondrichthyes; order Orectolobiformes; family Hemiscylliidae; genus Chiloscyllium; species Chiloscyllium plagiosum. The sequence continues at coordinate 106,539,847 of NW_028270141.1, forward strand.
ATTCTACAGATTCATGCAAGGTACCATTGGAAAATAGTGACTGTAGTTCCTTTATTCACATAAGGAAGGTTACAAAAGAGATGAGATTACAGACCAGTTACCTCAACATTGATATAGAGAAGAGGTCAGAAGCTATTATTAAAGCGATTATAGCAGGGTAGTTTTTTTAAAAATCAACATCAATGGACAAAGTTGACATCGTTTTGTGAAAGGGAAATCATGTCTAAGCAATTTACATGTTTTTTAAAATTTAGTCAGGTGGTGTGGGCTTCATGGGCTGGGCTAGCATTTTTTGCTCATTTCTAGTTGTCCTTAAGAAGCAGGTGGTGAGTTGCCTTCTTGAACAATTTGGTTTAGGTAGATTGAGAGGGCTGTAAGGGAGGGAGATCCACGAATTTACCAGAGTGACCGTGGAGGAACAATAATGAAGTTCCAACTGAGGATGGTGTGCGGCTTGGAGAGAAAATTGCAGGAGTGGTGTTTCCATGTATCTGTTGTCCTTGTCCTTTTAGGTAGTAGTGGTCATGGGTTTGGACGGTGCATTCAAAGGAGCCTTGGTGAACTTCTGCAGTGCATCTTGTACATGGCACACAATCTTGCTACTGCATCAGGGATGGAGGACAGAATAGTTGTGCTGCCAATCATACAGGCTGCTTTGTCCTGGGTAATGTCAAGATTTTTGAATGCTGTTGGAGCTGCATTCATCCAGGCAATTGGGAAGTATTCAATCACACTCTTGACTTGTGCCTTGTTAATGGTGGTCAGGCTTTTGGGAGTCAGATGTCAAGTTACACATATTATGGACCAGACCATACCCTATCAAAATATATTAAGAAGATTGTCCAACATTTTCTAATTTTAAAGCTAACTGTAAGGCATAGCTGTTCAGATGCAATTCGATTGGTCAAATTACTTGACCTTAAGCAAAACACACTTTACTTTTACATAACAGACAAAATGAAAAATAAAAGAATTGGCTTAACTATAACTCTATTGAAAATGCTTAACAAAATAATAGATAGACTACTTATGACTAATTAACTTCTCCAAGGTAATAACATCCCATAAACACAGTTGAGAGTGTGGTACTGGAAAAGCACAGCAGGTCAGGCAGCACCTGAGGAGCAGGAGAATCGACGTTTCGGGCATACGCCCTTCATCAGAAATCTCATAAACACAGCCTTGGCAAAAGTAAATTCAGTCAAATAGATTGTCTCACATGCAATTCTAGCAGCAGGAAGGGAACCCCAGCTTTTAGCTGGAACAGAAAGAGGAATAAGAGCTTCCACATCCTGCTTTATGACCCCAGTAATTGCAGAAAGCTAAAACTAAAAATCCAGATTCTGTGGGAGCTTGACCCCACATATTCAGACTGCTTCTATTGTTCCAACTTTAAAAACAAATACCCAAGCTTTCACAAGCTGTTCAGTCTATTGGCTTTGAACAGACTGCTTGGTGTCTCTGTCTCAACCGTTCATCATAAACAAAACCCAGGACAAAATACACCTTTTAACACCATAGTATTGTCACACATGGCACAGCATTCCTAGTGTCTGACCAGCTCTTGTTGCCACGGTATTAACATAACTTGTCTAGTTCAGTTTCTTGTCAATGTTAACCCCCAGGATATTGATGATGGGGATTTCAGCAGAGGAATCTGGGTGTCCTTGTGAAGAAAACACAACTGATTAGTTTGCAGGTATAGCAAATAATTAGGACAATTAATATAAAACAAATAACTGCAGATGCTGGAAATCTGAAATAAAGACAAAAACTGCCAGAGAAACTCAGCAAGTCGGGCAGCATCTGTGGAGAGAAAGCAGAGTTAGTGATTCAAGTCCAGTGGAAATCTAATAAAGAGTCATCAGACTTTAGTTATGCTTTCTGCTCACAAATACTGCCAGATCCTCTGAGATTCACCAGCAATTTCTGTTTTTGTTTCAGGACAATTAATGGTTTGTTTTCAATACTGTAAATGAAATTGAATACAAAAATATGGATGTTATATTTCAGTTATACAGCATATTGGTTAGACCACATCTGGAATACTGTGAACAGTATTGGTCACCTTACTTAAGAAAGGACATAAATGCACTGGAATAATTTCAGAGAAGGTCTACTAGACTAGTATCTGAAATGGCTGGGTTGCTTCATGAGGAAAGGTTGGACAGGCTAGACTTGTTTGTTCAAGACTTTAGAAGCATAAGAGGTGACTTGATTGAAACCTACAATCTCCTGAGGAATCTTGACAAGGTGAATGTAGAAAAGATGTTTCTGCTTGTGGGAGCAATCACTGTTTAAAATAAAGGGTTAGCCATTTACCTTAAAACCATAAGATTTTGGAACAGAGTTATACCATTTGGCAGATCAGTTCTGCTCCACCAGTTGGTCATGGCTGATACATTTTTCAACCCCATTCTCCTGCCTTCTCCCCATAGCCGTTACCAATCAAGAACCTATCACTGTCTTAAATGCACTCAATGACTTGGCCCCCATAGCCTTCTGCAGCAATGAATTCCACAGATTAACCACCCTCTAAATGCAGAAATTACTCATCTCAGTTCTACAAGGGTCATCCCTTCACTCTGAGGCTCTGCCCTCAGGTCCTAGTGTCACATATTGATGAAATGTCTTCACCATGTCCATTATGGCCAGGTCTCCCAGTATTCTGTAAGTTTCAATGAGATCCCCCCTCACCCTTCTAAACTCCACTGAGTATAGACTCAGAATCCTCAAGCACTCCTCATATGACAAGCCTTTCATCCCCAGGATCATTCTTGTGAACCTCCTCTGGACTTTGTCCAAGACCAGCATATCCTTCCTTAGATACAGGGCCCAGAACTGCTCACAATATTCTAAACGCGGTCGGATCAGAGCCTTATATCGCCTCAGCAGTACATCTCTGTCTTGAAATTAATGCTAACATTACATTTGAATCATAGACTCTCTACACTGTAGCAGCAAGCCATTCAGCCCTTCAAGTCCATACCGACCCTCAGAATAGCGGCCCACCCAGAAACACCCCCCTACCCTATAACTCTGCATTTCCCATGGCCAGTCCACCTAGTCTGTGCATGCCTGGACACTATGGGCAATTCAGCGTGGCTAATCTACCTAACATGCATATCTTTGGACTGTGGGAGGGAACCCACACAGACACAGGGAGAACGTGCAAATTGCCTACAAACAGTTGCCCATAGATGGAATTGATCCCAAGTCCCTGCTGTGAGGCAGTAGTGCTAACCACTGAACCACCAGGCCACTGCTATGCCTTCCTAACTGCCAACTGAACCTGCATGTTAATCCTGACCTAGGACTCCCAAGTCCCTTTGTGCTTCAGATTTCCAAAGCTTTTCCTTGTCTGGAAAATAGTCTATGTTTCTATACTTCCTACCAAAATGCATAACTTCACACTTCCCGACATTCTATTTCATCTGCCATGTCATTACCTAACTTCTAGCCTGTCCAAGTCCTTCTGCAACCTTCCATTTTCCTTGGCAATGCTTATCTCTCTACCTATTTCTGTGTCATCTGCAAACTTAGCAACAGTGCCCTCAGTTCCTTCGTCCAGATCGTTAATGTATCCCATGAATAGTAATGTCCCAACACTGACTGCAGCAAACTCCACTAGTCACCATCCTGCCATCTTCAAGAAGACCCCTTTATCCCCACTCACTGCCTTCTGCCAGTCAGCCAATCCTCTATCCATGCCAGCACCTGATTTGATTTGATTTGATTTATTTATGATCCTAAATGTTTTTTGTTACAAACTACAGTGAAAAATGTTACATAGTGTCGCCACTCTCCGGCCCAGAAAAATAAACCAAAACGCAGAAGATAAAGGCAGAAAAATAAAGAAATAAAGTTCAATTTTTAACGCCCTTCTTGTTAAGTGCTCAGCCACAGGTTTCCTCACCGCGCCCCCCCCAGAACAAGAGTTGCCACTTTTTGGTGCCATCACATTGCCGATGTTGCCAAAACCATGAGTCCTCCCCTGACCTCGCCAGCTACTGCCAGACTTCCTTGATGTGTCCCTCAGAGGCTCAGACCAGACTCCCTGCTGCCCCTGCCATGAGTCGGTGATGAGCTCACCTTGTTGCTGCTGATGCCGTCACCGTGAATGAGCTCTTCTTAAGAGGCAAGGAAAAAGAAAAGAAAGAAAAAAAGATGGGAAAAGAGAATAAAAAAGAAAAGTGGACAGAGTGGATAAGACCTGGGCTCAGGAGCGCTACTCCTCTGCCATTTTGTTCTAGTGAAAACCTGCCCCAAACACCATGGGCTTATCTTGTTTAGTAGTCTCCTGTGCAGCACCTTGTCAAAGGCTTTCTAGCAATCCAACTAGACCATGTCAACTGCCTCTCACTTGCTTGTTACACCCTCAAAGAATTCTAACAGATTTGTCAGGCGTGATCACTCCTTGATGAAGCTACGCTGTCTCAGTCCTTTTATACCATGCACTTCCAAGTGCTCCACAATCTCATCCTTAATACGGGAGTCTAAAATCTTACAAAGGACTGAAGTCTGGCTAACTGGTTGATACCTTTCTATCTCCTACCTCCCTCCCTTCTTAAACAGGGGAGTTATATTTGCCATTTTCTCTAGGACGCTCCCTGACTCCAGTGATTCCTGAAAGATCACCATGAAGGCCGCTACAATCTCCTCAGCTATCTCTCTTTCAGAACTCTGGGGTGCAATCCATCTGGCCCAGGTGGTTTATCCATCTTCAGAACTTGCATCTCCCCTAGCATCTTCTCCTTAATAATGGCCACTATACTCACTTCTGTCCCTTGATTCTTTGAAGTTCTGGTATGCAGCTGGTGTCATCCACTGTGAAGACTGATGCAAAGTATCTCTTCAGTTCCTCCACCATTTCTTTGCTACCCATTACTACTTCTCCACCATCATCTTCCAGCAGTTCAATGTCCACTCTAGCCTCTCTATTACCTTTTCTGAACATTCTCCAATTTAATTATATCCTTCCTATACCAGGGTGACAAGAACTGCACACAATACTGCAAATGAGGCCACATCAATGTCCTATACAACCTCAGTAGGACATCCTAACTCCTATTCTTGAAGGTCTGAGCAATGACAGCAAGCATGCTAAATGCCTTCTTACGCACTCTGTCTACTTGTACTGCAAATTTCAAAGATTTATGTATCTGAACTCCTATGTCTCTCGGATCTACAACATTACCCAGGAGTCTAGATTAGAGTGGTGCTGGAAAAGCACAGCAAGTCGGGCCAGAGCCCCTCATCAAGAATGACATCATAATTTCTGATGAAGGGCTCCAGCCTGAAACATCAATTTTCCTGCTCCTTGGATGCTGCCTGACCTGCTGTGTTTTTCCAGCAACACACTCTCAACTCCAATCTCCAGCATCTGCAGACCTCACTGTCTGCCAATGGTGGGGAGGTTACTGGAGAAGATACTGAGGGATAGGATCTATTTATATTTGGAGGTAAATGGGTTTATCAGTGATAGGCAGCATGGTTTTGTGCTTGGAAGGCCTTGTTTAAGAAGGGTAGCAAGGATAATCCATGTAATTATAGACCAATGAGCCTGACACCAGGCTGCTGGAGGCTACTGGAGAAGATATTGAGAGATATAATCTATTTATATTTGGAAGAAAATGGGCTTATTAGTGATAGGCAGCATGGCTTTGTGCAGGGAAGGTCATGTCTTACCAACTTAATAAAATTCTTTGAGGAAATGACAAGGTTGATTGATGGGGGATGAGCTGTAGATGTCATATACATGGACTTCTGTAAGGCATTTAAGTCGCATGGGGTCCAGGCTGTAATAGTTAGATGGATAAAGAACTGGTTGGGCAACAGGAGACAGAGAGTAATAGTGGAAGGGAGTTTCTCAAAATGGAGATTTGTGATCAGTGCTGGGACCACTGTTGTTTGTGATATAGATAAATGATCTGGAGGAAGGTATAAGTCGTCTGATTAGCAAGTTTGCAGATTACATTTCTTACAGTATGGAAACAGGCCCTTCGGCCCAACAGGTCCATACCAACTCTCTAAAGAGTAGCCCACCCAGACCCATTCCCCCACCCTATATGTGCCCCTGACTAACACACCAAACACCATGGGCAATTTAGTATGGCCAATTCACCTGACCTGCACATCTTAGGATTGTGGAAGGAAACCCACACAGACACAGGGAGAATGTGCAAACTCCACACAGATACTCACCTGAGGCTGGAATTGAACCTGGGTTCCTGCTGCAGTGAGGCAGCAGTGCTAACCATTGAGCCACCATGCCACCCAAGCTTTGTGCTATCCACCTCTCATGGTGCTACAAATTTCAAAGATTTATGTATCTGAACTCCTATGTCTCTCGGATCTACAACATTACCCATAGCTTTGTGCTATACCTCTCATGATTTTGTAGACTTCAATCAGGTCCGATTGGTGGAGTAGCAGATAGTGAAGGGGACTGTCAGAGAATGCAGCAGAATATAGATAGATTGGAGAGTTAGGTGGAGAAATGACAGATGGAGTTCAATCTGCTCAAATGTGAGGTGATGCATTTTGGAAGATCCAATTCTAGAGCGAACTATACGGTAAATGGAAAAGTCCTGGGAAAATTGGTGTACAGAGAGATCTGAGTGTTCAGGTCCATTGTACCCTGAAGGTTGCAAAGCAGGTCAATAGAGTGGCCAAGAAGGCATACAGCATTGGATGGGGTATTGAGTATGAGAGTTGGCAGGTCATGTTACAGGACTTTGGTTTGGCCACATTTGGAATACTGCATACAGTTCTGTTCGCCACATTACCAAAAGGATGTGGATGCTTTGGAAAGGATGCAGAAGAGGTTCACCAGGATGTTGCCTGGTATGGAGGGTGCTTGCTATAAAGAGAGGTTGATTAGATTAGGATTATTTTCATTAGAAAGACAGAGTTTGAGGGAGGACCTGATTGAAGTCTACAAAAGCATGAGAGATATAGATAGGGTGGATACAAGAAGCTTTTTCCCAGAGTAGGGGATTCAATTACTAGGGCTCACGAGTTCAAGGTGCGAGGGGAAAAGGTTAAGGGAATCTTTCCATATGTGTGGAAAGTTCTTTACGCAGAGAGTGGTGTGTGCCTGGAACACTTTCCCAGCAGAGGTGGTAGAGGTGGGCATGATAGCGTCATTTAAGATGTTTCGGGCAAAAGCCCTTCATCAGGAATAAAGGCAGAGAGCTCTCTGCCTTTATTCCTGATGAAGGGCTTTTGCCCGAAACATCGATTTTGCCTGTCCTCGGACGCTGCCTGAATTGCTGTGCTCTTCCAGCACCACTGATCCAGAATCTGGTTTCCAGCATCTGCAGTCATTGTTTTTACCTAATTTAAGATGTGTCCAGACAAATACATGAATGGGCAGGGAATAGAGGGATACACATCCTTAGAAAATAGGTGACAGATTTAGATAGAGGACCTGAATTGGCACAAGCTTGGAGGGCCGAAGGGCCTGTTCCTGTACTGTAATTTTCTTTGGTCTTTGTCCTATAATAGATCGAGGTTAGGAGAATCTTTTTCCTGACAGAGGACCATGAATTTTCATAATGCTCTTCCTTGAAAGGTATTGGAAGAAATGGGTATTTAATAATTTTTATCGGGTGGCGAAGATAGATTATTGGTAGTAAGGTGTGAAAGGTTATTGGGTGTAAGCAGGAACATGGAGTAATCTGATCAGAAATAATCATATTCAATGGGGGGTGAGTGATCTACTCCTGCTCCTAACTCATATATTTGTATGTGATTGCATAACCAGAGCAAGTGTTTGGCTCTATGACTTACATGTGCTGAGCAAGATTAGCAAACAAATGTATCCTACTGCTTATAATGCTGACTTTAATTAGTCAGGGGTGAAATCCAAGAGCAGTGTGTGTGATTTGTGATGGAGGGACATACTCAACTGGCAGATTTACAGACGAAGCCCTTATCGTACTGAGTTCCTTGAAGTGACAAACAATGGCAATTAAGTGAAAATGTGATTGAATTCTTGGCTCCATCTTGACGTCAATGCAAATAACACCAGGACACCATGATAGGACTGCGCCTTCACAAAAAAAAGGAAACTTTACTTCAGATGGCTGTCCTGCTGTGCGAGGACAATATAATCAAAATGATTTTGCAGAACCTGGCGTCGTTAATCCATTTAAAGGCAGCACTGTGCCCATGTAATGGATTAACTCTGAGTGTAATTGTAGCATTACTTCACCAGAAGGACAAATCAAAAAGCCAATAGGAAACATTACAGTCAGTCAGCCTGACATAATGTTAATAACAACCATGTTTCAACTAACTTCACAGGAACAAAATGAAACTTAATTTTTTGGAACTGTTTGAAATGGTAATTATCCCTGATTTATTTGGACAAATGCACTCCATGTTATTGTATTGGGTTGGTGAGAAGTTCAATTGTTGCCCTGTGTATCATTTGTTGCTCTTGTCCAGGCATTGAGGGGAATTTCTTCTGAATGCACCAAATCACGAAAATGATCATTTGAACTCAGAATATTCCTTATTATCTAATAATCCAGGCAGAACTTTCAGGTTTGGTAGGTTTTGTTGCAGCTGTACAGGACATTGGTTAGGCCACTTTTGGAATATTGTGTGCACTTCTAGTCTCCTTCCTATAGGAAGGATGTTGTAAAATGTGAAAGGGTCCAGAAAAGATTTACTAGGATGTTGCCAGAGTTGGAGGGTTTCACCTATGGGGAGAGGCTCAATAGGCTGAAGCTGTTTTTCCTGGAGCATCAGAGGCTGAGAGGTGACCTTATAGAGGTTTATAAAATCATGAGGGGCATGGATAGGGTAAATAGATAAGGTCTTTTCCCTGGGGTGTGGAAATCCAGAACTAGAGGGCATAGGTTTAGGGTGAGAGGGTAAAGATATAAAGAGACGTAAGGGGCAACTTTTTCATGTAGAGGGTGGTATGTGTACGGAATGATCTGCCAGAGGAAGTGGTGGAGGCTGATACAACTACAACATTTAAAAGGCACCTGGATGGGTATATGAATAGGAAGGGTTTAGAGGGATATGGGTCAAATGCTGGCAAATGGGACTAGATTAGTTTCGGATATCTGGTCGGCACGGATGTGTTGGACCAAAGGGTCTGTTTCCATGTTGTACATCTCTATGATTCTATGATCTAAAAGGGATCTGAGGGGCATCTTTTTCACACACAGCTTGGTGCGTGTGTGGAATGAGCTACCAGTGGAAGTGGTGGAGACTGGTACAGTTACAACAATTAAAAGGCATCCGGATGGGTTTATGAATCAGAAGGGTTAAGAGAGATATGGGCCAAATGCTGGCAAATGGGACTAGGTCTGGTTAGGATATCTGGTTGCTGTGATGGGTCCATGCTGGTTGGACTGATGGGTCCATGCTGTATAACTCTATGACTCTACGACTCTATAAATGATGAAAGTCTATTGATGACACAACATATTGATGTTCACTGTCCAAGCACACACATTAAGAACAGTATTTAGGTTTGGCAGAGTTGCTGCTGGGCAAGGAACATTGATGTACTTTGTTTATCTACTTCAGTCAACGTGAGTATAATCACTTATCTATTTGGGCATGATACAAAACTCAATCTGCATTACTAGGTTAAATATCAGTTAATTTGGGAGGTGAGTCTCTTTTGAATCTTTCAGAAAAGTCCTCTCAAATATGAAGAAGCATCATTTTCTAGCTGGTTAGTGGAAGGCACAAAAGCTGCTTTACGGAAAGGACATTCTGGCTGACAAGTGATAACATTTTCATATTGTTTGGTAATACAGCAATGAAGATGTGATTGTGACCATTTAATGAGTCATTTATACCACTGGACATATTTCAATATTTACTGAGCCCAACTCAACAGCAAATGTAGAAGGCAAATACCGAGAGGAGGTTGAATTGAAATAAAACAGAAAATGCTAGAAATTTAGCAGGTCTGACAGGAGCCTGCAGAGAGCGAAACAGAGCAGGTGGCATTAAAGCTGTGAATGTTAGGAGCTGTGAGGAGGATAGTGTTAAACTCCAGGAAGACATAAATAAATAGATTTACTTGTGCATAAGAACTTTAATGTAGAGAAATGCGAAGAGATATACTTTTGGGGAAGAATGAAAAGAGGTGCTATCAAATAAAGTATGTCATTCCCAGAAGATTCAGGCAAGATCATTTGAGGATTTCCTTCAAAGTGGCGAGGAATATTGAGATTGCGGTTGAAGACCAGACAGGGTCCCACAATTCATATTAAACTTACAAGCTACGAAAACAAGCAGGTTATGATGAAAATCTTTTAAGCCAAAATCAGCTAAATGAAATAAAATTATACAAAATCAAATTAGACAGGTTTAACCAGACTAAAGGGTAACAGCCCTTTAAATCATCGAATCCCTACAGTGTAGAAACAGGCCCTCTGGCCTGACAAGTCCACACTGACCCTGCATAGAGTATCCCACCCACACCCATTCCCTACAATTCCTCTGACTAATGCACCTAACCTACACATCCCGGAACACTGTGGGCAATTTAGCATGGCCAGTTCACCTAAACAACATATCTTTGGAGTGTGAGAGGAAAACGTGAGGACTGCAGATGCTGGAGATCAGAGCTGAAAATGTGTTGCTGGAAAAGCGCAGCAGATCAGGCAGCATCCAAGGAACAGGAGAATCGACGTTTCGGGCATAAGCCCTTAGTTCCTGAAGAAGTGTGAGAGGAAACCAGAGCACCCAGAGGAAACCCACACAGACACAGGGAGAACACCACACAGACAGTGGCCCAAGGCAGGAATTTAACCCAGGTTTCTAGCATTGTAAGGCAGCAGTGCTAACCACTGAGCCACCATGCCGCCCATTAACAAAGCACTATGACAGAAATCAAACCTTCAAAACTTAAACTAATAAAATTTAAATTAAAATATACTCTGGAAATAATCCATCTCTTTGTTTGAAAAACCCTTTTATGTCACTTAGGGACAGTCAAATTGAATTAAAACAAATAAAGCCCAATTAAAAAGAATGGTCCCTTAAAGGGGCACTATAAGAAAATACAAAGAACTATATAAACTTTAAGAGAACTATATTTAATTTAAAACGTCAGTTTGGAAGCTAGGAAGGTGCTGCTCTCCTGGTGATGCCTGTAGGCCAGTGAAAGTGGACATTGTCTGCTCTCTCTCTCTCTCTCTCTCCAAGATCACCAAGGTGCAGACATACTCACTGGAGTGGGGCAGGCTATCACGCCAATCAATCTCCCTCAGCTGACTGTTGCCTACACCTGTTTCAGGCCAAGAAGCTTTGATAAACAAGTCCTAAACACTTGCTGACCTCAAGTGTTGACTGGGATTTCATCCAGAGGCCCCTGCCAGCCCTAGAAAACATGACTCTATTTACATTGCTTATGCAGTGAATTATCTGGTCCTGTGGCTTCCATCTGTCAGAGGTAAGTTGTCCCGCCTCCAAGAGCTGATAATCACTCAGACAGCAGCAGTTCTTCAGCCCCAGCACAACTACTGGGAGTGGAACTACTGGCCTTGGAGCATGCCCAGCATTCAGGGATGGCTGAGGCCACTCAGGCAGTTGCTGGAGAGGTGAGATGGATGATGGGTCAACCATGAAGATAAGGGCAGTCTTCCAGTGATGGTGTATTTAACAGTGAAGAGGCTTCTGTGGGGCCTCAGGAAGATCTAAAATCTTACTCGGTGGGGTGTCCAAGCTGCTCCTTTAACCAGGTTCTGTTGTCCTTGGTTTTTTTTCAGAGAGGTTGTAACAGACACAGATTCCAAAAAGTTTGAAAGTTTTTAGGGCCAGTTTGATTATAGCTAACAGATACTGCCTCCGGCAACAGGCTTTCAAGTGTTTGACAAAAAAACACTTGTACAGTGAAAGGGGAGTGGCCAGTTCTCCCAGCTCAGCTTTTCTCTGGTTTGGTTTGGGTTTTAGCAGTAGCATTTAGAAGCTGCTGGGCCCAAAGAAGCTGATCCAGGTGGGTACTCTCTCTCTGACATCTCTCCTGGAAGACCCTGCATTTGATTTTACCTTTTGTGCCAAGGTGTTTATGGGGATTGTTATAAGTACTGGAACAGGATCATTAAATTGGGATAATCTGTTGGGTTTTCGGGTGGTTTACGTTATTCTGTTTTCTGTTCTCTTTTGTTTGTGTTTCATTCGATAATCTTGTAAAGAAATTCTGTTTTGTTTAAAACTAAGTGGCTTGACCAACTACATCTCTCCTGGAATATCCACTTTCCACCTGCTTAAAACAACTTGTAAAGTTAGGGTCTGGGCTACCTTCTTGAAATGTTTGAGGGGTTCTGGCCTGGTCCAGAACAGTAGTCTCTCCACTGTGGACATGCTGCTGGTAAAATAGATTAGATTACTTACAGTGTGGAAACAGGCCCTTTGGCCCAACAAGTCCACACTGGCCCACCGAAGCGAATCCCACCCAGACCCATTTCCCTACACCTAACACTACAGGCAATTTAGCGTGGCCAATTCACATAACCTGCACATTTTTGGACTGTGGGAGGAAACTGGAGCACCCGGAGGAAACCCACGCAGACACAGGGAGAATGTGCAAACTCCACACAGAGAGTCACTTAAGGCGGGAATTGAACCCGGGTCTCTGGTGCTGTGAGGCAGCAGTGCTAACCACTGTGCCACCGTGCCGCCCCAAACACAGTAATACTAGCAGTATTATGGAAGCCACCCTTAAGAGGTTATCAATTGACTGCCTAAGGACCTGAGTCAAAAAGTGTGATGCTGGAAAAGCACAGCCAGTCAGGCAGCATCCGAGGGGCAGGAGGGTCGAAGTTTCGAGCATAAGCTGTTCATCATTCTGAGCTGGAACCACTATCCTGGTCTCATACTTTCTGTTCCCCATCCAATGCTGTTGCAGACAAAGCCACTGGTTATTTCTCACCGGGGTCCTGACTCTGGGCTCCTCCACCACCAATGCAGCAGCCTATGCGATTCTAAACCCAGCCATGGGCGCGGTGCTGCACAGGGCCTGGTCTCTATGTGTCCGTGCCATCTCTATGGTGCTCACGAGCAGCCAAGCCCAGACTCATGAGCCAAATGTGGCTGACTCCACCATTGACATTGTCAAATGAGCAACAGTACCTAGATCGCATCTCCTGTCTTTTCCTCAGACCCTTGAATGCCTGAATTGAACCAGCCTCCACCACATTTCCAGACAGTTTAATCTATACAATAACTACTCACTGTCTGAAAAAAGTTTCTATCACTTTAAACCTATGCTCTCTCATTCTTGTTTATGTTACAAATGGGAATAGCTTCTCCTTATCTACTCTATCGAGCCCGTTCATGGTTTTGAAGATTTCTATCTATCGCCTCTCAGCCTTCTCTCCCAACATGACAATCCCTACTTGCTCAATCTATCCTCATAACTGAAGTTTCTCATTCCTAGAACCATTTGCGTAAATCATATCTGCACTCTTTCCAATGCATTCCTATCTTTCCTATAATGTGGCCCCCACAACCGTACACAATAATCCAGCTGAAGTCAAACAAGTATATTCTACAAGTTCAACATCACCTCCTTGCTCTTGTACTCTATGATCCCATTAATAAGGTCAAAGATACTGTATATGCTTTATTGACTGCTCTCTCCACCTGTGCCCCCTGTTTTGTGTTGTCTACCAATGTTCTTCGTATCTAAGTATGTCAACTCACACCTCTTTGCATTGAACGAATATGTCCACTCCACCATCTTGTCAATGCCCTTTCAGACTGTTCTCCTCACAGCTTACAGTTCCTCGTGCGATCTGAAAATTTTGACATTGTCCCTTGCATACCAAGATCCATATCTTTAGTATATATCAGGAAAAGCAAGACAGACCCTCAGGGAACTCCACTACAAACCTTTCTCCAAGCCCAAAATATCCATTGACTATTACTTTCTGTTTCCTATCACTCAATTAGTTTTGTATCCACATAGCTACTGACCATTTTATGCGATCACCTATAACATTTCTTATAAGTCTACATTGTGGTATTGGGAAATGCTTTGCGGAAATCCAGACATAACACATCAACCACATTATTCTCATCTGGCCTTTCTGTTACCTCTTCAAAAGACTCCAGCAAGTTACTGAAACATGATTTCCTCTTTAGAAATCCATGCTGACTCTTCTTAATAAATCCAATGTTTTCTAGGTGACTACTAACTCTATCTTGAATAATTATTTAAGAGAAGCTCCCCACCACCTGAATTAAACTGACTGGTCTATAATTGTTTGATTTATCTATGCAACCTTTAATTCAACAAGGTTGTGATAATCTCTACCTTGTTTACACTTGCCCTGATTCCAGGGAAGACCGAAAGATGATGGCCAATGTTCCTACAATTTCTACCTTCATTTCCTTCAAAATCCTGGGATGCATCTCATCTGGTTCTCGTACCTTGTTAACTTTCAGTACCAACAGTTCCTGAAGAAGGCCATGTGCCCGAAACGTCGAATCTTCTGTTCCCTAGATGCTGCCTGACCTGCTGTGCTGTTCCAGCAATAAAGTTTCAGCTTTCAGTACCAACAGTCAACTAAGACTTCTTAAGGGTGGCATGGTGGCTCAGTGGTTACCACTGCTACCTCACAGCGCCAGGGGTCTGGGTTTGATTCCAGCCTTGAGAGACTGTCTGTGTGGAGTTTGCACATTCTCCCCGTGTCTGCATGGGTTTCCTCCCACAATCCAAAGATGTGCAGGTGAAGTGAAGTGGCCATGCTAAATTGGCATAGTGTTAGGTACATTAGTCAGGGGTAAAATGTAGGGGAGTGGGTTACTCTTCAGAGGGTCAGTGTGGACTTGTTGGGCTGAAGGGCCTGTTTCCAATCCATTCCACTTCGTCCTTTTCAATGTTGAACCTTCTAGTGATAGAGTTTCTTCCTCTGTCACCGTGGCCTAGACAACATTCTCCTGTTTATTTCAGATTTTCAGCACATGCAGATTTTATTTTGTGTTCCCTTGTGTGGATTGCCTTTCAGAAATGCAGGCATACGACCTGGAGGGAAAGACTGGTCACAGTAAAAATTGTATGTGCTGGTCATACTGGAGCACCATTTTGAGGTATACAAAGATGAGTCAGTCCTGTATATGTCTTTAGGAAGATTTGCTACTTTTTTCTTATAACTGTTGTTGTACGTAGTTTATTCCAGCTTTTGAGGAATTGATGAGTTGCTGGTAAAATCAAGGAACTAATTTATCACGTATCAAGGTCATGTGTACAAGTTTACATCAGTATGTCTTATTCTGCTACTGCCATGACCAAACTCCCTACAAGTCTCTCACATAGTTTTTATGGGACGTACCGTTCATGTGGTCCCAGATATTAACCCTTACAACTCTGCAGCAGCGACTCATGAAAGCCATTCCCAGACCTGCTGAATACATAGCAAACCAGCAGTGGATGCAATCCCAGGTTTTTTCTTCTTCTCTCCCAGTCTCCGACTCTCGGTCTCTGCTCGACCCCTGGCCTCTGCCCAACCCCTGGCCTGAGCTCGACTCCCAGCCTCTGCTCGATCCCCGGCCTCTGCTCAATCCCCGGTCTCTGCTCGACTCCGGCCTGAGCTCAACTCGCAGCCTCTGCTCGACACCCGGACTCTGACAACTTGCAGCCTCAGTGCAGACACCACAAAGGGTCCTCTTGGCCTGCCATACTGACCTCCCGGCCTGATGCTGTGGACTCCTGTGGCAGCCCTCCAATATGATGGCTTCTTGCCAGGCATGTGACGGTCTCTTGGCCTGGCATGGCCTCAGCATGGTCTCCTGCTCTCAAGGTGATTCTGGAGTGATCTTCCAGCCTTGTGATCCTCAAGGTGAAGCCTGGCACAGTCTGGAGCCAAGGCCCGAGTGGACTGGAGGCTAGGTGCCACTGTGGTCTGGGTTGGAATACCATTGTTCTGAATTTTTATTTCTACAAGGCTGGACTTTTTATTTATTTAGATTGGATTACTTACAGTGTGGAAACAGGCCCTTCAGCCCAGCAAGTCCACACTGACCCTTCGAAGAGCAATCCACCCAGACCCATTCCCCTACATCTAACACTACGGGCAATTTAGCGTGGCCAATTCACCTAACTTGCACATTTTTGGACTGTGGGAGGAAACCAGAGCACCCGGAGAAAACCCACGCCGACACGGGGAGAATGTGCAAACTCCACACAGACAGTTGCCTGAGGCAGGAATTGAACCTGGATCTCTGGTGCTGTGAGGCAGCAGTGCTAACTGCTGTGCCACTATGCCTTGTAACTGAAGAATCTGTACCTAGGTACCTTCGTGCCTAAGATGGTGCTGGAAGTGGCAACTTACAAACTTATCACTGCATCCATTTGAGTGCATATGGCAATAAAACTAATTCAATTCAATTCAATTCAATTCACTCATTTAAATGAATAGTGAGGACAAGTTCCATGTGCAACATGCATCTTCTTGGCACACTGAATCAATTTTCTTATGGGGGGGGGGGGGGGGGGGGGGGGGGGCGGTGGGCAGCATTTAGTAAAGGCAAGGGCTAACCAGGCATTTGCTTCCAATTTGTTTCTTGGGAAGTTTATATGGTGATAGCAAAAGTTTCCTGAATTGGGATACATATTTCATCGCTGAGATACCAATAAGGCCATAAGATATAGGAGTAGAAATCAGGCAATTGGGTCCATCAACTCTGTTCCGCCATTCAATCATGGCTGATAAGTTTCTCAACCCCATGTTCCCACCTTCTCGCCATAACCCTTGATCCCCTTGGTAATCAAGAACCTACCTATCTCCGTCTTAAGTATATTCAATGACCTGACCTCTACAGCCTTCTGTGGCAATGAATTCCAGAGATTCACTGCTCTCTGGCTGAAGACATTTCTTGTCATCTCTGTTCTAAAGAGTCTTCCCTTCACTCTAAGGTCATGCCCTCAGATCCTAGTCCCTCATGCTAATGCAAATATTTTCCCAATGTCCACTCTGTCCAGGCCATTCAGTATTCTGTAAGTTTCAAGTAGATTCTGAACTCCATTGAGTATAGACTGAGAGTCCTCAAACCTTCCTCATATGTTAAACCTTTCTTTCCCGGGATCATTCTCGTGAAGCTCCTCTGGATCTGCTCCAGGGCCAATATATCCTTCATGAGGTCGGGGCCCAAATTGCTCATGATATTCTAAATGCGGTCTGCCTTATAAAGCCTCAGAAATATATTTCTGCTTTGTTATTCTAGTACTCTTGAAATAAATGCCAACATTGCATTTGCCTTCCTAACTATTAACTCAACCTGCAAGTTAACTTAAAGAGAATCCTGGACTTGGATTCCCAAGTCTCTTTGCACTTCAGATTTCTGTATTTTCTCCCAATTTAGAAAATAGTCCACGCCTCTATTCCTCCTACCAAGGTGTATGACCTCACATTTTCCCACATTGTATTCCAATGTTATTTCTTTGCCCACTCTCCGAGCCTGTCTAAATCCTTCTGCCTCCCTGCCTCCTCATTGTACTTGTTCCTCCATCTATCTGTTAATCATCTGCAAACTTAGTCAGAATATACCCTCAGTTTCTTCATCCACATCACTAATGTATAAAGTGAAAAGTTGTGGTCCCAACCCTGACCCTTGTGGAACATCACTAGTCACTGGCTGCCATCCTGAGAAGGACCATTTTATCCTACTCTCTGCTTTTTTCCAGACAGCCAATTTCTTATCCATGCTAGTACCCTGCCTCTAACACTGTAGGCTGTTACTCAGCAGCCTCTGTGCAGGCCTTCTGGAAGTCCAAGTAGATAATATCCATTGGCTCTCCTTGGTCTAACCTGCTGGTTATCTCCCCAAAGAATTCTAATAGATTTGTCAGGCATGACCTCCCTTTGATGAAACCATTTTACCATTTTACCCTGTACTTCCAAGTGTTCAGAAATTTCATCCTTCACAATGCTACTCGACCTGTAATTTCCTGTCTGTTGTCTCACTCCCTTCTTAAATAGGGGGGCTACATTAGCAATTTTCCAGTCCTCTGAGACCCTTTCTGACTCCAGTGATCCTCGAAAGATCACTAATAACACTCCACTGTCTCTGGTGTATAGACTATCTAGGTGATTTATCCACCTTCAGACCTTTCAGTTTTACTAGCACTTTCTCCTTGATGATGGCCACCATACTCACCTCTGCCCCCGGACTCTCTTGAATTTGTGGGATGTTACTCGTGTCTTCCACCATGAAGAGTGACACAAGTACTTGTTCAGTTCCTCAACCATTTCTTTGTTCCCCACTACTACTTCTCCAGTATCACTTTCCAGCAGTCCAATGTCTACTTTTACCTTTCTTCTGCCCTTTATATGTCAAAAGAAATCCTTGCAATCTTCTTTTATGTTTCTGGCTAGCTTACTGTCATTTTAATCTTTTCCCTCTTTATTTCATTCTCAGTTGTCCTGTTGGTCTTTTAAGCATCTCAATTCCCTGGCTTCCCACTGCCCTTTGCCGCATTATATGCTTTCTCTTTTGCTTTTACGCAGTCCCTGACTTTCCTTGTCAGGCATGGTTGCCTCTTCCTCCCTGTACCATGCTTCGTTTTCCTTGGGATGAATCTCTGCTCTGTCTCTCTAATCACTCCCAGAAACTCCAGCCATTGCTGTTCCACTGTCTGTCCTGCTAGCCTCCTCTCCCAGTCAACTCTGGTCAGCTCCTCCCTCATGCCTCTGTAGTTGCCTTTATTCAACTGTAATACTGTTACGTCTGATTCCAGCTTCTCCCTCTCAAATTGCAGAGTAAATTCTACCATATTATGGTCACTGCCTCCTAAGGGTTCCTTCACCTTAAGGTCCTGTATCAAGTCTGCTCCATTACGTACCACTAAATCCAAAATTGCCTGTTCCCGAGCGGATTCCCCCACAAGCTGCTCCAAAAAGCTATCCCATAGACATTCTACAAATTACTTTTCTTGTGATCCACTACCAATCTGATTTTCCCTGATCACCTGCATATTGAAATCCCCCATGATCACTATAACCCTGCCTTTCTTACATGGCTTTTCTAGCTCATGTATCTTGTGTCTCACATCCTGATTATTGTGTGGAGGCCTGTACGTTATTTCTTTTATGGCTTCTTTACCTTTGCGGTTCCTCAATCCTACCCACTCAGGTTCTACATCATCTGACTTTACATCGTTTCTTGCAAGTGATTTATATGCATTTCTTACTAATAAGGCAACCTTGCCCCCTCTGTCCACCTGCCTGTCTCTTTGCTAGGATGTATATCCTTGAATATTCAGCTCCCAATCCTGATCCCCTTGCAGCCATGTCTCCGTGATGTCCACCATGTCATACCTGCCAATATTGATCTGCACCACAAGCTCATTTAACTTTTCTCATATACTGCATGCATTCAGATACAACACCTTCAGTCTGTATTGACCATCACTCTCCTCATGGTCATCCCTTTATCCGATCTGATGAAGTTAGATTTCTAACCCTTTCCAAACACTCTGTCCTATTTTGTGCTCTGGAGACTTTGATAACCGCTCCTGAGTTCTCCTTTGCTCTTATTTTTTCAAATTTTTCCACGCAGTTGAATCCACTACCATCACCAACACCAACACCCTCCCCTCACTGCCTTCCCCAGCACCCCCCCCCCCCCCCAGACCCCCATGCTAATCTGTTGCGTTGTTTCCCTATTCCCCACTTTCTAGTTTAAATTCCTGTTGACCACCCTATTTATCCTACCTGCTAGAACACTGGTTCCCAGCACGGGTCAGGTGGAAACCGTCCCAGTGGTACAGATCCCTCCTGTTCCAATACTGATGCCAACGTCCCATGAGATGGAGCCCCTCGTTCCCAAACTACTCCTTTAGCCAATGGTTTCCTTCCCTTATTCTTGTGTTCCTTTGCCAATTTACACATGGCTCCAGTAGTCATCCGGAGGTTATAAACCTTGAGGACTTGTTTTAAAATTTAGTTCCTAATTTCTGATAGTCCCTAAAGAGGTCCTCTTTCCTCATCTGGCCTATGTTGTTTGTCCTGATGTGGACCACAACAACTGGATCCTCCCCCTCCCTCTCCAATATCCTTTCAAGATGGTCAGAGATGTCTCCCACTCTGGCACTGGGCAGGCAACATGCTATGCGGGACTCCTGATTCAGCTGACAAAGGCTGCTATCCACTCTCCTAATTATAGAGTCCCCTACAACTACCACTTGTCGCTTTATTCCACCCCTCTTGAATGGCCTCCTGTACTATGTTGTAATCCTGTACTATGGTGCCGTGGTCAGCTGGCTTATCCTGCCTCCAGCCCTGTTCCTCATCCACACAGGGAGCAAGTACCTTGTACCTGTTGGACAAGGTCAAGAGCTGAGGATCCTCTGCTCCTGAACTCAGGATCCCACTACCAGCCTCACTTGCAATCACACCCTCCTGTCCCTGGCCACTGACTGCAATTAAGATACTTAATCTACCAGATGAGTTTGCCTCCTGAAACAAAGTGTCTGGGTAACACTCCCCCTCCTGGATGTATCATAGTGTCTGAAGCTCGGAGTCCAGCTCATCAATTCTGAGCAAAAGTTCCTCCAGCAACCAACACTTGCTACAGATGTGGTTACTGCAGTTAGCAATGGGATTAGCCAGCTCCCACATCCTACAGCTACAGCACATCACCTGCCCAGCCATCTTTATTAGTGATTAATTTATGAGTCAGTTAACATGCATTATTGCAATCTTAGTTATGTTTAATGTCAAAGTATAGAGTCATAGAGTCATAGAGATCTACAGCATGGAAATAGACCCTTTGGTCCAACTTGTCAATGCTGACCAGATATCCCAACCCAATGTAGTCCCACCTGCCAGCACCCGGCCCATATTCCTCCAAACCTTTCCTATTCATGTACCCATTCAAATGCCTCTTTTGTATCTTTCCCCTCTCACCCTAAACCTATGCCCTCTAGTTCTGGACTCCCCGACCCCAGGGAAAAGACTTTGTCTATTTACCCTATCCATGCCCCTCATAATTTTGTAAACCTCTATAAGATCACCCCTCAGTCTCCGACACTCCAGAGCAAACAGCCCCAGCCTGTTCAGCCTCTTCCCATAGCTCAAATTTTCCAACCCTGGCAAAATCCTTGTAAATCGTTTCTGAACCCTTTCAAGTTTCACAACATCTTTCCGATAGGAAGGAGAACAGAACTCATGCAATATTCCAACAATAGCCTAACCAATGTCCTGTACAGCCGCAACATGACCTCCCAACTCCTGTACTCAATACACTGACCAATAAAGGAAAGCATACCACTATCTCATCTACCTGCGGATCTACCTTCAAGGAGCTATGAATCTGCACTCCAAGGTCTCTTTGTTCAGCAACAGTCCCTAGGACCTTACCATTAAGTGTATAAGTCCTGCTAAGATTTGCTTTCCCAAAATGCAGCACCTCGCATTTATCTGAATTAAACTCCATCTCCATGGGCCCATTGGCCCATCTGGTCAAGACCCTGTTGTAATCTGAGGTAACCCTCTTCGCTGTCCACTACACCTCCAATTTTGGTATCATCTGCAAACTTACTAACTTGTACCTCTTATGCTCACATCCAAATCATTTATGTAGATGACAAAAAGTAGAGGACCCAGCACCGATCCTTGTGGCCTCCAGTCTGAAAAACGATCCTCCATCACCACTCTCTGTCTTCTACCTTTGAGCCAATTCTGTATCCAAATGGCTAGTTCTCCCTGTATTCCGTGAGATTTAACCTTGGTAATCCATCTCCCATGGGGAACCTTGTCGAACATCTTACTGAAGTCCATATAGGTCACAACTACCGCTCTGCCCTCATCAATCCTCTTTGTTACTTCCTTAAAAAACTCAATCAGGTTTGTAGACACGATTTCCCACGCACAAAGCCACATTGACTATCAGTCCTTGCCTTTCCAAATACATGGACATCCTGTCCCTCAGGATTCCCTCCAACAAATTGCCCACCACCGACGTCAGGCTCACTGGTCTATAGTTCCCTGGCTTGTCATTACCGCTCTTCTTAAACAGTGGCACCACGTTAGCCAACCACCAGTCTTCCGACACCTCACCTGTGACTATCAATTATACAAATATCTCAGCAAGAGGCCCAGCAATCACTTCTCTAGCTTTTCACAGAGTTCTAGGGTACACCTGATCAGGTCATGGGGATTTATCCACCTTTACCCATTTCAAGTCATCCAGCATTTCCTCCTCTGTAATATGGACATTTTGCAAGATGTCACCATCTACTTCCCTACAGAGTATATTTTCCATATCATTTTTCACAGTAAATACTGATGCAAAATATTCATTTAGTGTTTCCCCCATTTTCTGCGGCTCCACACAAAGGCCGCCTTGCTGATCTTTGAGGGGCCGTATTCTCTCCCTAGTTACCCTTTTGTCCTTAATGTATTTGTAAAAACTCTTTGGATTCTCCTTAATTCTATTTGCCAAAGCTATTTCATGTCCCCTTTTTGCCCTCCTGATTTCCCTCTTAAGTATACTCCTACTGCCTTTGTACTCTTCTAAGGATTCACTCGATCTATCCTGTCTATACTTTACACATGCTTCCTTCTTTTTCTTAACCAAACCTTCAATTTCTTCAGTCATCCAGCATTCCATATACCTACCAGCCTATCCTTTCACCCTAACAGGAATATACTTTCTCTGGATTCTCATTGTCTCATTTCTGAAGGCTTCCCATTTTCCAGCCGTCTCTTTACCTGCGAACATCTGCTTCCAATCAGCTTTTGAAAGTTCTTGTCTAATACCATCAAAATTGGCCTTCCTCCAATTTAGAACTTCAAACATTAACTGGCTCCTCTGATTTAGTAATCAAGTGATAACATCTTTTGGCCATCAACCCCCCACTAAAAAGACTGCAATCTGCTGAAACCATGAATTGAACCAAGGACCTTTAGATCTTTAGTCTAACGCTCTCCCAACTGAGCTGTTTCAGCTGACTACTACAGGCAGCAATGAAAAAGAAGTGAGAATTGCTCAATATACCTAATACCATGCCTGAATGACCTGATGATGTGTTCTGACATGTGGTGTTGTTCTGTCTTGCAAACAAATGAGAGAAGCTTCACCAAGCACTTGCCCATGGAAATAGTGATCCATTAGAGAATGTTTATTTCCATGCAGTTTGGTCATCCCAGCAGATTACAGTGATTTTAAGACCTTGCAGTACTAATATTATGCTTTCTGCCAGTCACAGCTGAGTCAGTTCCGCAGACAACTAATTGCACTTCACCACTCGGGGTTCTTGAAATGATCAGAAACTGCTTCAACCAGTTTAAAATAATGAGTCTGCTGGGCTGTATTTGCAGAAATTAATTCTTTAGCTGAATCTTACATTTGACAAAATTTGATTGGAGATAAAAGTCTTAAAATGTTCTCGAGGGAGAATCTGTGAGAAAAGCTCATGCGATATTTTTGGAACCATTTCCGATTATTCACAGCAAGGACTGATTTCATCCACTGGTCCTCTCATTATAATTGTAAGTCATTTCTGGCTCATCATTTCAAGGCTATTGTGTCGTGCAATTGTGCAGGAGAGCTTGAAATGATTAAACTTTTAATAGGCATCATTAAAGAACTTATTTCCTTTTTCTGAAAATATAAAACTTTCAATATTTGATTAAAACCTAAAAAGAAGTGCATAGCAGATTAGTTACTGTCAAAATGAAATGACTGTTCCAGATGCCTAGTGACCAGTGTTATTTTGTCAGCTTCCTGCATTACTACAAACAAACTCAACACAGGATTTGGGGACAATGCCTCTCATTAACCTCCTGAAGGCCAATTATCTTCTGGTCTGAGCATGTTCATCAGCAACTTCACCCACAGATTTAAACATTCCAAACTCATCTGTTTCCTAGGACTCCCTTGGTCAGTTCCCTTCTCGCAACTCCTGTTCACTTAGCTCTCCCTGATAGTCTTTGTGCTATCTGATTGCCTTAAAGGACCCCTTTGCTCAGCATTGTCTTAATCCCCATCAAAACCATTAGCCTCTCCTTCAAGATTTCAGCCTTGATCCATCCAGTCACTCCACTTCCTTCTTCAATCTTACTTTCTGCTCTGAGTTATTCACACTTCTCCAACCTCATCTTTGCCAAACTTTGCTGTTCAAATCTTTTCAGTTCAGTTTCTGCCCTACCTACAGTCCTTAACATAGAAACACAGAAGATGGGAGCAGGAAGTGGCCATTTGGCCTTTCAAACCTGCTTTGCAATTCATCACTATCACGGCTGATCGTCCAACTCAATAACCTAATTCTGTTTTCTCCCCATAACCTTTGATCCCAAGTGCTATATCTCGTCGCCTCTTGAATACATTCAATGTTTTAGCATCAACTACTTCCTGTGGTAATGAATTCCACAGGCTCACCATTCTTTGGGCGAAGAAATGTTTCATCTCCATCCTAAATGGTCTACCCTGAATCCTCAGACTGTGACCCCTGGTTCTGGATGCACCCCCCATCGGGAAAATCCTCCCTGCATCTACTCTGTCTAGTCCTGTTAGAATTGTATAAGTCTTTATGAGAACTCCCCCCCCCTTTCAATCATCTGAACTCCAGTGAAAACAATTCTAACCTAGTTTCCCTCTCCTCACATGTCAGTCCCACCATCCCCAGAATCAGCCTGGTCAACCTTCGCTGCACTCCCTCAAGAGCAAGAACATCCTTCTTCAGAAAAGGAGACCAAAAACGCACACAATATTCTTGGTGTGGCCTCACCAAGGCCCTGTATAACTGCAACAACACATCCCTGCTCCTGTATTCAAAACCTCTCACTATGAAGGCCAACATACTATTTACCTTCTTTACCGCCTGTGCACCTGCATGCTCACCTTCAGAGACTAGTGCACAAGGACGCCCAGGTCCCACTGAACACTCCCCTCTCCCAATTTACAGCCCAATCAGGCAGTAATCCACCTTTTTGTTTTTGTTTCTAAAGTGAATAACCCCACATTTATCCAAATTATACTGCAGAGAATGACAGCCTCTGTGACTGTGGTGTCTTCTCCATCTTTCTGCTATGATGACCACACCATCATCTCTCCTCTGCTCTCCGGCTCCATGGAACAACTTCCAGGTGCTTTCAGTCCAGCTCTGCCACCAGTATTTTCTCTTCCTGCCCTTAAAAAATTGCATTGGTATAGCCTTTTTTTTACAATCACCTTCATCTCCAAGCACTTCACAGCCAAATCAGTGCTTTTGAAATGCAAACATGTTATGGAACATGGCAGCCAATCTGCCCACTAACAACAATATTGACCAGATCATCTGTTTCTGATATGATTATCAATCGATAAATATTGCCCTGGGAGAACTCTCCAGCTCTTCCTCAAAATCATGCCAAGTGATCTTTTACATGAACGGGCAGATTTAGCATCCCATCCAAAAGACTGACTCCTTCAGTGACGCACTGGTGTAACAGCCTTCCATTTTCAGCTCATTTCTCGGAGTACAGAATTTTGAAACCACTGACTTACAGGTATGTCTGTTATTAGCTGAGCCACTGCTGACATCAAGCATTCTCAGCTTTTATGTTCCATCAAGGTTTTTATTTGTAATTCCCTTCTTTTCCTCTTTTATATGATTCTCTCACGCACATCAGTTGTCGATCTCGGTTTCATTTTCATACATATGCCTAGCTGCACCTCTCCAATATCTGGCCCATCTCAAGACCATCTGTGCGACGTAACCATCTCACATTAGTTCATGAATCAGTTACCGCTTCCTGTGACCCTACATCGGGAAGTTCAAAATCATCATTTTCAGCTACCACTATAAGGTCTGCTCCTCTGCACCAATTCTGTTCCTTTCCCAGCCTCATGCTAAACCAAGCCATACAAAATCTTGGCATCCTGCTAGATACAGAGCTCTGCTTCAAACCCCATGTTCTGTCAATCAAAAGATCACTTCCTGCACAACATTGCCTACTTCTTCTGGAGCCCAAGCTGGTGTCCAAGCCTTTGTCAACTCCAAGCTTAAGATCTCCCAGCTAGCCTCCCTCCCTCCAGTCTTCATGAATTCCAACTTACATTAAACTCAGCCACTTGCATTTTCAACCTCCTTCGAATGGCGATACACGACGCCCAAGCTGCTCACAAATGCTGGTATCTGAGAAAGCAGCTGACAGCAGTGTCATGGACTTGTGCTGGATAAGTGAGACTGATTTGAAGAATTACTGTAGAGTCATTACATTGTCAAATCCCTGGTGTAACTCAGTGATTAACAGCATAACTCAGCCCATCACTCTAACAGACCCCCACCAGCCCCACTGCCCACTCCAACTGATAATGCACATCCCTCCAAGCTGACTGTCCAATTCCCTCAGACTCTCCCAACCCAACCAGCCACTTCCCTTTGACTACTCAATCCAATCACTAACTCTCCCAGGTATACCATTCTGACCACCCACCTCCCTAAGGTACAATCCTTAGTCACAGAATAGAGAAATGAAGAAGTAAGAGTTACATTACGGTTTTACACCGTACAGCCATAGGTCAAAAAAGCAGGAAGCAAAATTAAAAAGACAAACATCACCGTCTCTCTCCAAAGGCTCTCAGCAGTAGACCAGCATAAGGGGCTTCCATATGGTCTGACCGCTGGCTGCTGCCACAGTCCACATTAGGCCACTGATGCCACATTCAGCCCTGGGCCATTGCCCCCACTTCATACAGGGCCGTTGGTTTCCTTGCTTTGGAAGCTGGGGCTTGGTGTCCGAGGCTGAGAGAAAGGAGGGAAACAGGGAGACAGAAAAGAAAAAGAAGAGAAAGAATGGGTGGAGCAGGCGAGCTCTGGTTGGAGTATCCTTCCCCGCTGCCATTTTACTGGAAGTGCTCTTCTGCCCTCTCTGAATGAATGCTGGCCTAACCAGCAACATCACCATCCTATAAACACATAATAATGTAAAATATGACCTTGAGAAGGAGGTGCTGAGCTACCTTCTTGAACTACTACAGTCCATGTAGAGTATATAATCCAGCGGAAATTTGACTCAGTAGGAGCGAGGGAATGGTGGTAAAGTTCCCCGATGGGTTGGAAGGAAAGATTATTGCAGCTTCTGGTGCTCCCATCCTCTGCTGCTCTTGTCCTTCTAACTGTTGGTGGTTAAAGGCTTGCTTTATCTGGTGCTTCATGCCAATACTACCAGTCACATATTAAAATATCAGTCTAGAGTAACTTTGGGCTGTGGGTGTCTGCACATCCCTGAGTTTCTTCAGCTCCTTGTGTACCACAGCACTCTTGTATTCATTTCTGGTTACCAAATACAGCTCTCTAGTCTAAGACCTCTCTCTTCACATGCTCATTCTAGGCTGATGGTTTATCCCTTCTTACATCAGAGCTACATGGTAAATTACTTGCTCATGAATCTCATTATACCAACATTGTCAAAGCAGCAAGATGGGATGAGACTGTACATCTGGTAGGTGTTGCACATTTCTGTCCCTGTGCATTGATGGGGAGAATGAAAGTAAAGATGCAGTGCAATCAAGTGGGTTGCTTTTCCTGGATGGTATCAAACTTCTTGAGTGTTGTTGACACCTGCACCATCCTGCACATGGTGAACAGGCTGAGGGGAATCAGGAGGTGAGTTACTCCCTGCAAAATATGGAACCCCTCACCTGCCCTTGTGGCCATGATATTTATCAAGCTGGTTCAGTTCAGAAGCTGGTCAATGGTAACCCCCGGATGTTGATAGTCAGAGATTTAATGATGGCAATTCCATTGAATGTTAAAGGGAGATGGTTGTTTAGTATCTCATTTGTTGGGATTGCCTGGGACCTGTGTGGCCCAAAAATCACTTCTCCTCAGTCTAAGCCTGGATGTTGTCCAAGTCTTACTGCGTATTGTTTCAGTATCTGAAGAGTTAGGAATGGTGCTGAACATTGTGCAACCATCAATGCACATCCCACTTTTGTCTGTATAATGAAGGGAAGGTCATTGATGAAGCATTTAAAGAAGATTGGCCCAAAGTATTACCCTGTGGAACTCCTGCATTGATCTCCTGGGCTATTTATAGGAAATAATAGTAGGTGCAATAATGAAAGAAATAAATGTTAATGCCTGCATTAAAATAATTCTTATTTGAGCTTCAATTACAGCATGAGAGATGGGACACACGAAAATCCACTGAGATGGGAGAAATGCAAACCTTTATTTTACTCATGAGGTCGTCAAAAATGAGATAATTGACAGCCACATCTTCTTTTTGACAGTAATCATCTTCTTTTGTATTAGGTTTGACTCCAAGTAGTGGAGAGTATTTCTATCATTTCCTGTTTTAGTTGGAACTGCTCACTATTTTGCTTTGTAGTGCTGAACTCTTTCTGTGTTCATGCAATCCCATAAATATTCTTTCATGCAACAAGCTGTGGGTTAGCTGTACATATTATAGCTACCAAAGTGAAAATACCCAGTGGTTAAGTGCCGGTAGGACTTGAACATCCAAGATAGGGGAAGCTTGATTAAGCAGTTTCTTAGTTTGCGTCTTGTATTTAACAACACCACATCTGCTGTCCAAATATAATGAAATTAAACAATATGAACATACCTTGTTCATTCTTCTTATATCAATCATAATCATCCTATATGCTTAAATAACTGAGGGGTAGAGTATTAATCATTAACAACTGACCCAAATAACAGTACAAGTACAAAGAAAACTATAGCCAGCATAGAATTCACTTATTATTCAAAAAATAAACATTATGATAGATATTTCCTTTAGCCCTATAGACAGATTTTTTAGGCAGGTAGTAGCAATGGACCTCACAATTAATGTTTGTGTAAAAATCAAGATTTTACTGTAGATTTTGATACTTTTTTTTCACAGAGTCAGTGGGATATTATATTGACTGGTCTTTGCTATGGAGATTGATAGAGAGACTGAACTGTAACCCTCTGTTATGCTTTATGCTGTGCTTTATGATTATCAATGACAATTCACCATTTGCTGTAAATTTGCTGAAAATGATTTTATCAATGCTTTTCATCTTGTACTCATCAGGACAATTCACAAGAATACTAACTTAAAGGAGACAAAAAAAAAACACAATTGCAATGTATGAGAAGAGAGTGCTGATCAGTTGGCAAGTGAGCGACAATTGGCCGAGGCATTACCATGGAGAATATATGAATCAATGGTTATTGATAATTAACTGCCAGGCTTTGTTCCAATATTAAACCAAGCTGGTTGGTTCGGATTGGTCAAGGCATTATGCTGCATAATGTTGAGGATTTATTTGATATTTTCATAGATATGATTTTTTGATCCTGACATCAGAATCTTAATTAGATCAGGTTTAAAAGGTCCAATTCTGCATTCCTGAACTAGTGAACTACAGCTGCAGGATGCATGGATTGGAAATTCGGTGCTGGGATTCTCCTCCTAGTAATATTTTTACCTTGGGGTATAGCATTTGCCATACTGCTGGACCCCT
Organism: Chiloscyllium plagiosum; assembly: GCF_037043375.1. Classification (NCBI taxonomy): domain Eukaryota; kingdom Metazoa; phylum Chordata; class Chondrichthyes; order Orectolobiformes; family Hemiscylliidae; genus Chiloscyllium; species Chiloscyllium plagiosum. Next base: position 106,569,277 of record NW_028270141.1, read on the forward strand.
GACCTACAATCCTCAGTCAGAATTTATCGCATAGGTATGGCAGGCTCCAAAGGGATTCCTATCGATGTCTGGCCTCAAAATCTTGGCAAGGGTACCTTGGCGCTGCAACTGAAGTACTATGAGAGTTGTCTGGATTGTAAAGGGTCCTGCAAAGACCCTGACAAAGATTAAGTCTTGTCCAAGAATGTTGGAAGGCTCTGGAACACAAAGGCCCAGGGAGATGTCTAAAGGCCCTATTTTCCATCAGGGAGCCTATGTTTACTTATGCCACTTCTCAGTGATTGTACTGACATCAGCCAGATGGACTTCATAGAATATGAGTCCCTTGATTGAGGTTGTTAATCTGGTCCAATCAGGAAGCCCTGGCTGCCAGATATAAACAGGAGTGTCCTACCCTCCCCTTCACTGTTTTGATCACACAGCACTCCCTTTGATGTGAAGGGCAGTGTTTGTCACGGCCACCCGGGTGTTTTCCTATCTTCCTGGTGGTGGAAATTAAATAAAGATTCATGCACTTTGTGTCTTCCACTCTGTCTCACACCTGCACACACACACCATGGGTGCTGGGGAAAAAAAATAAGCACTACCGCAGTTAGGTGGTAGTGTGGGGGTTAAAGGGGAAATAAATAAATAAATAAATAAATAAATAAATAAATAAATAAACAGGAGCAAGCACTACCGCACTCAGGTGGTAGTGTGGGGGTTAAATACAAAAAAAAAGAAAAAAAAGAAAAAAATAAACAGGAGTGTCCTACCCTCCCCTTCACTGTTTTGATCACACAGCACTCCCTTTGATGTGAAGGGCAGTGTTTGTCACTGGCCACCCGGGTGTTTTCCTTTCTTCTTGGTGGTGGAAATTGAATAAAGATTCGTGCACTTTGTGTCTTTCACTGTGTCTCACACCTGCACACACACACACCATGGGTGCTGGGGATAAAATAAGCACTACCGCACTTAGGTGGTAGTGTGGGGGTTAATGAAAAGAAGAAAAAAAAAGGGGAAAAAAAAGAAAAAAAAAGAAAAAGAAAAAAAGACAAAAAAAAATAAAAAGTGGTTAATACCGCACTTAGGTGGTAGTGTGGGGGGAAAAAAAAAAAAATATATATATATATATATATATATAAACAGGAGTGTCCTACCCTCCCCTTCACTGTTTTGATCACACAGCACTGCCCTTTGATGTGAAGGGCAGTGTTTGTCACTGGCCACGCGGGTGTTTTCCTTTCTTCCTGATGGTGGAAATTGAATAAAGATTCGTGCACTTTGTGTCTTTCACTGTGTCTCACACCTGCACACACACACACCATGGGTGCTGGGGATAAAATAAGCACTACCGCACTTAAGTGGTAGTGTGGGGGTTAAAAAGGAAAAAAAATAAAAAGAAAAAAAAAGAGAAAAAAACATAAACAGGAGTGTCCTACCCTCCCCTTCACTGTTTTGATCACACAGCACTGCCTTTTGATGTGAAGGGCAGTGTTTGTCACTGGCCACCCGGGTGTTTTCCTTTCTTCCTGGTGGTGGAAATTGAATAAAGATTCGTGCACTTTGTGTCTTTCACTGTGTCTCACACCTGCACACACACACACACCATGGGTGCTGGGGATAAAATAAGCACTACCGCACTTAGGTGGTAGTGTGGGGGTTAAAATTAAAAGAAAAAGAAGAAAAAAAAAGAGGAAAAAAAAAATAAACAGGAGTGTCCTACCCTCCCCTTCACTGTTTTGATCACACAGCACTGCCCTTTGATGTGAAGGGCAGTGTTTGTCACTGGCCACCCGGGTGTTTTCCTATCTTCCTGGTGGTGGAAATTGAATAAAGATTCATGCACTTTGTGTCTTTCACTGTGTCTCACACCTGCACACACACGCCATGGGTGCTGGGGAAAAAAAATATAACCAGATGATCCACCCCATGGGTGCTGGGGAAAAAAATAAAAAATAAAAATAAAAATAAAAAAAACAGTTGTGCCTGCCCTTTGAGGTGAGAGAAAAAGGAAAAAAAAATATAAAGTGAAGACTGCTGGGAAAAAAAATAATAAACAGGAGTGTGAGCCCGTGTGTACTTGGAGAAGGAGCACGCGGTGTCGACCAACACCCTGGAGTTGTTCAGGGAGAGGTGGGCACCGCAGGGAGTGGAGTGCATCATTTCTCCCTCCAACTCTATTTTGATTTAGTCCCTACCCTTCCCTTCACTGTTTTGATCACACAGCACTGCCCTTTGATGTGAAGGACAGTGTTTGTCACTGGCCACCCGGGTGTTTTCCTATCTTCCTGGTGGCGGAAATTGAATAAAGATTGGTGCACTTTGTGTCTTTCACTGTGTCTCACACGTATACACACACACCATGGGTGCTGGGGATAAAATAAGCTAACCGCACTTAGGTGGTAGTGTGGGGGTTAAATTAAAAAAAATAAATAAATAAACAGGAGTGTTGCCTGCCCCTTTTCCGCAGTTACGTTAGAGCCCGGGTGTCCTTGGAGAAGGAACACGCGGTGTCGACCAACACCCTGGAGTTGTTCAGGGAGAGGTGGGCGCCGCAGGGAGTGGAGTGCATCATTTCTCCCTCCAACTCTATTTTGATTTAGTTCCTACCCTCCCCCTCACTGTTTTGATCACACAGCACTGCCCTTTGATGTGAAGGGCAGTGTTTGGCCACCCGGGTGTTTTCCTATCTTCCTGGTAGTGGAATTTGAATAAAGATTCGTGCACTTTGTGTCTTTCACTGGGTCTCACACCTGCACACACACACCATGGGTGCTGGGGAAAAATAAGCACTATCGCAGTTAGGCGGTAGTGTGGGGGTTAAAAAAAAGGGAAAAAAAAGAAAAAAGGAAAAAGAAAATAAAAAATAAACAGGATCTCTGATTTAGCCCCTACCCTCCCCTTCACTGTTTTGATCACACAGCACTGCCCTTTGATATGAAGGGCAGTATTTGTCACTGGCCACCCGGGTGTTTTCCTATCTTCCTGGTGGTGGAATTTGAATAAAGATTCGTGCACTTTGTGTCTTTCACTGTGTCTCACACCTGCACACACACACCATGGGTGCTGGGGAAAAAATAAGCACTACCGCACTTAGATGGTAATGTGGGGGTTAAATAAAAAAAAAAACAGCTGTGCTTGCCCTTTGAGAGAAAAAAATAAACAGGATCTCTGATTTAGTCCCTACCCTCCCCTTCACAGTTTTGATCACACAGCATTGCCCTTTGATGTGAAGGGCAGTGTTTGTCACTGGCCACTCGGGTGTTTTCCTATCTTCCTGGTGGTGGAATTTGAATAAAGATTCGTGCACTTTGTGTCTTTCACTGTGTTTCACACCTGCACACACACACACACCATGGGTGCTGGGGAAAAAAAAAAGCACTACCGCACTTAGGTGGTAGTGTGGGGTTTAAAAAAAGGGGATAAAAAGAAAAAAGATAAAAGAAAATAAAAAATAAACAGGATCTCTGATTTAGTCCCTACCCTCCCCTTCACTGTTTTGATCACACAGCATTGCCCTTTGATGTGAAGGGCAATGTTTGTCACTGGCCACCCAAGAAAAAATAAAAAAAATAAACAGGAGTGTGCCGCAGGGAGTGGAGTGCATTATTTCTCCCTCCAACTCTATTTTGATTTAGTCCCTACCCTCCCCTTCATTGTTTTGATCACACAGCACTGCCCTTTGATGTGAAGGGCAGTGCTTGTCACTGGCCACCCGGGTGTTTTCCTATCTTCCTGGTGGTGGAATTTGAATAAAGATTCGTGCACTTTGTGTCTTTCACTGTGTCTCACACCTGCACACACACACCATGGGTGCTGGGGAAAAAAAATAAGCACTACCGCACTTAGGTGGTAGTGTGGGGGTTAAATTTAAAAAATAAATAAATAATATAAACAGGAATCTCCCTCCCCTTCACTGTTTTTGAAAAGAAAAGAATAAAAAAAATAAAAACCAAAAAAAAAGAACAAAAAAACGAAAAAAAATAAACAGGATTGTGCCGCAGGGAGTGGAGTGCATTATTTCTCCCTCCATCTCTATTTTGATTTAGTCCCTCCCCTCCCCTTCACTGTTTTGATCACACAGCACTGCCCTTTAATGTGAAGGGCAGTGTTTATCACTGGCCACCCGGGTGTTTTCCTATCTTCCTGGTGGTGGAAATTGAATAAAGATTCGTGCACTTTGTGTCTTTCACTGTGTCTCACACCTGCACACACACACCATGGGTGCTGGGGAAAAAAAATAAGCACTACTGCATTTAGGTGGTAGTGTGGGGGTTAAATTATTTTAAAAAAATGAAACCAATCAATGCATACAGCCAATAACCGATTATTACCCAGCAGTGACTGCGTTTAAATAATGAGTTTTCGAATAAGTATCCCAATGGCTTCAAACTCAGTGCAGTTTTTTAAAAAGTTGCATTTACATAGCACCTTTTCCTTCCTGAAGACGTCCCCGAGCACTTGCTAGTTTAAAGAGTTTCCAAAATGTAACCCCGATGCAAAAGAAAAAAAAAATAAACAGGAGTGTGCCGCTGGGAGTGGAGTGCATTATTTCTCCCTCCAACTCTATTTTGATTTAGTCCCTACCCTCCCCTTCACTGTTTTGATCACACAGCACTGCCCTTTGATATGAAGGGCAGTGTTTGTCACTGGCCACCCGGGTGTTTTCCTATCTTCCTGGTGGTGGAAATTGAATAAAGATTCGTGCACTTTGTGTTTTCCTATCTTCCTGGTGGTTGAATTTGAATAAAGATTCATGCACTTTGTGTCTTTCACTGTGTCTCACACCTGCACACACACCAGGGGTGCTGGGGCAAAAATAAGCACTACCGCACTTAGGTGGTAGTGTAGGGGTTTAAAAAAAAGAAAAAAGAAAAGAGAAATGCAAAAAAAATAAAAAAATAAAAAAAATAAACAGAAGTTTGAGCAAAAAAAATTAAACAGGAGTGTGCCGCAGGGAGTGGAGTGCATTGTTTCTCCCTCCAACTCTATTTTGATGTAGTCCCTACCCTCCTCTTCACTGTTTTGATCACACAGCACTGCCCTTTGATGTGAAGGGCAGTGTTTGTCACTGGTCACCCGGGTGTTTTCCTATCTTCCTGGTGGTGGAAATTGAATAAAGATTCGTGCACCTTGTGTCTCTCACTGCGTTTCACACCTGAACACACACACAGCATGGGTGCTGGGTTAAAAAATAAGCACTACTGCACTTAGGTGGTAGTGTGGGTTAAATTAAAAAAAATAGGAGTGTATGAAAAAAAGGAAAAAAAAATTTAAAAAATTTTTAAAAATTTTTAAAAATAAACAGGAGATTTCCTGCCCCTCTTCCGAAAAATAAAATATACAGGAGTGTGCCGCAGGGAGTGGAGTGCATTATTTCTCCCTCCAACTCTATTTTGATTTAGTCCCTACCCTCCCCTTCACTGTTTTGATCACACAGCACTGCCCTTTTTTAAAAAAAGAAAAAATAGAGAAAAATAAATAAATAAACAGGAGTACTATTTTGATCACACAGCATTGCCCTTTGATGTGAAGGGCAGTGTTTGTCACTGGCCACCCAGGTGTTTTCCTATCTTCCTTGAAAAAAAAATAAAAATAAACAGGAGTGTGCCGCAGGGAGTGGAGTGCATTATTTCCTCCTCCATCTCTATTTTGATTTAGTCCCTACCCTCCCCTTCACTGTTTTGATCACACAGCACTGCCCTTTGATGTGAAGGGCAGTGTTTGTCACTGGCCACCCGGGTGTTTTCCTATCTTCCTGGTGGTGGAAATTGAATAAAGATTCGTGCACTTTGTGTCTTTCTTTGTGTCTCACACCTGCACACACACACCATGGGTGCTGGAGAAAAAATAAGCACTACCGCACTTAGGTGGTAGTGTGGGGGTTAAATTTGTAAAAAAAGAAAAAAAATAAAAAAAATAAAAAAAAATAAACAGGGTGTCAGACATCATGTTCACCCTGAGAGGGAGCCGGATCAGTGCCAAGTACTGTCCAGATGTAAATAAAGGGGGACTGGGTGATGGGATACTGGCCCCTGTGGAGTTATTGCACCTGCCTCCATCTTTCCAATGGTAGTCGTGGGAAGCATTGGCAAACAGGACAGGGGGAATCAGCTTGCTGCCTCCTGCACACAGGAAGTGGGTGGGGAGCTGGCAGCAGCATGTCCTGGAAACAAGAAGAGTCAGCATGGTGTCTAGATTGGATTCCCTACAGTATGAAAACAGGTCGTTCAGCCCAACAAGACCACACTGACCCTGCGAAGAGTAACCCACCCAGACCCATTACTATACTCTATATTTACCCCTGACTAATGCATCTAACACTATGGGCAATTTACTATGGCCAGTTCTCCCGACCTGTGCATCTTTGGATTGTTGGAGGAAACCAGAGCACCCAGGAAATCATCGCAGACACGGGGAGAATATGCAAACTCCATACAGATAGTTGCCTTAGGCAGGAATCAAACCCAGGTCCCTGGTGCTGTGAGGCAGCAGTGCTAACCACTGAGCCCATGTTGTGATGTTGTGGGAGATTGCAGTGACCATATTTTGCATTATTTTTTGCAGTAATTCTGTCCAATTCCTAGCAGGATTGAAAAGAGAATCATAGCCAAGGTACTGTCAGTCAGTCTACCCTGGGAATGTGGCTCCTGACTGGCAGTGGAAAATCATGGGTATACAGTGAAGAAAATACTGTTAGAATGACTACATGATCAAGGAGCCTTGGTTTCTAATTGACATACTGTTCTATTCCATTCTTTCCAGTTTGCATTTTTAGCATTTCAGTTTCTGAAGGGTAATTTGTACAAAATTCATGGCAGTGGAGCAGGTGACTGGGCTTACAAACACATTATGATCATGAGAATGTATGAGGCAGTTATTCTTCTCTGTGTTAAAAACAAGATTTCTTTCACAAATTACAAAGCACAGTGGCTTTTCTGGTGGGACACAATGTGTTGGCACATTGGCAATTAGTAAGAATAAAGGCAGAGGAGGAGATGGCTGGGGCAGTGCTAAGGAGGAAGGAAAGCACTGTGTCATCATTATGTCAAAAGATTCACACACCAGTGACTGCCTCGCAGACAATTAAAAGTCAAGCAGAACTACTACTTCAAAGCTGCTTAGGGTCTGCATTTAGTTTCAAGCAGAATCTACTTATATAACATGCTTCAGGTAAGACTATCCAGACCACTCTACCTCTTATTATTTAGCTGCAATTTTATGATTACTCTGCCCTGCAGCCATGTTCCTGTTCTCTAAACTGTGTTCAGGCAGCAAAAGAAGCCACTCAGCAAACCAACAATTAAAACTTTGAAAATTATCTCAACTTCTGAACTGCACTTTTCAGCTCTGCAGAAAAGGAGTTTTGTAAATGCCATTAGTAAATGTTGGCCCTGTAGACACAGGCCTAATGAACCAATAAATCATATTGGCATAAGAATATAAGAACTAGGAGCAGGAGTAGGCAATTCAGCCCCCCCTAGCCTGCTCCACAATTTAATACAATCATGGGTGATCTCACCTCAGCCTCAACTCCACTTTCCTGCCTGCTCTCCACATCCCTCTAACCCATTGCAAATTAAAAATCTATCTCTCTCCTTCTTGAATTTATTCAGTTCCCAACATCCCTCATACTCTGGGGTAGTCATTTCTACAGATTTACAACCTTTTGAATGAAGTAATTTCTCTTTATCTTTGTTTTAATTCTGCTACCCCTTATCCTAAAACTCTTGCTCTAGGTCGCCCACAAGAGGAAACATCCTTTCTACATTGACTTTGTTGATCCCCTTTAACATCTTAAATACCTCAGAGAGATCTCCTCTCACTCTCCTAAACCTCAGCGTATATAGATCTAAATTGCTCAATCTCTCTTCACAATACATCCTTCTTCATAACTAATCATTTCACGTGAAGTGAATCAAATTGGATGAAGACCATCAAATTTCAGGCTGGGGACCTCCAGACGGGGGCAACAGAGATTGTTGGGGGAGGTGAGGGCCAAGTGACGTTATCACTAGACTATTAATCCAGAAACTCAAAGGGCCAAGTGGTCCATTCCTACTATTAGTTTCTATGTTTATGGAAGTCTGATTGAAACTGCTCTATTTAAGCTCTGCAACAATCTATCCCTTAACTTCAAAAACTGTCCTTAGGCATTAATATTTTTAAAATCCAAAAATGCTAGCTTGCCTCACAAAGACAGCTTTTCCAAAGGTTACATGACCCTGTGTAACTAACAAGTGAATACGACACAATTCCATTGTTGATATTCATGCTGCAAAAAGGAACATTCTGATTCTTTCTTTGCAACATAGCAGCATCCAAATGTCCATTTTCCTGGCTTGTATTCCAAGTAAGATATATGACCTCCTTACATGGGCTCCTTGATGCCATACTCGGTCAAAAACTACATTAGTGTCAAGGGCAGTTATTCCCACCTCATATCAGAAATTCATGTCTTTTCTCCATGTTTCGATCAAGGCTACAATGAGGTCAGAAGCTAAGTGACCCTGGTAAACCCAAGCTTAGTGTAAGTAAAAGGTCATTCTTTTTAAAGTGCTGCTGTGTAGCACAGTTGAAGACCCCTTCCATCCCTTTGCTGATGATTGCAAATGGACTGATAGGGTGATAGTTGCCCAGGTTGGATTTGTCCTGCTTTTGGGACACAGAATGTACTGAGGCAATTTTCCACATTGTGGGATAAAGGCCAGTATTGTAGCTGTTCTGGAAGATTCCCTAATCACTACTCAGTTTCCTATCTCTGTTGTGATCCCCCTAGAAACTGATGACGTTTAAAAAGATAGTTGAATTTTCAATGACTTAATGGGGGATCATAAAATGAGAGTTCAAATTTTAAGACTTTTGCTGCAATAAACAATCTTAAAGCAACATTACCTAAACAGTATTTAGTGGAGAAATCATACTCTAACCTACAAAAAAATCACTGTTTAACTTTTAAAAAGACTGAAATTCCCACTCCGTGTCTAAAATACACCGTGAATCTTAAATGCCTACTTAATTCTCAAGGAGTCGAGAATGTGGTGCTGGAAATGCACAGTAGGTCAGGCAGAATCTGAGGATACTCGAAGATACCACACTCTCAACTCTGATCTCCAGCATTTGCAGTCCTCACTTTCTCTTAAGTCTCAAGGACCCAGTCTGAAGTTATGCTTATCTTTGGAAGACTTGTTTCTGGTTTTTTTTGGGGAGAAAGTGAGGGCTGCAGATGCTGGAAATCAGAGCTGAAAATGTGTTGCTGGAAAAGCACAGCAGGTCAGGCAGCATCCAAGGAACAGCAGAATCGACATTTAGGGCATAAGCCCTTCTTCAGGAATGAGGAAAGTATGTCCAGCAGGCTAAGATAAAAGGTAGCGAGGAGGGACTTAGGGGAGGGGCTTTGGAAATGCGATAGGTGGAGGGAGGTCAAGGTGAGGGTGATAGGCCAGAGTGGGGTGGGGGCGGAGAGGTCAGGAAGATGATTGCAGGTTAGGAAGGCGGTGCTGAGTTACAAGGTGGGGGGAGGGGAAATGAGGAAACTGGAGAAATCTGAGTTCTTCCCTTGTGGTTGGAGGGTTCCCAGGCAGAAGACGAGGCGCTCTTCCTCCAACTGTCGTGTTGCCATGGTCTGGCGATGGAGGAGTCCAAGGACCTGCATGTCCTTGGTGGAGTGGGAGGAGGAGTTAAAGTGTTGGGCTACGGGGTGGTTGGGTTGGTTGGTCCGGGTGTCCCTGAGGTGTTCTCTGAAACGTTCCGCAAGTAGGCGGCCTGTCTCCCCAATATAGAGGAGGCCACATCGGGTGCAGCGGATGCAATAGATGATGTGTGTGGAGGTGCAGGTGAATTTGTGGCAGATATGGAAGTGTCCCTTGGGGCCTTGGAGGGAAGGAAGGGGGGAGGTGTGGGTGCAAGTTTTGCATTTCTTGCGGTTGCAGGGGAAGGTGCCGGGAGTGGAGGTTGGGTTGGTGGGGGGTGTGGACCTGACGAGGGAGTCACGGAGGGAGTGGTCTTTTTGGAACGCTGATAGGGGAGGGGAGGGAAATATATCACTGGTGGTGGGGTCCGTTTGGAGGTGGCGGAAATGACGGCGGATGATACGTTGTACATGGAGGTTGGTGGGGTGGTAGGTGAGGACCAGTGAGGTTCTGTCCTGGTGGCGGTTGGAGGGGTAGAGCTCAAGGGCGGAGGAGCGAGAAGTGGAAGAGATGCGGTGGAGGGCATCGTCGACTACGTCTGGTGGGAAATTGCGGTTCTTGAAGAAGGAGACAATCTGGGTTGCACTCGAGATAGAAATGGAAAGGTCTAGGAAGGGGAGGGAGGAGTCTGAGACGGTCCAGGTGAATTTGAGGTCGGGGTGGAAGGTGTTGGTAAAGTGGATGAACTGTTCAACCTCCTCGTGGGAGCATGAGGCGGCGCCGATACAGTAATCGATGTAGCGGAGGAAAAGATGGGGAGTGGTGCCAGTGTAGCTGCGGAAGATGGACTGTTCCACATATCCTACAAAGAGGCAGGCTGGGGCCCATGTGGGTGCCCATGGCTACTCCTTTGGTTTGGCAAGGAGTATTATAACCAAATCGACACGGACATCTACTATAAACCGACCGACTCACACAGCTACCTAGACTACACCTCATCCCACCCTGCCCCCTGTAAAAACGCCATCCCATATTCCCAATTCCTTCGTCTCCGCCGCATCTGCTCCCAGGAGGACCAGTTCCAAAATCGTACAACTCAGATGGCCTCCTTCTTCAAAGACCGCAATTTCCTGACAGACGTAGTCGACGATGCCCTCCACCACATCTCTTCCACTTCCCGTTCCTCCGCCCTTGAGCCCGGCCCCTCCAACCGCCACCAGGACAGAACCCCACTGGTCCTCACCTACCACCCGACTGGTCCTCACCTACCACCCCACCAACCTCCATGTACAATGTATCATCCGCCGTCATTTCCGCCACCTCCAAACGGACCCCACCACCAGTGATATATTTCCCTCCCCTCCCCTATCAGCGTTCCAAAAAGACCACTCCCTCCGTGATTCCTTCGTCAGGTCCACACCCCCACCAACCCAACCTCCACTCCCGGCACCTTCCCCCCCAACCGCAAGAAATGCAAAACTTGCGCCCACACCTCCCCCCTTCCTTCCCTCCAAGGCCCCAAGGGACACCTCCATATCCGCCACAAATTCACCTGCACCTCCACACACATCATCTATTGCATCCGCTGCACCCGAAGTGGCCTCCTCTATATTGGGGAGACAGGCCGCCTACTTGCGGAACGTTTCAGAGAACACCTCAGGGACACCCGGACCAACCAACCCAACCACCCCGTAGCCCAACACTTTAACTCCCCCTCCCCCTCCACCAAGGACATGCAGGTCCTTGGACTCCTCCATCACCAGACCATGGCAACACGACGATTGGAGGAAGAGCGCCTCATCTTCTGCCTGGGAACCCTCCAACCACAAGGGATGAACTCAGATTTCTCCAATTTCCTCATTTCCCCTCCCCACACCTTGTCTCAGTCAAATCCCTCGAACTCAGCACCGCCTTCCTAACCTGCAATCATCTTCCTGACCTCTCCGCCCCCACCCCACTCCGGCCTATCACCCTCACCTTGACCTCCCTCCACCTATCGCATTTCCAAAGCCCCTCCCCTAAGTCCCTCCTCCCTACCTTTTATCTTAGCCTGCTGGACATACTTTCCTCATTCCTGAAGAAGGGCTTATGCCCGAAACGTCGATTCACCTGTTCCTTGGATGCTGCCTGACCTGCTGCGCTTTTCCAGCAACACATTTTCAGCTCTGTTTTCTTTTTTGCCAGCCAACTGATTTCGAATCCTGAACCAACCTTCAAGGCAAAGGTTACCCTAGAGATAACTTCGTCCAGCCAAAGCTAGGTGAATCTTCCAGCTTCCCTGCAATCCTCATGAACTTGGCTTCTTCAATACAATGTGTGATCCCACCTGCATTTTGTGTGGTGAACAATAAAGACTGGCTACCTCTATCACTCTGCTCTCTCTTTGTCTCAGATTCTTGCAGACCAACCTATTTGTTAGTTTTAGAAACATTCAGGGACATCTTTTTTAAAAAACCCTGAAAGTCAATATTGCAATGGCATTCCATGGTTATTACCTCTCAAAGCCCACTTTTCTAGCAATGTACATCAAATGTGCTTTCTATACAGGTCAAAATTCTGTGTATCTATCTTCTAAAAGCCCAACTCTTGAAACTAAATTGATTGTTTCAACAATAACAATTTCTAAAGCCTAATATTCCTAACACCTCCATGTGCGACTTGGAGACTAACTCCGCACAGTCATCATTGATGGTCTTTCTATTGCCAATAGCTGTGAATATGTTTCTCTCTTTAAAACAACATGGATCCTCCTTTCGCCTTGATCAACCAAGCTTCCAATGTTGTGGACGAACAGAATTTAAAGCTGGTCACGTGATTGTCATCATTCCTTCATTTCACCCTAAATTAAAGAGACAGTTCCAAATATAACAATCTTTTTAAATTCTATGTTTGTAACATGTCCCAACTAAGTCAGTCTCCCCATAACAAGTGATTACTTCAAATTCCACGTGCAGTTCTGCAATTGCTTTATGAAAGTTCACTTTTACAGCATCCAAAGATATTCCCTCATCTAACATGCTCTTGATCTCATAAACAGTACAACTAGATTATTCAGACATGACCTGCCCATCACATAACTAGTCTTACTTTCTTTGATGAGGTCATTTTTCTTGAAGTGCTCATTCAGTCTTAACACAATAGTTATAGAAAGGCACTAAAAACCCAACAAGGTCAAGGCAGCAGTGCTCCTGCTGATTGTAATGGCACCAACTTATGATAATTTTTTTCTTCTGCTTCCCACCAGTAGTTGTGTGGGAACTACTGGTGGAGGAGCTTAAAGTTGGGGAGACTTGGGGATGACTTGACAATCAAGAGAGAGCAGTTTGGAGCTCAGGGCTTGGAAGTTGGAAGGACAAGGTGGCTGGGTAGTGGAGTAATCTTGACAATGACAATTATGTGGGAAGGAGATAGATAAGTAAATTTGAAGATTGTGTTTGGTGGGATGGAAGACCAGAGATCTGAATTTGGGCATGGGAGAGAGAGCTGATTGTAAGAGAGGAGGGAAAGTTTGGAGATTGAGGATTGAAGTTGTATGAGAGCTTAGTTATGATCCTTTACTTTCTCGTCCACAAGGAATGTTATGAAAAAAATCACTTGCTTTGTGGCATCAGTTATTGCCATCTCCTTCGCTGTTGAATTTCTCAACCCAGGGAATTCATGCAGCCACAGCTAATGAGATAAATCTCCCAATTACATGGAGGTACCTGGTTTAAATATGCTAATAAAATGTCTCATCTTTTAATGCTGAGAAAATGGCTAGACACAGAATCCAGTACTATGAAAATGACAATAGGCGCATGCACTTCAGGTTTGAATGCATTCTCTTTGTTAAAACCTTAAATGCTGACTGTCCTAACCTTTTAGTGGTACCAGGCCCCCACACAAGTTTAGCATTTCTGTAAGAAGTGGGAGTTTTGAGTGTCAAGTATTGACTTGGACAAACAAATCTGAATTAAGCAGCATCAACACATATTTCTCAAGTGCAAAGTCCCAGAAGATGAAGACAATTGGATTACTGATGCAGATGTTAGAAAACTGGAGAACAACCAATATAATTTCAAATTTTAAACAGGTGGACAGAGTGATCCCATGTAATTACAAGGAATTTAACACAACACTTATGAAAGGGATAATGTTAGAGTTTTTCATTACCGAAACAGATTATCTAGTCCTGATTACATTGCTGTTTATGAGAACTTGCTGTGCACACATTGGCAGCCACACTGCCTACATTTGAACAGCGACAATGCATCAAAAATATTTTATTGGTCATTAAACATTCCAGGCCATTCTTATGTTCCATAAAGCGTTATTATAAATATAAGCTATGCTTTATTCCTACCACCAATCTAGATCAAATAAAAGGCATTAGCAGCCAGCACCCCCATTTAGATTCACCTAGACAAATAAGGATGTCTTTAGTGTAATTTGCACTTTATATGTATGGCTGTATACTAAGCTTATGTTGGTCTCAGTGAAAAAATGGTTATCATAAGAATGGAGCATTTTTGCTTCTGCCGAATTATTTAATTGCCCTTATTCATTTTTGTAACAATATGCAGCAGATGAAAACCTAATTTCTTCTCAAGAAATAGTCCAACATGTCTTGTGTGAGTTATGTGTGAGTTTTCTTTTTTATAAATGTCTGATTGGCAGCTTTTATTGTCTTTACGAGACACATCCTGCCATTTTCTTCTCCTGGATAAATTATGCAAATAAATCTCAACCATTTTAATGTCAAATTAGTCATTTATTTGAGGTCATCAGATTTATAAATAAACTGAAATGACTCTTTGGGGCCAGAAACCTTCAAAGGCCTTACACCAGATTGACTGCAAATTAAGGTTTGGTGCAGTTGGTACTAAAGTTATTTGTTATCTTCCAAGGAAGAAATGCTAAATCTGCAACTACAAGGAGATCAAAATTATTGTACCTTGAAATATTTCAAATCCATCTGAAAGGACAAAGTTAGAACCCATATCCTTGTTCTAAAATCCTTCCATACTCTCTCCCTTCCTTATGTCTGTAATCTGATACAGGATGACTACCCGGCATTGGCGATGGCCTAGTTGTGTTACTGTTAGATTATTAATCCAGCAACGCAGGTCATCCTCAGGGGACCTGTGGTCCTAATCTTACCACAGCACGAGGTGGAATTTGAATTCAATACAAATCTGGAATTAAGTATGACCATTAAACTGTTGTCAATTTTGGGGGGAAACCCTTCTGGTTCATTAATGTTCTTTAGGGAAGGAAACTGCCATCTTTTCCTGGTCTGGCTTACCTGTGACTCTAGACCCACAGCAATGTGGTTGACTCTTAACTGCCCTCTGGGCAATTAGAGATGGGCAATTAATGCTGGCATAGCCAGAGGCACCTATATCCTATGTGTAAGTGAAAACAAACTAGACTGATCTGATTTTGGTCTCTTGAGTTCTCAATCTCCTTTGCTCCAGCATTAGCAGAAACACTTTCACACTGCCTGGGCCATAAGCTTTGAAACTCCCTACCTAAATATCATCAACTTAATTCCTCTTTCTTGCCTTTACAAGTTTCTTTAAATCCAATTCTTTCACCAAGCACTTGGACACCAGGGTTCATATCAACATGTGACTAGATGCAAAATTGATAATGCTTCTGTGAAGCATCTACAAAGTTGTACTACATTAAAGCTGTGAAGCAATGTGTGTTGTTTTGCTGATAAAAATATCAATCCAGATTGAAAAAACGATTATATTAATATAGAAGTACAACCAATGATTTTTTTTTGTAAATATATTTATTAGCAATTTTTTTAACTTTACAAGCATATAAAATTATTGAAAAAACAATCAATCACAAATATCAGTATAATAAAAAGAAAAAAAGCACAAATTACAATACAACTGCTATCTACTAACTACTTACCTACTCTATAATACAAAGCAAAGCAACACTGTGCAAAGCAACATCAAAAAAAAAATCAAAAGAAAACACAAAATACTATGCTCGGCGCAAGGCTCCCAAACATAGGAACGGGAGCATTGTACACATATCCGTATTAACCCGGGACACCCCCTCCAGGGCCCAGGGCTTGACAAATCTAATCATCCTGGTTAAACAAGAGCCCGACTTAAGATAACTGATAAATCTATATCCAAATAACTCAAGTAGGGCTGCCATGTCTTATAAAAATGGTCTGTTGTGTGGTGCACCATGTTTGTGAAAAAGTCCAAGGGAATGTGCTCCATAATTAATTTCTGCCATCCCAGCAAGCCCGGCGGGTTCTCAGACACCCAATTCATCAGAATATTCTTCTGTGCATAGTATACAAGAATGTTACATAGTTTCTTCCCATGCGTGTCTAAAGATGGTAAATTCGGTAGACCTAAGAGGAGAGATATCGGGTCTATTTTGACTTCGGTCCTCAATCCCCTCCCTATCTCTCCCGCCACAGCGCTCCAATAAACACGGAGCCTGTGGCATGTCCAGAAGCAATGGGTAAGAGTACCTACACTTATCTTACATTTGGGGAACACTGAAGATGCCCCTTTTTTAAACTTCACCAGACGGTCTGGTGCCAGATGAGCCCTGTGCAGTAGTTTTAACTGTGTAGTGCATGTCCTGTTACAGATTGAGATCTTTCCAGTATTCTCCCATTTGTTCTCCCATGTTTCAGAAGAGATCTCCACTCCCAGCTCTTGCTCCCAGACCTCACATAATCGGTTAATATTCTGCCAGGCCCTGCCACCCAGCAAGCGATAGAGGGCACTAACCGAAAGGGTGCTTGTGGAATGTAGCAACATCTGTATTAGACTTATAGAGCTTAGTGAGAAGCATAGTCTTCTTCTGGATGAAATCCCTAACCTGAAAAAAACGGAAAAGGTCTCTGCTGGGCAACCTGTATTTGCGGCTCAGTTGCTCAAAAGACATCATAACCTCCCCCTCAAACAAGTCTCCCAAACTAGAAACTTCTCTCGCTGCCTATAGTTTGAACCCTGAGTCCATCATCCCTGGTCGGAACCCTGGCATGCCAACTATAGGTGTAAGTGGCAAACTCTTGGATAAACAACCCTCACTCTGACGCATCGCCCTCCATGCCTTGACTGTACTAATGACAATGGGGTTCTGGCAGTGGTCCATAACTGTCCTCATCTTATCCATGAACAATAGGTTAATAAGAGGGCACTTTGCTTGGGAGGCCTCAATATCCAGCCATATTGAGTTTGGATCATTACCTACCCAATCGCAGACAAAGAACAGCAGGGAACTCAATTGATACCTTCTGATGTCTGGGAAATCAACTCCTCCCCCTCCTTGAGGCAACTGCAATTGAGTAAGTTTGATGAGGGGCCGCCCACGATGCCAGACAAAGGAACCAAACCACCCTATAAGCTTCCGCAGCATTGACCTGGGAAACATTATAGGGAGCATACACATGGGATAAAGCAAACGAGGAAGAACATTCATCTTAATGAGAGATATTCCACCCAGCCATGAAATTGGAAGAGCCTCCCATCTCTGGAGATCTCGCCTAAAATTGTCGAGCAAATGAGCAAAGTTAGTCCGAAATAACAGATCAAACTTGGGGGTAATAAAAATGTCTAGGTACTGGAACCCTGCCCGTGACCACTCAAAAGGGCCACCTTCAACTTCTGGCACATCCTTAAAGTTCCCCAAAGGCATAGTCTCTGGTTTTGCAAAGTTAATTTTATATCCTGAAATAGCCCCAATGAATTGATACACTGTATCAAATGGGGTACGGAGGTGATCGGGTTTGATAAAAACAGAAGGACATCATCTGCGTACAATGTAATCTTGTGTGCCCTCGATCCCACTTCCGTGGCGGTTATGTGGACGTTCTGACGAATAGCCTCTGCCAGCGGCTCTATCACCAACGTAAACAACAACGGTGAGAGGGGGCAGCTTTGCCGACTACCCCTACCAATTGTAAAATTCCCAGACTTCACCCAGTTGGTGATGACCGCAGCCAGAAGGTGGTGATATAAAACCTCCACCCACCTAGCAAAGACTCCACCCAAACTGTTCTAAGACATAAAAAAGATACGGCCATTCCACCCGGTCAAATGCTTTCTCTGCATCTAAGGAAATCACCAACCCCTGAATCGATCATTGCTGACAAACTTGGACCACATTCAGCAACTTTCTAATATTATTAGAGGACCTACGGGCCCTTATAAAGCCTGTCTGGTCCTCTTTAATAATATGGGGCAGCACCCTTTCCAATCTCAGTGCCAGGATCTTGGACAGGATCTTGAAGTCTGAATTTAATAGAGAGATGGTACAATATAACCAATGATTTTAATGTGAGCTTTATTAGAACTTGTAAACTGGAACATACCCCTGTACCTGGAGATGCAGTTGACATAAAAGTGTCGCAAACCAGGGCTTCACAATATAATCTTGACTGAATTAGTGAGGAACCTTTTCAAATATGGATGACTCAGATGATATGTCAAAGTGTTGACAATGTGAGAACCAGTGATACTCAGATCCTAATCTCCCTGTCTGCAATCTTCCTACCTTAGAATCATAGAAGCATACAGTACAGAAGATGCCATTCAGCCCATCAAGTCTGTCCCACTGAAAGTACACTCATCCCACACAGGCCTATAGCCTTGAGTGCTATGACATTTCAAGTGCTCATCTGAGTATTTTTTAAATGTTGTGAAGTTATCACCTCAACTACCCTCCGAGGCAACGTATTCCAGAGCCTCACCATCCTCTGGGTGAAAACGTTTTTCCCCAAATCCCTTCTCTACCTCCTAGCACCTCTTTAAGTATGCATAGGGCAAATTCAGCATTAGCTTGGACAGGAATAGGACATACACAGTGCCCCAGATTCTCTGTGGCGTGTTATGCAATTGCTATTGACATCAATTAATGCTTTACCCAGGTCTGCTCTGGTGCAAAGAAGAGAGGCTAAATTTGATCTATCAGAAGATTCAAACTAAGCTTATGACCATTTGCTTTTCCAAGAAGCTCATCAGTTTGTGCATGTTCAGTTCAGACAGTAATATCTTGTTGCAGTGAGGGTATCAATGACATTTACCCAATGTGAAGTAATCAATCACAGATTGTGCCAATATTATGGTCATGTGTATTTAACAAAAGAAAAGAATAATTACACAATGGAAACTCAAACAACCCATAAATAGGTAACATATTCAAACAAATACAAATGCATTGACAGTGAGAGCATTTTCCTATTTACATTTATATCAAGTTCGAAACCCATGAACTAGAAGCGTCTTTAATCCAATCTCAGGCATCCGCAGAGACTAAGATATCACTCGAATAACCGGGTCAAATGTGAAGTAATTGGCAGCAATCAGTTTTTTTTTAATTGCTGAGTTAAAGGACATGACAATTTACTCAGTACACAAATGGTCTTTGCTTTCCATTGTATACAACTCAATGACAGCACAAATGATTAATTGTTTTTCCACTGTGCCTGAAAGAGAATTTGATTACACTTCTCAAGTGGACCTGGGGCTCTCTTCCAGCAATTTAGTAGCTGATGTGGTAATAAGTGCGCGAGGTGTCATTGCTTCTTTGTAGAAATAAACATTTGAATCGATGCCATCGTAAACAATATAAGCAGTACCCATAAAATGCTAGTCCAAGAATTTTTAGGAACTATATTGGAATCAATATTGGGGTGGTGAGAAGGCCTCTCATTGACATTCTGGAGAAAGTGTTATATTGTTCGACATTTATAGTGGTTTAATGGTGCAGCTCAAGTTTCGATAGCTCTGAATCCAAGTGTTGTTGGTTCATGAACACAAGAGGCAAAGATGCCAGTGCATTTTGAGGGAGTGCTGATCAGTTAGAGGTGCTATCTGTTGGTGAGAAATTAAACTAAGCCCCATCTGCTTTCTCACGTCAATGCAAAAGATATCATTATACTATTTTAAAGAAAATCTGGGGAGTTATTTCTGTGACTTGGCCAATGTTTATCCTGCAATATCACGAAAACAGTCAGTTATGGTCATTGTCACATTGCTGTTTGTTGGAGCTTGCTGTGTGTAAATTAGCTGCGACATTTCCCATTTTACAGCAGCAACAGCTCTTCAAAAGTACTTCACTGGCTCTAAAGTACTTTGGAATGCCCTGTGGTTGTGAAAAGTGCAATATCAAGTGAAGTCGCTTCTTTAATAAAACAGAAAATGCTGGAAATATTGAGCAAGTCTGGAGAGGGAAACAGTCCAGATATCAGATCAATGACCTTTCATCGGAGCTTCTCCTTCTCAATTTTTTCCCTTCTTCTCAGGACAACATCTAAACCAAATCTAATGTTGTTTAAATCAATGTAATTATACAGAGAGTGCGATACCTGAACATTTTAGGAATATCTTCCCCAGTGTAAAACACCCATACATGAGTAGACTCAAATAATATTGGCCTTTTTCATAGATCTCTAACATTGTGATGTTCTAATTATTCTGTGGGCTCATATATAAACATTTTCTACAATTGATTACTTAGTATGAACCATTAAGTAATAATTAATGAAAGTTCATTATTATTTCCATTTTCACTGCCGTTAATTATTGCGTTCACAGGCTGTGAAAGCATTTAAAACTGTCACACGATGAATCCTTCTGTGTTTGTATCTTTATTTTTTTTAGATCTGTTTACACTACAGAATAAGCAATGTGGTAGGGAATTGTCTTGTGGGAGTCTGTGATTAAGGAAAGCCAGATAAGGGATTATAATGTTTGAGGAGCTCAGTAAAAAAAATTGGCATTCACTAACAGCTGCAAGAGACATCTGCATTAATTCAAAGCTGGGTGATATAGTCTTTGCTTATTGGCACCTATGTCACACTTGTTTGCTCAACAGAAGCAATAGGAGCGATTATTAGTCCCACAGCTTAGTTGGAATAGAATACATTGTTATGATCTACAAGTCGCAATAACTTTTTAAAAGAGAAGTGAATTTCCCCTCAACTAATACCATTACAGGATGTAAATACATGTTTTAAGTCTTTTACTGTAACAAACAAGCTAAAATCAGTACAGACAAAATATTGCTTGAGTCAGTTAATACCCCAAATCCAAGAAAAAAGTCCTTCATGATTAACTAACACAAAATACATTAATGATATACTTTTAGTTTATACCTTTTCTCCAACAGATGAGTTCACAGATTCTCCTGGCTTTTCATCAAGGTCTCTCCTCCATGTCACACTGGTACAAGAATTCTTGCATCCTTTGAAAGTTATCCTCTCAGTTTTCTGGGAATCCCTGAACTGATTTCTAGCAAGAAGGTTGACTCCAGACACTCCTGAGATATTTTTAAATCGTGATAAAAATATTCCTTTCCATTCAATCTTAGGTTATAAAAATAAATCCTAAAATTAATATGAGAATCTCTGAAATGTTGTGGCTGTTCCATTATATTACGACAGGTGGGTTTAAGTACTGCCACAGGCACATCACTAACACCTACCTGCCCCATACGTATAGGAAATGTAAATAGTAGGTGACCCATAAAAAGACTTACTCAGTCTATAACTGTTTTAGCTACTTTGCAACACAGTAGGCAATAGTTGAACAGCCCATAGATAGATGTGTGTGTTTGCTGTAAACAGATGAAGATTTTTGAATGATTACCTCTGTCAAGCTGTGAAAAATTGGAACTGGGCTGAAAACAGTTTCCAACTGAGGAGCGACCATGACCTTTCAAAGCACACAGTCAGGCCAAAAAAACAATTGAACTGTTTTCAGTGTTAAAAACAATAGATGCTTGCAGTGTGATAATGCAGTACAATAACCTCTATTCACAAAGCTGAAATTATTTCTTTAAATATTTGGTATTAAAATACATTCGATCAACATCTTATTCGACATTGAAATGCACTCTATTGGCATGACCCAAGGATAAAGAGATCTTTGGACAGAGGATGGTGACAGTTGAACAGTAACAATATAAAATGACTTAGGAGCTCAGAACGGAGTGATGAATTAAGAGGTAGGGCTGGTCAGGAAACTAGGAAGTGGGAAAGGATAGAGATTTGAAGTAGTGATATACATATGTTGCAAAATCTCTGTTTCCAGGGATTTCTTTAGATTGTAGTTTCTTAATGAAAACTCACACAATTTCCAGAATTGTAGGTACTTTAAGATTGATCTTCTTTACAGCTGAGATGAGAATACCTTCAGTGGTGGACTTGATATTCCATGATCCAGCAATCAGCCTTAGAGCGACAAGGTCACGATTTAGCCTTGCTAGAGGTGAAGAGCCATGTCAAATGAATTCAAGTGAGTTGAGGATGAATTGAGAGAAGAATGAATCTGGGTGGCAGTCAGGAATGTGGTCTTTCATGGCATCCCTCTTGCCTTCTTAACCTGCTGCATGCCGTGAGTTGTCGATACACACTGAGAGCAGTGAATTCCAGGTTTTGCCTCAGAAACAGTTATTTAAAATTTCCAACTCAGGATGGAGTAAGAATTAGAGGGGAACTTAGAGATGGTGGTATTCCTATCAGTCCACCGGTTTCAGAAGTCAATACCCTGGACAGACCTCAGACCTCTGTGCAATAAAAGAAAAATTAGCGGGCGTATTAGTACATGCAGCTGCTACGGTGCTGTAGCGGTAGAGGGAATGAATGTTCACCATTAGTGCATTTGAACTGGGAGTAGGAGTAAGCCATTCAGCCCCTTGAGCCCGTTCCTTCATGCAATGAGATTATGGTTGATCTGATTACTCACATTCCCATTCAATTACCTTGAGAACCTTTCATCCCCTTGCTAACCAAAAATCAATCTTAAATATATTCAAAGGATCTGCTTCCACCAACTTTTGAGGAAAATTGTTTAAAAGATTCAGAAATCTTTAAAACAAATTGCATCATTTCTACTTGAAGTTGGTGACTCCTTATTTGCAACCTACTTCTACATTCACTCACAAGAATAAACACCCCTTCTCACACCCACTTTGTCAGGACCCCTCAGAATTTTATGCACTTCCATCAAGTTGCCTCTTACTGTTTTAAACTCTAGCAGCTATAAGCCTAACCTGTCTAACCTTTCCTCATAGGACACTCCAGTGTTGAGAGTGTGGTGCTGGAAAAGCACAGCAGGTCAAGCAGCATCCGAGGAGCAGAAGAATTGATGTTTCAGGCATAAGCCCTTCATGAGGACGATTCTCCTGCTCCTTGGATGCTGCCTGACCTGCTGTGCTTTTCCAGCACCACACTCTCGATTCTGATCTCAAGCACCTGCAGTCCTCACTTTCTCTTAGGAGATCACACCTACTCCAGATATTAATGCAGTAAATGTTCTCTGAACAGCTTCCAATACACTTACAACTTTCCTTAAATAAGAAGACCAATACTGAACATAATGTTCTCGATGTGGTCTCGTCAGTGACTTATGTAACTGATAGATAAGTTCCCAGTTTTATATTCGATTGCCCTCACATTAAACAATGGTATTCTATCCACTTTCTGAATTACTTGCTGGTCTTGTGAATGAACCATTTGTGTTTCATGCATTAGAACAGTCAGCTACCTCTCTAAATCAGAGCCCAGCAATCTCTCAACCTACAGATTTTTAAAAGTTATTTCAAGCAAATTGGACAATTTCACATTTTCCCACATTGTACCCCATATGCCAAATCTTTGAGCACTTATCTAAATCTCTTATCCTTTTTGATAACTTGATTTCCTCCTTTGTGTGATCAGCAAATTTAGCAGTCCCTACATTCATGTCATTTGTACAAGTCATAAGAAGCTGAGATCCCAGCACTGATTATTGTGGCACATTACTTAGTAAAATATGCCAACCAGAAAACAATCCATTTGCTGTATTTCTTGTTAGCTAGTCAATTTTCTAACTATGCTAATGTGCTACCCCCTACATTATGAACTTATATTTTCTTTAGATGTAGCACCTTATCAAATGGCCCTCTACGTACAGTATATCCACTGTTTCGTTTCAACCAAAGCACATCACATTTTCAAAGGGCTTCAATAAGTTGATTGTATATGACTTCCCTTTCACAAAACCATATTGATTCCGTCCTGTTGTAATGTCTTGAATAATAGCTTCTAACATCGTCCCGAGATGTTAAGCTAATTGGCCTGTAGTTTCCTGCTTTCTTTCTCCCACCTTAGTCAGTGAAGCTCAAATCTCAAATTAATTAAAAGAAAACTAAAATTAGCACAATTGAGAGAGGGGATCTAAGTTCAGGAAGCTAGAATGGATAAATATCCATATGCTCTCATATTGTGCAATCACAATACATCACTTGCCCTGTCTTTTTATTTTGCCTTATCAAGTAAGTCATTCATTTTATAATGAACTAATTATTAAATTAATGTCTCTTTTCACTACCACCGAATTTGCTAAGTTAACATTTGAATCCATAACTTTGCCCACTTACTAATAACATATATATTGAATTCACTAGCTTTTTTTAAAATCTCCCTTCTGCTAGAGTTTCTTAGATAATTAGAAACTCAATGATTACTGGTTGTGTTTAAAAAGATATGTTTTTCTCAGTTTCAGTACTTTATACCCAGTCCCTAAGAGCAATTACTCACCAGTCAATCAACTTGTAACATTCTTGTCATTTCACTGTATTTTTTGTTCATACCCAGCTGCATTTATCGCCCTCCCCATTCTGTATCTCCAACAGTTCTGCTTCTGTCCACCACTGTCCTGAAGGTAACTCATGTTGGCCATGCTCATTGAACTGTATTTATTTTCCTCACTATTCTGTGTGTCTCCTGCATGTCTGCCTTATGTGCTTCCTTCCCTTAAGTTAAGTGGTGGATGGGATGCCAGTCAAATGGGCTGCTCTGTTTTGTGTAGTTCCTTGAAATGTCTTGAATGTTGTTGAACCTACACTAATCAAATCACGGAAAGTAAAGAATATTTCATCACACTCTTGAATTGTACTTTTGTAGATGGTTGATAGAACTTGGGAAATCAGTAGCTGAGATACTCACTATAAAATATTCCATCTCTTGCCTGCTGTTGAAACAATTGAATTTATCTGGCTAGTCGAGTCTTTTGTTGATTAATTGGTGCTGTCTTGAACTCATGCTCCAAGCAGATTTAGGGACAAACAGACGATCCTGTCTTCTCCAGAAAGTTGATGGTTTCATGATGGTGTGGTTGAACATTGCTGGGGAAAGGCATATTTTGTCTTTTCATCTCACACTAATCAGGATAATTATCAGTCACCATCTAATTGGTGCATTCCACGACCAATCAGGATTCCCTTGCCAAGCCAAGCCAGCAATCTCAGCTCAAAATCAGGTTGTTTTCCCCTTAAGTTAGTATTCTTGCAGATGAGAACAAGATAAAAAAGATTCTGCAAAAATGTGTCTTTTTTAGCAATACTCAAGTTGTGTGCCACCAAATGGATGACTGTATGGTTAAGAGTGGATAAGCTTTATAGAAAAAAAAACTTTTCAGGGGCTGCCATTTTTTGTAACATAGTTAATCTGACTATAATTAGACGCAAGAAGTCAATACCATGACTTCTATAAGTTACCTTACATACACCTGCAAACACAAAGTAGGTTACAAAGAGACATGTCCAGATATGTAAAGGCTTATCCTAGTGATAACGAAGTTTCGTTGATGACTTCTTCTGACAACATAAGTTACCAGAGCAAAACCTAAGAGCCACAGGTGGGAGAATGGCTATTTCTGGGATGCCAGTGCTTTATATTGAATCTATCATAACTTTTTCAGAAGGTCGCCTAGTGTCAGAGACCATTTTAGCTTGCCAGCCAGCTAAATGACCTGCTGTAGACAGTAATTGGGCAGCTGCAAGTATTATGCCCACAAAAGCATAAGACAAGATTTTATCTCTCTCTGTTGGGAACACGAGTATAAGACAGCACTGACTATTCAACTATAGAGGTCATCATGGCTTCTGGATCGTACTTCAAGTGTTGACCTCTTAATTGTAGCAACAAGGAACTTGAGCAGTGGACCAAACTATACCATAGACATTGGGACGGTCTTCTTTTTGTCTTGTGTCTTACAGAACTTATTTTGATCTTGGTATCTGTAATTTGCAATGAGTTGTTTTATCTTTTTATTCTTAAAGGAACTTTGGTATTAGTTTGTACTAAACTGTGACTTAACATGTTTGGAACATATTTAAGCAAAAACCTGCCTGTTGGTGAAGCTTAAATTGAAGAACTTTAAATTTAATGAAGGCCCAAAAGGAGCTAATTCAGTTCACTAACCACAGTGAGGTCATGCCTGATTCTCATGACAATGTTGGCGCATTCTGGGATGGTAATGCTGTTACATGTCAAGAGGAGGTGGTTAGACAATCATTACCTGGCATTTGTTTGGCATTAATATTGCTTGCCACAAATCAGCCCAATTCTGAATGGTGTGGAATACTTGAACAACTGAAACACTGCAAATGGTACTGAACATCACGCAATCACTGGCAAACATCTGACCTGATAATATAAGAAGGTCGTTAATGAAGAAGTTAAAGATGTTTGGGCCTTGGACAATATTCTGAGGAGAAAGTGAGAACTGCAGATGCTGGAGATTAGGGTTGAGAGTGTGGTGCTGTAAAAATACAGAAGGTCAGGCAACATCCGAGAAGCAGGAGAATCGATGTTTTGGGCAAAAACTGCCCAATTACTGTCCACAGCAGGTCATTTATTGATGTCAGTTCTGATTCATGGTGAAGGGCTTTTGCTGGAACATTGTTTCTCCTGCTCCTCGGATGCTGCCCGACCTGTTGTGCTTTTCCAGCACCACACTCTCGACAACATTCTGAGGAGCTAGGGCAAGTTTCCTTCCTGAGTCCCATTGACTTCAATTTTACTTGGCTCATTGATGTCACACTCATTCAGATCCTGCCTTGATATCAAGGGTAGTCACTCTCACCTCACCTCGGGAGTTAGCTCTTTCTTCCAAGTTTGGACCAAAGCTGAATTAGGACCTGGAGTAGAATAGTTGTGGTGGAACCCAAATTGAGTACCGGTGAGCACATTATTGTTGCATAAGTGCCACTAGATAATTCTATCAGTGAGACAGTAATTGGTTGTATTGGATCTCTCTTGCTTTTTGTTGACACGAAATACATGGCTAATTTTCTATTGTCAGGTGGATGCAAGTATCTGAGATGTACTAGTACAGCTTAACTTGAGGGTTGAAGGGCGGCACAGTGGCTCAGTGGTTAACACTAGTGCCTCGCTGTGCTAAGGATTTGGGTTTGATTCCACCCTCGGGCAACTGTCTGTGTGGATTGTGCAAAACAGCGACTGAGGGCTTCCTCCAGGTCCTCCGGTTTCCATCCACAGTCCAAAGAAGTGCAGTTTAAGTGGATTGGCCATGCTAAATGGCGCTGTAGTGTCCAGGGATGTGTAGGTTAGGTAAATTAGCCATGGTTAGTGTGGGGCATAGGGTGGGGGAGTGGGTCTGGATGGGATGCTCTTCAGAGGATCAGTACAAACTCAATGGGCTGAATGGCCTCTCTATGCACTCTCAGGATTCTATGATGAAAGCTTCTGCATCACAGCCAGGATGTTCTGCTTTGCAGCTTATTTTAAATAAGATTAATTACTGTGGATGCTGGATATCTGAAATTAAGCCAGAAGATGTTGAAAATACTCAGCAGATTTGGCAGTATAAGTGGGATTGCCATTGTGGCTCAGATGTTGCGGTCACATCTGGACCCTGACAGTGCACTGTGCCAGCAGCACATACTTTAAAATCTGAGAAGAAACTAATTGACCGAAGGTCACATTTGTTGCCCAATAAGTGGCAGTGGATATGGGAAGGAGGCAGGAAATTGGCTGCAGCAGCTAAATCTGAAGTGGCTGTTCATCAAAGGGAACAAAGGGAGAAGACAGCAGGGGGAACTGAGAGTGGACTCCACCCCAAGAAGGCCACATTTCATTCAGACACATCCCTGGAGGCGCTACTGACAGCGGTGAGTGTGGAAACATCATGTTCCCTTCCAAAGGCAACAGAAGGATGAGAAAGCTCACCCATATGACACGTCTGGAAATGAGCAAAGGGGTCAGCAGTAGTGGAGAAACTGGGTGCAGCATTAGAAAAGCTTCAGTGACCTTCTCAGGTCTGGAAACATGACGCGAGGATACGTCCACAAGATTCTCTGGTCAACATTCGCCAGAGGCCAGAATGAAGAGCCACCCTGACAGCAAACTTAACTACGAGGGAGGAGCACACTTAGCAGCTTATTTGGGCCATTAGCAGGAGTCACAACCCTGGTGCTGTTGGAGTACAGACTGCAGACGTGTATAGGATTGAAAAGCTTTGAGTGGTGAGGGAAGTAGGAGTTGATCTAACTGTACATTTCTTAATTTTAAAGGCCAAATGGGAGTTGTACACTTGAGAGAGTGAGAGCGAGCTGCCCAGTTTATGTTACTGACAACTTGCAAGGAATGTAGCCAGAGTGTAGGATTTAGGCCTTGATGTAGCCAGGGTCTCCATCCACAGGATTGAGTGTCTGCTGCAGGCTGGGTAAAAACATTTCATTATCTCGTTGCTCACCCCTCATCTCGCCTTCACACTTGAATTACAAATCCCATCTTATCTGTGCAGAGAGAATCAATTTAACATGTTTGCATGTTATTCACCTTTTGTATGAGCTCGCAGATGTTCAAGATGAATTTATTCTTTCGCAGGCTCCGAGCCAGGTAAAAAGGGGACAGAGCTTAAATTTTTAAAAAAGTTGAGCAGGAATGCTTAAATTTTGCATCCAATTCACAATCAACTCTCCGTTCTTGACTGTCCGCAGTGTTCCAAGCTCGAGGAATAGTACCTCACCCTTTTACTCGGCACTTTCCAACTTTCAGTACTTGACATTCTATCTAACAAGTGTAGATCTCAATTGCTGCTATCATTTCCTCTTGAATGGAAGGAACTGGCTATGGAGGCTGAATGAAACAGAGTTATTGGAAGTGTAAGATGAATGCATCAGGTTGGCTTAGCCTGGTGTTGGAGGTGAGATTCCCAATTGGCATATGGCCAGTGGGAGGAAATTAAATGAAGTCGAGAGGAATAATATTAGACGGGTTGTAGAACTGATGGTCCATCTGATGTTATGGGTTCCCAACTAGAAAGTTAGGTTAACATTTCCCCCTTAACCTTGCTTCTCTTCCTGCAGGCCCTATCAGACCTGCTGTGTAGCACTATCTTTTCAAGTTTCTCTTGAAAGTGGTTTATAGAATACATCAGCCTAACCCACGTTCCTGGATATGAACAAACTGTTGTGTGAGTGCCTTGAAGTAAATCACAAACTAACTGTTTTTGTGCAGCATGAACTCTCTGCAGTTGGAGACACAGGAGCTCCTCCTGGAGTACAAGACTCAGTAACCTGCCTGATCCAGCAGAGCACAGCACACAGCTTACTGAGTGGTGCTGCAGCCCAGAGCGACCCTGCAGCATATAAATTCAGGTCCACAATGACCTTGGAAGCTAGAGTGAATACTGTCCATGCCCTAGTGTAGGATGACAGTTCAAGCTGATGGAAGCAACTTCGCTTTCTGATTGGAACTGTGCAGAATTTTAATGACAAAAAATCCTCCTGCACCTCTAACAAATAAAGGAGAGAAATTTAGGCGAGACTTAAAGAGGCAAGACTAGAACAGCAGGCCCAACCTGGCAGCCTGAAATAACTAGCTAAGACTAGCAGCAATGGAGGTGAGGATCCCTTTTACTAATGCTTGTGAGGTAACATCTTGAGTTTACTCAAGAGGTATATGACTTGAGAATCAGTTTCTAGTACAAACATTTCAGAAATGGGGGACTTCCTACCTCACTGCAGTTGAGACCTGTTTAGTGTAGAAGCTGTCCAGAGTGATGAACAGGCACACCCACCAACATAGAATTCAGTTACAATTAACTTACATGAAATAGATGGAGAGACTGAGGGTACAGTTCCTAAATTTGCTGATGACACAAAGGTAGATGGCAGAGTAAGCTGTGAACAGGAAACAAGGGGGGTACAGAAGGGCATAGATAGGCTCAGTTAATGGTTATAGATTTGAGAGCTCTAATATAGAACATAGATAGAACATAGAAAAGTACAGCACATGATGTTGTGCTGAGGTTTACTCCTAATGTAAAATATAGTAACTTAACCTACGCACCCCTCAGCTCACTGCTATCTATGTGCATGTCTAGCAGTTGCTTAAATGTCCCCAATGACTCTGCTTCCACCATCACAACTGGCAACACATTCCATGCATTTACAACTCTCTGCGGAAAGATCCTATCTCTGATGTCTCCTTTATACCTTCCTCCTAATATCTTTAAACTATGACTCCTCGTACAGTCAATCCTGCCCTTGGGAAAAGTCTCTGGCTATTGACTCTATCTATTCCTCTCATTATCTTGTACACCTCAATCAGGTTTCCTCTCTTCCTCCTTCTCTCCAGAGAGAAAAGTCCGAGCTTATTCAACCTTTCTTCATAAGGCAAGCCCTCCAGTCCAGGCAGCATCCTGGTAAACCTTCTTTGCACCCTCTCCAAAGCCTCTGTATCTTTCCTATAAACTGGACACAATCTTCCAAGTGTGATCTCACCAGGGACTTGTAGAGCTGCAGCAAAACCTCGCGGCTCTTAAACTCGATCCCCCTGTTAATGAAAGCCAAAACATCATAAGCTTTCTTAACTACCCTATCCACCTGGGTGGCAACTTTGAGGGATCTATGTACTTGCACACCCAGATCCCTCTGTTCCTCCACACTGCCAAGAATCCTGTCTTTAATCCTATATTCAGCATTCGAGTTTGACTTCCAAAATGCATCGCTTCGCATTTATCCAGGTTGAAATCCATCTACCATTTCTCAGCCAAGCTCTGCATCCTGTCTATGTCACGCTGCAGCCTGCAGTAGCCCTCTATACTATCGATGACGCCTCTAACCTTTGTGTCATCTGCAAATTTACTAACCCACCCCTCAACCTCCTCATCCATGTCATTTATAAAAACTACAAAGATCAGAGGCCCAAGAACAGAGCCCTACAGGACCCCACTCAACACTGACTTCCAGGCAGAATACTTTCCATCTACAACAACTCTCTGCCTTCTGTCAGCCAACCAATTCTGAATCCAGATAGCCAAATCTCCCTGTATCCCATACTTCCTGACTTTATGAATGAGCCTACCATGGGGAACCTTGTCAAATGCCTTGCTGAAGTCCACATGCACCACATCCACTGCTCGACCATCATCAACCTGTCTTGACACCTCCTCAAAGAACTCAATAAGATTTGTGAGGCATGACCTGCCCCTCAAAAAGCCATGCTGACTGCTTTTAATCACACTATACTTTGCCAAATAGTCATAAATCCTATCCCTCAAAATTCTTTTCAAAATATGTGTCAGGTGCTCTTGTACATCAGTCATTGAAAGCAAGCATGCAGATCTAGCAAGCAGTTAGAAAGACGACTCATTGAGTGTACTTATGCAGAGATAGATAGGTTCTTGATTAGTAAGGCATTAGAGTTTACAGGGAGAAGGCAGGAGAATGGGGTTTAGAAACATATCAGCCATGATTGAATGGTGGAATGGACTCGTTGGGCAGAATGGCCAATCTACACAATATCTTATGGTCTTATGATATGTTGGTCTTTATTCCATCAAAATTTCAGGTAAAGGAGCAAGGTTATCTAACTGAGCTGGACAGGACATTGGTGAGACTGCACATGGAGTATTGACTGCTGTTTGGGTCTCCTTAAGCAAGGATATACTTGTCATAGGAGTGATGGGGGGGTGGACAGAGGGCGTGAAGGTAAATGAGGGGTGTAAA
This sequence comes from Chiloscyllium plagiosum, assembly GCF_037043375.1. Classification (NCBI taxonomy): domain Eukaryota; kingdom Metazoa; phylum Chordata; class Chondrichthyes; order Orectolobiformes; family Hemiscylliidae; genus Chiloscyllium; species Chiloscyllium plagiosum. Next base: position 106,600,665 of record NW_028270141.1, read on the forward strand.
AAGGACGTCTGAAGAAGACCTAGAGATGGCTGTTGCCAGGCGACTTTTCAAAGTTTCTGTGCTGTACATCTCTATGACTCTATTGGTTGCCATGTAATCATCCTAATCCCCTTTAGGACTGAAAATCTGCCAAACATCTCACCATAGCCCATGTTCTTCAAACCCCTGAACAGTTTTGTCTATAGATTCTCGATCAGCAAAAGGGTGAAAGGTGAACAGTTTGCCCATTTATTGACAAGGACTGGAACATCTTGGGTAAAAGGGAGGTCTGGTTTCAAACCCAACATCTTTCCATCTTTCCACCTTTCCCTCTTTCCTGTCAATATTCACCTAATCTTCATTTCACATTTCCCCCATAGCAAAGATCAGGCTCTTGTTCCATATGCGAAAGAACAATGGCAATGGGAGATGTTCAAAATCTATGTTCCTGCTCCAGCACATCATCTCATTAACTGTTCCAGCTTCTGAAAGGAGGGATGGAAACTAAGCATCCTGCTAACTGTACATTCAATCTGGCTGACGCGGATTTAGTTTGTCACTCCATGATGTTCTGGTATGCATCAAATTTTCAGCAGATTTATTGGAAAATCTGTCCACAACAGTGAAGGAAGATAACACTAACAAAGATGAATTGTCATGCGGTGAAAATATTTTATCCCACAGTCCAAATTTCTCCAAGACACAGCTGTGCGTAGCGAGATCCATTGATAAGTCCAAGTTTGAAATAAATTTTCTTTTAAAAGTTAAATTTTCTGTCGGTTCAAGAACAGCAGGCTAGCAGATGACATCATCTTAACTAAAGAAAATAGTTACGTTTCCAGGGAAAAGCATATAGCTAGTCTTCATGGACATAGTCCTGGGTGCAATAATAATGAAAAGTCAAATACAGAGTGTTGAATATTGTGACTCACAAAAAAATAATTAAAAGTGAAAAATAGCCACTGAGAATGTATGTCGATCAGTGCTTGCATGCAAATCCAGGATAACAAGGCGATACTGACGTTTACCTTGAGTGTATGCTGGACATGTTGTTTGCATTCATTTGTCTAGTGAACAATAAATGTCACAATAACTTGAAACATGTTGTTTAAGACACTATAAAATGACATGTGAATGACTACTTGGCAATCCCACAACACAACCTAATGACGTCAAGCAGTTGGGGAAAGTGCTGCAGCTTTGTAATCAGATTTACTAAGTTCCAGCACAGGTACTAATACAGTCTAATGTTTGATAAAAACAGACTTTGAACTTTCAAACTCTCGGTGACTGAATTGCCCTCCCTCCTATAGAATGTGCTACGAGGGAAGGTCACCGACGCAGCCAGCATAAATAGGTTGAAGTGGCAATTCGACTTGCATCTGGACAGTGAAGGAAATCGAAGGAAATGCTGAGGAGCTGTGCTTGAGAGAAAGGCTTTGGAGCCCTTCTCTGATGTTTTATGTTTGTTCTTATTCCCTCAGGCTCAAAGGCTGCACTACCTTGAGTTCAAATAATAACACCTAAAGTTCTCTGTCGATACAAAAATTATTCATAATTAGACATTAATTTTTTTCAATGCGGAAGGTATAGTGTGCACTCTCAATCTGCCACCTTTGAGCTACATTCACATTGACAACAAGGGCAAGTAATAACAAACCACATCATAATCATAATTCTCCTGAAAACATAGAATTTTGAATTCCCGTCTAAACGATTTCAAAATCTGTGCTTGACTCTTGTCTGAAGGGGTTAGGGTCATACCAACACATGAATCACATACCATATTCAAGTTTTGTTTTTGTAAACTCTCATTGGACAGAATCCCTTCCCATTTATAGCTGATGAGAAAAATCTCTGATTAGATTACTTACAGTGTGGAAACAGGCCCTTTGGCCCAACAAGCCCACACCCACCCTCCAAAGAGCAACCCACCCAGACCCATTCCCCTAATACTACAGACAATTCACCTAACCAGCATATCTTTGGACTGTGGGAGGAAGCCCATGCAGACACAGAGAGAATGTGCAAGTTCCACACAGACAGTTGCCTGAGGCAGGAATTGAACCCAGGCTCTGGTGCTGTGAGGTAGCAGTGCTAACCACTGGGCCACTGTGCCACGTAATTAATAAGCTCTGATTATCTGATTCTTCACGGTTAAGAAGAAACTGAAGGAGGCAATATTATATGTCAGGCGGTGTGCTGTCTTTTCATAAAAATACGATGCTTCTCCTCCAAATGCACAAAAATTAGGCATTTTGTTTTCAGTGAGGTGCTTTCCATGGGGAACAATAAGATTCCCTAGATGAATTCCATGTATAAAAATGTACTTGCAAAAGGTCTTGACTAACCAAAGAGAATTAAAGGATAGAATTGGGGTAGGCGAGGCCACAATCAGATCAACCATGATCTTCTCAAATAACAGAGTGGGCCTCAGGGTGCTCAATGGTCTACTTCAGCCCCTAATTTTTATAGTTGCAAATATGGTTTGTGCCACTCAAGCAATGTTTGCACAATTATGCCATTTGGGCACAATGATGATCAACAAGATCAACACATTCTTAGAACTTGATTCTGACTCTAATCTAAAATTTATTTCATTCATTTGTGGGATTTAGGTATCGCTGGCTGGGCCATCATTTATTGCCCTTCCCTAGTTGCCCTTGAGAAGATGGTGTTGAGCTGCCTTCTTGAACTGCTACAGTCCACACAGGTCTCAATCATTTACTGCTGCACCACAGACTGGTTCTGGAGATTTATATTCACCAGTCAGAAGATGATGAATTAAAAGAAGTCTTGCAATGCCAGGCTTATGGGATTGTCAGTGCGAATGTGCTTGTACCCACATCATCTGGATGGCAGCAGTTAAGGGAAGTGGCTCCATATCTAAGGAAAGATGTGCTGGCCTTGAGGGGGTCCTGTGGAGGTCCACAAGAATGGAAGTCTTGTCTTATGAGGAGCAATTGACAATGCTGGGTCTGTACTCTGTGGAGTTTAGAAGGAGAAGGGGGGATCTCATTGAAATACTGAGAATCTGGATAGAGTGAACCTGTAGAAGATGTTTCCAGAGTAGGAGAGATTAGGACCCAAGGGCACAGCCTCAGAGTGAATGATGACCCTTTAGAAATGGATACAGAGGAAGTTCTTCAGCCAGAGGATAGTGAGTCTGTGGAACTCATTGCCATAAAGGCTTGTGAATGACAAGTTATTATCTTTATCTAGGATAGAGATAGACAGGGTCTTTGTTATTAAGGCAATCAAAGGTTATGGGAAGGAGGCAGGCAAATGAGTTTGATAAACATATCTGCCATGATCGAATGGTGGAACAGATTCGACGGTCTGAATGGCCTAATTCTGCCAAATTCTGCTCCTATATCTTTTGGACTTATGGACTTATCATTTTACTATCATCCATGTTCCAATCTAAGAGTCACTTAAATATCCCTAATGTACCCAAATCATGGCTGGCAGTGCATTCCACACACACACATCTTATGGACTTATCAGCAACTTCCCAAAAATAATTAGAAATGGGCAATAGACACTGTCCTTGCCAATAATGTCTATATTGCAATAATGAAGAAATAAATCTGAACAGAACATAGAACACAGAACAGTACAGCACAGTACAGGCCCTTCAGCCCTCAATATTCTAACTTTTTATCTGACTCTCAGATCAAACTAACTTACATACCCTTCATTTTACTATCATCCATGCGCCTATCCAAGAGTCCCTATATATATATCCCTAATGTATCTAACTCTACTACCATGGCTGACAGTATATTCCACACACCCACCACTCTTTGTGTAAAGAATCTATCTCTGATATCTCCCCTAAACCTTTCTCCAACAACCTTAAAATTACGACCCCTTGTGATAGCCATTCCCACCCTAGGAAAACGTCTCTGGCTATCCACTCTATCTATGTCTCTCATCATCTTGTATGCCTGCATCAAGCCACCTCTCATCCTGTTTTTGCTCCAATGAGAAAAGCCCTAGCTCCCTCAACCTTTCTTCATAAGACATGCCCTCCAGTCCAGGCAGCATCCTGGTAAATCTCCTCTGCACCCTCTCTAAAGCTTTCACATCCTTCCTATAATGAGGTGACCAGAACTGAACACAATATTCCAAGTGCAGTGAGGTAGAGGGTAGTCGAATAGGTGGTTAGCGGGTCACCCTTTAGACCCTCCTCTTCTGAATTGTTTGTTTCTGTAAAATCCCGAATGACACATGTATCATTTGTCACAAGTTGCCTTTTAGCACATGCAACAATTATGTCTATCTTCCCATTGTAGTGGCCTAGACATTGACTCATACTGAACTCACTTTGCAAGTATAGAAACATAGAAATTAGGAGCATGAGTAGGGCATTCAGCCTCTCTAACCCACTCCACCATTCAACATGGCTATGCTGATCCTCCATCTCAAAGCCGTAATACTGCTCTCTCCCTATACTCATTGACACCTTTGATCTTTAGAAATCTGTTTATTTCTATCTTAAATATATTCAGTGACTTATCCTTCATTGCCTTCTGTGCTGGAGAATTCCACAAATTCACCACTTTTTGAGTAAAGAAATTTCTTCTCAACTCAATCCAAAATGGCCTACTATGTACCTTGAGTCAATGATCCTTTGCTTTGGACACACCAGCCAGAGGAAAACTCATCCCTGCACCGCGTTTGTCCAGCCCAGTCAGAATTTTATACATCTCACTGAGATCCCTTCCATTTTTCTAAAGTTTAGTGAATACAGACCCTGCCAACCCCAACACTCCTCATTTAATGTACTTGCTGTCCCAAGAATCAGTCTGGTGAAACTTCACTGCACTCCCTCTATGGCAAGTATGTTTTTTCTTCAGTAAGGAGACCCAAACACTGTATAATAAGATGTGAACACAAAAATCCAAAATGGTACATGGTAGTACATAGTCATTCCAGGCCAGACATGTTGGGGAAGACTCTTCCGCAGATATTTCGGATCCACAGTAAGAAAGGCACCGAGCTGGATGCATATATGGGTGCCTGTTTGAAGATTTCTTTTTAAAGCTAGTTTGTGCATGACTAAAGCCATAAGATGTAGGAGCTAAAGGAGGCCATTAATCCCATTGAGCCTGTTCTGCCATTCAATAAGATTATGGCTCATCTGATAACCTTCAACTCCATTTTGCCCCTATAATCCTTGATTCACTTACTGATTACTGCCTACCTTTTAAAAATACTTAACGATTCAGATTTACCAGCCCACTGTGGTTAGGAATTCCACCGATTCACAACTCTCTGAGAGAACTTTCTCGTCATCTCTTTCTTGAATGAATCACCTCTTATTCTGAGATATTCCCTCTGGTCCTAGAAAGGGAAACAATTTTGCTGCAACTACCCTGTCAAATCCCCTAAGAATCTTGAATGTTTCAATTCCGTTGCCACTCATCCTTTCAAACTCCAATGTGTATAGGTGCAACCTATTCAACCTCTCCTCATAACACAGTCCCTTAATACATGGGATCAGTCTGCTGAACCTTCTCTAGACTGCTCCAAATGCCAGTCTTTCCTTAGACAAGGGGCCCTGATCACAGTGCTGTAGCTGTGCTTTGTATATTTTGAGCAAGACTTCCTTATCTTTATACCCCATTATCTTTGAAAAAAAGGCCAACATTCCATTTGCCTTCTCTATTAGCTGTTGAACTTGGATGTTAGCTTTTTGTGATTTATGAACAAGGACTCTCCAATCCCTCTGTTCTGTAGCTTTCTGCAGTCTTTCGCTAGTTAAATAATATTCAGCTTCTCTATTCTTCCCACCAAAATGCAGAATCTCACATTTTCTCATATTATATTTCATTTTCCAAATGTTTTGCCCACCAGCTTAACCTATCCCTATCCCTCTTTCGACTCTTAGTTTCATCCTCACCACTTGCCTTCCCACCTGTTTTCATATCATCTGCAAGCTTGGCTCTAGCACATTCACTTTCCTTGTCCAAGTCATTAATCTATATAGTAAATAATTATATCCCAGCATTGATACCTGTGGCAGACCACACCATTGTGCCACCCTGAAAATGCCCTCCACCTTATCTCAACTCTCTGTCCTCTATTTGTTATCCAATCTTCTGCTCATGCCAATATAATACCTCTAACACCATGAGTTCTTCTCTTATTTTGTAGCCTAATAAGTTACCTTATATTAGAAACCAATTGCTTTCCCTTTATCTATCCTGCATGGTATCTCCGCAAAGAATTCTAATAAATTTGTCAGGAGTGATTTCCCCTTTGTGAAGCTATGCTGACCCTGATTGATCGCACTATGTATTTAAAAATGATCTGCCATAAATCTTTTGTAACATATGCTAATATTTTTCTATTAACACAAGTCCTGTTTGTCTCTTCCTTTCTTGTTGATGCGGAGTGTATTGAACTGATTGAAGGTTATGATGCTATGGATCTCTGGAGGAAACTGAGATGGATCAAGCACATAACACTTCTGGCTGATGGTGTACTGCAGCTTGTGCATTAACCCCTACAACATTTCTTATGTGGTAGGCATCTTTCAATCCACTACGTTATCTGGTCTCTGACATGTGTTGTTACCAGTGTCTTATGTGGCATCATACTCTCTTCATTGCCCCTTCTCTTCAAAGAATTCAGTCCAGTTGGGTAACGTGACCATTCTTTCTAAAATCCACACTGACCAATGTAAAAATCATATGCTTCATCACTAGATTTTTTTTTGTCTTCACATCTTTTAGCAAAAGTTCTATTATGCTTTCTACCACTAACCTTAAGCTAACTGCTCTTAGTTCTCCACCCCCTACCTTTTGAATGCAGGGATTACATTTGCTGTTTGCCCACATTCTGGCATGTTTCATATTTCAATTGAATTTTCATTTATGGTTATTTGGTTTCTGCTATCCCTTCCCTAACTTATTGAATCAAAGCTGGAATCGCTGGAAATGAAAATGCAGGCCTGGTAGGATTTACCGAGACAGAAACAGATTGCAGCTCTCAAACTCATGCAGGGGCGCAGGCTGGAAATGGAATGTGTTCCACCTGAAATATGGCCTTGACTACACAAGGCCAAATGCAAGGTCAAAGGGCATGAATTTCCATGTCACAAATATCTTTTTGCTAATGTCAACAGAGGAGTGCCGATAAATTTCGGTCCTGATATTTTGCCCGGCAGTAAGATACACAAAAGCTGTTTTTTTAACTTTCACTTTGACTATCTGTGGAAATATGCAAGATTTGGCACTTCTGACAGCATTAAGCTTACAAAGAGATGCTTTATACTTTGTAAGTAGCTAAAAAATGTTACATTGTAATTCTTTACAGCATTCCTCAAATTGTAAAAAAGCTGCCCAGTCATAAAATGTAAATACATGACATGTTTCTTTCAGCATACATAATAAAGTAAAACATTTAGTTGAGGGCTGCAATTCTACCTCACTATCTAATTGATGTGTGTCCATTCATTTTGAGACCAAATCAAAGCAAATTATTTCTCTGCAGATTGGCATCTCAAAGCCTTAACTTCTTTCCAAGTCATAAAATGTCATCAAGAAATGGTTAGCTTTTTTTATAGTTAATAATAATGTCTCTGAAGATTACTTTGTAATATGCAATATGTAACAACTTGTACAGTGATATCTGAGGCATAACATGACATGTGACATTTTAATATATATGTATGCATGCGTACAATTGCTAGGAATATCCCTGAATGTATCATTGCATTAATTTAATATGACTACGTGGAAGTGCATGCTTCATTTTATAATGAAAACATTAGTACAAGCAAATTCATTTACTCATCAGCAATCATCTCTGGGATTTCCTCACAGGAAATATACATCCTTTTGTTCAATTGATTTTCAGATATATTGACACTAAAGCTAATATATTTGCTATACATGGTTTATTGGTGAAAACATGTAATCTTGTTGATTGTTAATCATTTTGACTTTACACAACTGTAAATGTTGAATCTTGCATTATTTTCATAACAGAAAACAATTCTGGGTGCCAGTGTTCTTGCTTTCTTCAAATATCCTCTGATCCCTTTAGCCTTAAGAATTATATTGAACATCTTCTTGACATTTTCGTCTCGACCACTTTCGCTGGTAGAGAATTCCACAGGCTCAACAGACAATAGACAGTAGGTGCAGGAGTAGGCCATTCTGCCCTTCGAGCCTGCACCACCATTCAATATGATCATGGCTGATCATCCTTAATCAGTATCCTGTTCCTGCCTTAGATTCCACAATCCTTGAGAGCTCTATCCAACTCTTTCTTAAATGAATCCAGAGACTGGGCCTCCACTGCATTCTGGGGCAGAGCATTCCACACAGCCACCACTCTCTGGGTGAAGAAGTTTCTCCTCATCTCTGTCCTCTACCCCATATTTTTAAGCTGTGTCCTCTAGTTCGGCACTCACCCATCAGCGGAAACATGCTTCCTTCCTCCAGAGTGTCCAATCCTTTAATAATCTTATATGTCTCAATCATATCCCCTCTCAGTCTTCTAAACTCAAGGGTATACAAGCCCAGTCGCTCCAGTCTTTCAGTGTAAGGTAATCCCACCATTCCAGGAATTAAATGAATCCAGAGACTGGGCCTCCACTGCCCTCTGGGGCAGAGCATTCCACACAGCCACTACTCTCTAGGTGAATAAATTTATTATTATCTCAATCCTAAGTAGTCTACACTGAAACTTTAAACTGTGATCTAGACTCCCACCATTGGGAACAATCCTCCTGTATTTACCCTATCTACTCCTGTTAGAATTTTATAGGTTTCTATGCGATCCAACCCCATCCTCGTCTCCTCAGCCCCCACCTCATTCTTCTAAGCCCCAGTGAATATATTCCTAACCAATCCAGTCTCTCTCTTCATACGTCAATCCTACCATCCTAGGATTCTGTCTTTGTTGTACTCCCTGCATAGCCATAACATCCTTCTTCAGATATGGAGACAAAAACTGCACACAATACTTCAAAAGATGCCATCTCACCAAGGCCCTGTATGATTTTTCTTCCTATATGAGAATCCTACTGTTATAAAGGACAAAATATCATTTGCCTTCTTCACTAGCTGCTGCACCTGCATGCTTACTTTAACAACAACAAAGTCACCAGGTCTTATTGCACCTTCCCCCTTTTCCCAATCTATTGCCATTCAGATGATGATATACCTTTACTGTTTTTGCTACCAAAGTGAATAATCTCACATTTATAAACATAAAATTTCATCTACCATGCATTTGCTCACTCATTCAGCTCATCCAAATCATTTGCATCCTCCTCACAGTTCACCCTCCCACCCAGCTTTGTGTCACCTGCAAAATTGGGGATATTATCTTTAGATTAGATTAAATTACGTTACATTACAGCGTGGAAACAGGCCCTTCGGCCCAACAAGTCCACACCGACCCGCCAAAGTGCAACCCACCCATGCCCCTACATTTACCCCTTACCTATCACTATGGGCAATTTAGCATGGCCAATTCACCTGACCTGTACATCTTTGGACTGTGGGAGGAAACCGGAGCACTCAGAGGAAACCCACACAGACACAGGGAGAACGTGCAAACTCCACACAGTCAGTCGCCTGAGGCGGGAATTGAACCCGGGTCTCAGGTGCTGTGAGGCAGCAGTGCTAACCACTGTGCCACTGTGCCGCCCAAAAGTTCCCACATCTAAATCATTTAGGTATGTTGTGATTATCTGGAGGTCAAGCATTGATCCCTGCAATATCCCAGTGGTCACGGGTTGCCAACAAATGACCTATTTATTCCTAAACTTTGATTCCTATCAGCCAACCAGTTTTCTCTTCACATCAGTACACTACCTCTAATCCCATGGGCTTTTATTTTAGATGCTAAACTCTTATGTGGACCTTATTAAAAAACTTCTGAAAGTCTAAGTAAACCATTTTCACTGGCTCCGTGTCATCAACTCTTCTAATTACATCTTTCAAATATTCCATTATATTTGTCAAGCATCTTAGGTGATCAGCCCCTTATCCGGAGACTGTGTCCCTTGTTTTAAGGTTCCTCGACCAACAGAAAGCATTTTTCAGCATCCATCTGTCAACTCCCTTCAAAATGTTGCACCCTTCCATGAGACTGTATCTCATTCTTTCAGATAACTTAATTCAATCTACTCAGCTGGTTATTATAAGGCAAACCTTTACTCCAGTAAGCAATCTGTTGAACCTCATGGTAGTGCCTCACTGGCCAGTATGTCATTCCTTAAATATGGAGAACAAAACTGCAACCAGTATTCCAGATATGGTCTCACTAAACCCCTGTATAATTTTAACAAAATGTCTTTATTCCTTTACTCCAATCCCCTTGCAATAGAAGAAAACTATCATTTTCCTTCTGAATTGCTTGTGCTATCTACAAGCTAACTTTCATAGAATTATAGAAACAGATAAGATAGGAGTAGGAGTAGGTCATTCAACTCCTCAAGCCTATTCTGCCAATCATTACGATCGTGGCTGATTGTCAAGTTCAATACCCTAATCCTGCCCTCTTCCCATATCCCTTGATCCCTTTAGCCAGAAGAGATATATCTACTGCCTTCTTGAAACACAATGTTTTGGCTTCAACCTTTCTCTGTGGTAGTGAATTCCACAGGCTCACCACTCTCTGGCTGAAGAAATTTATTCTCATCTGAGTGTTGAAAGGTTTACTCTGTATCCTTAATCGATAACCCCTAGTTCTGGACTCCCCTACCATCAGGAACATTCTTTCTGCATTAATCTGTGTAGTCCTGTTCCTTGCATAAGCACACATAATTTTCTTTAAGTTTCATCGCTTTAAAAACAAAGTTCTGCTTTTCTATTCTCATGTCCAGAGTGAAAAGTTCACATTTCCCCACATTACAATCCATGTACAATTATTTTGCTCATTCAATCGAACCGACTATGTCTTTTTGCCACTGGTTTGTATCCTCCAGACAGCTTACCTTCCCAACTAGTTTTGGATCATCAGCAAACTTAGATTATTGTATTATTTTATCAAATACCTTTTGAAACTCTAGGTGCACCAAATCTATTTATTTCCCTTTATTGACATCAGTAGCTACACCTTCAATGAACTCTACAAATATTTTCAGATAGGATTTCCTTTGTTTTTAAATTAAGTTGACTTGTTGTAATCAAGCCAGACCTTTTTATAAGTGTGGTGTTAAGGTTTCCTGAAGAATATTCCAAAGACTGACTGGGGGTTAACTCACCAGAAAATTTCACAGTTTTCTCTCTCCCTCTTTTCTTGAAAAACTATGTTACATTTACCAACTTCCAAAATAATGGCAACACGTTTGAATCTGAGGAATTGCAGACACACGATTCATTCAATGCAAACTGGGTTTCTGTGATCTTTTGGTCCCATTTGTCTGATTTCAGGGACTGAATTATATGGGACGCCATTCTCCTATCACTCCCACCACTCACTAAAGTTAGGAAGTTGCATGTCAAAGAACTGCCAGCCAAACAATGATAGAGAGCGACTGTACCTTAGTAAGCCATGGGGGAAGGAGATAATCTTTGGTAGACCTCGAATGGGCTCAAAGAACCAGTTAAGGAAGGTTACTGCTCCCCCTGCCCACACACTGATAACCACCAGCTCCGCAGGGAAACCTGCTTGCTTGGGCATTTGGTATAAGCATTTCCTGCCAGTGATGTGGGGACATGGCCATTCTTATGGGACATAATTGACCCACTGATGGGCCATCCAGGGCAATTGCTGCCAGTGATATAATCGTGGTGAGGTGGATAGTCGCCGAATAGGTGGTTGGCAGGTCACCCTTGAGACCTTCCAGCCAGAGAGTGATGAATTCAAATTATGTTGAGGAAATCCAAAATAACCATACGTCTATAAGATATAGGAGCAGAATTAATCCTTTCGGCCCATTGAGTCTGCTCCACCATTCAATCATGATGATATGTTTCTCAATCCCGTTCTCCTCCCCTTCTCCCTGTAACCTTAGGTAAATCCCTGAGCATCAGATTTTCTGAAGCATTTGCAAAGTAAGGTTGAAATAATTTGAAAACTAGTGCACAACCTCAAACTGTGTTAAATGCAAATTACCTTTAGCTCAAATTTAGATTCTGAGATCTATTGCATCAGCTTAAAAAGACATTGCTTGAGAAGCTATCCTGTCCAAAAAGCTGGCTACACCCTCAGACCAAGTTAATCATCATGACAAGCTTCCACTGATTTATTATAATGGTAAGGCGAATGGGTTAAGGTTAGGATTAACTCGTATCCTAACCCAAACCCAAAGCTATTTATGAACTTACAACAATGTTACAAAAACTAAACTTTTTTAAGACGCCTTTTGAAACATTTTAAATATATGTTCAGCAACTGACTTTTGTATAGTGATGAAACTATTGAAACATTCAGTATAGCTTGCTAAAATCATTTCCAGTTATTTAAGATAAGATTACTCAGAAGGTAATACTGGACACTGATTAAAAAGCGTTTTAACAAAGCTATTATCAACCAGTAATTTGCTGTATTATAAAAGCTGCAAATATCAAAAAGAGTTAAATATTCTTAACCTAATTTTAATCATTTTTTTCAATAAATAATTATATTTTAAAATGTGATCTGATTGCATTGATTCATGACAGATTTAGCATTTGGACTGTGCAACTGAGTTTGAGTGAAAACCTCCAAATAAAGCACTTCTGAAAATTTGCACACGAATCACCAGTCATGCCCAAATTGGAAACTTTTGGCCCTACTTTGGAACAGTGGACTATTAGCTTGCAAACCCCTGATTCTATCTGCTCTCCCTGGTATGTGTGCATAGTTTGATGTACATAACTCATTAATGAGACAATAAAGTCTCTTGTTTGCTGTAATGACAAAAGCAACAATGCTGAGATCATCACTCAGGCAACAAGTGATACGAAACACTCTGCACCTGTTCACAGGACAGACAGGTGGATGGGTGGTTGGATGTTGAATGTAGGCTGTACACCAGTATCACGGAGTCATTGATGTACACTTGTCTCATACATCTTCCTGTCATCGGTGCCTGGATTAAACTGAAAGCAGAGCCAAGTTACTGACATATGTTCGCCTTGACGATGCTTCAACAGCGAGTCATTTTGACACCACCTTTTTCATAAGGAGCTCTGTTCCTTCTTATGGACTATGTGATCAAAAACTGTGGAAAACAGAAAGGCATTTCACTCCACTTACTCTGAACTTTAAAGTGGTCAAAAATAAATCTGCTCCATACAATCTAGGGAAAAGACATGATGCGTTTGACAGGACAACTGAAATAAAGTATTGTGCTTCTCAGGCTCCAAGGCAATATTATGGGTCAGCTGTTTATGACTTTATTTCAGAGCTGTGGAAACACATTACAGAAAGTTATTAATCTGGGGACTGAAAATCTATTACTCATCACCATAAGGTTGCAAATTAGGTTGAGTTGTAGATATATCAAGTCCTGGCCTTATACTGGGAAATCTTCAAGTGCACGCATGAGGCAGGGTTTAGACACATAGAGAATGGATGGGAAAGGGGACTGCCAAAATGAGGAGGACCCATGTCCTTATATATTAATGGTTGTGATACTCAGTGAAAACAGATATGGCTGCCTGGATTCGACTTGGGAAATTTACCCAATAAATAGCACAGTATTACTGGAGCATTTAATTTTCTCAGAGGGCAGCGTATCTAAGAAGAATTATATGAATGACCTTCTTACCTGCCAGTAAACTTTGGGTGGTATCAGAGTGATTTGGTTAAACTAAACGTATTGGCCAGGCCATTGGGAAACTGTCATCATAAAATAATGATTTGGAGATGCCGGTGTTGGACTGGGGTGTACAAAGTTAAAAATCACACAACACCAGGTTATAGTCCAACAGGTTTATTTGGAAGCACTAGTTTTCAGAGTGCTGCTCCTTTATCAAGTGACATTCACCTGATGAAGGAGCAGTGCTCTGAAAGCTAGTGCTTCCAAATAAACCTGTTGGACTATAACCTGGTGTTGTGTGATTTTTAACATCATAAAATAATGCTGTCTTATCATTTATGTACATTTGAGGCAGTAGATGTAATGATTGAACTCATTCAAAACCTATTCAGTTGCCCAGAATTAAACTAAGACCCAATATTTCATTCAAAAGACAGTAGTTCAGACAGTGAAGCACTCTTTTTCAATATGGCATAAGCATGTCACCCTAGATGTTACGCTCATGTGTCGGACTCAGGGGCAAAATTATTACCCACTGGGCAATACAGGACCCTGCAAAGTTTGTTGATGCTAAAATTCTATAAAGACTTGTAAAAGATATGTCTAAATATGAATAAGGTGTTAATGTTTTATTAAGATAGGTTTTCAATGAGTGCCACAGTCTCCTGAATGTTCAGGTTTCATTTAGGTTTAGTTATTAAACATACCTTTGGATGGAGCTGCCTACGTTTTAATGTAAGTGATTATTTGAAACTAAATTTTGACATCAAGGGCAATTTCATTGCAGTTTAAAAAAAACTATAAAGGCAACAAAAACTGTCATTCATATTGTACCTTTTGTGAGTGTATGGCATTCCAAAGTTCCTTACAGTAAAAGAAATACTTTGAGGTGATGTTACTGTGGAAATGGAGGAAATGTGGCAGCCAATTTACATACAGCAAGCTCCCAGAAAAAAAAGATATGTTTGTTTAACATTGCCAGTAATGTGAGTGAGATTATTCAGGAGATGGCACACAGAGAGTTGATTGACTGTACTTTATTAAAATTCATAACATTTAAAAAAATAAATCTGGCGAAAAATAATTGAATTGAATCTCAGGAATTTTAACCAGACTCTTTGTGAAAAGTGAAGAGATGGTATAGTGAACACTGACAGGAGACCTGACCCCTTGGGGCTGCAAAACATTTATGTACAAACATGAAATTGGATACATTCTCACATAAATAGGATGCTTCTGTTTTTGCAAAAATGAAAAGATAAGCTTGTGTGAAAACCTGGTCTGGAAAGTTTGTCAGCCAAATAAAGTCTCCTGATGCTCTCTCTGTTTGAGTGTGAAATGTGCTTTTTTTAGTCGAATCACAAGAGATTGAATCTATAGTCGACATTTCACCTTGTCAAGGTTTCAGAACACCTTAAACATTATGCCTAGAATATACAGTAGAAAGTGCCACTCAGTTCAACAGTGAGATTTCTTGTACACAATTTTGATATGCCTTGGCAATAGTTAGCTGGATTTTACTGAAAGTGTTGAAAACTGTGTGCAATCGATCTAAATTAAAGTCATTAGGAAATACATGCTTTTCAATAGTGGGGCATGTTTATAAAATTAGCCTTTTATAAACAATTGAGTCTTTACAATGTGGAAATAATATTTACACTCCTGCATGGTCATTTTAAATCTTGAGCTGCATGGGATTGTATAACTATTGCTATACATGGGTCAGAACTCCGATCACCTACAGACAAATTCCAACATGTGATTTTCAAAAGAGGACTGATATTCCAAAATGACTGCAAATGTAAATTCTGTGACTGTCTGGAGAGAGAAACTCTGGAATGTCCCACCTTTTGAGGTATCAAGGAATCTTTGAAAGGATGGAATTAACAGGGAAAAGTGCACTACAAATTTAACAGTAACCTCCAGGGACCTATTTCTGATTGTGTTCATGATGGAGAAAAGGCCAGCAGGCTGGGTAGTGGCATGTTTTGTGTCTTTGCCTGTCACAAATACACAGCAACATGAGTTTAAAGCCAATTCAAACCTGCTCTGTGTATGCTAAGGACAAAAATGTGCCAGTGAGCTGAGGTAGTCATTTGTACTAATCTGAGTTTGAGTGCGTGTGTGCTAAAAAGATCATGGTGGGAAAGTCACCCATTAGTCACCGCTGTGTTGCAAGTAAATGACTTTCTTGCACTGAGTGTGAGAAACCAGCTACCTAGAAAGCCAATCAAAAGGAAACAGGACAAAAGGAGAGGCCATGGCCTAGTGGCATCAACAGACTATTAAACCAGAGACCCAGGTATTTTTGCAGACCCAGAGTTGAATTCTACTGTGGGAGTTGGTAAAATTTGAAATTTAAAAAATCTGGAGTTAAGTGTCTAATGATGATAATGAAACTGTTGTGTACTATTAGTAAAACTCATTGGTTCACTAACATTCTTTAGATAAAGAAACTGCTGTCCTTACTTCCTCTAACCTACATGTGATTCCAGACCCACAGCAATGTATTCGACTCTTAACTGTCCCCTGGATAATTAGGGATGGGCAATAAATGCTGGCCTAGCCAATGCCACCCACATCATTGAATGAAAACATGGACTCTCCCTCTTTCTCGGAGTGCTACCAACCAATCAGCAGCCAATCAGCAGCCAATCTCCAGCCAAACAGTAGCCAATCACCATTGAAAGCAACAAGGACAAGGACAACCTGGAAAACAAAGAATCTTGGATTTAACTGTTTAATCATCAAAGTTCCACTACCTACTCTTCATCAATTACCAGAAACTAACTGTACCCATCTTTTAACCTTTTTTCGAATTCATTTGTAATCTGTGTACATATGTGTTGTGTTATTATTTCTGCTCATGTTTAGTGACTAATAAACTCAATTTTTGTTAACTCAAGAAAGCAGGTTAAATTAGTTCCTTTTAAAATAGGAATTCACTTGGTCTGGGAGAAAGGTATCCACAAAGGTGGGGATGTTTTGTTAATTAACCTTGCAGTGGCCAACCAAGCAGGCAGGTGGATAAAGAAGGGAGCCAGAAAACTTCACAACATGGTGTACCTCATCTGGGATCTGGATATAATGTTATCATACAATGAAAATTACAGCTTGCCAGCAAAGTATACTTTTGGTAAGCATTTATGCGAGTACACAGCAATCCATCACTCCACCACTGAGATTACCTAGTCAGCTCTTTACGATAAACTCCACTCGATGGCTGTTTAAAATTTCTAAATGAAATGGGGCAGTCTCATTTGAGGGCTCAGTAGATGTGTCCAATGTTACCCTCATACTTGCATTAAAAATAAATAAAATAAACACTTGATTGCACTTAACCTGAAGTTATCAGGAATATATAGAGTGCATTTGACACGGTAAACTGTGTCTGTGCACTGAACCACATATTGCCCTGAAATTTTAGACCAACAGTAGAAAAGGGAAATGTAAGAAAGAGCACAGATGGGTTGTGAACAAGTTATCATTGAGCATCTAAAAACCAGCAATGTTTCTGCCAATTCGCTAATTGCATAAATAATTAAAACTGAGTTTTAAGACTGGGCACTTTCCTTTGACATTCAGCAAGCCCGAGTGTGTACCGTGTTTAAGTACTGTCCTACAAACAGTACAGAGCTCTGAGTTTAATGCACAAAGCACAACCCTATGTTTTAGGACCTATTTGAACTCAAGTTTTGAATCAGGAGGTCAGGGTCAGGACACGTTAAGTGTGTCGATATTCACTACCTAGTTCATGAGGCTTGGCAGATTTTAGCTCCAGGGCCTCATTAACATTTCCTTCTTTGCATCCTGTCCACTAGAGGAACTGACCGCACTCTCCAGTCACAATCAGTGTTGGGGGCCAGTCTGCAATTTCTCCAAAATTTGTCCAAAGCATGTCTGAAATTCCAGGAGGCTGGAAGGACACAGCAAGCCAGGCAGCATCAGAAGGTGGAGAAGTCAACGTTTCAGGTGTAAGTCCTGAAGAAGTCTTACACCCGAAATGCTGACTTCTCCACCTTCTGATGTTTGCTGTGTCCTTCCAGCCTCCTGCCTGTCTATTTTGGATTCCAGCATCTGCAGTTTTTTTTTGTCTCTAACAAAGCATGGCTGAAGCAGTTATCAAATACTTTGTTAAGAATTCATCAAAATTAGTGCAATAAGACCTCTAACTGCTGTGATTGTTGTCACTGAAAAGAACATGACCATTGAGTCATAGAGTCATACAGCATGGAAACAGGCTCTTTGGCCCAGCTCATCCATGCTGACCAGATTTCCTAAACTGAACTCATCCCATTTGCCTGTATTTCGCCAATATGCCTCTAAACCTTTCTGATCCATGTACCTGTCCAAAGGTCTTTCAAATGCTAGAATTGTACTCAACTCTACGACTTCCTCTGGCAGCTTGTACTTTACATGCACCATCCTTTGTGTAAAAAGTTTCCCCTAAAGTTCCTTTTAAACCTTTCCCCTCTCAGCTGATACCTATGCCATCTAGTTTTGACTGCCTTACGCTGGGGGAAAGACTATGATCAATAAATCATGAGAACACCATCAACTCAAACATTTCTTCCCAATCACACATCATTCTGATTTGGACATTTTTCTCATGTCTATTGTTTTTGCGGAAGCAATGTACTGAAATTCCTAGCTAATGGCATCATGTTTAAGATTTCACCCTCAAAATGTTACTGTGGTGCAAGGAACAGATCCACTATCACGTCCTGTGGCACTGAACCTAGTCTCCTGCCTGCGTCGGAAGACTGGTGAACACCAGTGCAATATTGAGGTGTTACTGCATGGTTGTAGTTGCTGTTCTCAGGCATTAGAGGGAGTGACTGCTAGCTCCATGCTGCTGTAAACCTGAGAGCTGACCGCATCACAGGTTTCATTTCCAGATGCGTGCCTCCTCTCCTCTGCCTCCACTCCATAAAAAAGAATTTACTATCCCCTTTGTAATGTGGGGATGGGGCTCACAGGGACTGGGCAGTATTAAAATATTTCAAAATCATTTTCTTCACAAGTCGATACTCACTCACCGGCACATCCCTCTGCCACACTCCATGCCAATGGGCAGTATGCCCTGTCTCGTCACGTGTGCCAGCCTCTAACTTTGCACTGAGTCCCATGCATGGTAAGCAAATAGGAACACCTTGTGTATGGAATCTCTTCCATGAGTCTTCGCTTTCCCTGCCCACCCAGAATGCCTCATTTATTCTGGTGGACTTTCAAGGCTGTGGTTTCTGTCCATCTACTGGAATTCTGAATATTGGAGGTAATCCCAGCACATTGCAGTCATAGCCTGTTTCTGCTGCATTGTCTCCAAGAAATTGCTCCTCTGTAGTTTGATTTTCATTTTAAGAAAAACAAATTCAATTTTTTTTCTGATAGGAAGAGTTATCTGGATAAGTAAACCAGAATTTGTTATGATTGACAATTATTGCCAGTGGTGAAAGAAACAAATTTAATATTATTCTTTAATTGACGATAAGTCCCTCGCTCAGAAAGAGATCTGATTTCACAAGGTGACAAGACCCCAATAGGTCGAACCTCTTCCATCACCAGCTTCAGAAGTGAAGAACCTTGACACAAGCTTTACAAGACCTTGATGTGCAACGACACCTTGAGACAGTGCCCACTCTCCCTGCAGGAAAGGGGATTATAGATGATGGCATCATAAAAAGCCACGATCTGGTTCCTGCACTCCTTGGTTTCCTGCTTTCATTAACCATCTGTTATTGGTGCCCTCTGACAGATTGACAGTAATATCATGCAGGGTTGCCATGTGGTGCAGGATGCAACAAACATAAAAACATGCAGAACTTAAGACATACTCCCACTGAAATCTAAATTTCAAAGTAATTCTATTGTTGTGCTTTTGCTTACTATGAGCCCCATTATGTGTCTCTCATGGGCACTTGAGAACGTGGAGTTTGACCTTTGTCACCTGGGGAAGTGAAGCCTGCAATAATTAAAAACAACATGATCAGGGGAATAATTCTTGAGAAAGCTACAGATTAATGCTTCACTTAACTATAACTTGTATTTATATAACACGTTGCTCATAATAAAATATTTAAAGGTGCTTCACAAGAGCCATTCAGAACTTTGTTGTCCATGAGGAGACTTTCTCTCCAGTCTTGAACAGAAAGGACAATTGAGTCCCCGGTGCTGTCCAGGTAACAGACAGGCCTAGCTTTAATAAAGTCCCTTGGCATCACAAACCTGCATTTTAACAAAATGCCCATCAAAATTGCATTTTCACAGGAGGGGAATATGTTCTGCAAGTATGAATAATTTCTACACTGCTGAACAGATGCGTTATGTGAGCAGATGATCAAACTCCAAACATGAACATGGCTGCTGGGTGCCACCCATCTCCACCTTTCCAACACTTGTCTCAATCTCTATACTGCAACTACTCTGCTGGATCCTTGCCTGACATCAAGTACTGGATGAGTCATAATGTCATTAACCAAGCCTTGAAAATCCAAAGCTGTTACCATTGGTCCTGGGGGGAGAAAGTGGGGACTGCAGATGCTGGCGATCAGAGTCAAAAAGTGTGATGCTGGAAAAGCACAGCCGGTTAGGCAGCATCTGAGGGGCAGGACAGCTGACGTTTCAAGAATAAGCTCTTCCTAGCAACAAGCTTGACACTGACATCTTCTCAGCTGCACAGAACTGCCCATACTCATGCAGTCCTACTTGATCCTGAGATGAGCATTAACATTCAAACAGAATCAATTACCAAGACCACTTACATCTACTTCCATAACATCTCTCACCTCCAGCTTTGCCGGTCTATTGCTTCACTGTATTTAGATGCTTGCGCAACATTTCTATTCAAAACATTCCAAGTCTTTCCCTGCTGGTCACCCATTTGCTATTGTCTACAAACTCTAACTTGTCATAGACTCTGCTACAACAAGAAACACCCCGGTTCAAGAAACAATCCTATCAACCTTGGTGGCAACTTTCAGGGATCTATGTACATGAACACTGAGATCTCTCTGCTCATCTACACTGCCAAAAGTCTTACCATTTGCCAAGTACTCATTATTCCTGTTGCACCTTCCAAAGTGAATCACCTCACACTTTTCCACGTTAAACTCCATTTGCCACCTCTCAGCCCAGCTCTGCAACTTATCTATGTCCCTTTGTGTCCTGCAACTCTACTGACCTTTGTGTCATCTTCAAATTTACTAACCCATCCTTCTATGCCCTCATCCAGGTCATTTGTAAAAACAACAAACAGCAGTGGACCCAAAACAGATCCTTGTGCTATACCACTAGTAACTAAACACCAGGATGAATATTTCCCATCAACCACCACCCTCTGTCTTCTTTCAGCTAGCCAATTTCTGATCCAGACCGCTAAATCACCCTCAATCCCATGCCTCCATATTTTGTGCAATAGCCTACTGTGAGGAACCTCAGCAAATGCCTTACTGAAATCCATATACACCACATCAACGGTTTTACTCCCATTCACCTGTTCTGTCACCTTTGCGAAGAACTCAATAACGTTTGTGAGATATGACCTACCCTTCACAAAACCGTGTTGACACAGCAGCTTGCTAATTGGTGAATCAGTGATATCATTAGCAAGGACAAATTGTATTCCTGGAGCTGAGAGTTTGTCCAGTACTCCTACAACCCTTTATCCGCTCTTCTCTGGACTCTGTAGCCTTACTTTACATAGTTGAGCACTTTTTGTCTCACCATCAATTCCTGTTACCAGTACCATTTCTGGTAATAGTCCCTCAGGAGTATATATCTTCTCATCCTTCAGCATTGCAGACTGAAAGGATCTTGTGTCTCTTAATATTTTAACCTCTTTACCTGCTACTCTTGGCCTATGTGAATAAACTTTACCCTTGCATGTATATTTTTTAAGCAAATCTGGCACTTCCTTCTTAACCAACCTCTGATCATCTTGTACACTCTGAGGCAGTTGTCTAACTTTTCTTGTGATTTTTGTTACGAGTCCAACAGAACTCCCAGGCTTGTCCAGTTTTCCGACATCTGGCTTTCTCCTAGCCCATCAACCCTGTGATTTTGCGTGGCACACTTTATTACAATGAAAACACCAGAGCTTTTTAACTCCTTTGTCCCCCTCAAGGGTTTCTTTTTCACCCTGTGGTAAGTTATCATTATGATCTTCACTGAGATCTACCTTTCCCTTTCCATGTGAGGATTTGTCTTTGCCCCAATTTCTATCCCTCATGGACTGAAATTGATTTTGGAAGCCAAACCGTGTTTTATGGACCAGCTCATAATCTTCAGCCACTTCAGCTGCTAACCTTGCCATTTTAACTCTCTGCTTTTTCACATGAGTTCACACTATTTCCTCGCTAAGGTTATCTTCAGCCTTTATCTCCAGCCTTTTAAGCTGACTTTTCTTTTTAAGTATCAGTTTTTGAAGTTCAAAAACTCTCTCTTTTTCCTTCTCTTCTGCTGCTCTCTCTTTTTCTTTCTCTTCTGCTGCTCTCTTTTCCCCCTTCTTCTACTTTTAATCATAACTCAAACTATTTCAGTTCTGCTGCCCTTTCATTATCTCTCACCTCTAACTCAAGCTGCTTCATTTGCAATTCTTGCCATCTCTACAGATTGTGATGGTTTCTCCAGCAAGTTTAAATGCTGAGCTACTGCTGTAATTTTCTCTCCTTTCCTCACAGAAGTAGGCAGATCCAATCCCAGTTGATCTGCTAATTCCTGCAGCTTGGTCTTATTCACCTTTTGCAAAATTTCCAAACTCACCGCATCCACTTCCACAAAACTCTTGGTGACTGAAAGAGCTATTACTCTCCCATGCTTTGTCAATCCAACCAAATCAACACCCGAAATAAAGACAATAGCACCTACCACTCACTGTTTAAAATCCCGCAAAGAGCCCCCAATCTGTTATGGACTAGGCCAAACCACTCAAAACATTCTTGAGCAGGCAGTCCAGACCGTAACTCTGCAATTTGCTTCGGTAAGTGTACAGTGGAAATTACCCGGAGTAAGTTAGCTAGTTTGACTGCCAGGTTTTAAAACAGACAAAACTTTACTCACAAAATTACACAATGGAACACAAAGAACAGAATAAAGAACCCCTACTGAACACAAACTATCAAAACTTAAGTTAATTATGCTGTTCCGAATATACACGACAGTCCCACTAAGCAAACCCCCTTAAGAAACTATTAAAAAAGGAACAAATGCTGACAGGTTGAAGTTAGAAGGGCAGAAGAAGAGAGAGGGTTTTGCAACCTGTCAAGGACAGGTTGAATTCCTAGCTAGTTCTGGACTGAAATGCTCAGCTAGAGAGCTGACCATTCCCCTTTCATTATACAGGTCACTCCTAAAACATGACCACTATGGCCTGAAGTCTCATCTGTTTACATATAAAGAAAAAGGCCTCTCAATACCCTTTAATCTCTGTACCAAACCAGTCTAATCAGAACCGGTTTTATGACCGCTCTGAAAAAAATCAAGGACACAGTATCCTTGAGGGAAGAAACCAGCTTTGTGACATTACTCACAACTGAAGTAAGGCATCATGGGTCTGTAATTATCAAAATTGTCACTACTCCCCTTCTTGAACAAGGAGACAACATTTGCTGTCCTATGGTCTTCTGGCACTATTCCTACAGACAATAACAACAAATAGATCAAAGCCAAACGCTCTGCAATCTCCTTCCTGGCTTCCCAGAGAATCCTAGGATAAATCCCATCTGGCCCAGGGGACCTATTTATTTTTACTCTGTCCAGAATTGTTAACACCTCCTCCAATGAATCTCAATCCCATCTAATCTAATAGCCTGTATCTCAGTATTCTCCTCAACAACATTGTTTTTTTCCAGTGTGAATACCTGATGAAAAATATTTATTTAGCTCTTCTCCAATCTCCTCCGACTCAACTCACAACTCCCCACTATAGTCCTTGATTGGGCCTAATCTTACTCTCGTCATTCCCTTATTCCTGATACACCTATAGAAAGCTTTAGTGTTTTCTTTGATTCTATCTGCCAGCGGCTTCTCATGTACCCTCCTGGCTCTTCTAGGTTCTCTCTTTAGGTCCTCCCTGGCTAAGTGGTAACTCTCGAGTGCCCTAACTGAGCCTTCACGTCTCATCCTAACATAAGCCTTCTTCTTCCTCTTGACAAGAGATTCAATTTTCTTCGTAACCTCTTGACAAGAGATTCAACTTCCTTAGTAAAACATGACTCCCTCATTTGAGCACTTTCTCCCTGCCTGACAGGTAGCTGTTCTTTGAATAAGCTCCGCATGTTAATTGTGCCCATCCCGTTCAGTTTCCTTCCCCATCCTAAGCATCCTAAATCTTGTCTAATTGCATCATTATTGCCTTTCCCCCAGCTATAATTTTCATCCTGTGGTACATAACCTATTCCTTTCCATCGCTAAAGTAAACATAACCAAATTGTGGCCACCATCACCAAAGTGCTTGCCCATCTCCAAATCTAACACCTGGCCGGGTTCATTACCCAGTACCAAATCCAATGTAGCTTCGCCTCTTGTTGGCCTGTCTACATACTGTGTCAGGAAACCCGCCTGCACAGGCTTAACAAAATCTGACCCATTGAAAGTACTCTTTCAATATATAGTATTTCCAGTCAATATTTGGAAAGTTAAAGTCCTCCATACCAACTAACCTGTTGTTCTCACTCTTATCCAGAATAATCTTTTCCTCTACATCTCTGGAACTATGCAGAAGCCTATAGAAAACTCCCAACAGGGTGACCTCTTCTTTCCTGTTTCTAACCTCAGCCCACACTACCTCAGTAGCCTAGTCCTCAAATGTCCTTTCTGTTACTGTAATACTGTCCTTGACTAACAATGCTACACCTCCCCCTCTTTTACCATTTTCTCTGTTCTTCCTGAGGGGAAGCTGCCACATCCTATCCCTGCTCTATCCATGTCTATGAAATGGCCATAATGTCAAAGTCCCAGGTACCATCCCGTGCTGCAAGTTCACCCACCTTATTCCGAATGCTCCTGGTGTTGAAATAGGCACACTTCAAACCACCTTCCTACCTGTCAGTGCGCTCTTGTGATCTTGAAACCATATTTCTGACCTCACTACTCTCAATACCTCGACACTAGAACTACAATTTCGGTTCCTATCACCCTGCTGAATTAGTTTAAACCCTTTCAAAGAGCATTGGCAAATTCTCCCCCTCCCCACCCAGGATATTGGTACCCCTCTGGTTCAGGTGAAGACCATCCTGTTTGTAGAGGTCACACACCTACTCCAAAATGAGCCCTAATTATCCAGGTATCTGAAACCCTCCCTCCTGCACCATCCCTGTAGCCATGTGTTCAACTCCTCTCTCTCTATTGCTTACCTCGCTAGCACGTGCCACAGGCAACAAACCAGAGATAACAACTCTGTTTGTTCTAGCTCCAAGTTTCCACCCTAGCTCCCTGAATTACTGCCTTAAATCCCCATCCCTTTTCCTACCTATGTTGTTAGCACCTATGTGGACAACGACTTGGGGCTGCTCCCTCCTTCCCCTCAAGGATCACAAAAACACAACCTGAGACATCATGAACTTGGGAGGCAACACACCAACTGTGAGTCTCTCTTGTTCCCACAGAACCTCCCATCTGTCCCCCTAACTATGGAATCCCCAATGACTAATGCTCTGCTCATCTTCCCCTTCCCTTCAGAGCAACAGGGAGAGACCTGTACCATGGCTTACCCCTGGTAAGTTGTCCCCCCCAGCAGTATCCAAAATGGTATACTTGTTATTGAGGGGAACGGCTACAGGGGTACCCTGCACTGCCTGCCAGTTCCCTTTCTGTCCCCTGACTGTAACCTATCTGCCTTCTTCTTGTACCTGAGGTGTGAGTACCTCCCTTTCAATAACCCCCTCTGCCTCCCAAATGATCCGAAGTTCATCCTGCTCCAGCTCCAGTTCCCTAATGTGGTTTTCAAGGAGCTGAAGTTGGGTGCACTTCCTGGGGATGAAATCAGCAGGGACACTACTGGTGACCCTTACCTCCCACATTCTGCAGGAGGAACACACAACCGCCCAAATATATAACTTAACTTACTCAGCAGTCCCGTGTCCACTCCTGCTCAGTGTGCACTCTGCCTATTCACGAGGTAAGTCTTTACAGCGCTCACTTACCTTCCGAGCAGGTCTTCTCCCTCTCTCCTTGAAGCTCCTGAAAAATTGGAAGACTGACTCTCAAGGTTAGTCCCTTCTAAGTGGGAAACTTTCCTCCTGGCAGCCCCTGCTCCTCTCTCCCTCTCTCCTCATAGCTCCCGAAAAAATACTCAAAGAATAACAGGACACTAGGAAGCTCAGAGGAACAGAGAGGTCTCGGGCGCTTGTCCACAGATCCCTAGAGGAGGTAGGACAGGTTAATAGGATAGTTAAGAAGGCATTTAGGGAATTTGTGCTGATCAGTCTAGGCATTGATTATAAGAGCAGGGAGGTTATGTTGAAGCTGAACAAAACTTTGGTTAGGCCACACTGGTGTATTGTGTGCAATTCTGGTCCACTTTATGACAGGAAGGATGTGATTGCACTGGAGGGGGTGGAAAGGAGTTTCATCTGGAGTATTTCAGCAATGAGGAGAGGCTGGATAAGCTCAAGTTGTTTCCTTTAGAGCAAAGAAGGCTGAGAGGGGCAATGATTGCAGTGTATAAGATTATGAGAGACATGGACAAAGTGAACAGTAAGCAGCTGTTCCCTTTAGCAGAAGAGTCAATAACAAGGAAGCATATTTTGATGTGAAAGATAGGATATTTAGAGGGGATTTCAAGAAAACAATTTTCACCAAGACGGTGGTGTGAGTCTGCAATGCTCTGCGGGAAACCGCACACCCTTCAAAATGTACTTGCATGAACTCTTTAAATATCATAACATTCAAAGTTATGGATGAAGTAACAGAAAGTGAGAGTGGTGTAGACTTAGTGTCATTTTGTGCAGACTCGGGCTGAAGGGTCTCTTCTAGATGTTTGATTCAATGATTCTATAATTGGTCAAGGTATTACCAGAGAGTCACAGTTATTCAGCTCAGAAACACCCTTCAGTCATGCAAAATGAACCAGAAAGTGGCTGTCACTGTTTCGTTGAATGTTATCAAGTATTGGAAACAATGTATATTAACACACAAGACATGGTTCTTTGCAGACAGAAAGAATATTTAAACATGTTGTGCCTATTTCAACCTGCAATTCATACTTGGCTACACAAAGGCATGAGGGATTGCGCTCCCTGTTTGGATTTCCAGAGGGCTTTGATCAAGTGGCGACTGATGGTGTGACTTCTGGCCATGTGATCTCTGATTATGTGATGTTTACAAAGTTTACCCTCTATAGAGAGATCCGAGGTGATGTGCATCTTCTACTATAGTATTCTAAGAAAGAGGAGGCTACTGATGAAACCAAGAGGAAGGAAGAGGGAAAATCAAAGATGAATAAGAAACATGTAGGGGAAAGTCCAGTCTTACAATTTCCAGTGCTACTGCCCATCTTTCTAGTCCGGTTACTCATGCACGTTTCTGCTCTTTTCTCACCACTAGCTAAGGTTTTAACCTCCTCCTGTAGCCTCTATTTCTTTGGCCCGGCATCCATTTGTTTTACAATGATGGAAAGTAACTCACAGGTTTCTACAGTAAAGAAGCATTTATCATTTGAAATTGTTTTTATTTTGGTCATCACTGACAAACACCGTGGGAAGCTTTCTTTACAGAGTCTGAGTCATCAGAACCTGTCAGAAGATGAGCCTCCCTTGCAAAATGTTATAAAGAAATTTGAAAGAGAATTTTTCACCAATCAATAACTGGTGCTAGTGTTGACATTTATTTTTGCAGGGTATTTCTTTTCAATAAATTTCCTATTTGTGCAGTTGGAAGCTTCCCTTTCAGTCCCAAGTTTAACCTAACCACCCCAACAGTAATGAGACCTGAAGTTAGTAGGGGTATGTGCTAACCCAATGGTGTTATTGCTCGACTATTAATCGAGAGATCCAATTAACATTCTGGGGACCTGGGTTCAAATCCTGCCATAACAGATAGTGGAATTTGAATTCAATGCCAATCTGGAATTTACACCTTAATGATGGCCATGAAATCATTCCTGGTTCACTAATCCCCTTTAGGGAAGGAAATCTGCCATCCTTATCTGGTCTGGTCTACATGTGACTTCAGAGATCCCATGAAGGAATTAAAAAGAACAGTTAATGGACTGTTCAATTGGGTAATGTTAAAAACAGGTGTCTGGGAGGAGTTGGGTAGCTTGGTTGGACGGATTGTTGGCTTGCAATGTTGATTGGTGCCAACAGCATGGGTTCAATTCCTCCGCTGGTGGAGGTTGCCACGAAGATCCTGCCTTCTCAACCATGCCTGAGGAGTGGTGACCTTCGGGTTAAACTCACCATTGGTCACCTCTGTCTGTAATTAGTGCCCTAATAGCACAGTGGTAATGTCCCTACCGCTGAGCCATAAGACTCAGGTTCACATTCAACCTGCTCCAGAGGTGTGTGATAACATCCCTGAACAGGCTGACTCGGAAAATATCGAAGGCTGGTACCTGACCTAAATCTGCATTAAGTGGTTAAGTTCCCATGGAGTGGTCATAGCTTTGAAATAAGAACACTGGTTTTTCTATTTCAGATGCTGCCTGCTGAATACTTCCAGTTTCTAAGTTAGGTTACAATGCCACTGAGTCCAGAATCTGGAAGTTCTTGTGGTAATGTTAACCTTATGGGTCTTTATTGAAGTCTCAGGATCATTAGGCATTAGCTAGGGCATTGTGCCCTCGGACAGCTAACAACTAACTTCATATTCATTCTTGGATGGATTCCATGCTGTCACACACCTTGATTGGAATGGTGCTCAGTTGAAAGGCCAGTGTTCAGAAAGAGAGTTGCATAGTCATGTTTTACAAGTTAATTGTCAGTCTGATCTATTGCTCTGCCTATGAATCCTGGTCCTAGATGTAAACACTGAAGTGTGAAGTTGCCACTTCAATGTCTTCCCAATATCCAGCACCTAATACACTGAAAGTCAATTATGAAAGAGGTCATAATTATAAGAAAAATTAAAGCGATTCAATATCTTCAAGGTAATGTGATGGCATAGAGAGGGAACATTTTAAAGCTTCAATGTACTTCAAAAATGTTTTGAATGTTAAGGTTTGATTTTGCTTCATTTGAAAAATAAATTTCTCAATGGTTCCAGAGTCACTAGGGTAAGGGGTTAAACTGTTAACAGTAGGGGATAATGAGGATGCTAAGACTTATGATTGCAAAAGAAAACTCAAAAAGTCTTTAACTTTTAACAACTGTTAAAGAATTTTTAAACTCTTAAATTAAAGTGACATTCAGTAAAAAAAATGAGTTCTTTATATCTATTTGACGAGAATTGAAAAGATGTAGCAATCCCTTCTAAAGGGTAAAATGGAGTGCAGCATAAAGACAGACCATCCTAGGTATAGTTTGATGATGAATGTCACAAAGTGGTTGCACATGAGTGCAGTGATGTTGAGAATAGTGCAAAACTGCAGAACATTAACAACAGATCAATAGCATCCCGTTGACAGGGGTGCTATGGAGTCTATGAGCCAGCATGACAACTACTTAGCTCTCTGTTTGAAGATTGGTAAAATGGAGTATTGCTACACAGTGCAAGAAATGTGATTGGGTGTCAGTGAGCAAGTTCTGGCTGAGTGAGTGCTGATTGCTAGTGATGTCAATGACACCTTCCACTGCTGAGAATTGGGAAAGGGGCAATCATTAGAAGAGCTGGACATGTTAGGCTCTTGACGAATTTTACACATTATAGGCAGATTCCAGATTCAAGTCTTCAGGACCACAACCAGTATACTGTTGGGTCAACAGCATTTGCTACATTCACTGGATTTAACCATTTTTTGATTTCACATGGAGTGAATCAAACTGCCTGAAAGTAGGTTTCGATAATACTGGTGACCTCAGAATGAGGTCAAGATGGATCAACACTTCTGTCTGAAGATGCCAGGGAGCATGTCAAACTTGTCTTTTACACTCTTATGCTTGGCACTAGCACCATCAAAGATCTGTGTGGCACTCCAAAACAAAAACATAAATTGCTGGAAAAGCTCAGCAGGTTTGGCAGTATCTGTGGAGAGAAATCCGAGTTTTAGGTCCAGCGACCCTTCCTTGTGGCACTCCCACTGGTTACATTTTCCCAACCTGAAAAAGACCCATTAATCCAAATTTCTGTCTTCTGTACCTTAAATAATCCACAATCCACGCTAATACATTACCCCCAAACCATAAGCTTCTGTCTTATGCAATGAATGGCCTTAGAGGGTTATTCCACAAAGCCTCTAACTGGGCAGTCCCCTGCTACTTGGGGAGATCACTAACTTAACCGATGGTGTAATGCTGCAGTAACATTGGGGAATGGGTATTTTAGGGATGAAGGAGGATAGTGTCATGGTCTTTTTCAATGGCATGCACAACAACTTGGTGCCTCAAAGTTAGTTCAAAAACTGCTGCTTACATCTTGATTCACTTCCTAGTGACCATCCTTTGCATTAAAGGAAATAAAGACCATTGCCGTGATATATTATGGAAAGATTTCTTCATTGTATGGTATGAGATAGTGAAATCTATTCAACACTTTATCGAGTGCCTTTGGATCAATCTCTCAGTTTTCCAGGTGCTTTTCACCATGACCATGCTGCAAATCCAATCTGTAGGAGTTTTACAGCATCTCTATCTTGCCTTTCAGGCTAGACCTGAGGACAGACAGCATTGGTCTCACACTCTCATTTACTTTGAGATATCAGGAAGATGTCCAAACCCCTTCTATCCTTCCCGGATCTGTTAACAGTCAATGGCTCAGTGGGCTGTGAAACACTGCAAATATCACAAAATCATTGAAGTGTTACGCTGCATAAGGAGGTCATTTGCCTCATCATATTCAGACTGGCTCTCCAAGTGAGCATCAGGACTAAGTGCAGTTCTCTTGCCTTTTTCATATATTGCTGGCCATAAGTTTTTTCTCGCATCTCATCTGCTTCTTTTGTGAAACATGGTAGAGCTGATCTTTAAATCTCATTTTTGATCCTTTTATGAATAGAAAGAGTTCCTCCCAATCTATTCTATCCAGCTGTTTCATGATTTTGAAAAACTCTATCAAACCTCCTATTGGCTTTCTTTTCTTCTCTCCAGCGAGAACAGTCCCATCTTCCCCAATCTATCTTGCTAACCAAAGTCTCTCATTCCTGGATCCATTCTTGAAAATTATTTTTATACTCTCTGCATGCAGCCACATCCTTCCTACATACGTAGTACTCCAGCTGAGGTCTAACAAGTCTTCTGCAAGTTCAGCTTAACCTCCTTCTTCTTGTACTCTATGCCCTTATTAATAAAGTCGAGGATACTGTGACCTCCACTTGTTCTGTCATCTTCAGCGATCTATGCACAGAGCCTTCTGCTCCTGCACCTCATTAAGAACTCTTCCCAGTATTTTATATTGCCATCCTTATGTTCTTCATAACAATTGCATCACTTCACGTTTCTTTGCATTAAACTTCATATGCCATGTACCTGCCTCCTCCACCAACTTGTCTATGTCCTTTTGAATTTCTGAGAATAGACTTGATCGGGCTGAGATGAGCAGATTTTGTTTAATGTCAATTATCTGGAACTGGAGACCTTTCTTCCTCTTATTGCATTGGGGCTTAGCTTCACTTGTTGCCCTGGGGTGAGTATTAGTCCATCATATTGAGAGACTGAATTTTGGATGAACATCTTGAGCTACCTCACCCAGATCTGCAAACTTCAGAATGTTGCATGAAGCATTAGTGTCTCTGTCACTTCACAATCTCTCGATGGTCTCCTTTTGCAGTCATCATTCTAACAGTCACAACCCACTTATTACTTGTAGTCCTGACAACACCAACCTGTTCTATGGCATAAAGTGAATCATCAGATTGGTTGTCCAACATCTCTGCGGTAGCCAGCTTTGTAGGCTTGCTTTGTTGGATTCAGCTACGCAATTGGGTATCAAACGACGCAGCTTTTTGCAGTTAAAGCCCTGCGTTCCCCGCACCGGATATGCTTTCTTTTCTTTTCTGTGGTGCCCTCCACATTTACATCTTGTACTCTGGCCTTGATCTTTCTGCTGGCTCCTTGCAAATATTTCTTCATGGAGAGGTGTCTTCAAGGCCTTTAAAATTTATCTAATCTGACTAGTCTGCTCCTCAGTGAGATGAAGGGGGCAGCGGCTTTTCAGCCAATCTTTCCCCAGCGCTGGTAACAGAGTTTCCAGACTTATTCATCAACGATTCTTACTCAGCTGTGTTGTGACCTGATAGTTTGTTCAACAGGACTAGAGGGATTTCCAACTCTCACTCATATTTCATTTCCACAGCACCAGGGACGGGAAAATTCACAGCTATCCCGACTCCCCCATTACCTTAAAGGACTGCTGTTCTAATTCTTCCATGCTCCTTGTCAACGTCAGCTGGCTCTCTTACAGCTCGAAAGAAGCACACTATTTCAACTGGTCACTTCTGACATGTTCAGAAATCGCTGGAAAAGCTCAGCAGCTCTGGTAGCACCTGTGAAGAGAAATCAGACTTAATGTTTTGGCTCAAGTGACCCTTTCCCACAACAGCTCTGAGGAAGGGACCCTCAACCCGAAACGTTAACTCTGATTTCTCTCTGCAGATGCTGCCGGACCTGCTGATCGTTTACAGCAATTTCTGTTTCTGTTTCTGATTTAGAGTATTCACAGTTCTTTCAGTTTTTGCTTATGATATCTTGTTTCGTACAATGTGTTTTAGTGGCAACTTATTTTAAAGTGAAAGAAAGTTACAGCAGAGTTCACAAAAAACAGTGGCAAGCCTCAAATGTATAATGTACAAATGCACATACTTTAAAGTGAAATTTACTTCAATGAAAGGATTATGGAGCCACTTTGCACAAAAGGAAGTTGTTGTGCATGAGTTAGCTCCCTGGGAGTGTTAGCCAATTAGCCCTGCTCCCATGCTTTTCCTCATAGCCCTGAAAATGTTTCATTATAAAACATACAACCAATTCTACTTTGTAGGTTACCATTGGATCTACTTCACAGCATTGCCAGGCCTTGCATACCAGGTGATAACCACTCGCTGAGCAAAGAAAGACTATTTTTGTGCCAAAGCATTAAGTAGAGCACTTCCTGCCTCCGCACATATCTCAGTGTCAGCGACTGGTGCTGTGCATTAAAACAAACAAATTGACTTGATGCAGATTCACAGGCAAGTTTGCGTTGTTCATTTTTGTAGGTTTATGCAATCCTTAACTATGTGTTGTTCCAGTCCTTGTAACCAATTCACATTGTGTTTAGCAGCTGTCACCTCTGTAGAACATGTTTCTTACAATTTGATGCACAATAGTTCCTTACTCCTTTCTAACCAGCAGCAAGGGCCATAGTGAAAATAAGCTTCCTCCTCTGATTGTTATCTAAGTCTGTCATATTGTAACCAACCTTTGTCAGTGGAGCCAGTTGAAGGAGTATTATAAAAATAAGTGGCCAGATTGTTTTCTCATAAATATAAAATTTGTGCAAAGGAGATTGCATTAAAGATTGCACATAAACAATGTTTTAAAAAAAAGCAAAGTTCAAAGTTTGTGCGAAGATTTGTAGCTCGGGTGCTCGTTGTTGTGGTTCTGTTCGCCGAGCTGGAAGTTTTTGTTGCAAACGTTTCGTCCCCTGGCTAGGCGACATCATCAGTGCTTGGGAGCCTCCTGCGAAGCGCTTCTTTGATGTTTCCTCTGGTGTTTATAGTGGTCTGTCCCTGCCGCTTCCGGTTGTCAGTTTCAGCTGTCCGCTGTAGTGGTTGGTATATTGGGTCCAGGTCGATGTGTTTGTTGATGGAGTTTGTGGATGAATCCAAACTCCATCAACAAACACATCGACCTGGACCCAATATACCAACCACAACAGGCGTTGTACATTGCACATTGAGCTAGCGAACTTGCAGGCCTAAGGCTCCTGCCACTCATTATGTGTTGGCTTGAATTCTGTAGTGTGACATCACTAGAACAGCATCGGACAGCTCTCCCAGAGCCGGTATATTTTCACCGAACTAACAAAGCAAACTGCATTCTTACAGTGCATTTGGCAAGACAGGTTTCATGAGCTAGCCAGCCTCCTGACACAAAGGGACTCCAAAGTTATTTTAAAATTTCCATTTGTCGTGCTAAACTCATCAAGAAAGATAGATTCTCAGATCGCTCCATCATCAACAATTGGCTGGACATCGAATATAAACAATCCAATTGTGTCAGTGCATATAAAGCATAAATTGTGGCTTTTATTTGATGGGAAAAACCTGGCAAATGGAGTGGTCTAAATCTGAAGCCAATATTGTGATTGACTATTTGGTTGTACTTTGTACTTCACTGTAGGCTTTAACAAACATTTAAATTTGAGCGATGAATCATCTGAGCAGCCGTAATACCACCTAATCTGGATTTATACAGTAAACAGTGTTCCATTTAAGAATCTCTTGTACTCAGCAGCCAAGATTTGCTTCCATTTACATTGCTGTAACCAAAATGTGCACTAGCGATGTTTCATTCCAAAACAAATATATCCATCTCTTTAGTCCCCATTCACCATGGCATGACTCCCTTCTGTTGAAAGGACAGAAAGCTTTAAAATGCACTGTACAGATGCTGTTCAATAAATTGCGTGGCATTCAAGGTGTTGAGTTGTTATTACAGCACTCCAACTACAGAAAAATGATGTACCAGCAGAGTAAATTGAAGCACGTATTGCTGGTTATCTAAACACAATTTAAAGTGAATCGCACGGATCTTACTCAGTTGCGTAATTGCCCAAATTTCTCCATGATTGATTTTTAAAATTTGAAATAAGTACTTAAGGCTGCATTTGGAGTATTCAGTCCAACTCTAAGGCAATCTAATTTCAGAAGGTCATTGACTAATGGGAGAAAGGTAACCTGCTCGTCTTTGTGACTTGGGTTACAGGTTTAAAAGGGAGAGTCTGGAAGTTAAACTTGGTTCAGCTTCCAGGCAGCAGGATGCAGTTTTCACATACTACAGGGCTGACTGCAAAAATGCGAATGCAAATATTTCACTTCCATTTCTGTTTGCATGAGAAGGAATGAAGGGACTTTTCCCAGTATCCTGGAGGTGGGTTCAGGGACAAGTGATGGAGGAACTCCACAGAAGTGAAGGTGGGTCAGGGTTTCTGATGAGATCCCTCCCTCAGCTGGTTTTTCATGGGCAAGGAATCTTGATGTGGCCCACAGATAAGTAACTTAGTGGGTTATTGAGACTGTTGAGAAGCCAGTTAAGAGGTCTTTTAGCACCAAACCCTAGACATCCCACACATGCAATCTGTGTCCTGACCTGGCTCCCAGTGTCGCCAAGGCAACTGCATAGTGAGAAGCTGCGTCTTTGGTGAAAGTGAAAAGCTGAGAAGACTTTGACCAATTTCACTGAAGGACTCCAACCTTGGCCATTGAGATACTGCTTCTCTCGGAGAGTGCTTTCCCTAATTGACAGCCGATTGCCAACGTTCTGGAAGGCACTTCTCCTGTCTTCACCTCATTCCTCTTCACAAACCCGGAAACCTTCACAACAGCATCGAAACAGCTTCTCCAGCTCCCTCTTCCACTTCTGCTGAGGATCAACGCAAAGGCCACAGCACAGCCAGCAACTCAAGAAGCGACAGGAGAACATCAGCAGTGTTAGCTGTCTCCTCCTTTGCCTCTCCACAGGGTGGATGAAGAGCTGGATACATCGAGCCGGAAGGAGGTGAGAACTCTTCCCAGACTCCCCAACACCAGCTCCAAAGGCTGAGATGAATGCGATATGACGCTTCTTCAGAAGGAGATTCATATCGGACTTGCTGTATTTCTCCAGAACTTTCCTCTGTTTTTAAATTTCACATTTCCAGCATCTGCAGTCCTTTCCCATTATCTGAGTGCTGCAGAGGACACAGGCTGTCACTGTCGACATCTACAGCCTCCTGAAACAAGATCTTCTTCCCTGTAATGATGGATTGTCAATGGCTAACAAAGTGTCCGCCAGTGGATGGCCAATTCCCCACTTCCCCCTGCTCTATGTTTCACGCTCTCACAAGCTGTGTGCTCTCTTCTGCAAGCAGAAAAGGCTAAGAGGTCATAACAGAAAGATGGTCTTCAGCAATGTTTCCTAGAACCAACAATGGGGCATGCCATATTAGATTTAAAAATAATTAATAGCAATAATAATTAAAAATAAGCCAGATTTAATGAATAGTTTGTGAGCATTTATTTAATATTAATCATATCACAATACATGCTGTAGAACATAGCGTTCAAGAGGGAATCAGATGACCTTTTGAATAGAAATGGTGTGCAAGGATATAAGGAAAAGGCTGGAGATTGGCGCTAGGCAATAGAATTGGATCAAGTACGATGGACCAAATGGACTCTTTCTGCTCCGTGATGATACTGCGATTCTGGTGCGTGAATGGGAGAAAGTGACAAACATTCTCGCTTCAGGCTTTTATTGCGATGAGGCAGCAGCAATATAAACCTAAAAGAAGAACATAGATGAAAAATTCAAAGCATCGCACAGTTATTGGTGCATGGGTGAAATACAAAGGCTCGCAAAAGATACCAAAACAAATCTTATGGGTTACACGAAAGGAAAAAGCACGAAAATCAAAGCTTGCAGGTGATATAAAGTCAGCACAAATATTTTAAAATTGCTTAAGCAAAGAAAGCATTTTTGGCAGGAATTGACTTCAAATTGTTAAACTGGTTAAGGAGACAGTTGGTGTATGTTACATGTCATAACAGAATGAGACAGATTAAATACAGTCAGGGTGTGCCTGCTGACCCGGGGGTCCAGAACCAGAAATCATAGCCTAAAGATACAGTGTAGGCCACTTAGGACTAAGATAAGGCAAAGCTTCTTCACCTAAGTAGGGAGCCCGTGAAATTCTCTGCCACAGAAAGCAGTTGAGGCCAAAACATTGAATGTTTTCAAGAAGGTGTTAGATATGGTTCTTAGAACTAAAGATATCAAAGGTTTTGGGGAGAGCGTGGAAATGGGATATCATGTTCGATGATCTATCGTGATCATATTCATTGAAGGAGTAGGCTCGAAGGGCCAAATGGCTTAAACCTCCCCCTACTTTCACTATTTCTAATGGACAGAATGTGACTAGAGATGTCTCATAAGGATCTGTGTTGGGGCAATAATTAGTCGCAACATTAATAACAAGATAAGAATGAATATTAGTCCACACACACCTTTCCCAGAGTTGCAATGTTTAGAATATCTTTCAGTAGATGTAGCTTCCTCAGACTACCATTGGGATGATCAGTCAGGACATATTTCAACAACATAGACATTGCATTATTGACAATCTGGCAGGTTATCTCTGTATTGTAGATTACACCAAAGTCTCCAGAAGAACCAAATGTGAGTTTGAAACAAATCCCAAATCGTTCATGTAGCAGCAAGGACACATAATGTTATTTTCAACTGAAAAAATATCAAATCAACATGTGCCAAATCAATTGCTTCAAATCAGTCTACTTGTCAAATGGCATTAAGACTGACTGCTCGCACCAACGTGCAGCAGCTCGCTGCTCTTTAACAGCGGGGTTTCTCCTCAGGGTTTACTGTGCCCACACGTGCATGAGCAGTCCAAGGCACACAAAGTGATGTCCCTTTATCACCCACCTTATCCATGACCAATTCTACACAACGTCACCTGACCAATTGGTTGATGATTTGCTGCAATTAGTTCTGAGCAAGTTTTCTACACACACTTTGAAGAATTCCTTCACATTTGCAATGGCCAAACACGACTTGCGTCCTTGTGCGCATTTGACACTGCTAACCTATTCATCATGTCCCACTCAAGGAAGCCACAGACAATTGCACTTTAGACCTGCAAGTGGATCAAGTTGAATCAAATTAGAAATTAGTCTCAACAGAGAGCTCATATATTTTGAACACGCCCAAGCAGAGTACATTCAGCAAGCAATGTCAGATGGTGACCAGCTATAGCAGCTCAAAATGTTCAAAAGATCATCATTAGCACTAAAAACAAAACTAAAAAACAAAAGAACGGTGAACACTGGAAATCTAAAACAAACGTTGCTTCCTCTAAACCTACAGCCAGATCTGTTGAGCTTCTCCAGCAATTTCTCTTTTTGATAATAGTTTTCTATATGTCTGGGACAGGACTCCTGACAAAGAAGTAGGCATAGAGACACAAATGATGGAAGAAGCATTCAGCATCATGGCTTGCCCAAACTTCATTGAGGTCAAGGTAGAAAGTAACAAAACTCTGTCCTTTGCTGAGCACAGATTATTCAGCATCAGAGAGGGGAAGGCCAGTGTATGGTGAAGCCTCAGTAAGAGATATAAAGTAGAAGTTTCATGGAATCCCTACAACGTGGAAACAGGCCCTTCAACCCAACAAGTCCACGCGTCCTTCTGAAGAATAACCCACCCAGACCCATTGCCCTACCCTATTATCCTATATTTAGCCCTATAAAAAAGAAGAGATAGACTCGTAGGGAAGGGGATGGGAGGGGAGGAGGCATCCAGCAGGAGACTTGTCCCTGTGAGTGCTTGGAGCTTGCGAACTTAACACCTGACAGGAAGAGAGAAAGTTTATTGTTAGAGTGAAGAGTGAAATGGAACTGGAGCCATGGGATGCAGTGCTGACTGAGAGAGTAGTTAAGAGTGTGCATGTTGCCGTCCATGGCACAGAGTGTGGATGTCAGAATGGTGGGGGAGGGGCGCAATAGCAGCTGTCTGAGGAGCGTTGTATTTCTTGGAAGTACCTGCATTCCTGATTGGGTTCAAAACATGAAGGATGGAACTTCAGTTGGAATCCATGTGTGGTAAAGCAGAGCTGGAGGCACTCACTGAAGAAGGGGATATGGTGTGTAAATGGATTTTAGCAAACAATTTATCAAACACTAGGAGGCAGATGGAAAGCGATGAAGGTGAACAGGCTGAAAGACTCAAATGGAAATTCTGTCAGTAGGAAAAGCAGAACTTCTTCAAGGTGGGCATAGCTGGAAAAGAAATAGAATATTCTTTGTTGTCACATGTACTATACATGTACTGAAGTACAGGAGTACTATGAAAAGTTTTTATAATGGCTGCCTCTAATGGCACCATCTGAGGTACAAGTACCTAGGTACAAATTTTGGATACAAAAGAGGAATAAAAGGAAAAGTGGCAGCATTATTTACACTATCTAAAAAAGGTTAGAAATAAGGTAGGTATTAAATAGTTAAATGGTTGACATTGTTTGGTCAAGAATTTCAAATAGGAGCAGCTCAGCACGCTGTCTGATTGCCCATGTCAGACCCCAGTCTAACAACTGTCCTGCTCCGCTCCAAGCTCCAGTCCACTCAGCACCAGCGCTCAGTGGCACCAAGGTAAGTTGCTCTGGGATTCACTTCCCTACGTTCAAATCCAGGACTTGCCTCCTATTTAGCTGCAGCAGGACTCATTTCCCCACGCGCTGCACCAGGACTCGTTTCCTCACGTGCTGCACCAGGAGTGGTTTTCCCACGTGTTGCACCAGAACTGGCTGCCCCATGACTGATTTCCGCATGTGCTGCACCAGGACCCATTTCCACATGTACTACACCTGTAGTGGTTCTCCCACATGCTGCACTGGCACTGG
This sequence comes from Chiloscyllium plagiosum, assembly GCF_037043375.1. Taxonomy (NCBI): domain Eukaryota; kingdom Metazoa; phylum Chordata; class Chondrichthyes; order Orectolobiformes; family Hemiscylliidae; genus Chiloscyllium; species Chiloscyllium plagiosum. The sequence goes on from NW_028270141.1 coordinate 106,640,041, forward strand.
CTTCCCCACGCTCTGCACTAAGACTCATTTCCCCACATGCTCTTTTAGGACTCATTTCCCCAAGCGCTGCACCAAGACCCATTTCCCCACGTGCTGCACTGGGACTCGTTTCCCCATGTGTTGCACCGGGACTGGTTTCCCCATACACTGTTCTAGGACTCGTTTCCCTAAGCGCTGCACCGGGACCCATCTCCCCATGCGCTGAACTGGTACTCAGTTCCCCACACGCTGCACCAAGACTTGTTTCCCCATGCGTTGCACCAAGACAGGTTTCCCCATGCACTGTACCGGGACTCATTTCCCTACACACTGCACCGGGACTGGTTTCCACACGCGCTGCACCAGGATTGGTTTCTCCATGTGCTGCACCATAACTTATTCCCCACACACTGCACCGGGACTTATTTTCCCACGTGTTGCACCGGGACTGATTTCCTCACACGTTGCACTGGGACTCGTTTCCACGTGCGCTGCACCAGGACTGGTTTCCCCATGCACTGCACCAGGACTCATTTCCCCACACGCTGTACCAGGACTGGTATCTCCAAGTGCTGCACCAGGACCCATTTCTCCAGGCACTGAACCAGGACTCATTTCTCCAGGCACTGAACCAGGACTTATTTCCGCAGGCACTGAACCAGGACTCATTTTCCTGCACTGGGGCCTGTTTCTCCACGCGCTGCACTGGGACTTGTTTCCTATGCACTGCATGAGGACTCGCTTCCCCACGTGCTGCACCAGGATTGGTTTCCCCATGCACTGTTCTGGGATTCGCTTCCCCATGTGCTGTACCAGGATCCGTTTCCCCAAGTGCTGTATCCGGACTGGTTTCCTCATGCTCTGCATGGGATTCATTTCCCCATGCGCTGCATCGGTACCCGTTTCCTCACCCGTTTCCTCACTGTACCGAGACCCGTTTCTCTACACACTGCATCGGGACTGGTTTCCTCACGTGCTCCACCAGGAATGGTTTCCCCAAGCACAGCACAAGGACTCATTTCCCCACACACTGCACTGAGACTCGTTTCCCCATATGCTGCACTGAGACTCATTTCTCCACACGCTGTACCTGGAGTGGTTTCCCCATGCTCTGCACCGGCACTCCTTTTGCTACATGTTGCACCGGGACTGGTTACCCCAAGTGCTGCACCTGGACTTATTTTTCCATGTGCAGCACCGGGACTGATTTGTCCATGTGCTGCACCTGTCTCCCTACGCACTGTTCTGGGACTCGCTTACCCACGTGCTGCACCAGGACACGTTTGCCCTTGCACTGTTCTGGGACTCATTTCCACACACACTGCACTGGGACTTATTTCACCATGCACTGAACCGGTACTCGTTCCCCCTCATGCTGTACTGGGATTCATTTCCCCACGCACTGTTCCGGTACTTGTTTCCCCACACATTGCACTGGGACGGTTTTCCCATGCGCTGCACTGGGACGGGTTTCCCCATGTTCTGCACTGGGACCCATTTCCCCATGCGCTGCACTGGAACCCGTTTCCCCATGCGCTGCACTGGAACCCATTTCCCCATGCGCTGCAGTGGGACAGGTTTCCCCATGTGCCGCACTGGGACGGGTTTCCCCATGTGCTGCAGTGGGATGGGTTTCCCCATGTGCTGCACTGGGACGGGTTTCCCATGCGCTACACTGGGACGGGTTTCCCCATGTGCTGCACTGGGACGAGTTTCCCCATGTGCTGCACTGGGACGAGTTTCCCCATGCGCTGCCCTGGGACGGGTTTCCCCATGCGCTGCACTGGGACCCATTTCCCCATGTGCTGCACTGGGACAGGTTTCCTCATGCGCTGCCCTGGGACGGGTTTCCCCATGCGCTGCCCTGGGACGGGTTTCCCCATGCGCTGCACTGGGACGGGTTTCCCCATGCGCTGCACTGGGACCCATTTCCCCATGTGCTGCACTGGGACGGGTTTCCTCATGTGCTGCACTGGGACGGGTTTCCCCATGCGCTGCACTGGGACGGGTTTCCCCATGCGCTACACTGGAACGGGTTTCCCCATGTGCTGCAGTGGGACGGGTTTCCCCATGTGCTGCAGTGGGACGGGTTTCCCCATGCGCTACACTGGGACGGGTTTCCCCATGCGCTACACTGGAACGGGTTTCCCCATGCGCCGCACTGGGACGAGTTTCCTCGTGCTGCACTGGGACGGGTTTCCCCATGTGCTGCAGTGGGATGGGTTTCCCCATGCACTGCACTGGAACCCATTTCCCCATGCGCTGCACTGGGACGCGTTTCCCCATGTGCTGCAGTGGGATGGGTTTCCCCATGCGCTACACTGGGACGGGTTTCCCCATGCGCTGCACTGGGACGAGTTTCCTCGTGCTGCACTGGGACGGGTTTCCCCATGCGCTGCACTGGAACCCATTTCCCCATGCGCTGCACTGGGACGCGTTTCCCCATGTGTTGCACTGGGACGGGTTTCCACATGTGCTGCACTGGGATGGATTTCCCCATGCGTTGCACTGGGACGGGTTTCCCCATGCGCTGCACTGGGACGGGTTTCCCCATGTGCTGCAGTGGGATGGGTTTCCCCATGCGCTACACTGGGACAGGTTTCCCCATGTGCCGCACTGGGACAGGTTTCCTCGTGCTGCACTGGGACAGGTTTCCCCATGCGCTGCAGTGGGATGGGTTTCCCCATGCGCTACACTGGGACGGGTTTCCCCATGTGCTGCACTGGGACGGGTTTCCTCATGTGCTACACTGGGACGGGTTTCCCCATGTGCTGCACTGGGACGGGTTTCCCCATGCGCTACACTGGGACGTGTTTCCCCATGTGCTGCAGTGGGATGGGTTTCCCCATGCGCTACACTGGAACGGGTTTCCCCATGTGCTGCAGTGGGACGTGTTTCCCCATGTGCTGCAGTGGGACGGGTTTCCCCATGCGCTACACTGGGACGGGTTTCCCCATGCGCTACACTGGGACGTGTTTCCCCATGTGCTGCAGTGGGACGGGTTTCCCCATGTGCTGCAGTGGGACGGGTTTCCCCATGCGCTACACTGGAACGGGTTTCCCCATGTGCTGCAGTGGGACGTGTTTCCCCATGTGCTGCACTGGGACGGGTTTCCCCATGCGCTACACTGGGACGTGTTTCCCCATGTGCTGCAGTGGGATGGGTTTCCCCATGCGCTACACTGGAACGGGTTTCCCCATGTGCTGCAGTGGGACGTGTTTCCCCATGTGCTGCAGTGGGACGGGTTTCCCCATGCGCTACACTGGGACGGGTTTCCCCATGCGCTACACTGGGACGTGTTTCCCCATGTGCTGCAGTGGGACGGGTTTCCCCATGTGCTGCAGTGGGACGGGTTTCCCCATGCGCTACACTGGAACGGGTTTCCCCATGTGCTGCAGTGGGACGTGTTTCCCCATGTGCTGCACTGGGACGGGTTTCCCCATGCACTACACTGGGAAGGGTTTCCCCATGCGCTACACTGGGACGGGTTTCCCCATGTGCTGCAGTGGGACGGGTTTCCCCATGCGCTGCACTGGGACAGGTTTCCCCATGCGCTGCAGTGGGATGGGTTTCCCCATGCGCTACACTGGGACGGGTTTCCCCATGTGCTGCTTTGGGACGGGTTTCCCCATGCGCTGCACTGGGACGGGTTTCCCCATGCGCTGCACTGGGACGGGTTTCCCCATGCGCTGCACTGGGATGGGTTTCCCCATGTGCTACACTGGGACGGGTTTCCCCATGCGCTGCTCTGGGACGAGTTTCCTCGTGCTGCACTGGGACGGGTTTCCCCATGTGCTGCAGTGGGATGGGTTTCCCCATGCGCTGCACTGGTACCCATTTCCCCATGCGCTGCACTGGGACGCGTTTCCCCATGTGTTGCACTGGGACGGGTTTCCTCATGGGCTGCATTGGGACGGGTTTCCCCATGCGCTGCACTGGAACCCATTTCCCCATGCACTGCACTGGGACGGGTTCCCCCAAGTGCTGCTCTAGGACAGGTTTCCCCATGCGCTGCACTGGGATGGGTTTCCCCATGTGCTGCAGTGGGATGGGTTTCCCCATGCGCTACACTGGGACGGGTTTCCCCATGCGCTGCGCTGGGACGAGTTTCCTCGTGCTGCACTGGGACGGGTTTCCCCATGTGCTGCAGTGGGATGGGTTTCCCCATGCGCTGCACTGGTACCCATTTCCCCATGCGCTGCACTGGGACGCGTTTCCCCATGTGTTGCACTGGGATGGGTTTCCTCATGGGCTGCACTGGGACGGGTTCCCCCAAGTGCTGCTCTAGGACGGGTTTCCCCATGCGCTGCACTGGGACAGGTTTCCCCATGCGCTGCACTGGGACGGGTTTCCCCATGCGCTGCACTGGGACGGGTTTCCTCATACGCTGCACTGGGACCCGTTTCCTCATGCGCTGCACTGGGACCCGTTTCCCCATGCACTGCACTGGGACGGGTTTCCACATGTGGTGCACTGGGACCCGTTTCCCCATGCGCTGCACTGGGATGGATTTCCCCATGCGCTGCACTGGGACGGGTTTCCTCATGCGCTGCACTGGGACGGGTTTCCCCATGCGCTGCACTGGGACGGGTTTCCCCATGTGCTGCACTGGGACGGGTTTCCTCATGCGCTGCACTGGGACCCGTTTCCCCACGTGCTGCACTGGGACCCATTTCCCCATGCACTGCACTGGGACGGGTTTCCCCATGCGCTGCACTGGGACGGGTTTCCCCATGCGCTGCACTGGGATGGGTTTCCTTATGCGCTGCACTGGGACGGGTTTCCCCATGCGCTGCACTGGGACCCATTTCCCCATGCGTTGCACTGGGACGGGTTTCCCCATGAGCTGCACTGGGACCCATTTCCCCATGCGTTGCACTGGGACGGGTTTCCCCATGCGCTGCACTGGTACAGGTTTCCCCATGCGCCGCTCTGGGATGGGTTTCCCCACGTCCTGCAAAAGGACTCATTTCCCAACACCCTGCACTGGGACTCATTTTCCCCCTGTGATTAGATTACTTTACAGTGTGGAAGCAGGCCCTTCGGCCCAACAAGTCCACACCGACCCGCAAACCACCCATACCCCTACATTTACCCCTTACTGAACACTATAGGCAATTTAGCATGGCCAATTCACCTGACCTGCACATCTTTGTGACTGTGGGAGGAAACCGGAGCACCCGGAGGAAACCCACGCAGACACAGGGAGAATGTGCAAACTCCACACAGTCAGTTGTCTGAGGCGGGAATTGAACCCGGGTCTCTGGCGCTGTGAGGCAGCATTGCTAACCACTGTGCCACCATGCCGCCCACAAATGAGTCCTGGTGCAGAACATGGAGAAACCAGTCCTGGTAAAGCGTGTGAGGAAACGAGTCCTTGTGCAGTGTGTGGGGAAACCAGTACGGGTGCAGTACCAGGAATAGTTTCCCCAAACGCTGCACCGGGACTCGCATTCCACAAGTGCTGAACCAGAACTGGTTTCCCCACACGCTGTTCTAGGACACGTTTCCCCAAGCGCTGCACCAGGACCCGTCTATCCACGCACTGTTCTGGGACACGTTTCTCCAAGTGCTGCACCCGTACTGGTTTCCCCACACACTGCACAAGGACTCGTTTCCTCACACGCTTTACCAGGACTGGTTTCTCCATGTTCTGCACCAGGACTCATTACCTAACATGCTGCACCAGGACCGATTTCCCCATGTGATACACCAGGACTCATTTCTCCACGCACTGCACCAGGACCCATTACCCCCTGCATTGCACGAGGACTCGTTTCCCCACACGCTGCACCAGGACTGGTTTCCCCTTGCATTGAACCGGTACTCGTTTCCCCTCACGCTGTGCTAGGATTCATTTCCCCACGTGCTGTTCGCGGACTCGTTTCCCTATGCGCTGCACTGGAACGGGTTTCCCCACACGCTTCACCGCATGGGGAGTCGTTTCCACATGCGCTGCGCCGGGATTCATTCCCCCGTGTGCTGCTCCGGGACACGTTACCCCACGTGCTGAACTGAGACTCTTTTCCCCACCTGCTGTACTGGGACTCATTTCCCTACACACTGCACCGGGACTGGTTTCATCACGTGGTGCACCAGGACTGGTTTCATCACGTGGTGCACCAGGACTGGTTTCGCCATGAGCTGAACCAGTACTCCTTTCCCCTCACACTGTGCTGGGGTTCATTTCCCCATGTTGTTCAAGGTCTCGTTTCCCTATGCGCTGCACTGGAACATGTTTCCCCATGCGCTGCACCGGACAGGTTTCCCCACACACTGCAGCGGGACTCATTTCCAAATGCGCTGCACCAGGATCCGTTTCCCCACGTGCTGCACCAGGACTTATTTCCAGGACCCATTTCCTCATGTGCAGCACTGGGACTGCGTTGTCCACGCACTGAACCAGGAATCATTTTCCAATGTGTTGCACCGGGACTGGTTTCCCACGCACTGCACTGGGACCCATTTCCCTACACACTGCACCGGGATTGGTTTTCCCATGCGCTGCACCAGAACTCATTTCCCCACACGCTGCAACTGGGACTGATTTCCCCACGCGCTGCACCAGGAATGGTTTCCCCATGCACTGCACAAGGACTCGTTTTCACACATGCTGTAGCAGGACTGGTTTCTCCAAGTGCTGCACCAGGACTCATTTGCCTATGTGCAGCACAAGGACTGATTTGTCCACACGCTGCACCAGGACTGGTTTCCTCATTCGCTGCACCGGGACCCATTTCCCTACACACTGCACCCAGGACTTGTTTCCCCACGCGCTGCTCCAGGACTCATTTCCTCATGCGCTGAACTGTTACTCATTTCCCCATGCGCTGAACTGGGAGTCATTTCTCCACGTGATGCACCAGGACTTGCTTCCCCTTGTGCTGTTCTGGGACTCAATTCCACACATGCTGCACCGGGACCCATTTCTGCAGGTGCTGCGCCTGAACATATTTCCCCATGCGCTGTACCGGGACTGGTTTCCGTACACATTGCACTGGGACTCATTTCTGCATGCGCTGCACCATTACTGGTTTCTCCACATGCTTTACTGGAACTGGTTTCCCAATGCTCTGTGCCAGAACTCATTGCCTAACATGCTGCACTGGGACTCATTTCTCCACACGCTGCACCACGACTGGTTTCCGCACTCGCTGTACCAAGATTGGTTTCCCCACGCACTGCACCAGGACTGGTTTCCCCACGTGCTGCACCAGGACTGGTTTCCGCACACGCTGCAGCAGGACTGGTTTCCCCATGCGCTGCACCGGGACTCATTTCTGGACATGCTGCACCAGGACTGGTTTCCCCACGTGCTGCATAAGGACGTGTTTCCCAATCACTGCACCAGGACTGGTTTCACACACGCTGCACTGGGACTGGCTTCCTCACTCTCTGCACGGTATTCATTTCCCCACGGTATTCATTTCCCCACGCACTCCACCGGGAATCATTTCCCCCCACACTGCAGTGGGACTCGTTTCCTTATGTGCTGCACTGGGACTGGTTTGCACACACGCTGCACTGGGACTCATTTCCTCACGTGCTGCACTGGGAGTGGTTTGCCCACGCACTCCACCGGGACTCATTTCCCCATGCGCTGCACCAAGACACATTTCCCCACGTGCTGCGCTGGGACTCGCTTTCCCAGCGAGTTGCACCAGGAGTGACTCATTTCTAGGACTCATTTCCCCAAGCCCTGCAGCAGGATCAATATCCCCACACGCTGTTCTGAAACCCATTTCCCCAAGCGTTGCACCAGGACTCATCTCCCTACGTGCTGTTCTGGATTCTCTTCCCCACACGCTGTTCTAGGACTCATTTCCCCTCATTCCACAGTGGCAGCCATTTCGACACATGCTGCACCGGGACACGTTCCCCTCACGCTGCTCTGGGACTCGTTGCCCCATGCGTTGCACTGGGATTCACTTCCCCACATGCTGAGAGGGGAAAGATATATAAGAGACCTAAGGGGCAACTTTTTCACATAGAGGGTGGTATGTGAATGGACTGAGCTGCCAGAGGAAGTGGTGGAGGCTGGTACAATTGCAATATTTAAAAGGCATTTGGATGGATATATGAATAGGAAGGGTTTGGAGGAATATGGGCTGGGTGCTGGCAGGTGGGACTAGATTGGGTTGGGATATCTGGTCGGCATGGATGGGTTGGACGGAAAGGTCTGTTTCCATGCTGTACATCTCTGTGACTCTATGACTCATTTCCCTATACACTGCACTAGGACTGGCTTCCCCAAGCGCAGCACCAGGACCCGTCTCCCACGCTCTGTTCTGGGACTTACTTCCCTGTGCGCTATTCTAGGACTCAGTTCCCCAAGTGCTGTACCAAGACCCATTTCCCCTTGCGCTGCACCAGGCTTCGCTTCCCAACGTACTGCACCGAGACTTGTTTCCCCACGTACTGCACTGGGACTTGTTTCCCCACGTACTGCATCGAGACTTGTTTCCCCACGTATTGCACCAGGACCCATCACCACACGCGCTGTTCTGGGAGACGCTTCCCCAAGCATTGCACCAGGACTCGTTTCCCCACATTCTGCACCGGGACTAATTTTCCCACGCGCTGCACTTGGACTCATTTCCCCATGCGCTGCACAATAACTCTTTTCCCCGCGCACTACACCAGGACTGGTTTCTGCACACACTGCACTGGGACTGGTTTCTCCACGCACTGCACTGGGACTCATTTCCTTATGTGCTGCACTGGGACTCATTTCCCCATGAGCTGCACCAGGACTCTTTTCCCCAAACGCTGTATTGGGACTGGTTTCCCCATGCGCTGCACAGGGACCCGATTCCTCATTCTCTGCACTGGTACACATTTCCCTACACACTGCACCGGGACTCATTTCCCCACGTGCTGCACCAGGACTCATTTCCCCATGTGCTGCACTGGGATTGGTAGTCCCATGCGCTGTTCTGGGAATGGCTTCCCCATGCACTGCACCGGCACACGATTCCCCACATACTGTACTGGGACTCATCTCCCCATGCACTGCACCGGGACACATTGCCCCAAGCACTGCACCGAGACTCTTGTCCCCACGCACTGCACCGGGACTCATTTCCTCATGCGCTGCACCAGCACACGTTTTCCCACAAGCTGCACCAGGACTCATTTCCCCATGCACTGCACCAGAACTCATTTCCCCACGTGCTGCACTGGGACTCATTTCCCCACGTGCTGCACTGGGACTCATTTCCCCACATACTACACTGGGGCTCATTTCCCCATGTGCTGCACTGGGACTCATTTCCCCATGTGCTGCACCAGGACTCATTTCTCCACGTGCTGCACCAGGACTCATTTCTCCATGTGCTGCACCGCGACTCATTTCCCAACGTGCTGCACCACGACTCATTTCCCCACGTGCTGCACCATGACTCATCGCCCCACGTGCTGCACCACGACTCATCGCCCCACGTGCTGCACCATGACTCATTTCCCCACGTGCTGCACCATGACTCATCGCCCCACGTGCTGCACCACGACTCATTTCCCCACGTGCTGCACCACGACTCATTTCCCCACGTGCTGCACCATGACTCATTTCCCCACGTGCTGCACTGAGACTCATCTCCCCATGCACTGCACCGGGACACATTGCCCCAAGCACTGCACCGAGACTCTTGTCCCCACGCACTGCACCGGGACTCATTTCCTCATGCGCTGCACCAGCACACGTTTTCCCACAAGCTGCACCAGGACTCATTTCCCCATGCACTGCACCAGAACTCATTTCCCCACGTGCTGCACTGGGACTCGTTTCCCCACGTGCTGCACTGGGACTTATTTCCCCATGTGCTGCACTGGGACTCATTTCCCCACGTGCTGCACTGGGACTCATTTCCCCACATACTACACTGGGACTCATTTCCCCATGTGCTGCACCAGGACTCATTTCCCCATGTGCTGCACCAGGACTCATTTCTCCATGTGCTGCACCGCGACTCATTTCCCCACGTGCTGCACCACGACTCATTTCCCCACGTGCTGCACCATGACTCATTTCCCCACGTGCTGCACCACGACTCATCGCCCCACGTGCTGCACCACGACTCATTTCCCCACATGCTGCACCACGACTCATTTCCCCACGTGCTGCACCACGACTCATCGCCCCACGTGCTGCACCACGACTCATTTCCCCACATGCTGCACCACGACTCATTTCCCCACGTGCTGCACTGGGACTCATCTCCCCATGCACTGCACCGGGACACATTGCCCCAAGCACTGCACCGAGACTCTTGTCCCCACGCACTGCACCGGGACTCATTTCCTCATGCGCTGCACCAGCACACGTTTTCCCACAAGCTGCACCAGGACTCATTTCCCCATGCATTGCACCAGAACTCATTTCCCCACGTGCTGCACTGGGACTCGTTTCCCCACGTGCTGCACTGGGACTTATTTCCCCATGTGCTGCACTGGGACTCATTTCCCCACGTGCTGCACTGGGACTCATTTCCCCACATACTACACTGGGGCTCATTTCCCCACGTGCTGCACCACGACTCATCACCCCACGTGCTGCACCACGACTCATTTCCCCACGTGCTGCACTGGGACTCATCACCCCACGTGCTGCACCGCGACACACTTCCCCACATGCTGCACCGGGACTCATTTCCCCACATGCTGCACCGGGACTCATTTCCCCACACGCTGCACCAGGACTCATTTCCCCACACGCCGCACCGGGATTCATTTCACCACACGCTGCACCAGGACTCATTTCCCCACACGCTGCACCGGGATTCATTTCCCCACCCGCTGCACCGGGACTCATTTCCCCACATGCTGCACTGGGTCTCATTTCTCCACATATGCTGCACTGGGACTCATTTCCCCACATGCTGCACCAGGACTCATTTCCCCACACGCTGCACCGGGACTCATTTCCCCACACGCTGCACCGGGACTCATTTCCCCGCACGCTCCACTGGAACTCATTTCCCCACACGCTGCACCAGGACTCATTTCCCCACACGCCGCACCGGGACTCATTTCCCCACACGCTGCACCAGGACTCATTTCCCCACACGCTGCACCGGGACTCATTTCCCCACACGCTGCACCAGGACTCATTTCCCCACACACTGCACCAGGACTCATTTCCCCACACAGTGCACCAGGAATCATTTCTCCACTCGCTACACTGGGTCTTATTTCCCTACATGCTGCACCAGGACTCATTTCCCCACATACTGCACCGGGACTCATTTCCACACAGACTGCAACAGGACTCATTTCCCCACACGCTGCACCAGGACTCATTACCCCACATGCTGCACTGGGACACATTTCCCCACACGCTGCACCAGGACTTGTTTCACCACACGCTGCACCGGGACTCTTTTCCCCACATGCTGCACTGGGACTCATTTCCCCACATGCTGCACTGGGACTTATTTTCCCACACGCTGCACTGGGTCTCATTTCCCCACATGCTGCACTGGGTCTCGTTTCCCCACACGCTGCACTGGGTCTCATTTCCCCACACGCTGCACGGGATATCATTTCCCACACGCTGCACTGGGTCTCATTTTCCCCAAAAGCTGCACCAGGACACATTTCCCCACACGCTGCACCAGGACTCATTTCCCCACACGCTGCTCCGCGACTTATTTCCCCACATGCTGCACCAGGACTCGTTTCCCCACACTCTGCTCCGGGTCTCATTTCACCACATGCTGCACCAGGACTCATTTCCCCACACATGCTGCACCCGGACTCATTTCCCCACATGTAGCACTGGGACTCATTTCTCCACACACTGCATTGGGACTCATTTCCCCACACGCTGCACCAGGACTCATTTCCCCACACGCTGCACCGGGACTCATTTCCACACATGCTGCATCAGGACTCATTTACCCACACGCTGCACCAGGCCTCGTTTCCCCACACGCTGCACCAGGACCCGTTTCCCCACACACTGCACCAGGACTTGTTTCCCCACACACTGCACTGGAACTCATTTCCCCAAACGCGGTACCAGGACTCATTTCCCCACATGCTGCACTGGGACTCATTTCCCCACACGCCGCACCAGGACTCATTTCCCCACATGCTGCACTGGAACTCATTTCCCCAAACTCTGTGCCAGGACACATTTCCCCACACGCTGCACCAGGACTTATTTCCCTACACGCTGCACTGTGACTCATTTCCCCACATGCTGCACTGGAACTCATTTCCCCACACACTGCACTGGGACTCATTTCCCCACACGCTGCACTGGGACTCATTTCCCCACACGCTGCACCAGGACTCATTTCCACACACGCCGCACCGGGACTCATTTCCCCACACGCTGCACCAGGACTCATTTCCCCACACGCTGCACCAGGACTCATTACCCCACATGCTGCACTGGGACTCATTTCCCCACACGCTGCACCAGGACTCATTTCCCCACACGCTGCACCAGGACGTGTTTCCCCACACGCTGCACCGGGACTCTTTTCCCCACATGCTGCACTGGGACTCATTTCCCCACACGATGCACTGGGACTTATTTTCCCACACGCTGCACTGGGTCTCATTTCCCCACATGCTGCACTGGGTCTCGTTTCCCCACACGCTGCACTGGGTCTCATTTCCCCACATGCTGCACCAGGACTCATTTCCCCACACATGCTGCACCCGGACTCATTTCCCCACACGTAGCACTGGGACTCATTTCTCCACACACTGCACTGGGACTCATTTACCGACACGCTGCACCAGGCCTCGTTTCCCCACACGCCGCACCAGGACTCGTTTCTCCACACACTGCACCAGGACTTGTTTCCCCACACACTGCACTGGAACTCATTTCCCCAAACGCGGTACCAGGACTCGTTTCCCCACATGCTGCACTGGAACTCATTTCCCCACACGCCGCACCAGGACTCATTTCCCCACACACTGCACTGGAACTCATTTCCCCAAACGCTGTACCAGGACACATTTCCCCACACGGTGCACCAGGACTTATTTCCCTACACGCTGCACCGTGACTCATTTCCCCACACGCTGCACTGGAACCCATTTCCCCACACACTGCACTGGGACTCATTTCCCCACACGCTGCACCGGGACTCTTTTCCCCACATGCTGCACTGGGACTCATTTCCCCACACGCTGCACTGGAACTCATTTCCCCACACGCTGCACTGGGATTTATTTTCCCACACGCTGCACTGGGTCTCATTTCCCCACACGCTGCACTGGGTCTCATTTCCCCTCACGCTGCACGGGATATCATTTCCACACACGCTGCACTGGGACTCATTTCCCCACACGCTGCACCGGGACTCTTTTCCCCACATGCTGCACTGGGACTCATTTCCCCACACGCTGCACTGGAACTCATTTCCCCACACGCTGCACTGGGATTTATTTTCCCACACGCTGCACTGGGTCTCATTTCCCCACACGCTGCACTGGGTCTCATTTCCCCTCACGCTGCACGGGATATCATTTCCCCACACGCTGCACTGGAACCCATTTCCCCACACACTGCACTGGGACTCATTTCCCCACACGCTGCACTGGAACTCATTTCCCCACACGCTGCGCTGGGATTTATTTTCCCACACGCTGCACTGGGTCTCATTTCCCCACACGCTGCACTGGGTCTCATTTCCCCACACGCTGCACTGGGTCTCATTTCCCCTCACGCTGCACGGGATATCATTTCCATACACGCTGCACTGGGTCTCATTTTCCCCAAAAGCGGCACCAGGACACATTTCCCCACACGATGCACCAGGACTCATTTCCCCACATGCTGCACCGCGACTTATTTCCCCACACGCTGCACCAGGACTCGTTTCCCCACACGCTGCTCCGGGTCTCATTTCCCCACACGCTGCACCAGGACCCGTTTCCCCACACGCTGCTCCGGGTCTCATTTCCCCACATGCTGCACCAGGACTCGTTTCCCCTCACACTGGACCGGGACCCATTTCCCCACACGTAGCACTGGGACTCATTTCCCCACACACTGCACTGGGACTCATTTCCCCACACGCTGCACCAGGACTCATTTCCCCACACACTGCACTAGGAATCATTTCCCCACACACTGCACCAGGAATCATTTCCCCACTCGCTGCACCAGGACTCATTTCCCCACACACTGCACTAGGAATCATTTCCCCACACACTGCACCAGGAATCATTTCCCCACTCGCTGCATCAGGACTCATTTCCCCACACGCTGCACTGAGTCTCATTTCCCCAAACGCTGCACCAGGACACATTTCCCCTTATGCTGCACCATGACTCATTTCCTCACACGCTGCACTTGGTCTCATTTCCCCACATGCTGCACCAGGACTCATTTCCCCACACGCTGCACCAGGACTCGTTTCCCCTCACGCTGCACCAGGACGTGTTTCCCCATACGCTGCACTGGGTCCCATTTCCCGACACGCTGCACTGGGTCTCATTTCCCCACACGCTGCACTGGGTCTCATTTCCCCACATGCTGCACTGGGAATCATTTCCCCTCACGCTGCAGCGGGACTCATTTCCCCACAGGCTGCACTGGGTCTCATTTCCCCACAATCTGCACTGGGACTCATTTCCCTACACACTGCACTGGGACTCATTTCCCCACACGCAGCACTGGGACTCATTTCCCCACATGCTGCACTGGGTCTCATTTCCCCACATGCTGCACTGGGACTCATTTCCCCACACGCTGCACTGGGACTCATTTCCCCACACGCTGCACTGGAACTCATTTCCCCAAACGCTGTACCAGGATACATTTCCCCACACGCTGCACCAGGACTTATTTCCCTACACGCTGCACCGTGACTCATTTCCCCACACGCTGCACTGGAACCCATTTCCCCACACACTGCACCGGGACTCATTTCCCCACACGCTGCACCGGGACTCTTTTCCCCACATGCTGCACTGGGACTCATTTCCCCACACGCTGCACTGGGACTCATTTCCCCACACGCTGCACTGGAACTCATTTCCCCAAACGCTGTACCAGGACACATTTCCCCACACGCTGCACCAGGACTTATTTCCCTACACGCTGCACCGTGACTCATTTCCCCACACGCTGCACTGGAACTCATTTCCCCACTCACTGCACTGGGACTCATTTCCCCACACGCTGCACCGCAACCCATTTCCCCACACGCTGCACTGAGACTCATTTCCCCACACACTGCACTGGGACTCATTTCCCCACACGCTGCACCAGGACTCGTTTCCCCACACACTGCACTGGAACTCATTTCCCCAAACGCGGTACCAGGACTCATTTCCCCACATGCTGCACGGGGACTCATTTCCCCACACACCGCACCAGGACTCATTTCCCCACACACTGCACTGGAACTCATTTCCCCACACGCTGCACCAGGACTTATTTCCCTACACGCTGCACCGTGACTCATTTCCCCACACACTGCACTGGAACTCATTTCCCCACACGCGGCACTGGGTCTCATTTCCCCACACGCTGCACCAGGACTCATTTCTCCACATAGTCCATCAGGACTCATATCCACACATGCTGCACTGGGACTCATTTCCCCACACGCTGCACTGGAACTCATTTCCCTAAACTCTGTACCAGGACACACTTCCCCACACGCTGCACCAGGACTTATTTCCCTACACGCTGCACCGTGACTCATTTCCCCACACGCTGCACTGAAACTCATTTCCCCACACACTGCACTGGGACTCATTTACCCACACGCTGCACCGGGACTCATTTCCCCACACGCTGCACAGGGACTCTTTTCCCCAGATGCTGCACTGGGACTCATTTCCCCACACGCTGCACTGGGACTTATTTTCCCACATGCTGCACCAGGACCCATTTCCCCACACACTGCACCAGGAATCATTTCCCCACTTGCTGCATCAGGAATCATTTCCCCACACACTGCACTGGGACTCATTTCCCCTCACGCTGCACTGGGTCTCATTTCCCCTCACGCTGCACCGGACATCATTTCCCCACACGCTGCACTGGGTCTCATTTCCCCACACGCTGCACCAGGACACATTTCCCCATACGCTGCACCATGACTAATTTCCTCACACGCTGCACTTTTTCATTTTTCCCCACACGCTGCAGCGGGTATCATTTCCCCACACACTGCACTGTGACTCATTTCCCCACACGCTGCACCACGACTCATTTCCCCACACGCTGCACCGGGACTCATTTCCACACATGCTGCATCAGGACTCATTTCCCCACACGCTGCACCAGGACTTATTTCCCTACACGCTGCACCAGGACTCGTTTCCCCACACACTGCACTGGAACTCATTTCCCCAAACGCGGTACCAGGACTCATTTCCCCACACGCTGCACCGGGACTCTTTTCCCCACATGCTGCACTGGGACTCATTTCCCCACACGCTGCACTGGAACTCATTTCCCCACACGCTGCACTGGGATTTATTTTCCCACACGCTGCACTGGGTCTCATTTCCCCACACGCTGCACTGGGTCTCATTTCCCCTCACGCTGCACGGGATATCATTTCCCCACACGCTGCACTGGAACCCATTTCCCCACACACTGCACTGGGACTCATTTCCCCACACGCTGCACTGGAACTCATTTCCCCACACGCTGCGCTGGGATTTATTTTCCCACACGCTGCACTGGGTCTCATTTCCCCACACGCTGCACTGGGTCTCATTTCCCCACACGCTGCACTGGGTCTCATTTCCCCTCACGCTGCACGGGATATCATTTCCACACACGCTGCACTGGGTCTCATTTTCCCCAAAAGCGGCACCAGGACACATTTCCCCACACGATGCACCAGGACTCATTTCCCCACATGCTGCACCGCGACTTATTTCCCCACACGCTGCACCAGGACTCGTTTCCCCACACGCTGCTCCGGGTCTCATTTCCCCACACGCTGCACCAGGACCCGTTTCCCCACACGCTGCTCCGGGTCTCATTTCCCCACATGCTGCACCAGGACTCGTTTCCCCTCACACTGGACCGGGACCCATTTCCCCACACGTAGCACTGGGACTCATTTCCCCACACACTGCACTGGGACTCATTTCCCCACACGCTGCACCAGGACTCATTTCCCCACACACTGCACTAGGAATCATTTCCCCACACACTGCACCAGGAATCATTTCCCCACTCGCTGCACCAGGACTCATTTCCCCACACACTGCACTAGGAATCATTTCCCCACACACTGCACCAGGAATCATTTCCCCACTCGCTGCATCAGGACTCATTTCCCCACACGCTGCACTGAGTCTCATTTCCCCAAACGCTGCACCAGGACACATTTCCCCTTATGCTGCACCATGACTCATTTCCTCACACGCTGCACTTGGTCTCATTTCCCCACATGCTGCACCAGGACTCATTTCCCCACACGCTGCACCAGGACTCGTTTCCCCTCACGCTGCACCAGGACGTGTTTCCCCATACGCTGCACTGGGTCCCATTTCCCGACACGCTGCACTGGGTCTCATTTCCCCACACGCTGCACTGGGTCTCATTTCCCCACATGCTGCACTGGGAATCATTTCCCCTCACGCTGCAGCGGGACTCATTTCCCCACAGGCTGCACTGGGTCTCATTTCCCCACAATCTGCACTGGGACTCATTTCCCTACACACTGCACTGGGACTCATTTCCCCACACGCAGCACTGGGACTCATTTCCCCACATGCTGCACTGGGTCTCATTTCCCCACATGCTGCACTGGGACTCATTTCCCCACACGCTGCACTGGGACTCATTTCCCCACACGCTGCACTGGAACTCATTTCCCCAAACGCTGTACCAGGATACATTTCCCCACACGCTGCACCAGGACTTATTTCCCTACACGCTGCACCGTGACTCATTTCCCCACACACTGCACTGGAACCCATTTCCCCACACACTGCACCGGGACTCATTTCCCCACACGCTGCACCGGGACTCTTTTCCCCACATGCTGCACTGGGACTCATTTCCCCACACGCTGCACTGGGACTCATTTCCCCACACGCTGCACTGGAACTCATTTCCCCAAACGCTGTACCAGGACACATTTCCCCACACGGTGCACCAGGACTTATTTCCCTACACGCTGCACCGTGACTCATTTCCCCACACGCTGCACTGGAACTCATTTCCCCACTCACTGCACTGGGACTCATTTCCCCACACGCTGCACCGCAACCCATTTCCCCACACGCTGCACTGAGACTCATTTCCCCACACACTGCACTGGGACTCATTTCCCCACACGCTGCACCAGGACTCGTTTCCCCACACACTGCACTGGAACTCATTTCCCCAAACGCGGTACCAGGACTCATTTCCCCACATGCTGCACGGGGACTCATTTCCCCACACACCGCACCAGGACTCATTTCCCCACACACTGCACTGGAACTCATTTCCCCACACGCTGCACCAGGACTTAGTTCCCTACACGCTGCACCGTGACTCATTTCCCCACACACTGCACTGGAACTCATTTCCCCACACGCGGCACTGGGTCTCATTTCCCCACACGCTGCACCAGGACTCATTTCTCCACATAGTCCATCAGGACTCATATCCACACATGCTGCACTGGGACTCATTTCCCCACACGCTGCACTGGAACTCATTTCCCTAAACTCTGTACCAGGACACACTTCCCCACACGCTGCACCAGGACTTATTTCCCTACACGCTGCACCGTGACTCATTTCCCCACACGCTGCACTGAAACTCATTTCCCCACACACTGCACTGGGACTCATTTACCCACACGCTGCACCGGGACTCATTTCCCCACACGCTGCACAGGGACTCTTTTCCCCAGATGCTGCACTGGGACTCATTTCCCCACACGCTGCACTGGGACTTATTTTCCCACATGCTGCACCAGGACCCATTTCCCCACACACTGCACCAGGAATCATTTCCCCACTTGCTGCATCAGGAATCATTTCCCCACACACTGCACTGGGACTCATTTCCCCTCACGCTGCACTGGGTCTCATTTCCCCTCACGCTGCACCGGACATCATTTCCCCACACGCTGCACCACGACTCATTTCCCCACACGCTGCACCGGGACTCATTTCCACACATGCTGCATCAGGACTCATTTCCCCACACGCTGCACCAGGACTTATTTCCCTACACGCTGCACCAGGACTCGTTTCCCCACACACTGCACTGGAACTCATTTCCCCAAACGCGGTACCAGGACTCATTTCCCCACATGCTGCACTGGGACTCATTTCCCCACACACCGCACCAGGACTCATTTCCCCACACACTGCACTGGAACTCATTTCCCCAAACGCTGTACCAGGACACATTTCCCCACACACTGCACCAGGACTTATTTCCCTACACGCTGCACCGTGACTCATTTCCCCACACACTGCACTGGAACTCATTTCCCCACATGCTGCACTGGGACTCATTTACCCACACGCTGCACCGGGACTCATTTCCCCACACGCTGCACCGGGACTCTTTTCCACACATGCTGCACTGGGACTCATTTCCCCACACGCTGCACTGGAACTCATTACCCCAAACTCTCTACCAGGACACATTTCCCCACACGCTGCACCAGGACTTATTTCCCTGCACGCTGCACCGTGACTCATTTCCCCACACACTGCACTGGAACTCATTTCCCCACACACTGCACTGGGACTCATTTACCCACACGCTGCACCGGGACTCATTTCCCCACATGCTGCACCAGGTCTCGTTTCCCCACACGCTGCACCAGGACTCGTTTCCCCACACACTGCACTGGAACTCATTTCCCCAAACGCGGTACCAGGACTCATTCCCCCAATGCTGCACTGGGACTCATTTCCCCACACACCGCACCAGGACTCATTTCCCCACACACTGCACTGGAACTCATTTCCCCAAACGCTGTACCAGGACACATTTCCCCACACGCTGCACCAGGACTTATTTCCCTACACGCTGCACCGTGACTCATTTCCCCACACACTGCACTGGAACTCATTTCCCCAAACGCGGCACTGGGTCTCATTTCCCCACACGCTGCACCAGGACTCATTTCTCCACATAGTCCATCAGGACTCATGTCCACACATACTGCACTGGGACTCATTTCCCCACACGCTGCACTGGAACGCATTTCCCTAAACTCTGTACCAGGACACATTTCCCCACACGCTGCACCAGGTCTTATTTCCCTACACGCTGCACCGTGACTCATTTCCCCACACGCTGCACTGAAACTCATTTCCCCACACACTGCACTGGGACTCATTTACCCACACGCTGCACCGGGACTCATTTCCCCACACGCTGCACCGGGAATCTTTTCCCCAGATGCTGCACTGGGACTCATTTCCCCACACGCTGCACCAGGACACATTTCCCCATACGCTGCACCATGACAAATTTCCTCACACGCTGCACTTTTTCTCATTTCCCCACACGCTGCAGCGGGTATCATTTCCCCACAGGCTGCACTGGGTCTCATTTCCCCACAATCTGCACTGGGACTCATTTCCCTACACACTGCACTGGGACTCATTTCCCCACACGCTGCACTGGGACTCATTTCCCCACACGCTGCACTGGGTCTCTTTTCCCCACATGCTGCACTGGGACTCATTTCCCCACACGCTGCACTGGGACTCATTTCCCCACACGCTGCACTGGGTCTCATTTCCCCAAACACTGCACTGGGACTCATTTCCCCACATGCGGCACTGGGTCTCATTTCCCCACACGCTGCACCAGGACGCATTTCTCCACATAGTCCATCAGGACTCATTTCCCCAAACGCTGTACCAGGATTCATTTCCCCACATGCTGCACTGGGACTTATTTCCCCACACGCTGCACCGCGACCCATTTCCCCACACGCTGCACTGAGAATCATTTCCCCACACACTGCACTGGGACTCATTTCCCCACACGCTGCACCAGGACTCATTTCCCCACACGCTGCACCGGGACTCATTTCCACACATGCTGCATCAGGACTCATTTCCCCACACCCTGCACCAGGACTCGTTTCCCCACACACTGCACTGGAACTCATTTCCCCAAACGCGGTACCAGGACTCATTTCCCCACATGCTGCACCAGGACACTGTGGTGAAAGGGTTAAAATTGTGTCCCAATACATGTGTGAATCTAACCGAAAATGGAAGGTGTCGCTTAGTCCCGTGTGAATCTTGTTATACACCTTCCCGTGTGAATCTTCTTATCTGTATGTAACCAGAATGGAATGTGTTTTTTAGCCTTGCTCTGCTGTTCACATGAATGTTTATATCTGGAAAAGGGTATATCAGCTGGAGAAGTCTCCAGTTCGGTAGAGTCTGCTCCGGGGTTACGTTTAACCGCCGAGCGTGGGTTGTTGGCAACCGCTCTACGAGAACTGACGGCTCCCAGTTTTGGTAACATGTAGAGTGAGTATAAGCCAGACCCGTTGTAAGTACGAGACTGGTTGTGGGGACACTGCGGGGAATAAAACACTTATATTCTAGCAGACTCGCCTCTTGGCTGTTTGTTCTGTGTCAGACTACTTTCCTGCGAGCCTGGTCCTTGACCTTGAGAATTTTTAAAAACATTTTGGCGTAGCCGGCAGGATCAATCGCAATTGAGGAAAGATTTTGATACAGAACAATGTTTTGGAAAAAGGCTAAGAAACCAGAGGAACAAACTGTGGAGGTCCTGACCGTCCCGGGATGGCATGGGCCGTGGCATGGCGTGGCAGTTTGTTTGAGAAATGGTGGGGGGCGACCGGAGGACTGGGAGGCCGAGGGCGTAGGAACCCCAGGGTCGCTGCTGTCCACCCTTGAGAGGATCCCAGTCCTGCCGAAGAACCCATTGCCTGGGGTACAGCGGAGGATGTGGGCCTGTGCGGCGGCTTGTAGACAACAGTCAGACAAGCGCCAAAAAGCTGAAGCAGAATTAGCCCTCCTGAAACATGAGCAGGGACTCAGTTCGGGAGATGCCTCTATGTTGAGGCAGGAAATTATGAAGTTAAAAGCTGAATTGACAGCATTAACTGAACTAGCAGGACGAACTATTATGTATTTATCTGCTAAGAAACGGAAAGAGAAAAGGAAGGTCCCTCGAACCCCGGACCCGGTACAAGTACGGGCGTTTGTAGCCCAGTTAAATAACGGGGATCGGTGGGATATCGATCATTGGGATGGGAACATTTGGGGAGATTTAGATGATCAGTACGAAGAGGACCCACCCGTACTCCAAGCTAAACCAGTGGTTAGGAGAAAGCAGGTTCAGAGACGTCTCCCAGTGCAACGGGAGGTAATGTTAGATGAGGAAGGAAACCCTATACGGAATGAACAAGGGGAGGCAATTATGCATGAATTACCGCGGGCTCAGCCTCCCGCAGAATTCTCTGAATTAACGGAAGACTTCACTACCGATGAGGTGCTGTTTATCACCCAGAAAACCCGACGTAATCCTGGGGAGCCGTTAGAGCTATGGCTAATTCGGCTCCTCGAGGAAGGGGGGCAACAAGTGCAGGTAGACTATCAGGATGCTCCCAAGTTTGGTGGATTAGCAAAGGATGCTGCCATAGACCTGGGGTACCGCAACCAAGCCAAGGATATGGTAATAGATCGCAGTATGGGGACCCTATTTGGGATGTATGCCAGGGCAGTGGCCGAACAGTATCCCTTCCCGTCCGATTGGCCCCCCTTGGAAGGAACTTGGACAACGATTAAGGAAGGGGTTCAGAGGCTAACCCGTTTGTGTGTGCGGGATGCCCTGTTGCTGGGAGTGCTGGACGAGGTAGATAACACAAATGTTAGTAGACAGACTAGAGACCATCTAGTGAAGACTGCCCCCCCCCATTATAAACCACTGTTATTAACCATAATGTTGAGTGGACGGGGAGAAACCCTAGGAGATGCCCGTAGTATGATGAGGGAGATGGGTGGTTTGGGGGATTGGGGACCCACAACCCGTGCTTCTCAGGGGGGCACGGAGGGGCGTCGCCCTGAGGCTCGGGCAGGGGGAAAAGTAAACCCTAATCAAGGAAGTAACCAAGGCCCCTCACGGCGTGCTTTGTGGCAAGCTTTGATACGGGCGCAGGTCCCAGCATCGGAGATTGATGGCCTACCTACACCGGAATTAAAAGACTTATGCAGACGAAAGGGACTGAAGGTGTCCCGGGTAGAGACGGAGTCCCGACCCACTATGGAAGACCTAGTGGAATTACTAACACAAAAATGTCAGACACGGGGTCCGGTTGTTAATGAGCCTCGAAGGGGTAGAACTTCCACTTCCCAGCGGTGGGAATCCTCGGAGGACGAGGAGGAGGAGGAGGTACGGCCTCCCCTCCGAGAGTGTTATAAAGTGGATAGGCGTGGCCGGAAACCTAGTAAGAAAGGCAAGAACAAAGAAGGGCGAGGCAAACGTCTTTACCCAGTGCTGTCTGGGGAAGATGAATGGGAGGAACAATAGGAATCGGGCCAAGCCCCAAGGGTTTGCCCACGAACGAGCCAATGGTCAGCAGACGACATTCGACCTCATGTATCATTGACTATCTATTGGCGCAAATCCGTCCAAACCGTTATGGCTCTAGTGGACACAGGGGCGGAGGCCACCTTAATCTATGGGACGCCCCATAAGTTTAAAGGAACCCCAGTCACGCTGGTTGGGCTGGGAGGTAATCTGATTGAAGGAAGAACAGTACAATTGCCCCTAAAGATAGGTACAATGCCCATTAAAACTTATTCAATTATCATTACACCGGTTAGAGAATGGATCCTGGGAATGGACATTCTGGCCGGTTTAACACTTCACCTCCAACAAGGGAAGTTTGAATTTGGAATCACGAAAATGGCTTTGCGCTGTAGGACGGTGTTAGTGGGAAAGGTTAAGATGGACCCCTTCCCCATCCCGATCGCCGATCGCGTAATAAGTCTTAGACAGTATAGGATTCCCGGCGGACATAAAGAAATATCCGCCACAATTAAGGATTATTTGGAAGCGGGAGTGCTTAGGACATGCACCACGGCGTGGAATAACCCCTTATGGCCCGTACATAAAGCCGATGGGTCATGGCGGATGACGGTAGATTATCGGCAACTAAACCGTCACACTCCGGCCTTGACGGCAGCGGTCCCGGATGCCGTCACTATTATAGGACGAATCCAACATCATCCAGGGGTGTGGTACGGAGTAATTGATTTGGCTAATGCCTTCTTCACAATTCCTATTCCCGAAGATAGGCAGGAACAGTTCGCATTCACTTGGGAGGGTAGACAATTCACGTTCACACGACTGCCCCAAGGATATCTGCATAGCCCTACTATCTGCCACCGGATAGTTGCAGAACACTTGGCTGCCTTTAAAGTGCCTGACGAAGTGATGATCTCGCACTATATTGACGATATGATGATACAGGGGACAAGTCAGAAGCAGGTTCAGGAATTGCTGGACCAACTGGTTCAACATATGCGAGGATATGGGTGGGAGATCAACCCAGCCAAAATCCAGGGTCCCTCACAAACGGTAAAATTCTTAGGAATCGTGTGGAACAAGGGGGAAATGGAAATCACTGCGAAAGCTAAAAATAAGATTCAGGTCTTTGCCGTCCCTCACACCCAGAAGGACGTGCAGCAATTTATTGGGTTATTCGGATTCTGGAGACAGCATATTCCCCATTTAGGACAAATTTTAAAACCTTTGTATCGAGTTACGAGGAAAAAGGCAGCGTTCGAATGGACGGAGGTCCATCAAACTGCATTTGAAATGGCCAAGCAAGCGATACAGCAAGCTTTATCCTTGGGAAAGATACAGTCAGGACCTGTAGAACTGCAAGTCTCAGCACAGGGGGATTATGCCAATTGGAGCTTATGGCAAAAACAGGAAAGGACCCGTAAGCCACTGGGATTTTGGTCCCGAAAATTACCCCCGGCAGGGGAACGGTATACCCCCTTTGAGAAACAGTTATTAGCATGCTACTGGGGCTTGGTGGAAACCGAAGCCCTGACCATTGGACATGAAGTGATCATGAGAACAGTTATCCCTATTCTTCCGTGGGTACTTAGTGACCCCACTACCCACCGAATAGGAACTGCCCAAGAGAGCAGCATCATTAAATGGAAATGGTATGTGTCGGAGAGAGTGCGGACTGGACAGAAAGGAGTGTCAGTCCTACATGAGCAAGTGGCGGAGGCCCCTGAGGAAGGGGAAAAACGGTTTGAGGTGATTGAATACAAGGAATCACCCGTTAAGATGGGAAAACGGTATGATGAACTGACCCCGGATGAACAAGCCACGGCTTGGTTCGTAGATGGGTCAGCCCAATGGAAAGCGGGACAGCGTAGATGGAAAGCTGCCGCCTTTAACCCAAAACAAGGCACTACCCTAGAAGAATTAGGGGAGGGAAAAAGTAGTCAGTGGGCAGAATTAAAGGCAGTGCATATGGTAGTCATGCAAGCAGGGGTCATGGGAGTTTGTTTGTTCTCTGACTCGTGGTCAGTGGTTAACGGCATGACACAATGGATGCCAACTTGGCAGGCCAATCAGTGGATGATCCAGAATAGGGAAGTGTGGGGTAAACAGTTATGGGAAGATATATGGGAGAAAGCTCAATACCTGGTCATATACATCACCCACGTAGATGCCCATACCTCTCGAAATGATGTGGAAGCTCTACATAACCGATATGTGGATGGTATCGTCCGAACCATGATGGTGCAAAGGGGCACCTCAGTGGACCTAGCTAGATGGGCACACCTTAAGGCTGGGCACTGGGGAGTGCAAGGAACCTTGCACTGGGCTCGAGACCGAGGAATAGATCTTATGGTAGATGATGTTAAGACTGCAGTAAACCAGTGTGAGCAGTGTCAACATCAGCGGCAGGGAGTGCCCCAACACATGATGGGACATATCCATCGGGGGGATGGTCCGGGACAGAGCTGGCAAATGGACTTTGTGGGTCCCTTACCCTCCTCACAAGGATGTAACCACATATGTACAGCTGTGGACACTATGTCTGGGGTTTTGGTAGCCCATCCCTGTCGTCACAACAATCAACAGGCTACCTTGCGATGTTTAGATTTGATTGAACAATTTTATGGATTGCCCATACAGGTCCAGAGTGACAATGGCTCCCATTTCACAGGAAGGGCGGTAAAGCAGTGGTGTCACGATAACCACGTGGAATGGGTTTATCATGTACCCTATCACCCACAAGCTGCGGGACTTATAGAACGAATGAATGGGCTTCTGAAGTCCTCACTACGAAAAGCAGGAGGTTGCAATGACTTAACGGGTTGGAGGAAGCAACTAATTCGGG
Organism: Chiloscyllium plagiosum; assembly: GCF_037043375.1. Lineage (NCBI taxonomy): Eukaryota > Metazoa > Chordata > Chondrichthyes > Orectolobiformes > Hemiscylliidae > Chiloscyllium > Chiloscyllium plagiosum. Next base: position 106,666,341 of record NW_028270141.1, read on the forward strand.
TGGTGAAACAAATTAATAACCGCCCATTAGGAAATGGGGTAACACCCTTGAATAGGATGATACGAGTATGTGATACCCCAAAGACTCAGCCTATTAAAATGTGGAAGTTCGCTGAGGAAGCTGATATTCCCGTAAGGGCCACGCCGGCTTCGGCTGGACTGGACCTACGAGCACTAACTGCCCAGACTTTGATCCAACAGAAACCTACGGTGATTAAGACCGGGTTAGGGTTGATTTGTCCCCCTGGAACCTATGGGCATATCCTCCCGCGGTCGGGACTGTCACTAAAGGGGATTGATGTGATGGCAGGCGTAATTGACGCAGACTACCAAGGGGAGTTGGGGGTGATCCTGGTCAACATCACCGCTGAACCTTACGTGATACAGAAGGGGGACAGAATAGCGCAATTGGTCATTAAGCCATGTAACCTTACAACGGTGGAAGAGATGGGAGCTCCCGTTACGGTTACTGAGCGTGGGACGGGGGGATTTGGGTCTACTGACACTAAGGGGGCCAAGGTATGGGTGCGCCAGACGACCGGCCCCCCCAGGCCGGCCGAAATCATAGCACAGGGGAAGGACAGTCTGGTCACCATTATGTACCCCGGAGACCCGACCTGGGCAAACGTCCCGGCGAACCAGTGCTACTTACGTGAGACCTAAATAATGTTGTAATTGCTATGCACCCGCAGGCTGACCCTCCGCCTTGAACATGGGGTGGTCATGGGGATTGCGACTCCTATTGGCGATGTTCGCGATCGGATGGCCACTCCAGGGCATCGGTATCACGGCCTGGACGCTGGTACCGGTCGCCCGCCATGAGGTGCGGTGGGAGGCCAGTAGCCAGCGACGGACGCAGGACAATTTTACATGTGAACCCGGTCAGCAGTGCGTTGTTCTGACTCTCACCAGCGACTGTCAATTGTACACGTGTGCACAGTGCTACATGCGCCGGGATGGGGAAAAATATGACATATCGTTCATACCGCCTAATTGCACCCTGGTGGTAAATGCCCAAGTCAAGACGTGTTTGTGGGACCGACGCACCCAGACATGCGGGACAACGGGGACTCATTGGAGCGTCACAGCTCGGGGGGAAGATCTGTGGCTGCGCAATGCCACCGATATTCGGAATCGTCATCGATTCATGTGGTTAATAATGGTACTGCCCTCGACGAACGCCCCGTCTGAGGCGTTATTAAACCCCACGCGGGGCGGGCCAGCACCGAAGAGGGGTGCCACGGGGGGCGTGCGGTCGCATCGAACACAGTTGGCCCCTATTATGTCAACTTGTCAACAGATGGCCCGGGCGGTACTGCACACTGATGTTCATTGGCGGGTACAGTTGCCCCTCATACCCGAGTGTCATACCAAGAGGCGGCGACGAGCGTGGTACGACACCCTGCTGGGAGGCGCAGGAACTGTTATGGGTATCTCGAATGCCATTGACTCTGAGGTAACCCGTACTAAATTATCTAACACGGGACAGGCCACCTCACAAGGACTACATACTATTGGAAGGTGGATGCCATCCGTAATGATGACTCAAGGAGAGACAGCTGAAATAATGATACGATCTCTGCAATGGGAACTGGATGTCTGGGGCGCCACTCAGGAACTGTTTGAGAACATTACGGCTCAGTTAAATTGGACTGCCTGTCATATTCAAATGTTGCATGCTCAAATACAGAAAGAACGCTTTTTGCGTGTGGTAACATCCCCCAATGTACAGGCGTGGAGGGGAATATGGAATGTATCTGAGAAATTGTGGATGATAACCCATCCAGAGCGAACATGGTGTAACGCAACTATGTGTAACGGATACTTTGTTACCATGAATGTAACCCACACTGTTACGGTCTGTCGATATTATGTATTACCAGTGATTACATCTTCTGGATATTATTTTCTGAAGACAAGGGGACAGTGGTTTAGCCCAGATACCAATATTACCTATGATCTGTCCGCTTGTGAACAGACTGATCAGGGGAAAACTTGCCTACTGATGGACAGGTATCGGGACCCTTGCTTGACTAAGGGAACGGCCCTGTGCGAATGGACTGTTGAGGCTCCAAGGGACATGATGTGGCAGATTGGGCCACACACGCTCTGTGTGGCTACCAATAATCCACATCCTATGCTTCCCTCAGCACCGTTCTCGGGATGCCTCTCAAATGTCTATCAGTGGCACTGGCAGAATCACACCTATTTGTTGACCACTTATAGCAGTGCTCGCCACTTTACCAAGGTGCAGTGGAAAGTGCTGAGGAATCCCTGGAACATTTCCCTGGATCGGTTTAAGCGAGCATTGGACCGATCCGAGGAGCTTAAGCAGATATTACGAAAGCATCAAACCAATGTCACCAAGGTTACGGTGTCTACCTTTATACATGGACAGGAGGTAGTACATGCTGCCCGTGTAGTGGACGTGGAGTCAGCTCATCATTGGTGGGACATATTGAGTGGTATGTCCTCCACTGCGGGGACATTCCTGTTCCCACCCTTGTCGATCCTGGTAGCGGTCCTGGTGATTTTAACATGCTGTAATGTCCTGACTTGCTTGTATATTTGGCGTGTACGTAGGCGCTTGTTAGAAAGAATACATATGGGCATAATGCAACACATGTATTGGGTCAAGCAGTGGAATGTGGTGTAAAATTATGTCCCAATACATGTGTGAATCATTATGCAACACATGTATTGGGCCAAGCAGTGGAATGTGGTGAAAGGGTTAAAATTGTGTCCCAATACATGTGTGAATCTAACCGAAAATGGAAGGTGTCGCTTAGTCCCGTGTGAATCTTGTTATACACCTTCCCGTGTGAATCTTCTTATCTGTATGTAACCAGAATGGAATGTGTTTTTTAGCCTTGCTCTGCTGTTCACATGAATGTTTATATCTGGAAAAGGGTATATCAGCTGGAGAAGTCTCCAGTTCGGTAGAGTCTGCTCCGGGGTTACGTTTAACCGCCGAGCGTGGGTTGTTGGCAACCGCTCTACGAGAACTGACGGCTCCCAGTTTTGGTAACATGTAGAGTGAGTATAAGCCAGACCCGTTGTAAGTACGAGACTGGTTGTGGGGACACTGCGGGGAATAAAACACTTATATTCTAGCAGACTCGCCTCTTGGCTGTTTGTTCTGTGTCAGACTACTTTCCTGCGAGCCTGGTCCTTGACCTTGAGAATTTTTTAAAACAGACACATTTCCCCACACACTGTACTGGAACTCATTTCCCCAAAAGCGGTACCAGGACTCATTTCCCCACATGCTGCACTGGGACTCGTTTCCCCACACGCTGCACCAGGACTCGTTTCCCCACAGACTGCACTGGAACTCATTTCCCCAAACGCGGTACCAGGACTCATTTCCCCACATGCTGCACTGGGACTCATTTCCCCACACACCGCACCAGGAATCATTTCCCCACACACTGCACTGGAACTCATTTCCCCAAACGCTGTACCAGGACACATTTCCCCACACGCTGCACCAGGACTTATTTCCCTACACGCTGCACCGTGACTCATTTCCCCACACACTGCACTGGAACTCATTTCCCCACACGCGGCACTGGATCTCATTTCCCCACACGCTGCACCAGGACTCATTTCTCCACATAGTCCATCAGGACTCATGTCCACACATACTGCACTGGGACTCATTTCCCCACACGCTGCACTGGAACGCATTTCCCTAAACTCTGTACCAGGACACATTTCCCCACACGCTGCACCAGGTCTTATTTCCCTACACGCTGCACCGTGACTCATTTCCCCACACGCTGCACTGAAACTCATTTCCCCACACACTGCACTGGGACTCATTTACCCACACGCTGCACCGGGGCTCATTTCCCCAGATGCTGCACTGGGACTCATTTCCCCACACGCTGCACCAGGACACATTTCCCCATACGCTGCACCATGACAAATTTCCTCACACGCTGCACTTTTTCTCATTTCCCCACACGCTGCAGCGGGTATCATTTCCCCACAGGCTGCACTGGGTCTCATTTCCCCACAATCTGCACTGGGACTCATTTCCCTACACACTGCACTGGGACTCATTTCCCCACACGCTGCACTGGGACTCATTTCCCCACACGCTGCACTGGGTCTCTTTTCCCCACATGCTGCACTGGGACTCATTTCCCCACACGCTGCACTGGGACTCATTTCCCCACACGCTGCACTGGGTCTCATTTCCCCAAACACTGCACTGGGACTCATTTCCCCACATGCGGCACTGGGTCTCATTTCCCCACACGCGGCACCAGGACGCATTTCTCCACATAGTCCATCAGGACTCATTTCCCCAAACGCTGTACCAGGATTCATTTCCCCACATGCTGCACTGGGACTTATTTGCCCACACGCTGCACCGCGACCCATTTCCCCACACGCTGCACTGAGACTCATTTCCCCACACACTGCACTGGGACTCATTTCCCCACACGCTGCACCAGGACACATTTCCCCACACGCTGCACCGGGACTCATTTCCACACATGCTGCATCAGGACTCATTTCCCCACACGCTGCACCAGGACTCGTTTCCCCACACACTGCACTGGAACTCATTTCCCCAAACGCGGTACCAGGACTCATTTCCCCACATGCTGCACCAGGACTCGTTTCCCCACACACTGCACTGGAACTCATTTCCCCAAAAGCGGTACCAGGACTCATTTCCCCATATGCTGCACTGGGACTCATTTCCCCACACGCCGCACCAGGACTCATTTCCCCACACACTGCACTGGAACTCATTTCCCCAAACGCTGTACCAGGACACATTTCCCCACACACTGCACCAGGACTTATTTCCCCACACGCTGCACCGTGACTCATTTCCCCACACACTGCACTGGAACTCATTTCCCCACACACTGCACTGGGACTCATTTACCCACACGCTGCATCGGGACTCATTTCCCCACACGCTGCACCAGGACTCTTTTCCACACATGCTGCACTGGGACTCATTTCCCCACACGCTGCACTGGAACTCATTACCCCAAACTCTCTACCAGGACACATTTCCCCACACGCTGCACCAGGACTTATTTCCCTACACGCTGCACCGTGACTCATTTCCCCACACACTGCACTGGGACTCATTTACCCAAAAGCGGTACCAGGACTCATTTCCCCATATGCTGCACTGGGACTCATTTCCCCACACGCCGCACCAGGACTCATTTCCCCACACACTGCACTGGAACTCATTTCCCCAAACGCTGTACCAGGACACATTTCCCCACACACTGCACCAGGACTTATTTCCCCACACGCTGCACCGTGACTCATTTCCCCACACACTGCACTGGAACTCATTTCCCCACACACTGCACTGGGACTCATTTACCCACACGCTGCATCGGGACTCATTTCCCCACACGCTGCACCAGGACTCTTTTCCACACATGCTGCACTGGGACTCATTTCCCCACACGCTGCACTGGAACTCATTACCCCAAACTCTCTACCAGGACACATTTCCCCACACGCTGCACCAGGACTTATTTCCCTACACGCTGCACCGTGACTCATTTCCCCACACACTGCACTGGGACTCATTTACCCACACGCTGCACCGGGACTCATTTCCCCACACACTGCACTGGAACTCATTTCCCCAAACGATGTACCAGGACACATTTCCCCATACGCTGCACCATGACTAATTTCCTCACACGCTGCACTTTTTCTCATTTCCCCACACGCTGCAGCGGGTATCATTTCCCCACAGGCTGCACTGGGTCTCATTTCCCCACATGCTGCACTGGGACTTATTTCCCCACACGCTGCACCGCGACCCATTTCCCCACACGCTGCACTGGGACTCATTTCCCCACACACTGCACTGGGACTCATTTCCCCACACGCAGCACCGCAACCCATTTCCCCACATGCTGCATCAGGACTCATTTCCCCACACGCTGCACCAGGACTCATTTCCCCACACGCTGCACCAGGACTCGTTTCCCCACACACTGCACTGGAACTCATTTCCCCAAACGCGGTACCAGGACTCATTTCCCCACATGCTGCACTGGGACTCATTTCCCCACACACCGCACCAGGACTCATTTCCCCACACACTGCACCAGGTTTTATTTCCCTACACGCTGCACCAGGACTCATTTCCCCACACGCTGCACTGAAACTCATTTCCCAACACACTGCACTGGGACTCATTTACCCACACGCTGCACCGGGTCTCATTTCCCTACACGCTGCACCGGGACTCTTTTCCCCAGATGCTGCACTGGGACTCATTTCCCCACACGCTGCACTGGAACTCATTATCCCAAACTCTCTACCAGGACACATTTCCCCACACGCTGCACCAGGACTTATTTCCCTACACGCTGCACCGTGACTCATTTCCCCACACACTGCACTGGAACTCATTTCCCCACACACTGCACTGGGACTCATTTACCCACACGCTGCACCGGGACTCATTTCCCCACACGGTGCACCAGGCCTCGTTTCCCCACACGCTGCACTGGGACTCGTTTCCCCACACACTGCACTGGAACTCATTTCCCCAAACGCGGTACCAGGACTCATTTCCCCACATGCTGCACTGGGACTCATTTCCCCACACGCCGCACCAGGACTCATTTCCCCACACACTGCACCGTGACTCATTTCCCCACACACTGCACTGGAACTCATTTCCCCACACGCGGCACTGGGTCTCATTTCCCCACACGCTGCACCAGGACACATTTCCCCATACGCTGCACCATGACAAATTTCCTCACACGCTGCACTTTTTCTCATTTCCCCACACGCTGCAGCGGGTATCATTTCCCCACAGGCTGCACTGGGTCTCATTTCCCCACAATCTGCACTGGGACTCATTTCCCTACACACTGCACTGGGACTCATTTCCCCACACGCTGCACTGGGACTCATTTCCCCACACGCTGCACTGGGTCTCATTTCCCCAAACACTGCACTGGGACTCATTTCCCCACATGCGGCACTGGGTCTCATTTCCCCACACGCTGCACCAGGACGCATTTCTCCACATAGTCCATCAGGACTCATTTCCCCAAACGCTGTACCAGGATTCATTTCCCCACATGCTGCACTGGGACTTATTTCCCCACACGCTGCACCGCGACCCATTTCCCCACACGCTGCACTGAGAATCATTTCCCCACACACTGCACTGGGACTCATTTCCCCACACGCTGCACCAGGACTCATTTCCCCACACGCTGCACCGGGACTCATTTCCACACATGCTGCATCAGGACTCATTTCCCCACACCCTGCACCAGGACTCGTTTCCCCACACACTGCACTAGAACTCATTTCCCCAAACGCGGTACCAGGACTCATTTCCCCACATGCTGCACCAGGACACATTTCCCCACACACTGTACTGGAACTCATTTCCCCAAAAGCGGTACCAGGACTCATTTCCCCACATGCTGCACTGGGACTCGTTTCCCCACACGCTGCACCAGGACTCGTTTCCCCACAGACTGCACTGGAACTCATTTCCCCAAACGCGGTACCAGGACTCATTTCCCCACATGCTGCACTGGGACTCATTTCCCCACACACCGCACCAGGAATCATTTCCCCACACACTGCACTGGAACTCATTTCCCCAAACGCTGTACCAGGACACATTTCCCCACACGCTGCACCAGGACTTATTTCCCTACACGCTGCACCGTGACTCATTTCCCCACACACTGCACTGGAACTCATTTCCCCACACGCGGCACTGGATCTCATTTCCCCACACGCTGCACCAGGACTCATTTCTCCACATAGTCCATCAGGACTCATGTCCACACATACTGCACTGGGACTCATTTCCCCACACGCTGCACTGGAACGCATTTCCCTAAACTCTGTACCAGGACACATTTCCCCACACGCTGCACCAGGTCTTATTTCCCTACACGCTGCACCGTGACTCATTTCCCCACACGCTGCACTGAAACTCATTTCCCCACACACTGCACTGGGACTCATTTACCCACACGCTGCACCGGGGCTCATTTCCCCAGATGCTGCACTGGGACTCATTTCCCCACACGCTGCACCAGGACACATTTCCCCATACGCTGCACCATGACAAATTTCCTCACACGCTGCACTTTTTCTCATTTCCCCACACGCTGCAGCGGGTATCATTTCCCCACAGGCTGCACTGGGTCTCATTTCCCCACAATCTGCACTGGGACTCATTTCCCTACACACTGCACTGGGACTCATTTCCCCACACGCTGCACTGGGACTCATTTCCCCACACGCTGCACTGGGTCTCTTTTCCCCACATGCTGCACTGGGACTCATTTCCCCACACGCTGCACTGGGACTCATTTCCCCACACGCTGCACTGGGTCTCATTTCCCCAAACACTGCACTGGGACTCATTTCCCCACATGCGGCACTGGGTCTCATTTCCCCACACGCGGCACCAGGACGCATTTCTCCACATAGTCCATCAGGACTCATTTCCCCAAACGCTGTACCAGGATTCATTTCCCCACATGCTGCACTGGGACTTATTTGCCCACACGCTGCACCGCGACCCATTTCCCCACACGCTGCACTGAGACTCATTTCCCCACACACTGCACTGGGACTCATTTCCCCACACGCTGCACCAGGACACATTTCCCCACACGCTGCACCGGGACTCATTTCCACACATGCTGCATCAGGACTCATTTCCCCACACGCTGCACCAGGACTCGTTTCCCCACACACTGCACTGGAACTCATTTCCCCAAACGCGGTACCAGGACTCATTTCCCCACATGCTGCACCAGGACTCGTTTCCCCACACACTGCACTGGAACTCATTTCCCCAAAAGCGGTACCAGGACTCATTTCCCCATATGCTGCACTGGGACTCATCTCCCCACACGCCGCACCAGGACTCATTTCCCCACACACTGCACTGGAACTCATTTCCCCAAACGCTGTACCAGGACACATTTCCCCACACACTGCACCAGGACTTATTTCCCCACACGCTGCACCGTGACTCATTTCCCCACACACTGCACTGGAACTCATTTCCCCACACACTGCACTGGGACTCATTTACCCACACGCTGCATCGGGACTCATTTCCCCACACGCTGCACCAGGACTCTTTTCCACACATGCTGCACTGGGACTCATTTCCCCACACGCTGCACTGGAACTCATTACCCCAAACTCTCTACCAGGACACATTTCTCCACACGCTGCACCAGGACTTATTTCCCTACACGCTGCACCGTGACTCATTTCCCCACACACTGTACTGGAACTCATTTCCCCACACACTGCACTGGGACTCATTTACCCACACGCTGCACCGGGACTCATTTCCCCACACACTGCACTGGAACTCATTTCCCCAAACGATGTACCAGGACACATTTCCCCATACGCTGCACCATGACTAATTTCCTCACACGCTGCACTTTTTCTCATTTCCCCACACGCTGCAGCGGGTATCATTTCCCCACAGGCTGCACTGGGTCTCATTTCCCCACATGCTGCACTGGGACTTATTTCCCCACACGCTGCACCGCGACCCATTTCCCCACACGCTGCACTGGGACTCATTTCCCCACACACTGCACTGGGACTCATTTCCCCACACGCTGCACCAGGACTCATTTCCACACATGCTGCATCAGGACTCATTTCCCCACACGCTGCACCAGGACTCATTTCCCCACACGCTGCACCAGGACTCGTTTCCCCACACACTGCACTGGAACTCATTTCCCCAAACGCGGTACCAGGACTCATTTCCCCACATGCTGCACTGGGACTCATTTCCCCACACGCCGCACCAGGACTCATTTCCCCACACACTGCACCGTGACTCATTTCCCCACACACTGCACTGGAACTCATTTCCCCACACGCGGCACTGGGTCTCATTTCCCCACACGCTGCACCAGGACTCATTTCCCCACACACTGCACCAGGTCTTATTTCCCTACACGCTGCACCAGGACTCATTTCCCCACACGCTGCACTGAAACACATTTCCCAACACACTGCACTGGGACTCATTTACCCACACGCTGCACCGGGTCTCATTTCCCCACACGCTGCACCGGGACTCTTTTCCCCAGATGCTGCACTGGGACTCATTTCCCCACACGCTGCACTGGAACTCATTATCCCAAACTCTCTACCAGGACACATTTCCCCACACGCTGCACCAGGACTTATTTCCCTACACGCTGCACCGTGACTCATTTCCCCACACACTGCACTGGAACTCATTTCCCCACACACTGCACTGGGACTCATTTACCCACACGCTGCACCGGGACTCATTTCCCCACACGCTGCACCAGGCCTCGTTTCCCCACACGCTGCACCGGGACTCGTTTCCCCACACACTGCACTGGAACTCATTTCCCCAAACGCGGTACCAGGACTCATTTCCCCACATGCTGCACTGGGACTCATTTCCCCACACGCCGCACCAGGACTCATTTCCCCACACACTGCACCGTGACTCATTTCCCCACACACTGCACTGGAACTCATTTCCCCACACGCGGCACTGGGTCTCATTTCCCCACACGCTGCACCAGGACTCATTTCTCCACATAGTCCATCAGGACTCATGTCCACACATGCTGCACTGGGACTCATTTCCCCACACGCTGCACTGGAACTCATTTCCCTAAACTCTGTACCAGGACACATTTCCCCACACGCTGCACCAGGTCTTATTTCCCTACACGCTGCACCAGGACTCATTTCCCCACACGCTGCACTGAAACTCATTTCCCAACACACTGCACTGGGACTCATTTACCCACACGCTGCACCGGGTCTCATTTCCCCACACGCTGCACCGGGACTCTTTTCCCCAGATGCTGCACTCGGACTCATTTCCCCACGCGCTGCACCAGGACACATTTCCCCATACGCTGCACCATGACAAATTTCCTCACACGCTGCACTTTTTCTCATTTCCCCACACGCTGCAGCGGGTATCATTTCCCCACAGGCTGCACTGGGTCTCATTTCCCCACAATCTGCACTGGGACTCATTTCCCTACACACTGCACTGGGACTCATTTCCCCACACGCTGCACTGGGACTCATTTCCCCACACGCTGCACTGGGTCTCTTTTCCCCACATGCTGCACTGGGTCTCATTTCCCCACACGCTGCACTGGGACTCATTTCCCCACACGCGGCACTGGGTCTCATTTCCCCAAACACTGCACTGGGACTCATTTCCCCACACGCGGCACTGGGTCTCATTTCCCCACACGCTGCACCAGGACGCATTTCTCCACATAGTCCATCAGGACTCATTTCCCCAAACGCTGTACCAGGATTCATTTCCCCACATGCTGCACTGGGACTTATTTCCCCACACGCTGCACCGCGACCCATTTCCCCACACGCTGCACTGAGACTCATTTCCCCACACACTGCACTGGGACTCATTTCCCCAAACGCTGCACCAGGACTCATTTCCCCACACGCTGCACCGGGACTCATTTCCACACATGCTGCATCAGGACTCATTTCCCCACACGCTGCACCAGGACTCGTTTCCCCACACACTGCATTGGAACTCATTTCCCTAAACGCGGTACCAGGACTCATTTCCCCACATGCTGCACCAGGACTCGTTTCCCCACACACTGCACTGGAACTCATTTCCCCAAACACGGTACCAGGACTCATTTCCCCACATGCTGCACTGGGACTCATTTCCCCACACGCCGCACCAGGACTCATTTCCCCACACACTGCAGCGGGACTCATTTCCAAATGCGCTGCACCAGGATCCGTTTCCCCACGTGCTGCACCAGGACTTATTTCCAGGACCCATTTCCTCATGTGCAGCACTGGGACTGCGTTGTCCACGCACTGAACCAGGAATCATTTTCCAATGTGTTGCACCGGGACTGGTTTCCCACGCACTGCACTGGGACCCATTTCCCTACACACTGCACCGGGATTGGTTTTCCCATGCGCTGCACCAGAACTCATTTCCCCACACGCTGCAACTGGGACTGATTTCCCCACGCGCTGCACCAGGAATGGTTTCCCCATGCACTGCACAAGGACTCGTTTTCACACATGCTGTAGCAGGACTGGTTTCTCCAAGTGCTGCACCAGGACTCATTTGCCTATGTGCAGCACAAGGACTGATTTGTCCACACGCTGCACCAGGACTGGTTTCCTCATTCGCTGCACCGGGACCCATTTCCCTACACACTGCACCCAGGACTTGTTTCCCCACGCGCTGCTCCAGGACTCATTTCCTCATGCGCTGAACTGTTACTCATTTCCCCATGCGCTGAACTGGGAGTCATTTCTCCACGTGATGCACCAGGACTTGCTTCCCCTTGTGCTGTTCTGGGACTCAATTCCACACATGCTGCACCGGGACCCATTTCTGCAGGTGCTGCGCCTGAACATATTTCCCCATGCGCTGTACCGGGACTGGTTTCCGTACACATTGCACTGGGACTCATTTCTGCATGCGCTGCACCATTACTGGTTTCTCCACATGCTTTACTGGAACTGGTTTCCCAATGCTCTGTGCCAGAACTCATTGCCTAACATGCTGCACTGGGACTCATTTCTCCACACGCTGCACCACGACTGGTTTCCGCACTCGCTGTACCAAGATTGGTTTCCCCACGCACTGCACCAGGACTGGTTTCCCCACGTGCTGCACCAGGACTGGTTTCCGCACACGCTGCAGCAGGACTGGTTTCCCCATGCGCTGCACCGGGACTCATTTCTGGACATGCTGCACCAGGACTGGTTTCCCCACGTGCTGCATAAGGACGTGTTTCCCAATCACTGCACCAGGACTGGTTTCACACACGCTGCACTGGGACTGGCTTCCTCACTCTCTGCACGGTATTCATTTCCCCACGGTATTCATTTCCCCACGCACTCCACCGGGAATCATTTCCCCCCACACTGCAGTGGGACTCGTTTCCTTATGTGCTGCACTGGGACTGGTTTGCACACACGCTGCACTGGGACTCATTTCCTCACGTGCTGCACTGGGAGTGGTTTGCCCACGCACTCCACCGGGACTCATTTCCCCATGCGCTGCACCAAGACACATTTCCCCACGTGCTGCGCTGGGACTCGCTTTCCCAGCGAGTTGCACCAGGAGTGACTCATTTCTAGGACTCATTTCCCCAAGCCCTGCAGCAGGATCAATATCCCCACACGCTGTTCTGAAACCCATTTCCCCAAGCGTTGCACCAGGACTCATCTCCCTACGTGCTGTTCTGGATTCTCTTCCCCACACGCTGTTCTAGGACTCATTTCCCCTCATTCCACAGTGGCAGCCATTTCGACACATGCTGCACCGGGACACGTTCCCCTCACGCTGCTCTGGGACTCGTTGCCCCATGCGTTGCACTGGGATTCACTTCCCCACATGCTGAGAGGGGAAAGATATATAAGAGACCTAAGGGGCAACTTTTTCACATAGAGGGTGGTATGTGAATGGACTGAGCTGCCAGAGGAAGTGGTGGAGGCTGGTACAATTGCAATATTTAAAAGGCATTTGGATGGATATATGAATAGGAAGGGTTTGGAGGAATATGGGCTGGGTGCTGGCAGGTGGGACTAGATTGGGTTGGGATATCTGGTCGGCATGGATGGGTTGGACGGAAAGGTCTGTTTCCATGCTGTACATCTCTGTGACTCTATGACTCATTTCCCTATACACTGCACTAGGACTGGCTTCCCCAAGCGCAGCACCAGGACCCGTCTCCCACGCTCTGTTCTGGGACTTACTTCCCTGTGCGCTATTCTAGGACTCAGTTCCCCAAGTGCTGTACCAAGACCCATTTCCCCTTGCGCTGCACCAGGCTTCGCTTCCCAACGTACTGCACCGAGACTTGTTTCCCCACGTACTGCACTGGGACTTGTTTCCCCACGTACTGCATCGAGACTTGTTTCCCCACGTATTGCACCAGGACCCATCACCACACGCGCTGTTCTGGGAGACGCTTCCCCAAGCATTGCACCAGGACTCGTTTCCCCACATTCTGCACCGGGACTAATTTTCCCACGCGCTGCACTTGGACTCATTTCCCCATGCGCTGCACAATAACTCTTTTCCCCGCGCACTACACCAGGACTGGTTTCTGCACACACTGCACTGGGACTGGTTTCTCCACGCACTGCACTGGGACTCATTTCCTTATGTGCTGCACTGGGACTCATTTCCCCATGAGCTGCACCAGGACTCTTTTCCCCAAACGCTGTATTGGGACTGGTTTCCCCATGCGCTGCACAGGGACCCGATTCCTCATTCTCTGCACTGGTACACATTTCCCTACACACTGCACCGGGACTCATTTCCCCACGTGCTGCACCAGGACTCATTTCCCCATGTGCTGCACTGGGATTGGTAGTCCCATGCGCTGTTCTGGGAATGGCTTCCCCATGCACTGCACCGGCACACGATTCCCCACATACTGTACTGGGACTCATCTCCCCATGCACTGCACCGGGACACATTGCCCCAAGCACTGCACCGAGACTCTTGTCCCCACGCACTGCACCGGGACTCATTTCCTCATGCGCTGCACCAGCACACGTTTTCCCACAAGCTGCACCAGGACTCATTTCCCCATGCACTGCACCAGAACTCATTTCCCCACGTGCTGCACTGGGACTCATTTCCCCACGTGCTGCACTGGGACTCATTTCCCCACATACTACACTGGGGCTCATTTCCCCATGTGCTGCACTGGGACTCATTTCCCCATGTGCTGCACCAGGACTCATTTCTCCACGTGCTGCACCAGGACTCATTTCTCCATGTGCTGCACCGCGACTCATTTCCCAACGTGCTGCACCACGACTCATTTCCCCACGTGCTGCACCATGACTCATCGCCCCACGTGCTGCACCACGACTCATCGCCCCACGTGCTGCACCATGACTCATTTCCCCACGTGCTGCACCATGACTCATCGCCCCACGTGCTGCACCACGACTCATTTCCCCACGTGCTGCACCACGACTCATTTCCCCACGTGCTGCACCATGACTCATTTCCCCACGTGCTGCACTGAGACTCATCTCCCCATGCACTGCACCGGGACACATTGCCCCAAGCACTGCACCGAGACTCTTGTCCCCACGCACTGCACCGGGACTCATTTCCTCATGCGCTGCACCAGCACACGTTTTCCCACAAGCTGCACCAGGACTCATTTCCCCATGCACTGCACCAGAACTCATTTCCCCACGTGCTGCACTGGGACTCGTTTCCCCACGTGCTGCACTGGGACTTATTTCCCCATGTGCTGCACTGGGACTCATTTCCCCACGTGCTGCACTGGGACTCATTTCCCCACATACTACACTGGGACTCATTTCCCCATGTGCTGCACCAGGACTCATTTCCCCATGTGCTGCACCAGGACTCATTTCTCCATGTGCTGCACCGCGACTCATTTCCCCACGTGCTGCACCACGACTCATTTCCCCACGTGCTGCACCATGACTCATTTCCCCACGTGCTGCACCACGACTCATCGCCCCACGTGCTGCACCACGACTCATTTCCCCACATGCTGCACCACGACTCATTTCCCCACGTGCTGCACCACGACTCATCGCCCCACGTGCTGCACCACGACTCATTTCCCCACATGCTGCACCACGACTCATTTCCCCACGTGCTGCACTGGGACTCATCTCCCCATGCACTGCACCGGGACACATTGCCCCAAGCACTGCACCGAGACTCTTGTCCCCACGCACTGCACCGGGACTCATTTCCTCATGCGCTGCACCAGCACACGTTTTCCCACAAGCTGCACCAGGACTCATTTCCCCATGCATTGCACCAGAACTCATTTCCCCACGTGCTGCACTGGGACTCGTTTCCCCACGTGCTGCACTGGGACTTATTTCCCCATGTGCTGCACTGGGACTCATTTCCCCACGTGCTGCACTGGGACTCATTTCCCCACATACTACACTGGGGCTCATTTCCCCACGTGCTGCACCACGACTCATCACCCCACGTGCTGCACCACGACTCATTTCCCCACGTGCTGCACTGGGACTCATCACCCCACGTGCTGCACCGCGACACACTTCCCCACATGCTGCACCGGGACTCATTTCCCCACATGCTGCACCGGGACTCATTTCCCCACACGCTGCACCAGGACTCATTTCCCCACACGCCGCACCGGGATTCATTTCACCACACGCTGCACCAGGACTCATTTCCCCACACGCTGCACCGGGATTCATTTCCCCACCCGCTGCACCGGGACTCATTTCCCCACATGCTGCACTGGGTCTCATTTCTCCACATATGCTGCACTGGGACTCATTTCCCCACATGCTGCACCAGGACTCATTTCCCCACACGCTGCACCGGGACTCATTTCCCCACACGCTGCACCGGGACTCATTTCCCCGCACGCTCCACTGGAACTCATTTCCCCACACGCTGCACCAGGACTCATTTCCCCACACGCCGCACCGGGACTCATTTCCCCACACGCTGCACCAGGACTCATTTCCCCACACGCTGCACCGGGACTCATTTCCCCACACGCTGCACCAGGACTCATTTCCCCACACACTGCACCAGGACTCATTTCCCCACACAGTGCACCAGGAATCATTTCTCCACTCGCTACACTGGGTCTTATTTCCCTACATGCTGCACCAGGACTCATTTCCCCACATACTGCACCGGGACTCATTTCCACACAGACTGCAACAGGACTCATTTCCCCACACGCTGCACCAGGACTCATTACCCCACATGCTGCACTGGGACACATTTCCCCACACGCTGCACCAGGACTTGTTTCACCACACGCTGCACCGGGACTCTTTTCCCCACATGCTGCACTGGGACTCATTTCCCCACATGCTGCACTGGGACTTATTTTCCCACACGCTGCACTGGGTCTCATTTCCCCACATGCTGCACTGGGTCTCGTTTCCCCACACGCTGCACTGGGTCTCATTTCCCCACACGCTGCACGGGATATCATTTCCCACACGCTGCACTGGGTCTCATTTTCCCCAAAAGCTGCACCAGGACACATTTCCCCACACGCTGCACCAGGACTCATTTCCCCACACGCTGCTCCGCGACTTATTTCCCCACATGCTGCACCAGGACTCGTTTCCCCACACTCTGCTCCGGGTCTCATTTCACCACATGCTGCACCAGGACTCATTTCCCCACACATGCTGCACCCGGACTCATTTCCCCACATGTAGCACTGGGACTCATTTCTCCACACACTGCATTGGGACTCATTTCCCCACACGCTGCACCAGGACTCATTTCCCCACACGCTGCACCGGGACTCATTTCCACACATGCTGCATCAGGACTCATTTACCCACACGCTGCACCAGGCCTCGTTTCCCCACACGCTGCACCAGGACCCGTTTCCCCACACACTGCACCAGGACTTGTTTCCCCACACACTGCACTGGAACTCATTTCCCCAAACGCGGTACCAGGACTCATTTCCCCACATGCTGCACTGGGACTCATTTCCCCACACGCCGCACCAGGACTCATTTCCCCACACACTGCACCGTGACTCATTTCCCCACACACTGCACTGGAACTCATTTCCCCACACGCGGCACTGGGTCTCATTTCCCCACACGCTGCACCAGGACTCATTTCTCCACATAGTCCATCAGGACTCATGTCCACACATGCTGCACTGGGACTCATTTCCCCACACGCTGCACTGGAACTCATTTCCCTAAACTCTGTACCAGGACACATTTCCCCACACGCTGCACCAGGTCTTATTTCCCTACACGCTGCACCAGGACTCATTTCCCCACACGCTGCACTGAAACTCATTTCCCAACACACTGCACTGGGACTCATTTACCCACACGCTGCACCGGGTCTCATTTCCCCACACGCTGCACCGGGACTCTTTTCCCCAGATGCTGCACTCGGACTCATTTCCCCACGCGCTGCACCAGGACACATTTCCCCATACGCTGCACCATGACAAATTTCCTCACACGCTGCACTTTTTCTCATTTCCCCACACGCTGCAGCGGGTATCATTTCCCCACAGGCTGCACTGGGTCTCATTTCCCCACAATCTGCACTGGGACTCATTTCCCTACACACTGCACTGGGACTCATTTCCCCACACGCTGCACTGGGACTCATTTCCCCACACGCTGCACTGGGTCTCTTTTCCCCACATGCTGCACTGGGTCTCATTTCCCCACACGCTGCACTGGGACTCATTTCCCCACACGCGGCACTGGGTCTCATTTCCCCAAACACTGCACTGGGACTCATTTCCCCACACGCGGCACTGGGTCTCATTTCCCCACACGCTGCACCAGGACGCATTTCTCCACATAGTCCATCAGGACTCATTTCCCCAAACGCTGTACCAGGATTCATTTCCCCACATGCTGCACTGGGACTTATTTCCCCACACGCTGCACCGCGACCCATTTCCCCACACGCTGCACTGAGACTCATTTCCCCACACACTGCACTGGGACTCATTTCCCCAAACGCTGCACCAGGACTCATTTCCCCACACGCTGCACCGGGACTCATTTCCACACATGCTGCATCAGGACTCATTTCCCCACACGCTGCACCAGGACTCGTTTCCCCACACACTGCATTGGAACTCATTTCCCTAAACGCGGTACCAGGACTCATTTCCCCACATGCTGCACCAGGACTCGTTTCCCCACACACTGCACTGGAACTCATTTCCCCAAACACGGTACCAGGACTCATTTCCCCACATGCTGCACTGGGACTCATTTCCCCACACGCCGCACCAGGACTCATTTCCCCACACACTGCAGCGGGACTCATTTCCAAATGCGCTGCACCAGGATCCGTTTCCCCACGTGCTGCACCAGGACTTATTTCCAGGACCCATTTCCTCATGTGCAGCACTGGGACTGCGTTGTCCACGCACTGAACCAGGAATCATTTTCCAATGTGTTGCACCGGGACTGGTTTCCCACGCACTGCACTGGGACCCATTTCCCTACACACTGCACCGGGATTGGTTTTCCCATGCGCTGCACCAGAACTCATTTCCCCACACGCTGCAACTGGGACTGATTTCCCCACGCGCTGCACCAGGAATGGTTTCCCCATGCACTGCACAAGGACTCGTTTTCACACATGCTGTAGCAGGACTGGTTTCTCCAAGTGCTGCACCAGGACTCATTTGCCTATGTGCAGCACAAGGACTGATTTGTCCACACGCTGCACCAGGACTGGTTTCCTCATTCGCTGCACCGGGACCCATTTCCCTACACACTGCACCCAGGACTTGTTTCCCCACGCGCTGCTCCAGGACTCATTTCCTCATGCGCTGAACTGTTACTCATTTCCCCATGCGCTGAACTGGGAGTCATTTCTCCACGTGATGCACCAGGACTTGCTTCCCCTTGTGCTGTTCTGGGACTCAATTCCACACATGCTGCACCGGGACCCATTTCTGCAGGTGCTGCGCCTGAACATATTTCCCCATGCGCTGTACCGGGACTGGTTTCCGTACACATTGCACTGGGACTCATTTCTGCATGCGCTGCACCATTACTGGTTTCTCCACATGCTTTACTGGAACTGGTTTCCCAATGCTCTGTGCCAGAACTCATTGCCTAACATGCTGCACTGGGACTCATTTCTCCACACGCTGCACCACGACTGGTTTCCGCACTCGCTGTACCAAGATTGGTTTCCCCACGCACTGCACCAGGACTGGTTTCCCCACGTGCTGCACCAGGACTGGTTTCCGCACACGCTGCAGCAGGACTGGTTTCCCCATGCGCTGCACCGGGACTCATTTCTGGACATGCTGCACCAGGACTGGTTTCCCCACGTGCTGCATAAGGACGTGTTTCCCAATCACTGCACCAGGACTGGTTTCACACACGCTGCACTGGGACTGGCTTCCTCACTCTCTGCACGGTATTCATTTCCCCACGGTATTCATTTCCCCACGCACTCCACCGGGAATCATTTCCCCCCACACTGCAGTGGGACTCGTTTCCTTATGTGCTGCACTGGGACTGGTTTGCACACACGCTGCACTGGGACTCATTTCCTCACGTGCTGCACTGGGAGTGGTTTGCCCACGCACTCCACCGGGACTCATTTCCCCATGCGCTGCACCAAGACACATTTCCCCACGTGCTGCGCTGGGACTCGCTTTCCCAGCGAGTTGCACCAGGAGTGACTCATTTCTAGGACTCATTTCCCCAAGCCCTGCAGCAGGATCAATATCCCCACACGCTGTTCTGAAACCCATTTCCCCAAGCGTTGCACCAGGACTCATCTCCCTACGTGCTGTTCTGGATTCTCTTCCCCACACGCTGTTCTAGGACTCATTTCCCCTCATTCCACAGTGGCAGCCATTTCGACACATGCTGCACCGGGACACGTTCCCCTCACGCTGCTCTGGGACTCGTTGCCCCATGCGTTGCACTGGGATTCACTTCCCCACATGCTGAGAGGGGAAAGATATATAAGAGACCTAAGGGGCAACTTTTTCACATAGAGGGTGGTATGTGAATGGACTGAGCTGCCAGAGGAAGTGGTGGAGGCTGGTACAATTGCAATATTTAAAAGGCATTTGGATGGATATATGAATAGGAAGGGTTTGGAGGAATATGGGCTGGGTGCTGGCAGGTGGGACTAGATTGGGTTGGGATATCTGGTCGGCATGGATGGGTTGGACGGAAAGGTCTGTTTCCATGCTGTACATCTCTGTGACTCTATGACTCATTTCCCTATACACTGCACTAGGACTGGCTTCCCCAAGCGCAGCACCAGGACCCGTCTCCCACGCTCTGTTCTGGGACTTACTTCCCTGTGCGCTATTCTAGGACTCAGTTCCCCAAGTGCTGTACCAAGACCCATTTCCCCTTGCGCTGCACCAGGCTTCGCTTCCCAACGTACTGCACCGAGACTTGTTTCCCCACGTACTGCACTGGGACTTGTTTCCCCACGTACTGCATCGAGACTTGTTTCCCCACGTATTGCACCAGGACCCATCACCACACGCGCTGTTCTGGGAGACGCTTCCCCAAGCATTGCACCAGGACTCGTTTCCCCACATTCTGCACCGGGACTAATTTTCCCACGCGCTGCACTTGGACTCATTTCCCCATGCGCTGCACAATAACTCTTTTCCCCGCGCACTACACCAGGACTGGTTTCTGCACACACTGCACTGGGACTGGTTTCTCCACGCACTGCACTGGGACTCATTTCCTTATGTGCTGCACTGGGACTCATTTCCCCATGAGCTGCACCAGGACTCTTTTCCCCAAACGCTGTATTGGGACTGGTTTCCCCATGCGCTGCACAGGGACCCGATTCCTCATTCTCTGCACTGGTACACATTTCCCTACACACTGCACCGGGACTCATTTCCCCACGTGCTGCACCAGGACTCATTTCCCCATGTGCTGCACTGGGATTGGTAGTCCCATGCGCTGTTCTGGGAATGGCTTCCCCATGCACTGCACCGGCACACGATTCCCCACATACTGTACTGGGACTCATCTCCCCATGCACTGCACCGGGACACATTGCCCCAAGCACTGCACCGAGACTCTTGTCCCCACGCACTGCACCGGGACTCATTTCCTCATGCGCTGCACCAGCACACGTTTTCCCACAAGCTGCACCAGGACTCATTTCCCCATGCACTGCACCAGAACTCATTTCCCCACGTGCTGCACTGGGACTCATTTCCCCACGTGCTGCACTGGGACTCATTTCCCCACATACTACACTGGGGCTCATTTCCCCATGTGCTGCACTGGGACTCATTTCCCCATGTGCTGCACCAGGACTCATTTCTCCACGTGCTGCACCAGGACTCATTTCTCCATGTGCTGCACCGCGACTCATTTCCCAACGTGCTGCACCACGACTCATTTCCCCACGTGCTGCACCATGACTCATCGCCCCACGTGCTGCACCACGACTCATCGCCCCACGTGCTGCACCATGACTCATTTCCCCACGTGCTGCACCATGACTCATCGCCCCACGTGCTGCACCACGACTCATTTCCCCACGTGCTGCACCACGACTCATTTCCCCACGTGCTGCACCATGACTCATTTCCCCACGTGCTGCACTGAGACTCATCTCCCCATGCACTGCACCGGGACACATTGCCCCAAGCACTGCACCGAGACTCTTGTCCCCACGCACTGCACCGGGACTCATTTCCTCATGTGCTGCACCAGCACACGTTTTCCCACAAGCTGCACCAGGACTCATTTCCCCATGCACTGCACCAGAACTCATTTCCCCACGTGCTGCACTGGGACTCGTTTCCCCACGTGCTGCACTGGGACTTATTTCCCCATGTGCTGCACTGGGACTCATTTCCCCACGTGCTGCACTGGGACTCATTTCCCCACATACTACACTGGGACTCATTTCCCCATGTGCTGCACCAGGACTCATTTCCCCATGTGCTGCACCAGGACTCATTTCTCCATGTGCTGCACCGCGACTCATTTCCCCACGTGCTGCACCACGACTCATTTCCCCACGTGCTGCACCATGACTCATTTCCCCACGTGCTGCACCACGACTCATCGCCCCACGTGCTGCACCACGACTCATTTCCCCACATGCTGCACCACGACTCATTTCCCCACGTGCTGCACCACGACTCATCGCCCCACGTGCTGCACCACGACTCATTTCCCCACATGCTGCACCACGACTCATTTCCCCACGTGCTGCACTGGGACTCATCTCCCCATGCACTGCACCGGGACACATTGCCCCAAGCACTGCACCGAGACTCTTGTCCCCACGCACTGCACCGGGACTCATTTCCTCATGCGCTGCACCAGCACACGTTTTCCCACAAGCTGCACCAGGACTCATTTCCCCATGCATTGCACCAGAACTCATTTCCCCACGTGCTGCACTGGGACTCGTTTCCCCACGTGCTGCACTGGGACTTATTTCCCCATGTGCTGCACTGGGACTCATTTCCCCACGTGCTGCACTGGGACTCATTTCCCCACATACTACACTGGGGCTCATTTCCCCACGTGCTGCACCACGACTCATCACCCCACGTGCTGCACCACGACTCATTTCCCCACGTGCTGCACTGGGACTCATCACCCCACGTGCTGCACCGCGACACACTTCCCCACATGCTGCACCGGGACTCATTTCCCCACATGCTGCACCGGGACTCATTTCCCCACACGCTGCACCAGGACTCATTTCCCCACACGCCGCACCGGGATTCATTTCACCACACGCTGCACCAGGACTCATTTCCCCACACGCTGCACCGGGATTCATTTCCCCACCCGCTGCACCGGGACTCATTTCCCCACATGCTGCACTGGGTCTCATTTCTCCACATATGCTGCACTGGGACTCATTTCCCCACATGCTGCACCAGGACTCATTTCCCCACACGCTGCACCGGGACTCATTTCCCCACACGCTGCACCGGGACTCATTTCCCCGCACGCTCCACTGGAACTCATTTCCCCACACGCTGCACCAGGACTCATTTCCCCACACGCCGCACCGGGACTCATTTCCCCACACGCTGCACCAGGACTCATTTCCCCACACGCTGCACCGGGACTCATTTCCCCACACGCTGCACCAGGACTCATTTCCCCACACACTGCACCAGGACTCATTTCCCCACACAGTGCACCAGGAATCATTTCTCCACTCGCTACACTGGGTCTTATTTCCCTACATGCTGCACCAGGACTCATTTCCCCACATACTGCACCGGGACTCATTTCCACACAGACTGCAACAGGACTCATTTCCCCACACGCTGCACCAGGACTCATTACCCCACATGCTGCACTGGGACACATTTCCCCACACGCTGCACCAGGACTTGTTTCACCACACGCTGCACCGGGACTCTTTTCCCCACATGCTGCACTGGGACTCATTTCCCCACATGCTGCACTGGGACTTATTTTCCCACACGCTGCACTGGGTCTCATTTCCCCACATGCTGCACTGGGTCTCGTTTCCCCACACGCTGCACTGGGTCTCATTTCCCCACACGCTGCACGGGATATCATTTCCCACACGCTGCACTGGGTCTCATTTTCCCCAAAAGCTGCACCAGGACACATTTCCCCACACGCTGCACCAGGACTCATTTCCCCACACGCTGCTCCGCGACTTATTTCCCCACATGCTGCACCAGGACTCGTTTCCCCACACTCTGCTCCGGGTCTCATTTCACCACATGCTGCACCAGGACTCATTTCCCCACACATGCTGCACCCGGACTCATTTCCCCACATGTAGCACTGGGACTCATTTCTCCACACACTGCATTGGGACTCATTTCCCCACACGCTGCACCAGGACTCATTTCCCCACACGCTGCACCGGGACTCATTTCCACACATGCTGCATCAGGACTCATTTACCCACACGCTGCACCAGGCCTCGTTTCCCCACACGCTGCACCAGGACCCGTTTCCCCACACACTGCACCAGGACTTGTTTCCCCACACACTGCACTGGAACTCATTTCCCCAAACGCGGTACCAGGACTCATTTCCCCACACGCTGCACCGTGACTCATTTCCCCACATGCTGCACTGGAACTCATTTCCCCACACACTGCACTGGGACTCATTTCCCCACACGCTGCACCGGGACTCATTTCCCCACACGCTGCACCAGGACTCATTTCCACACACGCCGCACCGGGACTCATTTCCCCACACGCTGCACCAGGACTCATTTCCCCACACGCTGCACCAGGACTCATTACCCCACATGCTGCACTGGGACTCATTTCCCCACACGCTGCACCAGGACTCATTTCCCCACACGCTGCACCAGGACGTGTTTCCCCACACGCTGCACCGGGACTCTTTTCCCCACATGCTGCACTGGGACTCATTTCCCCACACGATGCACTGGGACTTATTTTCCCACACGCTGCACTGGGTCTCATTTCCCCACATGCTGCACTGGGTCTCGTTTCCCCACA
Source organism: Chiloscyllium plagiosum (assembly GCF_037043375.1). NCBI lineage: Eukaryota > Metazoa > Chordata > Chondrichthyes > Orectolobiformes > Hemiscylliidae > Chiloscyllium > Chiloscyllium plagiosum. Next base: position 106,691,395 of record NW_028270141.1, read on the forward strand.
CGCTGCACTGGGTCTCATTTCCCCACATGCTGCACCAGGACTCATTTCCCCACACATGCTGCACCCGGACTCATTTCCCCACACGTAGCACTGGGACTCATTTCTCCACACACTGCACTGGGACTCATTTACCCACACGCTGCACCAGGCCTCGTTTCCCCACACGCCGCACCAGGACTCGTTTCTCCACACACTGCACCAGGACTTGTTTCCCCACATGCTGCACTGGAACTCATTTCCCCACACGCCGCACCAGGACTCATTTCCCCACACACTGCACTGGAACTCATTTCCCCAAACGCTGTACCAGGACACATTTCCCCACACGGTGCACCAGGACTTATTTCCCTACACGCTGCACCGTGACTCATTTCCCCACACGCTGCACTGGAACCCATTTCCCCACACACTGCACTGGGACTCATTTCCCCACACGCTGCACCGGGACTCTTTTCCCCACATGCTGCACTGGGACTCATTTCCCCACACGCTGCACTGGAACTCATTTCCCCACACGCTGCACTGGGATTTATTTTCCCACACGCTGCACTGGGACTCATTTCCCCACACGCTGCACTGGGACTCATTTCCCCACACATGCTGCACCCGGACTCATTTCCCCACACGTAGCACTGGGACTCATTTCTCCACACACTGCACTGGGACTCATTTACCCACACGCTGCACCAGGCCTCGTTTCCCCACACGCCGCACCAGGACTCGTTTCTCCACACACTGCACCAGGACTTGTTTCCCCACATGCTGCACTGGAACTCATTTCCCCACACGCCGCACCAGGACTCATTTCCCCACACACTGCACTGGAACTCATTTCCCCAAACGCTGTACCAGGACACATTTCCCCACACGGTGCACCAGGACTTATTTCCCTACACGCTGCACCGTGACTCATTTCCCCACACGCTGCACTGGAACCCATTTCCCCACACACTGCACTGGGACTCATTTCCCCACACGCTGCACCGGGACTCTTTTCCCCACATGCTGCACTGGGACTCATTTCCCCACACGCTGCACTGGAACTCATTTCCCCACACGCTGCACTGGGATTTATTTTCCCACACGCTGCACTGGGACTCATTTCCCCACACGCTGCACTGGGTCTCATTTCCCCACACGCTGCACTGGGTCTCATTTCCCCTCACGCTGCACGGGATATCATTTCCACACACGCTGCACTGGGACTCATTTCCCCACACGCTGCACCGGGACTCTTTTCCCCACATGCTGCACTGGGACTCATTTCCCCACACGCTGCACTGGAACTCATTTCCCCACACGCTGCGCTGGGATTTATTTTCCCACACGCTGCACTGGGTCTCATTTCCCCACACGCTGCGCTGGGATTTATTTTCCCACACGCTGCACTGGGTCTCATTTCCCCACATGCTGCACTGGGATTTATTTTCCCACACGCTGCACTGGGTCTCATTTCCCCACACGCTGCACTGGATCTCATTTCCCCTCACGCTGCACGGGATATCATTTCCACACACGCTGCACTGGGTCTCATTTTCCCCAAAAGCTGCACCAGGACTCATTTCCCCACATGCTGCACCAGGACTCATTTCCCCACATGCTGCACCGCGACTTATTTCCCCACACGCTGCACCAGGACTCGTTTCCCCACACGCTGCTCCGGGTCTCATTTCCCCACATGCTGCACCAGGACTCGTTTCCCCTCACACTGGACCGGGACCCATTTCCCCACACGTAGCACTGGGACTCATTTCCCCACACACTGCACTGGGACTCATTTCCCCACACGCTGCACCAGGACTCATTTCCCCACACACTGCACTAGGAATCATTTCCCCACACACTGCACCAGGAATCATTTCCCCACTCGCTGCACCAGGACTCATTTCCCCACACACTGCACTAGCAATCATTTCCCCACACACTGCACCAGGAATCATTTCCCCACTCGCTGCATCAGGACTCATTTCCCCACACGCTGCACTGAGTCTCATTTCCCCAAACGCTGCACCAGGACACATTTCCCCTCACGCTGCACCATGACTCATTTCCCCACACGCTGCACTGAGTCTCATTTCCCCAAACGCTGCACCAGGACACATTTCCCCTCACGCTGCACCATGACTCATTTCCTCACACGCTGCACTTGGTCTCATTTCCCCACATGCTGCACCAGGACTCATTTCCCCACACGCTGCACCAGGACTCGTTTCCCCTCACGCTGCACCAGGACGTGTTTCCCCATACGCTGCACTGGGTCCCATTTCCCGACACGCTGCACTGGGTCTCATTTCCCCACACGCTGCACTGGGTCTCATTTCCCCACATGCTGCACTGGGAATCATTTCCCCTCACGCTGCAGCGGGACTCATTTCCCCACAGGCTGCACTGGGTCTCATTTCCCCACAATCTGCACTGGGACTCATTTCCCTACACACTGCACTGGGACTCATTTCCCCACACGCAGCACTGGGACTCATTTCCCCACATGCTGCACTGGGTCTCATTTCCCCACATGCTGCACTGGGACTCATTTCCCCACACGCTGCACTGGGACTCATTTCCCCACACGCTGCACTGGAACTCATTTCCCCAAACGCTGTACCAGGATACATTTCCCCACACGCTGCACCAGGACTTATTTCCCTACACGCTGCACCGTGACTCATTTCCCCACACGCTGCACTGGAACCCATTTCCCCACACACTGCACCGGGACTCATTTCCCCACACGCTGCACCGGGACTCTTTTCCCCACATGCTGCACTGGGACTCATTTCCCCACACGCTGCACTGGGACTCATTTCCCCACACGCTGCACTGGAACTCATTTCCCCAAACGCTGTACCAGGACACATTTCCCCACACGCTGCACCAGGACTTATTTCCCTACACGCTGCACCGTGACTCATTTCCCCACACGCTGCACTGGAACTCATTTCCCCACTCACTGCACTGGGACTCATTTCCCCACACGCTGCACCGCAACCCATTTCCCCACACGCTGCACTGAGACTCATTTCCCCACACACTACACTGGGACTCATTTCCCCACACGCTGCACCAGGACTCGTTTCCCCACACACTGCACTGGAACTCATTTCCCCAAACGCGGTACCAGGACTCATTTCCCCACATGCTGCACGGGGACTCATTTCCCCACACACCGCACCAGGACTCATTTCCCCACACACTGCACTGGAACTCATTTCCCCACACGCTGCACCAGGACTTATTTCCCTACACGCTGCACCGTGACTCATTTCCCCACACACTGCACTGGAACTCATTTCCCCACACGCGGCACTGGGTCTCATTTCCCCACACGCTGCACCAGGACTCATTTCTCCACATAGTCCATCAGGACTCATATCCACACATGCTGCACTGGGACTCATTTCCCCACACGCTGCACTGGAACTCATTTCCCTAAACTCTGTACCAGGACACACTTCCCCACACGCTGCACCAGGACTTATTTCCCTACACGCTGCACCGTGACTCATTTCCCCACACGCTGCACTGAAACTCATTTCCCCACACACTGCACTGGGACTCATTTACCCACACGCTGCACCGGGACTCATTTCCCCACACGCTGCACAGGGACTCTTTTCCCCAGATGCTGCACTGGGACTCATTTCCCCACACGCTGCACTGGGACTTATTTTCCCACATGCTGCACCAGGACCCATTTCCCCACACACTGCACCAGGAATCATTTCCCCACTTGCTGCATCAGGAATCATTTCCCCACACACTGCACTGGGACTCATTTCCCCTCACGCTGCACTGGGTCTCATTTCCCCTCACGCTGCACCGGACATCATTTCCCCACACGCTGCACTGGGTCTCATTTCCCCACACGCTGCACCAGGACACATTTCCCCATACGCTGCACCATGACTAATTTCCTCACACGCTGCACTTTTTCATTTTTCCCCACACGCTGCAGCGGGTATCATTTCCCCACACACTGCACTGTGACTCATTTCCCCACACGCTGCACCACGACTCATTTCCCCACACGCTGCACCGGGACTCATTTCCACACATGCTGCATCAGGACTCATTTCCCCACACGCTGCACCAGGACTCATTTCCCCACACGCTGCACCAGGACTCGTTTCCCCACACACTGCACTGGAACTCATTTCCCCAAACGCGGTACCAGGACTCATTTCCCCACATGCTGCACTGGGACTCATTTCCCCACACACCGCACCAGGACTCATTTCCCCACACACTGCACTGGAACTCATTTCCCCAAACGCTGTACCAGGACACATTTCCCCACACACTGCACCAGGACTTATTTCCCTACACGCTGCACCGTGACTCATTTCCCCACACACTGCACTGGAACTCATTTCCCCACACACTGCACTGGGACTCATTTACCCACACGCTGCACCGGGACTCATTTCCCCACACGCTGCACCGGGACTCTTTTCCACACATGCTGCACTGGGACTCATTTCCCCACACGCTGCACTGGAACTCATTACCCCAAACTCTCTACCAGGACACATTTCCCCACACGCTGCACCAGGACTTATTTCCCTGCACGCTGCACCGTGACTCATTTCCCCACACACTGCACTGGAACTCATTTCCCCACACACTGCACTGGGACTCATTTACCCACACGCTGCACCGGGACTCATTTCCCCACATGCTGCACCATGCCTCGTTTCCCCACACGCTGCACCAGGACTCGTTTCCCCACACACTGCACTGGAACTCATTTCCCCAAACGCGGTACCAGGACTCATTCCCCCAATGCTGCACTGGGACTCATTTCCCCACACACCGCACCAGGACTCATTTCCCCACACACTGCACTGGAACTCATTTCCCCAAACGCTGTACCAGGACACATTTCCCCACACGCTGCACCAGGACTTATTTCCCTACACGCTGCACCGTGACTCATTTCCCCACACACTGCACTGGAACTCATTTCCCCATACGCGGCACTGGGTCTCATTTCCCCACACGCTGCACCAGGACTCATTTCTCCACATAGTCCATCAGGACTCATGTCCACACATACTGCACTGGGACTCATTTCCCCACACGCTGCACTGGAACGCATTTCCCTAAACTCTGTACCAGGACACATTTCCCCACACGCTGCACCAGGTCTTATTTCCCTACACGCTGCACCGTGACTCATTTCCCCACACGCTGCACTGAAACTCATTTCCCCACACACTGCACTGGGACTCATTTACCCACACGCTGCACCGGGACTCATTTCCCCACACGCTGCACCGGGAATCTTTTCCCCAGATGCTGCACTGGGACTCATTTCCCCACACGCTGCACCAGGACACATTTCCCCATACGCTGCACCATGACAAATTTCCTCACACGCTGCACTTTTTCTCATTTCCCCACACGCTGCAGCGGGTATCATTTCCCCACAGGCTGCACTGGGTCTCATTTCCCCACAATCTGCACTGGGACTCATTTCCCTACACACTGCACTGGGACTCATTTCCCCACACGCTGCACTGGGACTCATTTCCCCACACGCTGCACTGGGTCTCTTTTCCCCACATGCTGCACTGGGACTCATTTCCCCACACGCTGCACTGGGACTCATTTCCCCACACGCTGCACTGGGTCTCATTTCCCCAAACACTGCACTGGGACTCATTTCCCCACATGCGGCACTGGGTCTCATTTCCCCACACGCTGCACCAGGACGCATTTCTCCACATAGTCCATCAGGACTCATTTCCCCAAACGCTGTACCAGGATTCATTTCCCCACATGCTGCACTGGGACTTATTTCCCCACACGCTGCACCGCGACCCATTTCCCCACACGCTGCACTGAGAATCATTTCCCCACACACTGCACTGGGACTCATTTCCCCACACGCTGCACCAGGACTCATTTCCCCACACGCTGCACCGGGACTCATTTCCACACATGCTGCATCAGGACTCATTTCCCCACACCCTGCACCAGGACTCGTTTCCCCACACACTGCACTGGAACTCATTTCCCCAAACGCGGTACCAGGACTCATTTCCCCACATGCTGCACCAGGACACATTTCCCCACACACTCTACTGGAACTCATTTCCCCAAAAGCGGTACCAGGACTCATTTCCCCACATGCTGCACTGGGACTCGTTTCCCCACACGCTGCACCAGGACTCGTTTCCCCACAGACTGCACTGGAACTCATTTCCCCAAACGCGGTACCAGGACTCATTTCCCCACATGCTGCACTGGGACTCATTTCCCCACACACCGCACCAGGAATCATTTCCCCACACACTGCACTGGAACTCATTTCCCCAAACGCTGTACCAGGACACATTTCCCCACACGCTGCACCAGGACTTATTTCCCTACACGCTGCACCGTGACTCATTTCCCCACACACTGCACTGGAACTCATTTCCCCACACGCGGCACTGGATCTCATTTCCCCACACGCTGCACCAGGACTCATTTCTCCACATAGTCCATCAGGACTCATGTCCACACATACTGCACTGGGACTCATTTCCCCACACGCTGCACTGGAACGCATTTCCCTAAACTCTGTACCAGGACACATTTCCCCACACGCTGCACCAGGTCTTATTTCCCTACACGCTGCACCGTGACTCATTTCCCCACACGCTGCACTGAAACTCATTTCCCCACACACTGCACTGGGACTCATTTACCCACACGCTGCACCGGGGCTCATTTCCCCAGATGCTGCACTGGGACTCATTTCCCCACACGCTGCACCAGGACACATTTCCCCATACGCTGCACCATGACAAATTTCCTCACACGCTGCACTTTTTCTCATTTCCCCACACGCTGCAGCGGGTATCATTTCCCCACAGGCTGCACTGGGTCTCATTTCCCCACAATCTGCACTGGGACTCATTTCCCTACACACTGCACTGGGACTCATTTCCCCACACGCTGCACTGGGACTCATTTCCCCACACGCTGCACTGGGTCTCTTTTCCCCACATGCTGCACTGGGACTCATTTCCCCACACGCTGCACTGGGACTCATTTCCCCACACGCTGCACTGGGTCTCATTTCCCCAAACACTGCACTGGGACTCATTTCCCCACATGCGGCACTGGGTCTCATTTCCCCACACGCGGCACCAGGACGCATTTCTCCACATAGTCCATCAGGACTCATTTCCCCAAACGCTGTACCAGGATTCATTTCCCCACATGCTGCACTGGGACTTATTTGCCCACACGCTGCACCGCGACCCATTTCCCCACACGCTGCACTGAGACTCATTTCCCCACACACTGCACTGGGACTCATTTCCCCACACGCTGCACCAGGACACATTTCCCCACACGCTGCACCGGGACTCATTTCCACACATGCTGCATCAGGACTCATTTCCCCACACGCTGCACCAGGACTCGTTTCCCCACACACTGCACTGGAACTCATTTCCCCAAACGCGGTACCAGGACTCATTTCCCCACATGCTGCACCAGGACTCGTTTCCCCACACACTGCACTGGAACTCATTTCCCCAAAAGCGGTACCAGGACTCATTTCCCCATATGCTGCACTGGGACTCATTTCCCCACACGCCGCACCAGGACTCATTTCCCCACACACTGCACTGGAACTCATTTCCCCAAACGCTGTACCAGGACACATTTTCCCACACACTGCACCAGGACTTATTTCCCCACACGCTGCACCGTGACTCATTTCCCCACACACTGCACTGGAACTCATTTCCCCACACACTGCACTGGGACTCATTTACCCACACGCTGCATCGGGACTCATTTCCCCACACGCTGCACCAGGACTCTTTTCCACACATGCTGCACTGGGACTCATTTCCCCACACGCTGCACTGGAACTCATTACCCCAAACTCTCTACCAGGACACATTTCCCCACACGCTGCACCAGGACTTATTTCCCTACACGCTGCACCGTGACTCATTTCCCCACACACTGTACTGGAACTCATTTCCCCACACACTGCACTGGGACTCATTTACCCACACGCTGCACCGGGACTCATTTCCCCACATTCTCACCATGCCTCATTTCCCCACACGCCGCACCAGGACTCATTTCCCCACACACTGCACTGGAACTCATTTCCCCAAACGATGTACCAGGACACATTTCCCCATACGCTGCACCATGACTAATTTCCTCACACGCTGCACTTTTTCTCATTTCCCCACACGCTGCAGCGGGTATCATTTCCCCACAGGCTGCACTGGGTCTCATTTCCCCACATGCTGCACTGGGACTTATTTCCCCACACGCTGCACCGCGACTCATTTCCCCACACGCTGCACTGGGACTCATTTCCCCACACACTGCACTGGGACTCATTTCCCCACACGCTGCACCAGGACTCATTTCCACACATGCTGCATCAGGACTCATTTCCCCACACGCTGCACCAGGACTCATTTCCCCACACACTGCACCAGGACTCGTTTCCCCACACACTGCACTGGAACTCATTTCCCCAAACGCGGTACCAGGACTCATTTCCCCACATGCTGCACTGGGACTCATTTCCCCACACACCGCACCAGGACTCATTTCCCCACACACTGCACCAGGTCTTATTTCCCTACACGCTGCACCAGGACTCATTTCCCCACACGCTGCACTGAAACTCATTTCCCAACACACTGCACTGGGACTCATTTACCCACACGCTGCACCGGGTCTCATTTCCCCACACGCTGCACCGGGACTCTTTTCCCCAGATGCTGCACTGGGACTCATTTCCCCACACGCTGCACTGGAACTCATTATCCCAAACTCTCTACCACGACACATTTCCCCACACGCTGCACCAGGACTTATTTCCCTACACGCTGCACCGTGACTCATTTCCCCACACACTGCACTGGAACTCATTTCCCCACACACTGCACTGGGACTCATTTACCCACACGCTGCACCGGGACTCATTTCCCCACACGCTGCACCAGGCCTCGTTTCCCCACACGCTGCACTGGGACTCGTTTCCCCACACACTGCACTGGAACTCATTTCCCCAAACGCGGTACCAGGACTCATTTCCCCACATGCTGCACTGGGACTCATTTCCCCACACGCCGCACCAGGACTCATTTCCCCACACACTGCACCGTGACTCATTTCCCCACACACTGCACTGGAACTCATTTCCCCACACGCGGCACTGGGTCTCATTTCCCCACACGCTGCACCAGGACTCATTTCTCCACATAGTCCATCAGGACTCATGTCCACACATGCTGCACTGGGACTCATTTCCCCACACGCTGCACTGGAACTCATTTCCCTAAACTCTGTACCAGGACACATTTCCCCACACGCTGCACCAGGTCTTATTTCCCTACACGCTGCACCAGGACTCATTTCCCCACACGCTGCACTGAAACTCATTTCCCAACACACTGCACTGGGACTCATTTACCCACACGCTGCACCGGGTCTCATTTCCCCACACGCTGCACCGGGACTCTTTTCCCCAGATGCTGCACTGGGACTCATTTCCCCACGCGCTGCACCAGGACACATTTCCCCATACGCTGCACCATGACAAATTTCCTCACACGCTGCACTTTTTCTCATTTCCCCACACGCTGCAGCGGGTATCATTTCCCCACAGGCTGCACTGGGTCTCATTTCCCCACAATCTGCACTGGGACTCATTTCCCTACACACTGCACTGGGACTCATTTCCCCACACGCTGCACTGGGACTCATTTCCCCACACGCTGCACTGGGTCTCTTTTCCCCACATGCTGCACTGGGTCTCATTTCCCCACACGCTGCACTGGGACTCATTTCCCCACACGCGGCACTGGGTCTCATTTCCCCAAACACTGCACTGGGACTCATTTCCCCACACGCGGCACTGGGTCTCCTTTCCCCACACGCTGCACCAGGACGCATTTCTCCACATAGTCCATCAGGACTCATTTCCCCAAACGCTGTACCAGGATTCATTTCCCCACATGCTGCACTGGGACTTATTTCCCCACACGCTGCACCGCGACCCATTTCCCCACACGCTGCACTGAGACTCATTTCCCCACACACTGCACTGGGACTCATTTCCCCAAACGCTGCACCAGGACTCATTTCCCCACACGCTGCACCGGGACTCATTTCCACACATGCTGCATCAGGACTCATTTCCCCACACGCTGCACCAGGACTCGTTTCCCCACACACTGCATTGGAACTCATTTCCCTAAACGCGGTACCAGGACTCATTTCCCCACATGCTGCACCAGGACTCGTTTCCCCACACACTGCACTGGAACTCATTTCCCCAAACACGGTACCAGGACTCATTTCCCCACATGCTGCACTGGGACTCATTTCCCCACACGCCGCACCAGGACTCATTTCCCCACACACTGCACTGGAACTCATTTCCCCAAACGCGGTACCAGGACTCATTTCCCCACATGCTGCACCAGGACTCGTTTCCCCACACACTGCACTGGAACTCATTTCCCCAAACGCGGTACCAGGACTCATTTCCCCACATGCTGCACTGGTACTCATTTCCCCACACGCCGCACCAGGACTCATTTCCCCACACGCTGCACTGGAACTCATTACCCCAAACTCTCTACCAGGACAGATTTCCCCACACGCTGCACCAGGACTTATTTCCCTACACGCTGCACCGTGACTCATTTCCCCACACACTGCACTGGAACTCATTTCCCCACACACTGCACTGAGACTCATTTACCCACACGCTGCACCGGGACTCATTTCCCCACATTCTCACCATGCCTCATTTCCCCACACGCCGCACCAGGACTCATTTCCCCACACACTGCACTGGAACTCATTTCCCCAAACGCTGTACCAGGACACATTTCCCCATACGCTGCACCAGGACTAATTTCCTCACACGCTGCACTTTTTCTCATTTCCCCACACGCTGCAGCGGGTATCATTTCCCCACAGGCGGCACTGGGTCTCATTTCCCCACATGCTGCACTGGGACTTATTTCCCCACACGCTGCACCGCGACCCATTTCCCCACACGCTGCACTGAGACTCATTTCCCCACACACTGCACTGGGACTCATTTCCCCACACGCTGCACCAGGACTCATTTCCCCTAATGCTGCACCAGGACTCATTTCCACACATGCTGCATCAGGACTCATTTCCCCACACGCTGCACCAGGACTCATTTCCCCACACGCTGCACCAGGACTCGTTTCCCCACACACTGCACTGGAACTCATTTCCCCAAACGCGGTACCAGGACTCATTTCCCCACATGCTGCACTGGGACTCATTTCCCCACACACCGCACCAGGACTCATTTCCCCACACACTGCACTGGAACTCTTTTCCCCAAACGCTGTACCAGGACACATTTCCCCACACACTGCACCAGGACTTATTTCCCCACACGCTGCACCGTGACTCATTTCCCCACACACTGCACTGGAACTCATTTCCCCACACACTGCACTGGGACTCATTTACCCACACGCTGCACCGGGACTCATTTCCCCACACGCTGCACCAGGACTCTTTTCCACACATGCTGCACTGGGACTCATTTCCCCACACGCTGCACTGGAACTCATTACCCCAAACTCTCTACCAGGACACATTTCCCCACACGCTGCACCAGGACTTATTTCCCTACACGCTGCACCGTGACTCATTTCCCCACACACTGTACTGGAACTCATTTCCCCACACACTGCACTGGGACTCATTTACCCACACGCTGCACCGGGACTCATTTCCCCACATTCTCACCATGCCTCATTTCCCCACACGCCGCACCAGGACTCATTTCCCCACACACTGCACTGGAACTCATTTCCCCAAACGATGTACCAGGACACATTTCCCCATACGCTGCACCATGACTAATTTCCTCACACGCTGCACTTTTTCTCATTTCCCCACACGCTGCAGCGGGTATCATTTCCCCACAGGCTGCACTGGGTCTCATTTCCCCACATGCTGCACTGGGACTTATTTCCCCACACGCTGCACCGCGACCCATTTCCCCACACGCTGCACTGGGACTCATTTCCCCACACACTGCACTGGGACTCATTTCCCCACACACTGCACCAGGACTCATTTCCACACATGCTGCATCAGGACTCATTTCCCCACACGCTGCACCAGGACTCATTTCCCCACACGCTGCACCAGGACTCGTTTCCCCACACACTGCACTGGAACTCATTTCCCCAAACGCAGTACCAGGACTCATTTCCCCACATGCTGCACTGGGACTCATTTCCCCACACACCGCACCAGGACTCATTTCCCCACACACTGCACTGGAACACATTTCCCCAAACGCTGTACCAGGACACATTTCCCCACACACTGCACCAGGACTTATTTCCCTACACGCTGCACCGTGACTCATTTCCCCACACACTGCACTGGAACTCATTTCCCCACACACTGCACTGGGACTCATTTACCCACACGCTGCACCAGGACTCATTTCCCCACACGCTGCACCGGGACTCTTTTCTACACATGCTGCACTGGGACTCATTTCCCCACACGCTGCACTGGAACTCATTATCCCAAACTCTCTACCAGGACACATTTCCCCACACGCTGCACCAGGACTTATTTCCCTACACGCTGCACCGTGACTCATTTCCCCACACACTGCACTGGAACTCATTTCCCCACACACTGCACTGGGACTCATTTACCCACACGCTGCACCGGGACTCATTTCCCCACACGCTGCACCAGGCCTCGTTTCCCCACACGCTGCACTGGGACTCGTTTCCCCACACACTGCACTGGAACTCATTTCCCCAAACGCGGTACCAGGACTCATTTCCCCACATGCTGCACTGGGACTCATTTCCCCACACGCCGCACCAGGACTCATTTCCCCACACACTGCACCGTGACTCATTTCCCCACACACTGCACTAGAACTCATTTCCCCACACGCGGCACTGGGTCTCATTTCCCCACACGCTGCACCAGGACTCATTTCTCCACATAGTCCATCAGGACTCATGTCCACACATGCTGCACTGGGACTCATTTCCCCACACGCTGCACTGGAACTCATTTCCCTAAACTCTGTACCAGGACACATTTCCCCACACGCTGCACCAGGTCTTATTTCCCTACACGCTGCACCAGGACTCATTTCCCCACACGCTGCACTGAAACTCATTTCCCAACACACTGCACTGGGACTCATTTACCCACACGCTGCACCGGGTCTCATTTCCCCACACGCTGCACCGGGACTCTTTTCCCCAGATGCTGCAATGGGACTCATTTCCCCACGCGCTGCACCAGGACACATTTCCCCATACGCTGCACCATGACAAATTTCCTCACACGCTGCACTTTTTCTCATTTCCCCACACGCTGCAGCGGGTATCATTTCCCCACAGGCTGCACTGGGTCTCATTTCCCCACAATCTGCACTGGGTCTCTTTTCCCCACATGCTGCACTGGGTCTCATTTCCCCACACGCTGCACTGGGACTCATTTCCCCACACGCGGCACTGGGTCTCATTTCCCCAAACACTGCACTGGGACTCATTTCCCCACACGCGGCACTGTGTCTCATTTACCCACACGCTGCACCAGGACGCATTTCTCCACATAGTCCATCAGGACTCATTTCCCCAAACGCTGTACCAGGATTCATTTCCCCACATGCTGCACTGGGACTTATTTCCCCACACGCTGCACCGCGACCCATTTCCCCACACGCTGCACTGAGACTCATTTCCCCACACACTGCACTGGGACTCATTTCCCCAAACGCTGCACCAGGACTCATTTCCCCACACGCTGCACCGGGACTCATTTCCACACATGCTGCATCAGGACTCATTTCCCCACACGCTGCACCAGGACTCGTTTCCCCACACACTGCACTGGAACTCATTTCCCCAAATGCGGTACCAGGACTCATTTCCCCACATGCTGCACCAGGACTCGTTTCCCCACACACTGCACTGGAACTCATTTCCCCAAACACGGTACCAGGACTCATTTCCCCACATGCTGCACTGGGACTCATTTCCACACACGCCGCACCAGGACTCATTTCCCCACACACTGCACTGGAACTCATTTCCCCAAACGCGGTACCAGGACTCATTTCCCCACATGCTGCACCAGGACTCGTTTCCCCACACACTGCACTGGAACTCATTTCCCCAAACGCGGTACCAGGACTCATTTCCCCACATGCTGCACCAGGACTCGTTTCCCCACACACTGCACTGGAACTCATTTCCCCAAACGCGGTACCAGGACTCATTTCCCCACATGCTGCACTGGGACTCATTTCCCCACACGCCGCACCAGGACTCATTTCCCCACACGCTGCACTGGAACTCATTACCCCAAACTCTCTACCAGGACACATTTCCCCACACGCTGCACCAGGACTTATTTCCCTACACGTTGCACCGTGACTCATTTCCCCACACACTGCACTGGAACTCATTTCCCCACACACTGCACTGGGACTCATTTACCCACACGCTGCACCGGGACTCATTTCCCCACATTCTCACCATGCCTCATTTCCCCACACGCCGCACCAGGACTCATTTCCCCACACACTGCACTGGAACTCATTTCCCCAAACGCTGTACCAGGACACATTTCCCCATACGCTGCACCAGGACTAATTTCCTCACACGCTGCACTTTTTCTCATTTCCCCACACGCTGCAGCGGGTATCATTTCCCCACAGGCGGCACTGGGTCTCATTTCCCCACATGCTACACTGGGACTTTTTTCCCCACACGCTGCACCGTGACCCATTTCCCCACACGCTGCACTGAGACTCATTTCCCCACACACTGCACTGGGACTCATTTCCCCACACGCTGCACCAGGACTCATTTCCCCACATGCTGCACCAGGACTCATTTCCACACATGCTGCATCAGGACTCATTTCCCCACACGCTGCACCAGGACTCATTTCCCCACACGCTGCACCAGGACTCGTTTCCCCACACACTGCACTGGAACTCATTTCCCCAAACGCGGTACCAGGACTCATTTCCCCACATGCTGCACTGGGACTCATTTCCCCACACACCGCACCAGGACTCATTTCCCCACACACTGCACTGGAACTCATTTCCCCAAACGCTGTACCAGGACACATTTCCCCACACACTGCACCAGGACTTATTTCCCCACACGCTGCACCGTGACTCATTTCCCCACACACTGCACTGGAACTCATTTCCCCACACACTGCACTGGGACTCATTTACCCACACGCTGCACCGGGACTCATTTCCCCACACGCTGCACCAGGACTCTTTTCCACACATGCTGCACTGGGACTCATTTCCCCACACGCTGCACTGGAACTCATTACCCCAAACTCTCTACCAGGACACATTTCCCCACACGCTGCACCAGGACTTATTTCCCTACACGCTGCACCGTGACTCATTTCCCCACACACTGTACTGGAACTCATTTCCCCACACACTGTACTGGAACTCATTTCCCCACACACTGCACTGGGACTCATTTACCCACACGCTGCACCGGGACTCATTTCCCCACATTCTCACCATGCCTCATTTCCCCACACGCCGCACCAGGACTCATTTCCCCACACACTGCACTGGAACTCATTTCCCCAAACGATGTACCAGGACACATTTCCCCATACGCTGCACCATGACTAATTTCCTCACACGCTGCACTTTTTCTCATTTCCCCACACGCTGCAGCGGGTATCATTTCCCCACAGGCTGCACTGGGTCTCATTTCCCCACATGCTGCACTGCGACTTATTTCCCCACACGCTGCACCGCGACCCATTTCCCCACACGCTGCACTGGGACTCATTTCCCCACACACTGCACTGGGACTCATTTCCCCACACGCTGCACCAGGACTCATTTCCACACATGCTGCATCAGGACTCATTTCCCCACACGCTGCACCAGGACTCATTTCCCCACACGCTGCACCAGGACTCGTTTCCCCACACACTGCACTGGAACTCATTTCCCCAAACGCAGTACCAGGACGCATTTCCCCACATGCTGCACTGGGACTCATTTCCCCACACACCGCACCAGGACTCATTTCCCCACACACTGCACTGGAACTCATTTCCCCAAACGCTGTACCAGGTCACATTTCCCCACACACTGCACCAGGACTTATTTCCCTACACGCTGCACCGTGACTCATTTCCCCACACACTGCACTGGAACTCATTTCCCCACACACTGCACTGGGACTCATTTACCCACACGCTGCACCAGGACTCATTTCCCCACACGCTGCACCGGGACTCTTTTCTACACACACTGCACTGGAACTCATTTCCCCAAACGCGGTACCAGGACTCATTTCCCCACATGCTGCACCAGGACTCGTTTCCCCACACACTGCACTGGAACTCATTTCCCCAAACGCGGTACCAGGACTCATTTCCCCACATGCTGCACCAGGACTCGTTTCCCCACACACTGCACTGGAACTCATTTCCCCAAACGCGGTACCAGGACTCATTTCCCCACATGCTGCACTGGGACTCATTTCCCCACACGCCGCACCAGGACTCATTTCCCCACACGCTGCACTGGAACTCATTACCCCAAACTCTCTACCAGGACACATTTCCCCACACGCTGCACCAGGACTTATTTCCCTACACGTTGCACCGTGACTCATTTCCCCACACACTGCACTGGAACTCATTTCCCCACACACTGCACTGGGACTCATTTACCCACACGCTGCACCGGGACTCATTTCCCCACATTCTCACCATGCCTCATTTCCCCACACGCCGCACCAGGACTCATTTCCCCACACACTGCACTGGAACTCATTTCCCCAAACGCTGTACCAGGACACATTTCCCCATACGCTGCACCAGGACTAATTTCCTCACACGCTGCACTTTTTCTCATTTCCCCACACGCTGCAGCGGGTATCATTTCCCCACAGGCGGCACTGGGTCTCATTTCCCCACATGCTGCACTGGGACTTTTTTCCCCACACGCTGCACCGTGACCCATTTCCCCACACGCTGCACTGAGACTCATTTCCCCACACACTGCACTGGGACTCATTTCCCCACACGCTGCACCAGGACTCATTTCCCCACATGCTGCACCAGGACTCATTTCCACACATGCTGCATCAGGACTCATTTCCCCACACGCTGCACCAGGACTCATTTCCCCACACGCTGCACCAGGACTCGTTTCCCCACACACTGCACTGGAACTCATTTCCCCAAACGCGGTACCAGGACTCATTTCCCCACATGCTGCACTGGGACTCATTTCCCCACACACCGCACCAGGACTCATTTCCCCACACACTGCACTGGAACTCATTTCCCCAAACGCTGTACCAGGACACATTTCCCCACACACTGCACCAGGACTTATTTCCCCACACGCTGCACCGTGACTCATTTCCCCACACACTGCACTGGAACTCATTTCCCCACACACTGCACTGGGACTCATTTACCCACACGCTGCACCGGGACTCATTTCCCCACACGCTGCACCAGGACTCTTTTCCACACATGCTGCACTGGGACTCATTTCCCCACACGCTGCACTGGAACTCATTACCCCAAACTCTCTACCAGGACACATTTCCCCACACGCTGCACCAGGACTTATTTCCCTACACGCTGCACCGTGACTCATTTCCCCACACACTGTACTGGAACTCATTTCCCCACACACTGTACTGGAACTCATTTCCCCACACACTGCACTGGGACTCATTTACCCACACGCTGCACCGGGACTCATTTCCCCACATTCTCACCATGCCTCATTTCCCCACACGCCGCACCAGGACTCATTTCCCCACACACTGCACTGGAACTCATTTCCCCAAACGATGTACCAGGACACATTTCCCCATACGCTGCACCATGACTAATTTCCTCACACGCTGCACTTTTTCTCATTTCCCCACACGCTGCAGCGGGTATCATTTCCCCACAGGCTGCACTGGGTCTCATTTCCCCACATGCTGCACTGCGACTTATTTCCCCACACGCTGCACCGCGACCCATTTCCCCACACGCTGCACTGGGACTCATTTCCCCACACACTGCACTGGGACTCATTTCCCCACACGCTGCACCAGGACTCATTTCCACACATGCTGCATCAGGACTCATTTCCCCACACGCTGCACCAGGACTCATTTCCCCACACGCTGCACCAGGACTCGTTTCCCCACACACTGCACTGGAACTCATTTCCCCAAACGCAGTACCAGGACGCATTTCCCCACATGCTGCACTGGGACTCATTTCCCCACACACCGCACCAGGACTCATTTCCCCACACACTGCACTGGAACTCATTTCCCCAAACGCTGTACCAGGTCACATTTCCCCACACACTGCACCAGGACTTATTTCCCTACACGCTGCACCGTGACTCATTTCCCCACACACTGCACTGGAACTCATTTCCCCACACACTGCACTGGGACTCATTTACCCACACGCTGCACCAGGACTCATTTCCCCACACGCTGCACCGGGACTCTTTTCTACACATGCTGCACTGGGACTCATTTCCCCACACGCTGCACTGGAACTCATTATCCCAAACTCTCTACCAGGACACATTTCCCCACACGCTGCACCAGGACTTATTTCCCTACACGCTGCACCGTGACTCATTTCCCCACACACTGCACTGGAACTCATTTCCCCACACACTGCACTGGGACTCATTTACCCACACGCTGCACCGGGACTCATTTCCCCACACGCTGCACCAGGCCTCGTTTCCCCACACGCTGCACTGGGACTCGTTTCCCCACACACTGCACTGGAACTCATTTCCCCAAACGCGGTACCAGGACTCATTTCCCCACATGCTGCACTGGGACTCATTTCCCCACACGCCGCACCAGGACTCATTTCCCCACACACTGCACCGTGACTCATTTCCCCACACACTGCACTGGAACTCATTTCCCCACACGCGGCACTGGGTCTCATTTCCCCACACGCTGCACCAGGACTCATTTCTCCACATAGTCCATCAGGACTCATGTCCACACATGCTGCACTGGGACTCATTTCCCCACACGCTGCACTGGAACTCATTTCCCTAAACTCTGTACCAGGACACATTTCCCCACACGCTGCACCAGGTCTTATTTCCCTACACGCTGCACCAGGACTCATTTCCCCACACACTGCACTGGAACTCATTTCCCCACACACTGCACTGAGACTCATTTACCCACACGCTGCACCGGGACTCATTTCCCCACATTCTCACCATGCCTCATTTCCCCACACGCCGCACCAGGACTCATTTCCCCACACACTGCACTGGAACTCATTTCCCCAAACGCTGTACCAGGACACATTTCCCCATACGCTGCACCAGGACTAATTTCCTCACACGCTGCACTTTTTCTCATTTCCCCACACGCTGCAGCGGGTATCATTTCCCCACAGGCGGCACTGGGTCTCATTTCCCCACATGCTGCACTGGGACTTATTTCCCCACACGCTGCACCGCGACCCATTTCCCCACACGCTGCACTGAGACTCATTTCCCCACACACTGCACTGGGACTCATTTCCCCACACGCTGCACCAGGACTCATTTCCCCACATGCTGCACCAGGACTCATTTCCACACATGCTGCATCAGGACTCATTTCCCCACACGCTGCACCAGGACTCATTTCCCCACACGCTGCACCAGGACTCGTTTCCCCACACACTGCACTGGAACTCATTTCCCCAAACGCGGTACCAGGACTCATTTCCCCACATGCTGCACTGGGACTCATTTCCCCACACACCGCACCAGGACTCATTTCCCCACACACTGCACTGGAACTCTTTTCCCCAAACGCTGTACCAGGACACATTTCCCCACACACTGCACCAGGACTTATTTCCCCACACGCTGCACCGTGACTCATTTCCCCACACACTGCACTGGAACTCATTTCCCCACACACTGCACTGGGACTCATTTACCCACACGCTGCACCGGGACTCATTTCCCCACACGCTGCACCAGGACTCTTTTCCACACATGCTGCACTGGGACTCATTTCCCCACACGCTGCACTGGAACTCATTACCCCAAACTCTCTACCAGGACACATTTCCCCACACGCTGCACCAGGACTTATTTCCCTACACGCTGCACCGTGACTCATTTCCCCACACACTGTACTGGAACTCATTTCCCCACACACTGCACTGGGACTCATTTACCCACACGCTGCACCGGGACTCATTTCCCCACATTCTCACCATGCCTCATTTCCCCACACGCCGCACCAGGACTCATTTCCCCACACACTGCACTGGAACTCATTTCCCCAAACGATGTACCAGGACACATTTCCCCATACGCTGCACCATGACTAATTTCCTCACACGCTGCACTTTTTCTCATTTCCCCACACGCTGCAGCGGGTATCATTTCCCCACAGGCTGCACTGGGTCTCATTTCCCCACATGCTGCACTGGGACTTATTTCCCCACACGCTGCACCGCGACCCATTTCCCCACACGCTGCACTGGGACTCATTTCCCCACACACTGCACTGGGACTCATTTCCCCACACACTGCACCAGGACTCATTTCCACACATGCTGCATCAGGACTCATTTCCCCACACGCTGCACCAGGACTCATTTCCCCACACGCTGCACCAGGACTCGTTTCCCCACACACTGCACTGGAACTCATTTCCCCAAACGCAGTACCAGGACTCATTTCCCCACATGCTGCACTGGGACTCATTTCCCCACACACCGCACCAGGACTCATTTCCCCACACACTGCACTGGAACACATTTCCCCAAACGCTGTACCAGGACACATTTCCCCACACACTGCACCAGGACTTATTTCCCTACACGCTGCACCGTGACTCATTTCCCCACACACTGCACTGGAACTCATTTCCCCACACACTGCACTGGGACTCATTTACCCACACGCTGCACCAGGACTCATTTCCCCACACGCTGCACCGGGACTCTTTTCTACACATGCTGCACTGGGACTCATTTCCCCACACGCTGCACTGGAACTCATTATCCCAAACTCTCTACCAGGACACATTTCCCCACACGCTGCACCAGGACTTATTTCCCTACACGCTGCACCGTGACTCATTTCCCCACACACTGCACTGGAACTCATTTCCCCACACACTGCACTGGGACTCATTTACCCACACGCTGCACCGGGACTCATTTCCCCACACGCTGCACCAGGCCTCGTTTCCCCACACGCTGCACTGGGACTCGTTTCCCCACACACTGCACTGGAACTCATTTCCCCAAACGCGGTACCAGGACTCATTTCCCCACATGCTGCACTGGGACTCATTTCCCCACACGCCGCACCAGGACTCATTTCCCCACACACTGCACCGTGACTCATTTCCCCACACACTGCACTGGAACTCATTTCCCCACACGCGGCACTGGGTCTCATTTCCCCACACGCTGCACCAGGACTCATTTCTCCACATAGTCCATCAGGACTCATGTCCACACATGCTGCACTGGGACTCATTTCCCCACACGCTGCACTGGAACTCATTTCCCTAAACTCTGTACCAGGACACATTTCCCCACACGCTGCACCAGGTCTTATTTCCCTACACGCTGCACCAGAACTCATTTCCCCACACGCTGCACTGAAACTCATTTCCCAACACACTGCACTGGGACTCATTTACCCACACGCTGCACCGGGTCTCATTTCCCCACACGCTGCACCGGGACTCTTTTCCCCAGATGCTGCAATGGGACTCATTTCCCCACGCGCTGCACCAGGACACATTTCCCCATACGCTGCACCATGACAAATTTCCTCACACGCTGCACTTTTTCTCATTTCCCCACACGCTGCAGCGGGTATCATTTCCCCACAGGCTGCACTGGGTCTCATTTCCCCACAATCTGCACTGGGTCTCTTTTCCCCACATGCTGCACTGGGTCTCATTTCCCCACACGCTGCACTGGGACTCATTTCCCCACACGCGGCACTGGGTCTCATTTCCCCAAACACTGCACTGGGACTCATTTCCCCACACGCGGCACTGTGTCTCATTTACCCACACGCTGCACCAGGACGCATTTCTCCACATAGTCCATCAGGACTCATTTCCCCAAACGCTGTACCAGGATTCATTTCCCCACATGCTGCACTGGGACTTATTTCCCCACACGCTGCACCGCGACCCATTTCCCCACACGCTGCACTGAGACTCATTTCCCCACACACTGCACTGGGACTCATTTCCCCAAACGCTGCACCAGGACTCATTTCCCCACACGCTGCACCGGGACTCATTTCCACACATGCTGCATCAGGACTCATTTCCCCACACGCTGCACCAGGACTCGTTTCCCCACACACTGCACTGGAACTCATTTCCCCAAATGCGGTACCAGGACTCATTTCCCCACACGCTGCACTGGAACTCATTACCCCAAACTCTCTACCAGGACACATTTCCCCACACGCTGCACCAGGACTTATTTCCCTACACGCTGCACCGTGACTCATTTTCCCACACACTGCACTGGAACTCATTTCCCCACACACTGCACTGGGACTCATTTACCCACACGCTGCACCGGGACTCATTTCCCCACATTCTCACCATGCCTCATTTCCCCACACGCCGCACCAGGACTCATTTCCCCACACACTGCACTGGAACTCATTTCCCCAAACGCTGTACCAGGACACATTTCCCCATACGCTGCACCATGACTAATTTCCTCACACGCTGCACTTATTCTCATTTCCCCACACGCTGCAGCGGGTATCATTTCCCCACAGGCTGCACTGGGTCTCATTTCCCCACATGCTGCACTGGGACTTATTTCCCCACACGCTGCACCGCGACCCATTTCCCCACACGCTGCACTGAGACTCATTTCCCCACACACTGCACTGGGACTCATTTCCCCACACGCTGCACCAGGACTCATTTCCCCACACGCTGCACCGGGACTCATTTCCACACATGCTGCATCAGGACTCATTTCCCCACACGCTGCACCAGGACTCATTTCCCCACACGCTGCACCAGGACTCGTTTCCCCACACACTGCACTGGAACTCATTTCCCCAAACGCGGTACCAGGACTCATTTCCCCACATGCTGCACTGGGACTCATTTCCCCACACACCGCACCAGGACTCATTTCCCCACACACTGCACTGGAACTCATTTCCCCAAACGCTGTACCAGGACACATTTCCCCACACACTGCACCAGGACTTATTTCCCTACACGCTGCACCGTGACTCATTTCCCCACACACTGCACTGGAACTCATTTCCCCACACACTGCACTGGGACTCATTTACCCACACGCTGCACCGGGACTCATTTCCCCACACGCTGCACCGGGACTCTTTTCTACACATGCTGCACTGGGACTCATTTCCCCACACGCTGCACTGGAACTCATTACCCCAAACTCTCTACCAGGACACATTTCCCCACACGCTGCACCAGGACTTATTTCCCTACACGCTGCACCGTGACTCATTTCCCCACACACTGCACTGGAACTCATTTCCCCACACACTGCACTGGGACTCATTTACCCACACGCTGCACCGGGACTCATTTCCCCACACGCTGCACCAGGCCTCGTTTCCCCACACGCTGCACTGGGACTCGTTTCCCCACACACTGCACTGGAACTCATTTCCCCAAACGCGGTACCAGGACTCATTTCCCCACATGCTGCACTGGGACTCATTTCCCCACACGCCGCACCAGGACTCATTTCCCCACACACTGCACCGTGACTCATTTCCCCACACACTGCACTGGAACTCATTTCCCCACACGCGGCACTGGGTCTCATTTCCCCACACGCTGCACCAGGACTCATTTCTCCACATAGTCCATCAGGACTCATGTCCACACATGCTGCACTGGAACTCATTTCCCTAAACTCTGTACCAGGACACATTTCCCCACACGCTGCACTAGGTCTTATTTCCCTACACGCTGCACCGTGACTCATTTCCCCACACGCTGCACTGAAACTCATTTCCCAACACACTGCACTGGGACTCATTTACCCACACGCTGCACCGGGACTCATTTCCCCACACGCTGCACCGGGACTCTTTTCCCCAGATGCTGCACTGGGACTCATTTCCCCACGCGCTGCACCAGGACACATTTCCCCATACGCTGCACCATGACAAATTTCCTCACACGCTGCACTTTTTCTCATTTCCCCACACGCTGCAGCGGGTATCATTTCCCCACAGGCTGCACTGGGTCTCATTTCCCCACAATCTGCACTGGGACTCATTTCCCTACACACTGCACTGGGACTCATTTCCCCACACGCTGCACTGGGACTCATTTCCCCACACGCTGCACTGGGACTCATTTCCCCACACGCTGCACTGGGACTCATTTCCCCACACGCGGCACTGGGTCTCATTTCCCCAAACACTGCACTGGGACTCATTTCCCCACACGCGGCACTGGGTCTCATTTCCCCACACGCTGCACCAGGACGCATTTCTCCACATAGTCCATCAGGACCCATTTCCCCAAACGCTGTACCAGGATTCATTTCCCCACATGCTGCACTGGGACTTATTTCCCCACACGCTGCACCGCGACCCATTTCCCCACACGCTGCACTGAGACTCATTTCCCCACACACTGCACTGGGACTCATTTCCCCAAACGCTGCACCAGGACTCATTTCCCCAAACGCTGCACCAGGACTCATTTCCCCACACGCTGCACCGGGACTCATTTCCACACATGCTGCATCAGGACTCATTTCCCCACACGCTGCACCAGGACTAGTTTCCCCACACACTGCACTGGAACTCATTTCCCCAAACGCGGTACCAGGACTCATTTCCCCACATGCTGCACCAGGACTCGTTTCCCCACACACTGCACTGGAACTCATTTCCCCAGACGCGGTACCAGGACTCATTTCCCCACATGCTGCACTGGGACTCATTTCCCCACACGTCGCACCAGGACTCATTTCCCCACACACTGCACTGGAAATCATTTCCCCAAACGCGGTACCAGGACTCATTTCCCCACATGCTGCACCAGGACTCGTTTCCCCACACACTGCACTGGAACTCATTTCCCCAAACGCGGTACCAGGACTCATTTCCCCACACGCTGCACCAGGACTTATTTCCCTACACGCTGCACCGTGACTCATTTCCCCACACACTGCACTGGAACTCATTTCCCCACACACTGCACTGGGACTCATTTACCCACACGCTGCACCGGGACTCATTTCCCCACATTCTCACCATGCCTCATTTCCCCACACGCCGCACCAGGACTCATTTCCCCACACACTGCACTGGAACTCATTTCCCCAAACGCTGTACCAGGACACATTTCCCCATACGCTGCACCATGACTAATTTCCTCACACGCTGCACTTTTTCTCATTTCCCCACACGCTGCAGCGGGTATCATTTCCCCACAGGCTGCACTGGGTCTCATTTCCCCACATGCTGCACTGGGACTTATTTCCCCACACGCTGCACCGCGACCCATTTCCCCACACGCTGCACTGAGACTTATTTCCCCACACGCTGCACCAGGACTCATTTCCCCACATGCTGCACCAGGACTCATTTCCACACATGCTGCATCAGGACTCATTTCCCCACACGCTGCACCAGGACTCATTTCCCCACACGCTGCACCAGGACTCGTTTCCCCACACACTGCACTGGAACTCATTTCCCCAAACGCGGTACCAGGACTCATTTCCCCACATGCTGCACTGGGACTCATTTCCCCACACACCGCACCAGGACTCATTTCCCCACACACTGCACTGGAACTCATTTCCCCAAACGCTGTACCAGGACACATTTCCCCACACACTGCACCAGGACTTATTTCCCTACACGCTGCACCGTGACTCATTTCCCCACACACTGCACTGGAACTCATTTCCCCACACACTGCACTGGGACTCATTTACCCACACGCTGCACCGGGACTCATTTCCCCACACGCTGCACCGGGACTCTTTTCCACACATGCTGCACTGGGACTCATTTCCCCACAATCTGCACTGGAACTCATTACCCCAAACTCTCTACCAGGACACATTTCCCCACACGCTGCACCAGGACTTATTTCCCTACACGCTGCACCGTGACTCATTTCCCCACACACTGCACTGGAACTCATTTCCCCCACACGCGGCACTGGGACTCATTTCCCCACACACTGCACCGTGACTCATTTCCCCACACACTGCACTGGAACTCATTTCCCCACACGCGGCACTGGGTCTCATTTCCCCACACGCTGCACCAGGACTCATTTCTCCACATAGTCCATCAGGACTCATGTCCACACATGCTGCACTGGGACTCATTTCCCCACACGCTGCACTGGAACTCATTTCCCTAAACTCTGTACCAGGACACATTTCCCCACACGCTGCACCAGGTCTTATTTCCCTACACGCTGCACCGTGACTCATTTCCCCACACGCTGCACTGAAACTCATTTCCCAACACACTGCACTGGGACTCATTTACCCACACGCTGCACCGGGACTCATTTCCCCACACGCTGCACCGGGACTCTTTTCCCCAGATGCTGCACTGGGACTCATTTCCCCACGCGCTGCACCAGGACACATTTCCCCATACGCTGCACCATGACAAATTTCCTCACACGCTGCACTTTTTCTCATTTCCCCACACGCTGCAGCGGGTATCATTTCCCCACAGGCTGCACTGGGTCTCATTTCCCCACAATCTGCACTGGGACTCATTTCCCTACACACTGCACTGGGACTCATTTCCCCACACGCTGCACTGGGACTCATTTCCCCACATGTTGCACTGGGTCTCTTTTCCCCACACGCTGCACTGGGACTCATTTCCCCACACGCTGCACTGGGACTCATTTCCCCACACGCTGCACTGGGTCTCATTTCCCCAAACACTGCACTGGGACTCATTTCCCCACACGCGGCACTGGGTCTCATTTCCCCACACGCTGCACCAGGACGCATTTCTCCACATAGTCCATCAGGACTCATTTCCCCAAACGCTGTACCAGGATTCATTTCCCCACATGCTGCACTGGGACTTATTTCCCCACACGCTGCACCGCGACCCATTTCCCCACACGCTGCACTGAGACTCATTTCCCCACACACTGCACTGGGACTCATTTCCCCAAACGCTGCACCAGGACTCATTTCCCCACACGCTGCACCGGGACTCATTTCCACACATGCTGCATCAGGACTCATTTCCCCACACGCTGCACCGTGACTCATTTCCCCACACACTGCACTGGAACTCCTTTCCCCACACACTGCACTGGGACTCATTTACCCACACGCTGCACCGGGACTCATTTCCCCACATTCTCACCATGCCTCGTTTCCCCACACGCTACACCAGGACTCGTTTCCCCACACACTGCACTGGAACTCATTTCCCCAAACGCGGTACCAGGACTCATTTCCCCACATGCTGCACCAGGACTCGTTTCCCCACACACTGCACTGGAAATCATTTCCCCAAACGCGGTACCAGGACTCATTTCCCCACATGCTGCACTGGGACTCATTTCCCCACACGCTGCACCGGGACTCTTTTCCCCAGATGCTGCATCAGGACTCATTTCCCCACACACTGCACTGGAACTCATTTCCCCACACACTGCACTGGGACTCATTTACCCACACGCTGCACCAGGACACATTTCCCCACACGCTGCACCAGGACTCATTTCCCCACACGCTGCACCGGGACTCATTTCCACACATGCTGCATCAGGACTCATTTCCCCACACGCTGCACCAGGACTCGTTTCCCCACACACTGCACTGGAACTCATTTCCCCAAACGCGGTACCAGGACTCATTTCCCCACATGCTGCACCAGGACGCGTTTCGCCACACACTGCACTGGAACTCATTTCCCCAAACGCGGTACCAGGACTCATTTCCCCACATGCTGCACTGGGACTCATTTCCCCACACGCCGCACCAGGACTCATTTCCCCACACACTGCACTGGAACTCATTTCCCCAAACGCTGTACCAGGACACATTTCCCCACACACTGCACCAGGACTTATTTCCCCACACGCTGCACCGTGACTCATTTCCCCACACACTGCACTGGAACTCATTTCCCCACACACTGCACTGGGACTCATTTACCCACATGCTGCACCGGGACTCATTTCCCCACACGCTGCACCGGGACTCTTTTCCACACATGCTGCACTGGGACTCATTTCCCCACACGCTGCACTGGAACCCATTACCCCAAACTCTCTACCAGGACACATTTCCCCACACGCTGCACCAGGACTTATTTCCCTACACGCTGCACCGTGACTCATTTCCCCACACACTGCACTGGAACTCATTTCCCCACACACTGCACTGGGACTCATTTACCCACACGCTGCACCGGGACTCATTTCCCCACACGCTGCACCAGGCCTCGTTTCCCCACACGCTGCACTGGGACTCGTTTCCCCACACACTGCACTAGAACTCATTTCCCCAAACGCGGTACCAGGACTCATTTCCCCACATGCTGCACTGGGACTCATTTCCCCACACGCCGCACCAGGACTCATTTCCCCACACACTGCACTGGAACTCATTTCCCCAAACGCTGTACCAGGACACATTTCCCCATACGCTGCACCATGACTAATTTCCTCACACGCTGCACTTTTTCTCATTTCCCCACACGCTGCAGCAGGTATCATTTCCCCACAGGCTGCACTGGGTCTCATTTCCCCACAATCTGCACTGGGACTCATTTCCCTACACACTGCACTGGGACTCATTTCCCCACACGCTGCACTGGGACTCATTTCCTCACACGCTGCACTGGGTCTCATTTCCCCACATGCTGCACTGGGACTCATTTCCCCACACGCTGCACTGGGACTCATTTCCCCACACGCTGCACTGGGTCGCATTTCCCCACACACTGCACTGGGACTCATTTCCCCACACGCGGCACTGGGTCTCATTTCCCCACACGCTGCACCAGGACGCATTTCTCCACATAGTCCATCAGGACTCATTTCCCCAAACGCTGTACCAGGATTCATTTCCCCACATGCTGCACTGGGACTTATTTCCCCAAACGCTGCACCGCGACCCATTTCCCCACACGCTGCACTGAGACTCATTTCCCCACACACTGCACTGGGACTCATTTCCCCACACGCTGCACCAGGACACATTTCCCCACACGCTGCACCAGGACTCATTTCCCCACACGCTGCACCGGGACTCATTTCCACACATGCTGCATCAGGACTCATTTCCCCACACGCTGCACCAGGACTCGTTTCCCCACACACTGCACTGGAACTCATTTCCCCAAACGCGGTACCAGGACTCATTTCCCCACATGCTGCTCCAGGACGCGTTTCCCCACACACTGCACTGGAACTCATTTCCCCAAACGCGGTACCAGGACTCATTTCCCCACACGCCGCACCAGGACTCATTTCCCCACACACTGCACTGGAACTCATTTCCCCAAACGCTGTACCAGGACACATTTCCCCACACACTGCACCAGGACTTATTTCCCCACACGCTGCACCGTGACTCATTTCCCCACACACTGCACTGGAACTCATTTCCCCACACACTGCACTGGGACTCATTTACCCACACGCTGCACCGGGACCCATTTCCCCACACGCTGCACCGGGACTCTATTCCACACATGCTGCACTGGGACTCATTTCCCCACACGCTGCAGTGGAACTCATTACCGCAAACTCTCTACCAGGACACATTTCCCCACACGCTGCACCAGGACTTATTTCCCTACACGCTGCACCGTGACTCATTTCCCCACATGCTGCACTGGAACTCATT
This sequence comes from Chiloscyllium plagiosum, assembly GCF_037043375.1. Lineage (NCBI taxonomy): Eukaryota > Metazoa > Chordata > Chondrichthyes > Orectolobiformes > Hemiscylliidae > Chiloscyllium > Chiloscyllium plagiosum. Next base: position 106,721,350 of record NW_028270141.1, read on the forward strand.
TCCCCACACACTGCACTGGGACTCATTTACCCACACGCTGCACCGGGACTCATTTCCCCACATTCTCACCATGCCTCGTTTCCCCACACGCTACACCAGGACTCGTTTCCCCACACACTGCACTGGAACTCATTTCCCCAAACGCGGTACCAGGACTCATTTCCCCACATGCTGCACCAGGACTCGTTTCCCCACACACTGCACTGGAAATCATTTCCCCAAACGCGGTACCAGGACTCATTTCTCCACATGCTGCACTGGGACTCATTTCCCCACACGCTGCACCGGGACTCTTTTCCCCAGATGCTGCATCAGGACTCATTTCCCCACACACTGCACTGGAACTCATTTCCCCACACACTGCACTGGGACTCATTTACCCACACGCTGCACCGGGACTCATTTCCCCACACGCTGCACTGGGACTCTTTTCCACACATGCTGCACTGGGACTCATTTCCCCACACGCTGCACTGGAACTCATTACCCCAAACTCTCTACCAGGACACATTTCCCCACACGCTGCACCAGGACTTATTTCCCTACACGCTGCACCGTGACTCATTTCCCCACACACTGCACTGGAACTCATTACCCCACACACTGCACTGGGACTCATTTACCCACACGCTGCACCGGGACTCATTTCCCCACATTCTCACCATGCCTCATTTCCCCACACGCCGCACCAGGACTCATTTCCCCACACACTGCACTGGAACTCATTTCCCCAAACGCTGTACCAGGACACATTTCCCCATACGCTGCACCTTGACTAATTTCCTCACACGCTGCACTTTTTCTCATTTCCCCACACGCTGCAGCGGGTATCATTTCCCCACAGGCTGCACTGGGTTTCATTTCCCCACATGCTGCACTGGGACTTATTTCCCCACACGCTGCACCGCGACCCATTTCCCCACACGCTGCACTGAGACTCATTTCCCCACACACTGCACTGGGACTCATTTCCCCACACGCTGCACCAGGACACATTTCCCCACACGCTGCACTGAGACTCATTTCCCCACACACTGCACTGGGACTCATTTCCCCACACGCTGCACCGGGACTCATTTCCACACATGCTGCATCAGGACTCATTTCCCCACACGCTGCACCAGGACTCATTTCCCCACACGCTGCACCAGGTCTCATTTCCCCACACACTGCACCGGGACTCATTTCCCCAAACGCGGTACCAGGACTCATTTCCCCACACACTGCACTGGAACTCATTTCCCCACACACCGCACCAGGACTCATTTCCCCACACACTGCACTGGAACTCATTTCCCCAAACGCTGTACCAGGACACATTTCCCCACACACTGCACCAGGACTTATTTCCCTACACGCTGCACCAAGACTCATTTCCCCACACACTGCACTGGAACTCATTTCCCCACACACTGCACTGGGACTCATTTACCCACACGCTGCACCGGGACTCATTTCCCCACACGCTGCACCGGGACTCTTTTCCACACATGCTGCACTGGGACTCATTTCCCCACACGCTGCACTGGAACTCATTTCCCCAAACTCTCTACCAGGACACATTTCCCCACACGCTGCACCAGGACTTATTTCCCTACACGCTGCACCGTGACTCATTTCCCCACACACTGCACTGGAACTCATTTCCCCCACACTGCACTGGGACTCATTTCCCCACACACTGCACCGTGACTCATTTCCCCACACACTGCACTGGAACTCATTTCCCCACACGCGGCACTGGGTCTCATTTCCCCACACGCTGCACCAGGACTCATTTCTCCACATAGTCCATCAGGACTCATGTCCATACATGCTGCACTGGGACTCATTTCCCCACACGCTGCACTGGAACTCATTTCCCTAAACTCTGTACCAGGACACATTTCCCCACACGCTGCACCAGGTCTTATTTCCCTACACGCTGCACCGTGACTCATTTCCCCACACGCTGCACTGAAACTCATTTCCCAACACACTGCACTGGGACTCATTTACCCACACGCTGCACCGGGACTCATTTCCCCACACGCTGCACCGGGACTCTTTTCCCCAGATGCTGCACTGGGACTCATTTCCCCACGCGCTGCACCAGGACACATTTCCCCATACGCTGCACCATGACAAATTTCCTCACACGCTGCACTTTTTCTCATTTCCCCACACGCTGCAGCGGGTATCATTTCCCCACAGGCTGCACTGGGTCTCATTTCCCCACAATCTGCACTGGGACTCATTTCCCTACACACTGCACTGGGACTCATTTCCCCACACGCTGCACTGGGACTCATTTCCCCACATGTTGCACTGGGTCTCTTTTCCCCACATGCCGCACTGGGACTCATTTCCCCACACGCTGCACTGGGACTCATTTCCCCACACGCTGCACTGGGTCTCATTTCCCCAAACACTGCACTGGGACTCATTTCCCCACACGCGGCACTGGGTCTCATTTCCCCACACGCTGCACCAGGACGCATTTCTCCACATAGTCCATCAGGACTCATTTCCCCAAACGCTGTACCAGGATTCATTTCCCCACATGCTGCACTGGGACTTATTTCCCCACACGCTGCACCGCGACCCATTTCCCCACACGCTGCACTGAGACTCATTTCCCCACACACTGCACTGGGACTCATTTCCCCAAACGCTGCACCAGGACTCATTTCCCCACACGCTGCACCGGGACTCATTTCCACACATGCTGCATCAGGACTTATTTCCCCACACGCTGCACCAGGACTCGTTTCCCCACACACTGCACTGGAACTCATTTCCCCAAACGCGGTACCAGGACTCAATTCCCCACATGCTGCACCAGGACTCGTTTCCCCACACACTGCACTGGAACTCATTTCCCCAAACGCGGTACCAGGACTCATTTCCCCACATGCTGCCCTGGGACTCATTTCCCCACACGCCGCACCAGGACTCATTTCCCCACACACTGCACTGGAACTCATTTCCCCAAACGCTGTACCAGGACACATTTCCCCACACACTGCACCAGGACTTATTTACCCACACGCTGCACCGTGACTCATTTCCCCACACACTGCACTGGAACTCATTTCCCCACACACTGCACTGGGACTCATTTACCCACATGCTGCACCGGGACTCATTTCCCCACACGCTGCACCGGGACTCTTTTCCACACATGCTGCACTGGGACTCATTTCCCCACACGCTGCACTGGAACTCATTACCCCAAACTCTCTACCAGGACACATTTCCCCACACGCTGCACCAGGACTTATTTCCCTACACGCTGCACCGTGACTCATTTCCCCACACACTGCACTGGAACTCATTTCCCCACACACTGCACTGGGACTCATTTACCCACACGCTGCACCGGGACTCATTTCCCCACACGCTGCACCAGGCCTCGTTTCCCCACACGCTGCACTGGGACTCGTTTCCCCACACACTGCACGAGAACTCATTTCCCCAAACGCGGTACCAGGACTCATTTCCCCACATGCTGCACTGGGACTCATTTCCCCACACGCCGCACCAGGACTCATTTCCCCACACACTGCACTGGAACTCATTTCCCCAAACGCTGTACCAGGACACATTTCCCCATACGCTGCACCATGACTAATTTCCTCACACGCTGCACTTTTTCTCATTTCCCCACACGCTGCAGCGGGTATCATTTCCCCACAGGCTGCACTGGGTCTCATTTCCCCACAATCTGCACTGGGACTCATTTCCCTACACACTGCACTGGGACTCATTTCCCCACACGCTGCACTGGGACTCATTTCCCCACACGCTGCACTGGGTCTCATTTCCCCACATGCTGCACTGGGACTCATTTCCCCACACGCTGCACTGGGACTCATTTCCCCACACGCTGCACTGGGTCTCATTTCCCCACACACTGCACTGGGACTCATTTCCCCACACGCTGCACCAGGACGCATTTCTCCACATAGTCCATCAGGACTCATTTCCCCAAACGCTGTACCAGGATTCATTTCCCCACATGCTGCACTGGGACCTATTTCCCCAAACGCTGCACCGCGACCCATTTCCCCACACGCTGCACTGAGACTCATTTCCCCACACACTGCACTGGGACTCATTTCCCCACACGCTGCACCAGGACACATTTCCCCACACGCTGCACCAGGACTCATTTCCCCACACGCTGCACCGGGACTCATTTCCACACATGTTGCATCAGGACTCATTTCCCCACACGCTGCACCAGGACTCGTTTCCCCACACACTGCACTGGAACTCATTTCCCCAAACGCGGTACCAGGACTCATTTCCCCACATGCTGCACCAGGACGCGTTTCCCCACACACTGCACTGGAACTCATTTCCCCAAACGCGGTACCAGGACTCATTTCCCCACATGCTGCACTGGGACTCATTTCCCCACACGCCGCACCAGGACTCATTTCCCCACACACTGCACTGGAACTCATTTCCCCAAACGCTGTACCAGGACACATTTCCCCACACACTGCACCAGGACTTATTTCCCCACACGCTGCACCGTGACTCATTTCCCCACACACTGCACTGGAACTCATTTCCCCACACACTGCACTGGGACTCATTTACCCACACGCTGCACCGGGACCCATTTCCCCACACGCTGCACCGGGACTCTATTCCACACATGCTGCACTGGGACTCATTTCCCCACACGCTGCAGTGGAACTCATTACCGCAAACTCTCTACCAGGACACATTTCCCCACACGCTGCACCAGGACTTATTTCCCTACACGCTGCACCGTGACTCATTTCCCCACACACTGCACTGGAACTCCTTTCCCCACACACTGCACTGGGACTCATTTACCCACACGCTGCACCGGGACTCATTTCCCCACATTCTCACCATGCCTCGTTTCCCCACACGCTACACCAGGACTCGTTTCCCCACACACTGCACTGGAACTCATTTCCCCAAACGCGGTACCAGGACTCATTTCCCCACATGCTGCACCAGGACTCGTTTCCCCACAAACTGCACTGGAAATCATTTCCCCAAACGCGGTACCAGGACTCATTTCCCCACATGCTGCACTGGGACTCATTTCCCCACACACTGCACTGGGACTCATTTACCCACACGCTGCACCAGGACACATTTCCCCACACGCTGCACCGGGACTCATTTCCACACATGCTGCATCAGGACTCATTTCCCCACACGCTGCACCAGGACTCGTTTCCCCACACACTGCACTGGAACTCATTTCCCCAAACGCGGTACCAGGACTCATTTCCCCACATGCTGCACCAGGACGCGTTTCGCCACACACTGCACTAGAACTCATTTCCCCAAACGCGGTACCAGGACTCATTTCCCCACATGCTGCACTGGGACTCATTTCCCCACACGCCGCACCAGGACTCATTTCCCCACACACTGCACTGGAACTCATTTCCCCAAACGCTGTACCAGGACACATTTCCCCACACACTGCACCAGGACTTATTTCCCCACACGCTGCACCGTGACTCATTTCCCCACACACTGCACTGGAACTCATTTCCCCACACACTGCACTGGGACTCATTTACCCACACGCTGCACCGGGACCCATTTCCCCACACGCTGCACCGGGACTCTATTCCACACATGCTGCACTGGGACTCATTTCCCCACACGCTGCAGTGGAACTCATTACCGCAAACTCTCTACCAGGACACATTTCCCCACACCCTGCACCAGGACTTATTTCCCTACACGCTGCACCGTGACTCATTTCCCCACACACTGCACTGGAACTCATTTCCCCACACACTGCACTGGGACTCATTTCCCCACACACTGCACTGGAACTCATTTCCCCACACACTGCACTGGGACTCATTTACCCACACGCTGCACCGGGACTCATTTCCCCACACGCTGCACCGGGACTCATTTCCACACATGCTGCATCAGGACTCATTTCCCCACACGCTGCACCAGGACTCGTTTCCCCACACACTGCACTGGAACTCATTTCCCCAAACGCGGTACCAGGACTCATTTCCCCACATGCTGCACCAGGACTCGTTTCCCCACACACTGCACTGGAACTCATTTCCCCAGACGCGGTACCAGGACTCATTTCCCCACATGCTGCACTGGGACTCATTTCCCCACACACTGCACTGGGACTCATTTCCCCACACACTGCACTGGAAATCATTTCCCCAAACGCGGTACCAGGACTCATTTCCCCACATGCTGCACCAGGACTCGTTTCCCCACACACTGCACTAGAACTCATTTCCCCAAACGCGGTACCAGGACTCATTTCCCCACACGCTGCACCAGGACTTATTTCCCTACACGCTGCACCGTGACTCATTTCCCCACACACTGCACTGGAACTCATTTCCCCACACACTGCACTTGGACTCATTTACACACACGCTGCACCGGGACTCATTTCCCCACATTCTCACCATGCCTCATTTCCCCACACGCCGCACCAGGACTCATTTCCCCACACACTGCACTGGAACTCATTTCCCCAAACGCTGTACCAGGACTCATTTCCCCACACACTGCACTGGAACTCATTTCCCCAAACGCTGTACAAGGACACATTTCCCCACACCCTGCACCAGGACTTATTTCCCTACACGCTGCACCGTGACTCATTTCCCCACACACTGCACTGGAACTCATTTCCCCACACACTGCACCGGGACTCATTTCCCCACACGCTGCACTGGAACTCATTACCCCAAACTCTCTACCAGGACACATTTCCCCATACGCTGCACCATGACTAATTTCCTCACACGCTGCACTTTTTCTCATTTCCCCACACGCTGCAGCGGGTATCATTTCCGCACAGGCTGCACTGGGTCTCATTTCCCCACAATCTGCACTGGGACTCATTTCCCTACACACTGCACTGGGACTCATTTCCCCACACGCTGCACTGGGACTCATTTCCCCACACGCTGCACTGGGTCTCATTTCCCGACATGCTGCACTGGGACTCATTTCCCCACACGCTGCACTGGGACTCATTTCCCCACACGCTGCACTGGGTCTCATTTCCACACACACTGCACTGGGACTCATTTCCCCACACGCGACACTGGGTCTCATTTCCCCACACGCTGCACCAGGACGCATTTCTCCGCATAGTCCATCAGAACTCATTTCCCCAAACGCTGTACCAGGATTCATTTCCCCACATGCTGCACTGGGACTTATTTCCCCACACGCTGCACCGCGACCCATTTCCCCACACGCTGCACTGAGACTCATTTCCCCACACACTGCACTGGGACTCATTTCCCCACACGCTGCACCAGGACTCATTTCCCCACACGCTGCACCGGGACTCATTTCCACACATGCTGCATCAGGACTCATTTCCCCACACGCTGCACCAGGACTCATTTCCCCACACGCAGCACCAGGACTCGTTTCCCCACACACTGCACTGGAACTCATTTCCCCAAACGCGGTGCCAGGACTCATTTCCCCACATGCTGCACTGGGACTCATTTCCCCACACGCCGCACCAGGACTCATTTCCCCACACACTGCACTGGAACTCATTTCCCCAAACGCTGTACCAGGACACATTTCCCCACACACTGCACCAGGACTTATTTCCCTACACGCTGCACCGTGACTCATTTCCCCACACACTGCACTGGAACTCATTTCCCCACACACTGCACTGGGACTCATTTACCCACACGCTTCACCGGGACTCATTTCCCCACACGCTGCACCGGGACTCTTTTCCACACATGCTGCACTGGCACACATTTCCCCACACGCTGCACTGGAACTCATTACCCCAAACTCTCTACCAGGACACATTTCCCCACACGCTGCACCAGGACTTATTTCCCTACACGCTGCACCATGACTCATTTCCCCACAGACTGCACTGGAACTCATTTCCCCACAAACTGCACTGGGACCCATTTACCCACACGCTGCACCGGGACTCATTTCCCCACACGCTGCACCGGGACTCTTTTCCACACATGCTGCACTGGGACTCATTTCCCCACACACTGCACTGGGACTCATTTTTCCACACGCGGCACTGGGTCTCATTTCCCTAAACGCTGCACCAGGATGCATTTCTCCACATAGTCCTTCAGGACTCATTTCCCCAAACGCTGTATCAGGATTCATTTCCCCACATGCTGCACTGGAACATCTTTCCCCACACGCTGCACCGCGACCGATTTCCCCACACGCTGCACTGAGACTCATTTCCCCACACGCTGCACTGAGACTCATTTCCCCACACGCTGCACCAGGACTCATTTCCCCACACGCTGCACCGGGACTCATTTCCACACACGCTGCATTAGGACTCATTTCCCCACACGCTGCACCAGGCCTCGTTTCCCCACACGCTGCACCAGGACTCGTTTCCCCACACACTGCACTGGAACTCATTTCCCCACACACTGCACTGGGACTCATTTACCCACACGCAGCACCGGGACTCATTTCCCCACACGCTGCACCGGGACTCTTTTCCACACATGCTGCACTGGGACTCATTTCCCCACACGCTGCACTGGAACTCATTACCCCAAACTCTCTACCAGGACACATTTCCCCACACGCTGCACCAGGACTTATTTCCCTACACGCTGCACTGTGACTCATTTCCCCACACACTGCACTGGAACCCATTTCCCCACACACTGCACTGGGACTCATTTACCCACACGCTGCACCGGGACTCATTTCCCCAAACGCTGCACCAGGCCTCGTTTCCCCACACGCTGCACCAGGACTCGTTTCCCCACACACTGCACTGGAACTCATTTCCCCAAACGCGGTACCAGGACTCATTTCCCCACATGCTGCACTGGGACTCATTTCCCCACACGCCGCACCAGGACTCATTTCCCCACACACTGCACTGGAACTCATTTCCGCAAAGGTTGTACCAGGACACATTTCCCCACACGCTGCACCAGGACTTATTTCCCTACACGCTGCACCGTGACTCATTTCCCCACACACTGCACTGGAACTCATTTCCCCACACGCGGCACTGGGTCTCATTTCCCCACACGCTGCACCAGGACTCATTTCTCCACATAGTCCATCAGGACTCATGTCCACACATGCTGCACTGGGACTCATTTCCCCAAACGCTGCACTGGAACTCATTTCCCTAAACTCTGTACCAGGACACATTTCCCCACACGCTGCACCAGGTCTTATTTCCCTACACGCTGCACCGTGACTCATTTCCCCACACGCTGCACTGAAACTCATTTCCCCACACACTGCACTGGGACTCATTTACCCACACGCTGCACCGGGACTCATTTCCCCACACGCTGCACCGGGACTCTTTTCCCCAGATGCTGCACTGGGACTCATTTCCCCACACGCTGCACTGGGACTTATTTTCCCACATGCTGCACCAGTACTCATTTCCCCACACACTGCACCAGGAATCATTTCCCCACTCGCTGCGTCAGGACTCATTTCCCCACACACTGCACTGGGACTCATTTCCCCTCACGCTGCACTGGGTCTCATTTCCCCACATGCTGCACCGGACATCATTTCCCGACACGCTGCACTGGGTCTCATTTCCCCACACGCTGCACCAGCACACATTTCCCCATACGCTGCACCATGACTAATTTCCTCACACGCTGCACTTTTTCTCATTTCCCCACACGCTGCAGCGGGTCTCATTTCCCCACACGCTGCACCGGGACTCTTTTCCACACATGCTGCACTGGGACTCATTTCCCCACACACTGCACTGGGACTCATTTTTCCACACGCGGCACTGGGTCTCATTTCCGTAAACGCTGCACCAGGACGCATTTCTCCACATAGTCCTTCAGGACTCATTTCCCCAAACGCTGTATCAGGATTCATTTCCCCACATGCTGCACTGGGACATATTTCCCCACACGCTGCACCGCGACCGATTTCCCCACACGCTGCACTGAGACTCATTTCCCCATACACTGCACTGGGACTCATTTCCCCACACGCTGCACCAGGACTCATTTCCCCACACGCTGCACCGGGACCCATTTCCACACATGCTGCATCAGGACTCATTTCCCCACACGCTGCACCAGGCCTCGTTTCCCCACACGCTGCACCAGGACCCGTTTCCCCACACACTGCACTGGAACTCATTTCCCCAAACGCGGTACCAGGACACATTTCCCCACATGCTGCACTGGGACTCATTTCCTCACACGCCGCACCAGGACTCATTTCCCCACACACTGCACTGGAACACATTTCCCCAAACGCTGTACCAGGACACATTTCCCCACACGCTGCACCAGGACTTATTTCCCTACACGCTGCACTGGGACTCATTTCCCCACACGCTGCACTGGGACTCATTTCCCCACACGCGGCACTGGGTCTCATTTCCCCACACGCTGCACTGAGACTCATTTCCCCACACACTGCACTGGGACTCATTTCCCCACACGCTGCACCAGGACTCATTTCCCCACACGCTGCACCGGGACTCATTTCCACACATGCTGCATCAGGACTCATTTCCCCACACGCTGCACCAGGACTCATTTCCCCACACGCAGCACCAGGACTCGTTTCCCCACACACTGCACTGGAACTCATTTCCCCAAACGCGGTGCCAGGACTCATTTCCCCACATGCTGCACTGGGACTCATTTCCCCACACGCCGCACCAGGACTCATTTCCCCACACACTGCACTGGAACTCATTTCCCCAAACGCTGTACCAGGACACATTTCCCCACACACTGCACCAGGACTTATTTCCCTACACGCTGCACCGTGACTCATTTCCCCACACACTGCACTGGAACTCATTTCCCCACACACTGCACTGGGACTCATTTACCCACACGCTTCACCGGGACTCATTTCCCCACACGCTGCACCGGGACTCTTTTCCACACATGCTGCACTGGCACACATTTCCCCACACGCTGCACTGGAACTCATTACCCCAAACTCTCTACCAGGACACATTTCCCCACACGCTGCACCAGGACCTATTTCCCTATACGCTGCACCATGACTCATTTCCCCACAGACTGCACTGGAACTCATTTCCCCACAAACTGCACTGGGACTCATTTACCCACACGCTGCACCGGGACTCATTTCCCCACACGCTGCACCGGGACTCTTTTCCACACATGCTGCACTGGGACTCATTTCCCCACACACTGCACTGGGACTCATTTTTCCACACGCGGCACTGGGTCTCATTTCCCTAAACGCTGCACCAGGATGCATTTCTCCACATAGTCCTTCAGGACTCATTTCCCCAAACGCTGTATCAGGATTCATTTCCCCACATGCTGCACTGGAACATCTTTCCCCACACGCTGCACCGCGACCGATTTCCCCACACGCTGCACTGAGACTCATTTCCCCACACGCTGCACTGAGACTCATTTCCCCACACGCTGCACCAGGACTCATTTCCCCACACGCTGCACCGGGACTCATTTCCACACACGCTGCATTAGGACTCATTTCCCCACACGCTGCACCAGGCCTCGTTTCCCCACACGCTGCACCAGGACTCGTTTCCCCACACACTGCACTGGAACTCATTTCCCCACACACTGCACTGGGACTCATTTACCCACACGCAGCACCGGGACTCATTTCCCCACACGCTGCACCGGGACTCTTTTCCACACATGCTGCACTGGGACTCATTTCCCCACACGCTGCACTGGAACTCATTACCCCAAACTCTCTACCAGGACACATTTCCCCACACGCTGCACCAGGACTTATTTCCCTACACGCTGCACTGTGACTCATTTCCCCACACACTGCACTGGAACCCATTTCCCCACACACTGCACTGGGACTCATTTACCCACACGCTGCACCGGGACTCATTTCCCCAAACGCTGCACCAGGCCTCGTTTCCCCACACGCTGCACCAGGACTCGTTTCCCCACACACTGCACTGGAACTCATTTCCCCAAACGCGGTACCAGGACTCATTTCCCCACATGCTGCACTGGGACTCATTTCCCCACACGCCGCACCAGGACTCATTTCCCCACACACTGCACTGGAACTCATTTCCGCAAAGGTTGTACCAGGACACATTTCCCCACACGCTGCACCAGGACTTATTTCCCTACACGCTGCACCGTGACTCATTTCCCCACACACTGCACTGGAACTCATTTCCCCACACGCGGCACTGGGTCTCATTTCCCCACACGCTGCACCAGGACTCATTTCTCCACATAGTCCATCAGGACTCATGTCCACACATGCTGCACTGGGACTCATTTCCCCAAACGCTGCACTGGAACTCATTTCCCTAAACTCTGTACCAGGACACATTTCCCCACACGCTGCACCAGGTCTTATTTCCCTACACGCTGCACCGTGACTCATTTCCCCACACGCTGCACTGAAACTCATTTCCCCACACACTGCACTGGGACTCATTTACCCACACGCTGCACCGGGACTCATTTCCCCACACGCTGCACCGGGACTCTTTTCCCCAGATGCTGCACTGGGACTCATTTCCCCACACGCTGCACTGGGACTTATTTTCCCACATGCTGCACCAGTACTCATTTCCCCACACACTGCACCAGGAATCATTTCCCCACTCGCTGCGTCAGGACTCATTTCCCCACACACTGCACTGGGACTCATTTCCCCTCACGCTGCACTGGGTCTCATTTCCCCTCATGCTGCACCGGACATCATTTCCCGACACGCTGCACTGGGTCTCATTTCCCCACACGCTGCACCAGCACACATTTCCCCATACGCTGCACCATGACTAATTTCCTCACACGCTGCACTTTTTCTCATTTCCCCACACGCTGCAGCGGGTCTCATTTCCCCACACGCTGCACCGGGACTCTTTTCCACACATGCTGCACTGGGACTCATTTCCCCACACACTGCACTGGGACTCATTTTTCCACACGCGGCACTGGGTCTCATTTCCGTAAACGCTGCACCAGGACGCATTTCTCCACATAGTCCTTCAGGACTCATTTCCCCAAACGCTGTATCAGGATTCATTTCCCCACATGCTGCACTGGGACATATTTCCCCACACGCTGCACCGCGACCGATTTCCCCACACGCTGCACTGAGACTCATTTCCCCATACACTGCACTGGGACTCATTTCCCCACACGCTGCACCAGGACTCATTTCCCCACACGCTGCACCGGGACCCATTTCCACACATGCTGCATCAGGACTCATTTCCCCACACGCTGCACCAGGCCTCGTTTCCCCACACGCTGCACCAGGACCCGTTTCCCCACACACTGCACTGGAACTCATTTCCCCAAACGCGGTACCAGGACACATTTCCCCACATGCTGCACTGGGACTCATTTCCTCACACGCCGCACCAGGACTCATTTCCCCACACACTGCACTGGAACACATTTCCCCAAACGCTGTACCAGGACACATTTCCCCACACGCTGCACCAGGACTTATTTCCCTACACGCTGCACTGGGACTCATTTCCCCACACGCTGCACTGGGACTCATTTCCCCACACGCGGCACTGGGTCTCATTTCCACACACGCTGCACTGGGACTCATTTCCCCACATGCTGCACCAGGACTCGTTTCCCCACACGCTGCACCAGGACTCGTTTCCCCACACACTGCACTGGGTCTCATTTCCCCACACGCTGCACCAGGACGCATTTCTCCACATAGTCCATCAGGACTCATTTCCCCAAACGCTGTACTAGGATTCATTTCCCCACATGCTGCACTGGGACTTATTTCCCCACACGCTGCACCGCGACCCATTTCCCCACATGCTGCACTGAGACTCATTTCCCCACACACTGCACTGGGACTCATTTCCCCACACGCCGCACCAGGACTCATTTCCCCACACGCTGCACCGGGACTCATTTCCACACATGCTGCATCAGGGCTCATTTCCCCACATGCTGCACCAGGCCTCGTTTCCCCACACGCTGCACCAGGACTCGTTTCCCCACACACTGCACTGGAACTCATTTCCCCAAACGCGGTACCAGGACTCATTTCCCCACATGCTGCACTGGGACTCATTTCCCCACACGCCGCACCAGGACTCATTTCCCCAAACGCTGTACCAGGACTTATTTCCCTACACGCTGCACTGGGACTCATTTCCCCACACGCTGCACTGGGACTCATTTCCCCACACGCGGCACTGGGTCTCATTTCCACACACGCTGCACTGGGACTCATTTCCCCACACGCCGCACCAGGACTCATTTCCCCAAACGCTGTACCAGGACAGATTTCCCCACACGCTGCACCAGGACTTATTTCCCTACACGCTGCACCAGGACTCATTTCCCCACACACTGCACTGGAACTCATTTCCCCACACCCTGCACTGGGACTCATTTACCCACACGCTGCACCGGGACTCATTTCCCCACACGCTGCACCGGGACTCTTTTCCACACATGCTGCACTGGGACTCATTTCCCCACACGCTGCACTGGAACTCATTACCCCAAACTTTCTACCAGGACACATTTCCCCACACGCTGCACCAGGACGTATTTCCCTACACGCTGCACCGTGACTCATTTCCCTACACACTGCACTGGAACTCATTTCCCCACACACTGCACTGGGACTCATTTACCCACACGCTGCACCGGGACTCATTTCCCCACACGCTGCACT